>NC_071407.1:8665088-11165088 GCF_017976375.1 Cuculus canorus
AGGGTCCTGCAGCTGCAGAGAGATGCTGCAGGAGCTCCTGGCATAGCAAAGCAGGCGCAGGAGAGAAGGAGGTGACATGGATGAGTGCTCAGAGTGAGACAATTGGCAGATACCATCTCCAAGAGCTGCATTACCAATTATGGAATTTTGTTTTGGGTCAGTAATTACAGGATGCAAATTTTTGCTTTTAAGATCCTTTCAGTTGCAAAGCCAGGAAGGCCTTATTACTGTTACACCTTTCATCTGATAATTAAGGTCATTCTGTTCCTGCACCTCGTCTTCACGGCATGTTTTGAGTGGCATGTTAACAGAGCTAAGTGAGGCATACTGATGTAGTATTAGTCAATGGGCAATAATGCTCAGAGGCTCTATGGGATACAGGCAAAGATTCCCTTAATTAAAGGATTAGCAACAGCCAAGACGATGCGTGGATCATCCCAAAGTTATTTATTTTGCTGTCTGGCAAACTATTGAGACCCCCAGACGGCTTCCCTATCACAGGAGTTTCCTGATTCCATTGTGTCAGATCTGCACAGAGGGATAACACTTGTCTGTTGGCAGATGCACCTGAATTATGTGAATGTCTCTGCTACAACCTTATTCCTTATTCTATCACATAAAGCTTCCAATTGAACACCTCCACTGCAATGTGCTTCCCCAAGAGCACTGAAATAATCTTTGAGGGTGTCCAAGTAAAATAAATTAAGTCATTGAGAAATTTCGTAATGTAAGCACATAAGCATGAATATCTCAGACCAACTTAAAAGACATTTATGGCTCCTATTGGAAAGAAATGGAATTGTAACAGAAACTTTTTTAATTTACTGTCCTGAGAGAGTGAAATAACTCTGTAGAGCTGACCGTATTATACCAATACAAAAGATTCAAGCCTGCACACATCATATATTCATTTGGAAAAATAGATTTGATTAGAAAAGCGGTTCTTACTTTCAGACTAAAACTTTCAGTGGAGATTTTCTTGATTCACACACACCCTTCCTGAGAATCTCTGTAATCAATATACAGGAACAGTCCCATAAGCATGCCTTAGGGATTGTTAGCAATTCCATAGTGTTGATCTGCAAGTTGCTACAGAGATGGTCAAAACCTATTCCTGGTCTACCTCTGAACACAGAGTCCCCCTATTTTCCTCTATTAAGAAAAGAAAAAGAGGTGATGTTTATATCATAGCTATCATGAAATGAAGGCTATTGGCTTTGCTAGAGCTTTAAAAGGCGGTAATGCAACTGCTGTGAGACTTCATTCACAACAGCCAACCTCAAAGTGGCTGGGTTGGAACACAGCCCTACAGTACAGCATGGCTCTACAATTAACAGAGATTGCTGAAGAGCTTAGCAAGCATCTCTTCACATCCTACCCCATTGCGAGACAAGGCAGCACTCAAAATCCGCACACACAGACCTACAGTCAAGGCTGTAAAGGCAGGCTAAGGAAGACAGGCAGCTTTCGCCTGTAGGGATTTGTAACAAGCAGGATACAAACAGCTGTGGTGCAGACTGTACGAGTCTCTCCTTTAGAAGCCTTGTAGTAGGATTTACAGAAGAGTTCACTTCTCTTCTTGGACTACACACATTCATCAACTTTCACTTAGCCAGGGCACAGCAAAGTTGCCTTGCAATAACTGAATTTAACTATTATGTATCAGATTTTAGCTATGCATGGGCTAGGAGAGGGACATCAAGCCAGGACAGAGCAGAAGATAGACGAAGAATCCTTCAAGTTTCCGATGAAGCCTTTTTCAAGATGCCAAGCGCACACTGAGAGCTTTTCCCCAGTGTCCACACATGGGAGATTAGTGTCAAGCACAGCCTTTCCTTCCTGGCTGTAAGAGCTTACACTGTGGTTTGATTTTCACAGGTGTGAAAGCAGAAGGCAGACAGAAATGATGGTCACTGTGCTTTGGCACTTCATCCTAAATTGACCTTTGTGGCTTCTCGTGGACTTGCTGAGCACAAACCCTGACACATAACAACCAGAGGAAAGAAGCAGAAGTAACATCCTCAGCTGCTTCACCTTAAAAACACTGCTCCTGGAGCAAGGGCAACCTTCCCCATTTGTAACGCCATCACAGCAGGCTCCCAGGTAGGACATTTCTGGGGAATAAGCTCCTGTGTGACACCTTGCTGATGAGGTGTAAGGCACAAGAGAAGTTACCCAGAACTACAGAGCAACCTGCTGACAGAGCCCAATGAGTACAGGCATCCCTGACACTGCCTCCTAAACATTTCCAAGCCAGCCTTCCTTTTCCACCAGGTAACAGTCAAGGGGAAAGAGATATTTGTGCAGATTTTGTAGGGGAAAGTCTCAATCCAAAATGCAGGTAGCTCAAGGATAAGTGTGGGAGATCTGGGAATAGGAGAGTCATTTGTTCTTCACAGACAATTATTGGCCATGAATCATTTACAAGGAGGATAATGAGACACTGGAGAGAGTGATACTGAATTAAAAATGATGTTCCTGATCTTTATCCCTTTCTCTTTTTCCCCTTAATAAAAATGCATGGGATTTTCCTAGACAGGAAAAGCCCTTGCGGATAATTAAATTATCTTTAAACATTTGGATGTAAGACTAAAACACACGGTGAACCAACATACAGGAGGAGATGACAAAGAGAAAAACATGCCTGTACCAAGACACAATAACTGTTATTTACTCTTGTTGCAGCTATAGAAGTGATTTCTACATGAAAAATACAGTTTCAGGAAAATATTAGTTTTGTTAAGGTGCATTTTTATGGGAAACCGAGAGAAAAATATCTCAAGTATTTTGAATCAAATCAAATTTTTCTGCTTGGTGGGAGGACACGAAGAAATTTTGCTTTGAATTAGTTCAACTGTGAACTGCTGTTTCTCAAGAGCTGCAGACTGGAATGGCCACATTCTCCTACCGCACCTACAGGATGAGCTCCTCAGTAAACTTCAGTGCTTTTTCTCTCCTCTTCTTTATCCCAACAGTAAGCTTCCACATGGATAGCATATGCCTGGAGTTGACCAAGAATTTCAGCCATTTTTTTTACCTTGCACGGCCATCAGCTCTTACAATGGGAGATGGGATCTGTTGGCAAGCAATTCTCAGTTGCACCCATATAGCTTCTAACAGAGGAGGCAGCTTGGCTGAAGTAGCTCTAATTTAGCCCTATGCAAAGCCAAAGAAGTCAACACATTATATTTTCCAATATCAAATTTTCAAATGTTTTAACTATTTGATAAGATTTAGGAAAAAAAATGCTGAAATATTTTTCTGCAGAATGGAAATTCCAGCTTTTCGCACAGCTCTGCACTTTACAACCAATGGTCTGAATTACAAAACAAGGCATGGTTATCATCTCCACCCAAAGCAATCAGCACACTCTTGATTCAATATATTAGTCTGCCACTTGCCATCTTGTTAGTCTTACTTGTTGCAATCCAGAATCTTCCAAAGTACTTAGCTGTAAATGTATGCTGAATGGTAAAAAAAAATAATTTCCTCCATTTTTCCGTACCTTTTGACCAATAGAAAGAGAAACAAATATTTTCAAACTATTGTCATGAAGGCTTACATTAAGAAATACTTTCATGAGAGTTTTAGTTTACCATACTTTTTATTATTCAGCTTTTCAGGCATTTTACTCCAGGGCCAGGATGACAACAGATATCTGCCTGCTTAAACCTCTGACCCCAAATGCCTCACCTCCGGTAAGTGATCATTTACCGGGCCCTGCACAGAGGGCACGAAAGCCAATAGAGAGACTGAGTGACTCCCACCAGCCTTTACTGCAGCTGCCTCTCTATACACAGGTAATAGATGAAATTCTTACTATACAAAATAAAAATAAATAGACAATAGAAAATAAAACCCATTCCACTTAGGGGAGTGCGTGTGGGAGTGTGGAATATGAATCAGGTTTTTTTCCCCAAAAATACACTTTGTTTTTAATCACTTCCTTTCATGGAGACTGCAATAAGTAAGGCTACTACGTAGATACTCTGACGCACAGCTCTCAGCACACACGCAGAGGAGTAAGTAGTGCTTCTGACCTAGTGAGCAAAGCTTAGTCTGCAATAAACAACCCAGCTGATTTTGTCTGATAGCAAGCATGACAACATGCAACTCAAACCATAAAATCTTCACTCTTCTCTAATAATTTTAAAAGAGAGTAATGGATTTTCTTTTCAGTTTTAATAAGACTTCTAATATGGTGAGATGTAGAACATGCACAGCAAGTTCCAGATCAGTGTGAATGTTTATAGCAAGCCCAGAAAATACAGTTTTATTGCCTAAATGCTGACACAATCAGAAATGTAATGGAGAGAACATCACTGCTGTAATTTCTGATATAATCCTATCAGTATAGTTAGTAGATAAAGGTTGCACCAAGAATTTAACTTTTTTTATTTTCATTCACCCTTTCTAACTCAGATTTCTCAGGGCTTTCCTGTCATTTACCTAGTTTTTGTAAAACAGACTTACAAAACATACCTCTTTGCTCATGGTGTGCTAATAACATTAGATGATAAAATGTCAAGTATTCTATTGTCACAGTCGACTAACACAGAAGCTAAAATCATAGGATAACAGTTATTTCAGGAACAGCCTTGCACACACGCTGAGACTGATTTAAAGAGTGAACTTATTAGAACTTGAAAGAAATCTCAAATGAGAAAAGATGCAGGCTCAGTTACGTGCGCATGAGCTACTAAAAAACAAAAACCATCTCCAGAATTTTTCTCATGCAGAAAATCTGAATAGAATAAAAATACTTTAAAGCACACTGTAATGGAAACAGCATACTCATAGCGGGATATCAGCCATTTCTAAACATGCTAGGATAAATCTAACATCACCTTCTGAAATGTTATGGAAGTTATCCAATTTCACCACTCTTCCCTTCAAAGATTACCGTGTAGCTGCTGGGCCACCCACAGCAAGGACTCACTTGAGGCAGAGGTAAGATCTGGGCCAGCAGCCATGGGTGGACAACAGACAGCAGCTGGTTGTCAGACCACTGATGACCAACCACTTCCCCTTCCCTACCCCTTCTGGAAGATGCAGGCTAAATTCAAAACAAACAAGGAATACTAAGGAGACACATTGCTGCTAGGAAGATTGCTAGTGGCCGGGTCAGAGCAACATCTGCAACATGAGTCGGCAATGCTTCCTCCCTGCTAAATTGTGGGAGAAACACTTCAGGGGCTGCTCCTTTTCCATCTCCAAACTCACTAACTTCCCACCTCAGAAAAAGCACTCTAGCCAATCACTAATGTGCCCAAAATCTTTTGTAATAAAAGCATCCAACCATTTATCAGTGGGTTGAGAACAGGGGCTTATTTCAGATAAGCTAAATAATATTATTTCAGCAGATTCTGATCAAAATAAGCATACCCTAATACCATCTATACGGTATTAAAGCAAAAGCCAAGCAGGTCTGAAATGCCATTTTTCCTTGGCTGAAGGATTTTTTTTGAACCTTCTGTGTTCCACAAACTTGTATTCCCAGAACACAGACAGCATCAGTTTCACTAAGTAGTAGCAGGTCCTGGGGAAATACCTTATGTGATGACACTGGGTTTCATCATTTCTAAAAGGTTTTTCACTTCCCCTGCATCCAAGAAGTTGAGAAACTTTCTGGCAGTGGTCCAGCTACAAAGGAACAAATCATATTTTTATGCGTGTACATTTATACATCCATCCCAACTAAATTCTCTATGTTTGACCACTTTATGTATGGTGTTTGCTTCATAAGCACTAATTTCCTCTGCCTTTATCCACTTTCACTGCGTAGTAAGAGGAAATTAGGCAGCACGTGACTTCAAGCATTGAGTTTTGGAGAAGACGACAGCGTACCCCTACACAATTCCTCTTCACTCCTACGTTACAGACAGAGAATGAGATCGATGCTGTGTTATTCGTGCACACTTGCACAGAATTTACCTGAGGCAAATCAATTCCTACACCACAAACACCAGCATGGGGTGATGGTGAGGTGAAGGAGGAGTCAAAACCAACATCTTTGTTTTCCTTAAGCTTTAAAAAAAAAAATGTAATATTCCTGTAATATAATATTCTCCTGTAATATTCCTCTGGCATTTCAAGTACCATGACCTTCTCTCCCTTTTCTTTGCTTCATTTAGAATTCACACAGTTCATGCTGTGTTTACACCAGACTTTAAAGTAAATCAAATCATCTTTATCTACCGTTCAAGACTAATGCATGCCCTATAAACAGAAGTCCTTTGAACCAGTTTAGGAGGGAATTTTTGAGACCTTTCTTCATCTTTCTGTTCTTGACTCAGACTTAAGGTGCCATTTAGCAGCACTGATTGTGACTTATAAGCACTCAGTGATATTTAGCTTGCAATTTCCCCTTGTACTAAATAATTGATTGATATATTTATCTATTTATTCTTAACCTTGAGAAACCTTTTCCCCTTTGATTGCTCCCTGCAGATTAGTGTCTGCTTGGCCTAACTGGTGTAGCTTTCACTTTCATGATGCTGCTAGCACACAGCCACCAGACCTGATGATTACAGTTCTTTCTAATCCAATTGTTAGTCTTCAGCTGTCAGAACACTATTCAGAGTCATTTGAAGACATTTTGAACTTAGGGCCTTGAACTCTTCACTCCATAGCTTCTACCGCAGGCTTTATGTCTACGAAGAGAAATAGATGATACCAGCACGTAAAGGTCTAAAGTTTCCACAAATGGTCAAGTTGTGCTGCCCAGACAATTCTTTATTCTCGGACTTTCTGTCTTGTTTTGGTTTCTGTGGAGGAACTGAACAGATCAAGTCATTCAGATTTCTTCACTTTGGTGTAAACTTTCTGTCTGAAGGTTTCTCATTGTCATTGCCTTGTTTTCTCTCTGCCTCCATTGAGGATTCCTAAGTAATAGAAAATTGCAGGCTTGTCCTTCCCTATACCAGTTTTAGTCTGTTTCTTCCATCAAGGTGACATAACTTGAGGATTATGCAGAGCACAAATAACAAATCTAATTGAAAGCAACAATGCCATCCCACTAAAGTTTAAGGCCTTCTGACAAAGACAAAAGAAGGCACTATGAGCCTACCTTAAGTGTATTTAAATGACAGCAAAGAGGATTGTTTTCCTGTTTTTCTTCTACACTTTTGCTCAGAGGGCTTATGGGCCTATCCCAATGCTTTGCCAGCAGTGTCCTGTTGTAGCACATCTTCCTGTCTTCTGAAGCCTATGGAGCTGCATCTGCCTCCCCTTTGATGCTCCATGTGTTTTCCATGCAGTTCATTCTATCTGAAAGTCTATCCTTCACTTTGTCTCCATGTGAAATCAACACTTCCTCCTGCAAGCAGTTATTCTGCTTCAGACTTCAGCCAGTTCAGCAGGACAGAGATGTGGCTAAGAGGAGTAATCTCCTTCACAGGGACCAGGATCACAGTAATTCAAATCCCTCAGCCATGGATATGACTGTCAGCTTATGGGGCTACTTTATCCAACTGGTTCCTGGTGAGCCCTCCACATTTTTTGGCAAATACACTATTCCTTGTAGGTGCTGATCTGCCACCTTTTAGAATATCTACAGTTTGGGCAGGTTTTTTTTCCAAGTACAGGTATATCTTCTTCTGGCTGCTTTATTTCCCACTTGCTGATCATTGTGTCTATACCGATTTTCTTTATACTCCTCACTCTCCTCCCTGCCTATATCATTAGAGAAAAAGTATAGGCATACATAAACACACACACACTCACTCTTTCTCTCAAATATACCCCACTCTCAGTACTCCTGGGGCTCAATGAGATCAAAGACTTTTGGATTCAGTCACCCACCCCTCTAGAAATAAAATCCATGACAAAGGCGTGCTAAGTAGGCAGCTATCCTGGGCATCCTTCCTTTCCTTCCTGGTGAGCCTGCAAAACTACTTACCCCCAAAGGGCTCCTGCCAAGATGCCCCTGTTTCCGCACTAGTTTAGCGTCAGGACCTTCCCTGCCTGTCCTCCACAAGGCTGCACCTCTGGGAATGAGCACTTATAGCGTAGCCCCATTTTTTATTACTTTTGCATGGAAGCTGGGCTATAAAACGTGCTGTGTTATGTCAGTTCAGAGCCTGTGTTACAGTTTTGTTTACACACAAGTAAAATGAATTTGTTACGGACATGTTATTCTGGCTTCCCGTCAGGATATTTTGTTCTATTCAATCCTTTAGGAGTTGTAAAAGGATCATTATTACAAAACGATATATACCAAATCATGGCTAATATCTAGCTGTCCAAAGCAACAAAATATAATAAGATCATTACAGAAAGGAAAAACAAAACTATTTTTTAAATATCTGAAAAGAGGAATGAGGCAGTAAAACTCTTCTGCACTTATAAATTTTCAGGCCAACTTCTGTTTTAGGTTTTTTTTCTATACCTCCCTCTTTCTTTCCTCTGTTTCTTCTCTTCTTCTATGATGTTTGGCAATGTCAAGATGTCATTTTGCTCAAATAAGTAATTAGGTTTACAGTAGTTTTCCAAATCGAGTTTATCAGCATTTTCCAACTTAAAATTGCTGCTCAGATACCAACTAAACCTAATTTTTCCTCAAATTTAGCTGGAAATGAAACGTGGAATAAAGAAACCGGAAAAATAGGACAGAAAACTCATACCAATTTCTGGCCCAGAATATAAAAGCTATTTCTGGACTGAGTCAAACAGAGGACCTAAAGAAACATTTTCCTTGCTCAGAGAGAGAGGCTGGCAGAGAATAAGGAAAACCACTAGTCTCCCAGCTTATTTTTCAGAGTGTCAAGTGACAAACATCTATGGCAGCAGCCCCACAGTCTACCAGGCGCCCCGAGCACTGTCACTGAGCCCATGCAGAGGAGCGTGTCCCAAGAGGAAAGAGGGGATGGTGGTGGCCAGGGGAACAGCCAGAGGCAATACTTGGGGCTTGGTTTTATGGCGTATGTATCTTGCTAAGAACATGTTCACCTAACAGCTCATCTATTTCTTTTATTCAAATTAAATGTTCGATTTTGGTTTTAACTGTACAATAAATGACCAATAATAAGAGAGTAAGAAAATACCAAAAGACAATAATCTGTGGACAGCAGAGGCTTTTCGTAGAGCTGACCATACTGTATATAAACCCAGCTAAGATTTCAATGTGTTTCCTTATCACAACTGTGCAGGCAGTTTGCCAAAGGCTACTTTAATTTCAAATACAGAAGAATACACTTCTGCCATATTTATGAGAAGTATTCTTGTCATAATGTATCTCTACATTTATATTTAGCAGCACAAACTGTAGAAAATAATTACAGAAAAAAATGTAAGCCAGCATTTCTGCATGAAATCCGATCTCTGCAATGGAAATAGACGCTTGACAAGGCAAAGGGCAGGTGTACGTCTTCGATATTCTCCGCTCAACTATTTTTAGGTCTTTAAAATGTTTTCTTGTGAGGTTATGGTGTAGAAGATGTGGGTACCACTCAAACAGCAGATATTCAGTAATTGAAAAATAAGAATGAAATAAAATTAGAGAATTTATATAATGAAAAACTGTTTCCTGCTAAATATCCTTTCCATGTTGAGAAGACTAACGATCCTAACCCATGTCCTTGTAACTAGGACTTCTGAGATTTTTTTTCAGCTTGCTGTATTTATATCTACACCAGCTGAATGGCAGTACATCAGGATAAATCTCAGGCTTACTGCCATGAGTGGATTAACTTTCCTAATTACTGATCAATTTTTCTTTCAGCTCATTTCTCATTCTAGTACCAAGTGATTTGCCTAATTCACACAATATGGCCTTTAAATGTCAAATCACAAGTATGTGGGGAAAAAAGACATTGGATAAATCAGAAACCTATCCATAAAAACACTGGGCAGAAAGTGAACTGAACAGCCAAATTGCCCTCCTCCCACTCCACTTCAGGGAACAACCCATGGGGACCCACATTCTATATACATATTTTTCAAGATAAAACAATCCAGGAGAGATACATCAAAATGCGCTTCTGAAATAAAGGAAAAGGAACTGCAGCCCCTAAAGCCGCTGCAGTGGGCTGCTGCTTCATCGCAGTTTTATCTCTCTGCCCACTTGAATACATGGGATTTCCCGGCAGAGTAGGTTCCAATGCCAGAGGCATGCACTTGCCTCCTTAGACCACCAACTTGCAGCGGGGTGGCTCCTTCCCGCTTGGAAAGAGTCAGTAGCTGCCTAGTGACAATGCACTTTGAATTTCATAATGGTTTCCTTCAAATGAATAGCTTACATATGCATAATCAGGCATTCTAGCTCTCATATGCATGATGATTAAGATTAATCATTTGGCTGATGAATTGGGCTAAATGAGAGCTTGCCTTGTAGTAACGCTGCATGCAAGAACTGGCTATACTCTTTACTGCTGTTCTCTAGGTTCCATTAAGATGTCACACACACTTTTAGAGCCAGGGATTATAAGCAAATTTCACATTGTTCAGGAGTAGTGAGCTGGGTGAGAAAAGGCAGAGTCTCTCTGTCACCATGTGTGGTGTAACACAGGCCCTTGATGAACACAGCCATTTAGGTAAAAAGCTGGAGGGTACCACTTGCATCTGAGCAGCGGTGCAAGCTGGAGCCAACTCAGTGGCCAGAAATGATTGAAGACAGAAATAATCTTCTCATTACACTTTGGTTATAGTCCAGTGATCTGATATCTGAGTAGGAATACTTCAGTGGCCATAAGTGGGTGCCCTACAAACACGGTGCAATTATCCTTCGAGTTTTATTTTGTGTGGACACAATTAACCTCTTGCTGGGGTAGGCAAGTGGAGCATCTCCAGCATCGTACTTCTTCTGAACTGATTTATATGAACTGCTGTGGAGGGAAGAAATAAAAAAAAACACACACAAAAAAAAAAACACCACAAAAAAAAAATTCCCAAACCACCAAAATCCCTTAGCACGAAGAATATAGACAACTTTATCTTTGCTAAAACCAATATATAATACAAGATTTCCTTAATACTTAAAAAGAAAAAAAAAATCCAACAAAGAAAAAAAAAAATCCAACAAAGAAAAAAAAAATCCAACAAAACAAAGCTCAACAAACGAAGCACATATTGCGCATTTTGAAAGGCTACACTGAACATTCACTAGCATTGCCAAAAATCATTGTCCCAGAACACTAGATTGTCAGTAGAAAAACCATCTATGTCAGAAACATTTTAAACCTACATTAGAGAACAGGAGCTAGTAGATGTTGTCAGTTATTTCAGATATTTTCCATGGTTTTCATTGGCATTCATTATATATCAGCTTACTTAAACCCGACGGCAACGTTTTCTTCCCTTTGTTGGTATAAGTGTTCTTTTCCTTTTGAGGATATTAATGATCTCTGGCTGGTCATTTGTTTTAGAACTATGATTTTCTCTCTTGTTTTCATGAGAAAAATCTAATTAGCATTTTTCAAGATCTGTAAGGTCATTTTGATAGTTTGTGTTTTCTTTAAAAATCATAAGGAGAGATGAGAGAAGTGAAAAGACATCTACTTAAAATCAACTATGCTGTACTGCAGGCAAAATAAGATCTCTTCTGGGGAAAATAAAATTGCCAAATACAACTTCCTCTTAACTTAGTTAATTACAAAGAAAGGGTAAAGTTGCTAAACAGGGCTTTCTTTAGGAAGACGAGAACAAAATAAAGGCAAAATAGGCAAATAGCTACTTGAAAAAGGAAAAATGGCTGCAGTCCTTCCTCCTCGCATACAGAGAGGCTATTAGAAAAGATTAAAACCAGGACTGTTGTGGCTCTGTGTGAAACTAGGCATGATGGCAGCTGTCCTGTTCACATTTTGGCAGCTCTAAGGAGAATGAACAGCTTTATTTAAAGAAAAACAAGAAGGTTTAAAATGCATATATACACACACATAAATACTGTCAGCATGCCTAGCTATTCACATAGCTGTAAGAGTCCTGGTTTTAATCTGTTTGGATAGCCTCTGCACAGGCAGGGAAGAAGGAGCATCTTGGATCCTGTGATTTAAGAGTGCCGTGAGTTATGTGCTCCAGTAAAATTGCTCACTGGTCAGTGGATAAATATTTTGCACAGCTTCTTTCCATACGGATAATGCCAGAGTACCCGGTCTCCTCCAGCCCCCCACCAGCTCTCTCAGCAAGCCCTCAGTGCAAGAAAAGGCAGGATCAGTAAAGAAGGACTTTGGGAAAAGGTGCTGCCTGGAGCATCCGTCCTTCCCAGTCTGCACCCTTGCTCTTACACGCCCCAGCAGGGCTGCCTGGGCAGCTCTCCACAGCTGAAAGAGCTGGATACCACTGTAAAGCAGATGTTAAATACGTTACTGCAAAGAATCAATACTTTGAGAGGATAAACGAAAGGATAGAAAAATCACTGCTTAGGGTCAGTAAGACATTAGGTTCAAACACAACTTATTTTTTAAATTAGATTTCTCAAATCTAGCAAGTCTGCATTTTGGGCAGCTCTTATACCCTTCTCACCTGGAGACTATCTTACAAAAACCAGCCAAGAAAAGCAGCAGAAAGCAATGCTGCTACTTCAGCTTATAAACGCCATAGTTTCCAATAACTCTTTTATTGATCACAGAAGTGGCAAATGTCTGTCTATCCCTGAGAAAAGAGAACAACAAGGAAATCCTCACAAAATGATCAATGAAATAATACAGTCATCTGGCTAAAGCCATAGGAACTCAGAATATTTAGACGCAGATTTATCTTTTAGTATAGACAAAGCACTTCAGGGAAATTGCCTCCTGTGCAGAAGAATAAGGTCATTTGACACATAACAGAGAACGTGAAGACAGAAGGGCTCCAAGTCTTCCTTCCTTCAAAAGCGACACAAGAGCGTAGTGCAGAGGACAGAGGCACTGCCTCTGCAGAGCTGCTGCCTCAACTTCCAAGTTATCTGCCAGAACTCCTGAAGGAGACCTCATTCACATCTATAACCTAAAATGAGTAACTGGAAGGAGCTGAATACACAATATCTGCAGTAATTTCCTCTTCCTTTACCCCTGACACTTCAACTAGCAAGAAAGCTTAGTAAGAGTATATATTTCCCTAATTTTACTTATTTTTGCATTCTTTCATTTTCAGGTCCCTTCTGATGTTTGTATCTTTACTATTTTGTCCCTTTTCCATTTCTGCACATCTCTATCACACTCTGAATGGAACCTTTACATTTTTTCAAGGCCATAAAACATTCTGATTCTCTAATCAAAAAGGAAGGTGATTGAATCTGACCTCACTTAGTCCAAATGTATTCCATCCTAGCCTGATTCACCAAGACCAAGTCCCCCGGATAAAGTTCTACATAAAACCACCTATAGTGCTATATCAGTTAATATGAATGATGTGACTGAAATCCTTTAACGCTGAATGGCGGAAGGTGACAAAGATTTCCCTTTTTCCAACTATCAATGCTGCCACTTCGTGCTAGTGGAGTTACATCAGACTATTGTATGACTGAAATATACTCACAAATACTTTAACTTCAAGGCATTCCTTATTCTCTCAGTCCTGAAGAGTTTTCTGGGCTTTTTGGTGGTTCGGGGTGGGGGGAGTTCTTTGTGTTTTGTGCTATTTTGTTGATGGGTTGTTTGGGGACAGTGGGATTTTTGCTTATTTTGTTGCCACATCCCCTAGACCTGCCAGAAACCTCTGAACAAACGTGTTTGTTGATGAACTATTCAAAACATAAGGAATTTATATAACTGTAAAATCTTTCTCCTGCACAAGTGAAATCTTTTCGTGATAGTCTATCAGCGCACCATATGGATCTTCTATATTTGTTCAGGCCCTTTTTACTTATATTTAATCTTTTGTCAGGCAGAAATACCTCCCAGGATTTGACATTTGTACTAAGGAGTGGTAGAATGTTACTTATTTAATTTTAAAATAATCATCCTTTGTTCCATTTGCTGTTTCTGCAATCCAAAATTTCATCCAGTGCACACACTGCCACATTGCTGAATGTTATCTGTAACTGTACATTTTGCTAGTTCAGCATATCCAGTAAAAACATGTTCCCTAAATCATATTTATATATGCGAGTTACAG
This sequence comes from Cuculus canorus, assembly GCF_017976375.1. Classification (NCBI taxonomy): domain Eukaryota; kingdom Metazoa; phylum Chordata; class Aves; order Cuculiformes; family Cuculidae; genus Cuculus; species Cuculus canorus. The sequence continues at coordinate 8,679,123 of NC_071407.1, forward strand.
TGCAATGAAGGAGGAAAGTGTCTGTACTTTAAAAATTATCTTTAGAACTTTGTAGAAAGGATACCCAGTGTGTAACATTTCTACATACCTCTATGATTCAGTAATGTAGTTGGTCCATAAATTAATTCTTAATGGTATTTTACTAAATTGAAAAAAAAGACAGTTCCATTACTACAGACCATAACCTAAATCTCTTGATACAAAATGACTTCCCATTCAGTTATAAAGAACTGAAAGACAATGGTTAAGGTTTAAAATGGGAATATATTTGGAAGATATCCTATTAAAACAGTGGCATTGGTAGTACTGAAAGGAATCAATCTGACAAACCTTTCCGCAGAAAACCAGTGGTACCTATGTATCTGGTGCTTGCAATTTTACTAACGGTAAATACAATTACCTTTTGTAATTAAAAATATATTTGTAACAAGACATGAAGTCCTGCAGAAAGAAGATTAGCATAAGAGGTTTTTTCCATATATATACTTTAGCGGAATTAAAATGTAACAGATATGAAAGCGCGTTCTTGAGATTTTGCTGAATTACCACCACCGTTAACCTACCTCTTCTGTATCTTTTGATATTCAGTACAAACATACTTCTTCAGGAAAAGGGAATGGGGTAGAGGAAGAAATAGTGCAGAGAGTAGCTGTATTCACATTTTTCTGCCCTTTCCTCCCACAAACAGTGCACTGACTGCTGAGAATAGTCATTAGTGGGTAACTGTCAATATTTTCAACGTCCATAGATTTTAAAGCCAAGCTTGAAATGCCTTGGGTCTGGTCAAAGGTTTTAAATTTCCATAGATAAATTAAAATCAAATGTAGTATTCTGAATATCTAAAGGGGTCCAAAAAAAAAGGCAAACTATTTATACACTTTTGAAAGCCTGCATGCAGTTAGAGGGGAAAAATAGTGCCCAACTGTTGAAAAGAAAGACAGGAGCACCCTGAAGTGCTTTGGAGTTACAGAGGGCATAGGCTCAGCTTCGAGTCTATTAAGAAGCAGTATTTTTATATTTTTCAATGCACAATGGAATCAATTAATAACAAATGCCCTCACTTTTAGTTGCTTAACAAAATGTCCAATTTAATAAAGTTTCTCCTATCTTAAACTCCAATGATATGTGGCTGATGAAATGCAATGCCTAGTGCTAAGTGAAGGCACAGACATAGAGAGCACATGAGTAACTTGGGGGAAAGAAGCAGCAAGAAAGACATTGTAATACCAGGATGAAAACAAAACAAACAAAAAAAAAAAAAAAAAGAAAAAAAAGCAGAAAAAAACAGGAAAATCAGCTACTTGTACTTTACTATTGTATGCTAACGAGAGATCAGGGTCAAATCAAATTAATACACTAATCACCTACATAAGTAACGTAGAAGCCATGTATCCTGAAATGTTTTCCCTAAAACAGAGCAAAATAGGATTTGTTGTGTTTTACCTTTCAGCTGAACAGCTACACTAATCGCAACATGTCAAGAAAGGGTAGTAAAAATTTAGCAATAGGGAGGCTTCAGTTACTGTTCACAGAGTAGGCGAACATCACACTGTGGTAGGAAACAGAGAGGACATTTGCTCAGATGCTGCCAGTAACTGTGTGAAGACTCTTGCTGGGCGCTCACCAGCAAGATGCAAAACCCAGCTTGTTCCTAGGTAGGTGTAGGTCAATCAGAAATACACAACTAGAAATGATCTCTGCAGAAGTGACTGCAAAGTAGTTAGAGGCAATTTTCTGTTAGAGTAACAAAAATGAAAAAAAGCAAAAGAAAAAAAAAAATCCGTCAGTGACATTCGACTTCAGGAAGGCAGATTACATAAAAATTAGGAAATATTAAAAAGCAGCTAAAAGTGGCATTTTAGTGACATCTGAAAGGTAAGCAAAAGTGGTGAAGGCTACCAAAGGGCAGAATGGTGAGTCACTGGGCCAGTGCAGACTGCCCACTGAGATGAGCTGGAAAACAAGCAGAAGGAAGCCAGAATAACTAAACAGCACTGCGAGGGGTTATTAGAAGCATGATGACAGACTTGAAAAGCTGAAATTGTGTCCAAAGGAAGAAAAAAAACCCAGAAGATTCTAATCTCTGACATATTAAATGGAAAACCACAGTGAGACTCAGCAAAAAGGAACAAAATACTCCTAGTATTTTGTTCATCTGAAGCGCCAAAGTTGCATTTAGGCCAAGCAATGTCCAGGGCACAAAGAGCACTCAGAGGACAGGGCTGCCACAGGGAAGCTGACCAGTTTCTTTACATTAAAGTTCACTGTAGAAGAAAATGGAGAGATCTGTCTGGAACTGAAGTAAATGCAAGATCAGAGGTAAAGTAAGAGGACAAAACAAACAACAAAACCACTGGCATTAAAAGGTATTCACTGGAGTGGGGAGGTGTCTATCCTGGAGTAGAACCAAGGGTATCATAAGCCTAATATCTGTATCAAGAAAATTCGCAGGAACTGTGATACAAGTTAGAAATAAGAAGGTGTCTGTTCATCATGCAGTGAGTAAAAAGGTTGTAGTACTCACAGAAAAAATTGTAGATGCTGAAAGCTTATGAAGGCTTGAGTTCACTGAAAATACTCCTATTGAGGGTTAGTAAATAGATCAAAATCACATCCAGCTCAGAAAGTCCACAGAGAGGAATGTAGCTCAAGGCCAGCAATAGGTACTCGCTTGCTATGTTTTCATTCTTACGTTATCTACTTAGAGCCACGGTTGCAGATGTGACAATGAGCAAAATAAATCTTGTTTTGACTCATTAGGGACAAGATTTTCATCTGGCATTAAAAGAGCTGAGCTGGCAATGACATATATAAGTCAAATTCAGAAAGCACAGCAGACACCCAGAGTTTCCTTTGACGATACTTACTGCTGGGTTCTCAGTGTTGTGCTGAGCCCTCGTGGTCAACGCGGGACTGAAACAACAACTAAATGTCTATCCAGCCTCAGCCCTAAATCGCATTGGTTCTAAATCACACTGATCTGAGTTTACCCTGAGAAGGTATAAAAATATCACAGCCCTGACATTTGCACAGAAATGAAGCTTTGAGTTTATTTCTTGCTTTTCCCCTTCTGAAAGAAGACTTGTTAAAATATTTTTGAGTCCAGCAGAGAGCAGTTCCCATGACCTTAGCATATTGAACCAGATTTTGTGGGGAAAAAAGTCCATTGGCATGAAATTATTAAAACAAGCTTTCACTTAAAAATGCAGAGTGTGCAAACCTGGCTACTTGTTAGAACGCTATTTGTATTCAAATAAAAAAAATGGATTTAAGATCCCTAAAATAGCGTTCACAATTAGAGTTAGGAAGGTCATCATAATTAAAATTAAAATACAAAGACCATGAGCACAAATAAACCAAATCACTCTATTACTAGTCTTTTCTATTATTTAGAAAGTCTTTATTAATAAAAGTTAAGACAATAATTTAACACGGAATTGGCCATAAAGCATAGAAACAAACCTAAATCTGAAAAAACAAGCTGAGTGTGCCTGTGATGTCAATGAGAAATTATACACACTCTTTCTTTCAACAGATTGGCTCTTACACCACCTGTATAGCTGGTTAGGGGAGAGCAAGGAAAAGGGGATTGTTTTGAGGGATTAAAGAGGGTGAGTGGGGGGACACAGAAGGAAGTACACCAGAGGGGTTGTAATCAAATAGCTCCACTTTTCTATGCCAACTCTAGGGAAGAAGCATCTTTACAAATTAAGCATCTTTTAAAAGACTGTCAATGCCACAGACTTTCAGCCAGAACAGCCATTTGTAGAACTGAGTCACAGTAAGACTCAAGGTAAACACGGTCACATTTTATGGAATGGTTTTTGCCTTTTTCAGGGTGACTTAAACTATGGTTGTACTGTATATTCCCCACCATCTAACATTTTCCATCCCTACACGAAATTATTGATGGCTCAGGATTAGGAAAAAGGAATTACAAGGCATGGGACAAGCACTACTCATTGCTCTGTTGAAGAGTAGAAATGAGATCGCCTCAGTGCCTTGAATTCTTAACTATTTAGAGGAAGGCTTTCTGTGCTTCAAAGATATTGTTAACTAAAAAAATCAAATATTGCCCAATAATTTAAATCATGAATTATGCATAATTATATTTTAAATATTTCTAGAGGAAATGCTGACTCAAGCACAAGGCAAAAAATAAAATTAATTTAAAAATCAGAAAGCTAAAAAATAGTGACAATTAGCTTCTTCTAGTTAGTAAGATCATGTTCCACTTGTGGCCTGATGGCTTTCTCCCAGGTCACGTATGTGATTGCATGAAAACAGATCATACAGTGAAGACAATGGCCACATCACCCCAGAGAAATAATCACTGTTGATTGCAGTGAACTTGACAATAAAGACTTTTAATTAAAAAATATTGTCAAAGCTAGTTTTTCCCCCATCAGCAAAGAACTTTGATTTACCTTTGCTACAGTTCTTTACCTTTCATTTCAAATAAGGCAGAAACAGAAACCAGAAGAGTAGTTTCACATGAGAATCACAGACACATAGAGTCATGGAATTGTTTAGGTTGGTAAAGACCTTTAAGATCGTCAAGTCCAACCCTTAACCTAACACTGCCAAGTTCATCACTAAACCATGTCCCTAATCACCACATCTACCCTTCTTTTAAATACCCCAGGGATGTTGACACATCCACTTCCCTGGGCAGGTTGATCCAATGTTAGACAACCCTTTCAGTGAAGAAACTTCTTCCTAATTTCTGGTATAAACCTTTTGTGGTGCAGCTTAAGGCCAGTTCCTCTTGTCCTGTCGCTTGTTACTTGGGAGAAGAGACCAATACTCACCTTTCTACAACCTCCTTTCAGGTAGTTGCAGAGAGTGATGAGGTTGCCCAGAAAGGAGGGAGTTATAGAGAATTTAAAGTGAGTTTCATTTTGGAAGAAGAGGCAAAAAACAGCAAAGGAAAGCAGAATACATTATTGCTATACAACAATTACTAGATTTGCTTCTAAAGTAGTACCGAACAAGAAAATCTAGAACCAAATAAAAACTCAGAAATTGCCTAGCTCCAGACTTAGCTCAGTTGATGCTATAAAGCATTAAATAATCATATATGCATACGCACACAGAGATATAAACACACACATATATACAAGCTAATCTAGGAAGATCTTATCAGAATTATTCTTGATGAAAATAAGAATACATTATCTCCTGCAGGAAGGCAGGAGATTCAACACCACACATCTCAGTGTCAGGAAATGAGCACAAATATTCCTTTTAATTCAAAATTCTTGAAGCTGCAATCAAAAATATTTTTTTCTAAATTATTTTGTTTTCTAGAAGCAGCAACAGGAAATCCCTTGCAATGCCACAAAACACATCCTGGGATCTCCGGGCACCTCATAAAAATGCATAGTTGATTAACCCCTTGATACAGGCAGTAAAGCAGGCTCTTATTTAATGGGCAAGGAAATGGATATAAAGGAGGGCACAGGGCAGACTTTATGTTGGAATACCTAAGTGACTTCATATGCCATTAACCCCAGCGACTCACATCATTGCCAGCACAGGCTGCTCAGGACCTCTGTGGAGCCGTGGTGCGTTAGGGCTGGTCCCAGAGCACTTACAAGGGAGGCTGAGGTTTAACTGACCTCTTCAAGGGTACATAAATCTGCCTTCCAGGCCTGTTTCAGTCACCAGACCCATCTTGCCACACTATTTGGAATGTATATGAAATACATGTCAAATATCCTAATGGTTTTTCTAGCTGTCTTGCCAAATGCATTTGGTGGTCATGAAGTCTTAAGGCGGACTTTTTCTCTTTTCTGTATAATGGGGATGAATAAAAAACCAGGTCTTTCTCTTAGGAGTTCTCTTAATATAGGGATTGAGGCGTGGCCCTGCACAGAAGAAGCTATGAAGAATGGTTACTAACAGGACTAAGTAAGTCAATAAATTATTTTGGGGAACAATATATAAACAGCAAAACCTGCATAAGGTACATTATTGTCCACAGGCACCTGTTCTAAGCAGCTCTGTATATTGATCCCATTAAAAAAGATCAAAACATTCAGTTTTGTTTCTCAAAAACAGCAAATTTAAAGCTGTCTTACCAAACATAGTAGATGACTGAGGAACGGTTTACTGCTTTCTTAACCCTCAGCTTCATATCCATAAAACTGGTTTTTAATATAGCCCTGCATAAACAAAAATGGACCCTAAATTAACATCAATGGCTTTTTAAACTGCTTTAGAAAAGTCATTTTGGTGAGCTGTTTTGCACCTGGTAGAAGCAGTGTCAAGAATTAAATTTTTTCCTGTGAATGGAACACTTAGTTCTGGAAACATTATTTTGAAGATTACTTGTACTCTATGTGACCTTGTCTTTGACACTTTACTGGCAGATAATTTTATGCCACCTAGCTAAGTCTTATTATATCGTAATTATGCTGTCACATAGGATCTCAAATTAAATTAATGAAATACTGTTAATCCAAGACAAGAGATGTGGGAACCAGCAGAACTCTCCTTATGAACATTTGCTTTTACTGCTAAGCCCCATCACTTAAACTCATATATCAGGTGTCTAAAGAAATAAATAAAATCAGGGAATTAGGTTCAATATAAAAATGTTTTGATTAAATGCTGTCTTCAGTTTCAAATTTTTTTGCTGCAAGCTCATCAGAGTCCTCTGAAGACAAGAAAGAAACTAATTGAACCTGGTGGAAAAGATAAAAATAGAGAAGATAAATCAGGCAGGGAATGAACAAAAGCACAGTTCTGTCTGCCTGATTGATCTCAGACAAATAGGAGAAAAGAATCACTCAAATGTAACCAAGTTCTTCCTCAAGAGTTACATAAATAAAAGCCGTTAAATGTAATTATCTGTAGAAACATGAGAGCACCAAATATTGATAGTCTGATTTGATTGCTAACAAGAGGAAGATGTAGAGCCTACGAAGCAAGAATGATCTTTTCAGGACTCTGTTCCCATGAGTCAGAGCTCTTATTAGGAGGTGATTATTTTGGTTCCTTAGTCTTCCCACTATTCTGCACTCACAGACCAAAATCTCGGCATAAATACTGACACCCCATCAGGTCTGCCTAAGATACTAAGAAGTATCTACTGTATTTTCCTATATTGGTTGTAAAAAGATGTGAATAACTTAACAAGTGACAGCCACAAAGACTTCCATGTAAACAAAACAGACATCTCTATTGTGTATGCAATTAGTTTCGAGCAAAGGGAAGAGTAATTATTTTCCACCACAGGTCACTACTAGATTCACTTAAATCTCATTAAACACATCCGATCAGGAACAGAGAATAGTCAGAAAGTGGCTCAAAGCACAGCCAGTCAAGACCAAATCATAATTCAAGGAACTACCTCACTGGTACTGGGTAGCAACCAACCACTTCACCCATATTCTCTGTCAATCAAACCCACACCTGATGTGGTCTCTCAGATGCCAGAAAGACATTCAAGCAGCAGAGACCATATGTTCCTTCATGCATATATTTAAATACATACTAAGTTTCAGGCTCAGCTCAGCTGAGTCCCTTATGTGCAAATGAATGACTCCTACCTCTCCCAGCTTATAAAGCACATTGTCACATTATATTATATGACAGAGAAATCCAGCAGCTGCTCCCAGGTAGAAAAGGTAGCAAGTTAGTGCCACCATGTCTGAGACTGGCGCAGCTGGTAGGTCTGAGTAATGCAAGGCACTTTCCCTTGTGATATGGCATTCAGCATCTCAAGATCGTTAAGTGATAAAGGAAATAATTCCCTTTAAGTGCACGAAAATTGCTTGAAAAAAAAAGTCAGGCTAAAAGCATTTCCTGAAGGAACTGTTGTAAATTGTACCCTGTACAAAAGTTGGTAAATATTTAAGAAAATGAGTATTATGAAAAATTTAATTGTTCTCTAAAGAGCTGCTGAATTTTAAGATTAAATTCAAGTCACTGAAGTGTGAAACGTGGGAACTGTAACTTTAGCTAAAGTACTGTAGTTCCATAGCACCTTCACCTTGTAAGAGGTACACATTTGAGCACTGAACTAAGTCAACAGCATTTGCTTTTCTCAGTGCAAGAAACTGAGTGACCAGAGATTATTACAGGTGTTTACATGTGGCCAAGAGTTAAGTGCTTCGTGGGAATCAAAAGGCTGGTTTTAGAAGAACTTGGAAGTAACTGTTCCAAGAAACATGTAGCTTTTAATTCTTATGAAGGAATAATCCTGCACTGTCTTAAGTTCACACACGTGGCCCGCTAACCGAACTCTACAGCAATACTGCACCATAATGTAATGAAAAGCACATTGCATTCATATCAATACAAATACTAATTATAAGTTTAATAAGCTATTTATTCATTTTCATATATTTTTATGCAGCAAGATTAGTTTTGTTCCAAAATAGCTGAAAGTGACATCTAGTGTGAAACTAGCTTTAGATTCACTTTGCTTTATCCAGTATTTTAATGACCCTGAATACAGTTTGTATCTGTGACACAGACAGTTTTCCACAGCAGAGCTCTCATGTTCCTCCTTACTCACCTACTTTTCTTTCTAAACTCAGTTTCGTGCATTAATTTGCCTAAAGCAAAGACATCAGCTTGTGATCTGAAGAGAAATTCCTGGACGGAAAAAGAGAAATCTTTAAAAACTTGACATTTTTGCACGACACAGGTACTGAAAGTGTCCCAGCATTGGTCTGGGACAGATGCAAACTAACAAAGATCCAGAACAAGTTGTCTCTAATGCAGACCTCATCCAGCAATTATCATCAGCAAAATTAATCCGTTGCTAGAACTTCTGCATCACCATTATTCCATTTAACATTCAGCTAGGCAGGATTCCTTACAAACGCTCTTTGAACATATAATATATAAAAAAAAAAAAAAAGGGAAAAAGCACATTTTGAGGCTTTCCCTTTCCAGCGAGGAGTAACATGAAGACATCTCTTCAGCCCTGCTGACCAATACACATTCAGTTAGAAGGGGGAAGATGGTTATGAAGTGATCTACAGCTAAACCATCTTCAACAGCTCAGAACCACACAATGTACTTTCACCAGCTGGCAAAGTGGTTATATTGAAAGGCCTGTAAACTTACAGCCATTAGAAGGTAAGAGAGATATTCTAAAGCTATGAAAAGAGGACTTCAAAATCATATAATGGAAGACACACATACTTTTCCAAATTGCCTTTTTACTTAAGCCTCTACAAGCAGTTGGCACCTCCTGTAAGGGGCTGGTCCAACACCAGTCAAAGGGGCACACTTGAAACCGACTGAGTAAATGATCAACAGTTAAGGAATAAGTGACCATTTTTAACACCTTAACATGTTCCTTTAGAAAAGATAGCTAGCTAATATTTACTGACATGAGCTATAATTATCCTAGGAGTTCATAAGAAGATTACAAACTCATGTCTACTATACCTGTTGCTCTTAAAATGAAAGTTTAAATATATAAAATTACAGGAAGATTACATTCCCTACACCGCAAGGTTTTGCCCTGTTTTTTGAAGATAAAGTTCATTTTGTTTGTTCAATCTAATGAGATCTGGAAAATATAGTCAGAAGTGAATGTTTGCTTGTGTAGTTGCTAAGCAATGCACTTGTACATAAGCTGACTGATCATTCCACATAGGACTGTTCCTCTTAAACATTATGATGCTTTCAGCAAATTACTCAGCTGAAGGTAAAATCCTTCTCATTTTCTTCCTCCAGTTTTGCAACACAAATTCTTTAATGACATTTAGAATGCATGAGGTATTCCAAAGAGTTTTAGTATTTCTGCTCTAAATATTTAAAAGAACCTGGCAGCTTTCCCAAGCAGCGGGATCCATTTCAGCCTGCAGGGCATGTTCCCAGGCAGCATCTAATAACAGGGCTCCTCTCAAGCCACTGATCTAGATTAAAGGGACACTCTCAGGTACCTCCTGAGGAAATCATAGAAAAAACATTGGCCTTTCAAAACAGTGATTCACCCTTAGGGTACAGCTGCCTTTACAATGGCTAAAGAAAGGATTTTGGTTTGAAACACAAGACCTTCCACAATCCAAGGAGTCTGGCAGTGGTGTCCAGGAACGGCATTCAGCCACCTGATCAGCTCTGGCAGGATAAAGCTCCTCTAATTTCAGAGGGATATTCAACAGGAACAGTCAAAGTGCTATGCTGAATCAGGGATAAAGACACACAGTCATGGAAGGACAGAGCCTGATCATTTTGCTTTTTTCACCTGCACAGGAAGAACCAATGGAAGAATATTTAGGTAAGTTATTTTTGTTTAAGTCTCCTGAAGGCCCTCTCTAAGCCAATGTACATCACATAAAAAGCTAGCCGAAATTTTCTTTGCATCTTTAATTCCCTAGCTCTGCCACTGTCCCAAAATAAAGTGAAATAAGTTAGCTTAACTTTATTCCAGAATGTTTCCAAGTCTCAACTAAGAAATTGCAGATACCTGTACACTGCTTTAAGGTAACTACAAACACAGAGCCATGCAACATCAAATCAATCTTATTTCTTTCCTTGGAGGAGCATTTAATTTGGTGGTAACCAGTCTTCAGGACGCCTCCTGCTCCTCAATGCTGTCCCACCATGATGTTCTCATAAATGACAAAGGGACATTATCAATGTCACTATTAGAATGTAACTGCACAGAGGTGAACCATACAAACTGCAGCAGGAGCAATGGCCACCCCTGCAGCACACCCTCCCCACCCTCTTCTGAAACTGAGATTTCCAGGTCAATGGATTCACCCCAATAACTGGGATCAAACGCTAGACAGCCAGAAAACCTCACTTTGGGAACCAGAGGTGCAAACTGCACAGTCCAAGGTCAGCACCCACTTATAGTGCGAATGGTTAGGTCACATTTTTACACATAATGATGTATTCAGAGGAAGCCACAATGAGTCCAGCTCTCAGACAGCATTATATCGTTCTGTGGGACATCCCAGAGCAAAGTGGGGACACCCTCCCCCTGCCCCCCAGCACCTCCAGTAGCCTATAGGACTGAGATATTCCAGCGGTTTCTTAAATACATGGAAATATTTTTTTTATTGTTTTCCATATTTTCCCACTCAAATTCCCATTTCCGCTTGAAAGTGCAATATGTGTGTAGAAATATTTCTACAGCTAAGAGCAACCAAGCAATGAAGGGCAGAAAAACTCAATAAATTCCTTTTCATATTTGGTCAATATTTTAACACAGAAATGAAGCCTGGTTTAATTTCTAGATGCAGACCTGGCTCAGCTTGGCAAGATTTCAAAGTCTATATCTAAATTTTGCAGCTAGCATCAATTGCTCTGGGAAGTAGGGAAAAGATAACTAACATGAGATTGGGATCCACATTTTCTAGCCCTCTTCTGGTTGAAATTATTCCATCACTTTAAAAAAACAACCTTCAAATAGCTTAATTTTGCAAGTATAATTGCATTCAGTTGTTGATTCTAATTATCCCTTTCTGATTCTCATGGTAATTCATTTTCTTCATAAATGGCAATAGCAAAGACTACATAAAACAGTAGAACACGCACGCAGTTTAGCCACCAAAAAACATAAATAACAAATGGATTACTCACTGTAACATCACTGCTGTGCTGTTGTAGTGACTACAGAGAGAGGGGGGGTTGTCTTTTAAGAAAAGTTAAGTAAATCCACACCCAAAGTATCTTCTTCAATTTTACCCAACTTACAAACGTTTATGTACTTTTGTCCAATTACTTTAATTTTTTGCTTCTCCTACAGACTATTTTGTCCTTCATCAGCTCTTGCTGGATTTCTGCACACCTAATTCCTTTGAAGGAAGTCAACAGCCTGACACAAGACTCACCTTTTCTTTCATTATATAATGAAGAGAAATTATGAGTCCTTTCTCTTTCAGCTGTAAGTAGCTGCAAGTAATAAATGAGTCATCAGTTCAATAGTATTATGTCAAACCAATGACATATGGCCACATATGGCCACAATTGTTGACATTTTTCTACAATATTAAATTTAGAAGCTTCACTCAAGCTACTATTCATTTACTCAAAGCAGATAAAGATAGTTCACAGTATTGTACAATGATGCTGAATCATTCCAAAAATCCAAAATTTTTTACTAAGGTAATCAGGCAATAACCATCAATAGGCAAAACAACACAGCTAGATTGTTTTCCACACCAATTACTACAATTAATCAACCACTTAGTAAAACAACATTTGAATGCATACTTAGACACAGAAAATATAGAGTATAATGAAACAGTGGATGGTATGACCATGATCCAGCTCTTCTAGAGGATGTTTACTAGAAATAATACACTAAAAAAAGGAAATTAATTAATTGCGATATATGTAATATATCGCAATGGTGTAATGGCTCACTGGCCAGAATATAAGATGGACTTGAATAACAACAGGAATATGAGAAGTCACTTTCCTTTACTACAAATTAGTTAAAAGTTTAGGGCATAGTATTAGCTTGTGAACATCAACAGCAAGAAAAACAAATCATACCTAAGTCAAACTTTGTTTTCCTATTAAGGTCAAATCACTTCTACAGAAAGTATTTTACCTTTATCCATGAAAATGAATAGACACATAAAGAGCTACCCCTCATACACCCTCTCCCCCAGCGCCACCAGGGTTTTCATTCTGTGACTCATTTCAGGACCACTGCAAAGAGCTATAGACATACGTGACTGTCACGAAAGCGTCTTGGGTTGTAAAGTCAAGGGATTTATGCAGGTGCCAGAAGGTGAGTGAGGTGAGAGCGCCTCCATTGAGTGTCTTCTCTGTCTGCGAAGACACAGGGGTGGAGGATCTGGAATCTGACAGGGGAGCACAGGTTTGCTTCAAATTGAAATTACCTATTTTCACACTCTGACTCAGCAAGATACAAGGTTAATCACGCTCCAATATTTACTCCAAAATTTTTATTTTCCATGTATTTGCACTTGCATTATTTATAAGGGGTTAGCAATTGCAGAATATTTCCTTTGCCTAGGGGTCAAAGAGAAGGATTATCCTAGAGAAGGATACCATGTTCATTAAGTCTATCAAAAATCCCAATTAGACTGTGCTTGGTGTCCCTATATAAAGCTTACAAATGAGGATAGGAAACTGGACAAAGCAAGTGAAGGTCTGATAGCAAGCCAAAACCGTTCTCTACAATCCAACTTCTTGTGTGTTTAGCACAAGTAAATCATTTGTAACCGAGAATACACCTTCCAGAGGGGAGGAGGCGGAGGGATTTTGAGCTCAGAAGTATAGAATGACTGAAGTTTTTTTCATACACTTATCTTTACATTTCCCCCTAATTTCTAAGTCAATGCTATTTCAATGTAGGTGGGCCGACATCAAAAACTTTCTTCACAAAAACGATTATACATTTCTTCTTTATTGTATTTAAATCCCTATGAGTTGAGTTAGGAACATATCCATAAAATTACAGCATTAAATTTTTATACTTTATATTTAAAGAAAAATAAAGACAGCAGGTCCTAAGATCACTTGACTGTGACAAATTGCCTCTTTCTGCTCACTTGAAATTGGCCTGTGAGACTTATCAAATCCCCAGCTTTGTTACTTCTGGAAGAATTGATTTAAAAGTGCACACTGTCATTATATACTTAAAGACATATATTTTAGGATTATGCAAGTTCTCGATGTACAATTCGTTTTATCTTTTTGCCACATCTTGAGGTTTCTGACTAGAGAAAACAGAAAGATTTAAACTGCACAAAAAATGTGAGTAATCTCTATAAAACATTAAAAGGCCTGAATACAATTCCTAATTACATGAATGTGACCTTCTTAAAACAGTCAATCAAAATTAATTTCCTACGGAACACAACAAAAATGGCTTTTTTTTGAAATGTCACTGGTGTCTATGTGTTTATAGGGATCACAGCACCGCACCGTGGACCTCTGCTAGTAAATAAATTAATCCCAAGCTTGGGGCACCACAAAAACAGGTCATTTGCCGTCAGAAAGCAACTATGAAACCACAGCAGGACTAGCACAAAGTATTACTGCACTCATGCACAAGGTGAGGGCAAACAAGCCCTCCCGCTGAAGGCTGCCCCGGCAAGAGTGAGGCTCCTGCACTTCCAGAAGACTCGGGAACCTTTCAGTCCCAGTGAAGGGATACGTTCCTCAGACACACCACTACAACGTGGCATTGTATCAGACCTCTTCATGTGTTACAGGTACAAAATGCAAGGGGAAGACCTCACCTGCCAACGCAGTAGAAACAGGACTCTTAGTCTTTAAAGCCAAGCACATAAACCTTGCGTGGAGCACAGGTCAGCCTTAGAGAAGTTACCTCCTTCATTCCCTGTACATTTCCTGCAAAAGCCTCTAGTCAAAACACTTGCCTCTCAACAAGCTTTTAAGTGAGAAGTGTCCCTTGTTCCTACACAGCTCGTCGTTTCTCCATGCAGGTGGCAGCTGTGCCAGCATCTGCTCGGGAGGCTCTTGTATGGGGGTACAGAGGTGTGCATCAAAACCATTTCTACACAACAGCTGGGACACCCCTGCAGGTTCTGCTTGAGTCCGCTATTCCTCTGAAATTAGAATCCTCATTCATGCCACAGATTCCAGTTCCACAAAGACATAGGCACGCTGTAACCAAATATCCCAAAATATTTATATTTATTGCTTTGATTTGGCTTAAAATACTCAATTGTGCAAGTCGGCATGTTGACACTCTTTAAAGAAAAAAAAGTTTAAAGTCTTGGGAAACAATATTTTAAGCATGCCTGATAATATACAAGATAATATACAAAGCATGCCTGTCTGAAGACTATTTTTGCCTAGAAAAGAAATCATCAGAAATGTCTTTAACAAGAATATAGGGAGTGGATGAAGTAATAAGCGTACATCTGTCAAAGTAACTCATTTCTTTTTTTTTTAGAAAGAATATAAATTAGTTACAAAAAAACCCAGAAATTGGCTTTGAACACAGATCCTGAAAATTTTCTTATTTCAAGAATTAGTATGAAGGTTAAGATCAAGTTTTAAAAAGTTAATTTTACTCCACAGAAAAAAAAAAAAAGCAACTTGATTATAAACTAACACCTTCAAATTTTAGTAGGATGCAGAATATCCTTACATAAGAAATACATGGACTCTGTAAAGATTTATTGAGACTGCAGTACATCTAAACTGTGAAATATGGCAGTCAAGACAGACTAAAAAGAAATGCTGGCATATGCAATACTCTTTATGTTGCAGGTTACAGTTACATTACAGATATGGTCCAAAGAGAATCTCAAGAAGTATGGTGCACTGTAAAAACAGGCTGAAAAACAGTTTGCCTGGTGGTATCAACACTTATTAAAACTTCCCAAGATCTCTAAAGTGCCAGAACAGCCATCCAAATTTGATAGATATACATCACTTCTGACTTAGCCTGGGCATTTAACTCTCCTTGAAGGATTCCTGTCCCACTCACTTTTCTTTCCCCATGGGGTCCTGGAAGAGATGGCAGAAAGCAATTGTAAAGGGCAATACCGAGATGCTTTCCCCAGGAGAGTCTGCATCTCTAAACCCCCAAACTCACAGGCTGATAGAAATGGTCTGGAGAACTTAGCAGGTTTCAAAGGCAAGAACTGAGCCCTAGAATTAATAACTATAATTAATTACAATATTGCTTCCCAGAAATGTTTAAATAACTAACTACTGTAATTAAAGCCTTATTAAATATTTGGTTCTTGAATTTAACCACCAGTAATATGCACAGTAAAATGACATCCCTATCTACATCTCTTTAGGTGTTGCAGGGAAGCAGCATTACAGAGGAATACTGAACAGTGTAGTGACATTGGTCTGTATTTTCTTTTTCATACCTGCTATTCGACAGACAACAGTGTAAGCAGTCATTTTCCATGGCACTTCAGCTGCAAGAACAATCTATGCAAAATGCTCGTGTAATGGAGTCCTCTTGATGCCAAAACAGAGTGAAAAACCACACTAATCAGTTTATTACTATTTGACAGTACCCATCATTTTTCTCAGTATTGCAAGGCAAACTGTTTACTAGTCCAGCGTATGCTGCCTACACAGAAACCTTTCTGAACAGAAAAGCATAATGAAAACACAGTGCAGAAGGGCTTTTGCGAGAAGGATGCCTAGAACAAAGAGCAAGTGACATCTGCTACAGCTGACACATTCCTGTGTACTTTCCTTCCTGAGAGCGCTGAGCTTTTCTGCAGAGCTTCTAATATATCTTACAACGTGATATCTTACAACAATTACACAGCATGTTATCACATGCTTAAAACAATACCTGTCAAGGTTAAGTAGTACACAGAAATATTTAATTTTTTAAAAACCACCCAGACAGGTTCTGTTATTTCTGTTAAACAATGCATTGGTAGATCACACTTTTTTTTTTCCTGCACGTTATAAAACTGCCAGACTTCTGTATTTATTTCATTAAGGTTTTACACTTTAATATCACCATGATCACCCCTTTTCCATGCTCTTGAATGTACTTCAAGATGACAGTTAATTTCATTATCACTCTGAGTGGTCTAAACACAATTAGTGGCAGCACTAGGAGTCAGACCAGAAATTCAGAATCACCTGTAGATAGATAGCTATGAATGTTTTTTTCTTTGCTGTTTTCATATACATCTTTTCCCAACAGGAAGAGGTAGAATCTCACCAGTTGACAAGTAATGCTGCTCAGTTCCCACTGTGAATGCAAAACTGTATTTGCAGCTTATTAATTTTTTTACCACTCCACTTTCAAACACAGCTCTTGGCTAGTTAGTTGTGATAACTCTTGTTTTGCTATTATTCTTGTCTGACATTTGGAACACAAGCTTTATGTGTTATATCTCAATGGCAGTTGATTAGAGGCAAGTGTGAATTTTCCACGTAATACTTCCAGTGTGCCAAAAGTCCATTAAAAACTCTCAGCTTTTGAAGGGTTTCAAACATCTCCCTCATGATAAATTTTCAATAATCCCTTCATTCATCACATAACTTTAAGATTTTTTTTTTCATGCTCAGTAAATTTCCTAGCAAGCGAATAATCAGTCATGAGCAATTTATTAACCTTAATTATCAAACTTTGGAAAGTCTAATATTGTTGCATTTCACTTGATGAACATGTCCTACATTTCTGACTCACATAACGAAAGGGATCATAGTCTCTAATAGGGTTCCTAGTTCTCCTAGTTAACTCAATTGTTTATTTCAGACTATTTTCTTTTAGTTTATGTCTTGTTTTTAAATACCTTTAATTCCTTTCTCATTTGTATCAACTTCCCAATAGACAGGAAAACTAGATCTGACATCTTCCTCCAGGATTAACATCTGCCGAGCAGTTCTAAATGCAATACACTGCTACAAAAAACCAGTAAGCCATTCAAAGACAAAATACAGTAAAACAAACATAAAAAACATTCACTGAAGAGAATGTATTACTGAAATTCTCATGGAGGCAGTTTTTTGTCCAGTGAATAGACAGATTTATCTCAGTTACTGTTTTTGTTACTCTGTAGCAAGATTTCCATGAACTGGCATTTACCAAGTGGATGTATCCTCTTTCCAAATCCTGTGCCAAGTGCCTTAAATTTGCATAAGTAATAATCTCATACAACAAACAGCAAGTGGGACAAGAACAGAAGAGTGCCCATACACTATACCCTATGAAGCTCCTATTTCCTTTCGTCATATGTGGACCCAAAACGTATTCCGAAAGCCATTAATTAAATAGGAAAATCAATCTGGAGACAGAAAGGGAGCCTGCAGTGATAGAGGAGTAGGACTGTCGTGGCGTGAGGCATGAAGTGAGACAAAGTAGAAATCACTATCTGCCTTATGAAACACCTGCTGCACTACGGGGCAAAGTGCTGCCTCTACAGCAACTGGACAGATTGGGTGAAAATACAGTTGTAAAATGTTTAGAGACAATTAGAAGTAACTCAATAGAGATTACTTAGTCTTGCCCACGTACTTTCAGAACCACTGAATTAATCTGAGGTATCAAATAGTTCTGCTAGCAAAACCAAAAAACTGTTGCACCCTATCATTTTGTCTTCATTTAAATGAGAAAATAGACTTTTCAAAAATCTTTAAGCAGGAATTAGTCAGTTCATCCAAAGTATGCCCCTCTTCCAAATCGATTATTCACACAGTTCCACCCCTTCGGCCAAAGCCAGCCCTCTAACCCAGAACAAACTGTCATGTGTTTGCAGTAGCTGCATCCTAAGCTCAGAGGGTGAGCTTGACACACTTGCTTTAATATAGAAGATAAAATGCAGTGACAGATCTCCCATTACACCAAACGTGTGTTCAATGTTATGCAAGCAGAGGAAGTAAACAGAACAGCCATCACCACAAAAAGCCCTTTGAATATTTTGCATTGACTGTTATCATACAACTTGTAACTTCATTACTTACAATGTGATTAGAAAGACCTGCCGAGAATTCTGGACAGTAATTCCTCCACTTTCGTGGAAGGGAAACACAGGTAAAACACTTTCCTCACAAAGTGCAAGTTGTGCAGATAAGGCTTAGGCTGTATCTTTGGTCTCATAAAATAGCCCATAAAGAGAAAGACCCAGTCAGAATGATGTTACATCTAAACCTACACAGAGAATATGATTTTTAAATTAAGGAATCTGATACTTCCAATAGGGCTTGGTGAAACATTCAAAGGTATGATAATACAAAGGGGCTGGGGAAGCGATTCCCGTTTCTTCCATGGATTTAGTACTATGAAAATAAGTTAAATATATTAAAAACACATTATTTATTGAGAAAGACACAATGAGCTGATCAGTGGCATAAAAATAAGATATTGCAGGAGACATATTCTCTACCCAAGAGATAAAAAAAGGAGGGGGAAAACCTCACCATAGTATAATGAATTTATCCATCAACAGATCACCGTTGGGAAGGGGAAAAAAAATACTAAGCAATCCAGCAGGAAAAAAATGTCCATAGTGATAAATACTTCTGATACTAATTGACTCTGTTATCCCTGTATTTATCTGTTTGGCAGAATGTCATGGAAGAAAAACATATTCAACACCAAGATCTGTGTATCATATCAAGAGGGGTAAAAAGAATGGGGCAGGGGGAGACAAACCAGAACACACAATATGGATGCCAGAAGAGACAAAAGAACTGTTGGTGGGGAAAAAATCTTTAAAAGTTGCCTTTGAGAAAAACAAAAAATAACGCCTCCCCACAAAAACCAAACCATGCTGGTTTTGTTGAAACTCCAACAGCAACATTTCAATTATTCTCAGAGGGAAGCAAAATATCAGGATAAGGCTGAACTGTAGTTAGCCTTAGAAATTTGACAATATCCTTGTAGGGTGAGATTACAGTGATATTATCACACATTGTGTGATCTAGCTATCCTCAGTCTTCATTTAAAACACTACTTAGGGACGCTACCAGAAGAAAGTAGTAATGATCAGTAAGTGAATCTCCTTGGAACTTCCAGCTAAAAGTCTCAGTGCATCTGTTGGAAACTCGTGAACTGCTTTAAATACCTTGCAGGGGTGTTGTCTCCATGAGCTCACCGGTAACCTAGTTTCTGTGATGGGCAATTTTGAGACAGTCACGATTTTCTGAGGGAATCTATTGTAGGAACAAAAAAACTTCTTAATAAGACTTACTCATCTGACTTTGCAGTTGTGTTTTGCCTTAGATGCTGAAAAGTATCAAACCCAGCCATTTAAAGTATCAAAGAAACAGCTGCAGAATTAAAGACAGGTGAAGTTTTATAAGCCCGTGCTAATTTCTCAGTGGATCACCACACACACCGTTCATAAAAAATAAAGCTTTTCTCCAAACTGTACTGCAAGTTAAAGAGGACATGAATCTTCATTTAAAAAGGAACAGCAAACATGAACATGACCAGATTAAACTACATTTTTTCAACATCTTGTGAATACCCTAAGGCATGATTTACCCATCTATTGCTTAACAATATGAAAGGATGGCTTGGAAATTCCTCAGACTAGATACAGTTGTCAGCGCTGGCCAGGCAATATCCAGATGCTACTTTAAATCCTGCTGCATCTCATAAGGCAAATCAATAATTTTTAAGGGTCACTATATGAATAAATTAGACCTGACAAATTTTTCCATCACACTCGTATTTCCTACAATTAATGACAATTCTGATAAGAAGTGGTGCAACTTTATTGTGAAAAATAATTTCAATTTCAGTCCAAGCAAGGTGCATTACTAGCCTAGCAAAACTAATTAGTTTTGCTCCAAGCATTCTTTACAGAGATGCCTATTTTGAACAATTTTCAGTTTAATGAACCAAGTCTGAGCAGAGGAAATGCAGCATTAATGAAAGGAAAGCTACTTGCTTTTTGTTTTATATCGCTTGGCAAGTTCTTGTTTTGGCTTAAGATGGATTATCTCAAGTTAATTCAATTCTGGTGGGTGCACGTCTCTTGACTTGTGAACAGTGCTGCTAGGAGTGCTACTTGGTTGCACTTCTTCCCCCTAAAGGAAAAGGAAACCAACCAATGCAGTTACCTTACAGCCAATAAGACCATCTAATAAATAACTAATTATTATCCCTGAATACTGACAGAATCAGGGAGAACACAGAAAAAAAGCATCTGGGAAAAGCTAAAGAAAAAATACAGAAAGGGTAGCAACCATTCCTCTTCAAGTATACCTACATCAGTTAAACAGCATCTTCTCTCTCATAGCTTTCTCCAGTGAAGGCAATTTTACAGAAATCCTGGTCAAGCTGCTACCAAGATCTACCTTTACGGTCAAATCTCACAGCTAGTTTTACTCTTGTCTTCTTAGAGGGGGGCAGTGTGACAGCTCTGAGCGGAGTCAAAACAGCTTAGCTCCTTCTATCAAGATAGTCTGGGTCTTCCACAAGTCCTGTAAGAAACGTTTGAAACTTTAACAGTGCTATATCAAACTACTCATGGCCTGGACTGCAGTCTTCCATTAGAGTATGAGGGTACTGATGCACCTGGATACCCTCACCCAGGTATTGCTGGGTATTGAATGATATCTCATGATACTCCTGATGATAAAGGTCTGAAAAATAAAGGACTGTGAGATATACCATAGAGGTGTTATCTCAGTGGTACCACAAGACTTTACAGTACTAGGTGCCATATAAGTTGTATCTTTTGTGTAGAAATCCAGAGGATTCTATCTGATAATGCAGCTGGACATAACTCTTACCAGGGAAGCCCTAGACATCAGATGATCCCTATGATCTAAGCTGTAAAATTAATCTTTGCACTCGAGAGACATTTTCATCTCAAAAAGAAATCCTCAATTTAGTCACACTGAAGTAATTGTAAGAAGGGAAAAGAGCTCTATAATATACTAAAGTGAAAATTCACAGAAGACTAAGTTTTACCCTCTTGAGAGCACTTTCAAAGAGATGTTTAGTTATTACTGATGCTCAAGAGAAGTACTTATAATCTGATGAAAATGTAAGTATGCAAATCCTTCACACCTCCTTTTAACACCTTTGCAGTGGCAGAGTTAATACCAGTAGATTTAGCGTTTAGAGGTGTTGCTGGCTAAAATTACATGTTGGGTTTATAAAATGAAGAGTTAGAGCCATAGGCCAGACAGACATCTCCTCTAACGTTCTCTCCCAAGACAAAGGCAGAAGCAAAAATACCTGTTTGCCTTTGCCACCTCAGCGAGCATTCTGCAGTGATGCAGAGACAGAAACACAGAGGCTACATCATGAAATAATGACATCCTGTCACATACAGAGACAGCAGCTCAGCCTCAGTCCCAGACTCCACAGCAACTCGCTGGTGATTCTCCACTTTCCACTACAGTTTCAAGCAAATGAAAGAGTGAAAAAACAAACAAGGAGAAAAAAAAACTTCTCTACATATTGTCCTCTCTCAACTTATTTCTGCTTAGTACAACTTCACGGATTGACTGCAGCACCAGGCTAGTAACTTACTTTGTTATTTCTCTTGGAACAGTAGAGTAACCATTTTAGAGCCAAACCTACCAACTATTAATTAAAAACCTCAAGAAAGTCATTTGAAGATAGTTAAAGAAATAAAGTTATGCAAACACTTTATCATATCTCTGCCTCTTCCCCACTATATTTTCAACCAATTCCAATCCAATTGGAGATAAAGACAGAAGTTTGCATGGGTTAACCCCCAGCATCATCAGTACAGCAGCACCTAGTTTTTGTTGGATTGCAGTTTTATTCCTTTTTTTGTTCCAGGAAATTATCCAATAGATTCAAGAGATAAAAATAAGTGCTAAGCTCGGAACTCATCCAAATAATTAAGCTGTCTTCACTTGGAAATCCTGAACGGAACAATATGGAGTGGACTCAATGACCTTTTTCCAAGTTCTGCCTTGCTCCTCCACATATTGGGAAGAAAACATAAGGTCACTTTCATCCAAACTTGTCCCTTAGATCCCTTGCCACTTCATGGCTGAAAGCACAATTTAACATAGTGATCATCAGCCCTTCCCTAAGATTTCAGAAACTGTTTGCTCTGACTTTGATTCTTCTGGTTCCTTCCGGAAGACTTTTTTTAATTTTTTTTTTTAACCTTTCCATTAAAGCTTCATAATTCCCTCTTGCTTCATCGCCAAGTTATGCTTGCTTTCTGCACCGAGGAAGTGTCATGGCCAGCAGTGGCTGTTCAGACAATGGGTGCTATATCAGTTTTAAACCACTATTAAGTGGCCACCACAAAGCGAAATGCACTGAGTCGTTGGCATCTGGATAATTGGTGCTTTGGGTCAACATGTCACATTTGTCTGTTTTAGGCTCCTGGCCCTGCTCCACATGACTATTGCTTTCATTTGCAGCAGTTACTTCACTTTTGTGCTTTGAAATTACAGATTCTGTTTAGAAGTTACCAAAATCCTGCTAGGAATATACACAACACCTCTAGTTATATAAAAAATCCTTCTCCGTTTAAGAGTGTTTATTCAGCCTGGTTAGGGGAGTTCCCTTCCGGACACAACAAATGCAAGTTTCTACAGAAATAAATTTCGATCTAATGATTTCATCATCCAAATTGCTACACCTAAGTGAGTGGTTGTATGTATTCTGAATTCAGATAGATAACTATTTATACAGCATTTATTTATGTCTGAGATGCATTAAATATAAATTGCAGCGTGTAAAGCTGAGTTTTATAACATGTCATTCACTATCCATTAAGTATTTTATTACATGTATTGTAGAAGAGAGAAATTTACAGTCTCCATTTATGGTATTAATAAGGAATGATGAAACCACACTAAAGATGTCTTGCTTTTTTGGTTTATGTGGAGGTTTACTGCTAACGCACAGTTACAAGTCATGTTTTAATGTTTTATTATAATAAAAGACTTGTTCTGAGTGCTGTAATGTATGTAAAAATTAAAAGAAACACTACTAAAATGATAAAGACTTTCACATTCAGGCACAAACATACATATTTAGCATATTCTCAGTTACTTTCTAAGTTGTAGCAGCATGGGGAAATAAATATCAATTTGTTCATTTAAAAGCATTTACCAGGTCCTTCGTTACAGAGTACTTCAAATAATTTACTTAATGTTTTTTGAAAATCTGGGGAAAAAACATACACAATATTAATTCCTTGCATCCTTTTTAAACTTCCTAGACCATCCAACACCAAATACGGGGTTTTTTTCCCCATGCTTTCTGACTGTCAAAGTCTGTAATCAGCATAGAAATAAAGGTTTTCATGTTCACTTTTTTCTTAACTTACCTCTCAAAATTTCCTATTACTGGCTAGGAAAAGATCAGGTGCTTGGGAAAAACCTTTTCCTTATTTCTACTGCTATAGAGTGTCATAAGTTAACCCTTAGTTGGCAGCTAAACAGTATGCAGCCACTGTCTCTCACCTCCTCTCCTGGAAGGGTAGGGAGGAGAATAGGAAAAAGAAAAGGAAACTCCTGGGTTGAGGTTTAAACAATTTTAATAGAAAAATAAAAGATTAATAATAATAGCCATAACAGCAGTAACAAATGCAGCAACAACAACATTAAAAATAATAATAATGCAAAAGAATATATTAACATATAACCACTCACTGCCCAATGATTAGCCTGTCCCGAGTATCAGTTTCAGTAAGCACTGTGGTAGCAGCAAGTGCAAGTATTACAGCATGTGCAGCAATAACAGCAAGCACAGAGATCACAAAGAGCAGAGCAATGGTGGCACGCACAGCAATAGCAGTGAGTGGAACACCAAACATGGAACACGGATTGCCCCCTGGCCAAATTCCCATTTTTATACTGAGCATGATATTATAGTGTGGAGTATTCAATTGACCAGTTTGGGTTAGCTCTCCTCGCTCTGCGTCTGCACTCTTGCAAAACATGGGAAATTGATAAATCCTTATTTTCCTAGCAACAACTAAAAACGTCAGTGTAATATTAACACTCTTCTCATACTAAATCTAAAAAACAGCAGCCGCTGAGAAGAAAATTAACTCTATCCCAGCCAAGCATAAAGTTTACTTAACAACTAAAACAATATGTGTAGGCTGAAAGATTATGAGACATAAATCCTAGGATTTTTATGGTTTTAAGAATCTATAGGCAGCAATAGACTAATTTTCCAAATGAAAATAATTTGAAGATATAGCTCCACTTAAAACAGAAGATTGCGATAATGGAAACATTAGAGGATAAAACACACCCCCATGAATTTCACAATCTTTTTATATTTTCTAAAACATGACTTCCCTTTCACTAAGTAAAGGTGGGTAAACAAAGGCACAAGGAGTCTAAGCAAGTTACCGATCCTACACCAAAGTAAATAAAACAACAGAAAAAGCACTAAAGTCCCAGTTCAGTTCTCAGCCATACACACTAACCAAGAATCCAACCCCTATCCTTCCTCCAGTTTACCTATCAGATTAATTTTGGGTATGCCAGTGATACTAATGCTTGTTCAGTTTTGCAGACAAATTCAGAATGTACAGAATTCTATCAAGATAATTTTCTTTTCTGACTTGTCGTGTAGATCCTAAATTTATGTAGCAACTGACAGACAGCATTTATTTTAAGTAAAGACAAAAAGTATTGCTTGCAAAGAGATGGTTATATGGAAATACATCCGTGCCTTTGTATTGCTATCATTATTTCAGCTTACTCCATTAATCCTACTTTCCTTATCAAATCCCTAACAAATTCCATTTTGTTACTCTCAGCTTTTAATATTTGTGCTGGTTTAGTATTTTAAATTCTTTTGTCCAGTTTGCTTCCTCTCTGTCACAAGATGTCCTTGATCTCTTCTGATTTATTTCCTTTCACCCTAAACTCTTGAAATCCATTAGAAGTCTAGTTTATCCATCCAAGTGCTCACACTCATCTGTCTAGAGAGAGGGCTAAAACACAATTTAATCCTTTGGCGAGATGCATCTAATGAGCACACTGCTTCCTAAATAACTTAGCATACAAAACCAAAAGCAATTACCAAAGCAGAAGGACATATAAAATAACATCCAAAGAGCAGAAAGCAAATAGCCTGGTTTACTGGATACGTCTCAGTTTCCTGTGAGCACCCTTCCATACTTGGATGTTGCAAAGCACTAAAATGAAAACTGTGGAAGTGAACTGCTTTCCTCTCTAAGTCCATGCAAGGTGCATCATGCTCTGGCAGTGATTTGTTTCCTCCCCTTCTCTCCCCTCAGGCAGCGAGTGCAGTAGACATCGCACAACCTGCATCATCCCAAACAGTTGCAGCTTTGTTTGTGCTTGAGGCCAGTGTCTGTAATCGCAAGGGCTTAATTAAACATCACCCCCGTGCACTTGAATAAATTCATAAAATACAGTGTACTACCTACATTCTTCTCGTATAGCAGTGGTTGGAAAAGGTAATAACAGAAAGACCAAATTAACCTCTTTGCCCTTGCTGTTCTAGCAGTACCATACTTTAAACCTGGTCAAGTCTACCATCTGTCCCCAGGAAATAAAGGGTGAAAAGCCTGAAATTATTCCAGAAGACACCCACAGGAGTCGGTGCAGAATTCTTTAGGCAATGTTTGTATTATCCTTTTGTGGCCAAAAAGTGTCAGAAGATAAGCTATTGAAATTCACAGTGCATCTCCTACTTCGTGAAGCCAGTTTCTTTCCTGCCCTGAACACATCACATCAGGCACAGAAGAGGAAATGGATCCAAAGAATCAGTCCCTGCAGTGGCAATTCGACTTGAGTCAGAACTCAGGGAAGAACCAGGCAGGGATTGTTTCTCACAAGGTGGGCATTAAACCTGCATAGCAGTAACAGCACTGAGAGAACATTCAAACATCATCACAAAAGGTGTGTAGGTAGAAGTATCTCTTCTACAGCTATCGCCATGGTCGCATTCAATGCTTTCGGTAGCTTAAATAAGAGAAAAGAAAGGAATTACATTAGTGAAATGCAGAAAAAAAGAAACATGATTCAGAGAGCAAGGCAGAAAAGCTCAGTAGAGGGAAATTATAGATGCGCTCTCTCTTGCCACACTGTCATGGAGGACCTTTATTCCAGTACAGTTATTATCGATGTACAGAATAAATGGTCAGATCGAAAAGTTCTTTCTTTTTTCACCACTGGTGCCAGGACAAGAGGAAAGTCTTGTACAAACAGTAAGCCTGACTATTTTACAAGTCTAACATTGCGTTGGAGTTTTCATATTTTTCAGCTCTAAAGGGGGAAAATATTTGTCCACTTTCTTTTGGGTCTATCAGGTGAAAGTGTTCATTCTTTTCAAGAAACCTAAAATCTTCTTTTATTCTAACTAAGAATGCTTCTTCAAAAAGTTACTCTTCTGGAAGGCTCCAAGAGCACACACGAATTGTAATAGCGATCACAGAGAGCCTTCTGGGATTATCCTCTATACAACAAAGGGTTCTCAATCAATGCTGCTGATACAGGAAGAGTTCTAATATAAGTGATAGTAAGAAGAAAGTGAAAAGCTGAAGTAATAGCTGCTCTATAGCTATTTTCTGCCTTGGTGAGCCCTGCAAAACCAAGCATAAGTAACCGTGGAAGGCAGTCTCACCAGCATTCAGATGCAACGTATACAGAGCTTTGATTGTAACCCTGCAGGTTTCTGCATGTGACTAGTCTCATTACTGTGATTAGAAATGCATACCTAGGTACTGGTCATACTCTACAGGAATAAAACTTTGCACGATTAACGTTGAAACAGCGGGACACACAAGATAGCACCTGTATTAACAATTTTAATTACATATTCATTATTTAAAACCTCCTAACAGCCACCAACAGAAATGGGAATACCAGGTTCCTCTGTCTTTTCAAAGCATGTCTGACGTGGGCAGTGTAAGGATGGGAGTCCCATGCTTATCTTTGGCACATGGCAGGAAGAAGTCACAAGCCAACACTAGAAGAGATTCTTCTATTTTAACCCTTCTTCTGCATCATTTTATTTCTACTTCTTCCAATTAAACTGTATATATTTTGGGGCCATGTTAATTCAAGCCTTTGCTGAACACCTGCAGCTCTCTCAGGGGTCTGTCCTATCGTTTAAGGATTCCCCTTGCAGGTCATTACCCTCAGAGTTGCACATGAACAAGATTTCTTGCACTTGCAGAAGCCTACTTGTTCCCTTGAGTGCAACTGACCTAATTCCTGACCAAACAACCTAACACCTTGGCCCAAACACTGCAGCATCTCCTGGGAGGCAGTCATTTACTCACACACTGGGCAAGCTCCTTCATTTTCCTCAATGTGTCACATAACGTAGGGGGCCGCGTAAGACAAGTGAGCAATTCTAAAGTTATGTGCCACTTGTTGATCACATCATTTGTAACACGGAGTACTTCTCAGCCCTTCATAAGCTCTTTCATTTGTACATTTTAAAATACATAAACACTTAAACCTCAGCCTCCCAATTCCTCAGCACTATAAACAGAACTCCTTCAGTTTCTTTAAGTAGCTGCACATCAGTAGAAGGTATTTACTGGTATGTAAATAGTCTTGATTATTTGCCTTCTATGAGAAGATTATGTAAAGACCAAAAGCACTAGGGGAAATCTAATTCTGTTCAAGCACATCTCAACCCCCTTTTCATACCTTCACGCTCTCACCATTACTGCTTTTCTTGGTTTATTGGTGGGGCCAAGGATCACACTGCAGACCAGACAACAACCTGCTTGGTCAGAAGCCTGGGTCCTCAAGAAAACCATGTTAAATAAATATTAAAAGTTGGGGGCAAGGGGGGAATAGAAGAAAAAACATTGTTAACTTTTATTTTACTGGAACATTAGAGGTGTTGGCTTCTAATAAAAGCTACTTAGAAACACCTAAAGGTCTCTCCACTAAATGTGAAGTCCCCCAGAAAAGCCCTTGCAGCAAGCACTTTTTATTCTGGTTATTCTGCCTCTATTGATGAAAAATTTACCATCAACTATCAAAAAATTACTACCTGAAGTGTATTACTTGTCTGACCAGAGACACAGTTCAGAGCTATCTCTTATCTCCTCCTGGTTTCCTTGCTTTCTAGACGCACACTTAAGCCTGTCCCTGAGATAGACTACCGACACTGAGGTTATCTGCACTTTCTGAAGAGCTGTTGTGACTGTTCAGACTGCATCGATTAAGGGATGTCTGGACTTGAGGATGATTATATTAAGGCAGATAATGGTCTTAATGAGGAACAGATTTTATTGCTTTGGACATTTCTTTCCCTTCCCTATCTCTTTACTTACAAGGCAGGATATGCATTTCATTTACTTTTTACCAAAGACTAACAAATTTATCTTTTAATTGAAATACAGCTTAAAGCTATAGAAAAGTGTTAAAGGGTTAAAAAGACATTTTCTAAAACTAGATTATTGAGTCTAGATTTTAAGTAATGGATAATTAGTATGGATGCAGATGACAGATTTGTTTTCTGCCTCTTCAAAAAGCAAAGAAACTCACAGAAAGTACATGAATAAAATAAGTCAATATGAACACTGCTGAAATACTGATCTTTTAGTTAAAACAGTTTAGGAGCCTATGGCGTTCATGTATATGAAATAGACAAAATTAATGTTTTTAGGATATTATCTGAAAAATTACCACTTGACAAGCTATTAGCTACTTTGCTCTGTAATCTAGCATTATGTATATTAGCTTTTGCAAAACACTATTTGCATATGCAAATGAAATGTTTAAGCCGAGAGACAGGAAATACTACGTCTCTAATTTTAAAATGTAGAGAATTACTCATTGGCCAATGCAGAATAGGCATGGATGGAAAGGAAAGAATTGTGCAATTGCTTCCCAAGACATACCTTCTAAATAAAACAAAAGAAATCTCAAACCAAAAGTGAATCAATGAGATTCAAGCACTGGAAATATTGATGTAAATTTTGGAATGATGTAAGCTTATGTCTTGTAAGCTCCCACTCATTCCATATTTAAGAACAGTTGTGCTTGTGCATACAGAATGTTTTCCAAAAATATATGCTGATCAAGTCAATAGTTATATGAAATGAACAAATACTCTTCTAGAACTTTTCTTTGCAAAAATGAAAAATATACTATTTCATCTTTATGCTCCATAAAGAAAAATACCCATAATTTTGCTTTCAGAGAAGCAGAATTCTTTACTGACAAGAGACTGAAAATACTGTGCATTATGCAAATTACTGTAGCCCATATGTAAAATAAGCCAAATAGTGGGAGAAAAATCATCTTTTGTTATAAAGTGAAAAAGCAATGGATACCCATTTGACCTATGTTTTATCTGTACCATAGACAAGTATTCCAAGGAAATTGTCTTAACAGCACTTTAGTTGCCTAAGAAACCATCGAGCTTCTCGGCTACTGTGCACATGCTGGTATTTTCATATGATGTTGGTTTCCATGTGTCAACTATTTCTGTTTAAAAAAAAAAAAAAACCAAACAGCACTCTTATCTCATACAAAAGGAAAACAGTTTTTAAAAGATTCTGAAGAATTTTTCTGTTTTCCATTCAGGCACCAAGACGACAAATAATCACAGTCTATTTTCTAAAGCTTTAGTTGCAGACATCCTTGCTCAGTTTCTGCTCTACATAATTATAGCAGATTTTGAATAGATGACACTGAGGTCACATGGGGTTAATCTGAAAGATTAACAGCACGAGATACATCAACTTGTGCAGGATCTGGGAAAGACTATTGGAGACCATAGAAGAGAAGAAACGAAAAGGAAACCGCAAAGCCAGAATTAACTTTTCTGACTAAGTTTTACTCTAAGGAGTTACATCAGTATTTTCTACTTGGTTTTCATAAAATCTTAACTTGCAAACTTTTTTTTTTATTTACTTAAAGCAGGAAAGCCTATCCACAACTGTGAATTTGCTATATAGCACTACAAGGCTTTGGTTGGCTGGTTTTTACAAGCCTTATAATTTGCGAGATTTCCCAAATATCTCCAGAATTGGTGACTGGACTACTTAAATATCTGCCAATTTAAGAGTCACAGTGTTAATGCCTGCAGCTCAAGCAAGGATATCAGTGCATGAAAGAAAAAAAAAAACTTTTCTGTCTTTACTATGATTAGATCACACCACAGAAATCCCAAATCTTCTCTATGTTTGCAACTCACTGTGCCTTTGACAGATAATCTCCCTTCCTTTACACTACTGCTTCCTTTAGACAAATATCACCATGAAACATGAGAGCACAGCTTAGAGGACAGAAGCTTAAGGCTCTTTCCTTCTGCTTCTCCAGAGGATATCCAGGCCACAAACAAGTGCTCCAAGGACCAGCAGAGGACACTGGGAGTGCATTGCCCAGCTTCCCGTAATCAGCTCTGAACATGCTTCAAGTCACACTGTTATAACTAAGGCACTTTCCTACTATTTCCACTACAACATAGCATTTCAAGTGCACGCTTCACACATTAAACAACATTTGAACACACCTCTCTGCTTAGACATATGTTAGAAACATCTTCAGCTCAGTGAAACCAGGGTTGGCTTGCTGATCAGAGCAGCATGCAAGAAATGATCTGCGCAAGATACACTTGCTTAATTAAACTTATTTTGTCTGCATCATTAGTTAATTGTAAACAACTAAGCTTGTACTGCATGTCTGGATTTTTAATAATTAGAGAATATAAATTGCTTAGGAAATGCAACTATGCAGTTTGCATTGAGCAATATTTCAGAGGGTACATTTTACTCCCTGTCAGGCCTCAGCCAGGTTCCCTAGTAAATCTGAAAACTAGGTAGTACAAAGGACATGATTTCATATAGGAAGACTCTGGACCACAACACAATAAACCAAATGCTAAGCAAACTGCTTTTCAGTGCTATTCTGCATGGTTAGAGACATTTCTTGTACAGCCGTTTTTAAGCAGTTCACTTGAATAAGAAATTTCAGCCCATGTTTCAGTATAACCTCCATGCCTTGCAAAATTCCTAAGTTAAAGAGAAGGTGTCTTGCAGGGTTCCTCAGAGCAGTCACATGGGCAATGTTTATAGCACTAGTATCCAAAAAAACCCGCTGGCATTAAAAGAAAATAAAAGAGATTGCAGCAGAGCACAAGTGCTTCAGCTTCTCAGTGCTTCATCTCACATACCTTTTCCATGTTTCTCATAGTATTAAAGATCCTTCTTCTGCAATCCAGTCTGGCACTGCAGACCCTTATAATCACTATCATTTCCAACAGACATCAGCTCACTTCTTTCAACTGTAGTTGCTCATGGCACTGCAGCGCAGTTTGGAAACCAGCAACTATTTCAGACACGTCTTTAAGCTGCCACCAACAAAGAGGATTATATCATGCAAACCTCCTCAGAGATCATCTGTTTTATTGGGTTTGGAGCAACCCTATCAACTTAGGCAAGCCTTAAACCAGAGAACATGCAATGTGTCTGAACGATCACATAAATACATCTCTCTCTCTGCACGCACTTCCAGTAATTTTTCCCTGTACAAAAGGGCCATTTCTAGGGACAGATGACTAGGAGTGAGGTAATCACTGTTCTAAACAACCCTGACTGCATAGCTACAAGCCTTTGTAGACTGGCTGATTCTGGCACAAGAAATCCGCAGCTCAAGGATGGAGACAGGTTTCTATATACGTGAGCAATAAGGACAATTTAAAAACAAACAAACAAAAATCCCAACAAGAACCACAGGTTTCTTTACTGAAAAAAAAAGTACTTGAAAAAGATAAATATTTTGTCTCTCAAAATGCACAAAAAAAGAAAATTTCTCTGCCACCAGCTCAAACTTAAGCTTCATGGTGTGACAAACAAAAAATGCGTACAATCTCTATTTTTAATGAAGTAATTTTCACCAAAAAAAAAATTCTTCAGTTACTGTAATATAGAATTCCTCTGGCACAAAAAATTCCTGAGCAAACTCATTGCTGTCCAACTTCAGAGTGCCTTGATTTTACAATTTAGCAACAGTAATTAGAATTACATCCTTCTTCCATAGTAACTCGACAGAGGGCAATACAATGGTCATCGTATGAGATTCCTGTGAAATTCCAACTACTTTCACATTTGTGAGCTCGTTCCCTCACTTCCAGAGAGAATAAAAAGGAATTCTAAGATGTGTCAAATAGGTACTTGAGCCATTTGGTCTCTTTGTGTAGAGCCTTTATACTTAAATACAGAAAAATCAAGGCTTTCTGTGCCTGTAGAGGAGAATTAATTAACAAACAGGTCTGGAGAATGCCTGTAGCTTTCTGAGTAATTCTGTATCCTAATGTGAATGCTACCAACACAAGCAGTGAAATAAAGGAAGCAGTACAGTATATGAATGCGGTTGTTTTCACCTGAACTGGTAAAATACGACACAGGGAGACACAGCTGAAAACAAAAACCTACTGAACTTGAGAACTGAAAAAGGCACAGAGTCCAGCAGGTAACTAAAAATACACCCCACGCTTTGAAACCTGTGAAGAATTACTGGTTTATTATGTGTTCACTCTGCTCTTGTGCTTCTGTTTTAAAACAAGTAGAACTGTGATGTGAGACAGCTTGTTGCAAGGCAGGTCTGCCCTTGTGCCTAACAACAACTCCAGATTCTGGCCTAAAGTCAGGCCAGGGAGTAAAATTATAGTAAGTGATGAGACAGCTGCATCCTCAAGATTCTGTTTTGAGAGAAACGTGACGTCTTGTGCGGATAAAATGCAACAGTAAATGCTTCTCCTTCAGGGATAGAGAGGAGCAGGGTGAGCCTTGCAAAGGTCAAAGGCACAGCTGAACCCTGAGCTCTGACAAGACCCATCTGTCCTGCTGGTGCAAACAGCACTTGTGACAAGGGTTTGGCAACCTAGGACTGGGGAGTTGCCAGTGGGCTGTTCTCAGACCCTTACCGGGCAGCCCAGAGCCCACACCACTTCTCCAGCAGCCAATCCTGGTCTCTCTCTTTCAAGTGATCAAGGAGGAAGCAGGCAGCAGCCAAATACATGGCAGCAGCAGTCCCTTTCGTGGCATTACATCCCTAAGGAGAACTCTTTCCATCACAATGCCACCCCACTGAAGGAGGAGGCAGCAATGGTTCTCCTCTGGCACAAGCAGAAACTAAGTGGCGACCCCAGACAGAAAGATTGGGCACCACCAATTTGGGATATAGATTAAGCTCTCCGATACTACTGCATTTACATATGCCAGCAGATCCATGAATGTCCGTTGCACTTTATATTGCAGTAATAGAAAAATTCTTCAAATAAATAATGAAAACAGAGGTTAATTAAGACAGATTTTAAAGGTTCCGATGGCATTTGTCTTTTTACGATGGTTTACATTCAATCCCATCTCTATTATTACTTAGATATTTATTTTAAGATCAGCAGTTTGAAGTCAGGTTGAATTTTATTTACTTATTACAAGCAATGAAGTACAGAGAGCCCTGCTAAGTTTGTTAGGCCTCCCACTTGCGAATGAAGCATGGCTCTGGAGATAGAGAGTGATCCTCACCAGAGGAGTCCTGGTGTTAACTTCAGAGGTGGTGTAAAAGGGAAGAGCACCTGCTGCAGTTCCAGGAGAGTGTTGCATGGGCAACCTAGACAGACAAGTTGGTTGCCCATCAAAACTTCCAAGAGACAATGGGGTAGGTTTCCTCAACAAACACTCTGGGCCACCTTCAGCACAATTGCACTGAACAAAGAGCTCAGCCAGCCCCAGTGGAGTCAACAGGTAACAAAATAGAGCAGGTAATAAAGGATGGTGCTTTCCAAGAAAACATTGTAGTTTGCTGGACGTTCCCCTGTCCAAAGCAATTTAAGAGATAGTTGTTGATCGTGGATGGCTTTAGGCTTCTTCTTCAGTCCTCAAGTCATGTAAAACAGTGGCTCCCACCAGTCTCACTCCACACTATATAGCACAAGGTCCTAATATTGTGCACAGAGTATCGCTGTGCATCTAGAAAGCAATTCTTGCACCTGGTTCTTTTGACACCAATTGCATCCTATTACTATCAGCACATCATTCACTGAATAACACACAGATACCAAGTGGTGTTTTTCCTCCTACAGAAGTGTTTTGAAAAAAGAAATGAAAAGAGAGCCTTCTAAAAGATACACTGAAAAGCATCCAAAATTCAAGGCTATACTTCCACTAATCCTTGATTTATATTATTTAATCCCTTTCAGCAAGAAGGATAAATTGCAACAGAAGTCACGTTTCAGTTATCTCGGGGGCTAGTTGTTCAAGATTACTAGAACAATAAGACTATAAATACACATTCTATGAAGGTGAGTATCAGCAAGAATGATGGAAAGTGTTTTTCTCTGAGGCTTACCACTTGTTCAAATGCACAAATCAGTATTTTCTTTCCAAATTCCAAGCCAAGTGCATCTTTGGACGCAGCATGTAACAGACATAGAGAAAGCTTTGAAAAAAGACTGCACACTGAAGAGTACATAATTTCCCAATACTTACTCTCTTGCTAGTCTCCAGCTGCTTAATATTTCAGTATTCAAGTTTCCATTGAAATTATGATATTTCAGGTCCTTCTGGTTGGAAGGAAGAATAGAAAGCAGACAGACCCCAAGTCATATTGACTGTATATCAGCATCCGCTTCAGCAACAAACCAAAGGCACTTGCCATGAAACACCAGGAATGCGCAGTGAGCCATCACAGTGCAAGGCTTCATCCACATTGAAGACAGCTGCTCACCACCTGCATCCTCACAGAGCCACCTTAATTAAAATCTCTTGCCTTCATGATTTAGACTGTTGAGTCATCACTCTAAGGAAAAAAAAAAAAAAAGTCTTGCAAATTAACATGTTTCTACATGAAAAACTGCTCACAAGGAGAATACTGAAGTGACTCAAGTCGATGCACTAAAACAACATGTACAAGAGTACACAGTCAGAGGCTCCTATTGACACAAAATGAAGTTAGCACATTAAATTTAAAGGGGAAACTCGAGGGCCTGAAATTTTTGTGTCTTTTCTCCAGAAGGAAGCATTTGGGACTGGGTGACAAAGGGAGAAGAGAAACAGAACCTACCTTTGCAGCTATTGAAGAAAAAAAAAAAAGAAAGAATAATTTTTTGCATGCATTTTTGAGGAAACCAAGTGGGGCTTTAGCCCATTCAGTAACTGTTGTCTGCTACCAAGCAGCAAGCCGTGAGCTACTGGAGAGGATGAAGCCACTGCATCCCTAGCCTGGACCCAGGGCCTCAGCCTTCAGCTGAGATGGGACTGGGGAATGAGATATGACCTTTTCACTGGCCAAGGTGGCTAGCAGCCTTGCATCCTCCCTGAAAGCACATACTGGGTTTTGAAAAACTGGAGACTGAAACAGTCTATATCACTCTCCATTTTCCTGGGCAGCTTCTTTCATGTCTAAAGTAACCCCTTTCCCTTCCTCATTTGCACTATGCAGTGAATACTCACCTGCCTTTGAAACTCAAGTCTTTTAACTACTGTCTGTAGTGAGACCTCACCATTTTAGGGAGCACTGCTAACAAACAACATAACTGAAGAGCACTTCCACACATCCATGCCAAGGAGTTTTAGCATGTGCTGACACTCAACCTTCAAACTCCAAATCACACTCTCAGTTTAGAGATCCCTACCAGCTGTAGGAAAGCAAACATCATTATTGAAGCTTTCCTATGTTTACTTGGACTGAGTGTATGTTGTAACGAGACTAATAATTTGAGTTATTAGACTACTAAAACATTATCTGAAATAGCAATAACTTCTTGACTTCAAATATAGTCATTCTTTTATGTCCATCATAAATACAACTGATGCATTCATTGCTAAGGAAACAGCAAGTTATGCAAAGCTCCTTCACAGACTATTTGGATCTTTTCCATGCTTGAATAAATGCAAATACTTAGTTCATATAACCATGTGGCAATCAAACAGCTTAAACGAGTGTCAGACTGCCAAAATATATAAGATAAGAAGCCCACCATGGGTCAAATGCTGGAAGATGGCTAATCCCTTTTCATAGCCATATTTTGTGTCATTTCTTAACAGGAATAATACACAAGAGCACATTGCCCACATTCATTCTCTGAACTTCATCCATTCCGCCTACCAGTAGTTTAAATTGTACAAGGTTCAATTGTATCCATACACAGACAAAGTTAACAACCATTATCTTATTTTTTTTAATTCCTTTCTCAGATACCACAGCAGTACCTGCTGGGAATCCATAGGCTACGTATACGGGCCTGTTCTCTTCAAACCTCCCAGATGAAACAGTACTATTTTTTTAAAGCTTTGGCACTCACAAAGTATATCAAAGTAATTGAAAAGCAATTAAAGCAGTGTTGCCCTGATGGTATCTCTACTTTTACAAAGAGCTAAAGCAAAATAAAAATGTGTAAATAAGTCTACCATATACTGTTTTATTTCCTGTGCCTCCAGAGATACCTTTTGACAACACAACAAATTTAATAAAAGATAAACTTGCAACCTATAAAGAAAAATAGGCTAACTCTTACTTGTCATGAAGTCATCCCACCATTCTTTGAAAACCACTGGGATGCACTGGAAGTTAAATCCTACTCTAGAACAGGAGGTCAAACAATTTCTCAGTGAGTACAAAAGAAGTGGTGCATCATCTCAAACTTCAGAAACAGGCTTTCAGGAAATATTGCTCAGCCTCAAAACTGAACGTCAACATCTTCACTCTTCCACAGTTCCCACCTCAGGTGCTTCAGATGCACACTCTTCTGTTCTATCAGCCCCACTACTCTGTCCTTCTTCCTAGCCAGAGAGTCCTTCTTAAGCATTCATGGGCTGTGATTACCGAGAGCTAACTCTGTGCGATTTAGGTCATAATTTTAGTGGAACTACAAGTACACTTGTAGAACAAAAAAGCAATAGAAGAACCACAACCTCAGGCCCCGCAGCCATAAAATTTTACAAGTGACAGTAATACAGCAGGATATTTTCTCTAATATCTTATGGACAAATTTAGACATCTATCACTGGAATAATTACAAGGAATGCCTAAAAATTAATTACATCTGTATCCATCAGCATATTTATGCCAACACTGTAACCATGTGGTATCTAAGCATCTTAACAGAATTTATGACCAGAAGAAAGCATTAGTATCATCTTGTCTGGCTTGCTGCATAATATAGGTCATAAAAACATACAGTAATTTCTACATCAAGCTTAGTGCAGCTAGAGCCTTGTCTCCCTATTAAACAAGCTAGCAATTTAATATCAAGCAAAGAACAATTCAACACATCTTAAAAACTGCTTTTTGCCTTAACTGGGAAAATGCATACCCTACTACATGCAGATATAAGCAATTTCAGCACCCAAATGATGGATTATCATTATCAACACAGTTCAAAAACATCATTGAATATCGTATTTATATACACTCTTGAAGATTAAGGTTTATGAGCAAACTGGACAAAATAAATCTACTGCATACAAACAAGTTCAGAAGCTCAGCATAGATTCTTTTCTTCAGAAGAAATAAGGCCCTTTCCCAAGTTCTAGCTTCATAGGCAAACGGTGAAAAGTTGCCCTTTCCATGGCAGCAGAGAAGGATAAAGCAATAACTGAAGCACTGGAGAGCACAATGCCACAGTGAAAACGGAAGATGAACTGCATGCAAATGGGGATCCGTCAGCTGTTATGGCTTTAATACTGTGCTGAAGTGCCTACAGAGCTGAAGTGCCTCTAGAACTTGCCTCATACACAAGGCACCTGGCATCTTACTGGAAAATGCATCTCAAAAGAGACATACCAAATTATATGTGAGAACAAAACTTACTACAGTTTTTGGCTAAGAATCCAAGATCAGAACTGGAATTTATATTTGTCAGTGCAAAGCGATACATGCTGAGGTGTTATAAAACCAAAACACAGCTGTTATTTGTCTGGACCACTTTTTAAACTGCCAAGGAGAGCTCTACTGTGCTATAATTAGAGATCAGACCCCCCAGAGCTCATTGGGCTTGCAAGTACCAGCATAAACCGTGAAACTCACCACTAAAGATCATGCTGGATATGATTTACTAAATTTATTAAAATAGGGAGGGAAGAAACTGCTTTAGTTAACACTCTGAAAAGCAAAATTATTAGTGCTTAAGGTGATGACTGGAGTGAAAAGCGAAACATCTGCCTTTCCGGCTCATGCAGGGAAGCTTGAGCAGGAGTTTCCAGTCTCAAAAATCTCCCTCCAAATCTGATATCTCCTATGTATGGGGCAGAACTATCAGAATCCAAAACAATTTCCCTTTCTCCCTTGACCCTTCCTTTTCATTGAACATGCTACGACCTCTGGATAACGAGCAGTACTGCAACTCTTGACTAGTGAGTTGTCTTTTCATCTGAACAGGAAAAAAAGCCAACATTTTGGGCTTATCGATGCAATTAGACTTTGGTGAGCTAGGGAGTTGTGATTCATAAATTCATGGATGATATGCAAGTTTTCCGTGACTTCACTGCTTTCAGTTCAAAGTCACTCACCAAGCTCATAAATTTAAGCTTCATATGCTGAAATGGCTGATTTTAATGATGCCTTTTGAAAGCATCTATATCTGTCTGTATCTGTAGACATTACAATAACTTCTGCTGCGAGCTAGTTGCAGTACCAATAATTACGTTCTTGGGGATGACTTCTTTCTACTTACTGATTAATACTATCAGGAATTATTTAGTCCCATTAAGAATATTCTGAACATAGGGAACTAAAGAATTACTGCTTAAATAAGCAACATTTTCCAAGATTAATTAGTTGTGTCATAGGACTAAAAAGTAATGACATTTAAAATGCATAGTTCCTCTCCACCCAAATTTCTTTGAAATGACCTTGCACGCCGGCCTATTTTTCGTAGGGAACCTTTTGATCCGTACAGGATGGCAGTTCACATATATGTATTTGTGCACAGGCAACCATTATGAAAGCATACAGAACCAATGATTTAGTAAGAACTGACAGTTGCATTTCATAAGCTCTGAGGAATACTTTGTGGGGACAGTCTCCCAGCTCAAGTTTGATTATTTTAACCTAACACATGCTGAAGGCACACTGAATGATGGAAGCAGGCTGAGCCGATGCCACCAATTTTAGTCGAAGGCCTAATGATAGTTGTCACCTTCAGCTGAGTGCAGTAAAGTGCACAAATGCAGCCCTTGTTTTCTTACAGTCTGAAGCATCACCAAATTTTAGAAGTTGTGTGGAGTTCCTAGGCTTGTAGAAATTTTTCACTTGTCAATATCATTCCTTGTATAGGTTTCAGCTCCCATTTGATAGACTGGATAAAACCCAGAAATATTAAGTTCAAGTCAAAATACAAGAATTCCTGTATCTTTAGCAACAATTGCTAGCAGTTTGCACTAGTTTGGTGCGTGCAGCAGATTCAGAATAGCACATCTGCCTCTTTGGAAGATAATTTGAGATCTTGTACTTCCCCGTAGTGGTCCCAAAGGCAAATGAATCACAAATTGTATAGAAATTTAATCATACAGCTTATTTAGCTTGTTTTCCATAGTTCTCTCGATTCTTGAGCTAAGAATTGATGAGGCCTGATTTGTTGCCAGATACTACCTGCTATGACTGTTGGAATTTGTGATTCACAGCTGTATTTTTAAAATGAATGCTTTTGTTGGATACATCCATTGTATCTCAGCATGTTGTACTGAAATCTGGCAAAATCAATTACACCATCATCCCTATAGAATTCTGAATTTCT
This sequence comes from Cuculus canorus, assembly GCF_017976375.1. Taxonomy (NCBI): domain Eukaryota; kingdom Metazoa; phylum Chordata; class Aves; order Cuculiformes; family Cuculidae; genus Cuculus; species Cuculus canorus. The sequence continues at coordinate 8,719,189 of NC_071407.1, forward strand.
CACGTAGCACTGCAGACCATAGTCATTTCCTGAGCCCTTCAAGTATTTTGCTGCCATTGTGAATTTCTGCACAAAATTAATTTCATTTACCACGCAGACAGGTTTTGGGATGGTTTCAGGGATGATGAGTCTGTGCACGCGCTCTCTCTACCTAGAGAGATCCTGTTTACATTTTATTGTTGCCAGTGACCTATAAAGCCAGTGGGCTACCACCAAAACAAGCACAGAATCATGAATAATTCAAGCTTCAGAAGATCCAGGCACAAATCTAGTCTCACTTCAGGACAAAAAAATCAATGGGTTACAACTCTAAGAGCTGCCCAGATCAGCAGTCATACTGCAGTTTCACATGCTGTCAAAACTTGAACGTGAATACAGTACCACTGAGTCTGTCACTGATGCATCAAACACACAAGGAAAAAGCAATAGAACCACCACAGACAAAAAAAGTCCTAAACACTTGGAAGATACTATACTAAAAAGGGCAGAACAGCAGTAACTGGGAAGAGAGAGAATTCAAGCCAATGAGGTAGACTCAGACTACCAAAAAATTAAATTAGATATTGTAAACTGCACAACAGCCCCTCTCCTCATATCATTGAAAGCAATGATAGCAGAAAAACAAGCAAGCTGACATTACTGCATTAGAGGTATATTTCCATGAGCATGTTGGGAAACAAATCTATCCCAGTGGACAGACTGTTATATATTAAAAGACCATACACCATACCGATAAAACAGCCTGACTCAAGTTTTGTTACCCTGAATGACAGCAGCTGACTTACCAGCCTGTGGACTACTCTACACAGCAAAAGTGATAGAATCATAGAATAGTGAGGCTTGGAAGGAACCTTAAAGATCACCTAGTTCCAACTCCCCTGCCATGGGCAGGGACATCCCACTAAATCAGGCTGCCCAAAGGTCTGCAAGTGCTGGAGACAAACCTTGGCAAAGCCCACTTGAGTGGCGCACACACACAACCCTACACATACACCCTCCAAGACAGATCATAACCACATAAAGGAGCCATTTCCGCAGAAACATGATTCCATCTTTGCTTTGCAATGGAAGAGTTTAACTAGTTCCTCCCATGAACATAGATAATCAAATAACATCTTGTTATTCTACAACTGCCAAGTGAGTGCTTGCTTGATTCAACCATTAGACGCCTTCTCAGTACTGATTTATTAATAGTAATCAACCAGGTAGTGGGAAAAAAAATCGCTAGAGACCATAGTGCAATTTTCAAACTCATTTTGTACTGCCAGAGCACTAATGCTCTGGGTCTTGCTGCTTTTCCTATTAAACATTAATAAGCAGAGCTGTGAGGCTGTGAGCATTGGAACTCCAGCAAAATGCAACACAGTTGCTGGTAACATTGCACACATCACATAATACCTGTTTTCTTTGCCTGAAAGGTAATTTTGATCTTCCTAAGTACACCTGTCCATGTAAAAAGGTAGTAATTTATAAATCTCTCTGGAGTGCAAGACATAACTTCAGCTGGTATTAAAAGCAGCTTGCCATGACAAAAAGTTTTATGTTTGCTTTTTAATATGTCTAGAACACCACCGTGGCACAGACTTTATTATTTTTTTTGTTGCTATTAAAAAAAATAAAATTATTGTAACTCGTGTAATGAGGTAGAAACCACAGAGATGCAGAGCAACTCCAACATAGAAAAGGGGGACTTATTCTCCTTTGGTCTGTTGTTTAAATTTAATTAAACACGATCCAACCTTCACTGGCTTTTCAAAGTGCATTTGGCCTTTTTTTCAAGGCTTTGAATGAATAACTAAATTTTTAAAAGTATGAAATAGTGCAAAAAGAGAACAAAGGGGTGGGAGCACAGCAGGAAAAAAAAAGGAAGGAAAACAGGCCACACACATAATGTAAGCGCTGGATAACGGATGATTGAACATGATATCAGACAAGATTTTCCATCATCCCTATGGTCTTCTCTGTGATACTTTGAATATATGAAGCACAGACTGAAAGGATCCTACATTTTGTGCAGTCTTATAGCAGTCTTGCACCAGATACCTCGGGGATCGTTTGACCTCATCTTGCAAAAGAAACTCTTTTTCATGTTAAATCAGAATTAAAAATTAAATTGTGAAATAAACGCAGCAGATCTTCTCATTTGCCCATAATTTTGTGGATTTCTGGCCTCTCAACTAGTAAAGTTACAGAAAAAAAACAAAGACATAAAGCATCATGTAGTTCCCTGGTGTTTCATCTCCTTTGCACAAAACCATGCTATTATCAGTAAAAACGATCAGATAGACAAAAACACACTTATAGTTTCGTATCTGTAATAACCAACACTCTCCAGCACAATCACTAAGCCATTACCCAAGATGATGGGAGCAGAAACACTCTGGATAAAGCAAAAGGCAGATGGTATATATCCCAGGATCAGCAGGGCAGATGGATCATCAGCCTGGGTTTGGCAGTACAGCCCTGAGCCACAACTCATCAGACCTGCCAAAGACAGGCAGACTCCTGCAGAGCTCTTCCTCGTTTATATGTCCAAATCCCCAGCATACCACACGTAAAGGCTGGAGCTGGGCTGCTTGCGTGTATCTGTGCCAAAAGCAATAAGCCCTCCCAAGAGGAAGTGCTTTGGACCACAGGGATCAGGTTTATACAACATCCAGCAAGTTCACAAGAGCCCAAATTCTCGCCTCTCCAACACTCCTCCTGAAAGGATGGATGCAGGAACCATGCTTCTCTCTGCCTGCTGAAACAAAGCCCCTCTTTCCCTCCCTAGGAGCGTTTCCATCTCTAGGAATTCTCTCGGAGCCTTTCCCTCTCTAGGAGTTCTAAGAAGAACTCACACCTACCACACTGAGCCTGTACAGGCTCTCCAAGACAGATCCCAGCCAGATGTTAATTATTATTGGAGGGCACAAGGCTATAGAGGCAATGTGCGTACTTGGAATATATCGGATCACTATAGTCTATTCCCACGTGTGAATAGTTGTTATGAGAGGACTTCAGATCAAAGAAAAGCAGTCCTGAACCAACTGGGTTGGTTCAGGTTTTCTTCTTTGCAATGATGGTGATAAAGGATTTAATATTACATTTCATGTTCTTTTTGCTGTATTCATATGAAAATGAATTTTTAAAAAGGTACTGTTAAACAGATAATAAGACAAAACAGAACATAGAAAGCGAATTTAAATTCAAAATCTTTAATGCTACAATTTAAATAATACAAAGGATTTTTTGAGCACTCAGATTTCCAATAGGTTTTAGATATCTGATATGCTTTTGCTATACCAAATTTTCACTCCATCTATATAAATTTTTCAGTTTTAAACTTGAAATAAACACTTAAAAAACTCAGACTGTCTTAAATAAGGGTTTTCATCACAGTATGTCAATCTAAGATTTTCAGAAATTGTAATAAATGCAACTCTTACTTTTTTACTTGGCATTTTTGTAATGTCCATTACCAACTATACTTGTACCAGAGAATTTAAAGGGAAAATACAATCTGAAAAATATTTCCTGTGTATTGACATTATTCCTCCTTCTGAAGCTTCAGAAAAGAAAGAAAATCTCTCCCTAATGTTCCTCCTTTTCTTCTTTTGCTTTTTTTCCTAGTCTATGGAGGAAGGGGAAGTAAAAATTATATTATGCCAAGAAAATTGACATTTTCACAACTTGCACACTAGCAAAGGATAAAATTGGTATCCTCAGCTGCTTTACTTCAATTCTTCCTTGGTGTTTCCACTGGGGAAAAAAAAAAAAAACAGAGGAAGTAGAATGCAAAATACATGGAAGGACTCATCAAATTTAGATGTTTGAATTGCAAAGGTATTCAGTAACTATAGCTCAGAAGTGAATAAAAAAACTGTGTTGTTCCTTTTTAAATTTCTGGAAACTGACATTGCAGTACAAGACCTTTGATATCAAATAATACAAGGCTCTACTGTAGCATTTGATACGATTGTTTTTTATAGATGAAATTCTCAATATCTTCAGCTAAATAAACAGCTGCTCTGTACTACCACAATAATTAGTTTCTTAAATAAATATATTCACATTCTAAATACTCTGTTTCCATTTTTATATATTAATTAAAAAATATTATTATAGTAAAGGGAAGATGATAATTATAAAAACATAACAAAAACGTACACCCTATTACTAATTTCACCTGCCTACACTTTATGAATAGATTTGAATATTACAAAGCAACATTTGGCTTACCTGAAATCACAGTAACAAAGTTAGCTATTGTGGCATTTGATATACCTATAAATTATAAATTACTTGTCATGATTAAGTTTAATTGTTTACCAAACTTTATCTTGCAATGACCTTGCATTTGTGTACAAACTGATTTTTCTCCTAGTTGATGTGTATCTCATTTGTAACTGTTCCGAACGATCGCTCTAAACTTGTACTGGTGCCACAAGCACGGATTATAAGAAAGCACTTCCAAAACCAGATTCTGAGGTACGGTTCTGCCACATTACAGGGAAAATAATCAGTAAGGTAACAGTAAGGTAGAAGGTGTTTTAAAGGCATTAGAACAGCACTTAGAAAATTTAAATATGCAGACTTTATGTACTCCACTGTTGCTCGCAGCAACCTCAATTCCACTTCCTAACAGTCAGGTACCAGGCATTTACTAGGTAAGCAAAGCAGAGATAAGCCTTTTGTTCATTATTTTGTCTCACACTATAATTCTCACCTACCATCCCTTCCCCTTTTTAAGAACTGCAAGGACACTGCAGGTTTCTGAGGCTCTAGGTTTCTTGCCCAGAGTCTTTCTTGTATGTCCACTTTCAACTGCAAAATTTAACCTTTTAATTTAAATACACAAAATACCTATCGAACAAAGAACGGGTGTTCGGTATCAGGACATGACATTTTTGAGTCCTGTATGTAAAAAGATAAGTTAATACCTTTTTCGCAATTCCGGTATGTATGAAAAACATAAAAGTGTTTTGGTTTATGGTTTGCTTCAGTGGGGGTATCTTCGGGAGAATTCATTGCTTACACATTTGTATATTTTACAAAAAAGTTAACAGGTAGGACATTATGAAGTTGGATGGAAGAATGCAAAGATTAAATGCCAGAATTTTTTTTTTTTTTAAATTTCTTTCTTCAGGGAATTCCATCATTTATCCTCTCATTTCTGAAAGAGAACATCTATCCATTTCTGAAATTTTGGACACACAGGAATTCAGGTGTCTTCCCAATTCCACATAGAAGCCTTGTTAGAGTTGCTCCCACTGTCGGGCAACTGGGTAAAGCTGAGTCAGTTCTATGGGACTAAGGAGTTTTGGAATTCAAAAACCAAACAACTAAACTGAAAACAAACAGCTTTTATAAAGAATTATGGAATATAACAAAGCCAGAAACAGCAATCAAAGACATTTTTAAGATTTGACATCAAAAACCTCTGCTAAGCTCTTTCATTCTGCCAGTGGAGTTTTTCATCCATCATGGGCCTAAGTAGACACGGAAAATAAGATGTAATATTGCCTTTCTTAAAATATGAAATGCAAATGATGTGCCTTATGTGAGACGCTAATTCTTCTCCATCAAGAGAAAACTTCAGAAACAACAGTAAACAAATCTTCAGTTCACAGATTGAAGTGTTGAGTAATGTGCAGCATGTGAAAGGAAATGATCGTTCACTCTCTGTTCCAAAACAAGAACAGAGTGTCTTATAAAAATTAGCAGGAACAAAGTTATTTCCAGAATACATAATTTTACTGTGGAAGTGTTTGTAGACGTACAGTGGTTCAAAAAGGAACTGGGAAAATCCACAGTGGAAAAATTCAAAGATGACACCTTAGCCTTAGGAAGGCCCTAAGCCGACAGCCCTGGGCACTCAGAGCATACCTGAGAAAGATACTACCTGCCTTTCCTTTTTCGACTGATCACAACTGCCAACATAAGACTTGGAGAAGAAATCTTCCTTTCATCCTTCAAAATACATTTCCAAAAAAAGAGGGGAGGGGGAATCCTTTATAAAAAGCAATGAGAATACATGGATCACAGCCAAACTATTGCTTAATATAATTTTGATTAAAGGTCATAGAAAACTAAATAAAAGCTAATGACGGTCTTGCAGCTGAATCAAGAGTATTGTATTCACCGTAGCCTGGACGCAGGCCAGGCTGCAGGCAGACACAATATTAGCAGATGGTCTCCTAATATCAACAGATGATAAGCAAGCGCTGCTCTCACCCTTCCAGACCTCTCTAAACCTTTTGTCACTGTTAATCAAGCAACACTGTTGCCCGCTTTAAAATGTTCACAAGAGTCAGGGGTGATCTGCTAGAACAGCTCTCAGTCCATCAGTGAGGAATGCCCTATGTGACCATACATTAACAAGACACTCAACAGTGTGGGCAAGATTACCTCACAGAAGCTGAATCCACGTGAAAAAAGAATCCTGTATCAGAGAGCAGAAGAAAAAAATTGTGTCAATAAGGCATTCTGTTTCAATGAGACAAATTCATTGAGAAAAGAAGCTCTTGGATTTACTGCTGAAATTAAGCTCTCACCATACAGAAACATGTTAAACCAACAGTGACAGCACTGCTTGCACTAACTGGAAACATCCTCTTAATGAACAACCACCTGGCCTGAGCTATGATCTCTCTGTTTCTTTCATTGAGGAAACCAACATTTCTGGCATGTACGCTTTAGCCCTTTGAAAATTCCAGAAGGAATAACATAGTCTTGCTCTCTACTCTGGCTACCCACAGAACATTAGAGTAGGCTCAATTTTTATCTTTAAGGCATTCGGTGGCCTGGTTTCTGACTTCAAAACATCATAGAAATGAGCTCCTTGGGCATGAAAGTCTTCAAAGTATGTAGAGCAAAAAGAACGTCTATCCAGAACACAATTTCCTTAGAGGTAATTCCCAAACTGGAATGGAAGACCAGCCCTGCCCTTTTTGAAAGAGATGAAAATACATTTACTTAAAAAGACAAAAATAGGGAGCAATTGAAAAAAAACTTGACAAGACAGAAGTTAGTTACAAAGAAGGTGAAATAACTTAGTTATACTATTTGACACAACACTCACAAGAATAAGTGCATTGTGGCAAAAGCAGGGAAAGAAATCATATAAAGCATCCTGTGAAAGAAGGAAATCTCTCGCTGTCCCAGTATCTCTCTCTTTGTAGCAGATTTCTGGCTCACATTGGAAGCGTGAAGTATAACATATTGCAAGGATCATGGTAGAAGACAAGGTCATAAAACAGGAAGCCAAACTTATACCATTAGAGTTATGTTCTTCAAATGGTATGTTTCAGGAGGAACTGTAAATCTGCCTCAAATTTTATTTTTACCACGGATCACTCTCTCAAAACCATATGCACAAAGTTTTCAAGGTTCAACCCTACATATACTTAGAAAAAAAAGGATTACTAATTCATATTGAAAACCATTGTTATATCTTCCTTAATTTTCCCTATAAATGCTATGAATTAATTTAGGAGATCATATTCTATTGGTTTTTTTATGTCAGCTATTTTCATGTCACATTTTATTGGTTGCCCTTGGCATTGACTAGCAATTGAACAGTAAATAACTTGTGTTTACCTGTAGATTTTCAGTTTCTCTTTTCCTTGGTTATTATCGACTCCAGTCTCACTTGTGTTGACAGATAATTTGCCATTAATCATGCACTTTAACTATTGTCTGAGTTCAGCTGTCTCACAGAGATCAACTTAAGGAGAAGTTAATGATGTGAACATACTGAAAAGGACAGAATAAAAAAGCCACCCAAATAGCCTCTACTGTCATCTTCTCTAATAGGTGAAAGAAAATAAGTGGAATTAGCAAAAGGACGGACATGAAGCAAACACGGCAGGAAGAGGGAGGGAAGATGTCTAGTATGGATTCTGTTCTCAGTGTTGAAGTGATCCGTGTCTACAATAACAGTGGAAAACATTGATTTAAAAAACATTCTAATGTTTTTAGTAAACAGCTTGTATTTACTGTTGTAAATAACTGATGTTATTGCAACCTTTTTGGGGAAGCATCTCAATAAACCCATGAGCATATCAGATATTAATTTCAGAAAGCATATAGATCTCAGGAAACACATACTTGCACATGCTTGAGCCTTCCCTTGCTGGACAGATTCAGTTCAGTCATTTCCCCCAGCTCAACACTAACGTTCCCCAGCTTGGTTCTGCATCCCACACGACAGTCATTTTCACACACAGTCACACACAGATCACCGGGTAAAGAGTTCTGCCATTGGCAAAGAAGACACACACACTCCTGTCAGTTGGCTGAAGTGCTTAACTCTGACAAAAACGGAACCTCTGCTCACTGCAAAACCAGGTCACTTTTCTGGGCAAAACGTTTTATCCTTTCACTATGGTTCTGTTCACTTGCAAACTTTCAAATATTCTTTGCAACTTGTATAGCTTTCCCCTGCCAATAATCCTATGGCCTGCAGGCAAAATGGCAAAGTTTTTTACTTCGTATTAGTTGATTACAAGTTTCAAAAACCAAGCAATACCTATTAAGAGATTTTGGTCTGCCAGTCTTTTAGAAAGTCAGACCAAACCAAGCCCCTTACAATTAAGCCTCTTGCACTTACTCACCTTACTGCTTTTTAGTTAAATGCTATAAAATGCCGTTTTGAGACTCATGAAAGGAAGCATAAAGCAGGGGATTTCTGCACGGATGAGAACATGCTCAGGTGGCAGCATGCAGTCTCTGTGCCACAGCATTGCATCTTCGGAGCTTCTGCCACTCGGGGCACGACCCACTCTTACTTCAGTTCATACAAATGGTGTTTCCCATTCCACCAGTGCATAAGAAACTTGCTTCTGAGTACTACCTCCCAAACTCTGCCCTTTTATTGCAAGATTTTCTTCTTTCTGCAGAATGTATCTAATCCATGTGCTTCCAGACTGCTCCGTTTGGAAACACAACTGTCAGTCACTCAGTCACACCTTAACAGGGGTTACAGATAGGACAAACACGGCATCAGAAAACACAGAGGAGAGGGGTTTTGGGGGGGGAGGAAAAAAAGGGTGGAGAGGGCTGGGTTTATACTACAAAGGAAGACTCAATATAGAATAATTCCATTTTTCTACAATACTTTTCTTACACCTCAGCTTTCTGCTACTACAGTAACAGGAAGGGAGATTAATTTCACCTTGAGATATCCAACATGCTAAAAGAGAAAGATCCAGGGCATGCTGGATTCAGACACTAAAACTGTAATCAAAAAGGAAGTATTGTTCTTGCTTCAGGCTGTGAATTAATTCCCCTTTTCTGTCACTTAAATTATTGTGGTTTTTTTAAACTGTGCATACACGTACCCTAAATAAATAAGGATTTGCTCTGAAGGCCATTCCTGCAAGATGTCTATCAATTTTATATAAAATAATTCTGGTTGCCAACGACTCAAAAATATGCACACTGAGAACACCAGAAAAAGAATGCACTACCTTAGGCTGATATTTCTACTTGAGGCACATTACCTGAGCTCCGCAGAACACCAGCAAGATGGATCTGTCTTTCTAAGGTCCAGTCTGGAAAATGGAATAGTCACTGTACTTTCTTACTGGGGATTTTACAGTCCATTTATTGCACACCTAAAAATAAGGCACACCTATATGTGCATACTTGCATAGATACACGCACATGCAATATATTTTACATGGACAGCTTTTAAAATTTTGTCACTCCATTAGGCTATAATAGCCTTGTTTGGATTAATTGTCAAATGAGTGCCTCTTGGTAACGAACTTTTCTGAAGTTGGAAGCCATTATAAAGAGCTCAAGTACAACACATCAAAAACCTACACAGTGCTAAATTAACATAATGTGATAAGATACAGTGTGACATAACATCTTCATAAGCATGACAGAAAATAAAATATCTATCAGCTTATTCTGAATCTAATCCATATTTAATAAGCCAAATAACTAGCCAGCAACTTTGAAAGTTTATTTAATAACACCATCTCCAGTTGTCCACAGTGACCCAATTAGAGCTATAGAAACAAGACTAACAAGACAACAAGACCGAGAATTTTTAAGCCTTCAGTAGTTCTCCGTGAGTGAACTAAAAGCCTGTTTTCAGGGCTTGGCATTACTTTATCAGAATGAATACTTTGGTGATTACTGTGTGCACAAAAAGCTGAGCATATTTCTTTTTTAAAAATGCCATTTCTTTTCTGTGTAGAAGATAATGCAACGTACAGAATCAGCACAATAATAGAATCTACTAAAATCAGAAATACAGTAGGTGATGATTCTGTGGAACAAAAGATTTCAAGCACGGCTGAACTCTCTGAACATCCAGAGCAAGGCTAGGATTTTATCAAGCCTGAAAAATAGTGCTGCAATTGTGACTGGAATACAGGTTTTGTCCAATTAAACATAATTTTGCTAGAACATGATTCTTCATGGTATCTTAGTACTTCTAATTTTAATCTAAACAAATGCTGGGTAGCAGAAAGTCATGAGCATAATGCTCTCAAAAATAATCAAAGAAAGCAAAAACTATTTTACCACTTGTTACCATCAGTGCTTTTCAAAAGATCCTAACAACAGAGCAGCTTTCTGGACTTTAGATACAGACCTCTTCTGTTAGATACAGACCTCTTTCCTCCGCCTCCTCTCCTTATTTTAAGCACTTATGCTCAGTATCAAGTAAAAAAAGAATATTTCTAGTCACAGACACGTGGGAGGCAAGGCGCTTCTCTTTCCAGACCAGATACACGCAGATATAAATATGTTCAGGTAGCTTTTTCTTCCAATCAAATTTCTTCCTGGTAAAAAAACAAAAGACTTCCTGAGCATTCCTGTGTCCTTATTCTGAAGCACCACCACAGTAAGTTCTCGCCTATAGTGAACACAGTGCTGCCATAGCCTACACAGCGAACTACAATATATTCAGCTCAGATCTCGTAAAAAACAACAGAGTGCACCAATTTCAGTGTCAATTAAACTATTACATAAAACTTCATAAACCATCAACAGCCAAAAGGGCGCTGCTTATCATTTGGGAGAATATAGCAGAGGAATGCCGTTTCTAACACTAAAGAATCTTCAAATATACTCAATTTTACTAAAATTAATTTGCCAGAGGTATTTTCTTGTATCTTCATAACTGTGCTTATCAGCAGTGTTAATAACAGTGTCTCTCTAACTAAACGAGCATATTTTAAAGGGCAGAGTACAGTTCAAAGAGCAGCAACACCACTAAAACGACAGAGTTCTCCATTTCAGGCATGGTCTTTTCCATGCTACTTACCCAGAATGTGATCATTGCTTTAATCTATCTCTAATTTAAAGAGTAAATCAAATTAACGGGAACAAATTGGTCCCAGCTCTATGAGGTCTAATTTATACAGAGCTTGTTTAAAATCTGCTTGCAAATTGTGTAATATAATTTGGGAAGGAGAGGCTCTGCTTGAAACAAATCAGTTAACAACTTCTCCATTGTTATGTTCTGGTTTTCCCTTTAGATGAGCAGACCTTGCCCATAAAGTCTAGCAATACCTGAAGCAGAAAATAAACCTTGTTTAAATTCACAAATAATGAGATTCACTTCACTTTAGCAGATACACCTCAGGAAATTGCAGAAGGATGAGGAGGGGCAGGACAATTTGAGATTTTAAGTGAAACAACTTGTTTTCAAAATTAAATATTGTATCAATTCTTCCTAGGGAAAATGAAAGGTTAATATTAGACAATTATGTTTCATCATATTATTTTAAATGACTTCTCAAAGAAGAAACATTGAATAGAAGTGTTCTAAGCATTACTTAAATGTTTCACCCAGAAATATTTAAGACCAAATAATTTCAAGGGATCTGGGGAGGAAGAGTCAAATTATGACAAATCATTTTGCCTCTGACAAAAGGAGTTCTACTAGCAGAACAGCTTTGCTGACTATCTCCAGTGCTGGTATACAGGTGGAACGGGGGTTAAACAATTAAGTAAGTATTTTAGATTGATCGTCCTACTCACTGACAGGTGTCAATCAGCTTCTTGGATTATTGCACATCACTACAATGTTTTTTTTTCTCTCGACTGGCTTCTGTGATGCTGGCTTTGCAAACAGCATACGTAAATAGTGCAGTGAAACCTGCTACTTCTTGCCACTATGGGACTGACAGGTTAGAGAACTGGAAGCTTGCTAAGGTCTCCCAAGACTTTAAGGCAGACCAGACATAGTGGTGCTGAATTCATTGCCAGATCCCCCACGGTCAGCGTTACTGCACAGCAGGGGTTGATGCAGAACTGCCATATTCCTTTCAAAACTGTGTTTATTACATTTACTTGAAAGTTGAGCAGACAGATGATATTAAGGAAACCTCCTGTGCATCTATTGCCTAAGGTGATGGACACTGCTGCTCTCATCTCAACCTCCTACCCAAAAGCAAACAAAGACAAAAAGCAAAGGATATGACCCATTTTGATGCCTTCTCAAGTGGAACTGCCCTGGCCTTGTTTAGGAAGACTTCATTCTCTTGTTTCCAGTGATTGCAGGCAATGAAGCTTTCTGTTTTCCTTCTCCCCAAGGTCCTTAACTAACATTGCTGTTGTCTACCTTATTTAACACATCCCTGACCTCAGGCCACTCACTTCTGTTACAGCCTTCTGAAGAAACATTTGCAAGACCTTGAACAAATATCACATTTTAGACATATTAAATCCTCACAGTCCTCTGGATGCTGCCGATTCTTCCTGGAGCACTGGTAAAGCTGATGACTGTATCAGCTGTAATCCTCCCCTTTAGTAGCAACTGCAGCAGTAGCAAGCAGACATTTACCAGCCCCGCTGTCATTAAGTCAGGTCTGTCGTTTAAGAACACACGGAACACAGAGGATGCCTTGGCAGGTTTTGGTGGCACTCAGAAAGGAATCCTGCAGCAGCTATTTCCATGCTCACCAATTACACTCTTCCCCATCAGATCTGTAGGTACTGTTTAGAGAGCATCCTCTGACATCCTTCAGGTTAGAAAACATTAAAATGACCATAAGTGTCTTCTGAAATTCTGGGTAGGAGGTATTTCCAAGGCATATTGGGGCAGATGCTGCCTTTGGAAGAAATTGGTTTCAGTGCTAATTCGGCTAGTCAGAAATGCTTTACGGAAGCATACAACTGACAGCTAAGCTCCCATTAGGATAGGACCTGTCAAGGTGATCTTTCTTGTCACAGTCACAGAAGGACTGTCTATAGAGTTCAATGACTAGGACTGTACCCTGAGCAGACTCAGGAGCAGCACAGCTGCTGTCTCTGGTAAGTTCCACTCTGAGTCACGGTCCTCTCTCTAGTCCATAAGAGATAAATCAGTTTTGAAATAAGGAGACAAACTCACTTTGCAGATTTTGTGAAACTTTTATGTCTTGGAACATACACTCCAGTTAGAATTTGTGAGTTTAAAAAAAAAAAAAAAATAGCTAGCTAACTCTTTGTAGGCCTATTAAAATTCGTGGGTAGATTGTGCTGGCATGCTTTTTTTTTTTCCATTAAATATGAAGAGATCGGGAAAGAAAGCTAGCTTTTAAATAGCTTTCTGGGTTTCATTTCCCAAATACTTTTCCTAAATGTACATTGTGATTAAGTGGGTTAATCCGCACCATTTTACAGGAGAATATATTTTTATAAAATATATTTCTATATATTCCTATAAAAAACATACAGTTTTAATCTCTTGGGAATTCTTGTTGTTTTCCACATGTTCCTGGGCTACTTGGAAATGAGCCTAAGCAACACCTTCCAGAAATGTAGGCAATGTACAGATTTGCAGAGGTAACCAGAGAGCAACTTCTGGGTGTGATGAAGAAGGAAAGAGCTGAAACAGGTCATGAGGCTTGCAAGAGAGCAAACCCATAAATTTGATGGGAAAGGAATTCTAGACAGCAACGGTGATTCTGATGAAGGCGCCAACAACACTTCCTTCCACATCTTCCATAGCTCCTTCCCCTCTTACCTAAGGTGTGGGATTTCTACCTTTTAGTCCAGATGCAGAGGTTCTCCTGGACTATGTCCCTTTTTCCTCCAGGCAGCCACCCATCCCTACCACTGTACAGTCCCTATTAATGCCTCTGTGTCTCCTGGGCAGGCTGGCATCCTCCCATTTAACTTCTCTCTAGCAAGAGAGAACACACAGTACAAACAGATTGCTCCTGCAAAGCTGGTACAGGGACAACTGCAGAGGATACACATGCACACAAACACCCCCAGACACGCAAGTCTTCTACCTGCCTTCCCAAGAGAACTGGCTGGGCAGGAGGCATGAGCAGCTTCCTCAACAGAAAGCAGCCGGTCAGCCCTCTGGCACAAACCAAGCTGCCTTCAGTTTGCCAGCTCAGGCAGCTGTTCGACAGTTAGAACCCTTGCGATGAAGTTATTAAGTAATATGAAGATTATATAAACCATTCCGCCAACATACAGAACCTGCCTCAGGTGGTGTTTTAATGAACAAAATAGGGTAGATAAATCTTCTAATACTAGACAAATATTAACATTATAAGAATTGTTTTGTAAATAAAGAGTGTGTCTCTCTCTGATGCATCAGGTAACAAACTAGTAAGTGAAATAGGGATTACTTAGTATGCCGTTTCCTGTGCCTATTCAAACAGGTGAGAGGAACATTCTTGTTCTTTGCTGTAATCTGTAGCGATACAGCCTAACAATCCTCACCCATCTCCTTCCCTCTTCCCCAACTTGCTTTTGTTTCCCAAGCATGGAAAATTTCCATACAACTTGCCAGGTACAAAGCCTCTGATACAGCAGGTGATTTTCTAATAGCAACACCTTTAAATCTTCCTGGCACACAAACACAGCTGGCCTGAGCACAGCTTAAATCACTGTTGGCTGCAACCAGCAGCATGAAAAGGTTTTCATAACTTCTCTGTCCTATCAGCTTCCCCAGCCTCTTTAAAAAAATGATTTGGGGGATTTACTAATTTACTAATTCCGTATAAAGTATTTTGCTTTCCTGTGCCCTGTTATGTGTGACAGGTGTCTACTGTATTCTTACAGACAACTGGTACCCCACCAACAGCTGAGACCTCACGTGCGCAGACTTAGGAAGTTTATAAGAACAGTCAGCTGCCGTTTCCTTAGTGACTCGGAGTAGGTTTATATACTTTGTCTATTAGAAAGAAAAATAAGATGCTGTTCATCACTAGAGTTTTGTTTCTGTGACTAGCATTCATATGAATGTGAAATGTCAATATTTCTGTTCAGTCCTGGTTACACTCTGTGCTGCAGAGACAGAAAAATCAGCACCAGGATTCCAGTCTTGGGTACTGCCTCCAAGCCCTGGGAAGAGGAGAGTTCAACCTCAATCATGCAGTTCCTACATGACTTACGCACTGGCGCAAGTGAGGACACACAAAACTGCATTTTTACAGCCAAGTGTGGCTTGAGCTGCTTGCAGAGACACAGGCAAAGCCAGCCAGGTGAAAGGGAAAACATAGCTTGTCAACAAGTAGCAGCAGCTGAGGACAGACACTGTGAAATGCCTCAGTATCTTGTAAGTTTTCTCTTGCCCTCATCTACAATCAGTCCCAATGTAAAAGGAGAAGCATAGAAGTTCGGGTTGCAAAGCAGTCAATAATTTGTCACACACCACTGACACTTCAATCACACTACTCTACAGGCACACCTAGAAAGCACTTCAAATGAAGTTGTGCAAGGATTGTCGGGTGAAGGCTCTGGCCCTCAAAACTTTTAAAACAAAAGCAAAAGTGTTTCAAAAAAAACTGACAAGAAATTAGATTTTCAATTATAGTTCAGAAAAAGAAAAAAGGTGGGGAGGGTGTGGGGGTGGGTAAGGAAAACAAACAAAAAAAACCCACCACCATATTCCCTTACACACTTCTCTTAGTTCCCCACTTTCAAAGACTCCCAAGTAACAAAAGCTAAGGAACCCCTGGCCAGCAAACCCATCATCTCAGTCTGCTTCATTTCTGTCTAATAATTTCTGGTCTTAAACATCCAACTACAAATTCTCTTCAGCTGGTCTTCTTTTACCTTAAATCTCTCAAGTTGAAAATAATCAAAATTCACATTTCTATCTGTTTCGGTTCTAACTCTCAAATAAAATCACCTCATTTTTCCTATATACAGATTTTATTATTTTAAAATAAACCAATGAAAACAAATAGTTTCAAGGACAGTAAAAACAAGGGTTTACCTAAAAGCATGGAAGAAGCAAGGGGGAAACTAAATTCAGAAAGTTCGAAGCCACTATTTCCAAAGTTCTCCATTTCCTGACATAAAAGTTAGGTTTGAAGTTTGGTTTTTTTACTTTCATAGTGAAAATGATCATTTGTTATATTTAGGGGTAAATACAGAACTGAATTATTTATAGTTAATCATTTCTGAGATAAGGATTACTATACTAAATTATCTTTTTTGCATCACAAAGCCTTACTCTTAAACTGTGAAGTACAGAAAAGATTGCTTTCTAAAAGAATACTCAAGGATCATGTGGGATTTTTTTCTCTTCAATTTGCCTACATAAGCAGTTATTCAACAAGAAAAATATTTGCAGGGTCAAACCCTGATCTAACTCACTATATATATACGTGTCTACATACACAAACATATATATGTGACGATCCTTTCAGAAATTCATTGCAGATGTTAGAAAAATAAACTACTTCTGTCATTTTTTCAAGCACATTGATGCTTTTGCATCACGTACAAGAAATAAATCATGACAACCTCCACCTACGTAATCTCATTTCATTTTTGCTTTTGATGACAGAAATCCAACATCCCTGCTCATAACAAGTTATACCCTTGCGATGCAGTGCCATTTCTGAGTACATAATGACAGCTTGGAGAACACCCCAAGCACAATAGAGTTGATAACAATGCAGATAAGGATTCTGATTGTGGATGCTGTACTGCTCCTGGGACCAGGGTTTTGTTAGTGCTCCCTGAGCACCCTCTGTACAAGCAATCATACCCCCACAAGGCACGAACAAAAACCTGGTCTCAGAACAACAGCTTTCACATTCACCAGTTGATCCTGTAAGGATAAAGCTAATTCCCAGCAAAAGTCCCATCAGAGACTGAGTATGCACAGTTCTTACTTCAGTATAGCTAGATGAGATTGATGCTTATATTTCCTACTTGGGATTTTCCTGCAGGGAGGCAGGAAGGCAGGAAGGAAGGCAGGAAGGAAGGCGAAAATATTTACTCATCTTTGCAGTGAAAAGTCATACATAGATTGCATTTGAGGAATGGAAAACCATTATTCTTCACAAAGGAGATAAATGGCTCCTGACCACTACAGAAGAGTTCTATGTATCAGATTTCTTAATTCATTCTGACTGGTACAGGAGTACATTTCCCATGTAGATCTCTTTCACTGCTTTATATAAAACTGACTTAGTTCTTCATTGATATTCCTCAAGCTTTCTTAAGCTAGAGCCTATATCTAGCCAGGTAACACATCATGATCCGACACTTACTGCTATCCTTTTGAAAGGAAAATCAGCTGATATTTGCTGACCATTGAAGGACAAAATGCCTCCTACATGTTTCATGCCAACATGCTCAGGCAGACTTCTTTGTCTCTTAGCAGTTGTCGTTAAATTGATTACTTCTACAGATAATTGCAAAGTACCTTTAGAATGTGGTGCTTATGCTCACATCTCTCCAGATCACAGGATAGGGCTCACACTGGAATTCCAGGGAGAATGGAGCTCTCTGCTGGCCTGAAAAAAAGGCAAATCATGGGCAGAATTTAGTCACATAGAATTCATAGAATTCAGTCACGTTACCTGAGCAAGGGGACTAAGTGGAATTATGTGTACATCAGAGACAAAAACAGCTTGGAAGACAGTGAGAGTCAGTCATGCTGTTATACTGGAGGGAAGCAGAAGGATAGAGCTTCACTGAGGCCACAAACACACTGCAAAGACAACGGCCACAATTTTTTAAATTTCTTATCGTTTTTGGTGCTTGCTCCTTTGCAAACAAGGAAGATTTCAAGAAACAAACACTTTGCTTGTATCACTCACCTAGATTCTGAATTTCAGGTCATCACTCACAACAAAGGGGTTTTATCTGTTGCATCTTACTTCACTTAGAATTTAGAAAAGCTGCTCTGTTCACAATGACATCTATACAAGTTTAAGGACAGTCTGAAGTTTCGTGGAATTAGCACTTAAAAGCACAATTGACTTTAACCTAGGTTTGAACCATTCCAGAAACAGCTCAATTTAAACAAATGTCAAAGCAATTTGATGAAGTGGGTCTTATGACTCTCTAGTCATGCTTTACAGAGTGCCTAAAAGGAGCACATTTAGTTGCCAGCTCTCCCGATCAGCTCTGGACTTGTTTTTTACATGCATCAAAGAGTTTTAGTGGGAGAACCTTGGACAGGATATAGAGAGCTACCATTGTGCAGATGCCAAAATAATCTCAGTACCTTGGATGACTGCTGCACAGCAGTCAATTATTTTTTCACAATTATAATCAAGAAGAAACACTGGCATTTCATCATTATTTTGTAAAGAGCACAAAAGGTTAATAGTCAGATTAAACAGACAACAATTATATCACTGTATCTGAGTTTTTTTCATTACAGGTGTTATGAGTGACAGTGTTTCATAAAATGTGCAAATTATGACTCAAAACCAACTCGATTTAAAGTGTCTAGATGAAAAATTCAACTGACAAGTGCCATTCATCCTGACCAAATATCTTCCACACTGTTAAGCAAACGACAGGATAGTAAAGCAAAATTGAATTTAAATAGTGTTTTTCCTTCCCATTCCAGTGAAGCACAAAATCTGAATCCTACTTCTGCTCTTAACGACTTCTGCTAATATACCATTGATCAGGCACTTCAAAGAAGTTTCATCAGTTTCAAGTAATACGTTCATTCACATTTTTCCTTCATGGATGCTTTTCAGTTGATCTTCAATATACTAGACAATAGAAAATTGTCAAGATATCACTTAACACTTAGGCCATAGAGTGGGATGTGTTAACAAAGAGAGTTTTTCACAACTGAGTTGATTTTCATGGAAAAAAAGATGATTGTAATCAAATCCAGTAGAGAAGGGAAGATATTTCTGAAGGATTTCAAGAGGTTAATTCTGTGTTTTACTGTCCTTGTATTGGGCCAAGTCCTCAGCGGATACAAATCACTGTAGCTCTTTTTTAATCAACAAAGCCGGTTCAGACATCGGCCTTTTTATCTCTCCAAATTCTGCAAATAGCCTGGCTGCCTGTATTTGATATTTTTCAGATTCCCTTCTTCAAATCCAGCCTTAAGAGAAAGCTCAGAGAATCCATTTGAATATAGCTCAAACTCAGGGTCTTTTAGTGGATTTACATTTGCTCACAGAATCCCAACCTTTAAAGCTGCATATCCGAGGGGAAAAAAAAACTGTATAAAACCACATAACTCAAAGGAATAAGCTCAAATTATTGACACATAACAAATTTTCCAGGCAATGTGCTTTTAAGTGCATCAAATACCATTTTTCAATGCAAACCAGAGGAAGGATCCCAGGTATTTTCTACAAAACAGGTTTTGCAGGCACTAAAGCCAGGCACAGCTACGCCTCTATTTGCTCACAAAGATGCGTGGCACTTGGTAGCCCTGTATGGGTTAATTTTGAGAGACACCTTGCCCCTTGTGGCACAGAGTCCAGAAGATGAAGCCTCAGGAAGACCCCCAAGCACAAGGATTTGCGCTCGCTCTGCGATGCTGCCCTCCTCTCCCCTCCCTCACACCTCTCACCTTAGGGTGAGAACCAGCACAGAGGCATGCAGTTCCTCTACTGCTGTAAAGTGCCACCACCTTCAGCCTTTCCAAGTTCACACGTGGAAAAAAAATCACCCTTCTGCCATTTTTTTGTTCGCTTTTGAGGCGTTAGGGTCTCAGCCTCACCTTCGCACGTGGAGAAAAAACAGCCAACCAAGCACAGCCTCTCACAAAACACCTTTCTCTCTGGTTTTTTACCTCAAGCAAAGTCCTGCTGGTACAGCAACAGAAGGTAAATGAGGTACCAGGAGGAGGACCGGCTGGCGAGGTGCAGATGCATGTGGTGAGGGCACACTTGCAGCCACCCGAGGTGCAAAGAGGGGTGAAGTTGCCTTTTAAAAACAAAACTAGCAACTATGGAAATAACTGAAACCCTGAGTGCCAGGGCCTCATCTTAATATTCCAGTGTGCAAGAGGAATAGGCTGTCTGCCTTGCATGAGGAGGTGAGCCTAGATGCCTTTTGAACTTGGAATCAGGCCCGTGAGGCTATTCCTTCTGTTTTTTAAGACATCTCCAGTTCACAGTTCAAGGAAGAGTGAGGAGCAGCCAACACTGGCAACTTCAGTCAGGGCAGCACCTTTCCTGCAGGCACATCACAACACCAAAAAGGAGCACAACTGTTTTTGGAAGTATCATTCACCCTGAATGTGAAAAGCAAACCCATCTTGTTTGCATCACTGGAGTAGAGATAGAATCATAGGTGGGTTTTTTCTTCATTCCAGACTGATATTTCGACCCAATACTCCCATGTGATCGCTGGTGTTTTAACCGGCAGGAAACATTTCTGAAGCAGGAGGGAACTGTGCTGTTTGGTGAGAGGAAAGCACTACACCCAAGGGCAATGAGATTCAAAGTAGTTAGCTCCTGTATGTCAAGCAGGCACTGGTGATATTATGACTAGAGAATGGATATGGCTGAGTGGCTTTAGTGACAGCTAAGGAGCTGAGGAAGATGTGGGGGTGTGCATGGAGCGGTAAACCTCATTTTAAAAGATGAGAAACAGGATTGTTCACATCTCTTTGAATACATCTTATTTAGAAAGAAAACTGCTGGGACTGTTGTGTGCTGTTCCAGTCCTGTCAATCACACTGCTGTGTGTGGCCAGGATGTGACTTGATATAATCTGACACAACATATCAAAATGACAAAAAAAATGAAATATAGAAGGGTTTTTTCCTCACTAAAAATGTGACAAGATCATGTTATTTTGAAATGTCATGATCTTTTGGGAAAAAAAAAAAAAAAAGAACATGTAATATTCGAAGAACTTTTTCTTAACTTATGAGCCAGTAATTACAAAGTTGAGTAAAAGCATGAAAGCCACCATATTTTCATCTGCTTACTCCACATCTCAAGCAGACCATGAAAAACTATCAGAATATGAAATAAATCCTCACACAGTCCACATCCTCAATTATATCTCAGGAAAAAAAGCATGAAAACAAAGTAGGAAGTCTGCTGGGGTATTAAGAAGCAGGATGGTGAAATTGCTGAGGGAGAAAAGGCTCTCATGTTGCCAGAAAACATCTAGGTTGTCACTTCAAAGCCATGAGAATACTTTGGGGTTCCTAGAGGATTAATTTACTAGTACGCAACCTCAGACTCCAGATTTGTAGAAGCTACTCAAGAAGGTATTCTTAAACACATTAACAAGTTCAGTCTACAAAACACTCTGAAAATGAAACAGAGCTTATCAGCCATTTATACATTCAACTTTATTTCAAAGACCAAGATACTGGGCTTCCAGAATGACTGCTCTTCAAGTGGCTTTGTTTCTATGGTGGGTAGCTCAGCCTCTGACATTTATAACTGCAATTTTTATGTGATTCTTATTTGACAAGTAACAAACAAGGACTCTTGGAGAGAAGAGCAATACCAACACATCACAAACACGAGAAAATACTGCTACATAAGCCCATAAATAACTATATCAGCACATTCTCCCTCAAGTGCCTCCTCACCTGGATTAGCACCATTAGCTCTGGAGGACATGCATTCACGCCTGTGTTATTTACTAAAGGGGCCTAATCCTGCACCTCCTTGACTGCTCATATTGCAGGCAACTGATGACACCTGTGGGAATGACAGTACCCCACAAACACTCGTGGCAACCTCCGCATGCCCTCCAGCCACTTATCCCATGTCCCGTGCATCTGCTCCAGTCACGGCTGCCCCATAACTCGCTGCATCTCTCTTTGGAGTGCACTACTCATCCACAATGTGTGGGTGCTGCACTACCAGCTGCTTTTTGCCCTTCCACAGTATGTCAGGATGAGGCAGGAGGGGCTGCCACCCATCTGCTTTGCAGCTATCCCTGCACAAGGGTGCAGATCACCTGACATCCAGCAGATGCTCTGCTTCAGCTGCTCTGCTTTGCCAGGGCTTTACTAGAGGGAGCCAGGAACCAAAAAGCTTGCATTAGCTTGCAAAGATAGGGAGTAATCGGTGTATCTCAGAATATGTACTGACCTTCCTCACACCATGGAGGGCAAATAAATAGGTACTCCCAGGTGGTTACAGCCACTCTATGCCTGCTTTGACCTGGCTGTTTTATGGTCCTCTAGAGGGGGAGGAGTATAAACCATCCTTTTTGTGCCTTTAAAATTGACAAATATCACCTGTATTTATGTGTTATAAAAACTGAGGAAGCTGAAGACCTTCTACCTAGGAATTTCTAAGAGGCCCAATGTAACTAAATAACCATTGGGCACTAAATTCCAGTCAGATTTAGACACTTAACTCCTTTAGTCCCATTTGAAAGTTCCAATCCAAACTTGACAAAATGCAACAGTAAACAAAAGCAGAGACAGTAAAAGTAAACCAAAATCATGTCAGCCTTAACTATCATATATATCTAAAGTTTACATTAATAAAAATACGATTTAATCAAAGCGAGGGTATGCCTTTACTGTTGGTATTATTCTCAGTTTCCAAAATAAAGCACTATAGTTGTGATTTAAAGCAAGTGTGTAAAGATAACAAATTATATTCAGACAATTATTCCAGTCACTTGAGATGCCAGACACTCATATCAAGAGAAAAATTATTCTTTCAACTGTTTTTTATGTCTTGTGAAATGTTCTGCTTTGTAATTGGTCTTCATTTATAGGCATTATTTTAAAGCACAGAGTCAAGGTTCTGTGATCTTCAGAGGATCTGCTGTAGCGTACAGTGATTATATATACTTTCTTCCCTGGCAATAGTTATAAAATAAAGTTTACAGTCTCTACCTTACATCATCTTCAACACTACTGGACTTAAGTAATGCACAGGGTCAGAATTTAAGATTGCTGAGGGAGAAACACACACAGAGTTCTATGATCATCTAAATTAATCTCTTTTTAAGTTCTTTCTGCCTTGCCAAGATACCTCAGCAAAAAAATTGATCCAATTATTTTCTTAATGGAGTGGATATCAACAGTACCAGCATACCAGTCAAAACATGATTTTTATAAACTTTGGGCTAAAACTTTCTCTGTTTTTTTATATTATCACTGTTAGCATCTACAATGTGGATTCTAGTAGAAGAAATGAACAAGCAAATTTTTTAATGATGCATGAATCAAAATAAAATATATTGTGATTTTCTGTAACTACAAAAGATTTGGGTTTGGAATGTCGACTAGTGTGAAAAATGGAAGGAAGGACAACTGAACATCATTAGTTTGTGGACCTACAGGCATATATCACATTGCAACAGACATCACAAAAACCAAGCGCTTCAGCTCTTCCCCAGGACTGACTGCTGGCATTGGCGCCCAGCAAACAAGCCCTGGAATTTTCAGAAGAAGGATGTCCTGCTGAAGATGCTGACAACCTGTCAAGCAGAGTGCTCAGTAGCATACATATGGCACTGAGGCAATATAGATTTTGCCAGCCCAGTGTGCCATTCTGGAAAGGTCAAGAAGGCAGTTTAAACTTTCTGTCTTGGTTTTTATCAGGGTTATTTTTGTTTCTATTTGGAAATTGAACAAAACAGCAAGTTTCCATTTTGACACTTGCTCAAAAGCCATGAAAAAAATTTCTTCTTGCAAGTCATTTCAAAACTATGGTGAGTCCGAAACAGTTCTGAAATTCTTACTATAGTGATCAAGCTTCGGGTTCATTTAGTAAATTCAGCTTCCTACATTTAGAAAATACATTCCCAGCATTAGTACTTTCTTTTAAGGGGCCAGAGTTATGTTTTAGTTTTTTCAACTCTAGATGTCTTTTTATGTCATATTCCTATAACATTTAAGAATCTACAAAATTCAGGATAAATCCACCTAATGAAGTCAGTGGAGTTGTGCCAGGTACAAAACTGGGTGGAATTTGTCTCCTTGTTCTCATGATGTAGTGCAGCATCAGCAAGAGAAATTGTTGCCTGGTTTTGGTAAGAGCACTCGGATACTACTGCATATATAATATTCCCTTTAAGATGACTGCAGTTTAAGAATGATAATAGAAGATTATTTGCTTCAATTAATAAAAATGCTACATAGGTTGCCACAGATGTCCTCAAAGACAAGTTTTAAACTAAGTTCAAGTCATTTGCTGAGAATAAGTAGAGGTTTTCCTGTAACTGGAATGTATATTACAACTTGTCACAAGACCTTCCTTACAAGGATACAATAGCACCAGAAGGGAGAATTCACAAGAAATTGCGGAATCAAAGAATAATTAATGTTGGAAAGCACCTCAGGAAGTTGGCAAATCCAGCCATCCTGCTCAAAGTAGGGTCAACTTGAGCAGTTTGCTCAGGGCCATGGCCAGTTGGATTTTGAAATATCTTAATTTACTAAGCAGCATGAGGCTTCAGTAACTCATATTCTAAAGTATTGTTTTAAAACTTTGAAATGTTGATATGTCCCATAAAAGATGAGTTTCTGAATTTCACTGCTGACACCTTAGATTTACATCTTAATTCAATCATCAGTTACTGATGATCTTTAGTGTAATTGTGAGCAAATAACATCTTTAGTCTTCGGTATAAAAGACCAATAGAGTATTTTTGGAGGAGTAACATAGAGCTAAATGGATTGAGTCAGTATAGACAACGTTCTGATGAAAATCTCTATTCATGGATTCCTATGAAGCTGTATTGGGAGAAATAAATCTAATCTTTTTGAAAAACAATCAGAAGCGTATACATAAACTATTCTTTTTAAAATAGCAGAGCTTGTCTTTTAACATTTCACAAAACTTTCTGTGGTCAGAATTAAGAAAGATTTAAAAAGAGCCCTACTTTGCCCTTATTCCATATATCTATACATTACTTCACTCTGAACAATGGGAAAGGCTCAAGTGCTTCAAACAAAATCTTTACTGAGGGTGAAGCAGCCCTGTAAAACAGCAAGTTTCCAGTTCCAGTAGGTTCTGATGAGCAGTCTGATATATGGAGTACCACTGCGTAAGCCTCTGTGGATTAGTGCAATGACCAGAGGGGAGGTGCAAAATTTAAAGTTACCATAAAAAGCTGGGTGCGTACCCGAACTTGAAATACGATTTTATTTGCAGAGATGCAGTTCGTGAATACTTTTTTTTATAGACTTGCAGATAAAACCCAGACTGCCTAGTTTTGCCTTCCCCTACAGTACAGTGCATTCAGTATGCTTGGTTATATGCATGGAGCAAATAAATCATGTAACTAGAGCATGCAAACCAGATCTGACGTATGCCACACTGATCTGATTTCACATTGCATAAATGCCTGACAAGTGTAATAAATAAACCAGACCACATTAATTGCTTTTCTAAATCTCCTAAAATCCATGGAACTTATTCCTGAGTAAGCTTGGTGTATCTAGCCAGAAAGAAACAAACAGAGGTCAGGACTTCCCAGTAGCCATTTGCAGCCTCCCGAATTACAAATGTGTATGAGATCTAATTAAGGTGCCTATGAAACTTTCACTTTGTTGCATAAATAATCATTGGAAATGTTTTTTTTTTTTAAATCTGCAAGAACTATGTGCACTTCCCAAAAACTCATCTGACAGAATAACAACATGAGTTAACGCTCAGAGGGTCTTAAAAACACCTGGAAAGATTAAGCATTCAGCCTTGGGAACATGATGAGTATTGCCAAAATTCAGAAGTGTTTCAAATCCTCTGGTCAGAAACCCCAGGATATTAGTACACAGTGCGCACATGTAGAAATTATACTTGACACTATCATTTGTTAGCAATATACTTCACTAACTCTGTCAGCTTCATTCTCTTACACAAAGTACTTAGGGGCATGGACTCTCTCTCACCCTACTCAGAAGCCCTCCACAAAAACTGAGCCTTGACTGCATAAAGGATGTCTATCCGATGCTGTGATGTACACTAATCCAATACTAGTAATTTGCATAGCCGAATTCATGCTATTCATAAAGTTATCACTAAATAACACAATTTCTTTTATTAGTACAGCAAAATAAGATATAGAAATCTAATACCACCCTCCTAAAGTTTATTAGAGTGCTGATATTGTTTTATGATTAAAACTTGATATCACTCAATGCCTTGGCATTATTCATATTATTTTCCAGTCTAGCAACCATAGGAAGATTCTCCAGTCTACCCAAACAGGGGACCTATAGCAGGCAGTGAAGAGCAATGTCTTTTAAAACATTTCAGATGTGGTTGTCCAATAAAATAGGTTCTATTTTCTTACTGTCTGTTTGCTGATTCTTTCTAGATTAAGAAAACTTGATCTTACATTTAGACACAACAGCACATTCCTACTGCTCTCCCAGAATAGTTTCCTTCCAAATCACTAACACTCCCTCAGACTGATAAGTCAGAATTTCTATGGCAATGCATTGGAAAAAGAGATTCTGAAGCTTTTTTTCCCCTCTCTTCATAATAAAAGGTATCTACTCTAATGTCAATTTTCAGTTCAAAGTAGTGATAATTGCTGGCAGGTGTTTTTTCCATGAGATATGCTCTTCATCTTCTTGAGGTGCTTTATCAAATGTGTCTGAAGTGAATTTATTTGACCTCTCTGTACTTTACATTCCAGCTTCTTCTTCTGCCCTAATAAATTTTAATTTTTAACATATTTTTCTATCACTGAGTGACAGGTAGGCTGAACACTCTTTGCTAAAGAAGAAATTTCAGCCTCAGGAACTCTCATATTTTGGAGTCCAGGAGCCAGATGGTCTCTTTATCTTGTTGATGTGTTTCTTTCTGATTTACGGAAACAAAAACCTTTTCCTTTTCTTTGGCCCAGAAAGTGACTTCTTAATCTATTGCCCTTTTTTTTTTTTTTTTCTTGTAAATCTATGGTAATATTCTAGTCTCATACAGGATCTTCCTAAGCTTTTTCTTGTATGTAGGAACCTTTACCTTCTCCTTCTGCCTAGAAGGGAGCTTAGGTCCTCACGTTCCATAGGTCTGAATCAGATTCACCCCACAAAGTCAGTGGATCCATACTAGTTTACGTCACCTGAGGAGCTGGCCCAAGGTCTTAAATTTACAGTTAGTTTGAGTCAAAGATGCTTCTAAAATTATTCACTTAAAGCTTTCAGCACAGGAAAGCTCTTTATCCTTCTTTTTGGATTAGATATCATCCTTCTTACAAACAGCAATTCTAGGGAAACGTATGTCTTCTATCCCCTTAACTGCATTAATTAGCAGTAAGCAGTACTGGATGAGTAAATTATTATTTTCTTAGTAAATCAGGATCCCCCTAATGCTCTCCTTTCCCCAGATCCACCATACCTCATAATTCTTTTCATGGAGAATGTTCATGTCCAGGGCTATGAGGAGCACTGTTAACAGAAGGAGGGGAAAGGAGAGTGATTTTATGGTTCGGAGGTAGCACTGCTTCCTTCTGCAGCTTTGCATGACTCTCCTGGATCATAATGTCCAATTTAACCTTCCAAAACTCTGTTTTCCAAAAATTCTGCTTGCTTCTGAGAAAAGCTATTCTCAAAATTTTGTTGAAAATCTTGATATGTTCCACTCTTGTCCTCTCCGTTAATTCCCTCACAGTACACTCCTGAAAGCAAGGACTATGGACACACTCTGAAAACCTCGATGTGAAAATTATCATGAAATCACGGAACCACGAAATGATTCAGTTTGGAATGGACCTCAGCTGAGCTCTAGTCCAACCTCCTGCTCAAAGAAGGGTCAGCTTTGGGGTCAGACCAGGTTCCTTAGGGCTTTATCTAGTTGCATCACGGAAATGGACAAGGATGGAAAGTGCACAACCACTCTGGGCAACCTGCTTCACCAATGGACTGTCCTATGGACTTTCCTGTCATTTTAGCCAGGCTGAACCTCTCTTGTTCTAATTTACCCCCGTTGCCTCCTGTCCTCCCACTAAGCACCATTGTGAAGAGGCACTGTCTTCTTCACAACCTCTTCCTGGGTTCTAGCACGCTGCTGTTAGATGCTTCAAAGCCTTCCCAAGTCTAGGCAGAACAACTCCCATTTCCTTAGCCTCTCCTCACAGGACAAATGCCCCAGCCTTGAACCAGCTTGGTGGCCCTCTACTGAACTTCCTTTGGTTTATCAGTGTTTTTCCTGTATTGATGAGCCCAAAAGTTGACAGAGCATCCAGATGTGCTCTCACAGGTGCCAAGCATTCCCTTCAATCTGCTAGCTTTGCCATAGCTCAAATATTGCAGGGTGCTGCTGGCCTTCTCTGCTACCAGGGCACACTGCGGGTTCATGCCCAGCTTGCTGTCTTCTGGGATTCCCAGGTCACTTCTGGCAGAGCTGCTCCTAGCCTGCATCTCTGCTCCAGTTTCATCCTCCTTAGCCACAGGACACTGCATTTGTTCTCGCTCTCCTGTGTGCTATCGTGCTTCTCATGCAAAAACATGATGAGCGCGCAGCCCTCCATGGCCTCTTCTTGTTCATTGACAGAGATGCGGAAAAGGATGGATTCAGAAGGTATGCCTGTGGCACACTTGTCTTGGGCCTCCAAAGAATACTAACTTCTTAGCCTGACCATCCAATTAGTTTTCACCTATACAGTTGTCTACCGACCCAGACAGTAACATTCCAACTTAGACAGAAGAATACTCTGGGACACTCCAGTATTTGCTATACCACCCTGTCTTTAGTAATTTTTATAACTTGTAGATCTGATTTTGGTATCAGACCAGCTCTTCACTGGAGTAACACTATTAACTGTCACAATATCTCTTAAGATTTATGTCAATGAAAGTGATATCAATGTCAAGCTCTAACCCTTTCCCACTTAGGTGACTCAGGGTAGCAACAGTTTATCTTTGCTTTTTCCAGGCATGTTGACAGGATTGTGTAATGTTTTATTTGTGATGAGACTTGGGGGTCAGTGTATGTGTGTCTCTCTGAATAAAAAGTTTTGAGCAAGAAGTTAGAAGGGTTTTGATGTGACATGTGCCAATCAGAACAGATGACAGCTCTGACTCCTGAGCAGTCCTACGGCACTTGCCATTGTTATAGTTCCTCTGTTTCCATATTCCTAGTGCAGTCAAAACCAATTGTTTCAATTAGACCTTTAGAGTAAAGCCATGTCAATGTCTTGCATAAACACAATGATCCCTACAGCAATATGCGAAATGTCTCTTTTCACATCTCTCAGCTTGCGTGTTGCTTTCTGCAGTCCTATAATTAAGTCTAATTAAGTAGACTTACAGAGTTACACTAATGGTTATGTATAAGTACGTGTCCCTCATAGCTATTTGTTCAAAGCATTCTTCATATCATTTAACTTGCTTCAATCATGCATATTATATTTTGCCTACTGATGTTTCTGCATGGTAATTTTATAAAAGTAAACATGACCTACAGGATTTTGACCATTATTACCTTAATGGTTAATCTCTGAAGAGATTTGGCATACAACTTAGTTTCTTTCTACTAGTTTTTAAACTCAGCTGCTATTAAAATTACTCCGCGCGCTTAAAACTCATTCCATTTGTATTTTAATTCTACCAGAGTAGACACAAGATAATGAGAAAATACATGAACTTTAAATAAGCATTTTTTCTATATTTTGATATATCTAACTACAAAGTTTTTAAAAACGAAAGTTTTAGAATGATCTTTATACACAAAGAAATTCATTATTTGAGGTCACAATTCAAAGAACATTAAACCATATTTCTTGCCTTAGTCATATAAGCTGTATTTTCATAGAATCATAGAATATCTCAAACTGGAAGGCTCCCATAAGGATCATTGAGTCCAACTCCTAAAACTGTTTAAAATGAAATCATATGACTGTGAGGATTGCCCAGATGCTCTTTGAACTATGACAGCCATATTAAGACTTATAGAAGTAAGAAAATTCCTAGGTAGCTTCTTACCTATTCCTTGGAATGATTGACTTTCATGATGATGCTCCTTAAAAGTCTGAAGATGGTTGGTTGGGTGGGTTTTTATTAAAGGGTTATCGCTGAGTTGAGTAATTTAACAAGATCAAAAAAAAATCATGAGATTAAAAAAGGAGCAGGGAAATGGGTGATGGATTTCTGAAATCTAAACTTGCTGGATATCATCTTGTTCTCTTAAGCCCTAAACTCTCCGTGTCACCAAGGTGGAGACTAAGCAGTCATGGGCTAAACAGACACAGATGTCCTGATGTTGTATCAAAGACAAGTCAAACACTCAGTAAAAGGATTCAGTCCAAGTGCCGATATATACATAGATGAGAAACCTACATCAGGGGAAGAAGTTAAAATGAACTGAAATTAAGAAACAGATGCATGAAGCAACTGAAACAAGCTGGCATTAAAAATGAAATAAAAGGCAGTAGAAGATTGGGGAAAAAAGGCAAGACTGCTCATAAGAAAAAGGAGAAACCATAAACATAACACTTCCCAGATCACCACTTAAATACCAGTAGTCTATCAAGAACACACCTGTTCTCCCAACACCCCTGCTGAGCACATGAAAAAAAACAATTTAAAGAAACAGTATTGAATGTGGAAATTGCAGGCCTATCCATCACAGCTACTGGAAGAAGAACAAAACAAACCAATAAGCCTTTGTTTCTGAACAACCGTGTGACTATTGCATGCACAGAGGCATGCAGCACCTCCCGCATCTTTTGCTGCTATTGGCTGTGGGTTGAGTTTCATCCAAGGAATAAAAGCAGTAGCATTTAAGTGATGCTGTGGTGCCAGAGGACCCTTGTTTACAGTCCTCATTTTTATGTATTCATTTTATTTTGTAAGGACGATCCACATGAGGTGCCTGAGTGTATGAAGAACAATGGCAGTAGAAGCTATTGCTGGGTCAGAATCTCCCAAATCAACAAAATTGCTACTCTCTGCTCTCTGACTTAGACACAGATTCCAGTTAGACAATAGGAGGAGGAGAAATGCCACATTTGCTAACAGTTGAGAGAATTTTAATTTCACAAACTACCATAAAAAGGGATCCTCCTCCAGAGAGTCAGTTCTCAGGAGATGCCAGTTGTGTTGTCTTCATTGCTAGACATTTATTACAGTCCTAACGTAAATAATGAACCTTTTAATGCATTTTAAGGCAGAATTCCCACTTCTGGATTCCAAGCTAGCAGCAAGTAGTGGTTCGTAACATATCATACAGTGAGAGCCACACACAAATGGATGTTTAGAAGAGCAAAGTCACATGTATATAATTTCTCTTTCTGAGGAGACTGGGAGTCTGGGGCAAAAGCTCAACAAAGAAAAAAAACAGTAAGAGTGATGCTTTTAAGCTTGAGTCTTTTACACTTGCACCACTAGACTGCACTTTTTTGGACAAGAAAACTCCACCTTCAAAATCGAAGAATCAATTTGAAGATCAAAAAGTTTAAAAATGTAAGCATAAATTAACCAGAATGAAAATTGTGACTGTTGTTCTTGTGGGTATTCAGGCTCCCGTATTTAGACTTCAAAGGTAAACATCTGTGTTCTCAAAATATAAAGAGGAATTACAGGCTTATTATCTTCTTGTAGATATGGGGTACTTCTTACAGAAGCATTAAGAAATATTATTTTGCTAAACTTCATTGACAAATACTTGAATGCAGTACTCTGGTTGAGAGTTATGTAACTTCCTCTCAGGCTTCTGTGTGGTCAACAGTTTTCAAAGGATGCAAATAAGCAAGCTTTTTCAGATTAATTCAATCCTACGTGTCAATCATCCAAGACATGATTTCTACCTTAAGGGGAACAAACACTAAAAAACTGCCACCCTTGGTGTGTTCTGCTTGATTTTGGTTTTGTTTACTGCTTTTGTTGTTGGTCCCTTATAAATGTTATTGTTCATTTTGGTATTTTTAAAGCTTCCTTTTTAATATCTGGCATGTGCCTGCCCTGCAGTGAAGAGAAGTAAGAAGCTGTCATTTTGATGGGCTTGCTTAGAGATTGCTCTTTCTTTGTGCTGTCGTTGTATGGGAAATGTACAGAGCCAGAAGAAAGCTACAAAAAAAAACCCTCCTTAGTGAAGGAACAACTTCCATGCGGTTATTACTGTTGGGTTTTGTTGTGTTACTCTGAAACTCCATTGTCCTAAATGCTGTGCAAACTGGGAACAGAAGTTTGTACAGAGCATCTGTAAACCATGGAATTAGCTGGACACCACATATTCCAGAAAAACACAGGAAATAAATTAGTAGATGTGGGAGAAAGTTGAAAAGCCTACCTTGCTATTCAGTATTGGCTGCACGTAGGGTAAAGTCCATGTTTTTCAAAGTAAAATCCAAGGCAGATCTCGACTGACTGTACAGAAATCCTGCTCCAGCCTTCTGCGGGTGACCAAGGGATCTCATGCAGGCAGCAAAGCAGGCAGCAGGAAAGCTGAATTAATCTGCCCTTGTGCAGCTCCAGTGACTGTGAAACCCCAAATACACGAATACTTGCATCACTTCCTCTTTGAACCTATCATAGAGAGCTGTAAAATAATTTAATTTCTCCCCTCGATTTTCTCCCTCTCTAGGTTCCTCAGCCATGTCCTCATAGGTCATGTTTTTTAATACCCTTAATAGTTCTTGCTGCTGTATTCCAGGGCCTCTGAAAACTACACCACTTCTTTCTTAACATATGTGCTTGCAGCTGGACATTGTGCTCTGATTGAGACCTTGGCAGTATGAAGTAAAGCAGAAGGCTGCTTTAGCTTGTTTTCATCTTGCTTATAACATCCTCATCGGGATGCTTGCCTTTTTCTCAACAACGTGACGACTCACATTCAGTTTATCAGCTATTAACACCTTCAGGTCGTTGCAATACTGATTAATTGTGAGATAAATTATTCCTATAGAAGTACTGAACTTGTTTGTGTGTATCCTATTGTAGCACATCTGATATTTTTCACCTATTTTGTGAGTTCTCTGTTTTTCTTCTCATACTTCATCCATTCCTCCTTTATGTTTCGTAGTTCATGTCACAGGAATGTAGGAAATGATGACATTCATCTCTTTAGCGTTAGTACTCAAATCCATTATTACACATCTTTAATTCACACTTATCAGAGAGAGTCAAGTGTCTACAAAGAGCATCACAGCACAACCAGTAATGCTCCATCCCTGCTTTCCCCACAGGCTTTGCTAATGATACCTATCTTGGAGCAACAGCAGCGCTAGTGAAGTTGTTCTATCAAACATAATAGGAAAGCTACAGACAGTGATTAGTAATGACCTTAACACCATGAAAAGGAATTTACAATACAAATTGGGGTAGAGACTTCAGCGTCTCTAAAGCAGTACTTTGTACTTATGAAGAGATCTGAAAGGTGAGGCCTCAACAGAAATGAATAAAAAACTCAGCACCTTGTCTTTGGCAGAGAAGTCAGTGATAGATACGCCTGAAGAGAGTACACAGAGGTAGAACAGGCACAAAAGGGTCCTGCAGACTGGCCTGACTCCCTCAATATTTAATAATTATATGGACTCTAGTTCTAAGTGGATCTTTTCAATATGAGAAACCACTTTAAATACCAGAAATATTAGCACATTTACTGCTGCTCTTTATGGTATAATTGTTACTTTGTGACTTAGAAAAATCAGTTTTATAGGAGTTCTACAGAGTTAGGAAGCTGAAAAGGTCAAGTTTCACTGCTCTGAACTCACCCCTTTAATGATCTGCCGTTGAAATACTGCATCTTTCGGTAAGGACCTAGTCCCGTATAACACCCACAAAGCTAAGAACCCTTGATCATTCCTTTAGGATTAATTAATTTCCCAGAAACCAACTAATGCATTTTAGAAATAGCTGCAGGCAAATGTTAATCAGCGATTAATCTTTCATGCCTTTGAGAACTTTTAGACTAAACGAAGGTAGGTTTAACTTCCCCTGGAGTTACAAACGTGAACAAGATCAACTGGTTTACATACTTTTGTAAGTATCTCTTTTGGAATAAGTGAGACTTCAATCAAAATGGAAACAACTTTTGCCCAGAGCAAAAAGACAAATCCTTATTGTTAAGCCATTGTTAAACAAGATAAAATTTCAGTAACGCAGCTTATGATAATTGTCTCTTCAGGTGGGACTTTCAGAGAACACTCAAATCCGCTTCTCAGTATCAGACCTACCTGCTTTGGTCTCAGAATTTTAAAGGAAAATTATTTGCAAGCAAAACAGGCTACTTTTGAATTGCTTATGGCATGAGAGAGTCCTGCTCTCATTAAATTAGGTAACAAAAATAACAAAACACCGCATTTCTATGGATGGAGAAAGACGCCAGTTCTTAGAAGGCTGGCAGCTTGTGCGGCTGATAACTGGGACTGATAACTGGTAAACCCAACTCTGAAAAGCTCTGGCTTCTAATAATTTGCTGCTTCTCATAAGTTCAGGTGCCAGTGACCTGCTGGCACTGACTGCTGACTGTGGGGAAAGCCCTACTGATGGTGCATAGCCCAGCCCAGACGAGGGGCTTTGCCTGTACTGCTCACAGCCCTTTAGCTCCAAAGACATGAGCTGGCCACTTCCCATGAGATCTGGGGCCAGATTCTCTCTCCATTTAAATCAAGACCTCCTGTACCAAAATACTGTCCTTTCCCACCAAGAAATAATATGCTTCCCTAACAAGCAAAGGACAGATATCACGTAAAATACACAAGGTTTGTAAGACGATGTGCTGTGAAACCTGTTTCGTGCACAAAGAGTTCTTCTTTTCACAACGTTGGGGCTCTGAAACCCCCCATTGCCAGCCTTGCAAAATAACTAGAAGAGTAATGTCTTGGCATTTTATGAAAACCTGAAACTTCGGCGCATATCACCGAGTGACTGAGTGCAGTAGATGGTGATAAATTGTCGTGCAAAATGGCTGCCTTTGCCTTATGACAATTTTATACATGTGCGTATATAACACTATATATTCCGAACAGCAGCAGTGCACCCTAAAGTTTAGCACTCATATTTCTCATTACTCTTGTCTCTTTAGAAGGTTCATTCCACAAATAAACATTTGTATTCACTCTCCCTCCAGAAATAAGACCTCACAAACATCACAATGATGCAGGTGTTTAAAATGTGTTAAGATGCCGACATACCATGTCACAAAAGGTTAAAAGAGCTATCCATCGGAAACAATAAACACACCTTCCTTGATTAGTACAAGGTTCTGAATGCAGCTCACATGCTACTGCTTGTTTGCAGTAGTTTCTATTATGTGATTAATTGTTTACATGGTGTTCAATGTTAAGCACTAGATAACACATTATTCTTAGTGTTATGACAATATTCCCTGTTGACATCTTTTAGCTGTCTACACTTCTTGCAGCAGACTTGGCAAACATTTCTTGAATATATAATGTTTGCTCACTCCTTCTGAGTACAATGTTAAAAATGTAGTTGGGTGAGAGATTTAGACCCCCCTTTTGTGGCACACTTACTCGTCTTCTTGCAGTGCTGTACATTATTAATTTTAGATTAATTTTACCCTCTGGCTGTACACATTTAATAGAACTCCCTGTACAAATACCTCAAGCAAAATGCTGTATTTACCATACTTTCCAGATATATTCATCTAAATTGAAAAAAAAATTTTAAAAAAGCTGCTGAAATTTATGCATTTGTTAGTGAAACATTGAAACAACTTAAAAAAAAAAAAAAAGAAGAGTCAAATGTACATATTGTATTTCTGTGATACAGCTCCAGTTTCAGTGAATGCAGCCAATGCCAATTAGATTTGCTGCTTATCTAAAGCAGGATTGACTTGTCTGACTGAAACATCATAACAAACCGAGTACTTTTCCACTTATCTTCTGAGAATTCTTCTAGCAAGCAATATCCAAGCACAAAAGAACTAATAATACATTCAAATAAAATCAGCATTGATGCCTCTCAGTTCTTTTCCTCTATCGTATTCAAACTGCTTTACACCAGAGAGTGGAAGAAAAAGCAGTCTATCTGGGCAACTGTTTATATATGCAGTGGACGCGCCACTGGATCACAGTCTTTCTTTAGATAAAATGGTGATTATTCTTTTCTTCAAAGAAAAATAGAGTAGCCCAAGAAACTATCATCTTGTCCTTCATTCTGAAATAACACAGTGAATGTGCGGGGCAAAACTGTTACAGGTTGGGGTCCATAAGAGTACCTGGTGTAAACAGAAATGAGATATACTTTTGATAAATTACAGCCAAGGAACAGGTTTCTGGCCACTTTTTTCATAAAAGCTGACAATTTTTTCAGGTTATCTATTTGACAGGAAAAGAATATCTGCCATCTGCTAACACGCTGCTTGCATCAATCAGGTGCTCAGACGTAATGGCAAAGAAAGGGAAGAGCCAAACAGGCATGCCTGAAGG
Source organism: Cuculus canorus (assembly GCF_017976375.1). Taxonomy (NCBI): domain Eukaryota; kingdom Metazoa; phylum Chordata; class Aves; order Cuculiformes; family Cuculidae; genus Cuculus; species Cuculus canorus. Next base: position 8,755,636 of record NC_071407.1, read on the forward strand.
CTCTTACTAATGGTATGTGCTAAAAAGCAGACACAAAGTAAAAAGTAGCCAAGGCAGAAGCTATCCAAGACCAACTCTCTTACTCTGACAAGAAACAGGCCCAAATCTTCATTGTGATATCACGATACTACGGAATTGTAGATATCGGCCAGCCAAGAGTAACAGGAAGACAGTCAGAGGACCGGCAGTGTCAGCAGAAACATGTCTTTCTGGCTTCAGGGGCATGTATAATACAGCAGCACGGTCACCCTGGGGTCTACAAGGTCCTTGTGAAACAAACAGCGAAAGAACGCTGGCACCACCATCCCCTCTACCCCCAGTGCAAAACAGGCCCAGTTTCTTACAAAGGAAAGGAAGGGTGTGTTTTTCAAAAAGAGATTCATCTGAGATGGAACAAAATAATGAAGTTAGGAGAGAAGGTGTAGACATCATCTACATAATCTCTAAGAATATCCAGTTTCCTTGGAGATATTGGGCAATGAGATAACACACTGAGAACAGCTGCCCTGTGACAGGTTAATATTCATCAGACAATCATCCAGTTAAATAGTTAGAGGAAAAATAGCAAGGAAAGAAAAGGGACAAGAAATCCTACTTAATGGTAGATGTCCAACAGAGCATGATAAGCTTTCCATATCTTGCTGAACCAGATAACGTATATTTTTAATTTTGCACAGGGAAATTTTGCACACCTTTCAGCTGAAGCAGCTACACAGTGCTGCTGAGCTCCATCTGCAGAGTGACGAACACTCATATGGCATGAACTACTTAGGCTGAAGGGAATTTCCTGCAGACCCCTACCAGTCAGGTGAAGAAGAACAACTTAGAACCTGTTGGTTTTCAGAGGTACTTAAAAAGCCTACGCAGGTGATACTGAATTCCAAAAAGGACACAGAAGGAATTTGTGAGAGACTGTGATAAAAGGAAAACAGTAAACCTCTGACACAAGCCTTGCGTTTCATCTATCCTCCACGGAAGCCTTCACTAGACCCAGCCAGCCTCCATGCATCCTGCTATATCTCCCAGGGAACCTCTTTTGCATGAGGAAGCATTTCTACAAAGCAAAAACATCTCACCACAAAGAATGTGGATAATGAGTTAAAACTGAGTTAAAAAGAAACAAGGATATCGCTGTATGCAAGTGGCCTTGCTAGGTAAAAAGAAATAAAAAAAATCATTGGGGTCATTTTCGTTTCAGGAAGGCACTGAAAAATTCCACTGGTTACCAAACATACAAGACAATTTCCCAAATTCTGTCAGTTAATGAATGAGGAAATCGGCTGCAATATTTCTTCTTGACATTATAACTTTGCTAATAAATGACACACTAATGTACTCAATTTCATAACTCTAAATAAGGTAAGAAAGATGCAACATTTGGAAAGCTCATTTATGGAAATTAACAGATTTAGTTGCCAGTTTTCTATTCAGGAGCAATTGTTCCCCAGCTCCTATGAAGTTTACATTCCCAAAGTCAGATGACAGCAGAGAAAATCTATAGGTCTTTTTCACAAAAATCAACAAGTTCTGAGCTCTATCCTGCTGTTCATAGGTAGGGAAATTAAATAATTATTGTATTATCCACAGGATCTACAGATTCTCTTCACAAGATGCCCACATGATTTCTGAATTTCTGCCAGTCTCTGTGTAATGTATGAAAACTAGAGAAAAACAGCTTGAAGAACAGAAAGCATTTATATTTATGCAATATTTCAAGAAGTTGTTTTCTACCTTAAACCAGGATTAGCATTCAGGGCAAAGAAAGTGAGACAGGTTTGGAAATCTGACCAGCTTTTTCTCTAGCCTTTTAACTGGCTAGAAGATTCTGCTAGGGAGTCTGAGACCACAGCCATATGGACAGTAATGACAGTCTGTTCAGTGTCATCCTCCTGCATTATTCTGTAACACATGCAGTTTTTAATAGCAAATTATTATCTGAACGCTGTCAGTTAAATAATACACATGCTGCATAAGCGAGAGAAAAAACAGTATCCTTTATATATTATTTTGTTCCTCTTTTGAATATTGCAAGTTTCAATACCTAAGTATAACTCCATGGCTACTATTCTTTTCTGACAGTGAAATATGAAAGGATATATTTTCTTCCATACGGATGCAGATTTCAAGGGCAGTGAATTTCATGCTTTTCTTTGCCAGAAAATTGTTGTGATCTGAATACATTTTAAGAAAATTTACCATGCTAGCAAGTGATTAAAAAATAAAACATCATGTATTGGCAGCAAACAAATGAAAAGCACAGAATAAAGATGGGTAGAAAAGCAGTTGAAAGAAGAATTCTAATCCCCTTGTAAATTAAATAATTAAAAAAAGGTAAATGCCTAGGGGGGAAAAAAATGGTGAAATACAGCCCGTTCTGGCCTCTTGCCACCCTCACCCACAACATAATTCAATTTACTGCTTCGAAGTTACTCTTGACTTACCAAGGTGCAAACAAGATCAGAATGAATCTCTGAGCATCTGCCTCAGGGTGAACTCTCAGTCGCTGAAAGATTAAGAACAGGGAGTCACTGCAATCTTCAGTGTCCTCTGCAGCACAGCATTGACTAAAGCAGTCATGAACTTATCATAACTTATGAGTTAGGGTAGCTTATAGTTGCTTTATGTTGCTAGAGCTTTAGAAGGGAACTACAACGTATACTGGTCAGTATGTCTCTACACGCAACATGAAAAGGTGCAAAGCCCAAAGCAGCATAACAGTCCCCCCGAGCATTCTTAAGGAGGGAGGGAAGGGGAAGGGAGAAGAAAAGAAAAAGAAAGAAAAGCCCATGAGAGAAATCATGTCAGTAGAAGCTTCAGGCATAAGTATAGAGCAAGACAATAACTTGTAGTCCTAATGAAGAAATCTTCTGGCCCCTATGCTGCCATCTGCTCTTCCAGGCAAAGTCTCATTATGAGCAGATCTTAGTTACAATAAAACTCTTTTTCCTGAGGCTGTGCCCCTGCATCAGGTCCCCCCGGACCTTTAAGGACACTGGAAGCTGCAGGAACTAACTTAAGATTCTGGACTGCAGTATATGCACTATATCCAGCAGATCAAGGGAAGTGGTTACTCCCCATTTGAGACTCGAGACCACAGCTGCAGTACTCCAGTCTGGGCACATAAGTAGAAGACAGATGGACGTTGCTTTGAAGTTGGCCCTGGTTTGATCAGATGATTGGACCAGATGATGTCACTTCCAGCACAAATCATTCTATAACTTTAACAGCTGTGCTGTCCTAGGTGACTTACTGTCTCCTCACATTGACTGTACATGCTTGAATGCTGCTGCTGTCTTTTATCATTTCATCAGCACAATCTCATTCTTCATTTTCCTATTAGAAGGGCCGTAGCTACAGCCACATCCCACTGGCTCCTCTTCTTTTTCTTCCTGCTTTTCTCATTAACCTTACAGCCACTGTTATGCCCTTGTCTGGCAGAACAACCTCTAGCAGATCACACCTATGTTTGTGTCAAACAAGAAAGGTTTTGGACCAAAGAGCTGAGATCATGCTGACAAACAAAACATTCTCTGAGTCACAAACCCTTCTGTGCTCCTGTTCTTATTCCTAATAGAATGTAAAATATTCAACCTGAGTCATATTTCTTCTAAGCCCTTTTAAAAAAGGAGCAGTTTAAATGGCACAACACATTTTTTTAAAAATCTTTTGTAGAAGTTAGTGGTAATTTTTAGAGACAGTTGAAATATTTTTTCAAAGACAATTCTTTGCACAGATGCACCCATTTCTACAACAATTTGTTGCACCACACGTACAAGATAGTGACTACTATCAGGAGAGAAGTGATCCAAGAGGTAGGAGATCCAGATTAGAATCTCTGCTCCATCAGACTATATTGCAGAGAAAAGGTCAGCCTCAAAAGCTGAGGAACCATTCTGTCTGCCAGATGGTAAAATTCACACTGGAGCCCTGTTTTGAACAGAACTAGACATTTTCATTTTCATACTTACATACCCGGAGATTTTGTATGCACACACACACACTGGAAGCACATGTGTACACTCACTTACACATATAATCGTGAAGGACATAGAGAGACAGATTTGTTATATAGCCAGCAATTTCACTCTGTTTCAAAATTATGCTTCTTAGCAACACCATCTCTCAGTATGTATCCTGACTGGAATGTTAATAGCCATGGAGTTTGGACTAGTTTATAATCAGCGCAGCACAATCAAATTTAGCATGGTTGCAGAAAGGAGAGGTGATTTCACTAGAATTTGCATCTATAACTACAAAGCTCATGCTACCTTGTTGTATTACCTTCCAAAAACAATTATTCTAGAACATGTTCTCAAAATACTAGTCAGTCAGCAACTCTACTCCCACTCACAATGTCCAGAACTAATGCATTTTCTTATGTTTGTTTTTTGCAATGAAGAAAATCAGCACTATCTCCAGTGGCTCACTAAGAAGGAAAACATTTCTAAACTTGTTGGTCACCAAATCTCACCAGAATATGAACTGCTTATTTAACCTTGAGACTTACCAGTCTATGCATAACACAAGCCAGTACACAAGGTACGCATGACAGCTTCACTGGATCAGTACCAAGACAAGCAGGAAGAGAGGGAATCTTTCAGCCTGTGTGTGTTGCATCTGCGTCACCTGTATTTGCATGAGGAGAAAAGGCAAGAGGGCATTTACCTGGTGTAGGCACGGCTGAGCCCTGTTTAGAAAGGACTGACCTGGACTTCGTCACTGTTATCTCCTGGAACTGAAATAACTCTGCAGTCACATATACACAGACGGTGACGCCTTCGAGAAGCTGCTAATAAGCTGAGAATCAAGCAGGATAAATAAGCTGGGGACATGAGGTGCACAATTTCTTTAATAGCTTGAAATTCATTTATGTTGAGGTTTGAAGTTGTTTGAGGTTGAGGCATATGTTTGAGGTTGAGGCATATGTTTGAGGTTGAGGCATATATTTGAGGTTGGCTAACTAAAGGTCTTGTGACATGACCACCGGCTCTTCCTGTGGGACAGCTGTAGCAGTTTGGAGCTGGTAAGCAGGTTCAACATTTGCATATGACACTCATGCAAGTTGAGACTGGAGGCAATCCCCACTTCCCACGTAGCAGCTGAGGGGACAGTACATGAGGACATTCCAGCGGCGTTTGTTTCTCCATGATCTGGGGTGAAAGGGCGTCCTTCATTTAAATTTCATTTTTGTCTTTTACAACCACAACGAGAAGTATGACACGTTTCTTGCTCCCAATGCAAGACACCAACTAAATATTCCTGGCTGAAGGGCTCAGGTTTTGAAGGGAAAACCTCTTGAGAGGCTGTCCCAGGATTACATTTCCACAGCTGATATCCTCCTGCTTTGACAGAAACCCCTCCAGGTATATATGAAATTCCCATCACACCCTGCAAAATGCATCCAGCTCAGGAAGAACATTTCCAACTCCCTTTTGTCACAAGTAACCCCAAAAAAATAATCCAGAGAGAAAATATCCTGAAAATAGAGGGGAAAAATCAGCCAGATTGGAATTTGCCTATTTACCTTCAGACTGCACGTAGATTAAAATACCCTCCAAAGACACTGGAAAATGCAGAGCTGCTAATTGAGGTTCCAGAGACACTGCTTTCCTTCCAGGCTGCTATCTGGTAAGAACTCAGGTAGGCAAACCTGCTTTTTATCGGTACTGAATAAAAAGTATCAATAGGACTCACACAGTTCAATATAGTCAAACGAATATTTTCCAATCTGGATGGAAAATTTCCATTCAGGGCTTGTTAACTGCTTGGAATTGTTAGTCTGCAGCTCATGGAGTACCAGTGCCACACTTAGATCATTTGTAAAAATCTTTTGGAAACAAGTGGCTCTCTATTTTTTTTACTACCATGTAATTTCTGAGAATCCAGTTTCATTATATCAGGCCAGATACATGTAAGGGGAAGGGTGAGCTGCTCTAAACTTGACTTTTTAAATTACTTTTTACTCAATTTTCTTTCCAATATTGAAGCAATGAGCTTATTTAAATGGAGTAGCTTATTATACTGCCTAGGACAGAAATAACATTAAGATGATATAAAGGCAAAATGTAAGATGATAATCCACCCTAAGTAAGCTACTGTGAGTCATTTAACTTAGGTGATGTTTCACTTTTTTAATTAATTCAGGAAAATATTACTTTTACAGCACTAAGTTTTCACTGCAAGTAAAAACTATGGAACACTGAACCAGGATTGTGTTTAATAATCAGAGCTAGGGCCAAAATCTGCGGTCCGCACTGAGACGAAACACACAGCTTTTACACCCAGGAAGCAATGTCTCCCTGGGGAAACAAGCATACCAATTTGGGCTGAAAATGTTTCTTAAACTACGTACTGTAAACAGCATGTGAAAAAGACTTAAATATTCAGGAGGGCCCCAGGATTAAAAGAAATTATTTCAAGCTGCTTATCAAAATAATATTCTTGGGAATAAATGGCAATTGAGGAAAAAGAACATTTTAATAGGCCTATTACTCTCACCCACAGGACAGATTTCTATTTCCTCCTCAAATGAGAGTGGTAATTTCATAGGACTTTCAAAACAAAAAGCCAGGGCATAGTATTCAGTTTCCTAGTAACAACTCTTAACGTTGGCACCAGGGACTCATGGGCTCAGAAAGGACTGTTGTTGGAAGATGACATTTTTAAAACACTTCATTCATTTTCACCTTCTGGAGTTGCAATTGAAACTTAAATTACCAGTTTCATTCACCATAGACAACAAATTCCTTCCTGGAAAATAAATGGAAACTTGTTACAGCGTGTGTTTGAAAATGATAAAGCAAGAAAGATCTAGGTTGTTGCTCTAAGGATTTAGCCATGACAGAAGTCAAGCGTGAACTCAGACTTCTTTTTCTCCAGGCACATGGAATCCAAGAGACAAGTAACTTAGATCCAAAGGAGAAAGTTGCTTTCCTCCAGTGGTTTCACAGGCCTCAAAGTTGTTCTTATGCTGACTTTGTTTAAAAAATGCATTTAAAAGCAGAATGTGAAAACAATGCCCAAGAGGTACTGTGGGTATTTTCTGATTTCTAATCACACATTTCAGTGCCTGATGTAGGGAGGAATGGGCACCTACATGCATTCATCACTGGGAACTCCCATATGGGAAAAGATCAGTGGCCCATGTGGATCAATAGTCTAGACACACCTATTCTTAGCAACTTGGCAGCAAGATAAAAGAAAGAAAGTGAGCGAGAGCACTCCATGTAAAAAGCAATAGCTTATTCTATGTAATACAAGTGTCTAAGTATTGTTTGAACCACTGAGCAGGAGCTGAAAAGATGGCTACGAGGAATAACTTTTGTATTAAGTTTTACTACTGAAACTTTTGTCTTACTCTCTATAAATATTATTTTGGCATATTTATTCTTCCCCAATTCTGTACTCTCAGTACCCAATTGAACATTTATCTCCACTATGAAACAGTAAAATCAGCTACACGTTATTATCTCTAGATTGCAGGGCTTATCTGCATTGTCTATTTTGGGTGCAACGCTTGGACTGAAGGAATGGAGATAATGAAATGAGTTAGTGCCATCTTTATGTGAATGACAGTACTTGATTAGCTAATAGATAGCATTCATTGTCCATTAATTTGTCAATGGAGATTTTAGTGTTCCTATTTCTGTACTATCTGGCAAGTATATGTTTGATACCACCTCACAAAGAGCTGGTTTGGAGCTTTGTCACAGACAAGACATTGCTCAAGAAGTGGTCTGCTGATTCTAGACCCGAGTTGTAAAACTAGAAAGAGGAAAACAAGCATGGTTGTTAGCACAAAGGTCATCTAACCATCGTTTCCTGCTTTTTCAATCCCTTTCAATCTTTCTATCCCTATAAGTTTATTCTTTAAGCCTAAGCATTCTGGTCTCAGTATAGCAAAGGACTTAACTGTGTGTATGTAATTCACTACACATTAAATGTTATTATTTTCTCAGCCAGGGTTGTACCTTTCTCACGTTTACCTGTGTTTTCATTGTTATTCCCTAAATAGATGATTAATAGGAAAATAATAGAAGTCCAAATTTATCTGTAGTCACAGGCTAACAGTAATCAGGAGCTCTGCTTTCAGAGCCAGTGGGATTTAATTTAGCCCTTAAGGGCTGTTTCCATTAGGTATATTTCATGTATCACAACATAACCTAAACTTACATGGGACTATAAAAACTCATATACAGAGCTAAAAATGAATCCTGGAGAGACCTCTATAACAAAATACACCCCAGAAAATCCTTGGAAGTATAAAAATTACTTGAAGAACTTTGTGTCAAATAGAACAAATAGATGGTTAGAAGGCAAGTTATTAAAATAAACGCCTCCTATTTTGCAGAATTCAAAAGTAAATTTTAATTCCAACATATATTTTCATACCACTAATCCATATTCACGCCTATCACGATTTCCAGACTTACAGATGAGGTACACACAGCAAATAAAAGACAGAAAAAAAAATCTTCTAATAGATTTTTCAAAATACATTTAGCTTATGAATTTCAGAATTCATGAGAAAGTAGTTCTCATGTACTGGACAAAATCTTCAGAATTTTGATAAATGAAGTAAATTAAATGTCCTGAACCTCACAATATTTTATCACATATCCCTAAAACAGCCCAAAGAGTAGCATTTCTTGCAAACATTTTAGATTTTTGATCGGTCATCAGTTGATCTAACTTTAAGGAAAAATGCATAGAATGTCTATTTTTAACTCTGAGATGTCAAAATTATGCTAATTAGATAATCTATAAACAGGGAAATTGATAAAAAATCATTTCATCGAGGTGCCAAATCCCTTCAACTCATATTCATTCTGAAGATCATTTGCAACACAATCAAGAATTTACTTTCTGAAGCATTTTGTTACTAGTTTGGTAAATAACTTATTAAAAGAAAACAAACTCTTTTCCCTGGAGATGAGGCAGTAGTAGGGTAATCCTGGTAGAAATCAAGCTCTGCATGGAAATAAAGACTAGATCCAATATGCACCTTCCTCGTGATTAACAGGTTGCTCATCCTTCTGCCTTGATACTCACACTGTCTGGCAAGAAAGATTTGTGTTCCCTAAGATGTGCTGTAAGTACCAAGTATAAGAAATATCAAAACCCAAATCAAAACGGTTACCATCAGGCAAACAATGCCACTATTTACCCCTCATTAGGACATTTGTTAGGACAAATACTAAGACCAAACTGAAACTTCTCAAACTAGTCCTCTCAAAGTGACCAAAGCAAAACATATTGAGCAGATTCTAAAGCAAACACTGCAAATGGATTGATTTGTACATGCAAGTATATAATTCAACACCTGAAGTTGTGCCAGGAAGAAGTTATGCCTCTCTGTGTATCCGTTTCCAACAGACATCTCTTCCCCTATAGCAGATCACTCTATATGCAGAATATGTAAGACAGCAAACCCAGTAACAGCGAAACTTAGTGGCTTATTTGGACCAAAATGGACTGATTAATGTTGCAGGAACTTTCTTTTACACTCATATATGCCAGAAAGCATCTTTCTATAATGACTTTCATTTCAAAAGAGTGAGCACAAATAACTATGAATGCACAAATGATTGGGGTTCATAACTACTGTAATAATAACCATCAGGCAATATTTTCCAGGATTATGTCACAATCTTGACTTTATGGATAAAGTTTTTCTTCACCATCTGTTTTAAAATGATCCTCACAGGTGGCTGGCTTGCTGGCAGACACCTCTTTCATTTTGTAACAGGCATTATACTTTAAAAGTTGCTGTCTTAATTACTTACTTTTTTTTTAAGTAGATATCCACAGAAAAGGAGGCTGATAATCTTCATGAGCCATCCTAGCAACAGTCTTATAAGAAAAAGTAAGACTAGGCTATAGGTAATGTTTAGGATCAATATTAACCTAGATGCAAAAGAAACCTTAAACGTCAATTTGTGATGCATTGAGAATTAGGCGTGCAAACTGGCAGGGTTCTCGTAACTTTTTTTTGTTTATAAAAACCTGCTAGATAAGTCCACAAAGTGATGGGGAGATGAAATCCAATGAACAAACATATTTTTTGACTGCTTGTGAGAAGAGTTCGGTTTTTGAGCACACATTAACAAAGGCAGGGAGTACCTTAGACTCAGCATGCACAAGGGGCACTAACACCTGAGCCTTTCTAAACTTGGGAGATTATGGGAAAAGAAACTTTCAGAAATTGGAAGGAAAGAATCTCTAGTTTGGCTATACCACCTGGCTAAATACAAGAATATCTTGTTGGCAAAATCTACTCCGTGTCAGTGAAAAGTGGTAGAATCTTTTGCAATACAAAACCTGTTAGCTTCCCTGCTCTGGAAGTAGAAGATGCAGGGACAGAGGCGCTGTAGTGACTGCAGGTGACTACTGCAGTTGTTGATGACTATTGCAAAAAGCTATGGGAAGCCAACCCAACCTTCAGAGCCTTTCAGCTCAGGCTATTACCAAAGTATTCATCGTTCATTTTAGGTATTTCTCTTGGGGAAGAATCTATGTATGATATTAAATATTAATACTAAATATTATGACATTATGATACTAAGCGTTACTCTGATTTCCTTTAGACTAGAAACAAAATTTCAATAAAGACTCTATTTTCTCTTTTTTGCCTTCAAGCAGGGGTTGATCAACATAGTCTAGTATTTTTTCAGGTGGCACAGAATGCCAGTCATGCAAAGGGCAGTCAGCAGCTCCTGGGACGGGCCACATATGGGTACGGTGTCGCCTACCAGGGCTTTCCCCTCCGCACATGGATTCAGTGCTGGGAAAGAGGCCCTAGAGGAAAAGCGTTAGGTCAGATATACTTCAGCCAACTGGCCATTCCCCAAATCATGCCTAGCAGGACTAGCAGCTTTCTCTGCATGTGATTTATTGTTGCTTGAAAAATGAAAAAAGTAACAAAGCACATAATCACAAAGCTAGGAGGAAAAAAATTATCAGAATGTATTGAAAGTAACACTGCAAGGGCCTTCACTGTCTGAGCAGCTGTCCAAATACAGAAGTAAATGATGGACCTTGCAGCCCAAAGAGCTCGCTAAGGCTCTGAGGTGCTACAGTCACTGATAATTTGTTAACGATGTACTGCAGACTTAGATGGAAGGTGTGCAAGACAATGGGGGATCTCATGAGGTTCAATAGAAAATGCACAGATTTGAGGCACTGAGATGATGTGTCCCCCGTGCTGTTGTGTGTATCTTGTGTTACCAACACACCTCTATAATGTCTAAACAATGCTGAGGACATTTATTTGACTCTAGAGCTTTTAGCATATATTCTGCAAGCAGAGACGGCAGAGAAAGAAATGGGGGATTGAGGGAGAAGCAAGAGGAAAAAAAAACAACAAATCTTTTCTAATCAATCAGAACTATTAAGTGTTCAGGTTCTTCCACAGTTTTTAAATGGCATGCTTGTTAGACATCAGGAAGTGCTAATCTAGATGAGATTGTATCTCATAACTGCAATGCCACTTGGAAGTTACAAACCAGCTCCTGCAAATCTTGAGCAACATCCCATCAGATTAGAAGGACCAAGCTTTCCTACTTTGAAAGAAAAAAAAAAAACACCACACGGAAAACAACAAAACCACCCTCAAACTCCCATTTTCCTTCAGCTCAAAAGTTCAAGGAAACCTTGAAACAGTGGTCAGTTTATATGTACAATTAAGCAAAAGAAGAAACACACATTGATTCTATGGAACTTTTCTGTCAAAATGTCCAGCAGCATGTACTGAAAAATACTTCTTGCCATAACTATACAAGGTTCAGAGGAAGCTCTGAGAAACGCTCAGCTTGTCTCTCACCAGAGAAAAACAAGTAATGACTCTGTGTGGCCTTGACAGCCTACAATACACTAAATACAGAAAATAACAGAGTATGTCTCAGAAGTCCGGAAATTAAATACATACATTTGGTTATCTTTGTCACCTTGACAGGGCAACATTTCTCTCACCCTTATATTTTGCAGTATTTCATCAAGTCTTTTTTAAATTCCTGAAGATTGATACTTCTATGCCTTTCAAATGGTTTCATCAATGCATTTCATTGGCAGAGATTGCTTGTTGATGTTCGGCTTAAATGTACACTTTTCTCCACTTCAGCCATTTCATGCTACAGCTCATGGCAGAGAAACATTTATTTCATCACTGTGCCACTGACATCAGGATGTTTGTATTGGTGCAGAGGATGGATTATGGCATCTTGAAGACATTTCTAGTCATGCGGCAAGTGCTCACCTTTCTAGGGGAAACTGCTCTTCCACAGAGGATGCAGCATTCTGAGGGATCCTCTCACCCCTCTATAACCACCCAACGAAAACTTGTTACCAAGAGCAACATGCTAAGCAAACATGGGAAGATAAATGCAGCAAAGCTTCCTGCTCTACATGCTAAATGAGGGGATTTTTGGGGGGAATAGGGTTGTTTGTTTATAAGTTTTAACAGTAACACAAGTTTGAACCTTAAGTGGTTGATTATCTCTATAAATTACTCACGATTACTCTGCCCTGACCTGGAGAGCCCTAATGGACATAGTTCATGGAGATTATAAGACAGCAGTTCCCACATTTAGCATAGAAGCGGAATAAAGAGAAACACAACATGCATGATCTCAGAATAGCAGCAGCTGCTTTCTCATACTTAATGCCAACACTTTTTTAACTCAATAAATCATATGGTAATTTTTTTTTAGTTTTTTGTTGTTTGAAAATTAAGCATTAAGAAAAAGTGTTAGAAGTTGCTAATTTATGCACAGCCCTATGAAGAGCTCTGAAGGATATTAAGTCCTACTCTGCAAATATTACCTTACATGTTCTTCTCTAGTTCAAGGACAAACAGCATGATTTGACTTGAGTGGCCATCCTCACCCGGCCTTAACTTTAAACACATACTTAGGCTGACTCTAGTTCAGTGATGCAATTAGACATATTAGCTTAACCCTGTACTTAGCATTTTGCTTACACCTTAGACAAGACTTCCAGAGCGAAACAACAGAAAACTACCCTCTATTCTAGCTAAACCCCACACGTCACTGGCAGGAATGAAGGGAGATCAAAATCAACCTCTTCTCTATGCAGGCAAAGTCCTATTAGCCCGTATAATTTGAAGCAGCATTCACTTTACCCTATGTCCACTTCACGCATTTCACTGAAACAGGTTTTTTTGTGGCAGCTGTTTATGCTATCAGCTCCATTTTGTCTTATTGCCTCTTTCTATGCAGGTACAGAAAGGAGCAGGCTGTTTCTCAGCACTAAATGCCACCTGCAACATATTTACAGTCTCTCGCAGCCTTGGTGTCAATGGTCGGTAAGTAGATTAAGTCAATATGTAATAATCCTGCTGTATTAGTATTGAATTTCTCTGATATATTTCTGTTTGGAATTCAAGTCAGAGAGGAGCACTGATCCACACTTTTCTCACAGTTCTGCTAAATTGCTGCCATGCATTACACCAGTAAACCTTCTGAACTCACAGGTGCAGTTGCATTTAGAGACTGCAGAAAATTCACACATTAATAAGAATGTTTGCCATGACCTAGTGTCCTCCACAGATGAGAGCGATCTCTCTGACATTCTTTACTGTCTTTAAAAAGCTCATCACTGCATATTCTTTACTTTTCTGCACAAGCCCTTTTTTTAACCTCTTGCCAACTACACACAATTACTTTGCACATCCAAGAGACAGTCAAAAATTAGATACTACCACTTACTCATTCCGTATACCGTTTGCATATTTTACTTGGTCATGTTTTACTTAGTCAGATGTGACAGTCTTTCTAGCTTCCAAGTGAAGGTAATCAGAGAGGACTGTAGTAGTGAAGGGCTCAGTACAGTCCCGATGCAAAGCAGAACACACGAAGGAAGTGGTAGATAGTAACGAAATAAGGTGCAGAAAAACCTGAGTTAATGTGACGTGAGTCAGGAAGCTCACACAGCCATGTGCAGCAGAATTAGCTCAGCCTGAGAGTATACGAACACAACAATAGAACCCTGAATCCATTCTGACTCTCCATTTCTCCACCTGTAGGAGGCAAATATAAGAGTCGGGGAATTCAGGGCTTTGATCAGAGTGAAGTCAAGTGGTGCTGCAGCACTGGTGTGCATTGTCTTGCAGTTAGAGAGGTAACACTTACCTTAGCTTCCCTTCAGCATAACACCTCTCCACTCGGGGACTTGCAGGCTTTGTAACTTACAGCCAGGGAAGCTTTGGGAGTTTCAGATTAGCAAAGAAGAGACGAGCTAGTTTCTATCATGCTCTGTGAATGAAACAAATGAATCCTACATGTGTGCTCGCCTAGACTTCACAGTAGGAATAAAAGATGCCTCTATTATTTGCTAGATAGAAAACTGTGACTATTATCTTAACACACCCGACACATGTTTCACTTCTCTGACCCTCAAGGTACACAGAAATTGCACACAATAACAGGAAAAAAAAACCAAAGCAGATGCATGTCACAATGACTTGATGTTGCCTTTGCCTAAAGCAATTTGATATAATTAGCCATCTCACAAGTAAAACCTTTATATTTTATTCTTTCACACATTTATAATAAAAACTGTACATTGGCATGGGTAGTTTGTCATTTTAATATACTTTGATGTTTGCAAGCTTTGAAATACCATGTTCAAATTTGTATGCAAATTTGTGTTTCCAATTACATACTCATTAGTTTTTCTGGAACTCCGTCTTAATATTCGCAAAATGTTTATAGCTTCCTCTGTTGTTTTCCTGAATTGCTTCAAAATGAAACCCACTATATAAAAAACAAATTAAGAAATCCATTAACACTCAGTAACTTTCTTAAACATCACATTTAATTTCTAAGGACGTTATAATTTGTCACTTCAAAAAGTTCAAATATCTATGCACACTCTATCTGATAGCATATTAAAAATCATACGCAAATGGTTTTGTGCCTATAGCATTGTCAGTCTCCAAAAAAGCCGACCTCCACTACCTTCTCACTTTAAAATCCTGCTGCCATTATCACTGAATTTAACGGATGTTTTGGTGCACATGAAATACTGGTCCCCATCCTTAGATGAAGTAAAATTGGGATTACTGCCTAGACTTCAGTAGAAGAAAGCAAATTTACAGCAACTATGAATCTAGTTAATTTTTTGATTAGTTATCCATCTCCATTGAAAACACGAATAAGATTTTAAACTCCAGTGAATTAGGAGCCACAATGTTAAAAAGAAATACACAGATCCCCGCAGCCAGAAATAAAATTTTGGCTGAAACCTAGAGCTCATTAGTACATAAAATCCACGACATAATAAAGAATGAGAGGATAGAAGGGCTAGAAGGGAGCATAGGTCATCTGGTACCTGACATACCCTGCCTAGGAGTGATGGCATGGAAATGCACGCAGGCAGACACACGTCTAACCTGTTCCCACAGAGCAACCTGATGGAGTTAAAGCTGTCCCTACTCACTGCAGGGAGCTGGACTAGCTGACCTTTAAAAGCCCCTTCCAACCCAAACCATTCTATGACTCCACAACGCTATGTCCCTTCTCAGAGACTTTACAATTCCCCCAAGCTATCTGTCACTAGCAGATTTTTCCCAGTGTCTACTTTACCAGCATTATTTGTCTACATGAAGTGTCACAGCCTGGAAATACTAAACATAGCAAAGGAAATTCCCAGCTGATAATGTAGCAGTGCCCTGTTTTGAGAGGAAAGAATTTGGAAGGTAGTCACTAGAAATAGTATGAACAATTAAAACTGAAACTGTGATGTACCTTTATGTGGAGGAGAAACCAGGCAAGACTGGCCAGAGAGAGACGACTTTCTCTGTTTTTGCATTCAAAGTGGGTACAGACTCACTGAGCTTCATAGAAATGCTGACTTTC
The DNA here is from genome assembly GCF_017976375.1 of Cuculus canorus. Classification (NCBI taxonomy): domain Eukaryota; kingdom Metazoa; phylum Chordata; class Aves; order Cuculiformes; family Cuculidae; genus Cuculus; species Cuculus canorus. The sequence goes on from NC_071407.1 coordinate 8,771,511, forward strand.
TCAGCCTTTCATCCTTTCTCTATTTTGGCTAAAACTTACAGTCAATAAAACAGCAAAGAAACTACAAACTAACTCCACCAAAATAAAAGTTGATCAGGCTTCATACCTATTTACGTTTTTGATGTCAGCAAAGAATACTATAAGCAAACATAACATAGGTTCACACCTCACTATTCATGTCAGCAGGCTTGAACACATAACAAGCTTTTTAGCATTAATAAATCCGCTACAATATGTTAAGGGTTTTTTAATTACTTTAAATTAACGCTTATCTTCTTAATTAAACTTTTTTCACTAAGAAGTAAATCTGTGCCTGAACAGATCAATTTATTCTAGCATGCCAGCAGCATACAAGATGGATATCATAGAAATACTAGCATTGCAGATCTGCATCTTCCTCCAGCAGAGCTAGTTCTCTTCCTACAGGCAGACAACAGTAATTGCACTTTAGAGAGAGGGAGTAACTCAGATCAAATTTGTACCATTATCTCAGGGTTCAACATGGAAATGTCTGAGGCTCAGCAGAAGCCTAAGAGTTAATTTTGCAGGTTTTTAAAAACAAGATACTGGAAATTTCTCCATTGCTCTAAAACTGGCCTTGAAAATGGAAGATTAGTTTAACAAAGAGGCAGAACATGCTGGTGCTTGGAGTGCTCCCCCACGTCCTGGGCAACTACAAGCAAACAATATTGGACAGGGTCCTCTAAGGCTTTCTGCACCCCAGGATTCAAAGTCCTGGAAAATCCAGCCAAGTTCTCATTTGTAACTTTATGTACAAAATCATATTTAAGATAATCAAAAGGAGATCTCAATATCAAACGAGATTTGTAAGATATTTGCCAGTGAATTCACCAGATCATATAATAGGTATCTTAGAGAAAAGAAGGAACATTTGTGCGTGTGTGTTTGACAGTACTAACACAGGATACAGAGAGACATCCAAGGAGCAGAGAGGTGGTGAATACTAAGTAAAGTCAGAAGGAAAGGAAGTCCTTTGAATAGATTTTCATTTTTTTAAAAGAAGACTTTTGAATAACTGTCAATAACATAACATAACATAACATAAAACATAACATAACCATTCATCGATCACATCCAGTGATTTTGGTAAATTCCTAGATCTCAGAATTCCGTGAAGGTCCATTATCGCTCCTCTTCATAAGAAGGCAATTTACAAATAATTTATTTGTAGGAGAGACAGAGAATGTTGGATACCTATCACCTCAGGGGGCAAATCTGACAGGTCATCAGGTTCTTTAAAAACAGATATCACATGAATTATGAATAACCTGTCCATGGTTATCAAGCAATGTGAGCCATATACCTCAAGAAAGTAGGTTAGAGCTACCTTGGCTAGTAGCGTAATTATGAGAGCAGCAGGACTACTCACAGACAAAACAGCCGCTCCTGTCACAGTATGCTCCCTTTGATCACCATGAATTTCAGCAAGGACGTTTTTGAGAGAAAGGAACTGAGTAGGTGGGTTATTCCAGAAAAGCAGGACTTTAGAATATCTGCTGTGACATTATTCTTACTATAAAAGCATGAGTTCTGTGGGGTGGTGCTTACAGTGAGGATTTTTCTGATTATATCCACATCACAGAATCATTGAGCCTGGAAGAGATTTCTGGAAGTCATCAAGTTTGACATCACTACCCCACTGAAAGATGATCTACAGCAGGTTGTTCAGGGCTATATCCACTTGGATTTCCAGTATCTCAAAGACTAGAGATTCCACAGCCTCTCTGGGCAACCTGTTACAATATTTGACCACCATTACAGTAAGAAATTTTTTCTTGAGTTTAAATGGATTTTTCCTGTGTTTCAATTTGTGCCTCTTGCCTTGTCACTGGGCACCACGGAACACAGTCTGGCTCCTCCCATTAGGTATTTATACACATTGAAAAGATCCATCTGAGCCTTCTCCTCTCCAGGCTGAACAATCCCAGCTCTCACAGCCTCTTCTTATATGATCAATGCACCTATCTCTTAATTGTCTTTGTGCCCCTTTGTTGGACTCCTTCCAGTACGCCAATGTGTCTCTTGTATTGGGAAGTTTAGCACAGGATACAACACTCAAAATCTGATTTTACAAAGTCTGAGTAGAGGGGAAGAATCGCCACCCTCCATCTGCTGGCTACTCTCTTCCCAATGCAGGCCAGAGGGCTGTTTGCCTTCTTTGCTGCAAGAGCCCTTTGCTAATTCATGGTCAGCTTGGTGCCCAGCACAACCTCCGGGTCCTTTCCTGCAAAGCCATTTGTACCACAGCTTGCAGTGGGGTTTGGGGTTATTTCTCCTCAGGTGCAGGGCCTGGCTTTTCCCTTTGTTGAACTTCAGATTTGTGTCAACCCATTGCTTTAACCTACCCATATCCCTCTGAACAGCAACACAACCATCTACTGTATCAGACAATCCTCCCAATTATTGTTTGCAGATGTGCTGAGGGTGCATTCCATCCCACCACCTATGTTATTAATAAAGATGTTAAACAATATTGGCATCAGCATCTACTTTTGGGATACATCACTCACAACCAGCCACCACAGGAGCGTTGTGACACTGATTACTAATGATCACATTTGCACATTACTTCTTCACAGATTACCAACGTGTTATAACTGAATGAGCCGTGGCAGCTAAAAATGCACTCCATTCAATACAGGCAGGGGTCTCGGGAGCAAAACAGCAGTGTAGCACTTGTGATGGGGATGGCAGAAGTCACTGGCATTTCTCAGACCAGAAGGAAACCAAGGAAATAAATTACTGCTTCAAAGCAGCAGCCAGCTGGGATTAAAACTGTGACTGCCACGGGGCATAGAAGCTTCTTTATGATGGGTTCGAGCTCACATAGTTCTGCATTGTCTGATTTTCTTATCTTTATGTCTCGTCTGCTAAATAAAGCCAAGAAAAGTTCATCTATCAATTATTGATTAATGTAGGGAAAACCCAAAGGGTTTTTCCTGTAGGATTATCTAACATGTTCACTGTCTATATGTGTTGACAGTGCAGCATATATATTTCTTTCCTACTGAAAAGAATTCCGTCAGTAGAGTTAAAAATCATCTTGTAGCATAACCTGTCCCAGAGAACAGAGTATTACTCAGAATCCTCTGTTATACCTTTTAAACCTGAACACATCTGAAGCATCCAAAAAAGTGGGCCAATACTAGGATAATGGGAACAGACAAGTGGCATCCCACACACAAGAACTCGGCATATCCTCACTGCTATCTAATGTTCCTGTTCTCACTCATGCATAGGTTTTATATCATCGTAACCTTCTGGAAGATTGATTTACCTGTCCTACTGGAAGTTGGTTAGTTTCCAGGATCTTGGCAGATAATCTGCCATTAACCTTGCCTGAAAAGTTATTGTGCCATTCACACACTCATCTACAATTTTTGCCCTAAAATAATGAGGAGTATGGAGATACATCCTTCCTGCTGCACGTATGAGTTGAAGGATACGATTACTCATAAAACTGGGCAAAACAGTTCCAATAAACAAATAATACTACCAAACCTTCGTCAAAGCCCTCCATCAAAACCTCAACCCCAAGGTCAAAAATACTCTGGTATTTCTAAAAAATTCACCACATCCCTCCTCTTACATGTCTTTAACCTGTTTACAGTGCTTTGAGATTCCTCCCCAAAGTCAGCCAGTTCTCCCAGTTGAATCTCAAACTCCTTCTCGGAGCATGCCGAGTTTTGTTTTGCTGTTGGAACAATGGCACAATGAAGTAACGAGTGAGTGAGTCCTACAGCGATGAGAGGTTACTAGAGCCATTTCCCTACACCTGGTTGGTCTTTCCTCTCAGTTCCATTAAGGGCATTTCCCTCTCCTCTTAAATTATCTGCCAGACTACAGCTCTCCTGGATCTCAGTAGACATTCAGAGCCACTCCTGCTTTTGGTAGCACTGATTTATGAAGCCCTTATTGGATAGACTTAATCTATCACAGGAATTGGTTTTTTCCTCTCAGAACTCAGTATAGCAGATGTGATAAAGTACCTGTATAATGGGCTTTCTATGCTGCTGCTGCCCGAGGATGCGGTTTACCACACTATTTGTGAATTATCGCTTCATTCTGAGCTTAAGTAAGCCTGGGCAGGGTGAATGAATTACAAAAGTGAATCGTGGAGATGACAAACACATGGAATGCTGTGGCTCAAGCCCTTGCTGAAAGAGATGAATTGGGTTTTGACAGCAGTAAGCAGAAGAAACTGCTTGTGTTAGACTGTTCAGAGCAAATAATCCAACAGAGTAAAACACTGAGGCTGAGATCACGTGCCTTTTCAAAAAGAGTAGCTTTTAATTATTGTTTCTTTTCCTACCTTGTCATATAGGTCTCAGAATATTTGTTTGTGGATTTGCCAGCTCCATTTCTTTATTTAGTCTCCAGGCCATTTTGCCCATTAGAAACTATCAAAACTTGCTTACGTGAAAATCCAAGGACAAATTTTGACCCTTCACTTTGGATGTTGGATTGTTTGGCCAAAGACGAAATGCGTGCCACTTAATATTTTAATATTCCAAGATTCAACAGCACATTAATTTTTTTTCAAGATTCAATTACATAAATTTAACGTCAACAAATGTTTTATGCATTGTTTCCATCAAATTGCCTTCAAGCCGTACTCTCAGTGAGCAGTGTTTTTACTTCAGAAAGAAGCATGTCTGTTCCTCATAAAAAGACAGAGACACAAGAGAAGTTAATTTGTTGATAGTTCATCAGATTAATTAATTTGAAATACTAAATCACTGAGGAATAAGCTACTTATAGATTTAGAGTGCTGCTTCTAGTACAGAATACGAGTTAGTGCAATCTTTCAACAATAATATATTAAATACCATAATTGGCTTATCATGTTTTCAGTTATATAATTTATAAGTAAGTCGGCCTTTATGACAGATTAATTTGCAAATCTGCCCCCAAAGAAGATTTTTTTCAAAATATGCAAAACGTTTTTGGGAATTGCTCTTCTCCCTATCAAGAGATAACTGTGAAGTTCTGTGTTCTGGAATTAAGGCAGCATTACTGCGCATTTGAGAGCTTTCAATCAGCGACAAAGAACTGAAAATCAAGATCTAACAGTCTGAAATGTGTCTAAAGGAGGAACGGGAAACAAAGTGCTGTCAAATTGAACTGAAATGTCACATCACGCTGAACCAATTCCAGACTTTGTGGGGGGAGAAGGAAGTTTTGCATTTACTACCTTTCTCATATACCCTTAGCCTTGTGCCAATTGAGGAAATAATAACAATTTTGATTCACGCAAAAAAAAAAAAGGTCATAGACGTCAACCTCTTCCTATACACCTTCTAAAATCTTTCATTCCTTCAGCTTAACACTTATGGAATGCCACACAGCAGTTTTCAAAACAAATACAGCATAACAAAGGCACCTTTTGATTTCATATAATTTATTATCTGTAATGATTACTCTAATAACTCAAAATACTCCCAAGAAGATTTCCTATTAATTATCACCCTCTCATTAAGATCATATAAATGGATAAAAAACTACATAATCTTATCTGTGTGGCACGAAGCACATGACAATGTTATAACAGCAATAAGAGAACACTATATATTCGGCGTGCTGTAGAAAAACAACCAAAGGAAGGTGCATTTGGTATCTAAAAGCCTACGGCAAAGTCAGATCCATTAATAGCTTCAGTTCATTTGTTTGGGAAGAACATTAGTGGCCTGAATGAGATTCAAATTTATCTGATCTTCTACCCATTAAAAAAAAAAACAGATGAGCTTAATTGGTGACTTACACATGATTTCATAGCTTATCACACTCAAGGGATAACTGGATTTTTAAAAGCTTAAAATCTCAAATTAACTTGGCTAATTGCTTTTTCAAATATATACCTTATTTTAAGAAGCTGCTGCTAAGACAACTACTTTTAGAATAAGCTTCCAGAAGCACCCAAAGTGAATGTCTAAACGTGACACCACTGATGATGTGTCCTTTTCTGGTTTTGTTTTAGAAAACCTTGAACTTTATTTGATGTGTTTTTAAGTCGCACTATTGCTCAGTGCTTTGGCACGGTTGAGCACAGGATACACGGCAATGATGTATGTCCTAGCTAGTTCTTTCTTGAGATAGGACTCTCTTTCCCTCCACTGACATATCTTTAAATCAATACAGGCCTTTTCCATCAAGGTGGAAGAGAAAGTACATGAAAACCTGCTACCGTCTGTGCTAGCCGATATGGGTTTATAAAAAAATGGAGAGTGTGCGAGAAGAGAAAGAGGGGATGAAAGTAACTTATAAAAAGGAACATTATTCTTTGTATTTTTAACCTGTTTGTGCAAGGACCATGGGAAATGCCCTTTATACTCACAAGTAGAACCTATTTCTTTCGTTTATGACATTTTTCTCAGAGAGTTCAAAGAAACTTACATATCTGCACCAGCTCACTGAAAATCCACAGAAAAGCAAGCAATGCCTTTCAAACCAAACTAACAACAGCTTTGAAGTTGTTCCTCTGCCCAAGATATTCAAATTCCTTGACAGTGGAGAAGAAAATTTCCTGGTAGGAAGCTCTGCATACCTTTGTAATACACAGGACATTACACTAGATTAAGACCTGACCTTTGAGATGAAGGAGGAAGAGTGGAGATTAAAGCTCTGTGGAGAAACAAAGTGAATCTTAGCTTAACCAGAGGGAAGAGTATTTGATAGGCCTGACAGAGCTGTAAAGGAAATATAAAGCTGAAGGCTTAGATAAACGTATGCCCTTGGTTCCTTTTAGGTCTCTTCTCTGTGTGCTATCTTTGTACAAATAATCAAATGACAGACCATTATGACAATACCATTTGGTAACATTTAGGTCATTTGCCAGGACACAGCTTCTAGAACAAAATATCTCACAGGAACACAAAGGTTCTTCTTGAGTAAAGTACACCAGTAAGCTCCCCAAGAATCACAGAATTTCAAATTATATTCTGAAGTCTTTAGGAACAGAGGCCAACCTTGAAAGATATTCTTGGGAAATTCTGAAACAAGATGGTGTAGTTAAATCCACTGCTATGACACCATTGAAATATGACAAAGTTTTCATTTCGGTGTTGCTGAAATCTGGTCTAGATAGCGAAGTTGAGCTATCTATCTCATAAGAGTGGGTAATACATTAAATGGGTAAGTTATGCTATGAATATACTTTGTCTTTGCATGTAAAGGCTACATGACCTTAGGGATAAAGCACTTAAGACCCTATGCATCACATTAGCACTTTAGCATTTCACTATACACAAAACCAAGCGAGCTGCCAATCTAAACTCAATTGCTCAGTGACCTACTCAACAAAAAGGTCAGTCATCCTCCTCATAAAATCCTCCTCATTTACACGTCTGGATCACTGTGGTATTTATCAGGAGTTGATAATAATTATCTACAAGTAGCTGAGCTATCATCCATGAATAATAAATAACAGCATTTTGCAATTTTTGTGACTTGGATTCCTAATTGTCCAAAAGTTTTCAAACTATCTGTGCTTTTTCCTACTTCTTTCATGTTTTGGAAGGTCTGTTCGATTTGAAAGCATCTTTATTAGATGCTTTATTCTTAAAATGCTTCAAGAAAGCAAATAGTTTTGTTTTCTGTAAGGGGCTTCCAAAACATCTTCACTTCTTAGATAATCAGGCACAGTGTTTACAGACTCTCCACACTCATTGCTCTGTTTTGCTTCAGGCTTTTTGTGCTGTATTGTACTAGTGATCATCCGTGCAGAGGTTTTTGCAAACCCACACAATGATCCTATATTTGACTGTTTCAGTTAGGTCCTTCACTCTTAAAGACTCCTTTGCATCTGCTGCTAATATTTATCGTATTTATGCAGCGTAGATTTAAGGTAGAAATTTTTACTTCTCCTGTACACTTTCATACTTCTTTATCCACCCACAAAGACTTCTAAAAGTTCTCAAAAAAATATTGCCAATTGAAAGCTTATGCTATCAGCATGATTTTCAATACATTTTATCTAGACCTCTCTTATTATCTGAAATAGCCACTTTATCTGCCAGAAATGTCTTGATGTCACTGTAATATAAATCATATTTTCAGATCATAGTCTTTACTCCTTTTATAAGCAGCTAGAATTCAGCTAGACATAAATGTATACATTCACTTTTCTAACATCTTCCAAGCAACTCCATTTCTCTTTAAAAAGTTTAAAAGTGCAGGCTGGAATATGTCTAAAAGCATATGTGTTGTCATTCAGAAATGGAAAATCCACTTTTTTCTCATATCCATAATAATCATGTTCCTCAACTGGAGAAAAATTATTTAATAATAGCACTAGCAGCCTTTGCATTAAGCAATATCCACTCTTCAGCCGATCTCCCCAAGTAATTATGTGGAAATGGGTGGTGTTACTAGTCTAGGTAGATCTGCCATTGCTTTATGATTAAATTTGTGTCATACAAAATCAACATTTCTATTTGCGTCTTTATGGTTCTCTCTACCTTCAAACGTTTTGCAGAGTTTTTTGTTTTCTTGTGGATTAGGTGTTTTTCTTCTGCTTATGCACTTTAAATAGTTTTCAGAGATTTTGTATTTATTTGTATGAAGATTAATTTTCTTCAAAGTCTGCTTTGTTTTTTAATAGATAATTTATTCTATTTTTCTATAAACTAGGACAATATTAACCCAGACAAGAGAATCAATTGTTTTATTGTTGTAGAAGAGCTGCTATTATAAAGGCGGCAATTAAGTTTGGTGTGGCTTCTAAGTGCATTTCACATTTCATTTAATAAACCCGAGTTATGGACATATGATTTAAGAGAGCGCTACCATGATCTGAATTGCTACTGAAAGCTAGCCTCAAAGTCTTCAGCAGACCAAACCCAAACCAATTTCAGATTTAATTGACTGTATTTATTGAAGCTACCTTGCTTGTTGTAAGGTATCACATATGAAGATATCTATTTTGTGATTTACTCTCAATACACATCACAATAATTTCTCAGGTCAAAGCATTTAAAGAAGACCTTTAAAAATGCTTCAGTTTACCTTCTAGCTGGCTTAACAGAACTTAAATGGCCCAATCCTATGGCAGAAGATCTTTTGGCAGTATTCAGAGTCTAGGCATTACACCAAAAAACAAACACATCCCCCTAGGAAGGCCTCATGCACTCTCAATCTGGCTGTCTAGCAGAAACACTTGGAAGAGATGTAACTAGGACAAAAATAAATAGGCATTGATGTTATAACTATCATGTCTTTTTAAAATCCTCAGGAATCATCTTCCCACCCACACAATCCTAAAACCAGAGCGATTAATGTATTCTGTCTACGCATAAATTATTATCTGACTGCAAAAATATCTTTGTTTCTCTAAAGAAAGCTGGAATCACTGCAGGAAAAATTGAGTTCAGTGCCACAGGTAGTCCTCAGTTAGACCAAGGAATGAACAGGTCCCACTACAGCACCATTCCTCAGATTTTCCAGCTCTGCTCAGAGGTGAGCATGACCTGCATTTTTGCACAGGGGAAGTGCAGCAAAACTGGCCAGCGCGACTGAGAGGGGAAACGCTTGCTGGCACACATGATTTTGTGAAAGGGACATCCAGCTACTAGAAAAGCAGGACTTGGCCATTCGCCCACATTGTCTCACTTCTGCTGGCACTGAGAGCTCGAGAAAGCCCAGCACTGACTGACCTGAGCAGCCAAAATCCGTCTGCTGGGAGGTCATGTGGTATCGTTGGGAGCTGCATGGAAGCAACTGGAGTTGCTGGTGCTCAGGGAGAGGTGGGCTGGGGGCCAGATGGAGGCTGAAGAGCTACACTGCTACAACACAAATGTGGGGTGAGCTGTGGGATAAAGAGATATTCTTTAGCTTGTAGTGATGTAACAATTACCCTGAGTTCTTTCCATCAGATTTCAGTGTTGCTCATCACCAAGGGGAGGATCATATATATCATTTTTTATAAAAGCAGAGTCCCTAGTGCGCCCTAGCACAAAAAAACTGTTCACAGAACCACCTGAACCAATAGTTCAGCCACATTAAGCTCTGTAAGGCAAGCATGTACGTGAAAAAATTTTGCATTGACATTCTTAGGGTAAGGACATGCAGACCCTGGAGCTCAGAGCTTAAGAGAGGACTGGAATTAGTGTACATCTTGGACAGTGGTGGTATTGTATCATCATTAATAATTTTAGCCACATTACTATAGTAAAAAAATTAACTAAGACTGTTTTATGGTGCCTTGTGCTTATTTCCTGTTGGGTTCATTATTTGATTTGAACAACGTAGTAATTCATAATTGGTCTTCCAGTCTCAGAGAGATTTTACCCTCCAAAGGAATGAGAACAATAAGCACCGTAAATGGCACAAAATTAAATACTACAGCAGAAGGACATAAAACAACACTTGTGATATCCCTGTTGGAAGGGGTTATTTTACTACATTAGGCTTTTCTTGGTTGAAATTTTTCATGAGTTACCTTAGAGGCTATTTTCAAAAATCATTTACTCTAGGCAATCTGTTATCATAGATGTGAACATCTCCAATTCCTTGCTGTCTCCCTGCTAGAAAAAGCCTTAAACTGACAAGAGTTAAAGTTTAAGATAACGTACCGAAAAGAAATTCCAAGGTAGTAGATGTTTTAACTGCAAACCATTAGTTTTACACATCTGTCAGCACTGAAGGTTTAACAGCAACTCCTGTTAGACATTACAGTTTTGTGAAAAGAATACAGTATTTGTACAAATTTATCACATACAAATCCGAAAATATTTCTCAGAAACTTCTGGGAATGGTTATGAACTTGCAAACATAATGCTTCTCAAATGCAAGAAGCACGTTCAATACAAGCCATTCCTGCAGCATAACTTAAAAAGGTAAAAAAACTCACAAAAACAAAAAACCTAGACATCTAAATGCCTATGATCCAACCTCCTTCAACTAAAAGCCTGAAAACAGAGCTGTCCCATTTTCTTTAATCATTTAAGAAAACTGGGATTTACGTGTAGACAGGTCTGATCTCCAACAGTGATGACACATATTACTTTTGATGGCAGCAGCAGAGAGGCTTACAGACTGCTTACACTTCTGGCACCAATCGAGGTTTCCTTGGGAGCCCCTGTTGGTGGATACACTGCCAGGAAGGCCCAATATCGCTGACAGAGAAAGCCAGCAAAGAAGTCCTCTTCTCTAAAGAAGTATCTAATAATTTTCAAACAAAGAAGTATCAGTATCACATTTCCTTTGCGCTAACTCTTAAGCATTTTCACTGTGTAGACTCGGTCTCACATTTTCATTGTCAGAAATTAAAAAGCAAAGGTTACATTTTTTAAATTATTTTTTTAAAAATATGGAAGTCAAACTAATCTAGGGAGTCTTATACACCTGTATATTAAGAACAAAATGCTTATAATATAAACCTTTAGTCTTATTTATTTGCTAGTTTTTTGGAATAAAAACTACAGTCAAGTTTCTACTCTGTTTGGTTAACACATCCACATATGAGAGTCTTAAGACATCTGTAAATCTCTCCATTTTACTGTCTCTAGCAATAAGTACTACTTTCTACAACAACTAAGAGATCTGGACAGATCTGTTGAGATCTGGACTGAGATCTACCATCTGCAAATACCCCCATATTACCCACATAATTCCTTTTGTTTTTCTGTAGCTATTCAAATATTTGCAGTTCCGATGTGCCCTTCTTGTTCCTTCTTTCTGTATTCTTCCTTCTCTTTCTCTCTTAAACTTATTTTTATGGGCTAATATGGCAAATTCAATCATTTTCTTCACATATTACTATGGTTTGTTATTAAAATACTCCTTTAAACAATTTGCAGAACTTACAAAATGTCTAACAGATGATCTGAGGACTTAAAATCACAAGGTTTCTACTGAGCCCAATTTTAGAGTTTTGTCAAAGCTACACAGTTCGGCAGATTTAAACCACAGGCTTCAAGGGAAGCAGTGTTTACTTGAATATTTATGAAACTCTTTGGTTCAGACCTATTGGATGCCTTATTTAAAACACTTATCTCCAGATCTGTACTCTGCTGGCACCTGTATTACCGCAGAAAATGAGAAACAGATCACCACCTGCAGGAGTGCACTAGGACATCATTTCTTCTGAATTATTCCCAGTTAAACTAGGTGTATGTCATGACAACTCCCTGTATTCTAAAATAAGTTTTGGCAGGCGTGTTTTTTGAGATTATCCGGAATAACAAAGCTAAACTACAGGAGAGTAATAAATGTCCACGATTTTTCTATAAGAATGTCTTGCTGATTTAAAAACACAGTTTTATCACATCCTGCACAGAAGGAAATCTACCTGTGAATCCTGCTAGCTTCTGTCGATTCCTCTGGTTATGCAGGTTTCTTGTTTTCCCTTTCATTCTATACCTCATCTCGGTCTTGAGGGCTGCTGTCACCACGCCGTAGCTATGCTGCAATCATACTGCCTGTTGCTGTGAGAATCAGCTATAGGGTGCTAATCCCTTCTGTCTCGTTTACTCTAGGCAGGTGGAGCAAAACATATATATAATGAATACACCACTAGATTTAAATCTTGAGTGAAATTAGGGGGACTTTTCTACCATGTAACAGCATCAGAACTTTGGGAAAGCTTCAAGTGAGGCCAGAGTCCCTCAGGAGTAGCCTGAGCTGCCCCTCATCACCCCTTTCCACCGCAGCAGGGCTGCTGAGGAAGAGCACTTCCAGGCTGTCTTTTGAGGACCTACGCAGTAAGTCATGCTGCTCCATTAGCTGAACTGCCACATTAAGAAGACCTCTTCAGCCACTTGGCTTCACTAGGTGCCAAAGACCCAGGAGAATATACAAATGGCTTGTGGCTGCCTTAATCATAGAATGGGTTGGGTTGGAAGGGACCTTAATAGTCACCCAGTTCCAACCCCCCTGCCATGGGCAAGGACATCTTGCACGGGATCAGGCTGCTCAAAGCCCCATCCAAACTGGTCTTGAACACCTCCAGGGACAGCTCTGTAATATGGATGATTTGTAATGGCTAATACCTCTGCGTCGGAGGATTATCTCCCTACATCTTACGATTATGGGAAAAAAAAAATCTTATTTTTATCTTTAAAAATTTAAAAAAAAAAAAGAAGTGCTTTAAAAAGCTATTTGCATCAGAGCCGTCACAGTCTCATGCTCAGAATTTTATTCTCTTTCCCAAACATAAATTGCCACAATCTGGGAAATAAAATTAAACCATCAGGCTTAATTGAATGGTACAACTGCATTCAAAATGCGCACACACACACACACACACATATATATAAAACTTAACCTCATTCATGCTCTGCCACTCATTTAAATGCACAGTGCAAGTTAAAGTGGCAGGGTTTCTTCAGGGAACTAATCAATGCTGATGCATGATCTTTTTTAAATTTGAGATAACGCACCCTTCCTTTTCCTCAATTTCTATCGTAGATGCCTACTCAGTTTGTTGTGGTTTTATTCTCAAACCTTTTGAAGAAAAGCCTCAGCTCAGACAGATTTTCTCAAGTTCTGCGCAGTTCTACCTATTACTGATAACACAGAATTTAAAATTGCATATCCAAATGTTAACCAAATTCCCCACTCATTCTTGTCTTTTCTCTCAGAATCATTCCTCTTTTTCCTATCACAGAATTCCATTATTGTATCAAAGGTATGTGAAAATAGAGATCTCACCGTCTCTCTCATGTAGTAGAACTGCAGATGGCTTCAATTCAGCCTCTGCTAAAATGATAGAAGGTAAATTGCAATACCCACATAATTCCACATGAGCTGAAAATGCCAGTTCTGTTCGTTTCATCTGCAAATCTGATCGTACAATTTCTTATGCATCCAGATAATTAGGTAATCCTTTTGTTTTAAACATTTCATAGTCCTTCATTGTTTCATCGTTTGCACTGAAAACAACTGGTAATCTCCATCAATGAAAACTGGGTTTTATTATTATTTTCTGTTTAACAGGCTTGTTAAGATATGTCATGGATCATTTATAAAAGGCCTGTATAAACCAGATATATTGACATTAAAATAAAAGCAAGACCTTTCTCTTGCAGATAGTAAGGTAACATATTAAATATTAAAGTTGATTTACTGAAAAGCTTAACATATAAGACAGTGCAAATCAGCTAAGAGAATGAAAATAAGTTGAATTATATTGTGAGAGCTGACAGAAGTATAAACATTTTTACTTGATGTCTCTTTAAAAAATAGATTTCAAAAAGGTTTGATTGATTATCCTCCATAGCGTTTTGAGTCTTGTTCCAGCAGTTAGACAAGCGTAAGGGGCAACAGGGAAGGACAAAATAGGGACATGTACTTAGAGGATAAAAGGCTCCATTGGACGGGAAGGGGGAAAGTAAGTCTTTATTGTTATTAAAGTCTCCTACACTGATGTTTCTCTTGCTGTTAATGGACCAGCTGTGACAACTCACAAGACAAATATAACATTTTATTAAATAACGTGCAGTTCTGTGTGTTACTCATAAGGGAAACTCTATGCATTATTGCAGAAGCTTCTTTTTAAATTCAGCATGCTACACTTTGATTATTTTATCATATCCATGTCCTAAACCACCAATTGGCAGATAGCTTGAAAGGATGTGATGACAAGTAATCCAAATCAAATATATGTGTAGTAATACATATAATCCAAATGTAAAATCCCACCTCCAAACTACTAACAATGACACTCTTTAAATATTTTAGTCACATTAAGATGTCAGATGCCTGGTGTGAGCTGGCATCCAAAGAGGGTTGGTTATGCACGTAGAAATGAGGCCACCCGCAGTTACATTGAACCACATTAAGAGGACGGAAAGGTATTCTAATGGAGAGGTGTGGTTCTGCCTTCACTACCTATTTCAGTCACTACCTAAAGGGGGTTAGGAATCAGCTACAGAGATTTTCTTCTTCTGAAAGGTCTGACTCTGAGCACTGCATGAACCTGAATGATAGGTCTAAATAGCCCCTCTTTTCTAGGAATGGCAACAGAGGCTGCTGCACTAAAATCACTAAGGAAGCACAGCAGAGTGCAGCCTCTAACAGACTTACATACAAGTAAAGGCTGAGGACCCTACCTCTCCAGTTAAGACAACTTCAATCCCACTGTGGCTGCAAGACTAAGACTCTGAATTAGGCTATTTAATTTGCGTTAAGTCATAATCCTACTGTATTTGATTCTCCTCATAGCCCGTTGCTTTATAAGCTTTGCTCACATTTTCATATAAGACAGACTCTCGGTGTGGGAGTAAAATGTGATACCAAGGGAGTTCCTCATTTGAACCTGCACTAAGCAGGTACAAATAGGAACACCAGACACAAGCAGCAGGATCAGGCCCATATGCTTTTTGTACCTATTTCTGGCTTGTAATCCTACTGAGAACACAAATGTAACTTTTCTTTTTGAAAAGAGAGAATAAGAGTTTTCTCAGAGTTTTCTTTCATCAATCACATTATTCCTCCAGGCCAATGTCTTCTAATATGGATGCTTAAAAATCTTTGAATTAGAGTTCCATGGGAGAACATAACTCTGCTTACGAAATTGAATATACCTAGGGATTCTGCATACTTGCTTTCTTCCCTGCTATTGCATGATTAATCAATGACTCTTTTTGTTATTTCCCCCCATGAGATTTCAATACATCATATTTCAAAATATTATTTATGCTCTGTTCGTACCAGACAAAAAATATACGCACCTGTCTCTATGATTTTTGTCCACTGATCTCTTTCTTAATGAGCAGGTTTCACGTTAAGATGGCTCTGTTGCAAAAATATCTTTCCTAGTGTTTCCAGAGTCTCTCTGTCTAGACATGTAAGGGAGGAACCATGAGGAATATAGGTAAAGCACCAAGAACTTGGCGCACAAAAATGCCTCGTTACTGGTAGATCTGTCCTCAGAGTAAAACTCCTTTGGCACACAGCTAGTACAGCAGCCCTACTTTGTCCTCATTCCCTTCCAGATCTCTGGGCAGGAACTGCAAGTTCCTGAGGTGGATAGTCTATTTGCTAACTTTCCCAGCCTCTAGCTCAAGATGCAGTTCATGAGCAAACTCCTGTATTTCAAGGAGCTATAGAACTGCAGGGGTGGAAAATATCAGTTCTGATTTTCTCTTGATAGTCTGCCACCATGGAAACCTGTAACATCCTAGAGTTACCAAGTAAGTTATCAGCTATCTGTTGGGTAAACTTCCAGCACATATAATAAAGAAAAAAAAACAGGTAGTTATGTTTTTTCCCCATTCAACTTATTTCAGTATTCAGCTAAGCACTACGCTCACACTTTTTTGCCTCTTTTCCCCTTTGGCAGAATGTATAAAACCATTCACAGAGTTCACAGTTAATAAAAATCATCAGTAGACACATACCAGACATAAGTGCATCTCCTAGTCTTCTTGCATATCTAAACTTGGTACAAATTTTGTATTCATCAGGTCTATCCAGCTGCTACCGAGGGACTTCAGCAACCCTCTCCCCCAACACGCAGCGTGCACCAGTGTTGGTCTCCACATGAACCCACAGCTCCCGTCTGACCAGTGGCCAGGGCTCAAATGTTAGGAAACAGCACAAAGAGGAGCAGTAGGGAGAGAAGGCCATCCACAAGCAACGGTGTTTTACACAATTAACATGAAATATCCATAGCTTCTTTCAACTTTGAACTGCACCCATTATATTTTATCTTAGAGGCTCGACGTACTTTGTATGATAGGGTTTTGTTCCTTTTCCTTTGGGGTAAGGAATGGGAGGGAAAGTTATCTTTTCAGTGATACTGCTCATTTCATGCATATATTTAACTACTAACTTAACTTGCTTTGCAAAATGCATCTTCTTTTGTCACTTAAGAATTATCCTTTTCATGTGAAAGAAAAGAGGCAGAAGGGGTGTCTGAGACTCCATCTCCAGAATACATTTCACTACAAAAATTATTTTCCTCTATGAGAGGAGAGGATTACAAGAATTTTGTTCCGCAAAAATCTGCCTGAAGCAGAATTTCTGTGCTACAGGAAGGTCATCACAAATGTAGACTTTAAAAGTCAGCAAAAGGGAGGTTTTGCTGGAAAGGAGGAAGATAGTGTTGCCAGAGCAGCATTGTCACTCATTTTGAGAGGTAAAACCCAACCGTACTGCATTGCCCTTCAGAAGAGGTTGGCTACACCTCAAGTTCCCCCTCATCAAAGTATATAATCGCCAAATCACAGCTATTCCAGCCTGCCCTGATGCTTTGCAAGTACTGTTAAGGGTCTTTCCATGGTCAGTTATCAGAAAGTTGGGGGAAGGGAGTGGAGAGAGCATGAAGCTGGACACCAGGAAGGACAGAAGGACAGCAGCAGGGAGGGAATGGGGCAGAATATTTGGTGCCCAAAAAGCTGTAACTCTGTCTGGGCCTGCCTGGAAAAACACCTATTTGCATTGCATAGGGAAGAATTTTAAATGGATTATTTTGCCTCTGAAATTGAATCAGTTTTCAGGAACATGACTCCAGGCAGCCTTTATTCTTTCCATTGGACATAAAAAGAGCAAAGCAACAGCAGTTATCCCTGTAGAGGGATGGGGACATCATCTATTTCTACCTCTCTCACATAAATACTCGCTCACTGCCATTTTTAAATTCTGGCAAAAATTATAACAGCAATAGCACGGTATAGATTTATTCTACACACGTTGTGTGTGGGTAGAGAGACCACGTAAATATCTGATGTTCATATCACAGATGAACCAGATTACCATAAAAGTAGAATTATTAAGTGCCATATAGCTTCTCCCACTATACCATATAATGAGAAAGGAAAAGAAGATCTGGTGGAAGGAGCCAGCCATGAAGGCAGCCAAAACAGAAGAACAACTGTGCTCCTTCCTTTCCTGACAGCTCAGCGACACAGTGCCAGACTCTAGTGGCTCATGGCCCAGAACTGTTGGAGAACAGATGGAATCTAGCATGTTCCTTTCTGAAATTAAGGCAAGTAAGGAAAAAGGAAAGTAAAAGGATAAGAAGCTCAGATCTGTACTTTTCTGCACTTCCTCCACAGTGCTTGATCCAAAGCTGTTTGAATTCTACAGAGGTACCCCAGCTGACTTCAAATAGATTTCATTCAGAGCCCGAAGGAGGAGGAAAAAAACGTGTGGCATAGCAGAAAGCTCACTGTCATCATGGCTCTGTGGGGATGCACAGAGCTTTGCTTGGAGCCATGTGTGTTTATCAAATGTTCCCCTTCCTTGGATTGCCCTTGAGATATGTCCCATCCATGAGGGCCCAGGGAAAAGATTTAAAATACAGTTTAATTTGCATTTATTTGACAAAGAACATAAGTGTTCTTCTAGAAGATTTGTGAGTCAAATACTGCTTTTCCTCCCTCTATCTGGAATAAAAGAATATTTTCCCTTTTCCTGGCACAACGTTCCTACAACACAGTTGTATTAACTCCATATATTACTTGAAAATTTGTAATGTTGCCTTTTTTACTGGCCACAGTTATTACAATCAACATTTCTTTGGTCTGTTAAGACTGGTCTTGCTTCCTAATAACTATTGCCAGTATCTCCACAGACGCACGTTCATTTCAGTGTTCTATAGCTGGAAAGCACGTCAGTTTTCCCTGTAATAGAAATATACTTCAATGTATTAAAAATGTCTGTCAAAAACCTCAGCAACTACAGTCATTATAAAAGACCCCAATATTTGTCTGGCTTCATATCAAAAGAAATCTCACCAAAAAAAATAAAATATTTATCATTGAAACTACTCCTTAGTCCAGTTTTATGTGTATCAGATAGTTAAAATAGCTCTCTGGAGCTTCATACCTCATTCTGCCTGGAAAATAACCAAACAATACTCCCTTTCCTCCCTCCCTCCCGCAAAATAACCACACAACCTTTGTAAAGTACTCCAAAATAATAAGTTGTACATAGAGCCATCATGTATCCAAATATCCCATCTTCTTCCACGAGCAATCAAACTTCCAACGTTAATTCCTTGACTATGTAGTTCTTTGATGCTTCCAGAGGATTCCCTGCTGCCTGCTCTATATCTCACAAATTACAGGGTGAAAGCTAAGAAAGGATGAAGGAATTTAGATGCAGAAGGCATATAAGTCCTCTCAATGAAAGCTGTGATAAGTTCCTAAAATCTATAGCCTTCTGTTTGACAAATGGTTGGAGGAGGTTTTGGTGTCCAGTTGTCAGAAACTTCCCCACTCCCTAAGCTGAACACAGTCTGAGGAACAAACTGAGCCGCAGAACGATATCCAAGTGACAACAGGTTCAACGGAACAAGAGCTGAACAGACAGCACGGCTCACTCAGCCTTCCTGCACAGACACACGCTTGAAATAGCAGAAGGACAGGCAGTGAGGGCATTGGAAGGGGCGCACAGAAGGGTCCAGTACGTTAAAGAAAAAATAAAATGCCATATTTTAAAATGTGACAAACTAAAGCTTTATCAAACCTACCGGTACGGCCTGCTTACAGATGAAGCTGAAATTTGGGCAAGGGGAAATCAAATGCCTCCAAGGCTACCAGTGAAGCAAAAAATTACATTAGCCTTACAGCCTGAAGCATATTTGTTAGTATTTAACAGATTATGTGCTTCATTTAAATACCGTTGCTGGTAGCCAAATAAATTAAAATCACCTCATTAGGCTTTACATCAGAGAAGTTAAAAAATTAAAAGACGCTTTTCTTACCTTTTGTCTAGGTGTCTTTCTACTTGTACAGTCAGTGCCAGTAGGGACCTGTGTCACGGAGAACTTTTTCCATATCATTTGTTTCTAGGAGTCCTGGACCTAGACGGTTATGAAGAAAGACAAGGCACACGTATGATTTCAAAATATTGCCATGGTTCCACCATCAAAAATATGATCACTGTAATATCTGAAATGGAACAGCCTGAAGTATTTACAGCTCTGGAGGCCCACATGCTGCCCTCTGGTAAAGACAAAGAAATAGGCACAAGCAAATATTGAGAACTGATTGTATTTCACTAGCATGCCGCATCAAACACAGGTATAGCCCTGCGTGCAGGAAACAAGGAGGAGTCTGGACAACCACCTTCTGCTCTTCACTTCTCCACCTCCTTACACCAATGCCCAGTCATCCCCAGGCAGCAGCAGCTGCCCCTCAGCCAACTCCCCCCAGTTTTATTCCTCAGCATGACATCATACAGTATAGACTATCCATTTGGCCAGTTTGGGTCACCTGTCCTGGCCGTGTCGTTCCCAGCTTCTCGTGCAGCCCCAGCAACCTCGCTGGCAGGGCAGCCTGAGCACCTGAAAAGTCCTTGACTTAGTGTAAGCACTGCTTAGCAACAACTGAAACATCAGTGTGTTATCAACATTATTCTCATCCTAAATCTGAACCACAGCACTATACCAGCTACTCAGAAGAAAAATAACTCTATTCCAGGCAAAACCAGGAGAGCTCTACTTAAGGAAAAGCCTTTTTTCCAGCGTGATGGATAGGAAACAAAGACTGGATGTAGCACCTGCTAAGCATTTGCAACGTATTACAAACATTGTTGAAGAAATCATGATAGAAGGAAAGACAAACTCTTGTTTGCTTGTAAATAGTTCATTTCTGTGGAAGGCAGTTTGTAGAAACCAAAACATTTGCGAACTTGCATCATGCAATTAGCACGTCAACAAAAGTACACATTATGACATTTTCTAAGGGAAGCATTTTGAATTTTAAGCTGAATTGTTATTTTGGCTTAGCACATTCAACTTGTAAAAAAATATTTAGTAATTAATAAAAAGTTTTATTCAATAAAAAAAAGTCATTCTTTCTTCATTTCTTAGGATTTACAATTTGGCATGGAACCAGAAACATTTTTGGTTCAGGTCACCCAGCAGCAGCTTCTCTAGAATGATTTGCACAGTCTTCCTTAGGGAATGTTTGAAAACTTGTAGAAAATTTCTCCAACTGCACTGCAGAAAAAAAAAAAAATGAAGACTGCATAACTCATTATTTGTAACTAGTACCAACATGTTTCAATATTTAAGATAATATTTAAGATTTGCTATTCCTAAGTGAGAATTTCCTATTGAAGCTAGCAGGACCATTTACATACTTCTGATTAAATGTTTTCCTAAAGGCTTTGCCACATCAAGGTACATGAAGTAAATGAAAATGAGAAAAAATTGTTGAATAACTTGACAGTTATCACAAAACTCTTTGAATAAATTATATGAGCACTTTTACCTGTTATTGCCCTTTTGGCATGAAAGACTTCACTTAAAATATTTCCTCCTCTTTAATGAATTTGATTTGTGATGATGACTGATCTTTCCTGTCCTTGCATTTTGGCATTCCTCTACAGTGGTGACAATGACTTACGAGGTCCTGATTAGTCTGAGGCCAAGCCAATGGTGAGAAATAAATACAGATTTCCACCCATCAGCAGCAAAAGTAGTCAAGCAAAACTATATTTAAATGATGCTTTGAGGTAACAAAAAATCGCAATAAATTAGCTAGCCATATTGTCAGTGGTTACAAACAAGTAGCAACGTTAATTCCTTGCTAGTTTACTGGTCCAAAAGTGTGCAGTTACTTCTCATTCGTGGAAGAGTCAGATGCTTGTTAGGGTTTTGTGGTTTTGACATTATGCTCTGCTTGTCCCACCATGGAAAGGTTTTGTAAATGCAAGGCTGTCAAATGTATCAAACTTCTCATATCATTGTAATGTAGAATGAAATTAATTATGATTTGAATTATGTGCATCTAATTCATTGCACTTAATCTGATCAGACTCATCATATGATGCCCAGTTCAAGAAAGGCAGTTTATGAAATATACTAGAGATACCGGTAACATGTTATTGAATCCTCTATTTTTCATTTTACTTCAGACTTATGAAGTATAATACAGGTGTTGAAACAGTCACATTTCTATTAAGTTTAACACCTCACACAGCACGTTTATTTTTCAATTGCAATTCTCTACCTTACACGCTATTTGGCAATTCCAAACAGTTTGTATCCAAAGCCCCTGTATAACCAACATCATTTCAGCAGACTTCTATTAGTATGTTGTACAAGTATTGATTTTGGATACATCTTTGATGCTAGCCAGATCTTCAGAATATCATATTCAGAACTGAGTGTACATGATAACATAAGCACACTGTGTCAGTGTGCTGTGAAATTATACTCAAACTAAAGGAAAAACTGGTACTCAGACAAATATGAAATCTGTTTTCTCTTTACTGCTTTAAGGGAAAGGGGCAAAGCCATGGAAGAGGCACTAGAGATGCTTAGTTTGGTAGGAAGTAACTCATATCCATGTTCTTCAAAGAGTGACAATCAGGCTATCCCCCAAAGATTACAATTTTATGAAGTTGCTGTAAGCTCCAGTTTAGATGACATTGCCCTCCTCTTCCCTACCACTCCTGCCCTGACATACACTCTCACCTGTGGAGTTTGCAGCCAAGTGCCCCAATGCCACAAGTCTTGGCCTTTCCCCTTTGCCAAGTTGATGCTCAAACATCACACACTTTGCCTGTGGGAGACAGCTTTTAGGAAGCATATGTGGGAAAAAAATATATCAGATCTGTTCTCTCTACTTTTATACTTGCACATAACAGCAAAACAAGATTTCATAAGGGAAAAGGTGACTCCCTAGCTAAGCAGGTGACAACAGAATAATCTTCTGAACTGCACTCTCTCTCTGCTTAGCTTTACACAGATACATGGCGTGATCTGAAACCAACCGTTCTGGACAATTTTAACCAGAGAATTCTTCAATGTCACTTCAGGTTGAGGGGAGTTGGACCTGCATTTCTCCAACCTGACCTCAGGATCACAACAGAAAAACCATTATCCCTGGGACCATTTGAGAGTGTCTGTAGAGTGACTTTAACCAGCCTCATCAACAGCAGATTCCGTGCAGCTGTTTCAGCGTCCTGTTCTCCACCCATCAGCCATGGGCTGTGGTCCCTGGGCTTCATCCCCACTAAAGATGAATGCTAGGATGCAGGAGCACCATTCAGTGTCTCCAGAACAGACCATCTGGTCCCCACCTGGCCAAGGACTGTGCGCCACTTACTAGAGATTAAAAAGGGAAAAGAAAAAGGGGGAGGAAGGAGGCGAAAAAGATAAAAAGATGAAAAGAATGAAAGTAAAAAGAAAAAATAAATAGGAAAAAGGTGAAAAGAGAAAAATAAAAAGGGAAAACGGAAAAAAAGGATAAAAGGAAAAGAAAAAAGAGAGATGAATATAAAAAAATAAAGGAAAAAAGGAAGGGAGGAAAACAGCAACAAAAAAAGGCCAACGGCCAACATCCTTTTAAACACAGGGAGTAGAATTTAACTCGACATCAGAAAGGAGGACCAGAATGAAAGAATAAAGCCAAAAAAGGAGAGGTGAGGGGAAGCCAGTTTATTTCTACTGCACACGCAAAACAAATATAATTTTCTATATGCTGCTAAAAAGACAGAGAAGCCTGTCCTCAGTGGCTGCCCGAGTGGAAGAAGGACAGCTGTACCACAGGGGTACTACAGCCATTAGCATTTTTGCCAGTTGATGAGAAAGCATTTCATACCAAAATGTGTATGGTCAGCAGAACATAAGCATTAACTTACTGCCTGTCTGATTTTCGTCTTTCATTGCAATGTTCTGAATTATTAATTTCCTCCTAGTCATTAGTTCAACTTTTTTTTATACTACCTTATTTTCTTTTCTCTAGTCTTTATATAAAGTCTTCATATAATCTAAAAAGATTCAGGGCTCTGAAGCAGCAGCCCTCCTAAGCATATCTTTGAATGTAGGCTACTTGAAGTGCAAAGTAATAATCTTTCCCAAGTGCAGTTACCATTCAGAACCAGCAGAACTGCAGATACATTCCTGCCAGAAGATACACAGTGTGAGCTCTATGATGCCTTCAGGAAAAAACAGAGTTTTGGGCAGGCAGAAGAAAAGGCAGCGGGTGGATTCAGTCTCCTTGCGGAAGATAGAGAAGCAGATGGAGGCAGCTGACTGTTCAAAGCAACCTTCCTTCAGACCTAGGGGTTTGTGCACCAAAGCCAGGCCAAGACTGCGATAATAGCCACACCACTTGCAGATATGAAGCACCACAGCATAGCTCACTACACTGGACAGACTGTAACTACATCTTCCCCTGCAAGACTTTGGTTTCATAAAAAAAAAAAAAAATCAAATGCATGCTTCTCTCTGGATTCAGGAGCAATCCCTAGTGACTTTGCAAAAGCCTTTCATGGAACCACTCTTGTAAATTCAACGAAAATGGCTGGGGAGGTCTGTGCAGGGTCAGGAGCTGATAAGGCAGCTTGCAGTCCGTGACCTTCATCCTTTCAAAACTGTAGTATGGTCTTTGCTTTGGAGAGCAAGCACGCGTGGCTGGGAAGAGAGGAAGCTTAATACTTAGGCTTAAGCTGTATTCAGTGTTGTTGTTGCTAGAACATTTCAACACTTCAAAAAAAAATTTCTTTAACCTCTCACTGTTGTAAAGATTTGAAAGTCTTCAGTGCTGAATGGGATTACCTCTTTATTTATTTATCCATTTTACAGATTAGCAGAAGCAAAACTAAATACATAAATTTCATTCCAGAGGAAAAAACATTACATGCCTGGGGGGGAATCAAGCAAACGTGTTTATCTTAACTCTGCGATTTGAAAAAGCAAACTTGAGAAGAGTAATTAAAAGCATGCAAAACAGGAAGTGTGCCCTTTAAATACCAACTTCCAATTGCAGTGATGTGAATATTGTAAATCTAATTATGCGCACTTAAGGATAAGGTATTTTATTAAAACTGCCTTGATGCAAATTGCACAATCAGTTCTTTTATTAAGACCAATCATCAATTACCATTCTGGCATTTGTTGAAAATAACTTACAAAATATCAGGGACTTACCATTCCTGTAAGCATGCACTGATGTCTTCGCAGTATGTCTAGATTGAGTACCCTAGTGTTCAGCTCCAGCATACTTGTGATATTATATTAAAGCAGTCTATGACAGGGCTAAAAAAAGTCATATAGAAGAATATTTCTTAGTCTTAAATGGCAAGACGTAATCCAATGAGATGAGATTTCCGATTTATCCTTCTTTCTTAACTGGCACAAACACCTTTATTGTAATTACAGCCCTCTTTTCAGTGGACCAAGATGAGATTCTCTGTCTGACAACTGGCAATAGCAGCCCTGTTGGTTTTGGTTGAATTGTAGTCCCCACCTACACACAGCGGGGGGACAGTTATACCTGTACCCCAATGCCTTCTCAGCTCAGAGGACACCACTAGGGCAGAAGCCAAGCAGCCACCTCGTGCTGAGCTCAGTGCCTGGGGTTCAGCTCGCAGCAGGGCTTCATGAGACAAAGCAACACCCCTCCAACCACTGGTTTGTCCCAGTGCTTAGTCTGGCATCACCGCTGTAAAGATATTGTAACATATTTGTCTAATTTCTTCTCTGAATTTGAGTTCAGCATCCACAGATCTTTATAATACCTTCCTCATAAGATTAAATTGCCCTTCAATGTCTACTATTTCCTTCTCTAAAGACATCAAGGCACAGAATGTATCAAGCAGAGGAAAGGAGACACAGTATCATTTTAGCCAATCACTTACAGGACTATGCTCATTATTTCACCCTAAAAAAACCAAATCAGCCCAAAGCATCTGGATCAGAATCCGCCCATTCCTCCTCTTTACCAGCTATTGAGGTATGAGAGATCTGTGACAAGAAATGTTTTTAAAAAAAAATTGTTTCTTTCCCAGCACTCACTGCTGGGACAGTGTCTCTCTCCATTTCCTTCATCTGAAATCCAAATACTCTCTCTCCTTTGCTTCCTGTAATTTCTTTTTTCATTTTCCAGAAGAAGACAAACTGCAGTTCTCTAATGAGAGCACACTTCTCACGTGTATGCAGCCCTAAGAGAAGGACATTTTGTAGACTATTGACAGCATTGTAAATTTTTGCAATTTAAAGAGAATATTAAGTATAATGAAGTACACGATAAATCCCCAGTACTAGAGCTAAGAGATTACATGAGAATTTGAGCTTTTATTAAAATATACATGTGTGGAACCTGTATACTCTAAAACATCACAAGTAAAATGGCACAGAACACAAAATTACTATTCATTGTACTTAAAATTTCACTTTGTAGGACCTGTTAGAATTATTCAGGACAGACTTTTGAATTCTGAACATTTTCTCTTTGGTAATACTGAATAAAGGTAAATTAATCATACTGAAGAAGTATTTCACATTAGACCGAGACTAACAGGCATACTACAATGAAGGTGAAAAGTATAAAAGCATGGGAAAAGCTACATTGTGTTTATTTCATATTTGGAGGGAGAAATCAGGTCCCCCTTAATTCAATCTAAACCATTGTGCCTATCTCAGAAGCAAAGGTTTAAGGGCAGCCTTTCTAAAAGTTAAAAGGAAAAGATTTCACAGACTGTTAAACTTCATCTTCTAAACATCTTTTCCAGAACACTACACTAGTAATACTGAAATCTTCAGCTTTTTCTTTCACTGAATTAATTATTGGTCATATTTCAAGCATCCATGCATATTACTTGGAATCAAAGGTGCTCAGTACAATTCTACAGTCATTCATGCAAACGATGCATCTTTTGCAGTCAAATTCAAGTGTATACAGAGTTACTCATTCTTAAATTGTTACTTAACAATCAAAGCCCAGGTGAACAAAAAAAGCAGAGAAAACTGGAAGCAAGTCATTGTTGAATACTTTCAACAGCTGATCTACATACGTGGTTACCAGGCACATTTCTAAACAGAGGGGCAAATTGTAGTAAGATGACTCAGCAGTGTTCTTGGGGTTTCCTCTTCGCACCACAGGAACAGCAGGTGATTACAAGAAATGGAGAAGAGAACAGATTCAAGACTGGAAACGTGAAATATGCAAGGTCCTAGTTTCTGTTAAGGGTCAGAGATCCACACAAAATCTGGGCTTTAACTCTCAAACTGCAAGTCGTAAATATAATATTAAGTGACTTCAGCTGCATCACTTGGAAATTAATGGGACAACAAAAGACAAACAGCAGGCAGAATGCTCAGACACCACTGAGACCCCTCAGAAACTTGCACACCCTTTCCAGAGTTTCAGAGTCTCTGGCTCCAAACTCAACATTGAAAAATGAGCAGGGCAATGTCTCTAAGACCACCCTTCACAATGGCTGCAGTTCTAGCGTCAAGAAAGGGAAAGCTGTATGTACATTTCTGCATTATCCTGAAACCTTCAGAGGTTTCCTAACAGAAATGGACATAGGTATATGCAAATCTCAAATCCTGCTGTGCTTCTGCTCCGTTCCTGTGTGTCCCTGGCAGGTAGCAAAAGGAAGGTGGTGATGTCTTGTCCTCCACGGGCAAGAGGAATCTGGCTCACTGGCAGCCATGTGGATAGAGGTTCCTAGGAGCAAAACTGAATTCACTTTAAGATCCTCAACTTTGTAGGAATTTCAAAGCTAAGGCACAACAGAAGGGGGCTTTGCCAGGGGTCATTATTTGGGGGTTTTAGTACTTTCCCTCCACCCACACCTGAGGAGGGATGATGAGTTTGGTTCTTTCTGGTCCTTCTCTTATCTCAGCAGCTTAGAAATAAAAATAACTGGAAATCACAGATGTCAGGTCAGGAGTGGAAAGTCATTCTGACTAAGCCAGAGTGCCAGGCCATCAGTACATCTGAAATAACATGCTAGAGTTTATAAGTTAAAATACCTGAGCCAAGGAAAAAAACGCAACCAACAGCCCTGCTTATCTCACAGTTTATTATTACAACACTGTACTGACCAAATTCCCTCCTGAATTATACAGAGGGCAAAAACTGTTCTATGAATTACTGCAGCACCAAAGGAATCAGTTCAAATTGACAGGACATATCATCTTTACATACGTCTTGGTGCGCTGTTTGGCGCACTAAGTTTGAATTCTATGCCCTGAAAAGACACGTGGCCGCTGCTGGAGGCCAGCTTTGTTTCACATTTGCTCCTGTATTTTCAGGGCATTATGGTCTACTTGAATCCAGGTGGCAGATGAGAACATGGTTGCTTTGTTCCCCCCATTCCTGTCGGGCCTCTCTGAGACAAAGGTCCCTCTCGACAGCAACAGAGATTTTGTTTGGAAAGTTTTGGATAGGGTGAACTGGGATAAAGACAGGAGTTTAGATCTGTGGTAAAATCTGAAGCGTTAAATACACTTAGTGGTTCACTGGCACCCTTGACTGCAACAAAACCAGGTCAGGTGGAGAAAAACCTGGAACAGAGTTTTGCTTAGCGTAGAATTATAGAAGGCATTTCGGTGCAAGGTCTGTTAGGTGCTTCGTGTACGCCCTCAGTGACGACGGCACCCGGTGAAGCAAGTGGCATGTCCCTAGCCCAGGGTCAGGGTTTGCTCAAGCAGATTGTGGCCGAGAGTGGCCGGGGTCAGGAGTTTCATACAGCTCCCATTTCCTGAAGCTCCTCTCGCCTTTCTCCCTGACCTTCAGACTGGTGCACAGCCACCACGTGTACATACCTCTAATTTAAATTCCTACCCAAACTGATAATGATATTCTCACTTCACTGCCCTTGAATGCAGCTGAATTAAGACACCAGGGTAATAAATGGGCTACCATATTAACAGTGATGTATCTCCCCGTTGCACAGAGCCAACATCAGACTAATTTTCATGTGGCACTCATAGCCTAAGTAGACAAGTAGACTTCATTGCCATTAAGAATTGGTTAAACGTTAATTAATAGGCATTTAAACTTTTACTAGGACACGTTTAATGAAAAATTTTCCATTGGCAGAATAGTAATTAGCTCTCTAAATTTCACAGATCCCTTAAAAATCATCTTTTCTATCTGCATGCCCCATTGCTCCACCATTTTGATGTACAGTTCATTTAGTAATCATGTACAGACAGACATACAACTAATCTATTTCTTCTGACACTTTGTTTTAAGATCCTATTTAATATGATCAGTTCCTAACAGAATCAAGAATTCGGCAGAAGAAAAAATGTAAATGGAAGCATTTATCAGCCTTAAAAGAAACACAAGAAAAGACTGTTAGTATTCAGAAAATCACTGACATTCTGATAGAAATAGTCATTTCCAAGCACTCTCTCCAGGAGTGAAAACATAATGGAAAATTTAAGTCTGCTGTTCACTGTTTCATACTACTGTATCTCCCCATTTAAAAAAAAATCAACACAGGCTATTAATCATTTCACCTCATGTCCAAAGACTGTGAATGCCTTAAAGGGTGAGCTGTAAAGGTCTGAGAAAAAAAAAAAAAAAACAGAGAGAGAAAGAGAGTGAGAAAGAAAAGCAAAATTGCTATATAAACACACGATAATTAGAAGACAGACATTTCAAACTGATGTTTAAATTATACACTATTTCTCACCTTCTTTTTACAGATCTCAACCTCCTCTCTCAGTTGAAACACAGAGCCACACACAAAGATGATTATTTCTCTACCCTTACTGACCAGCCCAGAAGCAAAGAAATGGAAGACAGGAGTTTATACAAACATCTAGAGCTCTTCCTGACCCTTTATATCTTAGGGTTTTTTCCTTAGCTTTTATATGTAGGAAATAAAGAGAATCATAAAACATTTAATAAAAGCCAGCTTCCTCTCAACTCCTTTTAGGCTCCTTTCTCCAGGCTCACTCACTCAAGACACTCATTTTGGCAACCGAGTGCGCGTTGTTTCACTTCAGCTGAGCATAGAGATGATCAAAAGTGGATCAGAAGTTTCACAAGCCAGGGAGAAAAATGCTGTTCTGCGCCGCACCACAGTGCTGCTAATCTCAGTTAGCGGTGAGTCCATCTGCGTATTATACACAAGTTGTGACACCAGGCTTACGCCCACGGCAGATCTCAGCAGGTAGATTGTATCAACTCCATTGATGACAGTGTAGTTATACCATTTCAGACCACATGGATATCTTCATTAGAAACATCAATAATTGAAGAATTTTTTTATGCTCCTGGCTGTCTGTCGGTCTGTAAATGCACAGTCATACAAAAACTTACCCCAGGCCTTGTGGGATACAGTAATGTACTTCACCATCAGGTGACAAGACAAGACCAAGTGACAAATACAACTGCTAAGGGGGCCATAAAAGACTTCCCATCAAATGCTTTAAATGTGTTTTCATGAAAGAGCAACACAGTTTTAAAATGTTGTGTTCTCTGAAACTGCAACCAGCTCAACAAAAAACTTCAAAGTAAATGGGTTTCTAGATGCTGACCTTTTCTAATTTTCAACAGAAAACCAATGGGAAAGAAAAGCCCACACCACTAAAAAGGCAACTTACATATTCACAGACATCATGACTTCATCACAGTAGCATCTTTAATTTAATGCTGCCTTTACTTCTCATGTGATGCCAGCAAATTAAAGCCTTCACATTTTAAACAATTATTGATTTGTCTGATTTATGAATAAAAGGAAAGCTAAGTAGTTGAAATGTTATTTGGGCTGACTGAATTTGAGTTTTATCTGGAAATTCTTCTATTACAGACAAAGCCTGCCCTCTAGAGCGCTGCTCTCCCTTGTTGAGGGAAACATATCTGCATTAACTGACTTATACTCAGTCTTTAGCAAAGAAAAGTGAACTTGTGGGATTGCTTTAGCTTTTTCTGAGATGAATTGGAAGTGACAGATTTTTCAGTTAGAAGTATTTGAGCCTTTGAGCTAGAAAAAAGTTTTCAGGTTCAAAGTTAAATCATAACGAATTCCTAGCTGCATGACAAGCGACATGGGCAAAGTCTAGTGTAGGAATCCAAATGTGGTGCTTTAGTACCACTGGAGCCACCTCTGCAAAAGAACAAAAGGAACTGCCCATCTAAGAAACACTAAAGCCCACACTGAGCTGCCATCCGCTCTCCAGCAGCCAGATGGATGAAAAGTAGGCAGAAAATTCTGACAAATACAAAAGATTCACATGTTCCCAGCTGAGCACCGCTGGCATGAAGTCTCAGTGACAGCACTTGCTGCAATGAACACCTGTATTATGACTCTGGTTATTAACATTGACTGTGTGCGTATTAACATCGGCACTGAGAACCACCTGGAGGGGCTGGCTACACTGGAGAAGCATTTGCCTGACTCTTTGACAGAGCAACCTTGAGTTGCTCCCCTTGCACCCGGCAAATCTGACAGAGCGTGCAGGAGGGACAGAGAGAAGAGCAAATGGGTCCTTGCTATGCTCTTGCACTGCTGCACCCTCTTTTGTCAAGAGTAGCAAATAGAGTTATGTCTCCATATTAGCAGCAACGCGTGGGGCACAGCAGCACAAAAAGAAACTCCTTTCTTTATATACATAGTGAAGCATATTGTACCTGCTTGGATAAGGCACCAAGAACAGATCATAGGAAATAGGAGCACATACATGATAATCATTGTCTGGCCTTGTGTTGTCTCTGGGGTGATTTCAGATACTATTTGAGGATTCAAGGCTGAGTACTTTACAAAAAAGTAGAGGGTACTTTTCAACCCTTAAGTGGTTTACAAAAAATGACAGGCCAGGTTCTCAAATCGCTTCAGAAAAATATATTAATTTTGCCAACAGAAACCTCCTGGGTGTGGTTCAATCCACCTGGATACTCATACTGCCTTCATTGGTCCATTTTGATGCTTTTTTAGACCTCTCAGGAAGTGGCACTAAACACTCTCCATCAGGAAAGTGGCAAAAGAAGAGTTTTTTTCAAGGGACTCATATTAGCCAGTCATAGAGTTTCAACATTCCACCAGAAAGGGTATGGAAAAATCTTAGCGTATCTTTATACAACAGCCTGAAATCTTAAGCTTTGATCTCGGAGAGCCCATGCAGTGGGGAGAAGTAGAAACCAGAGTGTTGCCTGAGGTGACTCACCTTTCTCTGCTTGAATTTGTTCTTCACCCTCACGCAGTCAGTTTGCAGAGCAGGGAACTAAGCTACAGGCTGGCATGGAAGAGAGCAATTGTTTGGGGTTTCCTTACAGATAGCCTGCAGTTTGTAGTGATTTGTCAGAACGTGGAAATAGCAAGTATTTGACAGAAGGTGAAGGCGAGGTATTTGTGGTAAATGACAGCGGAGGTTCAGGGCTGGGCAGACAGATGGAGGCTTACATCAGTGAGAATAGGCAGAAAATGAGAGCGTCTTAGTGGCATATTTAATTCCTGTACGCTTGTTCTTTTAGGCAAGAACCTGAGCAGCTGCATTCATTTCATGCACAGACATCTCTAAGGATCCTCTTATATATGGAAATCACTGAAATCACAAATGAAATACATTTGTCTCCCTGATGCATTGCAAGAGCCTTTTCACTAGGCACATCTACACAGTGCAGCAAACTCGAAGAAAAAATACACAACAGTGTAGAATTAAAAATGCCCAGTTGTGTTCCTCTGAGCCTCCTGGGAAACCTTTACCTAATTACTTTTCTTTAAAGAGGAAATGTAATTAAACCACTTCGGGTGGACAGAGCCCTGATTTTATGTGCAGTCACAGTGGCTGAAAGTGGTGTGGGAAAGTACATGTCTGCAGAAAGTTGTTAGTTTCCCCTCCCCACTTCTCTCTACCAGGTGAATATATTCCTGAAACCTGACCTAGATGTCATCATCACTTGCTGTTAACCCTCACAAGTGGAACTTCTAATGACCAAAAAAAGTTAGACATCTCACTTCTACTTTGTATTCAGCCAACAGCACAATTGACACAATAGTCCCCTCCGGCCACCAGGAACCACATCAGCTGAAGGAACACACCACCAAGAGCCAGCACCTACTGCTTAGTTGTGTCTTGTACAGCTCAGTTGATAAAAGCCAGACAGAACACTGTACCAGACAACATGGATGCAGACCACTTGCCTTTTTACAGTGCTTGTACAGATGGTAATATCAGCCATTCTAGTTTTATTCCTTGTAACAATTTTTTCTGTCTATTTTGGCAGCTGGAGCACTTCAACTGCATTAATATGCTTCAGTTCCCAGTCTCATCAGAAAATGTTTGGATTCCTCAGACAGAATATGAATCATCGTAATGGACTAACTTAGCTTCCACTTCTACATAATACCGTGAGATGCATAAAGTCCCAACTATCTGAAATGTACACTTCATTTACATTTTGGTGAACAGAAATAGCACCTCCAAAGAATTTGCCTTTATTAAAGTGCTCTTGCACTTCCTGTGAGCTTAGATGATGTCATTTAATGACATTTCTCTTACAGCTGGAAAGGCCACCTTGTAAGCAGCGATGGTGCTGTACTTTGAATGTCTGAACAACAAGATGCAGCAACATGAAAACAAAGACATGTTGTGTTTACCTAATCCTTGCACTCCCCATCCTACTTGGATTTTAAAATGGAGCATTTAGTAGTAGAGGGAGTATCCTGAGTGGGGTGTATTTGAAACAAAAAAGTTAATTTAGTTCAACTGCTTCTTTAAATAACAAATACGTTAACTTAAAATTTTGAAAAATTGTTTTCAATTAAGTATTCTTTCCAGAATTTAAAGTGAGAAACTTAACAATTTTGGTGGGTATATTTCTCAAGTCTCATCTCCTGTGTGAAATAATAACAGGCAAAATATGGCATGAAACCCAGATTACTCAAATTAGGAATTCTAAGCCAGAAAACAGATATACGTTCGTTAGACAATGACTCTCCTATGCAAATCTGGAGAAAAAGTCTCAGTAACTTTTCCAGCTAACAGAGAGCTCAAACTCAGTCATTATATTGACTTTATTAAACTGATTTTTCACCTTAATTATACACGGATAAGGTGATTTAGAGTGGAGGAATCATGAGTTCTGTTTCACCACTTTGGAAATACAGTTCTGTAGGAAACCAGTAGCAGTGGATGTTGACTTGAAGGGTATCTTTCAAAATCAATGTCATTCTGCAGAAAGTCAAAAATACATATTTTCTGTAGTATTTGTAATTCAAATATAAAATTTTTATCTGACTGAGAAACAGACTTGTCAGCTATGTTCTCTCTCCATTTCACGCTTTACTGTACAAACACAGGTTTAACACATAAGAGGAAATTGCCATGGTTAGTAGCTGAGAAACATTTGACAGCATTAAGAAAATACATTTGGCCATTTTTTGGAGTAACATAAGCCTGAGAATACTGAAAATGAAGACATTTGAGGCACTTTCCAATGAACCTTCTGCTCAAAAGTCAAATCTCAGAACATAAACACAAATGCTACCACATGTTCATTAGCATCTTAAGAAGCCTTAAATTTTGAATGCACCGACATCCCCCAGCCTCATCTGTCACCAAACCAGGGAACACAGAGGGAAAGCTGGTGAATGGGTCAATGATCTCTCCAATTCAGAGCTCATCCCCAAGAGATTGCCTCTAAAACTGGTACAGCTCTCTAAAACTGGTACAACAAAAGCAGAAGATAGCACAAAGGACAGGCCAAAGGCTCCACTGGTGTAGAAATCCTCTTGTCTTTTCATCCGATGCAGCTTACGCAAAGAGAAGGAAATATCAGCACATGCAGAAACGCTGCCACTAACTCCACCTACCTGGTACTTCCCTATCTCTCCATGGTTTCCAGCTCCAGTGGAGAAAGATCAAATCTGGAATGTAGCCAATGGGTAGGCTATATGGTGGAGGTACTTGTTGCTCTTGTAGTGTTTGCCATCAGTCTCATAAGATACAACAAAAGGAGCACATCTTGAGTCATCAATTTAATAGTAGGGAAAGTTAGCTGCCTCCAGAAAAGCCATGAGAAAAGAAGAAAATACAGTTCCCGTGTGCTAACAATTTTTTTCATATTCCGCATAACATCTGGAAGTTCAGAGAGTACATCAAAGTCCAGTCATCAACTGTGAAAGTTACACTGAAAGGAAAGCTCTGCCTTTTTTTACAACAAAGGAATTGAGGGCCACTGATCCAAAGTAACTCCCCATGGCTTGAACAAGGAGATTTCTGCTACAAACTAATTTTTCCACAGATTTTACATGGGGACCATGAGGAAGATAGAGATAGACAGGCTCATTCCAGTCAGGTCACCTTAAGGAGAAGAGCTCCGGGGCCTCAGCCAGGCAAGTAACGCTCTTCCAAACCGAAGTCATCCATTCCATCCTCAAAAGGGAAAGTCTTGACAGAAGGAAGCAGAGGGAGGGGGAGGTTTTGACTTCAAAGCCATTGCAGAAGAGAGGAAGATCAGATGAAGAACTGTGCTCTTTCTCACAGACCTGAAACTTTCCTGGACTCTGCAAGGGGAAAAGTAAAAGAAAAAGTCTTTATTAAGCTGCCATTTCAGTAATTGACATCAAACATTGTATGAAGCAAAACCAATTAGAGCTCCTGCAGGCTGGTGGTGAATACATCTAAGCTGTTGGTCCTGCAGTGAAAGAATCCACAGTCCCAGATTTCACAGCTGAAAGGCATGATCTGAGCTTGGAGACAGTGACCACATTGATTGGTCCCTGCTCAGACGAGTGGCACTTACCAGAGCAAGACACCAGTGACAGAGCCTCATTACAACAGATCACTACTTTCTCAGACAGCAAAGCTGATTCAGGCTTTGACAATAAAATGCAGCTTGTCTCTTCTGCAACTGTATTGGATAACACAGGTGGCATTTCACCTTTATTGTTGTGATAACAGTAATATAATAGAAATTCATTCTGAACAGAATCCTTTCTGCAGGAATACAAAGTTATGTTAATTACACAGTGGCACTGAATTTGAATTCTATCTGTCCTAAATGATATCTTTAGGCCTAATTCAAGTCCTGTTCACGTAAAATGAGGAGGCAGTCTTTTGAAGGCACTGTAATTACATCAGGTCAAATTGATCCAAGAAGAAAATCAAGTCATTATGAGTACAAGCTGGAGCCTGGGCAAATGCTCAGCAAGCACACACCAGAGCAGATTCACTGCCTGCTTTATTTACAAAGCAACAGCAGAGATTATATTGTTTAATTCAACTGAAGGCGATTCAGAGTAATATAGTTAAGCGGTCATATGCTATGCTGGTGCCATTGTCTAGCAGATAAAACTGTAACTGTAAAATTTAATTTTTTCATTTCAAATTTTTAAAGTAAGATTGGAAGCAGAGAATGAACATTAATTTATCATTACGCATACCATGTGTGGCATTTCTAAGCTACTTCTATGCTAAAAAATTTATGGTAAATGCATTCTAGGAAAAAGAATCCAAGAGCTGTACTCTGGCATAATGAAAAATAAAGAGGGTCAGAGGTGTTACTGAAAGTATCAGAGCTTCCTTCTAGTACAAATCTTTGAACCTATCTTTCATGTTTGAGAGACTCAGGTCTAATTCTTTTCTTGCTGAAAATGACTTTACATGACAGGAATTAGGAAATAAAGTTACTCCTGTCTCACATGAAAGGGAAGTCAGAGTTTGGACGCTTGAGTGAATGCTATCAGGTCCTCTGATCCTTTCAAAGAGTTCTCCTGAAGTGGCAAGGGAATAAATTGTCCTTATTTCCATACTATCCATGAGTACAACAGTTCATTCTTACTGCTTGAGCCCTTGTGTATCTCAGCCCAAAAGTGACACTTCGTAGGCTCCTAGAAGTCTCCCATCTTAGGGAGCTGCTTTTAAAGCAGTTTTGTAAAAAATCCCTTTCTGATATTAGTGGTTAAAAGTGGGTTTGTGTTGTTTTTTAGCAGGAAAAGGGAAATTTGAAAAGAGTGCTTTTTCTGTAAGTTACCATCAAGAAAGAAAAGATTCTTCTGTTCTTTTTCCCCATCAACTATTTCTCAAAACAAGCTTGATCGAGCCACAAGGATTAAAAATGTGCAGTATCTAGAGAGATGCATTTTAGGCAAAGACAAAAAAAAAAAGAAAAAGTAAACAGTAAACTGTCACATTCAAGGTGGAGTATTGTTTAAAACGGCAGACTTCTCTTCTGACAGTCCAGCTTTTAAAGCCAAAAGACACAAATTTTGTCACTACAAGTAGCATTTAATAAAGGAGAGAGAAAAGTACAGCTGCCTGAGCCTCTAAGGATCCCTCCTGCCCAAATTCCTATTCATTTGGGACCCCACCTGTGAATTGGCTGCTCAGGTTGCTGGAGAAGGTGGCATGAGACCAGCTTCAAGTGAAAATCATTCTGTAGGCCAAACCCTCTGCATGGAGCACAGCTCTCCATGGATGTTATGATAAAAGGAGCCTTTACATCTAAAAATACCCACAGAAGACACAAACAAACTGAAAAGAGAACAAAACTGACCAGAAGCTTTTGCATTTGATTTTAAAATGTGCATTGTTTAAACTAGAAGTGATGTTTTGTCAGGAAGCCAGGTTTGCAATTCCTTTTATTTCATTTTTGTGACAAAACCCAGCAGCGTGTCTTTTGCAGTTCTCCTTTATTTATTAATTCCATGAATAAAAGATTTTTCTGGTGACTAATTCACCCTGACTTTTTGGCCACCAACCCTGCCCTTTTTATTCCTCTAGGGAATGGATTTCCTTCCAAATCTAAATGGCAGG
This sequence comes from Cuculus canorus, assembly GCF_017976375.1. Taxonomy (NCBI): domain Eukaryota; kingdom Metazoa; phylum Chordata; class Aves; order Cuculiformes; family Cuculidae; genus Cuculus; species Cuculus canorus. Next base: position 8,808,934 of record NC_071407.1, read on the forward strand.
ACTGAAGAACGCTTTAATGATGGCATGGTAGACAAGTGGTACCATTCTTCCTGGAGCTGATTCACCTGCCTCAAGAAAAAAAACCACAGTTTTTCGATTAAGGAATTTAAATTATTCATAAAGAGGAAAAAAACCACACATCTGTCAAATGTTGTCAGACATTTCCTTACATGGAGTGAATAGGCACAATAAAATAATACCAATTTTTACACCAGTTAGCACTGAAGATGAGAAGAATCTCCAGTCACAGCAAACTGAGCTAACAGTACTTATGGGACTTAGTAAAAAAGACACTTTCTTAGCTCGAAACAACAGAAATCCACTTTTTATCAATCTATGACAGGATGAGCCATCTCCCTATAGATATCAGCAAAGTTACTTTAATTACATCAAAATTTGGTTTTCAATTTAACAGTGTGACTACACCAAGTAACCCCAAGTAAAAGGAAGAAATAACACTCCCAGTAAAGCAACGACATTCCACGCAGTCACTTCAAAAGATCCAAGATCTCAGCCCTAGTTTCTTATTCTAAAATGGATAATCAACTTTTCACTTACTATTACTGCAGCACAATAGAGAATTTAATTCAAACACCTGTAGCCAAGAGGAGCCAGTGTCCTCCAGATCAATGCACAGCCCTGTGATAGACAGTTGTGGACCAACCTGACATTGGGAAATTTCTGTAAAATCCAGCAGTTTCATCAGCATTAAATAAGCTCTAGAATGAGTTATTACCTTTTCTCAAAAGCCACAGGAACTGGTGCCAGAAAACTCAAGCATAAAACCTCTTTCTGTGCAATAAAATTGAAATAAGGAAGGCAGGAATTTATCAACTTCATTCTCAACTGAAAGTCACTGGACTCCCAAAATCTTATTCAAAAGCACATTCCCTCTATGTTGGGTGAGAGAAAGGCCACAGAGCTCCTGCCTGGCAAAAAGAGCTGTCACACTTTAATCCCATTTCTGGTAGCACCTCCCTGCTCAGTGCACTGGAGAAGTGGGCTTGTGAGAACGTCATGTGGTTCAACAATGCCAAGTGCAAGGTCCTGCACCTGGGTCAAGGCAATCCCCATTCTCAGTACCCAATGAGGGATGACATGATTGAGAGCAGCCCTGCAGTGAAGGACTTGGGGGTGCTGGTTGATGAGAAGCTTGACATGAGGCGGCAATGTGCGCTCACAGCCCAGAAGGCCAACCGTGTCCTGGGCTGCATCAAAAGAAGCGTGGCCAGCAGATCGAGGGGGGTGGAAATAGATGATCTTTAAGGTCCCTTCCAACCGTTACTATAATATGATACTGTCAGGAGAAATTTCTGAAAGTGAACTTGCATGCAACTGGCTCCATAGTTGCTCTGAGCAGCATCTCAGCTCAGCTTTTTCCCCTCTTTTCAGAGAGTGGGGTTGGCACTCTGACCCAGGTGCGTGTTAGTAGAGCAGGGAGAGAGACCAGAGGACAGAGAGTGTGAGAGTTCAGGGACCAAGTGTTCACCAAACTATTATGCAAAATTGATGTTTTACATCTATGCCCCACAGAAAATTAAACAATGAAAGCAAACTAAAAATGGAGTCCATAAAGTAAGCCTTGCCCTGAGATAAATGGTATAGACATAAAAGAAAGAAATCAAACTCTAAAAAGAAGAAAACACACTGTAACAACAGGCACTGGACTATACTAAGAGCTGAGAAGACTGAAATAGAAACATATTACTTTGTCACTTCCATCCCTACGAGATGTGCAAGCAAGATCACAGCTTCCAACTGTCTCTGTATGGTCAAAAAATGACAGGTTTCTAATTTATTACCAATTGAGAGAGCACTGAAGCATTTTTAAATGTGATTCTGCTCAGTAACAATATTAGATGCCATGTGCGTGTACAGCAGAAACTAAAGCCAAAGACATTCTGGAGTTCAGCCTTGAAATTTTCCATTTACACCTGCATCACAGAATAATGAATGGGTGTCTTAACAGCAAGCGAAGCAACAGGTATCACTCCCCATAACCTCTGCTGGTGCACGGTGGAAGGTGAGATCTTGGGAAAAACAGCACTTGCATTAGACAACAGTAATTCCAGATCCAGCTTCTTTTCAAAAGTTCTCAAAGATATCAGAACATCTCACACCTTCAAGATAGTTTCTCCAAGGACGTGCCTATGTCAAACTCAGAATCTCCCAAAACAGCATAACGGGAAAAGTACAGATGACTCCAAGAACATGAACTACCAAGAAACTTGGCCAAGAAAAATCTACGAGTTACACTATTTCAGTCTTCTTTTCATGGAATCGTAGAATCATTCAGGTTGGAAAAGACCATTAAGATCATCTAGTCCAGCCATTAACCTAGCACTAAGTCCATCACAAATCATATCCCCAAGCACCACACCTACAGGTTTTTTAAATACCACCTGGGGTGGTGACTTGATCACTTCCCTGGGCAGCCTGTTCCAATGCTTGATAACCATTCCCATAATGAATTTTTTCCCTGTCTAAACCCATCTAAACCTTCCCTGATGCAACTCTTGTGACCTTAGATCTCTTTACCCCTTAAAGCCATAACCCCATGGTCCCATACATACAGAAAACAGAAGGAAGAGATGGCTTGATTTTCACTAGTGGTGAAATTCAGGATTGGCTGATCAACATTAATTCCAGACTCAGTTTCCATTAATCTAGTGACATCTGTGTCTCTTGACTGTAGGTTGCTACTGTCCTTTCGCAAGAGGACCTGATCTCTTTTGACTACAAGAGTACTTCTGCGCTGCTACAGAACAAGCAGGTCTAATCTTGCTATGCCAGCTATAGAGCTGGTATTTTAACTCCAGGTGTCTAAGTGAACGACATGGCACCCCATTTGTCATATGCTGGTTTTACACACGCTACTATACGAACCTTTGTCACCGGAACAAAGGTCAAAATAAAGTGAATGTGAAATAAATATTCATTGGGAGCACAACTAATAGGGTTTCATAGTGATTAAGTAAGAAAATTGGAAAACAGAGCATGAAAGAATATATTATTAAATTATTCATTTCTCTCAGTGTATGAATAATACACAACTGAAATTGATAAACAAAGCTCTAGATACCACCAGCATTGTGTGAAAAGTAATTGTAAATACTGCACAATAATTTCAGTTAATTATAGCAAAATACAACTTCACTTCAATGCTCTAATTTTAATTTACCTACTGTATAATCCATAGGTGGAAAAAAAAAAAAAAACATGATTAAATTACACCCCATAAACGCTCCCAGAAGATGATGTATCAGCATAATTTGAAGGATTAGAATTGAAAATTAAAGCTTAGTTTTCTATTATTAGAGCACTGATGGATTTGGATGAATAAATGTCAGAGACTGCAACAGCATACACTAGTTACCAAGGATATTCTTACTGAGCTCAATCACAAGTGGCTCCCTGTAGCAAGAATTAAACCCTGGCTCTGTTGAAGTCAATGGTTTTCTCCTTTCATGCTTCTGAAGGTGCAGTCCAGAAGTAGGTGAAAGTATGAAGCACCCTAGCAATTAATTAGGAGTCATATTTCTTCCAGAAATTCCTATGTGAGTAGCAAAATAAAAATGAAATCTTCCAATATAATGCAATTTCAAAAAGCCAATGATAACTTCTGCATAACCCGTAATTGCAAATTATTGAATATTTGCTATGCTTCTTCATCTGATCTCATCCCACAGCGCTAAGCCTGCAGAGGTATGGTCAGATCATTTCCAAGCACAAATGATAGCCAACAGGGCACCGTTTAAACAATGAGTAAGTGTGAAAGAGATAGGTAAGTGCTAATAGGATCCTCAGAGCTGTTTTCAAACAAGAGTAACGTCCAACATATTCAAGAGCATTAGCTTCTTGAATGTCTACAGTTATTCATGCGAACAAATGTTACATGATACCAGTGACATATGGAATCATAGAATATGGGTTGGAAGGGACCTTAAACGTCATCTGGTTCCAATTCCCCTGCCATGGGCAGGGACACGTCCCACCAGACCAGGCTGCCCAAGGCCCATCAAACCTGGTCTTGAACACCTCGAGGAATGAGGCAGCCACAACTTCCCTGGGCAACATGTTCCAGTGCCTTACCACTCTTGTTGTAAAGAAATATTTACCTAGAACATGTTCAAATTCCAGTGGAACACAGAAGAACCAATCTATATATTACTAATTAATTACAAAATGTCAGCGAACTGTGAGCCCAGGGCCAATATGGAAAGGTATCGTGTGAAAAATGCTCACATATTTCTTTTTTCAGCCATGGAATTTAGGCAGAACTAACAGACGACAGGATAGCAGTGATTAAAGAACCACCACCATACTACAGCCAATTGATTTTAGGCGTTTAATTTCCACCTTTGCAGTAATAAAAAATAAGCTTTTTGTGGATTTACCAATGATTCCATAATTGAACTGAAAGTGTCTGTTTCATAACTGCAGGTTGTGACTTGAAGCAATGACAAAGCCATCAGCTGTGTGAATTCTGTCATTCACCATCTTCTTACCTTGAAAGGTCCTGTATGTGGCCCATGCCTCTTTCTAAGCATTTATTTTGCTGCTACTGGGAAAGGAAATACACAATAATGTTTTAAGGGAAGATTATCAGTTTATAGTTTTAACTGCTTATCTGGACTCTAAAACAAACACTAAAGACCAGAAGCCCTATTGGATTATCAGCATCTTCTGACTTGAACCAAAAAAAATGTAGCCCCTAGCTCAGCCCAAGAGAGCACCAGCTTCAGATGAGAACTCAGTGTTCAATATAAACGCTTCCTGTCTCTCAGTCCCTCTCTCGTATACTTTTTATTAGCAGCATCATAAAAGTTATACTTTTCTTTCAGCCTGGATGCCTACAGTACCTGTTATTCTTACCTTATTTAGCAACTGAAGCTTGCACTTCAGAAACACCACACTTGTCTGGATACGGACTAAATAAATGTAAGGAAAAGGGGGTCAGGATGGGATTATATAAGAAAATCATATAATAAACTAATTCTTCAGTATTTCCACATCTCTCTTACACTGCTCTGGCAGCTTCAAGCAGCTTCTGCTGTCTTTAAAGTTACTCTACGATATTAGGCCATTATAAAGGCTATGGATAGAAAAGGAATCAGTAGCAGACATGATTAATTGAGATCTACCATGTTCCTAGTTCATCAAAACAAGCATGATAACAACTCTATTCTTCATTACAATACTTCAGCAGGACATAAAGTAATAACTCTAGTAAACCTAAGGGTAATACAGTTTTAAGTCCCACTTGCAAAAGAAAGATTGAAAACATATTGATTTATCTACGTAGGAAAAGGAGTTTCGGTTCTGCAGAGTCTCAAAAAACACCTCCATGTTTTGTGACGCAGCGTAGCCAGTGGCTGCAGAAGCTGTACAACAGCAGAAAGTCAAAGCGCTTAGAAAACACAAGGGGGTTTATAGACCTGTGTGATATAAGCATCTCCAAGATCTACACAGAAAAGAAACGAAAACAAAAATGCAATAACTAGGAAAGACAGGCGTTCCGAGGCAAAGAAGACGTGGAATGGCTCAGGAGAGCTCCGAGACACACCATAGGCAAGAAGAATGCACTGCTCAGCACGTGCACTACAGTCCAGGGTTTAGACAACACAGGCCCCTGTATGAGATCTCTGCATTCGTTAAAGCTGTCTCCTCCACGACATGGGCTGACAGTGTTCCTGAAAGGTGCACTGTGCCATCACATCATGAGGGCCACGGTGACCCCTGCAACATCTCAGAGGCAGCATTAAGACGCTAATAAACGTTTTGTTCAGAAAAGCACCTGCGATACACTTTGACAGCACTCGAGCAACAAGCGCTACCAAATCTCTCCTTTTTCACTGCTAAGAAGGCAGAGATAAGCACTACAGAAGATTCTTACCAGTTTTCTTGGGCACTTGAGGAATAAAGAAATGGTATATCGCCTCTTCTTGCACAAATAGTCAGTATTCAACAGTGTCAGTGCAGCAACCAGCTCTCTAAGCAAGAAGCTTTAATCTGCAGCATGAGAGAAGGATGTCAGGATTCTGCTCATGACTAATGATTTCATGCTGCAATGCTTCAGAACTACACCTTGAGCTAAATAACTTCAGAAAATTAATTGAGGAGTTATCCAAGCAAGAAAGGGGTGAAAAGCTTCAGGACTGCTTCCTGCATTTCTAGACAGACATCAATATTTGCCTCAATGTCTCCCTTGAGCTTGTAGCCTCTGGTATTGAGAGATGCAGACATGGGAAGGAGGGGAAGAAAACAAAAAAAGGTGGAAGAAAAAAAAAAAAAGAAAAAAGACTCACCTGAAAAGAGAGATCAGTAACTGGGGAAATTACAAAGCTGGCTTGTGCAGTAAAAAACCCGGTGTATAGAATCGATTAGATCTTTCAATACTAGGGAACAAGGGTCTCATTTCAGCTGATGATCAGTTTAGGTTCACGGCCACAATAAAAAGGGCTACATGCTGTGGTTGCACTTCCTGATTATTGAGGGAGGCTGCTACTTAAGTCTTTGTTTCTTTAAGATAGATTCAATACACTTAGTGATTTCTCACCTCACGAGCACTATTCAAAAGTTCACAATTGGAGATCACGATAAATTTCACGCATTAGTAGAGATTTATGTCAACAGTCCCTCCAGCTCACAAAATGTAATTAGTTGAGGAAAATTTTGAAAAGCATATGGCCTTGCAAGCAAGGCAGAGAGAAGAAAATTCCTAACTAAAAAGAAAAAATTAAAGTTCAAGGAAAGATCAGCAGTTACAGGTACCCACACTTCACAGGACAACAAAGAACACATTCCAGTAGAAAGAAGAGGAGGTGCTGATGTTGTCTGCAGAATTGTAGTTTATTCATAACTGCCCCATTCAACAAAAAGCTAAGGGTTGCCTGTCTCTGACCCTTAAACAGCATGAACAGTTGAAACTGAGGCATGGCATTACCAAAGACTATCTATATCAGAGTAATTATCTCCCCTTTATCTCTTCTGCAATAAATACATTGTTTGGGCAGATCCCAAAACAAAATTTGGCAGAGAAACTGAATCAGAATTTAAACAACACAAGAAATAAATTCATCCCTCCCTACATAGAAAGTTTCTTTTGGACAAAAGCAAGTACAGAATAACTACTGAAAACATGTTTAGCAAACTCTACTGCAGGTACAGTCAGGTAGCCTGGAAAGAAGTTTAATTTAGCTAATAAAGCTAATATTTAGCTAATAAAGCTAAATTAAAGAACAGAAATGATGTTAAAGAACAGTTGCTTTTGCAGCGTCCTCCTGCATTCAAAAAAAAATAAGGGCCATTTCTGTTGCTCTTAAACAAGAACACATGACTTGCAGATGCAGAATTTGTGTAGTAAGGATCTATGCTACAAAGAGTCTAAATGGACCATAAAACATTTTCTCCAGACTTCAGTTAACCAGTGTATTGTATCAGATCCTCAGCTGATTTAAAACGCTGGATTGGTAGTATGGCATTAAGAACAGCATCAATATGCATCTCCCCACACTGTCCTTCCTCAACACATATGGTTTGCTGGTTTACACAGAGGGATTAGAAAAAAGACTGCAGTCTTGTGTCTTTGCCAACAGTTTATTATTGAAAGGAGGACTTCTGCTTTCTGAGGTGCACAAACAGCAGTTGTTCTTGGTGCTGGGACCAAGACAGACATCATCCCTTACAGTCGTGCATAAAACAAAGGTAGGTCCTCCTGTAGTGATCTTCTCACTCCAGGAAATGAACACCATCATTATGCTGTTGCCAGTCACCAAAACTTAAAAGCTGGCCATCACCTCTGACAGTTCTGTGCTTGCTCTGTGTGCCCCTACAAATTCTTCCTTTTACCTTGCACTGTTTAGAAGGGACAATAGTGGACTAAACACTTAGTTTGAGGTAAGAGCTTCATGCCAGTGTGGTGTGTGATAGACCATTTGGACATTTGGTGGTCCTTTACACGTAGGAAGGACTTTACAGCCTGCACATGACCTATCAATCTATATTCCTTTCCTTCCCCTTCTCTCCTGGAAAAAAGAAATAAGGTCATAGGAAAAGCATGCGATACCTTTTAAGACGAGAAAATGGATGACAATGGATTTCAGTAACAAAAATGCTGCGTTGTGTTCTCATCTCACACGGCATTTGCCAAGAACCCCAAGTACTGTGACCAAACACACACACAACCCTTTTATCACCAGATAGCAATATGTGCTGGCCTATTTATAGAAAACATTAGTCATCCAGTTGTAGTTCCTTGCTATAAACCTTGATTCTCCTTAAGGGTAAGGGAAACTTATTCAGAGTTGATTTAGTTCATTCTGGTTGAGTCCTGAGAGCAGACTATGGGATGCGCACAGTGGCAGAGTTAAAGAAACCAGGCATGGAAGAAGAGAGTAATTCACCTTTCAGGAAAAGCCACGCCAGCGAGCTCTGTGAGGCATTATTTAAAGAGGATTTAAAGGCAGAGTTCTGATCAAAAACTCGCAAAAAAAGTTAACCATCCCTCTTCATCTTTGCACTCAGACTACATCTAAATGTTGCAAATTCTTCCTGCATAACAGCTCTAAGATATCAACTTACAAAATCGCATAGTCAAAATCCTCAACCAAACTCTCATTTAATAATCATCTGTGCATTGGAAACACCCTTTTCCTTGTTTGAGACATGCAAAGACGCATTTCCTCACCTGTGATTGACTCGCATCACACTTTTTCTCTACTTGTTCCCACTTCTCCAGCGCAAACATATGCTACTTGTTTTCACATTCAAAGCCTTCGCAAATCTATCCTTTCCCTTGCCATCAACTCTTACACAAACATCCCATGTCGCAACCATTTCTTCAAACACGTTAGCAGTCTGAGGGCTGCGTACGCACAGCAAGCCCAAGAAGCAGATACCCTGCTCAGACAGCAAAGCTGCAATACTTCCACAGCCAACAGCACTGCTTACATCAGATGCTTTTTATGCCCCAAAAGGTTGTTCACTGAGTGATGATCTTGGAGATGGAGGGAGAAGGAACCAGCTCTATCTTTGCCCTGATAGCTCTCTAGCAGTACTCTACTGAGGCCATTTCTACTTATGGCAGGGTTTCCACCATACAGGACCACATGTAAAATCTCTTTTGCCTTGTTCATAGCATTTCTTCCAGTTTTAGCTCCAATACAATCATAAATCTGCCTGATATTCCTCCCTGTGCAAGATGTTGATGGCCATGGCATTCTCCTAGATATAACCTTGTTTCTTTCAGTTTGTGGCAATGGACCATACAGCAAATTCAGTTTAACTTCATTGTAGCATACAGACCCATTTATAAACATGCTGCTGTTAACTAACAAAAGTAAAGCAGATGCATTCAACAATGTTGTGTATTACTGCTGGGGAAAAAAAGAGGTCAAGAGGGATGGCAAGGCACCTCCCAATCACAAAAATTAACATTTAAAATAACATTTAGAAATCTGGTTTAAAATTCTGGAAAGAGTCACAGATAACACTGAGGCTGAAATGTTATTCCAGGCAGTAAAAGAGAGTTACAATCCATAATGATCTGCAATAATCAAATGATGCAAATCCCAGCACATGGCATCAGACCCAGGCAGCCAGTGCAGGGACTCAGCATCACCTTCCCAGACTGCATCCCCATCTGCTGTGCGTTAGCCACCAGCAGCAGACTCTCCCACACGCAGAACTGTCTGAAACAAATGGTATATTTTATTTCTAGCATCTACTTCTCTCTTTTAAAGTTGTTTAGGTTCCAGCCTGGGAAGCTGGAGATAAATGTTGATGTGCGAACTCCTGGCAGATTATTAACTCTGAAATGGCCCAGATGACTCAAAAATGTGTAGGCTGTGCACGCTTCCTCATGGAAGTGTAAAGGAGAAGTGCTGATTTCTAATATAATCACTTATAAGGATAAAATGAATTCTAAAAAAAACCGAACTCAAATTGCTTAAGCAGGAGCGTTTGTTAATATTTGCACTAACACCACAAATGAACAACTGGTATAAATAGCTTTTTTCCTAAAGTCTGGGAGTCTGGAGTTCCTAGACAGGAAGCTGATCTTGACCTAACTGAGTAAAAAGAATGCTTGCAGTAAACATTGATTTAATAGCAACAGGAGACATTTAGCAAATAGTAAAATAAATAAAATGGTCTTAATTTTCAAATTTGTGCAATGGCCCGAGATAGCACTCTAATTTCCAAACTCACCTGAAAATCTCAACTTCTGTAACATTAATCTAAAGAATTTTCAAACACTTTCTGTATACTTAAGGAAGTTTTTGGAAAGATCTTTATTCCTCCTCATTAAAAAGTAATTAAAAGAATTCAAATTCTATTCTTCCTTTAATCTTAAGGAGAAACTTTGACAAACTCATCATCAACACAAATAAAAAATAAATTCCAAGTAGTCCTTTTTACTATAATCCGTGCAGTCTGATCCCAGTGTTCTATTTGTCAGCATCTCCATAGCAATTTAGTATAAGCAGTAATCACAGACAAGGCCTGAAAGATATTTTTTCTGGCAAATTTCTCTTTCAAAGTATAAAATGCATACGATTCAAATGAAGAAAACTGCTACACTTGGTGTGGATACGCTGTTTATAGTCTGATATTTCTATGGCATGGCTTTAGTAGGTGTTATAGTAACAGCACAGCTTTCTAGCAGCCTAGACCCTCACACCCAGTCAGGTGCCATCTAACATTAATTTCGCTTACTGTGAGTAACAAAAGGATTAGCCATCTTTTATTTTTTCTTTTTAATGAGGAAAAACAGAACCGCTTAATAACTTACATTAGGTTCCTGGTGTGGAAACTGCTGCAATAAAAATTAACAGAAGGAAAAAAATTCTGCAAGACTCAAAAAGAGAGAATTATTTTTTCTGAAGTTTAGTTTAGTAATTATAAATTCATCTTTATATTTCATCGAAAGATAAAGAGTGAAGGCTGAAGTACATTTGTCTCTGTGGTTCCCGATGCAGTGAATGTCTTGGCGAGCAGTTGTATTACCAGAAGCACTAGAAAATTACGAATTTCATAATGAAACGTGTCTCACCATCATATAAAACAGTGGATACCACAGCAGTGAAGACATTATCTCAACTGTATTTAAATCACAGATTTCACCGATGTCCTATTCATTCTCAGCACATATACCAAAGTTTCTGACAACCATGTTCCAATACCTTCTCTCGCTCTACTGTTCAACAACTGCAAGGCAGTAGTTTAGAGACACAGTAGCACTCGTATTGGTTTTCCGCTGAGCTGAGGAGAGTGAAAAAGGGTCATGGTGTTTTACAGAAGCAGGAATCTCTTTGGTTTGACACAAGGAAGAGCGGAGAGATGACAGTTGTAGCAGTGAAGGGAATACGAGTATTTCCATGGCAAAATGTTCTCTTGAGCTGTTACTACAGTGACAGAAAACTGCAAAGTTGCTTCAGACCTAGTAGTTGGGCCTGAAAGTGACGCAGGAGCCTAATTAGCTGCATTTAAAATGCAGCCAGTTAAGGGGTTTGAAAACTCAAGTTGAATCTCTCAGAACCCAGAAGGAAGGAGTGTGCCAGGATTCACTGAATAACCTTTGCATTTTTCCACTGGACTAACTGCCCCATTCAACAACAAGCCAAGGGTTGCCCATCTCAGACTCTTGAACACTATTAACAGTTGAAACAGGCATGGCATTACCAAAGACTACCTATATCAGGGTAATTATCTCCCCTTTATCTTCTCTGCTATCAATACATTGTTTGGGCAGATCCCAAAACAAAATTTAGCAGAGAAACTGAATCAGAATTTAAACAATACGAGAAATAAATTCATCCCCTCCCTACACAGAAAGTTTCTTTTCAACAAAAGTCAGGTACTGAATAACTACTGAAAACACATTTAGCAAACTCCACTGCAGGTACAGTCAGGTAGCCAGGAAAGAAGTTTAATTTAGCTAATAAAGCTAAATTAAAGAACAGAAATTAAAGAACAGTTGCTTCTACAGCCTCCTCCTTCATTCAGAAAACAAGGGTCGTTTTTGCTGCTCTTAAACAAGAACACAAGACTTGCAAATGCAGAATTTGTGTAGTAAAGATCTATGCTACAAAGGATCTCAATGGACCATAACATTTTCTTCAGAGTCCAGTTGGCCAGCATCTTAAAGGAACATTGTAGGGACCGAATGCCATGAAAGAGTATGTGTGAATGAATGTATTAAAAAACAAAAACACATTTAATTTTATGTGATTATTAATGAGACTTGGTATCCCAACTTTGATCAAAGAGAAGATTTGCCTTTATTTAAAGGCATTTAACATTTTCACATACAGCCATTCACATTCATAAATGTCTGCAGGATCCCACTGTATACTATATAATCTGTTGCACGAAAATATGAATTTTGTGCAATCTTGCTTTTAATTTTACCAAAATCTATGTTCTGTACCACTAATACATTTAAAGATTAGAACAAAGGTAACATTTACTGAAATAACAGAGGGATGGTTTGTTGGCTGCTTTTCAATGAGTTATAGATTGTTTCCATTGTTTCAATCTCCAACCAAAACACAAGAAACAGAAATTGCAATGAAGAATTCATTCAGGAAGAGAAAAAACAAACAAACCAAAACTCCAACCCTTTAATCCACCCATCTGGCTTTACAATATGCTTAGTTGCGTCATGTGGGAAACCATTCTGAATGAATTTATTGATTTATTCTGATCTTCAAACAGAATCATAATTTTTAAGAAATAAATGTGTAAACAGGCTTCTCTAATTTCTCAAACATTTACAAACAGATCTGTCTATGCACAGGAGAAATAAGCAAGGCCTGAAAGAGTTGAGCATTTTTGGCTGAAAAGCTGACTTTTGAGCATTAGATATATTTGTGCTTTTCACACTACAGCTATCTGTATATATTGTTGTTTTGTGCTATCATTGAATTATTAAAGCTATCTCTTGCAGTCAGTACAAAGGAACGTCTAAAAAAAAAAAGAGGTTAGTGTAAATGCTGTCAAGTGCTAGTCTCCAGTTACCACCTAGACAACAAATTTAAGAACAAAGGGCATTTGTCTACCTCCCACAGTTAAAAATTACATAAAACATTTCAGAAACACTTTTAAAATCTCAGTAACTATCCCTACTTACTGAAAAATATTTCTATCATAGCATGTCTAATTGAAACAGAAGTATTGCTATGGTGAAGTGTGGTAGAATGAGGGTAGCATGAATTGGCAATAGCTTAGATCCGAGTCACCTCTCAGAGATGTAATTCCACTGATTTCAATGAAATTACTTCTGATTTGTACTATTATAAAAAAAAAGAAAAAAAACAGAGAGAGGAAGAGCTTTCATCTTGATTTTGCACCAGAGAACCCAATAGCAGTCATGCTGTCGACTGCAGTGAGTGCCAGGTTCGACTCAGAGCCTGATGAACACAATTTTCAGAAGATCTCGCAAATTCTATTGCAGCTTCCTGGGAGCAAAGACCCAGGTGGCACCTTTCTGATGATTTACACACACACACTCTTCTTTTTTTTCCGTCCACTATTTGATCTGAAAACATTAACAATGAATGTCAATTCTTAAAAAGAAAAAAAATTCTCAGAAACACCTCTCCCACTGTTCGTAAGTAGAGTGAAAGTGCTGATGTTTTTCCTTTACCAGGCGCTATGGCAATAGTGTATGGGACTTGATCCTGCAAACACATGCTGCTTTTGCTTTAGTCACCTAGCAGGAGAGTAATTTCACAACCAAGAGCAACACGACTAAATACCAATAATGAATCCAGGGATCCACGTGGTGAAGAGAGGGAGCGCTAGAGACTAAATAACAGTGCCAGACACAAGTCATTATCCTTGTTTTCAGAGCTGACCCTGGCTGAAACCTGAGTCTGCTCTTTATTTGGCTGCTTACTCTGAAAGTGCGCTTACTTTGAAATCTTGCACTATTAAGCATGTATGAACATCAATTTGTTTTCTAATAAATAAAGAGAAAGGTCATATTTAAATAATCATAAAACAAATTGAATGACTCAGCCCAGTGTGTTTTCTGGATTTTTAACAATTTCCTACAGCTAATAGTCCTTGCTTTTACCTCACACTATTAATTTTCGAAGTCCTCATTAGTCTCCATAGAGTTTTGATGATGATTGCTTAATTACATGGAAAAATAGACAGACTGTTAATATTAATTTGCTTAACAACAGGCCAACTAAGTTATCTTCGATTCTCAGTGCATTCTACAACTGCCATTTTATGCCAGGTAATAATTAATAAAATCATTAATTTAAACAAAGCTTTTTACTTTTACTAGTGAGAGAGAAAATCCTTATCTGAGCTCATGAACACTCATATTTTACTACCCAAATCCTGCTGCATTTTGTTTACCATATGTAAGCCTACAAGGTAAAGAAAACGCAAACTCACCTTGACATTTCTGTGTAAATTTCTAAAAGTAATGCACTGAAAGCTCATAAGACAGGTTCTGTCTTTCAGGGAAATGGAAGAATGTTCTTCTAAAGACTAGAAAGACAAAATTTAAGACCAAAGTCATAAGAATGAGGGTGGACTTAAATAGTTATATTCAGAGAGGTCTAATTTCTCAGAGAATCAGGGAACTTTCTATGTCTTGACTCACTTATTTGGAAATCTCAACTACACCCTTTTGCTTTTCATAACCCTCCAGGGGACACCTTGGTGAAAGTGTCCTGTTTTTTAAAAAAATATTTTCATGACTTTTCTCAGCAGGTCACTGAACCACTAAGAGGCAAAAGATTTCTGAATCAGGAGAATAAAAAGGCAGGTTTGACTTGACAGCCAGTGTATGGCAAATTTTGTCTGGGTATGATGCCTGTATAAGGTCTTCCTTTGCTCCCAAACCACCATGAAGAGAGAAGAGGTGAGGTTTGAGATACTCAAAATCTCTCTATATTTAAAGAGTTAACCCTGCCTAGGTGAATGAAGGGCTAAAGGAAGAGGAAAACAGAACATCCTCAACTGCAACTTTAATTCAGATGGACTTCTTCTATGTTATTAGTAGAATGGCTTTTGTTAAAGATAAGAACAGGCTCTCACAGTCCTACCAAAAATTAGAATTGTTTTTCACACAATTCATATTTTTCCACCCTTTTTGTTGCATATATAATCTGAATCATAGATACGCGGGCTAAAGTTGACTTCTGAAGCCTCCATCACTGATGCAGGATCAAATAGGTTGACATCACCAGATGCCTGTCTGACATGCTTCTTAAAACCCCTAAAGGCTCTTAGAACTTTGCCAGATACATTTTACCCTTTCAAATCTACCACTAAAATTAAGACATTTTGGATATTTTGTTACTGAAATTAATTAAATATCATAAGAAGCTCAATATATTGCTCCTTAACCTAGCAGTAACACAGTGATTATTGTTCCATTTCCAACAACTTACACATCGATAAACCTAACCTTGCCTCCTCAGTCCCCCCAGCCCCCATCAGCAAGTCCTCTTTAGCAGAAACAAGCAGAAACAGCCTTCTTGCATAGATTGTGTTCTCTAAACTTCTTACGACTTCCCAGCTGTTGTTCCATTTGAACCGTCTTTCAATACGTCAAGATGAATTTGTCGGCCTTAGTGAAATGAGACTTTCCTACTAAGACATCACGAACATGTTGAGCAACATAGTGCCTCTTTGACCACTGATCTTCCAAGAGAAGCAATTGAACAACACTTTCCTCAAAGCCAGGCAGAATGGCTGCCCCAAAAGTCCACTTCAACATGTTATTATATGTTAATTCTTGGGTTTGAAACAAGATTGGATGAGGAAGGCTACTGATGAAAGCTCTGCAGTGGAAGATGACAGACAAAGTAAGATTAGAGATGATTCCCTCTGTAATAACAGCATTCCTCTTTTTTTTCTTTTGAGGTTTCTTTCTTGAAGTGGGGAGAAAGTGTTCTTTCCTGTCATTGCTTTCTGTTGTCACGTGACATATACTTTCTTACCTCTCATTATCAAAAAACACATTCACTTATTTTTTTGCTTTAACTTGCTTCAGAGGATAAAAGATGACAACAGTTTGGGTCCATCTAGCAATCAGAGAGCAAATACTACATCAAACCAGAACTCAGCTGATTTAATGCAGCTCAGAAACATGAGATATTCGAAGTGAACAATGTCTGTGACACAAAGAGTAATGAAAAGTTGACAACATGAAATTGCTTTTACTATTACAAACAACTCTGAGAAGTTTTCAGGTTACATCCTCTGATCTAGATTGACTTTTAGACGCAGAACCCCAAAACTTTGTCACCAAGAAAGAAAGGGTATATCTTGTCTTCAACCAAGTTCCCTAGCAGAAACAAAATGGCAGCTAAGAATTCCTTTGTAATATCTCTAAGCCTAACCCCACCCACTGTTTTTGGCTGTAATATTTCAAAGCTGTTAAGGTATTGCAATAAAAATCAAAATCTAAACATTTACACAGCATCATATTTTACTACGTATTACGAAGGGCAAGTATACTATTTCTTAGGTTATAGTATGGTACAGCAGCAAAGGACCCCAGGAGAAATACAAAGCATATTGAGATCATATCAATATATCAGTATTTCAGGAAGAAAAGTAGGAAAGGAGAGAGATTTCCCTTCCTCCTTTATCATACCAAAACAGCCAGCATTCAATTCACTTTTATTCTAAGGGCAAAAAATTAGACCACATTCGCACACCAGACTAATCCACTATTAGTGGATTAGTATTTCATAATTGTCCCTCATATCTCCAGTGCTGGATGTTTCTTTTCTTCCTCTGTCACACTGTCTTGCCTCCTCCCCATTCTCTGCATGCCCACAAAATGCTGAATCTTTTGCAGGAATCTTTTTTGTTGTGTGACCCTACATACAGTGTTTCTACTGCCTGAAATGCCTTTCTTGATTTTGCCTCTTTTCTCTCTCTCCCACACTGTCCTTCTCTCTTTTAATCTCCATTATATAAATCTCTTTTCCCTTTTACTTATGGTGAGTAAGAGCCAAGGCAGAAAGAGATTAACTCTCCACATGATGCCCTTAAGTCTGTGAAGCACTGCTGGTAGAGTCAGTGCATGAGAAAGCTGACACTTATCGAAGCTTAGTACTGCAACAGATAGGCATGTGATTAGATCTTTGCACAGATTAAGTATCTATTTAAGCACTGATAAGATGGAGGAATACAGCAATCTCATCTTTGGGGGAGAAAAATATAACTCCAAGTGCTGCGTACAAGAAGGCAACATGGCAATATGGCACACCTCAGAAATATTTGTCTGGCACATCCACGTTGCTAACCATAAAGCATTAACACTAGTAACATTTTTAAGACATCTCAGGGGCTTAACCTTGTACCATACTACTCCATCACCCAACTCAATCATACTATGGCTTTTTTTTGGTTTTGTCTGTGTGTTTGCTCAAATCAGCCCCTTGTTGTTCAAGATGTTTACATCAATGGCATTGATATTAGAGTTTATGTGCCATGGTCTGCAATGATTTGGTTTAGTTTCTAAGACTCACCACTCTTCTTGAGAAGCTAGTTATCAGTTCTTTGGGCTGATAAATTTAAACAGCAGAATTTGTCTCTTAAACGGTTCTAAAATAATCAGTTCTTTCTCCCAGTTAATATCACTCATGGCTGGTAACTATATTTTGGATAGTCACACAGTGACAACTGTCAGAAACTGTGAACACAGTTCAAGAGACAAAAACAACAGTCAGGTGGAGGGAGATGACCCAGTTTTAAGCTCACCCCTGTTACAAAAGCCCTGATGATGCTTATAGACATAGGCTGCACTGCCAAGCACTTATGTCCCTTTGCTGAATCACTGCTATTCAGTGCTCCACTCCCCCGTTTGTTCCATTGCCTGCTGCACTCTGTTTGCCCACTGTCCCCAGTTGTTAGAGCCCAGAGCTCCCAGTCCAGGGCTCAGCAGACATGGCATGCTGGCAGAGAGGGAGGCGCATCACAATTTAAACCTAAAAAAAAAAAGTAAATTCCTGCATTTACAACCAATTACTTTCAAGTGTTATACATCCATTTAAAAAGTCACAGCAGACTTGCACACTGCTGTCAGCCCATTTGTTTCTGTTCCAAGTTTATTTCACTGCAGCATTTCCCACGGCCACTAAGAACACGCTTCAGCTATCTTGCTGTTAGTCCGTCTCAAGTACCAGGGCAGAGCTACCATTCTCCATTAGGTCAAGAACCCATAACTATCCTCAAGTTCCTCAAGGCCCTGTCCTTTCACAGATCTCTAATTACACACAAATCCTGGTGCAATTCTCTTTTGCCCTATGCTCCAGCAATAGTAATAAACAATTCTGCTTCTTTAGCTGCAGCTGCCTGGAAAGGATTAAATGAGCTCTTCACATTATTTTACCTGAAATAAAGCACTTAAGTGGTAAAAATAACAAGCATTCCCCATTGCTAAAAGAAAACTAAAAGACCTCAAGTGAAAAAGTAACACCCACATTTGGAGAGGCAGCAAACAAAAAAAAAAAAAAAACAAAAAAAAAAACCATAACCCAACCAACCAAACCCCCTTGTTTCACTGGCCACATCTCAGCAACTGCTTCACTCCCTGGAGACCAATGGAAAGAGTGAAAAAAAGAAAACAGAAGCTGACTATACAATTCATTCTGTCCTTTAGTTGCTCAAATTAGTCCCTTTTTCCTGATCCTTTTAGGGTTGCTATGTGAAGTACAAAAAACTTCCATGTGGTTCAAGTAATGCACAACAAAAAGCCAAACGAGCAAATGTGTTAGACCTTTTGCAGGCTTCAAACCCAGAAAGCAGTAAAACTATGGTGGCAAAAAGACACTTTTCTTTTTTTTTTTTCTTCCATTACAGTGGTAATGCACACTGCCCTGGACATCCTCAGGTAAGATCTTGCTTTTCCTTCTGGATGCTTTCTGGTTTGCAGGCAACGTAGCAGAAAGAGCACAGAGTGAAAACATTTGTGATAGTAATTTACAGAAAAAATATAAATAAAAAACTCCAATCTTTTGACTAACATTGCCTGAAGAGCAACAGCGCCTTATACACAACATGTGGCCTCAGTGAAGGCAGTCTGATCCTGCACAGAGAGAACGCTGGACTCCAAGTGCTATAAAGTCAGCCCAGCACAGCACAGCTTTGGGTAACACCACATTCACCCACCTGGATTTTTCTTTCTGTATTTACTCTCCCTGTTTGGGACACCTTGTGCAATTCCTTTAGACAAAGCTTAATGTAATTTACTACAAAGGTGCTGTAAGTAACAGAAATTTTAACTCCCCCTTGCAGTGAAAAATCTGTGGTGAAAATGAAAGAAGAAAAAACATATCACTTACAACATAAGTCTTTGACATTTTGAGGAGAATTCTTTTCACAGGGCTGGTTAAAAAGTAGATCAAAAGTATATGCTCAGTTTTGATCCTAACAATGTAAAACCCATTATACTAAATCATTTACCTGTGGAAAGATTTCAATATATATGAAACTGTCAAAAATCTCCATTATACACGTAGAAGGTACTATGTTATGTTCCAAAAAAAAAAAATTAATGTAAAACCTACAGAGAAATGGGAAAGATAAATGAACATCTACCACAGAGGCTGAGCAATTCCTAAATGGCAAAGGGTCAGAAAAAAATCTTCAGGTTATATTGGGAAGCATTTCTATTATCTTTGTGACTGAGTAGAGCACAGGGACTGCTATCAATAAATGTCCATATATGTTTTATAGTTTGGCTTACTGCTGCCTATTTCGATTTTCACTTGCTGAAGAACAAAAAAAAAATACAGAAAACAAAAAACAAAAAGAGAAGGTCTGCCAGCTCTACAGGAAAAGACTACTAAACAGAGGTATATACTTTGACTTCAAAAAAGACAGTATTTAAACTTTTTTGAATTGCATATTCACAGGAGCACCAATACCTTCCTTCATGAACTAATAAAGAAACCCCGAGGAAACATAAACCATATGCCAAGTTAAGCACATGCTGGGACATCAGCCGTGACTCTGTGTTTCTTCTTAGAAATGCTTTAAAATATTCATGTCAGATAATCATATAACATCCTGAATTTTAAAGGAGTTGAAAGGAAAAACAACTCATCCCAAAGACCAAAGTTCTCTATTTCCAAATAGAAGCCGGGATCCACAGGGATCAATATTCTTTAGTAGCTCCGGTAGTCTTCAGCTGATACACCTGCATTGACTCAAGTAGTTACACTGAACAAGCACCAATATAAGATAGCTCACAGCATGTTCAGATCTCTTTGCTCCCTTTTCTCCAGATTAATTCCTCTTACTTTAAATAACACATTTATTACTGAGGTCAAAACAAGCCTTTGACCTTCTGACTTAAAACATTTTCCAAATTTCAGCCTGCAACACCTCACAAGCCTTCTGAAAGCAATTTCATAAGCAATACAAGGATCACCTACACTTATAGGTCTCTCTGACATTGATAAGAATCAGCATTATAAAACATTGACATTGTAATCTCTGAAACAGATACAGCACATACAGACACCCAGTCTGAAGACCGAAAGGAATTGCTTGGTCAAAACCGTGAAATCTTTTATTGTTTCGCATCCTTAGTGCATGTATCAAACCTAGTGGCACACTATCAACATAGATGTTTGTCTTATGTCACTAGCTTTTCTTCGTGTCCATTTGTTACTAAACAGGACTGAAGAGACTCACAATCTCCATAGTCAGCTCTGGATTCTAAACCTGTGAAAATGGTGAATTTACATCCTTATTGATTCTGAGAGACTTTCTCCTCATTGGATTTCAATACTACCAACTCAGACAATATATTATCACATCTGCCCAGTCTCCAATTTTTATACTGTCCATTAATATCTACAAAGCACTCAAAAACATCAAATCTTTATGGAAAAAGCCGTGGAGATTACAGGAAATGCTGTATTTTGCAGATTTTTTGACTATTCCCAAACAGTACAATAAGTTGCATTCTTTAACCAGCTTTACCATAGAAATTCTGAACTACTTTGTGGAAAACATTTGCCTTCTGTACCATACTGTAGATAAAGAGTCATTTAGACAGTACTTACCCTGTCAGATGCACTTCTTCTGTAGTCTAACCTAGCAGGGCTCTGCAAAGTAGCAGTTAATTGCAGTAGCTCAGTTAGAGCAGGACTGTGCATGCAAGTGATTTCAGTTAAACTCCTTCCAGCTGTGTGATAGAAGAGGGCCATACTCTCCAACACAACAATCAAGGTGGTAGCCAAAGTGACTTGTGACTCGTAAGTCTTCCATTCTCAGATCCACAACAGACATTATCCGTAGCCTTGGGATATTTTTTTTTTTTCACACCTCATTCTATGAAATGGGAAGACCAGCCTTTCCTTCCCCACACTTCCAGTCCCCTCTTTGCACTGTAGCACTGCACAGGTGAAAACACTACAGAAAGAAATACCTCCCTGAGATGACGATACACAGCTCCTAGCTGATACATTATGCTCCTTAGGTCATCCTTTTATCTTGGTGTATATGCATGCAGCAGTGTCAAGACAAGAAGATTTTGACTGAGCTTGCTCAGCCACTAGAAGCAACATAACTGTGTTCATATCCTAGCAAAAGTACCTTAATATATTAATATCTTAGCAAAGCTAAGACACTTCTGGTCAACACCATGTTTTGCCATACTGAGATATCATTTGTCATACCATTAAGTCTGCCACTCACCATGTTTAGTACATAAGTCCTATCATGTCTAGTACAATAATATGTCTACAATTGCTGCAACATAAACACTGAAAGGAAAATATGGTTTGGCTGGTGCATGCAAAAGAGGCTTGAACCTTCAACGTCACAGTTGCTGAGACACAACTGTACCTACATTGTTGTAACAAGGTGAACAGCAGGATTAGAATAAAATGCATTAAAAAAATCAGTTGTTGCAAGCAGGTGCACACTAACAGTTCCTCTGGTGCTCTTCTCTGCCTGCAAAGTTAACGTAACAGTACACATGGGAGAGTACTACTTTTTCCTCTAGGAAGAAAAATAATAATCTTTTTTTGTTTTTAATCCAATAAAACATACACATACAAATAGAGTCCCATGAGAGATCAGCAAAGTCAACATTATAATAGCTAAAGCAAAAAAAGGTTTTTTAAAAAGGCATGAAAAGAGAGAAAGGCTTGATCCTGTGAAGTTAAAGGCATTCTATCCTCAAATCAACAAAGCATTTCTAACGTTGCTCTGTCTTTAAGTTCATGAGTGCTCTTCACAAGTCTCAGCAGAACTATGTAAATACTTAGAGGTAAGTGTGCACTTAAGCACTGTTTTGTGTAAGAAACAGCAGTTTGAGCTCTGCAGAATCAAGGATTGTGTTTAAACCTTCTGTGGCTGATTTTGTGATACAGTAAATTCTAGTGTTTACGTGAACATCACTCCATTCTCATTCATTTCTAATACATCAGAAATGCATATCATTAGATTTAAACTAAATATTTCCTCCTATATATCGCAATTACAGACTTCACAATAAAAGAGAAAGAGGCTTTTATAGGGCTTGAAAGTGCTCATTTCTTGAACTTATTCCTAGTAGTATAAGCTGAAAACGCATTTCCAGCACCAGAATTAATGCAACATCCTCTGTATTCTAGCAGAAAACTCTCATAAAGGAGTAAAAAGTATTCTGTTTCTAAAGACTATACATCAACTTGCAGGCTAATTCCTTTTACCACTTTTCATTTTGTTTTGCACGATACCGATGCTGAAGCTGTAGTGTGCCCGCAAAAATCTAATTTCCATAGAAGATAGGCGTGCCATGGATAGACACAAACAGAAACGGAAGTAGATGTTTTCCTCTGCACTATGAGGATGGGATTACATGGTTCTTTGATAGCTACATAGCTGAAGCACACTTTCATCTCAGAAGAAAGTATTCAGTAGGCAGTGGAACTACCAATGGTAGCATTCTGGCTACTTACTACTGCACTGAGAAAAATAAGTCAAATACAAGCAAGGGGAAAAAGCTACAAGTGATGAATCACGGTTAATAAACCACATGAACAAAAATATGCAAAGGTAACAAAGTCATTACCACTCTGACATTGCCCTTGTATTGTCTGTACATAGTCACTCTTCATACACAATTTTCTTCTGATGCCTCATAGGAATTGCCACTAAATGCTGAGGGAGAAAAACAGACAGGAGACTTAGAAAGAATTCATGTTATATTACCTTATAGTCAAATAAATATGCAGGAAAGAGAATAGCTAGGATTCCTTTATATAGCACAACATGGCATGAGATAGGAAAACTTGGTTGTTTTTTTAAAATACATGGATTTAAAACAAACCTACAACTAGTTAACTTATTTTATAAAAAAGTGTGTCTCTTTTTTTTCAATATCTGTACAGAAAATATTTATGAGAATGAAAAAATTGAGTAAGCAAACTGCAAATTCAGGTCAGATTGAGCCATTGGGTCCTTAATGGATAGATAAAAAAAAGATTTGCAAAGGAAAACAAATTCATTCAACATTCTGTTTTTTCAGCATCAAAAGGAATGAAACAGCAATGTAGTCAAACAGTGCTCATTTTGTTCAAAATGCAAACTTGTAACATTTTTCAGAGGGAATGAGTTTACTGAACACAGGTGAAGCTGATGCTACACTGCTACTATCACTAAGATGTGAATAAAAATGTGACCAAAAAGCCCAGAAAAATTGTGAAATTGTTAAAAAAAGCCCAATTAAATTCTTAAGAATATCATGCAAATTTCCATCAAGTGTATGCACAGCATACTTAGAAAACATGCCAACGTTAAACTGCATGGATGTCCAAAAAACTCTAAAGGACTGAACAACTTTTAAGTCCTTTTTTACTTACATTATTCCACAATGTTCTAATTCTCAAGCAAACCAGCTGTTCCAGGTCTTTGTAGGCTGTTTTCCACAAGCAGTTTCTGCAGAGTCAAAGACGCCTCATTCTTTGATTGGATTACAAGTTTGGCTGATAAAGAGAAGAGCAGAATTCCAATATATTCAGAATTCGTAAAGTTTTTAAAGCCCCAAAGTATATATTTAACATATTAAAAAATGGCAGAAGCATTGAAAACAAAACGAAAAGGAAAAAACATTTGTCAGAGGTAATCATGACTCAACAGAAGTCGGTACTATTTACAATATTGTATTTACGGTCTGGAGGTAAATACTACATCCTTGCAAATACAACCAGCAGCAAACATGATCAGAATGTTAAACAATAAAGACCAGAGAGCCTTCTTTCAGAATAGATCCAGATGCTTGTTAAGCTGAGTCTACACAGAGAAACTAAGATTGTACTGCACCCCAATGTAAAGTTGTAAACCTATGAATAAAGATTGTCATCAATACCCACAGAGTTGGAAACTCTGCCTCGAACAGCAGCAACTCTGAAATGAGTGCCGAGTTCCAGTGCGATCCTTGGCTGCACAAAAGAGAAGTAACAAGAGATCAGGAAGTGGTTCTGCGCATCTCTGAAATACCATCGATACCCATAACAAAATACTGCACACAGACTTCTCATGTTTTAAGGTTCATTGAAAAATTGAGGATGCATAGAAGACATTTTCAGAATCAAACCAAAGGACAAAGAATAAAAATATAAAAGCTGTCTTGATTACCCTTTTTTAAAGGAGAAAATACTTGTTACAGCTCTTAAATCCTGCAGAATTGTCTAACAAGAGCCAATAACAAAACAAACCAAAAAAAAAACAACAACAAAGTGAGACAAAATGAAATTAGATAGAGCTTTTAATAGTAAGAATGATAAACTACTGAAATAAGAACAGAAATAGCAGGTTCCCTGCTCCTAATATCTTCAAATGATTGGATGCCCTTCTGTAAACTGTGCTGTCCTCTAACATGATGAAATATCATTAGGGGAAACCATGGCTGTATTCTCAGGAGGCTGGAAAATTGATCTAACTATGGACCCTCACATAACAGGCAATTTCAGCAGTTTACAGCCAGCAACATGAACTTCCTCTTGTATGTCATCTCTACAATTGATCCTGTGGACAGTAGGAAAAACTGCCACCTGAAACAGAGGGTTGAACCAAGTCAAAATCTTCTCTCTCCTCTTTCCTCCTGAACTCTGCTGCTACAGGCTTTTCCAGGGCACTCTACAAACCAGCAATCCACAGAAAGATCTACACCCCACAGCTTTGCTCAGAAAGCTCACCTGCTATTCTGAGACAGTAAAGCCTCTTCAAACCCTGCGTCACAGGTGAAGACTATGTGCTTTTAAAAAAATAATCACCACACTATTAAAATATACTCCAGCTTACATTGCAAATGAATCTCACTACCATAAATCTTCTTTAATCGTAAACAGACATCAAGTTTCACATATTCCTACTCTGTGTATACTCTCTTATGATGGCCAAGGCCAAAACTGTCTCAAATCAGTCAGTCATCACAGAATTCTTGCTGTTATGCTTTATATTTTTCCCCACAAATCCACATCAATAAAACAGAACTAATACCATTATGAACTTAGATAACAGAACCTGACTTGAGAGCTCATTGTAGTGAAAGAAGTGCCTCTTTTCAGCACAGTGTTTACAACAACTACTGTATAAAATAAAGTTCAATTGTATGATTGTGGCGATCATGATTTAAAAGGATTTCTTTTTCCTCCTGGAAGGATCCGCCAGGTTAGGTTTACAAATCTAGAAAGAAATTGCCTACAGGCACAGAAACAGTAGCCAACTAAGAAGTTCTGAAAGTCTGACCCAAATGAAACTGCTCACATATTAGACAAAACCATCTGTTTAAAAGGGGAAAGATGAGGTTACTTCCTGCCTCTTTTCAGCTCACATTATTCATTGAGATTCTGCATGCAGTGCCTGCATTTCAGATTTCTCCCTGGGAGCTGGAGGAGGCAGGTCCCGCCCAGAGCAAGTGAAAGTGCACTGCCAGCTGAGAGAGTTAAAGCATTGCACAGCAAACAGCAGGGCACCATCCTCCCCCATCTCAGTGGGAGTCTTGCCATCTCTCTCCTGAGAAATGGTAGGAGACACCTCTTGCAATGTAAAGAGCTCTCAGATTTCACTGATGTTTACAAATCAAACTTTATGCCAGGTAAGAGTAAGAGCGTTACACTGTCCAAACAGATAGGTTATTCTTTCACATTGCTTACAGTAGTAACTATAGCTAAAGCACACAGACCGGGAAGATGGTACTCTCGATATCTGTGATGCAGAAAAACCAAGCAGTCAGACATGACTATGTTTAACACCTGTTTGTGAAAAGTCTTCAAGGGCAATCCCACATACAAGTAAATCCAGACTAGACAAGTCACAGGGGAAACAATCTTGAAGAACAGAGATGAACCTTTCAACAAACCAATTATAAATATGATGCCAAGCAAAGAACTAAAGGCGTTGTGGTTGGCATTAAGCTTAGCGTTTGGGGAGTGTTAAATGAGCCACAAAAATGGTGCACCTGCATTCTTCTCTCTCATGTACCACAAGAGAGGTTGACTATCCTGTGACACTACCTCACTCAGCACCATTCCTTACCTGACCTTTTCTTCTCTAATTTCTTGTACGGTCATTGCCTCTCTTCTGATGCTGTTGTCCATTCTCTTCTTCTTCTTGATCACTAGATTACAGACTTGCAAGGGCCTTCTGGACTCATGCCTTTCCTCTCCCTCCCTCTGCTGCCTTGTTTACTGAATTCCTCATAATTTATTCTCTCTCCTTTCCTCAGTGATATATTCCTTCCTTGTGCATTGAAAGGGTTTTCACACTGACTGATCCGAGCTCTTAAAAAGATCAAAAATAAGGATGCACTTTTTTTAGTTACAAATTCTTTGTTTGTGCATGATTGAAATTCTGATTAAACCATGGGAAAATTACAGAAGTCACATCATCTCCATACAACAAAATGCCTGTTCATCGTCATATACCAAAAACCACAAGACTTATTTGTAAAAAGCTGCACTTCCAAAGCATAGCTCAGTGTTTTTCTCAAATTGTATTTAATTTGATGTCTTTTATTCCAAATTGCTTTGCTTTACTTTCTAAGTGTTGTCATTATTTTACTATTATGAGGTAGTCCTCAGTTTTTTCTTACTCTGGGAATCATCTTGGTTCAAGTCTAAGTCATCAAATTAAGCACAAGCCTGTTAAAAAAATACAAAATTGCTTTAGATTAATTCATTTCTTTTCCTTAAAAGAAAAAAAAATAAAAATTGAAAGAGAAAAAGTTTCTTATTTCCTCTCTTGTTTGGGTGCTTAGCTAAATCATGCCTGCAAATAAAAAAAAAGGTAAAAATAGGAAAATATTTTTGCCTGCCTGTTCTGTGTATTATTTCTCTCTGCCAGACACACTTTACCAGTCGCCTCGCTGAACTTCCTTGTCTCCACACTGCATTCCTGTGCTAGTCTTTTTACTTCGAGGAGAGTGTTATCAGTGCAAAGACAGCCTGCCTAGGAAATCTCTGGGGAGAAACCTTCTTTTCTAATAACATCCCTAATTGTATTACTCAGCAAATGACACTACTTCTCTGTGCAGTGTTCAGTAGCTCAGATGACTCCTGTCTGCAGTGAAACTGGACTGGAGCAACTTAATGTTGGGTTTTTTGCAGAGACAGCCCTCAAGGTCAAAGGAGAACGACCAGTTCAGCCCTCCTTCATGAATCCTCGTGCTTTCCCCAGGAGGATAGATTAGTCACTCCAGACCAGTGCTTCTCTAAGGCCATTCCCAGAGGGCTGCCTTGTCCTTGCACATATAATGGGTTAAAGAGCAGCATGGAGATGCCCCTTGCTGGCCTGCTCGTCTCTTGGCTGTCACCAGACACGTTAGAAGCACTGTTCCCCTCTCGCTACCCCCTATGAGGCACACCATCCCCTAAACGATTAAAACCAACACCCCAACCACCTCAGGGAAATGGCACCTCTAGAGAACAGCCGTGTCATGGCTATGGCACATGGGGAGCCTCAGGCAAACAGCTCTTTGGGGCTAACGGCAACCATGAGCCAACATCTGCCTCAGGGAAATGGCCATCACATATTGAGCTCTGCAAGGAGCTACCTCAGGGAAACGGACACTTAAAATGATATCTGCTGCACTCCTACCTTTCCTTACGTGCCCTACAATGCTGAGGGCTGCAGGACACACTGAAATCAACCAGCCCAAAAGGCAGAATTTTCACACCTTTCACACCCATGAAGACAGCTCAGAGTCCTGCGCTGGAGCAGCTGTACCCAGGGAGCTGCGTGTGGCTGCCTCTCCCCTGCTGCTGGGCTGCCATGGTCACCAGTCCAGGTCCAGTCTTACTTCTTCTGCCTCTGTTTCGTAGTCACACCATCCACAAGTGACTAGCATGACCTCTCCACAGCTGATTTGTGGGCTGGGGTTTATCTGGGGCAAAAGGTTGACAGGACTCCCTCCTGCATAGACACTCCATCATGTTCTCAGCTATAGGGCACAGCACTTTTCCTCCCTTTCCTCCCACCTGCCCTGAGGAGTCCATCACCACTGAGCTCAAGGTTCCTGTCCAGGAACCACGCTCAGGAAGTTGGCAGTGTGAAATTGGAAACAGAGATAAATTATGCAGGTAAACTCTGCTCCCAGAGGCTAAACCCATTGCCACAGCAATCACGGGGAAACACAACCCACATTTAAAAGGAGGAGAAGGGGAGCTGTGCTGCAGATTTCCACAGCCGCTCAATAAAAGTCACCACACTAGGCTGGAAGGATGGAGGAGGAGAGGAGGGAAATCACATCCCTTTCTGAGGCCATTTTAGTTAATATCTGCTGCAACCATATGTGTGCTCATAAAAACAATCTCTGCATCAAATATTAAAGAATTTCCAGGGAAATCTGTAAGTTCTGTACTTACTGCACTCAATCTTTTTTGTTCATTCCATCAGTCCTTATTAAATAATTAATAACAGGTAAAAAATGATCTTTCACATTAATACAATTCCTATCACTGTTAAAAGAGCAGCTCCATCTGATGTTCACCATCTAGGACCACGAGATGCATGATGTTGATATACCCTTTACATTTAACTTTCGAGCTACCGGGCATTTCTTTTCCTCTGGGCTTCAACCAGAACTTCCCACCCGACTGTACTCGCAAGAGACTCACTATGCCAGTGACAGGCTCATAGAGAGATCTGGACATCACGGCTGTCCATGGCCCTCTCTTCCGGGACATGGTTGGCTCCTAAGGTTTCAGCCACTCACACTTCCACACGTTTTGCCACTCTGCACGTTCACATGGGCCTCCAGCCCCTTCCCTTCTCTCAGGCACTACCAGCAAGACCCTCTCCCAGCTTTCTGCTTGCCCCTAGTAGGGTGTCAAGTGGGCAGCAGAAGGCCATGTGCTCCTCCAATACCATGCAGTAGCCCTTGGGACAACTTGAATCAATTCCTCCTGTTGCTTCTCCCAGGAGTTTTCTGTCCTTCGCCTTCCCTTTTTCCTTAGAAGCTCCCCAAGACTGTTGCCATGGAAATCCCCAATTATGAACCCTTCTTAGACTCTGAGCCTCAGGAACAAGCCCCAGGAAAGAAGAAGAAAGCATGCTTCTTCCTTCTTCTAGCAACAGCGTTTCTTGGGTTGTGCCCACAAATGGCTATGGTTCCTGCAAAGGAGGACCTCGCTGGCTGCCCTGCAGAGCAGCGCTCTGGGTTCAAGCTGTGTTTCACTCGGTCTCAGTGCTGCAGTGAGATGAACTCCACACCACGAACACATCACAGATCATCACTGTACACCACAGCAAATAGCTTGTCATTTATACTTACAGAATAGCCAAAAGGCACTTAAAAGCATTGGGTACATCAGTGAAAAATAATTCAGAACTACTCTGGTTCTCCAGTTTGCCAGTGCTCAGCTAATAATGTTCAGAGTGCTCTACTTATATCCAGTAAGTATGAATTTACATTAAAACGGTCATTCTACCACAATAAAGTAAAAGGTATTTCCCTAGGAAAATGGAATGTTAAGTGACATATAAGACTGAAAAACTTCCCCATAAACCTTTGGGTTTGACTTTGCACATTTTGACATTTGATATTGTCGTTGGTGAATTTTGTAAGAGGTATTTACACTTAAATTGGGTTAAAGCCGTTAACACGAAAGAACAAACCTATATTTTTCAGCATAAGTACAAATAATATTTTTTCATTTCTTGATTAAAATGTCATAGAATTGAAGAAAATGTTATTTGGCAAGGAAATAATGCTAATGTTATGCCCTAAATAGGATAATTGGTAACGCACTAGGAAAGATAGTAAGAAGTGATACGTGTCTATCCACCACAATTCACTGATAGGCACTTTATCTTTAACCAATATAGTGTCTAATAGGCACAATAACTGGAATATGAAGGAAAAGCCATTTTCATTTCCAATACACTTTACAGGGATGCTTTTACAATTTAAGTACCATTCTTAACCCATTTTCACAGGCCTTTACCTTAATGCAACAAAATGAAAGTGACCTTAGGGACATTTTCTCCTCTCCATCATAGACAACACAGGCAAACTATATGAACTCCCAGACATGAAGATTGTTGCTCTTAAATGGGACTGTCTCAGTCAGAGCACAAAGACACTATACAGACACTGAGGCATAACTATATATTTACTTTCCCAGTAGTGTAATTTGCTACACCGTGATTGGTGATGCAACTACAGTTTACAAAATCATAGTACAATTATTCAATGCAGTTCAATTTGCAAAATGCTCTCTGGCAACTGGCTAAAAATAATTGTCTCAGTCTGAGCGAAGCATTTCTCAATAATCACTTTATTATTTTTTTTTTCAATTACTTCACAGTTAAGTGAAATTTCTTACCTCTGAATGGCTCTACTTGAACTTATTTAAAAACGACCACCTTCACCAACTCCAAAAACAAGGTTAGCTTTTCCTTCTCTTACAGCGAAACATGGCAGTTTCCAATGTAACGTAATAATAAAGAAATCCAATAGTTATCTAAATGTGAGACACTGTCAAGAGGAATTAGTTCCAAAATTTTCCTCAACTGCCATTGAAAAGCAATGTTATATTCAATCAAGCAAAGGACAAAGTGCAGAATAAATCTCATATGACTTCTTTCAATTACATATTTCAGTCACACAAAAGAACACAAGTCTTTCAATCTATTTCGCTCACCATAGACAAAAACTGGAAAAAAAGGCATCAAAATCAAAAGTATTGATAATTTCAGAAATACATATTTCAATTTTTGTTTTATATAAACTGATCATGTGGTTATGTTTTCATAATTACTATAAAACTGAAATAAAAATATTTTATAAAAAATCCTATATTTTCTCCAATCTTACTTTAGTAGAAAAATCAAAAGAAGCTATTCCAGATTGAAGTCTTTCCAGGGTATTTGGTACCAGGTATAAAAAAATAAATCTTATTCAAAAGCTGTGTTTAAAAGATATGTATTTTTAATCTTTAGAGAAAACCTTAATACATTTTTTTTGCTTTTCATATGACAGCCCTTTGAAAGGTCTGAGGCTGAGCCCAGGAGTTTCCTATCTAGTCTCTCTATCTAGAGATAATTAAGTAATTATCATGACTCAGTAGTTTCCGGGGAAACAGGAATTGGTTTGTGAGCTCCGATTAATAAATCGTGGAAGACAGAACTGCTATTTACATCCCTATCTCTTCCAGGACTGGTATACATGATTAAGTAAAATAAATTACCCCTGCCCACCAAACTGGCATAGCTGATTTCCCCTTGCCTGAAAGATTGAATTGCAAAGACCTCCACTGGTGCTGCGGTGTGGCAGAAAGAAGAGACAGGTACCAAATTCACAACATTTATCAGAAGAATGGTTCAAAGTACACAAGCTCACTCCACTTCTTCTTTTGGGAGAAGATCAGCTCCCACATAGCCAAAGAAACACTTTTTCTCTGACCTCACAAGAAATAGGATCATGTCCTGTTTCTCACAGTCAGGTTCTAGGGATTAAAGATGAAGACTGTATTCAGCCCCACTGGCAATCACAGAAGTGTTAATGAATGAATTTCTGGGTACAAAGCTCTCCTGCTCAACTTTTAAAAATCCATGTGCTACCAGTGAGCAACGCCAACTCTACATCTTTGTCTGCATGATTGTTTGCCATTTTTACTCTGAGGTTGTTAGCAAGTTGAGATGAAGGATGACAGAAAAGTGAGTTCTAAAATGTCCTTTAATTTGGTGTTTGATCAATGTTCCGACAAAGGTTATCAAACAGGTCAGGTGATTTTCATGGACAAAGTGTCTGTACGGTGATAAGAAAAGTGATGGAAATAGTGACAGAAAAGAATCGTTCTCTTGTCACTCTAGATAATGTTACAGACATCCTCATGTAGTTTTACTGCCATGGGATAAGTGATAAATTATGTATATGGCACGACATCATGCTGATTCTGGGGAGGGCATCATGAAGGTGAAATGCATACCTTCTGCTCATGAATGTCAATATAACTGAAGTTTTGGAATCAATACTGCTGTCAGACCACTAGAAAACAAAAAGGACAGAAAATATGTTGTCTGGGTGCTTGCCATGAATGAAGGCTGAACAGAAACTTCACTGTTAGAAAAGGCAACAATAAAAGATCCACAAAACCCCACTTTGTGGGATAACAGAACTGATTTTTAAAAGCTTCCCTTCAAGTCTAGAGCACATCAAATTCTTTAAGTATTGAAAAGAAGAAAGAAATCATCGCTAGCTAGACCTTGATACCGCATAACAAGGCTAAAAATCAGTAAAAGAAAATACACTTTTGAATCTGTTTTCTCAAAGTACTGTCTGGATATTTCTCTTCTCTAGATTTTTTCAGCCCGAGGGCTTGACACAGCTCCTAAAGGCAGTATAATATGCTTATCTCCTTCTTGCTTGGTGGAGACTGCTTATATATCACACACACCGGAACATGAGAAAATGCTTCTGCAGTTGTGTAAACTGTAAATAATTAGCAAATGCTGATGACAAAATAGAAATCAAATATAAGCAGCTCACTATAGAGATTTATCTTCTGACATGTGGATGAAGAAATACAGGTACACATCTTTTCCCTAAGTACCAAAAAGCAGTAATTCTCTATTTTGAAATTACGTGCTTTTTTATTTGATCACTGTTCCGAGATCATTTCTCGCATACCAACAATTGTCCTTGTAGGACAGGGCAGTAACACAGTCTGGCCATTCCAATATCTTTAAGAAATTTTACGGATTCTTTGCCAAAAAAGTAAAGCATTTCATCACAGAGGTCACAAATGCAGGTGCCAATACCTGTTTCTGGCACAGACAAGAACATGAACGTAAATGCTACCGCACTGATAGCGCCCTAACGCTGCCACACGTACTTGTTGCAAGAGACTGGCAACAGAAACCTTAAAATCAGCTCTGAATGGGACTGTAGATGTGAGATGCATATACAGAGCTTTACAACTTAATATTACATTGACTATACAACTTGAAAATTCACATTCAAGGACTAAACCTACAAGAAACTTTTATGCTAGAAAGAAAACAAACTGAAGACAAAGATGAGATACCACAGAATGACAGCTCTAGAAAGCCTGTAAAACATGCTTGGGATTTGGGCTTGATTTTGACATTAATAGGAGCCACTGGCATCATTTGATACTATATTCTGTGCAATCAAACATGTAATTGTTTCATATATGATGCCAGATATCCCTTAAGAGCTTCATCTGACATATGTCACTTATATGAAAGAATTTCATAAAGACATTGCCTATTGAGCTGTACAGACTCATGAATACATTAGCATTGGCAAAAGGTCAGCTTTTTCTTCTTTTAGCATAAGAAATTAAAAGAGCAGAACAACCACTTTACTCATGTCAGAACTTGTTCTACACCTAGGCATTACTATTACAGAAAATATATTCGAGTTCTTTCACCTTCCGCTACAAACAAAAATAGCTTACTCCTCACTGGGGAAATGCTCAGAACATTGCATGGGGTACAGACAGGTTTCAGGTCCTTCAAATTTAACAGCAGTTCTAAAATCACCTGCTAAAAACATCATATCAGCTTTAATTCTGTCCATAGAACAAGGTGTATCCAGAATTAGAAAACCTGACAATATCCAATTGCTCACCGAACAATAAAACCATCATAGCCCCATGGCAGAAGAAAAAGCGTTGGCTCACATTACACACTGGTCTGCCTGAAAGAAAGAGGCTGTAAAAAGACTGAGGAGTAGAACTGGAGCTCTAACTAAACATACCTAAAAACACAATTTTAATCATTGTATCAATGATCCCTGATCAACTAGAGAATTCCGTTTCTCACATCATAAGAATATTTCTTTCCATTAGAAGTAAAAAAAAAAAAAATTTAAAAAAAGCTTGAAAGCAAATGCCTTCCAATGGACCTTCAACATTTATATAACTTTGTATTGCCTGAGCTGGGCTCCTCCATTACAGTCCTTTGAAAGACTGAAAGAATTTCAGTATTCTAGTTCTTTGTTGTTTGGGAGTATAAGTGAAATAGGAGTACTTAGATTCTCAAGCAAAAGTCTGTATCTCTCTTCTGCCTTACTTGTATAAGATGATGGAAATTAAAGTGAGACAAGGGCAGTGGGTTGCTTATTTGGGACATGCTGTTTTAGAGAGACGCAGTATCTGTCATCGCCATGAGGGAGGAATAATAACATCAACTAACTTTCTATTTCTGTAAGCAGTATTTCTTTTAAACTGAGGTTTTGTAACACCGATTCATTTTTGACTCAAACAATTTACCAAAATTCAGGATCCAGAGAGTTGTTTTGATTAGGAGGAGGATATCATGATGGAACCAAGTAATTTTCAGTTGAAGTAATTTACTTATCTAGGACATATGAAGTTCTGTTTCCCTGATCCCAGGATCAAACACTACAGCCTGTCATCAGTCACAGCTTGAAGCCTTGCCCAGCCTGCAAACAGACAAAGATTTTTTTTCTTCATAGGCACAAACCCAATGACATGTCCCTCTAGTTTCTGCTCTCCATCACACTCCAGTTGTGATGCAGCTTGCTTTTCTCCCATGTTATTTCATTACAACCCCTCAAGTCCTCTTAAAGTTGCTAACACGAAAACAAAACTCAGGGAACTGCTTGGTAAAGCCCCCTAGGAAAAAGCTTTCGAAGGTGCTGGGGTCCATTGGTGCTGATCACTTTTTAAGTACCACCTCCTAAGAGCACAGGAACAGGCAATTCCAAAATGCCAGAAGCCAAGCAGATGAGGCGGAAGGCCAGCCTGGCTGAGCAAGATCTTCTACTCGAACTGAGATGTGAAAAGATGGTGTATTGCCAGTGGAAACAAAGACAGGCGATACAGGAGGACCACAGGGATGCTGTTCGCTGCTGCAGGGCAGAAATTCATGCTGCCAAAGCTCAAGTAGAGTTGAAGCTGGACAGCACTGGGAAGGATAATAAAAACGGCTTGTTTAAATGTGTTAATAACAAAAGGCAGGCCAGAAATAACACTGGGCCATTACTTGATGAGCACAGACACCTTATAAACAGGGATATAGACAAAGCACAGACATTTAATGCTTTTTTCACCTCTGCCTTCAACACTGATGATGGGCTCGGGCTCCCCCGGAGCTGTGGGCTAGAGGACTAAGACAGTGCAAATTATAAATGTTTTACACCAGTTGCTCACTCCAGCTTTATTGAAGTTTGGCCTAGCTTGTAAGTTTAAAATTGTAACAGGTATTACGTGGGATCAAACAGTGCAAATTGTCTCATGGAGCAGGTTTACTGTGTTTTAGGCGGAAGAGCCATCTCACAAGATTTCAGACAGAATAAAGAAAAAAAAGCTATCAGAGCACCACAAGAATATCGTTTATGAAAAGGAAAACACTAACATTTAGTTATCAAATCCAGATAGGAAGTTTGATCTGTTAAGAGATTTTATTCAAAAGGTAGAAAAAAAAAAACGAATTTGCTTGAAGGGTGGGGAAAAACAATAGTCATAGAAAAAGTAGGG
Organism: Cuculus canorus; assembly: GCF_017976375.1. NCBI lineage: Eukaryota > Metazoa > Chordata > Aves > Cuculiformes > Cuculidae > Cuculus > Cuculus canorus. Next base: position 8,844,888 of record NC_071407.1, read on the forward strand.
TCAAATTGATAGTCAAGACACCTCACTTTTCAGTCCTGTGTAATAATGGAGAAGTTAGGTATGTCTCAGCTCCATTCCTATAGAACATCTGGCCAGCCTTCTCCTCAACACCTACAGACAAGGCATACAGAGCTCTTCTGAGGGATCTATTCCCATTTTACACTACCTTTTCCTAACTTCCAACTAGAATTCCTTCTTCCACATTAAACTGATATTTTACTGTTCTGTCTCAAATATAGAAGAACAATTAGCTGCCACCCACCGTACAAAACCAGTTGCAAATTAGGATAATGTTATGCTGTATATTTTTTCTTTATTTTAAAAAGAACCACCTCTTTAAACCTACATTCTATGATTTCTAAACTCTCCCTTTGAGGTATGTCCATACCACTATTAATCAATGAAATATGTGTTTTTGCAAGAATATCACCTTGCTGACATATGTTTAGCTGTTATCCACTCCAAGACCTTTTCCTGCCATTCACACTGCCTGGGCAGTTATTATTCTCCATTTTTCCCTCCAGCTTGCCCTGTATCTTCCCTAGGTATAAGACTTTGAAAAGCTGAACCTGGTGTTGATTTACCACTTTCTGACAAATTAATAAGGCCCTCTCCGATTTTGTGTTCCATCATCCTTACAGCATACGAGTTTGATGTCCTCTGTGTATTTGACCAATATAACCTCCACTTCATTACCCAAGTTATTAATGAAAATACTGAATACAAACAGGCTGGTTCAGCTCTGGCAGTGAACTACAACTAATTTTGAGTGGTTGCCACTTCACTGTTTGCAGTGTTTTCATGCTGGACATATTTCCCTGTGTAGCATATGAAGATGCCATGAGAAAGTGTCAAAAATCTAAGTAGGAATCAAGCCGTAAATCCCCCCTATGCACTGTACCTAATATCCTGCCCCAGAATGAAATCAGGTGAGTTAGACATATGTTCCTCACAAACCCATAGGGTTTTTCTAATCACTTCATCAGCAGCAGCAGCTCTTAAATTGACTGTTTAATAATTTGTCCCAGAACCTGTCCTGGGGTTGAAGCTGGGGTAATTTTTCCTGAATTTCTCCAGTTTAATCCATTTTTCCTCCTTTTTTCCACCTGAAATCTTTAAGTGACAACTTTGTGAAACTCAACCTATTAATAAAACATACTCTACAAAAAAAGATAACCACAACTAACATCCCGAAAAGTGACCTGCATATAAAGAGAAGTGCTATTTATCTGAACATTCTCAGGAGTTTCTCAAAGGACTATGGCTCATCCAGTGAAATGGCCAGAAAACAGGAACGACTGGGACTACTTATTCTAGTAAGAGTATGAATCAGAGAGGATATGCTGGAAGGATACAAATGAGGGCACAGCATATAGAAGTTAAGCCAAATGCTCCAGTTAATCCTCCTGTGATGCAAAACAAGCAAGCAACAAAACTGAAAAGCAACCTTTTAAATGATAAAAAAACCCACGTTCTTTTCATTTTAAAAGGACAGCGTATGGACTCTTGTAAAATGTCTTTTATAGTGAGGGGAAAATACATAGCAGAGAGGATTAGATATTTCTGCAAAGAAGAGCCAGAAGCAAATGCCACCTGCTCCACAGAGGATCAGCAAAGCATTGGTTTAGATTCAACAAGGCAAACCAAGAGCATGGCCACAGGGAATTGCTGCCGCACTGCTTTTGATGCCCAAATGCTGATCATGCTCACTACCTGCTCACTCTCCCAGCACATTCCTGCACTTATGCTTCTGCCAACAATCACTGGTTACACCCTTCTTCCCCTCTCCCCCTGCTTTGCAATAGTTTCCTTACCGCTTTGCAGCCATACAGAACCCGATCAGTCTCAATTACTCTACAGTAAGTACTTGCTCCAGGATTAGAAATTTAAATAATGTGACTGACCCACAGAGCACTGTGGTTAAAACTTGCCAAATTTTCTCTTGCTTATGTGTTCTGCATCTGGTCTTATTTACATTGCTGTGCATTCACTTCCACAACTCACTTAGCCTTTTATCCCCCTTCAAAATCACTCTCTTAGCTGAAAAACTGAAGTGAAAGACAAATTTAGCCTGGGACCACACATCAACTACTGTGCTCCTCACCCTCCTCATTCCCCATAGCAGCATAATTCTTTTTTTGTATTATTAAACCTAAACAACTGTAAAGAGTCATAGTAACATAGAATAATTTGAGTTGAAAGAGACCTTAAAGATCATCTAGTTCCAACCTCCCTGCCATGGGCAGGGACACTAGATCAGGCTGACCAAGGCTCCATCCAACCTGGCCTTGAACACCTCCAGGGATGGAGCATTTTTGGTTTAAGCCTTTTGTTTTGATCTGTACAAAGCCCAACTCAGCCCAATTTCTATTTATATTCCCACTTTTGCTCTATCTCCTTGCCCACCAAGACATTTACTGCACACCGCTCAAAGTCTGCTCTGAAGATAGAATTATTAATTCTTCTAGGCCTTTTTATAGTACCTGTCAGGATAATACTAGCACTTCATAAATGTCAAAGGTGTTGTGAAACAAATATCATTTGTTTGAGGAGGGGGGAAACTATCTCCCCACCTCAACACTTCTAGGTAAAGAACAAAGGCAAAGAGAAAATAATGCCAATATTGCACCGGAATTTTGTGCGTCCAAATGAGCCACTTCACACCTAACATTTTTTACAAACTATTGCAACGTGGTTATTGGTTCAAAGCATATCTACCCCGAGTTTGTTGACTTGGTTTGCAACTGCAAGTCAACAGTTCTGCAAAGCAGACCCCAGAGCCCATAACGATGCATCAGAGAAAAGATTACACAAGAAAACACGAGAAAAGTGCTTAGTTCACACAACTTATTCCATAACAATACACTGACAAAGGCATTGAGCAAATCCAGCTCTCCAGTGAACTATTCAGAAGAGCTTTCATTAGGGAGGTATCAGCTTGGGCCCTGCAGTCTCCGGCTATAAAGAACCCAGACCACTGGTCCGCTCAACATGCCCTTGCTTCATTCTTTTGAATACACACACATTCCTCAATTTTTCTCCTCATTGCCTCCCCTAAGAAACAGCTTGCAGCTTACCTCCATTATTCATTCTTCCCACTCCAATGCTTCCATTGCTTGTGTGGTTGTGTATTTAAAGGCCGTTTCCTAACTGCATGCACACAGAGGGCTGCATCAAGGTTGCACAAGTGTTCTGGGAGCTTGACATTGCAAGTTTAATGTATTTGCAAGTCTATGGTCACATATGCCTAAAATACAGCAGAATTAATAAATAATCACGCTTTGCACTTTTTTTACTTAGTGCTTAATAAGAACCAGGGGAAGAACACCACATAGCCCATGCCCTCTCGCTCACCTTTTCTTTTGCACATCCCTAGGCTATGTGATTTGCAACCTGAGAAAGGAAAAACAGAGCAGAAGACCATTACAGCATGGCATGGCCTCTGCTGATGGGATCAAAATTCAGACGCATCAACACACTCCTTACATGCTGACTATCTTTCTATAGTCATGATAAGCAGTTTGGGCTTCGGCTAGAAATAAGAGCACCCATTGGAGATCAGTGATTCAAACCATTTTGTCAGATAAGCAGCATGACTATCTGCTGAAGGAAGACACTGCAGTTTGTGTTTGTTATCCTCATTTTGGTACAGTGACCTAATGTAAATTTAGTGCAGCGAGTTAATATATTTAGTGATTTGCTAAACGGTGAGATTTAATCTTTTCAGTGCCCCAATTCTAGCTAGAAAGGCACGTGTGGAAGTAACTGGCTTGTTCAAAAACTACCATTGATTGTGTTACTAAGGTTTAATATTAGTTATTCAAAGCGGATTTATTTTGCTAGAAGAAGAGGGATTTCTCTCCTTGGCTACCAATAAAGCATGTGCCCTTGAAACATTAATGTTTGCCCAAGGAACTTTTACATTCCTCAGATGGAGGAGCTGTCATGCCACCGCTTCTGAAGCTCACTTGCCGCAGCCAGCTCGAGGGCTTACAGCACATGGCATGTAGTACAGCCAGTGCTCCTACACTCCCAGCAGTTGCACATGATCCCAGTTTCCATCCAGATCATGCTCATCCAGCCACCACTGACCAGTGCAACCTGTCTAGGAGCCACAGTGTGTGCTATGGCCCTGCGATAGACCTCAGGTATCAAGGGCCCCTGATGAAATTCAGCTTGGGTTAGAATTGCTCTGTTTTCAACAGATCTTGCACTGAAACTCAGTGGAGACTGTTTCTCCAAGGAGCTGACCTGCTGGTGACTATAGTGGTAAACTATATTACCTAGATAACAATATTCTTCTAATAATAGTTAAAAGGGCTGTTTATTTGGGGAAAGTAATATATATACACATACATATACTACAGCAAAACTACTTGTGCTGCATGATGAACGCCTGTCTTCTATTTAGGCTCTTCAGAAATAGCAGACATACTTTTTCAGTAAGCAAGTAGAGAGATCACCCTACCAAAGCTGCAGTAATTAGAAAGTTCTTAAGAATACTCAAATATGAATAATAATCCCTTGTTCAGTGACCTGAAGGATCTTAAGAACCACGTGGTTTTGATGAAGAAATTGAGGAGCCTGAGCTAAGCATATCCAAAAATCACACTAACTGCAGCCTAGCGCTGAACACCCAGGAGGTAGATTTAGTCTGAAGTTAGTGCCTTTGTGTATGTTTTGTTCTTGAGCATAGCATTTAGTCAGAAAAAAGGCATTTACTGCTCTCTGGAAAGATACACGATTAGTCAGCAACTTGCATCACTACATGTTTTTAGTGTGTATTTCAGTTGTGCAAGTTACAAGAGCCTTTGCTTTTGGCAAAATCAATAAATAGCTCACATCTTTCACAGGTTCAGCCCCGTGTTTGTCAAATCTATTAGAAGATAGATTTTGTCATTTACAGCACTTTTCATCTTGTGTAGCCCTAAACACCAGCAGCTGGACTGAGATTGCCTTTTCAGAGTTCACAAGGGACTTCTGCTGTCAGATCTAAGCAAGACTGTAAGACTATTTCTCAAAGCAAGATTTATTGAAGGGCTAGCATCTGGTGACAAATGTTGAAGGAATAACAAAATCCTTTGTATTGTGGGCTTTCTTGACCTGCCTGTTTATTAATGTTCATCTTTCCTCATAACTCAAAAGCACAGCTTTGCGCTTCTGATGCACCCTTATGAAAACAAAATACTGCTGTTGCTGCTGCTGCTTGTGCACATGGGAAAAATCAGTTCATTAAAATGTTAGTGTGGTAGTTGCCAATGACTCCATTTGTTTGCTTCCCGCACTTTCCCTATCCAAACGTAACTAAAAAATCTCTACCAGCTCCACAAAAGAACTGACAGATCTTCCAGGAGTTAGAAGATGACAAATTTCTAATTTTTCTTCATTTTCTATTTAAAAGTTCTGATTTCTGCCACGAACAGGGACACTATGCAAGGATATGTAACTACTACTGTCATTTCAGAGCACCTCAAAAGTGCAACTGAGACTCTGCTCTGCCATGTGTCCTGGACATTCGCTATTGCTAGAGATGGTGGGTTTTCCCTCAATATTTTCCAGCCTCAGCACAGTGAAATAAAAATTCAAAGAGACTCTTTCTGGCTGTCCTTATCAGAAAAATTTCCTAATGTGTTTAAGGAGAGCATTTTGTGAGGCTCTGTATTAGGAGACCAAGAAGTGGTTAAACTATGCTCCTTTTCTTGCGCTTAGTAGTTTCCCTTACACATCTGATCTAGTGGGATGTGTCCCTGCCCATGGCAGGGAGGTTGGAACTAGATGATCTTTAAGGTCCCTTCCAACCTAAGCTACTCTATGATAATCAGACGTTTGCATCTTGTTTCTGTTGTGCAAGACCTTAATCTAATGGGACACTAATACTGAGTCAGATAACCGTACAGAAGCAGTCCTTTGTGTAGCCTGCACTCTTTCTAACAGGGCTGCTTTCTACCTCGTCTTCTGGACCTCAGCCTGAGCAGCCATTTCCACCCTCCTAGACTGCAATGACTGAATTTAGAAGACAAAAGCTAAATCAGATCTTTTAAAACAGTTAATAGGAAAAACACAGTGTTGTGCTTCACCAACCTAAAGTCCCTCTTGTTCTGCAAATGCCTTACTGGGAATAATTCATCAAAATAATACCCCAGATTCAATCACAATTATGCCCTTTGCATAACACAGGCACAAAGTGAAAGCTTCCATTATCTCTGTGTTCTTACATCAATATCAGCTAGAATTGTATCACTGCAGCTCTTCGGTTCTGACTAGCTCACTGCTAACTGTGACTCTTAATTGGCTGCAACATTGCTGCTTTCCAGGTTTCCAATTCGTATAGGAATCAAATTTGTATTTGTATAGGAGCATTAGGCATAATATTCGCCTAGCAATTTCCCTAGTGGTAGTCAGACTCCACTTTGTTTCAGAAGTATCACAACATTTAAAAAAATATAAAATAAAAAAAAAACAACAAAAATTAATCAAAACTGGTCAGAATTCCCACTTGTTCTCTGTAGATGGCTATTGCCCATATTAACATGTTTCTGTGAGCATCTCCCAGAGTACTGTAGTGGCTGGAACCTTCTTAGAAGCAGCTAATTCTAAACTAAACTACGTATAATACTTAGGGAAATAAGACTTGCATTGCAACCAGAACTTGATTTGAGAAAATAATATTATTCCCTATGAGGAACTGAAAAGAGTAGGCACATCAGTAGAAGTGAGCAAAACCTGAATTTTAAAACCTTATTACAGTTCTTTCCAGGCAACCTGTTCTGCAAAGGTTTGCAGATATATCTAATTTACACCCTGAAATTAATCCTATTGTTTCCAAAAGCTGATATTGTGGCACCAGAGCACCCTTTTGAGCCAGAATTCAACACACAGTTTGCAGAGGCACTCACTGCCAAGCTAAGCACTAGTATCAGTTTTTGCAATACCAGTTCCTCGTACTGGGGAATCAGATGTGTGGTTTGGGGCAGCAGCATTATGCACTGAGATCTCTGGATGTGCTTATACAAAATACAGGGTAATGAGTCTCCAAACCTGATCTTTGTGATAAATCAGCAGATCTCAACTCAGAAGTAAGACTCAGATCCAATGGCTTAATTGCATAGCGATGTAAGAAAGCCTTACTCAACACACTTATAAAACCCTGATAACAAAGGAGTTGAATTATTTGTAGTAATTATTGACTAACTCATTATAAGACAGCAAATAAGTTTAAAAAAAAAAAACCTCATTTGCAACCGACAGGAAATTTGTCAACACAAAGAAATAAATTAATCAAAAACTATCCCATATGAATTACCCAGATAGCCCTGGTAAATATATAACCTCTTTCCAATTTTAATAGCTGCTGCCCAGCTCTTACATACAAAATGCTAGTCATTGCATGTGCAATAAATATTAATGGTTCATAAATTAAATAGCATTATTCTTCTTGACATAACACCATTTTGCAAGGCCCCACGGAAAAGGTACAGGCAGTTTGTTGAGCAAGCTCTGATAGAAGAAAAATATGCCTTTGTTTTCACTTCTAAAAGCATTTGTCAGGATTTATAGGGTATATCCAGAAGGCAATTAAGGTGATATTTTACAGAAAGCTACCACATGCCCTCAAATAACAAAAAGCAATAAAAGGAAAGTGTGATCTGTTAAAACAATTTGATTTATAGAATTACATTTATAAAATGTAGATACCTTCAGTGTAGAAAATTTGTATAGGAGGAGCTTATGCATAGTGATAACCTAGAATCTTCACAAGGACTAAGCTGCATTATTCATATTAGAGTAGTACATCACAAGCGAGGCTTCATTTTGGGGTGATAAAAGCAAGATGGGCTCAGTCTCCTCAAACAGCACTTCCTGGAAGACAGCAGCACCGGGACATAGACACAAACCAGAACAAGGCAATACACTGAGGTGCCTGCTGGCACACAGGCATTACTGCTATGGGGAACGTCAAGATTAGCTTAGGAGGCACCCAACAGAGCTGCCCTGGTGGGGTTACAAGGAACTTTGCCCACCCCTGTCAAGCAATATAAGTAAAGGTGAAGCAGGAGAGCGAGAAAGACTGGCACCATCTTCAGGGCAAAAAAAAGGAGTTAACAGCTTCATAGCCTCATAGGGCACACCCAGAAGGGTCTTAAAAAGTGAAGAATGACAGTGTATTAAGGGGAAGAAAGTAAGTCAGAGAGATGTAAGAAGAGTGAGGAAGTGATTAAATTAACAAGGCAAGAAATTAATCTCAGTAGCAACATTTTCAACAAATATAAACAGAGTGTGAGTGTTCTCCTAGGCACCTCCAAATGTGAGGTGATGAGCCCGAGTCAGAGTTTTAGTTGTGCAGACACAGGTGATGCAGCACGGAACACTACAACAAAGTACCAATGTCCTGGAAAGGATGTGAATACGAGGGACACACTGAACCAACGCTCGCACTGCAGGCTGGGCCACTACAAAGACACCGGATTGTCTTGTCTTCAGTACCTGGAGGAAAACAGAAAATGAGAGAGAAAGCAACCCTTAGCAAGGAAAGGGCAAAAGAGTGAATTTTGTTAACTGAATTTCCACAAAGAATCGTTCAAAATGCTACAACTTTAGTTTGCATTTGCTAAGTCTGCAGAGATCCCCGAATCTGAGCCCGATTTCCAGAAACAGCACATCACAGGGAAAAAGGAAAATGTAGTTAAGATCTCCAGCAAAGTTCTGTCTCTGCTGAAGGCATTTCAATTCAGAAATAAGGATAAAATGGGAAGTATAAGACCCCAGAAAGCAGTGCATTAATCTTCAGAGTGAAAGAAAATAGGATGGAGAGAGGGAAACGAACTGGAGGGTTGATGGTTTATTTCAAGGTAGAGGATAGTGCAGTGAGATCATATTTTCTGTGGAGAAGCCTGCAAAATTATACTGGTCAAGAAAAAGCGTATGAAAGGAATTGCTAACTGAGAAGCCTGAGGGACTGGAAAGCATATAAAGTGTGCTAAAGTGAGTTTTTTAGTCACTCAAAAAGTAAGCTTAGAGTTGCTAAAGTAAAAAATATGGACATTTGCAATGGTATAGGGTAGACTGAAATGTAACATCTCAGTCAACAGATATGCTGCAGTCCCTGCAACTCTGTCTATTGTCAGGAAAGACCAAAGTAAGTCCCTCCATGGGGACCAAGTCACCAGCAAGTAAGTTTGATGCAGAAAGTTTATAAGCTGTCCATTCCTCATTTGAGATGGGACTTGAACTGGTTGAGAAGGCAATGTTTTGAGTTAGAGTAATATAGAGATATTGCTTCTTTCTCTACCTCTTTAGTGCACATGTAATCTAGGATGGCATTTGCTTTGTCCCTCACAAATGCCTATTGACTATAGACAAGATGAGCAGGGGATCAGCACCCTTGGGATTGTGTAAGGAAAAAGAACTTCTCACCTTGGGTAAACTGAGGGGGATAATTACGTGCAGAAAACATTCAGTGACAGAGAACACACATAGAGCTGAAGGACGCCTCATATCCAAGCTAAATTCACAAGCACATTCTCAACGCTAGCAGATATATATGAAGGGGACAGTTAATTTTTCGCCCATTATTTGAAATATTTCTGGTTGCTCTGGTCAGTGAAGCAGGAGTTCAAGGCCACACGTTTTCCTAGGGGCCTCTGCTAAGAAAGTGTCTGTGGAACCACTAAGGAGCAGGAAGAGCTTGTGGATATAGTAGTGGAAAACTGAAGCATATTCACATCTTCAGTTTTTCTAAAGCTATTCCTTCTGCTCCCTTAATTTCTTTCTAGTATTTCAGAAACCCATAGGACTGGAAAAGAAACTGATAGATCTGATGAACAGAAATATTAAGTAACCTACATGCTAGTTATTTGGACTTTGTTTACTTTCAGGTACCTGACAGTAAATGGCAGAGCTCTCCTGAGGGCTCTGTTTCTGCCATTTTACTCTGACCTCAAACTGTGCTCCAGTGCTGGTAGTTTGGCAGTTAATTCCTGTATAAATAGAATATTTCTATTTGAATTCACTACCTAGGTCAAAACAGTTGCATATTCAGCATCCAAAGAATCCCATGTGTCCCTGTCACTCTTTACAATAAGCAGAAAATACAACCTTACATTGAAAGTAAAGGATATAAAAGTGCAGAAAACCTGCTTGCTACAGCCACAACAGCTGCCAGGCTCCGAACTGATGATATGTGGCAATATGTAGAAATTTATAGAGCAACAAAGACAAAACAGTAGGAGGTTGCGCGTCCATGACCAACAAGCCAATAAAACAAAAGATTGGGGGGAACGTGATTTGAGGTATTCAGATCAAAAGTGACACAGAGATTTCTGCTTCCTGCAGTAAATAAAACATGCTGTGTCAGCTGGGAAAAAAAAAAAAAGAAAAAAGCACTCCAGCAATGCTGTCCATCTCAGAATAAAGGTAGCAGTGAGGGAAGGTCATCTGCCTCAGCCAGAGCGTGTTTAATGTGGAGTCTGGTCCTCAGAAGGAGCTGGTACCAAGACAGCCAGGGTCCAGCTACTCACAGAAGCTGCTGCCCAAAACAGCTTTGTCTGCAGCTCATGGGAAGAGCTTGCAACTGGACTGGAAATAAAATTCAAAACCCACTATTTTGGAAAACTACAAGAAGTTGCTTCCTCGTGTCACAGCACCGTATTTCTAGGCTATGGACTGAAAAAGAAAAGAATGTGCCCTTGTTAACCTGGTGATTTCCCTGCCTTCACCTCTACACATGCCCTGCAAATGTAAGGATTTTTTTTCCTCCCACATAAGCGTTGCTGGCTTGATATCTATAAATGCTTTCCATCCCACAGCCCATACAGGAGTCTATTGGTTCCAGGGAGTTTCACCAATATACAAAAGCTGGACAACAAGTCACTGTCAGAAAAAAAGGATTAGTACAGTAAATGCATTATAGTTTCTTCTGGCCAACAGAAGAAAGCTTGAGTCGTGCAGCTTGTTCTACCACATCAGCCAGAAAGGCGCTTATTCTAACAGCCAAGGAATAACAAATTATCAGAGAGCAACAAGCTGACATCTTAAACTGCCCTGTCTTTCCTGCAGCCAGGACCTCGCCACGCTCCATTATTGAACGTATCTTCCAAACTATTGAAGAGCTCACCAGGCTAATCTTTATTTTATCTAACCTGTGATTTGCAGGCAGTGGAAAACAAACAATGAGATCACAAATTTCCTGAAGCTATGAGAAAAGTAGGTATTGTTTGCATAGTAATTATCCTGGTTCAATTACAGTTAGAACAGTCTTAAAAGAAAAGTTAGACTCTCTCCTGTGGGGGCAGAAAAGAGTAAGAAGTTATAATTACCTTCCTAACTTATTTCCATAAGCGTTGAGGTATTTCCTGTAGAGGATGAAAGAGATGGCACTTAGCATGAAAATAAGACATTTATTTTTAAGAGATATGGGAAATTCTACACATTACACCTCTAAAACCTTCTCCTTGTTGCCCCTAATGTTCAATAATTTTTATTCAAAAGTAGTACTTCTTCCTGGATAGACATCAACTGCTCTCTCGTCACGTTATTTTATGCCAGGCATGTTAATACAAACCTGTAGTCATTCTGCTGAGGTCCATGTTCTAAAAGTGGTCTTGATTATTTTTGCATACTATCTTAGTGTAGTTTCACAGATGACATTGATAGTACCCATTTACAAAGCACGAATAAATCCCCAAGATCATAACGCTACGCATTTTGAAACCTGCAGACAACTTCCCTCAAGAAATTGCACAAATAAATCACCCGAAAGCAATAACAGTGCAGGAAAATTCTAAAGCTCCAGACAATGTGTAATCAGCCAACGCACATTGTATATGTTCCTTTGCCTTTATCATGTCTGACAAGCATACATTTTGAGACTGACAACAGAGATAGTCCATTCACCAGGAATGGGGCAGAATTCATAGGATACCTCTTGAAAGGAAGTACCCCAGCTGGAGTACCAAATCCCCATGTCAGCCACAGACTGGTAATAATCTGTGCTCTATTTTCCTATAAAGCAACCTTTTCTTATAAGAATATCCAAAGACATTTTGGACCTAATCATAAATGCTTCAGCTCTAGTACTTCTACTAAAATGACACGGTGCAACTATGAAGAGAACAAGTACAGATGAGCTGGGGTATAGCAAAGTATATAGAAATGCCTTTTGCCTCTAAATTACCATGTTAAAAATGGTCTGGGTCAACTGGATGGCTGCCTGGCGAGCTTCGCTGCTGAAACAGTACAATTTCTAATTCAGAAGAGGCAGATTCTGATTGCATAAACATTGACACGTGTTTGATTTTTGTAGAATTCAAGGTATGAGAAGTTACTGCCACTCTCAATGGCACAAACCCACCACTTTCACTACTGCCATCAACTGCAGGACTAAAAATTCAGCAACAGAGCTGAGAGAACAAGGACTATACTGCTTTTTCGTGTTCATCGCAGTGATACCTCCCAGGCATTGCCCATACACCACAGAAGAAATCACAGCCCTAGCGTGCATTACAGTTACAACCTTTGCAGCCAATACCTTTCCCAACAGGTGATGCCAAAGTGCACCTCTGCTGCTTGAATTTTGTTGTTACCTTTTTAGGAGAGTATAGGAAGAAGGTCTGTCCTGCCTTTGCATGTCAATACTGTCATATGGTGGGTCCCCTAGAATCTGGATCTCTCAGGTGGACCCCACAACTCTAAAATGGTAAAGAAGGCTTTTACCTGACATCAAATGTACTGCTCACAGCAATGAGGCAAGTGGAAAACTGCCGAAGTGTCTCTCTAGAGGGGAGATGACTCTTGGGAAATGATTTGGCACCCAGGTTACTTCTTTGTGGGTTCTCCATGGCACAGGCCAAATGTGCAGGAGCACAAGGGGGATTTGTCCTTTTGCAGTGCCAGAAACAGTGGCAAGGTGAGAAACGGCATGAAAGGACGCTCAGTTCCACTAGTTTTGTGCCACAAGGGCTTTCTGCAGCAAATCTTCCCCTGTGCTGCTCTGATGATGAGCAGCAAGCTCTGCTTTGTCAAATTTGAACTGGAGATGCTGAGAGAAGAATAAATACACACTATGGAAACAAACCCTGGAAAGATACCAAACTGGAAAAGACTGCAAACCCTGGAAAGACACCAAACAGTTCAGGGGAATGTGGTAGCCTGCCAGTAGAGGAAATCATGGCAAACCAAAAGGTCATTTAAAAAGACTCAAGGCCAAACTATTTACAGAGGCAAGGTCAGATGGCATTTGCAGGCAGCAAGGAGGAAGGGCCTCTGCAGCTGTAACCATTCAAGCACAGGGAAGGAACCACCCTGGGGGACACTGTCCCCACTGTGAATAGCTGCCCCAAAAACTGTATCTTTATGGCTACTGACACAGAGATGAAAATGCAGGAAATCATTGACCTCAGGATCTGAGCTCAGACTGAAGCACAGAAAACGTCCACAGAAAATCACCTTATACAGCTGGAAATGGAATCAATAACTTATCAACACTACAGAGAAGGAAAAAATCCCAGTTTTCTCTGGCCTGGTGGTTCTGCTTACTAACTAGGGCTATTCAGTGGCACTCAATATTTTTGCAGACAGTAGTACTGAATATAATTCATGCACAGGTACAACATGGACTGAGGGTGGCCAAGGAGAAAGGGAGATAACAGAACAAAAAATGTGTTTGGACACTATTTTGATTTGGAGAAGTTCTGAAGCACCTCCGTCAGGTGACAATTTCTTCCTCTGGGGCACCCCGGAAAAAAAAAATGGTATCACAAGGTCACCATGAATTGTACTCATAAGGGGAAAAAGAAGGGTTGTCATCATCCCTGGTACGTAAGGAGAGACTAGAAAAATATTGAAGTCCTGACTTCGTGTATTTCAATTGTTATTATAAGTTCCAAATATGTCATTTGATTTCTATAAGCTAGTATTATGTGCTATCTGTTTTGAGAAGAAGTTTTCTGGCATGTTTCGAAAGCACAAAATTCACAGAGAATTGGTTTTTCAAGGAGTTAAAAGTGTCAGAAAACTCTGTTTCATTTACAGTATAAAGGAAAAACAAATACCTTATCAAGCCTTAGACTGCACACAATTTGATGTGCCAGTATCAAGTTAAAAATGAAATATTCTGTGCCTAAAGGAATCAACTCTCACTTTCACTTTGTGTTAAGGGTCATTTTTGTGAGTTGTGTATATTTAACCAGATGAGAAGAGTATAATACAGACTTGTTTGGTAAAAAAATATATCTATTTTTATAATTCTATCAAGTTTTCATATTGTCATGCAGTCAAATTTGTTCCATATTCCTGAGCCATGCTGCATTATGCCAGGGGCGGAAGGTGCATCCCTGCTTCACTAAATTGTGGGAGAGTAGACTCAGTGCAATGGGGGGGGGAAAAAAAGTGATTAAAACAATCCATTCTCAGCTGTAGTTGTGGGTGGACTCCACAATATTTCGGTAACTCACTTGCACAATGTACTGCCGCAACGTGCAAAAAAGAAACCATGGCATAGTACTGCACACACCTTTAACCTCATGTAAACCGAGTCATACATCTTGGCCACAGTGTCCACCTGCGCGGAGGATGCAGTGAGCGAGCTGGAGTGCCCCGATCTGCCCTCAGCAGCAGGCTGACACCCCTGCAGGATGCAACCAGCACACCCTCCGGCAATTCCTACTGCAGCAGCACAGGGAGGTGCCATCCTTCCTCCCCAGCACGAAACCCAGGGGAACACCGCTCAGGCTGTGAACACCAACAGCCTGGTCCTCATCTCTCCAATGCCCAAATCATGGCTGGCAGCGGCCCAGGGCTGACTGTAGGAGGAGACAAGCTCTCAGGACAGGTGCTTGGCTCTCCCAGCCTCTGCCCAGCACCAAAGTCACACCCAGGGAACTTCCTCACTACACAAACAGTATCAATCACTGAAAACACAAACCCATCTCCTTGCCTGTCCTGGATGCTTCAAGTTGCCCATAGAGAGGTCTAAAAACCCACAAAACCCATCTCCTACACCGATATTAATAGACTCTCTTGTACATGCCTTTGATAGTTTTCTACAGTGAACATGGGAACATACATTGCAAAATGTGAAGATGAAATAAAAGAAAATAGCATTTCTCTAATGGTGAAAAAGTGGAGAGCCAAAGCTTGTTGTCCCCCGCCATTTAATACAGCCTGAAAGAAAGCAGTATCACAGCATTAGATTACGTTTTGATGACAAGACACACTTGGTGTCTGCAAAGCATGTGTCTCCGGCAGTTGCTTTCATTCTATCTCAGTATAGTGGTGGGTACTTCTCTATTTTACATCAAATCACAGTAACTTTAAGCAGTGATAGGTGCCAGCTCTTTGAAGAGCCTGGGAAATAACAGGTATATGACAAGAAGAAATTCCTACTAACAGCAACTATGACATTATAAATACACCAACGTTACAACAGAGAAGCCACATTTTGTGGCATTCAAGCACTTTACAGCCTTTAATGTTTTTAACCTCTCTACATACAGGAAAGATGGAAATACAAGTAAGGAAGTATAGTCTCTCCCGTTTTAGAGACGGGAAAGTGAGGCACAGGACTACCGCAGCTCTGATGCATCTATGTGTGTCTAACTAGCATTTAAATAGTTCACATCTCTGGGCCTAAATTGATTTACAAGTTCACATCAGGCTTGATTGGTTGCTGCTGTCTTTTCTCAGACCCTAACTGTTTTTTCCTCTCTGAGCCTATATGCAAGGAAGCAGATTTTAAGGCAAACTGGAAACCTTCTGACACCATCATTCACGCAAGGGGCTCCCTCTTCCCTCAGCTGGACCTGGAAGAAGGAATTTATCTGTCTACTAAGTGCAAGATCAAGGTCCCTTAACATGTTATTTCTAATCTTGTGAGAGGCATTTTATCTCCTCATGCCAAGTATTCAAAGACAGCTAGATGAATCCAACTTGAGATAAAAATTCACCTCTGAGCTTAGAGCAATATTATCACACTACTAGAATTCATTTTGGGAACCATTACACATACTGAGGAAAAAAGGAGCTATAAAAGAGCAGAGTACTCTCAACCTTCTCATCTCAGTGAAGTTCAGCAAGGAGAACTGTGGCCCAACATTGGCAGCCGGCAAGAATGCAACAGAGAGGCGTCTGAACACAAAAATCCATTCCAGACTTTCCATGATGGTCTCATTCAGCCCCGTGGAAAATATGCATGTATCTTATTTTGCTGAGCTCGTGATATCTTCTCTGACATCCGAAATTCATAACAATCAAACTCCATTTAATGCAAGTATTTCTAAGCACGTACATGTGGCATTTCTTTCAAAGTAATTTTCTTCTATTATTATCAGAATACCTTGTTATGTACGTGACAAAGCCTCTGCATCAGCAGAGTCTAAACCTTGCAAGAATAGGACTGTATCAGAAGTAGGTCTTCCATATCAAATGCATCTTCGACAGACTCAAGCAAATGAGGGACAAAAGTTAGCGTTGTCTGAAACTAAGTGCAGTTGTCAGCTGCTGTTTTTCAAACGAGCTATCTAGTACTCTCATCCCTGGAAAAAGCAGTGACATAGAACCAGAGAAATTAACTCTACCTCAAGGGCGTGGGATTGAACGCTATAAAAAAAAGAATTACCGTGGCTATTCCTATATAAAGATTCAAGAAGTGAAAATTATTAAAGGTTTGTCCGGGGAAATTTTTTGAGCCAGGCAATTGCAAAGAAGACAGCTCAAAACAGTGCGAATTACTTACATTATAAAAGTGAAACATGTATATGGTGCATTCGGCTTACAATAAAAATTCATAATTACACCACCATAGTTACTCTTAGCAAACATCATCTCTAGTCTCACCAAAAGAGCTCTTCTTGCTCCCACTGACTTGAAGAAGGTTACTCACATAAATTTATCTATTTATCTATTCTAAGATCATATAATTTTGGAAAAGCAAGCCAACAAAATACAGTAACCCAGCCTCCATCTGCAGGAGGACAGAGCCAAAAGGCGCTCCACATAGTAGAGCGCCTCCACCCCTATACCCCCCAAGCTGCCCCAGAGCCAGCTCCTCTGCGGCAGCGTGCCAGCCTTGAGCAAGGGTTGAGCAGGACCCGAATACTCAGTATCTCTTGGTTTCAGCTCATCTTCTGTAAAATGATGCCAAAAAGCAGGATTTTTGTTGTTGGGAACTTTTAGCTGGATCAGGCCTACAAAGTATTACTGGAAAAGAGCCAAGCAACCAAGAGAGGGGAAAAAAAAAAAAGCCAAGAAACCAAGAGAAGAAAAAAAGCCCACACATACCCCAGCCAAGCCACTATGTATTCAGTACAAGTAATGCATCTAGATGCCATTGCTTCTGAGAGGGGTGCCAGCACAGGAGGTCGTCTGTGTTTGGCTGCAGGTTTCTCTCTGTTCTGAGCACCTCATCAAAAGCAATACGGACATAAAAATGCATGGTGCGAAAAGGAAAACCCTGCATAACGTAGTGGCTTGATTGATACAGCCTAACAATTGGTCATGAAAACAAAACAAACAAAAAAAGCCAGGACAGTACTTGAAAAATGCTTGTTTGTCAACTTAATTCTTATCATCCAGTCAGATCAGTCAACTGCAAACACAGTTACAGATCTCTATAATAAAATATTAATAGCTCCTTTATATTGCTTCCACAAGGTAATATAGTAAAAATTGAATGTTGCTTACACATTTCCACATTTTCTCTTTTGTTACTGCTGAAAGTTTTTCTGAGGAAGCTAGTTTACTGCAGCATTATTTGGGGGTTTTTTTTCCCCTTCCCAGAGAGGTATTTTTCCTTTAAACCTCAGAGAATAATTAAAATTCTTTGCACAGGACAATGGTAAATAAGATTAGGGTATGCATTCCAAATGTAGCATACTAATGGCATTTCTGGACTCTGTAATAAATAATCTCTCTTCTCTGCAAGCAGTAGAGTAAATGGACAAAACCTCTGAAATATACATTCCCAGAAACGAGTCCCATACCTTCATTCTGATCTTATCTTCCCGTACCCCTGACATGCTCAGACATCTTGGTATTGTAGATATAAAATTAGCTTTTTTTATATACATCACACACCAATCCAATAGCCTCATTAACTGCAAATACTATAGGAATGCAGCAGCCTGCTGATACCCGTGAAACCATTTCAGCCTTCACCAGGGCCAGTTTGGCGGCCAATAGGCAGCCAAATATACATTGTTCTGATTCACTTCATCATTTGGCCTTATACTTTCCATTGAGCACTGAACTGAATAGAAATGTTTTCATGTTCAGTACAAGAACTGCTTATTTCAATACGCTGAAGATGCTTTTATAGTTTTGTACCTGATAAATCCTGTCCTAATTTGCAAGAAATCCTGCTGGTTTGCCACATTAGACATTGCTCAACATTTGTTTCCTCTAGAAAGTTCTTTTGGCTAAACAGAGATAACAAATGAGTTTGTTTTCCAGTTTTCACAACTAGTAGCAATAAAAAAGGGAATAAAATATTAAGGAACATGGAGTGTGGGTGCATTTATTTTCAGAAAATTGCATAGGTAAACCAGAACTTTTCTTCCAAGAGATGTTCTCCCAATGCCCCATTAAGTTCAATTTTCTGCTCTACTTCCCATATAAACATTCATGGGTTTAGCTCATACAATCAATATAAATCAGAAAATTATTAGCCTCTAAATGCTAACTAACACATTTCTTCTTTTCAACAACTTCAAGCTAAAGCAGGTGCTCCTCACAAAAGTTGCTCTTTGGGAGCCTTACAGGGATGAAGTCTTTGCTATGGACTGCTGTAACTTTATGGTCTTCAATACTGACTTTCCTGTTCCTGTGGCAGTGGAAAGGCTGTGACTTTGGGGTCAGCTTTCAGAACTTGAGCTTATTTATAACAACATGGAGTTGAGCACACGGGGTGACTTGAGCCTTATTTTTCCATTTGTGGAAAGTCTCCTTTTCCGCACCAGCATCACCACCAGCATCACACCAGCCACCACAGCCTGAGGATGGGTGCAGACCCCAATGGGGCTGGCATTAGTGCTGGCTCAGCTCCCTAAAGCTAGTGCCAAGTAGGCAGCTGGAAGCTGTGAAGTTTAGTCAGAAATTTTGATGGAAGATGACAAAAAGTTAACTAAAAGCTGCTGAGGCTTTTCTTACACAAGGGACCCAGAATTTCCACTTACAGAAAGCTTAGAAGCAAGATCAACATTTCAGGGAGCTGGAGAATTGGATAATATGACAGCTGAGTTATTGTAGCAGCAACTCCATCCAAGACTAAATTACTTCCCAGGTCATCTCAGCCATTCAGGATATGTCTGGAGGATCTTGTTTAGAAATAAGTCTTTTTGGTAAGACTTCTATGGCAAACCAGCAAAGTTTGTGATACAATTTTGCTAACAAACACTCACAAAAATCCAGTTAAATAAAGAAATAAATGTACGCTCATTCCCCAAAGTACAGCATGCATTAAGTCCTCCCCAAATGGAAAAGCACCAAAGTGGTTACCCGAATCATTCCAGTGACTTTCCAGCACAAAGGATTATTTTATACAGCACTTGGTCACAATTTTCCATCCGATACTTGAAAAAAGCAGTGACCAGCTCTGAAGGGGAGTCAATCCATTAATAATGGGAGACAAACTAAAATATAGCAATGTTAAAACGACACAAGAAGGAAGGTGTTACTGAGGTCCTGTTCACCCAGACACAGGCAGCTCACACACAAGCACAGAACTACACACACAAACAGACTGGGGTGACAGCCAGACAAGCACACCTTCACCCCGCTGCCCACAACACTGCATCTCCAGGGGTACCTACAAGCTATTTCAGACGCAGCAAACTTCACACACTCTTCCTGTGGCAATTCAGCATTTCTTTTTTGACCCCAAAACAACCTGATGTCCCTCTCAAAGCCAGCCATCTCTCCAGAGGCTCGTAAAAGAAACACACCACAAGCAAACAAAAAGTTCTCCAGATTTCCTCCATCACCCACAGCTTCTCCAGTTTGTGACCCAGCCTCCCTTCTGATCTAGCTACAGCATGTTTTGGCAGCTAATCCATTTAACTACAGAATATGGGTCCAAGCCACTTCCAGTTGCCCTACTCGCCTCCATCTCCCCCAAGGAAAACTTTCTCATTTAACCCATTTCACAGTTTTTCCTTCTGATAATATAGCCACACTGCTTACAAGAAGGAGCAGAAAAGACAAGAATAAAGAAAACATAGACAGAAATAACTCTCTTTAAAAACAAATGCCCACATTTCTTCCAGACATTTCAAATGTTATCATTCTCTTATTGCTAGGCATCCTGCTCACCTCCTCCTCCATGCAAGTGAGAGCACCAGCAAGGGTACGGGTCTCTGAGGTATTTCACACAGCACTGCTTTATAGCTGTCGTTTCTGATTAAAAGCTGCATGTGTATCCCTCTCAAGCGAGGCTGGATCTCTCTGCAGGACTGTTGTCAGTCCGCATAAGGCCTCTACATAAAACAAAAAGAAAAAAAAAAAGAAATGCTGCAGCTCCTTGTGTTCATCTGGCTCAGCAATGAACATCTAAATATAAAATGTTTATTGTCACTTAAGGTGAGTTCTGTGTCCCAAGCCAACGAGTTGGCAGCCTGCATAGGCAGGCATATATTTGCAATTTTTGCCATCTGATACTTTGCATTGTTACGAACAAGATTTAATGGTTATGCTCTGTATCTATTACCTGTTTAAATTACTATTCCAGCATGTTAATATTAAAAACTGGAAGAGGCAGATGAATTCCTGCATAAAACTACAGATAGAAAATAAAGATTCAAATGAACAATGTTCTAACCAAATATGTAACGGAAACAAGTACTACCCTGACTGTGGGGACATTTCATTCCTCTCCGTCAAGCCCAGAGTGAATTACATTGTTCCAAACTTGTTATCATAAAATCATAGTATGGTTTGGATTGGAAGGGACCTTTAAAAGCAATCTGGTTCAATCCCCTGCAGTACACAGGGACAGCTTCCACTCTGTCATGTGCTCAGAGCCCCATCCAACCTAGCATTGAATGTTTCCAGGGATGGGGCACCTACTACCTCTCTGGACAACCTGTTCCAGTGTTTCACCACCATCATTGTAAACAAATTTCTTCCTCATATCTAGTCTGAATCTACTCCCTTTCAGTTTAAAACCATTACCTCTCGTTCTGTCTCCACAGGTCCTGCTAAAACGTCTACTGCAAATAAACCAGTAAATAAAACATTTCCATCTTCAATATTGCCCTGCTTAACTCTTGATTTACAAGAACAAAATCTTACACACGAAAGCATTTTTAAGAAAGTCATACAAATTGGTTCCTGTGACTTAAATGGCAATAGCAAAAAAAAAAAAAATTGCATCATCAAGCTGCTTTTGATAACCTTTTTTCCCATAAAAATGTTTCCTGCAAACCAGGTGTTCTTCCATGTTTATTCTCAAATCTTTCTTCTATATTTCTAACATAAGTCAAAGAGATTCAACATTTTTTAGCATGATTCCAAATACTATAAAGAGTTATTGCTCTGGGGAGGAAGGAGGACTTCCCCTCTAGTTTTTTTTAATCTGGTGCCCATGACTTGGACATCTTTCCACAGTTTATTTCTAAAGCTGAGTACTCAGAAAAGTCCTGTCATCAGGGCACTACAGCAGTATTCAGATCATTCTGCACTGGGAAGTCCAATATCACCAACAACTTCCTGAGGAAATTCAAAAAAAAAATAAAATCTCTGTTTTGATTGTAGAAGACACTATTGTCAATTAACATTGTCTGATCACTCCTTGTATACCAAGCAATTTAAACTCCTTGTTATAGCTGCAAGTCAACCTTAATTAGACCTCATTTTCTTATTTTCTTCTTCTGGTATAGCTTCTGGGAGGGACACATCCAGTTGTAGCTCTGCCACTTCCTCCTTAGCCTAACATCACATTTCTTTTTTGTGGCCAGCTCTTGGAAGTTACTTGGCAGCACAGTTAGTGCCCAGCTTGTAGAGGACAAGGACAAGTCTCCCTGCCAAGGAACACTAAGGACACTGTGCTGCCATGGTCTGTCCTCACCCTGCAAAGAAGAAAATCAAGCAAAAAAAAAAAAACCTTTCACTGTTTGGGGGTCTCCCTGAAGACAAAGAAGGAGGTCAAGATTGTGCCAAGTTGGTTGTGCCAGTGTGTGTGTGTATAAGGAGTCCCTATACACGAGGGAATGAGAGTCCCTTGGTACAAGCCCTGGCCATAAACAGCCTTCCTAGAACTAGGGTAGGAGGGAGAAGTCATTAGTCAAGCGTATCCCTCCTGTTGATCCTTTAGACTGTATCCCTGATCCCTCCTATGTACCTAAACCGCTCATCTGGATCTCTACAGCACCTGCTTACACCCTTCCTCAGCCTCCTTCCAGCTGATCTCCGCAGCTATTCTGGGGCTGGCTGGCAGAAAGTGCCACCAGACCTTCTGTCATCTTCCAAAGCAATAATCCCCATAAAATGTAATGGATCCCAGAGGTATAGAGTGGAAATGGGAGGGAGCAAACCAAAAGCAAACAAAAACACTAAGATCTTTCCAGCATGAAGAACTGATAAAAGATCCTTTGAATCACCGGATCTTCTCTGGATCCCCGAGTCAGTTCTCCTAAATCACCCTAAAAGAAACAAGACAAGACAAGACAAAAAAAACCTACCAAACAACAAAAGCCCAGTCAACAAGATCATCACCTTCAGCCTGCGGTGAATAAGGGCAGGGTATGAATTATAGGATGGCAGATCCTTCACAGACAAAAGACATCTGCTTTTATTTTATCATACAGCATCTGCCTGCTGCTCTTGGCCCAGCAGTAGCCACCACTGCACTACTACTCATCATCAGGGAAGGGCAGCAGCCTCTTGCAGGGACAGTCTAACATCTAATGACAGTAATTCCCTTTCTCAGTTACTAATTGAAGTTGGTATTGCAATTTTCCTCCCTGACCTTTGGATTCCTGCAGCTCGAGCATTACTGTAAAAGGCTCACAGCAATCTCATGTCATAGCCTGACCATTACAGGCTCTTACTTCATGTAATCTGCTCCCAGATGTGAGAGTAAGGCTACTTGTGTTTTGGCAAAACAGAAGGTTTAGCATTAAGACAGAGGGCCTTGCTGAACTGAACTTATAACTCTTGCAAAATATGATTTTATGGCTGTTTTTCAATAAGACAAGGCTGAACAGGTAGTTTGGAGAAAGAAATAGGTAAGAAATTGTAAGAAATATTAACATCTGGTACAGTACACAAAATTCTTAGGAATGCAAGTACTTAGAAAGTACTTATACTTCTGCCCAAACAGATTGGGCAAGAAATCTAATGCAGAATCATAGAATAGTTTGAGTTGGAAGGGACCTTAAAGATCATCCAGTTCCAACCTCCCCTGCCATGGGCAGGGACACCCCCCACTGGCTCAGGCTGCCCAAGGCTCCATCCAACCTGGCCTTGAACACCTCCAGGGATGGGGCAGCCACAGCTTCCCTGGGCAACTGTACCAGTGTCTCACCACTCTCATGGTGAAGAAATTCTCCCTTGTGTACAGTCTAAATCTGCCCCTCCAGTTTACACCCACTGTCCCTCATCCTATCCCCACAAGTCTTAGTGAAGAGCCCCTCTCCAGCTTTCTTGTAGCCCCTTCAGGTACTGTAAAGTCTGTATAAGGTCTCCTCAGACCCTTCTCTTCTCCAGGCTGAGCAACCCCAATGCTCTCAGCCTGTCCTCGTATGGGAGGTGCTCCAGCCCTCTGATCATCTTTGTAGCACTAAATGCAAAAGTTAACCTAGTAAGAGCCTTGTAGTAGCTTTGAGATAGGTTGTAAATTTGAGGAGAGGGTGGTCTTGCCTTGAAAGCGATGGTATAGAAGGCTATGCATTTTTTGACAAAGGGGAGCACTTTCCTTCTTGCCAGAAGAGAGCACTCCTGCGATTGCAATCACAAATAAATCAATATTGCTGCATCACAAGATACATGCCTCAGTTTACCCATTTGAATCGCGAGTGTTTCTCACACTGTGTAGCCCACAGACAGTCCGCCTGAGGCAGCAAAGACATCTGTGGCAGCAGGTTAGCATGGAATTCAGGGAGTGGATCAGTCTGGTTTGGTGCGAGCCAGTGCTAAGTATAGCTGAACACTCTCCCTACCTGCCTGTCGTGCTTTCATGGGTGCAATGGCCCCAGGAAAGCAGCACGTGACAGGGCTCACAAACTCTGGGTCCTGCCCTTCCCAGGATGCGGTGGCTGTGGCCCTGCCCCAAACTAGTGGGAACACCCCAAATAAACACATCTATATGCGCGCATCCATCGTCCTCAGGCACTGGGGCTGCTGAGCTCCCCAAATGCCATGGGACTCCCTCAGAGGCTGTGTATAAGTCTACAGAAGCAAAGGCTTCAGGCACATTCCCCTGCTCCAAAACCCACTTGTGCAGAACCTCCTTCAACATTTTGGCATCCTTTGGCAGAGAAGGCAGCATTACACTTAATCTAATAAATTTAATTAGCAAATTTTACAGACTTGCTAACACTTCTAAATTCCTGCCCAAACCAAATTAACTACTTAACAACTAATCCTGTCTCAAAAGGAGAATGCAAACAAAGTTGCTCAGTCAATAATAAGGGTCAGAAAATATTCTTTCAAGGTGAGTCCATTTAGTCCTGCATGAAGGAAGGTGCACAGAAAAAGGCATGAACAGTTATGTCAATACCATCATCCACAGGCAAGGGGTGCATAGGCATACACGAAGATTTTCACCTTACACTTTTCCGTAGGAAAGAAAACTAACACTGAAAAACAAAACCACTCCAAACAATTAAGCTGAGGGGTTAGGTTTCAACTCTGATCTGACAACGCTACCTAAAAATAACCCACAGCCATCGTACCCTAATGGTCATCATGAAGAAAAGGTTTATTTTCTTTAAGGCCTCCCCAGTACTAAGTTCCAATCAGACAGTTCAGAAAGTCAGGTTAAAAATAGATAGAAATCAAACAATGGCAGTTATTTAAACTACTGTTAATATGTCACTGCCAGCTAGTTGCCCCCACAAGCTGTCCGCCACCTAATCACCATCAGCTTACATTCAACTGAAAATTAGATGCAACAACATTGAAAGGTTTATGGAACTCTTTCAGTTGTATAAAAAAGCGTGAATGAAAAGCAAATATGCATTTTCTTTATGTCATCTCTCAGTCTGGCTCATAACTCAAGGACTGCTTAGGTTGCAGGGGGTGATTTTTAAACTCGTAGAGTCTTTTCAGAGTTTAAACTTTAAGTTAACAAGAAAAGATAGACTTCAGCTACCAATGCTGCAAGATACCACTCTAATATGGCATCAACAGTCACACCATTTTAACCAATGTTGTTCCTGTTCACTGAAGCACATTTCCGATCTTCAGCCGAATCACACAAGAGAAAATTGCGTTTGTATTCCCTGGCACTGCTGCTTCTCAGTAATCTATTACTGTGTTGAAGCAGGTTGAAAACCCTTTCTCAAAGACATTTTTCTGTCAGATCTTCAGAGGAGGGGAAGAAGGGGCAAAAAGCAGCATATCTCCAGCCCACAGTCCCACCAAGGGTCCTTTACTCGTAAGTGAGCATACTCACCGACTAGTGAAACAGGATAGTAGTGAAACACTTAACACATTAATACTTAATACATTATTATCAGCCTACAATACGCCCACAATTTTGGTTCAGTAATTAGATTTCTTCTCACAGCTGCATCTGGCAAGACAATCTCTTCTGGAAGTTACCTTTTCTGTCAATGAGCAATTAAAGGGATATTTTTTGCCACAACATTTTTCTCTCTTCCATCATCTTAGGTTTTGGTCTGTGTTTTTCATATCTAACCTTTTGTTTGCAGCTTTTGTACCCACCTGTATTTGCACTGCACTTAGTCAACACAAAACCCCAGACATCACATATTTGCAGTCTTGGTGAGTTTTAAGGGTTCTAAAAAGTACATAGCTGAATTTCTCACTAATCTTTCAGCAGGACCATAACCCTCAGCACCTCTAGAAGAACACTTACCCTACAATTCCCGTTGCGCCACGCACGCATCAACTGAACAGCACTCTACAAAGTACTGATAAATCTTTCAGTTTTCAGGAAGCACATACAAATTCTACACCACACTTGAAAAAAAAATATGGGATCTGCAGTAGAGAATAATGGGCCAAATGACAGGATTTAGGGCTACAGCAGATCACTAAAAAAAAAAAAAAACCAAAAAGAAAAAGATAGAATCTCTTTTTGGACTTATTAATAAGTATGTCATCAAAACAGAGTTGTCAAGCCAAGTCCCTACACCTCAAAAATGTTTTGGAGAAATGCTTGCCCCCCACTCCAATGTTACCTCTTTAACTTGCAGTTGTGTCTCCTTTTTAGCTTTCTGCTATCACAGGATCACAAAGCTAAGAGATGCCAATACTCCGACACACGCAGATTTCCCCAGGAGCTGTGGCATTGGCACCAAATGCCACAAAGCCATTAAAGTCATGAGAGTCAGCAGAACCTATAAGCAGTGGAGATACCTCAAATCGCCTTTTCCCAATGCCCTGAGCTGTCTTTCCACAACGAGAAGGAACTGGGGTTACTGCACAAGTTTGCACATTTCAGTCCTAATAGTAGGAGCTGTATCGTACAGGGGAGTGGTGGGAAACAATGCTCCTCAGAGGTGTTTCCAAGTCTCACAAATTCACTGTGGTGCTGCAGTGCTGGAGTTGCTTTAAATTCAAGTTTCTTAGGCCACATGAGTAAAAGACAACCTCAGCCTCATTTAAAACTAGATACATCTCTGGAAACTCTGATCCATAAAGAGCTTAGAAAGACTGGAAATATATGCTTGCCAGGTCTCAAAGTACATGATGGATCGTTAGAAAAACGCTGTTTTACTGTGGGTTTTTTCTTCTTTGTTTTTTTTAAAGCATCACTGTGTATTTGCAGAGGTTTAAGGCCAAAGTACTGGACACAGCACCTCAACGTCTTTCTGAAGCAGTAGACCACTACAAAGAACAGAAGGGAAAGCTAAAATCCTGCATTTCACTGGATGTTCCGACTGAAAACTGTGTTTCCAATAGAAAAATCGATGCCTACGTCCTACCTCTAAAGCCAGCTCCACTACGGTCAGCCCAAAGAATTAAAACCTCAGTAAAGATTTGTTCTTACGGCATGCTCTGCTTCCAAGATGTCCTACCTAAGCTTATCTTAGGCACCGCTCCGTGCTTATGTAAGCTGTTCCCTGTTATCTGTTGTGTCCAAAGGACATGCTCTGCCTCATAAGGGACTTGCACACACACCTGCAAGTGAAGAGACTCTCTCAAATCCAGGCACGTTCATTAAACTTGACAGCTACATCTTTAGCCCAAGGTAAGAGTTCCTCAGGGCTGATATTTCAGGCAAGAACTGTTCTTTGGCATGCCTTTCCTCCACAGAAAAGGGATTTTGGTTGTGATTCTGCTTCCTTGTTTTCTGAATGCTAATGTCCTCTGCTTAAAGCTGCCGTTTTTACGATCACATTGTTCAATGCCCAAATCCCAGTCCTGCAACTCAGAATTACTGGGGTGATGACAAGCCCCACAGGGCCACAGCTCAGGTTCACGTGGACTCATACCATCCATATAAACAATTTGTTTGATTCTGTTGCATTCTTCTCAAACTGCTGAAAGTTTTAGCAGCTCCAAGATGCTTTCAACCATCAAATAGAACAGCCTGTGACCTCCTTGCTGGCAACCACAGCAAGAGCTGCTCCTTCTACTTGAAGTCAAATTTCTGCCTTCAGCAGGGGTTCCCCAACTTACTCTGCTCTGTTGCATCCTTTCCAAATAGCTATAAATTCAGGTTATTGTAAGACACTTAAAGCTTTTAAGTAGCAAAGCTGAACTCTGCTCCTCTCTGACATTCACCCTAAAAGCCATATAGGAACACATAAGGTGGAAGCAGCAGAGCACGTTTTACTGTTAGCTTCCTCATGATACATAAATACACATGGTGTTTCTCATCATCAGAAGTTGCAAAGGCAACTGTTGCCTGACTTACTGCTCTTTGAAGTGGAAGAGACAACTGGAGAGCAGTGTTTGCCCTTACCTGTGCTTTAAACAAAGTTATGTGAGCAAACAAATAGAGCAGCTGAGTTTATGAGCACTCAGCCCTGTGGAGTTACAGATCTGTTACAGATTCAAGTCACTGATACTAAATCTAGGCCATGAAACAGCCTTAAAATGGCCTAAAACATGCACTTGGGTTCATACTTAATCTAGAGGAACAGAGGAGTTTGTGGCTGCTGCAGGTATCTCATGTGTTATTCAAACCCCCCTGTGATGCTCACACTGAGCACCCACATCACACACAACACGGGGGAGAGGAGCCACGCAGTGTGCACCGCTTAAGCCTAAGCACAGACACCAAAAATCACAGGCATCAAGGAAACACAACGGCCACTTCATGAAAAGCCAGACTGTGGACTCCAACAGACACGTACGTGAGAAGAGCAGAGCAGGCGATTCTCCCTGCATGCTATCAAGCCCACATCAACACACAGTTTTAGCACACCTGATACTGACTTGTTGACAATTTTGGGTGGCTAACCAAGCATCTTGTTTTACCTGTGAACAACCTGCAAAATTCAAGATGTTTCCCCAAACCACCTGCTTTCAGCATTTCCTAGCTTTTTTTATAGGGAGTTTGCAACAGAATGTGTTCAAATATATTTGAATGCATCATACATAAAACGCAGCAATCAGACCACTTCATTTTTATCCTCAGTGATCCACAGAAAGAGCAACAAGGACTGAGGTGCTTTAGGAAAAAAATGCATTGGTATTGTTCTTTTATGCTACAACTAAAAAATTTTAAAAAAATACAAGACTTATTCCTAATCTTCCAGCAAATCCCTGTCTGATTGCCTGTTGTCTGCATGATCCCAAAAGGAACGTAAAAATCAGAGCAGTAAACAGGAACAGAGCCAGAGAGATGTTGGTGGGATGAGAAGAGGTTTACCAGGTCATCCTTTACTCATGTTACCCCTTACTGATTTTTCAGTTAATGGCACCTGCCACTGTTCTATTCAAACTTTTAACTGGTTTTTTTTTTTTCCCCTCCAGGTTTTTCATGGATGTTTCATTGCCCCGGCCCAGCACTGCACCAACAACAACAGGGCTACACTGCACCCAATGGCAGGTTAGAAGGAGTTAGGTTTGAACAGTAAAACCCTGCAGGGGCCTTCCTTTAAGCATTTGTAGTTCTCTAAGTCTCATTCTCCACACTACAGCCATCAGCCAGCTGGGAAGCAGTGCCTGATACTCTCCCCTCTGCTTTCTCAGCTGTTTTAAAGAAGTGATGAGGAATTAGTGGTGGTTCCCTCCTGGCCCCTCCTAAACCCTGACAGAGAGGCACTACAGAGCCCACACAGCCCCGTGCCCCCTGCTCCACCTTGTCAGGTCTGCTGTCTGGAAACCCTTTGGCAGCATGGAGCCAGCAATACAGACCACAGATTGCAGACTGAGAAATGTGGCTGGTTTCTCCCCTTTGATTTATACTGGTCTATATTTTGCTGCTGGAGACCTGGCAAACTCCATGTCCCGCGTCATGGCTGCCATCTGCAGGTACCCAAGCTCCTCACTGGGGAACAGCCTCTCTCACGCATGGTAACAGGGATGCATCTGGCAGAAAGGCTTTTCCTCCCCTTCCACCTTGCTCACTATTTTTCTAGCTCCCATCTGTTCATCTTTTCCCTGTGTTCCTGGGCTCTCTGCTTTCTCCATATGCTTGCACCACTGACATCTATATTCTTCTTCACCTTCACATAGGTCCATCTGCTGATGCATTGCAGTTGCAGCCTAAGCTTCAGCAACCTCCAAGCATCGGAAAGAAATGTACCTCTTCATCCTCCTTTAGTTCTTACCCATTCTCAATCCTCCAACGGCACCAAGAAAACTTTCTCCCAATGCTGCCCTCCTTATACTTCTTCTTAGGATGCTCCTACACAGCACAATAGAACCAGGGCAATTCCCCCATCCTCTGTGTTTAGAGCCCCCTTCAAGGCTCACTGTTTGCAGATGCTCCCAAGCACTGGCACCTCAGTCAGAGTTAGGAGCAGTGATTTCAAGGGACACATTATTGGCAGCCTCACAAGTCTCCAAGACTGTCCCACACCTGAGGCCAAACAGGTATCTCATAGTCTGCCTAACCCATTAATGACTCCTTGATTAAATATCTAATCCCTCTCCCCCTATCAGCATGTTTAAGTTGCTTAGCTCTCTCCTCTCGTTGCCTTTCACAAGCAGAGCATTTTTAAAATTATCTACCTGCCTTTGGAAGCAAAGAGCCTATTTAACAAGGCACACGCACCAAGCTACCTTTTATCATCTTGCCAGCAAGCTGAGAGCGAGAACTGCAAAACATGAAGAGGGAAGAGCTCATTGTCACTGCCCAAAATATATTCAATTACCTTCTCTCCCTTCTGCAAAACACTACTAATGAAACGTGCAAACCCCAAAGGGAAAAGCAGGTCCCTTAGTATATCATCAAAGCAAACATACTGGCCCTGTTTCACTCCTAACCATCCTCCTTCACAACTGGACATATGTTCCGTGTATTTGTTGAGCCTCCCCCTCCCCAAGCAAGTGTTAAAGCGCCAGACAGTTCTACCAAACTCGCAGTGACATATTCTCATTTTCTGCATCCACACCACACCATGCACGTCATGACAGCTCTTCTGATAATAAATAACTCACAAACATGGTAGACGGCAACTAAACTCCGTTATCTCAGTTTGCGAATGGGAACGCCTTTGCTCAGCTTCTGGCTTTGAATTGTATTAGAGCATTTGAATTGTATAAGACTTCTGAATTAAGGATTAGCAAAGAAAAAAAATTAACATTTTGAAGAGCTTGGTTTTGTCAGATATACCAAAAATATAATGATTATTCATATTTTCAATCCTTAGATCCACTGCTTAAAAAACATTGTTTTAGAGAGTTAAAACAGATCTGTTCAATATTTGTATCAATAACTATTGTTCAGGCTGGAATGGTCCAGGCTATCAAAAAATATTTTAATTCTAGAAAACAAAGTTGTGCGATCGCTGATTACCATGAATATTCAACAGAGGGAATGTAAAACCATGCTCAGCAGTAGCTCTGCTGCTTACACCTTACTCTTTGCATAATTCAAGACTTTCTTTTGATAGCGAATCAAGGCACTGTGTGGGCACCAAAACAAACCTGATACAGCTTGCAAGAGCTAGAAAATCATTACCCAATCTAACACAACAGCAGGCAATATTCCTCTTCCTCCTCCATTATCTTAACTACTTAAGATAAGAGTCATGCTGAACACAACTACCAGGTAAGCAGAGTGTCAGAAGAAATGTGCCCTCCCTATCACATCCCCTGGAGCATCTCAAGGGTGGGCACTTGTGGTCATCCATGTGAGAATCCAGCAGGGTATAAAAAAGAAACAGGGAAAACAACAGAAGCAGAAAAGATTCCAAAAATCAGCACAGGAAAGGGAGAACCACACATCTTCAACAACATGCTCTGAGAGAAATGCATCGTGTATATTAACGGCATTCCCTGCCATTGCACTGGACAAGCACCAAGGAGTGAAGGGACTCCCTGCTGGGGAAAAAAAAAAAAAAGGAGAGATTAAAGAGAAAAATACAAGGTCCAAGACAAAAAACAAACCAAGACTAACCCTACCTCACTGGAACTAAGAATGGGAGCGGAGAGACAAAGAGATAGTTATAGAACATGTTCTAACCTGTCATGGTGAGGCAAGGCTCAACTCAATCACTTCACTTAGTGAAGTATGAGTTACTATGAGTGAACGCGTATTCAAATATAGACATTTTCTTACTCTCAGACAGAAAGCGTTAGTGTGTATCAGCCCCCAACATTTTATCTGTGAAGCAGATTTTATCTAATATTACTTTATCTAATTTTATCTAATAATAACATCACTGTGCTTGAGCACACTTCGTTCACCAGACATGGCCTCTACGGTTTCTATCTCTTCCAAAAGAAGAGGTGGGTGCTCAAAGGAACCCAGTTTTTGTCAGTAGAAGACGTGAAAGCAAAACCAACACAGATCCTCAATAGCCTTTCGGTAATTTGTCTGCTTTGAACATTTGCAGCATCATATGCAGCTGTGTGTCAACTCAGAAGGGAACTATGTTTAAGGCGATCACATTTGATTTTCTTAATTTGTTAAATAAAAAGTCATAGGCACAGTCATTTTTCTTTTGTGTTGGGCCTCGTATATATATGTCTGCTCCCTTAAAACTTCTTGACAGTGTACAGCTTTTACCTTTCCTCTGGATTTGAGCACACTCAAACGGTCAGAGCATCCTCCCTGACAGGAAGCCCCAACTGCCCGTGTGCTCCTTCTCTTTCCTCCTGGGGCTCACCAGCAACTTGGTGAGACATGAGGATGCTGAAACAGATGGATACAATGAGCAAAAGCGTGAATGTCACTGTGAAGGTTTAAATTAAAACTGAAAAGGTGCCATATTAAAAAGAGAAAAAAAAAAATGTTTTAAAGCATGTCAAGTTTTTGCAGTGGGAGCAGTTTCCTTCCATCAGCATAACAATTGTGCACTTGTAAATGAATGCTCCAGAAGGCTTCATCATGGCACTATGGACACTGCTCATGAATTGCAGGGTAGCCCTGAAAGGAAGGGAGCCAGCTCCCACCCTCCTGGAGAAGCACTTGCTGAGAGGAAATTTCATACCTGGATTCCTGCACAAGCTCATCAAGTCCAATGCAATTAAATGCCCTCCTCATTACAAAAGCCCTATGAAACACAGGCTTCTCAGAGTGCGCTACCTCTCATTTGACAGTCCTCACCATGCAAGTTTCTGCAGCCACAGCTGGCAGGAGAGCACTAGAGACAAGTGTCTTCATATGCCCCCATCAGGTAAGCCAAGCAGAGCCTGAATTAATACTGACAGTGCTTTGAATTACAATACTGTGCAAAGCTATGCTATAGGCAGACCCAGCTACGCTGAGTTTTCACCTAAAAACTTTGTCTCTCCCTTTGTGAGTGAAAGCCAGGGGCATCTCTGTCCCTGGGAGCAGCTCTCCAGAGACACCAGGAGCTGCCAGCCAGACCCTGACCCCCTGCACCCACACCCACTGTGTCTCTCCCAACTAATGCAGTGCCCAGGCACAGCAGCTCGCTCACTGCCTGTCTCCAGCATAGCTGTTATGACAGGTTTATTCCAGTTTAATATTAAAGCCTAGAAGACTATTTGCATAATTAAACATTGATCTGCTCTCCCTCTCCGCATGTGCCTCTCTTTCACGTGAAATACATTAATTCATCGCCTGCCCTAGGACAGAGGTCCTGCAGATGTGATGTGGTGCCTGTCCACTATGGAAAATAGTGTCCATCTTCAGAAAAACACACAATTTTTTAAATGTAAAGCCAAGGTGATAGACCAGGGGCATTTTCCTTTCTACCAGAGAACAAAAGAAGAGAAACAAAGGGATGTGGGGATTAGCCTCCAGGCCGGCACAGAAAAGGAGACATAATTGCCAGCCTCTGCTACTGCAATGCCCATAATCTTCAGCTGTGGGTGTTCAAACAAATCAGCATACCCAGAAGAGGCAACAAAATAAAAACACCAAGCAAGAGGTATGTTACAGAGCTGGTTTTCAAAATGTGATGTAAGCTACTAACCGTGGGCCACACTGAACCCGCTCTTTTTGTTAAATGATATTTCAGGAAGTGTAATATTCTGTCAATCCAAAGTTATTTTTTTATTAAGTAATTCTGAGAAACTAGAGGAACCAGCTTGAGAGAAGAGATTCTAATATTGGGCTACTACCAATCAGTGTGCTGCCCCACAGCTCACAATCCTTCCTTGACTAAGCCTCAATGGAAACAAGGGGTGAGCAGTTGGTTTGTCCCCTGGAAAAGCAAAATAGGGAATGGTCTGGGAAGATAACCAATAGCACCATGAAAATGCAACTGCTCACAGATGAGAGCCTGCAAAATCCCAGAGTGAGCCTACATAGCTTTGCATAGCCAGGGATGCGACAGGAGTCAACTCTCATCTAGAGGAGAATCGGCCTTAGTTTATCCTTTGGGAGAAAAAGGATATCAGTGAAACTACTGACAGAGCAGTCCAGGCACTCCTGGTAAAAGCAAAGAAGCAATTACAGCCCACCACAGGTGGTGTGGGGAAAAGATTCTAAAAGGAACACTAAGGTTAAAATCTATATGAGAATTTTGTTGCCCAGGCAAAATCTTTGCTTTCGTCACTGTGTTATTAAAGAAATTCAAATGAGGACACACGTGCACAAGATCTGCGCTTACAGGACTCCGCTTTTTATGGAGGGAAATTAATAAGTCTCTCTCATACATAAGGATGAAAACAAAAATTAAGCAAATTTCTCAAGCCAAATCAGCTGACAAGGAAAAACTCTGGGCATCACTCGTGGCAATGCTGGCATCTGGGCAAATCTTCCCATTCCAAAAGAGGGTCATCCTGAAGCTGCGAAAGCTTCTGAATATCCATCCTCAGAGGGGCACCGCCAGCCCGCGTTGGCAGTGCCTGAACTCAGCCCCACTGAAAAGCAGCAGCCTGAATTGCCCAGGTTTTAGATTCACTCACGAGCAAAGCGTATCGCCTGCCCCAAACTGGGATCAAAGGGGACCCCAAGTGCTTTCCTTGTGCTTTGCAAAACCAGGTGATAGGAAGAGGACTCTTGCTCATACCAGGAAGGCGTTGGGAAGCCAGCAGGCAAGCCAGGAGCACAGGTTCTCTTCAACAGGCAACACCAGCAATGCTACTTTGGGGAAATGTCTTCAGTGTGCAAAATGGAATTTGGAAATAAGCAATTTCCCTATGTAAATTGCATAAAAATATTCCACAGAATGTATCAAAATACCCGAATGCTCAAATTAATTGCTTTCATGGGAGACAACTGGCAGATAAATAGCCAACATTAATATTTTGAGTTCCAATTTCTATCTTGTAAATTATTTTCACATTTAAATGAACAAACTTGTATTTAAGCTAATGAAGGTTTAACATTTGAGACAATTGAAAAATACCAGGAGACTCCTATTTTTGCTGCTAGCACTGACTATTCTTATTTTGAAATATTGTAATTGGAAGATTGCAACTTTTTCCTCCCTAGCTTTCCCAGAATAAACTTACATTAGGTTTTCGTTTGGGTTTTGTTGTTTTTTTTTTTTAAAGTCACTTTATCTGGATTTTTTACTGGGATGTATCTTTTGCCTGCATCAAGTCTCTTACTTTCCTTATATGAATATATACTGAGAACCGTCAGCTACTTTCCAGTATTTGTTCTGCCTAGCATTTGTAAAACTTGCTTTGCTTTTTGTTTTGGTCCCTTCCTTAAAGGCCAGCAAGCATCACACCTAATCTGAGTTGTAATCACTCTAGTAAACGTGGCTGAATAGATAAATGCCAGCACATTGAAGTATATAACATCAAATGCACTGCTCTCTGTTCCTAATGAACTAGATAACAAGAAAAGCAGAACTATAGCACTTTTCCAGTGCTGATTTATAAGCCAAGATGTAATGGAGTTTGTGTGTCTTTCACCTGGCTGTAAAGGCTCCTTTTCCTCCACAACACACTGATTACTCCTTCCTGCTCTTCCCCAGGAGCTGCAGAAGGACCGAATAAAACAGCTGTACGGCATGAGCAAGGAAATAACTTTAGGTGCAACAGGTCAGTTCATAACGTAATATACTTTGCATATCAGCTTCAAGGGCCCATTTGAGTTTTGATGGCCATTCATTATATTGATCAGATTACCTGGCAACAATAAAGTCTAAAAGATGCGTATTTCAGAAGCCTTCATGGATGAAGAAAGCCAAGCAAGCCAGTCAAATAACCAGTATCGCATCCAGTGTCACACGCCACCAAACAGCACAGCCTTGTCCAAGGACCAGGTCACCCCCTCCTACAGGGGAACAGCAGTAAATCCATACATTTACTTTAATGAGTTAAGATAAATAAACTAAAGGAGGAACAGAAGAACACATGTGCAGGGAGCACGGTGAGACCACAGGGAATTTTCCCCAGCATCAGGTGGGACTGGGCAGGAAGACGAAGTCATCACCAAAATGAAGGGAAAGATGAAGGAAACACCAGTTTGGAGGCTGCTGGCAGAAAAAGCTGCTGCTGGCTCCTGCTTACGGGAAAAGCAGCCCCTAGAAAATGTCTTTGCCGCTTCCCTCTTCATTTTGCTCAGACACAGCCCTCCCATTGAGAGAGCTGCTGCAGCTGCCCTGCTAGTCTGGGTTCAAATACCACATATTGGCTTCTCCACGTTCAGCCCATTCACAGCCTGGGTTTTCCACATCATCCTCAAAAATCCCTGTAAGGGCCTGCGGTCCCTGGGGTGCCTTCCCCTGTGACTTTGCACAAGGCTGGACTGCTAAAGCCCATGCTGTCCCCAGCTGCAAAGCTGCGTTTTTCATCCCAGCTTCCACATGCTGTTTTCTCAGCAGGCGGGCAGCGGAATATAATTTCCATACTTAAAAAAAAAATAATCAGAAAAAAAAGCAGACAAACCTAACTTCTTCTGTAATGCTCCCTCACTATCTGTGCCTGTATTCAAAATCTAATTTTTCAGTAGCATTTGCATTTCTCCTGTGAGAACGGAGCATAAAAGCAATCCAAAGCCCTAACAAAAGGAACCACAGGTTTCTGTGTAAAAAACAAATAGCTCTCATCCCAGTAAACCCCACAGCTGGTGCAAAGCACTTGATACAATATTTAATACAAATACCAGGCTCCAGTCCCTGACTGAGTCAGGATAAAGAGCCTATTTAAAAAAAAATAACCACCATACATATCACCCCACATATCAATATTAAGTGAAATGAAATAACAAAAGAAAATCGTAATTTCTCAACCACAACTCCTGTCAGAAGCCAGCCTAAGAAAATTGGCAGCCAGATTTGACTAATACCCACATTAATTTTATTAAGCCCACTGATGACTGCTGTGAGACTGTTAATATACCGCACCACTGCCACGTGTCAGGATAGAAATAGCTAAATCAGGTCAAGATTGGTACAATGTAAGAAATGAAAATCTCCTGTCAATGTAGGGAAGAAGACTGTACTTTTCCCCATGAATATATCACATACACAAAGTGGAAGAAGTAGGACCAGAGGTGCATTTACTTCAAATTTAGATATCCTTTTCTATGCTATCATTTGCATTGGTGCGATACCACCATTGTCCCTGCTACAGCCACCTTCTGCTCAGCACGGGCGCAGGAATGGCACAAACCCTGATGGACTGTAAGGGATAGCCAAGCTACAAGGAAGGCTACCAGAGTTTGCTGCCAGCCCTCAATGTCTGCCAACAGACCTGTACCTGCTACGAAATCACCTTAAGTCGGGTTCATAACTTCCTAGGTCACTTTCAAAAAGAAGACTGCAGCTCCCAGAGAAGCTTCTGGAAACCTTACCCCCAAACTTGCCTGGGCTGCGCAGGTCCTGCTCACTGCTGCCGAGCCCAGAGGCAGCAGAGGAGCAAACCACAACCCGCTGCCTTGTGCGCAACACTTCTCCCATTGCTCTCTTTTTCCAGCGAAGTTGTACAGTTTGGGATACTTCACAAATACAGACACACTTCGTATTTAACTATTGCCAAGAAGTTTTGTGAAAAGGCTGTGTGTTACCAGCAATGGCGTTGACTGGGATTCTCTTGGTCACAAGGGGAATAAGTATTAACTTGTGCACCAAAACTGGAATTGTGCAATTTTCTAAACTACTTCCAAATCTGATGCATATCAGTCCCCCATTAAGCATCATTAAAACACATTTTACATAGTCTCCAGCCAGCCATGTGTGCACTAAATGCAACTCATATTTTGTGGTAAGCATGCAGATGCCAAATGTGATATTTACATATTATTTAAGGTTTTACACATCCCTAGGAGCTGAACAAATTATTACTTTGATTAACTTAGCCACTTGCTCATATGCAATTATTTGCTAAAATTAATGCATTATTTAAATTTATTCAATAAAATAGCTTCTGGGGTGCTTCTCCTCAGGGTTGATTATAAGCTCTGAAGATCAAACATTCATAATTTGAGCTCTGTGGCTTTGATTATAATTGTTAAGGTAAATCACAGGGTGCTCCAGCTCTCCCTGGATTGGCCAAGTACAGGCATGCTCCTGCACACAAGCCGAATTTGGCACTCAGGACAGGCAACACAACCTTGACACTTGCTTTCATCAGACCTTCCAACAAATAAATTCAGAAAAATACTTGTGATAGGGGAATAGGAAGGGTCCTTGAGGGTGGCTTGAGGTAATTCATTTTAAAATGCGGTTGAATACACACAGAGAACACCTCCCTTCCTCCTGAGCCTCCTGCCAAGGATCCTCCCCAACAGCAGCACACTGGCAGCATAACCTTACACACAGTCTGAGATTTCCCATTACTCAGGAATAGTTATTAAAATGCATCTTGTTCTTTGTTTAATTTATAATATGCTCTCTTTTCTACATGCCCTAAATAATTGCTTTTTAATAGGTAATGCAGTTCTACATCATACTGTATGTTAGTATTTCCCTCTGGGAGGCTGGGATGCGCTCTCTAACAGCGTTGGCTCCTGTTCAGACATTCACTGACGCGCCTGCTCTGACCAGGAGCAAGCGTGCAGATATACAGCTTGTAATCAGCACTTAGTGCCAAGGAAGAAGCACAAGGGGGAAAATAACATCGGAGTGCTTCATGCCAGGGAAGGCTTTAAAAACATGGATGAGCCCTTCACAGTCCAAACTATCTATCAGCTTTCTAGTGTACATCTGAAAAACTACCAACAAAAGCAATTAGCTCTAGAGAAGTATTTAATTCCCAGCAATGCGTTTAAGTGCTTTGCTATTGCTTTTTAATTGGAAAACATGCTACCAAGAATGTTTACTGCAGATTTTGAACTGACCCTGCCAGTATCAGAATGAGTTCCATTGGGATTTTCACTTACTATGGCACAACTTTATCAGTAACAACAGTCAGTACTTTTTAGAAGCAGATTCTTCTATACACAGACTCGACCTCAGAGCTCAGAAATAGCAGCTTTATGTGTTTTGGACAGTTTTACCAGCTTAATCATCACCCAGTACAGCAGAACCTGAAAAACAAACACATACATCCGACTGGCTGATGCCAGCATATACAGCACGTGGGCGTCTGTCTGTTTATACACTGAGCTGTCTGAACCACCCAAGTCCACCTCTATTTCAGCGTGTTGTATCTCTCCAGTTCCCCATGGCATGCAATAAACAGAAGTACATTCTTTATTCTAACTGAACCACACAAATAAATGCGCATAAGCTAAATGAGAAAGCACTAGATGACAGATAACTCCTAAGCCAAAAATACATAGAACGTGGGGGATAACAGTCTGTTCATTATTTCTTTGTTAATCCTTGAATTCAAGTCTTCTCAGTGACTAGAAACCAAACTCAGATTGATAAAATCTGCTGTATTTAAGTTCATTCAGAGCTGTTCAAGATTTTTCTGCGCAACACAGAGAACTTCAGAGTCCTACAGTTACTGTACAACAATTCACCTGCTCCTTAAGTTCAAATGGACATGATTTTGATTTTAAGGTACTTAATATATCACTTTAGTAACATACCCAGCTGGAACACACTAAATAAAAGCTAATGAGCACTTATAGAACAGTGCCGACGCTGCAAAACAACCACCAGAAAGCCACTGCGGGAGAAAGTACAGGGCACGCCAAAGGGAGCGTCATTACGGTTATTGAAAATATAACACCTAAAAGCAGCTGACAGGCCTTAAAAATATGGAGTTCGGGCTTTAAGAGAAGGCTTCTTGCAGAAATTCAAATTTTTGCCATATGCCAAGCTACTGTGAAGAAAGGAAATTTAATGCTTTTTTTCTGCAAAACTTAGCCCCTACTGCCCCCTGCAGCTCCCATAAAGTGCGCTCAGATTAAGCATTTCCATTTCCAAGCAGATGAAGCTGCTGCACACCTCTGGGTGCGAAACTGGGGTGCCATCTCAAACCAAGAACAGCAAGGATCATCCTTTCTGCTATTATACTTAACTGCTCGATGCTTGTTGCATGAGAGTGGGCCACATCCTGCTCTCCCTCACACACCGCCCCCAAAACAGGTGAAAAAGCCACCAAACTCCGTGCAGACGCAGCCTAGAGACCTGCCAGGTTAAAGCACTGCCCTTGCAGTGTTTGCTGTCCCTTGTAAGTGACTTGTGCACATTCAAATATGCAAGATCCCAATTGCAAGCAACACCCGTGCACTTCTCAATTTCTCTCTGGTCTTGCCCATCTGGCATGAATTTTGTCAGGGCTGTCATCTCTTCTCCTGCTCCATGTTCCTTATGGAGCCAATGCAATGCTGACTTATTGCAAACCACTTATTGCAAATAAAGAAATAAAATTAAAATGAACCAAAAATACTTTTTAAAAATCACTAATACATATATAAGCGATTCAGTCATTGCTTCAGGGAAGACAGTTTAATATCTAAGTGTGTATATGAGGTCCTCTCTGTACAATTTGCATTTTGATTCCTGACACACCTGGAGAAGAGAAGACTGAGAGGAGACCTCATTGCTCTTTACTGCTTCTTCCCAAGAGAAGGAGGAGGATCAGGCCTTGATCTCTTCTCTCTGGTGACCAATGATAGGACCCAAGAGAATGGAGGAAGATGTGCCAGGGAGGTTTAGGTTGGACATTAGGAAAAGGTTTTTCCCCCAGAGGGTGGTGGAGCACTGGAACAGCTCCGCAGAGAAGCGGTCACAGCACCAACCCTGACAGTATTCAAGAAGCATTTGGACAACATCCTCAGACACATGATGGGAATGTTGAGGCTGTCCTGTGCAGGGACAGGAGTTGGACTTGATGATCCTTGTGGGTTCCTTCCAATTCAGGACTTCCTATAATTCTGTGATTCTATATCAGCTCCTTGGTGGGCAGCTCTCAATGATCACATCCACTCTGGAGAGCACAAGAGGTCCCAGCAGCAGTCAGTACCAGAAACTCTTCTTCTAAATCCCACCACAGTTATGTTTTAGAGATCAAGTAAGAATTCCTGTGCACCAGATTGACCGTAGCTGGCTGCCAGGTGCCCACCTGGGCACTCTCTCCCTCCCTCTCCATAGCACAGCAGGGGAGGAAACGCAGTGAAAAATCTTGATGTTCAAGATACAGAGATGGATACAGACAGGGAGATCTCTAACCGATCACCATCACACGTGAAACAGATTCAGCTTGGGGAAAATCTGTTTCATGCCTTACCAGTTAAACCAGTTTGAGATTCTGAGAAACAAACATATATTACTTTCTCCAAGGTGCTACTCCGAAGGGCTCAGCCACGGAGCTGCCAGAACCATCTGCACCCGACCTGGGTCAGTCCCAGCCTCTCCTCACACAGACCCCTCAGCCCCACTGCTGGCCCTGGGTGCAGGCACCCCGTGCGTTCCCAAAGGGAAAAACAAGGAGTAAAGCACATGGGTACAGTCACAGAAGCTCTCTTGGGCACATAATCACACATCCTGTTATTTTAAGAGTAATTATGAAGCAGCATTGCTTGTGTGCATAGGCAGCACCATCACCTTTGGGACATCAAGAGCAAAACCACCCTCTGGCTTGGTGCAGAAGAGGATGGGGCGAAACTGCTGCGTGCCCCCTTGCACTGTTCACCTTCACCACCAGCTACAGCCAGCTGCCTTGATTTTATTTTTCACCTCTCCTCCCTCTGCACAGATAAATCTGGCAATAATCACAACTGAACAAAAACCATCTCAAGGTTTTATTCATTAACTGCATACTTGAAGTAGAGAGCAAGGCTTCACAAACCTGCTCATGAATAAACACCTGGTTTATGGCAATTTACTTTGTGTTCTCAAGCCATTTTCTTTCATCTTTTACTTTCACTGCAGTGTGTTCACGGTTTTCACGCTTTTTTTTTTCCCCCTCTCACTTTTTTTTCCCCCCCCTTTCCCTCCACAGCAGGATTTGGGCAAGTGCAACATTGTCCTCATTCCACCACCAAGCTGGTCCCAGTTACCTGAGGAAAAGATCTCGCCCAGAAAACAGCAGCAAAAACCAGTATCTTCTGCACCCCACCACCAAAGCTCACCAAAACTAGGAGGCAGCTTCCCCAGGAGGGGGAGAAGAAAGGGAATTGCACACTGTAAGTGAGCAACATTAAAAATACTAATCCATCTGTCACACACAAAGGCATCTGCAAGTTATCATCACTGTACATCACGCAGCAGGCAAAGTCACAGACTAGGAACAGTGAGGAAACCAGCATGAGGCAAGGACAGGGGTTTTCTTCTTGAAAGCAGTAAAATGAAACTCAAAGATCAAGACTGTGTCTACCGGAGTTCCTTCAAAAGCCACACATTCAGACCTTCCTTTTTTTCTCCTCCACCCTATCACATGGTCATTTCACAGTTTCATTGTGTATAATGCAATTGTGGAAGAGTGGAAAGCAGAGACTGAAACCACGAGGGAGATTTATTAATTATAACCCCAAATAACCGCAACCTGCCTGTGAAAGCAGCAGCTGTGTCCCGTCTGGAGCAGAGAGGAGGCACTGCTGCCCCGATGGGACAGGACCAGCAGCTCAGGGGCATCACATTGGCCAGACAGGATGGTCCTTTCTTCTACGCAGAGCGGGTGATTTATTCCGGGCTGGATAAATAGTCTCCCTGGATGTATTTTAAAAATTCATGTAGA
Source organism: Cuculus canorus (assembly GCF_017976375.1). NCBI lineage: Eukaryota > Metazoa > Chordata > Aves > Cuculiformes > Cuculidae > Cuculus > Cuculus canorus. The sequence continues at coordinate 8,887,629 of NC_071407.1, forward strand.
AAAATGTGGCTGTCTGGGCGAGTGTGTTTGCCTCTAAGGGTTTTGGCACAGAAAAACCCTCCAAATGAAAATCATCTAAACCTGCGACCATACACACGATAATACCTGTATAACAATACACGTATATTAACAGAAATGGAAAACCTTAGTACTGGTAACATCTACAACCAAGACACTACCTAAGTGAAAACAAACACCCTTACGTCTCAGTGAGATAATATACAGGGTCACAGCTCACACCAAGGCTGAGGGCCCACCAGAGGTGGAACATTCATCTGTATTACTGCCAAAGCAGCAGAAATCATAAGACTTGTTTTTTTTCAGGCCAACCAAATTTCCCCATGGCTGTCCCAAAGCCAGAGGCCGCTCTTCTTCTCCCTGCCTAGTCCTGCTTTGATGTGGTCAGAGGCAGTCTACTGCACAGGGGGTGCCCTGAAGTTCAGAAGGACTTCTATATCCCTTATTATTTTTCAGGAACGTTCAGGGATACATTAGTTAAGCCATAGCAATTCATTTTGTATTCCCTTGCAATTCCATTACAAGCTTATTCATTTTCTCTTCAACAAAGCCTCCAAATTACAGATGTGAATTAATAAGCACAAAGAGAAAACCCACCTTTCTGCCATTCTTTCACCAAAATTATTCAAATTACTTTAAGTTTTTCTGTAACAAATGCAAGGTGAAGAGACTATCACCACTCAGCATTAGCCTCCCGAAGCAGAAATACATTAGCTAATAGACTGTTCACCAGCTGCAATGGTCAATTAAATATACAGAAAACATTATCCAAGTGACAGTACAGCATCCCCTCTTAATCCCATCAAGAGCATAGGCAAGGAAGCTCATCATATTTTCCTTCCTGCCCTGCCATCCTCTTAAAACCAGAGGAACCAGGTGAATTGTTCCCCAGTCCCTCTGAAATAAAAAGCTAACATTGTTTAGGGCACAAGTGGATTGATTAACTTTCAAGAGCACTTCAGTAAAGACCAGACACTTAATCAATATTATTTTGCTCTTTTAGCCTTCTTGTCAGAGAGAAGTATAAAACTGCCTAAAAGGCACAGTATAAAATTTTATTTTCATCCTCTTTTATTTCATTGTAATTTGTTGCTCATGGAAACACAAAGGGGGGGGAAAAAAAGAACTTTTTAATGACATTTCTAGACCTCCATGGCTCATACAGCAACAAACCTGGTGCCACCAGGAGCCCTGATGAGCAACGTGTTGGTTCTGAGGCACATCAGCAGGTGCCAGAGAAGCACTAACCACCATCTTCCCATTTTCCCTTTTCCTCCCAGAATGCCACCAATTCAGGACTGGCATAGTCCCCATCCTAACACCTTGATTTCACAGCCACCTGCATCATTAATTTCTTTGAGCAACTAATTGCGCCTGGAATAAGTTATTTAAACAGAAACTGCTTCTCTAGCAACCAGTAGGGAAATGGACATGAGCCCAGCAAGGCCGGGGGCAAGAGCAAAGCCAGCCCTGGATTATTCACAATGCGTGAGGAAAAGTGTTTTCTTCCAAGATCAGAGGCCTCGGATGCTCACCTGGCACAACCACACTGCTTCTCAAGGCTGCGTTTAACAGACCAGATGATTTTCTTAAACAGGAAAGAAAAACCCAAGGCAAAATTAAATTTCAATGCAGGAGAGGAAAATTGAGGCAAATTCATTTCACACAGTGATATCCTGGTTCAGGAAAACCCAGAACAGTTATAAACCCATTGCAGTTTTAGTATTTCCAATATATCCTATTGGCATTAGATGTCTGCATAAATTTCAATCAGAAGAAGAATTGTTCTCCCTTTCTGGTACGTACTTGTGCACACCAAAAGAAAGAACAATAGGAAACACCTGTGTCAAGATAGAGGAGACTTCAAATTAAAAGAGCCATTTAAAGTCATTTACAATTGTTTATTGACTTTCATTTGATTTCTTTACTAGTGATTAGGCTAACACTCACCGATGACCAGGAAGGAAAAGACATGATTTGTTACCTGAGCTGCCCGATACTACTGTGGATTTCCAATTGTTGCCTGATACTATTCTAGATTTCCCATTGCGCAGCTGTGTAGTTGTATGCAAGCGAAGAGGGACTAAACATGAGCATAATCCAGTATATTCAGACAGGTACAAATGATACACGCAAAATGCATCCTCTGGCAAGGAAACATCACATTCCCATGAACACTGAGGCACGCAAGAATGAACTAAAAAGTTTAACAAAAAATCTGTGCTCTGCAAATCTCAGACAGTGACAAGCAAATTCATTAGGACAGAACTGATGATTATGGTTTGTACATTATCACTGCAAATACAGATGTTCAAGCAGGCAAGATCTCCTTTCTCCAATATGCAAACCACCCCATCACTCCAAATTAGAAAGCAGCCTTGATGTAGCTGTCTCTGTAACATCCATCTACAGTCAGCATTTGCTTGAATGTTTTCTATTCCAGAGCACAGAAAATAAAACCATTTTATTTATTAAATACATAATATTATGGAAAGTCCTGCAAAATCAAAGTCACACATTGTGACACTAGACCCTAAACAAAGAGGCGTGGGTGCCCAGGGATGAGGCACCCCTTTACAACCCAGGAGCATTCGTGATGGCCCCACAAGGACACGGCAGCATCCCTGTCAGGCAGCCCAATGCCCATGGGCGCTGGGAGAGACAGCCACTTTGCATTTCCCACTTTAAGCCATCACAACCCCATATCAGTATCCTGCAGGCAGACAGCCATGGACCACAGTTGGTGACCACAGTCACCAACCCCTCCTCCTGGAGGACAGACCCAGTAGTTTAAAGGCCAGCAATCTTAACTATTCTAGAGCATTGACTTCAACAACAACATTGGTCCTTGCAGATGAACATTAGATGTTAAAGGGATGAGACTTGAGTGCAGCTACCCACAAGTTCACGCTGTACGCTTCCCACCCACTTCTCCTACTCAAGAGACACATTCAGCTCCCATACCCAACAAATCCACCACAAGAGCCAGCGGCCTTATTCCAATATTCCTAGGAAAGCCCCAGGAATCTTTCTTGAAGATTCTTCAAGAAACCCTTCTCAGTCCCCCAGTACACACCCTGTCCTCTTACCAGATACCGCCTCCAAAGCAGATGCTAAGGACAGCTCAGCAACTTGGAACACCCAATAAACACTCCTCTTCCTGTACCCAGAGACTCTCCTGCCTTAAAAGCAGAAGAATTTAATTACTAGAGAACTATCAGCTTTAACCAATTCACACAAATCCCACCATTCAGCAGGTTCCATTCTCACCCCCACCTTTTCATGGTTCTTAACTGATTTGTTGATTCAGTACCTCACTACAATTTTCCACAATAGATTTCTGGTTTAAAAGCACAGCAAGCTGCCAATAGCTATATACTAACATACAAGTGTAAGGTAGTCTCTTACAAAAAGCAGTTTTTAAAAACCACATATATTTTGCATGATGCATACCATGAACCCACTACAACTGTAATTAGATATAATTAGTCGTGTGTTTGTAAACTCAACAGTTTAATCATGTTTAATTAACCACATTGTAATTGGAATACTTGATAGTTAAATGTTGCCTTGTTAAACTGATGAGCACCTGGAACACACAATTAGTTCCACCAATAATAAATTAACTTTTAACGAAAATCTGTCATTAGTAATTATTTTCCTTCCTTCCTGCTAGACTGCTAGGATTAAAAATAATAAATAGCCAATTCAAATCCGTAGCAATTTGTTAAGACCATGACTGCAGGATCCCTTCTGCTGCCAATTTTACTTTTCTGTGATCCATTCTTCAGAGATGATTAACTGCTGCACAAGCCATCGCTTTTCCTTGCTTTTTTATTTCCAAACCTAATTTTTACCTGTGCTGGGCGTTGGTTTTCAGTGCATTTAATGGTTTTTTTTGCAAGCACTACGAGGTCAGACGTAAAAAGATACCTCCAGCTGAGGAGCAGGGAGCAATGATCACCTCCTCAAGCAGCCAACTTTTCTAAGACAGAGAAGATGATCATTAAACAATTTTTTTGAGCTAGCCCTACGTATACTTTTGGCCTGAAGCCCCCAAGGCAGTGCAGTACAGGGCATATGCATACATTGTTCCAGGAAGACTATTTCTATTTCTATGCACAATGGATGCTACAATAGCTGGGACAAATTGCAGTGGAAGTAACTTTTTCTGGAGCTAAATACCAAGTGCTCAGTAAAAGTGCAATCCCCAGGAAAGGGCGAGAACTCGGCAGAGCAGAGCAAAGCAGCAATGATAGAAGATGCCTTGTCAGGGCAGCCTGGGGGACAGCTGACCTCGGCCCACTGCATCTCCCATGCTGCGGAGTGGGACCACCGCCAGGGTAGTGGGAGGTGGAGTTGATTTCCAGCTCTAACCCAAACCATGTGGGTCACCACACCCACAGTGGAATTGGGCAGGAAAATCTCACCAATGAGAACACCTCTCAGATCCCACCAAAGCAGTTTAGGAATTCAACATCGAAGAGCCCACCCCCCAGGTAAAGGGAAGGTTGGGCAATAGTCTCAGATACAGGCAGGGACATCATCCTGAAGTCAGAGTGGTCACTGACCCATCACAGAGGCTACAGCAGATGGTTTATGAGCACTTCTTAGCACGAGTAAAACTGAGCACACGCTGAGGGAGTTCCCTTACAGAAGCTCTTCAAGAGTTTTCTTACCCATTTCAAAGCACAGAAACAGATATAAAATAAAAGGAAAAGCATCCATTCACAGAAATAATTGGAACGTTTTAAAAAGGAGAAAAACTAGACAACAAAAAATATATAGCATTTTACTGCAGGGTGTATCTTTAGGTCAAGCATTCCTATTTGCTGTCATTACTCCTGATCATTGGTAACTCCGGTGGAACAAAGAGGCAGCAAGTCAAAAACAATAAAAGGAAGCAAATATAATGCAATGACTGACTGTTCAACTGTCCTATCATAGCCTTGAAATAAAGAGATCAGGAGGCCTTAAAAAAGGATTGGAAATTTGCATGAGCAATAGCAAACACTATCATGAGGATTAAACAATGGTTTGAAACAGAAGAGGTGCCTCCAAAGCTGCAGCAGAAACCTGGTGGAAGGAGTGAAACCCGGTGGTGCTGAGCTTCTCACAGCAACGTTAAGGGTCAGTTGTTACTGAATATTGACACCAAGAAATAAAAATCTGATCAACCACAAGACAGCAGATGGGGAAAAGAAATAGCCATTTCTTTCAACCTGGACACTTCTGAAGTAACTTCGTTTCATGTACAGATTACAGCTACCTTGGGTGTGCCAGCAGCATACCACAGTCTCTTTCTTTTCCTTCTCACATTTGTACACAGAGATGATAATTCAGTCAGGCCCTGCAACACTGTGGAAGTAGGGAAAAAAGTGCAGAGGAAGGCAGAAAATTATGTGAGGCTATGACAAACAAGAAATGAGGTGTTGCACATGCAGAATCTCTTTTTCAAGAGTTAAAAAGAAATGTAATCACCATTTTTCTCCTGGGGTCTTTCACGACGACAGTCAAATACAGCCAACTGAATGTCAGCAGCACCGCTACCTGGCAGACAAAAGCCCAGTGTAGAAATTTTCAGCCCAAATAACTGAAGTTGTTGAAAATATTACTTAGAGTCAGCCAGTCTATTCAGCCTTCCCTGTCATTAGCGTGACTAGGTTGCTGCTACATGGGAAGATGTCACTTAAGCAGTGTTTCACACACCTCTTTCTTAGGCAAAAAGCCAAGAAAAGCCATCAGCCTGAACAGCTTCAAACCTCTTTGGACCACTGTAGGGAACCCCCACTGCAAACATAGTTCAATTCCAAACCTACTCTTTGACTTTTCAATCGTACTCCCTTTCCCTCATAAACATCTCCAGCTACTGTGGTCTCACCTCCTCCTCACATGGGCACAAACAGTACTCCCATGGCACACTACAGCCCACACAATTCTTTACAGATTTGGAAGTCCTAGTAAAAAGAAAATTGTACTACTAAAAGAAAAAATCATCCCAGATTTACATATAGTTTGCCCGTAGCTGTACATCTGTCCACTATTTTCACAAATTTAAGTAGTGGAAGGATTTCATCTATCAAAAGTCATCACTAGTAAATTTTACATCTCCTGTAGCGAGTGAAACAAAGAAAGATGACCTTTTCAGTAAACTACTGATAATTCACTGCATGGGAAAAAATAGGTCTCTTGCATGCTGTAATGCACGATATCGTTATATGCCCAAAGCAGACTAAAACTGAATGGCAGAACCAGCTGGTTACAGATGATAGTGTGAGAAGTTCACCTCCTCCCTTCTCTGCTGCTTAGCTGCAGGAGTATTAGTCAAGAAAGCAAAGGATTATTTGTACTTCACTCTGCTCAGATTAAAAAGGATAAATTCTAAAAACTAGTCCATAGCCCTCACTTCAAGCAATAACATACAGTGCTCCAACAAAGGAAGAAACAGCTTTGATGAAACATCAAATGAGATAATGAAAAAGATCACCAAGCTAAGCTTGATGTGAATATTGGGCAAAGTTAACTCTCCGGAAACAGGAACTCAAATCCTGCCTTTATATCTGACCTGATTTTAAACGTGGTGGGGGGTGTACATCACTGGCTGACAATAAAATAAAGCAGAGGATATTTGCCAGCCAGGAAAATGTAGATTCAGCCAAACCCCCGATGCTTCCCCATGCTGAGTCTGTCACCAGGAGGGCCACGGAATGACAAAATGTGAAACAAAATATAAAACATAGCATGAGCTGGAGGAAAAACATTTTTTGTTATTTACAGCTGATATTCTTCCTTTGACAAGGGGAAAACTCAGGCTTAAGCAAGCCTAACCAAGCATTAAAGGATAAATACTGTCTTCTAATGACAGGGAAATAGCATTAAAATGTAGGCAGCCTAAATGACTGTTCAAGTTCCATCTCTGCTCAGCATTCTTAGCACCTAGGAGAGGAAAAAAAGAAAAAAACAGTGCTCCTTAGGGGAAAATCCAGTAAGATTAAAAGGTGAAACACAGAAAGGAGTGAAAAAAAGCTGAAATCAGGTCAGACTTCCTTTCTGGACAACCTGTGAGTACCACAGATGTACTTAAGGACAGTGCAAAGCAGCCAATTAATTTCTTTTTTTTTTTCCTTTAAGCCTGAAGATTTACGGCTGAAACATGGTAAAATCCAGAGAGCAGTATAATTTGCTCAAATACTGAAGTAGAAAGACTTCAAATCAGTTTGTAAGCAGATAAAGGAATAAAGGCAATTTCACAATTAAGCGCTAAAACACTGAAGACGTTGTTCTACCACAGAAACAGATGCACAGTGCAGATGCAACATTATAATAAAATTTGTATGCACAAATAAAGCACAGGGGAAGAGCTAGAAGTGATACTTGAAAATGGGGATTGTGACCTAATGTATATAATAAGCCATTTAAATCAACTCAGCTACTTTTGTTCTTTTTACAGAGAAATAGAAAGTAATAGCTAATAGTCCCATATTGAGTAAAGAATTTATTAGGGCATTCCTCCCCAAAACTGCTTTCCATTCATTAAAAATGACGGGGGAAAAAAGTTGCTCTAAGTGAAGAACTTCTAATTCCACAAAGTCAAGTGCTTTAAGGGAAGATATCTACTCAAAAAAAGCAGTTATTTGACCAAAAACGCTGTCTTCTCTGATTTGCTGTGACATATACAGTAAAGGACACAGCTGGATTCTTAACCTAAGGACTTTGTAAGATATAATGCACTGATTACACTAGTGCAAATGAAAATATTTCTAATAAAGCTGCAAATAATTTCCTTCTTTCTAAATGAGTAATGCGAAAGACACTTTTTTCCAAACAGCATCATTTTATCTAACAATAGCAAAATGCAGCAAGGATATCTAATGTAAAAAGCCAAACAAGGTGTTAAAGTGAATTGAAGAGATAAGAAGCAAAAATGGAAGTTGATATTTCCATCTGTATTTTCTTTCGGGTCTTGGAGATGAAGTACCAAAGCAGCTTCCACGCTGGCCCATACTCGTAAAAAGAGCTGCAGATACCGTGAGTGACTCCAGGGCTGCTGAAATGTTCGTTAACTTCTTTTTTGGGACACAGAGCTTTCCGGTCATCACTATCAAATTCAAAGAAGTCACCCCAGGCAAAGAATTTATTAATTCCAGGTCAAATAAAGCAGAAACAAGCATGTTCAAAATGTAAATTATCTTTGTTTCCTGATTTCCATATAATGTGAAATAAAAGGCAGAGGAAAAATGCACTGATACAGCTCAATACGTGTGGCAGGAGGGAGAAAGACTCCCCTCACATAATAGTACACTTACAATCTTCCTATATCAGTGTTTTGTCTCTGCTTTGGGAATACAATTTTATATCATTCTACTTCTTATTAAATTTTATTTCTTCTAATAAAAAAATTGAAGTCAACATTAATAAAACTTGGTCCTTACCATATCCCTGCTGACCCAATTATCCTTTGAAGAGGTATAAGCAGTCACGACGGTTATAAATGTTAATGCAGTGGAAGGCATTAATATTATTCTGACAAAAAATTCTCAAACTCACGAATGTGAAACATTACAAAAATGATGTATAAATAAATGATCAGAAGACAAAAGTTTGCAGCATATTCTACAAGCTGTTTGACATCAAGCTTCAGCCCCAGAGGTTAGGCAAATACACGTGCAATCCACCCACAGGTCAACATTATCTAGAGGTTGTTCTGACTGGCAATTCATTTTCACCTCCTGGGGACCTGATCGGGCTGTTCGTAAAGCATGCGCGGACACAGCACGGATTTCAGTGAGGCGTCCTGGCACAGCAACACGCGTATGCTTAGGGAGGCACGTGTGTGTGTGTGTGTGTGTAAGTGCACACAAACTTATATTGGGTACACATTCATTTGCAGAACTACTACTTAGCTATGGAATGTGCTCAAAATACAAAGGCTCTCCAGTAACTTTTTTCTATCAGACACATTACATAAAGGGTCAAAATCAAAAGTGATATGGGTATTCTTCAAAAAGCCTTGGTAAACATCTCGGAAAAAGCAGCACTCATGATACAGATGTTAAATAATTTTCTTTTTAATAACAAAATTGTGTTTGCCATCAAAAAACGGTAACATTTGTGGTGCGTCTATTCCAACAAAAATATATTAACTGTTAACTAAACACACACACTCCCCTTGCAGGGAGGATTTCCAATTCATATGTGAAATGTATTGGACAATATATAACTTGTATAATATATGACTCATGTTCAATTATTTCTAGTTCCACATGTACAGCTAGAACTTAATGAGTTCATCTAAAAGGTTACTCATCCTTCTCTTTAAATGCACCTTTTAAAGGCTTGACGTTTTCCTAACATAGTATTATTTTTATCTTTACGTATCTTTTCATGTACAACCATATTAAAAAATTACTTACTCTCACAATAAAATCAATTTATTCTCTTTCATATCTCCTGCTCAGATTTCTCGTGCTAGGCATACTAAGGCAGGCAACCCATAAAAATCTTTGGTCTCTTCACACTGTGAGGTATACCATAATATAGAGGAAAAAAACCCTGTAGAGAAAATTAGCATATAGAGGATGCTGTTGCTTTTCACAATTACAGCTTCCCTGAATATACAAGGCCATCTAAATTTTAAATTATACACATCGCTTCAGTTACAACATTATCACTTAATCTGAAGCTAGCAATTACATTTTGTAAAATAAATTAATACTTCATTTTAAGAAGTGGTAGAGAAGTCCAAACATCCACAGTATGTTTTTGTTAAGTCGTCAGTTAACAGACAGAGTTGTCACCTCTTTTGTCACAAGCTTTGATCAACTTCTTCCATCTTCTCAGTTTGCCTCCACGTAAAGCTTGTTCAACGTGCTACAAACAGCATTATACAGGAGTCCCCCAACATTTCCTGTCAGATACAGAGAGCAAGACTCTGCCCTTCAACTGTCACAGCATCTCCTCGATGGAGGCTTCATTTTCCACTAGGCAGGCCTTCTGAAATTTAAGTGTTTTCTTCTAACTGGTTTGCCTGGCAGAAGAAAAGCAAATATTTTAAAAGAGTTTACATGTCTTATTTTTCTTGTCCTATTTTATAGGCTAATATTAAATGTGAAAAACAGAACTCATTGCTTTTTCAAGAATTAGAAATGAAATTATATTCAAAAAGCTCAAAAATTATTCTTTTTTTCCCATTTCAACTGAACACAACATTATTATGTATTAGGCATAAAAAGAAAGCATAACAGTGTGTGTAGTATGATTAAACTGATTAAATGCAATAATTACCAGCTAACTAACAGGACAGCATGTCACACAAAAAAAACCTGAGAAAAACATATTCTTTTACATCTGCACTAAACCTGCTTAGGTCTAAGCTAACAATTCATTGCTTATAAGATTGCCCCCAACTCCTTTTAAAACTAATTCTTCGCTTTTTCTATTACCTGTTGAAACAAACAACATTTTCATTTCCCACTTCCAAAGTTTTATTTATTTATTTATTTATTTATTTATTTATTTATTTATTTATAGCTTTATTTATTTATTTATAGATGCTATGATTCTATGATTTAGTGCATATCAACAAAAGAAGAACACTTTAAATGGCTCTAACCCAGGAGGCTAACAAAGGCTAAAACACTTCCTCAGATATGTATTAACTTTAGATCTTGCTCCACTACAAAACACAACAAAAAGGCACAAATCCAATATATGAAAAATAAGCCTAGTTGCTTTTACTGTAAAAGCATAGGAATGTTGCCAAATGTATTGTCCCTCACTATTTTAGGCTGCCTTTCTAAAATTTGTTTCCTTTAAAGAAACAAAATGGTATTTATTTGCATACAATTTAATACATACAGCTGAAAGCTGTTAGCCTTTTTGTCTTTAAGAGGCAAACAAAGAATAAATTCCATTTCCACTGAATGAGAGAAAAAAACCCCAAACCTCATGCACACGTTCATTCATGCATGACCTAAACAATATGCTCTAAATCATGGTTCACATAAGATACAGGGGGGAAAAATGTGAAACTACAGTAAAAAAAATCAATTACTCCGCCTCTTCGTTCTTAAGCGCTTGGTACTTGGCACTTTGGAGATCTTCAACGCTCTCAGCAATTGGTTTGTTTAGTGTTTCTGGCAGAAGGAGAGTCAGGAATCCCGCTGACAGTCCACTGATTCCAAACACCACGAACGGTACAGAAGGACTAAGAGATTTCTGAAGTTAAAAAAACATAGTAAGAACCTGCTCTTAATCCATACAATCCACATGAACTGCAGGCAAAACCAAAAGGCTACAACTTTTGACTCCAGCAATTTGTGCAATTATCCATATACCGGAGAACAAAGAAAGCCAAGAAACGTCGTTTCAGAGAAACAGCTTCACATGAAAACTTTGTTTATGTGGCTAAAAACTCAGGTACTGAGTAAGCCTTAGCAGTACCGAATGCATCATGTCACCAACAGATGAAATATTAACACAACACAGAACATTAGTTTATTCCCATAAAGGATATGTTGGGTATTTTTAAGCATCTTGTTCATTAATTCTTGAAACGGAGTGAACATTATTTGATTTTTCATAAAAACAATCTTTTTCAAGGAATATGTGGAACCAAAATCTGCAAAGTGCTTTTAATATTATGAAACAAATCTGAGTTACAGAAAAAGTAGAAAATAATCTTACCATTGATGGCACAAATGGAGCCAAAATGCCCCCAAATCTGCAAGACATGGAACACACACCCAAGCCAGCATTTCTGTTTCAAACAAAGGATGAGAGATCTGTAGTTTCAGAATACACAACTGAATCATGCATGAATATGCAACGGCACTGTCAGAACCAACTTAGACTTTAAAGTTACCAATAGTCTTTAGTTTTAAAAAAACTGGTTTTAAAGGCCTGAAGACTATCTACAACTACCTCCCATAGCAAGGTAAATGACATGTTTTCAAACCCCTAGCAAAGCCACCCTGTTGTGCAATCCTTCACAAAAGTTTGAACAAAGAGCCATATAGGGCAATTTATTTGGACACTCCTGTGCTGGATGGGGAATGACTTCAAACTTTGGCAAGATCTTCAAACAGAAGATTCTGAATGCAATCTCCAGCTCAGGCCATTGGCAGCAGCCTCTCTCCTGCCACCTCAGCATGCACAAATGAAAAGGCGGTGCTTACCAACAAATGGAAAATAACTATTTGCCAGTGTAAAGCATCAAAACATCTGGCCAGATGTGTCAGAGGGGATGCTGAATTCTGCTCTCCCTTCAATTTTCAGGCAGGTTTAAAACAATCTCATCTAGACTGTGATACTCAAAGCACGGGTTAAATCAGCAGGGTCCTCTTCAAAGTTCCAAAAATCCTCAAAGTCTTTCATTTTCTGATCAAACACAAAACCCTTCCATCCTTATATCACTCCTACATATGGTATTTAACAGTGTCTTCAGAGACTGACATTGGCACAAGACACCAGCGAGACGGCAAGAACGAGCTCATAGTGGTTGCTTTCCCTACAGTCCTCTATTGCTTCCTCTCATTCATCATTATCATCAGTCACACCACTGAGCTGAGCTGCTCCTGCTCTACCCTGTTTCCTTTTCCTCCTCTAAAGACAGGAAGACAGTGACAGGATTAAAGATGACAAGCAGAGGTGACATGAGTTGCTAGAATACCAAACCACCCACCTGCATGGCCCTTCGTAATGGCCTTTTGCACCGGTTAAGGGAAACAGATGATGGAAGGAGCTGATAAGAAGCCAGTGACTTTGGAGTAAAAATAAACAGACAAAGCAACCTTTTCTTTCATCAAGTCTTCTTGGGAACAGCAAAATAGTAACCCACACTTCCTTGCATTGAGGCAGCATCAACCCAAACTCCACAAGACAAGGCTAAGCACCTCCTCTGTCAAAAAAATCCCTGACTAGATGAGAGACACCAGTTTGCTTGTGAACCATTCATTTAGAACTATCCTTCCCACAGACTCTAAGCCAGTCCATATCCAGAGGTTTACTGGCTTCTTTATTTCTGCTAAGAGGGAACAGAGTAAAATGTTATCCTCCATGCAAAGTGTGTCATTTCAATGAAATGCAAAATGAAAGCAGCTGTTAAAACACTCCAGGATACCTTTAATTCAGAATTCAACAGTTTGGGCTATGCAGAACGTGATGGTACTCAAGAGGAAGAACGCATTATCACCCAATAACTATTGGTAAGTATTCTTGAGGTGCTACACTGTCAACAGCTGACCACCCACCGCCCGTCTTACCTCACTGCCCCAGCTTTGCCACGCTCATTAGAAGACCTGCTAAATCGGGCTGATGGCACATGCTTCTATTATCCCACAGAGCACAGCCCTGAGCCAATGCCAGCCAAAACAGCTCTGCAAAGCAGGGTAATCATATCAGCCCAGGACTTTGTTGAAGCCAATGGGACCCACTGCAACTGCCTGGCAAATGCCATGCAGCACTCCTCTGGCTGCACTGCTTGCCCAGCACCTGCCCCTCACTGCCTGGTAAGCAGCCCTGCACAACTGCAAAAGCTTCTCTGCTACTGGCACTGGCAGCTCTAAAGTTGCACTAAGCAAGGACTGCTGTTCAACAGAAAGAATCATGGAGAGTTACTCGCAAAGAAAGCCAGAGGTCAAAAGAGCAAGTATTTTAAATAAGTAAAACTTATCTACCACCACTGACATTAAGAAAAAATACAATAGTTTCTCCACTGTGAAAATAAGCTTTCCAAAGCCATCCTAGCCAGTCCAATGGCCCCACTCTGATTTCACCCACCATATGCAAAGGATGTCATCATTTTGCAACCATTTTCTCATTAAAAAAAATGAGTTTAGTTTTACATCTTCATTACTAGAGCTATGATTACATTTTGTCCCCAAAGACCACCTTTCTTTTTGTTGTTGTTCCCCAGCAGGTATTTTAAAGACACATCAAAAAAGAAAAAAGCTTTTCAAATCACATATTCTCCAGGTTGCAACACCTCCCCACGTCCAGCATGAGGTGTATTTGCCATCACTCCACGTACCAGCTAACTGAAAAAATATTCCTAACAGTCACAAAATCACAGAATCGTTCAGGTTAGAGAAGACCTTTAAGATCATCGAGTCCAACCATAAATCAGAGGTTAACGGCACATTCCACCCAGTCTGGGTATTGTGAGGGCCCTGCCCAACATTCCCAAAAAGGCCTCAACCCTCATGCTTAAAGTAGTAAGTAGCTTTAAATAAGGAGCAGTAATACTGAAAATATTTAATTTTTCTGCAAGACATCTAACTGGAAGAAAAAAAGAAAAAAAAGCTTTTACTCCACCTCCTCTCCACTCCCTTTGAATGGTACATGTCTCATCCAACCACATGCCTCAGCTCTACAATATGAACAATACCAGGATCACTACAAAGCTTTGCAAGGACCACCAGATGGTGCTGATGCTTTGCTTTAAATTAAATACTCTCCCATAACTGTTCTTCTTGCATAAACTATAATATCTGTAATAAAGTAGCAGAGAGATATCAAGCACTTTAAATGCAGAAATTGTCACATGTAAGGAATTTTCATATGGTGTAACGGAACAGTTTTCCATATTATTAAACAGAAGTCATCTAATAAAGTTACTAATTTTTTAACTGTCTTTATTCTTGCATTTTCTCCACTGGCGGTCTGTATCTTTGATAAAAACCTACGTTTTTTTGCCAGAACATTAGTGCAGAATCTCAAATTGAGCAGCATTTGACTTGATTTTTTTTTTTAATCTTCTTAATCAGTAATACTTAAGTTTCAAACACAGAGATACTACTGTAATTCCTGGTAGGTATGAGGTGTCACATTCTTGGCATTGAACATCAACGGGACTTCAGAAGACACCATGACATGAAAACACAGTGAAACAAGCAAAAGCTGAGAAATTGAAAGATTTTAAGATTTAATTCTCTTGATTCTGAACTCCAGAAAAACCAGAGGGGACAGGAAAACAAAAAAAAAAAAGTCAAAAACCACCCACATAAAAAAAAAAGAACTGAAAAGTTTAGACAAGGAGAATGTAAACAAACCCCACACCCAATGTCAGTCAGCGTGCTTGGGACTTGCACATCAAACCTAAACCTGTGCCAAGATTCACAAGCTCAGTATCCAGAAACAGTCAATCCACCTCCACCCTCACAAGTTTCACCACTAAACTGCATTCCCAGTCTAGCTTTTACGCCTCTGCAACATGTGGTAATTTGTGAACCTCAAAAAAAATAAAGAAAAAAGCCAATCCAAGGCCAGTCACCCACATCCCCCCAGCTCCCTCAAGTCCTCAGTCTCCTTGAATCAAGCGACTTATGTCACCATCCTAACCACCTCTACAGTGCTACTGGATGCATCTACCACCTTCCCACTCCATGTCAGCTTTCAGCTTTCCTGCTCTCTCTAGGAAGGGCTCAGGTCTTGCAGTAGTTTCGTTGTTGCTGTTCTTCTGCAACTCGTGCAAGATGACTCAAACTCTGAACATCTACTTCGAGTAGCTTTCAGAAAACCACATGGAAACACAATGGGGGTGAGAAAAAGAAGACTGCGTGGTATTATATTTCCCTATCTCAGGTTTACTTTGAGATAGCAGAAGACTAACCTTACAAAGTGTGGGTAAGAACTATGATAAATAAACTAAGGTTTTAGACCACTTGTTCATTAATTAAATGGTGTAAAGGAAATCACTGTCATGTGGGAACTATTAAAATTAGCTGCATTATGAATATTCAGTTAAATAAAAAAGATACAGAAAAGCACTTGTTTGTCAGGAGGCAAAAAAACATAATCATATGGGAGATATAAGTACACAGAAAGGCTGTATATAGTCTATGTTTATAATTAAGTTAGCATATGCTTCTATCATGTCATTATGTTTGGTTTTGCAGCCTATAATTTTACTTCCAAAATCAATATTACAATTGAGAAATAAGGCATCTAGTATTGCAATGTAAGAAGCTGGGTTTCATATTTTTATTCTGGATTCGGATATGGTGGAAACTATATCTGGGCCACAAACAGCCCAGAAAAGTGCATCGGTGCAAAACATGTGACTAACGGGAGAAGCCCTTTCCAGTTCTGGCAAGCTGCCTTAATTACAGGAAGAACTCATGTTGATATTTCAGGAAAAATAATTACAGATAAACATTAAAGTACACCCAAAATCAGTATCTCTGTGCTTAAAAAGTATTTTAATTCACCCAGAAGCTCTGTAAAATTACCTTAGCACTGTTGGGTATAGTTCAGATGTATAAATATACACAATGTTGAAAGCAGCGCTGACCATCATTTTTCCACACAAAGCTAGCAAAGAGGGACTGAGCAGCAGACCTTTCAGGAAAGAGAAAAATAAGCTATAAGCATAAATACTTTGTTTTCTTACTCTCTTTACACAATGTTGAAAACATCCAGTCGTCTTTAAGAGACTGTCATGAAAGTCAATGTTTCATCGATATGTTTTTCAAGTATAAGCACAAAAGCAATTACCTCAGCTCTTCCCAACCACTCCAGGAGCTAGCCTAAGAATATATACATAAAATTATATTTAGGAGCAAGAAAAACTGCCCCATTTGGGGAGGGAAAGTGTAAATCTATCACAGTGTTAGTAGGAAGGGATAACCCTTCCACCTCTGCAAGTCAGAATACCTTACTAAGGCAACTATATCTTTTGATGAGCACACACAATACAACTCCCTTGACTAATTCATTAGATTAAAACCATAAAACTTGATTTGCATCAACGGCTTATTTGCTCCCCAAGGACATCCTTCTGGGACTTCAAATGCAGTAGCTCCATGATTGGAAAGAACAAATGCTAATGCAGCCCAGTTTACCAATAGACAGTCTTTAGTTGGCTAAACTGAAGTGTGGTTCTTTTAATGTCCAAAAGAAACGTGGCTTTCATTATCCTGACTTATTTTTGTTTGCACCAACCATTTTAATAAAAATAAAATCTAACATATTTGTTTAAGGATGAAAAAAGAACTAATGCTCTCATTAGCTGTATATCAGGTTCTCTTCCTCAGAACTGAGTTCAGCATGTTTCCGTTTAGATCAAATGATGTTGATTAAGTAATGGGAACATCTGATTGCTTCTCAATCACTTTTCTTTTAATTTTGCCCTCAAATATTTTCAGTTCTATTCATCTGATCAAGTCAGATTCTATTTCAGCTGATGCAGAAATTCATTTGTACATAAACTGAAATCCTTGATTTAAGTGTGAAGTATTTTTTCAGTTATTTCTGTAATTCATACAAAACGGATGTAACATTTTCATCCAAGTTCTCATTTTGTTCAGTAAAAACTGGAATATTGAATACAGGTGCCAGATGCAGAGGTGTGAATCTAGTCCTCAGAGCCCTGCTGGGTACCATCAGAATGCTAGGACATCCCTTTCCTTCCATCAACCAAACATGAAATGATGAAGAAGAGATCTGTAATTCTCCACTGTGTTTTAAAACTTGCTGGTTTTCACCCAGGGAAATTTAAATTGAACACTGCATATCCATATACTAGAAAATTAGCATTACTGCACTTGGGAAATTTTGGGTTTACTATCAAGACAGAAGAGTATGTCTAGACAGAGAAATTAGCACTCAGAAGCTTGGGAGTGCATTTAAAGAGCACTGTCATCTCCAGCTTCTTTCTCTCCTTCAGGGGAGGATGAGGGTTGGCCACATGAGAAATTACTGTGGGATTAAAAGCACACTGGAAATTCACTGCACATCAGCTTCTTTGTGTAAGCAAGCCCAGATAGTCATTATATTTTCCTCGGAATCTTAGAATATATTTTTAGCTATTCTTGCAGAACAGTCCATCGTCTTCTTTACATATATAAAATATAATGCCATTGTGCAAGAATGCACTTTCTCCTACAAGGATTGCGGTGACCATTTCTAGGTCATTCACTAGGTCCAGCCTAGCGTATCTATGCAGCATCTTTAACACATATTTTGCCTAACACCCTTTCACTCGAACATCCAGTAGCAATGGTCTGCACACAATTCTGTCTGAAACTGTACAGTCATGGCAACTGTTTCAAACGTTGGTGAAAGTCAAAGTTGTAAGTTCTTCATAAATTCATGCATTTGAGTTTCAGTGGAATAATCTACTAACTGATCTTTTGAACTAGGGAAATAAAATGGGTAGAAAGATACAAACAGTGTTGATGGTTAAGAGCTTCTAGAACAGGAGTTAGAAGTTTTCATGCATCAGTGCTGTTAAGAGTTGCATTTGCAGTGGTATAATGTAGATTCACCTTCCGGTTGTTATCTTCATAAGCAGAAGTTCACTCCAATGGTACTTTCGAAACTAAAGGAGTCTTTAAATTTACTTCAGAAAAAATATCTACCGAGAAAGGTTAGTTCTCGACAAAAGGAAACACCCAACATCAACAGAAACTGAGACAAATGATGTAAAGAACTGCAAATTTTCTTCCTTTCTTCATTGGAAAGTAGATCAATGAAATTCACAAAGAGTTATTACGCATTCAGCACAAGCAGATAAATCTAAATGAAAGGTAAAATCTAGTTGTGCCTAGACCAGAAGTCTCCTTTCCTTGCTATAGTTAAAGCTGATAGTAAATGCTGGAGCCATGTTTGTGCTTTACAGCAGCTTTTAAAAGAAAAGAATATTACAGCTCCACTCCCCCTTGACTACCACTCCTAACCATCTTCCAATCTGATACTTGCACAAATTAACTGACGAATTCTAAGCGATAAAGAAAGAGGGAGCTGAGGGATGTATCAGTTCTTGCTTAAACATTGCAGGATTTTTAGTCTCAAATTCAGTATACATCTTTAACAACTGAAATGTTCTTGTCTTATTCCACAGGGAAGATGACTTGGATAAGATTCTCATTCATAAGTTAGCAGAGTTACTTAGAAATTAAGTGTAGGTTACAGACATGAGAAGCAAGTGCTCAATACCTCATTAAAATCTTAAATCGCTTGTAATAAAATCAAGGCTCTTATCCCTCCAAAGAATGCAGACTTACACAAACATAAAAAGTGTTCTGCTTAGTAACAGGAGGGCTAGATTAGAGAAGCAACAACCTTCATTTCATCCAGTGAAGTGACTCATCTTCATCATGCTTGAAGCTGAATTTCTTTCTGCTTAACTGACACAGAACACTCTGGGCCAAGAACCAGCTTTACTCTTACCACAGCGGAAAGTAAGACGTTTTAATGGGATTAAAGTCAACTGGAAAAGGCAGAATATTTCCTGAAATTTAGTGACTCTTCAGGAACTATTACCCTATCCTGATTAGTCACTACTGCTTTTCCTTCATTTTGTTTTAAAATATATAAAAAGAAACAAAAAGAACTTGTTGGAACAAAGGAAGAAACAGTCTCAATAAAATGAGCAACAAGACGTCTGGGGACTTGAATTAACACAAGCATGGCAAATAGGATTATGGGATATTGTCTCTTTCTGTGTTTTTCCTCCTGAGACTTTTTTGAAATCAATTTGAAATGGATGCCTGACAATATTTATAACTGTAAAGAATAAACACAACCTATAGAAGACTACCTTGTAGCATCACTAGTGCAGCTGTGTCAAAACTCTGTTAAAGCTAAAACATTTCTACTGAAGCAATATTAAGAAAAATACAAGCAGAGGGCAGCCACTTGATTTGTTAGTGTCACATAGACATAAGTTTTCAGTAACTAAAATAAACATTAGTATAGAAAAACTGTACTTGAAATAGAAATGTGAAAATACAAAACTGAACATATGTGAATGTCACTGACAATGTTAGAAAAAACAAATCTTTTGAGATGAGAAATATACTTGATGATACTCCACTGTTACTGTCCTCAAAACTGCATAGTGCAGCAATATGCAGCATGAGACTGAGAAAGGCAGCAAGCTTCTTGCCATCCGTATGGTTTCCACGTTGCAATTCTGAGTTCCATTTCTAGTTTGAATATATGAAATATATATTTTTTAAGATTCAGTGGACTGGGTTTTTTTAATGATGAATTAAGCTTCTAATTTGGAAAAATCTCATTTCCAATTTCTAGAAATGTTACATGCCACTAAAGAAAAATATAAAATTAAGCTTGGCATATCACACTGTCAAGATCCAGTCAAACTCAACATTACACTGCACTGCAGTCTGGCTATTAAATCAGTATTTTAAGGTAAAATGCTTAAGTGATAAATTAATGCAGTGTCAATAACTGAGACAGAATGTGATAGCTTGATTTGACCTTCATAGAGCAAAGGGCCTGCAGTCAGACAACTTAAATCAATTAACAGGGTCAAATTATGCCAGCAAGAAGTTAACAGTAGTATCAACAAGACCCCCTAACCCTGACCAGCCCCAGAAGAGACAGAGAGAGGTATAAATGAACTTGTCATACTTGGTCACAGAACACTTAGTGTTTTTTGGTCAGTTTTTATCCAATTTAACAAATACCTACTTCATCAGCAGGATATACTTACCAGCATTTGTTGGTAAAAACATGGTAAATATACATGCAAATCCTGCAAATATCAAAAAACATGTCATAGTTTTACGTCTTCCAGACCTAGAAGGACAAGCGCAGACAGACAAAGATGGAAATCAAGTCTTTCAGTATTTTTTCATTTGTCTACGCAATACCAACTAAAGTACACAGCAGCACTAATAACAGTTATATATCTATTGTACCTTGCTAACTGCTTCAAATCTTCCATTATTTTCCTAGTTCTGTGTCCTAAATCCTCCCACAAAAGCTTTGTTACTTCTAGACAAGTTCTAGCTACTGTATTTGTAGCCTTGAGAAGAACCCACCTACTTCAGCAACAAGAACTCAGACTTTTCTTCTCTGTACTGAGCAAGTCCTGCCACCAAAAGCATATTTCTAATTAAAAAGGAAAAAAACAGGTAGAAGAGAACTTGTGCAGTTTGTGGTTTAAATACATGTCCTTGACTTAGGCTCAAGGTGAAGGCTGGTTGGTTGGTTTGCTTTTGAGCTTGACTGAGCTGACAGCTTCTTTTACTGCCCAAAAAACCCAAAAGGTGACATCCTCATCTGACTGAAGAAAATGGGATTTTTGCCACTGACATCCGTGACACCGAAGTATTGTCACAAAGATAGTAAAACCAAAGGTTGCATGAAACCCTGAGTAGCTCTGGGTTGCCAAACTGTTCAGCCTTCAGCAAAAGTACCCACCGAAAAGTATGAAAATACCAGACATGGATCCTTCACACCTTAATGAAAACTAAACGGCTCTCACTTCAAAGTTCTCTTTGAAAAGTTCAAGTAAGAATAAACACCACTGAAAATTGCTTTCAACTGCAGTTGGCATATAATGGAAAAATTAGTCATTCTGAATAAAATATGTTAAGACTTATAAGCTATAGATACTTAAATAACTAGGCTACTCCCATTTTTCCCCACAAAAATCAAAATTTTTTTAATAACATCAATCATTGAGAAGCTCATCTCTTAAACAATTCAAAAGATGAACAAAACATAAAATGGAAGATGTAGAAAATCAGAGCCCCATTTCTATATCAACTGGAGGAAATCCCCAAAGAATCCACTGTTTTAGAAGAACAGTGAAGTATCTTACTGAGAAAAATGTTAATATTTTTCCAGGCTAACTACAAATACATGCAGAAAACTCGGAAGTAAGCTTTTCTTACCAGGGTTTCTCAATAAAAAACATGCAGAGAGGAAATGCTGGAACTTCCACAAGACCAGAAAGAGCCACATTTAAATACAGGTTTCCTCTTAATTCACCAGCATTTAAAGTTAGTCCATAGTACACGAAGCTGCAGACATACCTAAAAATAACCATAAAAGATATATTACTAACAAAACAAGTCTTTAGGGCTAAGAAAGTATTTAAAAGGTCAATCATACCAAGCTATGGAGAAGCTATGTAGAGTTACATGCTACAAAGAGAATTCTTTTTTTTTTTTCCAAGTAGTACTACTTTTCAAGATAGCACCCAGGCACTGATCTCTTCTCTCTGCCAATCAATGATAGGACCGGAAGGAATGGCACAAAGATGTGCCAGAGGAGGTTTAGATTGCATAGTAGGAAAAGGTTCTTCACTCAGAGGGTGGTGGAGCACTGGAACAGCTTCCCAGGGAAGCAGTCACAGTGCCAAGCCTGATAATATTCAAGAAGCATTTGGACAACGCCCTCAGACACATGGTGTGAATGTTGGGGTTGTCCCGTGCAGTGACAGCAGTTGGACTCGGTGATCCTTGTGGGACCCTTCCAACTCAGGACATTCTGTGATTCAATCTGCATTTTATCTTGCGTACAGTTTTTCTCCACTGAACCTGTGTAATGTGCTTTTGGGCTCTTAACACTTATTCTTACTCTTGATCTCTATCGTTGCCTAACCAAGTAGTCCTTTTCTTACTAAGACAGGTTCAAATACACATCCTCTCAGTACTTTCTGCTTCAGCTTCTCATTTCACTCAATGCAAATATGTTCTCACTGGATTATTTCTCTGTAGGTTTTGAAGCAGTTTTTAAGTAACACACTGAAAATAAAATTCAACAGAAATAATAATGAAACATCAACTTTACAACACATCACTCTAGATTATTATTGTCGGCCATCATTAACTGACAAATTTACTATTTACTTAAAAGGATAAAAATCTTGATA
This sequence comes from Cuculus canorus, assembly GCF_017976375.1. NCBI lineage: Eukaryota > Metazoa > Chordata > Aves > Cuculiformes > Cuculidae > Cuculus > Cuculus canorus. The sequence goes on from NC_071407.1 coordinate 8,910,277, forward strand.
GTTTCCTCACATCTGACTCATTGACAGCATCTCAGCTTCTTATTATTACATACCAGATGTACATCAGAATGACAGTTCGCCACCGAAGGACTGGGTGTTTCACTAAGTTTAGGATACCAGGTGTCGATTCATCATTTCTCGACGTTCCTGCACATGGTTTTAATTTTAGATTTAATCTCTCTTTTCCATTACCAAGGGCAATATATTGCAACACATCTTCAGCTTCTGCTGTTTTCCCTTGGGAATACAGCCATCGTGGTGATTCTGGGAGCATACTAACAGGAAAAAAAACCAGAAAATCAACAATGACAAGTTCATGCCTATGAACAAAGCACTGAAGTCACCTTTCCATTTTGCAAATCGACATTTTTAAAGACGTACCACTACAAAATTCAGACATTCTATTTACACTGTTCCGCATATTAATTCGCATGTACTCTGATAACACTGCACTTAGCCTTACAGAAGGAATGTGGGAGATGCTTGACAACGCACTCCATCATATGAGAGGAGTTTAAATCTACATCTTGACTTCTGCTGAACTGAATTCTTAAGAAACACTACCCCAGTGTTATCCAGGAAGCATCTCAAATCCCAGTTATCTGAACAGCCTGGATGAATATTTGTTTTCACAAAGTTTATTTCAAGCTTCTCCATTATGGGCAGGACTCTGAGTTGGAGTGAAGAGGAAAGAAACCTCACTGAGGAATTACTTGTTAGGTTCCAGAACCAGCTCATCACCACCTGCATAAGTTTTAAATGTCTCATTCACAAGTATAATCAGAAAATCCTTGCTTACCGCAACTTCAGTTCATGATTCCTGATTTTTTCAGGTTGTAGAGTGTGCTGCAGCTTTTATATGAGCCATAAACTAGAGTGGAATAATTTTAACTGAACCTTTATTTCTTCCGGTACTCTTTAACAGAGATATACAGCCTACATCTTTTGATTACTTCAGAGGATCCCAGTATTTTAGTATTTGAGGGAAGTAATTCTACTTCCATCAGAAACAGAACACCATAGAGGAAAATGTATTATCCAAAACTTCTTTCCTCAGCCTAGAGGCTCTGTTTTCCTTGATTACCACAAAAGGGTGGGTTTTTTGGTGTATTCTTTAACAGAACTTATTGCAAGAGCAAACCTATCAAAAGGATAATTGATTTTTTAAAAAAAATTAAATAGAATCAGGGAGTGGTTTGGGTTGGAAGGGACCTTAAAGCCCATCCAGTTCCAAACACCCTGCCATGGGCAGGGACACCTCCCATTGGATCAGGTTGCTCAAAGCCTCATCCAGCCTGGCCTTGAACACCTCCAGGGATGAGGCATCCATGGTTTCTATCTATGCTGTATGCCAGACATTCCCTGTATTATTGTGTAGACAACCTACTACACCAACTTTTATTTCTTCCACAGCTTTAATTAGTGATCAGAAGTATACATGTTATAACAACACAGGCCAGACAAAGCTAGCCCTTTTAATTCCTTAAGTACTGATGCATTTCATAATCATTTTTATGATAATGTCCAGGTAGGAATTATAAACAGGAGCATCATATACAACAGCGCTGGGAACACACACCAGGGACCTCAAAAGTAAGCAGATACATAGCACATCATGCTAAAAGGGCAATTCCAAGTGCTTTCACTATTTCCCCTTGCATGCATGTGTCTCATAAAAAGAAACTCCAAAATGCCTCTAGGATCACTTCCAAAACTTCTGAAGTGTTGAAGCCCTTCCTTGGCAGAAGGCAGTGTTCCTGGCTGATGCTCCAGCTCAGGGCCTCTGGCAGGTCTTCCCTTCCCCAAGCAGATTTGTAATCGAGTTTTATTGGACAGCTGGCACACAGCTGCTCTTTGCAATGCTGGCCACCACAACTGCAATAGCATGTAGAAATACAAGCTTGTCTTCTGGGTAACTCTGACCTTCTGCTTCATTTAAAACTGCTTCTTCCTTCACATTATGATTTTTCTCTTGCTCAGTTCACAAAAACATACAGAAAAGTGTCATCTTTGTTCATACCACTCTCTTAAACAATGACAAAAAGAAGTAACTGTTAAATTGCTGCATAATTTTTCTCATCATTGTAGTGCACATGAACCACTTACAAAGAAAGAAGAAGGAAGATGACTCCTGGACTATTTGATACCAAGGCAAGGTAGCGCCATTCCCTTATCCAGTAGCCCAGTAAAGCATAAGCAGCAATGCCAATCGCAAATGTCAAGTTAGTTAATGAACCTGAAAATACAAGACCACAAATGTGACTAAAGAAACCATTCACAAAAGAAAAAAAAAATTATTAAGCAAAAATCTGAAATTCCTAGCCTGTGATATACCTAAATAAAATAGCAATAAAATCTTTGAAGTATCTTTACAGCACTCATTAACCATCTGGCTTGAGTATACTGTGTAATTCCAACGAAGAATAACTTCGTAAAACATGAGTGGTGTCCCTTTCTACAACAAAGGATGGTACATAGGAGACAGCAAGAAATGAACAGGAACCTATCGACTAAACAGATAACCTGGGGATAGGAAGGGGAAGTGTTAAAAGTGATTTATTTAGGTCTGTTCAGGTAATCTTGAATAGAGGTGGCAGACTGGAACAGAAATTGGAAGAAAGATACAAAAATATAAGGACTGAATTCAGTACATAACAAGCTGCAAGGCAGAGGTGTACTACAGCAGCCTTCCGATGAACAAGGATAATAGAAATGTTAAAAATCAGAGTCAACTTGAACTCCAAAAGCTTAACAACAAATCCTCTGGAGTCTAACACAGGAGATCTTGTAGTAACCCAGAAAACCTCTGCTATCGCTCCCAAAGCCTAGCTCATAGCCCACACCTAGGAGACCTTCTGTAACACTGCCCGGCTGCATCCAGCAGGTCCCTCTCCTTCAGCCTCTGATCAGTAGTTCAGCATCTCTTTCTCAACAGCTGAGCAGAACTAGAAGAAAGCACCTGGAGTGACAAGCGGCAGGAAGCAAACTGTCTCTTCGGTCCCTCAGGAGGCTGACTCTGCAGGGAGGAAGACCAGGAAAAGTAGAAAGAGACAAGAGGAAAAGGGAAAGGAGGGGCAGGAGACAGAGAGGGCGTGAGTCAGAAAAGTGAACATGGGAGAAGAAGAGAAGTCTGTACTTAAAAAAAAAAAAAGAAAAAGAAGTGGAAAGCTATTACTAAACCACAACTGCTTCATACATCCCCTGGAGTCCAGAGAAGAAACAAGAAAAATAGTAGAATGGGGTAACTGAAGAAATGAGAAATGCACTCACAGCCACAGCAAGTCAGAGTTTGGACCAAGTTTTTCGCCACACTGCACAAGCCAAAAAAGTATTACAGCCTGAGCTACTCCAGCTCCACAACAAACTGACACGCAAGCGTTAAATTTATTTTAAGTCTTGGTAGAAACATACGTGAAAGGGCATTTAAAAATACTGGATGGTCAGTACATTCAGCAGTGGAAAAAACACTATCCAGGCACTAAGTCATTTTGTGGTGCAGAGAAACTTCAAAGAACCCTTTTACAAATACCTTCCCAAGATACCACACAGCATTGTTCAGAAGCTGGCAGGATCTGCCAGAATATTTATGTATTTTTTTTAATGTAATGCAGTGTAGAAATCGGGAAGTTTTAGGAATCAATGGACCAGTTTTAAAACCTCAAGTCTACTATTTATCAAATAAACTCAATCCCATCCTCCTTATTCAGGTATTTTTTCCCAGAGAATTTAGAACTTGGAATCACACCACACATCTGACTTCTGCTACAAACTGACTTTAGTTGGTACAAATGTAGGAATTTAAAATGTAAGGTATTGATAGACAGAACAACACATGGCACAATAATAATGATTAAATATTCTCAAATCCCACCTGTAAATGACCAAAACGATTTTCCTACATATTCTTGCGTTAGGACAAAAGACACAAGAGCCATTCCACCATTCATAATTCCAACAAAAAAACGTGAAACTGCAAATATATCATAATTTGGAGCTAATGCTGTGACATACCCCAAAACAACATCAAGAAATAGACCTGTAGAGAGAGAATAAAATGCAGTTATTACTTATGTTATGCAGCTTGAACTCAGAAGACTGGCAGCGAGCACAGTTCATTACAGACTGTAATGAGCAGTCTGTACTCATCTCTAATCTTCATATTTGGATTTCTGAAGTCATACCATGTGAACATCTATGATCGTGTTCAAGTCACACACTTGAGGTCTGCAATGCCAAAGATGAGTTTCCTTGAGGTAACATTATCAGTAAACAAAAGACTCTTTGGCTGCAAACACAGCTGGAAAACAAAACACTGGGATGCGAGTTACCCACTCTAAAGATGTTTAGGTAAATCCTTCTCCCTGAGCCCTCCCTCCCAAAAAAGCAAATGATTTTTATTGGAGACAATACGGTCAAGCAACGTGTGGAACACTGTGCTCAATGCTCAAATAGCGATAGTCACAACAAAACCAAGTTACTTTTCATCTCCCACTGATATTCCAGTGATCACTATGCTGCCCAGCACACTCATATTAAAGAACTTTAGTGCTACTGTACTGAGAGAAACATTTATGCTGATCGTTGATGCCCTAACACTGATGCAACACAATGGCCCAACAGAGCACCTCTGCTATGAGGACAGGCTGAGAGAGTTGGGGTTGTTCAGCCTGGAGAAGAGAAGGCTCCAGGGTGACCTTACAGAAGCCTTCCAGTATCTGAAGGGGCAAGAAAGGTGGGGAGGGACTGTTTACAAAGGCTTGTGGTGATAGGAGAGGCAATGGGTATAAACTGGAGAGTGGCAGATTTAGACTGAACATAAGGAGGACTTTCTTCACTATGAGAGTGGTGAGGCACTGGCACAGGCTGCCCAGGGAAGTTGTGCCTGCCCCATCCCTGGAGGGGTTCAAGGCCAGGTTGGATGGAGCCTTGAGCAATCCTGGTCTGGTGGCAGGTGTCCCTGCCCATGGCGGGGGATTTGGAACTGGACGATTTTTAAGTTCCCTTCCAATCTAACAATTCTATGATTCCAAGGGCAGCCTCCAGGCAAGCGCGTCCCACAGGCAGAAAAGAAAGAGATGCTGTTATTCATGTAGTATGCTCAGGAAAAACCTTTTAACAATCTTACCTGAGATATACACTGGTTTCCTGCCCAGTTTATCTGACAAAGGGCCAAATGTGATATTTCCAATAAGCAATCCAGCAAAAAACAGGGATGATGCAAGACTCACTTTGTAGGCTTCCTGTTCAATTAGGTACCACTGTCAAAAAAAAAATCTCCTTATTGTTAGCAGTATTAATACCAAGTTACTGGCTTCCTCAAAAATAATAAAATCTATCAAAAGTCTTCTCTTGCCATTTTATCCTTCTTGTTCTAAGTTTGATGGGTAAGCCAATGGTACTTTCTTCCTCTCTAACAGACTCGCATCTCTGCCTTCTCCTCTCCAAGAAATTTCATTATCATATATTATAAGCCTTCAATTGGATAAGTGTAATTAGTTGCACTCCAATTCCCAAGCTTTGACAATGCATCTTAAGATATTAAACCATGGAAAGTCTGAATTGTTAACAGCTTAGCCATTTCAGCACTGAACAAGCTTAGCTATTCCAATGAATGGATAATAGAAACTGTGCATTAACAAGAATAAAGGATGTGCACTACTGCAGTGCACAGAGGGTTAACACTGTGCCACTATGCTTCCTGAATCATGAGTACTCCCCAGTGCCCTTCGTCCTCATACACATGTTGAATTGTTGAAGAGAAGCAGGAAGAGGTTATGGAAAAATGTCGTTTTATAAAGGGACACTTTTATAAGACCTACTTACTGACAACTCATTGATAGTTCAAGAGCTTATTGTGCATTTATAATCAAACAGAAGTTAGAAACAAATCATGGGTTTCTCTATAGAATATACTTTCTGCCTCACCCAAAAGCTAAACGGAGGCACCATAATCACAAACTGTCAGAAGAGAAGAAAATGAACTGACGGTGGGTTGAAATCGGAATGAAACTTATACTATTTCCTGGTGGGGCAAGGCACACAGACAGTTTGCACAGATCCTCCTGCTACAAACAAGGAGAATCAACGCTCACAGAAATGCATTGTTGAGATTACAAACACTGACATCATGAACTTGGGAAAGAACGGAAATCATAAAATCCTAAGTGATTTTCCAGGAAAATAATTTAACTAATTCGATGCAAAGCTTTAGCCAAATGAATATTTAACCATTTTTTGAGCATTTCAAATAACTCCCAAGGTATTTACTAGAAAATGTACTTTCAGAAAAGTAGATGACTGTCATGCTGACTTCTTAAGTGATATGTGCACTATGTCCTTTGGGGAAAGGAAGAAGAATCCTAGTCCCATTTGCTTTTTTTTTAAGAAGTAGAAGGTTAAAAAAAAAAAGCCTACGGTAAATGGCCCATGATCAAAATCTAGTACAACACTCTAGGACCACAGCCCTGAAGTGTCTGCCTTGAATTAATACCAATCCCCAAAGAATATTAGGAATTTACTGACTTTTAACTATAGCAATCTCAAGATACATATGCTTTTATTCAGTCTGAACTCACATAGTGGCAAAGACAACACGGCTCCTTCCACCCCGTAACCCACCAGTTACCTGTGCCCTGCCCACCCAGCAGCCTGCAAGACACAGGTTACTAGAGCAGGACGAGATCTAACCTGCTAACAGAACAGCTTCTTTAGTTCAATGTATCCAGTGTTGGGAGACTTCTGGATACGCTGGGAAGGTAAAACTGTGCAGCAGCATTCTACCTTACTACATTGGATAAAGATATCACCCCAAAACCTATGTTTTTCTTAACTTTCTAAGGAAACTTCAATAATGCAATATTCTCGGGCATGAATCCTCAGGAAACTTCAAGTATAAAAATATCACAGCATGTGCCTTCCAAGGCACGGAGCACTGCTGGCATAAATTCTTCTTTTCTGTGCTAGCACTCCACAAACTCCAAACTCCCAGTTTTCACCTACAGAGTTTTTCAGGCTGATACAAGAGACAAAACAAATTTATGCTTCTAAATATGGTTGTAAAACTTAACTTCTCAAAGTTAAAGGAGAATTTCTACACCAAAGGTAAGACGTTCCTGAATTCACCTTCCTAAGCACCATTACTTACTAAATGAAACAGGGGACTGAGTTGATGCCGGACCAAGAAGCAGTTCTTGTATTTTCCACAAACCAAGCCTGAGCTAGTATTTGCGAAGTCTTAGTTATGCCAAAATTAATTACGCTGATTAGTCATTGAAGCAGAACTGAAGAACTACTCTGAAGTTTTGTTGAGCTTCAGAGCAGAACAGGGTCTCTGCCAAGTCAGAATAGATCTGAAAACATTTACAGTTTATGCTCCATCACCAAAACAAAGGAAATGAATTTTCCAAAAGCAGTCTCCTTTTTCCTGGACACAAGAAGAGAGAAGATTGCCTTTGCAAACTATTACTTGCATTGCTTGGTGAGCTCCTGGAAGATGGTTATATCTTAAGAAGTCTGACAGAATAACCTGTGAAGAATATAACTTTTAAAAGAATGTGTCTATCTACTTTATTTGCATAAAAGGAACTTGTTAAATATTTGTCAAAATTAACTGCAGCTTGCCAACAAAAATGTTGCCAATTTTGTTATCACCAAAACAGACATCCTCTCAGCTCTTCAAATCCACACAGCAGTTTGATTTAATTACTAGACTGCTAGCATGCATCAAAAAGTTGGCCAGCATCTAAAGATTTCAGGAAAATACTATTAACAATATAATTTTTAAAATCTTACAATAAGGTTATTGAAATGAATGGGAACACAGAATTGTTTTGATGAGTCTTTAGAATTACTACATATTTTGGAAACAGGGACACCGACTTGTACAATTAAAAACATAGTATTGGTTAAAATTTGCTGATTAACGATTATAAATTAAGCACTACCCCATATCACGCTTCCTGCTGAGAGTTTGAAACTGAAGGGTGATCTTGGAAAATATGCAAATCAAGAAAATCTATTTCTGACAGAGGATATGATTCAATATTGCATCATTCCTTCTTACATCTAGGCACTACATTTTTCCAGGAGAAACATTACACAGTCACATTTGGGATAATGGGAAGGAAGCAAAAATTTGGCACCAGCTACACCAAGTGATAACCTGCCTTATACAAGTTTACTGACAACGCTCCAAGATTCCAATTAGCAGAACTCTTGACAGTTCACACTACAGCCAAGCCACCCACGCAGTCTTTTTTTCTGGTACTGGCAGCGGTGCTTAGGTCACCCTTGCTTGCCTGAGTGATTACAGCCTAGGGACCAGCAAAAAGCAAACACAGCCTTTTGCGTGGAATTCACAAGGCGTGAGGATGAAGGGTCAAGCTTCTGTCCCACTCAGCAAACTTCAATCTGTTCCATCTCCTGCTCTCACCACATATTTAAAATACCCAGACATGTGGCGTGTGAGTTTCATTTGCATACTAGTTTTAACATTTAAGATGTATCTTCTGTGAGAAACTACTGCAACTCATAGCAAAGCTTACACGCACAGCAGATTGTGCAGACATGACAAACCGAACCCTTTCTTGGTAGAAAACAGACATTAGGAGGAGTAAATCCCAAATTCCAGAGTTATAAACTGTAATAAAATTATCACCCCTTGTTAGCAATGACTTTCTAAAACATCTGAAGGTAAAGAAAACTGAAAACAAAGGAAGAAAAGGAAAGTTTAACCTAAATTAATAAACATTAGATTTAGAGTAGGAAAGCTAACCTAGTAATTTAATCACATTGTTTCAGATTTTAAAATAATAATAAATGGTCAAATGTGTGGGTGCCAATAATTTTTACTAGCATAAGCAAAACATTACCCTAAGCCCCACTTAGCTTTTACAACCACCACATCCTGCACTAGAGGCATAAATCCCAAGAGAAGAAATGGTTAGGCATGACGGAAGTACTTGCCTCAGTTACTATAGACGTGAAGTTGTCTGCAAAGTGGATATGCTTGGCAAGCTCCGCTCTGCTCGCTGGAATTCCTTCTTGGTCTATATGATACTCAGGCACAGCTCCCACAAGCACAATAAGCATCGACTGACAAGCCACGTATACCTTAAAATAAGACACAACTATTTACCCTAAACTATCTGAAGAAGAACTGATAGAATACTTTAAGCTTTTCATTAAACTAACAATTAATAATCACCCTTTACTCAGCATCTCAAACAAAATGCAATCAGTCTGCTGTGTTTAAATCCCCAGCTGTGATCAGCGAGGCAGGCAGGTACTAACTTCAGAGATACTGGCACACTTTCTGTGAAAGCTTCATCTCTTCCCCTGGCAGAAAAGGACCTGGAGGTGCTGGCCAAGAAGGCCAACGGCATCCTGGCTTGTATCAGAAATAGTGCGGCCAGCAGGAGTAGGGTTGTGATCGTCCCCCTGTACTCAGCGCTGGTGAGGCCACATTATTTTGGGCCTCTCCCTACAAGACAATGAGGAGCTGGAGCGTGTCGAAAGAAAGGCAACAAAGTTGGTGAAGGGTCTACAGAACAAGTCTTACGAGGAGCGGCTGAGGGGACTGAGGTCATTCAGTTTAGAGAAAAGGAGGCTAAGAGGAGACCTTATCGCTCTCTACAACTAGCTGAAAAGAATCACTGAATCACAGAATCACTAGGTTGGAAAAGACCTCCAGGATCATGAAGTCCAACCGTTCCTATCAACCACTAAACCATGCCCCTGAGCATCTCATCCAGAAGGACAATCAGAAGTTGTAGTGAGGCCAGTGTTGGTCTCAGATCTTCTAAGTAACAAGTGACAGGACAAGAGGGAACGGCCTCAAGTTGCACCAGGGGAGGTTTAGATCAGATACTAGCAAAAGTTTCTTTACTGTAAGAGTAGTCAAGCACTGGAACAGGCTGCCCAGGGAGGTGGTGGAGTCATCAGCCATGGAGATATTAACAAAAAACATGCAGACATGGCACTCTAGAACATGGTTTAGTAGGCATGGTGGTGCTGGGCTGACAGTTGGACTGGATGATATTTAAGGTTGGAAAAGACCTCTATGGGATGTTGAAAGTTTTTCAGGTTTCGTTCCATTTGCTCTTGCTGTTTTATAGTCCGGCACAGGAAAGGAAGATACTAAGAACATATTAGTTTCACAGCTGATATCTACCCCTTCAACCAAGATTATTCATTAAAAAAAATAATTTCACTTACTTATACTTGAAGAATATAACCTGTAGTGACAAGTCCAAAAAAAAGAAAGCTGAGATTATATTTTTTAACATCTCTGCTTCTTCTTTCCATGGCAGAGAATGAAACCTTACTCTGATCAACTAGAATGTGTAGGAATAAAGATTTTCATATAGATTCCCTTATAAGAATATTTATCCATCAATATGGGCTTCAAGATGTTCTGAATGTCCTCTGGGGTTTGCATGCGATTTTTTCTAACATAAAACAACCTTATCCTTAAGCATATACAAGCACCAGTGACTTTCAGCACATCACCACTGATGGCAAAGTTTTTAACCTAGAAAGGCTTCCTTCACCAGGCCACAAGCCAACATGGACATGAACCAGCAGCGTGCCCTGGCAGCCAAGAGGTCCAACCATGTCCTGGGGTGCATCAAGCACTGCATCGCTAGCTGATCAAGGGAGGCGACTGTCCTCCTCTACTCTGCACTGGTGCGGCCTCACCTTGTGTACCGCGTGCAGTTTTGAGCATCACAGTATAAAAAGCATATCAAGCTACTGGAGAGTGTTCTGAGAAGCCCATTAAGTTGGTGAAAGGTTTAGAGGGGAAACCGTCTGAGGAGTAGCTGATGTCACTGCGTCTATTCAGCCTGGAGGAGACTGAGGGGAGCCCTCATCGTGGTCCACAGCTTCCTCCCAAGGGTAGGAGGAGGAGCAGGCAGAGATCTTTGCTCTTTGGCAACCAAAGATAGGACCCAAGGGAGTGGCAGGAAGATGTGCAAGGGGAGGGTTAGGCTGGATATTAGGAAAAGGTTCTTCCCTCAGAGGGTGGTGGAGCACTGGAACAGCTTCCCAAGGAAGCAGTGATGGCACCAAACCTGACAATATTACAGAAGCATTTGGACGATGCCCTCAGATACATGGTGAGAATGTTGGGGTTGTCCTGTGCAGGGACAAGAGTTGGACTCGATAATCTTTGTGGGTCCCTTACAGCATATGACATTCTATAAGCCTTTGGGTAGTGGATTTGTTTGGACTTGGTTTTAATGTGCTGTTTCACCTCGTGCTTACCTCAAACTTTCTTTGAGAAAGAAGTTATAAACAAGCCCCCGTGATGAGCACCATCTCCCTCCCTCACAGCAGCATTTTAACTGAAAACACGGAACTGCGCTAATAGGATGCAGACTGCTCTGCAGAAAGGAAGTGAGTGGAATAGATAAATGTTTGCATACGGGGGTGTGGGTGCTATTTCAGGACAGTGCCCTGCATGCCACTGTGCACAAGAGACTTTTAAAAGCCACACAGCACCGAAACACTGGTTGCTGTGGTTGGACTGCATTTCTTCCCACTGAGCAGAAGCTTCAAAGACACTGCAAAAAGTGGGAGACGGGCACAGAAATAAGGAAAATGGGTCACAAACCCTCTGTTCCTCTCTTGCCCCTCTATTCATCTTTTATGAGACCTCATCTGGAGTATTGTGTGCAGTTCTGTAATCCTCAATATAAGAAGGATACGGAGCTGTTGGAACGGGTCCAGAGGAGGCTAAAAGGATGATCCGAGGGCTGGAGCAGCTCCCATACAAGGACAGGCTGAGAGAGTTGGGGTTGTTCAGCCTGGAGAAGAGAAAGCTCAGAGCACACTTATAGCGACCTTCCAGTACCTGAAGGGGCTACAAGAAAGCTGGAGAGGGGTTGTTTACAAAGGCTTGTGGGGATAGGATAAGGGGCAATGGGTATAAACTGGAGAGGGGCAGATTTAGGCTAGATATAAGGAAGAATTTCCTCACGATGAGAGTAGTGAGGCACTGGTACAGTTGCCCAGGGAAGCTGTGGCTGCCCCATCCCTGGAGGTGTCCAAGGCCAGGCTGGATGGGGCTGTGAGCAGCTGTGAGCTCCTGATCCAGTGGGAGGTGTCCCTGCCCACGGCAGGGGGTGGAACTGGAGGGGCTTTGAGGTCCCTTCCAACCTACGCTGTTCTATGAAACTTCGGAAAGTGAAGCGGCGAAAGAGCACCGAGGTGAGAAAGGAGTTTGGGAAGCAACCTGCAGAAGGCAAACCCCCCTCCCCCCGACCCGTTTCCGAAGCGCCTCGGGAGCGAGCCGCGGGCACGCCGAGGTGCCGGGCAGAAACCAACCCAGCCGCCGAGCCGGAGCCGGGGGAAGCGCCGGCCGCCCTCTCACCTGCAGCAGCACCAGCAGCGCGGCCAGGCGCCGCTGCCCCGCGCCGAACGGCCCCGCCGCCCCGAACGCCTCCTCCAGCCCCAGCGCCATCGGCCGCCGCCCGCCCCGCCCCGGCGAGAGGGGAGGGGGCAGCGGGGGGGCCGAGCGGCGGCGGGACGGGAACCTGCCCAGGTGCCCCGCGTCCTGCCTGGGCCGGCCCGGGGGGCAGAGGCGCTGGGGTGGATTCGCCCAAACCGGCAAACAAGCTCCATAGTTGTCTCAATAGATCACAGACTCGCTAGGCTGGGAAAGACCTTTGAGATCATCGAGTCCAACTGTCCCTGTCCACTACCAAGTCATATCCCTGAGCACTTCATCCACCCGGCTTTTAAATACCTCCGGGGTGGGGACTCCATCACCTCCCTGGACAGGTATTCCAGTGCCCAAGAACCCTTCCGGTGAAGAGATTTTTCCTGATGTCTAATCTGAACCTGCCCTGGCGCAGCTTGAGGCCATTCCCTCTTGTCCTATCACCTGTCACTTGGGACATGAGACCAACACCGACCTCACTACAACCTCCTTTCAGGTAGTTGTAGACAGGGATAAAGTCTCCTCAGCCTCCTCTTCTCCAGGCTAAACAACCCCAGTTCCCTCAGCCGCTCCTCATCAGATGTGTTCTCCAGCCCCTTCACCAGCTTCATTGCCCTTCTCTGGACACACTCCAGGACCTCAATGTAAAAATACAGCAATATGGACAAATCTCCTCTCCAACAAAAAGGAGCTCAAAGCAGAGCTGCAGGAGATGCTCCAGAGCAGAGCAGAACAGCTGCACAGGTGCTCCTGAACAGGAACAACTCTTTCTCTTCCACTGTTGGAACAAGTTCAGAGGACGCCACAAAAATGATCCAAGAGCCAGAGCATCTCTGCTACGAGGACAGGCTGAGAAAGTTGGGGTTGTTTAGCCTGGAGAAGAGAAGGCTCCAGGGAGACCTTAGAGAAGCTTTCAGTACTGAAAGGGACTACAGGAAAGCTGGGGAGGGGCCTGTTGCAACAGGACAAGGAGTAATGGTTTTAAACTAAAGGGGGGTAGATTTAGACTGTATATAAGGAAGACATTTTTTATAATGAAAGAGGTGAAATACTGGCAGGGGTTGCTCAGGGAGGTAGTAGGTGCCCCATTCCTGGAAACATTCAAGGTCAGGTTGGATGGGGCTCTGAGCAACCGATTGGGTTAAAGATGCCCATGTTCCTGCACGGGGGCTGGACCAGATGACCTGTAAAGTCCCTTCCAACCCAAAGAATTCTATGACCTCAATTTCAAGAGAGGCAGGATTTTTGATAAGGATATAATCTACCCTAATTAACTCGAGGTTCATTTTGCTCTGTAGGCTTCTCCCCAGGCTGCTGTCTCTGGCCAGATGTGGTAACTGGACTCCTACAGAACACGTCAGTTCTGCTTGCGGATTCAATAAAACAAACTAAATGACCACAAATGCTCATTCACCGTGGGGCTTTCATCCTGTTTGCAGAGTACTCCACATCCTATGGACAACAGGAGAAACTCCGTTAAGCTAGCAATTCTAATATTAAGAATAAAGACATTAATTATTATTAATTAGTCTCTGGGAAGACATTTAACAAAAGCACCGTGAGTGGCCTTCTTTGGTGTAATTCCTTCAAGACTATAATACACGCGATTATGCTGGCATTTTTCCTAGCATGATGTTTGAACGTGCAGCTTTGCAGTTACACTGGCTTGAGACAGGGCTTTTGGTATGCTTTAGGTGTTTGGGTTTTTTCCTTTCTTCCTCTTAGCCATATCAATTAATTCTTTTGAGGAAGTAAGTTACAATGATCTCCCCTTAGTTTCTTAGTTCAGGAGACCTAAAATCAGTGGAACAACTGGATGGAGTGGTACAGCTCACTGAGAAAGTAGTGACACACAACACAGTGGGTCTGTTGCCCAGGAAGAGCTAAATGAGGGTCAAAGTGTTGCTTACCTTGGAACTGTGACAGCATGGTTGAAAGAGCCTTTTTAATAATTTCTGAGCTTCCTCATCCCTGTCGTCACTGTACATTAGCAGGCAGTAGTGAAACTGTATGTTTTATTTGAAGCCTGTAGGGTCTTTGCTCCAGCTGCTTTCATGATTCCTACCCCAATTCAAACTGAGCAATATGTTGGTGAACCTTGGCAAAGGCAGGCAGACGTAAACAAGACAGGTTCTCATTTTGTTCCTGAACAGATCTACAAAAAGGATGAAAATAATTTTGGAAGTCTGCTGATTTTATAAGACCCGTTAGGTTCCCCCTCATGTTCAATCATCTGTTTTCCCATGTTAGTGCAGAAGATACATAACACTTAAGGTCCCTTAAAATAAAAAGAGCCCCTGAAAACTGTCACCATGGCTTTATCTTTAACGTTTATCTTGCTTTATCTTTAATGTTTTAGCCTAGGACATCGGTACCAGCACTGTTTTAGAATCACCAGACCATCATCTCCTGAGCAGGCCTTACCAGCATCAATGTTAAACAGCAGGAAGACAGCCCTCATTCACAGATGTTCCTGCTACCTACTCAACATTAGTTGAAGAAATAAAGGGGAAAAAAAAATCAGAATTCTTTTCTGACATCTGTAATTTCTTCTGTAGGGGTTTTGTACTCTCTGAACTGTTCTGACATTAGGAATTGAATCACTGCAAGGTCCCTTACAGTCAGTCTGTGCTCTGGAATCTAATTTCTATAATGCTTGGGAAGACAATAGCAGTAAATAGTAGTTTCTTTCTCCTCAATTAACCATACCAAGAAATTCTGTCCTTTGAAGCAATAGATCAGAAAACCTTGCAAAAAAGGTCCAGAAAACATGGTTACTGAGGTTTTTTGCTTGGGCTTACTAGGGTGTCAACAGCTTACTTGAAGTGAGGTTTGAAAAAGGAAAAGCCTAAGTTCACCTATGCATCTCGTTCTCTGGGTTAGCAGAACCACCTTGTTTGACTGGGAAATACAAACCAAAATCTGTTTGTTGGCACAAGCAACAGTAAAGCTGCATCAATAAAAACAAAAGCTAGCACTAGAAATGGTTTAATTAAAAAAAAAAAACCACCCAACAGTTCCCCCAGAGACTAAGCACCTTCTTTTGAGTTTACTCCGAACTGAACATTTAATAGAAGTACGTAACACGATAACATTTTCAAGTTACCTTTAGCAGGGCAAGTTTCATTTAAGTCTAAATCTGCAACAGGCTCCATAGCAAAAAATCAATGATGGTTTAGTTGTGGTTCAAAAACACACAGGTTTGAAGAAACTTGAGACAGGTTGTTTCAATACTGGAATCATTAATAAGTAATAGAATACAGATTAAATGGTGACTGGTTTGTTAATCACAATTCAGGTAATAAAATAACCACTGCAATCATCTCAAAGCAGCTTTTATTTAAGATAGTGTCAAGATAAGTCAATGCATAATGAAGCTTTCCCTCCTACAAATATGTAAACAAGTTGACAGCAAGTTATTATTACAATATAAAAATTAAAGCTTACATTGAATTTTTTTAAAGCTGCTAACTTCAGTCTCAATGTAGACAGTCTCTGGTCTGTGGCATTTAAAAATACAATTTCTTGAAAAATGTTAAAGTATTGCCTTTGCACATACACATTTTTCTGTATAAAAATACTGTAAAATACCAACTTGCCATTAATAAAAGCAACTCCAAAAATAAAATATCTTTTGTCCTGAACAGTGTGTTAAACGCACCTAGCATTCACTCCACCATTCTGTTTAGCCAAATTATCTTCTGTTCATTTTAAAATTCACTATAGCTTGCAAAAAGTATCTTGGATAATACTCAGTTACTTTCACATAGCAAAGCCACTAGTGTTAAGTAGCCAATATTGGCAATTACCCTGTAATCAGAGTTTGGCCTGAGTTCATTTGCATCAATTTAATCCTCATCCTCAAACTGTGTATTTTAATATGTACAATAGGCTCTTGTTAGGAAATCTGAATCCCTTCAGATATATTTTGGAAAGGCTTAAAACCTTTATATGATTTTAAAAGATAATATGTATTTCTTGTTTAGTGCCCTTAACGACTACCGAAGTTTTTCTTGAATTATACTAGCAGTCCTCTTGGTGGCAGTCTGCTTTGTTCATAAGATCATCTAATGTTACATGAACTACATTTTATATTCTAAAACCAAACAGAATGTTAAGCTAAATTTTTATTTTTGTTTAACATTTTTCCAAAAAGCTTACTAGCAGGAGCTACACAGATCATTTTTGCAGCTGCTAAGGCAAGAGAGTTTGAAAATTCCCTGTACACAAAGTTTAAAAGGTTAAGTAATATTTCAAAACCAAACTAAACTAAATCCAACAAGCAGAGAGAAATACATGTCACTCACTAACCGTGCCACCGCGCCTTGCCAAGCATCAGCTGACAATCGACAACAAGGGCAAAAAGAAAATACAATGAACAAGTTTCAGGATGAATTCAAAGAGCAAAATTGAGCTATCAAGAAAATAATTTTACAGTAGGATACTAGATTAAAAAAACAGCTAGGAAAACACTGGAAGTTTTATCATTTAAGACAGTATCTGAGAGAATGCAAGTACATTTATATGCAATCAGCAACAAATATGAATAATGCTGCTAGCTTCCTTGTTCCATGCATAGTGCAGAAAAAGGAGTCATTTTTAGCCTCTGTTACTACTTAATCCGAAAATTAAGTTTGCCAGAAGTTACAGCCTCAAGTACAAAACGAGACATAGAGCAACTTGCTGACCAGGAATGTAGTGGAGCCTGAACTATTCAGTGATCTCTAGCCCTGCAAATGTGAAAAGAAACAGGATCTACATGAATCCGTAACAGCAGCTGTAATTCTGAAAGAAGGGCTCGTGCTACTCCTTCATGTGGGATTCTGATTTGTAGAAAGATGTCAGTTTTCTTGCCATGCTTGCCAATAAAACAAACATGATGAGTTAACGCAAGATGTGGCAGCAGGCGCTGAAGGGGAACGCTCAGCTGGAGAGTTACGAATTAGAGATTCCACCCAACGCCGAGGTTAGGAGCAAGATGCAAACAAAAGCCTCAGTTTCCTGTAATGTCTCACATACCTTAACACACAGACAGCTTTCTTGCAGTAAAGGAAATAGATAAGAAGCACAAACATTCCTGGGCCACAGGTGATGAACCAGGCCACAGGGAGGCTGCCTTTCTGGTCACTGCCTCTCAGACAACAGCTCTTTACAAAAGCCAGGTCACAAGTTGCAGGTTTAATTAGAGGATGGGATTTTTGCACTATACTCATTTGGGAGAGAGCAGCTTGCCTTCCTTCTGTTACAAAACTGTGTCTCCGAGAAAATTAATACAAGGCTAAGCCTTTTAATCACATGGACTGATGCAAGTTCTTACTAAAGCATTTCTCTTCCTCAGAGAAGCACTGCACCATCACTATTGTTATATTTGACTGAGGCTTTGCACTTGCACAAATGCCTACAATACCAAGTGGGTAATACAATGCCAATACAGACCAGCTGCTTTTTTATCCATACAGTTCGAACCCTGGCCCAAACTCCACAGAAGACTACTTCAAATGCCAGCATATATTCACAAGCCATTAAGTACCCACCAGTAGTGAACCTGTTGTAGCTGTAACGTAAACAGAAAAAACTGCAGCAGGCCCAAGCCTTAAGAATATGTCTGAAAGAGCTGCAGCAGACTTACAGATAACTTTCTCCCCCCCGGATATACTTGGAGGAAGGTCTAAGGATTGAAGTCTGAGATTCAAGGCTAAGTGGGATCATACACCATATTCACTTTAAGAAAAGTAACACCGTCTCTCCTCGTGCCGAGTAATAAAATACTAGCTACAAAAAGTGTGTGTTTTCTCCTTGAATCCACAGAAGAAACATAGTCACACAGAAAACTAAAATCAGCCTAGTTCTCAGAATTGCAGAAAACAGAACCAAAGGGACCTCAAAAACTCTTTGTGACAAGTCCCTGCCTTGAATGATATTGCAAAATTAATCTCTGTGCAAACAGTTATGCCATGAGACTCTGGGTTATAAAACGGCTGACAAAATCAGTGAGACTTTGAGAAAAACCTATTTGTATTTAAATGGTTTAGTAATAACTTCAGAAATAAAAGAAAGTACTATACAGCCAATTTTAGAATTCACATATGATATGAAATACACACACATACATGTTCTCTTATATATATATAGTCATTCTTAAAAGCAATGCAGAGCAAAACCAAACCAGGGCCTGAAAAATCTATCACACATGCCTTCATGTTGGCATGACTTCTAACACACAGCTGATGGGCTGATCAGATCCCTGAGATCTATCACTGGAATTGCTACAAGTTGTACTTACCACAATTTTAACCAAAAAACAACTTAAATCATTTTACATCTCTCTAGGTAAAAGCAGAATAAAAACACAAACAAAACAACAAAACCCCCAAACCAAACAAAACAAAACCCCATACAAACAAAAAAAACACGCAGCCTTGTAATACATAGAAAGGCACCTGATAATATTAAGTGCTAGTAGCAATTACCAACAGCATCCTAAGTGTAGTTAAGCAATCTAGATAAACTAAAAAAGATTACGAAATACAAGAACTGCTGGCATTCAAAAGATGTCCAAGCTACTGATGAAGCTACTAAAATGACATCTGCAGCTGTAAATCAGTAAGACTGTGCAAAACTAAACAGTTTTGCATAAAGTGCTAAACACCCCCCTAGTCTGCCCCTGTTAGTATTACATAAGTTGTTTAAGCTTGGCAATATGATGCAAAATAATGATCTCAAGGATGTACCATATCTATCTTGTCTCTTCGTTTCCCACCATCATCCACTGCCCTTTGAACTGTACATTTTTATATTACACAAAGGCCTTTTCAGGAAGGCCGCTCAGAAGAACGTTTCAAGTACACCCGCTTCCATGTAAACCTGGGGATACCATGGGTTCAATTTTCACAAGTTCAAAATACTTACAAATTCTGATAATTCAGTTGGAGTTGTAATTATCTCTATCTGTTCAATATCTCTGGAAAAAAGCTGTTTCCTGTTACTCACTTAACTCCTATTTAAGGAGTCCTGACATTCATACTAAAACTTGCCCAGGTGTAAGTCTAAACAACAAGCAATTAAAAGAAAGCAGAGTAATATTTTATCCAACCATTTAGGTTCATAAAACCAAGTCCTACCATCTCTATTCATACATACTCATTATATGAATCATACACAGATCTTTAACATTTGACGCACTAAATTCAAGTTATTATAATACAGCAGTTTGTCTTGCAGGCACTGTGCAATGCACTTAGAAGTATACAGCAGCTCTCTTCTTTGTTCTGTACTTCAGCGATCCATATCGTATCTGAGGGGAACAAAAAAAAGATTTAACTTAACAAAGAGTTGAGACCATTTCAGAAAGAAGTGTTGTTTACCTTTCCACTAATCCAATCTAGTAAACATCTTTAAATGTGCTTTGAACAGTCCACAGGTTCAGTAAGGGAATCTGCCTCTGACTGAACAAGATACAGTTTCAGAATGGGGCAAGAGGGGCAAGTCTCGACTGTTTTCCCAGAATCACTCACAAACTTTTATAGGATTCCACAGACATTTAAGTATCTTTTAAATTTTGTTATACATGCAAATCTAAAGCACTTTTAATCCCACATACAATCTTTGTGTGTTTTAAATCAAAGCAGGCCATATGTCTACGGGAACAAAAAAATTCCAAATCGTCTTTAATCCATTAAATAGCAGATGTTTAAGTGTGCACAACAGAGACATGCAAATGCAGATGACAATACGGCTACCTACAGCCGTTTCAAGGTGAGCAGTTCCTGGAATTTGGGCTTGGTGGTGCCATAATTAGCATTACAAGCACAGACTATTTCCTTACCCTTTTTCGTTGCTTAGTTGCATTCATGTATTTCTCTTTAACACCCCAGATTACAAAAGCTCCAAGCTTAGATATTGTTATCACATATTACCTTTTCCATTTAGCATCCCACAACCTAGTTATTGTTGATAACCACTCTAAGATTAAAAAATAAATACATTTTCCATTATTAAAGTGACAAGGTACATTGTAAAAACAAACCGAATAGTTAACTAAGATTATACTTGCCTCTTTACGGCCTTTAATGCTTTTCACAGATTTCATGCTCTGGGTTCTTCGAAGGCCTCTCTGAGCAAACGCTTCATCCTCTGAATGTGTCCCCTCCATCTCTTCATCTGTTTTATCATCTCCAGGATTTTTTTCTAGTGAAGTTCTGTAGCCTTTAAAAAAAACAGTTTTATAAAAATGTTTAATAAGAAATAGCTGTAACTTTTAGATTTCTAAGAAAATTTCACTTTTAGCATACATCCTTCATTCTTTTCTATTATATGGTCAGTCCGCCAGGTGTTTCAAAACAGCAAAACATCCAGCCTGCCAGGAGCTCCTTTCTTATAATTCTGCCATTTTTAATTAACCAGCTATTTCATTCCATAAACGAAATGGTCCATTAATTGTCAAAAGTTAAACCATCAATCTGCCACCATCTTCTGCTTTACACAGACCTGCAAAAAACATGGAAGGGGGTTTGGACAGGATGATTTTTAAAGATCCCTTCCAACCCAAAGCATTCTATGACTCATAGGACCTTTCTTCATACCTGCGTACCAATCTGCCTGTTTAATACTAGTCTTCCTTTCAGATAGATACAATATCGAAGTACTGCTATGGGTTGTTTACATGCAGCAAAACTAGGACCAAGATCACCACCAACGATCCCCACTAGAGGGCGCAAACCGCTTAAGAACCCGCACTGCGGAGCGCCCTGGGGTCCCACCACAGCCCCGAACACTGACTGGTTCTTTCCCTCCTCCAGGCTCTCCTATCATAAGGCCATTGCAGAACCTACAAGCTCTAGCACTTGGAGACACCTTTTAGACTCCAAACCCAACTTTACTCATAATCAATGTATGCTTCATCTTAAACTAATACTTCATTTAGTCTAAAGTAGATTCTTCTCTTTTGATTATTTCACCTGTTTTCCCAAAACTAGCGTCACACTCAGCTACTCCACAGGTACTTAAGGCAAACTTGCCTCTTCGGTCATTCTTGAGGCCCTGTGTCTCTACCTCCAAGACAATTTCAATTCGTCTTTTTCAATATGGAAGATCTAAACCACAACTGTTACTCATACAGTCCCTGACCAGGGATGTTTGCAGTGACACCGAGGCTTCCTTGTCTCTATTTGTAACACCTCTTCTGATGCATCAAAGTCCCATTTGCCTGTTTCACAGCAAGCACACTGGCAGCTCAGTCACCTGAAGATGAATGTCCTTAATCAAGTCTCTTCAACGATTTGCACAGAACCTCCCTCCACCTCAGATCATAGAACACAACATTCTGCTAAGTGCAACAAAATATTGCTATGCAGTGTTCCTGACTATCAGTGGTTTGTCCTTTTCTTAAATCTCTAATGCAGAAGAAACTTCAAAGAATACGGGAGGGTGTACACTGGATTTGGGTCTAGACGTAGAAATAACTTCTAAGGAAGCATTTTGACATGTGAGATTGAATCTCACCATCAGCAATTTGCACAGTATAATCTATACCAGAGTAAATTTTTTTTTAAATGGAATTTTAAGCATTTTCAAGCTATTTCTGATAGGTAACTAACAGTGTCTTACTGAGCCCCTGCACAACAGCTGCAGGGACATCATCCCTGATGCAACTCTTGATGAACTCGAGCTTTTTTGCTGGCCAGGATCCCCTGTCTTTAAGCCCACAGGCACAGGACACCTTCTGGGCTCAATTAGCAATTCAGCTTAGGGCCATTCAGGTGGCCACTTACTCCTCAGAAACACAATAGACTACCATGGGATACGTGGAATTCCTTGTACTCTACAGGCACCATCCCTCCACAAAATGGAAGGATGAGCAGTGAAAAGACAAGAAATATACCAGTTATTTCTTTTGTGTGAAGTATTAATCACTTTACATTGTAACCTAACCACTTAAAAAGGTGTAACTGACAGCCTTCCACTGAAACCCTCCTTCAAGCATCATAGGCTCAAGAGCAAAGTGATTATAACCATTAATAATGTTACATACTATAAAATAAGAAGACTACTAATAAAATATCTCTGTCGACACATATATTGGTCACCACACACCATCTTTTGAGTGTTCATCTTTTGAGTGCATCAGTGGATTATGAAAACTAAATGCCTTCATTATTCCTATCTCCACAAGTCATTTTACATTTTGAATTAGCATTACAGATCTACTGAACTCATTTCCATTAATTTTCTCTTCCTAGTTATTGAGTTTCCATAAATTTTCATGTTTAACTTTTTGTACGTTTGCCATAGAAACACCACTTAATCACTTTTTTTTTTAAACTTCCAATTAAGCTCTACTTTGGCAAGGAAATCTTGTTGCTAATTGGCAAAGATAGAAGTAATGAGTACCATATGACTACACTGCTAGTGGCTGTGACAAGAAAACAATTCAGGGAGCATTTCTCAACTGTCATAATGTATCTTGTCTAAGTCAACCCTGATCAAGCACACAGAAATTCTTCGGGGGCTTTTAAATTTGTAGATTGGGTAGATGTATTTCTGCTTTCCCACTTCTGTCTTTGGTGAACTGTTCTTTTAGTTAATAAAAAAAAGATAAATACTTACCTGAAGATTCACTGCCAGAGGCTCTGGTTTTCTTTTTTGCTTCTGGTAATATCTGATAGGGTCCCTGTCCTACTGGCTCATCTCCTTGTATAGTAGTCAAATCGTGCATACTGAAACTTCTCAGTTTCTCAGTTATCGCACCTTGACTCTGAAATACAACAGCAGAATCTTTAAAAACAAAGCAGAGGTTTAATTTTGCTGTTCAAGGTGGGTT
This sequence comes from Cuculus canorus, assembly GCF_017976375.1. Classification (NCBI taxonomy): domain Eukaryota; kingdom Metazoa; phylum Chordata; class Aves; order Cuculiformes; family Cuculidae; genus Cuculus; species Cuculus canorus. The sequence goes on from NC_071407.1 coordinate 8,933,538, forward strand.
AAGATGTTTAAGCCCATGCTTCCTTGTTGCACTACAGGATTCATTGAACATAAGCATGCAGTAGACTTACATAAGCTCTTACCCAAGATTAACTGTATATTGGTCCTGGACAAAAAAGGTTACGGATAAGCTATCAATTTCAAATATGCATAAGAAAGGAAAAGAAGCATTATAAATATACTCTAGCATTAACTCAAGTAACCAAGAAACTGGCTGCACTACAACTATTTCTCTAGTTGACAGAAAGGTGAAACCACAAACCAAAGATGTCCTGCCTGGACAACAAGGAAGGCTAACAGGTTCTCTTACTGATGTAGTTTTAACTGATGTAATACCAACCCAAAATCTAACACTACATACAGGAAAAGTCAATCACATTTGAACATTAGTATTCCTTCTCTGGTTGTCCTTATATCTTTTCTATACGGGACATACAGAAAGTTTCCCTTTAGAAAAAGGGGTCATCGAGCAACTCTTTCATCTTACACCAGATGATGTTATTACTAAAGCATGAAAGCTTAATTTATTGTATAGGCAACTAAAAGGACAAGCACATTACTCAATGTCATGTTAAAATAACAATCAATTCTTTCTTGGTGGCATATGAGGCAAAAAATAACCATTTTAGAGGAAAGTTTATAAGCCCGTGCATGAATCCTGCTTCGTGCATGAGTAGTTAAGGATTCTGTTTCATTCTTATAAATGAAGCTTTTGGGCAAGATTTCTCATTTGAACACTGTTAGCTGGCTGTAACAGAAATCTGGGTACAATTTCACACACCGTTCTCTGCAAGACGACCAGTGTAAGGCAGTTCTTATACCACCGACCACAGCATTTGTTCCCACTCTCATGGCAACAACTGTTAGCAGATGGTAGACCAGCACACTAAATTAATTCCATGTTAAAAATAGCCATGTAAAACTAAGAGACAGTAGAATGATACGCCTTAGGCTCGCACGGTCACCAAAGGCAGGGGGGAGGGGGAATGGCTGAAACCCAGTATCCATTTTCTAGTGACTAGTCATTAGTACAGCTTATAAAAAGTAAGACAGTGTGCTACACAGGCAGAAAAAACTACTTTAATTCTTATACCACCATTCATACATTGCCACTAAACAATAAAGAAAGAGTTTCCTATGAGAGAAGCAGAAGCCTTTACTTTTCTAATTCTTCCTACATACATGTAGGATGACTGACAGTTCTCAAGAACACAACTGCAAGTAGCTTTTGAGTGAAAATGTGCTACTGACACTGTACAGTCTGTGTATAAACTATTGTAGAAATTCTAAAGCAAATTTTATTCCCTAAAATGGCTTATTTAAGGCAGGTCTGTCCTGCCTTAAAGCAAGAATCCTGGCCTTCCACTACTCCAGTTCTTGCTTTGAAAAGCATTTGAATAGTAAATCAAATCAGGAACCAGCTATGCCTGAGAACTAACAGTTAGCTGTTAGGACACTAGAAAAGAGAACCGGAGAGACAGGACTGCTTCTTTTGACAGCAAGGAACAGCTTACAGTATCTCTTGTAACACCAAAGACTGTTGATCAGTCTGCATCCACTGCCTAAAGAAATGCAACTGGGCTCAACTCTCAACCACTGAACACCAACAAATGAATAAAATGGACCCAGTTGGTTCTCAGCAGAATCCATATAAATTCAGCAGAAGTTCACTTACTAAGTGTGGATAGAATCTACTATATAATCGTGACAGACGCTGGATTTGGCCAGAAACAAAAGTATAGGATGACACACTTGCATAACAGTTGCAGAGCAAGTAGATTCATCATGTGATGTACTACAAAAAGACATTTGGGAATTGTACAAGATAATGTAATTAAGATTATAATATCTAACATGCTAAGAAGAATTCACATTACAAGCTTGCATTTCCTACTCCACTGTACATACAGAGGACTAGATCCAAGGTGGGAACCTTCAGCCTATTTTTTCAGTGCTGCTTTTGGATACAGAATTTTGTTTTTCAATGGGGAAAAAAGTCAAACTATGTGCCATAATGTAACATTGTGCCCTTAACCAAACTGCACCCTGGATGAGACTAGAGCTCCTGTGGAGCACGGCCTCGTTCAGCGAGGACATCACAGACTCATATAATGGCCCCTTCGCTCCAGAAGTACTTGCCAATATGGAAAGTTTTACTCAAGTTACACCCACCAAATATTAAGAAGTTTGAAAGGATACCTATACAAGTAAAAGATGCAGGACACATGCCCAAGAGTCACAGTAGGAATAGAAGCTGCACAACCGCTGCTGCACTGCCCAGTCATGGTCAAACATTATACTAATCCTACACAAGTACTCCCTATAGCCCCCCAGTCTCCTCCTGCCTGAACACAGTCTCCATCCCACCCCTAGGAAGATCCAGTCTAGACAAATCAAGATTCATTTCCACTTCACACCACTGCATTGACTAATCAGAGGACAAACGTCAAGGAGTTTCATATGGGTGTGAGGTTTTTCAATTATAAAAACACCCCCACACACCACTGTGCTCATACAGCACTGGAGCTTTACGAAAATTCTTCCACTTTCCATGCCCAAAAGAAGCAGACAATTGCTTTCTGCCAAAACAAAGCTTTTTGCGAGGATCTAGATTACTATCAGCTCAGGATGAAAGTCTAGCTGGAAAACATTAAATACCCTCTACTGCAGGAAATGAGAGAACGTTCACGTTTGGAATACGAACACATTAAGAGCTTCGCTATCTTGTTTGACAGTTCAGAGAGTTATGAGTCAGAGCTTGAAAGCAAGACGTTTGCCCACAAAACAGAAGGTAGCATAATCCCGTTGCAGGTGGAGCTCAGGGAATGTCCTGCTTCCACACTTGTGCCAGAGGTATGGCAGCAGCCATTGCCTCTCCCAGCCCCACACACAGCCCCAGGACAGGGCTCACGGAAGATGGCAGAACAGTCACCACACCTGCACTGGTGTCCCATTATTTCAACAGTTCCTATCAGTAACGAAGAAATAGTGTGGGCTGCATCCAGCCCAGAGGCTGCCAACTAAATTACATCATGAAAGACTGAGATGCACACATTTACAATTACAATGTAGGGAAAAAATCAGAGAACTTCAGTGCCCCTATTTCTATGTAAACAAAGCCTGAAGAGAGATGAACTAAGAAATTTGTATTGTCTTAAACAAAACACAAGTCTGGAACAATGAGTCTACTTATTTATTCAATAGTATTGCCTAAACCATATTAAAGGGTTTTCAGAGACCACATTCATCACCAATGACCAACCTGAAGCACTAATTTAACAGGTTTCTAAATGTAGTTTTTTATAAATACAGCTTATTTAAAGGACTCCTTCTGAGCCTCTAGTAAGCTATGAGTATGTCATCTCAGCAGCTGATCCTCATCTATGAAATGCCCTTCTCCATTTTGCTATTGAGCATGTATTTTTATAGTCTATAAACTTAAGCCAGGGAAGCTGCTGTAATCAGACACCACACAGTACATCTGCCTCACGGACTCTTCTCTTTTTTGCTGTTTAAATTCGACTTGCATCCTCTCAGTGATCAGGATCACTGAACAAAGCAGCTTGCCTTCGCTGGACAAGTTCTCAATGGACTCTGCATCTACAGAGCTGCGTGGAGCTTTGTGGCCGCAGGGCTGCAGCGCGCAGCACCCACATTCCCAGCTGTTCTCTCCCTGATCTGATCCAGGCTGACGGGGAATGACTTCTGTTCCCTCTCAACCTGGAAAGGGACTGCTGTCCTGTGAATGACCTCTGCAGCGTGCCAGGCAGTCCCATCAGGGAGGAGGGATGAAAGCAATATTGCCGGTAAGCCGAGCTGCTCATAGTGATGCTGGCTGCACGCCAGAGCTGGCTGCAAGATCCCTCCTTCCTCTGCCATGCCTTGAGTGGGAAGAAGGGGAGGTCTAAGTAAGGCTATTTGAATAATAGTCAACCAGCAAAGAGGCAGCAGATCCAGGATGACTAAGAGACATGCAGAAACACAGCCCTCCGTGTATTCTGATTATTTGTTTCCTAACAAAATAATACCTTGCAAATAAACAATCCTAGTGTGACCTCATAAAGAAGGACAGTTAAATTGGCAGCCATCCTGCCCGTGGTGATACAGAACGCAGTTTTCGATAGTAGCCCGAGAAGTCAAAATTTATATGTTGGCAAAAACTGGAACGTACAGGTAACTGGTATCTCAGATCTGGAAAGCACATGTGTCAAAATACAAGATACAATCAGTGGAACTTAGTGTTGTGGATTAACTTCCACAAATCCATACACTAGTGAGCTGAAAGAGCTCCAACGACTTTCCTATCATTAAAAGCAATTCCACATAATCATTTAGGTTGGAAAAGACCTTTAAGATCATCAATTCCAACCATAAGCTTAGCACAACCTTGTTAAAGATTCTTTTATACTCCAAAGAAAAATTTTATTAGTCAACTGTAAAAGTCAGCCTAGACAATATTTCATCTCTAAGTCCCCTGAAATCAGGATTTTACAAAGATTTGTTTTCTTACATTTACATGACAGTAATTTTTCTAATGCATGCTGTGTAGAGAGTTTTGAAACACTAAGTTTTATATGTACAGTGCCTAATTAGTACCAGCTAAAAATATCCATATAGGAATGCAAGCCATAAGCCATGATTCCTGCCAATTACAATTTAACTACAGCGGAGCAGGTTCAAATCTACAACAAATTTAGGTAGACTGACTTGGCTGGCTGCTCCAGCCTCCCCTCCACAGCCAGCTGGCCTTTTCATACTAATTCCATATTCCTTGGAGAAAACAGCTTTTTCCCCACACTAAATCTTGTAAATATTCCAGAGTGTTCAAGCAATTTTACCACCTTCCTAAAGTCAGCATAAACAAACATCATAGTACCTTTTGCTTGGACACTTTAGTGAACAGAAGCTTTGTTTGGACCTCCTCTTGTGTATAACCTCCCACATTCTCTACTCCTAATTTGAGATCAGATGTCAGAATAAGCATGCCTGCTCCTCAAAAAAAAAGAAGTGATGAAAGTGTCTCTCCTTGCTGTCAAAAGTGATCCCACTAATAGGATTCCACTCCTGAAATCCTATAGCGTGCTCCACCAGCTCACGCTGAAGGGATAATCTTTTCACCTGCTGGAGGCAGCAGTCAGCTCTTGAAAAACAGGGAATAAAATCAAGAACACATGCATTGTCTCCATTTGCTTGCATGGAGCAGTCACGCTCAGCTTTTTGGAATGACAAACCAGAGAGATGTTTAACATGCCAAAATAGAGATTTTTCAGAGTCTCCTCTTTAATACTGTTTAAAAATCATGTCTATTTTAGGTCTTCAGCATTGTGGTGGCTGTTTTGCCCAAGCATCTCATCTGCACTGAACTAATTCCGTACAAATATTCGTGAGCACGTTTAACAAGTTGTAACAAATGGAGCAGGCATCTCGCCAGTCACAGCTGAACAGCAATCAAATCTAAACACAGACATGTAGGAATAGTTATTATTTCGGAAGAAAGCGGGAAGAGATATTGTGTTCTTTATTTTACGGTATTTCTGTAACACCGTAAGGATTAACAAGGAACTATCCCACCTTAGCCAGACATAAGGAAACCACAGAGTGTAAGCATCACTACAGGTGCATGTTGTAATAAATTATTATTTGCTGTTTGGCAAGGAATTTGTGTTTTGGCTTTTAGCATAGTTCTTAACCTTTTTACCCATAGAGTACTTTGAGGTTTGGTTTTGGTCCTTTTTTTTAATTATTTTTTTCCTAAATAACTTATTTTCACTCTGAGTAATTTCATCCCATTAGAGATGTCCTCCATTTCATTCTAAATTATTTCATGCCTCCAGGTAACGCTAAGAATTTGAAAAACAAAAAAAGAACCTGCAATCAAATTGAATCACATTCTCAGTATTTTCGGTTCTCTACGTCCATATTTTAAAAGAAAAAATTATATTTTCTAAACTACTACCCACATGTATCTTTAAAAAGAGAGAAAATGAACAAACAAGATGCATGAGATTTTCAAAACCTCTTTGAGATAACTTTTGAAGATGCAGTTTTTAGAAATATCTTTGATTTAGAAAGTAAGAAGTTCACATACAGGCACAGAAATTTAAGTTAAATGCGAGCTGTGCCTACTTAACTTTGACAGCCAGAGATCTCTACATTGCTTTCTGTTATCTGCTAACAGTGTTCAGGTTTTCAGTCCTATTTCTATGAACACAGCAGATACATTTATTCCCATGAAGAATCCCAATAGCCTTAAAACTGTCATTTAACTAGGACACACACCCTTCCACGCTTTTTTTTTATTGTGTTTTGGTTTAAATGACTATTAGTTAGGATACACATTGCCTAAAGTTAAACTCCTTTTGGGGGGCCACAAGTTGCTTAGAATCTTACTTACAAGCCTGTATTGTTTCCTAGACATAGAATCCTCTAAAATTCAGCTGAAGGTTATGAGTTTTGTAGGAATGCCAATTGAGAACATCACAGGTTACTTCACGATTTAATGTAAATTACATGACAAAGCAAGAATATGCTAAAAAGCGATATGCAAACTTATGCTTAGTGTATTAATCTAATAATTCAGTCACCAAATTGCAAACAAGTTAATCGTGTCAAGATAACTTTTATCTGCGGTAGTTATCTTTCATGCCTTACTTCAAATGTGGAGTTACCTCAAGTTGATTGGAGAAAAACAGCAGAAAAGCCAGAAATCCTTTAAATAGTTTGTTTACCAACAAGAAAGCAGAGACAGAAAAGAAACAATGGTCATCTTTACCAAAAGCCAGCACAGAAAACTGCATGGCATCTTTTGAATCACAGTAAACTGATACCCATCAGCCAAGAAATAACTACAAGCCATCTTAAACACAGTATGAGAAGGACTACAGTGTTGCAACCCTTAAATTGTGTCCCACGTTTTCAATACATTTGCAGAATTCTCTTTTCTTCTATTTAGGAATGGCAAATCTTCAGTACAATTACACTGTTCTATAACAAGGACAAAAGCAACTAATGCAAGGAGAAACTTACCTTTACAGCTGCTGTCACTGCAGCAGTTGCTGCCAAATTCAACCCTTGCCTTCCAAAATTCACCATGGTCTCGTAGCCTCTTTCCTTGGCCTGTACAATGTAGTCATCAATCTCCTAAAAGCAAAACACACTTAAGTTTTAGAAGGCTGCACACAAGAGTCATGTTACCCCACAGTATTATTTTTCTTTCAATAAAGGAGCATAGAAGAAATCTTTAAGAAAATACTTAATGAGACAATTACTCTTGCCTTTGTATACTGATATTTCATTCACTTATACTCTCTCATTTAAAACAGGATTAGGTCTGGTCAAACAAGAAGATAAAATAGATCACTTATGTCCAGCACAGAAACATTGCAGCTACATATCAAGTTCTTTACACAGAGTAAGCTTAGCTTGTCAGACAAAAGCTGTTCAAGAAATAACATGCTTAAGATCAAATCAGGGAGCTTCTTAGAAAGGTAGAGTCAGCTCACAAAGAACTTCTGAAGCCAGAGCTTTGACACAGTTAAGTACCAAGGACAACACAGTCATGACATTTATCCCCAGTGGTGGTAAATGCCTGGAGCTGGAGATAAAGGCTTCAGGGTAGTTCACAACAGCTAGCGGACTACAGGGAAAAATCCCTTTAGCTTATGAAGTTGCAAACTGTTTATAGTTCAGCCTTCAGAAGGTCAGGATGATCTTATTGTTGATACCAGTAGCGATCATGTCAGCTACCTGGTTTGCTTAATAAAGGCCAAGCACAGTGCTGATCTTCATGAATGCTATTTTCTGTACCACTAGATTTTTCAGTGATAGTCTTCTCACCTTCACTAATCACTCTTTCCACAAATACAAACAGAAAACAGAAAACGAGCTAAGCAGATCTGTGGCTCTGCCATACTGTGGCTAAAGCTGAACATCCTCTAGCTATGTTCAGTGCACACCAGAAAAGTTGATGTCGTTTGTTATTTTATTACTAGAATATGCTAGGAAGAAAAAAATCTGTAACAGTAAGAGCTGTTGCTAAAACTGCATTCATGCTTCTGCACAGAGTACTGCACATGTTCTTCCAGTAGGAAGTCAAATTGCATCACTTCCACTCAACTGGGCTCCCCAAAGTGCACCGAGTAGATCAGAGAACACCAGGCTATCTCATGTCAACAGAAAGTAGAGCATTGTCTGCTCATACAAGTTAAACAGAAGCATATATGCAGACAGTCATATGCACTTGCCTCTTCTAGTCCATGTTCACGCTGCCTGGCAAACCAGTAACACATCGATCTGTTTTTATCATCTGTCTAGCAACAGTCAGCATTTCAGCACACAGTATTCCCATATTAGGCATTAAGAGTATGAGAGTTATTTCTTACCTTTTCTTTAGAAGAAAGAAGCGGGTGAAGAAATTTTCTGTAGATTAAACTCGCCCCTCTGGTATACGGGGAAAGGAGCCAAATAACAAAAGCTATCTTCAATTCATAGTACAGTGGAAACCTACAGACAAGTTAAAGGTTGCATGAAATCAACAACTGCAGTAAGAAAATGTATAGTAATTAATCACCACAAAGACACCTCTTCAAAAAACACAATCGCATATTATTAGCGTATATGATCTGCCACATACAAGAAGTTATATTAGACAAATTAAACAAGTTAGACCTATGGATTTAATTTTTTAATTTTTAATTGACCCTATTGTCATTTAAGAAATGGAAAGTTAATACAGTTGCTTTGCATTATGGACTGCTGCACATAGAAATTATAGCCCATCCACTCAAGAGTTCCATTCCCCTACTCAGTTTCTACAGCAAAGGAGGAGTTTCATAGTCCCTACTTTGAGTAACGGTGCACAGCAAGCTTGAAAAGAGATCTTTTCCTGGAAAACAGGGCTATCAACAAGCACAACTTCTTTATAAAAATTAAGTCATTACAAATCAAAGAACATCAGAAACAAGCACAATTTCATACAGTTTTTGTTAAAAAGCAGGCTCTTACCAAGAGACCGTTAGGTCAGTTACTGTTTCAGTGACTGTATAAAGAGCAAACACAATCCAATACATCATCCAGCGAACCTGAAAATTAAAACACCACCTTCAGTAAGAATTTTGATTTCACCTTTAACAGAGTATACCGTACACCACACAGTCAGTTCAGAGCTGTCAAAGCCAGACTTTCAACAGCATCTCGGTTTGCATCAACTGGGTTTCAAGTGAAGTTATATGAAGGTCCAAAGGAGTTTCTATTCATAAATAGAACTGGTGGCAGATCCACCAAGCTAAGTGAAATGGCTGGATCACCGTGGTCATAACCTCACCTAGATTGGCTTCGCAGGTTTGATTCTGCCTCTAGAAAGCTTTAGTGGCAAAAAAAAAATTACTGCAAGGAGTCAGTAGATTACTGTAAGTATGAAATGCAATTTCCACTACAGCACTAAAGGACAATTGACTCTCTTCCACACTGATCCATATGGTTATACCGTAAAAACAAAAGTCAGCATTAGCAAGCCAGGCGGTCCTTGCTTTCGTTTCACAATATATGTTACTCAGCTATACTTCGCATTGAAGTTCTACGTGTGTGCTTAGTATTATGGCATTAACACCGCGGCAAGGCAGGATAAAAGCATTTTCATGGAAATTTAATTATATTCATATGCCAAGAACTAAAAAATTCCTCTTAATAGAAGTTTACATGTAAGCATCTTAATGCCTCAGAGGTTTGTATCAATATAATTCTAAGATTCACAGGACACATCATTGTTTTGAAATCAGACAATGATCTTAAAATACAAGTTTTAGTTTTGTTTTCTAATTGTTAATTAAATCTCACATTTACCTTGAATATTTGCTCAGATCTGGCTGTCTAAATCGATTACATCTTTCAGAATAAATATTGTAGAAGTAGTTCCATGCATCTGTCTTCTCTAAAATATATTGCATTTGGCCACTGCTATTTCCAAAATAGGTCAGTGCACACCACCACTAGTTATTCATTCTATAACTGAACACCCACACGTTCCTCAAATTCCAACACTACCTATGCTAGGAAAAAAATAAAACTGTTTAAAAGAGAAAAGAAAGAAAAGGAAAGCATCACCTCCACCCAGATGAAGCAGAGTCATTTCATTTGTGATATACAAGCTGCTAACTCCTCTGGTTTACCCACAAAGCATTAAACACCACATTTGTTAGATACTAGTTCAAGTTGTGGATTCATGGCACCCTCTTTCAAAAGGAAAAATATATACACTTTCAAACAGAGGACATGACCCAGATTTAATCTTTACAGCAATCTGGTTTTGAAATGGACTTAAATAAGTACTCAAAACCTAATGCTACACTGCTACCTACTTCATAGCCTGCGTTATGTTTTAAAATGACTTCCTCTGCCATAACTTGAGACCTACTTTATCGCAAATGCTTTTCTGCATTTCACTTTGAAAAGAAACTCAGTCATGTGATGACGTTCTTCACTTCAGTCTCTCAGAGGATTTAGATATTTCAGGCTTGAATAAGCTAAGACAAATGTACATAACAGATGAAGTCATCTTGACAGGCCATGTGACACTTAAGACTGGTGACCCTTCCATGAACCGGAGTCAACACCTGAACAAAAACATTCACATCCACCCTGCCCCATCAGCCTAAGCGTGACGCAATGCAATTTTTAAGAGGCCATGCAAGACTGAATTTTGTTCCAATATATTTTATCCAGGCTATTCATTCTTTAATCAACTTCTATTTATCCAATTAAGAACAGCAGAAGTGGAGTTTCTTGTGGGCTACTAGGACACTAAGAAATGTTCTGCAGAAGGACACGTGACATCTGCCAGCAGTCTTTTTGAGGTCTGGGCAGGGACTCTCAAAAGCACAAGTCAAATCATATTCTAGTACAACTAATATGCATTAGGTACCAGAAGTATCCCTAAAAAATGAACCTGAGTGACTTACAGTGGCTCTCATACCAGAAAAAAGGAATACCAGAAGGTCCTATTTGACACTGCACAGACAACTATCGTCTACTTAACTTTTAAAGACTAAGTTAAAGAGGCTTTGATTGAGTTTTGCTTTTTATGTTAAAAGAGTAATTATAGATTTGTTTTGTTGAGCTTTTTTTCAGCCATCCAATTGTTAAGCTCATCTTTGTTGGCTTTGGCTGAAGCACATCCTTTCAAGTCAGGATTTTGAGGCCAGGATTTGAGAAAACTGGTCGTTCAGATTTCTAAACTAAGCTTCAGATGCTTATTACAAGCAGTTTGGTGTAACAGTGAAAAAGCTCCTCAAAGACCTTAGTCAACTCCATTAAATCAGAGTAATTACAAGAACAAATAAATCTCCTCAAAGGCACAGATCCTCATTTCTACAACTGAAGTCCATAAGTCTTTTAAATCACCAAAACCCACAGCAACATTTCTTTTTTTCCTCAAAAAATATCTTTGACCAATTTGCTGCATCACAACCTACACACCAAGTCAAGATGTCTGTACTTTTTGTTTGTTTTTTTTTTACTTGTGGAAGCAGTACCTTCAAGTAAAGAATTCCACTGTTATAAAGCTCCTGCAATTCAGTGAACTAAACCAGATGGCTCCTAAGCCACACATAACCCTGGAAGGAAGTTGTGCTCCACTATAACATGAATGCCACCAGAGCTGTGCTATATGGAAGGCTGTGGTTAAATCTACACACTCTTCCTGAAAGAAAATGACTCTGCTAAGAAGATGAAAGCCATGGATCATCCCTAAGATCTATCTGGATACTCAACCCAACCAGCAATGGAGTGATAATTCACTGATGAATCAGTGTCATTCCCTGTTCATGAAAAAGTCACCATGATGAGTCTTCATCTCAGCCCCATGAATATTTTGTATGCAACTGCAAGTTCAAGGACTGCTCAAAGACCACAGATGACTGAAAAGCAGTGTTTTCACAGTAAATGAAAACATATAGTTGGAAAAATAAGATTCAGACCCTACTAAAGGTCTTGTCTAAGTAACAGGCATCTCTATAAAAGGATGCCCAAGAAAGACAGCTAAGTCACAGCCAACTCAATAACTGAGGTAACAGTCAAAATCTCAGTAGTCTGCAAACATTACTTTTCTTTTTCTAGAAAACATATCACAAGAGGCAATGGTAACTTGAAGTGATTTCTTGTATTAAGAGTTTGAAACTGCTATCTTGTACTTAGCCTTTTGAGAGAGCAGGGCAGAAAAATGGATTATAAATTCTTTGCATTATGTACTTTCATTACAGGGTAAAGAAGGCATAAAGCAGAGGAAATTCTCCTCTTATTTTTGATGACTTTTTCTCCCAGAAGCTTAGCTCTGGCAGGCACTGACTCCATCCTGAGTTAGGCAGCCAAGTTAAGAACAAGGTTCGGGAGAGAATATAGGTTAGTTGTTGAAATCAAGTCAGGCTGGCACTTAAAACAGGGAAGTAACTCAGTGACCAAAGCCCCTTGTGATTGCAACTGGGTAACATTCTTGTGGTAATCATCATTGCTCACACTGAAAAGTAAATAATTGAACAGATTAATTCTAAACTGCAGTAACTGTTAATTCCTGCACCTGGGTCAGGGCAATCTCTATTTTCAGTACACAATGGGGGATGACACGATTGAGAGCAGCCCTGCAGAGAAGGATTTGGGGGTGCCGGTCGATGAGAAGCTTGACATGAGGCGGCACTGTGCACTCGCAGCCCAGAAGGCCAACCATATCCTGGGCTGCATCAAAAGAAGAGTGGCCAGCAGGGTGAGGGAGGGGATTCTGCCCTTCTATTCCTCTCTTGTGAGACCTCATCTGGAATACCGCGTCCAGTTCTGGAATCTTCAACATAAGAAGGACAGGGAGCTGTTAGAATGGGTCCAGAGGAGAGCTACAAAGATGATCGGAGGGCTGAAGCACCTTCCCTATGAGGACAGGCTGACAGAGTTGGGCTTGTTCAGCCTGGAGAAAAGAAGGCTCCGAGGAGACCTTATAGCGAACTTCCAGTACCTGAACGGGGCCTACAGGAAAGATGGAGAGGGACTATTCATAAAGGCTTGTGGGGATAGGACCAGGGGGAACGGGTACGAACTGGAGAGGGGCAGATATAGACTAAACATTAGGAAGAACTTCTTCACTATGAGAGTGGTGAGACACTGGCACAGGTTGCCCAGGTAAGTTATGGCTGCCCCATCTCTGGAGGTGTTCAAGGCCAGGTTGGATGGCGCCTTGGGCAGCCTGGTCTAGTGGGACGTCCCTGCCCACGGGAGGGGGTGAAACTAGATCTTTAAGGACCCTTCCAACCCTGACTATTCTATGATTCTATGATTCCAACTACAGTAACTGCGTTTTCCTCCAACTTACGCTTCTGTCTGTTCTGCTTCTTTCCTCCACATCACCTTAACCGAATCTTCTCCTTCCCTGGTTAAGTTTTTTTCCCTTTCTTTGAGGAAAGACAGATGATTGAGAGCTACTCTCTTCTCAGGTAGATTTTGAATCCATTGTTGAGCTCCAAACAATGACAATTCAGCTGCTGCTGAATTCAAGTGGCCACTGAGAATCAGTTTGCCATTGCTTATACTAACAGGCGTTGACAGAATTAGGAAACCTTTTTTCTACACCCTGCCCAAAAGTGGATTATTTTAGGCACTTTGCTTGAAATGCAATCAGCATTTTCAAGTTTATGTTTAAAAATCCTCCTAAAACTATATGGATACAGCACAGTGTATTGGACACATTTCAGCAATGTGAGAAACTTTAACTCTAGTTCTCCAAACAAAATCATAAGGTTACCATTAGATTCACACAGGTATTATATCCAATACGAAGATGTTCAAGCTTTCATGCGATTTATTGCAGTGCGTAATGAAAATTTCACAGTTGTATGTCAGAGACATTTAATTAAGCAATTAAAAGGAATGTAACTTACATATTCCTTCACATTTTTTGTCTTCACAGCTTTGTAAGAGTAATATGCAGGATACAGCATCCCAAACACCAGCCTATTGGGAAATAAAAAGAGGTTTCAGAATCTGTTATACTGTATCGGACAAAACAGTAACAATACATCATTAGAACAATTCAGCCAACTTAATAGAGAAATTCCCTTCTCCATCTTGAAAAAATTCCATGATGTTACAGGCTGCTTGGAGGAAGTTTAGCAATACACAAAAATAGAGCAACATGAATAGAAAAGGCTGCATGCCCTGAAGATCACAGTTTTGCAAGACTACCTCTGATAGATAATGTAAAACTCGTAGCTCTGCTGGTTCAGCTACAAGCAAAACCAGTCCTGTGGTCTGACCATACCAAAAGGCTGTTTCCACACTGACAGGGCCACTCCACTTAAAGAGCCTCTAACAGCGAAAGGGGAGGTAATCAAAATCATCTACTTTTATCGGATTTCCAGAACATTCTTTAAAAGCAATTTTCATACAACAAGATTGAGTTACATCATTTCTCGTAGAACTCTACTACAGCAACCCATGGAAATGGGAGCAAATGGAAATTAAACCAGATTTACTTAAGACTGCCAATTGCTGCTAGAATTCATGAAATTAAAGTGCAGAGCACGGTAAAAGGGTGTCAAGCAACCCCTGCAGAGAGCAAGATCAGAAAAGAGATCTGCTCTAAGACAAGTTTGTTTACAATACAGTATTTTGTAGTAAGAGTCTTCACCACAGACTAGTACACAGTTGTATAAAAGAAATTGAACAGCTGTAGTTGCCATATCCTCGATAAACAGAAGAGCTACATACTTCTATTGCACCAGCTTGTTATGGTTTGTAAAGTCAAGTAATTGCCCACCCTTCATTCCTGCTGGCCTAAAGCAGCAATTGGAGAGAAGTCTGGTTCCATCTCTGCAGCATCACTTACAACTTGCTCGGGACCATTACGTGAGAGAAATTTACACTTGTACAGATATTCAGAGATCTTCTGAGGAAGTTCAGAACTCTTCATTAATTTAACATCTCACAATTAGGTGGAAGAAGATGCATCACGTGTTTTTTACAGTCTACCCAAGACAGATCCGGCACGTAAGAATTCAACTCAAATGGATGAAGTTTACTAAAGTAAATAATCAACTAAAACTTAAGGGGTTATAGTTGTGTCAGGTAGCTTTAAGCAGTTCTATCAACACAGCCACTGCAGAAGACTGCCTGATGCTACAAAAAATCACTTTACCATTATACCAATGAAAGAATTGCAAGAACTTGCAGCCCAATTTACTTTTTAAGCAACTACTCCAAAAGCATTCATGCTATTTGCAAAGACTACCACAGAACTTTCCTAGTATACAAGATCTAAGTTTGAATTCAGTCAGTTTGATATATGCCATGTTCCACACACCACTCTGAGATGTAGGCAGAAGTCTTCTGCTTGGTAGGAAGCCAAGTTAGAGTACTAAAGTCACCTCCAACATGCAGTATTTAAGTGAAAAAATATGGAATTATTAACAGCAAGGGTGGAATACTTTCCTCAAGATCACAGATAGCAGAGAATAGAGGGTTTCTGTGCCTTTAGTGCAAGACAAACATGCTGTTACCCATTGAAGGAACCCTGTTGCAGAGGAAGAGAGATATGGGCAGAGCTGCTAGCGTTAAGCTATAAATGCCACAAGTGAGGGGGGAGGATAAATTATGAAAGCATAATTGCAGAGTCCTTAATATTTGAAAGGGCCTGTTCAAGTCACCTAGTCCAATCTCCTGCTCAAACCAAGGTCAACATCAGATTAGGACAAAGCTACTTATGCCTTCAGTCAGTCAGGTCTTCGGGACGTCCACAGAGAGATTTCACATCCCCTCTGGAAAGCCTGTTCCTACGCTTAAGGAGTCTCATACTGCAAAGTTTCACTTATGTCCGGTCAGAACCACAAGTTTATTGTCTCTCATTGCCTCTCTTGACTTGAGTAGCAGAGCAAGAGAATGGGCCTGCCTCTGGTAACCTCCAAATAGTTACCCAAGATTGCTACTAAGCCTCTCCATAGCCTTCTCTTCTCTGGCTTGAACAAGCCCACTTCATTACGACTCTCCTCACAAGTCATTTGACTGTCTTGGTGGCTTACACTGAACTTTCTCAAATAAATAATATCTTTTTTGCACTAAGAATCCCAAAGCCAGTCACAGTTAAATGTATAAATCTCAAATCTACATCCCTATCCTCTGCTGAATGTGTAATATTGTATTTTCCTAATAGTTTCCTCATTGTTGAATTAAAAAAAAAAATTGTAAAACTCAAGAGAAATCCTCAAACACTGAACCATACATTTTCTTACCTTGAAACAACACAGAAGGCTCTAAGGAAAAATAACTGGTTTTAACTGAATTTAGGACAATAGAAATAATTATTATCCAATTATAAGTAAGAGTTCAAGCTTGTTAATCATGTATAGCTCTTTTCTAGGACGCTTTCACTTCCACAACACAAGAGTACACCTGAATAAGTCTTCTGGGGCACATCCGCAACCATTGCGCACATCGGGCCTTTACCAATACAACAGTTGTTAATGGCCAAGCGCAGCAGGGGAGCTAAAGGGCATTTCAAGAGGTCTCCATGAGATCCTCTGTCATGGGAAGGGATGGTGCACTGCAGATCACTTAGAACAACACTGATATGAAAAAGTATACCTGGTGTACCATAGCAGCAACTTAAAACCTGGATCTGGATGCTCCCAATTTCACAATCTGTGCTAAAAATGGAATTAATGGAAAATGGATCCTGAAGCTCTTTAATACGTACAGGCTAAGCTGCTACCCCACTGCAGCAAAGCTTACCTACACATTTCACATGTTGAAATGCCTTTTGAAAGAGTCCAGGGTACTTGAATTCCAGTTCAGCATACTAATCTGTAGGATCCTATCCAAATACAGCTGTGCTACAATACAAAGACCTTTCATCCTAAGGCCAAGTAAAGCAACAGTCAAAAATCCCTGAAAGGTTTTCTATCCAACTAGGAGAAAAGCCTGACGATACAAGTCAAAAAACTCACTTCACCCAAATAACAGGAGATCTGGAAACAGAAGGAACATGAGACCAAACTCCCTTCATTTTGATGAAATTCTGTAGACAACAGCTCTTCCTCTTATTTTTGTCCCTGTGGAATACTCCGTTCAGCAAATCATCAGCTCTAATGGATTTCATCTCTTCCTTATTCTTCTGACTGAAATTATAACTATTAAGTATCAGAGATAAGGAAAGTCTTGTTAGTCCTAATAAGTAATGTACCTTTTACACTAACATCACTTCTATTTTAAAACAGTAATATTTTTAAATTTAAACAGCAATTTAACCTTTCAATATGTCATCTTCTAAAATCTGGCAGAAATGAGAATTGGGACAGAACAGAACTTTTTGAGAATACTGCTTTCAAAGAAACTGATCTTCAAGTAGAAAGCAATAAGAAGACCATAAAGCTAGGCTAAAGAAAACCTCAAGTTGAACAAGAACACTAGCACAAGACAAACACAATTAAGGTAGCTAGTTTTCCCCATCTAGCCAATCTTTATGCTAATCAATACTGGTCAAATCAAGAGCCAGAAAAAATCCCTGGTTTATTATTCACTTTTTTCTTTTAAATAACTCTTCTAGAACTTACGTTCAAAACCAAAAACCAAGAAGCTTAACACCATAATATATTATTACTTATTAGCGTTCAATACCATTATAACATAGAAGTGATAAAAAACCTGCCAGCTGTCCCCCAAAAGTAGGTAGATAGGACTAAGAATTAAAAACCCACACATTTAGCCAATAATAATAGGAACCAGTACTGCGAAGTTTTTATGTCCTCCTGGCCAGAGCTGACATTTGAAGTGTGGCATGATGTTTCTGCCAACTCCAGCATCACTACCTCCTTCACACAGGCAGAGTTATCTAATCTTAGTGAAAGGTACTGGGCAATTTAACAGTAAAAAAGCCAACTTGTCACCCCTGAGTGTAGCTGAAGGTCAGCAAGCTCACTGCTACCTTCAATCTCTACACGACAGATTGTAGAAGAGAGATGGCTGCAGCTGACTGAAGCAGAAATACATAGAACAGGAGCAGCACAGGGAGCCTGGGCACAATCATTATCATTAACATAGATGGCTACAACAGCCGAGCATTTTCTAATGGTTTTCTTGTTTGGATTGATACCTCCCAAAATCTCAAAGTTGTTAACAGCATCTACAGCTACACTGAGTGCATCCCTCCTCTGGTGTTTCTACGGTAACCATACCACATACTGCAAGGATGTGCCCAACTATTCCAAGGCCTTGCAATTTTAAAAGCTTAAGTGTTGGGGGTTTTTTAAGTTCAGTTTGTATTCACACTGGATATCAGCACACTGCAGTAATGTAGTGGACAAAACCAAAGCCAGTTTCCACTAATGGAAACAGATTTCAGCCGAGTGTGATGTCATTTACTTTAGTTTACTAGCAGATATATGGATAATCCTGCTTACCAATGTAATTCTACTGCCAGTTGTACGCCTGGCTATTTCAGTTTTTCAGCTGCACTCAGATCCTAATGCAGCACATTCCTTTCTGGCACAGCCACTTCCTCTACAGACATTTTCCTCTTTCAAAGAGAAATGGATCTGAAATACTCTCGGAGATTAAGATCAAAAGACAAAGAAAAAAAAAGTATCAAAATGCCTTGAAATCTGAATGAAATAATGTATTTGTGTAGCCATGTAGCTGTATTAAAACAAACATAACCTACTAACTGTATTATTATTATCATAATCTACAGTCTTACAGTTTAAGTAGCTTTAGAGCGCACAGCTATTTGAAAAATTCATTTCTGAAGCAAAACAACTGAATTTGCATTTTACTGATAACTGAAAACAATCAGTCTGCCTGTGCACACAGTGCTCTGGCACTGACCGTATTGAACATGGACCGTAAATAGCCCTAAAGGTAATATTTTTTAAAATATAAAAAAATACCAATGAAAGCCACCACGTCACTCAACTCTATTCGCATCCAGATTCCCAAAACATTAAGCCATTAAACCAAGAGAGCATTTAAGACTTCAGTCTCTTCACAGTGCCAAAAAATTGCCCGAAGCAAGGAATAATGTTTGGCATTTTATTCCTTTGTTGCTCTGAAATGCAGAAAGACAAGGGCCACAAGTGTTCCCTTACAGAAAAAGCCATTCAGTATGAGATACTTGGGAGACAATGCCATTTGCTAAGCTCCTTTTCCTTAGCAGCTCTGATAACAGAGATGACAAGGATTGTCCCCCTACTGACAGACTGACCGTCCTGGCACAGCCTGACAAGGAGCCAGGCCCTTGTTCATCTGTACATCTACAATGTAAATAGGCACCTATGTCCTGAAGGATCACTTGATAGCACTTGGCAAGTTGGAGAATAAAAGAATCCTCCTCACCTCCACAGAACCATGGAACCAAATATAAATACCGGATATATTTCCCAACTGCTGACCATGCCTAGTTCTGCTTCCTAACACTCACCTTCACTTGCAAGTTACGATAGGAGCACCTTCCACTCCCACCATATACATACCAGCTTTCCTAAGAACTGGTCAGACACAGTGGAAAGATCAGCAGTAACGTAGATGACTCCCAGTTCTGTTTGGGATATGAAGCCTTAACTGTCCCTGGTACCTATGCAGAAACTCGGTCTGATGTTCTTAGTCCTACTTTGCTTCTACATAAACTATAAATGCTATTCCATGCTATAGTTAAAAGGTTTAGTTGAAGCAAGATTTGTCTTGAAAGGCAAGTTTGCTAATGGAAATCGAATAGCAGAAAGAAATCCAGTCTGAAGAACAATGGTCAAGTCTCTGGCTTGCTACTCTTGGCTTCAGAAAGGGAAGATATAGCCATACTCTCTAACAATGCAGCCACGAGGTTTCAATCAGTACACGCTGGAAAATAATACACATTTGTGCTGAGACTGCATGCTACTCATATACTTGTATGCCACTCCCACAGGATAAGCAGTGTGGATTTTTGTCTTTCCTTTTTGGCTATAAAGCACTAAGTCTAACCAGTTATGCATTAAGTTAGAACTGCTATGTATCTGTGTAGTACCCTCAAGCTCAAAAAAGGCAGAAGTAGTATCTGCAAGAATCCTATTCAGGAAAAGAAAAAAATAAAACTAACTGCAATTAAACAGAAAAATCAAGACACTCAGTCATGACTGTCAACACCCCCAAAGGTTACAATAGGGTAGAAAATTCTAGACTAAGCCAGCAACCTCCTAAGTTTTTAGGTGTTCCAGACAAACAAAAGCTCACCCTGGCATTTTTGTCCTTAATGTTTTTGAAAGGCACTACACTGAACCAAGTCTTTCTCTCCAGCACCTGAGAGAATTTAGTTCTCTTTTGATACCAGACAACATTCAGGCACAGAACACTAACGATAACAATCTACATGAAAAGACTATGTATTCAAGTAACTACAAAGAACACACTCAGATCAAAACGCTAGTCTGTCACAGCAACAGGGGAGCATGAGGATAAGCTCCTGAACCTCACACCAAACTGTATCCTACTTTTTCTCTCACACCCCCCCACGCCTTGGGAAAGGAGCAGGCAAAATCACATAAACCCTTTTAAGAGGATGTATCTGCCAACAGTAGCAAACCTTAAACTCAGCAGCATCTTTATCAGATTACAGTTACCAAAAGGCACAAACACAATCAGAAACGGAACTGTTAAAATCTTCCTAGCTTTCTTACACAGAGAATATCCCCAAAAGCCATAGGAAAAAAGCCCTAACAGTTAAAGAACATACCCAGAAGCACTGATAAATCTGAATATAGCACGTTCTTGAGCAGAGCAAGAAGGCCATTAACCTTCCAGCTTAGGAAGCTGGAATTCTCCAAAGCAACTGGCAGATTCTTCCAAAGTACTACATAACCAAGAGAAATGCAATTACTCAAGCAGTTGAAAAGCACCTTAAAGTTTTAAGGGGAAAAGCAACCTCCCTACCAATTCCACTAGAATGTGGGAGTTTCCATGTCAGGAACATTTATTTAATGAATCCTAAGTACAGTAATTGCAAGCAGTCTGACAGAAGTCAATTAAGCCTTTATTCCAATGCAGAGTTCCAGGCTCCGTTACGTGTATCCTAGCCACTCACGTTCATGGAATATCACTTTACTGACTTACCCCAAAATAGGGAACCTTTTGCCAGATTCTCTTCAAGTTCTCCCAACACAGAAAACAGCCCTGCCTAATCTTGAAAGAAGTCCAAAAAGAGAACACAAAAAACATTTAGAAAAAAATCCTTCTGGAAGGGATGTTCTGTACTGGAACCTCTGCGGAAGTACTGGCGTACTTACAAGCATGACAGATCAGTAAGATGGATCACTTATTTGCATA
Organism: Cuculus canorus; assembly: GCF_017976375.1. NCBI lineage: Eukaryota > Metazoa > Chordata > Aves > Cuculiformes > Cuculidae > Cuculus > Cuculus canorus. The sequence continues at coordinate 8,954,855 of NC_071407.1, forward strand.
GGCTCACCAGGTTTCTCTCACAGAAAACAAGATTTACATGCCAAGAGAACATTCAAACCTTTAACTCATTTTCTCCGCAGAGAAATTTGAGTCCAAAACGTGGATTCTCCTTTCCTGCCATTACCTTAAGCATAATTCACCTATAAATGCATCCTCCTAAGAATTACCATTTGTTTTCCCTATATGCTCAAAAAGCATTGAAAACACTGGAAACTTTCATAGCTCTTTCTAGGTTGCCTCTCACTCATTCTACTTCCTACTTCAAAACCCTACGTAACACAATAAAGACCAGAGAGTGGACTTAATTAACAATTAACTTGATACCTGTACACAAACAAGCTTTGCTATCTCCTTCAGCAAGAATTAACTTGGAATTTCCAACTCACAGCCTACATACGGCTTGCAGCCCATTAGGTCAGTTCAGTCAACCAGCAATATACCCCAAACACAAGCCCCTTGAGTCCCACCCTTCCAGCAACAAACATAATTGCTGGTGGATGGGAAGCTGGACATGTGGGATGTGTCCCTGCCCAGGGCAGGGGGGTTAGAACTAGATGATCTTTAAAGTCCCCTCCAACCCAAACTATTCTGTGATAATGCATGTGTGTTGTAACAGCCCTTGCTCAGGGCCTGAGGCTGTCTGGAACGTGCAGTTAAAAGCAACTCCTGAAGCAATATAGAGGCTATTTTCTCTAATCAGTCAGCCTGGAAACAAGTCTTTCACATGGACAAGTTGCATCAGTGCTCTAGCACTACAGCTCTCCCAGTCACTCTCAGAGCCAGCTGGGCATTACTGGTACACAAACCCTGTGAAACAACTCATCTCTTATTCACGTATAGGTCACGTACAGTGCAGAAGTACTTGGGAAGAAGCTATTGCATATCAATCTCACCAGAATCATCGAATCACTGGGTTGGAAAAGACCTCATAGATCATGGAGTCCAACCATAAACTAACTCATGTCCAGGAGAGACCAACTTTTCTTGTGCTGCTGGATAGCCTAGGCATATGTTAACCAAAGGGGATAAGCCTAGAGATACCATCACCATGTCATTAAAAACAAAGCAAAACCAGCCACACCCTCCCCCCAGGGTCTCAAATCCTATTCAAAACACACAGTCAAAAGGCCCAGCAAGCCCAGCAGTACAGAAAACTCCAAAAAGCTAGTACTGGAAAGCAAACTAGAAAGAGTAGTAGGAATAGAAATCACTATAAAGCTCTTCGTCACTTCTCTGCACACCTATTTATTCACCACTTTATGCACGCGCCTGACCACTACGGCAACAACGCCCTGAGCACCCCTGTCCCATTTCCTGTTTACAGGCTTATGGAGCTCTGCCACGTGTGCAGAACAGCCAGCAGGTGAGCTCATCACTTCCGACACCCACACCGCAGAACCGAGAAAAGATGCATCTGCATCTATGAAACTTCCACCCGACAAAGCCCAGACGCTGAAGGCCTTCGATACAGACTAACCCTTACCAGAGAATTTAAATCTTTCCCCAGCCCTTACCTCAAGCTCAACAGCAGAATTTCATTCCTGTTGGAGAAGTATTCATTTCCAAAGCTGCTCACACTTACTTAAATCTCAAATAAATGACTTTCCTTCAAACCTACCTTAAATAGTCCCCGATTTCACTCGCTGCTGTCTTCTTACCACTGGAAGCAAAGTAGTTGCGGACTCACGGCAGCCACCGTGCAGCATCAGGCAGGAGCACAACCCAACAGTTAGAACCAGACAAGGATTAGAAATGACTGCACCTACTTCTCACATAGCTCTTAAGAGAGCCTGGCTTGGCCTTGTTCAATGAAAAAGATGTGTCCTTGTACGGAAATGTGCTTTTCTTTTAAGATCAGCAAGAACCGATAGCTGGATTAAAGATGTCAGCAAGAAGAGACCTACTGACTATTCTGTTATTTTTTCAGTTATTTTTCATTTTTTAAACAAAGGTCAAACCAACTCTACTTATCAGCAGATATTTTCCAATTTTATTTAGCACCTTCATGAATAAGCTCACTCCATGGAATAGGTGAGCAAGAACACAATTAAGACCACAATTATTTTTAAGTTTAAAGATGAAATCTGGTACCTGCATGGCTGGTCAAAGAAACTGCCACACAGCATAAACTCTATTTTAGCTGATTATGCTTTACAACAGTTTACATAACCATAGAAGCATAGAATGGTTTGGGTTGGAAGGGATCATGAAGGTCATCTAGTCCAACCCCCCTGCACTGAGCAGGGACATCTTCAACTGGATCAGGTTGCTCAGAGCCCCATCCAACCTACCATCTCTCTGGGCAACCTGTGCCAGTGTTGCACCATCCTCAGCGAAAAAAATCTTCCTAATATCTCGTCTAAACTTCCCCTCTTTTAGTTTAAAACCAATACCTCTTGTCCTATTACTACATGCCCTTCTAAACAGTTTTTCCCCCATCTTTCTTATAAGCCCTGCTTTAAGTATTGAAAGGCTACAATAAGGTTTCCTCAAAGTCTTCTCCAAGCTTCCAATAAAGGTGATTGACATAGCTTCCTTATGCTTGAAAACGTTTTTTTACATTTGCTACTCTCAGAGGTTCTGCAGCCTACACAAACAGTTTTCACAAGTGACGTTATCCTCTTAATTTAGGATACTTCTGATGAGCTCCTAAAAGACATAACTAATTTAATGCAGATGTAGTGCTGAAGAAGATTAACATAAGCATTACAAATTCAAGAATTAAGTGTGTCATTTTGTCACGAGGTTTAAAGTAACATATGCATTTGATCATTAGTCTCTTGGCTTTGATAAACTGAAGCAAAAAATCGCCAGCTCTCTTATTTACCTACTTACGAATCTTAGCTTCGTGTCTAGTGTCTTCAAGATAATTTTGGGAACTCCTACAGTTATTTAATTAGGTCTTAATTTCTGTATAAGAATATGGAGTCCTTCATATCAAGGATACTTTACATGAATCCAGGAGAGACCTTGCAAACACCTTCTATTTTAACCTAACTGGTACACTGAAAAATTGTTCCTTACAATAATTTCAACCAACTCAGGTAAAGTCAGTGGCCGCTTATTGTAAGAGGTTTCTCTGCTCCGTGCCACAGTAAGTTTTGAAACCAGCAAAACCAGACGGTTGTCTGGAGAGCCCATGCTAGCATAAAAGAATGAAGCAAATACTATCATCTCAGTACTGCCGACTCCTGCACATTTTTAAACACATTTAACAACTGTAAAACTTCAGCTCTTTGAGATCTCAAAGATCCCAGTCCTGGTGAAGTGACCAGGTAAGAACCAGATTTCGATAAGATTCTAATCTTTTATCCAGTACAAAATCGGACAGAAGCAGTAAGCCAGCAGAGCTGAAGAGCAGCAACCACCATGACAAGGACCTGAGAAATACCAGGCTGGCCAAAGATACGAAGACATAGGGCTTTCTGGCTGTTGAAATCTCATTACTTTTTTTCAGGTTTCAAGAAGGAGTGAGGTCATCATGTTCTTGGTGGGGAGGAGTAGAGAACTGTCACCAGGCTCACAGCCCCAGAAGACGTGGGCCCTCGGACAATCAGAACTGACCACAGATCAGATTCCACTATGATCTCAAACAGAGTCCCTCCCATCGGACAGCTGATTTGAGACAGTTTCCTCTCAGAGCTGTGGGTGGGCAGTGAGGACTCTCCCTTTAGGACTGGGATACCACCCAAGGAAACTTCCTGGGATTAAGTGACCTCACTTTCCTTTCAGTGAGGAATTATTTCATCTGGATATATCCTTGAGTGAGCCCTCGTCCCTTTGGGTGAGTGATTCTATCTTCTGGGTACTCCTGAGAGAGAGATTTCCTTTCTTCAGTGATTGTGCACATTTTGGGTCATCCTTCTAAAGGACTGTTCATGAAACTTAGGAATTCTTACAACAGTTGTGTCGTAACATTCCTGACTTTCATCTGAACTTGTGGTCTACTTTGCCAGGGCACTAAGTTTGGTTGGAATGAATCTTCATTTTGAATGGCCGATTTGCTGTTTCGCAAGTGTCTCCCCAACAAGTTATTCCATCCAATACCTCAGAATTCCATATAGTTAACAAAAAAAAAAAAGTCTATTTCCACTTGGATTCTTAACCTTGTCAGCTTTGCTTTTTCACCTCACATTGGTCTGCTAGAGAGTCTCAAGAACCTCACAAGTTAAAACCCACAATCGCGCCGCTGCTGGCTGCTCCAAAAGTAACTTCTCTCAACATTTTGGAGCACTACCAACAACATAATAACTGACTATAGAAAACTAAAATTTAAAATGGGAGAGGTCCCAACCAAAAATTGCTTCTGCTTGTTTCCAAAGAAAATTACATTTTATTTTTGGGCCATTTTTAAGTGAACAACAAACCACACTGCATGTAACCATACATTCATCATATGGGTTGCATTTTTTTTAAATGAAAAAAGTATGTCCAACACTGCCATATGCTACACTGTGGAATATGAATCTCACTGGCTGGTTTTAGAGATAAAAGTGAAGTTCATAACCCAAAGCCATAGAAAGCTCTTACTTAATCATTAGACATCTTAGAACCCAAGGGTGTTGTCACACACCAGTCTCAAGGTCCTGCCCCTCCCAAGAAAACTCCACAAAAAGACAAGAATTTGAGCAAAGAAAAAAGCACAACCACACAACACCCACTCTTGAAGCAAAAAATTAGTCTCTTACCTCTTCCCCATACAGCTGGGTTTTTTGCTGTTGATCATCAGAAGTTATTTACATCTCAATTTTTGCCTTAAGGTCCAGGATTTCCAAACAACTCTCTTAATCTATAACCCCGAAAAGTATTTCTGAGGCATTTAAAAATGAAAACTCCCCCTTGTACACAGGAAAAGACTTCTTCTATAAAATTTGTATTTGGCAGAGACTGTTAAGATAACATGTAGTCTTGTCCTTCCAAAGTATATATATTTCCTGAATTCTAATAGGCATTTAAGAGAACTCCATGAATATGCTGTTAAGACACCAAGTCAGAAACTGATAACATGCAGAATCTCTACCAAACCTATCTGTGTAGTTGTATTAGTAACTTAATACTGAAAATACCGTGCTAAAAGACACTTCCACTTCCTCCATTCTGAACCCAAACCATTTCTTGATTTTTGTTTGGAGACACAAAGTAGTTTGAGGGGTAGGATTTGTTCTCAATAACAGATAAGGCACACAATGCTAATTAACCAAAAGTTTGGTTTTGAGAGAAGAATTCTGTTAACAGAAATATGCTTGATTGGTAATGCATAAACAGGGTAAGAGACCAGAGGATACAGAGGGAATCCAAGTGTGCCTTTTCAGAAAAGTCGGTTGCCAAATGCAAATGAAAGGTAATTTGCCCAATTAACATTATCCTCTTAAAATGGAATTTGCATTTGTGTTATCTCAAGCATTCAAGGTTAAATTTTGTTTAAGAAAAACTATTACTCAAAGGTCTATATGTAGAACAGTAAAACCAACACTGCTTACATTGCATCTACCGCAAACTAGCCACTGCCAAAGCAGTCATTTAAAACATGTACTTCATGTTTCAGTGGATGGGTTTCCTTCCAAGTAAACTTGAAGCTGTTTGCTGCTGAAAATTTATAGAATGATAGAATGGTTTGCATTGGAAGGGACCTTAACGACCATCTAGTTCCAAACCCCTTCCAACACCTCCCACCAGACCAGGCTGCTCAAGGCCCCATCCAGCCTGGTCTTGAACACTTCCAGGGAGGGGACATCCACAACTTCCCTGGTCAACCTGTGCCAGTTGCCTCACCACCCTCATGGTGAAGAATTTCGTCCTAATGTCTAATCTAAATCTTCCCCCCTCCAACGTAAACCCATTGCCACTAGTTCTATCACTACATGTCCTTGTAAAAAGTCCCTCTCCAGCTTTCCTGTAGCCCCTTCAGGTACTAAAAGGTCGCTCTAAGGTCTCCTCTTCTCCAGTCTGAACAAACCCAACTCTCTCAGCCTGTCCTTGTAAGGGAGGTGCTCCAGCCCTCTGATCATCTTTGCAGCCCTCCTCTGGACCCGTATGTGAATAGGTCAGCCGCTTCTCTGGCTTCTAAAACAGTCTAATAGTAAATACACTCACTTGAGTAATGCTAGATATGCTTTTAGACATAAGGGAAACCATGTGTTCTAGAACAAAGCCTCAGTTTTGGAAAAAAGATTAGTAGACAAAAGTGAATAACAAAAGCACAAAGCCAAAGAATTAAGTTTTTTTTTAACGTTACTGTTTAAGGTAGTGTTACTATATTGTCAAAAATCATTAACGTATCTCCAAGCTAGTGACTATTTTCCTTACTCTCCTTTCCACCGTTTTGATCAATGAAGAAATTTGATCACAAAACAGGGTGTGGGGAGGAAATAACAAAACCAGAGAGTGGTAGGAAGGCCCAAGCACAAACTGTTTTCTGATTTTCCCCTTCAAGTACTGCAAGTTCCAACAGCTTTATTAGTAGAAGAAAGCAAAGCATTATGTCAGAGTTCTCACTGCAGGGGAAAAAAATCTGCTTTGGGAATCCTTCAATTTAAAGTGCTTTACAAAGAAACTGCACTTCAGTTTACACCATCAAATGCAAGTTCCAACTGTCTTCAGGATACGTGAACAACATTTCAAGATAAACACAAGGAAAATATTAATCCAGTTAAACCCGCTTCCACGTCAGTGCTTGCAAGCTAGCTATAAAACAACAGAAACAGAAGTAACGCCCTATCATTTTGCCAGTGATAAACCAAAGTGGAAAGTAACAGCGATGGCTGACAAAAGGCGCAATACAGTTAGCCACTATGGGGTGTTTTACTTCCCCCTATATCCAGAAGTATCTCTCAGGCTCATTCAGTGCCACCAAGACCAGTCATGTTTGAAGTCAGACAGGTCAGCAAAACGACTGCAATAACCTTTCCTACACAGACTCCTACACACATCACTTCATTTGTCCAGTAGTAAATTGATACAGTCTAGTTAGACAAGTCTTTAAAACCTGAAAGATTCACAATAGAGAGGTTGTATTGTTTTCAGCTATATTTTCCACTCTAAAAACCTAATACTTTCACATAATAGTACAGGTCTTGAAATTCCAACATTTCAAAAGCAGAATAAAAACGATCAAAAAGCTTAGAGAAAGCTGCTTTACACATGAAGCACCAGGACAGGGTTGTTCAACAGACATTTTTACATATATTTTTCCAATAATTGCCTATCAAGGGTTAAAATTATTGAGCCAGAGCAACTTTTTGTTAAGGTACAAGAATTTGGCCTAGAATCTTCTTCAGCCTTATATGAGTGTATCAGGAATTGGCTCTACATACAAAACAACCAGGAAAGACAATCCATCTAGGTTGCAGAAATGCTCGAGAGCCTAAAATAAGCTCAGTCAAAGCAGACATTGTTTTGTGGAACATGCAAGAGTGGAGGTTGTTTGTTTTAATTAGAAACATCTTTTTGTGCCAGACCACGCAGTTCATGGTATTTCTTTATCTGGAATGTATAGGACACAGATGCTGATTTCGGCACGTTTTGTAACAGAGCACATGCCAAGATCATTAAGTAAGAACATCAGACTCCACAGTTCGCCTCTGGTTGTGCTCCATCTGTTTGGAGCAAGCTTTATTCCACTCGCTTGCTATAGGCTGTGAACACTGTGCACGCATGCTCTGCATCTACACAACGCCATAAACACGGGAGCGAAAATAGCAGCTAGACTGCATAGCAAACATTGATTTAAGGAAAGGCGTGCCAGGCAGGCAGTGGGGACACTTATTTCTAACCAATTGTCAGAGCTAGTGATTTTGCATCACGCTAACTTACAGCATAGGTATTATAAGTTGAGTTCAGTGAGCAGACGCTTTTTGCTGTACATATCAGGATTGCCTGAGAAGCTGAACTATAGGAGAGAAGTGCTCTGATGATTTCAGTGCTCAATTATGTAAATGATTTTGAACTTTCACATAGACAATACACTTAATCCCTAGACTTACATATGCTTAGAGATTTCAACCTATAAAATTCAAGACCCTTTAAAAAATTCTGGCACCTTGTTTGATTAGAGCAGCTGCGCCGTTATTACTGGAACTAGTTTGACTACAAGAAAGAATAAGCAGCTGCATGCCAGTGAAGAATGTAGTTTCAGAGTACGCTTTAACCAGTCTGGTAATACGCTGATGCCAAAAACAACGCTGGTTCTGTCCTGCAGCTTTTCACTCTCAACACAGCACTTACCTAGCAGCTACATGACAGCAGCGTGAGCTGGTGCCATTTGCTGCAACTAACATAAGATTACCCTCTTTCAAGCATGTTGGTTTCCATATGGGTTGACAAAGCAACCTGAGTCACCCTGTGGCCACACAAGTTTTGGACCCTGTGGAAAGCAGAGAACGAGGAGAGGATGAAGGGCAGGATGGTCCCTCTCAGCAACAGGTCAGCGAGATCTCTTTAGGCATAGCATGATGTGTGAAGGATAACTGATATATGGTGACTCAATCTTTGCATAGGGTGAGACTGACATTTCAGCACGTCTTCATTTGAGTTGCTCACTCTATGACAGCAACTCCTTTTCCCCACAGGTGCAGCAGCAATTTATAGGCCTTTAAACTGGAAGGATACCGGAAGGCATTCGGCATCCAATAGAACTCAACATCCTCCATACTTCAGCTGCCAGGAGAAGAGCAGGCTGCAAACATTGGAAGAAATTCTCCCACAAATGGCCTTTCTGACTTGGTGATTAGGTTGTATATAGCTATTCCTGCCACACAGCACGTGGTGGTATCATTACTTAATTCCATCTGATGAATCATGGTTGTTTCAAGAAAACACGTTTGACAGCATCTTGATTAGCACACAAGAGGGTAAATATTTTTGTACCTACTGCTTTTAATAAAAATATTTGTGTTCCAAAAGCAAGACAAAATCCAAGTTTACGAACGAAACATACACAGTTACACAAAGTATTGACACCACACTAAGGCAGATATTCCTGACCACAGCCCAATAAATGGCTTCAGCCACCCAATCTCAGCTGTCCAGTTATTCTAGGAGCAGGTGGATGTCTGGAAATGTGGAACAACAACAATATTAAAAGTGGAGTAAGAGAATGCCTTAGAAACTAGCACAAAAGAAACAGTTCTAATCTGTAAAGTAGCAAAAGCTGAAAGAGACTACCACTACTACATACCTTCAGGTCACCAACTGTGTGCCCAAACAGGCTTTGTCCAGTTTAACGTAGTTACGGTTGTAATTCAATATCAGAACCAAGGAGCGCTTGAATCTTTTACTTGTAAATATTTTATCCTTGCAAGGCTCTAACATGGGAGTGGAGAAGGCAGGCATTATAAGTACAAACAGACAGAGAAGTAACTACTAGTACCCAAGACAAACACATCCTCCTGTGGGCCACTACAGCTCTTCCTTCCAACAATCATGACTGCGGACCAACTTTACTGAAAACAAACCATGTCCTTAAACATGAGGGTGGAGAGAGTGTTGGAAAGCAACACAGATGGGGAACTTTCATTTTTAAGCAAGGAGGGGGAAAAAAGTTAACAGATTACAGCAGACAGTCTGCTTCAACAGATTGCAAGAACAAAATGGCCATCTACTTTGTATTTCGGATGCTTCACATCTCTGCTTGGCACAAGGGGATAGTCTGATCTCATCCATACCAGGCTGTGACTGACAAGTACTCAGCATGTTTAATAGTAAATACACTGCCTCAGCAACTGATGTGTACACACTTGCTCAGACCTCACAAATTAGAAGAATGAGCAATCAAAGCAGACTAAAAGTCAGGCACGGGCTGTATTAGAAGCTAACAAGAGGGGCACCCACAAATTTAAAAAGCTGCTCCCACACTTAATGACCAAGAACTTGACTAAGTGTACCATTTGGAGAAGTTATTTCTTTTAGAGTCTCAGAAAACTATCTTCTTCTTGGTTTTGGAAGTGAAAAAAACCCAACTCTGCAGTAATCATTCAGAAATCTGTTGCAACAGCCAGTGTATTTTAGAATCAGTAACTACCTATACTTACTACAGCAGCACCCCATAGACACAAAAGTCTAAAATTAAAAGAAGTTTTAATTATGTGTTTCAAGTCTTCTGCTTCTTGACAGAAAGGAGCAGACATGCAATTAGTACAAAGTATTTCACACATTTGGATGCCTCAGCATAATAGCATTTATAGACCAAAGCAAAAAGATTTCATTAAAGCTAAGTTTTGCCAAAGATTATTATGGGGAGCAGTGAATTGGAACCACTCCCCGTTTCCTGTGCATCACTCTTTGAGACAATTCATGCACAATTAAAAATTCTAATTCTCTACTAGCTCCATTTGCTATTTCCTTAAAGCTCTAACCAAACTATTTTTGTGGAGCTGATTAACTCCAAATTGAAAAGTCTCAAACTGAATTAGAAGTCAGTCTGCCTGGGACACGCATGTCGGAACACGTCAGAAGTCAGCAGAGGGCACTGTGACACACCTACAAATTAATATTTTGCTGCTCTTTTGGCCCAGAAAAATAGGTCAGTGAGAAGAGGAGAATTCTGCTGCAGCTAAAACAGCTGCTGCCCCTTCCAATCACCAGCCAAGACAACAGGTATTCCTTATGGCTGTCCAAACACGACACAAGAGCTTCCCAGACTTGCTTCAGACAGCATAGGATATCCATAGCTTTCATACACAACAGACAGTCACCACACCAAAATTAAAGCACTGCATAAGTAAGAGAGAACCTCAAGTCTTAGCAGCTACATGGTGGTTAAAAATATTTCCATCTTTCTTATGGGATTTCAAGAATAGGTAGCATACGCCTTCCAAATTCATAACACACGAACAGGTATGTCTGGAACAGGTATGTCTGGAAAAAGACCAGGAAAGAAAACAGATCAAATAGAAAAAGACAGCATAATGGACACTGAGAAAAGAGGATAAGGAGGACAGTCTCAAGACCATTGAAATTAAGACCTCTTATGACACATCACATCGACTTCTGTGTTACTTCCAACCTTCCTTTTCCACGTGAATTTTGCTCTATTGAGCAAAGTTAAACAATAGTCTTGAAACTGTCCAAGCTCTCACTGAGCACTTCCTCCTTCCTGGAAAGCTGAACCCTGGAGAACTAGTTAAGTCCCATGGCTGGAAGACAAGGACACAAGAAGGTGAAGAGGATTTATAAATAATATTAAGGACTCCGTCTTTTAAAAGTAATTAGGGCACACAAAACAGCAACCAGAAAACCCAACTACACAGAGCTGCAAAATACACTGTCCTTTATTGCCTCTTGCAATAAATCTGTGGATAGCAGTAGCTACTCTCTTCATTCCCTGTGCTATTGGTTAGGCCCACAGAGGACTTAATCCTCTACATGCAAATTCAACCCTTAGCAGTTCATTTCATGGAAAAAACAACTGACTTAAGAAGAATCTGGTCATCAGAAATTGAGGTGCTCAGCACCACTGATACCACCCTTACAACCAACGCAGTCTCAGTTGTTGTCAAAATAAAAATTCTCTGGTTGGTGCTTTTATGTGACAAAGCAGAAACAGGTTCAGCAGCTACATTTGAGGTACCAAAAGTAAGCATATGCCTCTTCCCTCTGCTGTGTATTGTCCATGGGAAGACCGCATTGACAGAGCCAACCAACAGTAACTCTTCCCACACTGTCTCTTCCAAACCAACGTTGTCCTTTGCCAATCCTGGAACACAATGCTTACTTCACAAGTTTCAATTATCTGACAAGTGTCAGGGAGAGGAAGAAGGAAGGAAGGAAGGAGGTCTCGGTGACCAGATCCCAGCAGGAAAATATACCTGCCTGTATGAGAAGGTTTCCTGACAACAAATAAAAGTTTTCAGATTAAATTACACCAGACAGCTTGAAGGGAAAGCCTGTCACCAACAAAACAGGGAAATCCCATTACACTCTATTTTGGGTCATACAGTCCTGCTACATACTTTACACTAATTCAGATGTTTGAGGGACTGCTTTGTGAGTAGATTCACTTAATTTGTCTGGCAAATGTCACCTGCAGCAAATCTCAGCCCGAGTGACACAATAAGCACCTCCACAGTGACAGAGCTGCTCAGCAGGGAGCAGGAGGAAGACTGAGATGCTCAAATATTACTCAACATTTACTACAGAATACTATTCAAATGAGCAAAATAACCCATCAGTTTCAGGGAGGGACAGTACAATGCCTGAGAAAAAGACCAGAGGTTGCACTGGAGTTTACTTCTCTCAAACAGAACTTGGACAACACCTAAGAGGATACTTTTCACCTAAGTAAGTTTGCCCCTTTGGTTGCCAAAAACTCAACTTCACAAAAAGCAGGACACAACAACACGCCGGTCTATCCATCAGCTGATGACTTGTACTCACCACAGACCACTCTCTCAGGCGCTCTCCTAGCCCTTCCACAACTTAAAAAGGAAAAGAGTCACCAAATAGACTTTATGGGTTACTCTGGATCAGTGCACGAGCAAGCTCACAAGGTGCGTGTGACAGGCACCACTGTCCAGAGTTTCTTGGCTTGACAGCCCTGGGAGACACACACTGAGAGAGGGGGACGGCGGTGCGACCGAGATGTGCAACCTGTGCCCGGCAGGAGCACAGCCACCAAGAGACCCCAGAGCTCTGTTTCTGCCAGGGCAGGGCCACCCCCGAGCCCAGAGCCGCGGCTCCTGCTACCTCATCCTTATCGGGAACGGGGGGAGCCGAGAAAGGGTTGAGTTCCTATAGGCAGGACTCCCCGCTCCGGGGAGAGGGGGAAAGGTGGGAGGCAAGGGGGAGGGGAAGGTGGGGGGCAACGGGGGGGAAGGTCGGGGGCAAGCGAGAAAAAGGGGGACAAGAGAGGAAAAGGGAGGGAAGGGAAGGGGGGGGGGGGGAAACGGGGAAAAAGAGGGGGAAAGGGGGGGGAAAGGCGGGGAAGAGGGGGGAAAGAGGGGGGGAAGAGGGAGAAGGGAAAGGGGGGGCAAAGGGCGAGAGAGGGAAGGGGGAAAGGGGGGAAAATGAGGAAGGGGAAAGGGGGAAAAGGGGGAAAAAGGGGGGAAGAGGGGAAGGAGGGAAAAGGGGAGAAGGGGGAGGGGGAGGGGGGCAAAGGGCGAGAGAGGGAAAGGGGGGGAAGGGAGTGAAAAGGCAGGAAAAGGGGGGAAAGGTGGGAGGGAAGAGGGGAGAGAAGGTAGGGGAAAAGTTGGGGGGAAAGGACCGGGGAAGGGTGGGGAGAAAAGGGAGGAAGGAGAGAACGGGAAAGAGGGAGGAAAGAGGGGGGAAAGACGGGGGAAGGGGGGGAAAGACGGGGGAAGGGGGGGGAAAGACTAGAAGGGAAGCGGGGAAGAGGGGGGCGTAAGGGCAAAGGGAGGCAGAGGGAGTCCGCGGGCAGCCCCTCGCTCGCGCCCCCCCCGCCCGCACTCACACCACGGCGCGCGAGATCATCCCCGACACCATCGCGGCGCCGCAGCCGCCAGCGCCCGCCTCGCCCAGCGCACGCGCGGAGCGGCCACGGCGGGGGGGGGCGGGGGGGGCCTGGGGCAGGCGCTGGGCCCTTGGAGGGGAGAACGGCTGCTGTGCGGGGTGGGTTCTGCTGGGGTGTCTCTTCTGCAATCCCCTCTGTTTGCAATATCTCCTGTCTCATATGCGAGGTCAGACAGAGCTGGAGCCAAAGCTCCACATTAGCAAGAGATTTGACCCTTGTGAAGTTCATAATAACATCAAAATGAGTCCTTGGAAAGGAATGGAAGAATTCTGGGAGACTTCACACACGGACGTGGGAGATGCGCCCTGCCCCAGCTCCTGCCTCGCTGCACACGTTGGTGGGGATCGTTCCTTGTTGCCCAGGCCTGATAAAGGATGCTCGTTTTCTAAAACTCCAAGCCTTAGAGAGTTTGTTTGCCGGGAAGCTGTGGCTGCCCCATCCCTGGAGGTGTTCAAGGCCAGGTTGGATGGGCCTTGGGCAGCCTGGTTTAGTGGGATATCTCTGCCCATGGCAGGGGGGTTGGAACTAGATGATCTTTAAGGTCCTTTCCAAGCCAAACTATTCTATGATTCTATGATTTTCAGTACCACCCTCGAGCCAGTGGGAGATGGAGACAGGAAGGGATGCAACTTATTTAGAACACAACGAGGCTCCCTTTGCCATCTCTTCCCTTCAAAACACAGTGACCAGGTCTAGCGGGAGGCAGATCGGGACTCACCCCTTGCCTTCACCTTTTCCTTGTGTTCCCTATATGCTGACACCCTATTTGCTGTAGGATCTCTCGAAACATCGGTTTCACACATTCAAGTCACTGACATGGGCCTTGCTGGCCTGGAGACCGCTTACTTGCTGTGGGACAGAGCATGCGCCAAGCTACTTGTGCTGCTGGAGGGGGCTGATAAGGGCCCGCACTGCACTCAGCTCACACGCCTCCCTTCGGAGCCAGATGGCTTCCAGGAGCTCCAGCACCTGTCTGAACCACCGCATCTCCTCTGTCCTTGTTTACAGGCACTCTGTGCCAAAGACTGTCTGAGGACACAGCCTCACGCAGGCCACACAGACTGCTGCATGCAGCTGATCCAAAACTTAAGGTGACTGGGAAGGCAGGAGGACACGTGTGGGAAGGGTTAGTATGTGTGTCCTGTTGGCTTTGTTCTTTCCCCAGGCACCTTGTTATCGGCCACTGCCCAAAGCAGGACGCTGGGCCAGGCAGTCCACGATGTGACCCAGTTCAGATCCTCTGGACAAGCTCGTGGTCTGGCATGTCAAGGCATGCAGGAGCAGCTGACTGCTTCCTGATGCCTTAGCTGGTCCATTGCAATCCATCCCTGCACACCAGCTTTACACTTCACGGAGAACTCTTTGTGCACGTAGAAGAACAATATTTTGCTGAAAGAGCCTGCTTCATCTTTTCTCAGAAGAGGAGGCTGTAGGAAGTTCTGCACATGTCTTTGCTGGAAACATTCGACTACGCTCTTGTGGGATCAACAAATGCAATGGAGCGATACCTGAAGCGGTAAATGCTGATGCTACTGAATGACCCACTCAGCAGTTAAGGTAGAGAAAGAAAAGGTCACTGTTTTCAGCACCGTTCCTGCTGACTCTCATGGTGAATGACTTGCCAAGGTCAGCATCACAATCTGTAGCAGAAAAGTTCTTCAACATGTTTTTGAGTGAGGAGAACACATAGTTTTCCTGCCTGCCTTGCAGTGAGGAGAAACGGCTTAAACTTTGTAAGCCATTGTCTTGTTCAGATGAGAGGTGTGAGGTGAATGCAGGATTGTTTCTGTTCTGTGGGTAAGTGCTAGAATTCCTCACCTACTTGAACCGGCAAAACCCAGGCTTCACTCTGCAGGCTTCACACACAACACATGGAGTCAAAAGGCTAAAAGCAACTCAGGAAAGAAAGAAGAGGGTAGATAAACACGGAACGTTTCAACAATAACAGCGTTTGAAAACTGTCACTGTTGCTGAATACTGTGACATTTGAAGCTTGAAATGGGTAAATGTACAATAACATAAAAAATTAGCTTTATTTCTACCGTGCAGGGACTTGGGTCCTGAAAATAATGGTATTGGCCATCTTGGGTCTCCCCTTGCCTTCACCCCTATAGAGGGTAACTGATGGAAGAGGCAGAGACGGATTTGTTTGTGGCCAATTTAAAGTACTACACCACCCATCAATCTTATCTTTGAAACAGGCTTAACCTGAATGCATTCTTCGTTGCATTCAATGAGAGGGGAAATCTGAGCCACTACCCATATGCCTCTTGAATAACTAACCTCTGCAGTAGTAGACTGTACAAAGCAAACTTGCACAGCAAAGCATTTGCAATATAAATTACTGGGGAGAGATTACATTTTAGGCTCCAGCTCTGTACACTCCTGTGCAGAGGCAGATCCCGCTGCCTGCATAACTCCACCGAAGTTCATAGCATTCCAGTCCATCTAGAGCCAACTGCAGGATGGGAGCTCTGTGTCACAGCATATTTAATAAGTATACAATAGATTTCTTTACTGCAAGCAATTGTGTATTTGATACCATCAGAGAATCATTCCAGGAAAAGGCTGACACTCTTTTTTATTGTCCAAGATAGCATGTACATTAATTCCATAGCTGCATATTTTATTTTGTATGGAATATAAGAGAAAAAGCACTCTACTTACAAAGACATTTATTTTTCTTGTGTTTGTTGCCATGGCAATACTGTCTCCGGTAGAAAGCTAAATTTCCATTTAAAGATGCATTTTTTAAAAAGTAAAGGCAGATGGCTCCTAAGAGTAATTTATTTTGCTAAGATGATTATGGTTTCTTTCACAGCATGTTTTGAGACAATTCAGTGCAAGAAACAGGGTGGTGTTTGCTGGCCCCCAGCAGACAGACACAAGGTTGCCAAATGTACTTCCCCATATTCCAGCTCACACAGAACAATAATCCACACTCCTGCACGGCAGAAACACAGGGAGAAACATAGCAATTAAATCCATGCCTTGTACTTATTCAAACATGGGGTGTCTTACTCATATGTCTGTCTATTTTTATGTAAGGAAGGGACTTAGAGATATCTCATTATAGGTTATTTCTAAGCCCCCTACAAAAAACACTTAGTGTAGCTAAAAGTTGCTTTAAATAGTTTTAACTGTGTTTGGAAAATTACTTGTAAAAGCCACCCACCCTCAATTTTCTTTGAGCTTCTTTGGTATAACACAATGTATGCATACAAACATTAGTGTTTAACCTCCTTTAAAGGTCAGCAATTAAGCAACAGTTAGGAAAATGCCAGTTCCTCACAGAGCTTTTGGTGCTGACTTGGGGACTTGGTCCCCAGGACTAGGAGCAGGAGCTCCCAAAAGACAGCACCACATGCATGCAGCTCCCAAAAAAAAATGCATGTATGTTACTCACAGTGCTAGATTTTTTTCTTAACTTTGCTGGTTTATGTGAATATAGTCTAAGTTAGCCTCAAATATAGAGTCATTTTAAAGAAAAATCAGTTTTCAGTTACTGAATCATATCTGACGAGTTCACAATTTTGGAGTCAGGCTATGGAACAGATACCAGTATATTTGTTGAAAGACCAGAACATAGAATGAGTGAAAACTACTGTTTCATAGAATACTTTGTGGTGCCATTCTCACAACTGACTGTTAATTAACATGGTTGAAATTCATGGTTTGTGCTGCCTTCAGGTATTGAACTCTTATGTATCTTTCCAATGCCTGAAGTGACAGTACGGGCAGACTCCAATCACCAGAACAGGCCAGTGGTTCTGCTGCCCTAGTGGGATTTCATCCAAGAATGACTGTTGGGCAACACCGAGAACTTTTTAATGAAATCAAAGCAGCTGAAGATTTTACACAGAAGTCTGTTCATGCCACTTCTCGCCCTGTGTGTTCTTCAGCCTCTCGGTACAGCCTCTCTCTGGGGAGCAAGGCAAAGCCAGTTGGTGTCTAGTACAGCTGCATCATAAGTGATTTTTACAATAGAGACAGTCAGTACATCCCAAGAGGCCATAAGTTTAGTTTTTTCAGAAATGTTTATGCAAAATTTACTAACACTTCAAATTAGGAGTGCAACACATCCAAATTAATTTTAAAAAAAAAGTTTAAAATCAGCATTTCTGCACTTTCTTTAATCTGGTAGGTTTAACTGCTGTTGCTCTCAGTTTTATTACGCAGTCCGATGTTCCTTTTAAGCTCTTGCTTCAAGATTTTCAGGTTTTGACCTATTTCTTCCCCCTTCATTAGCAGAGATATCTACAAAGGCAAAGCCCGAAAGTTCAAACAGCAACATGGTGTTAATTGTTTGGGGGGTTCTTCAAGCCAGTTTCCTAACTTTTGGGGCCCTAACAACTTCAACTGTTATTAATTTTAAGCAATACAAAACTTAGAGTTAAAAAAGGCACCTAACTGGAGGTGAAGGATAACCCAACTGCACACTAGAAGGAAATCTTTGCAAGCAGAGTTCCCCCCCAAGAATGTAACAGTGATGTCTAGCACTCTTAATTCAGTGAGTTATAGGTTAGGGAAAGCAGATAAGGCTAAGAGCACACTGAAAGAAATCCAGAACAGCCCTTGCCAATATAAAGCCAAAGACTTTTCATTACCCCAGCTTGTTTTGAGTGCAGCGTAGTAGAATATAACCAGGCAATTTGGGTGGAACCCAAATAATCTGGTAAATGGCATGAATACTAAAAATGTACTCTGCTTACTTTCCTTAACAAAATTCACTGTTCTCAGAAAGGCTTATCACACAACTGTTGATTTTTTTATCAGTGTTTAAAGACTGGATGCAGTAGGTTAAATGGCTCTCGTTCCTTGGTTCTTAGCAGAAACATAAGAGCACCCCTTAGGATTTTTCCCTTGAAGGAAATGTGATCTAAAGAGGAAGGGGAAAGTTCAGAACATCTCCATCTGAGATTTGGTCTCCTGGCAGCAGTCCTGTGTCCATCCTATCTTATTGCTTCCATTTGGAGTTGAAGGCATGAGACGCAGCCCCATACAGGCCAGCAACAGCAAAAGAGGAGCCGATTTCCTGATCATCAAGAGTGCCCGAGAGACTCTCAAAGCAGCAGTGCTGTACCTATTGCTACCCTATTTCTATATTGAGAAGCTATAGACAGAAATGTTTTTGACATGTATCGCACACAGACCTGCAGACATTACTCTGTAGATAAGTGTAACCACTCAGCAGGGTTATATAGCTGTGCATCACAGTAGGGTAGTCCACTGCATGGATCTGTAGAGATTATTTTCCCCCCGTTCCAAAATAGAGTGGCATTAAAGCTGTTAACTTGCTCAAAAGCTGTAGCTGACTGTTGCAGTGAATTTATACCTCTCATGAGAGCAAACTCCTTTTAAATGATGGGCTACACATACTCTGGTATCTGATGATCCACCCTCTCTATGGGTTTTGATGTCTGTGTACAGAGATACAGACCAAAGCCGTAATATTCCTCCCTGTCTGGGTAATACCATCTCACTATACTCCATCACCACTTATGATGCATCACATTTAATAATTATAGCAATCTGTTGGAGTGTTTTCTTTCTTTTTAAATTCACTTTCTGCTTTTGATGTTTCTGATCACTATGGAAAGCTTATGCTATTTTATAGTCGGCTGACTAAGCTCATATGCACACCAGCTGCATTTTATCAGGGAACAGTGTTTGCCTTTTGAACTGGCTGATAGATTTTGCTTAAAGTGAAGGAGATATACATTCTTTGGCAATACTTAGAACCTTGTTCAGCATAATACCCATTTGCTGAAAGTCATAGCCTCCAGCTAAACAGGCCAGCCCATGGCCATCAGCCCAAGAAAGGCAGGAAAAAAACAGATTTTAGAACCGGGGAAGGACCACAAGTTTATCTGCTGCATAACAAAACCAGGCTCAGCCCACGATGCTTGGGCAGATATTTTGTCCTACCTGTCCCTGAAACCGTTCAGCAACATAGATCACGTCTTCTCTAGGTTATTTATTTACTAGTCCTCCATTATCCTGCTCAGAAGCTTTTCCTAGTATAAAAATTAAGATGAGGCAAGGGATATTCAGGACTTTTTATCCTTTGTCCCCCAAGCACAATAGGAAATTTGTTCATTTCCTTTTGCAGGAACTTTAAAATAGGAAACCAGTACTTAAACTATTATATCTTCCCTTGAAGAAGGAATCTCAATTATTCGACCATTTTACAGCACGTTTTCTAGACCTTTAGATTCCCGTTCTCACATCCAACTCTTCATTGAAATGCAGAGCCTAAACCCACACACTCAGCTCCAGAGGGGCCTAATCAGTACTGAGAACTGAAGGGCTGCATCATACATTATCCAGCAAGTCAAAAGGCTGCCAGCAAAGGACACCAAGCTATCAGGTTTCCCTTTCCTTCTCTCCCACCCTTCCCAGACAGCACAGCACGATTAGCTGGAAGAGCAACTCAGCTGAACCACTGCTGTGAGCCAGAAGGGCAATTCCTACATACCACTAAGAGTTAGTCTTCAACCAGTTGACTTCATTATGCCTTCCCTGTTCATCTTGAAACAGGGATAGTCAAAACTGCTAACCACCAAATACATTTAAGAAAGCTTTTTATTATATAACATCCTGATCTATTTATTTTCCCTGGAGCAGTGCTTTCTGTTCTTTTCTCTCAAGAATTGTCCTTCTATCTGCATTCTTCCCTGAACTGGAGATCTCTTTCTATAGATTTTAAAACTGGAAGGGAATATCAAGTAATTTCATCTACTTAAACCCAAGACAGAAATCACTCATTCATTATGTCAGATAACCTTTGTTTTCTGGAAGAGGTACTGCCAACAAAGATTATTGATTTGAAGGCATCAGAACATTGATTTTTCTTTTTAATTTTCATCAGCAAATTGTTTTTCTCTGCATGAAACTAGGCACATGCTTTTAAACTTGGAATTTGCCTTTAGTTTCCAGTCACTGGTTCTTGCTATGCTCTAAGTGATAGATTAAAGAGCTCTTTCGCACTCATTATCTCTCCACGAGGATTTATGCATGCTTAAGTCACCTTTCAACCTCTTGACAAATTGAACTGCAAGCTTCTTTAAATGACTTTTTCTAGTCCCTAAATACCTCATGGTAGATTCCTAGCTCTATCCCCAGTTTTATCCCAGCACTTTCATATGCTGACATTGTAACTGGATCACTGTTAACTCTATATGACTTTCAGTGGTGTAAGATAATAAATTTGCCACCTATCTTTTATTGCCATTAACAGAGGTAACAAAGTATTATACGTTCAGCTACTCTGTCATGTTGGGTGCACACAACCAGTTGTTTGTCCTCTTTGAGCAGCGTCTTTGTGCGCTGCTTCTCAATCCCCTGGCTACCAGTCTGAAGGCTCTGTTGATGTACTTGTTTAATATAGCAAAGTCTACTTTGCTTTGAGGAGCCCAGGTTATTAAGCACTTACACAAGGATGTTGTTCCCCCTCACTGGGAGTTAAGAGAGTTAGCATAAGGGTCCCCAGGCAATCTTCAGTCAACCAGGAAAGAGGGAGCTGGAATAGACCCCAAAGGCATCGCTGGATGGGAGCACCCTTGCATCCTCACTCCTGCAAAAGACAAGCATTCAGCAGCCCCGACTGGATGGACTGACTGACCTCTCTTTATCCCCACCACTGATAAAGCCTCTCAGGCTTATCCCATTGCCTGAAATCAAAGCTTCAGGTTTCTATGATATATAGCACAATCATACACTGTGTGCCAGTAGATTGACAGCAACAGGATCATCAGCCCTTGTATAACATCCACTCGCACCATTTACAAAGCTTCTAGAGACAACATTCATTTCCACCTTGCAGGAAACAAGTACTTGCTTCTTCCTATACAGAGAGTGATCGAGGTCAGCCCTGAAAGAAAGATTATATGGGAAATTATAAAAAAAAAAGTTTGGCTTTATTTGCTTGCTTGTTTAGCATTACTAAAACTAGCAGATCTGCACAGCAAAGTATATCTGTTGATCCACAGTCCAATGCTTTAAATGGAAGCCATTGGCCTCAGAAAGATCTTTACCATCCTCTGTGGCAAGGAAGTTGCCCTTTAGTCCTTTTCTCTGTTATTTTAACAGGATATTGCCAGCAAATGGCGTACATTTCTATGTAGACTTGTACCCTTAGAATACAAGTGCAAGCTGTTTAAGACAATAGCAATAATTGTCAAAGGCTTGAAATCTCTCTAAGAATCAGGGGAAGATTGCACAGGAATTCTGTGCACTGCTGGAAATCCCTACCTGGCTGTGTTACTCTGTACTTGCTTCCGAAGGTGGCCTGAAGATGTGACCCATACTAGGAACTCTGCCACCTTCTCTTTCAGAGTAGCCTCGTAGTTCTTAGGAAAGTTGACTCTGAAAAAAACAAAAAAGGAGCAGAGACAGTCTTTCAGCCTGTCTAGACATTCTGTGTGCTCAAAGTCCAATGTCCTGGTATAACATAGCTGGACCATAGCTGTGGAAAGTGATGCAGGCAGGAAAAACAATAGGCAGAACTTCTGGTTTATCAGGTATAAATACACGTTGCTTTAGCTGCTCTGAGCTGGAAGTCTGCAGGAGACTAGGGAACAATTGTGTACATTATGTCAAGGAAGCTCCGTCTAGACAAATCAAAACTTCTTCCCACAGAGTTTTACCCTGTTTTGCGTGCCCCTTGTATCCCAAAAGTTGCTAGAAAAAAACCGTTAGCCATTAAAAAAACCCACAAAGTCACTGTTGGACCAGATGGAAGTTGGGAGCTGGTTTGTAATAACCCCCCTTCCTGTCATATTCTTGTATGGGGACAGTTCTTCAACATGCTCATTTTTCATCCTCTCTCCCAAGTTTAAAAGGCAAGTCACCAAGATATATGAATTAACACACAAAACCAAAATGCAATCCAAAACTGAAGAACCTCAGCAGCTTCTCTGAGGTACTCAGGACTACTGACTTCAAGTGATGGATGTTCAACGTTTAAGTGTGTTGATCAGCTGAATTAAGAAACATGAAGTCACCTTTATGTTCTGAATGGCTACAAAGCTTGTATGTTTGAATCACTTGGTTCTCAGATACAAGTCAAGTACCCAAGTTCCATCAGCCTTGGCATAGAACAAGTCTTGGAGCTAATGAAAATGCTGGAGGGAAGATATTAATACCTCTCCTCACTTTATTTCCCTGTGGATGAGTTGCATAACTTATACCCACCACTAAATCTCTTGTACTAAGGACTTCAGTGTTCAACTGGATCAGCAATTAACACAAAACACATGTTTTCAGCTTCATTTCTGTTTAAAAAATTCTCCAAGCCAACATGAAAAACAAGTTTTAAATTGATGGGACATAACTTAGTTGGAGGGTTCAAGGCAGACCAAGATTTAAGAAAAATGGAGTCACCACAAGGCTCTGAGGCAGTGTTTATTATAATAAACTATTTCCTTTAACTTCCTTTTTACTTTCTGTTGTCGCTAGCTTCTGATGAGAAAGACAATGGATTTGCAAAACATCCAGGCATATGAGAGTCTCAAATTATGAGTTTAATAACAGCATTTGAGGCCTCTTCCTGCAAAGGGAATGTCACCCTCTAGTACAGGAAACCAGCACAGCTACACAGGCTGGCTCACCACCCATCTTGGACCTTGACCTTTCTGAATCACCTCAAGTAGAGCTCTGCATGGTCACCTAAAGTCTGCTTCAGGTAAATAGTATCACTGGGATTACAACACCAGCAGCAGTTACTCGCTGGCCTCTTCTACAGTCCAGGTTACAGCTAGCGCTTTTAGATACAGAGAAGCTTGTGCTTGGTAAGTTTCTGCACACTGTATTCTCTCATTGCAGTTACAATTGTAGCTTGATGTTTTATGGTTTGGAGTCATCTTTCCTTAGGTCTGTTTGAATAACGAGTATTCCTATATAGTTACTGCTGCAACTCAGTAATGCCAGAGCAAAGTGTCCTGGAGACAGCATTTTAATTAAAAGGAAAAAGATGATAAGGAGGCAAAAAAGGAGGACCGAGACACAAAGATACCTTCACTTACTATTCTTCCTTTTCCCTCCCTTCATCTACTTCTAATATTAGAGCTAACAAGTACTACTCTTCAAGCATGACCGCTATCTATCTAAATATAGAAAGGGTAGCACAGTCCTCCCTCTGGCACCCATTAAGCTCTTGGATTTAAGACCTGATAGTGAGAGCAAGCCCACCTTCAGATCATTCTCAGAAAGGAGGTAGGTCTTCTGAAGACCTGTGCACTCTGTATTTGGGTCCATGACCTCCATGCAGCCACCTGCACACACCTCGCAGTGCATGCTGAAGAAAATTTAGCATTAAGAGCATTTTTTGAATGTTAGAAATCTGCACAATCTAAAGCAGATTTTTCCTTAGGATTCCTGCATATTGTCCTATAAGATGGTATGGGACAGGACCAGATAAGTCCCTGTACAGAAGGAAGTTTAAAGAGAATGATTTCTTAGAATTCATAGAAATTTCAGATCCAGAAGTCATATGCATCATGAAAATAATCACAGAAAGAAGTGTGATCGAGTGCCAGTTACTCTAGGAGTAACAGCAGCAATGCAGATACCTGCAACCACTGGGGACATTATTCTCCACCAATCCTTCTTTCCAAGAAAGCTTTCCCCAATTCAGTCCTGCTATCTGTCAGTCAATGCTTCAACTACAGAGTATGCGCTTTAAGTTTTAGACCTTTACCTGTGTTTAGGACTTGCCTCAGGGAGAGAGAAAACTCCCTGGTTTGGACAGTAAATTAATCAAAGTTGTTACTGGCTCAGTAGAAACTTGGGATAGTTTTAATTGGGATAACAGTGGCAGGAAAAATAAGAAAGTCCTGTTACTTGATCAGCATGGAATTGTTAACATCATTTGTTTACATGCTGTGCTCAACTATGAAATGTTAAGAGTATTTTTAGTTAGCAAAGAGATAAATATTGTTAAATAATAACTATTACTGAAGAGCAGGACAATTAATACTAATTTGTCAGCCTTTCCTGACGCAGAAACTCATCAAGACAGGCAGCTGGAATACAAGAAAGAAACTTGTGTGTTTGGTTTAACCCAGGTTTGCAGGATAACTAGCATCACACAGGAGAACAATCAAAAAAGTTTAAAGGGTACTTACATCTTGGCATAGTTACTGTTCTAGACAAGGCTGATACCGAACAAACAATTCTGCTTAATGATATGCAGATACAAGGAAAATACTACAGTTAAATTAAGAAAATACAAAGGAATTTGGATAACAGAGCAGTAGGAGAGTGAAAGTAAAACAGAAGTTGGGGAGAAAGGATATTTCGGAACCTTACAAAAAGAAAAGCAACCTAAAGAACATCATAAATGATTATCTGTGAGCTTTTCTTTCTAGGTCTTTTTTTTTTTTTTTTTTTTTAACTTTCCCTGCATAGTTTAATGATAGCTAAACTTACCTACTCTCACCTAAAAGCTTTAGAGCTTTCCCAGATGCCAAAGCATCCCATCACATTTTTATGGTGTGTATCACGTAGCAGTATGCTAAGCTTACCAAAACCATCACCCATTTCAGTTCTGTCAGCATAAGTGATACCAACATCCAAGTTATTTCATTCTAAAGCTGCCTGTGCATCATCCTTACCCTCAATGCTTGCACTGCATTGACTGACCATTAGCTGAGGAAATGATCTCTACCATGTCTAGCTTGAAGAAGCTGAGATTATCCCCCAAGTAAATTCAAAGAGCTTGTTTTAGATGGGGACATTCTCTGATAAGGCCAAAGCAGGGCCTTGATGTTTCACCTGAGGAATTAAGCCTGTAGGTATGAAGACTGAGAGCCTCGTTATCTCCACACTCTGCTTTTTACCTCTCTAGGGGGTAAACTCATCAGGAGTGAGAAGCCTATTTTTTACCAAGGTCTGCAGCTGGTCTAATGATGCTCTGCCCTCCGGTTGCAGCTAAATGCTGCAGGAAGTGGTGCCATCCCCACCTGGAGGGAGGTGGCCAGCCCCAAGGCAGAGGTTGGGGTGGCTACAGCTCAGCAGCTGCAGGGCAGAAGTCTCAGGATTCAAGAGAACCTGTCCCTACAGCTTCACTGGGCTGAGCTGACTCTGTATTTAAAGCAGGTGTATGATGCTTATGAGGTCTGTTTTGCTGGTTTGAATGAGACAATGGTGAGTATTTGAGGGTGGCAAGAAGGAAGGGAAGAACATGGATGGGCTAATATCTTAAGATGTCAGCAAGGTTGTGAGAAAGTAGATGTATTGAAGGTCACAATTTAATTAGGCATCTTTTGGTGATGCTTCATTAATTAGAATAGAAAAAATATTGGAATTGGAATATGCTGCGAATGTTCATCTGTTCTAGGTTACAAATTGACTGTGAAACATCATATGGAGGCCTAGTAGTGTTCCTTACCGTTGTCAATATTGATGGCACCCTGTGAACTATGAGAGATATGGCTAGAGAAATTCACAAATGCAATAAACTTAAATCTTCCTTCTTTGTATGCTGTGGCAACAGCCAGGATGGTATGGAGGAAGTCCTGAAGGCAATACCTGAGCACGGTGGGGTGCTGCATTCATCTGCAGTGTAAACAGCAGTAAATTTGCAGCCTTTTTACAAGTGAGAAAGCCTAAACACAGGAAAAGATCAGGAGCTGTCAGTTAGCAGCCCTGGATGGAGTTGTCCTGTCTGTAGACAGTGGTGTAGGTAATAGTATAGCAAATCACCATAAAGGATGTTTGTGGTAGAGCTGGGGAGGTAATCCCATGAACTGCAGCTCTCAATGCCATGAACCTTTCCATCTACCAACTTGAACTCTTGCTGTCACGCATCTTTGCGCCCCCAGGTGATTAATACAGCCTTTTTACTTCCAATAAGCAGCTGTCTTCAAGTAACCATATTTTCCCCCCTGATCTCATTCAGTGCTCAAGGACTGCCTCACCCCTCAAATAGTTATGTTTTCAAGGAAGGTGTTTTTGGTAGGATGCATTAAGAAAAGTCTTGGACTTTATGTAGAAGATAAAGTAAGACAGTTGGAAACCAAAAGTTAACTTTGTAGTAGAAATGACTGATGCTTAAGGAAAAACTGCTTTTCTCTTGGCTATGAATGTTCGAGTCGGGAAACTTCTAAACCAAACGATGCAAGTTGCTGTTAAGTATAGATTCTTTATTTTCTAATGCGGAACCCTGTGTGACTTCTAAAATTTCAGAGAAATCATGAATTCAGAGGAACTTGATATTTGCTCTGTCCCAAGGAAAGGTAAAATAGAGAAGTATAAGCACAGGACTTTAGGAAGAGCTAATTCAACATTTATTCTGTTTAAGGGTTATGAGTGACAAGTTGTTTTGCTTTCCTCTCTCAATTTTCCTTCCTGCAGAGTGGAAATAACCATTTTTAAACATAGTATTTATCTGTACGCAGAAGGTGCAATTACTGCCAATACAGCCCATCCTGCACTTCAACTTGAAAGTTAGAAATAGCTTCCAGTAGACCCTAATTTTGCAAGTGGCCAATGCATATACTTTCAAGGAAGTGGGATGGAAAATATTTAGGAGAAAAAGTACTCTTTTTAGCAATCTGTACAATTTAGAGTATGTTGTTAATATGCGATATGCATGACAGCCTTTTCAGGTGATTAAATGCCCAGCTAAAGCAGGATATGTAGCTATAGAAGATATCAAGATATCAAGAGCACAATAAATATTTTTCCAATTATGGCAGAAGATGGAAGATGCTGTGATTTCAAAATAAGGGAAATTGCTTTTCTTGTTTCTTGAAAGGATAGAAAACAGCCTTGTTTCCTCTATCTTCCCGTTCCCACTCCTTTGCAGCAGGACCAAGCTGCCCCTTTCAGGGGAGCTCAGGTAATTAAGATGGGTTTGGTGTGCAATTTAGGTAGGAAGAGGATCAATCCAGCAGGTCATATGTAGTGTCAGTGGTTTTGCTCTGTTGGGATGGCTGGATGTTTTTCCTGTGCTGTAAATACTCATAACCAAGTTGATCAGTCACCATATTCACTGCCAAAGCTGCACTGAGGCTATGAAAGATGGCAAGGGGGGGACTTTTCCCTGCTGTAGATTTCCCCCCAAAAAAAGCCTCTTTCCTTGGGGCTCAGCCTAGAGGTGTTTTGCCTTTTTTTTTTTTTCTGGACTTCTCCAGCCTAAATGTGTCAGCTCTATTTTGTTGTTGCCAACGTGCACCTGGCTCTGAGCGTTGCTTCTGAACTCCAAGAGGACGATTCCTCTGGCCTCTTCAGCTAGGAGAAGAGGGTTAGGCCATTGTCTTCAGAGGGTGAATCAATTCATACCATCCCTAATTCTTTCAATCCTGCTGATTTTGGTGCTTCGAATCTTCAGTTCAAGTATTGCATAATAATTACTAAGGAAATGGAGGAGCTGTTGCTTTGAAAGGGGAATTAATGTGATGGTTTAACGCCTGCAAAGGCTTCTGAGAAACAAAGAAGTTCTACTGAAGTGTGATAGAGCACAGACTGTCTAAAAGTTAGTTTCTAGGCTATCTTCAGGCCTTGGGTCACAGAACCATTAATTTATATTCTGTTACAGCTGGGGGCTCTGAGTTGGCTTCTCCTGAGCAGATAAAGTTCTTCCAGTTTGCAGCACTTTGTGTAGATGCAAGGAGAGACAGACAAAGTGAGAAGAAATGCATAAATGAACAGAGGCAAAGAAAATCAAGTTCCTGAAGGCAGAAAATGTGTTCATCAACTCGTGAGTGTTTCGTATGCTGATCTACCTGAAAGCAGTTGTTTTGACCTTCCCAAAGCAGGTATGGGTAACTAAAGCTCTTCAAAGCTGGATAACTGCTTGCAAATAGCTGAGAATCAGTGGGGACTGGGGAGTGAAGCTGCCCTGATGATATGCCAAGGCTCTGCCTTAAACTCTCTTTTCTTGCTCTGTGTGAAAAGCTGTTAAAGAGCAGCACTGTGGTGGGGAGCTGGGCAAAGGTCCTGCCCCTTTCATTTGGCATCTGGAGCTGACAGCTGACCGTGGGAATTAACACCTAAATATTGATGCTACTTGATCTTGCTCATATTTTCAGGTGATAACAATTATAAAATGATGCAGTGTTGAAAAATAGTCTTTGGTGAATTGCAGTCTATACTAGAACATAATTCTGGTGTTGGCAATTTGTGAGACGTATTTTTGGAACAAACTGGAAATACTTGGTTATTAATATTTTGGTACGGTATGATAAATTCACAAGTACACTCTATTAGAATCATGTAACTTGGCTTTTTTGACATTTTTTATGGTTTGTTGCACACTAATGTAATCTACTTAAGTACATAATTCAGTTATAATCTTAAATTACTCTTTGGCTAAACAAAAGGGAATCTAATAAAACTATAAAGAGCTTTGATATGATTGATATTTATTTAGTTGTCCTTGTAACATCTTTTTTATACCCCTCACTCATACCTGCTCTGTGCTTACATAATTTTTGCTTGTTCTGCGAGGCTGCAGAACTAGAGCTTTTTTTGTCAGGTGTAGCATTACCTTAAAATGTGAAGAACTCCTTTTCTGAAACGCACTGTTTTATTCTACAGCTGGTAAGGAACACACCTCCAGGCATCCCTAGTCTACTGCCAATGGGATGCCAGGCACCTATAGGTTCTTAGACAAATGTTATGTCTCATAAGTTATTCTCATACTGTGAACAAACTTGTCATGGTGAATGATGAATTATTTTTTTTTTGTTTTACTTTCTGTTAATTAACTTCTCTTGCACCAGAAGTTATTTTTTTTCCACTGAAATATACAGGAATGTGCTAAGTTGGCATTCTTGATTTATTGCTTTTGCTTCATGATCTATTTTTCAAAAATGTACTATTCAAATTTGCTTTCTGCTGCTAGATGAGAGATCATTAACCCGCTCTCTGGAGAGCAAGTATACCAGTAGAGGCAGAAGTTCACAACAGCTACACCTCTAGATAACACGAAGGAAAACCTCTTGGAAAGCAAACATGGCATTACTACAGCGTGACCACAGGCTTCAGAGGATCACAGGGCTGGAATACCTCTGCTGTGAGGACAGGGCGAGAGAGTTGGGGTGGTTCAGTCTGGAGAGGAGATTCCAGGGAGACATAAAGCAGCCTTCCAGTACTTAAAGGGGGCCGTGGGCAGCCTGATCCAGTGGGAGGTGTCCCTGCCCATGGCAGGGGGTTGGAACTGGATAGGCTTTAAAGGTCCCTTTCAACCCAAACTATTCTATGATTCTACAGGAAAGCTGGGGAGGGCTCTTTATCAGGGAGCGCAGTGACAGGGTGAGGGGGAATGGTTTTAAGATGAAAGAGGAGAGATTTAGATGAGATATTACAAAGAAATTGTACAATTGCCGGTGAGGCACTGGCACAGGCTGCCCAGAGAAGCTGTAGCTGCCCCATCCCTGGAGGTGTTCCAGGCCAGGTTGGATGGGGCTGTGAGCAACCTGGTCCAGCGGGAGGTGTCCCTGCCCGTGGCAGAAGGGCTGGAACCGGATGGGCTTTGAGGCCCCTTCCAACCCATTCTACGATTCACGGAAAAAACAATAAGCCAATAGCGGCTGCTGCAGCAATGGCTCTGTGACGGGTTACAGCCCAAGCTCCCGGGCTGAGCCGGCTGCTCTTCATCGCACTCCAGGGCACCGAGCGCTGTCCTCCGGGTCCCTGATGCCGCCCTTCAGGCGCTCCCGCTGACGGGAGGGGCCGAACCGGGGGCAGGTCCTGCCCCAGCCTGCGGGGGGATGCTCGGGTCGCGGGGCCGGGCGGGGACAGCCCGTATCGATCCCGCGGGGCCGCTCCTCGCCCGGGGCGGGCACAGGGAGCCGCTCTCCCCTCCTTCCACCCTCTCCCCGCGGTGCCCCCGGGCCGCCGCCGCCGGACTCTTTGCCGCGCGGCGTCCGCTCGCTCATCCCCTCCCGCCGCGCGCTGCCTGGCGGAGGAAGACGTCGCGCGGAGCCGGTCTCCATGGCAGTGGGCTGCGTGGGCGGAGTGGTCGGGGCCGCAGCGCGGCGGTGAGGGAGCCCCGCCCCTCGGTGTTTGTGTCAGGCGGCCCCGGCCGAGGGGCGCGCGCCCGGCGGCGGAGCGAGCCGCGCGCCATGGGCCGCCCGTAGCGAGCAGCGCGCGCGCGGCAGCGGGTGCGGAGCCCGCGCGGCGGCGGCCATGGCGGGGGAGGCGCGCCCGGAGCTGGTGGGGAAGCGGTTCGTGTGCGAGGCGCGGCCGGACAGCGGGCGCTGGCGGGCGGGGGTCATCCGAGCCGTGTCCCAGCGCGACTCCCGCAGCCACGACCTGGCGGTAAGAGGCGGTGGGGGGGGGGGGCTGCGGCGGGGCCTGCGGGCCCGGCTGACACGGGCTGGGGGGGGGGTGGCCCCGGCTCCTCACCCTGCAGCCGCGTCCAGGGGCCGCAGGACAGGGCGATCCCCCGGCCCCGCCACCGAGCAGCAGAGCCCGGGCCTCGGGGACGCGTCTGGGAATGCGGAGACTGCGGAGAAGATGCGAGCGAGACAGGCTGAGAGTTAGGGGTGTTTAGCCTGGAGGAGAGGAGGCTCCGGGGAGACCCTAGAGCTGCTGCCAGCGCTGAAAGCGGCTGCAGGGAAGGTGGGGAGGGGCTGTTTGCAAGGCCGTGGGGAGATAGGATGAGGGGGAATGGCTTTAAATGAGAAGGGGGAAGATTTAGATGAGACATTAGGAAGGAATTCTTCATGATGAGGGTAGTGAGGCGCTGGCACAGGTTGCCCAGGGAAGTTGTGGCTGCCCCATCCCTGGAGGTGTTCAAGGCCAGGCTGGATGGAGTCTATGAGCAACCTGATCTGGTGGGAGGTGTCCCTGCCTATGGCAGGGGGATGGAACTGGATGATCTCTGAGGTCCTTTCCAACCCAAACCTTTCTATGTTTCTATGATTGTCGTCATTGAAGGGGCTGGAGAACAAGTCTTATTAGGAGCGGCTGAGGGAGCTGGGGTTGCTTAGCGTGGAGAAAAGGAGGCTGAGCAGAGACCTCATCACTATCTACAACCACTCGAAAGAAGGTTGTAGTGAGGTGGGTGTTGGTCTCATCCAGGTGACGGGGAATAAGATGAGAGGGAATGGCCTCAAAGCTGCGCCAGGGCAGGTTCACATTAGACATCAGGAAAAATCTTTTCACCAGAAGGGTTCTTGGGCACTGGAACAGCTGTCCAGGGAGGTGACGGAGTTCCCATCCCTGGAGGTATTTAAAAGCCGGGTGGATGAAGTGCTCAGGGATATGACTTGGTAGTGGACAGGGACGGTTGGACTCGATGATCTCAAAGGTCTTTTCCAGCCTAGCGATTCTGTGATTCTGTGTATTGCTGACTGGCTGGCTCTAACGTGCTAGACGCGGTAGTGAACGTTGTTATTAAAAGAATGTCATTGTTTCCCTTCCTTTTATGTCCACTGTCACTGTTTTCCTAAGGGGTGTAGGAATGTGCGTGGAGGTTAAGCAAAGGAGCTAGGATATGCTCTGTTGTGCTCAGACACACTCTCGCTGGGGGGGAAGCACAAGCAGGATTTCCTTGGGTTAACGTTCTGAATGCGTAATCTGTAAAATGGAGTTTTATTGTGCTCTCCGGACTTGGGCCTGATTTTATTTGTGAATTCTCTGTTCTAACAAGAGTTGCGTTAGTGCTGTGGTTGTCTCCTTCCATGTTTTTATGTTATTTGGTGCTTCTGAAAGCACATTTAAAAATATCACAACTATGTCAATGGGAATTATGTAGGGTGGAAAAAAGAATTGCCAAACTGCACTGGGCAACCTGTATTGCTGCTGGTTGGGGGCAGGTGCTCACAGCTGAATGCTGTTGGGGTGGAATGTTGCCGTTCTTACAGACTCATCAAGCAAACAATTGCCTCGTTTTAGAGATTATTGATTGCTTGATGGAGAAGTGTGATTCACAAAATAAAGAATTCTTGCTTTCATATGTCTGGGGCTTTAAGCTTTGTTTTAGCAACAGAATGTATGTGACACTTGAAATGCTACTTTTTTTGCTATATTGTGCGTCGTTTTTTCCCCTTATTCTGCAGCTTATAAATCAAGTAGCGTGCTGTTCATGCCCTTCTGTATGAAATGGCCTGTTTTCAACCTTTGGTTATATATGAGAATTGTCTAGAATGCTTTATTTTTAGAATCTATTTTGGGTGTTATTCTTGCAGGGTGGTATTCTCTACTATCCATTTACAATTATGGAAATACTGAGTAATGTTTAAGGAGGTATTTACTAACATTTATAAGTCAGAGCCATAATTCGTAAACTCTAGGGACAGAGTTGACACGAAGAGAGAAAAGGTGCTAAACTAAGGCGTTTCAGGGGTTGTATCTGTTATGTTAAATAGATACCATATTGTAAGTACTTGCTCCTCTTCCTAACTTTGGTATCTGAGTGTTTTTCTCTTCAGATGCTCTTCTGTTATAGTTCTTGCTAAGTTAAGAAAGAGCTGTCATGTTATGGCTGGTTTCTGAGGCATGATGACTAAGGATATGCTTTTACCCAGCCCGCGCTTTAGCCTGGGTGCAGTGCTAACATGGCCATATTCCTTCTGGTATTTTCGAGCTAGCTCACCAGCACTGCATTATGCTATGTAGATGTACTCCTAGGCACCTCGGAGCACTGGAAGCCTGAGAGGTTTTGGAAATACTATCAAACGAGTGTCAGACTAGTACTTTACTGGAGTGTCATTGCCCCCTCTAAGTGCAATATTTGGGTTTTGTGTTACCTATTCTCTGTCCTCAGAGCAGAGACAAGTATGAATCACAAAGGGAGCAGGCAGAGGAAGGAATGATAAGGTTTCTGTTAGCAACAGGTAGTTTCTGTGCGTTTGGCTCTCCTTTTGCATTTGTAATTAACATGTACCTCTTGTCAGCTGATATTTGCTAACACGAGTATCCTCTTCCCCTGCCCCCAGTGAAGGACAAGGGCATTTTTCTGTTAGCCCTGGTTCCACGTGTGCTATCCTAGATGGAATGAGTGCTGCTCTTATCCTTCCATGGCTTTCATTTTGAGGTGGCCATCCCTATGAATAGCTGCAGACCCTCCTGCTACTCATCAGTGGAGTGAAATGGTAATTCTTGTTGACAGTTTCATTGCTACCCACAGGCTGCAGCATAAAAATGTTGAAATCGACTTTTTGTCAATTTTGTGTATTCCTGGTGTTTCGGAGGGGATGGACGTGGCAGAAATACAGAAGATGCCCTCAACCACAGGAAGGGAGGAGGGCAGCAGTGGGCATTTTCAAGATGCTTTGCAAACAGCTTGAAGTGAGTTACCTTTTAATCCCGGCTTTGGAAGGAATGTATAGTTTACATTGCCTTTGTGTCTTTTCTTCGTTAATAAATGTGAAACCCTGAGTCAGTCTCAACTAGTTTAAGAGCGGAGAAAGGTCTGAGAAAGATTACCTTCCACCAGTCTGTGAAAGCTGACATCTGAGGGGCCTAAGAGCCCTCCTCCCAAAAAAAACATTAAGGCAAGGAGGTCACTGTGTTTTACACGCTCCCCCTGGAAGCAAAAGGCGATCTCCAGCTGGCCAACCAGCATGCACTGAGCTTCAAACCAGCTACAGCACAGTGCTGCCTCTTGCTCAGCACCTATGGAGATAGGTGATGGGGGATGGGGCTGATGGTCTGTGAAGGTAGGCTGAAGGGCACGAGAAAGAGCTGAGCATTGACAAAAGCATGAGACCAAGTGTCAGTATTTGGATATGGGAATACAGGGACAAATGGAGAGTTTTATGAGGTGAAGGATCTTGGGGAGACATGGGCAAGCTTAGAGTCAACTGACATAATTAATGTTAAGTGGCCAAAGGGCTTGTAGGAGCAAATCGGCAGGAAACAGAGCTTCATTAGTTCTGCTGTAAACAGAACTACTCATTAAATCAGGATCTCCAGACCTGAAGGCTGGACTTGACTGCTTTTTGCTGGTGAGCAGGCAAATGAAGACTCCAGATTTCATGTGCTGAGAAGTTTGTTTCACGATTGTATTTTCCTAACTAAATGAATCAATATTTTAAATAGTTGAAATTGTTATCCTGGTAAGAAAATGAGGACAAGAACTCAGTTATCCAGTGTGTTCTTCCTGATAGGTCTCTTTTACCCTATTAAAGTATGTTAAATGACTCTTATATTTTTCACAATGGTGACGTGGCTGATAGGTAGTCTCTGGTTTTTTTTTTAAAATGGATTTTTTTTTTTATACAAAGAAGGAAAATGGTAACAAAGTGTCTTTTCTCCCGCTATTTTATGGAAATTTTGCCTTCCTCAGCTTTCCTATTAATATACCACTAGTGAGGAATATGGCAAGAACAACTGACACTGGTTGCAAGTTGTTTTGGTATTCTGGAAGATGAATGCTCTTGCTGTCGTGTTCAGGTCTTTATTGCCTGGATTTGGAACCCATGCCTCTTTCTTAGTCATCCTGTAATGTTTACAGATGTTTAAACATGCTTTCTACACAGGTACAGTGTATACGATTTATTCCAGGAGTTCTCTTGGTCATTTTCAAAGTCTGAGGCACAACTGCCTAGTTGGGCCTCTTGATCTTTCATTCTTGAACATCCCTGTTGCATCAAAAGCATTTACTTAAAAATATAAGCCAAAAAGTTTCATATACACCTGTGTGTGTCACTGGCATTGTGCGAGTTTGTAACATATTTATCTGTTTAATTAACCGCAGGTGTTATTAGAGAAAGTTGAGTACTCTTATTTTTTGTTACTGCTGACTGCTTGGAGAAGCCTGTGTGCTGCTCTGATTGCAGTGATAACTCAGGGCAAATAAAGAAATGGCCAGGAGGAAGGAGGTGGAGTGAGTGCTATGTGATCTCCCTGGTCTTTGCTGTCCCATAAGAATTGCTTTCTGGGCCACAGGCTCCAAAATGTCTATTTAATCACTACTGCCAAGATTTGACAAGGTGATGTCAGAGGTGTATTCCTATACTGTGCTTTAAAAAATGATTATTTAGAGGTGTAACTTTTTTTAAAAATATAAATAAAATTATTGAAATTATTTTGCTTATTGGAAGTGCTTCAGACTTCTGAGACTTTTCATGGTCCTGCAGTTTTATATTGAATATAGTGATATATTGAGCTGTAATTTTCTCTGCATGAAAGAGAAACTGGAAATAAGCTTTTAAACATGTAATGTGGAACCCTTAATAAAAAGTACAGCTGTAAGTTGCGATGATTTGTAATTGCGTATTTATTGATGTGTGAATTTTGCTGCCAGTGAAGTCCATGGATTGGAATACAGTATCAATAATTGAGTACTTTGGTAGTCTTACATATCTTATGATAGGCAGATGTAGCATTTAGTAGTTGTGCATAAGGAAATATGTTGTGGTGATAAATCACCATGTTAGATATCCTTCATAAAACCTTAATTATTAGTGATAGATTGAAGCCATTCTTTGATTTTTTTATTTACATTAAATCCGTAAGATACAGTGTGGAATGTAATACATAATTAGGTTTGGTGAATTGCATTTTTTTAGTATCTCACTTTTGGTAATTTGCAAAGAATTGTTAAAAATTCACTGTGTCTGGTAAAACCATTCGAAAAGAACAGCGTCAGACTTTGCGTGTCTGTTTTAACTAAATTTGCCTTTGCTTAACAGTAAAATGGAACTTCACAGAATGTAATGGGAATTTATCAGTACTGTATTACAGATATCAGGAATTATTTCTAATTATTTTCATGTTAATTTGAAAATGTTTTAGAGAAGAACTTCGTATGCTGAGAGTTTCTCACTGAAAGATGACGTTAAATTTGCCTTCAGTCTGCGTGGAACTGGTCTTACCCCGTCTTTTTATGACCTGTAGTTAGTTTTAATCTTCTCCCTTCTGTGTTCCCAAACTTTCTGAATGCAGTGTGGCTTTGTCATAGAGGCATAAAATTGCACTTCTGAAGGTTACCTTTGCTTTCTGCCTGATGTTGATTTTTAGTTCAGTGTTTTGCTTTGTCCTCTGTTTTCCTTTCACTAAGCTAGTATTTAAGGAGAAAGTGTATGTATTAATTTTTTGAAGGTGTTTGAGCTAATCTGTTTAAAAATGAAATGGAATTTTTTATTTCTTACTTTAGAAGTACGTGCTCTGCAGCATTCACTTGTTAACTCTGAAATATACTGGAAGATGCAAAATGTGCTTTGAAGTAGTTGTGCATAGCTTGGTGGTGGCTAATGGAATTTAAGGATATTCTGTATTTCTGTACCAGCATCTGGATTAAAGATGAAGAACAAGTTGTTTGTGTGGAGCCTGTAACGTTATTTACTCCAGCTATTGGAGGTGATGCTAAAACCATGCCAGAGCAGTTTACCTTGTCACTGCTACCTCTGAACCCAGACAAAGTGTTGTTGTAGGATGTATTCTTTGTGTGTTTTGAAGTTGGTTTGAAAGGATTGGGAGAAGCTCAAAATGTTACTGGGATTTAGACCATTTTCAGTTGTTTCTATTGTTCCGTGTCAGTATTGAAGCCAAGGAATCTTGTATGTTTTGGTGCATATCAGCTGGGCCATCTTTTCTTGGCTCAGCAGTAAAGAAAACTTCCTATTTCCTTTCTGTGTTTCTAATAAGATTGAGCTCATCATTCTGTGCCTGCGAATGTCACCTCATCTGTCTTCCAGAATTAGTTCAGTTAGTCTTCAGGAAGGAGTATCTTCTTCATAGTAATTTGACAAAAAGGTCAAAACCAGAAGTGTTCCTGTGAAGCTGACTGCAAGATTTCAATGGTTTATACTCTGCCTTTTCCTCCTCTGTGCTTTTGTACTAATACAAACCTGAATATGGTGTACATTAACAGGTAAATGTGCTTACACTGATGGATTTTGAGGAAGGTTTATTTGAATGTCAATTTGCAAACAGAATTTAGATGTCTTGAGCTAGGGATTAATGAGTTTATTAATTTGCTGCATTGTTGCAAAGTGCGCAGCAGTGAATGAAATATGGAAAAAGGAAGATTTGATTATATACTTAAATCTTTCAGGAGGTTTTAGGAAAGATATATCAGGCATTTTCCTAGTCAAAAAAAGCATTTACTTTTGCCTTTGTATGCCATGCGTATGAATAATGTATTATTCCAAATTTGCATTACATAAAATTTTTCTTGCTCCAGAATTTTGTGTGAATCTTTGAAGGTGTCTCAGAAAAACAGCATATAGCCATCTTAAAGAATGAGTAGTCATTTTGTAGGAAGCCATTCATTCTGTGCACATGCCAAGGTCTCAACCTCTTTGAGAATGGCAGAAACGTTCTTTAATGTCAAACTGAAGGATCTGGCCAAAAATAAGCTCAACCTTCTTCTGTCCTACTATCATTAAATTGTAGAGATGCTTAGTTCCATTGGTCATCTTGAGTTTCTGCTGCGATCAGGCTTGGCTTTCCCTTTCAATAGGATTCAGTAAGCTACTTCTGCTTTTGCTGGAAGAAATTAAGTATTGATGATTTGAGAAGTTTACCTGAAGTTGGCAACAAGGTGGTTGTCTTGTTCTTTGAAGCTGGTGGAGAATTCTAGGCTAAGCTACTGCTATAATGCTTCATTTTATTGACTTGTCCAGAAAGTTACTATCATTAGTTGATGATATTCCCATGTACCACTACCCTTCATGTGAGAAAAAAAATGAGGGTAGGGGAGCCAGAAGGAACTGGATTTTCCTGTGTTTTGCTTTCTAGTAAATTTCTTGAAAATATTTTCATTGATTGCTTAAATTATTTTACTTTGAACAGCTGTAACCACTTCTAAGAATTAAGTGGAATGGAGCAACTTAATCTGCTCACTTAGAAGTTGTCTCTCTGTACACATGGAAGCTGGGTTTGAACTAATTCATGTACTCTATGCAGAGCTTCATGGGCACAAAAGACGCAGAGTAAGCATAAAGGCTTTTAGCTTGACCGACCCATGGCAACAGTTTTAGAAGTTTTGGAGACTGTGGTTCCACAGACATTTCTCTTGGTGGCAGTGCTGGCTTAATTTTTTTTAACCCTGAGCAGCTTCCTGATCCATTCACCTTATGGCACTTCAGGCAGTTGTGCTGAGGCTGAGAAGGTTGTGTGAGATTGATCCGTGGCAAATGGCTGAGAGTAGGAGCAGCTTAAGCTGGCTCGATTTCCAGCAGGAAAGTCTCTGGACCATGGCCTGAATGAAGTTGTTGAAAACTAGCTTAAATATCTTTGTGAGAGTTGCAGTCACTGTAACTAGTAAATGTGTCCTGACCTGTTAAGCTGCAATGCCAGGATTTTGTGCTGCAGTTGAATTAATGATATTTACTCTCTATGGACAACTTACTGTTTCACTTGAATAAGGACATATATGTTTGAAATAACCCATAACACAATTATTTTATGTGTATTGATGCTATATTTAACTTGCAAATGCAAGTTTTAGAGGAATAGGTGTGAAATCAAATGCTTTGAGGGAAACTTGAGCATCTGTAAAGATGCATACACCTCTGATGCCTTAGTGAAATATTGAGTATAATATTTCTGCATAAGTATGGTGATCTTGTTGAGTGTTCTGATCAGTGCTGTGATTAATGTAGATGTTGAAATGATTGCAGTTAGGCTACGCTGCAAGTAACTTACTGCTATGTATGACAACTCATGTAGGCACTGCTGGCTTAGTACTTGGAGTGACTCACCAGGGGTTTATTTTCGTGCTAAGGGAATGGGGCTCTTTAATAAAATAACAGTTTAAAATCTGGAGTGTGATCACTCCGTGAAAGAGAGAGTACTTGCTGAGTCATTGCCAGGTGGCTCGAGTCAAATCTCTTTAGTCCTGCATATCTGGCGAGGAGGGATGGGAAAGCTGTATTTTTGGAGGAGTGTTGGTAAAGACGGTTCATTTTGAGACAGTACTCTGGCTTATTTCCTTATTTCTTTTGCTGTTCTTGGCCTCTCTTCTTTCCTGAAAAACAGAACGTAAATTTACTACCTTTCAAAAATAGACAAAAATATCCAAAAGCTGATACCAAACAGAGAAAAACTTGTTGGGATAATCGTAGGAAATATATGATTTAAACTGCTCAGTTCATATAGAAAATCTTGGAGAAACAGTGACAGGAAATCAGTAGTGAACTCTTAGACTGGACTTTGTCATTAATCTGTACTTTTTCTTGCATCCTAATTCTTTCTAAAGGAACGCTCTGAGACTATAGTTTTGCAGCCTTGGTGAACAAAGACAGGAGCGAGCAAGGCATGGTGTGAGCAGTTTCTAGGGGAGAGGCTAATGGCTCATGGCCTGTAGACCTACAGTGATCTTAAAAGAATCAGGCGGTAACAGTGGTCTAGTGCCAAAATTTCAGTCAAAAATACAGAAGCTGATGTAGTCAAAGCACAAATGTCAGTGAGGTACTGTGGTCTTACGAGCTGTTGTTGGGACGCTTAGCTATCATTCCTCTAAAATTATGGCATGTAATTGTACTTCCTCAGTGTTTCTTTCTGGTGATTTGGAGCTCAGGGTCTTCCTCCTGCAGGATTTAGAGGCCCTTGCTGGATTTTTCCCAAAATTTATTTGTAGGAAACCTTTTTGAATCCCTTTCAACACCGCGTGACAACTGCACGTTGTACTTGGGATTACTTGCTGTTGTTTCAGACATGCTTTGGTTCTTACGTAATGAACTGCAAGTCAATTGTCACCCCTTGTTTGCCATTTGCATGCCACTCATGATTTTATTAGCTCTGCTGTACTACTTCATACTCCTCTCTGTAAGCATATAAGCATGGCAATTTTCCTTTACTGTTTCTTAACCCAAGAGACCCAGAGATATCTGTTCCGTCTGTCAGTCTCTACCAGCCCTGTCCAAATAAATGTCTGTTCGAACCAGATTATTCCAAAGACTGTGCTGTTTGTTTGCATATCTTAAATGGCTATCTACACCTAGACGAGATGCCTATCTTCACATTATTTCTTTTCTGCAGGTTATTCTGAATAGATTTAGTTTAACACTGTCAAGTCGAGTTTAATTTTTTTTTTCCAGGAAAGAAAGTAACATTTCATATGAGTTTTAAATTGTGAAAATTTCTTTCTCCACTGGAGTGTATTGATGATTTTTTTATTTTTTTTTCCCCCCGGTTATGTTAACCAAACCATCTGTTGCAGGTCTGTTTATATTTAGTAGACCCAAGTGCTGTTCAAACCTTGGTGGTGATCTATTTAATAACAGTTAAAGCAGTGAGTAAAGCTTTAAAAAAAAAACAAAACAACAAAAAAACAAAAAGGAAGGTGAGTGGTAATGAAATACTTCTGGCTTGCTCACTACTAATCCAGGTGGGCTATCATAAATATACCTGATCCTTCTGTATGCTGTTATAGTTTAACATTTGTATATAGGTCAAAAATATTTTAGACTGTGTCCTGACCAGTTCTTAATTTGATGGGTAGCGTTTTTTTATAACTGGGTACTCATTTCCTGCTGCTTGATCTTTTAAAAGAGAGGTGTTATTTTTAAAGAGAAATTTTGACTCACTGAAAGAAATTGCAGTATCTTTGTGTAAATAGAAAATGTTTCAAGTGTTTTGTAACTATGTACCATACTTTTCCTTT
The DNA here is from genome assembly GCF_017976375.1 of Cuculus canorus. Classification (NCBI taxonomy): domain Eukaryota; kingdom Metazoa; phylum Chordata; class Aves; order Cuculiformes; family Cuculidae; genus Cuculus; species Cuculus canorus. The sequence continues at coordinate 8,995,831 of NC_071407.1, forward strand.
AAAAATATATCCTGGGTTAATCTGTTCCTTCTTGTTACCGGTAGCTTTTTACAAAATTTCAATTTAGCGGGAGTCAGACCTAAAATTACAAAATGTATAAACTTGAAAATCTCGTTTGATAAGCTATTCATTGACTAACTATCCAGTTCCATCAGATGTTTTCTTCTGAAACTGAACGTAGTATTTTCATAAAGCATTGTGAAGATTTTTATTTTTTAAAATGGAAAGACTTCGTTTTTGCTTGATGTGGAAAAATGGCTTGCTGACACTACTTAATTTTTTTTTTGAGTTCTGTGATATTGTTTTGTTCAGGTAAAGTGAGTCATGTGTGTATGCTTTGACAGAGGAAAACAATATGCCAAAATTTTTTTGACATCAAATGGATTTTCTGTTATCTAATTTTGGTTATTTTCTATAGCTTTTGGATAGCTTTGACCATGGCTCATGTTTTGGTAACATAGCAAAGTTGATTGCTGCTCACTGACTAGTTTCAAATGTGCTAAACAGCATATAAGTCTCAAGCTTGCCCATGTTACTTTTCTGCTAAAATAAAGAGCTAAGTAATGGCAGAACTTAATAGGGATCTCCGGTACCTTTGAAATAGATGAATTCTGTGTCTCCAGAGTGTTATTAGGTTTGTTTGCCAAGATAAAAGGATGACATTGAATACCCTTTTATGCTTTTTCTAACTGTGGTAGTCTACCCATTTCTAGCTACCGGGACCTTGTGAGTTCCTAACTGCTTATTGGTATATTTGAGAGTTCAGTGCTTCAGTGGAAATAAGCAATTAGTTCTATGTCTGTATCTTTCTTTCCTTTTTTACAGAAGTCTGGTTTTGATCTGGAATTTAGCATGCCTACGTTTTAAGAACTATGTCTTTAGTTGAGAAGAGGACAGTGTAAGCATGTATGGGAACTAGAATATATGTCAGTCAGCAGGGGAGGTAAAGAAAGAAGAGAGGACCGTGATGGTTTAAATGTAGAAACCCATACATAGTTTGATATAAACTGACAAAAGGAAGGTTCCTTCTGTCTGCACAAGCCAGCATCCCTTCTTGTGGTGGAAATACTAAGAAATTTGTAATGAAAAAACATCTAAATGTTGAACTTCAGTACCTGTGTTCACAGTTTTACTTAAAGCTAATGATTCTTTTAACTCAGAAACCCAAATTTTCATAAAGCATTGGTTACTTAAAGTCAGAGAGCAGAGATGAAGCTGGTATTGCTATTTCATTAATCATAGCATGGGCCATGTGCAGTTCTTATTCTGAAGGCTGCAAGTCTGGCATTTCTTAGGGCAGTTGTAGAACTGAGCTTTTTTGTGGCTCTTTATAATTGCTTTGTTTCCTTCTCTTCTCAATCTTCTTAATCTCTTCCCTTACCTCCATCTACTTGTTACTTGTCAGGCATTCACTGTAGGAGAGCCTCACCTGTAACATAACAGACGTGCTGCTCTTTCATGGGACTGTGTATACAGGACAGAGGGCCTGAACTCCAGCCTTACTTCATAGCAAGGTAGCTGGGATAGATAACTACAGGCTGGCAATCTGTTTACTGTGGAGAATAACCCATGAGAATAGTTCTGGGAGTTGGAAAGTTAGGCCTTACAAAGGGCTTCCCTAATACATATTGTGGTGGAGGGCAATGTTTGCTGATACTGCAGTAGCTTTGGGCTGCCTGTGGAACATAGAAAAGTGGTTCTGAGCATGTCTTTGCTAATGCAGTCAGGTTGTCTCTAAATTTGTGCTGCTTGGCTGCCCTTTCAGTTGATTTTTAACTAAGGCCACTGTTGAATTCTGTTAGTTACAAGGGCTCAAACAGGCAGGTAGCCTTGATGGGGATTAGTTTATTGGATGTCTACTAAAGTGCAAACTCTGGCTGCAGCTTTATCCACCCTCAGGCTATTCAGATTCTCTCTACAGTGTGATCTTATTGTCTGAGCCAGTGGAGCTACAGAATTAACCTTTTCCTTCAGTTGGAGGGGGCAGTTTTTTTTTTCTTTTGGCGCTTAGAAGGTGATGGTGTCTAATTTAAAAATGTGAGTGTGTTCCTGAAAGCTACTTTTAATTAATACCAGGTGCTTTCTTCAGTGCATAGCTGTTGACCTCGCCCACCTCCCGTACCTTTCTTCACTGGGCCCGTCAGCTGGGCAAGGGCAGCACAAGGTTTGGAACTTCAGGCTTGCAGATTAGGCAAGCAGCCAACTCCCATCAGTAAAGTGTATGGATTTGCAAGGCACTTGTTTTGCATACCACTCATAAGAAATTTGTATGTGGACATAGACTTCCTGCCCTTATTGAATTTGTCAGTAGCTTAATACAGAAGTCTTAACTGGAAAACATGCTTGAAAAAAAATCTGTATCTGGAAACAATAGTAGAAAGTAATTAAAAAAAAATAGTGGTATTGAGACCATGTCTAGTAGTACTGACCCTTATGGTGATAAAAGCCAGAGGTATTTCATAAGAAAATGAATATATCCACTTTGCTGAAGAACTTGAAAATTGCTGCTGTAGTATTTGTGCTGTGGAGTATGCAGGACTTCACCTACAAAACATAGCAGAGGTTGGGAGTTGGTTGGGAGAGGAAAGCTGAGGTTGTGGGTTCTGTGGTGTGCAGCACTTGTAGCAGTGCTGAGGGCTGTTACGGTAAGTGGTAATGATGGACTGGGGGCATGTGCTGTTAAGCTGTGCTTTGAAGCATTTTCTTATTACTTTATTGGTTGCTTCTGTATAGTCCTTTGAACTGTTTCCTGACACTTCATTAACATTGTTTAAAAAGGAAAATGCTTGCTCAGATAGTCTAGTGAAAGATTTTACTGGCAATCTTCAAGAAAGTAAAGTCCTATTTTAGCAGAGTCATGCCAAATGGGTTAACAGTTTGAAGGGTGGTTGGCCTGTGACATTGGATCAAACTTGCGGTGGTTTATAAATTGAAGTATCTGTACTTTATTGGAAATGTACATCTGGGGAAAAAGATGCAACAAATTTTTTTCTACAAGTTGTAATGTATAAAAATAAATTACAAAAAAATCTTTAAATTCACAGAGTAGTTAAGAGCATGGCCATTCCAAATAAATGGCATTGTGGAGGTGCTTTGAAATGAGTGCTGTAAAATAACATCCCAGTGCATCTTAGTACATCCTGTGTTCTTTCTTACCTTTTAGTGTTAGGAATATCAAACCAGCAAGGTAGCCAGCATGAGAAAATTGGCAATTCTAAGTGTTATGCAGGAGAAGATGTCTTGCTGTCATGTAAATATAAATAGGAGATTAGGCTGCATTCATTCTGGATGCATGAGTCAAAATTATTGACGCTGCTTTTAACCTTCTCTTGTTTTGTGCAAAACACTCCACCTGATGTTTTCCTAGTCCTGTTCCCTACCTACCCCACAATTTAATTTCTCCTTAGATCACTTCTCTTTATTGCATCTTCCTATGGTCAGAGTACTTCAGGCTTCTCATAAGTATCTTGTCCTGTCCTCAGACCTGGAAGACTTCCAATAACCTCCCTTCTCTCAGGCAATAAGATATTGTTAGCTAACTAATAACTTCCATTTTTAATGTGAAACTCAAACCTACTGGAACTGTTGATCGCTCATGTTAAAAAAGACATCAAGGCTGCTTCTATAAGCAGTAGATGGTTACACAGGTCTAGTCCTTTGACTAATAAGTGGAGCATAGATTTAATAGTGGTGTGGTTTTGCTAAAGGTGATCTGAAAGATTGAGGGGGGTTAGCTTCAAAAATGGGTTTTTGTTTAAGTGGCTTTGTTTGTCTGAAGGTAAGACTGAGATATTCCAGGGTAAACAGTCTGTGAATTGCATGATAAACTTCTGCCAAATCTCAGTGCTAGAATTGCTGAGATTACCCTTTCTGTGTCCATGCAACTCTGTTTACTTTGTAGGACACTCTTTGACCAAGACCTCACTGTGGAAGGTGCTGTGCAAACACAGAGCTAAAATTGTCTGTCGAGTTCATGTAATCCAGAAGGACAAGGAGCTGAAATGAGATTATAGTGATGTGTTGTTTGTATATAGCAGCCTAACCTTTGGGAAATCTTGTGACAGAGGAGACATGGGAGAGTTTGAGGTGTATAAAAAAGTAGCTCTACTGATCTTTCGTGGTTATGTGTCAAACATGAAGGATAGGCAGAGGTAACACTCAAAGGTAGCAGGCTGAAATGTTTTTTCTCTCTCTCTTTTTTTTTTTTTTTTTAAAGCTGTCATGACAGGTTTTGATTAAGTGTGAATCAGAAGCAGGACTTTGCATTTTGTAGCCAAGTCTGAAGAGTCTGAAGACTTTAAAACCAGTAGAGAAAGAAAGCAAAATGATGTAGAAAATACTGATGTAATTGCAAAGTGGTACAACAATTACTGTGTAGCAGCGTTGTGAAAAGATGTGTGTGGAGCAGAGTTCTGTGAATTTCAAAGGAAAAAAAAGATGTAATAAGTCAGGTAGGGACCTGGGTAGGACTTCAGTATAGGTGTGAAGGTAAGGACCTTGGAGGAGTCGATAGAAACGGTATTGCCACGAGCACTGAAAGCTCCATCTTAGCTATATTATGCTTGAAGGTGCAAACTGTGCAAGTTAGTGTCAGTGAGTGAGTTGAAATGTTTTTTGTGACCCTAACCATAGGGTTGTGCTGAGTAGTCTGATTCAGTGCCTATTTTAAGTACATTCTGGATTTTTCTTTTCCCACCAGCACAGCAAATGAATTCTTCGTTTCCATCACACATCTTCTGTTGCTCTGGTGTGAACTTGGAAAATAATTTTTGAAATGGATCACACCAGTGACTTTTGAACTCCGTGCAGACCATTTGTGGTCTACGGAACTAACTGATCAGGGGAACCAGTGTGCCTTTATGGTATTTATAGTGAAAGTTTAAATAAAAACTGATCTCGGAAAGTTTGAATACTAACAATAGCTTTTTAGTCCTAAAGGCTTTGGAATCACTTTATTTCAATGTTTTTCTGATGATTTAGTAGGCCCTCAGTTACTGACATCTTGATGACAGGGGTTGGTGGCAACTTGAGTTGCCAGCAGGCTTTTTCATTTTTCATGTATCACTTGTGATGTCAGTTATGTTTATGTTATAAATGTGGCAAAGACCTCTTGGTTTTCATTTTATTGCAGAGGTTTGAATAATTGAGAGTGACAGAGGAGTTTAGTAATAGTGAAATTAACCTGGATGGCCTAAACAGGTAATAGTTGAGATCCTTTTTCTGTGAGGAACTGACTAATTTGTCAACATGTCAAATTGGTCACAAGCCAAGCTAATCACTTCTGTGGGCTACATCAAGAAAGACAGAAGAAATGCTCCATATGTTCTGATTTGTATTCATTCAGTTTTGCCTAACAAAATTTTGGGTGTTACGTAGGGTTTGTGACACCTTCTTGTTTTAACATCTCCAACCTGTGAAAGTGGTAAAACACGATGAAATCTGGACCACAGTATCATTAAATGCCCTCATGATTTAGTTCTTAATTTTTCCACAGGAGGACAGCCTTACAGAGTTGGCAGGGCAGGCAAAAGCATCAATGTGCTTGCAGTCCTCCGAGATTTTATGCTTCTTGGATTGGGAGGGAATAATTATAAAATTTGATAGATTTGAAGCTACTATGAATATTTTACATTGACCAAGTTATTGGAACGCTTAACTGTGTGAACATATTGGTTTAGTTTAACGGGGAAGAGGAGGTGGAGGTGTCTGGGGAAAAGAGGCAGGAACAGAAAGAATTTTGTGTCTTGGCAGAGAATTTGAGTGCTGTAAAGCCAGTGACTCTGTCATCCCCCACCCCTCCATTTTTTTTCCCCTTTGCGTTTTTTTTGCTGCTTTGTTTTTAATTAAGCCTACAGGACTGGTGTTGTTCAGAACCACCAAAGCTGGAAATGTAAAAGAAGGTTTTTTTCTTTTTTCCCCTGCGTTTTCAACTCCCACTCTTAAGAGTGGGTTGTAATAATTCAAGGATTCAGACTGAGTTGTAGGAGTCCTGGAAATGACTGTGCCTGAAAAAATCAAGATATCCTTAAGTATCATAACAAGATATTAAAATAGACATTCTGTAGACTTATTTCTCCAGTCTTTCTATTCTGCGCTTAAATAGGAAATCAGTTTGGACACAAGTTCCTAATAAGATCCTCTAAAGTATCAAAGTCGGTGAATGAGGTAGACCCACTAGATGATGAAGGGTACTAATTATGGTTATTGCAGGGTTTTGTCAAAGAGCACAATCAGAGAAACTGGATGTCTGGGTAGGTTCTGTTGCAGCATCTGGGTCCCTGGAGGCGGATGTGCTGAACTATGAGTGAGAGTGAAAGCTACTTCTGTAACTAAACCCAAATTCAACTTTTCTTCAGTTCACTGCTCAGAGAATCAGTGACATTTTTCTGCCTTATCTTTCTATGATGGGAATCTGCCTTTGTAAGGAAGTCTTTATGAACTGGATTGATGGCAGCTTTTGTATCCTCTGTTTATGATGTTTGTGTATGTGGTAGGCTGCCTATTAAAAGGGCAAATGAGAAGAGGAATGATCTAGATTTGGCAAGTGTAGAGAAAAAATAGGAGCCCTTGAAAGACGAACATTATTGTGTGACTGTATTAAAGGGTAGGTAAAGCAAGTTTCAAAGGTAGAGAACCTATTATTATATGTTTTGATGTAGGGGTAGGGGGAAATGAGTCAAGCTTTTTGATACCCAAATCTTTGTCAAGCAATGGGTATTAGGGGCTGGGAAGAGGGTGTCAAAGAAGTACTAAAATAAGTTTGTCTTACAGTCAAAGAAAAATATAGTAGTTTGTTTAGAACATGAAGCAGTGGATGGAGTGGAGTAAAATTACTGAGTTAATGGCACTTTGTATCTACTGAGTTTGTGGGTTTTGGTATTCAGTTGAGTTTGTTCTCAGGCTCATTTTTTTGTAATAAGCTTTGTGGGTTTCCCTTGTGGATTAAGGCAGAGAGCACAGGGATGATTATTTTCTGAGTGATGTCCCACTCTGGCAGTTGGATATTTTTGTCCTTTGTAAATGTCTGTTTAATGAGCTCTCCTATTACAGTGGATGCTTAGCTTCCATTAGGCACATAGTGCATTGGAGGAAGAATGTTACGTTCTGGAAAGTGCAGGTGCAAGATCCCAGGATTTTGATGTCTGTGTTGCAGAATGTGTTTACTGTGGTGGCATTAGATATGCTGGCAAGTCATTATCTGGCACTAATGTAGCTGCTAAGTGTTGGGACAGGTGCCAGCCAGCTTAGTATTTTGTGCAAAAGATAACCCTCAAACAAAAACAAAAACGTAAACTGATTTATGATCTTTTGTGCTAAGTAGTAATCTGTTTATTCACCATCAGTCCTGCTCACAATTTAACCAGTTGTCATGTGTTAACTGAGAATTTTTACAAACTGTAGGTTGCAGTAATTTACGGGTTTGAAGGCTCAGGTGCTGCTCATATTTATGTTCACAGATCACTATGTCCAATGCCTTTCTAAAGTTTTCTTAGCTGGTCTTTGCCTACCTTTCTTCCAGGATTGCTAATGAATCTGTTGACAGCTAAGTACTAAAACCCCTACGAGTTTACTTAGGGAAATGAACTACTGCACTGCAGATGCAAGACAGCTGCATATCGTGTGTAACTGGCACTTGCTGGTGTATTCTGTTCAGGTTTATTGATGAAACTACTAATAAAAAGGAACAGCTAGGTTTTCTTATGCTAGAAATGTCTATTGACTTTTCAGTGCAGCATATAGCAAAGTGAAATCCTGAGCCATAGTGTTCAGCACTATTGGCAATAAAAGTAATCCATTTAGGTGATCTAGTAATGGTGATCTGTTGAGGCTGTGAAGCTTTGCTGTAGGTTGTCTTGCTGGGTTTTCAAAATACATTTAATGCAAGTGAATTTTCCAGAAAAAGCATTTAGGCTTTATTTGAAGGTTCTAGGTAATGAATCCATCTTTCTTCGTTAGTGGTTAATCGTATTTTTTATAAACTAGCATTATATTTCCTTTTGAGAAGCACAACAAGGTGAATTTCAAGTCCTGTGATCCCCTCTCACTGCTCTGCTGCCTGCTACCAAGTGTCTGTATAAATGTTATTGTGAGTTATAGTACTTGAGCAGAAGCCTTGTCATTTATGGATGGAAAAGCCCGGAGATCTTGGAATCCTCTGGTGCTGTCCAGAGGTGTACTTTCAGTACAAAAGAGATGTAGTTGAATTTTAAAATTAATAATGTTTTGTTAAAGTACAGAGCTTTTTGAAAGAAGCAAAGCATCAATAACCACTGCTAGTGCTTGGCTTGGTTTTCGGTGTCAGCTGGGCTTATTGCAGCTGAGAACTTATGAAACAGGTTTGCAGCCTATTAGAAAGAAGCTCTGTTCCTCAGTTCATTTGGTAGTTTTCTCCAAACTGGAGCTCATACTGGGGCAAAACATCTTAGTGAGAATTGAATATACACATTTGCTGTGAGACATCCTGTTGCACAGAGTCTTCGTAATTAGTTGCTTGAAGATACCAATTTATTAGCATCTCGCTAATGAGAAGCTGTCTGATGTAGCATTGTGGTTTTGTCATGCAAAGTTGGTTTATGAGAAGACTCAGATCCTGGTGGCTCAGACAGCATTATCACTCGTCTTCTCAGCAGATGATTTGTTTGGATCATGCAAATATACCTTGCCTTATCAAACAGTAAAGAAAAGAATCACATACCAGTCAGCGGGGAGTATGTGTGTCTGTGTATGTATGTAAGACTTTGGGACTACTGACTGTGTGGACATTTTGATCCTGCTAGGCAATAAAGCTCACTCATAGTTATATGCAGAGAATAAAGATAAGTTTAAAGAAAAGGTAAAATGTAAAAAAATTTGGAAGGAGGCCCCAGTCATGACTTTGTCATAGTATCTTATTACTATCTGGTGTTTTCCTGTGGAATATTTCCTGGTAATATTTGAAAGTTAGAGTCACGTTTCTCTCTCCTTGTTAGTAGTTTGAGCATATGGCACCAAATGGATTTTCCTGCCCGTTTTCAGTAACTTTTCAGCGCTCTTCTGCATCCTGCTCCATTTTTAGCATGTGCTTAAAAATGTAGATGTCGGAGATGGATGCAGCACTTTATCTTCAAGCTCAAAACATATGTTCGATAAAATAATTTTGGTTTTTTTTGTTTCTGATGTTCCCCAAAGTTTCATTAATTTGGCACTGCATTACTCGCAGGAGTACTGTGCTGCTACAGTCAGCTGTGTAGCTCGTGATCAATGCTGTTCATGATAAACCATTTATCCACTCCCAACATAAATTTTTTCCTGTTTGTCTTTTTCTGTAATGATCTCCTGTACTCTAAATATAACCTTTCTTGTGTTTGAATGCTTGACTGCACTTCTCCACAGTGGGTATGTTAAAATTTTGACAGTGTCTCTGAATATGAGACCCAAACATCAAATTTGATCCCCTTGAAGGGAGCCTGCAACCTCTGACATGGCAAATTCAGTGTTGCAGCAAGCACTGCCTTGTTAAGTGAGCAGTGTGTAGTATTTTTAGTGGAAATGGCTCTTGGGTCCCAGTTTGGGCTGAGCCCCTCAAAATGTCTGCGTACCTACTGTTGTTAGTTGGCCACAAGGGCAGAAAGCTGTGCCTGGCTTCTGCTCAAGTCCAGGCCTGCAGAGCTCAGAGTAAGGAGTCCACCAAGGTGCTGTAAGTCATTGATATCTTTTGGTGTCCTATGTCTGTGAAAGTTGGGCTTCAGCTCCTGACGAGTTCCAAACTCGGTTGGAATGGGAAGGTGGGAGGAAAAATGTTACCAGCATGTTAGACTTCAAGAGTAAGGGAAAAAATAATACTATTCCAAACACCTTGAGAAGTTGCCAGTTTCTGTTTTAGAAAAAGAAATGAAAGAGTGAGCTGTACTATTTTCTCAGGCCTGAGAAAGAAGGGGATTTCTGGAGATTTATTAACATGTACGTTTTTTGCAGAGGTTTTACGTTTACTCCCAGAGACAGTGAATTGCCACATTCAAATCCCCAAATAAAACTAAACACCAAAAAGAAGCAAGTTTATACTTAAGTGCACACAGTATTTTTTTGATGGGGCTGTGGCTCTAGATTTATTATCCTCCTGTTCCACTTCTATTCTGCTAAGAGAACCACCCTCCTACAATCTGCATTTTTTGTTGTAGAAATGTCTAGATTGGCTTTCCACCCTGACATTTCTTATAAAATACATTTCCAACTATGAGATGAACCTCACTTGAGAGAGGAGAGGACGTAAGTGGTGGGGCCCAGCAGTAGGGCTGGACTCTCTAGCTGCTTTTTGTGGAGCTGGTGAGTGAGGTGACAGCAGGCGAACAGGACCATACAACTCCAGCTCTGTGAACCAAGTGCAGCAAGGACGTGTCGAGGAGAGCAGGGGGCACTGCAGTGGCACACAAACAGCTGCAGCTCTCCTTGCGAAAGACAGCATCTCCACTTGGCTTCAACACTGGCATTCTCATCCTCATTTACTCATCTCACAGCTCTGAGACACCAGGCATTGCCCATCCTGTATTCTGACAATAGCATTCAGTGTGATCCAGCACTTCTCCCTACAGACAGTTTGCCCTGTTTTCCTTTAGCCCTTTGTCTTCCTGTCAGGCAGCAGCTACTCTCTATTTCACCATGGGAAAGTGCACCTGAAAAGGCAGATCAATATGCTTTGAAATGTCTGTCTAGGGAATGGGAAGAAAGTGGGATCAGCTAAATAGACTTGCTTAGATATGGCCTCCACCTAGCCCACTAGCGTACTGAACATAAAAACCCCAAAACACAAAACTCCAAACATAAAAAACCAAACCACCCCACCCTGTTTAGCACCCAGCAAAATTCTCTGCCACGTCTTGCTTATCAGTACAGTATTAACTGCTTACCGATTGCCACTTTTCTGAAATAAGATGGAAAGAAGTTGAAACTGCTGTCCTGGCATGAGAGCCTGGCTTTCACAGCAGTCTTTCCAGAGGAAACTTATTCATCATTTCTTTATTGAATACTCTGTAAATTGTTTGGCATAAAACATCCTGTTTCAGAAGGACCCACTTTTAAAATGGATATTTAACTAGAAGAAATCTTTCTGAATTTTCAAACAGCTCTCATCATAGTAAGTCTTGTATTGCTGGAAAGATGTGCTGTGTGGTCTTCGTATAAATGTATGCATTAAAGTCAGGTTTCAAGGTATGGATTCTGCACGGTGGAGCTATTACTGTTATAGTGAGGTATAATGGCCTCATATGCAGTTGTGATTTAGTAAGCTGTACCAGATTTCAAGCTGTCTGCATTGCAGCCTTTTTGTTATTAATAGTTAATGATATTCTTCTCTGGCTGTAAGCAGATCCTTGCTTTCAACCTTCCCTTCCCCCCCCAGTCGTTAGGACCTTATGTTTTGTCCTCTTAACTGTGAGTGCGGGAATAGGTACAGTTGCTTTCAGAGCTATTGGAACAGTTTTGTAGACGATCTGAACAGATTTTGCTTGAGAACAATACGAGCCTCCCTCTCTCAGGTCTGTTAAGCTTGCCTTGGCTGCGATGCTGGCCTGTAGGCATGCTTATCATCCAAACACTGATCGTCTTGCATGGCAGTGCAGTGCGCTGGCTTTAGCCTGCTGATGACCCTGGATTATGTTCTTGTTCATGACATGTCTGCAGTGAGTGCAAGGTTCCAATTATATTTGCCTTCAGGCAGTTCTCAAGAGATGGTGGGGGAGGATAGGGCGGGGAAGAATAGAAATCATTTGTGTAACTTAAAAAAGTCTTTGGAAAGACTATTTCAGGGAAGAAATCTGAATTTCTAGCATAATCCTTATCTCAGATTTCTAAATCACAAGTACAAATAAATATCTGAGACTATTTATTTGGGTTCTTTGTTTTAGTTTTTTGTTTGTTTGTTTGTTTTCACTAAAGCAACACTGAGAACTTGATCTGATTTTGTTTTAAAAGACAACATAGGGAAAGACTACATCCCTGAAAAAAAGGCGATTTTAATGCCTTGTGCTTTAGAAGCAAACAAACAAGACAACAGAACCCTGAAGAGGAGCAGTGGAAAATTATTTTGCCACAGATTTTTCTTTTTTTGCTGATTAAATGATGTCACCAAAATTGCTTGACCAATACATTCTTTTTCTTTACCTGTGTGCTTGCCTGTTATCTCTTCAGTTTCTCCTAACTTCTACTTTGCTATTGCTTTTACTGGTAAGCAATCTCTTTCAAGGCTAGGGAGCAGAGAAGGGGTGAACTCTTACTTAGCAGTGAATGGGTGGTATTGTCCTGCCAAATGCATGACAACTAAACTGTAATTGAGCCATCAATAAGACTTTGGAAATGACTTTTCATAGCTTGTCCTGCAAATTGATATCAAAGAAAACAAGACATTTTATTTTCAGTTACAGCAAGGATCCTACAAGTTTCATTTGTATTTTCGGATAGAGGGTTTTCATGCTAAAAAAAATTAGAAACAACACGTGAAGAGAAGGACTACAAAACTTGGTTTGGAATCAGTTGGTCATAACTTTGATGTTGATGTTCAGGTGACCAGTGTAGTTCCTTATTTACATTTTGAAAAGTAATTCAAGTGGAAAGATGTTTGCTTTGATTTTTTTTTTCTCCCCGAAATGTTTATATTCTTATACCTAGAAGCAATGCAAAATTTAGACTTCTCAAAAGTTAAGTTATTGTCTTTGCTATTACTGAATTAGCCGTGCAGTTAGCCTAAGTCTAGAGTTGTTGGCAGACAGCCTTTACATGGGAGTTCTGGCAAATTTTCACCAACAATACGCATAAAGGATTGTACGTGGAGTCGTCTTGTCACTGTGCTGTTCATAAGGCCATAAAGGGCATCTTAAACTATCAGTATGTCCTACAATGCTCAGTCAAAGAGTTGAAGTGAACTGCTTGTACCTTGTAGTGGGAAGATTTATTCCTGTAAATAGTGTGTCTACAGTGAGTGTTGTTTCTTCATGTAGTTTTATATGAACAACTAGAAAGAAATAGCTTTGTCTGTGGCAGTGTGCTGTTCTAGCATACTCTGTTTAGAAGAGACCTGTGCATCACTGGTATGCCCCAAGAAAGCAGCAAGATGTCTGCAAAACTTCATTGCTTCTCTATTTGAAAAATAGTTTAAATTTGATTAAGGTACTCTTGTGGAAGACACACTGAATGTTGTCGGTGACCCAGAACATTTGGGAGCCACTTCAAATAGATAATGAATAATTAGCGATAGCCAGTTCCCCCAGTGAGATTTTAGAGACTGTTCCTCTTACTGAGCAGAACTCAGAGATGCCTCTCTCTATTAAGGCACTCAGAGTTTAGAGGTGGGTTTCTGGGGGAACACATGCAGAAGGCAAGGAAGCCTAGTGTAGTAAGGTACCTCAGAAGGGAATAGAAATTAAAGGATTCAGAGAGTCATAGAAAGCCGGCATGTCTATTCCAGCTCAATGCATCAGAGGGACTCTCAGGAGCTTCAAGATGTTCTGTAGAAAGGGTGTTGTGACTGGTGATTTGATGGCTTTAATCAAAGCTATTCATGATTGGTTTTTTGTAATGAATTATTCTGTTTGCATTAAGGAGAGACAATCGATCTTCAATGTTATGAATTTTATCCCAAGGACAAAGGATGAAAAGAGCTATTAGTTACAAGTAGCATCTTGCATTGTCAAAGATAAAGAAAACCTGATCCTCTCATGAGTGTTTGCACGTGCTTTGATGTTACAGACATCAGTATCACAGTCATCGTATGTTTGGAATCACCAGCAAGAGAATGCTTACTACTTATTTGCAGGGCATTAACTTGTGACATGAACTAATCTAAACCAACTTCATTCAACAATGGGACATGCAGCTGCTTTTTGCTTTGAGTCGCTTTAATTGGTACCACAGTTCTCAATACCTCATTTTTTATGTGTAACAAAAAAGTAATCTGTTTTTCTGGCTTCGACTCTACTTATAGCAGTACTTTCGTTAGCTTTCAGGCACTGCAGAGCGTGAGGCTAGTGGTATTTGCTTTCTTGAGAGTTTGTGACTCGGGGGAATGTGTGGCAGTAGAAAGTCTGGGAAAATTAATGTTTGTGTAGTTAGGAGGTAAGAGGGATGAGATGGGAAAGAATCTTTGTATCTCTGCACTGAAGACACTAGTGGATAGAAAAGGAAGAAGCCGTTAATTTTAACGGGGGGAAATGCTGTGCCTCAATGTAAGAACTGTGCAGCTAAGTGACTCAACTTGGAATAGACCTTACTTGGGATCTTTCTTCTCCCCGATGCTCTTTCAGGAGAGGAGGATCTTTAAATGCCTCTTTTTTTTTTTTTTTTTTTTTTTTTTTAATAGATCTGAAACCGGATTACCAAAGCTACAGCTACAACTTTTTTATAGCTCCCTGAAAGTTGACTGGCAAACCAAAACTTTGTTTATTTGTTCTTATTGTGGCTACAGTAAGAATAGTGGTATCAATGAAGTAAAATGGGTAGTACACCGAAGTTCTTTCTTAACCTTGTCCTGACAGGCCTCAATATGCAGGTGACCCCTGTGCTAGGTAGATAACTTTAATCAGAGGGTTTTCAAGAGCTATTAAGGAGTCAACAGTCTTTTAAATTCCTCTAGAAATGGTGCAATCCTTCCCACATCAGTAGGCATCAACCCAAATGCTTTATTAGTACTTTCAATCAGCTGCTTAAAATAGCGTAGTTTTACCATGAAAGAGGATATATTAAAGCTTGCCAAAGATCTGTGGACCACATTATCTTCTGTTTCCACATCATCACACCATGCTAACCACATAAAGTGGATGCTTTCCAAGGGGTTTGAGTATCTTTACAGTACTCTGCAAATCTTTCTAGTGGTCATGACAATTAGAAATTAAAACAACAATGCATAAAAGAAATTTGATCTCATAAGCAGATGGATGTCAATAAGATTTTTCTCTTGTCTTATTCCCCTCCCTTCTTTTCTAGGCAGAACAGTTTATTATTAAGCTGTACTATCAAAATTCAACTAAATAAATAATAAATAATCACCGATTCCTCTGTCAAACCAATAGGGAGCTTGATAGCTAACTTTGTGAGATTGTCCTGGGTAGCAGTTGATTGTTAGAGCAATGCTTCAGTCTCTTGGTGTAGCAGATACTGGTATTATTGCAAAGATAGATTCATGATGAGCAGTATTTTTATATTCCTCAGGAGATACTATAATGTAGTATAGTGATAATGCAATAACTCTACTTTGAGCAAATTTTTATATAGTGCAAAACCAGGTAGAACTTTTGTATGCTTTAACGACTCAAATACTTCACTCATTGTGGGTCTTCTGATTAAGCAGCCCATGAAATTTTATGAGCTGTCTGTTGGTAGCAAAATCTGTAGGTATAGTTACCCTTTGGCATGAAGATGCCTGAATCATCCTTCATCAGAAAACAGTCTAATTTCTGATTTGTTTTCCCTAGACACCTGCAGATCACTGTTAAAAGGTCAATTCTGGCTGTTCCAGTCTGTGTAATTTTTACAGTGGTCTTGGACTTCCAGAGTGTGAAAGATTTCCATCAAGACACATTTCAAATGCAAAGCTATTTGTTGTTAAGATTACAAGCCACCCACGACTGGCAATAAATAGATGTCATTGCATGCAAACAAATGCTTACATATGTGGTACTGCTTTCAAGGGTTGCATTGGTGCATCAGACATTTTTTATAGAAGTAAATGTAAGTTTGTTTTTAAAAATGAACGGAGTGAAAAAGATATATTGGAAATGTATTCACTCTTATCGCCTGCCAGTCATTTGATCAACAGTTACTAAATTTTCAATTTGAGCTTTTGTGGAAACAACCAACCTGTCCCAAATATGAAGATACTTCCATCTGATTCTCTGTGGAAAATGGAGATGTTCTGAGGAACAGCTGGGTAGATCAGTGTTAAATGAATGGGGAGGTAAATAACTTGTCCAAAGCTATCCACGTGTGGGAGTGATTGGTTGTGAATATGAAATGTTTCATGGCTGTGGAGAGATTGACAGATTAGCCAGCCCTCTTTGTGGTAGAACCTCTGGTTCATGAAATAGTCTCCAAGACAGTCTGTTCTGAGCTGGTGGCCCTTAAGTGAGTAATCCCTCAAGGAGAGCTTCTGCTTCTACAGAGTTCTGTATTCTGGCAGGGGAGAAGGTCTGGTGTTGGCTGTGGATCCTGCCCTAACCAGTGGTGTGTCACTTCTCTACCTAGGCCTTTAATAGTCCTGTAAATCTTACTAGTTCTGGAACAGCTTCCTTGGCTCTGTTTATCACACCTTGTACAGCAAGATATCTATGACTGTAGCGTTATTTGTTGATGGAGTAACACAGTTAAGATTTCACAAATTGTCTGAGAACGTCTCTGTTTTCAGTCCAGACATGCCTGTCTCTTGCTTGTCTGACTGAAGCAAAGTGATATAGTCTGATTATTTGAAATACTTGTTTGTGTTTAACATTTGCTTAGATGTAGAATTTGCTTAATGCCTAAATTGTTTTGTTCCTTTTGATAGTAGGGAGAGTAAATTCTGGCACGTGCTACTGAAGTGGATTACAGATTGACGCATAACAACTAATGATCTCAACAAGCGCTCTGCTGTATATTAGAAGCTGTTCAGCTCAGTCTCAGACTGTCTTCATGGTTTATTTCAGTGAGGTCCCTGTGGTGAGGGGTTGGACAGTGGCTACGTGGTCTTCATGTATGCACTAACCAAATAATGTGCTGATGGAAGCACTGAGAACAGATGTGGTGAGAGTTAGCTCTCTGATCTTTCAGCTGAATTTCTAGCTTCCATCTCCTACACTACCAAGCTGCTAAGTGAGAGTCACATGCATGGATACTTGAGCAAAAAGCTGTTTCTTGATATAACTATTGGACTTAGAAATGTTCTGTACTTGTTGATCCGGCAACCTGCCCTCTGCTCATGCTGCTCAGTTTTATTTGCGCTGGGGCCCTGTGGCAGCGTGGGTTGCCTTGACCCGTATGTGCTTGAGCCTGGGAGCATGAGGGCAGGGAAGGCACCCATGTGTCTGCTCATGGAGGCTGCTGAAGAGAATTTCCTGAACTTGTGTTGAATGTGCACATTCATTATGAGAGCATCCATATCTATAAATTAACCTGAATTGTATTAACTACTGTAGCATAACTTTGAAGTAACTATACTGTGGTACAGAGATGAAGAATTGCAATTGCAAAAAGCCTCTTGCAATTGATATTCTTTACCCCAATAAGATAATTATTGTGCTTGCTTTAACTTAAGTTATTTAAGAAGTTCAAGGAAATAGGATCTGGTCCCTGGAGGTTATTTAGCAGATATGGTAGACCGTTCTGTTTATGAGTTTATATAGCAAACATTCACCAATTTCTATTTGTATGGAATTAAACCACAAATGAATCTTCAACTACAGTTGTTTTTTTGCTATCCACTTCTAGATCCCTGTTTTCCCACCTTCTCAATGTTAGCAAGCATTTTCAAAAGTAAATAGCGTTGCTATATCACGTCCTTTTCTGATGAAGTCTGCATTAAACAGTTCTTTCTAGTTGCATTTGGATGTACTGTGTTACAGAAATGCATCATTCAAGTATAGTGGATTTAACTTGTTTTGTTGACTTAGTTATTTTTGCCTTTCACATGCAACCCCCCGTGTGTTTATCGCTTGCTTACTCTGTCTTCTAGCCTGGGCTTTCCAAAATGTGTTTAAACCTTTCCACTTAAAAGAAGAATTCACGGGTTTTTTTCTAGTCATGTGGGCACATATTTTTTTCCTGTTGACTGCTAGCCTGTATTGATTCCTAGCTTTAGGAAAGTCAAACTATGGGGGACTCTTTGTAGACTTTCAGCTCTCAAGTAAGGTAGTTTGCAAACTAATGCAGTGGTGATCTAACTTTAAAATGATAGCTTCACCTAATAATAAATTCCATTTCTTCATCTTAAACCTATTGCTGTTATGGATATTTTTGTTCTCTGGGAGAAAGTTGATCGGTAGTTTGTCTGACCCATTTTAATTGTTGGAAGAAATCTGATGCCTGGCCTCTGCCATTTTGGCAGTCTCACAAAAGGGCTAAATTATTCTGCGAGTCCTGACTTGCCAGATGTATGAAAATATCTCTGCACAGATAAATCAATAAGCTACTGCAATGTTTTTGGATTTAGTACTGCTTGGCAAGTGCAGTATTTCTAGGTAAAGAACCCCAAGTGTTCTCAGAAGGAAACTTGCCAGGCTGCTACCAGACTTGTTCTTTTTCCTTACCTCCTGAGTTTCTGGCTTTCTCAGGCAACATTCTACCTAACCCATTTCAAATTGTTGCAGGCTACTCTGTCTGAAGGAAATGGTGACTTGTTTTGTGTGCGTGTGTATGAGGTGAGCCGGTAGCAGCTAGCTGTGTGATGTTTTTCACAAGAGTTTTTTTTGCTGAGAAAATGTTTAAAACCTTACTTCTGTAGTGCCCCATATTTTTTTCTTGGCAGTATGTCAAAACAACTGACTGTGATCACTTAAAAATGCCTGGATCACTCTATCGCCACGTCAGTGATAATGCAGCACACAGGGGATGTTGATTCCAGCTGACCTCCAGCTGCTGTCAACTCAAGATGCTGTCCTAGTGTTGATGTATCGCTCACATGCTTTGCAGGATGTTGGTTCACAAGCTTTTTATGCCTGCTTGAAAGGTCAGACTTGAATTTTCCGGGTTAGAGAAGCCTGTGAGAGATTGGGGAAGATGCGCTAAGTACTGCTTATATATATGTGTTTGTATATGGTTTGATGTTTTACAGTGGTTTGATTATGTTTCAAAGAATACTGTTTGAAGTGAGTTTGTGCCTCTCCTGCCAAATACAGTCAACCACCCAGGAGCTTCTGATTCTGTTTTTCCAAGGTATTTTCTTGTATTACTGCTGCTTAGGCATTCCCCTTAAAATGATTGATTACATGAACCATATCCACACTCTTCAGGAGAAGAAAAGTTGGGTTTTTCCCCCACCCCCCCTTCAGCTGGCAGAAACATAATTTTAAAGGTCTGTTCTCTAAAAGTATTTGAGTGTCTGGCCAAGAGTTTGTCAAGAATGCAGAGAAATTCTGTTCTTTTCTGCTCTATAAATGTTAACATAGGTGGGAGGCAGTTACTAGGTAGTAGATGCACTGTCCTGGAAAATGCTTATACGGTAAAAGAAAGGATTTAGACCTGTTATGCTAGGTTTCTTTTCTGTTTATTTTCTTTATCCATTTTTGCAGGCATTTCAATTAGTAGTAGCGTGGTTTGAAGTAGAGACTGCATAGTAGATATTGGATGTCTAAAAATGCTTAGTCTGGTGTTGCTGCTTTAAGTCTATTAACTTTCATAACAACCCCTCCATCTCTTCCTGATTAAACTAGAAAATTGGGGAAGTTTCTAGACTGTGTTATAAAGAAAAAAGCCATATGTATTTGAAGAACCTCCTTTGCTGTGCACATCTGTCTTCCTAGATAAGGATTTCCTTTTTTTTCTGTTGCATTTAGGCTCACTTTTTCTGCCCCTTCTCCTCCAGGCCTACCAGATTGTTCTGCTGGCAGTTTTAAGAGGACTGTATAGGTGAGCATGTCTCTGCATGTCCTTCAAGGGCAAAGCAGTTTCCTTATGTTTATTTCAGGATTGTCCTCTTTTTTTTCTTCTAGCCTGTTGTTAGGACAGATACAAAGGTTGGAAAATTGGGACAGTGATGGGGAAGCTTAAGCATTTCCATGCTTTTGTCTTGTCTGTCTGCCTTTCCCCTCTCAGTGAGATTTGAATGTCTTGACCATTTTCAGTGAAAGATATAATGCATGGAACTATAACTGAAGACAACTTTTTTCATAGAGAATTCAATGAAAAGTAATGTTTGGGTACGTGGATAGGAGTCCAAATTAACACTTGGCATACAAAGGCACAGGGAGCTCAGCAGGTGATGATTTAATTTGGTCACGAGCCAGTTGTGCAGAGTCATGCATTGTGATTAAGCCACAGCGTGTGCTGTCATATCCCCAGCAGTCCAGGAGCACTGGGGAGGTAAGCTCACAGGGTGAGAGAGGAAAAAGCTTTGGGATGGAGTGAGATTGGTTGGCGTGTGTTATGGGAGAGAACTCACTTTTGCAGCTCCATAGGGAATTCAGAGTAATATGATGAGAGTATATTTGGGAACATAAGAAACCACACACTTGTCTTCTGCTCCTGGGAGAAAAGTTAGTTCTTTAAAGAAAACCAAACACCCAAACAAAAAAAACCCCCAACAACTCGAAAAAACAAGCTTTGTAAGAAAGAAGTGAGTGGTGTGGAAGGTATGTCCTATATAAGCCACTGTTATTTGGTGTAAACAGTGAAGCAAGGTCTAATCTCTACAGCAGTTTGTGTGTGATATAGAAAGTGTAACTGTTTTTTAAATACCTGTATCCAGGTAACATGGTTCAGAATTGCACTAACACAAGTTTTCTCTGTAGTGGCTTGAAAATGTCATAGAAGCTTGGGTTTTACTGTTGAAATATTGTGAGAGGCTTCAGGATATGTAATGACACATCAGAATTGCAGATTTTGTGAAATCTGTTCATCCTTCATGAAGTCTCAGCTGTCAGGTGATGATTAAATCACCTTTCAAATTAGAGCAGTATAAACTGAAATCAGAACTAAACAATTATTAAATGTGCACAGTCCTCCTATCTAGAGTATTGGTTTTGTTCTTTGATATTTCCTCTTGCACTTGGAAGGAAAATATAAATATTTCATTTGCTTTCTGTAAGAATTAATGACTTGGAATATGTCCATACTGCTTGCTGGGCAGCATTCTTTGTTGTCTGTGGTATACCTTTGTATTTCCATCCATGCCATTATTTAAGTGTAGAATACTAAAAATTTCGGAAGGTAGACTTTGAAACTTCAGAGTAAAGCTCTCTGGAAAAAAGCTTGAAGTAATAACTTCTGGGACTTGAATCTTCTTTCCTTTGTTTCCCTGCAGAAATTGAGATTTAGCTGGCCATATGATACTGTTTTGTCTTAGCTCATTTACTCTGTGAAGTTGTGCTGGCAGGCCAGCTGATAAATGAATTGTCTGAGAAAAGTCGATGATTACAGTTTGTAGGTTTATGCGATGCTACTCTGAGAAATAATTGAATGCTGCTTGAGTATTTAATGAAGTATGGAAAGGTGCTGATTCTGGGAGGTAAGAGTAAAGTAAGTGTTTTTGTCAGATTTGGTAATTGCAATAATCTTGACTGTCAAGCAATCCTGAATATGCTTGTGTTTCTAGAATAAGGAAATTGTCACAATACTAGAAGTGGTGAGGTATTTCACAGGTACAAAATGAACAGAAGTGAATCAAGAAATTTTTCATTTAAAAAAAAAAAAAGAAAAAAAGCAGAATACTTTGGGACCCTTGAGTGTTTCCCCTCCATTTTCTGCTGGAGTACTTTGAGTGGAAGATCCTATCTAGATATGGAAGTAAAGAGCTCTTGCCATCTGCTTGATTAATCTGGGGGAATCTGGGTTTGATGCTCTTCAGTCCCTTCAGCTGCTGAGCTGCAAGGGATAGATATCCAATTCTTGGAGCTGATCACTAATAAGTCGTGAGTGTAACTGGGTATAATAACAATCGTACTCAGTCAAGAAATGTCTGGAAGATATTAATGTTCTTCAGTTCCACTGTAGCTATTGCTAGAGTGTATGTCAGCTGTGTTTAACCTCGTAGATGTTGGTAGCTTGTCACCTGCATGAGGTACTATTGTTTGGCCCTGCAGAGTCTGTGGATTATTGGTCAGATGATGATGCCAGAGCAGTGATGAGATCTGGCATTTGCAAGCTTGACCGTGCTAAAACCTTTTCCTTGCTTTTTGTGCATTTATTCATTTGTGCATTTGTTATAAGAAAATATTCTTTGTACTGTATGAACCATACAATGTGATTATTTCCTTTCCTGATTTGCGTCAGCAGATGATGCATCAATCCCATTCGATCTGCAGTGAAAAAAAGAGGTACCACGTGTATGGCAGTGGTTTTGACTCTACCTGTTGGCGTTAGCAGTGCAAACATGTTTTCTGCTTTCTGGATTCTGCCATGCTGTCGGACATGCTGTATGGGCTTTCTCTTAATTCTTTTGGTAGTCTGGGGACTTTGGTGGTGTAAGGTTTTTTCCTTCTTTCCTATTCTGCTTTTTTATCTTCTCAAGAAGTAAATTGATCTAACTGTTATGTTATATGGCATGTTTGATTAACTTTACAAACTACTTTCTTTAACTAGAAGTGTATTTGTACAGTCATGGATTAGAGTGTAATTATGCTTTCTAAAATGGTTTATTTTTAATACTTCAGTTAAACTTTCTTCTAACCAAAGATTCATGTCCTTGCAAGTGAGGTGAGGAGGGAATGTTGCAATTGCTACATGCAGGAATCTTTATTGAAACAAAAACCATCAAATTAGCTGGCTGTCTAGCACGCTTCTCAAAATGTTAAAAGAGATATACAACCAAAGTGAAAAAACCTGCAGGTATCTCCGAGATAAAAGCATCTTGGCAGCTCTAGTTAAGAGTATCATTTATGTCATTTCAGATTGTCTTGTAGTCTTTGTTTTTTCCAGTGCAAAATGTAATTAAAGATAAAGGGTGCAAAATGAAGCACTCAAGTGTCAGGTAATGGTATTGTATCAACCAAACTGAGCAACCCTGTCTGCCACACTATAGTTTTAACGCAGCAAAACTTGAAGGACTGCTAAGTTAGGGTAAAGAATTTGATCAGTGATTTAGGGTGGGGGAGGAATGTAAACATCACCTAAACAGCTGAAGTAGTAAAACCATAAAGCTTCAGAGTAGTGTTTTAAACAGACTATTGCATAGCAATTTTTAACAGAAAATTTCAAGGAAGATTGAATTGGCTGTGTCTGTGGTTAAAGCCTGCATGTACCTGACTTTGCTGTTAGTTACAGTGAGCACAATTAATAACTTATTTTAAACTTACAAAGGTTGTTTTATGTGTTTGCGATACACACCCCCCAGTCTTCCCCAAGTAAAATGCTTCTTTGATTCTAAATTAGTGACTTGACTCAGCCTTTGTGTGGTTATCTTCTTACGCTTTCTTTGGCTTTACCCATGTTTCACACTCCATGTAGGTAGTGTTCTTACCCAGCACATACAAAAGAAAATCTCTAAAGAGTGAATCTGTGTTAAATAAAGTATACTTTTAACACCCCAGAGGGTCAGGTTGACTGGTATGTGATAGCTGCTTTGTGCATTCTGGAGCTACAAAGCAACTGGAGAATGCAGAGCTGATTTAGACAGATTTACAGCTGCTGTGCCTCACTGACTCAGGGCAACAGGACCCATGGTTTATTTTCATTCTTGACGTTTTGTGAACTCCTGAATTTTCTCATTTCCTTTTTTTCATGCTTCAATTACGTATCTGTTTCCTCCTTCCGTGTATCCATCTTGTTGGCTAGTTCAGATGCAGCAGGTTTGAGGATGTTTAGTACTGAGATTAATATTTAGGGAAAGGATCCTAAAAGCATGTTTCCCTCCATTGTGCCTGCAACTTCTCATTTTTCACTCTGATTGAAGCCACAACTGCCTGAACAAAGATGGCCACTACTTGCCTTCTGTTTTCAGTACTGGGAATGAAGCCAATTGCCCCCAGGGGAGAAAGTGGCTTCCTATCTGTAGGGATATAGATGATGACTTTGAGAAAGGATGAAAGCGAGGTAACAGTTATTCTTTGCTGAGAGGCAGCCTATGGCATCTGTCTTTCTGAAAGTATAAGTAAATGGCAGCTGTTGTGGAAAAAGGGCAATTGTTTTGAGAGGTGCTCTGGAGAACATTATTCTTCATTCTCTGAAGAGCCATGAGAGAAAATTGCTGCTAAATCTAAATTTCTTCTTATAGCCTCTCCATTGCACTACTTAAACTGTGAGATATTCATCTTAAATATACATGCATGGAGATGATTTGGGGAGCAATTCTGGTAGCACATATTTAAGGAGTTTTACATCTTTTGAACTAGTGAAATTTTGACAATTCTTTAAGAAAAAATCTATTCAGTGCAGAAGGAGTAAGTGCTGTAATTATGTAGAGGGTAACTATAGTTATGCATGACTAGGAGCTTTATGTTTTAGGTTCAAGTACTGAACTTCTTCCCAACTATTTGAAGCTAGGATTGTGTCTGTCTAATGGTGACCGGCTTGTGCTTTCCTTGGGTGAGCCACTCACTGTACAGCTCTTTTGGAAGCACCATTAGGTGACTTTTTTCCTCTCTTCCCTCTGCTTAATGAGTAAATTTGTGACTTCTCTAGTACAGTTCTCTCACTGGTATTACTGAGGGTTGTTACTGACAACTTCAGTGATTTTCTTCTCAGTGGACCCTCTAAAAGCAGTGTGAGTGACCCACATTAGAGTGTAAAGTGAAGCAAGCTGACAAGTCTCTGGGTGTGCACTGCAGTGCAGAGCAGATGTACTTGAGCTGGGCTTAAGCTGTTGTAGCCACAGTAACATGGAGTTCAAAGTAAATGCTTTGGTAGTTGGCCTGCGCTCATAAAACTGGTCTTTACAGATCTTCTAGCTCACTTCTATCATCTCTCTTCCTCCTTTGTTGGCTAACCTTCAAGCTGTACACTAAATCAATAAAGATGGTGTAGATGCACTCTGAGTGTGCAGTTTACATTTATCAGGCATTATAGGCACTTGCTTTCTTAACTTGCTGCTCTATGGGGTTAATAATATGTCATGTAAAAACCTCTGGAAACTGGCATTAATGACTGAAAACCTCTAAAGTATAAGTGGATCTATGTGTACTGGAAAGCTGAAGAAATGAACCCTGTTTGATATGTTTTCCAAAAGTAAATTCTGTTCACTGTAATGCAGCTCTATTTTAGTACTGAGAGAGAGTGAAACGTGCCTTTGTCTTCCCTTCTGTAAAAATGTAAGTCAAATGAGTGCCAGGCCATACTCTCCCACACGCGTGCGTGGAGATGTGAACTCCTGTAAGTAATTTGGGCTCATGTATGATCTATATTCCCATCTGGCCAGGCTGCTGCTTCAGTATGATACTTGTTTAAATAAAAACCGTATTCAAATATGTTAATGCAATTGGTAATGTTTGCATATAAAAGCACCCAAATTCTGCGAGCCGTCACAGCTACAGGATATTGATCTATGATCCTTATACTGAATTGCTGTTGAGGCATATGTTGTTATGCTTCTTCCCTTATGGGCGATATGCTCCTTCCAAACATACATTGGAGAAACTCCTTTGTAATGGCAAGTTGTACAGATCTGCTGGAAGTAACGTAAAGCACGGTAGAAACTTCTGTTGGTCATTGTACCCTTCCCTGAAGCATCTCGTACAGATGTTTGTTCATTTTCTTGGCTTCTGTTGGATGGAGAGATGGTCAAATGGCTGAAAGTCAGGAGACAGCTGGATATTGATGGGCCTCTCAGAGGCTGCCTTCTATTGTTTTTAAGTGTGAATAAACTGCATACCCTGAAATGTCCCACAAAACGGGGATCAGCCCAAACACCTAGACAGCTAGGTAAGGCAAGAAACAATAATGAAAAAAAGTTGCTCAAAGGAGCTGAAAGGATTTTTCAAGGTTTAAGTGTAACTAATATGGAGAAGTAACTGTCTCCTTGAAATATCCTGTAGTCATATAGCTATTCAGCCTTAATAAAATTAAAAAAAAAAAATCTTGTCTTTGTCTTGTCTTGTATTTAAATTCAATTTTAGTAACTTCGGTTTTGTATCTGAGATGATTCCAAGATTTTTCATGCCACTACAACTTTTTGGGAGGTATTTGTAGAAGCAGCCTGTGTTTTTGTTGTTCTGCTGTTGCTGTCACAAAATACTACTTTGTCGGTGAGCATGATCTTGGTGGGGGCATGCTGGTCCCTTCTCCCATGCCCCATTATATAAGACTGCTGCATAGTCCTTGCATTTCACACGGGATAATACCTTCTCTGACCCATGGGTGGTACTCATTCCTGGGATGGTGGTTCTGCGCCAATTTACCCAGCGAGTGTGGTTCACCTTGTGCACCGGAGAGGCCATTTGGTAGCTGTTGCCCAGCTGTGTTGAGGAGGCCTGGGGGTCTGGAGCCAAGCTGTGAGCACTGCAGGGCCAGGACCGCAGCATCACACAGCGGGGGCTACAGCACCAGGCTGTTGCCTGCGTAGCAACAGGATTACCTAGTAAAACTGTATTTTTTTTTTTAATTGGACTTTGCCTTCATTTTGAATTGCCCTGTGACCACACCACTGCTGTGTTAGCTATTGGGTTAGAAGGAATGAACTTTTCTACTGAATTTATTGGAATGTCTATCTACTTCTGCTTCCCTTCTCTTAACCGTGTTGACTCTGAAGTTAAAATGGATTTTCTTTAGCAACAACAACAAATTATAGTTTGAAGATCACTTAGTGACACCCAATTAAAAAAGGAAATTCCCTGAATTCCATTAGATTGCTTTATTATTGGCCCTTCCCGCCTATGTACAGAAGGCTTTTCTTGTAAATCGATACCAGATTATCCATATAGAAAATAATGTTTTATGTGTAAAAACAGAACAAGATCAGCTTTTCAGCAGCAATGTAATTGATCATTTATTTCTTCTGTGTAGACTCTTGCTAAAGCACTGGTTTTATGACATGTAATAAGCTGTTGAAATATAGAGCATGTTTTTAGCAGGAGCCAATAATTCCCTAATCTGTTAGGATATTGGGATTATATTTCTGAGGTTGCCTAGTAAGGATTTTAAAGCAGAATTTTATTATTTCAGGCTGTTTTTTAACTCTTAAGGTCTGTTTTGTAGAACTCAGTAGGGGTGGGGCTTTTTTTGAAGTCACTGAGTTGAAACAAAGGCACAAAATGTGTGAATATTCAGTTTTCTGAAACTTTGTTTTTATGATGATTAACATTTAAATAACCCTTTCTTTTGTTTAAATAGATATATGGGTGGTTTTTTTTCCTCTGTAATGTTTCTCTGTCTACGGTACCAGCTCTGCGCTAAGAATGCGGAAAAAATGGGTTAGCATTAAGTAACTCTGTTTCTGCTATAAAAAGGAAAACTAGAATAAATCTTAACAGCCAGTGTCAGGTAGACAACTACTGTGTGGTGATGGGAGCGAAGACTTTGCTGGTAGTGTTTTGGGAGATTTCAGGCTGAGTTTCTTTGCTTATGTAAAACAGTGGTCTTTGTTTGGCACTTCCAATGGTGTGGGGGGGTGTTGTGTAGCTTCATTGATTGGTTCCATGCAGTGGAAATCTGACCTTTAGCAGATGTTTGAGAAATTGCCAGCATTCAGTGTGATCAGCAGACTAGACAGTTTTTTCCTTGTTATGTCGATGAGAACTTCCATGAGATTAGTAACGTGCGTGACAATGTTAAGCTTTTAAATGATCAGTAAACTTTCTGAAACAAGGCAGATTTTCCTGCAATGTAGAGCTGTATCAACTAATTTATTTTCTTACATGCTTAGTTTTGCTGGTCGGTTAGCTAATACAAATAGTTTTGTAATTAAAGTGGTGTAGTTTGTTTTTATTTGTAGTAAAGACTTTTAGATTTTAAGTAACGTTTGATTTGTCTGTGTTTTTCATAAAAGGCCAGTTTTAGCATGCTGTTACAGCATAATTTTGGGATAAATGCTTTCAAAGAAAGAACAAGCTTCAGTGGTCTGAGGAGGGGGAGGCAGCAGTGAAACAGATCCCATCTGGAGCATTTGGCTTGGAACAGGATGTTGCATGACTCCACGTGAAGTCTGCTCTCACGAACAGTATCCTAAGTAATGTAGGAGATTCAGCTGCTTAGTGGTGGGAGTTTAGCATGAAACGAGGTCTGTTTTCTCAAACTCCAACGGTTAGAACTACAGGAAAGAGGTGGGACTTAATAAGAGATTTATGTGATGAATAACTCAACAACACCAGCAGTTGCCAGATTAAACCCTTTCCTGCAGGTGCTGCCTTTCCTTAGAGCGCTACAATTGTTTTTCAGTGTGTTGCATGTGGGAAGAAAAATTACTTAGATTAGAGGTTTAATATGAAAAAAATATGACTAAGCTGCCTATTTCTGGTTTTAAATTTAAAAATGAAATAATTGCAAAAGGGTTGGTCTTGTTTTGCACTAGATATCTTGCATATTGGTGCGCTTTTGGGGGAGGGTGGGTGGTTTGTTTTTTTTCTTAACATCTTGGGTGAAGAAAACATGTTAAGAGTGCTAAGAAAGGAGCCTGTAGTGAAAGCAAGTGGTAGTCTTAACTACCAACCAGTCCTGCCATTGTGGGCTCTTGTGCAAAGTGTGTCCTATGAATGTGTGGGTTTTTTTTTAGATCAGGACTAGAAAGGAAGGGATGTGATTGTAAGAGAAGCCACACACATTAGAAAGCCTGGAAATCTTTGCCCTTTGCTCTCACTGCTCAAGAACACTTAATTTTTCCAGCGCTGTGGAACTTGTCAGGTATGTTTCTTTATTTTTATGATTCCCATGAATTTATGCCAAAATTCTTTGGCAGCTCATCTTGGTATGTAACAATCTATGCAGCAAATCACATTAAGGTTGGTTGTTTTTTTGGATATATGCAGCATTCTGATCCCTTCTTACGAGCAAAACCAGAAAAGCTCTCCTTGCCTGTGTGTAGTACGCTTAAGGAAATTTCTGATTCTTGTTTATTCAGCCTTTATCTCCTGATCTAAACATGAGGTAGTGGGAGAGGAGCAACTCTTACTGATTCCCTGAGTGGGTTAGATGTTTGTTTCTGTCTGGTTCATCAGTGATCTCTTCTTTCCCATCCTAAGAGAGGCACTTAGGAATGGGTTTTATCTGTGGCATTCCCTTCACCCTCTTTTTTTCCCATGCTGTTACTAGGGAATAAAGCATCTTTGCTTTACTGGTTTTGTGGGAAGTGAAGTGCATAGGAGAAAAATGTGTTGGCTCTTTTCTTCCCCCATGCAGCTAGTTTTCGTGCATACACTGAATAAAAATACTCATATGTATTTACTTGCAACATTGAGAATGTTATTTATTCAAAGTATATTGTAGTTGCATGATTGCAGGCCTGGACAGTGCTTAATACTCTTAATTACAATTTGTGAGGTGTTTTTAGGACAGTGAAATGTATCACAGCTGTGAGGAATGAGCATAAAAAGAATATGCAATAAATACTTTTGAAAGTAATTTATTGCAGCGTTAATGTGTCTGTTGACAATAGAAGGCAGACATCTCTGTCTTGCATTTTGTCTGGGATGCTAAGGGACCCTTCAGATGAGTAAGAATTGTTCCTTTCTCATTCACAGTAGGTTTGCTGCAGCACTAGGTATATTTTTTCTTATTTTTTTTTTAATCTATTTTACAAGGAAATGAGACTGATTGTTAGAAATAACATTTTAGGTAGTCCATGCAGTGAAGCAGAAGGCATTCAGTTATGCAGGATAAAAACCTTAGTTGTCATTCCTTGATATGTTCTGAAACCAAATCCACTTCTTTAGAGTCAGCACAGTAGGTACGTATATCGTAAGTATAATTTCTAGCAGTAAAAGTTGCCTTGGACATAGAGCAAACCTTTTTTTTTTGTTCCAGAAACTTGCACAGATGGTGTGCAAATTATGTACAGTTCTGAATTAATGTTTTTTTTTTTTATTTTCTTCTCCGCAGTGTGCATTTTGAATTACAGGGAGGATTTTTTTTTTTTAATCCCAAGCATAGCCCTTATAGTTGCAGCCTATAAAATCATTGTGCATAAACTGATTTCCTTTTAATTTATCATCATAATCTTTAAAATGCCACTTAATAAAAAGTATTGGCCCTACTGATGTTACAGGGACTGTCTGTTTGAATTTTTCACTACTAAATTACCCAGAGATAGCTAACACACTAATTAAGGTTATTCATTTGGTTCATTAGGCAGCTTTTTTCTCATTGCCAGTGTTTTGTTCTTATGTCTTTACTTCTGAGTGTAAGCATTAAGGGTTTGTTTGTGTTATCTGTTACATCTATTGTTTTGTTGGTGTTACAAATGTATCTATTATTCTTGTCTAGAAAGATCTTTTCAAGAAGTTACTAGGAGAGCAGAAAATGCATAGCATTGTTTTCACTTCTTTGTTTGAGTTGTACACTGGAGATTTCTAGGACAATTTCTGGTTAAAAAAAAAAGATATGCTGTAAGTGCTTTTAAAAAAGGTTTCATGCAGTTAAGGTAAAAATCCTAAACATTCCTCTGTACTTTGGATAATTGTGGTACTGAAATAAATTAGTTAATACTTATGATATAAAAGCTTGAATGACTGTCCTCACATACTTGAGAAATTTTGTTGCAGAGCAAAAAATTCTGTTAAAAATAGTGTTAAATGAGAAAGTAAAAGTATATCTTTTGAAAACCACTATTAGACAAACATATTGAGAGTTTTCATGTACGTATTAGGAATGAATTCTGTAACCTGAAATGCTTTATGCCCCTATATTCCTGACGTTTTTATGCATCAATAATTCTATTTATTTAAAGCAGTCCATCCTGTACTGTAGCCATAGCAGCAGCAGAAACAAAGTGGGCACTTGCTCAGAGGAGCCAGTCATCTTTGTATTTCTGAGAATCCTTGTGGTTTGTATTGTAATACATCAGTTGCACCTGGAATCGCACCGACATTAGCTCTCCATTGTGTTTCATGTCATGTAAAGAGAGAGTTTATTCCCAAAGAATTTGTGCTCAAAATGGACAACACCAGCTTGAGGTGATTGTATTCCTGTTCTAGATTACGGGTACTACAGAGCAGAGATTGGAACTTGCCTGCTGTCAATATCAGTGTCTAAAGTTTGTTGTGGTTTGGGTTTTTGATTTTTTTTTTTTTGTTCTGTTTGGTTGTTTTTAAAAAAACATTATTATTGGAAGACTTTTGGCTTGCATTGAGAAAAGATGAGTATTTGGTTAAGTGAAATGGAAAAATGATTGCCTAAATTGCTTATGGTGCTGCTGTATTTCTTCATAGTTTACATATTGTTTATAAAGTTGTAATTATTTTGGTCAGAAATTTCTGATACCTGTGGCTGAGGAGTGACTGTTACGACAAAGAGGAGGTTGAGGACCTGTATTGAGACAGTCAGAAAACCTAGGAAGCCATAGTTATGTTCCTCATTCTGCTCCCAAAATGCTGTTTAATTTTGGCAGAAAGTTTCCTAGATCTTGTTTGCTCACATCTGCCACCACCTCTGGTCTTAATCTCCTCCGGCTATTTATTTATACTTGGAGATATCTCAATTCAGAGTTAGAATGAACCTTGATCATCATGGTTTGTGGGCATTTGTGCACTGGTGTACAATGAACTGCAATGGCCCAGTTCTTCTCTGTGCAGTCTAGCCTTGCAATTTGGTATCAAACAGAAAAATAAAGGAAGATCATATACACCTGGAGTTTTAATCCTTTGAAGATTCAGACTGTGAGTACGGATTTTATTTTTCTTCTCTAATGCTGCAGTTAATCTATAAGAAAGAAGCAGACTTAGTTCTAAGTTTTATTTGGGAATCCTTTGTTAGCAGTTACCTTCAAGCTTTTAGCTACATCAGAAAGATTATGAGAATCTAATTTTTGAATGAATGTTGACTCTCCAGCGTGAAGGACTAGATGAAGATCAACAATACGAAGGAAATAGAGATGTGGTTTTGAAAGGTGACTTGCAGAGGAGATTAAAACCCAAAGACTGGAATGGGAACAATAAGCCATCTCTGACTAAAACAACAAAAGAGTAATTTATCTTGCTAGGTGGCCTAGAATGCAATCACATCACTAAAGGATAAGACTTTAAGAATTCACATTTCCAAAAATAAAAATTGAACACAACATTGAAAGTGAAACACTTCTACATCTTAGCTAGGAAGAGCTTTGATGCTGTTTGTCTCTATTGTACTGTTTAGAGGTGATTTAGACAGGATAGAAAAAATAGTTTGCAGACTGCAATTATAGATGGCATGTGAAGTGCAGGAAAGAGGACAGTAAAATGTTCTTTTCTATAAAGAGATGGAGGTTTGAAGTAATTGATGTGGTGCACTTGTTTCCCTACTCAAATATTCTCATCCTGTATGAAGGAAAAAAGATCTAGAAAATATATTCAAACATTCAGTGGATAATCAATGAAGTACGTAAATATTTCACTGTTTCTTTTTCTTTTCAAGATTCTTGTCTTGATGCTTAAGAAGATTTTTTTTTTAATTATTATTACTATTTTCTCATGTACTTGATGAGATTTGGTTGGCTTATTGCTTAAGGTTGTTAATCTTTGTTATAAGAGCAAATACTGCATTGTTGTCAGAACCCAGGAAATTGCCACTTTGTAGTTGATAGTAATTTATAACAAGTACAATATACTGTCTGGCTTTGGGAGCTGAACTTTTCTTTTGATGTCTTGATTACTCCTCTAGTGTTTCTCTGTAGCTCTCTTAATTCCTGTAAGCTGACCAAAGAACAGGAGCGAGTTGGGCGAGGTTGTCTGGTTGTAGCCCTGCTATTGGTATGAGCTAGTCCTTGAGAAGAGTTGTTGGTACAACTAAAATCTGTGGACCAGCGTGCTCTGGTTTTGTCTGTTACTGTGCCTGAAGCTTTGCTAATGTCTTTTTGG
This sequence comes from Cuculus canorus, assembly GCF_017976375.1. Lineage (NCBI taxonomy): Eukaryota > Metazoa > Chordata > Aves > Cuculiformes > Cuculidae > Cuculus > Cuculus canorus. Next base: position 9,028,392 of record NC_071407.1, read on the forward strand.
TATCCCTGGCTTTATCTGATACAAAGGAAATTGTGAGCCCGCCTCTGGTTTGTTTGTTCTGCTGCCTGGGGAACTAGGTGCCAGACAGCTGAGAGGCACGTTTTCTTTTTTCCTAGTCTGTATTTCAAGGTATACGTATCAAAAGTTCAACTCAATGCCTTGTTTTTTTTTTTTTTTTTTTTATGGTCTCTTTTTTGTTTTACCTCAGAGAAAGATTTGCTGTTGAGAAGTACAGTGTTTATTCAGGCTCTGCACTGTGGTTTTGGGAGGATGTCACTTTTCATACCAACAAACAAGACAGATTGAACCTAGATCTGGATAGATATTGATAAATGCTTCTAGGCCCAGGTCTAATCTAGGGGTTTGTCCTTTGAACTTAGTAATTGACTGTTTTGGCTCCCACCTATTGATGATAGCTAATTGGATTGTCTTGATAGAAATATGGAAAGCCCTGTCCTTCTAGCACTTGAATTGATTCCCTCTAGCAATGGTTCGGGTTTGGGTTGTTCAGCTGGAGTGACATCGCAGAAGACTCATGTAAATATTGTGGCTCTCTGCCTGGTCCTGTTCATCTCCTTAAGCTCAGGCTCTGTATGTGTGTGTGTGTGTGTGTGTTCAGATTGTTCCAGGAAGACTGAAGTGTTGTTCTGTTTCCCTGTCAGTGCTTTACAGCTGCACCCTGTTAGCAAGGTGAGTCAGTGAAGTTTCCTGCCTCAAGAGAGGTAGATTTCTGTTTGTAGTTAACTTGGACTTGGGAGCTGAGGAAAAATAGCAAATCGTGAGTTCTAACTAGGAAGTATCCTGTTCCTTTCACCATGCGTTTTAATTTATTCTCCTGTAGTGCTTTATATCCACTGACAACCTGCTAGACAAACTTTGTCTTTATTAACAAGCCATTGCACTGTAACACTTGACTGAAAGCCATTAACATTTAACCATTTATAATTAGTATGTTAAATAGTCTTATCTCTGTTCTGTTACTTTTTTAGTCAGATCTTCAAGTACGAGATTTATAAAGTTTAAAAACAGCATAATCTTTTTTTGAGTTGAGACTTAGCGGTAATGATTACTCATTAAGTGACAGGTGTTGGTTGGTCTTTTAGTATGACATAAAAAATGTGCATATATGTGCATATGAATTGCTTCTAACCAGCCATTTGAATAACTAAATAGTTAATTTTTAATTGTTTTTTTGTTCACCTTATCTAAAATCACAAATGTCTGATTCGAACTAAAAATTCCCTCTATTTTTAAATTGAATATGTAGGCCTTCTAGAGTTTGTATGCTTCTTTACAATTGGTTTTAGAGATTAACATTTAGAAATTTAGGTGTAGTAAGCAAAGTTTCCTATGTTGTGTGATGGTAAGGAGCATTTAAAAGATTTTTTCAAGCATGAAGGACCAGGAAGTTTTTGTGTGATGTGTATATTTTAGATGTTGCTGTGCAACTAGACATTGCTATGATTTAATAGTTTGTGCTCTCTTAATAAGTCACTTCTGTTTCTCATTTTGGATGAGTAATTTGGTGTATTTTTGGCATCCAAAGCATTTTCAGAATGGGGCTTTTTGACTTTGGTTTCCTTGTAAGTCCAGTACAGCTGTGGTTTAATTTCTGGTTTGCATGTCACTTCACTTTGCTGTTAAGAGCTGAATTTTGAAAATGATTTGCAAAATAGGGGTGTCAGATATTTTAAATACCTAACTGATTTAAATAGCTTTTAAAATAAAATTTGGCATTCTTGTGGATTATCAGAGACAAGTCGTTTTTGAGAAACTAATTTAAAACTCTAAGTGGTATATAGGGAACAGTGTTTTTTTTTCCTTACAGTTCAGTGTAGTTCATACTTTCTCCCTTCAGCTTTCTGTTTAGAGTATGCATTTCAAATTGAGGAATGAAAGACACGTGTGTCTTAAATGTTTTTTTTTCATTTTTCAAAGATACTACTGGGGCATGCAAGCACGATGCGTTTTTATTCTGTTGTCTTTCCTGCAATCTTACTTTGTACTCTACATGATGTGCTGGTTGCTTAGCAATCGAAGCTCCAGACTGCAGCAGGCTGTTGGAATAGTACTGGTATTTTTCTTCACTTTTGCAGCCATTTTTCTTTGCATTTATTTCTGCAAAAGCTGCTTTATTGTCAGTGTTCAAGCATGCATTTCAGGTTTCAGAATTAACCACAAGCTGTATGTGTTGATCATATTTGTGTTTATTCCCCATAATGTATCTTGAGACTGCCATCTGCTTGAAATAAAGAATTGGGATTTTTGAAGGTGCCTCTGTGTTTGTAGGATTTCTGTGTTTTAAAGCTTTATATAATGAAGCTACCTTGAAGATTCATGTTTATTGAAGCGTGTATTTGCTACATCTGGTCTTGTTCCGTCCAGTACACGGTATATATTTGACATGTCTTCCAGTAAGCATGTATCTCCGGTTTATTCAGAAGCCTGTTGAGAGCAAGCGGGGTCGTCTTCCTTATTCTTCTATGTATGAAATGTATGAGCCATGTTGGCAGTTAAAAGTACGGCCTCAGCTCGAGCGTGTTTGTCACTGCGTGTCTCAAGCAAGGATATAGGTTCCTCTATATCCTAGTTTTATACATTTTGAGCAGATGATCCTGAGGCTGCAGATTACATTTTTTCCTCGGTAATGAGAGTAGAGATTTTGGAGGGCTTGTCTCTCTGTAATTCAGAGGAGTTGTAGCTGGATGTTGTTACGTGGAGTTTTCCAGTGGCTTACAAGCTGTAAGTGTTGGTCCATTCCTGCTGGACAGCCCCAGAACTATTGTGCTGTTAAAAAAAGAGATTTCCAGGCAGTTCAGAAACAACAGAGACTTAATACACTGCAGATCATGAATGAGGCTCTTTTTTTGTGGACTTCGACTTCCCAGGTTATAACTGGGGACTGCTTTGGGAATAATATGCCTATTCCATTTTCCTTTGAATGAACAGAGAATTTAAGTCCTCATAATAATGAATGTGATATTTTATGGTAGTAGGATGTGTCAAAAGGGATTTAATCTTTGAGGAGTTGTCCTTTTGCTTTCACAACTCGTCTACAAGTAGTAGGACTTTTTTCTCTTTCCATTTAAGAGAAAATTAAATTTTCAACCATTAATTTCTTGTTACTGCTTGCAAGCTCCAAAAATTATCAAAACAGATGTGCCGACTTGAACATTTGTCCAAGCAATTCCATGTTTTTAAGTGCTGAAATAGCATAAAATAATCACCACTATTAATGTGTCCCATCTTCTAAGGAGCTTTCAGTCTTCTTTCCTGTAAAACGTGTATCTTCTTCAACAGCTTTTTTTGCCTACTGCTCAGGAGTTTCATGCAGAGCTCTTACATTTTTGAGACAAACTATTATGTTCCTTATGTATTGGGAGAATTATAGGAATCTGATTAACAAACATAGACCAGTTTTGTCAAGAACATTTTCAGGTCTCCTAAGGACTTACTGTACTGTTGTGCATGTCTGCTTACCCCTGCTATAAAGGTATGCAGTACACATAGTATTTCTTTGTCGAGAGTAAGTACTTTCTTGTCTATAAATGTACAGGAAATTTTTGTACTTGGGAATATGTCTGGTTTGCAGTAAAAATGTTGGCTGTTTTTAAGGCTACATGGAGGCAATAAACCCAATCTTTTAATCCTAAAGAATTTGATAGTTTAAGACCAATCTATTGCCATTATTTCAGCTGTTCCATGTGGTTTTGAGCTGTATGGACTGGTGCCAACACATTTTCAGAAACGTGTTTTTCTGTGCTGTTCTGCTTGAAGAGTTTGTAAAATGGAAATGTGTAGCATTTCAATATAGAAAGGAAATCATAGGATGATTCTTTTGTGAGTTTTTTAACGTAGAGTGACTATGAAATGCTAATGGGTAGGATGGGGTGAATTTTGGTAGCGTAGAATAACGTTGCAAGCCCTTTATTAAACAAGAAAATCTTACTGCTGTCTTTGGTTGCTATTTCTCCACTTTTCCAGGCGGAAATGGGTAGCACTTGTATAACACAGTAATAATTTTACTGTGTTAAGCTGTTTTGCTTTATAGTAAATTATGCTTTGATTGCATTTGATTAGTTAAAGATATATTTAGAAAGACTTGACTGCTGGGTAATGCTATTTCCATCAAAGAAAAAAATCTGTAAAAACCTGAGAAGGCAAGGATATTTGAAACAGGATGGGAAGATTAAGTTTTATGAAAACACTCTTATTGGCTCCATTCCCTGTGTACTTGCAACTTGTGTTAGTTTATACCAGTTAGATATTTGGCAATCACATCCATTTCAATAAGTAGATGGAGAAGTTTTTTTGGAGGCTAGTCTACTTCGTTTTATTTTAAAACTACATACAATGCTACAAAAGCCCACTAAGAGTTGTGTGGGGTTCAGACCTCCGGAAACCTTCCTGCCAACTTCAAACCCACGTTTCTTCTCAGTGGTGGTTTCATTTGGGACACCTGGACTTACTGCCTCCCAACTGCCTCCAGGGTCAGAAAGGAGAGAGTCACTGACTGCTCACTTGACTCCTTGGATTTTCTTTTCTGAAGGTAGATTTTCTCTCAAACCCAGGAAACTCCCAGCACCCTTTTACTGGGCCAAGAATAAGCCACTCTTAAACAGCCCGTAAACTGTGTGTGCCCCAGAATGAGCATTTACAGAGTGGAGTTAACACTGGAGAATATGGGGAGGGAAAAGCAAACTTGGACTTGCATTTTGTTTGCTAATTTGGTAATTCTGGCCTGACATCTTGTAATGTAGTTTCTGATTCTCCTCCTGGTTACTGTGTGTAAATTGGGATCATCAAACAGGAATATTTATTTTCCTCTGATGATACTATGGGCTTTAAAGACAAAACAAAACCCCACAAAACTTGTAGATGGTTTTATTTATTGCAGTTGAAACCTGTTTTTTTAATGCTTTCACATTTTCAAGTACATTTCTGCTGTATTACTTAGAGGATTTACATCCTTGTATTTAACAGATGGTACATTGCAAGATTGGAAAATTGGCAACTGTTTTTTCATGCTTGATGACACGCTAAAAATTTTGAGTAAATTTTAAATTGTGTAACTAAGACTTTTGAATTCCACAGAAAAAGTTTAGCACCTGAGTTTTGAGATAAATGGCATATAAAGTATATGTGCATTTCAATACACATGGTGTAATAGTCTGTTTCTTTCTTTTAATTTAATGTTCTGAAAATCCATAGGATGTGCCCTGGCACTGGCCTTCAAGTCATCAGCCGAATTCATGTTGATGAAAGACTGTTCCATGTGCTGCAAAAGTAGAATTGTTTTCTTTGCCTTATTAAAAACACCTAAAGAAAGATTGCTTGTGGTTTTTTTTTTTCCCCAAGAAATAAATATTTTGACAGCATTCTTTAGGTGCTGACGTGGACACTGTGCACTCCTCCCTTAGGAGGGAAAGCAGAACTTGCATTATATTAATAACAGATCAGATGTATGGATCATTTTAGCACACCAGATTAGAAATGTTTCAACTAAATGCTATGGGGCACTGTTTCCCTATTACAGAGGTTACTTTGCCTTGAAATGAAACAAGTTCTTAATGATTATTGTAGCCGTACTGCCTGGAGCTTTTGCCAGGGCAAGCCTAACCTGAAGTCAGCCTTTGAATTGTTAACGCTGCAGGTGTCTTCAGCAGGGACCAGCCCGTGAGCAACCCTTCCACTGCTCTTGATGGAGGAGTTAGAAATAGCATCCACCTACTCAGATGATTTCAACAAAGTGAGTGGTGCGTGGACAATGCTTTTTAGCATTATAAGCCAAATTTGCAGATTTGCAAATTTCATGACAGTTTAAAGGATTTCAGAATTTGGAGCGGAATTGTCTGGAAAACTGGATCACAGTGCTAAATGTGGAGGATTTCACCACGATTGTTGTGGTTTGGCTTTGAAACAGCAATATTTTGTTGCAATTGTTTGGCTGGCTTTGTTGGAAATTAATTTGTTGTCTTGCTTTACTTGGAAAAGCATGTTAAAAGCTTATGCTGCTTCCTGTTGGAAAGTAGTAGTGAGTTACAAAATTAGCACATTAGTGCCAATTATATTTATAATATCATCCCAGTGGGAATTTCTCCTTTTTACGCAAGTGAGTGCATACATGGTGAGAAGACTTCAGCCGCTCTGGGAACACAAACCTCTGTAGAGCTGACAAGGCAAGGAAGGGAAATTTGGCTGAAAAATCTCAAAATCAACATTTACCCTTATAGGGAGGCAAATGCAGAGTTTCTTGCTGTACAGAGTTTCATCAGTGAAGCAAGAAAGATTAAATATTTTCAGCCTTTGTGTTCCTTAGGGGGTCTGACTTTGGCTCTGCATTTCATTTTGCTGGCATACATTGCTGGATTGCTTCCTTTCCTCCTCCTCTCCCCTTTTTACTCCCTTTCATAAACTGTGCTGCTTGGGATACCACTCTTCTCTGTGCGGTAGGTCAGTGTGCAGAGAAAGCAGCGGCCTGTGTCCTTCAGAGGCTTTACTGTTGCATTAGAAAAATTCATAATGGATTTTCCTGATTTAAGTATTTCCTAACAAAAAAAGAGAATTGTGAAGGATTGGGCTCTGTGTTTCATTTGTGTTGGTTTTGCCTTTCAAAACTGAACTTTGAAGAGCCAGCAGATAGTTAATAGTCTTGGCATCGAAGCCTGATTGTGGTGGAAGCTGGCAGAAGTAATTCCCAAGTAAAGTTGTGTGTATATCGTACTGGAGGAGGAATATGGTGCCCTGGGCAATGGCAGCCTGGCTCTGCGCCACACTCCATTCTCCACTTTTCTTGGAACTGCTCCTTTGAAGATCTGATTACACAGTGCCAGGAGACTCTGCAGATAGCTCAGCAATAGCTCCCACTGCCATTGCACCGGATTTCGGTTTATTTGGGGTGCAAAACTTGCACACAAACACTAGATCCATGTCACAGTTATCCACAAGCTTTGGCTAGTGTCCAAAAAATACAGTATGTTTCAGTGTGGTTGTTTCTAAACTGCTAACTCTGGCTTTGAAAAACACAGATAAGTATAAAACACTTATTCACTTGATTCTCCTGGCCTCCTGTTTTTTTAATTCACTGCTGTGTGAGGTCTGGTGCTTAACCTCTGTTGTAGACTCCCCAAGTGAAATGTCTTTCCAGATATTAAAAATAAAACTACTTGACCAGTCCAGAATAATTGAGTGGAATTTGCTGGAGGAGGAGCCAGGAGGAGGTGACTTCAGAGAATGAATTTTGACTGTACTGTCACGGAAGTTTGTCTTTAAATATTGTGATTTGATCAAGTGGAGAAATAAATTTCTCTTTAGAAACGTTCAAAGTAGCTGCAAATACAAGATACTGCTAAGATGATTTGAGATAAGATATGCTTTCTTGCCAGTGCTCTAAAGCACTGATTGAGAAATTATTATTCTGAAACTTTTAAGTATTTTAAAATTGATATATAGAAATAAAGTTATCAAAAAATGTGTTTTAGTGAAAGGTATCAACTTAGGATTTTTGGTTTTGAGGTTTTGCTGCTGCTTTCTACTTGCTCTGTTAGAATAACAGGCAATAGCTCTAATAATGAACAATTGAGGTGAGAGGATAGTTTTGTATAAAAACTTCTGTAGGGCCAATTCTCATGCCACTGCAAAGACTTGCAGTAGTTTCCTGATAGTTTCGGTGAGTGAAATGATCAAAGAGAAAAGGTAGATGAGTAGTTGTGTTGATGAACGAGGTGATGCAGAGATTGCGGATGATGTGACCAGCCAGGGTAATGACGTGTGGGAGGAGTGGCAGCAGGCGAACAGTGGAAATTCCAGATGTCGAGGTGGTGAATCCAGAGGGAAGGCTTTGTCCTGGGGAAATAAAGAAGGAACAGTATGTAATGCAGGCAACTGCCCTGCACGCACACTGCCTTGACCCAGCAGTTAAGACGAGGCAAGAAAGAAAATGAGTTGGACGTGAATATGACATTGGTGACAATGTGCACGCTGACAGGGATGACAAGTGTCAGTATGTGGTAGAGAGGTGATGAGGGAGTTGGGTGAGCAGTGAGTGATAGCTGTGGTTAGTTGGAATCGTGAGCAGTTCGTGGAGGTTGTGGGGAGGGGGATCAGTGAGGTAAATGGGTAGACTGAGCATAGCTTGACAGGAGAATCAGCTATTTACTTTTTATTTGGACAGATTATAAATGGAGATGCAATAGTGGGCTGTCATAGAAGAAAGTAACTGCAGTGAGTTATCTGCTTAATCTGATGCTTTAAAGAGAGAAGGGGAAAAGACTGTGTAGAAACAGAATGGGAGTAATATGTGTTAAGAAAAGAATATCTAGGGGGAAAGTTGGGATGGTGAATTTTGATACAGGAGTGAGAAGGGGCTTGGTGCAAGTTTAAGTTGTGTATGAAGAAGAGAGGAGGACAAGATGGGAAGGAGCACCATAGTACACATTTGGAAAGTGTGAGACAGAAAGTCTAGACGAGGAAGTATGTTGCAGGCCTAAAATTAACCAAAGTTAAAAAGACAAGAATATTTCTGTGACAGTGATTTAAGTTCTTGGAAGCAGATAGAGGAAGAAACGCCGGTTTCAGAAGTTGTTGTGGGTGTGGCTCAGAGTTGAAATTCAGGAGAGTAGCAAAGCATCTTTCTTTCTTCTCCCGTTTGTGTGACAAGTAGTGACTTTTTAATAAAGCCAGCTGTTTTTTCTTAAGCATTTTCTTGTAATTTGGAAAAGAAAATAATTTATTATGTTGAGGGTTTTTTAAATTTTAAATAAATGCAGTAATTTTGAAATGTAATGGGTTTAGAAGAGTTTGTATTTGTTAATGCAGGTAGCTTTTGGATAACTTTTTGGCTCCAAGTTCCCTCTTCCCTTAACAGGAGAAGCAAAAGGTTTGGCATGTTCAGCTTAGTGAATGCAGCTGAGGGAAGGTATGTTTTTTTTCTCTTCAGAATGTGTTGGAGAACTGTATAACCTACAAGACAGGGATGGCACAAGATCAAATAGTTGCAAATTTGCTCCAAATTCATTTAGCTGTAAACAAAAAATGTGGGATTGTTCCCCTCCTCCCTCAAGGAGTAAGATTCCAGGAGGATAGAAATACAGAGAAACAGAGCTGCTTCTGTTAGGTGCTATGTGTTGGGCTTGCTTGTATAAGGAGAGTCAGCTGGCTCAGGGAATGCTTTCTAGTTCTGTTCCAAATGGCGCTTTTTTTTTTTTTTTTTGCCTTGAAACAGTGTTTCTTTGGTTGGTTTGTAGTATATGACAAGTATTTGAACTGAGAATGAGAATTATTCTTAAAACTTATTTACTGTCATGTAAAGAGCTGAATGCAGTTCTTGAACAATACTAGAAAATACCTAGTGTTACACTTTTCTTTTGTGAGATAAGATACCCAATGTTTAATGATAGTGTTTTAGCAAAGGTAATCCTCCTCTCTTGGCACAAATGTGCTGCCAAGGAAAATTTATGCTGTGATGTAGGAACTGATTATATAATTTCAATACCATAATAGTAAAATGGATGATATTAAGCTCTTGCATTAAATTTTAAGACCGATTACTTCCACAAGTGTAGACACGCACATACTGCATATATGTAATAATGTGTGTCCTTTCCTGTTCTTAATTTTCTGCAGGTATATGTGGAATTTGATGACCTCGAATGGGAAAAGCGAGAATGGGTTAAAGTTTATGAAGATTTTGCAACCTTCCTGGTGGAGTACCAGCTGGTCTGGGTGAAAAGAAAAGACCCAAGCCAGACTCAGGGATCAAAGATCAAACAAGTTCAATGGCCTGCATTGGTGAGATACTTGAGCAATTGCTTTTACAAAACTATTTTAATCTCTTTAATTCTGTCCTTCTTAGGAAACCGTCTAGGTTACCTGAGTGGTAGTGGAAAGTGGTGAGCATGAGGGGGAGGAAAGTAAGAAAAGGATAAGAAAATACTAATAAAACATACTTGTATTGGAAGGGTGGGAGTGATGTGATACATCACTCGTCTTAATTTTTTAATCAGTTTAGAGCACTGCAAACCTAGTCTCTGAGGTATATGATAGAACTAATAGCACTTTACTTAGTCAAAGCATATTACAAATATAAACGTAACAGCAACACATCTTGCTGCTCTGTGGGAGACTGAAACTATGGTGAAAAATAAACCCTTAAACTTGTCATACCTTCTTTGTGTGAACTGAGTGTATCTGGAATTCAGGTTAGAGTTCAGACAGATGAGAAAAGTGAACACAGATCAATCAATAAAGTAAATAGTGATTGCTTGCCTGGCTTTTGAGATGATACTTGTAACTCTCATTCTGTCTAGACTGATGCCCAAACATTAAAGCTGCTGAGAGAACTGCTAAGAGGTTGTGTCCGGTTTTGATGTGTCTTTAGATAGACCTGCTGAATACTGAGGATCTGATGAGATTATCTGATAAGCAATAAACATATATTCATTTTTTTTCTCCAAAGAAACTAGTAGTGCTGTCAAAGTCTTCAGAAGAGCCAAATAGATGTGAGGTTTCAGGAACCTACTGTATCAGATATGTTTGTTTTGTATTGAGTTTGGGAAGATGGACCAGCAAGGGAAAGGGAACTCCAACAGACTTGTCAAAATGGTGAAGATGGGAAATCTTAGATATACTTTACATTAAGCTCAGTGTCTATAACTTCAGTCTTGGATTTTTAGAAAATTATAGTCGTAATAAGTTGAGATGATGGTATTTGTATTTCCTTTGGACTTCAGCTGTATCGATGTTTCATTGACATACCCCCTTCGTGCTCTCATCGCTTGATGACTCATCTCACTTGATGAACTCTCTAAAATGCTTTCACATGATCATTTTTCTGGAACTGTGGTTGGACCTGTTGTGCTGAAGGTCATGAAGCAGGCTGTTCAGGGCAGCTTAGTGGTGTCAAAGTTGCATAGACAGTTCACGATGGACTCTTCTGCTCTTCAGTTAATATTTCTACTTGACTCTCATTACGTGTTTATGCTAATGTGCTTCAGTAAAACAATTTAACTTTCTGGATGTACAGGCTGTTTTGTATATTTGCTTGTGCAGGCAGATTTTCTGTTTCATGTCAGTAGTATATCCTTGAGCAAGAATTTTTAGTTTTAGGGAGTTGTGTCATTTGCTCTTTGAAGCCACCCATCTCTCATCGATTGAGATAGGTATTTTAAAATCTGTTAACAACTTAGAACTTAGTATCAAAGTACTCTGCTATTTTACATGCTTTTAACCTCACCCTCTAGGATAGAGATCCTTCTTGGCTTTGGAAGGGGTATATTTCAGCAGAGTATTCTAGTCCTGCTGCTGATCCTGCTCCCAAGTTAAAAGTGTAGCTTTGCTAATGTGAGATGTATTAGTTGCACCTTTCTCTTGGTGTATACTTTCAAATTTATGCAGGTCCAGCAGAAGGCAGAAATGTTTTCTCTTTGATCTTATCAATTTTTTAATTCTTGTTTTAATATTTGGGATCTCGAAGTAGCCAATAGACATGATGAAGATGGTGTGCAAAAGATAAATCTCCTGCTTTTCAATTAAAAAATTGAAATCATATGAAGTGGGGCTGGTATAGTTTGTCATCTTGGTTTCTGGGTGTTAAAGATGACAAGTTTTCAGAATTTGTACTTGGCCTGCCTACAGGTGTTCTAGCAGTTGTCTTCTCAGTCAAAGCTTCTAGTCATCCATTCCAGAAAGCCCAGATTTGAGGGAGAGAGCAGATACAGGTTATTAAATCTAGCTCGACCAGATTCCTTCCATAGAAACTTCCTGAAGTTCTGGTATCAATAGCTGTGCTTTACTTGGTATGCAGCAAAGCAATATTTAAGCATGCTTTGTGTAGTAGTTCTACAGGGTCTTTGCCTTTTTCGTGCAATGACTGGAAAATGCTTGTTTATTTAGATGATCATCATTCTGCTTTTCTCTTGTTTGATCAGCCTGCGATATCTGCTGTATGGTGTTCAAACCTGATCAGAAGACAAGGTCTGTAGTTTCCTGGGGGCCATCATCAGTCTGATGTGTGTGAGGGTACTGCACAATTACTGATTTCTTTTATTACTCAATTGTGTGATACAATGTGATCTGCATTCTACAGGTGAAATTGGTAGAATGCAAGTTGGTCACAAATGTTTGCTGGTTTTAAATGCCTGAGGTGTAGCTGCTATTGAGGTCTGTTGAACTCATGTAACTATGTTTTAAGATGTTAGGTTCTTATGTCAGATACTTGAAAAGGGAGGAGATGAGAAGTACTGCCTCTTTCTCTTTGTTTAGAAACCAGCTAACAGAGGAGGGACAGATATCTACTGAATACAGTTTCTGTCATGATATGATCACAATTTCTTTTACTAGGGCTCCTGCCTTCATTCACTCCAGAGGTGAAAAGTTGACTGTAAAGAGCCTGGAGTCCTTCTGGCAGCAAGATGTTTACTGGTGTTAGGGTCACTGTGGTGACGTTGACCAGATACCTGTTAGCGGGCCACTTTGCAGGTCTGTCAAAGAGGGGAAGTGCAATGCCTTAGGTTGTTCATGCTGTAATCAAAGTACTTTTCCTTCTTGTCAGATGATTTTCTGGAAAGAGTGGAGAATTTCTTGGCTGACTGGAGTAATTGGAAGTTACCCTATGTGAAGGGTATTTACAGGGTAGAAGAAAAGACTATCGTGAAGCATTGAGAAATGGCAGTTGTGATAAGTCATGTCAATATAAATATAGTTTAGATAATGGGGAAGAGAGCATTTGGTAACACTTGTTTACCTAAGTAATGGAGATGTTTTACGGATGTCAATGCAGAAGGAAACTTCTCAGCCAAGGGAGTGGCATAGGAGAAAAACTGTGCATTTTGGTATGGAGGTGGAAGTGCATGATGAGTCCACATTAAGGCATTAAGAAAAGTAGCATAGGTAAGACCTTGAAATTGAAGGCATCTGCTTAGTTTGGTAAACAAGGGGAGTGTGCTACAAAGATAGAAAAAGAGGGGAGTGATGGGCTTGGAGAATTAGAAGTGCTTCAGAAATGAGGCAAAATTGATTTTTTAATTTCTCAGGAAACAACTTTAAGGCAATTGAGACGGTGGCTACACATATTTGATCTTTAGGTGGATAAGAATAGTTGCATTATAGGGGAGTCAATTTATCTCCCTGAGGTACAAGTAGGTTGGGCAAAAGGATGTTAGAGATCAATGATAAAATCATGCCTACAACACAGCTCAGCCTGAAGTCTTATGAGTATGATGGTATTCCCTCAGCAGCCAACAAGGGAGATGGGAGTAAGTGTGTAGGCAGGGTGACAGATTGGAGCCAGGGCATTAAAGGAGACAGAACAGAATGCTTCTGTGAGCTGTCAGTTTGGATTTAATTACTGTCTTTCTAATTGCATATTTAAATACCTAGAAATAAAGTGTAGAGGGAGAAAAGGGGGACTAAGGACAGGTGCTAGAGGCATTTTAGAGAACAATAGAATAACGTGGGAGAAAAGTTTAAAGTGAAACTAACTGGGAAAGGTCAACGTGGTAGAAAGCTAGATAGCAGTTCAGGTTTTTTAGCATCAACTTTATATGTTTAAGGCATAGGAAGGTGTGGACTCAGTGTCTTTTCTTGATAATTTTATCGGGAAGAGGGTTTTGGAAACTTCAGTAATGTGAACTGAAGATTTATCACTGAAGGTCTACATATAGAAATGACAGACAGACATTTAAGGCAGGCGTTTTAAGGGACTTGTTCTATCATCCTGGACAGAAAATAAGGGAAGAAGGGTAATTGAAAATGCAATTAAGATAAAAGGAATTTGAGATTATAGGAAGTTCGTACTTTCAGGAAAAGGAGCTAGGAGAATACCAGAGATTGGAAAGAAAAGGACTGGAATTGGAGATAAGGAAAACTGACTGTGTTGAGTGGGAGCGCACATGAGAAACTTCTGCACTTACAACAAGAAAGGAAGAGAATACTGTAGGGGAAGGAAAAGTATTGTGTTTTGACCTTTTCCTTTTAAAAGAAACTGGCAGTTTTGTGCAAGGTAGATGTCAAGGACAAAACTATTTGAGTCAATCTAATATGATGAGAAATGGGACTGAGGTTTGTTTAGCAGGCAGGGCAAAGCGGAGTGCCTGGGAAGGTTACTTACAGGCACAGGGAATGGATTGGGGGTTTCCCTTGTTATACTAGGTATGGTTTGTTTTGTGAAGTATGTGTTGCCTGTTATACCTATAAATAAAACACTGCTGCTTGTGAATTCAGTACGAATTCATATATAATATATCAGAAGAATCTGTACTAAGTCTCTGGTTTGAATATGGAGACAGTGCATCACTGGCTTTACAGTATTCGCCTTGTCAAACTAACAGATTTGCACTATGGCCTAAGCTCATACAAGGGCCTACAAAAACTGTATCATTCCCAGTTTCCGTACTAGCATACAGGAAGAACCATTTCTCCTCCAACTGTATATTTCTGAAGAGCATATATTTATAAAAACTAAACCATGTTTCATGCAGGGATCCTGAATATGCTTGTCTTATAAGCAGAGTGGCTGCAGGGGCAACTTGACCTCCTCTCTTGCCCCCTACCCCAGAAAAAAAAAAAAGTCCCCGTCTGTTTGCTTGTCGCTCTTTCTTGGAACAAGTGAAGTCATTGCCAAATGAGTGGCTTGAGAACAGTCTTTTCTGGGACTCTGTCCAGGGCTCTGCGAGAATATAGAGCTTTAGCCAGGCTTATAACAAAACTAGGGACAAAAAGTGGATCTTCGTTGGCAATGACTAACTCTTCCACTGTGAGAATCTGGAGCTGATTTATGGTGGGCAGTGCCACTGGCACCTGTGGGACTGTGGGCCTTCAGTCTGCCCATCATGCTAATGAGGAGGTTGTCTCACAGAAGAATGAGATGAGGTTTGTCCTAGATGGTAGTGGATGTGTGTGTTCTGGTCAGATGTGAATAAGCGCATATGTTCATGTGCTGGCTGTTAGGGAACTTGGTGTTAAGAAGGGTTCATGGACACATGGAGGACAGACTTATTTTCTGACCTTATGTAGCCTTTTCCTCTTCCCTCCCTGCCCCTCTGTCCCAGCTGTCAATTGCAGAATCCTTTTACTTGACTGCACTCTGCTTCAGCTGGATTCATTTTGTTGGATTATAAAGCAAATACTTATAAAGCGCCAGTTTATCGGCGTTTGTGTCACAATTTAAGAAGAAAGTGTACAGATTGAACAATAAGCTTCTACAGAGCTCCCAGAGATTGACGAGGCAAATCAAATTCTTTATTTTTGGCATAATGATGGAAAGTAGAACAGGTCCCTTGTTCATTCCTGTTTATACTGTGACGTACTACCCCTTTTTCACACTCTCAAAGATTTTTTTCCTTTCTTGTCTTGATGGTGTAATTTTAGCATTTCTGAGTAAGTTTCTCTTTCATATGTTGCTCCCGTGGATCAGATTGACCCTCTTCAAAGTCGGGAGTTTCTGTAGATACTGCTAACGTTCCCCGTGCATATTCATTTACTTCACTGCAGCCTGTTCTTCTCCCTCTGCACAATGAAAAATAGAGGTATATGCTGCCAGGTACTGCGATTAAATCCTCAGCAGACACTCAAAATACTTTAGCAGTAAGAAGAAGTAAGGTCACAGAGGATTACTGTGTATATGGAATGCAAAGTAGAGAGAAGACTTGGTCTCCTACATCCTAAAAATAAGTGAAAACTTAAAGGATGTTTCAAATCTGAGGAGAGGAAGTGCTTTTGCTTCCAGGGAAAACAATCAAAAACTAATAGTGGATTTTTTTCAGCTTCTCAATTCCCTGTATCAGAATTCTAGTGCTCATATACATGCTAACCTGGGGTAAAGATGAGATATATACAGCAGAGGAGAGAATGCTTGGCAACTGTCAGCTTCTTGGAAAAGATTTAAGACACCTTAGAGCTTGGGGAAGAGAAAATTTAAGTAACTGACTCAGCAGAGCATAAATGACCTGATTTTTGCTGCATTGTGAAAGACAGTAACATGCAGAAACAACACTTGGAGATGGTTCAGAGATTACTTTGCTGGAGAGTACGTTACTGTAATATTCCCACAGAACATAAATGTCTCAAGCAGTACCACATCCTGCCTGTGTACTTTGGCACTTGCTTTTTTAAAATTATTGCTTACTGGGAGCCACTGCTCTCCACACAGACTTCGAAGCAGAGGCCATTACCTTCCCAGGACATGCTCCAGATGAACAGCAGTAAACTAGAATCTATCTCCCCAGATGCTCTGATGTGAAATACGGATGTTGTCCTATGGCTTCTCACTCAGGAACTGAGTGATGAGAGAGGGAAAGCCTCACTGTAGTGATGACTTGTATGTGGCTCTGATACTTTTTGTACACTTCACATTATTGTATTGTTCGTTCCAAAGTTTTTTGTCTCGGGGTGCTGGCTAATGGCAAACTTGTACTTATTTTTGGTTTTCTTTACTTTCTTCTTGTTCAACTTGCACTTCTAAGTCACTCCTGTCACAAGTAGGGTACTCCAGAGGTCGATACAGGGCCCAACACTGTTCAATGTTATCATAACTGCGCTGGGTGGTGGGATCAGGTGCACTTAATGAAGTTTGCTGGTATCGAAGTTCACTGAGAGGGGAAGTGGACACTTCAGAAGGGATAGTCTCCCTGCTGGAAGACCCGGATAGGCTGGAAGAGTGGGCTAGTAAGAACCATATGAAGTTCAGCAAGGACAAGTGTAAGGTCTTACACCTGGGAAAACATAATCCAGGGGTGCAGCATAGGCCGGTATCTACCTGACTAGGGGGCAGCTCTTTGGAAAGGGATCTGGGGGTCAATCCTGGTGGACAACAAGCTCAATACAAGCGAACAGTGTGCTGCTACGGTAGAAAAAAGCCAACAGGATGTTGGGCTGCATCAACAAGGGCATCATCAGGAGAGATAAAGAACTCAGTAGCCTACTCTACTCAGTGCTTGTCAGGCCATCCCTGTAATAATGTGTCCAGTTTTGGTCTCTGCTGTAGAAAAATTATGTGGACAGGCTGAAGAGGGTGCAGGGAAGGGCCACAAAGATAATCGAAGGGCTGGGAAGCCTGCCTTGTGACGAAAGGCTGAGAGAAATGGGTTTGTTCAGCCTTGAGAAAAGAAGCTTTAGGGGACACCTTACTACCATGTTTCAGTATTGAAAGAGCGTCCACAAAGAGATGGAGACTCCCTTTTTACAAGGAATCACATGGAAAAGATGAGGGGTAATGGGTACAAGTTAGTCCTGGGGAGATTCCATTTCGACACAAGAGGAAAACTTTTCGCAACAAGAACAATTTGCTATTGGAAAACATCTCCCCCGGGAAGTGGTAGATTCCCTAACACTGGACACTTTAAGATTCAGCTGGACAGGGTTCTGGGCCATCTTGTGTAGAACGTGCTTTTGCCAAGAACAGCCAGACCAGATGATCATTGATGTTCCTTCCAACCTGGCATTTATGATTTTAAATAATGGAGACCCTTTTTATTTGAAAGGATTTAGTTTTGTAAAAGCATGTTTCCATGTATAAAATACGTAAACTGTTTTTTGTTGTTACGGGCTATGCTAAGAGTTGGGTTTTATGTCACATTTATTTACAGGAGTGCTAGAATTCCAAACAAAATCAGAGTATTTTGTAGACTTCAGCCTTAAAGTAACAGTAAGCACAAGTCATTTTGATCATATGGGCCTGAGAGTTGCCATTTTGGCACTCCTCTATAGAAAGCTGCTTTAGTATGTCACAGTATCCTGGAGGTCTCTGTACTTGAGGTTCTTTCCTGCTGGTAAAGCACTTCTTGTTCTCCAATGATCACGCAAATTAAATAACTGGATATTGTTTAGCATCCTTCAGCGGCAGCATTAAGCAGCACTCCCGACTGAGTGTGCCTTTGCCATTTGCACCTGTTCAAATGGCAGATAGCAATGAAATGCTGGTAATTGTGTGTGTTTCTGTAAAAGACAGACATAAAACTCAAGGTTCCATATTCAAGCTCAGTAGTTGAAGCAGAGCAGCCGCAGTTTCAGGGAGCTCACTGCAGGATAACTGCTTGCATATTGATTTTGTAACTGTTGCTAAAACCCATACTGCAGTGGTTATCAACTCCTATTGATAGCCCAGTCAGGTAGCTCACAGTGTAGATGTATCTGAACTGCGCTCACACTTCCAGCTTCAGTGTTAATCTGCTCCACAGTTTTGTCAAGTATAAAAGCTGAGAGCCATGCTGAGTCTTCTGGAACTGACTGGGAGGTCATAAGTCTTTGATTTGGATTCATAGCATTTTATAAGAACAAATTTTCCATTTGTGCTGAAGAAAACAAGTTGCTTTGTAGCTCTTGAGATCATCTGAACTTCTTCAATGAACCTAGAAGGATCATCTCAACTTTGGAGCTACAGCCGTGGGCAGAGTATAGGAGGTATGTCAATGCAGTTGGTTGTTTCAACACAGTATTTCAGAAGTTCAACTTCCAGAGTCTGGGCTTTGGAAGAATGAGTGAATGCCTGGAGTGCATTTTGTGTATCTCCATCAGTCTGATCACTCACAGTTTATTTGTTACTGTTTACCTAAATTATGACTTACACATATACATTTTATATATGCGTGTGGGTATGTGTTTATAGATGTGTGTATATAGAGAGATACACACATATGTAATATTTTTGTCTCTCTATAAAAGGCATTTTAAAAACTCCTCCTTCCCTATGCCTGTTGAGAGGCTGTACCACGAGGGAGGAATGTCAGTGTGGTGCTTGTCCTCCATCCAAATGGTGGCAGTCCGTAATGAGGAAAGCTGTGCCAGAAGACTTCCATCCATGAGCAACTGCTTGGTATTTTTCTTGTGATGGCGGAGAGGAGCAGCTGGGCTTTACACCTGTCAAATCCAGTTGGCAGGTAATTTTGAAAATCACCCACTGTTAAAATCTCCACTGCTGCTTCTGTGCATTAATGACTTGTCAGCTGTGTGATACTGAAGCACCGCTCTCTTCATGCCGACTCGCGTAAGATGAGTTATGAAAAGTATAATTAGAGTTTTATGAGTTCCTTTTTCTTCTTTCTCAGAATTCCAGTAGCTTCTTCTGGGTTTCATCATGAATCCTGTGATGTGCTGTAGGAAGTCTCAATATCCATGTTAAATGTATAGCAGCATGGAGAACCCACCCAATGCCCTTCTGACAGTGTTTCAGTAGCTTGCATGTTACTCTTTGGATACCTACCGTGTTGTGTGAGTGGAGCCTGTTCTGCATCTGAGACAGGAGCTTCAGGTGAACGTCTGGACGAAGTCAAAATATTGCTGTCAGGCCCCAGCACTGTATTTTGATAGGTTAGGGTAACAGTTCTGCATTTGGCAAACTACTGAGAATCTGAGGGAAGGTTTTTTTGATGGTACTAAGACAGCATATGCTTCTGCTTCACCTGAAGTTTGACTGTTGGCACGTAAACAAGGCAACTGCTTCTTCTAAGGTCTCTTTTTCTGTGGAGTGATTCCACAGACCATTTTTGTCAGGCCACCACATTGCTTTATTTTACCTTCTCCTCAGACTACCACAGCCTCAGAACAGGCACTCAAGAAACAATGTTCCCTTGATTTCTGGGAATTTCTTGTAGCACTTCTTTTTGCAGCAGTAGCAACAGGTATTGTCACTGGGTATGATCTTTCACAGTTTTGAATAACCAGAATAAGTGATGATGGGCGATGTTGCATTGCTGTATTAAAAAAAGATAATTGACAACATGGATTGGGGAGAAGACACACAAGAAGAATTTTTAGTGCTTTGAGCCTTTGTGGTGTGGAAAAAGATGTTAGTATTTGGGATAACAAGGACATTGAGTTCTTTACCTCATGTAATACTCATGTTGTTGGTTAGGCTACTGGGAGGAAAAAGCTGTCTCCGTTACCTGATTTTGACACAGCCTGGGAAAAAATCATCTCCCCTCTGCAGGCCAGAGCAGGCACTCAGTAGTGCTGTGGTAGCAATATTTAGAGTGGTTCTGCTTTACAAATAGGTTCAGAACAACGCAAGATGAAAACTTAACTTCCTTTCAGCCTAGTCTGTTATGGATGTGGTTTTACAATGGATTTAAGCAGTCTCTCACTGATGCCGACAGGGACAGCGCTACCACCTTGCCTGTTTTGATATTTGGCTTAAAACTCCTTAATTTTCTGTTAGTTCCACAAGCTCTTTCCCTTAGGGTGTGTATACACACTCATGCACGCACACATAGGAAAACATTCTACACTGTTGGTTCCACTAAACTCTTGTGCAGTAAGCAGAGATGTTTGTGAGAATGAAGTGCTTTTTCTTACTATTAGTTTGTACTTTAATAGTATTGATCACTTCCTGTTTTATTTTCTATTTCATTCTGCCGTTCTGTGCTCTTAGGGCTCTGCATTTGAAAAAAAAAGATTTTTTTTAAATGGAGTGTTGGTTGGTAGCTACTGTTAACAGAAACTGCTCTTGCTGGCAGATGTTGCAGGCCTGCAGTTACATGAAAACAGACAAAATTGAGTACTTGCAGCAAAAGGTTGTCTTTTTTTTGTCATTGGTGCTAAAGCATTATACATCGGTTCTGTGCAATACGTTTATCACGAACAATCCGAGTTTTCATAGATAACAATTTTTTCTTAGACCACAAACAGTCAATTTCCACAGCAACCTCATATATTGCTTTAATACATGATTTGATGTTGCCAAGTTTATATTTTAAATTTATCTTGACTTTTAGGGAGATAACTGAACATAGGAAAGAAGTCCAGGGACCAGCCTGTTAGCTTCAGGTATTTAACCTTCATCTAGGAGGCTGGGATAGAACCTGTATTTTATATCTTTAGTGTACTGAAATTCTGAACTTCATTTGTTTTGACAAAGTGACTATGTTATTTTCTGGAAAACAAACTCTTCAGTAGTGAAACTAGTGCTCCTCTGTTCCTGGCGTCACTGTGGTAACAGCAGGCTCCTGACATACTTGCCAGTTCCTTTCTGGTGGGTGTTTCTGAACTTTGTGTTGCAATATTTATGTGGAGATGGATGACCTCAGTGGTTCTGAAGCCCTTCTCAGATTGGTGGGTCTGCATCTGCCCCAGCTGGGCAGGAGAAATGTAAATGTTGCGTGTCTGCAGGTGGTGTCACTCGTGATGAAGAGCACTGCGATGTAATTAGGCAGAAACTGCTGGCTAATTGGAATTGTGAGGGAGTGCTGATTGGGAGAGAAGGATAGAGAAGGAAGTGGCTTGAAGGCACAGGTTTGTTTCTTCTACTGAGCAGCAGCTTTCTTTTTCTCTTTGTTTTTTATTTTACATTCTGCATCCGATTGCCTGCAGTGGGTTCCAAATAATTTCTCTCTGTGAGCAGGCAGAGGCCAGGGCTGGGAGCATATTGTTTTACCACTTCCTTTCTCGTACCCTGAGATTAACATCCTTCCAGCTGCTCGCCAAATCAGGAAGCTGAGTCAAGGGCCAGAAATGGCAAATATACTCTCAGTGACTTCTTAAAAGAAAAACCAAAACTTAAACTGAAGACATTTGTTTCTCTTCTCATTGTATGTCCTGTTAGATGATGTCAGTCTTAAATGGGTGATGAACACACTGAAACCATTTGATTTTCTGAAATTCATTAGGGATTGAGAAACAACTGCTTTGTCATATCTGTAGTTTTAGAACACTACTGCTCTTTGACCTTTGGCTGCAAGGAATATTCGTATAAATGGAGGAAGGACAAACTGGGAAACTTGGATTTATATTTGGATATTTGTTTCCCTATCTTAGCTGCTCTTTCTTGCAGTAAAGGTTGGGGTTACTTCAACGACAGTTATTGATAATTCTTTTAAGATGTTTTATTTTCTTTTATTTAGCATGCATTGCACATTTAAAGCATTATTACATAGAGTATCTTTAATACTGGAAAGTCAATCAGTGTGAAGACCTATGAATTTAAGATTATATAAATTCTTTAGGAACCAAAACAGTTTCAGAAATATATTTATTAGACTGACTTCGTAAGCAATCATAACAGTCTGCTATTGATTAGGGAATGGATCTGTCTTTGAAAATAATATCCTTTAGCAGTAATTAATATTTTACTAAAGAAACATGGCTGACCTTATCTCACCCTGAGTAAGTCTGACTTCTTATTTACAGATAGGTGATTTATTAACACAATTAATGATATAATGTTTATTTTTTGTCTACTGACTGTCATAGGGTCTACACCAGTCATGGGTCGAAAAAAGTATTTTATTAAGCTCTTTGGTCTTTTATTCACTGCTTTTGTGTTCCATTTTGATTGCTTTATGAAAAGGACTTGGTCCGTTAACTAAACAATTGTTAGAAATTTACATGAAACCTGTCAATATTAAGTTTTTGAAGAGAATAGTTATTTTTTTTATTAAACAGTTCTTACATGTAATGCATCATTCTGAAAATCTCTTGACAGAGTATTTTAATTTGAAATTTCTCATCAATTTTGAGTGTAACCTCGGGTAAGTACCCAATTTCTTTTAATAAGTGATGCAGAATTTTATTTCTGTTCATGCCTTTAGTTTTGGATGGCTTTGAGAAAGTCTCCTGTATTTCATTTGAGGACTTCGCTGGGATTTTAAGTGCATATACTTAAATGTTACTATATTAGTATGGTCACAGTAGGAATAAAATACTGATTTGTGGGGTGTTTGGATGCCTTTGGAACCGCTGAAACATTTAGCCGACTCCTGAAATGAATGGAATAGTGCTACTTACTATTGGTTGATGAATTTAGTGATTTTGAAAGTATGATGTAAAGCTATTTTTAATATGAATACAACAAAAATCAGTTTATGTGCTTTATAGAAATTCTTTTACATTAGTTTTGCATTTAAGAGTATAACTGGCTTTTTAGAGAACAACGTTCCTGTGTATTTTGGTGTACTTGGAATAGGCGGTATATGTTCTAATCAGTATTCTAGGAAGGCTCTGTTACCAAGCTAAAGCCTGTTGGTTTTGGTTCCAGTATTTCTCTTTGTCCAGGTGGCGTTTAGCTAATAGTACCTTTACTACTCTAAATTACAATACTTTTAGTACTCTTGGTACTTTAAGTATTCTAAGAGATTCATAAAACTACTTTACTGCTTTTAATTTTTAATTCAGCTTCTCTTTCATATCATGACTATTGAAAGTACTACAGAAATGCCAGGAAACACGTCTGTAGCTTACAGAAAGGATAGTTTGAAGATGCACCAAAACACATTCCCTTTCAGGAATCTTGTTGGTACTGGATTGGGTACACAAAGAGGCCTTTGATACCTCTGTAAATTGCCAGGATCAGCTCTGTACTGAAGTTTGAGGCAAGGTGCTAATCTTTTTAATCCTGAAGACTGGGCAGCACCTCCAGCTTTCAGCGTTTCCTTCTGTAGATTACTTAGGACAGACCTAATCAATACTGCTTTACTTTTTGGATAAGAAGCATTTACAAGGTAATTTGAGAGCTGCTAAAGAATTTGCTATTGATCCTTTATTGGCAAGTCTAGTGATAGATGTTTGCGCACAGTCATCTTATCTTCTAAGACTCATGGTGCAATTAATTTGTATGAAGAGAACGAGAAATATTTAGGACAGTCTGTTGATGATTGTGAGGGAATTAAGTCAGAGAAGCCTTTTGGAACTTTGTCATACTGAAACAAGAAAAAACTAAAAGTGATTCACTGTGTGAATTTATTTAAGTGCATAGGCTTTAGGGATGTTTTCCTGCAGGGGGAGAGGAGGGGAGGGAAAGCAGTTACGGGTTTGAGATTGCATCAGAACTTGTTTGTAGCAAACTGTGACGTATGTCAGGCATCACCTAGACAGAGGGAATTGTGTGAACCTCCACTGGGCACCATCCAGTTTGCTGGTGAAGGTGGCTGCAAACAGCAGCAGTATTTGATTAAGTCAAGACTGGTGCAGTCCTGGCAGGATAATGTGTTTGACTTGATTTGCAGGCAAAGAGATTGCAGATGATTTTTATAAGCCTGACCAGTGTATGCATCATATCGAGAACCTACTGTGACTCCCTGCTTCTTTTGCTTCCTCTCCAAAGCATGATCAGGTAGAAATGCAGCTCTGCCATCTGGATGTGCAGGGATTCATGTTTCCTTAACATGCGTGATTTCAGATGAGCTCTTCTTAGGGAAGAATTTATGCTGTTTCCATATGCTCTCTCATTAACAGTTTTGATCTTCTGTCCTTCATAACCTATATCTTAGAAGTTAATTGCCAATATAAGCACTGTGGTATTCATTATACTATAAGGTTATGCTTATGAGGGGCTTGATGGTATTCTTAATTAATCATGTGTTTTTCTACAACAAGCTATTTTCCTGTGTTACTATCAAACTATCCAGTGAATTGTGATTAATCATATTTTGGCATGTGGCTCTGAAGTTGCTGCCACTGCCATAGAATGTTGATTTTGACATCTTTGGCTGCAGCAATTGCACAATCTTTTAATGACAGGCGTACTTGGAGTTCCTTCAATTCAAATGACATTACTGGCGTATGTGACATTGTATACTTAATTATTTATTAGAATAACTGCTGTACCTTTTATTGGGCCTTCTAAATCCACCTCTGAATATCTAACCCAAGCTTCCTTTCAAAGTGGCAGAATGGCCAACGTCATCTCCCTAAATGTTACAAATGCACGTACAAAGTACAAATGGAAGCAGGAAGGGCAATGCTTCAAGACGTCCAGGCGGGGGCCGTTAATGCTCTTGGATGTCATTTAACTGTCCTATATCTGCCTGCCTCTTGGTCATACCATGTATGACGTCTTAGCTACCAAGAGAATTAGAAAACTCTTAAGTTGTTCTGTGCCTGCCTGCTCCAGGTCTTTCTGTTTGTGTTATTTTAAGCAAATTTTGGATAGTGGGGGAGGCAGACTGCCCTTTTCTGTGGTTTTACAGGATTCTGAACACTTCCTTTTATATATTAATGGTATTTCAACACATGCTTTACTGTATGTGTTTACACTGTGGCACTGATTTTTTATTTTATTTTATTTTTTTTAAATCTTCAGTAATGGTGTAAAGGCAGTAGAAGTCTGTTACTTGGCTGTGGATGTTTAGGCACGGTGAGACTGTGAAAGGTAGTTGATAGTTACTTTTGGGGAAGTGTTTTCCTTTAATGTATGTGGACCTCTTTCACTGGTTTTAACCACGATCTTAGCATGTGCATTGGGAATTTAAAGCGTTAGCCAAAGTTTGCTTTCTCAGTACAGTTTCAGTATAGTTCTTTTAACTAATGTAATCCAGATTTTTGCTAGCCGCCTTTAGAGTTGGCCTTTGAAATGAACTAAAAGATCTGTTTATTTTCATAAATGAGCGATGAAGATGGGAGATAATGGGAAAGTCATTGCAAGATTTATAAAGCACAATAAATTCTGAATACTGTTGTTCTGTTGGCCAGCAATAACATTTTGACTTTAAAAAATAAATGGAGAAAACTCGGTAACTGTTTATATCAAATTTCTTGTGGAAAATAAGCCATTAGGCCAAAACAGATACTTGCTTCTCTCTTGAAATTCTGTTTTCAACCATGATCCAAAACTGTAAGGAGTCAAAGCATATTGGTAACTATGTATGCAGGTAAAACCAGTAATTTTAATTTATCAGAAACTCAGACTTGTTTTCCGTTTTCAAGGTAGCCTTGAGAATGTGGGTATGAACTACCCACCAATTAACTGTGATAATTAAGGCCGATCAGTCAGAGGAAATAAGTTAAAAAAGTCCGTATCTAAAATGATTTTCAATCCTGTATGTTTTCAGCTGTTGTAATTCTTGACCAGTGTCTTTATCGTGCTCTTCAAGCCATTTACTCTATGTAGATTTATTTTTTTCTACAGTGTTTTGGGTGTCCTGTGTCAGTCTGTAGCTTGGAACCTTTGCTGAATCTCCTCCACCCTCCTCCTTCCTCGGTGGCTTTAATCAGCTCACCAGTCCATATTTCTGTCTCTTCTGCCATGGAAACAAAACCTGTGCTCCCTTTGTTCTTTATTTTATTGCTCATTAAAGTGTCTTGCAGGTTAATCACCTTCAGAGGGATGAGCTTGCAAGTGAGAGCAGTTGTAAGAACGGGGAAAATAGCGTAGTTCCTGACCACAGCCGAGTGATGAAATTCCAGAGCAAAAATTTCATCTCTGTCCTGTGTGTGGAGAAAGGCCAGAGTTTCCACCACGTGGATGTGGACTCTGTAGTGCTCTGCTTTGAGATTATCAGGGCAGTTTACAGATCGGAGTTGTTTATCCAGACCCATGCAAGCAATGATTTGCAGCCTGTCAATAGCTTTAGGCTCAGCTTGCAACCACGAAGGCAGGAAATAAAATTTTATTGCTGACAAGTCATTCTCTTGAGTACTTTTGTGGCAAGAGGTGAATTTGTTGTGCTTTCTTATGATCCCTAGGCACAGAAATAGTAAAGACTTCATCCCCTTCCCCATGCTCCTTTTGTCTGATTTCCAATTCTGATGATAGATTTGAGCAGTCATCCAAAAATTCGGTTAGACATTAGTCTGTAATTTCTCTTTTGTCTATTGGCATTGCTGCTCATCTGGGAAAGAAGGATTCAGTGGCTTTTCTTCCTTTGCCTCCAGGACGCGCTGCTTGTTTTGAAATAGGAGGTTGTGGCTCACTGTTGGAAAGGTGATACTATCAGTAATGGGATAGGTGTGAAAGCAGTGGAGTTGTCTACTCGAACTGCTTGTATTTGGTTCCAAGTTATGACTGGTGCCTGGTTTAATTTTCTGCTGCTGTTTGATAACAGTGCAAGCAATGTTGCTGCTTCTAGAGCTGTCTGAGGAGCTTGTGTTGGGATGGAGCCTGCTGGAAGGGAGAAAGGGGAATTCTCCCATTTAAGCATCAGCTTTTGTTTGTCTAGATGGAATTTGATAGCATGTAAGGCTCAAGTCTCCAGCAGCTGCTGCTTTACATGTTTCCTACCTGTAGCCAGAATGGGGTGTACACTAAAACATAGGTTTTTTTCAGGCAAGTGGCTGCCAGAATATAAGGTCACCTTCCGAATCCAGAGAACTGCTGCAGGAGCTCACGGGTGTCAAAAGGGGGAGTCTTTGTTCTCCTTGTTCTCTTCTCTGCAAGAAGAGGCTGAAGGCAATTGAAACAATCTGCTCTGTCACCAGAGCATCTAAATGGTTCCTACCTGCTGAGCTGAAGAAGTTGTAGAATAACTGGTGGTAGCTGTTGTCTCTGTTATACTTTTGAAAGGAGGATTACTGCTGCCACAGAAGATTGCAGATCAGAATACAATGGAGTTCAGTGGGTTTCTCTTTTTCATCCTTTGTGTTGATGGTTTTGTGCTGTCATTTGTGCCATTCTTGGATGGAAGTATAGGAGAAGAATCCCTTGCCTGGATTCCAAGTGGAGTGTTGAATAGAAGGGTGGCTACTGAAAGAAGTATGTTTGTGTAGAGTCCTGTACTACTACATCTCTCATCAGAGCTTTTGGAAGAAAAACTGAAAGCAGGAAACCCCCCCGGTACTTCCGCAGAACAAAGGCTGAGGAACTGGGGTGATGGTCACAGACAGAGCAATTCTATCCTTTAACAAATTCTTCACTATATAATCTAGGTTTTGAGGTATCACTGATCCTTTTTTTGTGAGACCTACAAATGCCTTGCTTCAGACACATGATGCTGAAGGGATACACTTGTTCATCTCCATTCTCCTTTTCATCCCCAGTCCTCTTCCTCATTTTGACAGGTCTTGTGCAAGAGTCCATTTCACAAGACTTATGACTGTGTAGGGAGGTCACATTGGTCAGATTGGAGATGCTTTCCCTGGAATATAGAGAAAGCTTTTCATTCACAGATTTCCTAACCGTAGGAACTGAGCAGTGAGTTGCACAGCCATTCTTAAGTAGTTTTAGAAGAGGCTAACCAGATTTATGAGGAAATCCGCAGTCATATGTGACAATCTTGTGATAAAGGTTTTTCCTGTGACCATAACAGATGAAAGGTCAGCAACACTTTTGGGCCCCATGCACATAGTGTGGTTTGTGAGGGGAATGTTCTCTGAGGTCAGGTTACATGGCTTACAGTGCAGACACCTCATCCTCTGCCATCTCCTGGTTGCTAGAGCTTTGTCTTAAAAACAGTGCTTCTTACAAGTTCTTCTCCTTAGAAGCCCCCCACTAGCTTCAAATCTCGCTTCTGAACATGCTTCCCTTGTGGGAGCTCTGGTTCCACAACCTGCTGAATCTGCTGAGGATCCAGCTTCAGTAACCTTAATTTTGTAAGGAAACTTGACACCAAAATAGTCTGGAAAAAAATAAAAAAGGCAGATGTTACAGATGTAGACAAAAAATGTCAACGTACCATTTGTTCCTTCTCTCATTCACTTTACAGTCCCTGAGAGGTGTTTGGTATTTATTCAGTGTCCTGGATCTTTGTTCCCTCTTGTGCTGTTCATCTGTGTTTTTGTGATGCTGGTACCTGCCTTGTGCGTGGGGTGCGTGCTCCTCTTGTAGCTGTGCATTCCACTTGAATCAGTCCAAGGACAGTGGAACCAGAGCTTTGCATTTTCTGTGGAGTACAGGATTGTTAACAATGTACCTCTCCTTTAAGAAATCTTCATTCTCCTCAGAGGACAGGATGTTTCCATTGTTCAGTGGCTCTCCACAGCTCCCTTTTCAAAGTCGAGTGCCTTGTTCCAGTGCTGCATGTACATAGTCAGAGCAGTTCACAGGACACACACTATGCAGCTGCCTCCAGAAAATGCTTCACTAAAGTGATTTACATGAGATGACTTGTGTTCAGTCACCTGACAAGCGTGCAATCTCCATGGCCTTTGCAGCTTTGCTGTCTGGCTGGTAACAAAGCTGCTGGAAGGCGGTCGGTGAAGGGAAGTGGGTTGTGGCTGCATGAACAACTCTTCTATCTATAGCCCTGTCCCTGTGTGGCTGGAGAGGCTGGCAGAGACTCTCACTGCTGTGAGTCATGGGCTGACTGTTCCGTGATTCTCTCAAGTATCCCGGGATGAGAGCTGACTCCTCACAAAATCCCCTTTGGGGTTGGTGGTGCAATCCCCAGCATGCTGTGCTCTGACACGTCACAGGAATGAATTACGTCTCTGGCAGGAGCATTTGCTGGAACTTCTAAGTGCTTGAATATTACCACAGAGCTCATCATGCCCCTGTGATGTTGAACATGATGTTTAAGTCTCTTGTTCATCTTCAGTTTGACAGAGGGAGGAGCATTATTTGGATGGAAGGAGAATAAATTACTCAATGAGTGTAAGCCACTCTCAATCCAGAAAATTGTTGTAGCCACGTATAATGTACACACAATTATTGGCTGAGCTCCATATTAATGCCAGTTCAAAACATATTTTCTGTCCTAGTTATTTATTGCTTTACCAGAAAAAAAACTCCACAATTTAGATCACTGAAACAGAAGGTTGTTCCTTGCTAGTGAAATCCTTAAATTCTAGGCAGCAAGATGGATTCTTCTAGTTTGAGTGTCACATTATACCAGAAGAAGGAATTAATTCATCATATATAAAAATATCAGCAGATAAAAAGACTAGGTTTAACTTCTTGTTTTGTTCTTTCTTTAAGAGAGAAAATACTAAAGTGCTAGAGTTAGGAAATTGTGCTTTCTCTGGACAACAGTATTCTCTTGAAAAATACTGCAAGCAATAGGTAAGCATGTAGCAGCTATTTTGGGGTTGGTAATGAGCAGTGGATATTAATACATTTTTCATTACTTGTTTCCAGGACTGTAGGTTAATGGAGTCGATATTGTAGAACCACATCCTGTCTGGTTGAAAAGGATGGGATTATTAGCCAAGTCTGTCTCTCTCTGACTTTCTTGTGAAGGCAGGAATTGCTTTGTGCCAGGCTGTCTGACAGTGTTGCTCAAAAGCTCTTCTGTCACATGTTCTACCTTCTACCAAAGGCATTAGCTCCTTTTCTGAGAGGTCAAAATGAATGTTAGAGTCTGTGAAATCTGAAGGTGTTTTTTGGACGTGGTTTTGATGACTTTTGATGTCAGTGCTTTCACCACAGGCTGCTAGTAACAAGCAGTTGATGCAAAACACTGGCATCTTATTTACCTTACTTTGTGTCAGGCATCTCTGATGTCTCTTTTGGGTGCTTACATGGTCAAAGCGGATGTGTGTGTTCACTGAAGGTGGTAAATTTGTAACATCCTCGCTGAGGTTGAAAGGCAAGTTGCTATACGCAGAATTATACTAGAGGTTATTTGCATGTAATATTCAAAGAAGAGCAGGCTTAGAATTTACTGTCTGCTAATGTTGATCTGTTCTTTTGATTTTGGCAATGTGCTGCATATGAATCATATTTAATGGCACAGAGAAGGCACTGCGCTCTGTGAGGCAATGAGGCCGTGCGTATTGCATCTGTTTGAGTCAGCAGCCAGCGTGTTCTGCTGCAGCTCTTGTCGGAACAGTCTGGAGGTTATTTGAGGGTATGGTGAGTCACAGTAGTGCCTTCTTCACTGATCATTAGCTTACAGGGTGACATGCGGCTGTAGCACAAACCTTTGTTCCTTTGGGTGTAAGAAAACTATATAAAGTAAAAAAAGTGTCATTGCTTGAAAAGAAAAAGATTTCTGGTTGTGAAGGGGGAAAACCTTCTATAGTACAAGTACGTCAAATTTCTAGTTAGTGAGAGGACTCACTTGCAGGTGGGAAGATTTCCTTATTGTGGCCAAGGTCAAGCCATATAATTTCTGTAGGGCTTGCACCTTCTTTAGAAACAAATGTGGCTGATGCATCCCTAATACTGTATGTGAGCTGCCTGCTTGAGCTGAGGGCAGAGTTCTTAAAACATAAGGCCAGAATATCGTAGGAAGCATGACATTAATTACTTGTTAATTCTGGTTGTGGCCACCTCTTCTGTACAGTCCTGTGAAGAACAGTGCAGGTGTCAATTCATTCCAGTTTCATACAACCATTAGGGGAAAACCTACAAGCAGCTGAAGTGAGAAGTGCTGTCACTTCTCTTCCTAAAGTGGTAAGTGCAGTGAAAGCAGAGAGGCCAGCTGGGTTTGACCATAAAAAAAGCATGCTTCCTTTTAGAACAAAAAATAAAACCCGTGAATCCTGAGTACCAAGGCTTGTCTACCACATAATTATGATGCTCATTTACATAGTCTTTCATCTCCTCCTAGGGACTGGTCTGAACAGTCTTCTGCTAAAAACTGTTCCAGCTTCTGTGGTTGCCTTGCAGCACAGGTTTTTAGTCTCCTTAGCTCAAAAGGCATCTGAGGAGGTAGGTTGGTTTTGAGCAAGGTCTTCTCAGTTTGTGTTCGATGGCAGCCTGCCAGAGTTTCTGGTTCGTCGATTACCAGGAGGCTTGGCTTCTGAGCAGCAACACATTTGGTATTCGATTTTGAAAGCTCAGGAAGATCCTCATCTTAGGCTATCATTTTGTTTTAGAAGAGGGATATTTTAGAGTAAGAGAATACACATGGTTCCAGACAGGAGCCCCCAAGCCTGCTGCTCTTCCATTCACTTCATTTGGTTTGTAAGTGAAATCATGGAAGTTCAGCATAGACTTGTGATCTCTGTGGGGTCACTATACTTGGCACATGATGGAGTTCCTGTAATATCAGTTTCCATTCTGAGTTTAGGAGATCACAGACCAAACAACTCATACATTTTAAGCCATTATACAGGTTACGAAGTCAGCCATTGAAAAATTTGAGAACATTTTGTTTTCCTGTGTGGATGAGGCGAGAGGATTCACCTATGCAGATTTTCAATCCTCTGCTCCTGAGCTTAAAATTAAAAAAAAATAAAATCTAGAGCTCAGGAGCAGAGGATTGAAAATAAATAAAATTGTACTTAAAGTTGCATATGTAATGAAAAGATGCCTAGTATTCTTTCTCAGTCATCTCTCAAAATCCAGCTGGTAGGTGATACTGTTGACATAAGAACTGTTGTAAGATGGTCCTTACCTGGAGCCCAGTGATTCATTGTGCATTTCCCATCATTCTCAAAATCTTGAGTATTTTAAAATTTTAAGTGATGTGAAAGTGATGTGTTTTTATTCTCTTTTCTGCCCATTGTCCTGTGATGAATGCTGGGAATTGTCCAGAACATGCTTAGTCCTAAAATCTGAGAAGTTTACTTAACTAAGATAGGCAAAAGGTAGATGAACAAAACTTTCTGTGGAGTTGTACGAGATACCGTGGTGGAATATAGCGGAGAGCACAGTAAGAGATGTAATTTAATAACTGTAGCTAAGGTGCAGTTGATTAAATTCTGTGTTATGTGAAATACTCTGCAGTGTCTTTTAGTTATTCTGTATAAAAGTTCTTTAAATACTTAAAATATTCAGAGACCAGATTTTTACTGTGTTTTTGTTGCAGTTGAAAAAATAAAAAGCTGAGCAGATAGTATCTTGGTACATGGTATATTAGATGTTAATCAGGAATTGAGTTCTTCCTTTCTATCACCGATGCTGTAAAAATAGAAATGATCAGATATTAATATTAGCATCACTTTTAAAAGTATTTACTTTAGGCCAAGTGTTACATAAGGCTTATTTCTAGTACTCCTCAAACACAATTTCTGCTCTACTTTTAATGCCAAAAATAGTTGTCCAGTTAAAAAGCACTAATGATGAGTACAGCTATACCTTTGTTTCCCAGATTTATAAAAATTCCCATCGATAATGTTGTGCATTCAGATGAAATAGCAGTCGGGTCAGTTGATAGTTTTACACCAGGACAGCACAGAATTCCAGCGCGCATTTAAACTCTGAAAGAAAAAAATATTTTTATTTATACTAAAAGCCATTGTTGGAGAATAATGTCCCCCTTTCTGTCCAAAAGAGATTAGCTGATAGATGCTTGATGGGATGTTGTTGCCATTAAGAATGTGCTCTTACAATCTAGAACCTTATAAATGCTGTCTCTAAATGTGCAGGAAATATAAAGGAAAATTTTCCTTGGCTGAAGTGTATAGGGGTCTTTTGTATGATCTTGAAAATAGTATCAGTGTATTTTTCTCCTGCTCAGTCTGCATTTTTACAAGCTGCTTTGTTGGCAAACATCCCTTTGAACAGCCTCAGGAAGTATTTTCATGTGAAGTTCACCTAAGGCAATGATTCAAAATGCTGTTCTGGTGTTTGTGCAGGACACCAAGGTGAGATTTATCAACACACAAAGTCTTTGTAAAAAAGAAACTGGAAAAAGTATGGCTTCTCTCTGCTAAAAGGTATGGATTTCTGATGGTCTAAAGATACTGTATGCTTGCGGATTTCCTCATTGCGAGCCAGCAATTGGCCTGCTGTTTTTTATAATCATATCTTTTGATGCTCTCTCGCACATTATTTCTAATTTCAAATGTTTATGAACTTGGAATTCCATTGAAGAAAGAAGTTCATTGGTCAAACTCTCCTATTTAATGTACAACGCCCTGAAGTGCTGTCATTCAGAAAGCATTGCTGCCACTCTTAAAAAATTACTTTTGGTACTGGAATATCACTGACACTCTGGAATAATTAAGTCTGAATGCACACTTGATGGTTACCAAGCATTTTAGCATGGTTTTAAAGAGCAGGAAGCGGTCATGTGCCCTTAATTGACCTTAGCTGTGGCCTGCTGTTTCTGTTTCTTGCATAGCAGCAAGCAGTAGAAAAAAGAGTAAGAATAAAGACAAAAGCAACCCCCCAAATTCTGTTACTGTGGAGGTGAACCGTGCACATCTACCTGGCACAGTGAATGCAGTCTGCTTACCTCAAGGATTGTATAGTAGAGTGAAGTCAGTCAAAAGAAAATATTGAGAAAGCAGCAACTTCCCCACAGGAGGCTCAGATGGGCTTGTGTTCTCCAGCTTGGAAGAGGGCTGGTGGTAGGGGCAGACTTTTGTGTGGCTACGAATGCCGCTGAGGTAGCACATCAAAAATGATTGCCTTGAGTACCAGTGGATGCCCAGTGAAACACTGGAACAGCAGGTTCCCGACAAGCCAAAGGAAGTACTTTATCCACAAAGGGAATAATAAAGTTATTGCCTTGTTGCCCTTGCCGCTGAATGCTATGCTGTGGTGGTAAAAAATGTACATGGATACGGCAAGCGGTTATGCTGAGTCAGGGAGAGGACAATGAAATAGGATGCATACTCCGGCTCAGGAAGTTGGTCCCTAAACTGCTGTTTGCCAGTAGCTGCTGGATCATTCCATGGGCCCCTTTCTGTTTGCGAGGAGGGGGAAGTGTGTGAACTGTTGAAACCAGGCAGTGATTCACTCTGACCTAGTGTCACTGCTCATATTCTTGTGAATGAAGAGATGGGAATAACAGTAGTTACCAGTTCCTTCTGCTGTTACACACTGCTTAGACAAGACTTTGCCAACACCTTCTTTAGGAAATATTTTTTTTTTTTTAGGTTTGATTTTTTTTTCCCCTTGCAACGTCTTCTGACGTAGCGTAGGGAGCTATATATTTGGTCAGAGTGGGAATTATGCTGTTCTGTTTCAACATGCTGCCTTGGAAGTTTGATGCCGCTTTGTGCTCCTGCATTAAGATGAACAGCTCCTTCTGTAGTCATTTAATCTTCCTCAATGAAGACAGAATAGATGATGTTAACAGCACCAAAAAATGAAAATGTAAAGTTAAATTTCAGTGCCTTTCCTAGTTTTTTTTCCTTACCCTTACTAGCACCAGAAGTTGATGAAAATTGCTTCAGAAGCCACGTCAGTTGTAAACTCCCATTGCTCTCCCCAGTGTCCTCGTGACCATCCCAGCTTTAATTCTGTAGCATTAGTTGCTATGCGTGGCCATGGGTATTTGTCAGCCTAAAGTGTTTCTTACCTTAGACTTCAAAGCGTGACATGTTATCGCAGTGGCTTTCTGAGAAATGAAAGTTTCATCTGTGTCTTTGTGACCAGTTAGAAGTATATTTTCCAGGAAAGAAACCCAAACCGATACAGCAAGACAAAATAATCTGTAGTTTTCAGCTTGTCATTTTCATGGTTTGGGCAGGAAATCTGTGTAATCCCTACATTTGGACATGGTTTATTTGGAGTTTTGGAAATGCAAGGTCTCTCTTCTAGCCTGAATTAGTTTATGTAAGAAGAAAACCCAAGCCCAAACAATAAAGCTGTTACTGAGGGTTAGCTTCAAAGTCATTGTATCTCAGACTGTGTTGGGGGCTGCCACTTGCATCTCTGTGAAACAGAGACGAGACCAGTGTTTCATCAGTTCCTAGATGGCCTTGTACACGCAGAACCTCATCAACCTTGGGCATTTCATATGAAGGACTCTTCAGCTTGAATGTACAGTTATCCAGAGCTGCTCTGTGCACCTTGAAGAGAAAAATAGAGCTACTTGTAGGCAACTTTCAGCCATCAGTCGCTGTTTAATAGACGTGTGCAATCAGCTGCTTTCCAACCATCAGAAAAAGCAGAGTTAGTGAGGATGGCAGATGAAGAAGATACTAGCTAACCTGATCGCTGCATTAGCTGCAACAAAGCCTTGCCAAAAAGAGGGCTTGAAATCTCCAGTACTGAGAGAATTGTGATGCGAGGAAGCAATTTTTACTTTTGAAAAAAATCAGAAGTTTGCTCTACTACAACAATCATTGCCACAAAGTTTCCTGAATAAAGTCTTCTGTAAGCTATTTTCAAGGAATGGTAGTCTATGATCTTCCTGTATGCACTTGTTGGCTGTCGTCTTCAGCCTTCATCTGCCGTCCTGAATGTTCTCAAATAACAGGAACGTGCATTTAGCTTTTATGTACAAGGTGCAAATCCAGAGACCTTTTGGCGGAGCAGTTCAGGTGAGCCCCGGGCCATCTCCTGTGCCAGCAGCCAGGCTGTGCAATTCCTGTGAGGATCGTCAGGCTGCTGCAGCAAGATCATCAGCACTGCATAAACTGTACCAGGCACTTAAAATTTCACAGGTACAATAGGCAAACATGCTACCTGGCATGCTTTGTGTTTTCTGATAGTAGCGTGGATGTTTTGATAGCAACTCTGCATGTTGAGACCTGTGATTAAAAGCTGCTTTTTTCAGCCCCACCTTGGGTTGCTTTTGTCAGTCAGTGTTTCTCATGTTTGAGGTTTCTCAGGTGGGGTGATGATATTTGTAGAGCTGGAAGAGGTTTCTCCAAACATTGAGGAGTGTGAAGGGGTAATGCAGGTAGCAGTTTGGTCTGCTACATCACACCTGCAGTTTTGAGGAAGGCAATATCTTTATTTTTTCCCTTTAATAATTTAATAAACCCCCATGTTTGGTAATGAAGCCCTGAAATGTGGTGTGAATGTAACAAATGCAGGGACATCTACTTGCTTCTTGAGAGAAGCAGAAGCAGTAGATTGGGAAGTTACAAGAGGAACTATAGACTGCAATAAAAGAGTAAATGCCAAAACACATGACTTCTCAGGGAGCCGTGCCAGCATCAGTCCAACAGAAGACTTCTTGTAGGGAAAAAGAAGTGTGCAGTTGCTTACCAGCCTAGCCCTGGACTTCCTGGCTTTTGCGATAAGGTTAAGATTTCCTCACATCAAAAGCATGCTAGTAAAAAGGATGTGAATTTTTACTACTTGCAAACAGAGGAGGCCTGCTGATGTGTTTAACATAAGGGCCCTGCAATGGTGTCTGCTTCTGTAGGACAGAAGCACTTACTAAGGCAGTTTTAGGGACGGAGAGCAGCTTTTGTGACCCTTGTAAGCAGCAGCATCAGAGCATTCCCAGTGCCGCACAGGGCTGCGTGTGAGGTTTTGTTCCATACCACGGTCCCACACAAAGCTAGTAGGATCATGCAGGCACCATCATCAGCCGGCTGTTGCTGTTACTTTTGCAGTATGAGCAACTCTAATGGAAATAGATGAGTTTCATGGACAGACTCTTGCCGATGTAGCACAATTGTCTGTTAAGACTAAGAAGGTAGATAATCTACAGTTTAGGAAAATAATTTGAGGTGGAAGTTAGTTTCTCTTTGCTTATCAAACAAATAGATTTCCATGGTAAGCTTATTTGTACAGTACATGGGAAAAAATTAATCTGGTTATTTCTTCCCAGACCTGTGTTAGTTCATTTCTTAGTATAGGAACACATCTTTTTCTAGGTATGCTTTTCTGAGAAGCAGCTAATCATGCTTAATGCTCTTCAGTATAACCTATCTTCTTTTTCTTAATGTATCATGGGAAAAAAAGGAGTCACTCATTCACAGACATGAGTTTTATCTGAGTAAATTGATGCTATAACACAATAGACCTTTTATTGTAAGGATCTTCTGAATAATTTTTTCTTACTTTAACCATTGAAAAGTTAACATTTACTATAACTTGGTGGTACCTACAAGAAAATACGTTATGGGATCATTTTATTTTTAAAAACAAACCTAATATTTAGTTTAGTAAGTTTTGATTGGTCCCATTTCACCCTTTTTCCCTCTAAATATGAGAATTGGACCATTTTAATGAATAAATTTAAATGTTTCTGAAATTGACGGTCATCTGGGCTCCACTTTTAGTGTGGGAAAAACTGTAGTTGCTTCAGATGTCCCAATGCAGTAACTGTTGTCAAAACAGACTGCCCATGGGAAATTGTTTTGCAAAACTTGGTACAAAATCTCTCCTCTCTGGATTAAATGCTGCCCTTCACTGCAGACTGTACAAACTTCAGAGCTGATGGCCGATACCGTCTAAAATTCAGTACTTGGTGCTGTGAAGAATAACACTCATTGTTCTAATGCAAGTGTTTTCCCCCCTAATCAGCTGTAATAATATGGCAGAGGTAGAAATAGCTTTCATTTCCAGCTGAGAAGTCCGTCTGCATTGTCTAGTGCAGTTTGGTTTACTATCAACTGTTGTTGGATGTTTGAGGTCATCACAGAACTGTACTTCTTGGCAAAATAAACTGTTCCTAAAACACAGAGAAGCCTCATGGAAACCTTCCTGGAGAGGCCAGGATTGGTTCCTTTCCCCAGCAGAGTGCGGTTTTGCTGCAGACACAGGAGGTAGGAGGCAGAGGTTCAGGTTCCTGGTTCAGAGGGAGACATAACGAAAACCGCTCTGAAACAGCAGGAAGAGGATCTTGAAACTGGGCTTCCCTTTTCAAACATTGACATTCATCTGCTCCACTGCCCATTTGCACAACAGGCAGAGAAACTAATAAGCAATTTAGTAAACATTAGAGTGGCAAAAGTTGTCATGGAACAGGACTGATTTTCAGACAGAAACCGTGCAGTTTGTTAACAGGTGTCTTTTGCTAATATGTAAAAACTGAAGGAACTCAAACTGTGTAAGCATTCAAGAATACTCCCCACCCCAATCCACCTGAGGGGACATGGAGGGAAGCTCTGGAGTAAAAAGCTGAAATAGCTGTTTTGCACATAATGCAGAATCTGGTTTGAGATTCGGTGTGTTGAATTCCCCTGTTGGTAAGCTAAAATTCAATTCTTGCTCATGCTTTTTCATTCATAAAGTGATAAACAAAATACATTAAAGTATATTTATCCTTCCCATAGGAAGCATTCATAGACATCAGTCTTTTGTATGGAGTGTCCCTCTCTTAAATATTTAAGAGAGTTTAATTTAAAAAATGGATGAGGGAGAAAAAAGTTAATTCCGTGCACTTTCAGAACTGTGTTGAATGCGGGCTGAGTACCCACTGCCTGCTCTGGTATGGAGCACAGTGAACAGGGTGCTGGCATACCACGGTTACTGCAGCTTGGCTGGCTTCTGCTTTCCAACCACATGGCTACAAAGCACTGTGTGAGGGAGCAGCTGTGCCTCTGCCCTCTGGTTCCTGCTCTACTGCTAAAAATCAGGTTATGGTTGACCTTCTGCAGCACAACACCTCCCCAGCAAAGTCTGTGTGACTATATATATATGTTTTCTCTTTCCTATCCTTCTCAGGTTACTTTGGTCCCTAAAATGTAATTTTTAGCCCAATGTTAAGAGTTCTCTGTTCAGAAAAGCTAGACTGTGCAACAGAATGTCATTGTCAATGAATTATGCGTTTTATATTATCGGAATTATTATAATCTTGAGTTCAGTGGATGTGTCTGCATCATAGAGAAAGCACTTCTGTAAAAGATCTTAGTTTTTATATGTGAGAAGTAGAGCTACAAGGTATTACCAGATGGGAGAACAAAAAGAATGAGCTTCACTTTTTCTCTAAAATAATTTTGTCTGAAATAATGTGACTGAAGGTGGAGTTGGCAAGACGGCTTAAGAGGAAGGCAGACAAGTATTGCAGCAACCTGCCAATGTTCTGCTAAATGTTTAAACATCTCCTCATGGCTATATGGCCAAATGTTAAGATAACATGTGCATGGTATTGGGAATTAGATTTTTCCAGCTTAATTAATTGTGTTGTTCCAGTCTTGTGGCTAATTCAATATGTTAATCCTTTTTTTCTCTCCTACTGCATACGTATGAATCAAAGTAGAATCTGATGTGAAGTCCATCACACTCTGCACAGCACAGCTCTTTGAGTACCACAGCTCTGGCTTTTTTTTCTACTTATTTGTCTTAGAGGATCTTAGTGTCTGGTTAAAATTGAAATGGAAAGTTGGATGTATTTGGAATGGTACATCTGGAGTTACTGGATGTTTTAGATACTAAATAAATGAGTTAGGGTCACCTTGACTATTTTTAATAAATGCAGACTGGGAACATTTCTGTGACAAAGAAAATGAGACAGAATGAAAGGCAAAAATTAAGCAGGAGAAATTTTTGCTTATAGCATCTACTTTAAAATACTGTGTATCATTTAGAAGGATCAACTTTCTAAAGTCTGGGTCAATGACCAAAAGTGAAGGAATGGCTGAAGTGTTGCAGGGTTTGGGGGGGTGGGGGGGTGGGGGAGCAGAAGTGCAGTGGAAGAAAAATCCTCAATATTTTTGTGAAATAACAGGTCGAGTAGCACTTGTGGGAGAGCTCGTGTGTTTTCCTGGATTGACAGATAGAGAAGGAATTAAACTGTTAAGCTTTAATAATGCAAATTCTTCTCCAGGTCTGAAATAGAAGTGTCAATCTTCATCCTTAGACCATAATAACTCCAACACTACTACTATAACAGATATCTGGTGTCATTATAATGTTTTAATTTCATTTCTGTTTGATAGGTCATAAATAAAAATGTGATAATGGAATGAATAGCTTTCTCCTTTTAATTTCTTCAAAGATCTAGAACTTAACTAGTTAAACTTCACTTTCCAATTTCATATGCCTCCCATCTACAAGATTAGTTTTAATTTTGATGTTATAATTAAATTTGATACTCATACTCATTACATAAATTTCTTTCACTTCACACTCTTTTGCCACCCATACGTTCAGGAGCTTCGGCACCAACTTCATATGAGTTCTTTTGCCCTTCAGCTGAAAGCACATTACTATCCTCAGAAGAAAGGTGGTGCTTCTAAATATAGAAACCTAATTTAGGTTCTGCTGTGACAATGAGTGGTCCATTTCTTTTTCATTACACTGATGGGGTATTTATTTCTGAAGTCCATTGTTACTTAAGTCATCTTTTAGCTTGAAGGCAGAGAAAAAGTTGCCAGCAGGGGGGAAGGCACAGTTCTTGTAAACATAAGTTATGTTTGAGAGATTTTCCGTAGCCAGAATATCTCTGTTCCATCTCCCGAAACTGGTGATTGTATTCTGTTATTGGACCCATTGTTATAGCCACCTAATACAAAGTGTCTTGTCTTCTGCTGAAACAAACTCAAACTGTGGATGTATTTTTCCTTATGGCCCTCCTCCCCCCCTTTTTTTTGTCAGGATTAGCAGATTTACAGAGGAACTGACAGATAAACTGTTTCAGAGGCTCATGTTGACTGGGGGAGAGAAGTGAAACATTCCTAGGCAGATATGCTAGTGATTTTTTTTTTTTCTTTTTCCATAAGGAAAGGTAGAAGCAGCTCTCTTTTTTTCTCAAGAAGTTCTTATTTTTTATATTGATAGCAAAACATCCCCACTTCCTTTTTGTACCAGAACAGGTTTGGGGGATGGGGAGCGGGGAGGCTGTATTTTGCTTTTTATAGGCCAAATGGCTCTGTGATTCACAGCTGGGATTTTTGACCAGAAATGGGTCATTCATTTTATAGATTCTCCTGGAGCAATTCAACGTACGATGCTATAGCACTAAGAAATGGGAGAGGGAGTGTCCTAAAGATTTAGTGCTTGCCCTGTTGTCTGGCTCCATTTGTAGGTCTTGGTCTGAAAGAGCTCTCAGAGAAAAGTAAAAACCTGTCAGTGAGAATTTCTCTTTTGTTCCCTCATAACCTTGCTAATGTAAAGCTACTTCTTGTTGTTTTGGGGATGGGGAAGGAGTTAAGTTCTTCAAATCATTTTACAGAGATGAGAATCTAAAGACCTAAGAGAGGCTTTGTTTTAAACTTCCATCTGTTGCTTGTTTTATATCTTGAATAAGCACAGATTGAGGATATCTTAAATAGGGGTCAGGAGAACCAGAAACTTTTGAATTGTCCTAGATTTGATGTCTGGTTTATTGATAGTTTTCTATCAGTTACACCTGTTGGGCCAAAAAAGAATAATTTAATTTAAAAAAATCAAATGAAATGCTGTTACGAGAAATTGAGCATGATCAGGAGAATTTAAAAAAAAAATAAATTACAGGAGCTGTACGAAGTTGCAAGGCAAAAAATACATTGTTCTTCATCCTCACATAAGCATGCTGTGTCTTGCAAGTGGCAAGTCCCCAGAAGTGACACAGGTCAGGGAAGGGAGGACTGTGTCAAGCAGTACGGTGTGTGGAGAGGGTGGAGAGCACATGGGTGGTTTCTGCTTTGACGCCTCTGAGAACAGGCAATACTTCTATAAATGAAATAGCACTCCTTCCCGTCATTTTGGGGAGCAGGGGTCCCCGAAGAAGGCCTGTTTTCAGTGACAGAGAGAAGGCAGTAAGGTAGAGAGAAGCTTAACTCTTCATTTTATCATTTAGTATTTAAGCATTGTACAGAGTGAAGCTGGTTTTACCATACTGATTTGCAAGTGGGTTTTGTGGCCCAGGTACAAAAAAAACCAGTGAGTGGTCTTAATAGAAAAGAGAGGAATGTTGCCCGGTTTCTAGGTGCATTTCCAGCTTCCAAGGGACGTGTGTGGTGGGAGTAGACAGAGCTTTGCATTCCTGTTAATCCATTGCCAGCTGTTGTGCCTGTTCACTTTTCCTTGCCCTTCTGGTAGTTCTTTTGCATTAGTGCTGGGTGCCAGCACTGTGGGGGACACTTCATGTTGTAATCTTTGAGGCCCTGGCCCTCGCTAGTAAAGGATGGTGGTTGCCAGGAAAGGAAACAGCCCCTTGCTTGCAAGCATTTCTCAGTTAAACATCTGTGAATCTGTTGTGGTTTTTTTTTTTTTTTTGAGGCCTCTAGCAGTGCCAGATTTGGATAGGCTTCCACAGGAAGAGCCAAAGTAGACATCTTTGACACATCCAGTCTGTCATAAAGCATCGAGATTTTGGTAGAGGCCAACAAAGCCAGCGTAGGACCCTTTCCTGGGAGGTTGGGAAGCAAATCTTGTTTCTTGAGGTTCATTGTTTGATTTGAATGTAATTATGGACAGCATTTGAACTTGAGTGTGAGACCGATTCTTGCAGGTGGCCACATCTGAGCTAAATGAAGGGCTGAAGCTCCTTTAGACAGAAGGTTTCAAAAGTTAAGGAGCTGCTGTGCAACTGTGGAGTATATCAAGGGAGTTTAGTGTGTGTCTTTTTTGAGGCAAGGACTTGAAAGAGATGAGAGTTAATAATCAAGGGAGCAGTGGAGGGAAACTGGAAAATGGCAGATTTAATAAAGATGACTAAATATAGTATGCATGAAATCACTAATACAGTTCAGAAGTGAAAGGGGGGTGGGGGAACAAAAGGGGGGAGGCTCAAGATGCAGCTGGCGATGAGGCTGGAACTTAAACCAGATCTAAGAATGAAGAAAAGGCTCTGTTGGCTGAGGAATTGCAGACTTCTTGGTGGGACTTCTGATGTTGCTGAATGGAAAGATAAGGAAGAATGTGAAAGCTGAGAAAGATCCTGAAGGGATTTGAGTGGGAGTGGGAAGGAAAGACTCCCTCATTAGCCTTCACGATAGGATAAAAGACACCACATAGTCTACCATGGTGGATTACAGATGTGCATACCGGAGACACATAGAATAGATGGTCTGATAATCTGAACTGGAATTATGGTCCCTAGAGGAGAGAGCCCTGAGGAGATCACTCTTACAGCCAGGCTCTGCCCCCAAGTACCTAGAAAAATTGCCTTTAGAGAACAAGGGTGGAGCAAGCTGGGAAACAAGTTTTGACCAACCTCTGCAACTTGCATTCAGGCTTTAGCTCTCAGCAGACAGCTGTCAGGGAAAGCTTTGTTTCTGTCTTAGAGTGTGGAGAAGTGCCAGCGAGTAGAAGACTGCTAAGGGAAAAGGGAAAGAGCTCCAAGATTAAGGAAAATGATAGTCAAGCATTGCAGTTAGGGAAGGGTTTTCACTGGATAATGGGATATGGTTACTAAGAAACAATTGCGATGTTGTGTATACATGTTGAGAGGCCAGACAACAAAATGGAGAAATCAGAGTTTCTGATACAAGTTGGGATATAAAACGTTTGAGTATCAGAAGCATGGTAGCATGCTCTTAATAAGTGGACTGGATGTATTTAAAGTTAAGAAATAACTGAACAAAAGCAAAAGTTGTGCAGTTTGGCTCAAAATCACCTTGGAGAAAGATGACAGAAGGAGTAAAGAATTTGTTGTTAGCCCCAGGGTTTCACTTGAATAGGGATAGGGATCTCTGTACTGTAGTTAGATAAATACTGCTTGCTATGAGATGGTTTACTTTCCCAGGTAGAGATGAGAGAAGAAATGATAGAGGCAGGGTATTCCTGGATGTAATTGCTGGCAAGTTTCTTCCTTAAACTAGTCACTGCATCACCAGGAAACCAGCATTGCTTCATACTGCATTTTGAAAAGTAGTGAGCCTATTCTAGAAAATAATTTTGCTCTGAGGATTCTGTTTCATTTTATGCTTAATCAGCTGCAGAAAGAGCTGGCTTCACTCTTTCTGTCCCTGTGTAGCTGATCCTAGCAGTCATGCAGCCAAGGTATGAGTTACATCAGCAAGGTG
Source organism: Cuculus canorus (assembly GCF_017976375.1). NCBI lineage: Eukaryota > Metazoa > Chordata > Aves > Cuculiformes > Cuculidae > Cuculus > Cuculus canorus. Next base: position 9,072,444 of record NC_071407.1, read on the forward strand.
ACTTTAGAGAAAATGAGTCAGTTGGGGTGGGAGGTGAACTCTGCTGGATCAGCTGCCAGAGAGGGGAGAGCAAGTACCTGGAGCTGGTGAGGGTTCAGGACCTTCCTGGTCACTGGCAGTTTTCAGTCAGGTTAAATGGAACTTAAAATCACACCCTTTGTAATCATGATTTGATTCAGCTTGAAATACGTGACGAAATATAGGAAAGTTGGTTTGGAATTTAGGTTTTGAATCTTAGTGGCAAATTTAATAAGCAAAGTTCATCATAGGAGTAAGGAGCCTGAGATCTCAGTTGTTTGAACTCACGGACACATAAAATTTGTCTGGAAACTGAATTCCAAATAAGAATGAGTTCTCCTGGTCTGCAGACCAAAATGTATGAACTTTGGTCTTGCAAATGATGCAAAAACAAATAAAAAGAATCTTCTGTGTGATGAGAAGGGTAGAGAATAGCAATAATATACAACTAAAACAGTAAGTATTTTTTGCTTGATTTTCAGTAAGGATGATGATAACTACAGAGGAGGAAAAGGCAAGATGTATAATGAGAATAAGAGAATGGAAATTACAACAACCAGAAGGAACTTAAGGATCGTAAAATACTCAGACCAAGAGAAATTTTCATCTCAGAATTAGGAAAGAATTAGTGCTGATCATAACTATTTTAGCTAATCTTTGCTTTCAGTGTGGTACCAGGGATTGAAGAAAGTAGTGCCAACATAAGGTAGGGGAAAGGAAGAATGATGTGAGTATTTAAAAGGCTGTCAGTCTGCCCTCACAGTGTGTAAAGCGTTGGAAGGCATTTTTTTGAGGGAGAAAAAAAAAAAAAAAAGAAGAGTCAAGGACATGGGAGATTAAAGGAAGTGAAGTAAAATACAATGTACCTACTTCATAGAGCGAGTTTTAGTGACCCAATGCCTCTTTTTCAGAAGAATTAATATTGCAGACAAGGAAGGCCAGCGTGCGGCCTTGAGGTCAGGCATGATCTGCTAGAACCCTTCCCAAGGTCTGCAGGTAAATCTTCCTGTTCAGCTCCATTGGTGGGAATATGCAGACTGGGATTAGTGTGGGTGGAGAGGTAGGTACCTCGTAGCAGTGCCACAGTATTGCTGCCGGAGAGCAAGAGACCCTTTCGCATTGTGGCCCCAAAGGACCAGCAGTTTGCAGCTGCTGAAAGAAGCCAGAAAGGAGGTGATGCTGGTTGGAGAAGCTGGGCAGAGGCGCAGATGGCGTAATAAAAGCAGACTTAAATATAGCATTAATTTGGGCATGTGTTTCTAAATGGTGTTTTATTTGGTAGAGGTAAATGACCCTGCAGATACTCTAGAATCATAAGACTGAAAAAGACCTTGAGATCATCTAATCTAAATTAAGGCCATTCCAAGTTGTTGTGTCTGCTGTAGAGATTAAGAAATTATTCCTGCAGCATCCTGTTTTCAGAACTGGAGACACACCCAGCTCTGTTTTCCCCTACCAGTCTCTTCAGTCTGAATTAATCCATGCTGTTTTCCAAAACTGTGCTCATTTTATTGCTCTCTTTTGAGCACGTACCTGTCTTGAACAATATTCCAAATTCTGCTCACTTGGTACTCTAAGTGAGGCTTTATGAGAATGCTGAACAGAGGCTGTACTAACATTCACATATCCCAGTACTGTGTTTGCATTTTTACAGCATGATACCATTAACTGATACAGTACATAAGTGCAATCTAACTTCTCTCTTTTTCAGTGGATTTTCTCCTTAACCAGGTGTTTGCCATTCCCTATGGCAGCTGTTGACAACTCTGCCTACCTGCAGTGTTCTGTGTGTCATCTTTTTTTTCAGAGCATTTGTATAGTTTGCATAGGTTGTCTTTTTGCCCTCTGGTATAATTTGTATTGTCCCACCGAGCTGACTGTTTGTCAGTTTAGCATTAGTCTCTTTTCTATCATCTGGGTCACTAATGAAAATGGTGAGAAAGAGCAGATACAGTGTAGGTGACTTTGGGAACTGCATTCCAGGTATGTATTTTGACATTGAGCTAGCGATGATTTCTGAATGATTTGGGGTGCTTTGTTTGGTTTATTCCTTCTTTTATATAGAAGGATATAGATCTGCTTCTCGTCTGCTCTTCTATTTGTAAAGGAAGTTTGCTTTGACATAATGTATTGAGTTTTAATTCATGCTGGCTTGTACTCATCACCTTGTTTTCTTTTAAGTGTTTACAAATAGGCTGGTTATATCTGCTGTGTTTCCCTTCCTCTTAATCACGGGCTGTTCTTGTCATCAGTGACATGAAAAGCTACATCATGGACCCACTTGAACAAAAAGGTTGATCATATTTGTTCTGAGGCAGTAAAATGCAATTAATATAAATCATCTAGACTTGTAATGCATTCCACAGTATGTCAAGTGACGGACAAGCAGAGGAAGACGGGGATTAGCAGCATGAACAGCAAATTAGATAGGGATTGGCTTATAAGATGTTAGCTATGTGGTGTTGAAATAGGTGGGGCGGCGTAGTGGTGAAATAGGTCTGGCTACCCATAGTTGTTCACACATTTTGGGAATGACTCGCTTAGTGTTTTCACTAAAACATTTGGATGAATTGATTACATTTGATTAAATCTGTAGATGGTACAGAACAGGAGGAGCCCTTAACGCAGAGGTTGAGGGGGGTTTCTGCAACAAAAACTGAATGTCCTTGAGAAACAGAGTAAGAGGAATGGAACAAAATGTGGCTGCATAAAACATAAAAGTGGTGGACTTAGATGCAGATGGCAAATGTAAAAGAGAGCTTATGCAGCGGAAGCACTGACATAGAGAAACCCTGGGCCTTCTGGCCAGTCAGAGGATGACTGAACCTGCTGTGTGATGTTGAGGGGATTGCAGGTGTGACTCTGGGACACCTGAGACGCATCTCCCTGGAACAGAGGCATGCTAGTGTCCTCGTACAGCTGCCCCCAAGAGCGATTTTAAACTAATGCACACAATTCTGGTCAGCCATGCTGGAGAAGGATAAATTCAAACTAGAGAGGATACAGAGTAGGATGATGAGGATAACCGGGGTGCAGAAGTACAGTCTAACATGGGAGGCTAAGTGGGAGTAGATAATGTAGGCTAGGAACATTGTCATGTACGCTAGTATGGAAGAAATGAGAGAATGTAATTAGTGCTATAAATAGATCTTGGAGGTAAATACTGTCTGATCTCCTATACAGACAGATCCAGAAGATCCTGAATTCACAATATAGGCCTGAGACACAAATTTGAAAAAAAGCAGAAGAGTACCTTGCCGCTTTCTCACATAGCGTGGAGTTTGAACTTGGAAAATAAATGCATTTCACATTTAGTGGGAAACTTACAAGTGAGACATATTTGTGTGACCTTTCAGGGACCCTAGAGAAAGGAGATGAACAAGATCTGGATCATTTTGATTTTATCTTTATAAACTCACAGCTGTCACAGTTTGAAGATGAGTGAATTTATAAAAAGCAGAAAACTTGTTATCTCAGAGAGAAATACTTTCAACACCATCTGTCCTGTGTTTTCCTGAAAGGAAAAAAAAAGTGTTTGTCCGTCAAGGTTGCTGCTGGACAAGCATGTAGGAAGGCAGATGCGAGAATCTAAAAATAACACAAAGGGGGGCAGAATCCATTATGATATCTAGGTTATTTTCTAATTTATTTGCTAGATAGACTAATGGTGTTTTAACATTATTTCAGCATTATCCTGATGCTGGGATATATTGACTAAAACCCCGTCTGTTCCATCAGACTTTTTATTATCAAACATAAACTTTTAACCTCAGCTTCTTGGTGGTTTATGCCTATAAGGTTTGTGTCTTTGAGAAGTTCTCCCAACCCTATTCTATAGAGTCAGGAATCAAACCAGCATATCAGCAAGGGGATCTCAGTGTAGGAATTCTGACAAAGTCACAATATGATTATAAAACAATTGTAGCAGGAAGAATACTGCTCAGGAAGGTTAAAACATATTTCTGTATACAGTCTGAAACTAGATTGTATCTCTCTGTACTTACATGATACACAGAGGTGGGGTGCAGAGGCTCCTTGTTTTTAATTGAGTATATACTAGCATGTTGCCTCAGTGAGGTGGAGCGTTTTACAAAGATAATTAAAGCACAGTGAATCAATGTTGCTTAATATTTAACTCAGTGTTTGGAAATATGAAAATATTACTTTTAAGATAAGATACTCTTAGGCTTAAAGTGTATATGTTTAGGATATAAAAAGGCTGTATTGCAAATCACAGAGAAATGTCCAAGTACTACCTTACTCCCACCAAGCTAGGACTAAGAGCACAGAGGCACTGAATCCAAAACAAGAGTCATCTCCTCCTGCCCCAAATGGCCTTTCCCTGTTAAGGGAATCCAGAGATGGCAACATAGAACGCCTGCAGGACTGGCACGTGGAGTTCCTGATCTTTTGGAGAGAGTGGAGTAGAGAAGAAGGGAGGAAGAGCAGTTGTAACCTTGTAACTATTCAACAAAAAAACCCCAAACCCATTCTGAATGTATTGCAAATTGAAAGCACTTCTTGCACAGCTCTAATGCCACCAGACAAACGGTGAAACACACTGCTGTCAGTAAGGGAGTAAATGTAAAGACTGGAGTGGTGGCTTTGAGGAGTCTTTTGCTTCTCAGAAACTGAATCTAAATTTATCTATAGCAGCTTCATTCCCATGATAATCTGAAGCGGGCATTTCTTTCTTTCAGCTTCTACAGGACATTTTCTTCTAAACTACTGCTCTCTGTTCCTGATATTTTTTGCCAAGATTTTTATACTTCACCTTTTGTGTATTCTTGAGGCTTTTGTTATTCCAGATTGCTCCAAACAGAGGCTCCTGGTTAACGTACCATTTTTCCTGATCCCGGCTGTTTCAGGAGCCAATTCTGCTCCCCATAGAGACTTTCTAATTAGCTGAGCTGTTACAGCCTATTCAAGTGACCATTTTATAGCATAATGTCAAGAATATGTTGCATGTGAAGGGTGTGGCGTCAGGCATATGGGGAACATTTGATATTACAAGAGTCGCTTGGATACTGTCATAGGGCTGTGGGAATGGAAAATACTGGCATGGGTGCATTCTCACCACTGCCGTAACGGAGGAAGTGATGCCTGGAGTGAGGCTCCCTCCGAACCGCACCCTGTTTGGCTTCCAGTGGAGCCAGTGACTTGTTTCCAGGAGGCAGCCCTGGACTGCACAGTCTGCTGGCAGCCAGAGCAGTCAGGGAGCCTGAACTGCAGAGGGAAGTTGAGCTTTCTGTGGCAAGGATGCACCCAAGTTGTTTTGGGGAAGAGCAAACAGAAAAATGCAAAATAAAATACAGTCCATTTAAAAGACAGGAAGATGACTAAGCTGGTGAATAAGATGCCTTAAAAGAAAGAAAGAGAGAAGGAGTGGCAGGGCAGAAGAACTGAAAAACTAGTGGAATTGGGGAAAAAATAGTGCTCTGGAAATCAAGGATGTAGGGGGTGAGAGGGGAAAAGGTGAGACAGGTATTTAAGCTCTGGGGAATAAAACCATGAAGGGACCTTATATAATCGACATCTGGGTGACTCTCAGGAAGTGAGCTGTGCTTCAGAGGGGCAACTGGGAATGTGGTACGAGAGGGGCAGGAAATAGTAGGAGGGTGAAAGGTGGAGTCCTGTGCTGTAATGGACTTCAGTTAGTGCTAAGTATGAGAGGGAGGCAGTGCCAGATGCTGAATCAGAAGAGCAGCAGCTCAGTGGATGTAAGTAGCCTGAAGCTGATGTTCTCAATCAGGTTGTTTTTCTGGAGGTGAGGCTGGAAGGTGGCCGGATAAATGAGTGTTACATCCAATAAGTTCACAGGGGAAGGGATGCAAGAATATTGTGAATGTTGGCGATAGGGCTTGAAGAAGAGAATAAAGCAAAGAAATGGAGGGAGTTCGGCATCATTGTGAGGGAAGCAAGAAGGCTGAAGAAGTGTGAATACTGAAAAACATGGATGGCACCCAAGTTAAAAAGGGTATGATGAATATTGCAGGAGGAGCGTGGGTAAGAACATTATGATCTTGAAGCTGTTCTGCTTGCTTTGTGGAAGACGGAGTCCAGTCCCAAGGTTAATGGCTTTTGTGGCACATTATGATGGCACTTGGAAATTCATATGAAACTCCAAGATTCCACTGTGCAATGAATTGTAGAACAAACATGGAATTAAAAGGGTTCCTTTCTCCACAGAATTAAAATTTGAGAGTCAAGGACAAATGACACACAGAGACGGGCAGATGGGAAATAGGAGGCATTGCTTATGAGGGAAGATAAGGCTTCCATAGGCAGTGGCCAAGCTACTGTCAAAGTTTCAGAGGTTAGTACAGCAAAGCAGACTTCTAAGGAGAAAACTGAAAGATATCAGTGAATTGGCTTCACAGGCGTTGCCAGTAAACTGTTCCTGAGACTGATAAATAAGCAGTATTAGGATCGGGAGATGTTTCTGAAAGTGCAGTTTGATGTAATGGGGCTGCTGGGGGAAGGAGCGCAAGGAATGGACATTGTGGGCTGGAGGTGTTTGTGACAGCATTGCGAGTGGATCTGAATGTGTATGCATTTTTATTCAGGCCAGAGGAAAAGAGGGTTCAGGAACCAAATGCAGGGTAAGTGTAGGCTGGGCTCTGCGCTATGGGAATGGGTAGAAACATGCATGTTTTATAAGCTTTGTAAGAAAGATCTGCAAGGGTTTCATGTAACCTGGGCCCAGAAGTGAGAGAGCGGCTCACACATAAAGATGACATTGATGTTACTGGATTTGAGTCAGTGGCAGGGTCACAGCATTGTTGCTTAGTGAACAAAGGGAGAGGGCATAGGAAAACAAGTCTGTTACAGCGATGCTGGGCTCGAGATGACAGACATCCCTAAGGGGATGCCCGAGAGACTGCTCAATATTTTGACTTTGGACATAAATCTGGAGTTAGAGCACTGTTCTGCAGGCTCGGGGCATAATGAATTCTGTCTAAATGACACACTGCAGAGGCCAAATGGAGAGAAAAGTGTCAGTGTCGGCCTGCTAATGGAAACGGAATTAGGGGCAGGTATAGGATGGTCTAGGAAGAAATGAAACAAGGGGCAGCAGTTGTAAAAAATACTATTTAAGTAGCTTAGACCTGAAAGAAAGAGTTGAATTCATACACAGGATTAGGGTTTTGTATTGGGAAAAAGGAAAGTAACTTAGTCTGAAATAATTTGTCTACATTCAAAACTTGTAGTTTCAGAGGTTTGCAGGTCATGTAAATGCTGGCAGCAAACTCCAGCAAGTAAGAACAGTTATGCAATATGATGATATTTGTTGTGGGTTAGTTTATTTTTTTTTCTAAATGCCATGCTTCTGGTTTTTCTTTACCAAGAGGAGAATTGGTGTCCCTGTTGCAGCAGGGTCACCAATTCAACTACAAAAATAGTGCAAATACCACAGCTGCGATGATGGTGTGATGGAGTAGCTAGGGATGAAGTTATGTGGAAAATTGCACAGTCATGTTGATGGATGCAGCATTAAACCCCATGGTGCTTGCCCGGGGGAGGACAAAACTGATTTTAAAAGTTGATTGAAAATATTGCAGAGATACAAACCAAATTTTAGACTGGATTAATTTGACATACACTGTAAGATCAGTTAGCACTGATATGCAACTGTGCTATTGCTCCTGTTCCTCTATGTGTCCTGTTCTCCTCAGCTTTTCAGTTTTGAAAAATGACTACTGATGGCCTGGTGAAGTTTTTGTGTGACTGTATGTCTCCAAGTGAGATTTGTCCACCTCCATACCCTAAAAGAAGAGTTTAAATGAAGAATTTGCCAAATGAGCTAGCGCTAAAAAGCCATTTATTCTTTTATGTGTTGCAGCCTTTGTAGTAACGATTGTTTCACACACATTAATTCCTCGTTTGGACTTTGGTCCCTGCACTTGAGCACACTGTTTGAACTCGGTCAGTTCACAGAAATACGTAATCAGAAAGCTAATTTCTCCACTGACATGAGGCTGTCCATAGCTCTGCTGTGTTATTTCTTCAGGTGTACAACATGAAACAGTTCTACTTGCTAAGCAAATGTAGGGCAGCACTACTGGAAGTAGATAAGTAGAAAAACGCTAATTTAAATGATGAAGACTGATTTCAATAGCTTTCATTTGTTTTATAGTTTAAATACTTGTAAGATTTGTGACTTCCCTCAGCAGCAGCACTGCACAGCTGCGTGCCTCGGGTGCAGTGCGGGGAAGGAGCAGGGTTTACAGCTGCAGGGTCTTGCTGCCTTCAGGAAATAAAGGAGGGGGTTACGGCAGAATCCCTGACCTGTCTGTGCAGTAGTTCCCGGTGCCCTTGCAGTGTTCTGGCAGCACTGTGCCAGCAGCCTCCCAGCAGGGCAATGACTCACGGCCGGGCGCTGGCTGCTGGCCAGCCTGCACAGACTGGGGTGGCAGCTGGCCTGGTCGCGGCCCCCGTCCTCACCGCCAGCCTTGCCCACGCACCAGCCGCCTGGCGAACCCCTTTGCGCCAGGGCACCCAAGTGAAAACCCGGCCAGTGTTCCAAAGAGGAAAAAAAGAAAAAGAAAATAAGAGCAGCTCTTGCAAAACCGTGCCAGGACAACCCCGCGTGCCTTTGCCTGAAAGCAAACAAAAAACAAATAAAAAACCTCCAGCAGAGGAAAGCAAAGCCATTTGCCACCTGGAATTTTTTGTGTGGTCTCTGCAAATACAAACCCTGCAGTGTTGCTACCCTCGCATGCATGGCCTGAGCCTGGGTATGCTGCTGTGGCATGCTGGAGGAACACTTTATTGTAGTCGAAGTTACGACTGCGATTTTAGGAAGGGAATGTTTGCATTTTTCCGTTGATTTTCATGATTATCTGTAGTTCTAGCGATTATCTGCAAAATAGGGCGCAGTGTGTTACCAGTAATACATGCATCCTGTGGCAGCAAGCCAAGACAGTAATTGAAGGTCAGGGATTGTTTGCCGAGTGCAGTTCAGTGTGCTGTCTGATTCCATAGGGGACTGGCAATACTAAAGAACAAAGGCAGCTCTGTTCTGCAAGCTTATAGAATGGCTTGTTTGACGGAGTTCAGGCCCAATTGTGAGACGAAGCAAACAGTAGTTGGGAGCAGCACTGAAATAATGTGACTATTAAATATGCCATTTTAAAGTGTAGTATTTTGCAAATGTCATAACCACACATGGATACAGTATTTTCCATAGGCTTTGGGACTCTTTAAGACACTGGTTTTATAAATTGTTATTTAAAAATTGGCATTAGTTCCTTTATGTGGCAAATCTGTTTTGTTAAGAATATACACATATATATATTGTGGTAAATTTAGTAAGCTGTAATGATGGAAATGTTATTTTATGTTGTCCTAGCGTACTTAACGTTAGGAATTGTACCAGCAGCAACTTCACTAATTTTTGTACTCGCAAAAGGTGTTTTCCTGCTTAGCAGACTTTTACGGAGATGGTCTTTCAGTGAAACCCTTGAAAACAGTCGCTGTGTTAGTACTCCCCCAGTAGCTGGTGCCCCTGGAGAGTTTTTAGCAGAGTCCCTCTGTGGTAATGAATAGGTGCTGCTGCTCTGGGTATTAATATTCTTTGTTACTAAGTTGCAAACTATTAATAAAGCTTTGTCCAAACCGGCAAACTTGCCTGTCCTCCAGACAGTCTTGTCATTTGTGTTTTAACAGCGTCTGTCTTGGATGTTGTAAAGGATTGCCTGCTTTGACAGTTGAGCTGCATACCGCCCAGCTATCACAGCCCTGCTGTGTTAACAGTGCCATGGGGTATGTTGTGCTCTGTGATAGGCGTAATTCATTTGGTTGCCCTTCCTGAAATAACTCTTGGTGTTGGGACTTTTCCTTGAGAGAAATGGGGAAACAAAACCCTGAAACTATACTAGATACGCAAATTTGGTGGTAGTAGTAGCGTGGCTTTGGGATGTTCAGTACTTCTTGAAGGTAATCTAAAATCTGCTTTTAAAAGTTGAATTGAACACACAAGTGTAGAATTAAGTTTAGAAAAAAATATTTCTTGGCTACTTGCCAAAGTCTGAGCTCAGGATATTTTGTTGTGTCAGCTGTTACTGATGGGTCAAGTTTTATTTTCCAGAAGTGATGAGGACTCTGAAGAACTGGGTCTGCAAGAGATTGCCCCACTCACTTGACAGGCAGCCTCGTTGCTGTTTGGTGGCAGAGGATGGGTGCCCTTCTGCACCAAAGGGATAAAGGACGTGCAGCCCGCAGCCCCAAATGTGGAATCGGGGCGCACTTTAATCTCTGCTACTGCATGGCCTGTCTCAGTACCAGCAAAAGCAGATGAGGCATAATTCGCCAATGCCCTGTTTGAGGTGGGGTGAAGAAAGAATTGGAAAGAAAGCGGGTCAAAATAGTGTCACGAAGATGTTTGATTTAATTTTTCTCATGGGAGATGAAGAGGCACAGTCCCCCGACAAGCCCCATGCTCTGCTGGTGGTAGAAGGCGAGTGGATCTGGTGAGAGGCGGTGGGTGTCGGGTCAGCAGAGCTGCACGCAGGGGTGCCGGAGGCCAGAGGAGCAACTGGCCGGTGGTCAGGAATAGACAGAGGCTGCCGAGGGCACTGTGCCTCCCCGCAGCCTTGCGGCCATATAAGGCTGCTCAGCCACCGCAGGCGCGCCAGGCTGCAAGACCGCTTAAAAGGGAAAATCAATTCCATAAACTGCCTCTGCTAGTGGCCCTTCAAAGCCAGCTCCAGTCTGGCAGTTGTGTGGTTTGAGCGTAGGCTGGGCAGCGTACGGAACCTGGGTGCAGGTGGTCCGGTTCCTGCCCCGCTTGTGTGCGTGCGGTGTCGGGAGCTGCTGGGAGGAGATCCAGTCACTGGAGAGAAGTTCATAGTGGGCAGAGAGACTTCCAGTTCGACTTGAATTTTTAACAGTACTTGAGTCTCATTTTATTATTTCGGAGCTCAGTATTTTATAGCGTTCCAGGACACCGTTAAGCTTACATCATTTGGAGTAATCCAAGATGAGAACAGAAGTAGTCATGCATTGATTTCCCATTATTCCCATACTTTCTTGGCAAACTACGTGCTTTATGTTTTTTCTGTGTAGTAGAAAATGTACAGCTGTTTGTGTTTAAAGACTTCGGAGGAAATAAATGCCTCTATCGCACCCTCCCCCGTGATTTTGTTCCCTTTTTCCCCTCTGTCCGCGCTGGTGTGTACGTGAGCCGAACCCAGGAGCACGCTGCAGGCCCCGGGCTGCTCGGAGGCCATTTTCTCACGAGCTGCCGCTCCGTTTCCCCTCGGACTGTCCCAGCGGATGATGTTCTTACACCCACTGCAAACAGCGAGGCTTTAGCGCCCTTCCCTTCTGGGAAAACACCTTTTATGGCGTTTTGTCCTCGAGGCGAGGGGGGCGTCGGTGCCGGCAGCCAGCACACGGTGGTCCCGGCACTGGGAGCGCTCCCCCGGGGCGCTCCCCGTTTGTCCCCCCCCGCGGCCTCTCGGAGCCCTCGGGCCTCGCCGCACGTGGCCGCGGCCCCGCGCCCGCGCTGACGTAAGCGGGGCCGCGCCGCCCCCCCCCGCCCCCCGCGCGCCGGCCCCGCCCCCGCGCGTCCCGACCCGGAAGCGGCGGGGCGAGAACCATTTTGCTCGCGAGTTCAAAGGCGGCGGCGCGCGGAGCGGCCGCGGGGCGCTCGGCCAGGTGCGTGCGGGGGGGACGGGAACGCGTCCTTTGTCAAAGCGATCGTTCTGTGCGGTGGGCGAGGGGCGGTTCTGCCGGGAGGGGCGGGCGGCGCGGGCCCCGGCGGCACAAAGCTCTCTCCCCGGTGCCCGTGCAGGGCCGGGGCCGGCCCAGCGGGGACCGGCGGGCAGCCGGGAGGCCTCGCGGTGTGTGTGGGATCCGCTTTATTGACCCGCCGCGCCGCGATTCCAGCCCAGAAACGGGAGGTGTCCCTGCCCGCGGCGGGGGTGGAGTGAGACCTTCTTTAAGGTCCTTTCCAACCCAAACCCTGATGGGAGTCTGTGGTTCTAACTACAAACCACGGCAACAAACGGGCGCTGGGAAAGAGCTGCGGCTCCGCGGGAGTTGAACGATTAAGTGTCATAATGAAAAGCTGCCGGTGTTGGTGCTCTCGCAGGCAGAACAGCGAGGCTGAAGAACAATGTGTGGAAAACTTTGCTGAACGGCACGTATAAATTCAGTTTACGTGATCTTTTCGGTTCTCGCTGTTTAAAAAGGAAAACCGTTTCAGGTTTTAGTTTAAGAATAGTTTCCTTTGAATAAATGTTTAGCTTCTTAAAAGCTCTGTACCGTAAAAATTCCTCTAGCTACGTTAAAAAAAACAAAACCGAGGCCATTGCGGTCCATGTGCTCGGCGGTGGGAGGGGCGGCCGGGCCCCGCGGGGAGCAGCTGCGACCCGAGCCCTGCGGGGAAGCGGGCGGCAGCGCCCGGGCGGTTCCCGCAGCCCCAGCGGGTGCCAGGGATCTGCTGCTCACATGGCGCTGCCGCCCCGCGTTGCGTTAGGCGGAGAGAAAGACGCGCTCTGTGCTTGCTCAGTGCTGCTTCCTCGGGAAAGCCAGGCCTGTGGTTGCCATGGGGGTTTTGAAAGGATAAGCAAATAGATGACTTGTGTTACTGGGCGGTAGAGAGAGCTGTTCGTGAGTAATCAGGCCGCTGGGTTCGCAAGTACTTGGTGAATGCCGTCAAATAGTTCCCAGATTGTTTGCTGTGAAGCGATGGCACACAGTATTTCCAAAACTTTATTTGGGTTTTGGGAATCCTAGAATAATTTAGGTTGGAAAATGCTTTTAAGATTATCGAGTCCGACCGTGAACCTCCTAACGCAACTCTGTTTCTCAGTCTCAGAGCTGTTCCAGATGCTTCCTGTAGGTGTTTTGCTCTTGTATGAGCAGGGGTAAAAATCATGGGGAGATGGGGGGAGTTGCAGGTCGGGTGGAAAGACAGTAAGAAATTTTTTAATCAGTATTAGGGAACTCGGCAGCAAAGCAGCCAAAATGTATGTGTGTGTTTATAGACCTCCCTTTGGCCAAGCAAGGAAATTTGGTGGGAAAAAAGTGGGAGGTTTTTTTTTTTTCAAGCAGCTGCTTAGAAGAGTGCTGAAGTCAGATGTCACGTAAAATTGAGTGTTTGAGTCAATTGTGGTTTTCAGGGAATTGGGTTAATGTAGACGGTAAAGAAGCAAGTTTGAAGGGGAGATTTTTGCTTGGAGAGGTTGGGTTTTTTCTGGTTTCAGCCATTATGCCTGATTCTCCCTGGAGTTGTCCTCCACTTTGGAACTGGAGAGAGGGAGCGTCTTTCTCTGAAAATCTGCAAGGAGCTTGTAGGACCTTCTTGCATCTATTTTCATGTTGTTACATGTCTCACGTGCTTGCTTCTAGTAGCTGAATCTTGTCTGCTGTGCTCTTAGTCTTACTCCATTTTTCTTTGTGCATGTGCAATGCGTGGTGTGAAGTTTGGTCATGTCTTCTATCTTAAGGTTTTCAGAATCCCTAACACATCCTGGTTTGGATACCTCCTTGGTAGCCTGCCTATCTCCTGGAGCTGATGGAGTCTGGACTTTGCTTTCCCACGAGGGCCTGCTCCTTCTTAAAGGGTGGGGGTTTGTTGATCTTTGATAATAGGAACATTTTCTAATAGTCTCTGAAAAACGTGAGGTTGTCTGTGCCTGAACAGCCGTCCATGTGTGAAGAGATGTGTGTCATGGCGTAGTGTTGCTTTATTTACATGTTTTTCCTCTGTGCTTTTGGGATAGCCTGCATCCTCCACATGTGTATTTTGGGGGCATTGGCCTGTCTAGAGGCTTAGATCTGTGAAAGCAAATGAGAAGGCATTACGTTTCCCTTTTCAGACTAATCATGCTCACAGATCTATATTTGGAACTGGTTCTTTTAATACCAGCAGTAAGATAAACCAGTGGTTCACACGTACCTTAATCTGTAGGGTTGTCTGAATCCTGAATGATAACTACAAGCCGCGTTCCACCCGGCTTGGTTTCAGCTGATGATGTGGTGTGTCCTGTTGTTTGTAGTCGGAAGTGCATTTCTTGACCTAAATAATAGCACAGAAAGTTAGAAAGAAGTCAGTGTGGAAAAAGTAGAACAGTGTATGAGAAGAGACGGCGAGCAAACTAAGAACTGGAAGGCTACAATGTTGGCTTTTTTAAGAAAGGTTTATCTGCTTCTGAGTTTATACACTCAACACTTCACGATTTCATGATATGAACTCCACCTTCTCTTAACTTGCACCATTAGCAATACGAGAGCCATTACGGAAAGGTGATGCAAGAGCAAAGGCCCTTTATTAACTATTAGAGGTTAAATAATTATTTACTATTCAGACCTGTAGTTAGCATGTTATCATATTCTTCTGCCTCTCCAGCCCTTTTGTCTAGTTACCGTGTTGTTAGATGGCTGCTGGGCTGATAGGGATTTTTTTTTTCCTTGCTTGCATAAGAACCAGTAACAGCTGAAGTGAAGCCTTAAACAAAATGGAAATAGGAATGCAGTGCGTTAAATCTGAGCATTTGAAGGGTTGGATATATTCATGAGAAGGTATTAAGTTTCTCCAATGAAGCATTCTCTCATTTGTTTAGTAAGTGCCAAAGCTAAAGCTCCGGAGAGGCTTGAGTTATATTTAGCCTAATCGCCAGGCAACACCTCTGTAAAGTAGGTAATGAAGTCTGATAAAACCTCGAGTGCATCTCTTATGAGCTGCCTGCAGACTGGCTGGGGGCAGGTCACCGACTGCCGCTGCCCTGCTTAGGTGACTTCTGTTAAGTCACAGGATTGCTTCGTGCCTCAGTTTCCCCATCAGTAAGCAGGCGCTGTGGTTCTGTCCCCCCTGTAAGTACTTGGGGGCTCTTGCTGCTGGTGGTGCGTGTGCGCTTGCGATCGTGGCATCTGAGCAGGTGCTGGGGTAGCATTTGCACAGTGCTTCCTGCGGTTTGGCCCTTGTTTCTCCTCTTTGTCTTTTCCTCCTGCATAGTAAATTTAGAATCGGTCTCAAAGGGGTTTTTTCTTTTCCTGTTTTCCCTCATTACTATTTTTTTTGTTCTGTAGAATAACTTTCCTCTATAATTTTTTTTTTTCTGTCCCTCCATGTTGTTTCCCTTTGTATCCTGCATGTCCTTTCTGGGGGTCGTTTCTTTTGTTCACCCGTGCCTTCCTCTCGCCGTTCCCGTCTTCTTCAGAGCAGCATCTTCTCTGCCCTCCATCCGCTGGGATTTCCTTTTCACCTGACTCATCCCCTCTAGTACATCCCCGCTCAGTCACGCTCTCCTTGCGCTTCTGTTCCAGGGAACCCAGCCAGCAGGGAGGGCCCGGCCCGCCGTCCCCTCGCGGGGAGCCCCGGCTCTGGGGCACCGAGGAGCCTCTGTTCCCTGCTCTGCAGCGGGGCGGGGGTTTCCTGGCCCTCCCCCGTGCTGGCCGGGCCGCCCGCATAGACGCTGGGGCTGTCGGGCCCCTGGCCCTCTCCCAGCCCGTGGGAGGAACGGGAAGGCTCCCGGGCCCGGGCGCTGCCGTCCCCGAAGCCGCTGCGCCGGAGCAGCCGGTTGCTGCAGGGAGGAGCGACTGCGGGGGCGGCAGCGGAGTCAGAGCAGATGCAGAGACGGGCAGGGAAATGAGATGGTTGACTTGAGGCAAGGTGAACGATTTCAGAACAGGAAGGGGGGGGGGGAGCGCTTTCAGTCTGCAGTCCGTTTCCACTTCAGTGTCCTTAGTGTAATTACCACTGCGCTAGCTAGTCCTGCAGGCGGAGAGAGGATCTGCGTGCTAAGCTGCATGTTGGAGATATAATCGTGCTCCTGTACTTTGAGCTTCTGTGGTAAACACTCTTGCTCAAGCACGGTGAGGGAAAGGAAGAATGTATGGTGTAGTTCCCTTTTCTAGCTGCTTTCGACCAACGGCACAAAGGAAAAACGGCAAAACACAAAATCCTTCTTTCTTGTATAATTAGTAATTGTTATTCTGTTTTAACTTGTTTTCATGGAAGAATTACGTCAGTGTTTATACAGTGGTTGTGGGGGTTGATGTGCTGAGCTTTTTTTGATTGGTTAATTTTCTTTTTCTTTTTTTTCCAATAGACATTCAAGCCCCTGGTTGGAAAAAGTGTGTACAATTCAATTACTGCAGTAGAATTCCTTGTGGACAAACAGCTGGATTTTATAACTGAAGATAGTGCCTTTCAGCCCTATCAGGTAAGAAATCTGGTTAGTGTATAAGTACTGTCTGTTTAGCTTAGTTAAGATCCATGCGTTTATTATTTTTAACTGCAATTGACAGCCAGGTTCTGTGTTACAGGAACAATTTCCTGTTGATTATTGCCACAGATTGTTACTCATTTTGTGAAAGATTATATCGGATGCTGTACCTGATTTTAGTGAATCTGATCATGTCAAGGAATACTGTGCAACCAGTGTCATTGAACCATCTTTGAATAAAATACCTGACCCATTTAAAGGTTAATCAGTACCATTAGTTGTAGAGCAGGTAAAAGATAGTATTCATCCTTATGAAGATGGGCTTTCATTTCTGAGTCTTGGCACTACTACAATGATTACTGACTTAATTTCTTTTTGAGAATGAATAGCAGAAAATGTTATTTTTTTAAAAAGAAAAAAGACTTTGTCTTGCTGTTGCTTGTAAGCCTTCTAAAATTTCCAGTATTCTTGATTTTAATGCTGCCTTCATCAATTAGAAATACATTAATATATGAATGTGTGGGTATTTAAAGAATAAGAGAAACAATGATTCCCGCCCCACTTTCCAGAAGAAGGTCTAAAAATCTCTGTGAGAAATAGAAAAAACATTTGATATTTCAGCTTCTGCTAAACTGATTGCGATTAGAATAGCCATAAATTCTTTTTTACAGCTGGGATGGTACACTGCAGTGATACAGAAATAGTACTTTGAGACTTGGAATAACAGATGGCCCTGAATAAATGCTATGTAATTTTGTCCTGACACCCCTTCTTCCCTCCTCCTTCACCAAGATGTTGTGGTTTTTTTCTCAATACCAAATATAGAGCTAGAAAAAGAGAAGCGACTGAAAGAGAATCCTGGGGAAAGGAGAGGGAGGTTTGGTTCATGGAAGGGCTTGTGCTTTTGTGCATGTGTGGTGGGGAAGCCAAACGAGTTAACACTTCTTGTCAGGGTGAGGTTACATGTTATGACTTGGAGCTGCTTGAACAGCTTGGCTTTGCTGCAAAGGACAATTCCCACTATCAGACCCACACTGGTGCCTGCAGCTTTCTAAACCTGCATAACCTTGATTTTCAGAAACGGGGGCGGGGAGAAGTCTGTGGTGTTAGTGAGCTGAGCTGGATTAGCCCAGTGTGCAGCAAGCACTCTGGCTTCCTCTAGAGAGAGGGTCAGGATGACGCAACCGCAGAGTGGGATATCCTCCTTTGGCAGCAGCGACCTCTTAAATCAGCTGAGCTGTGAAGTGTAAATTCACCCTCAGAGTCCAGCCGCAATCTTCTAGATTCATTTTACAAAGCAAATACTTGTGCTAGCATCTGTCCTTTGCCTGAGATCTGTCAAGATCATGTCTCTGATAATGTTCGTTCCAGTAACAGTAATCAATCTCTTTTGGGCAATGAATCATTTCTTACAAGATGAGCTGAGCAAAACAAATTGAATATAGGAGGAGGACTGCCTTTTGTAAAGCAATCCTGTTGCCAGGCTTGGCTGGCAGTGACATAGCAATGCTGTATGCATTTCATGTCCTTCACTTCAGGGAGTCTTTATTGATAGTATTTGGATGCAGAGGCACCTTAATTTGGGAAGGTGCATACAAATCGAAGGTGTCATTTCTTAACGTGTCATATGAACAGCTGCCTTTATAATATCTTGGTGGATAACACTGTAATTGGCGACTTCAGTTTTAAAAGAGGTTTTGACTAAAAGGTCGTACAAAGCAGTAGCTTGTGAAAAATAGTTCCAGGTATCGGCTTGGTCTTCCCTAATGCTTAGCCTCCATTTTTGATGTGGAGAGGTCAGATTGTTTCTCCCTCTCATAGAGCCAGCTGCCACCTATTAAAGTCTGAGGTGGAGGCTTCTGATATGTATCAATCATAAGTAACTTGGTGACAAGAGATAACCAAATTGTTTGTTTTAACATTATAACAAGACTGCTGGTGGGTATTCCCTTTAAGTTATAAGGCATGCAGAATTTGCATCTTAACTGGATATTGCTTAGGTTTTGAATGTAGATGCGTAGAATAACATTGAGCTTTGATGAAATAAAGATTTCCCTATTAGAACAATTCTAAGAAGTTTCAGAAATTACTTTCATAAATATGTCTCTGCAGGGCTGTCAGCATCTCATTGCCACGTTTCAGGAGTTAACTTACAGATGAGAGCTGTAGTGAGTAATAATATCTTAAAAAGAACAGAAACTTTTTTAAAATAAGCTAACCGAATTCTGTACTAGCAGTGTGTGAGACAGAGGTATTGGTGTGATCATTATGAGATTATTTTCTCCTGAAAGATAACCTGAAGTGGGAGGATTGTGTCTTAATTTGTTTTGCTTGCTTTTTTTTAATTAATGTTGATTGTATTCCAGCCTTAAGTCACTTAATATAAGGTAGGTTTTACTTGTACCTTTTTTTCTGTAAAGCCCTCCTTTTTTTTCTCTCACCCCTTTTTTTTTTTTCTTCAATGTAAAGAGGCCCTAGATAAATCTTTGTAAACCTAATGTAAAAGTCTGCTTTTCTAAGAGGAATAAATGGCCTTTTTGCTCCCTTGTTTGGCCTGGAATACCCTTAGCCTGCTTTTGAGCAGAAAACAGACCTGAGGAATCATTCTTTGCAGAATTGAATTAACTTGGCATCTTTCTAAATGTGTTTAGTTTTTGATTTAAGCTCTCATGGCTGTACGTTTTCAGTATCAAGTCCTTGGAGACCATGGTGATCTAAACACTTTTTATTGTATTTTGCTGTTAGTTTCTAAAATTCCAGTACCTTTCTGCCAAAACAAACAGTTTGAATCTATGTGGGAAGAGTCCATTTCACTTCAGATATAATTCTTAACTACTGAGTAACTTTTCCCATGGTTTGTATACTGGTGATGCTGGTAATGGGCAGCAGAGGAGCATTTGGTATGAGTTCAGCTCAGATCGGTTCTGATCAAGAAACCAGTGCTGTTTAGCATAACTATGGGGCTGAAGGGCTTCGTGAATAAGATGGTGCTGTCCAGTTTAAAGGTGACAGCTGCCCAATGCAAAGAAAACGGCACACTTGGCATCCTTTCAGTCTTGGCAGGCAAAACAGAGTTTGGGTAGGCAAAGAACTCAATTACTGTCATTACCAGAAGTGGTTCTTCCAGAACAAGAGTAAAGAGATTTTGGCAGGACTGGTTGGGGGCAATGATAAACTGTAGATTCCCATGCCATGTCTGCTCTTTGTATAAACAAGCATACTTCAGTTGTTGAGAGATTCAGCAGCCTTGTAAGAGCTAGATGAAGATCATTTTTAAAAGCAGGGTGTGCAGCTGTGCTATACGAGCCGCCTTCTGTTTTTTGCATATCTTCACAGGGTTTTCTATAGCAAATATTACACTTGTGAGGGAATTTGGTGTTCACAGTTAAATGTGCTATGTGATTTTTCTTCTCCCTTCGTGTTTACTGCTTTGAATCCTGCCCTTCTCCATAAAACCCCCTTAGATTCTGTATGTGTGGTGCCTTAAACACCAACCTACAACCTGTTTCCGGGCGCTTTTATCTCTCTCGCTTCATAGAGGATACAAACTGTATTATTGTCTACGTGAAACTTGTGTGTGGCTGAGAATGACTCATTCATTAATCTGGGATGGTCAGACCATTTAGTCATGTAGTTCTTTTTATGGTGGTGACAAGGGGATCTTGAGGAGAAAGTAGATATGAACGTTTGCCACAGTCCTCTGCTTAGCAGTGAAATGAAAATCATGTTCCTGTGCTGGAACTGACTGACACAGAAAATGCACGTTGTAAATTTTCTGTCAAACTAGAATCTGTAGGAAACGTCATGAAATGTGATGAGCAAGTCAAGTCTTTAATATTTTTCTACTTTGTATTCTCAATACATCACGTATATTTTGTGATTAGGTAAAAGCTGACAAAAGTGTTATGTTTTAGAGTGGCTTGTGCTATAGATTGAAAATGAACACACTTTCAAATGTGTTTGTTATTACAATATTTTAAGCAAAACGACAGTCAGCCTGCACTGCTATAAGTGTGACCTAAATCAAATAATTAGAACTGTAATGGCTTTCTGTAATAATGAGTTCCTTGTACTCTTCTGTGACAGCTGTGTGTCTGTTCGTTATGATACATGCAGTAAGTTAAGCAGCAGCAAAGCTGATCATGCCTTAATTTGTTCAAGCATTGTGGTTTACTTGAAGGACTATAGATGGGGATGTGAAGCATTAAAGCTCAGCATATGGTATGTGTGACCTCATCAGAGTGGTGTTTTTGTCTGGTGGTGTTTGGCAGTACCCGTCACGGGCACTACTGGCCTGAAGTGTGCGTTTCTGCTGTTGCTGGCTGAAGCAGCTGGAGTCAACTGCATTATGCTTTGGACAAGCAAATAAAGAATAACAAAAAATGGCTGATAATGTGTTTTTCTGTAATAAAATACACTTCTGTAAAGACCTGAAAGGACTCTGCTTTGCCCAAGCAGCCAGTGCATTTCAGCTGTGTGTGTGGGTTAGGAAGAGCAGGGGGCACGACAGGTTATGTGTTTCCAGATACACACACACACATTTTGTGTGTGATACCTTTCCAAAGGACTTGTGAGTGCACATCACTGGAACAAATGTGCACACCTGGGAGAGGGCAAAGAATTCAGATCCAGTTTCTTCACAGTCATTAAACTTCCTGCAAAGAGGGTATTTCACCACTCAAGGAAGGAAGTGGAAGGGTGTGCATAGTCTTCAAAAAGTCCTGCATATTGTGTTTCAAAAAAAAAAGGGAAGAAAAAGCCCTGCTAAGAATGAATTAAGAACACACTTCACTTCTCCGTGGTGGCATCTCTCTTCCAGCCACGTGACTTACTCACATCCTCCTTCAGAACAACTTTTTGTTTTCCTTTTTTAAGACAAGCCTCATTGCCTTAGTGTTTCAGACAAGTGAGATCTGCCTGTAGCTCTGTGTTGGAGGCTGCAGTTGTGGAGATAGGGCACTGAGAAATCCCCTGTGGGAGGTGTGTTACGTGTACTGAGCTAAGAGTGCCCACTTTGCCCTTTTTCTGAATGTGCACTGCACGTCTGAGTGCTGACAGGTCAAATGAAAGACTCCTGAAAAGATTGCTGAAGCAGTGACAATTGGCTTCCTCACTGATCACGAAACAGCTACCTCAGATTCAGGATCTAGTACTGCACTAATCTTAACTGGGTCTATTAGAAGTTCAGGTTCTGTATGTTGTGAAGTAAGGCTTGAGGAAAGGACAGCGTGCAACTCTCCCTGTCTGTTTATTATGGGCAGAGACTGGGTATTTCAGGCCTGGATGCTTTTGGGTTTTGTAACTTGCTTGCTCATAAGAGCAAGTCAGTCATGTAGTAAGGCTTGTGTAGTAATGACATGCACATAAAAAACTTCTTTAAACATCTTCAAACAGGGATAAAATAATATTTTTCTGTCTGTATTTTAAGCACCCCATAATCATATGTGCACTCATCATTGAGATTTCTCTTACTCTAAACTTCAGGCTTAAAAATAGCTACTGCAGCTGAAAATTGCTTTTCCCATAAACTTGTGCCTTCACTGCTTTTGGGTTAGTTCAAGAGCTTTTTGGTTGGACCCACCCTTTGAGGTTGGCAGAAGCAGCTTGGGAGCTCCTGGTGCAGGCCAGCTGGCAGCCGTGACCGTCATGTGATTGCCTCCCGTTTTCATTTCCTTCACAGGCAACAGAGACACACACAACTTTCTGCATCTTTAACTCTTCTCAGTGTCACCTTTAAGAACCATCTCTAGTCCTTCCTGTGTCTCTGATGTCTGGACCACCCAAAAGCAGTCCAGCTGGCTTGTCTGGCAGTGTTGTAAAGAGCAGTGGTCTAAACAGCTCGTTACCGACACAACTATGTTTTAAGTGTATGCTTCCAGCATGAGGGGAGGCAAGAGGCTGCTGCCTGCATCCAGCTAGAAGTGGGTCAGATGACTCATACCAGTCCTTGCTCCCGGTTGCATGTGTGGGACAGAAGATTTTCATCGGACCGCTCACAAAGAGACAGGAATGAGGGAGGAGGATTTGGAACCTTCCATTTGTAGCGTCCAAGGGAGATGCCTACATCGTCTCTAGACCAGTATTTGTGCTTCTCTGAAAAAAGCCTGCTTCCCCGAGGACTTAATCTGCCTTTGTTCTCAAAATGAGTGGAACCAAAATTCTACCTTTCTGTTTTACTTTGATTTCTTAGGAAATAAGGATTTTAGTCACTTTTTTTGTCTGTCTTAGTGAGGTTTGACGCAGATGGGACGAACCTTAGAGAACTGAGCAGCATGGAGGGGAGGCCATTAGTCAGGAGGCTGTGATGTAGCTGCCACAAGTAGTGTGTCTCCTCGAGGTAGTAAGAGGGTGTTTACGTTGGGACTACTGAAGGCCATGGGAAGGCATGCAGGGAGGGAAGGGCAAAGAGTTGTGAGGTACCTGGGACAAGCTGAGGTTGCTACATTGCAGATAGTTCTACTGTTGTAGAGAAAGTTGTCTTGCTATTCCTGCAGTTTTTCAAAAATCACGGTTAAATGATTTTACTTTGTTCATCCTACTCCAGGAGAGAGCATTGAAATTACAAGTTTAAAAGTTAGAAATTCAAACCGAAAAGATGGAACAAAACTTGTTTCTTATTTGAAGGTGAAGATCAAGTCCTCCCACTGAGGTGTCTTAGTACTTCTCAAATGCAGCCTTGGGATTACTGCATCCACAAATTCACCCAGTTTCTGGGTAAGGAACTTCCTGTATTTGATCACAGATGATTGTTTTTTTCACCAGTAAAAGCCATGGGAAGTACGGCACAGTAGTAAAAGAAGAGCGCTTTATTCTCAGTTCCATGTCCTTAAAATTTCTAATCTTCACATTTGATTAATTAAAAATGAAAGTTTAAAGTATTTTTCTTAAGTGATGTTCTTGACCAGCACTGTTTTCATAATCCAGACACAAGGTCAGCTCCTAGGGAAGTCTCTTTCACTGGATAACCAGATGGTGCTTTGCCAGTGTGTTGCTTTCCCCAATAGTTGCTGTGTTTTGGGATTGGGAATCCTTAGTGCTTTGAAGAACTAGGAGGCACGAATGAGGGTAAAATCCTGCAGTCATTGCATGAGAGTGCTTACCCAGGGAGCGAAAAGAGTAGGCCTTCCTGTATTTCAGGTAGGGAGGAAACCGATTTCATTGAAATGTGTTCTTACCCGAGTTAAGCTTTATCTTGAGATGATAAACACAATAGCTTATTTGATGAAATGCTTATGATTTTGTTTGTCCCTGTTCCTTCCTGTGACACAACATTGCTTTGTTCAGGGCTGCCACTCTATAAGGTTTCTTAGAAAATATATTTTTGAAGTTACCTGATAGAAGTACTGATCTGTAGTGTAGGGTTAGTGCTTCATGAGAACTGCTGCACGGCCTTCAGCAAGCTGCACTTAGTAGAGGCTAACAGCTATAGCGGAGACAGGTATGTGTATGGAATTTGTTTTCCAGGCCAGACATCTGGGGAGAAACTCAAGTGATTTTATACAAACCTGGATCTTTTTAAATTAAAACCAAGTATGAATCTTACTGGTTTTGTAGAGATTGTAATAACTTTACTAATAAAACGAAAAGTGTAGTATTTGTTTTCACTTAGGGCGCATTTCCTAGTCAAACTTCATTTCTCCTTAAGAAAATACCACATAATTAAGTAGAATTTAAAATTTTTTTTTACTACCCTTGTTTGTAAATACTGATCTGCCCGCTCTTTGAAATGCCAAACATTTCCTCTCTTTTGAATGGAATTAAAATTAACTACTCCTGTCTTTTTCTCTGCATCCCTTGCTTCTTGTTTGTGTTTGCCAGCACTACTGGGGGTAGCTTTTTATGCTTTTGCTGAGCAAGTGGGTTTGGAGCACAGTAGTTGTGCATCTCACATTGTTCTGTATTTTGTGATTTTAGTAGTGGATTTTAAGCATACGGTTTAGAAATTGTATGTCAACCACAGAGGCTGGATTTTACGCAGAGTGAATATTTTCTTCCCTTTTGCTATCTTTTTTTCACTCCATCCCACTTTGGTATAAAACAGATCAAATCAGGTTAAAGCAGATTTCAGGATTCATGAGACTTGGTGGCTGAAGTATGGTGCTTGATAGACTTCCCTCCCCAGGTGGGGTAGTTCAGTCATGCGTTACGGTTTTAACAGGAATTGTTGGGTTCTGTGTGCTAGTAGATCTATCGACAGAAAAATACAGTGACATACATGAGCATTGTACCGATTTTAAATACTAACTGACTTTTCCTTGGTCCTACCCCAAGGAGCCGATTGCAGCCCTAAGCTGAAACATCCCTGTTTTCTGATTAGCGATTTAATCTTGGCTATTAGCAAGACCATTATTCACCAGTTCTATTAAAGGCACGACCACTGCTTTCTCCAGAGTTGCAGAGAGCTGTAGTGTTAATCCAAACATGATATACATCCCAGCTGGTCAGAGCTCTGTTATTTATAGGAAAAATTCCTAAAATGGCTCCAGCAGGTCAGAATGGAGTTCTTAAGAGAAGGAAGAGCACACATTGATGGCTGTACTGCTTCTGATACTGTCTTGGAACAGAAGCAGTGTTTCCACATTTGCATAGCGATGGATTTGCCTCTGTGTGCCTAGCCAGACAGCTGGGGAGTCTGCACCGTATCCCTGAGACCAGAGAAGTTTGTCGTTCTGAATGAAATGCTGCAAGATGATGTGCTGTTGTTTTTCCAGCCCTGCTGCATCGTTTCTGTGCAGTGCTGCTTTAAATCCTATTAGAAATTACCTTTGAAGAGCTCTGCATAAATACAGTGATACTCGTTTAAAATGTGTTTTATCCTACATTCATGTTATCAGCAAATAAGCCACCGCTGTTATGTAGCACTGTTCCAAGAAACACGTATTTCAAACGCCAGAAAAACACTCAAAGGTAAAACATGAATAGTAATTGAGTGGACCAAACTCCCCTGAAGCTGGCTTTCAAGAACATTTTGAAGATATCTGATGTATACTTTCCTCTTGACAAAAAAGCCAAATAATGGATTTTTATTGATGGGAAGGATCGGTATTCCACCCATAACCCTCAGGAGTTATGGAGGGGGAGAGGAGCTGAGAAGTTGTGTCTTCCTATTTGGTAAATAGGATTGAGAATATTTGCAGAAGAATCCTAGAATCACAGAAGGTCCCGAGTTGGAAGAGGCCCACAAGAATCACCGAGTCCAGCTTCTGTCCCTGCACAGGGCAACCCCAAAATTCACACCATGTGTCTGAGTGCATTGTCTAAATGCTTCTGGAATATTGTAAGGCTTGGCACCATGACTACTTCCGTGGGCGGCTATTCCAGTGCTCCACCACTCTCTGAGTGAAGAACCTTTTCCTGATATCCAACCTAACCCTCCCCTGGTACATCTTCCTGATATTTCCTCAGGTCCTATCATTGGTCACCAGAGAGAAGAGATCAACGCCTGCTCCTCCTCATTCCCTTGTGAGGAAGAATAAACTGCCATAGTGTCTCCCCTCGGTCTCCTCTTCTCCACGCTGAAAAGACCGCAAGTGACTTGAGCTGCTCCTCATATGGC
The DNA here is from genome assembly GCF_017976375.1 of Cuculus canorus. Lineage (NCBI taxonomy): Eukaryota > Metazoa > Chordata > Aves > Cuculiformes > Cuculidae > Cuculus > Cuculus canorus. The sequence continues at coordinate 9,098,196 of NC_071407.1, forward strand.
TCCCCTCTAAACTGTTCACCAGCTTTGTGGCCTCCTCTGGCCACTCTCCAGTAGTTTGATAACATTTTAATACTGAGAGACATATTAATACTTTAATACTGAGAGACTGAGGTAGCCCTGTGGCTGTTGGTAATCTAGGCTGGTGGTAGGTCAAGTTACAGAGCAGAGTGTTGTTCACAAGAGAGAGATGCTCTGATGCACAGTTCCAGGAGATGGTGGTGGTTTAGGAGCTGCCCTCAGTCTGCCACGTATTGGCTAGTGTTTTACAGTTTTCTTCTGCGGTTTTGAACTGAGAGACCTTTGCTCTTCAATGCAGTAAGTCTTATCAGTAGTCTCGTCAAATAATACTATGTTGCTGACTAACACAACTGATAAAAGATTTGGCAGAGGTAATTACCACAAGATAAGAGGTGAACTACCCGGGCTGCCATTATCTGTGATGGCGGTATGCAGCTTTCCAACTCTGCCAGTTCAGGCTGTTATGAGTAACTTCTGCTGTCCCCCATAAAAGAAAGATGTGTTTTCTGTAAAATAGTCACTCTCTGAGCTTATTCTGCTTTCTGGGGGCATTGCACTGCCTTTGTAGCTGCACACTAGTTCAGGCAACGGGTGATCAACAGAATACAGTTTCTGTTTCGCTTAAATACGTCTCCATCCATACAGCTTGGCTTTTAGCTGATATGGTTCGAGGAGTTGTTAGATGCCTTCTGAAAGCTGTTCACAATTCACAGGGTGTCAGAGGCTCAGTTTAGGTTTTAATATCAACGTACAAAAGGTTTTTCTCTGGTCTGCTTACTTAGCTGCTCTCCTTGTTAGCATCACCCTCACTCTGCTAATTGCTTGCTTCAGGGAAATGCCTTCACTTTGAGTTTTTTTTCCCACAGTGGCATTGAGTTGCTTGGTGAGCAACTAAAAGACTTGTCCCAGTGTCACCACATGACTCGGGAGTTATTGGATGAGTAGGGTAGGACCAGTACTCCCTGGTTTTCTTAGGAGTAGATTAAACAAAATGCAAAATTAGGGCAAAGTTGCATATTGCTGCAATGATGGTGATAAATGTATGGAGCCTGCAGCAAGGAAGGGGAAGGATGTGATTCAGAGGAAAACAAAAGAAAAGCAAGTTATGGCTGTGTTGTCAAAATGTGGGAGAAGGTGGACATGGAGCAGCGCTATTTGCCTGGTCTTTCATTTGTTTGTACATGGAGAAAAACGTAAGTAGCACAAACGGCCACCGCAGCACTCTGAGTGGAAGCTGACAGTCCACCAGGCTTGTGAGTTGGAGCCGCTTTTTGGGGAAGTCTTAGATCAGATGCTAAAAGATCCGTCTGTCACTCCAGGAGATTTTGCTTTTCTGACCCAGATTTTCCCAGATGCTCAAAGAGAGGATGACACAACCGATGAACATAAGGGTCATTTTTTAACTGAGAACAGTCACTGGAGCTGTTTTGGGGTTGTTTTGTGACAATATCTGCCTAGCCCAGGTTTAGTTTTGCTTATCCATTGTTGGATGCTTGCTTGCTCCCTGTGTTCTCATTCCGTGCTGCTCTCGTTTCCCTTCTGCCTTTTTTTACTAGATTCTCATTTACAGTTACAGGAGTAATGAGGTGACTTGTAAAAAGCAAGTTTTCCAGCCTGCCTACACTGGTAGCCTTATGAGAAGGGAAGCATCTCTTGTTTATTTTTGTGCTGAGTTAAAATCGGGGAAAACATTTGACTGTGACTCAGATTTTATTTTATATATGTTTATATTTCTGACTTTTAATGTATTTTTCATAGGATAATGGTTTATATTTTTCATCGAATTTTTCTGGTATTCTTATTCGTGTGAGTTATTCTTCCAGACCTGAACTAATTGGTGCAATGATGCCTCTTCAAGCCTGAAATCATCACTTGGAGAAGCATACATAGCCCTGCTCCCCTAATTCTCAAACCTGATAATTAAGATTTTAAAATTGGTGTCAACTCTTTAATTGTTGAACGGGTGAAATGAGGAAGGAAGTGGCAGCGTGTGAGGAGAAGTATTGGGTGTAAGGAAGAGTGGGGACCAAAAGAAAAATTGTTGGTAGTTTTTCCTGAGAGTTGTTAAGTTTACTGATAGTTGGAAAATTACTGAATTTTTAGTCCTCATCTTTTTTTCCCTGTGGTTTTAACTTCCTACTTATAGAAACATGTTGTTGCTGTTAAAAGACTGAAAATAACCCCTATTCTTAAATGTTTGTGGTCCGAAATATCTGTAAACATTTGTCCTTTCCCAAGCAACGCATTCAGAGTCTGTTGTTGGGAAGGGTTTAGTTATCCCTGTTCTCTGCCTGGCCTGTGCTCACGAGGAGAGTGTCGCTGCCCTCCCCGCCTTTCCCCACGCGGCGTGTCTCCGCGCACGTGTACGCAGGGCTGACCTCAGCTCGACTTTGTTTCTGGTTTAGGGGTCAGGGTTGTGCCTTCAAGCTTGACTTAACTGGTTCGGATGTAGCCCAGCAGCTGCCGGGTTTGAATGAGGTAAATTGTGACCATGCACTCAGAACAGCAGAAAATAGGTCAAGTGTGGGTTGGGTTTACATAGAAAGCGCTAGCGTTGCCTGGTAAGCCTAAGCCTCTTCTCTCCGCTCAGACAAAGCTGTTTAAGGTGAACTAGGAAGTTACCATTTTCCAAAAAAACTTTCCAGCTTTCTGCAGCCTTGGTGTTTCTGGCTGGCATTGCCCTTCGTGAGAAGTCTGGAGCAGGAGGGAGGTTGCCCTAGTTGCAGGGGCATGTGGTCGATGTGTTCCCTCTGGAGCGGTGCCCTCTGGAAAGGCATTTCTCTGCTGGCTCATGTGGAGCTGCACAGCCCTGCAGCCGCCAGCGCCTCTCTGACCTCCAGCCCACCAGCTGCAGCGGCGTGGCAGCTGGGGTAGCCTTTCACTTGTCAGAAAGGAATAAGGAATATACTGTTAACCAGTGGTTTATGTATGCATCTATGTCTGGAAAGATGGATGAAGCAACAGAAGATCTGTGTATTTTAATCCCAGTTGAATTTTATCATTTCCCTGTAGGGTTTTGGTGTGGTCCCTGTGGCCTCAGCAATGCCTGTACCTGCCCAGTGGTGCCCTCGGGGCTGTCAGTTGCTGCCAGTTCCTGCCAGTTCATCTGCATTATAGTTAGACTCTCATCTTTTGCCTTTGTAAAAGGGCTTGTGGCGTGTCAGGGGGATACTGCCCGTTCATAGGTGATGTTTTTGGTAAGAGCTTTGGTGTTCTGCCAATCCAGATTTTATGTCACTGTTTTGTGAGGTTTTTCTCCTGCTTACTCTGATGTCAGGCAGGACAATACTAAGATTGAAGGTTTGTTAAAAAGTTATAATCGGTGAAAGGGATTACAGGTAGTGACACAGTTGTATATGTCAGGTGACACAATCTGTGAAAGGTAAAAGGAAGAAAAAGGAAAAGGAAAACTGGTAAGCAATGAAAATGAGGGGTTTTTTTATTGGAGAAAATAATCTTCTAAAACATATGGTATTAGAAGACGAGTATAAATTCTCAGCAGTCTAGATCTAAAAAACAATACTTTTTGCTGCCACTGCTCTATGAAGACTGTTGTGGCAATTAGTAGGCAGGTGTTCATTTATTTTGTTCCTTGATTTTCAGACTGCAATCTCCAAATGTGCAACTGAAGTTCCATGCAGCTATAAAAATGATTTGCTGCAAAGAGGAAAATAGGAAAACAAAATCTGTGTTGGGGGCTCATTTTATAGAGACTCATGAAGCAAGAAGAAAACTGAAGGTTCAAGCTTTTGACACCTTGACCTCTGCATTTTTCATTTCATTTAAATGTGGTCCCTCTACCACTAAGGTACTAACAACATACTCCTGTGTGCAGTGCCTACTGCATAAACATTGTAAACAGGACTCTCAAGTTGGCTGTGTACTAGTTCTCATTTAATTCATGTCCTAAATTATCAGAAAACCTCTAAGCAGCCAGAGGAAGTTATAGTTAATTAAGCCACAGATGGTGAGGACTAATGTGGTGTTGACCTTTGTGAAGACTGTAAAATCTACTTAGTCTTTCTCTGTAAAACACTGGCTGAAATGAGTTCCTACTGATATTAAGAAGATGTTCTTGATGCATTGAAGCCAAATGCAGAGATATCGTGGCCAAGAAAGGTGCTTTCCCAAATAAATGTTTGCAGGTTTTAATGCACGGCATGTGTTGAGGCTTGATTTTCAGGGCTCTGGTTTAAGCCTTTTTAGTGCCAAAATCTGCTGTTTTTCCAGGAGTGGTTTTCTTGGAATGCATGTTGCCAGTTTTCTTTCTGAAAATGCCTGAAAATGGAGAGTTGACAGCTGACTGGAGTTCCAATACCCTCCTGTAAGCAGCATACAAGCTCTGTGCGATTGGGGGTAGGAGCAGTTACTTGAATCTGCCTTTTAGTTGTTTTGTGCTCCAGGGTTTTATCTCTTGATGTAATGAACTCTTTGCTGCCCCACAAGTTTGTGATGACTTGGAGAAGTATTTTAAAATGTCAAGGAAATGTCTTGCTTCAGTAATGCAAGTTTTGATGGGAAGGTAGAGAGCTATGGGAATGTGCTGACGTTCCCACCACAGGCTGCCCAAAATGGAAAATGAGCTTGTGGTCATTGGAGCCTTTCAGAAGGCGCTTTGTATGGTCTTTGGGCAACATGCAAGCTCAGCTCACTCAGGGATGCCTCTCAGTGTCTTGGACAGCATTTTGTTTGTGGATGGCGCTTGAGTAGAATTCTATATGTATTTGGATTTTGACTTGGGTTTTCTGTGTGTGCTGTCTTCGAAATTCCTGTTTGATCGTGAGTTAAAGGAATCTCAAAGCATTATAAGTGATCCACACTTGTTCACCTGTGACTTTGAATGATAAATTATGTTTGTCCGAATAAGCTTTCTAAAAATGCTTCTCTGGACAAAAATTTCTACTTGGCAGTTAGAGCAATGTGGTGTCTTAACCTGATGGTATGATCTATAGTTTCCAACTTGTTCCGTCATTTTATAGGAGAGGAAAGCACAGGTATACTCACAAAAGTACTATATCAGTCTGGGAAAATATTGTTCTTTATTGTTCTCAGGACTTCCTAGGAGCACGTCCCCAGCAGATGAGAATTCTCACCTAGAGAGATGTGCAGCCGACTCAAGCATTCTTTGGATAATTAAGCAGAGAGTCTGCTCCACCAGAATTCCTCTTTTAGTCTGGAAAGAAGGAAGAATAGCAGCAAAGCTATAAAAAAACTGACATAGATTGGCAAACCTCTCATAGTCACGTTGCTTCACGTGACTGTCTTCCAGAAAGGCAGGAAGGATTATCTCAACCATACCTTGCTAGCTCATGCGCCCTTTGTCTTCTTCCCAGCGTTGCCTACAGTCATTTGTAGAGCAAGGGGCACTGCTGTATCAAGTACATAAAGAGCTTCCTACAGCAGATTTAAAGAAGAAAATGCCAGTCCCGTCTATTTGATTTGCATTCTGATTTGCATTTCATAAGGATTTCAAACCAGAATTAACATCCTCCTGAAGGAGGTATTCCAGGACTTGTGGAAAAACTGGTCTTGGAGAGGGTACTGTACTTACTTTTGTGAGGGAAACTACTTTCAGCTGAGGAGAAGTCTGGTGGAAAATCCTACAGGGCATTTAATTCTTCAGTGGGTTAGTCTGCCAAGCTTGCTACTTCGACCGAGGAGGAGAAAACAAAGTCATGACTGCCAAGGTTCAGATTTGTAGACAGAGTTGTAGTTTCTTGGGCAGTATAAATACAGGGTAAGGAAAAAGACTGAGTGCTGCAAAGTTGTCTGCTTACCTTCAGTGCTAAGACAGGGGAGAGCCTGCAAGTCATCAGCCTTTCTTGTTGACGTACCTCTCTGGTTTTGCCCAGGTTTGTGGTGTGCAGTAGGACAGTGTGCCTAAGGCTATCAGCTTATAGTTTAACACATTGTGCAATTCATTTCCTGGCTTTTAGATGATCAGATTCAAGATTAACTTTGGAAAAAGGTCAGTCATAGAGCACGTACACACACATTTTCATAGATATATGTGATATGTGTACAAAAGAATAGAATTTTTGAGATTTCAGGAGCTTCTGGTTTTAGTATCTTGACGCTGAGCTTCTGTTGTCTGTTGCAGCTTTGCTTTTCTGTACTGATTTCTGCTGATGCTAATGACTAGAAGGAAAACACTTTTTTGATAATGAATATGTTAAATGTGTATTTTGTGTGTACATATTTAGAAACTCTGGCTTCTCATTGATGTCCTATACATAATCCCAGTCAGACCTGTGTGCAGTTTGTGTGATGGATCTTTGACCTCACTTGTGCCTTTTGTAGCTCATCTTTCTCCAAGAGCGAGGAAAGAAGTACAAAGTGGACTTTGCAGTCTCCTTTTCTAAGTATTCAAAGGTACTGAGATGTCATGGTTCTGAATAGGAGATAAACAAAAAAGGTTCAAGTGTACAGTCTGCAGGATCACCAGGGTCTTCAGTGTCAAGTTCAAAGAAGGCAAAGATGCTTAGGAAGGATGTGAAATCTAAAAAAAGAAAAGCAGCAGTGTGTGTTGCCTTCAGAAACAAATGAGGAGTGGCTCAGGACTGTATAGACACTCAAAAGGTTTGCATAAAGAGCTCATCAAAGTAGAATAACGTTACGATTAACAGGTGTGACTTCACAGTACCGAATCAATGTGTACAGTCTTGAAACAGTTATTTCCGTAGATGGGGCTGAAGGAGTTATCAAAATGTACAAGATCTGCATTTTTAGGTCAGTCAGACTTCAGTATTCCAGTGCCTCAGGTCATTGTTTAGGGCTAATGCTTATGGAATCTCTTGCAGCTGCTGTGAAAGAGGGCATAGGAAGGAGGACACAAGTGATCCTCACACAGCTCCAGCGTCTGTTGGTTTCCCCTGTCAAATCTTTCCCTCGTTCCAGTGGTAATGTTGCTTCTGTATGTCAGATTAATGCAAAAATGGATTTGCACAGGAAAGTAGAACAGCTGATACCCTTTTTATGTTGCCTCGGTAGAGGGAGCATTTCACTAGTCTGCCATCCTTGAATACATTTTAGTATTGGACCTCTTGCGCCTCTGATAATGCTAGCAACATACTTCCCTGGTTGGTTGGTGGTTTTAACCTGGTGGTAGAGCTGCCTTGTTGGTCTTCCCCTTCACTTTTACTTTGTTCCACTTTACTTGTATTAGAACGATCATCTTGACTGTTCCTTTTGGATCTGAGGACATATCCTTTTCAAAATCATAAGGAGAGAGAGTAATTTTAACTAAGAACTAAAGCATTGATGCCTTCTCCATAATGGAGCATAGCAAATCTTCAAGTGTCAGAAAGTGAGTTTTGAATTTGCAGTAGACATCCTGGGATCAGTCGGACAGCAGGAATAATCACATCCAGATGAATAGAGAGAAATTGCTCGTGTCACTTGAGGGCCTGGCAGCAATGTGTGGTTCCCTGAGTGCTGCTTGTATCTCTGTATTCTATGGCTGGGACTCTTCATAATGAATTGTGAAACATCAAGGAACTTGTTGGAGATTAAGGAAAGAAATTACTTGATCTCCACTGCAGCACTGATAAAACAATTTACGTTTTGTATGTGGAGAATCGCTCTGATTATTTTAGCCATCTGATGTTATCTTGGCACAAATGAATGTTCCTGCAGCTCACGGATTTCAAAGGCAGTCTTCTGCATGAGGAGTAACCAGGCTGCAGTGCAGCTTTATTTCCCTGCCACAGCCTCAAAGGCAGAAATAGCAGCTTTGCTCTGAAACAAAGAGAAATAGGTATTCTGAAAGTCTAGAGATGAATGATGATTTAAGGGTACAAACCAGATTTTGTGCCTAGTTTTTCCTTGTTAGGACACTGCTGCCAAATATGTCTTGATTCCCAGATGATGTCCTACTCAAATGGCAAGAAAAAATATTTTCCAGGAGACTCTAATGCAATAAAAATAAAAATTAAAGTATGTCTTATTTGAAATTACCTAATTAACAAAGGCCTACATATTTGAAAATTGGAAATGGCGTTTCTTTCAGAATGGTGGTTTCTCTAAAATATATCTCTGTTATGAGTTATCTTTGTGGGTTTATATTTATGTTTATGCTCAATGTGTCCATATTAAATTTTACAGATATGGAAAAGACTTTTTTTAAAAACAATCATTATTGAAATGATTCTTTCTGCATACCTGTAAACACTGGAGTCTTTAGAGGGCAATTTTAGCTTGTAGTAAGACAGTTTATGAAAATGTGATCCTATTAATAGCTTACAAGTCTGGCCACATGTGAGCTCTGACATACCACGTTCCCGTGAAATAACTTCTAGCACTATGTTGCACTTTTAAGATTTTTCTAAAAATAACACAGGGATTTGTAGGCAATCAGTAAAATTAGCATCAAACTACTTAATATTGTACTCTAAAATACATCTAGGAAAATAAACAGAAATGCTACAAGTAAACATAACATATGGTTCTTTTTTTAATCTCTACTTTAGGACGACGTAGACAGTCTAAACCCAGTTCTCAGGGATAACCCGCAGTTACATGAGGAGGTAAAAGCCTGGGTAAAGGAACAAAAGGTTCAGGAGATTTTTATGCAAGGTAATTATGTGGGAAATTGTGTTATTTTTATTCTGTGTTAGCTAGTTTAAGGCCATTAGTTGTGTGGGGCTCGTCCCATAGCATTTGTGATATCATGGAGAATATATTTCTAATGTGGAAGTTATTTTTGGGAAGTATTTGTTAATTCCAGAAAACAAGACCACGTAAGAAGCTGTGCATGACTTTCAGACTGTTCTTAACTTGTTTGATATCTTAGTTGATTGCAGCAAAAGCTGAATGTCATTAACCTGAACGCAGATATTTTGTAAGGTTTGTTGTGAAAATAAGTGTGTATGAATGGCAACCACACTAGTTTCAGCATGTTTAAAACTGTTCTGTGCTCTGTTAGTGTTACTATTACGTGTGATGCCTTCTCAGATATCTGTCTGTGCTTGTAGTTCTTCACAAGCTCTGTCACGGATGTAGAATACCTTCAGATTCCCACCCCCTCACCTCTGATTGAAAAGAGCCTTTCATATCAGTTACAAGTTTGTAACTTAATTCTGATGTTGAAAGATTGCAACGATGCATACGTCATTTTTACACCGTAGATACAAGTTACGTGAAAACTAGTGTGAAATAGAATAAATAATTTTGGCTCAATATTGCTGATTAAAAAAAAACATTCCATGTATTTCAAATATGTTCATAAACTTTCTGCAGAACTGAGGCAGCTCTACAGAGCGTTCCTAGCAAAGCGAGGCAGGAGCTAACCTCTGTCAGTCTGGGTTAAAATCCCCAGGCAATCAGTAAAGCAATTTCAGTACAAAAATGCTTAAGCAGTCATTTTGTAAATTAAGATTGGGAGGGGAGCGGTAAATAACCTGATATTTTTAAGGATGGCGCTGAGGTTTGCTTGCCGTCTGGTTTCTCTGCTAAAACTAAGATTAGTAGATCAAAGGAATATGGTAAGTGTGATATTGAGGTTGCAGTAAAAAATTTTGTCTTTCCTTCTGTGCAGTTGCTCATTTGTCTAGTTATGATTATTCCTATGGGCCACAGAGAAAGGATGCTGAAAAAAACCAATATGTGGAATTGTGTAGGCAGTAAGTTGGTGTGTTGATGTTAGTCACTTTAGATTTTATCTTCCTACCCTCTGATACAACATGAATTAATAGTCCGTTGATGAAATTTGCAGCCCAAACTGGATTGAGAGGTGATATGAAATCAAATTAGGGCTATATGAAAAGGAAACTAAAATTGAGCTTGTTTATTGTATTTCATTAGCGTAACAATAATAAGACAATTACAAAAGCCTCTGAACACTGGTACAGAATCAGTACTTAAGCAAAGCCTCAGCAATGTTGAAATACCTTTAATGAAACTATCCGCCCTTCATCCACACAACTCATTTGCATCCCATCATTCCAGGAACTGGATTTCTGTCTTATTTATAAATGTATAATTTCAAGTAATTTCTCAAACAGATGTTTAGATGCTTAAAGTGCCCAGATGAGGAGTGTTTTAGATGATGAGGTAAATCTAATTCAAACGTCCTTGCAGACTGGCTCTCCTTGCTGAAGGAGAAGCTGCAGCTCAAATCTACTTGCTCACCTGATGTGACGCAGCATGGCCTGAGGAGAGACGCTTTCTTGGGCAGTGACATGCCATCCAGCACGAGGGCCTTTGCAATGCCACCGCCTCTGCCCTGGCGGGCAGGGGTCAGCCAGCAGAGACTGCTGTCACATTCTCCTGGGAATCCTAGAATCTGCTACTGGTCACTGAGACTGTGCGTTTGGCCTAAACATTTCTGTGGCTTAAGGACAGCCCTCTGGCTCTGGTAGCTCCTCTAATCTAGTCAATGTTATCCTTCCTTTATCCTCTCCTACCTTTTCTGGTTTTCTTCACCTTATCCGTTATTACCATTTTCCTGTTCCCTGCAATTTAAGCAACGTTTTCTGTTCTACCTTGTCTAGACGCATCTATTAAAGTTGTTACCGTATTCTCTTACTTCATCCTATGCAGCATTATTAGGATCCAGCCTTTTCCTCATTCTTTATGATGGTGAAGCTGTCATCTCATGTCTCACTATTTCTGCCTTGACTATCACCATCATAATGTTATTTATCTGAAGAAAGAGGAGAGTCGAGGAAAAAAAGCATTAAAATGGGGTTCCAAATGTTTAAAAAGAATCATGCCAATTCGAGGAGGGGGAATTTTAGTCAAAAGCAGGCCTATTATTTACAAGAATGAGAACAAAGACAGAAATTGGCCATTGTGACCTTTTCTTTGGGCTGCAGTCACAGCAGCATGCTTTTTGATTGTAGGTTTGGCAAGAAAGCAGTTTATTCCTTGTTTTAAAAAAAACAAACAACAAAAACCACCACAAACCCCTCCCAAACTTGGCCAAGTTGAATGCTTTTGGGACAAATAAAACCAATTCAAGGAACATAGTAAAGTGTCTTTTGATTTTTAACAATTAAAATATTTGGATTTTTGTCTTCCTATTAGATTTATTATCACTACAATCTCTGAGGCTGCATGTGTAATAATGCTCTTGAAACACTGAGTGTGCTTCAGCCCTGAAGATATTTCCTGATAGTAGTGCGCACAGGCAGTTGGAACAATGTGTAGCTGAGCGTGATTCAGCCAGGGACTGGAGACAAAGCCAGGCTTTTCCTGTAATGGCTGCTTGTGGCTGGGCTGGGCTGGAGCTGAACTGTCCTGTGTTACATGACCAGAGTTTAATCTTTCTCTTTCCTGACACTCCAGCAGCATGTAAGAAAAAAAACCCCACTGTTTTCAAAGGTAGATAAAGTCTCTATTAAAAATCGGTAGGATAACATCTGGGATGAAGAGCAGACAGATTAGAACAAGGAATAAGAGGAAAGAAATTGGCGCGGGGTCAGCACAGAAGAGCGTAAGAAAAGCTGGAGGCTGATGGAGAAGGGAGGATGGGGCTTGTAAGCTGAGAAGACTGGGAAAGGACTTGGAAACCAGTGGCCTGTAATCGTAAATGCTAAAATGGGGCAAGAAGCTGGGCTGCGGAGGGGGGAGAGGCTGGTACTGGTTATGCAAACGTCTGAAAGTTGTCGTGCAGTTAACAGTAGGATGAAAGAGAGGAGGAGCTGGGATAGGAAAATAGGAATGGGAAATTTGCAGAGACAGACAAAATTGTACTGAGACTGTCTGAACAAGGCCGAGGTTTGGTACAGCCGTGAAAAGTTTGAGACATGTTGGGTTGGGTCAGACAGACAGAAGTGTGGGAGCTGAGCTGGAGGCGTTTAGCGGGGCATATGGAGTAAGGGTTGGAGAGAAGCCATCAGGAAATGTGTCCCCACGGGAACCCCGTCTGGTCCAAGACCAGGAATGTGAGACATAAGCTTCTAGATTCTTCCTCTTTTTCTGCCCATATGTATCAGTGATCAGCACTGCCCATGCTGGCGCCCTTCTGACCCTTGTCCGTGCAGCTGGAAATGTGCTCCGGGGGGAGCGCTGTGAGTCTCACAGATTCAGTTGTGCAACGAGTGATATGGATGTGAATGAAAGAAGGGTACCATTGCATGGTGGGTTTGTTTCCCAGCTATTTTAAAACCTAGATAATGACATGCAAAAGTATTTCAAAAGGCCTTGCTAAGGCCTTTTGAATTAAGAATTAAACCCTAAGACCACTGGGAAATGTTTAAATTGTTACTGCTTTTGCACTTTGTTGGTCTCTCAGATGTTGACATTAGAAACAGTTGTTACCACACACTTTCTGGAGTAGTGAGTGTAATGGACCTAGTTGTTTGAATATGGGTATTTTAGTAGAGAAAGCCGTGACCTACAAGGTCCCTGTTTTCTGCTGATGCTTAAGCTCACTCAGTGTACAGTGCAGAGACTGGAAAAAAAGAAAGAGGGCAGTTCTGGCCTTGCCTATGTGGTTGAGCAACTAGGCACTTGTCAGTCATTTGGGTTAGGCATTTTTGTAGGCTGTTACTCACTGGTTTTCCTTCTGTTTCTGTCTGCCTGACCAGGAGTTGGTTGCGGAAGTAGTGAAACCCACACACAGTTGGAACTGAACTCGAGGGCAGCGTTGCTTGGTCATACAAAATGCAATGTAAACACTAAGTGCAATGAGGCTTAGGGTCTGGTGATAAAATGAGATGCTGATCATGAATAAAATTGTTCAGTCTAAATTTCTAGGTCTGGAAACAAACTATAAAATAACTACTGTATCATACTCTCTCAAAGAACCCACCATGGGCTCTTGGAGTGGAATTAAACTGATCTTTGCGAAGGGACTGTGCAGGGTTTCTTTGCAGTTGAAAAATGTCAAACCAGGAGCTCGGGTCTTCATAGTGCATGTGTTTTTGGGTGTTCTGTATGGCCATAGCAGGGGCAGGATCCCTCAGCTGCCTTTCCAACTGCTGTAATGGAGAGAAACTCTGTGGTCACTTATGGGAAAGACTTGGCAGATGCAGAGCCTGACTGCCAACACGTAAATCTTTTTGCCAGCAAAGCATCTGGGCATGTGACTAGCCTGTTAAATAGCTTCGGTATAACCTGCTGCTGCCACTTTCTAGCCTTTCAGATTGCTTTTCTGTGGTTGCTGTCTGTAGTCAGGAATTTTCTCAGCGTTTGTCATTGTGGTTGCAGAAAGATTTAGTTAGATAAGGAAATTGTATGTTGAAAATGTTAGCAGAATTAACCTTAAAGATTGCGTAAATGTACCATTTGCATTTCAAGATGTCTTCCTTAATAAAAGAAAAATCCACAGGCGGTGTTGTGCCAGAATTGCCTATAGTTTGCTGTTCGTGCCATGTGGACTCTGCTGTGAAGCTTAAAAAACATGGAAAACCTAGTTGTACTTCTTTTTCTTAATTTCTCAATGGCTTTTTCATTTCCTCCCCTTCTAAAGGTCCGTACTCCTTAAATGGTTATAGGGTGAGAGTGTACAGACAGGATTCTGCCACCCAGTGGTTTACTGGTATCATTACCCATCATGATCTCTTCACCCGCACTATGGTTGTTATGAATGACCAGGTGAGTTTGATACGCTATACTCGGAAAACAAGCTTCAAGTAAACGACACATTGGGAGTCTTTGCAGTTGTTTTGTAGTGTTCTGCAATAGACTGAGTTGTTCAGATCCAGTAGGACAAGTCTGTTACTGTGCTGAAACGACAGCCTGACTTTGCTTAGGACTAGCAGTTAAAACCATCTTGAAGGTGAACATTTGTGCAGTGATATGATTAATACCAGTCCTACGGTTTTGCTTTTCTTCTGCTGTCGCTATTTGACTGGTAAAGTCTTTGAAGTGAAGCAATCCAGTTTTAAGAACTGGTCTTCCCTGTCAGCTCTGAGAATTTCTTTTCTCAACGCTGAGATCTTTTAGCACTGCAGCAGCAATTACTACTTCCAAGAAACTGTAATACCCACTTTCCGCAATTTATTGAATTAAGCATTTACCACAGCTGTAATTCATGTTTGCTGTGGTGGGTTTCACTTGTATTTCTGAAGTTGATGTTACAAAAAGTATTAATACTGGTATTTTTAGTGGCAGTAATGAATTCTGTTTCAGGAGGCCAGAGTAATGTACTCAACATTAATATAGTGAGTGACCCATCTGCCTCAAAATGTGCGAAAAAATCATGTGTGGCAATAAAAATTTAAGACTAGTCTAATGCTCAAATACATTCCTTCCCTTGATTTGCTCTCATTAATTTTCCCAAGTGCTATTTTTTTCACTTTGTGACAGTCTGATTAAAGATCTGGTTAGCTCACTAGCAGCGGTCCAGCAATTTTAGAGTCCTTTTCTCCAGTCATTTTGGTTCTTTTCTTTTAGCAGTTTTGCTTCTGTTGAAAGCAATTCTGTATTGTGTTCCTGCAGAATATTTTATATTAAATAAACTTACAAAATACTTGTATCTCCTAATCGCAACTTCAGGGTTACTCAGTGAAGAGCTCCGTGTCTTTTAATTTCAAATTTGCAGTGAGCGACGGTGGGGGAAGGAAGTGGTGGTGAGCTACTTTTTCTTTTTAAAAAAGAAGTTATTCTTACAGTGGTATGTAAAGACACGTTTGCTTTGGGTTTACTCTATACCCAGCCTTTGTTCAGAGTCTCATGTCAGTTCTGCTTGTCAGGATTAAGTAGGCTTTTCTGTGATTAGTTTTCAGCTCACAAAATAGACTGGTGAGCACTGATACAGAAAATACAGATTGAGCAGTGTCTGAACATCTGCTGATTAATTATTATTTTTTTTCTGTTTTTAATAAACCAGGTGTTAGAACCTCAGAATGTTGATCCTTCTATGGTTCAGATGACCTTTCTAGATGATGTTGTTCACTCTTTGTTGAAAGGTGAAAATATTGGCATCACTTCGCGCCGACGGTCTCGTTCCAACCAGAACAGCAACACAGTCCACGTAGATACATTTATCTTTTTACCTAAGTATTTTCGTATATTGTGAATATTAAAAATACATGTTTGAAGTTGCTAATTAAAATTACATTCAAGTCCATTAATCACAAAATTTTTTTTTTAGGGTCATTATACACGTGCGCAAGCAAATAGTCCCAGACCAGCAATGAATTCCCAGACTGCAGCACCGAAGCAGAATTCTCACCAGCACCAGCAGCAGAGGAATACTCGGCCAAATAAGAGGAAAGGCTCTGATAGCAGCATGCCTGATGAAGAGAAGATGAAGGAAGAAAGATATGATTATATAGGTCGAGGAGGTAAAACAAGTTATTGGAAAGGGAAGGAGAGCTGCTTAAAATGGTGTTAGACTGCAAATGTGTTAGACATGTTTTTGTCTTTTACAGAAACCCCCAAAACCAAAAATAAACACTTCCTTAGTAAAAGAAGAAAACCTGAAGAGGATGAAAAAAAATTAAATATGAAGAGACTGCGGACAGACAACATCTCAGACTACTCTGAGAGCAGTGACTCAGAAATTTCAAATAAAAGATTAACAGATTCGTCTTCGGACCAGAATTCGGAAAATGAGTTAAAAACCAAGAACACTTCAAAGATAAATGGAGAAGAAGGAAAATCCCAAGCTGTTGAGGGAGTAGAACAGACACTAACAGATAGGCCATCTCCATGGGATGAAGTACAGGAGGATAAAAAACACGAAGAGACAGAAAGACTGAAATCATCCGTCTTAGATCAGCAGGAAAAATCTTCACTCCACGCAACAGAGCAGCCAACACTTTATGAGCAGAACGCCAAGGATCCGCATGTTCAAGAGTCCAATGCAGAAAAACATACTGCGGAGTTAAAAAATGAGCAATTTGTACCCAGACCACCTACTCCAAAATGTGTTGTTGACATTACTAATGAAAACAACTCTGAAAAAGAGAGCCAGGATAATGCTGCAAGTACCTTTGATTTGCAAACGGTTCCGAAAACAGAATCTCACAGCAGTGATTTAAAACAGCAGTTTGCAAATGCAAATTTCCTTGAAGCAAGAAAGCAGGAAGCTGATCAAAGTTGGGGTAGCAGTGTTGTTAACAAAACGGATTTGATACAACCTGGGGTTGTAAAAGCATTACCAGTAAATGAACGTTTAAATCCTGAAAAAGAAAAAGTGCAGTATGGCTCGTTTATGTCTTCGTTAAATGTAGCTTCTCTAGCAGAAGAGAGTAAACTGCATAAACAAAGTCCAGTCCCCGATTCTGTGAAGTCAAAACCTAGTGCTTCAGTTGATCATCCTAAAACAAAGTCACCTGATGTTAAGCCTAAATTGACCCAATCTTCCGATACTGTGAAGTCTAAGGTTAGTTCCCAAAACAGCCATGCTACTGGATTAACAAGGTCAGCCAATAAAACTGATCATGATTTGCCTAGGTCTAGTTTTCATCCAGTTCCAGCTAGAGTTAGTGCTCTAGAAGCTACTAAAAGTCCTCTTATCATTGACAAGAATGAACATTTCACGGTGTACAGGGATCCCACTCTGATTGGACAAGAAACAGGAACTAATCACATTTCACCTTATTTGCATCAGCATAATTATCCTCTGCATTCCTCATCCCACCGAACCTGTTTAAATCCAAACGCTCATCATCCTGCATTAACTGGTTCATCCCATCTGCTAGCTGGGTCTTCAGCTCAGGCCCCTTTGTCTGCTATTAACACTCACCCCCTTAGTACCGCCCCTCACCACTCTGTTCATCACCCCCATCTACTTCCTGCAGTGTTACCTGGAGTGCCTGCTGCCTCCTTGCTGGGTGGCCACCCGCGACTAGAGACTGCTCATGCTAGCAGCTTAAGCCATTTGGCATTAGCACACCAGCAGCAGCAACAGATGTTACAACACCAGTCTCCACATCTTCTTGGACAAGCTCATCCTTCTGCTTCCTATAATCAGCTAGGGCTTTATCCAATTATTTGGCAGTATCCAAACGGAACACATGCTTACTCAGGACTCGGTCTGCCCTCCTCCAAATGGGTGCACCCAGAAACTCCTGTTAACGCAGAGGCTTCCTTGAGAAGGGTAAGTTGTGCTTGTTTCTTAATGACATGTTTAGCTGGGGCTGGTGTCTCCTACTGGTAGTTTTCTAGGTATGGATTTGCTGGTTTGTATTGCACCAAGTGTGCATTGAGGGTGGGTTTTTTGAGTAGACCTAGAACTAACTAGGAGTGGAGATCTAGTAGTAACTGCTGTAGGGAGCTCTTCCAGACTTTGATTTTCTTTATATTTTGAAGTGAGACAAGATGTTTGGGTTCAGTTTATGATCAGGTGAGGTTAACCAGCTGGTTTGGGACCTTGAATCCACTGTCTCAATGGTTGCTACCTCAAACTATGGAAACTGTTAGGTAAGTTAAATACTAGAGGAGGCAGGGCAGTCTTCATAACAAAATTTAATGTATGCTTGCTAAGTAATGAAAAAAGGCTGAGACAGGAGAAGTGGGAAGTTCTGAAGAGAAATGATCTAGCATTCATAAGTCTTTTTTGCATTGTACACCCTTTTGTCTTTACACCCTATCTGTGTACCCTCTCTTGGCATATCTGTCTTTCTCCTTCTGTTCCTGTTGACACACATCCCTGCCTTCCCATCTGGTTTCTCCTCCTCTGTATTCAAGTCAGGGTGATTCCTCTGTCTCTGCTGTATGTAACCACTGAAGCCTCAGAAGAAATGGTTTGTATTTTTCAGCCTAGCGCCCGTTGCGGTGGCGGCATTTGGCAGGCAGACACGGCAATTACAGGAAAAGTTTTCTCAGTTCTTGTGTGCTTGGGATACAGCATGCTCAGTGCGGGCACCGTAGAGGAACAGTGTAAGATGAAGCATGTGTAGTGCAGACAGATGCTTCAGGGAGCTTCACTGCCAGCTTCAATCAAACCTCCACTGAGCATGTGCAGACTGATTTTTTAGAGGCTTACAACTTGGCCTAATTTGGGCAGACTTTCACAGGGACAACAAAAGGCATGGTGCTGACAGTGGTCTCTCTGCCAAATCGTAAGCCTTTGCGTCAAAGCTTGGGGTTTCTGAATGGTTTTAGAGACTTTTTTCTTTTTCATTATGGGGAAAGCTATTCTTCCTCAGCCTCATTCTTGAGGGAAGCCAAACCATTGTGGCTAAGTCTTTCCCAAATAGTTGGTTTGAGTTGGCCTTGTAATGTGCATCAGTTTGATCTAAAATGCGATAAAGTCAAATGCAGCAGAGAACAAAAGCCTAAGAGAGCATAGGTGGATTTATCTCTTCATGTTTCTGCCTGCTCTACCTCATGCTGAAGTCCATGTTGAAGAACTTACGATATGACTCTGTTTTCACTTTGGCTGCCTGAAGTATGCAGCCCTGCATACCGCGGCACGTAGCTTTTTAATTATGTTGATATGTGGCAATTGTCTTGTGGTGACTTGTCTTCTCACTCTTGCACTAGAGGCCTTTTATAAATGCACCTTAGAAACCCAGAATGGGCGTTTCCACACTCAGTTTGCGTGGATGCCACAATCTCAGAAATGGATCTGTGTTTCAGCTGTAACAGCAGCTGCAGCCACCCTCTGCTCAGGGCTGAGCCGTGGCTGTGGCAGCTCCCATCTTTGGGCTGGGCTGGAGATGGTTGCAGGTGGAATCACCAAGCTGTTTGGGCTTGGTGCTCAAGCAGATGTTCCCTAGCTCTTCTAGGGAGAAGGTGACGGACCTTTTTTACATAATACTTTAATGCAGCTTACAAGCTTGTCGTGGGAATTTGCCACAGCGTGGGAACTCCGGGCCTGGGAAACGTGTGCACTACAGCTCTTAACGCGAACGCAAGCCGTTGCTTTAAATATTCAAAAGTATAGAAATCAGAATTTCAAAGTTGTAGTACCTGCACGTCTATTCTGTGCTGCGTGTGTTTGTCATCAGAGCTCTTGGCGCCCCTTTTGCTGCAGCAGTTCTCAGCTGGGAGTTGCCAAGGGGAGAAGGCAAGGGATGGACTGGTGAGGAGGGGAAGAAGTTCTAGGCAGTGCCAGGTGTTAGGAGGGGAGCTGCACTGAGAGACTTCGGGGTGCACCTGATAGCTCTGCTTACTCTTGTCCCAGTCCCTTCTTGGCTTGTCCCTGGCACTTGGGCACCACTTCAGCAGGTTGCCCTAGCTTTCCACTCCTGCACCTGTTTCTTGTAAGCAGGGCTCAAGAGCAGAGAAGGAAAGGGGAGAAAGACAAAGAGCTGCTCTTGGTCTTTTCTGCAGAGTCGTTACACAGGTTTCAGAGAGGATATTAAAATAGAAACTTAGCCAAGTAGTCAATTGAAAAACAATTTCATAAATTAAGACTTAGCATAGTGAGTGTAAGCAAGGAGGTTGCTATTGCCCACCTTTGCAATATTTAAGTACACAGCACGAAATTGTGCGTACTGTGCATTTGCCAGGCTGCAAAGTATGGGAGATGTGTACATTTATGGTTTTGATAGTATGCTGCTGCCGGCATTGTGCCAAATAAAAATGTCTGACAAAACAAAGCAGAGAAATTAGAATTACCATACTTAATCATTTGGTTGGTAGGAGGAGAAGAACCAGCCAGGAGAGAGATACTTATATCCCTCATGTTGAGATTTGTTACAAAGCTAAGGAAGGAATTGTTCTCCAGAAATACTAAACCGTATTTATCTTTTGAAAGCAATACTTGCAATTCCTTGAAGAGCTAATGGTCTGTTTACTAGGAACTGAAGTTAAGTGCTCTCAGACTACATTGGTTTGCTAATTTTGATGAGCTTGAGATGCTTTTCTAGAATTAAATATTCATGCTCAATACTTGAAAATTGAGCCGTTCTACAAATGGTTCTGAAATGTGTGAACTATTTTGTGTGCTGCAAGTCATGGGGAAGTACAATCAGATGTTCCAGTTGATCAAAAAGTGACTTAAAATGTTAATATTTATTTACTGTGTGTGATTTGAACCTGAAATACATTACTTCACTTGTATCGTTGGTAGGACTCGCTACAGTAACTTTTACAGTCTCATGAGTATTTTGGTATCTGATTTTATTTCTTTGTTTTGGTTGGTGTTAACAGAATACTCCCAGCCCATGGCTGCACCAGCCCACCCCGGTGACCTCAGCTGACAGCCTTGGTTTACTGAGTCACATTCCTGTGCGCCCGTCCAGTGCAGATCCCCTTCGTCCTCTCAAACTGACAACGCATTCCAGCCCACCGTTGTCCAAAAGTATCGTAGAGCATCACAAAGAGTAAGTCTGCTGTTCAGCTGTGTGTGAAAGGGTACATTTTGGCAGCTGACATTGTCTTCTAGCTTCTTAGTTTATTTGTAAACTTGGGTGCCTCTGATAGGGAAGAGCTTGTCAGCATGCTGCAAAACAGACTCTGCCCTGTTAACTTGGGGTGGTACTTGAGTTCTCAAATCTTCTGAATGTTTTTGAAAATTGTACCCAGCATAAAGAAAAGTTTATTTTGTGTTAATAGATAACTTAGTTCGGAGCACAGGAAGAGAAGTCTTTTGTGTAGCAAGCACATTGCACTACATCGAGACTAACCTGTATCTGCTTAACCTTTTCAAACAGAGAACTGGAGAGGAAAGCTTTTATTGAACCCTTACGTTCTGTTACAACTGCACCAGTAAAGACAGAGCTAGAGCAAAGCAGAGCACAGGCAGCAAAGGAGAGCCATATGCACAGACATTTTGCAGATCCAATGTTGAACCAGCTGCCAAGGCCACCACAGGAGGCTGGGGAGCGACTGAGCAAATACAAAGAAGAACACAGACGGATACTCCAAGAAAGTATTGAAGTTGCTCCTTTTACAGCTAAAATAAAGGCACTGGAGGGAGAGAGAGAGAACTATTCCAGGGTAGCGTCCTTATCTTCAAGTCCCAAAAGCCATTCAGTAAAATATGACAAAGACACTGAACGCTCTGTGTCTGAACTGTATAAAATGAAACATTCAGTTCCACAGAGTTTGCCGCAGAGTAACTATTTCACCACCTTGTCTAACAGTGTGGTAAATGAACCGCCAAGATCATACCCATCAAAGGAAGCTTCAAGTGCGTATGTTGATAAGCAATCTAATTGTCCTTCAACAGCAGCTAGTCCCCATTACATTTCTTCTCTTTCAAAACCTCCACCTTTAATTAAGCACCAACCAGACAGTGAAGGCTCTGTGAGCAAGATACCCGAGCAGCTTCCACAGTCAATGCAGTCTCACTCTGTAAATTCTTTTAGAAGTGACAGCAGGAGCCCTACTCAGTTGTCAGTTTCATCTTCAAATACACTCCGGAGTATGCCTGCCTTGCATAGAGCCCCCGTGTTTCATCCCCCTGTGCACCAGAGCCTGGAGAAGAAGGAAAGCAGCTATAGCAGCCTTTCACCTCCGACTCTAACCCCAGTTCAACCTGTTAATGCTGGTGGTGGCAAAATACAGGAGTTGCAGAAACCACCGACTTTAGTACCTGAGCCTAAGGAAGCTCAGACTGTTTACAAGGGGACTTCTGAACAGAATTTATCAGAAATGTGGAAGTCAAATAATGCCCCAAATAACGAAAAAGTGAATTGGCACATTGAAAGAACAAGTGGAAAGTCACAGTCTGCTACAGCATCTGTTATTGTGCGTCCTCCTTCTAGCACGAAATACGATAGCATACCAGTAATGCAGTCTGCTTCCAAAGATCGAGCTAGCGAGAGATCTTCAGCTGTGACAAATCAAGCAGATTGCCTGAAAACAGCGGAAGCCAGGGAGACTGGAAGAATCGTTCTGCCAAATATGAACTCAGACAGTGCTCACACACAGTATGAAAAGAAATTTCCAGCTGTCTCGCAAGGCAGCGTTTCTCGTGCAGTCACCCCCACCACAACTATGATCTGTAGTACCAAAATGGATGTCACCGCATCAGCAGCCACAACTACCAGCGTGTCAAGCTGGGGCAGTTCAGAAGTGACTTACTCCTTATCGAACACGGTCTTGGCCTGCACGCCCCTGGAGTGTACCGCCTCGAGAGCGGCGAGTCAGACAGTGGCGCAGACCCAGGAATGCAAGGTCAGCACTCCAGCTCCGGTTACACCCGCTGCTGGCAAGCCAGCCAGCACTGCTCAGCCCAGCTCGGGATTCTCCACCTCCACCGACTTTGTCCATTTGAAAAAGCACAAGGCAGCGTTGGCTGCAGCTCAGTTTAAAAGTAGTAACACCAGTGAGACAGAGTCCAACTCTGTGAAGAATCAGACATTTTCAACCTCTCTCTCCCTAGACAGTGCTATCGTCTCTAATACAATAAACAAAGCGAACTCTGTAGGCACTGGGCAAGCTTCCCAGACGAGTCAGCCAAACTACCACACTAAACTGAAAAAGGCTTGGCTAACAAGGCATTCGGAGGAAGATAAAAACACTAATAAAAAAGAGAATTCAGGGAACAGTGTTTCAGAAATTATTAAGCCATGTACTGTCAATTTAATAGCTTCTACATCAAATGATTTGCAAAATAACATAGATAGTAAAATCTTGGCAGATAAGTTTGCAAAGGAAGATAAGCACCCTAGGAGAAAAGCAAAACGAACTTATGAGTCTGGTTCTGAAAGCGGAGACTCTGATGAAAGCGAGAGCAAGTCAGAGCAAAGGACTAAACGGCAGCCCAAGCCAACTTACAAAAAGAAACAAAATGATTTGCAGAAAAAAAAGGGTGATACAGAGGAAGAAGTAAAACCGAACGGTGTTCTTAGCAGGAGTGCCAAAGAAAAAAGCAAGCTGAAGTTACAGAGCGGCAGCAACAGCAGTGAGTATATTAATCTGATCTGGAAGAGGCAGACTGTGAAATCTTAAGTGTTAATCCTGAAGGGTTTGTCATGCACAGTAGCTGGGAAAAGAGTTAAAATAGCATGCTAGCATAAATGAGTAGGTCCAGGTTTATCTGTCTTCAGGTCATTTGAAACATCCTGGTTTAAAAAATGGAACATTTTGTATAGATATGTTAACAAGCTGGTTCTTGGGCTAAAAATAAGCAGTAAACAAACTGGTTTGTGCTGTCCCTCAGAATTGAACAGACTGGTGCATGTGTATAGTTGTGCCACTCATATTGATATTTGGTTTTGTTATAAAGAAAGATCTAATACATTTATTTTTAGAGCACTACTGGAGGGAGAGAATCACTATTGTTGAACTTTTATTTCATCCTTTGATCAGGAAGCCAGAGGCAGTTCCTTGAGAGCCTTATGCCACTCTGTTATAATTTGGTTAATTTAATGAAAGGTTTGAGGGAAGAGTCATTTCACACTCCTAAGTAGCATGTGCATTACATGGTGCTTAAGGACTAAAGAACTTCAGGGAAATACAAATTTCAGTTTAAATGTAATGCTGTCACATGTAGCAGATCGTAACTAGATCTATCTGAACAGAGAAGCTGGTCTGCCCACAGGCGTTTTATTTAAGAACTTACCTTGTTTTTCACCCCAATTTATTCTTCTCCGAGGACCATTCTTTTGTCTTTGTTCTGGTTAAGGATGAGGAAGTCTACCGTTAAATTACTTTTCTCTAGAATTTTTAAGTACAAGTAGTAAGAAAATGAGTACTGCTCCCTGTAATTACATTCCCTGGCTTTTCACTGCCTGGTGTATGAAGTTACTCCTCTGTATCTGAGAGCGGTTCATGTCTGAGTTGTACAGGGTGTTGGAAGTGTTACAGTCTGTCTGAAGCGTTCTGGCCTGGGTCCAGCAAAAGCAGCATTACCTCCCCCCCCCAACTAAGGGGAAGATCAAGGAGAACGTGCCTGTGAAGCCTTTCTCAGTTTCACTTCTTAAAGTGAACTGTAAATACGTACATGTGATGTGTTGGGTCTTCGTGACCTTTGTGGTGTTGTAAAAGATTTACTTTTTGTGGGTTTGTTGCAGCAGGATTGCTCAGCTGAGTTAAAGGAAGGCAGCAATTCCTGTTTTGGCTGGTGGTACCTGAGTATAAAAGTGATATATAATCATATATTGTGGAAGCGTTTCTTGAACTTTGGTTGGGAAATGGGTAGGAGTTGGTACTATGTTCTGTTGTGAGTTGCACAGCCTGTGTCCTGCGTGTAATTGGGTTAGGCCTGTCCAGTGGTCACAGCTTCTTGTGCTTGCTTCCCTCTCTTGAAGCCCTAATAGACATGGGTCTTTCTGCCCATTTCTTTTGGCAAATTAAATAGATGAATGTTTCTGATACTCCTGTCAGTTTATCTTGGGGGACTTTTGTTACCATTTTTGAGAGCGTGCTGGTCAGAGATTTTCTTAAGGAAAAGGACTTTCCGCAAAGACTTATGCTAAAACATAGTCAGCCTCAAGGAGCTTTCAGGCAAGAACAGGCCCTTGTGGAACAGCTGCCTGGGCTCCTCTAGGTAACTGGAGATAACCATGCTTCAGGAACCAAGGCTCAGTGGTAGTTCCACAACGTGGGTGGTATCTGAATACTGCCAGGGTTGAGAACTGCTTTGTCTCGATGCCGTTTTGGAAAGCCCCAGGAGCCTGCATGCTAGCCAGAGCGCTTAGAGCTCC
Organism: Cuculus canorus; assembly: GCF_017976375.1. NCBI lineage: Eukaryota > Metazoa > Chordata > Aves > Cuculiformes > Cuculidae > Cuculus > Cuculus canorus. The sequence continues at coordinate 9,122,654 of NC_071407.1, forward strand.
AGGCTGCGTGGCTCCCTCCTGCAAAGCAAGGCATTTTACGGCCCTGCAAGCGTTGGGGGTCTTCCAAGTTCCTGCCCACAGAACTTGAAGTCTAGCAGCTCCCAGATGACACCCAGGATCTCTGGTTCCAAGGCAGAAAACATTGTTTTGGACTGGCAAAGCTGTATTTTAGCCCTCTCTACTCTCGAGTTTTAATCCAGTTACCACCATGCTCCTTGCGTGAGTTGGAAGTGCATTTTGTAGACTGTGAACTGAGGTGTAGGCAGTCTGTCACTTGCGAAGTTTGCACAAGTCGTCTCGGGCGAAACACAGATCTGAACCCAGGTACCAAGTCCAAAGTTAGCGCCCTGACCTCACTGTCATCCTCCCTGTTCACAGGCCATGAACTTTCAAGAGTAGTGGTAGATGAAACAGCAGATACCTCTGTCTGTAGACAGATAAAACTGATGCCACTTCTAGAAGTCATTAAAAGGAAAGCTTGGTTAAATAAGACAGAGTTCAGTTTCAAAATGTGTATGTGAAAATTGCAGATATTACTCAATGGATTTGCGCCTCGTGTACTCAGTGTCAGATCTGCTGACTTTCCTGTCGGAAGTAGAATTGTACTGCTTAGCCAACAAACTTGACGGAGAGTAAATGGATTCTGCTCTTCCTTCTGCTGGATCTTTTACATTAAGTTCAGATGAGTTACACGTGGTTAGAGGTGTTCTTCTGTAATCTTGTCCGTAACCTTCAGCAAAAATTTTGAAGCAGTATGTTTTCTTTAAGGTCTGCTTTAATTCATTAAATTGTTGCCTTTTATGCATACATCTTTACTTGAAATAGAATTCAAACCTTCCTTTCTTGGGGTGTTGTATTTCTTGGCCTGTTTTCTAAGAATGATGATGGTTTTGGTGGAATATTTGGTGAACAATACACCTAATATCAGAGAAGATGCAGTGTCCTAGGCAGTTAATGGTGCTCCCGCCTGTAGAGTCTAATTGGTAGTTACACATTTTAAACTTCAGTGCTGGCAGGTGGACAAATGGATGTAACAATGAAATATGTTATGGAGGTGATAAATGTGCTTTTAGAAATGTTGAGCACTGACTGATCTGCCCAGGATCTGCGAATGAGGGCTGCCTCAACTGAAACCTTCCTTACTTTTGCAGCTGGAATACCTCGCTCGGTGTTAAAAGATTGGCGCAAAGTTAAGAAACTGAAGCAAACGGGGGAGTCCTTTTTGCAGGATGATTCTTGCTCTGAAATAGGACCAAATTTGCAAAAATGCAGAGAATGTAGGTTAATAAGAAGTAAGAAAGGAGAAGAACCATCTCACTCACCAGTATTTTGTAGATTTTACTACTTTCGGCGGTAAGTACAGCGATTTTCCTGATTATGTCATGTTTCAAAAATAACACTAACAAAGGACTTGCTTCTTGAAAGCTCATATGATTTTCTGGCTCAGTCAGTCTGCCTGATAAAAGACACGATCTTATTTAACAGTATTTACATTTGTATTTCTTCTTTCTTTTGTGGACTGACTTCATTGCTGTTTAAAGTTTTATAGCAAAGACATCAGAACAGCTGCCTGGTGTACCTTAGGCAAGCAGAAAATAGGGCACATCACCATCACACAGGTGTCTGCCATTTGAAGTGGGATTTTCAAAAGGCAGGCTTAGGTTATCCCGAACAAGTTGTGCAACCGCAGAGTTGCCCTTACCCGTCACTGTTCTTGTGCCAGTGTGTGGTGGGAAAGCTGCTCATGGTTTTCTAGGAGTTTTCTGAGGATAGAGCAGTTGTGTCCTCCTTTTTCACAATTTATGGCCAATCAAGGCAAACTCACAAGAGGAAAGTTTCCCAGGATGCAGTGTAACGTATGTGGCACAGGCAGCACAGCCATCAAAACAGAAAAAAACGGCTTTAATTTTTACATGGACTGCATTGTCAGTGTATATCCAGCTTCTGTGGGGTGGGAAATTGCTCCCTAGATTGGATTTAATTTTTTGTAGTTAAGCTTTAGTTACAAGCCTTCATAGTCCTACAGGAATCATTTTGAGGTTGAACTTGAAATACCTTCTGTATAAAAATATTCACTTCTCAATGTGGCAATGTTGGAGTTTGGGATTTTTTTTTCCTCCTGTACAAGGGAGAGAACATCACTGATAAAAACAGTGTGTTTTAAACAGTGTTATGGAGTTTTAAGAATTGAGTGGTTTTAATATACTGTGATAAGTATTATAGCAGGTTAATTGTTTTTGTTGTGTTTAGAGAGTAGGGCTTGAAATGTAAACAAAGTTTGCGCTGTTGGAAGCCGTTACTCTAACTGAAAATTCGTCATTTCTTGTTCATTGTATACATGCTTAAATATGTATCGGGTTTGTATTTAATTCTGAATTTAGTACTGTTTTACTGGCGTTGCACTAAAATTCCCAAACTATTATAATAATCACATGTATAACGAATTATCCTGTATTGTGCAAGATGGAATAGTTAATTGTTATTGCTAAAAAATAGGCTAAGTACAGGCAGGGACAATGGAATGGTGTTGGGTAGGATAACAGGAGAGCCTGTCATTTTTTCAGGGGTCAGAAATTAGCAGATACAAACGCATTATCTTGTATTAGTGATTTGTTCTGCTTAAAAAAACTTAAGTAGTGTTCAGACGCCTGCGTTCTGAGTATGAGAGCAGCAGGATAGAAAGATCAATAAAATATGAATTAGGCTGAGTGATTGCTGTCATACATGCTCCAAAAATTAAACATGAGGAACAGGTGGAACCAAACTTTGGTTAAAAAAAAAAAAAAAAGGATGAAAAATAAGATACTTTTCCTGCCTATTTTAAAGCAGTAATAAATGCTACAGAGAGAGAATGAAGAGTAAACTGAATTCAAAGAGTGCCTAAAAGGTTAGCTTTTGTTTTCATGCTTCCTTTCTGTTTGTTTTAAAACAATTTTCAGCACTGGGGTTTATTTTTAAATTAAAAAATATGGTAGGAGGCTAAAGCAGGTAAAGAAAACTTCCTTGTAAGACATAAGCAGCAAGGTGAACTAGCAAGTAGGCTGTAAGTCACAGAATATAGTAATATATGCAGTTAAACGATCCGTTATCTTTTTTAGGTTGTCTTTCAGTAAGAACGGAGTGGTTAGGATAGATGGTTTCTCCTCTCCTGATCAGTATGATGATGAAGCACTGAGTTTATGGACACATGAAAACTATGAAGATGATGAACTGGACCTAGAAACTTCTAAATATATTCTAGATATCATAGGTGATAAGTTTTGTCAGTTAGTAACATCTGAGAAAACAGCCATGTCCTGGGTGAAAAAAGACGGTAAGGAAATCTCAAATGCTTTTAAGTGTATTGCAGTTCTGCTCGAGTGTTTGCGTTCATCATGATCCATTGCTTCCTTTCGAGTAGCTCACTTCACTGGGCTGTCACGTTGGATTTTCCTAGGCTGTTTTTGTAGGAGTATGTGTCAGGAAAGAGCAGGGACCTTCCCCAGTGGGTCCAGCCTGTTGACTCTCCGTGCACTGGTGGCTGCATCAGGCCAGGGCTGGGGCCAGGGCCAAGTCGCTGTTGGGATTGGAGCAGCCTCAGTTCCCAGCTTGTCTCCAGCTCTCCAGCCAGAGTGGCCAGCTCTAAGCCAAGGCCCACAGCGAGCCAGGTACTGACTGCTGCCAACAGACGTGTTTCTGACGCGTCTCCTTCCCAGAACAGAGGAGAATAATGTGACAGCGTGGGCTTTGCAGGATGTGTGCTGACACTGCCACCTCCTCCCCCCACAAAGCCACAGACAGTCCGCCCTTCTGGCCCAGGGCAGCTGGGCACAGACTGGAGATGGGCTGGTGGCTCCGCTAGCTCAGACCGTATGAGGAGGAGATGGGGCAGAAAGCAGGAGCACTGGCCAGATCTCCAGGACAGGGCCTCCTGCTGACTTGACCATCCAGCTCACCAGTTTGGCCGCCCTTGAGATCAAACACATGCCATGGGCAGTCAGGTGGAAAACCCAGCTCTCTTCATTGCATGGGGTGGAAAGCACATGTTAGAGGTTCTTCAGACTTGCAACCCACTCATTTTAAGCAGGAACCTTCTTTCTGTGTTGCTTTAGTCTGTGTTTTCTGGATTCTTTAATTTTTGATGGTGTATTGGCAGTGGCATTGATAGGGTGCTGCATAACGCAGCTGAGGGGTAGATGTTGATGATCTGGTTATGAAGGGTCACTTTCCTCCCCTACACCCAGTTGCATCTGAGGGAAAAGTTACAAATGCTTCAGCTGTAAAGACTATTCATTCTCTGCTTTGCATTTAAACTTCAATCTTTTTAATCTGCTTATTTTGTATTTCAGCCAAAATTGCATGGAAGAGAGCAGTGAGAGGAGTCCGTGAGATGTGTGATGCATGTGAAGCCACGTTATTTAACATCCATTGGGTCTGCCAAAAATGTGGATTTGTGGTCTGCCTGGATTGTTACAAGGCAAAGGAAAGAAAAAGTTCTAGAGGTCAGTTCTTTATGAACTGGAGTATTGTATAGGCTGTTTATTCTCATTTGTTGTAGAGCTGCTGATCCGCCAGTGTAACTGTCTTTCTGTAAAGTGTTAAATTACTGTTTGTGTGTTTTGGTTTCTCTTAGACCTTTTTTTGCGTCCTTTTAAGTCAGTAGATGTAGAATCGATCATCCAGAAAGCCACCGCTGTGGGGTCTGTTTTAGGTCTTTGTCCGCTTTTCAGTCTTTATGTAGGTTGTCTTGGACTGCTTGTGCCTGGCCCCTCAAGGTTAAATCTTGCTCTTCAGCTGTGAGACTGGCACTCTGTTACACCTCCCTGCTTTGTGGTTACTCAATGCTGTGAAGACTTGCTTTGCTTTGAGTGCCTTCTGGAGTCCTCCCCTCAGGAGTACATGGTTTGTCATATTGACTGAGCCTGCTTTTTTAATTATAAAAAAGAAAGAGGTGGAGAAAAGTACTTCACACAGTATTTAAAATGAGTATTAACAGAGGTTTTGCAATCCAGCAGCCTTCACGCATACTGGGTTTATTCTGATTCCTGTTCTTAAATGGAAATGTTTCCTTTAGTCTGTAGTGAAGTGTAACAGGACTGACTTGCAAACCTGTAATTTCTGAGTGACCCCGCCTGTTGCAGTTGAAAAGAGGAATGGCTTGGAAGATTGATCTGGTCGTTCAGCCCTCAGCTGTGACATTTGTGCTCAGACTGCTTGTTGGAAAGGACTGCCTTCCCCTGGGTGGCAGGCATTGCGCCCTGGCACAGTCCTGCAGTCAAACACTGTGCCAGAAACTGATTCAGGACTAATGCTGGTTTTAAAACTGTTTCCATGTTTGCTATAGCTGCGTAGTGTCACAGATGTGAAATTTTAGTAAAAATAAAGTTTAACTGTTAGATTGCAAATCTTTGCTAAACAAAGAGATTCATCCTCTTTGTCTTTCGCTTGCAGTGAGAGATTTCCTGCACTGCGGTAGTAGGATGTTCCCAGAGACTTCCAGCAAAGCCCGAAGTTTGTAGGGAACTAATGTGGGCGTTTTCCAACACTGAGAACAGTCGTTAATGCTTTAATGCTGGAGCTTGAGCAGCTCCTAACTGGCTTAAGCCTGTGTGTGCGCATGTGTGTGCATCCGTCTGACGTGGCTGGGGATACACACCGAACATTATTTACCCTAGTGGGGACATGCAGACATGCTTTTTATAGTCTATGTGTTAACCAGCCAGGAAAAAATCGGTAAAATGTCTTCAAAACTTAAAAAAGCAGCGTACAGAAGCAGGCTTCTTTTCAGTCTTCTAACAGGGAGGGCTTTCTGCTTACTTTTCATCACACGTTACGTGCAAAAGCAAAAGTACGATAGCTTCCTTCACTGCAGCATTATTTCTAGTGGTGCTGTTGGATTCATGTGAACTGTCTCTTTCCCTTGGCACTCTCTTATACAGTTCAGAGCCACCCACCCATCTCTCTATAATAGCACTTTATATTACACCATTTTTCCTGGAGCCGGTAGTTGTTTTTACAGTTGCTAAGTGTAACAGAGAATAGGCTGGTTTCCCTCTGCTTCAGCAGGAATGTTATAGGTTTAAATATTCTGTATACAGATATTTATCAATGACTCCTCTCATTACTGCGTGAATGAATGACTGTGTGCATCCTTTGTTCCCTTTCAGACAGTTCATGGCACCATCAAGTGGAATGCAATGTTACAGCATTTCAGTGATAAAATGCATTAAGTAGATATGAGCTGTTTTGTTTTATTTGATTTATGTTTGTGACCAGTTAATATATTTCAGTGTTTTAGGAGCTGCAAAAACTACAAACTAACTAACGGATTTAACATTTATCTGAAAGAAGCATTAGCTATGTCACATATCTATTACAGTGTAAGAAAATAATGCTTTAACTTTGCTAAATGTGTACTGCTGGGTTTACATTGCTAGAGCTAGTTGATGAGATTTCTTGGAGAGTCTTGGAACTAGCAGTTCTGTGAACAGGATACAAGTCTGGGGGTTGAGAGAGAAACTGCATTCATATTTCTGCCCTGAAATCATATAGCAGGTTGGCAACTACTTGCATGGCCAGCTGTTCTTTGCTGTTGTTCTTCTGTCTTGTCCTTACACTGTATATTTTTCTGACAAGGACAGTGGCAGCTGCCCTGAACTTTATGGAAAGCCTCTCTCCTACCAGTTAAGCCTTCTCTGCTGCCACAAACATCTTCAACCACTGCATGCACACTTGTGGCTTTATGGTTGCTTTGATCTGACGTAAATCCATGATGCAACATCCCTCTTCTTTGTGCCACCAGTAATACCAGTGCAGCTGCGTGGTAGACCAAAACAGAGAATTGATTCGTCTACAAGTTCATCTTTTTGGCTTAATTGGCCTTCTCTGGTTGAAGACAGCCACTTTCAGTTGGAGCGTGGATTGTGTCAAATTAAATTAACCATGCAGTCGCAGCGTAGTTGTGTCTTTCCGTGTTAGAATTCATTAATAGCCTCAATAGCAACTGTAAAGGATTTTAGCTTATGTTGAACTGGCAACGCACTAAATGTAACAAAGAGAATGTACTTCAAAACTTTTTGGTTATTGGCAAGGGTATGTGTTACAGATATGTCTGTTTCAGATTTCTGTGTAGTTAAAACCCTTCATCGTTTTCCTTATTGTAAAAAGTAGCTGTTGGGTGCAAATCTTTGTCAGGCAGGATACCAGGACAGAAGAGTGTTATTATGTGTAGAAAACTGTTTCTAACTAAAACCAATCTGACAAATGTTAGGTAGCTCTGTGTGTGTGTGTGCTGCTGTAAGTAACATAAACTACTTGGCAATGTTATTTTGCAGATAAGGAGTTGTATGCCTGGATGAAGTGTGTGAAGGGACAGCCTCATGATCACAAACACCTGATGCCAACACAGATTATTCCAGGCTCTGGTAAGACCACCTGTGAACAAGCAGGATGTGTTTTTGCCAAGTCGTTCTGTGAAGAGAGGCCAGAGTTGTCTTGAAACTTCTCATTTTCAATTTAAAAACCTGCAAATTGTGTCAAATCATCGCAGGAAGGCGAGTGGTTCTGGGCAGTTGACAGCAAGGGGCACAGATGATGAAGAGAGAAAGGAGAATGCTGGCAGATGTCTGAGAGGCTTTTGGGGGCAGTCATTGAAGAAATCCAAGGTGTTTGTTGTGGTCATTTTGTACCTTTTCAGAGCAGAATAAACCATCTAGAATGTATTTAATAAATCTGACCTTAGCTGTGAAAAGAAAATCTTGCAGTAGAGCTGCAGAGGAACGTTATGTAGCAACAGGATTGGGGAGAATTTTCTTTCACTGTTTTCTGTCCCACTTACACCTCCAAAAAACCAGAAAAGATTAGTTTGTGGGTTTGGTTGGATTGAGCATCCTAAAGCAAAATGCAGTGAAGGAGCTGGTGATAAATTTAAAACCAGGCAGTAATCCTAACCCCAGCTACATTCGGATTTTTTCTTACAGCAAAGTAAGTTTTATGAAGGATTGCGCTCAGGTGTGGTGCTTGTTGTCCGTGCAGATCACTTCTGATCTCTGGCAGCATTGATGCAGAGCAGAAAAATCAGATGTGCCCTTAAACTTGTAAAGTAAATTCCAAAGTTATTTTAAGCTGTGGGAATACAGCCGCAGTCCTTGTGTTACGGGTTGTTGCATGTTAGTTCAGGTAGAAATGAAGATTGGTCAGATTCCATAATAAATTCAAATTGTGACATTCCCCAGAACAAGTTCCAGACTGAAACTAGTTTTAATTTTAAATTGTGAAGTGAGCCACTCATCTGGAAACAGCGCAGTGAAGGCTGCCTACATAACCTCAGTTTTGTTCTGCTGTGTGTACCTGTTACTGAACAGCCTTAAATTACATGATCACATACTAATTTTTTTGTCAAGACGTGGCTCACTTCTGTCTATAGTTTGACAGTTTTATTAAATGAAGCAATGATGCACTTGTTGAACAATGGGGAGTAAGTAATGAATGAATGACTTGCTTGGTGTGTGCCGTGCGATGGGAATGCAGAGTGAAGGTTAGATTATTCAGAGGAGTAGCGTGCAGTAATTTAATTTAAGACCCTGTTGCTTTCTGCGTGAGTTTTAAGGTAAACTGGGCAGACTTTTTTACAGTATTCTTGAGTGTTCACTGTAGCATTTTTAGTAGTTTCAAATTTTAGAAACATTTGGAAATAGCATTTTAGCATCACAGAGTGTGTATTGGAAAGGGTCACAAAATGAGTAAGAGCTGCTGATGATTTTCTTAATTGTCTTCTAGTTTTGACGGATCTTCTAGATGCTATGCACAACATCAGAGAAAAATTTGAGATTAAGTCCCATTGTCAGTGTAGCAGCAAGCAGAGCACACAAGCTGGCAAGCTGCCTGCGATGAATGGTGTGTCTCAGGTGAGTCTGGAACGTGTGTGTGCATCGCAGTTTGTTCAGCCACTCTGATTCCTTTGGATTTTTCTATTTGAATAGTGCCAGTTATATTTTGATTTGTTTATATGACGGTTTAATGCTAGACTCATCTTTGTAATACCTCAAAGCAAAGTTAAATGCTTAAAAATAAATTTGTTCTCTACAGGTTTTGCAGAATGTCCTTAACCACAGTAATAAAATTTCTCTGTGCATGCCTGAGTCTCAGCAGCAGAATACGCCTCCAAAGTCCGAGACAAACGGTAATACGAGTCCAAGGAGTGATGTAAGCACAGACAGCAAGTTAACACCGCCTGAATCCCAGTCACCCCTGCACTGGTTAGCTGATCTGGCAGAGCAGAAGGCCAGAGAAGAAAAGAAAGGTATATGTTTAAAGTTGTCGTACCACGTCCATGGCTTTGGGGGCACCAGTGATACATAATTGAATTAATTAGGAAAAATTCAGGGAGGTTTTTTGTTCAACAAAAAGAAATGCTGATGTTCTTTTCCCCATTAATTTTAATCTTTGTACTGCAATGCCTTCTGGTGGCATCAGAACCTGTTACCAGAAAATGCCACTGGTGGGATGCGTGTATAATGGGGCAGTGTTTCCAGCTACAGCATCTCTCATTAGTGACAGGTACTCTTTCAGCTGCATCTCTGAGATGCTGAGGAAGGCCTTTTCATGGGCATACTGACTGCATTTTGAAGGATTTAGTTCACTCTCTGGTGTGTTTCCTGGTGAATAAAGCACTGATGCCACAATATAGTACCACCGCTATAGAAGGCAGGATGCAAGAGCTTTGCCTGTGTCTGCATCATGAAATAGCATTGTACATTTCCAATGATAATTTTTGTTTCAGAGAACAAAGAATGTCCTTCTGGAAAACATGCAAAGGAAGAGAAAGACCAGGATAATTTGGAGTCCCCAAACTCTAAAAGCTCTCCTCCTGCCTCCCAGAATGAGCAGGGCTCAACCCTGCGAGATCTATTAACTACAACAGCAGGCAAACTACGTCTAGGTTCTACAGATGCTGGCATTGCTTTTGCTCCAGTTTACTCTACAGGAACAGCAGTAAGTGCTTACAAGATAAGTGGTTTTTATTCCAGGATTTGAAAGTCTCATTTGTGTTTTGGTACACAGTAGTTACAGCAGTCTTATAACTTCAAATACTCATTTATAATTAAGACTTCCTAGGCATGCACACATGCTTGCATTAACGTGTTGTTTTTATGTATGTATATAGTGATAACCAGTACCCACTATAAAAAAAAAGTCTGTAAAGTTAGAGAAAGCCTTAATCTGACAAAGTAAAGGAAGATTCCAGTTCCAAATAACTGTTTATTTCTACCTTTTTCCATATCAGAGTGCATATGTTTTCTCAAAAGGAAGTAGATAACTGCAGGATTTTAATTGGTAATGAAACATTGCCGTTCTACTATAAAAGGAATTGCGTTCACATTTGTTTGCTTTTAGATTGTTTCAGCATACGTTTGTTTGTTTTCCAATAGAGTGGCAAGAGTGGAAGGACTATGCCAAACATTCTTGATGACATAATTGCTTCAGTAGTAGAAAATAAGATTCCACCAAACAGAGCACCAAAGATGAATATAAAATCTGAAGTAAAAGATGAGCCAAAGGATGATAAGAAATGTATTCAGGATGACTGCAGTAAACTGTACAGTGATATTCAGTATTCGTGGATCTGTGATAAGCACGTTTTGTGGCTCAGAGACCATAAAAACAGCAACAACTGGAAGCTTTTCAAAGAGTGCTGGAAACAAGGGAGGGTAGGTATTGAGCAGTTCTGTCTGTAATGTGACCAGTATGAACTCTGGGGAGTTGTGTTAAAGGACAAATTTGCCTAACACTATGTTTGAAAATGTGTTGTTAGCAGTGAGCAAAAATTTGTCAGGTATCAGTTGTGTATCATCCTTGTGTAGTTTAAATGTGAGTTAACTGCTAATAATAAGTAAGAAAACGCTGCTACAAAGATTCAGATCCCAATAGGATGTGTGTCACAGCTTGGGTATGGCTACTGTTAGAGGAAGTCTTAACACCTCAGTAGGATCAAGTTCTTAAGCGTTGTGTTTGGTTGCAAACCAAATATTTTTAATTTTTTTTTTTTTTTTTTTTACAGCCTGTTTTAGTGTCCGGTATGCATAAGAAAATGAACTTCAGCCTGTGGAAGGCAGAGTCAATCAGTCTAGATTTTGGAAACCAGCAAGCTGATATCTTGAATTGCAAAGACAGCATTATTTCAAACACCAACGTCAAAGAGTTCTGGGATGGTTTTGAAGATGTTTCAAGTATGTTACTTTAAATGTATTATTCCATTGATTCTTAACATGGTCGATGTTAGAAACAGCAGTTAAAAATATTCTTTATGGATCGTGAGGCTTTGAAGAAATTTAATTTAAAAAGAAAGCCGTAGGGACTTCATTTGCAGAGAATGTGATGGAAACTTGCATTTTGACCTTTGCAGAATTAAAGATACACTACTTAGGTCTAAGAAACCAAACAAATGTCATTGGTCCTCAACTAGCTGAGTTTGGTTTCTGTCCATCTTGAGTCTTGAAATACGTTATTTCCTGTTTTATAGATGTAATGTAGACAGGTTAAGAGTTCAGTTGTGTATTTCAGTTGAATGAAGTAAAACACATACAGTGTATTAGTTTTTAGTAATTTCTATGTTAATTGCAGAACGGCAGAAAGTAAAAAATGGGGAAACTGCTCTGCTAAAACTGAAAGACTGGCCTTCTGGTGAAGATTTCAAGGCCATGATGCCAGCAAGGTATTTGTCTTTATTATTAGATATTCCGGAGTCAGTCTCCCATGTTGTGTTTTTTTTTCTATCTGTGTAACGACACAGATTCAGTTACATTCTTCTTTATTTTCTCCTTCAGATATGAGGACTTATTAAAAAGTTTACCCTTGCCTGAATATTGTAGTCCAGAAGGAAAACTGAACTTGGCTTCTCATCTGCCAGGATTTTTTGTTCGTCCAGATTTGGGACCCAGACTGTGCAGTGCGTATGGTGAGTGTGCCCTAGGACCCCTGCCCTTGAAAGTGTAGAATATCACACGTTGTAGTGCTTGATAGAAAGCCAAGTGTGGTTGGAGGGTGATTGTTCAATGAATGTAGGAAAAATACTTCACTGACTTGCATATTAACAGGACATGCACCTCAGGCGTAAGAGTTTATTTGCTTCTGCATTTCCATCTTTTCTTGAGCTGTTACAGTCTTTGGAAGCATATAAAGGATTGGCTACTTATGCACAAAGAGAGAGCCCATCTTTAATAACGCCACATAACGAAATACTTCATGAAGTATTGTTGTATATAATTCTGGTCATAAATAAATCTCAGCATTTTTTTCAGTTGCATACAGTGCACTTAAAAAGCTCTTCAGAAAAAGTTCTTTCCTTCAGACTTTTTCCAGCTGCTCCTTCTTTTGCAATCAAATTTGTTCAATTCTCTTTTACAAATTGTTGTAATAGGGCAAGAAAGGAGTAGTAATTTGTGGCAGGATGGTTTTGATTTAAAAAGTTCTCCAGATGTCCTTTGAAAGAAACATAACTGTAGTGATCAAGGCATGGGCTGAAATTGCTGAATCATTAATGGCACTTCTGTGTAACACTGCTGCAAGGCGTAGCGCTCTGCAATGTCCTTTTGACTTAAGCGTGTATATTTTCACCTCTTAAATTTCCTCTCTAGACAGCAAGTTCTTCAGTGTAAGAGCTCTGCTTACAGCCAGGGACAGAAGTGACACATTTGATTCGATAACTCTGTGAGTTCATTGTAATTAATATTCCGCCCTGAACAACTTGAGAAATTGGAAGGTTGGAAAGGAATGTAATGGTCAGGAAATGTCTTTGATTATTCTGCTGAAGTATATTTTGGTCTGACTCAGTAGGGACACTTACCTGGGCTAAGAGATGTCTCAGGGATTTTGTCAAAAAGTAACATTTTATTGCTTAGCAGGTGGGTTTGTAGCTTGTGTATCTCAGTATTTTCACATTAAAGCCTTTCTGCACATAAGTTTCTTTTCTGCTGTTGCACATTTCTGTTTGAAGGTGAATATGCAGTAAACAGATCTTATTTTATCTTGTAACGTAGGTGTGGCTGCTACTAAAGACCATGATATAGGAACCACAAATCTCCATATTGAAGTTTCTGATGTCGTGAACATCCTTGTTTATGTTGGCATAGCAAAAGGAAATGGAGTACTTTCCAAATCAGGTAAAGGGAATCTCACTCTGGGAGGTGTAGATGGGCTGAGTGATCTGCCGCTTTTCCAACTGACACTGATCTTTGGAGAGGATGAAAGAGGTCCATAAGTACTTGTCTAAGCCTGAGAGAGCCTTTGTTTCAAGAATTTGCGCATACATTGATTCTGCATAAAATACACTACCGTTCATGAATTATGAAATGGTATTTCAAACTCTTTTCACTTTTTTTGGTCATTACTGGTTACTGATGTATAATCCTTGTGCTGGGGCTGGCAGAGCTAATGCAAGTGCAGGATGAAGGATTTTCTCTGGAAGCTGTAGTGGTTGTAACAATTAAGTCAGGATGATGTATTTGCCAAGCCTTTTGTTAATTCTGCTCCCTCTGGATGCACTGTGTTTGCTCTCTTGAATTTGGACTGTAATGTAATTTTTCAGCACAGAGAGCTTAGATTGGTGTCTGTTAGTCCTCTGTGTGAGGTTTATTGCTCACATGAAACAGTCTTTAAATCACTTAAATGGGTTTGTTTCTTTCCCCTTATTCTTTTGTCCTCTCATTCCATATTCAGCAAATGTATATTTTGGGTGTGAGTAACAGAGCTGCAGTAAGGTTTGCTCTCTATTTGCTTTGTTTTCATTTGTGTCTGCACAGAGGCAATAGCAGAAAAACTTGAACGCATTGGGAGAGCTCTCCCTGCTTGACTTGCTGCTGCAGGACAGCACGCAGAACACAGCTTTTGCTGCCTGTAGGAAAACACCTTTCTCGTCTTTTAATTTTTTGGTGCCAGCCCTGCTTGTTTATTTCTGGTCTTCTGTCAAATTGAAGAGATGAAAAAAAATTTAAAAAGCAGATGTTATTTTTAAGGTATTTATGATGTTCATGTTCTAGTAACTAATGGCAAACACTGGACAAGGTGTCACCCACGGGCTTCTGTTGTGTTCAGCAAACTTTAATCTGTTCAGTCACACGAGAAATTTGAAAAGAAGGTTTCAGTTTCAATTTTTCTTCTCACATAAAAGAATAATTTTGTTGAATCTTAGGAGTTTTGAAGAAGTTTGAAGAGGAGGATTTGGATGACCTTTTAAGGAAGCGGTTGAAGGATTCAAGTGAATTACCTGGTGCTTTATGGCACATTTATGCTGGCAAAGATGCTGACAAGATAAGGGAGTTTCTACAAAAGGTTAGATTATATTTATAAAGTATTTATTATAAATCTAAGCAGCTGGTAAATCGGGGGGTGGGGCACTGTCAGAAACCACAAACTCCACCTCTATGGGAAGGAGGGGAAGTAAAACTACTTCCTTTATAGCCCATAAAATAAGCTATAGTTGACCTGATACATTAATCAACAAGTAAAATACGTAACATGATACGTACTCGCCTCTTGAGAGCTGCAGGTAGTCTGCAAACTCTGAACACTTAGGTAGGCATGGAGATCTATTCTTGTCCTTCTCTAATACAAAGGATAATTTTATTTTTGTAGTGTTAGCATTTGTAGGATAATATTTTTCTGTCACTGATCTCCTGCATTAGCAGATGCTGAAATTTCTGTGAATTGTCCCATGCAAAAACTCCCAACTTTGCAGCCTGGCAGCCACTGATCTTCATAAGGACTCTTTTCAGATCAGTTAGCTCAAAGAACTTGCCTTGGCTCTTAGCAATGGATAAAAGTGTGGGGGATAATAACGTAGACAAGGGCAGCAAACTTCTTCAGCATTAGCTACAGTGCAGATCTTCCTTTGGCAGCGTGTGACGAACAAGTTAGAGCCCTTGAGAACTTTTCAGGTCATAAATTACAATGTAGGATGGATATCCACCACTGGGCCATTGACAGCCATCGGTGGCTTTAAATTTAAAGACACCATCTTGCAAGCAATTTCCTGTGCCCTGTCTTTAGCACGTTTTCGTGTTCTGAAAGGCAGTCTTGACAGATAGAAATACCAGAATATCCCAGAAGTGGTTGCTTGAGGAAAGGAAGTCTTCACTGTCTTCTTTTATGGGAAAAAAATCAGATGAGTGTTAAGTGGCTAAACCAAAGGGGTCCATCAGCCCACTGGGGTCCAGGCTCTGCTGTGAGCAGGGAGAGCAAAAGAAATTTAGCAGTGAAGATTGTCTGGGACAGTAAGGCAGTGTTTCAGTTCCCGGGCAGCTGTCCTCTGGGGACTCAAACATTTGCTCTTTGGCAAGCTGAACGGTGAGGAAGAATGAGCAATAGTAAGCAAAATACAGTCAATTCCAGGAGGTTCTGAACTATAAAGCTGGGCTTTTCTGTCCTTTCGAAAAGGGGATGCTCATAATGCAAGTGGTGACTCTTGAATTGGGAAAAGGAAATTGTGAACGAAGTTATGAATGCAAGGAAATAGGTGGACAGTGAGTGTTGCTCTATTCAGTGCTGCTGCTTTCAGAGCAGGTAAAGGGATTTGAGAAACTCATTGAGCAGCAGGTTGAAAACAGAAGCACTTAAGAAGCTATGTGGTGAGGTTTGTCACTGCCGCAGCTTGTCATGGTTTCCAAGTGAACTACATACTGCCGGGTGTTCCTGGTGTGATGGTATTTTTGAAATACTGAATTGGAGATTAATTGATGACCAGACCTCAGGGCCTCTTTGCTGATAAGAGAAAAAAAAATCTCAGTATTTTGTTAGTACAGAACAAAGGCAATAATATACAAGAACAGTTTCAAGGTCTGCATCAAATAATTGAGTATATTTAATATCGATGTGAGTTATTTGTCTCCTGAGTCATGGCAGGTAGATTTGGTATGGTTTTTTAGCTTTAGTAGTTTTTCTCTTCAGTCATTATGATTAATTAGCTAGGGATTAAGGGACATATTTGTTCCCCTGTGGTTAACTTGATGAGAAATGGTTGTTGCAGGTATGACTACTACTGTCAGGTAGGTTGGGAGGGGGGTTATGTCCTTCATTTTTTTTCTGAGTTCCTTGATTTGGGTGGTGAGAAAATAACTTCTTGTCACAGAGTGGTTGCGATTGGGAGGAGACCTCTTGAGGTCCTTTTATCCAGCCCCATGCTCAAGAGGCTCACCCAGCATGGGCTGCCCAGCACTGTAGGCCCCTCAGTTCCATCTGCTGCTTTTTACCTGAGCTGATGTTGTGCTATTGTGTGCCTGTGTCTAAACTGGAGGGTGTAAGCTTGAGGAACTGGCAGCCTAGAGAAACTCCTGAGGTCAGATTTTATTTCCTTAATGAAAGAAGTCGAACAGAGAGCCTGATGCTTGTCAGTACATTATTGTGCCAAGTTCTTAAAAGTTCCGTATTTTGAGGGGGGAGTTGTGCAGAGGTGTTCGGTGTTATGAGACTCCCCAGTTCCTTTGAGGCCCTTTTGACCCTCTAACTAAAATTCTGATTTGGGTATTGGGAATGCTGTGCTGCTGCTTTGTGAGTTAGGTGTGCTTACAACTTACCAGACTAAGGTTCAGCTTCTTGTGAAGTGACCTGGGATCTTTTTGGTACTTACAGATAGCGAAAGAGCAAGGCTTGGAAGTTTTACCAGAGCATGATCCAATACGTGATCAGAGTTGGTATGTGAACAAAAAACTTCGCCAAAGACTGCTTGAAGAATACGGAGTAAAAACCTGCACGGTTATTCAGTTTCTTGGTGATGCTATCATTCTACCAGCAGGAGCACTTCATCAGGTAACATACATCTGTTTAAAGATGCAAAGGATCAAAGAACATAAATATCATAAAATAACTTGCAAAAACCTAACTATGTCTGTACTCAAATTGGATTTGATCTTACTGGCAGCTGTTAGTGTACAGGAACTTAGCATAAGGTACATCTGCTTGTTTTGCCAGCTGTCAAGCACCACTAATTAGGTGGCTGACTATCAAGGAACGAGGAGCATCCCCACCCTGCAGTAGGGCTTGTAAACTGTCTTGCTGTTAAAAGATTTATCAGTCATCTCCACCCGGGTTCAAATGAGGCCTGGCCTTTCTGAAGAAGATGCTGTTTGATTTCTGATCTGCAGATCAGCTTCCAACCACTGCCTCTCCTGGACAGAGAAGAAGCGGTGGCCTACTGTGTCACCATGACCAAGGCAGCAGGGTTATCTCTGTGAGAAAAGCGCCTGGTTTGTAGTGATGACAAGTGTTTTGGCCCCAATCTGTCAGCTGGCTGTGTTGTTGCTGGGACATTAAAAGCAGGAGGTACCTTACCCAGACTAGGCTCCTTTGTCATTCCAGTGAGTCTTCCAATGGATTTGACACGGTGGTTTGTTACCCTGGATGGTCTGTGTGAGTGTTTTCTGGCAAAAGAAAGGAAAAAAACCAACCAGCCAAAAAAAACAAACCCAGGTGACCAAATCTTGGATTGTTGTGGGTTTTCTTACCATGTCTCTAGCGTTTACTCTTGCTTCATGAGGGTGAAGGAGCATCTAGCATTGATGTTATTCTTAGCTCCTCTTAGGCTAAAGCAGTTTGGCCTCTGAGAGCTGATACAGTTTGTATTGCATTGTCCAGTAACCTTAATCTGATCTCTTGAAACAAGGGAGATACCCCAAATACAGGAGTTAAAAGGGATCAGAAGATATCAAACATACTGGGAAATTTGTTTCCTGTAGTATGTGGCGTTATATAAAGGCATACATATGTAAAATGTGAAGTAGAGGGACTGTTCCAGGCTTTCCTGCAGCTCACAGGACTAAAAATAAGACCACTCTTATCTTCACCTCCTTGGCTTTAAACTCTGGATTGCTTTTGAAGTGGTAATGTTCTACCTTCTGGCACCAAGGGGTTAATAACACGATGTTTTTATATCTTAGTGGGTGAAGCCAAGAACCTTTTTATCTTCAGTAAGAAGTTCCTGTCAATCTGCTATGTAGGAGGAAATGAAAGCGTAGTGATCTTCCCTGTGCGGGCAGAGTGCTCGCTGCGTGACCTTGGGGGTCAGCACCAGCCTCCATGCGTACACAGCACATTCAGCCTCTCGAGTCTGAACAGGAGTGCACACCGGGTTGAGTTTACATGTAAACTGTTCCAGATTT
This sequence comes from Cuculus canorus, assembly GCF_017976375.1. Classification (NCBI taxonomy): domain Eukaryota; kingdom Metazoa; phylum Chordata; class Aves; order Cuculiformes; family Cuculidae; genus Cuculus; species Cuculus canorus. The sequence goes on from NC_071407.1 coordinate 9,140,782, forward strand.
ACGTGCACATCATGAATCTTTGGTAATTAAAACTGGATGAGTGTTGATACTAAATTTAGTGGTAAATTATCATTTTTTTTTTTTATTTGCTAATTGGTGATGTCGTGGAGCAGAGGAAATCAGGCTGAGGGATGGAGTTAGGGAGCCCAACTGCCTGTGGTTACTGTGTAGCGTAGCTTAGACACTCCCATCCTGATGGGAGCCAGTTAAGGTTGTCATACTGCTACTTCTGATGTGCTCCTCTAGAATCTTCCTGCTCTGACAGAGGGGAGGTTCTATATCTTCTTTTTTCCCCAGTTTCTATGAATCCAGATCTAGCATTTAAAGTAACAAGTTCTTAATATTTTATGTTAGCATGAAGCATTCTTCTTGCCTGCCAGGTTTCCCTCTCCTCTGTGTGTACTTGCAGACAGCATTCACACCCCCTGGTGATCCGTTCAGTAGGCAAAGTCAAACTGTTGCCGTGGTGGGGTGGGAGGGAGTGCTTCTCCTGCGAGCTGTGACAGTTGGAGTAGCCTTGTCAGTACCTCTTGTGAAGGGAATTGCTCTCCTGGGGGAAACCAGAAATAGAGCGTTGGACTGATCTCAGCGAATGCTTTCCTGGATGTACCAGGAACGATGCAGTGTAAGATTAGATCTACTTTCTTCTTGGCTGTACAAGTAGGGGAGCTCAGAAAATGTCCCCTGCTTTGCTAACATGGCCTGGACCCTGTTCTCTCTCTGGCTCTTGCAACAGCAGTCCTTGGAAACTTCCCCAGCTGAAAAGGGGATTTTTGCCATTGTTTTGAATGATTCGCTCTTTCTGCTGCTCTGCTCTGGGACATCCTGTATCGCAGTCATCTTCTATGGAAGCTCTGCCTGCTTTTAATTTGGGGACTCTAAATTTGTAAAATGTTTTAGCGATAAATTAAAAGCTACAAATACTCCAGTCAGTGGTTGAGATATGTTGTTGAGGCTACAGACAAAACTTGCTTATGGTGGAACAGCAGGTTATTACAATGTTGGGTTTTGTAGTGGCATTATCTTGATTTAACAGCAGGATTATATATTGTAAAATAACATGCTGGAGGTAACGCAACATCCTGGTGATGTTACGATAAGGATGTAGGATAAAGGTCTGGGAGTTGCATATTCAGAGCTGCTGGGCTGAGCTCTGGCCCTGGAGCTGAGCCGTGCAGGAAGTGACTGATCCTCGGGATAGGCATAGGAGGGAGAGGCTGTGTGCGACAAGCCCAGGGTGGATGGCCCTTTCCTCCCTCTCCGCTCACCTTTCCTTGTCCCAGCCCAGGTCGGAGGCTTTTCCGATGCTCCACCCATCTCGCGGGCCCTGCTGGAGCTCCCGGCTCTGCGTGGGCTGGGGGTGAAGCTGTTGTCTCCGGTCAGCTGCAGCTGCCGCAGTCACGGCTGTGCTGTTGTCCGCGAACCTCAGGGGAGTTGTTGCTGAGTGTATTTACTTGTGCGTGGTGTTGTGTCAGCTTGTGTTATAAATATTATGAATAGAGGCTGCTGTGGGCTGTCAGAGGGGCATTCCCACGCCAGGCACAGGCCAGCCAGGTACAATCTGTCTTGCCCCTGGAGACTTGCACAGCGATAAGACAGGCCCTGGAAGGGAAGGAGATTTAAGGCACAGCAGAACGAAAGGCCTGAGAGCAGCAAATACTGCCTGTTCTGCAGTGAAGCAGAGGGAGTCAGTAAAACCTTGTGTCGCTGAGGAGAAAGTGAGTGTGGTGTGGGATTTGCATGGGGTGGAGAGGGAAACAAGGACAGGTAGAGACTTGAAACGGGTGAGAAGCCTGTGAGAGGCAGCTGGAGGCGGCAGCCGCGCAGCACAGAGGCATCCAGCCTGAGTTCTAGGAAATTCCCCGAGCGCTGATGGGAGCCTGCGGTGGCACTTTTGCAGCTGTTCCCTTGCTTCTGGCTTTTGGCCGTTGCACAAACTCTCTTTGTCTCCGGAATGGTTTCTCTTTGAGTTAATCTACAGGAGGGAATGGCACTGCTTTGTCCTTGAGACTGCAGAAACCCCGCGTACCAGGCTAGTGTTGAGCGAGGGGTCTCCCGCTGGGATCTCGCCTGTGAAGGGCCGGCTGACCGTGTAACACCGGCTGGGGCTGGGGCTGGGGCTGGGGCTGGGGCTGGGGTGGGGAAGAAGAAAATGAATTTTTAAATGAAGTGCTGTGTCCTCAGCTGTGCAGACCCCAAAGTTTTTTTGAATGTCAGGTATCACAACGGACATTTTGAAGTATGCATTAAAAAATGGATTTTGCTCGGCTTGAGCTTAAAATGTGCAGATGTTCATCAGGACGGAGCAGGGTGGGACTGTGTTTGTGGGACGACAGAGGCACTCCTTCCCCACCCGCCAGGCTGTGTACATTTGTAGAATCTATGTTGCACAACAGTATGAGCAACTGTGGGAATCTGGGGAAATGAGGGGATTGGCGGGCTGAAGGAGCTGTGATTCGTCTGGGTTAGGGGTGTAGACCTGCTGCTCTGTGTTACTGGAGAGGACAAACAGGAGCTGGTAGTCAGGTTGCAGCCAGAAGGCGTTTTTACCTTTCCCCGGTCCTCCAGATACAGCCTGGGTGGCCAGAGATGGTGTCTGCTGTTATCTCTTATCAAGAACTGTTCAGAACAAAAAGAGCTTTTTTTTTCTCTCCTTCTGAACCTGTCCCTTTGTTCATGATTTTTTTTTCTTCTTTTGACTATTTCTACTGGCAATTTCAGGGAATGTGGCACGTGGTGCCTGGCAGAGCGCAAGCTTCCAGTGCATCTGTGAGGCCCAAGGAGTCGAGTCCTGCAGGGCGAGGCTGCTGTGGAGCTGGTCTGCGGCTTCAGTGCCCGTATGGTGTCTGGAGCGGCTGTGCGGCAGTCGGACACAGCAGCAGTGCCTGTGTGGCCGGGAGCTGGGTGGGATAGCACAGTACAGGGAGCTGAGCTCTTGTCAGAGCAGACTCCAGGAGGAAGCACCGGAGCAGAAGCAGATGAGCTCTGTTCAAAGTGTACCTTTTGCCAGAAGCGAACTTAGATAAGTGGAGTGCTCTAAATTGCTCTCTACTTATAAAGACGCCCTTTGGTCTGATAAGCCTGTGGCTGTAAGGCCCACTCTTTTCTCAGGTATCTCTGCCAAGGAGTAACCCCTCACCACTAATTATCAGTCTCTTCTTGTTATTTTGGATAGGTGCAAAATTTTCACAGCTGCGTTCAAGTAACTGAAGACTTTGTGTCCCCAGAACACCTTGTACAGTCATTTCACTTAACGCAGGAGCTGAGGCTGTCAAAGGAAGAAATCAATTACGATGATAAACTGCAGGTAGGAAATGAATTCTGTTCTGGAAGCTGTTGGGAAGGCAGGGTGAGCTCAGGCTCATTGAAATGCGGAGCGGTGCATGGAACTACTTCCTCACTGCTGTTCACACAGAATAACAATGAGCTGCAGCGTGACTGCTGGGGTGTGGATGACTCCCCGGAGTGGCTGGTTTTATTTATTTCACATTGAGGTTTAAAATGTGTAAAAAGGTGTTTCCTTCTGCACTGACTCGATGGAGCCTTCTTCATCCACTAGGCTAGGGCTCAGTCTTAAAGACAGTTGACTTGAAGAGTTCCTTGGTTGTAGGCCTTACTAAAATGTGTCTGATGTTCTTGCAGGTTAAAAATATCCTGTACCACGCGGTTAAAGAAATGGTGAGAGCTTTGAAGATTCATGAAGGTGAAATGGAAGATATGGATGAAAACTAAGCGTGCTCTGCTTTCTGTGTTAACATCAGATGGAGGTTAATTTTTCTAATACATGAACAGAATGCACACACTAATTTAAGCTTCACAAGCCATCCGTGCCAAGACAAACGTAGTCATCGTATTTACCTGTTACTGACGCTGCAACGGTAGAGCTTCATGTCACAGCCACTGTGATTCCGTGTTAGACTTGCAAACAATGAAGCAGCGTCTGCTGCCCTGTATTATAGTGTACATGAAGTTTGTGAAATGTCAAAGATTTAAGATGATGTATTTATTTTTGGAAGAAAACCACAAAATTCTATGCTATATTGTTGATCAAATGTAAATGTGACCTGTACAGTTTGCTAAGATAATTCCGATATTTTTCACTACATTGAGACAGTTACTGTGAGAGTAGGACACAAACACCAGCTATGCCTGCATCTGGGATCTTGCTGAGTCCGCACAGCAGTCATGTCATAATCTGAAAATTACTGCCAAATACTTGTAAACTTTGTAAAATAGAAAGTATATAAAGTAGATATGAAATACAGACACTTCAGTATTTTATTGAAGCTATTCAGTGTATAATTAAACGTTTTCAAAAGGTGTAATTTATTTAAAAATTGTCTCATTTTGGTAAAATTTGTGAACTTTTAAAGCTAAATATTAAACTTAATATGCTATGTAAATATATACATATATACATTCAATGATGTATTTTTTTAAAACATTGGCTTGCTTTAATTTGTTAAAAGTGCAAGTGTTACACATGCTTTGTACATTGAAGTTGAAAGGGGTTTTACATTTTCCATTAAAATGACTTTATCAGATGTTGTCTTGTCACGTTCCTGGCGGAGTGTGATGGATTTGCTGGCAGCAGCGGCCTCTCTGCTGGCTCTGCCATGTTCTGCGCCGCTCTGCCCTCTCTGGGTTTGAGACAAAACTGCTGGGGAAGAGCTGGAGCGCAGCTCAGCCGGCAGAGCCAGAAAGAGCCTCTGCTTAAGAATAAAACAATCTAAACATTGACTATGTTCTGTCTCTAATAATCCAACGCTTACTTTGGGTGGAGGAGGAAAGGAATTTCTGTGGAGCATTTTCTATAACATCTTGGCTCTTCACAGTTCAAGCAATTCCACAAAATAATGTGTGTAAAAAATGCAATGTGTGTCTGGTTTTATTTAATGATGGTAAATGTTAGGCAGTTGAGCAGAATTCCAGCTCCTGGAGTTAGATTGAAGAGTTGAAGTATACATGCGTTTAAATCATTAAAACTCTTCCAGTGTTTAGAATTGGTGTCAGATGCCGGCTGCAGCTCCAGCGGGCTCGTGATGTATCCAAAAGGCTGGTGCCTGGCCTGGTTACTGCTCCCGGCCTGACAAAGTCCACGCAGGTTTAGGGTCACCCCAAAAAACCCAACAACAACCCATGCAAATTAGCTTAAGAATAGTCACAAGAAATTTCTTGTTTCAAAGGTACAATTTTTCATTTAGTTGGTTTGAAAACTTGGAATTCATATGAAGATGCAAAGAAATATTTTGGGGTTAATGTTGCCGTGTCTGGCAATTAGTTCTCAGCTTCGTACCCGGTCCTGAGTGGTGCCTCCTTGCTGCCGCATGGAGATGCCAACACTGCCAGTGTGTGTTTGCTTAGTGGGAAGTGGATTCGGTCACACATCCTCCCTTTATTTATTGATTAAAATTCACTCATTTCCTTGAAAAAATTCAAGTTCAGGCTACGAAATGAGTGAATTTTAATCAAGTCTGAGTACTGTCCCCTCTAACTGAGCTTTGGTGAGGTACTTCTAAGGGTTGTGAAATTGCTTGAGGCTGCTGATGTTTGTGTTGCTGCTGTAGGTGCTGTGTTTCCCCCATTTGGTTGTTTTCCTCCCAAAGAGCAGCTGTTGGGGCCTGGGCCGTGGCTGCCAGCACCGCTCCCTCCTCCTGCTGGGCTGTCTGTGTGGTCAGATTGAAGGGAATGGGTTGGTTTTCCCTGAGCTACTGTTGGAAGGTGTCCGGGTGCCATGTCTGTCCTGCTCAAAGTGCCTGCCCTGCCGGGTTTGGGTGCACAGCAGGGAAGTGTGTCCAGGCCCAGGCTTTGCTCTCCTTCGGGCACTGATGGCCACTTCCATTGCCGCAGAGCGCACAGGCCAGGAGGGATCCCTGCCTGTGAGGTGGAAGAAGTCCTTGCCTCTCCTCCCTCAGGGAAAACTGAGCGAGTTCCTGCACGGAGGCTCATTTGTATTTCCAAGTGTGAGTATTAAAGTGCTTCCTTTCTGACCTTTTTCTTGACACCTTCGCTGCTAAATCCTTAAGTGTGTGACAGAGTTGTTAACCTGCAAAGATGTGTGGTGAAACGGTTGGCAGAGCAGCAAGAACCTTCTCAAAGAAATGCTCGAGAGTGACAGGATTTTAAGACAAGAAGACTCATTTTGGAGAGGCCCAGCTGACAGACTGAAGTTGCTGTGTCGCACGATGCGCTGCGCAGTCACAGGGGTGAGTAGACCTTCACTACTTCCATAGCAAAGACAACTTGATAAATCAGTTTGAACTGCATGGTAGGGAGCTTGCTGTAGTCACTGTGGAGTTAAACCAGCCCCTCAGGCTGGGTAGGAGAGTTCATCCCTACCCTGGTGGGGTGATGTAGCAGTTACGCCAAATGTGCAGTTCTAAAATCTGGTGGGTGAGGGTCTGTCTGATGGGTTTGCACTCTTGCAAATCACTGGGCAGGAGGGGAGGGGGCGGCCTCAACTGCCCGCACCAGTGCCTGTGTTTCCCGGTGACTGATGGGAGAGGAGGAAGCCAAAAGTGAAAGAACAAGGAAGATGTGCCACAAGCTGAGCGGGATGGGGAGCACTGAACAGCTTTTGTTGCCGTTGAGCTGAAAAGACTGCGAAGCACAGCCTGTGTGCTCTGGAAGACCATAGGAAATTGGTAAAGGTAGCGGCTATTCCAAATACCACTAACAATTTCATCTTTTAAAAATACTTGGGTCTCCCACCTTCAGCTCGTTCAGTTAAGATTTGTGGCTCTGTCACAATGAAGTAGAGCTTCCCGCTCCTGTGCAGGAAATCGGAGTGGGAAGTTGGGCTGAATGCTCACTGTCAGTACGACCTGAGGTTTTCATCACTGATGTCCAAGACTTGGAGAGTTTGTGGGAAGGTGTTTTGTTTTGTCAGCTTCTTCTTGACCATTTCCATGTTCTGCAAGGCGTTACTGGGCATGTTTTTCCTGTCTTTCTCAGAGGCTCTAGGGGTTTTCCTGGTCTACAATCTCAATGACTGTAACAGTGCTAAAAGAGTTGGATGACAGTGCAGGAACAGGCAATTCCTAGAGCAAGAGCATGAAGGACTGTGCCACCTTTGGCCACCTTCCTATTCAGACCAAGCTCTGTCTATCTGCCGCGCTCTCCATGTGAAACAGCACTTCTTTTTTCTTGTCCTTTGAAAGCTCACTTCTCATAGCCACCAAAACCACAAGCTTTGCTCTCCATGCTCCCCTTCCCTCACCCCTTTCCAGCTCCTTATCACCACCTCCATCCACTGCACTGCCATACAGTAACAAACCACAGCAATTTTCTTCCTATAATAACTGCAGAGGTAACTAACAAAAAGTAATTAACAAATAATAAAGAGTGGCCGCTATAACCTGAAGTATTCCTGCATGGATGGGTGACAGTGCCTATGGTTTAGCTGAAACAAGAAGTTACTGGAGGGCTGGAGTTGCCGGTAGTGAAGCCATGGTCCCCGTTAGGCAGGTCAGATGTCGGGGGTCACAACAAGCTGATTTTAAAATCTATTTTTCTGCTCTTTCAGCTCCACAGAAGTTGCTCCGATCTGTGTGTGCAGACTGCCCCCTGTCTGATCAGCGCCCTGTTCTCATGCTCTCTGACCCTGGTGGTAGGTGGTAGGTTTGTTGATATCCTCTCCAGTGACATCCTGTCAAGTCATTCCCTGCCCTGCGCCTGTAACTGGGAATTTCCCTCTCTTCCTCCTTCCACAGACACCATCACCCGTTCTGGCACTTGCCTGTGCCCCTTATCTGTGCTGGACAAGCTGCCTCTCCCTGTTGAGACTCCTGGATAAAGGATTTGCTGTGCTTTCCCCTCCTCACCCCCAGCTCTGCCTCAGACACTGTCAGGTCTCTGCTGTGCTTGGACTTTCCACCTTTTGACCTGTGCTTTGTTAGCAGGAGTGGCTGCTCTTCCTTCTCCACTTTTGTGTCCTGGGTGGCAGGGGAGCAGTTGGTGGCGAGGGGGCTCCCCTGGGGCAGTACCCACCACCATGTCCCTTTCTCTCCTTCCCAGCAGGGGGACAGAGGAAACTCCGGCCAAGGAGCAAATGGTCAAACCCAGCCTCTGCGCTCTTTTCATTTGGTCTCGTAGGTTCTGCAAGGGAAGTTACGATCTGTACACAGCTGGTAGGAAAATCTTGGCCACAACAAATTGATGCTTTATGTGATATGTTCCATGCAAACAGTTGCATTATAACCATGGGCCTCTCTAAAGCGAAGTGGTGGATTTTTACTGGTAGGTTTCAAAGTGAAAATTTCTGGTACCTTCCAACCATACTGATAAAATACGTTCTTCACACAGATGCCTGTTTCCTTTTCCAGTCCCTGGGCATGTGGTTTTATCATAGCTCTGTGCTTCCTTAGTGAAATTAAAGAGTAGGGTTTAGTAGCTTTGAGGCAGGAAATCCTGTATTTTCACAGCTCTGAGGATTTCACATTGTTTGATCTCAGTAACACCCCAGCTCCTGCAGCAAACGGGCCTGAGGGAGCACTTCAACTGATTACAAGACAAAAAGCCTTGGGTAAGTTTAGATTACTTCTGGTAGAACAAAATTGGGAGAGAAAGGAGGTGAATGAAAAGATGGCCATGGAGCAGAGTCTTTAGGGACCCATGAACTTCTTTTTATACAGTTGAACTCCCTAGGAAAGGTCTGGCAAACTGTCCAACCTGTAAGTGATTTGTGGCAATTACACTGCCACTCTGATTACTTCTGAACTGTTTGACGGATCTATTTTGTTTTCTACTGTGTTTTCAGTCCAGTTCAGTGAGGGACTTTAGCAGCTGCTGTGGCTGTACTTACTTTTCTCCATCTGTTTTGCTAGCGAGCCTGCAGCCCACGTTGGAAGGGACCTCGAAAGATCATCTGGTTCAGCCTTTTGTGGGAAAGGGAGCCCAGATGAGGTGTAGTCCCCACCACTGAAAGAAAGGCAACAGGAATTGCAGATGGCTAAAGAGCTGCTGCTGACAGGAGAGCAGGAAGGAGTTCAAGGCCAGAGTTCCTGAAAATTGAGATGTTTTCTGGGGAAGTGGTCACAAGAGCCTCTTTTCCCTTTGTGTAAAACCAAACTAGAAACCCTAACATGTCTATGTTTTGGTTTTAGTTTTCACTGTAAGTAGCAACTAGTGGTGTGGGCTGCAGAATTTATTCTTGGGAGAGTCCACGTTGCTTCCCAGCTGCCTGTCTTTGGTTCCTCCTTCTATGGCGATGCAGCCAGAGACTCAGTAATTACAGATTCTTTTTGCAGAGCACAGGATGGCTGCAGTCAACAGCAACAAAGTTTCTGTGTCCAGAGACAAGTGTGGTTTCTGTGGTAAAGTGAACTCTATGATAGGAGTCAAGTGTCTGGACACGTTTAAAACTGGTTCTTGGGGAGCCAAGTTGAAACGAAGGCCCAGGGACGTTTTTAGTTCTGTCCCGCATAAACCAATCCGGATCCCCCTTGCCGCCCATGGGCACCTCCCCACGCACTGTGCCAGGACGCTGCATGACCTCTCGGACCGCCTCGGTCTTGCTGCTGCAGTTGATGCCGAATTGCCTGCTTTCTGCACAGTGTCCGGACACCGTGCCTTGTTGGTCCTGAAGGGACCCTGAAGGGCCCGGGGAACGCGCCCGTGGATCAGACGGAGGGACGGGGGCTCTGCACCCCGGCGGCAGCAGTGCCGAGCGAGGAAAACCGGGCGTTTGTGGTTCCGACCGGTCTGGAAGGCACCGCTCGGTTGACGGTCTCGCATTGCGGGACTCGCACTGATTGCGGGCACACGCGGGAGGATTTCCGTCTCTACAAACCCGTCCTCTAGCGGTGAGCATTCGCTGTGCACCCTTCGTGCTCCAAACGGGCCGTGCGCTCGCTGATCTCCGTGTTCAGACTGAGGAGTTCCTTACTTGGAAAAGTCAACACATTTCATATGCTTAGCTTCTTCCCGGGAACCTAAAGAATTTCTCAAGGAAATGTCATTATTCAATGGATTCTCAGCTGTAGGATGTTTCATAAATGTTGTGTGCTGCAGGCGAAAGGGGTGACCCTGCCAGCTCATCTGCGCAGGCCAACTGTGCTGCTCATCAGGCCACGCTCTGGCTCCTTACCAGCATCACCTGCCCCAGCTCTGGGACCATCTCTGTATTGCACACAACTGTTTAGCTTTCCGCATCACCTCCATGCGGCCGGTGTAACACTAGCAGTAACCCCACTGGTGCTGACACGGCAGCTTGGAGCTTCTGTTCTATTAAAGGGAACATTGCACCACCCTGTCCTCCTGCCTCGCTTACAGGAGTGGAAAACTCTCATGCTAAGCCATTGCTGCCTGAGGTTTGATTTCAGCAGCAGTTGAGTTGAGTAAGCAGACTGCAAGAACAAACAAACATTTGCATTTCAAGAGAAAGAAAATTTTTAACACCACTTTCAAAAGCAGCAATATGGGGTTTGCCCCTACTTGGCCATCTTGTGTAGAGAAGCAGCTTCTTTTGGATCTGGCCTTTTGTTTATGCAGCTATATGAAAGGACAATTTAGTCTTAAAAAAAAGAAAGCAGAACTTGTAATACCCCTGTCCCTCTGTGAAGAATCCCGACTCTTCAGCAGAGGTAGCCAGGCTAAAAATTGCTTCCTTCTTCTCTAGCTGCTGTTCACCAAGGACGCCAAATTGCCTGCCTGTAGTTCCCAGCCCTGGGTTCTCACCCTGGCAGTGACATGAGATAGGTGCTGAAAGAATTTTATTTCCTTCTTGTGAGCACCTACCATTTTCCTTGTTTTACTTAAATGTATACAAATGCTACACTCTGCCACCCCATCACCGGTGGCAGCCAGCCAGGCAGGTGACAGTAGAAAGCGTAACTTGCCCTCATGTGAGAGTGATGAGCTGGCGCAGTCCTGGAACAGGGTACCTCACCACAGCTCTTCTGCAGGGCCTTGTGCTAAACTGCATCAACTGAAAAATAACTTTTTTTTTTTCCCCAGCAAGATCAGTTTCCTGCCACAATTCAGCACAAGGGGCCTCCTCTAATGAGCATATCTTACCTTTGTTTCCATAGGCTTTTTCTAGCCTCCAGTCCCTACTCTCCTTCAAGCAAGCACAGGAGACACCAGGTAAATAGAGGCAAGGGGAGAATTAGTCCAGCAGTAAAGTGTTCTTGCTGCACTTCCAGGTCTATTCAGGAAGAAAGATGTACCCTCAGAAAGCAAACTTACCTTGTAACAGCACAAGAATAACTTAAAATGGGGTAGCTTGCAACACTTAGTGTTTTTCATTAATCAGTAACAGCTGAAGTTAACTAATGTCTCCACTAACTACACATTGCAGCACCTCAGTTCAGGCAGGAATCCAGCTCTGGAGCTGGGCACAGCACGGGTTGGGCCATGCTGAAAGGCACCGAGTGTGACCAGGGCTGCACCACCCTCCTCAGAAACCAAAACCGAGGGGGTGTGCTCAGCTCTTGTGGCACGGTTCGTTCAGCTCCAGGTAGCCTGTCTCAAAGAAAAAACACAGTGCTCTTTCATCTGACACTTGGCACTCTGTAGGGGTTAAGAGACCAGCTATTGCCAAGTCACTTCACCTGTAGGCAAGGCCCTATTAATTCATCCCAGCTTTCCTGCATCTGCTGGATGATGAATGCAGAAGTTCAGCTGTACATGTGTACTAACACTGGTCGTATAAATCTTGTTTTTTTATAGTCTGCAACATTTGTAGAGATGTAACACACATTCAGTGTCAAAACACCTTGGTTTTTATTTTCATATCCTTTTTGAATCAGGTTAAGCTGTAAACAATTTCTTTTTCAATCAAATACTGCCAGCTAGAATTACTTCCATTCATGCATCACTGAAAACAAAAAGGGTATTTTTCCTTAAGTATAGATTCTTCTTTTTTAAACAATGTCACTTTATACAGAAACCAAAAGCTAGAGTCGATGCACCCTGATTAGTTATGTAAACAGATAACCCAAAAAAACCTCGTCAACAGAACTAATAAGTTGGTTCCTTCATAGAATGGAAATTAAAACCTCTCCTGACTTGAGGTTAACATGGTCAGGAGCATAGAGCGTGGCACGTAAATCCATCTAGGAGGTTCATAAATTGCACTGTATCTGAATTAACAAAGTTATGCATAATGAAATGCACAGTTTAAATTCATGCTAGAAAGCATTTTTCAATATGAAGTGGCAGCCAACTGGCAACCATAACAGTTAGGTTCTGCACCATCATTTATGGCATTATAGATAACTATTACATATAGCATACTTTAAAACCCTGAAGGATTGTGTTACTTGAAACATTCTCCAGGCAGTCATTTGGTTTGAACCATTAGGAGAAAGACTAGAGTTTGCAATCTTATACCGATTATGGTACCTTTAACTTTCATGAAGTAGATCAGATATGATGCGTTTTTCACAGTAGCAAAGTTGCTTTAATGCCTTTTCTCCAACAGTAGGATTGTGTTAGATGTTTCTGCCCTCAGATCACCATTGTCCTGGTGGCTTTCCCTTTTCTTAAGTTTGGGTAACTACCTTGAGCACTTTTCCTGTTTTTTAACTGTTCATCAGTCCTTTCAGTATATCTTCAGAGAGTTCCAGCAGAGGGAGTTCAGGAGACGGGATGTCCAGTGGGGGAAGGTTGGGTATTGGAATGTCCTTTGCCTTCCCAGCAGTTGTTGCAAACTTCTGCCAACTTGCAGCTGAAGAAGTAGATTCTGCGTGTTGCTGCAGACCCCACAACTCTGACTTCTCGACAAAGTCAGCATCTACATCCAGCTCCTTGTCTACTGGAGATTTTTGGAGTCTAGCTCGTTCTGCTTTTAACTGCTTATTCTCTCTCCTTAATCTTTCATTTTCAGCTACAAGAAATTCTATGTGCCGTTTCAAATCTGCAATTTTGGTTGCCTGCTCTTCTATTATTGTTTTGTCATCTTTTGGAGCTTTACTCCCAATACATGCTTCTACTGGCTCCTTTTTTTTCTGAAGCAGAAATAACAGTGTATCCGGGTCCCTGTCAAAGATACCCTGAATATCCTGTGAGTGTTTTTCTGCAGCAGGGCTGTATTTCTGAGTAACAGGAACCAATACATTTTGATCATCAGAGTCTTCAGCAGATGGCTTATAAGAAGTCTGAAGATGTGCAGCAATTTCTTTCTCAGCATTCTGCTGGGCTTTCAGCTTTTCCTCTCTCTTTGCCCTTTTCCACCTCTCCTGGATGAGCCGTAACTGTTTCATGTGACTGTCCCTTTGTAATTCCAGTGACAGCTGAGCCTGAGAAAGAACAGATTAAACAATTTAAGCAGTGAACCCTAATCCCACATGAATATTCACGTAAGTAAAGACACATGTATGTAAATATTTACATAAACAGCATCACAGCATGCCCACGGGAGGGGAAGGAGCTTTTGTTATCAAGATACTAAATCCAACAAGAGCTCTTGACTTGTATAATGCAGCAGATTCAGATACGTCACCCAGATTTAGCATAAAAACCAGTATTGCGAAGGAATGACTTAACATTTGGTCTTTTTGTTTGTTTGTTTGTTTGATGTTTTTACTTCACTTGACCAGGTTATGATAATATCTCTGAGCAGAGGCCAACAAGGAAGAGATTCACTTGGCACACACAGCCACACTTTAGTTAAATCATACAAACCGTTTGTATGCTTCTGTGATGGTATCTTTGTAGATATATTAATAACACCCAACACTAAGCATAAGAGTACTGCAGGCCAGATATGATCCCAAATGATTCAGACATATTTAACGAAGGGGTGGCATGGTGGTTAATATCTCATGGGAACCAACTCAGTAAGAGGCTACCATTTTTCTACAAGAACTACCCATCAGAAAAAAGACGGATGTTCTATCTCCAAGGGTTATTTGCTTTAATAACATTATATATTGAGTTTAGCCTGCTGCTGTAAAAGTGCTGAACAGACTTACACTACTACATTCACAGACATATTTGTGCAATAAGGAAAGGTGTAAGGCTGTTGTTCTGAAGATCCCCCCAGTCAGGATGAATAAAACCAAAATGATGGACTATAGATAAGATGCTCAGCTTTGTGTCTCAGCAAAACAGCCCAAGTACCTCAGAGCAAAAGTTAAGTATGAAACAGGTTTTATTGCCTACTTGAAGACATCTTGGCAGACTAGAAACCACTGTTAGAGAATGCTTAGATGGGTTAGTAATTCTCTTGTCCTTGTTCCACATAAACTTGGAACAACTCTCAAGGAAGACAAGCATCACCGCACTTCTAAAACTCCTGGTTCAGACAACTATGCAGAGGCTAAGGCCCAAGAGGGGTATGATCAGTTGTGACATGATATGACATGCAGGCACACAACAGAGCTATGGCATCTGCTGCATTTTGGTCTCACCTGCTCTGACTGGGTCAGCTTCATGGCATCTGTAAGGTATGCTGCAGAAGAGAAAATTGATACACACTTAGAACAGGGTTTCAAAACCTGAATGTTTCCATAAACGCTAATAAAAGACTTCAGACCTTCCGCATTCTGAATCTCCACATAAAAGCAGCAGTCCAGAGGAAAAGTATTTACCAAGCTACAGTGGCTGGAAGCACCTGCTGTTTTTCAAAAGTCTGAAAAAATTATTGTAAGGTCACATAGTACATGCTACACCCTTCCCATGGCATCCCGTTGGCTCAGGTTGTTCCAATTTGTTCTTCTGAGGAGGACCAGCAACGTGCTGGTTTAGAGTCAGAGCAGAACTTTTGAGCATATCTTGCTGGTGCTGAAAATGACAAGGTGTAAGAAATTCTTAACCAAATTCAGAAGGATGTAAGATAATACAGAATCATCAGTCAAAGTAAAGCAAGAAACACTCAATGCATTTCTGGGTTTTGGCTTGGTATATGAAGTGAAGGAAACTAAAAAAAAAAAGCCTGCATATTAAGATGTAAGTGCTATCCCTCATTGCTCTGAGCACTCATAAACACCAAAGAAACTATATTAGTTTGTATTTTTTTCTAGTGTTTATGAATGGAAAGTGAGAATGTCTGGTATCTAGGTTATGATGTTCCAAGTAGCCACTTATTTTGCCTCCACACAAGCCCTGTCACTAGAAATGTCCTACTTGTTGCATCAATTAAGACTTCCTCTTTCTTCTTCTGCCAAGCAGTTGCCTCACAGTCAGCCAGCTGATGGACTCCAACACAAATAATTAAGCACAACCAGTTAAATAGACAGGTAGAAGGCCGAAGTGTAATTTAGGAGGGGCTGTTAATCCCAGCATCAAGGCCTGCGATGCAATCCGCTGTTTTGCTTGATTTCTGGGAAAGCTGAGCTCATCACCTGTTCTTAGCTGGTTTGATTCAGACATTCGGAAAGGGAAGTAAGTAAACTTCTGTAAGCAAATATTTGTCTAAGTATTTCCTTTATCAACAGAAAAAGCAGGTGAGATAAGCTATGAAAGCAGTGTAGAAAATACAAAGTGTAAAGTGAAACTGGCTTACAGCAGGTCCATAACTGCAGTTTGCACCTGACAAAGTCTTGGCTTCATCTTCAGTCAAGAATTTCCTTCACAGTGACAACCACCCCCAATTAAAACAACTCTGGAAACACCTGAGTTTAGCTGCTCATATTAGAAAAAAAGTTTCCAAAAGAGTGCTTGATCTGGACTGGAAAACAAGTTCACATTTTAAGAATAAAAATTTTGCTAATCCAGAAATCAATTTTAAGAGCTGGAATGTGAGAAATATCTACTCACCAGCAGCTTTTTTGTGACAAGAAATTGCTTCTTCATATTTCCCTGCTGCCAACAAACGATCTGCTTTTCTGCTCTGCTGGTGAGCCTTAAAATAAAAAGAGCATTATATCAGTGAGGGTTAACTGACAAATAACTATATGTGTTTTAAAAGTAATCAGTATATCTAAGAAATCTGCACTGATTCCAGTTCCCAGACTTTTAGGCTCAGATCTTCCACTCCTTTCCAAGCTTTATTATTTCTTTTTTTAGTACGACTTTACAAGAATCTGTATGCAGGTAAGAACTGAAGTTTGTTAACACAGCAAAGGCAGTGTATACACAACAAAATGCTTTTGAAGCTGTTCCTCAGAAAGTACATATTCTTTTCTATAGGCAGGCATTCACTGTAATTGGGTAAAAAGACCAGTAAGGCCATAAGAAGTAAGTATTTAGGATTGATTTACCTGGCAGAACACAAGATATTTGAATTATGTTAAACTTAGAGCTGGTGTGACATTTTCTGCTGCCCTGTGCCCAAAAGGCTTTGCCTTCTGGATGAAGCAATTGCACAAGACCATTGGTTTTTCCATTTGTAGCTTACACCAATTAAATGGAAGCAGCACAGCCATAGTTAAAGTTATCAAAGTCACATTGATGCTGTACAACATTAAAGTCTATACTAGCATTTGTAAGCCACTAATGTGAACCACTAAGGCAGATTTAAGGATGCCACTGAAAGAAAGCAACTGATGCAAATACTTGCATTTGCTCAGTGAGAAACAGCAGTGCATAACCAGCATCACCACACTCATGAAAGCAAGTCCTTTTGCCATTACTACAAGACATGAATTTTACTGTCCTTCCTCCAAGGCGAGCTATGTAATGTGGAAGGCCACAACCATGAACTGGCAAGGCTGTCTGTAACACAGACCATTCATAACCGCTTCACTACATGTTGAGCTTGATGTAAACAGACATCAGGTATCAGGCGCTACTCTTTGAAGCCATATACGACACTTAAAAATCTGAAGAAAGTGTTTTCCTTGTAAGATTACTGTTTTTCAAGAGAGCCTTTCCAAAATCCATACTGGCTGAACTTACAGGGGAAACAACTGAAAATCTGAAATCTGCCTCTGTAATTCTTTCTCTGACCCATACAAATTCTCAATTCCCTCCCTTGCCCAGATAAAGGCATAAAATGTATCAGACTTCAGATGTTTGGTGAATATAAATCACTGACTCACTTTAAGCATGTTTCTGGATGAACATAAAAATGAGAGCATTTGTCCACATCCTAAGATCCTAGGACAGCTGGTTCCCTACAGGCCTTATGGAATTACACTTTTCTCTGTCTCTTGCAGTCTTGGAAGAAGCATCAAAGGTCAGATAATCCAAACCATTCTATCAAGACTAACACGGTAATTATACTAACACCCATTTTAAAAGTAAGTTCCAAAATGCAGATAAATTTGTCATCTTTGTCCTGCAAATTGACTTATCAGCTACAGCATTACAGCAAGTTCTACTTTCTACCAGCAGCTCTGATGCCATAGAAGAGAATGACTTCTTCAGAAAACATTCCTTTGGACAACAGCTGTTCTTAAATAAACCCTAGAAGTTAAATCACTGCATTTAAACATTTGGCTTTCAAAAAATGGACTTCATATGCTAATATAAACAAAAAAACCCCAAAACACGACACAAAACCTCATCCTTGATTCTTCACAACAAATATTTCAGTTATATTCTTCCTCATCTTCATTAAATCCTCATAGCATTGTCAGCATTCCCTGTTTCTTCTGCCCTGTTTCTTCTGCAGGTTAAACAATCTCATAAGAGGAAATATTTTTCTATTAGAAAATCATCTCTTTTATGGCCTTTTTCTATGGACTCCTATAAATGACACATGTCGGAAAGATAAGCTTATTTCCCACGAGAACGAATGAACAGTATCAGCTCATATACAGCATCTCCTCAGTTATTCATGGTAGCTCATCCAGTTACAAAGTAGCTATGTCATGGACTTAAAAACACCTGAGCTAGCTCCTTGCAAAACAATTTTTCAATAAAGTAATATTGATACAGCTGCTTCTGCAAACTGCATGGACAGGTCTAAAAAAAAGAAGGAAAGATGAAACAGGGCAGCTAGACACAGAAGAGCTAAGAAAGCAATTCAACAAGCCAGGGCCTGGTTCCTTTTAGTAGTTTCTACATATAAGAACACCAGTCTGATTGTTTTCAAGTGCTATTTTCATATGTTTTAAACTACCAGAGCACAGTCATACCCAAATCACTTACGCACATACAGAACATTTGAGGACAGTCAGTTGTTATTTGATTGAGTAATTAAATTATTTCCATTCTCAATTAACACCTAGTAAAGCTGAAGGCAGTCTGAAGAAGTTGGGCTAGACTGTGAATAAAATTAGGATAACAAAAGTCCAGAAGTGCTAGACAAAATGAAAAGCTAGGATCCTCCAATTACAAGGTCAAAATGCCTTTCTTGATGTTATAGCAAAATATATAGATGTCAGGCCATCTTACTCTGATGCAGAGCAACAGACTTCAGACTTCCTCAGTGGAAACAACAGGAACCGCAGCAGAGAAAAACCAGTTTCAACACAGTC
This sequence comes from Cuculus canorus, assembly GCF_017976375.1. Classification (NCBI taxonomy): domain Eukaryota; kingdom Metazoa; phylum Chordata; class Aves; order Cuculiformes; family Cuculidae; genus Cuculus; species Cuculus canorus. The sequence goes on from NC_071407.1 coordinate 9,159,090, forward strand.
CTGTGTGAGAAAGCTAGGTGTTTTGCAGTCAGACCTGGGGGAGGAATTCCTGATATTATGTTTTCCTGCCAGCTTGACAAGGAAACATTTGCTCATTTATTCCACCCTGTGAGTGCTCCTTCCAATTAGTTGATTGTGGAAGGAAGGAGGAATTTCTTCCATTTTCATGGTCGATTATTTATCACCAGCAGTCTGAAGAAATTAGTGGTGCTGTTTCCTAGCAGCAAGTGATGAAGCTGCAGCAGAAGTACTTGTATGTTTAATAGCCATGCATCATGGCAATAGCTTCCGCATCTCATCTAATCTGCTGGTTTGTTCTTAGTGCTCAGTTACACTTGGCCACACAGCATCTACCAATGTTAGCAAATCTATTTTGAACCCAGAGTCGCCTGTATCCCACTATAAAACTGACAATGGAAAAATTGGTCCTGTATCATAAAGCGATAAAAATGGCTCTCAAGTTTATCCCTGGTTTCATCTTATGCTAGAGGAAGGTGTTTGCACCAACAGTTCTGAAGCTGCTATCCTGGTTCTCAACAGATTCAAGCAGGATTGCTTTGACTTTGGTCCTGTTGCGGTGGTGATTACAGAAACAGCTTCTGTACAACTGCAGTGGGTTTACAGATCTGCTTTTTATCTTCTCTCTTCCAGTTGTAGTACTGGAAATAAATGTAGGATGTGGTTTAAGAACAATTATAACTTATTAACAAGCTCTGGAATTGAAGGAGGGAAGCAGTTTAGCAACTACTTCCAGATGTCCCTCCCAGTCCAGATGAGCTGGAATTCCCAGTAGTCAAATGGACAGGTGTAACAACTTGACTCCCCTAAGGGAAAGCAAGTGTGAGTGAAGGATGACCAAGCTAAAAAGCTTCCTCACCTTGCTCCAATATGTTTGGTTCTTAAGGGATGTGTGCATGCCATATATTGTCAGATGAACCACGCTATCAACTAAAGAAGCAGGTAAGCTAGACAGATTTCCTCCAATTTTCCAACTATATCTGATACATTAAGAAATTATATCTGCATTTTTAATTTTGTACTGGTGTTCCAGAGAAATGCTCTTCTTTGATTTTCTACATAACTAGCCCAAGTTATTGCCTATGTAATCTCTATACAACAGAATAAGAAAAAAAAAAAATCAAACCCTCTAAAATGGCAGTGCAAGTCTCATCTTTGCCCACAGCATTCTTTAGCAGCCCAAAAATTAACACCCAGCTTATTTTTTTTTCCATGAGAAGTGAAGCCATAAGGCCAAATTTCTCATTACTCCCTCAAACTGAAAAATAAAAGTGCTAGTTTTCTTTCTAGAGATCATGCACCATTAGGACCTAAAGAATTACCACCAAGATTCTAGCTTAGGTAAGGGGGAAAAAAAAAAGGTGCTGCTTTTCCCATATGATTACAGGTGTTGGCTAGCTATTCTAGAAAGAAGAGTAACAGGAAAAAAAACAGCTTGATCCTACAGTAACTTTAACAGGTAGATGTAGTCCTAATCATTTTCAGATAGGGCAAATCTGCTATCCTCTCTTAAGTGCAGCAACTTGCAACAGTCCTCCTGTAGCTGAGATAGATTGTCCTGCGTATGTTTCATTTTTCTCTGTGCCTCTAATAAGAACAGCTCCTCACTGGACAAAGCCTGGCACCAGACATTAAGACTACAGCCTTCTTCGTTCATTGTAACAGACTCTCTAGAAAGTGATATATTTTAATATGATCATGAAGCTCAGATCAAATGCCTTAATAATAGTTACAAATGAATGCATGAAAACATAGTTGCTAAAATGATGGGGCCTGAGGAAAGCTAACTGCAAAGAAGTTTTGTCTAATATAACACTTTGTAAGTGTTTTAAGTGAAACCACTATTTCCTGCTAACACCATCTATTTCATGCTATGGACTGCAGATATCAGCTATCTTTGCCAGAAAGGATCAATACTTGTGCTCTTACTGCTGAAAGCAAAGATGAAAGTGATTTTTTGAGATATGAGGGATCTATTTGGGGATTTGTTTCCTTAAGCATACAGGGCTGTTTCTCTAAGAATGTATTTTGGAGAAAGGGAGAGTCAGAAAGTGCATCTTTCATTGCTTCCATACTGTACAAAAGAGTGCTAAGTATCTTCATGTCTTTCAAGTGGATGTTTACAGCAGCAGGCTGCAAGGTGCAGGATGAGGTGTTGCAACTGTGTCAGGGCTACACCGACAGAAGCTTGTTTCAAACTCATACTTACCAGGAAATAGTTAACTTAGAAAGGTGTCTGTCTGCATATGCATTGGAAAATGGAATGAAGAGACAATTCAAGTGCAAAGTTTGACACAAAAAGTCTAAGAATAAACTATGGTCATCAATTTTTTTCATTAAAAAAAAGTGCAATCATGATGAATAAAACTCGGGATGCCTATGGAAAGTGCTTATATTGCAAGCAGTTACACTAAAAGTGAAAATAATAGAGTTGTACTGTAACTTATGCTAAATAATGGGAATATGTTTGCCACTAAGCCTAAAGAAATGGTAATGCATAGCATAGAAGCAAGCCCCCTTAAAATACTCCTTATATTCTACAAAGAAAGTTAGAGTTGACTGAAGGAGAAACAAAATATGGCAGAGCACACTGTGGCTGCTCGGCCAACACCACTAGCCACGTTGGCTCAATTTTCTATTTGTGAAAGACTGTACTTAGCAAAGTTGACACAACAATGACTCAACTGTAAATCACAGGTCAGTGTGCCTACAGAGAAAACAAGTATGTGAAGCTCTCACTGAGAATGTATTCTCAATACTAACAGACTCTTCACTTTGTATTGAACTGCAAATACATTGAAGTTCAACTCGCTTGCAAGCAACAGTATTAGAATATACAGGTAGACAAGCAACCAGTTGTTTAGCCAATCAACATTAATTCACTGAATAGCTCTAATTGACTATGTGTGTGTTCCCACTCTCTTTTAAGGTAAAATGGTTAGTCTGAGTTCCACACCATGCAAATGCAATTTAAAGATCTGGAATGAAACCAACTGTCATTCATGCTGCTCAGGTTAAGTGGAGTCACAGTTGCAGCTCTTTCCCTGATCACCTGCAACTTCATTAAGGTGTGGTGTACTTATACCTATTGCATAGTCAAATAAACCTTGTTCTCTTCCTTTTAATCCATTTAGTATGATAAAAGCACTAAATGCTTCAACTTGCTTGTCAGAGCCATTTTGCATACCTACAGTTCTCAGCTGCTTGGGTAATACTTTCTTGTCCTCATACACAGTGCTGCAGCTGGTACTATACAAGTCTTGCTAACTGGAGGTTATAAGCTTACGGAGAACATCTCCACTGCTCTGATATTAAACAAAACCAATCTGGGCTCCTATAGGTAGCCCTACACCACACAGCTCAAACTGCTACAGCAACTGAATTACTCCTCAGTAGGGACAACTGAATCATCACAACAAATGATCCAGTAAAACTATTCCTGGAGCAGCGATTCCAAACAAAGTGGGGCAGAAATGCTTCAGCCATGACTTCAGTCTGCTGCCTCCCCAGGACCCTATGAGACACCTTCATTTGGGTCTTTAAGCTGTTAGAGACACTTACTCAGAGCTGAACCGCGTGGCTTTATGACACTCGCATAATGCCAGCATGATGCAGCAGGAAGCTGCTGGTACACAAACTGCACAGCTATCAGTGAGGAAATAATGCCTCTGTCAACCACCAATTACTTTGCTAGTTATGTTCTTGACTGGGAGCTACTGCAAGTCATTATAAGTGCAACATGCAGCAGCTTTGTATTGTGCTTTAATAGTAGTTATATGACTGAATACAATGTAGAGCCTTTTCAAGGAGGCCATTGCTGATCTGGCTGTTCAGCTGAGTATCTACCTCAGCACATCCAGTCACTTTACTCAGACAGAAATGCTGCAGCATTTATGGGTTCAAACCATACTGAAATGAATGGCCTCATACAGATAATGTTGTTATTGGGAAAACAAAGACAGGCCTGTGGTAAAAACAAACTTTGTATTAGGCATATCATGATACTTCCACTTTTATTACCTAAAAGCTTGTTTTCTCTATCTTGAGTTCAGAATTGAGTGCATCTGCCTCTTTTTTTCCCCCATTTTAGATTGGAAAAGCAAGTAAAATAGTTTCCAAATTAAGCTTTATTAAAAAAAAAACCAAACCAAAAAAACCCCCAAAATAAAACCACCTGGATTCAGTGGACATTTCTGTAGATTAACATAATATTCCCAGTTTTGCAATCAAAATAACAGAGGTGCAGGTTGGCGTTAAGTCTCAAACACATGGGCCCATATGGTTTAAATACTTTGGCCTCCGGTAAACTTTCACAGATGCTTAGAAAGCATTTTCTTCTCCTACTCTTCTATATTGCATATTTATTTTTCTTTTTATAGTGTTATTCTCACTCCAGCCACTGGTCTGTGCTTTCTGGTTTTCGTTAAAAGAACAGCTCTTTGAGCTGGGTTCCTTACACTTCAAGAAACTTACTGCTGATATTCACCAGATTTTAGATTGTATTTTATTATAAACCATACAAAGTGCTATTATCCTAAAGGAAGGGTACAAGATAGAGGTGGTATGGCTCCTCAGCAAATATTCTATAAGAAGATACTGAGGTATTAAAGAAGAATCTGCAGTTACAAAGTCCTGAGTGTCAGACTGTTTAATAGGCAAGTTTTCTTTTTAGCCTCTTCTTGAGGCTGATACTATTTGCCTTATATTTTTACTGTATTATTTCCAGACCTCTAATAGTCAGTGTGCTGTTGTGCTTCTTAACTGATACCTTTTGCTCATATAGCTAAAGTTAAAAGTATTACTGTATGTGAGATCAGAATTCCTTGCCTCATCCAGATGGCAGTAGGAATTGCTCCTACAGCAGGTAAAATGAACTCTTAACTGCCTTTTTTTTCCCATTTTTTCAAAACGCATCTTTTCTTATGAGACTTACCTTCATGCTTTTGTACTACAAGTTTTAATATGTTAAAGAGTGTTGAGATATCTTAGTTTATGGCACTGGATTATGTGTGAAACAAGCGTTCAACTGGACTATATAGCCACTATATGGTTGCCTGCAGGTGCAGCGACTGCACTTAGTCCATACCAGTTCTGAGTTCCACAACATAACCTAAATATTTTATTTGTAGGCCTAAGAACTGGCTTCCTTATTAATAAAAGCATCAGGGCTTTAACCCATTCCTTCAAGATTAGATAATATTATCATCTGCAAAGCATACAGTACACAAAAAAAGGGGAGAGGGAAGGAGGGAAAAAGGGTGAGACAAAATGAATGACCAGAGCTGCTCCAAAATACTTTCTTATGGTTCTAACAACTCAGATGGCAACAGATTTTGGGGAAGTTGTTTAAATTTATTCCCAAATGAAGTATCACTGGATACAATGAATACCGTGAGGACAGCTCAGTGGAAAAATCAGATCAGCAGTTAGTTTTGTGGCACAAGCCCTAGAAAGGTTAAAAAGAGGGGAAGACAGGGTTAGACTCAGCATGATTATTTTTTAAGCATGCGACAATGGCACAGAAGGTATACAAAAATATAAGAATATTTTTAAAGGGGAAAAAAAGGGGGGGGAGTCTGGAGAACTAAAGGCTACAAATTCTAAAAAAATAAGCCCATGTCTCATTGAAATCATTAGACCTAAAGGTCAACAATTAAAACTTCCATGAAGGAACAAACACTGTAGTTACAGGTTTGGTTCGTTTTTTGTTTTTTGTTTTTTTTTAAAAACAGATCTGGAAAGCAAATCAGTATCTGCCTAGTGCCATCTACAGAAGGCAAGAAGCAAATCAGGGAAATCAAAATATAATTAAACTTTAGTAATATCCTTCATAGTTTAATGCATTAAGACCCAGACACATGAAGCTAAAATATTATTTTGAGGGAAACTAGTCTTTCAGAAGGTAGAAAAAGAATGCAGTTGAAATCAGCACAATCCAATAAGGTATAGCATGCCACCTGTAATTAGGAAGACTAAGAAAATAGTCAAATATATGAAAAATAACTGAAACTGAAACACACCAATAAGTGATTAAATAGAGTCAGTGTGCTAGGTGTTAAGAGGAAAATGGAGACATTAGGATAGGCAAAAATACTAAAGATTTTTTTTTTGTCAGATCAGCTTTCCAGTAACTAAGGGCAGATGCTCAAATACAGAATTAACGGTCATGCAGGCAACTTCCTAATTTTCTATATAAAGCAACTTTTTTCCCTGTATCATCTGTTACACAGAAGTGTCTTGATCTTATTAGTCTGCTGCTAGACAGGCACGGTAACTGCACACTCCTGTTGTGGTCAGAGCTTCATCAATCAGGCTCTAGTCACATTCTTGTCATCCTTAAAGTCCTCAGTATGTAGTCTCAGTAAGAAACACCAACTGCAGTGAGATCTGCAATGTCAGAGTTGCTACTTTCAGCCATTTACTCGTGCACTAGATCTACTGTTTGGGAAGTTTTTACAGGGTCCGTGAAATAGCTATATTTTACCCCTCCTACATTACCGTGCTGCAAGTTTGCCTGACTTCAAACCCATCATATCAACAAGTTACAAGACCTTTCTACTTCGTGCTGTGCTAAAGAGACCATCTTCCTGCTACGCTGTCAGCCTTAATTCCATGGGTGGTCCGCAATGCCTTTCTGAAGTTAGAGTGCAATCCAGAAATACCTGACTGACTCCATACAGAGCAGGTGAGGATTTGTCAGGACTGACATTAAGCTGGAGCAAATAAGCTTTGATTTAAAACTAAACTGACACAAGTCTCCAAGGTTTGTATGGCAATGTCTAAACAATTTCTAGATCAAACTCATTCTTGGAAGCACTACATCTTTGTTCCTGGCGTGCTGCTCCTGGCTAATTGGACTGCTGGACCAAGGCTAGTTTTCTAAAGTTATGCTCTTTGCATCACCGCACATGAAGGCGAAGTCTAGGTACAGCTTTCATAAAACCTGTAAGGCAGCAGAGAATTAACTCTTTGTGATCTTAGATTTTCTCTGTGTCACAGAAACCTACCAGTGTTGACTGTTTAAATTCTAACTAGCTTTTGTGAAGATGTGTTTTTCAGACATTTGTGTTTCAGGTGAAGTTCCTTAGAGAGTAATTTAAGCAGAGTAATTACTCATTTAAGGTTTTAAAGCATTTCACCTTCTGAAATTAAAAGCAGCATACAGTGAACAGCGGTCACCGATAAGTCTCTCGGACTCTTTAAACTCCCGGAAATGTGACATGTGCCATCTAAGCCTTTCCTTTCAGGGCGTCCCCCATGCTTGGGCCAGACCTCCAAATCCACCCGTACAGACGCACGCCCCGCTGCCCAGTTTCGCCCCTCCCAGCCCCTCCGGATCTCCCGGACAGGGGAGCCGAGCCCGGGGGCTGCCGCCTCCGCACTGCCCCAGGCAGGGGGCCCCGGGCCCTGTTCCAGCGGCGCCTCTGTGTCCGGTAAGCGAGGAGAACCACAGAATGGTTTGGGTTGGAAGGGACCTTAAAGCCCATCCAGTTCCGCCCCCTGCCATGGGCAGGGACACCTCCCACTGGATCAGGCTGCCCAAGACCACATCAACCTGGCCTTGAACACCTCCAGGGAGGAGACATCCACACCTTCCCTGGGCAGCCTGGGCCAGTGCCTCACCACCCTCATGGTGAAGAATTTCTTCCTAATGTCTAGTCTAAATCTTCCCCCTTCCAATTTAACGTCATTCCCCCTCGTCCTACCATTACGCATCCTTGTAAACAGTTCCTCCCCACCCTTCCTGGAGCCCCTTTCCCTACTGGAAGGTCGCTCTAAGGTCTCCCCGGAGCCTTGTCTTCTCCAGGTTGAACAACTCCAACTCTCAGCCTGTTCTCGTGCGGGAGGTGCTCAGCCTCCCCCCCCATCACCTCCGTGGCCTCCTCTGGACCTGTTCTAACAGTTGCATTTCCTCCTCCTGTCGGAGATTCCAGAACGGGGCACAGGGCTCCAGGCGGGGTCTCAGGAGAGCAGAGGGGCAAAATCCCCTCCCTCGCTCTGCCGCAGCCGCAGCCCAGGCAACGCTCGGCCTGGCTCCCGCCGAGCCTCTTCCCCCCATACACTCCCCCACTCCTCCCCGCAGGACCCCGCCCCAGGGCCGACGGCAGCGGCTGCGGGCGCTCACCAGGTTGAGGGGCGCCTCCATCACCTCCATGGGCGGCGGGGGCCGCGGGCACATGGGGCGCTGAGGGGGGCGCCCCCGCCCCGCCGGGTTTGTAAACACGGCGCGCGTTTCCGCCCGGCGCGGCCCGCGCGCCGCCTCGCGAGACTCCGCCGCTCGCGCGAGACTCCGCGTCGCCTTGGCAACGCGCGCTGCGCCCGCCCCGCCCCATGGGCCGCCCTCACCGCGGCACCGAGGCTGCCCGGGGATAGACGGGCTGGAGCTCGCTTTGGCGCTCTAGAGAGCGAGCGGGTGTTACCGGGGCGGGGCAGCGCCATCCCCGTCGGTGTGTGCAGTGAGGCGGGAGCTGGGGTCGAACGTTCACCCCAGCTCACCGGCGCCTGTGTGAATTCTGCCAGGAACCTAACAGCGTTCCTTCCAGAGGGCTCATTTTGGTGTCGTTATGAACCTCGCGACGGTCAAATCTCTGCTAATTCGGAGCTTTGGCTCCGGCTCTGCCTGACCTTGCGTTTGAGGCGGGGGGAGAGGCGTGAGGGGGCGCCGGGCGCGGCACCGAGCGCGTGACGGGGGGCCTCGCGACCCCCCCCGCCAACGGCCGCCCCTCGATCCGCTCCCGCCCTCCCCAACGGCCGCCTTCGCGCCGCCCCTCGATCCGCTCCCGCCCCCTCCACCCCCGGCGGGATCACTTAAATGTCTCTTCCAAACCGTTCCTTGATTCTAAAACAGGTGATAATGGCAGCGACACCAAAGCTGCCACATCCACACGCGTGTGCGCTGAAGAGAGCGGTGTTAATGATTCAAAGCAAAGTTCCTTGGAAAGATGGGCTGGGAAGGGCGCCGAGCAGCAAAGCCCCCCCGGCTGAGCGGCAGCAGCTCCCTACCTGTGCCGCGCTGTGTTTGATGGGCTTCATGTCGTTTATGGTTCACCCCTTCCCTTCCCTAGAGGAGAAAACTGACATAAAGGGACTGTGTAAGACTTTCTTGGGTGGAGCTAAGGATGGAATGGATTCATAGCAGCGTGACAGGAATAGACTTAAAGGAGAATGAAGGGAGGCGTGGCGAGAGAAAGGGGGGAGGATGAGACACCTAGAAAAATAAGAAGCAAAAATGCTTATTAGCAGCAAATAAAGAAAGTCCGAGATTCGCTTTGTACCCTTCGTAGATCATAGAATCAGTAGGTTGGAAAAGACCTCTTAGATCATGGAGTCCAGCCGTTCCTATCTGCCACTAAACCACGACCCTGAGCACCTCACCTCCCCGTCTTTTAAATACCTCCAGGGATGGGGACTCCACCACTTCCCTGGGCAGCCTCTGCCACTGTATGATGACCCTTTTGGTGAAAATTTTTTTCCTGCTGTCCGGTCTGAACCTCCCCTGGCACAGCTTGAGGCTGTGATCCTCAGACATGAGTGGTGTCTGTGATCTCTGAGGGAGCCTACATGGACTGATATGCCATAGCTCCCAGCCATCCCTGTGCTATAGGGACTAGCTTGGCAACACAGGAGTGCTGGGGGTAGTGTTCCTTCAACATATGTGATTACACAAGACAGTCTCTTCGGGCAAGGAGCTTCCAAAAAGTACTTTGCTATTTTCTGTTTTCATTTGCAAGAAGTTATCTATCACTTGGTTTAATTATATACTACTAAGTCCAATTTTGTGTAGTCCAGATTGGCTTTGATCTAGAGTCCACTGACTGAACTGTAGGTAAGTGAAATTGTCCTTTACCAGTCCTTGAAGAGACAGGTCAGCCAGGGTGAAGAAGAAAAGCTACTTGGCTCTCTACTTAGGCATAGGAGATGATACAATTTAATTGTTTTGTTATACCAAGCCCTTGTTTCCTTGCTTCCTCTTAGCTTGTGCACACACTCATGAAAAGGTAGTATTTGTCACCTGTTGAAGTACAGCTCCCATTTTCACAATCCCATGTAGTCGCTGTTCCTCTTCATAATGACAAGCCCTTTGCCAGCCCTTAGCCCTGTCGTGCCCGTCTGCCTTCTCCCGCTTGTCAGCAGTGCTACAATCAGAAAAAATCTGCCAAAGATCTTTACATCTGAGCACAAACCTTGGTCCTTCACTTATTAATGAAGTTGTACTGAGTTAATGTGTCACGGCTTACTGATTCTCTTGCATCTATACATGAGGTCTTATACACCCAACTGGTTGATTATCCTTTGCCGTAGTGCATTAATCCAGAAATGAATTTTGATGCTCTTGCTAAATATTATGTTGGATGAGGTTTTAGGTGCACTGGCAGTTAAATTGCATACTGCCAAGTTGCTATTTCTAGCCACTTTACTAATGTTTTTTTTTTATCATCTTTGGTGACTGAACTGCAGACTTATTTTATTTAAATTATATTGCTGATCTGTTTGTGTATAATTTTTAATTTCACATAAAATGTTTGACTTGTGGCAAGTAGCTGTGTATCTGGTCTTTACTATGCACTTATCAGTTCTCCATAAATCATACAAACTTGCTAAAATACATCATTGGTTCAAACATGTTCTTAGAAATGAAATAAAACCCTAGTTCTGAGAAATGTTTTCCATTACTCCTGCTGGTGGCTCAGGAAAGACAACTTAATTTACTCAGTTTTAAGTGACAGTCAATGTTCATTTCAAGATACTTTAGTGGAAAAAGGAGTAAGATGCTGGGCCAATTTATCACTTGTGGAATGGGAGCGAAAGGAATGAAAACTGTATCAGCAGAATAAAGGTTTTAGGCGTGGTGTTGCTGAATCAAGTCAACATGTTACAGTGTGCCTGTTGCTCACGTAACATCAGGGTTCCTCCAGCAAGTCTGGCAGTGATTGTAAGCACCTCTGGGAACCCGATCATGCCTCTCCTCCTCTGGGGACTGTTAGCAGATGCTTAAATGGGACATTTTCCTTGACTTCTGTGCCACTGTTTCGTTTCTTGCTTAGTTTCCAACAAGAAACCTGACAAGATTACTGAAAATCTTGTGCTACTGATACGAAGGATTTGCTTCAGAACCATCAGTGTCACCAACTACAATGTTGTATTCATCTTATTTAGATCTTAGTGTGATTTTTTTCCCCCTGATGGATAGATAGTACTTTTCAGCTTCTGCAAAATGAAAATAGCCTTGTGTGCAGACACTTCAAGAAGCATCAGCTTGCCAGTTCCTGGAGTGGCTGTGGAAAGGGAGTAAAACCTGTAACATTATCTGTGTAGCATTAATTGCAAAGTGATACAGTGATGTTATTAACGGTTCAAAATCTAAACCTGTATGGAAGTTCTCCTTTACTTAGAGAATAGTATTGGGACACTTCATAGATTTTTGTGCAAAATTCCAAGATCCTGGAGTGCTGGATGTCACATATTCATTCTGGATGGTGTGCTAACTTCCACTGCACTCGATTCAAAACGGCTACTAGTTTGTACCAGTGTCTACAGAGTTGTTCTAGAAATTTAAAGTCGCCCTCCAGAGGAAACTGAACCATAGTAAGCAGTGTACTACATTATCTGCAAACTCATCAATGAAATCAGAATGGTCATTTCTTTTCATTATCATCTTTTCTGTGATTTTGCATGTTTTGCTCCTCCCTGGGGACTGCATGGGAATAGCGTGTTGCCACGTGAGTATAAATTAAACATTTGTGTCAAAGAACAACTATTAAAACGTGATTCTGGGCAGGATCTGCCTGTCAGCAGGAAGCTTCCTAAAATACCCTGTGTTTTAAGAGTGGAATTTTAGAGTAGGAGGGAAGTGTAGAATTGCTATTTACCTGTCTGATGCTGCTTTTGACACAGATGATGAGCCAGCTTCATTTGACTGTCACCTCCTTAGGAGGCAGAATTCCTCAGCCCACACTTTGCTTAGCACTGACTACTTCTTTATTTACTCTTTGTGCCTATGCATTTTATCTGGACTGTGCATTTTCAGTGAAGTTCCAGTTAAAGACAGGCTTCTCAGTCGTGGCATTGTAGGAGGGCCCACAGAGCCTCCCACACAGTGCCTTCCTCAAAGAGAGATGGGGATGTCTGTTTCTTTGAAGAGGCGCTTTTGAAACAAAAGGGATTCCCCTATGCCTCTGACAATTTATTTCCCAGCACACATGTATGGAGCCATAGGACTGATGGGCCTCCTTCCATTTGTCAGATTTTTCAGAATAACCAGATTTCAGGATCTCCCCCTAGACATGCCGTGTCTCTTTGTGTTGCCTCTGGGGAATGCCTGAGAGGAGCTGTGGGCAAGGCAGTGCATGAAGGAGGGCTTTGACAACTGGGGCTGAAGGAACCCCATACAGGGAGCTGGAAGGTTCAGGACAGTGAAATCTTGGAGAGGGTATAGGCTAAATGAAAACTTTTCCCAGTCCCCTTTCCCCCCTCTTCTGTGTCTGTTTGGGTTTTGGCTTCTCAAGGTCCTCTGTGACCTTTCCCCTTACAATTACATGTGGTCAGCAATCAGAACCAAAAAAACCAAAAGAGCGAGTCATTAAAATGGGCAGAGAACTTGCAATTAGAATGCCTTGATGGGCTAATTTTGTTTTTGAAAGAACTTCAGCAGTGTAGAAATCGGCAACCACAGTTTGGCGCTTTCCTTAGCCACCAGAGCAACTGATAGAATTAGAAACCAGTCCAATTTGCAGGGAAGAAAGAACTGGTGAGTTAAAAAAACAACAACGCAACTAAGACTATGTCTGAATAGATTTCCAGTCATTTGTACATAGACCATTTATTGAGAAAGATAAGAAAAGGAAAACTAAATTTTCATAATCCTGATTACATGCAGAGGATTGACCCAGATGCATGATTTTAGCTGTATTTATTATATTTAAACACAATGTATGCCTCCACATGTGTTTACTGAAAAGAGGAACCACAACCATTTAAATTAAAAGTGTTTTAAAATATTACTGCTTAAAAGAGAAACTATTGGATTCCTGCATACTAAGAAGTAATGTATATGACTGTGGTGCTCTGGAATTAATTAGATCTCTTATTTTAGTTTTAGAATCAAGAAGATATTTTCTCATTGCTTGCAGAATAAAATAGCTAAATCCTCTGCTTAGATCCGAAAGTTTTGCCCATAGCAATCAAACTAATATTTTCTTTATAGCTCATTCTCTCTGTCAGCTTTCTGCTGATTTCATTAAGCTTTAGATCAGGTTCCAAGTAACTAATTATATTTATAGTGTGATTTCTTTGCTCAGTACAACTAATTTGGGTAAGGGAGTTGGTGGGAATGGTGAAAAGCTAAGTAGTATTCCTTTGCATTACTTTGTCCAGGTGCAAAATACCAGGAAAACTCTTCCTTGTCTTTGTATTCATAAGTTCTCAGCATTATGCGGAGCAGAAACTTCCTTATTTTCCATGTTTTGTGAGAGCGTAACGATAAACTGTTTTGTGAGAGCGTAACGAAAAATGACTTTTACATTGGCTAGGGCTAACATAGTTTCTGACAGCAAAAATGGGGGTCAGAAAGAGCTGCCATGTGAAAGTGGTGATAAAGAATCAAACTTGAGTATGCGAGGATGTCCATGTTTTCTGCGCATGCTCCATTGCCCCAAGTATCTTCCTAACATTTCCTAATACATATTCACACCTACAGTTCTACTGTAAAGTCACCACCCTTCCTTTCATCTCTTTTCCAGCCTTGCAACAAATCCCCTCTCACTTATAACCCACAGACCTGCCCGTTTTTCCCCAGTTTAGATCTGCAGCTCCCCTCATGCTCAGCTTTGAGAGGGCCAGTGCTGCATCATTGCCTCTGTTACTGCCTTCCTAATTGCTGCCGCAGGCAGCTGAATAATGCTTCTCTTAGCTGGCCCTATCCAGAAAAATAAAACACCCTTCAGCTCTAGTTTCTGGGGATTTAAAAAGCTTGGACCAAAGTAGGTTTGTTTAGAAGCTTTACTTTGCTAAATGATATGAGTGTTCTGTTCTTGCATCACTAGCACAGAATCCTTTCTCTTTTTTTCTAAACTGCCTGTCTTATTCTAACCCCACAGCTGTGTTTCTCTATCTGGACAGAAAATAATTCCCTTCCTTGCTCGTACAAATTGCCTCTTTTTCAAAATCCAATGAATGTCACCTATCCCGAGTCATCAGTCAGAAATTTTCTGGTTTGTTTTTTCCCTCTTCCACCTGAAATGCAAAGAAATACGCCCATTGCAGGTTGACTTTCTGAAAAGAGGTCTGGTATTTGACACAGCCCTGTAGACTACAAGGCAACGTTGGTTCTTTAAAAACTGGACCTTGATTTTAGCAGAGGATTCTAGCAGAGGACAGCATTTGTTTTGAGGCCTGTGCCTTAACACCACACTCTGTGATCTAAAGTTTACTGAGAACCTCAAGTTACCTCTTTTTTTTTCTGATATGTTTTCATTCCTGAGAAAAGCAAGAGCTGCATAACTGACTTATAATATCCTCGTTCAATTAATCAAGAGAGAGTGAATCAAACCTTTCCAGGCAATTTTGTTTGAAGTGTCTGCACTCTTCTCTGCATCGCATGAGGTGCCAACACCAGTGGGAGTTTGCCTGAGGTAAGAGCTGTGGGTTTGGATGTATTCTTCCATTTTTATTAGGTCTTACACTCACAGGGATTTTGTGCTTTTTAATCTTGTAACTGTACAAAACTTATCTGGATACAGAGGAAGATAACTTAGTGATTTGCTTTAATTATTCTAATAACTGTTCACATTATATGAGCTAATCACACTTGAAAAATTCCAAACCCACTTCTGCAGCAAGATGTTTAACTGAATTCCTTGTGCCATAGAGCTAACCAGTGTGAAACCAGTTGCTCAGCTGAGCTACCAAGATGCATCAATACTCAGAGAATTTTCCCAGTTGATCCCAGTTGGTGTTTAACTTCATTGTATCCATTTTAGCATTTTAATTTGCTTTTCTCTCTCTCATTATGATCTGTACCCTTTCCATTAAAATACTATACTGTATATGGAATGACTGCTAGCAAAAAGCAAATTAAAAAAATAACGTTCCAGATAAACTTGTTAAATACGTGTTGCTCTTAATATTCAGAGTATAGCTGCAGAATTCAGTAGCATTTATTTGAAGTGCACTAGTACTGACATTTCCCTTGCTGGTAAGTGTGTCCACATAATGCAAGGCAGTCTTACACCCCTTATAATCTTTCAAGACAAGGATAGTGATTTAAAATGGAGCCAGGACAAGAAGCGGGAAACAGACTTTGGAAAGGTCTCATGGCAAGTACTATGCAATACAGTACATTTTTTAATACAATTAAGTAGATAAGCAGGGCTGGTGCACTACAAACACTTAAAATAAGATCCTGTGGTGTCTGTATCTTGGCATCAGAGTCTACCAAAAAGATGGTCATGTGACAAGACTGTTTTCATTTCTGTTTTTAAGGTACAAACTAATGAAAGAAGAGAGCTGTTAGTCTGTATTATGAGACTGAAATTCTACGTAAGTTATGGATTGTAACACTGAAAATGTAGTTTTAACCCCTGAAAATATCTATTTCTAAGAGCTCAGTTCTTTGGAATAAGGTTTTTTTTTCCCCCTAGTGCAGGTTATTGCTTGAATTGTTTAGTTACAGTTTTCTTTTTGCTAGTAATCTCTCCAGTATTCATCATTTAGCTTCTAAACGCTCATCTCAATCTCATAAGATGGAGTTTATTCTCTGGGTATATAACTTGTTCATTATAAAAAAGCATAATGCCTCAAAATTATAAGTTGAATCCTGAGGGTGGAGCAGAGAGAGAGAGAGATTGATGTCCAAGGCAGGCACAGGATAACATAAGCAAATTCTGTCTAACTTCACTAGAACAGGAGATGTAAGTAGGTAAATACAGTTAACTCTCTTTCAATTTTAAACTCAGCAGCAAAAGGCCGGTTCAGTGTTTTATTTTCTTCCTGCCAGTTAAACATGCAATGTGGAATTATTGCCAAATATGAGTTCCAAATTTTCAAATGCATAAGTTTATTACTGACCTAAAGCTGATAAGAAAGCTTCTGTCTGCAGTAGCAGAGGCACATTCTCTGATTTTCCAGGGATGAAACCATCCTACATTTCCCCATCTCAGCTATGAACACCAACCCCCATCTATCTCACTGTCCACTTTCTTCAAAGTGACAATAGCGTAATTTGGGTAAAAGTCAACAGACCAATTGTATTCCATGTGCCTGAGACTCAGCTTCTTAGTTCATAGCAAAGGTTTTAAATAAATAGGTTTAATTTTTCCTACCACAGTGAGGAATAATGTGGGGTGTTTTTTTTCACTACAGAGGCCATTGTCTTTTGGAAAAGGCCCTTGTACAGAGTGTATGTTAATCCATGCTTTTGAAAGAATGAGACAACTTACAGTAGAAGAAAATAGAACATTCATATTAGTTACAGACACCAGAATACTTTTGATGGATCTAATATTCATCCTTTGGCTGGAAGGCAATTTTAAAAGAACCAACTAGTTAAACTTGAGCTACTTCTATTTCCTCATAAGATTTACTTCTCTTCCTTAATCTGTAACTCTCCATAGTGAGTTTTTCTAACCGTCAATATGACAGTATAGCAATATTGCCTCATCAGTCATGATTTACTTAATGTTTTCTGAATTTAGTAATATTTGATTAAAATTTAATGTGAACATATCATATCATGCCACATATATTATTGCATCCATTAATCAGGTAACTATAGTAATGAAATGTCGGAAGATTGGATGAAAAAGGAGCTGAAGACTTTGATATATGTTTGGCATGGTTTTGTGAGTGATTAAAGCAAAGATATCCAGTCAATTGTGTGAAGCTTCATTAATATACATTTACAATCATCTATGTACTGTATCATCAGATATTTTTAACCTTAGTTAAACTTGATTTTTTAATTTACTGAATGACACAAAATATTAATAATCATGAAAAATATATAGTATTCTATTAACTCTCATAATGCCAGAATGATTCATAACATGTCTCAATGTTTCTTTAACAAAATATGTACTAAAAATATTGTCAGAGTTAATGGATCAGTTTTGTTATAGGTGGAACAACAAATGCTTTATGCATGGCTCTGTAAGCCTCAAATTACATAATTGTATTAAAATAAATGTAAGTCAGTATTTCCATCTACTTTTTTAGTATGCAAAGGCAACATATGACCTGATTTAGCAGAGCATCTACTCCAGTTTTGTGGAGGATGTACTGAAAACGGTAGAACTTGAGTTCATACTCCTATGTGCTTTATTAAACACATAAAGACTTCCAGATTTTAAAAAGAAACTTTAAATCCATAGGCTTCTACCTCATAAAGCAAGATAAGAACATGTTCTCCAGGTGACTTTGAGACATATGTCATTGTTTTCCTGATATTTGTGGCAAGAAGCAACTAAGGAACTGATCCTACAGTCTGGATCTATGTAGGAAATCCCCTATTGTGCAATGGATCTCAGTGAGGCTGTTTGTAGTGTCAGGAGTGCACATGTAGGTCTTCAACTGTGTGTTTTTTTGCTCTCAGAGCTGGGTGCAAAACAGATCAGGATACATGTGCTTTGTTTGTAACATGCTGCATATTCCCAGTGAGTTGTACATATCATTCATTGTATATCACAGGAAGCACATTTACAGTATGTTCTGGAGTTGCATGTTGAAAAGCTGCAGCTGTTGTATGTCTGCTATTTGCCTCGCATCTTCTCTCACTTTTTCTGAAAATTTGATTTATTTAGCTTTATTTTTTGGTTACTGTGAGTCATGGAGAACACTATAAGTTTTTTGCGGCAGCTGCAAGTAGACAAGTAGATTTTTACGCTACAACAACTTCAAAAACCAGACCACTTCAACATATTTTCATAACAGAGGTGCCATGTGTTTTTTAACATGATTTGTGATTTTGAGGTGTATTTTTTTGAGGCTGCACACTGATCTCTAAAATGAAATATTACAACTTTGGAGAACTGCTTGGAGATCATTGCTGTGTGGTGTTAATCTGGATAAGCACTATGCGGTATATCAGCATCCAGCCTGTTTTTTTATCCCATGATGTTCTTGACTTCAGCTGATTCAAGGATGATTTCTTCAGTAGTGTCTAGTGGGCAAAAGTTGATAGAAATCATAGACTACTTGGATAACAGCTTAGTTCTGAGCAAGCTGGATGAGCATACTCATCGATCTATTGATAAAGGGCATTAGAAACAGTCAGGCCAGCATCTGTGAATCTTCTAAACTAAATTCAGCCAAAAATAAGCCCGTGGAACTCCCTCTGGCACCTATTCTGTTAAGAAAGGTGAAGCTATTGATTGAAGGAAAAATGAAGGAAAAATGTACCAAAAATTTGGTACATTTTGTACATTTAGTACATTTGGTACAAATGTATTTGTAGACAATCTCAGTTAACTCGGAGATTGACAGACACATAAGTAAAATAATTATTATTCTACCTGTAAATAAAATTATCCACCTGTGCCAACAATATTTTTAATACGTTCATTACATAAAAAAATTGTGTGAGTGCACAAGCTCTGGATAGTGTTGCACCACTTGTTTCACACCGTTTAGTTCACATACTGCCTTTAGCACCAATAGGTCTCAGCATGTGTTGAATGTGCAGAACTGGTGATGAAGAAAAACAAGTTGCATGCTTTCTTTACCTATCTGTGAGGAAGAATTAAGAAGACACAGGCTGCAGACTTCTTTCCTGGGCTTAGGTGGACTTCTGAAAATGAATTTGCCTCTGAGCTCCTGTCAGTTAGTCTATCCATAGCTCATTTTCTGTGGCTGTTAATCCTGCCTGTGAGGGGGTAGGGATAGTCATTTTCTTTGTAGCTGAAGGCAGGAACAGCATCATAACAAATAATGACTTTAGGATAAGCCTAAATGGATGAACTGCAATTGCAGTTCTCCTTCAAAATTAAGAACGAGAGGACAAAAAATGTGGAAAGTAAGATCTAAACTAATATTACTTTCAGCTGTTGTGAGTGCTCTCTAGCTTAGGACCTGTAAGAGCTTGCAAATGCAATAGGACATTAGATGTTGAAAGATGCAAAGGCAATAGATGTTGAAACATCTGAGTTAAGCAGTTAGTTATCCACTTTTTACAGGTGAGGAAATTGCAAGCACAGCATACAAGTGTCCCTTGTACAGCTGGTGGGAACAGAACAGTGGGTTGCACCCCAGAGATCTGTGCTTTGACTTTAAGGCAATGCAATTCCTCCCTACAATAGCACATTGCATCTAACATGAATTTCCTGTCTTTTCTGAAAAGCAAGCTCTTTTTCTTCATATTCACAGATTTGGAGAAAATGCATAAGAGATTTGTTGACTTTAAACAGTGGTTCATCTTTTAATCTTTAATTGTAGCTGGACAAATGGTGTCAAGCATAGGCATGAAAGGCCACAGACAGGAACTCCTAAAAGTCTGTAGAAATATTCTATTTTTGTAATTTTTTTTGATGGAAGTGATGAGAAGTTGTCTTTGGGAATGTGGAATTTGCTGCAGAGCACTTAAAGTTATTTCCTCCCAGTAGCATCTGTTTTACAGGAGAGAAAAATGCTGAGATTATGCTACAGCCTGGAGGGCTAGCATTTTGATGATGTAGAAGGACTACAAATAAATTAACTGTTGTCAGGTTCTGACTCCAGTGACTGGGATTTTAAATAGTTAGGAAAAAATGGTGTCATATTTGGAAAACTGTATTTTCTTTTGGCAAGAAGGAAGGTGAGCAGAACAGAGCCTATTTCTCATGTCATTGAAGGGTTTGAGAACTTGCCTTCTGCAAGATTAAGTGTGTTTGTTATGTCTCACTAAAATGGGTGGCCCTTTGCTTGAAGATTTGCACAGCTTTAATCTGCAATTCCAGGCTAGGGAATTTGCCTTTTAGCAGTCAAAGGGAATTTCTTTCAGGGATGATCTCGGGTGGTTCCTTGTTTTTGTGTTGCTGGATTGTGTAAATAATGTTGCTGTGGCTTGAGGAAAAAGAGCAATTGAATTTCTCGGTGCTAATGTTCTTGTCCTTTCTCTCTGCAGCAGTCTCTGATATGAAGTGTTGCAAATACTTGCAGTTATTCCTTAATATTATGCAAAAAAAAGAGAGTGTGGTGATTGTTTATGGCAGACTGCAGCTTGCAAGATGAGAATGATTTGCTCATGTTCATACTTCTACAATTTTATATTCAAATCCAATGTCTCTCTGGTCGGCCTATGAGAATGATGGGGAAATGCCTCTTACACTGAACTTCAGATGTGAAGATGAACTTTATTCTGCTTTATTCTGCTTTATTCCCTTCTATTTTTATAGACTTGTACATCACAGTTTTCTGCATGGTATTTGAGAACTTAATGGTGCTTTAAGCACAGGTGGTTTTTTCTCCTCACCCTTGCCACTAACTGGGAGAGGAACTGCATGCAGCATCTGTTCTTGAGTACAGCATAGGTAAGATTTTAGATAGGTGCTATAGGCCTTTAGTTTGTTTATTTGGAAATGAGGGTGCTGCTGTGTATAAATCAGGAAGACCAAGGTGATGAAAGGTTACTTAGCAGAAGGCGATTTAGTTGGGATAACTCGTAGATGACATTTCGTGCTGCACACTGAGAACCAGCCATTGAGAAATTTCTCTCTCTTCTGTACAAACACACCACCACTCAGCAGAGGACCCTTGTGCAGCATTGAGCTGGGTTACAGTACCTGAAATTTCAAATGACAAAGGAATCTTGCTGTCAGACTCTCTCTGCTGAGCTGCTGATACAAAGGGCTGTGGGAGGGAAGTAGGAACACCAAAGCGTCTTCAATTGTTATCAGATAGCTGTTCACAGAAAGGTCTTCCCAGAGATTGCTGCATAGAAAGCACAACCCACACATCATTGTTATTCATTAGTTCAGTTTAAGAGGCTTGTTTTTCACAGATGTGCTCTTCCTGTTTGGCATTTGTAACTGAGGATTGTTGTGAGTTGAAGAACAGTGTCATCCAACTATAAACTGAGATTTTCAGCTGATTCATGAAAACCTGTTAACTACAGCATGTCTGAGTGTGAAATGTAAGTTAAGGTGTATTTCAACCTCAGTATGTTATATTACCTTGGAAGGATGAAAAAGAAATCTCAATTAAGAGTTAGGCAAAACCATCCTGCTCATTTATAGCTCAAATAAAATTAATAAAGCAATTAGAAGGCGGAGGTAATTGCTATGTATTAGCCTCTCTTATTCATATATAGCATATATAGAGATGTATATATATGGATTTTGAAATAATTAGCCAAAATTGCTGTACATGGCAAGTAAAGTAAGCAATCAGTATGTTTTAGTAAGTCTTTCATGTCAGAAAATTGGCCAGACGTGCTAAGAAAGGGCTGTAAAACTTGGGAGAAGGGGAGGAAATTAATTATATCAGAATAATGGGACCAGAGCCATTCATGGGTGTAGAGCAGATAATTTGTGGAGACTACATTAATGTGAATCTTGGAAGTTTTGTTATCTAGCTTGATGTTACAGCCCAGTAGCATGATCACAGATAAGTAGCTGTTTATTGTTGTTCCAGGGAATAATGATCTGACATGAGTTAAGTATGCCTAAGTTTTCTTCAGCATAGCTCATATAGGTACCATCTAATTTCTATCTTTAGTAAAAGCGACTAAATTTTTTTTTAAAGTAGTAAAATTGCTTATTAAAAGTAGCTTAAAAGTAGTTTTTCATACCAAAGTATAACTGTGAAAACAGTTCTGAATTGTTAGGTCTGGTTTGACAAAATAACTTCCTTTTGGCAGATGGATTAAATGTGCTCTCTGACAGTCCCAGTCACATCTGTATCTGGCTGGGTACTCCATCTCTAGGAATTCACACTCTTCTGAAGCGACATTGAACATGAAGCTGACTACTCTTCAGAAGGCTATCCTTGCTTAGGCCTTCTTAGATCACAATGACATGTTGAATAGTAAGGATATCTATTTAAAAAGTTGTCCTAAAAATTGATAAGCGCAAGGACACTACTCATAATTAGAACAAAAAAGCTAAAGGAAAACATTTGCAAATAAAAAAAACTGAGTGCAGTTTTGTAGTAAAGTGCGAACCCAGCATATATACTTTAAAAATCAGTTTACGAAATTAAGTGTAAAATAATTATTCTGAATTATTTAATGGCCTTTCATACTCAGGGGTTTGTTTTATTTTTGCAAGTTTCTTTTTAAACCTAATATCAAAGATCTGATTTCCTGTAACTCAGCATTGTCAACTCATTGGACAGAAATATACAAATGGGAATCAAATGTATTCACTCTGTAAATTGCTGCTGTATTTAATATTGAGTGTTCTGATATTAGAAATTCTCTGTTTCAGTGAAGTTATGACTAGGAAGCCAGCAAATCACTTAGAGTGGTATTGAAATGATACATGTTTAGTTGGAAAGAATGAGTGGAACAGGGAAGAGACATCTGGACAGTGTTACTTCTGCGAAGAAAATATATATACACTCGATCGTATGGTAGAATTAAGCACCAGAATGACTTTTGTGATGCTGTGCAAATTGTTGTTGTTCCGCAGCACATTTGATTTCTGTTCTGAGACATGATTTTTAAGATCTCTTCACTACTAAATCCAGACATATCACACAAGTTGCTCTCCTTCAAGACTTTGAAGATGTCTTGGCTCAGGCTGAAATTAACAGGGCCAGTGGCTTTAATCTTCCTAGCATCTGCCTCCAGCTAATGACCTGCTGCCTGTCCTGGGGGAGAAGGACACTGGCAGTGTGCCCTTCGTTCCAGTCAGTCCTCCTGTCACCCAGCATTGGGTATACCTGCTGTGCTTCCTTCCCAAATGTTCACAGCATGTGTTGAGGTCTTACCTTGGTGTCGTGCAAGGGAACAGTCCAGGTGTGCTCTCATGCCTTCAACCCTCAAGCCAGGATAACCATGGGACCCATCACCCTCAGAACAAAACATGAGACCTCTCTTTGCGTTAGGCTTTCTCACAAGGACTTTCCCAAATGTGTAGAGCAACAGGGAGCCAAATAGCAGCCTGTCTCCTCATTTCTTTCCAAAGTCACCTCTTTAAAGGGTCATCTCATAACAAGGACTGATTGTTTGATCTTGGTGAGCCTCAGTTTCACGCTAAACCACGTAGACACCTCAGGACCACCACAGTAGCACTTGTGGCTGGGGGTATTAGTGCATACACAGATTCCTGCACAGTATCTGTTCTGTAGTTAAACACCTTAAATAACCCATGGAAATTATTCAGCCTGTATTCAAAAGTGGTAGCCTAGCAACAGCTTTTTTTCTTTTTTATTTTTTCTTCTTTCTTTTTTTTTTTTTTAACCAGTGAACTAAGTGAGTTCTAATCCTCTTGAGGGTGCTGTTTATTAAAATTTCCACGATGGAAATTACAGAGTACTTTCCTCTTTCCTGAAACAATTCTGAAGTAATTGCAACAGAAACATTTCATTTGGTTGAAATGTTAGAAATAGGTGTTAGAGATAGAAAGCAAAGCTTTCTTTTTTATTCAGAAAACTGAAAAATAGATAAACATGATTTGTTAGTGCATGAATTAAATAATAGCTTTATAAGATGAGCTTAGATAGGAGAGGATATAGACTGTTTGAGTGCTCTGTATAACAGGTCAGGAACCCATAAGGAGAACTAGAGAGCTTTGTAAATGTGTTGCAGTTGCATTATCAACATTAAATGTGATTGCCCGATCAGCAGTGTGGTGACAAGGATTTGATGTTCTTTAGCCCATTCTGGACTGCTCTTTCCTGTGACTGGTGAGGGCTGCAGTCCATGGGAATGGATATGTTTGTAGCCCATGTTACTGGAACAGGGAAACTAGATGAAGGTTAATGGGCATTTTAAATTTGACCATCTTAGATTCCTAACTTAGAAAAGGGCAATTATACAGATTTCTTTTTTTTTCCCCTGCTGAAGACATGTGTCCTTTCTTTTTGTTAATATAAAATGTATTGTTAATATAAAGCAGCTCCACACAGTATAGGCATTTCAGTCTCAATCCATTAAAGGACTTCATCCTGGTTATAGTATCCTTGACTTCAAAAATGCTTTTGGCTTCAGAGGAAATTCACAAAAAAACTACAATTAAAACTGAGACTCTGTGCTACAACTAAAACTGAGATTTTGTGCTACAATTAAAACTGAGAATTCTGCTGCTGCCTGAAAGGCTTCCTGCACAGAAAAATTTGCACTTAGAATCATAGAATCATAGAATGGTTGGGTTGGAAGGGACCTTAAAGATCATCCAGTTCCAACTTCTCTGCCATGGGCAGGGGCACCTCTCACGAGACCAGGCTGCTCAAGGCCCCATCCAACCTGGCCTCGAACACCTCCAGGGAGGGAACATCCACAGCTTCCCTGGACAACCTCTGCCAGTGCCTCACTACGTTCATCATTAAGAGTTTCTTCCTAATGTCTGATCTAAATCTTCCCCGCTCCAATTTAAAGTCATTGCCCCCTCATCCTGTCACTCCATGCCCTCGTAAAAAGTCTGTCCCCAGCTTTCTTGCAGCCCCCTTCAGCTACTGGAAGGTCGCTCTAAGGTCTTCCTGGAGCCTTCTCCTCTCCAGGCTGAACAACCCCAGCTCTCAGCCTGTCCTCATAGCAGAGGTGCTCCAGCCCTTAGATTTACATATCTTGAAATTTATCATTTCACACCTGAATTGATGATACTGAATCATTTTTGCTATGTGTGCACTGTGTTTAGAACTGTATTCTGTTAATGATTCCAATGTCCGAGACATGGAAGCCATTTAGAAGTCCTTGTATATTTTTTGCATATGTTTCAGATGTTAGTGATCCTGGAATGTCACTATTTGATAAGTTAATCACTGGTTTTAATATCCGTCTTCTTTTCTATAGTGTTTGATTGGTGTTCCCTATTGCAGACATTATCCATTGATGTTCAGTTTATTCACCGTATTGTAAGTGTCCTTCCTGTCCCTTGCATTGTACCCACTGACAACAGCTTATTCAGTGACTTCTTTAGGGAAAGAGATGACAGAAAAAAGTAGTGAAAGAAAGTTGTAGTGAGGATACGAATTCAAATGCTCAATGCTCCCTGTTGACTACTTTAAGTGGAGACAATTACATTAATCCTATATACAGTGAAGATGCTAAATATCAGTGGCAGGTTAATTTTATAGAATTGTAATGATTATCTGTTGATAGTCAAGCCATGTCCAAATGCATAGTAATAATGTTGTTACTCTGAGGGCTTCTATTGTATTTAGGGTGCCTCTTTCTCCTGTACAACACTAGCAATATGCATCCAACATGTCAACCCTGATAAGCTTTGGATAATCTTGTCAGCAAAGGTAAAACAGGAATAGCTATGGCCCTGAAATAAATGTGCAGGTGCACACAGACATGCAGCTGTAACATGGGACATGGTAGCACACCCAGCTTATTAGCCCTTGCTCCCTGGATGGTGGCAGACCCGGTTCGGCACCAGACACTCACTTCTGTGCTGGATCAAGGAACAAATTCAGTGTTTCCAAGCCCCTCCTGGTCTGGGAGAAGAGGAAGGGCACCAAAGGGCTCCTGGAGTGTTTCTCCCAGCTCTTGCTGAAATTTTTAGTCATGACACCACAATGGCATGTGTTTGCCTTAAACATATAGACTGTACAGTATTGAAGGCTCTGGCCTTGCTGTGGCAAAATAGCTACGTCAGTCTCACTGTATTTCATGCTCTGAGCCCAAGCCCTCACAATGAACTCATGTCTCAAACTTGCCACCTGAATGTCTGTACCTCATGGTGCATAAATTCCTAGAGTGGTCCCATCTTGTGCCTCTCAGGCTATAGAGCAGGAGAGGCGGCATGCATAAAGCTACTGCTGAGGCCAGAGTGCTGTTCAGCTGGATGCAGTATCCAAAGGAACCATGTGAGGGAATATACTTCCAGCTTCAGTTGAGTAAAGTTGTCCCTTTTATTGTGTGACCTGACAAATGACCTGCTGCAAGTCCAAGCAGAAGGCACAAGAAAGGGTTTGTGTTAGCAGATGCTTCACTCTAAGTGCTTATATAGTTACTAAAGTTGCTATGAATACTCCAAAATAGTGTTGAAGCTCCTTGGTGTTTCAAGCCCACAGTGCTTCACCCCTGGCAAGCCTGTGCTCTGGGAAAAAGTATTCTAAAATGTCCTATATCCAAATTCCTGATTTGAGTGGAATGAATTAGGAAATTGAACACAAAGGTTTTCCAGGATTAAAAAGGTTTTTTTTTACAATGAAACCTTAAAATTACTATAAAATAACTATTATAAAGTAACAAATTGTGTTAAACTAGTTTGCAACACAAGAAATCCAGAAGTAATGCATTAGTTTATGCTTCAATATAAAAGATGAATCAGAGATCATAGTTTCCGACAGGCTTTGCTGTTGAAGAGCTCAAGGGACTATGTTCCATTTGGAAAGGGAAGAAGCTGGTATCAGCATCACTTTAAAAGCAGGGTGAAAGAAAGATTTTGAACCACTCCCCTACCAGTCATCAGGACAGAGATGCTGGCTGTGTGTCACCGGGAGGGAAGAAGAGCAATATCTTTTCTTTCCCTTGGCAATGGTTCATGCTAGTTACCTGGAACAGGCCTTTTCTTTTGAACATCTCCATAGCCACACACTAGATGAGAGCACAAGATTAAAGGAGAAATCTTGTTCTGCCGTCTCAACGAATCTGTCATCTTCACAGCTTGTCTTCATAAGACAAGCATAAGTGATATTTTGTAAACGCTTTTCATTTTAATAATTAGAAGTTTATCTAAGTGAAGAAAGGCATTTTTAATAGTGATTTTGCTTTTTAAAGCTGGGAAGGAGAAGAGAGCAATATGCCCTACCAATGTTACCAAACGTGGGGCAGTTACTTGCAGTAGAAGCGCACAGTACCAACTCAGTGTAAGACAAGTCATATTTAAAAGGGAGGTGATGTAGTGTAAGTGTGGCAGAGAACCACATACTCCTTTAAAATGTTTGAACTTTGTAAGAATCCATTAAGCTGTATTACATTTATAGAGCAGAGTGAACTCTATTACTGAAAAGTATGCTTTGCTGTCTGCCCCTGCAATGACACAAGTCAGCTTCAGATTTATCATGTAAATACTGCTTAGGAAAGATTTTAAAACCATGTGTGATTTAATAAAAGTGTTCCATGTTAAACAACACAGTGAATTAAAAAAGGAAAGAATTGTGTCCTTGAAGAGGCTGTGAAGAACGGTTAACTTCACAAATTCTTGTGTTCAACATTACTTTTTAATATCCTTGCATTAAAAATGAATGATTACTTTTTAATATTACTTGTAACCAACTATCCCCTACCGTATAGATACATTTCTTGTATGATTTCATTATATGCTCAATAAGAGTACCTATAAGCTCAGATTTCTTTTGAATATAAATGATTGGAAACAATATCTACCCTAAAGCATCTTTAATGTCATTATAGCTGGGTAGGAGTAAATTAAGCGGTATTTAGCCACCAAAGTCTTTAATTTCATTGCATTTGAGTAGGAGTTAGACATTATGAGGTCCAATTAAAAAAGTCACTAATGTTTTTACATCTGAGTAGGAGTAAATTAAACAAAATCACTCCTGAGCTGCTAATATCATTTTAATTGAATGTCATTCAGTTTCTAACTGCTGTTACAACACAGTAGATAATGAGTCAAGCTCAACAAATCATCTGAGCTCCAGGTACCATAGCTACTAGGGGTGATGGTAGAGTGTAGGAATGGAGAGGGAAAATGTTGGAAGTTAGAAAGCTGACAGGAGTGATAGCAGACCTGACATCTCTTGGTTGATGAGACCTATGTTCATCTAAAAATATCACCCTAACAAGAGCTAATCTAGCAAGGCTGCAAGCCAGGTCATTATTTCTAGCGTTCAGACACAAAAAAAAAAAAAAAAAAGAAAAAAAGCATTTATCCAGAAGATGCGATTTACAGAGTGAACACAAGAAAGCCTAATTCCATTTATTTGCGCCTTATGAATAATTCATTGTTTTATTTAATGTTCATCTTGATGATGAGACAATGGTGAAATAATACTAGACAATATATAGACCTAAATATGTGAAAAATAAAAAATCATATTCTCTCACAAGCATTATTATTTTTTTATCTATAACAGATAATATTGCATTTTCCTCATACCTGGAAATCTTTTCGCTTTGGTAAATAACAGGTTTAAGACAAGCTGTGGCACTTTGTATAGAGAATGTTAAAGAGACTAGAGTGAAAAATACCCTTCATTGAAACTCAAATTACTATAAAACAGTAGATATCTTCCCCTAACAGCAGTTCAACACATTACAGAATCCCAGACTTCCATCAGGAAAAACCACAGGGTTTTAAACCTGTTATTAATTTGTGAGCACCATATCTGTTTTGCTGTTGCTGTATGTGTACTTGCCTGACTGCTAAGAGCAAATACTCCTTTAAATTAAGCATTTAATGTAAGACCCAAGAGGCCAGCTTCTTGTGACTGAAGCTCAACACCTTGTTCTGAACTTAAGCTAGATGTTGGCTTTGTTTGTAGTCACGCACTTTCATTTGGCCTGTGTGATCAAATGCTCCTGTCTCTTTGCAGAAAGTAGTGAGGGCAAAGATGTCATTATTCTGCACATTTATCTGAAGCTGCTTCTTGGTCGTATTATGCATTCACAAAGTCTCATGAACTATCTCTTGGCTATGTAATCAAAGTCACATAAAAGGAAATTTGCAGTTCTGACTGTTTCTTTCTTATATATGGGAAAACTGGAGGAAGTCCACTTTGCAGATACCATAGACCTGCCTTTCCTTTTACCTTTCCACAAAACTGAGGCGCCTTCAAAAGATCTGAGACATGCTGCTTGTTATTCCTCCATGGATAGAGAGAAAGTCAGTGCTGCTCGACAGGGGAAGCAAGTGCAGAACTGCAAAATGTGTTTCCATGGGCTTGAGGATACCCTGTTATAAAGGAATGGGTTTCACGTAGCCACAGCAGCCTCCTCTTCCTCAGGGCTTCTCCTGTAGCCCCCGTCTCCAGGTAATGCGATGTACCAAGGCATAGTGGCTACAGCAGTCACAGGAGGCACAACTTGTGGCTTTCCAGGATGGAGGCCCTCATGTTCACCATCCTAAAGCTTGGTTACCTAGTCCAGGCACTACTAGGCAGATTTGGGGTAAATTCCAGCAGCGCGCTTTTGGCCATAGATAGTGCTCTGATTTTTGCAGGGAGCTGTCTGTGTTGTCATTCTGGTGATGAAAACATCGTTCTGGAACTGATCCTGTGCCAATGGAGGATCCTGAAAACCATCCAGGCTCTGACAGCAGCATGGGTCTGCAGAGGGGACTGCAGAATTTCAGTTGTAAGATAGGAAAGTTACCATTGCATCTTGGCAGAAAGGACAGAATTTCCCAGTGCCAAGGACACTGTCTTTTCCACTCCTTAAGATATGATGCTTTGACAAAAATGACTGTTGTCAAATTCTGCTTCTTCCTAAGTATTTTTCTTATTTAATTGTGAGATTCTCCATTGACTCTTTCAATTATAACCCACTATATGTCAGTCTGTAATTCTGGTATCTTTTACCTGTCTTGCAATAAAATCGATGTTTGACTAGACATTCTGCACGACTTGAAATAAGTGGATGAAGAAAATGTAGCTGTCAGTGGATGTAAAGAGGAAGGCAATCCACTCGACTGGTGAACCTCTCAAATGAAATGCTGCAGTCTGGGTCAGTTAGAAAAAGAGGATGAGAAGTAGAATTGTTCTTTTAGGTGGGTTTCGCTTTTAGAACTGATATTCAAATGAGTGAATATGTACAGAAATTCCTGCTTGGGATTCAAGTCTGGCCACTTTTTGCATTCATCTTCTATGATATGGAACACCAAGGAGACCCAGTCCTGAATTTTGGTTCTGTATTCCCAGCAGGCAAGAGAGCAAGCTCTGTAAATTAAGACTTAAGACTTTTATGCAGGGTGTGTGAAGCGAAGTTTGAGATTGAGCGTGGGCTAAGATCTCTGTGTAGATGTATTGTTGCAAACACGCTCTGGGACATAGCAAATTATATTGTTACTTGGGGGAAAACAATGATGAAATGTTTTGACATAGCCTTTTGTCTTTTCTGTGTAGATTGCACTTGAACATGTTATAGCTTGTTTTAACTAATGCGTTACATATGTTGATTGTGTCTGTGAAGTTCCAGTGATAGCAGTGCAGAAATAATTACTAAGAAAGCCCTTACAGCATCTACTTGGGGAACACTAACGACTCCTGAGGAACTTAATGACTTCTGTCATGTTAAGATTTACTAAGTGGGTAGGATTTTAGTTGTTGAACTGCAAGGATACAGATCTCACTTTGGAATACTGCTTAATGCCATGTCTGTGGCTAACTGGCAATTTGTGAAACATTTTGCTCCTGCACACGAAGTTATTCCAGTTCCTCTGTCTCTGCTAACCATAGAACAACAAAACTTCTTCAAGAGGCCTAAGAACTACTAACTCAGTATTAAAATATTTTCATGTTCCTGAAAAATATAATCTCATTACAGTCTTATATTGCCATTCTTCTAGAGTCCCAGATGAAAAACAAAGGTCTGTTACCTACACAAGAATTGCTACATGGCTGATACTTCTGTTTGCAAGGAGAGCAGTTTGGTTCAGTGAAGAAAGTTGTCACAGGGTAGTAGAAAATACACATAGTAAATATTTTCAATTATTTTTTTTCTCACGTTAATCCTGATTGGAGCGCTTGCTTCCCTGAATTGCTTTTGGTTGGCCAGGAAAAATTCCTTAGCTGTTCACACCGCCACTCTCTCTGGTTTAGCAGTCCTTTTGGAGGCTTTTATCTTAAGCTTAAAAAGAGTGATCAAAACCACCTTTCCTTTCAAAAAAGTCACTTTAAATCAAAATGTATATATTCCTCAAAAATTTCTAGGTGTAGATATGGTTGGGCGTGTCTTATGTAAATTTAGATTACTAATGAAGCAGCCTTTTGTCTCATGTTGCTCTTACAGTCAAGCATTTAGTGTCCTATCTCAGAAATACTTCTGTCCTTCATAGCTGAAATGTCAAGTTTTGCTTAGTGTCTGTTAGTTCAGAGCTGAGGACCTCTTTCCTCTATGACTGGAACATGTAAGCTATTCTCAGCATATAACGCAGATAGCTCTGAAGTGTGTAGGCACAAAATCAGGTAGAAGAGCTCTTGAAAATGCAT
The DNA here is from genome assembly GCF_017976375.1 of Cuculus canorus. NCBI lineage: Eukaryota > Metazoa > Chordata > Aves > Cuculiformes > Cuculidae > Cuculus > Cuculus canorus. The sequence continues at coordinate 9,190,359 of NC_071407.1, forward strand.
CTGGTTTCAAACAAGGAACTTAATTTTTTTCTATAACCGTAAGTTATGGACTCAGTTTGAGGGTAAGAGTTATGTTTACAGTGTGTTCTTAGTTCTTGCTTTGAAGTGTGGCAGTAAATGTAAAAATCAAACTACTCATTGAATTAATCACAGGTGAATCTAGTTTGACCTTTTGCAAATGTCAGTACATTCAGTGCTAGCTGAAGGCAGGGAGAGTGATCTCTAGAGAGCTGGTTGTTCACAAAGTTAGAAGAAAATCACAGAACTGGTTCTTTATGCCCTCTGCCCAGCCACAGCCTGTAGAAAGGTGGAGCAATGGGGTACAGGGGACTCTGTGCCTGAACCACCTCTGCTGTAAACTGATGTGCTGGAATTGCCCAAGTTATTGCAGGTTTGCACTATTCTGACAGGTGAAAATAATGTTTATAAGTTACAATATCCATGCCATCTGCTGGAGGCATTCACTTTGAATGTATTTCAGAGCACCTGGGCAGTCTGAGGGTCTATCTGCTTTTGATGTATTTGGGCTGGAGCCAAATATCTGGACCATTAAAGGTCTTTATATGAAGGACCCACAGCTGGTACTTTTAAGGTGGGAAGAAGAAGGGTGGACTGCTAATCCCGTTTTCCTCATGCTCTGTAGTCCTTGTACCCTGTCTGCTTGGGCATGGCAGCCCTGACTGTGACCCATTGTCCTGGCTATGTCCTGAGAAAGAAGAGATGGTGTGACTTTGCCTATGCAAGCAGCTAACAGTTGTAAGTGGCATCTTGTCTTTCTTTAGGGGTACTTTGGGTAACATGCATGCACCTCTCGTAACCTAGATTTGAGCCTAGACAGGCAAATTCTCTGCATATTCAGTTGAAGAAAGATGCCCTCAGAGTACAATTTATGGCATTTAAGTCAGATGCTTAAAATTACACGCTCTGTATGCCTCTTGGTAGTCTTCCTCTGTCTGTATTTTGTATTCTAACCTGAAAACCTAGATGATAGGAATCTAGTGCTTCCTGAGCCTGTGGGCAAGACTGGCTAGATAATCCACTGCAGGGATACTCACACACAAATGCACTGTGTTGTCTTTCATCCGCTCTGCCAGGGAACAACAGGGCTGAGACTTATGAAGTCTGCTGCCCTTGCATCTTTGACTTTCCCAGGCATGCAGTTATCAAAAGTGCAGCTCAGGTAGTACTGTTTTGCTTACAATCTTACAGGATGCAGAGAAGCAAAGTTTTGCCTATAATTTGCTACAAAATATTTTCCTTTGCAGTAAGGAGTCTGTGATCAGCTTAGACGTTTACATGATTTAGTAGTGACTTTAGATTTAGAGATCCAGAAACACAGAAATAAAAAAAAACCTAGAGAAGCTTTTTGTGCTTTTGTCCTGGTGTACTTTTAAAAGTTGCTTATTTGTACTTATTTAGATAAAGCTGCAAAATGATGTTTTAAACTTGAACAAAGCAGAGCAGAGTGTGCGTTCTGAGTACATGTTAGCTAAAAACTCAAATTATATAATCAAAATCAATCATGCATCAGATTTCAACAGAGCCCTTTAGAAAGCAGGACACAGACTAGAGCTGCAGATTAGTATAAGAACTTACATAGGAAAGTACTTATCTACACTTTTAGTTATTTTCTCTGTTAAGATCTCAGATTTCACAGTCGATGTACCTGTGTGAGAAACATGAAGAGATGCTGGCAAAGGGACATCACGCCACAGATACTCTTTTCCTTTTTAAGAGGTTTAGATCGATTCATTCTTGTTCAAACTGATATAAGTTGAGTTCAGGCAGTCAACAACTCAGAAGTAATGTAGTTGTCAGAATGGGTTCCAAATATAGTCTTCCCATGTACAACACACGAGACTTAACTGTTCTGGCATCCAGGTGGAGTATGTCTGTGGTTCCCTGGTATAAACCGAGTACAATACATCGCTTTTTAACATCTTGTTCTGAGTATCCTGGATATGTTTAGAAAAGAGTTGGTGCCAGCTGGCAGATTGCTGGTGAGGCTGAATACATGAAGCTGACATTCTTTCAGTGTTGTTACAGCACCACCGTTCCTTCATCCATTCTTCTTGCTCCTGTAATTCAATAGAGGTGCTTTGCCTGCACCGTCTCTTGTCTTGATTTTTTTCAGGCCTGGCTTTCTTATCAGTCCTCACTTTTGCTGTAAATTTTTGTTATTTTTTTTTTTTCAAGCAAGTTCAGGCAATTAGTTTCTTTTTTTTTTCCTAGCTAATTGCTTTTATGTTAGTCTCACTAATCCATAAGTGCCAGTAGTCTCTGAGATACTGGATCTCATTTAATTTCCAAAGAAGCAGAAGAGAGCTAAAACAAGAAAATGTCACAGCATAAACAGACAACAGAAGGGAAGAAAAAACTAGATAAAACAGTTTCTTATCCTCCTACTTTACATTCATTCACTCAGCCATATCATATGTAACATCACAGCACTATCATCTCTTGAAACTTACATACGACAAGGAGAGTGAGAAGTAGATCCCCTTAATTTGTACAATTGCACAGGCACAGAGCCCGAGGAGAGGATTATCATCCTGCCCAGTAACTATTACAGAGTTAAAGGTCCCACAGTCTTTTAGTAGAGGCAGTCAATATCATTTCAACATTTTTTCCCTAGAAAATGAGAGTATGAAGTCAAAGCTAGTTTAGCTTTCTTTTTCAGAAAGGAAGATTTTTAACACAGTAATTGTTTAAAAAAAATACAGAAGAAGAGCTTTGAAACTATGGAAATTATTCTTTGGGTATTTTTTAAATTAAAAGTTATATTTTTACTCCCAGTGACTTTTTACTTAGAAATTTAAATTGATTTTAAAAAATCAAAGCAAAATGTTTAAAAAATCTTGCAGGATTTTGATTGACTTAATCTGTGTTGTATCTGGGTCTCCATTTGTGGAAAGTTTCATCTTTTTATTCAGATTCCATTATTTTCTAAAAATAGAGGGCATATTGAAGAAACGTAAGTATTATAATTTGAGCCATTGACAGGAAGAGATAATACTCAGACTTGAAATTGTATTACCCCACTTACTTGAACAGGTAGGAAAAAAAAGATTTTGCACAAGATCTAGTTCATAGGTCTGCTTGGCTGCGGGAGTGAAAAAGTCTCAGGTTATGTATGTAGGGAGTTTCACTGAGAAAAGAGGAGATCAAAGAATCAGGAGATAATTTCTTTGTTCAGAGGCACAAACACCTTCCAGGCAGTGCTGCCTCAATATTTTTGCTTTTATTTTTTTTTTTTTTTGAAAGGTGCTTCCATTGACTTCCCAGATTAGCTCCAAATTTCAGAGCAGATTTGGATTTGCTTTTGCTTTGAAGAACTGGGATAAACTTAATTATTTCCTACTGGTTACATAAAACACTGATCTATTTTATCCAACTCAATCACAGTTAGCCCAAGGCCAAAGTTATTTGATAGACTAAAGAAAAATATCTAACAAAGTAGAATTGAAATTTTGGGGGACATTTATTACACTTTAACAAAAGCTCTAGAATTTCAGATTTCAGTCCTTGCCTTTTATAAACTACTACCAGTAACAAATTCTTTACAGTAAAAAAAGTTATTGCCAAAATATTGGTAATTGAAACTGGTGAAATAACAATACTTTCTTCTATGTCAGAGACTGGGTAGGAAAATTTCAACTTAAAATAAAACAAACTGGAATGTAGTGTATCCTTATGCCTTGGATTACAGTGGAAGAAATTAAACAAAACTGCTCACTGTGAAAGGCTGTATCACCACATTGACTTACGCAAAGAAGGATTCTGTTTTCAAGTTATCACATGATTGTAACTTAAGACAGTTTTGAAACGTAGGTTTTGGAAGTTGCACATATACTCTTACAATTTATTCAGAATATTTACATTGTAGCATTTAGTTGCAAGTATCTGTGTATTAACCTGATATTCATAGGTTAATAATTTAAATATCATGACTTCAACTGTTATATATAGTGTAATTGCCCCTCAGGACTCATATAGCCTACAAGAGCAGCATATACAATCATTGAAAAAGATCTGAATACATAATTAGAAGAGCCAGTTATGAAGTTTTAAATAAAATATTTCCCTTTCAAAACCAAACCAGGTGAAAAAGAAGCTATGTGATATGTTGATTTGAATAAATTTTTCATTCTTAATGAACATGTTTTTGTATTCTGGAATTAAAACAACCAATTTTACAAGACAAAAAATTTATCTGTGGTGTCCAAAATAAAAAATTTCAATTCCAGAGCAAATGTGAAGTAAAAATGGAACAGTAAGATGTTGTCTTTTTTTTTTTTAGAAATTAATGGAATATTACAAATGGAGTGATGGAAATTTTGTATTTTTTCATTCAGAAAATGTGTCAAGGTTCTGGCATTTTGCTTGAATTTAAGACAGAAACTATTTTGAGACCTTATATTCTTACAAGATAGAGAAAATATTTCATTCTGAGAAGAAATTATAAATGTAGTGAGGGTAGCCCTGTGATTTATCCTTCCCAGAAGCATTAATCTGGTAGATGAGTCTAAGAGTGAAAACTTAAAAGATATCAGTGACAGCGAATGTAAAGACAGTTCTTTAGCCAGACATTAATCTCTGAACATCGGTGTAGTGGAGAAACTATTCGGCTCATGCTTGCTTAAGGCTTACCACATCCACTGTTGCCCTCGTTATCTTGTATGCTCTTCTTCCATATTATGTTTGCATACTGAAGTATTCTGTTACCTACGACTTACTATGTTATCAGTCTCAGAGAAAAGGCAAAATCAGCTGATACACAAAATTTCAGAGGCAGTTTCTGATAAATCAAAAAACTAAATGCCATGGAATGAAAAGAAATATAATAAAAAATAGTATAATTTTGAAGGTAATTAACTGATTGTGGATCTACATATTGAGGAGGTTTTGCCTGCTGTGGATATATTCACTGTTGCAGAAAATAATTTTGTAGTCAAACAGTTAATGCTATACAAAACAGCTCAAAGAATCGTAACTGTAAGGACAATTGTGAAGCATGTAGGTAAGGAAAGACACTTATGTTCGAAAGCCATTCCTGTCATGGAAAGAAGCCAGCCACAGTGTAGTACTGATTATTAGTATGGAGCTGCTTACTTTTCTTTTCTATAAATAATATTTGTGCAAAATACACTGTCTTTGAGTTTCTTTGGGTGATTGCCTACACAGTGGGTAGCAATGCCAACCCTCCAGCCCCTGAATGGATGGTCCCCACTCAGTGGCTTTATGTAACAGCCTGTCATGGACAGAACATCGTGGCAAAGCAGACACTTGATTATCTCCACCAGCAAGGCTATGTTTAGAGGTCCCTCAACCCACAGACAAGTCAGCCTCACCCTTGTCTTGCTGCTCTGACTGAAGGGTTAGTCTTCTTGTCATCCTGCAGTGGCTGCGAAGTGAGTACAGCAGAGGATGAGGCAATAAACATGGGACAGATGCCTTTAGTGCTATGGTGAAAAAGATTGCTCCTCCAAAAAACTGAGTATCTGTGTCCTGCTCGGGAGCAGTTCAAGTCATTTAGTACCTCATGGGAACATTGCAAATCCAACCAGCTAGTTAACATTGCTAATACTTCTGATCAGGGCAGCTGAAAATGATGATTATTTCCACCGTAAATTAATAACTGATAGGCTTGCTGGTTTTAGTTTAGGGCATGTTTTGTGGTTTAATGCTAAATTGACAAAGCTAATAATATATGGAAGCTCACAAATGTGAGCGTCAGTGGCAGCAATTCGTTCTTTCTTGTTTGCTACCCAGCCACCTCTCATTATATTATTCTTCATGTCTTAAAGTCGACCAATTCCAGGAACAAATCAATACCAGGGAAATCCTTTTGTCTTCTTCTAAGGCTCAACATGTAAAGAAAGCTCAGTTAATACATCTTTTAATAACATCTCATGGAAACGCCTGGGTTTCCCTTCATGTTCTATAATTAATTGAGCTCCTTGCCACCCACAAAGTATAGCTGTTCCCCTCTGTAATTCTCTTTTGGCTTAATTGTCATTTGTTTTTCTGTTCTATTTGTCTTTGGCTGTTTCTTTTTTTCTTTTCTTTTCTTTTTTTTTTTTTTTTTTTGTGGTGTTGGATGTGCTTTGTACTTAGTTTTATCTTTCTGTGCTTTTGCTTCTAAATGTCAGCATAATTTTTCTGCCTTATAATATCGGAGATGTTATAACCATCAATCAGTCCAATAGAAGAGCAGAAAAGATTAGATACCATTTATCTGTATTGGTTGCCCATTGTAATGACCCAGTGGACAACATGAACAGATAATCTGTTGCTTTGATGGAAACTAATTATTCTTAAGAGTGACAGCATCGAAATAGCTTTTGTGACATTGTTTTTAAAAATGATGACTACCTAGTCATTGCTAGTGTAAGACTGCAATTCTGTGCTGTTCCTCAGTGATTTCCCTACATAAGCAGCAGGAAACATAGATTTTTTTTTTTCTTATAAATTTTATTTTTTTTTAAGGAAAGAACCCTATTTGCAGAGACAAAAATATCTGACATCCCATGTAAAATGCCTATTAAATTTAATACAGAAAACACTATGCTAGCTGCTGAAAAGTAAAAGTGCGCTGCCATCTTATTTCTGTCGCATGTAGTTGATCTTGTTGTTCTGTGAATATGAAGCCTGTTTTATTTTGACAGCTAATGGTTCAGCTAGTGTACTGTGCTGGCATTTCACCTCTTGAAAAGAAACTTTCCTGAAGCTAACATATATGTCTAATTGAATGATGGAATTAAAAGCAAGTGATACAGTTAAAAATAGATGCTTCCATCCTTTCCAGGCACATGTAAATCACACAGCTTTTACTCTGTGTCAATTAAAAGACGGGGGGGAAGAAGAAGGCAAAAAATAAATGTGCCTTGCAAAAACTTCCAAGAACCTCCTTAAAAATTGCCTGTGCAAGAACTTGGTAAACGGCAGGATTCTTTAGCGTGTATTGAAACTCAGTACACTCAAGTTGTTGTTGACTAGGGGTGTATGAGGGAAGAGTTTGGAGGACTGAGTCTCCTCACTGGTGCAGATAATCTGTATGTGACCTTAGATCCTGTTGCAGTTATGGGGCTGTCTCTGCCATGTGATGGGTGGGGAGTACTTGCATGGCAGGTGCCGTGGGCCTTAGCCAGAAGACAGTAGCTTCTTGAGTGTCCTACAGCTGTGTCTAGGCTAGTGAAGCTGATGGTTTTTGGGGCAAATAGAATAGGTGAAGTGCTCTTCCTTAGGTTTGCCTCCAGTGAGCACACTGAGTGAGAGCTGAGGCAGTTGAAGGGCTGGTGCTGCTCCCACTCATGGAGGTGTGATGGGTCCTGAAGATGAAAGTGTGTTTATCCCTGCTGTCTGGTGAATTATTGACATCTCTGGGAGGAAGCAGAAGGGTATTCCTTTTTTCCTAAACAAATGAAGTGAGATACTAAGTTGAGAATGCTAAGCTGACTCCTTTTAGTTAAATGAGTGCTTTCTCAATGCTGTCATTTGATTTCTCTGGTCAATAGACGTGGGATGTCTGGAAACACTACCCATGACCTGGCCTAGTCAAAACATCACATTGGTTATTTTTATGGTCAGCTCTGGCACGACTTAATCTCACTTGGACTGCTGTAAATCAAGATTTCAATTCCACCACGTAGCAAGCCCATGTAAATGGGATCATGAAGCCTAGTTTGTGCTCTTCTGTGGTCTGAGTGGGACTAACCACAAGTTCAAATGGCTGAAGAGATGCGAAGGCTTTGTGTCAATATCAAGTCTTGATTGCTGTGCCCTTCTTTGCAATGGTTTTTTGAAGGGGCGGAGAAAGAAAGCTTAGAGGTCAGGAGAATAGGCTTATTAGTCTGAACAGTTTAAACTTTTGATAGTCAGCACTGGACTAAAGTTGTTTTCATGGGCACTAATGAAAATTTCTTACTTCTATAGTTATTTGGAGTCAGGCACAAGGGTAAGGTATAGAAGTCTAGACGGTTAACTAACTAATAACCTAAAATAACCTAAATTCATAACCTAAACTCAAGAAGAAAATGAAGATACTCTATAGCAGAGTTCCTAGAAATCCTTCTGAAGCATCTGAGAAGTAAATCATGGTGATGTTTCAGGATGGAAATAGTCAATGGTACAAAATATTTGAAGTGGTTTTGCAGTGAACATAACACACTGGAAATGCATGTTTTAAGAAGCTCACTTCAGTGTGGTCTCTGCAGCCAGTTCTCTGCTATTCAGACCAGCCTACCTTTACTTTTTCTTCCATGAGTCTCTTCTCTCATCTTCTGTAGGTAAAAGCAACATAAACCTGTTGAATTTTGCTGATCGCAATAGATTTTTTTGGTGGGAGTTTTCAGCAAGGTATACTTTGATCCTGTATACATGTTTTATTAGAAATACATTCAGTAGAGGCATCTCTATACATGTTTCAAATGTGCTTGTGTGTGTGTGTATGTATTTTTTAAAAAGTCTCATAGAAATTCCACCACCTCTTCCTGTGTTTTTCTCATTCTTAAATCACTCTGGGGATAGAGCCTGCTGCAATCAGCCCTTTTTAAAATATACAGAGCAATCTGTCATCTTCTACACAGCATTTCAGATCTTTCCAAAGTGTCTATCTTAGCATCACTGAGAGAAAAAACCTAATGTTAAGAACTGCAAAGTTAATGGTTAATCAACAATGTCTGGTCCCCATCCATGGGACACCTTGTAGAACAATCAAGCCCTGCTCTGTCATAGTCCCAAGCAGTGACTGCTTCTGCATCCTATGAGGCATGAGGCTCTACAGATGAAGATGGAACACCTCAGTAGCTAATTAAACAAGGCAACTTACAACTAAACTACATGCCTGGCTAAATAGGCTGGAGTGCAGAGTCTGTCAAACTGATCTGTCTTTAAGTGCATTGCTTCCTTCACTGTACCTGGTTGAACATTAACATCTCAAATTTGCTGATTTTCACCAATATCCTGCCACATGCAGAGCACCAGCTGAAAGGAAGCTGGTATTTTTTGTAATGTAGTTCCTTGAAGCATTATCCTAAAAAAGACATCAATCTTCACTTTGCAAAGGAACAGCACAACATGTTTTAACATTTTGAAGAGAAAATGCACTGTCTGTGCTTTCCTATTTCTCTTCTACCATTTCCTCACTAGCTGGGATATATGTTTTTACAAGAATTCAGAAAAGAAGACTCTAAATAAAATAAGGGACAGTAACAAAGAAAGTTATCTGCCTTTCCCTGCCTGTTCACAAACTTTCTAGCCTTGTCTGTGACTAAGCCTTTTAAAATTATCTCAAAGGTCACTAGAACTTCTTTCTGAAGAACCAGCGAAGAGAGCTACGTGAAATAAAAAGCAGGAATAAATACAGGGGGAAATCTTTTCCTCAAAGCATTTTCTCTTCGTCTCCTGATCCTGTCTAAATCAAAAGAAACACATATGCAAAATTCAAAGGAAATACACAAAATATTTGCTGGAAATGGACATTGAAAAAGGACTGGGGAGGGGTTGACCAAAAAATACAGATATAGAAGCATGAATGTGAGGGGGCAAAAACATCAAGATGCTGCAACTAGTGCGGTTGTGAATAATGTTCATGTCTGGGAGAAGACAGCAGGCATCATAGACTGGTGGTCCAAAAACCTGTGGAAAAGTCTGGGCTCTATGGAAAGATGTCAGTGTAGAGAAGAAGTATTTAGCAAATTTGCAATAGTTACTAGTGTCTCTGCAGAGCTGAAAAAGAAATTCTTTCTCTAGGAAAGGCTGTACTTTTAACATTAAATGAACTCCATAAATTTATGTGTTGTCCTTGGACAAAAGACCACAATGCAGCTAGATTGTACAACATTAGTGCCCAAGAGTCCCACATGATTTTGATGAGGAGCTCAGTTCTTATTAAGAATTGAGACTCCTCAGAACAACCAGAGAGTTTGGAAGGTTTGAGGTGAGCACCCAAGTGACATGGGAGAACTTTGACAGGAATTAGCATGGACAGTGCCAGTGAAAGAAAAGGAATGGTTCTGAGTGAAGGATTTTGACCATTTATCATGAGTGATGTGAATTTTAGGGGATAAAAACAGTGAACATGAAACATGAAGATATTTGTGCAGATAGCTGGTGATAATGCGCCGGATAGCTGTCATGAGGGACTGCGTGGCGTGGTGGAGGGGTGGAACAAATAAGGCAGGATGGAAGAAAAAAGATTGAAAATGTTCTCAGTTACAATCTTGTGCTCTTCCAGGGGATGTAGCAGTGTTTCTAGGAAATACGGGCAGTCCTGTAACATCAAAATTAAAGGCAGATAAATTTTCTGACAATTAATGGGTGAGACTGGGAACCAAACCCTGTCTTCAAAAAGGGGCTAGGCAGAGGGATCAGCAGCGTCTGAGCTGAAATCAGGCTGTCATATGCAGAATATACAACTAGTTCTTGAGCGATGACTGGGCTCCAAGCTTTACTTTAAGTGCCATGCTACAGTTCATGCTCATACTTTTCTCTGCTGCTGTCTTGTAAAGCAGCTTAAACAGGAAAGCTGGAAAATGCCCACTCTGCTGAGGAGGTGGGGTGATGGAGGCTTCTCAGGCAGAGGTGAATACAGTTTCATGCATGTGGCAACTGCAAGCTTATTGCATAGAAGTGCATGTTATTACATGTAGATAATCTGCCTCCTATGCTATGAAGGAGTACAGTACAGAAGTCTCTGTGTTGCTTGTTACAGAGAGACACCCAAGCAAGTCCTTCTCTGGGCACTTTGACAAGTCCCTGGTTTTGTAATGATAAAAACTCCTGTTGTTTCTGCTACTAAGAAATTACTTTGGGTTTGTATGCATGTCTCAGTCCTTGAATGTCTATTTCTATTTATTTTTTTTCAAAGCTAAGATATCTAAAGCTGCATTTGATGACAGAGACCTTTTAAAGAAGATGGTAGGGAAAGCTAAATTTTACTAAACCATTGGCCAAGGAAGTGCACTATAAAAATACTGACACAGGCTAAAGTCTGGAAGTGCAGATGCATCATTGCAGTAACTCTCATTTTAATTGTCTGTTTTCTGTTAAATTAGTGAGAAAATGCATACTGCCATAATTGGAATGTGATTGGTTTTAATTTATATTCTACATAGCTGAAGTGGTTGTGAATGTTTTCCCCTAAAAAAAAGCCTTTTGAGATACAGAAAATATTCAGAACGGTTTTCAGATACATGGAGATATTCCTGCTTTCAGTGCAGTATTTCAAAATGGAAAATGCTCTAGCTGAACCTGAAGCTAAAATAAAGGCATGTGGGATTTGATTTACCACAGTGCATCCCTTTCTCCTCCTTTTTATTTTTTTTTCTTATAGGAAGAGGGGAAAAAATACCAAATGCACAAAACCAAAGCATCAAAACTTTTTTTTAATTTATTTTGTTTCAAATGTTCTTTTGTACCTGTGCTATGTTCTTAAGATCAAACAAAGCTGATCATAAAATAAGCAGAAAAGGATTTACTCCTATTGATATAATTTGAATTTTTCTACTTGTTTCATCCAGTGCAAAACTGGCACAAGACTAAGCCAGACAATATTTCTTTGTTCAGTAAAAAGCACCTTTGAAATCAGGCGATCTATCAGCCATGTTTTCAGAGGCAGTAAGGTCTGCTTAATGCCGGTGTATCTCCTGGCAGGTGTGAAGATTTACCTAATCATTCTGCATTAGTGCAAACAACTACCCAAACCATGATGTATATTAAATTTGTCCCTAGGCTTTATCTTATTCCACTTGCATTTAAACTTCAGGGAGAGCATTGTGTGCATAAGAAGAGAAGAAGTGGTGTCCCAGTTGTTCATTGGAGCTCAGTTTTAGTCTAAGTACCGAATATGCAGAGTGGTTTGGCTAATAGCAGTCAAAGTTTTTTCATTATGTTAATATTCACTGAAACACCCAATCCAACCCTGAACTGATAAAATTAGAAGTGGAATCAGCAGAATGCTGCAAGACAATATTTCATTTCCTGAAAATGTTTTTCTTCCTAATAAACATCTGCCAGAAAGGACTCCATGGGGGCAAGAACATACGAAAATATGGAAAATTTAAAGAAGTATTATTCCATGTTGCTAATGACTTGGTCAACTGAGAGCGTAAAAGACAGCTCATTTCTGTTTGTTGTTAGGTAAAACATGCTTGATTCCTAAGTGCAGAAAATATGAGCTTTTGATATCACTACTTAGTCTAATTGACTCATCTGAGTCCTGTTTGAACCCTATGATTCATCATTTTTCAAATTAGTAGGGACATAGGTAGGATAATCTGTGGATATAATCAGTAAAACATTCACAATGCTTTCCACTGTAATGGATTATCCTGTCATTTACAGTATCTCTTATTTCTGTTATTATCAGGGCTTCACATCCCAATTAAAAGCCTCATTAGTTTGTTCCTGAGGAAGCTGCCCCTCTGCATTGCTGCTGACAGCTGAAGGAAGTATGTCAGCTCGTTGTGTTGAGCATTATTTGCTTGAAGTTGGCAGCTCGCTTTAGCATAGCCGTCCTCCTGCTACATAGGAGATACTTAAGTGTCAAGCGTTTTCAGGCCATCCATCTTCTTAGGCCATTCCACCCACCCATGCTCAAGCCACATCCACCAGTGCTGGTGCCCCTCTCTGCCTTCCCTTTGTCATTATGTCATTGTCAGTTGTTCAGTTTATTCGGTGATTAATCATCATTTAGAAGGTTCTGCTGGGAGCAAACAGAAAAGGGGGTATTCCTGCAGGTGGTTTCTCTCTGATTAGTTAAAGCCACAAAGGCCGGCTGCTGAGCCTTTGTTTTGGTTTCTTCTGAAGATTGCATGGGCTTTTTCCTTACCAGAATTTAACTGAGCTGATAACCGTGGGCCTGCCTAGAGTATCCTACTGTTGTATGCCAAAAATCAGACCAGCTCAGTGGATTTGAGCCAGTCTAATACAGGAATTGGGTCTTTTGCAAAGATTGGTGGAGGGTTTTATTAAGGAGTCCAATGTTACATGTCCACACTCATCGTGCCGCAGGTATAGCAACAGTGCTTTACACTATTCCCTCAGAAACACCCGCCTGGCTGCTATGTGTTTAAAAGACAAAATGTTGCCCAGAAGACAAGGGCGGTTCAGCATCTCATTTCTCCTTTGTCTCTGCACCAGTTATTTGATGAAGCCAAGTAATAATGATTTTCAATGACCTCTGAGAAAGGTGAATGATCATATTCAAAAGTGTGGGACACAAGGGAGATCATCTCAACTTTGCTTGTGTCCACAAAACAATGGCTTGAATTCAACTATTTCCCTGTCTAATATGCTATGGTTAATTTTGCACCTCTTTGGGTCTCACAAAGAGTCATCTATGTATTCTATGTACTCTCTCTACTTTTGTATTCCTTGACAATCATAACTTACCAAAACTTCTGTTCGGTTTGAAAGCTGGTTGATGACAGTAACAGCTATGTCGTGGTTCCAGATCTGTTAGCTTGCCTGAGTATCAGATTGCTCTTCATATTTCTCTTGCAGATTAATATTTCTTTTTATGCTGCAGCAGCTTTTAATGTCATCAAAAGGGGACAAGATGAATAAGATATGTGTGGGAGGATGAAGCAGTGGTCACTCAAAGTATCCTGCTGTTTACTCTGGCTGTAGACTTTATAGTCCCTCCCACAGGGCAGCTGGCACTGGGCTATGATTTTAGTACTTGCATTATTTGCAATTCACAGCCTTCAGTCATGAAATGACAAATTCTGAGCATTCAGGTAAACTTGCAGCAGCTGTATTCTGACAGGAAGACACGTGAATGTGACGGGCTAAGGCGCAGTGACATGGTGAAAGGATACTATTTTTTGCATGATTACTGTTTGTTTTATTGCATGCATAAAAAAGGGCTTATGGGTGGATAACTGTGGGTGAAAACAGCTTGAAGAACAGCACAGCTAGGCTTACTGAAACCTGAAGATGCAGTCAGGGGCTTAGGCGCTTGTATGTTTAACTGAAAGCGTTCTCAATTTTTGTGGAAAATGTCCTTTTGGTATTTTATTTTTACACTGACTTGAAAAGGCTTTGCTCCACAACTTCTCCACATGCAGGAAGCAAAAGGCAAGAAATCCAAGGCAAGCAAATAGCCGTAGTGAATGGGATAGCTTTAAGAGTTTTGTCATGCAGACCTGCTATTCTAGCTTGACTGGGTACGGCCATAGTGAGCATTCCTCTGCCTGGGAATGATTCTCCGGGGGTGTTTCAAAGAGTGAAAAAGCAGCCTGCATGCCCTTTATTGTCCCAAGGCCTAAGCTAGGGCATTTCGGGGGAGGGAGGAGAGATAAGACAGGCCAGCAGTTGTGTGTGTAAGTCTGTACACAGGCCCGTGTCCACACCAAGTATGCAGGCATGGGTGGTAGGTAATGTGCCAACAACTGCTGTTCCAAGCCGCACTAGCATCTCCTCTCTTCTGCTGAAATCAAGAGTCAAATGAAGGGGGGGAAAAAAGAAAAAGCAACCTTAAAAAAAATAAATATTTTGAAAACAAGTTTTTTAAAGTTTATTTCCCCGTATTCCTCAGAGCTTTGGGAAAGTCTGTCTAACATGTCTCACCAAGGCCAAATTTGCTGCTTAGCAGCATTTAAACAAGTGAATGTAGGGATTTTTCCAGAACCACATGCCCGTAAGAGGAAGCAACACCTTGAAAAACAGCACTGAAACCCACTATGCTTTCAAAAACATTGCTAGACCTGGTAATACCAGTAGCTGTCACTGTGAGAGGCCTTGCCCACTTGGTTGCATATGCAGAACCCTCTTACTGTTTATACGAAGCGCCTTCTATTCTTGTATCCCAGTGTACCCCCTCAGACAAGAGTGTGCATATGCAAACAGGACCCCTTTGGCTTTTGCAAACTTGATTAATTGTATGGTCCAAAATGGGAGGCTCAGACTAAAAGTCTGGCAGGAAGAAGCCTTGAGAGCCAGGTCTTGCCAATCAGCAAGACTTTCTTCCAGCAGTTGCTTGGGACTCACAAAGAGTGAGCCACTTCCGGCAGCTCTAGTCTTGGCCCTTCTTTGCACTTACTCTGCATTATTAGGAAAATCTGGCTGTAAAAGACTTGTTACTTGTAGTTTCCATGTTTTACCAATTAATATCTGATTCATGCTATACCTCAGCTGTTTCAGAGACTTTTGAAACTACTCATTTATTGGTATACATAACATTAAAAAAAAAAATCAATGAAGAGGTCTAGACAGTAACAGAGCTTTATAGCGACTTATTCAGAACAAAGTCCTATGGGAAAGAACTGAATTGCGTTTGAGGGCTCGTGGGTGGATGTTTCAGATAAAGTTCACAAGGTTGGCTGCAGTTTGTTTGTCATAATACATAAGAAAATGGCAAAGATGGTGCCACAGTGCAGCTATCACAAGACCCCTTGCCCTCCTCACACTTCCCCTCAGTTGTCATCGCACAGCCGGTATGGAGGAGTAGCAGTCAGCAAAGGGCAGGGGCCAGTGACTCCTGAGGATACAAGGGACCTTTCCCCTTTGTAGCAGCAGGCATCTTCTTTTTCTCCCCCCAAGGTAAAATCTACCAGGAGCTGTAGCCAAAAGACATCCTAGCTGTGGGAGTCAGCATGGAGTGCATTTATTTTTACTACACCCAGTCCTGTGTTTGGTGGTGCGATGGTGGCTCCCCAGGGCGGTGAGCAGTCCCTCCACCCTGGGGCCAGGTGGTTCCTGTAGCCTCAGGAGCTGGAAAGACCACAATAGCTGATTAATGCTTTTGTGTTGGATACTTTTTAACATTAAAGCTTTTCCTTCATTATTATTTTTGTGTTCTCAAGCTCTACTTAGTGCATCATAAAACTAGGTTAATATGTCTTCAACATATTGCTGTGGTTAGTGTTTTTTAACCAAGCTACACGCATAGGCTTTACATTTTTCAGTGAAAGGTAGGTTACTTTCTAAAGCATGGAAATTAAGTTAGTGTGTTGTCCAGAAAAGATACCTCATTTGTCAAGAACTCATTTGAAAAGTAACAAAAGTGTTTCAACTGTGGTTATTATTGTGAATTTTTAAAAAATGTTTGATTTAAAGGAAAAATACTTAAAACCAAAGAAATCAGGGAACAGGGAAAATCAATGAAGCAAGCTGGCTATGAGCAGCAGATACTAATTTAAGATATAGCAAATTATCATTATATTAAATATACAAAGCAAAATTCTTATACTTTGGTTTATACCAGAGACTCTATACATATTGAGGGATTTCAGAAGGTGATAGTTTCTGTTAATTCGTTCATGTTGATAATAACCTTGGTACTCTACTGTACGCTCTACTCTGTTGTTAATAGCACTGCCCCATCGATGTAAAGACTATACTAAATTAACATACAGCTGCAGGTGACATGGCATCCTATTTTTACACAAATTAAATGTGCGCTCTGCTCTGGCTCCTTCAAAACATTTAGATGCTTTTCCTCAGACCTCCTGTCACTGGAGCCATTTTGGGAATGGAGCACGATGTTGTGATTAATTCTAGTTCAAGCAGCTATTTTTAGCCTTTGCATATTTCCTATAGAGCAGAGCCCAAGACTTCACTCAGACACATGAAATCTGAACTGACCTGGTCACATGTGATCTGTATTTGAAGGATGCTGGATGCTGGAATAGTAAAGGAGTGTTATGCTTCAAAATGGCAGAGAGACCAGTGATCCTAGTCTTCTCTATTTTTAAACACAATTAAACAATATATATATGTTCTTACACGTATGTCTCTGTGTGTGTACGCATACACATATAACACAGAAGGGTATCTTTCCGCGTTCTTGTCAGTTTGGGATTTTGTCTTGGAACTCGGGAGCCAAAGAGTAACATCCAAATTATACCCAACTCCTCTTGTACTAGTAAGCTTATTGGAAATAAGGTCTTTTTGGAAACAAGATTGGATTGATTTTGTTAACTTAAATCTCATGAGGTGTTGACTTCATGTGGCAGTGGGTCAGCAGTGAAGCTACATGACTGAAGAGTTGAGGGTCTTTCTCTGTTTAGCTAATGATGCAGTCCTCTCACCACATACAAATAGGAACATCTTAATCAAAATACTGAAAATTTTCATTTATTATATTAATATTTTACATCAAAGATTTTTTTTGGTTATTTTCATTGTTTCCAACAATGCCCTTTTTGATCATATAATGGTATTGCATAAACCCTTGAGTAAACTCATTAATGTGTATTGAGTTCATCAATACATAAATAGCTTTCACTGTGTGTGGTAGGCAGACCATATTTGTGTGTTGAAGCAGGCGAGTGATGTCAGTTGTCTTTATTCTTTCTCACACTCTCACTTCTTACTGCTCTAAAACTTTCTATTTATGTGTTCTCCCCTGTTGATGCAATTTTGACTCTAGTGAAAGGTGAAAGGGCAACTTTGAAGAAAAAACATTGATTCACTAAGCACTGTTACCCTTACGGTACATTAATTATTAAGGAAAAGATGATATGGATCAAAAGTACAAAGGCTTCTTAATTAAGGGCAGTTAAAGGAGCAGTTGTCTGGGAACAAGAGAACAATGAAACGTAAACATGTGTGCAAAAATATGCCCCAGAACAGATTCGCAAATGTGCTCATTGTGAAAAAAGGAAGTGTATTTAGCCGAGAACAGGGATACTTTGAACTGCATGAGGACTATTTCTGTATAAATACTCCTTCGTATAATGATGAAAAGGGAAACAGACGCTGACTGGCACCTCCTTTCTGGCCCAGTGAAATTGATAAAAGCTTCTCAGCCAAAGCCATATCCAACTTGAAAACAGAATTTTGTTCAAAATTCTATTTTCCTTGGGCAAACCATGTAGATTTTGGTGGAAATTTTTCTTATTGTTAAATCTAAGCATTTTGGTGTCTTGCCTTTTTTTTATTCAGAACCACTGACTACATGTCTACTACATGACTACATGTAATTTCATATGCACAAGCCCTCTTCCTTTGTGGTGACTTTTCAAAGCACTGACCTCCTCAGACTTCAGAAAAATAGCAGGGCAGCAGAAGAGGAAAAAATGAAATTAGTTCTCATTCTGCAAATCTTGGTAGTAGCAAAAAAAAAAAAGTATTTTTGGTTTTGTAGGCTGAAGTGTCCGGCTGCTAGGCCAGACCACTCCCAAGCCAGACACAAACGGAGATTGGCCTGCCATGGCTCAGAAGCTGCAATAAATAAAAAACTAGTAAAATTCAGAGAATTACCTGGTTAACTAAGAATTATTCATAGGAAAATAGTATGGAGTACTCTCCCTGAGCTGATAAATTGTTTTATAGCAATGATCATAAAACCACATGTCATTTCCTTTGTCTGTATTATTTTTGAGCTTTGAGAATATGCTCAAGAGATCTTGAATTCTGTCTCCTGAAATGACAAACCTACACAATTCAAGTGTTGTCATACGATAGGTGTATGAAAGAGCGGAAATCTTGCAGATCCCGCTGGCAACATTGATGCCAATAGCGTTGGCTGGAGGTGCAAATGTTCCTGCCGGAGCTGTTGTGGTGGAAATGTGCACCAGATGAACAGCTGCCCTCCTCGCTCAGCAGGCAGATTCGGTGTGCTGAAATAGCTGCTACATAAAGCATGAAGAGAAAAAAGCAGATAAGCACTATTTCAGCTGTAAAGAACAGGAAGATGTGTTTCCCATTGTAACTATAAAAAGTATTTTAATATTTATGTAGCATTTATTCTCATCTCTGAGTGGTGGATTTATATAGATTATTGCTGTACATAATGAAAGGAAAATACCCCCAATATTCCATGATGCTATTTATTCCTCCACAAGCATCCATTACGCAGCTTATTTTCCAATTAATCCTTACTATCAAACAAATGTTATTTTCCTCCATCCCAAATCGTAACTTCCTTCTTCTGAAACAGTTTTTCAGTGGGTGAATTAATCAAATGACACAGTGATTTTGTTGATAAGAGTAATCGTATAACAGCAACTGGGAGCCATGCTATTTAAGAAAGACCATTTACAAAAGAGAAAATGCTGTAGTCTTCAGAAAGATTATTTTCATGGCAGATTGTAACTGAGATGTGTGTGTCTGGATGAGGGAAAGTGGGAGATAAACAAATGGAAGTGATTTGTTATTTCTCCTTTCTCCTCTTCTCCAGTTTTATATTTCTTTTAGCGTGGCCCCTCCCCAAAGCTTCCAAAAGAAACTGAACTGTGAAAGATGGGAGTTCCTCAAACAGATAAATGAGTTATTTGAAGATAAAAACCAAGGAGCTAGAATAAGTGATTGGGTTGCTCAATGAAAAGATATCAGAGGAGAGTCCTTTGGGAACTAGTGTGGTCTTGAGCTGTTCTACATCTCTGCAGATAATCGCTTCTAAAGTGAGTGATAGTGCAGTGAGTGTTCACTAATGTGATGTCATTTAGGATGGTTAAAGAAAAATATTGAAAAAAAAAGACTTTAAAAGATGTACAGAACAGTTGCATGCTATAGAGTGTCAAGGAAATAAGAAAGGCTGATGAAATCCAGTATAGAATACAGTAAATTAATGTACATAAAGAAAACATACCTTATACTGCATGGACAGTAATGGGCTCTGAACTGATTGCTGAAATTATGGCATTATCACAGGACTTGAAAACGTTTAGTCAGTGCTTGGTAGTGGGCAAAACCCAAACAAAATTAAGAAAAGAGAAGGAAACAGAAGATGAGAATACACCATGAGTGTGGTTGAAATGATAGCACTTCTCTGTGTGGAAGAGTGATAACGGAGGAGGAGATTACACAAAACTAAAATCTTGACTGTCATGAAAAAAGTGCAGAGAGAATTACTATTCCTTGTCTCCTCTTATAAAACTAGCAGGAGACATCAAAGAAAAAAAAAATATCAGATTGCAGACTGAAAATAAGCAAAAGAGGTTACTTCTCCACGTAGTGAGCAGTTAAACTCTGGAATTCACCACCACAGGATGCTGCAAGATGTAACAGGCTTACATGGTTTGAAAAGCAGTCAGAAAAATCAATGGAAGAAAAATCCTCCTGCTACATGCAAAGATGCCCTCCCTGGCTCAGGAAGCTCCTAAACTGCAGAGTGAGAAAGTGTGTCATAGACATAAGACTACACATCTACCCTGTTTTATCTTCTGTCTGACGATCTGCCAGTGGCCGTAGTTGGGACACAGGTTGGTTAAACACCTGACTCATTAATGACCTGGTCATTACTGTCAGGTGACGGATGCAGTCAGGAAGGTGGAAGAAGTAGCTTGCCTTTCCTCAGAGCTGTGGAGGTCTGATAGCAACGAGTAGTAAAGGGCTAAATGGTAAGACAGCTGCTTGATGTGTTTTCAAAGAGGAAGTAAGTAGTGGTTTTGGGAGAAGAGATGGAGAAAAATATGCTGAGATGGGAGAGGTCAACCCTCTGGACAGTCTAGAGAATCACTTTGGCTCTTAGTGTTGGCTTTTTCAAGAAGGCCGATGTCACCATGTTTTGACAGAGAGTTCTCTGTTTGAAGCATGTGAAAACTGCTTCTGTAAAGAGCTGAGGTAGGTCAGTACCTGCCACTGTGACCATGACATCACTCAGAGCCAGGAGAGGCTCACCTCCTTCTATCATGCACAGGCAACCTCACTAAAAACTGACTTGCCAGGGCTTTTTGTGTGGAGATAGGGCTTAGCTCTCAGGACCTACTCCCACTGGCTATGAGACCTTGTGCAAGTAGAGATTTGCAAGGTTGGACACACAAACAGTCTGGTGGGCTTTGCTTATATTCTTATCTGTTTAGGGAAAAGTGACTTCATTTTAGTCTATTTATTATTCAAGTTTGTATATGCTTTGAGAGGAAGGAAAGTTTTATTTTACTCTCCAGAGAAGAATGCAAATAGATGGGGAGTATGTTTTTTATATATTGAATATCTGATGGCTTAAAGATTGAGCTCAGATGCATAAACCATGGGCTGCATATCTCGGTGTACTGAACAGTTACAAAGAAGTCATGTTTTTCTGATATTCCAAGTTTTTTAAGGAACATTCACCTTCGAAATCTCTTTTGAACAACACTTTGAAGTAGAATGTAGCTCCCAGAGGTAGGTAATCTTAATGCTAATTTACTATACAACAATGTGCATTATTAAAGGACATTTGAATGATTCATCCAGTGAATGAAGAAAAATTATTCCAAATGATTATTGATGAGTTAATCAAGATAGCCACGTCAACTTTCTTTTGTCCATTAGTGTGAACAGTATTTCACAATCATAATAATAAGAGCCAAATGTTAATGGCTGAGGTAATCAGACCCTAATGAAGAGCAGTGAAAAGTGCTCTCTTTAAATAGTTTACAGTTTTCATAATCACTGGAGTGGTCAGTTGGTCCCATGCTTCTTCATATTTCATAATGTATGTTTACTATCAGCTTTTGTTTTTAATTTCCATTTTCTTTCTCCAGAAGGTGAGTGAACAGAGAAATTAAGAGGCATAAAGCTATCTAATAGCATAGGAAATAAAACTCAGTTTGTAACATGAATTCTTTCTAGGAGAAAAGGATTTTACACCTGTAATTATAGGTAGCTAGGAGCATGCTTCTACCTTTAATTTCTGTTCTTCATGTGATTCTTTTGTTGAAAATGATCACTATCATTTTTAAGAGCTCAGCACAGGCTTAAGCCTAATTGGGCCAACTAAGACCCTTGATTGCTTTGGTGTGGGAGCCTCTTGGGGAAGAAGAACTGCTGTCTTTCCCAAGGAGTATGCTTGTGATCCACAAACACTTTGTGGTTTAAAACACTTTATTAGATTTTCAGACTCAGCTCTTTGGGAATATTCTTGGAAATCTAGGGGATAACTCTGTCTGAAGGATGCATAAACGTGCTGATAATTACAGGAGATGTTTGCTGTGATTCTTACCCACGGCAATAACTTGAGATGGTAGAGACAGTTGTAGTGTCAAATGAGAAGTGAGAAGGAAGATCTGACCACTTTATTGCGGTTATTGCAGTTTAAGAAGCCACTCTGTTTACGCTGTATTTAGCACACATTGCTGTTTCTGCCCGAAAGAGAGAATATCTTGGACAGTTAGAATGAACAGCACTGTAGTGTAGGTCAGAAATGCACTAACAAATAGAAGCAAAATTTGTCTTAAAATTATGCTAAAGTCTTTGGGATGTGCCTGTGTGTGTATGCACCGGTATGGCATTATTATGGAGGGGTGATATTTTTGCTGCTAGGGGTTTGCAAATGACCTTACTTTTCTGTTAGCTTCTGCTGCTAAGCTGAATTTGACCTGGTGCACGTGCGTATACTGTCTACAGAAGAAGGGAATATTCAAGGGCATTTTTGGGAAGTGTGGCCCATCTAAGGTGTAAGAGTACATGTGACACTAGTCACTGTCACATATAAATCATAATGACCAACTTGTTCTGGCCTGATAGTGACACGTGAAGTCAAGCTTGTCTGGCGAGTTATACAATAGAGGTAGTCCTTTGAGCTCAGAGTTCCTCTGACTTCTGGGTACTGAGGGCTTGGAAAGTGAATTTCATAACTAGTTCTCACTTATATCCTGAAATCACCTGGTAAAAACAGAGTCCAGCGGGAATGAAAATCATATCTGGACACAAATCCTATGGTTCAGCACATCTGTACTGGAAAGAGAATATTATATTTTTATATTATAATTGTCTGATACACTTTCACTACTGTATACTATACCCATGAACAAACTGTCTTATGCAAGGGTAAACCTGGGGATGAATTGCCTTAATGGGAATTTCCTGAGTCTTTTTCTTGACTCTCCCATGCTTCTTATTCCTTCTCACTTATATAATGCTTTTTTTTTTTCCCAAACAGCATTATGTTATATAAACTGTTAGTACGAGACAAATTATCTCTTGGGTAAGCTTTTGACTCCTTTTTATATGTTTTTCTTTGCATTATCTGACCTTTAGAAAAATACTGTTAAAATACATTTTGTGCTGCATGTAAATGATTTTAAGTAAATTGTTTACCAGAGATATGACATTTACATGCAGTGTGAGTTACTCAGGGCTGTTCCCTTTTCACTTTCCCCAGGGCGCTCACAATTTTATACACTGTCATCATGTCCCCACCTTCGGCTCACTCTCTTCCGTGCAGAAGAGCCATAGCTTTGAAATACTGAACTGATTAAAGAACCGCACTCCCAGCATGTTAGTGCGTTACAGATTTTAAAGTAATGACTTCCAACAGGACTTCTTGCACAAGAAACAGACTAGAAAAGTACATTTTTGTAGGCAGACAGTGATTTAGGATGTTGGAGGTAACAAAACCCCATGGAAGTCCACAGAGAAAGATATTCTATTTTTCCCAAAATTCCTAGTCCCCGGGTCTCTGATTTCTGCCTGGTGGTCCCAGACTTCACTGCCTGTTGGCTTGTGCATGGCAGCAGTTGATGCTCATCGCACTCTGTCTTCCTTTCCATCGAGTTGGCTCCATTTGCTTGCTGGGAAACAAATAACTTTCAGATTTGCAGTTAGGTATAATGTTTTGGCAGGTTTTCTGGCTTGTCTTTTATAACTTATCTGAACTTCCTTGACCTTCTCCAACCTTCCATGACTTTCTCCGACCTTCTTTGACCTTCCTTGACATTGTGAGGACAGGGATGTGAGGCAGCTGTCAGGGTTGTGAGGGTGGATGCAAGGAGGTGGATTGAGTGAGCAGTGCAGAAAGTGCCCAAGTCAGTCAGGTTCCCTGGGAGAAGGCCAGTGCCCATGAAAGTCCAACCGTTTAGCCGGAGATGGCCATGCTTAGAGAGTGAATTGATCCTCTGCAGCCTAGGCTGTCACACAGCAAGGAAGGTTAGTGCAGGTGGGAGCGGAGACCCTGCAAAGGGCCAGCTGCCAGGTAGTGGAGGAGCATGAAAGAAGGGGTTAAGAGAGCTTTCTATCTCAGGTGTACAACATCATATTGCTGTTAAGTGTCTACCTTCAATCAGTGGCCTTATAAGACCTTTGACATTTGATTTACAGGTTACAATCATATTTCTGGCCTATTTCAGTGCTGCTGATGATTTTACTTTTAAACACTTGTTATCTTGAGACACTTGTTTGCAAACTTGGCCAGAGTTGCAACGTGATGCTGAATTCTACTGTATCTCTGTGTCATTAATTTCAACCTGTTCACGTCCCTATCTCATTGCCTCTGAAGCTGCTGCGTTTGGTTGAACCAAAGCTTTGTGTTCACACAGTAAGTAATTTGTATAAATGTATGTATTGTTTAGGTCTCATGCTCTTAGTGACCAATCTGTCTGTAACAAAAGCGTATTCTCTCTCAGGAAGGAAGGTGAGGCAGCAGTGGTGTTCTTGAAAACAGCGGTCTGGGATTGCTGATGGCTTTGAGCAGGAGCCTGATTCCATACTTCTGCTGGAGGATCAACACCCTGAGCTGTAGGACTTAAAATTGGGACTCAACCTCTGCGAGAAAGTGTGGTCTCTGAGACGAGGCACACCAGCACAGGATATTTTAGTCTCCTCTTGCATCTTCATGCCTGACTCTTCCTGTGTTTGGAACAAAGTCCTGTTCTCTTCCATATCTAATCAAGCATGACACACAAGCAGCTGGCTGCAACCCAGCATGAGACTGAGGGTGTATGTGAGAAAAATGGAGGTAAAACAAGGTAGTCGAAAGTCCTCCCAAGGTGTTTGGGCCACCTCAGTGTCTGCTAAAAGACATCAAAATTCCTGCTTACAAAGTGAGACAGCAATCAGGTTCTTCCCATCTTTGGGGCCTGCATCAACAGGGTGCTTTTCATAAGACATACAAAATGCAAAATGGGATTTTTACATTTTTCTCTTTCTTCTGTGCTTGGCTTGGCAGATGTGTCTGTACCGATGCAGTCTGCTTTCAGGCATCTTCCACAGATATCAATATGAAGCACATAGTCCTTGCATTCATCTTGGCTCTCACTTACAGGCTGCTCTCAGTTCTTCTGCTCCCCTGCCTCAAAGCCCTTCCCAAATGGAGGCAGTGGTAGGTGTATCTCTGAACTCACAAAATCTGAAACATCATGCTTAAAGGGGTGTCTTTGTTACAGCCAAATCCTCAGCCAATTTACTTCTGCTGTGATAAAATTTTGGCTTTCTTCCTTTGAGAAACGTGATCTGTCAAATGATTCAGTGTGGGGTTCTGCCCCCTGCAAAGTTCCTCTTTATTTTTCTGAAACAAAAAGATACCTTACAATTTAGCCAGTCTGCATTTTTCCTGGATCTGACCATGAATTTTACTGAACAGAAGAAAAGTACCGGGAGTACCACCAACCGTAAAAGGGCAGCTTTTGTGTTTCATGGACTTCGCTGGTGATGGATGTTCATATATTTGGTACTTCAGTTGAAGCCAATACTGGGACTGAATTTGGCAAATCAACATGCCAATGTCAAGATCCATTACAATAAAGAGAGACAGAGTTCTTATTTGCAAGGTTGTGTCTTCACGGCCCAGTTGCAGAGAAACACTTTATAATTGTGTAGGGCATGTAATCATGATGAAAACAAGACAATGGTGATTATTTATTTATTTTACCACTGGTTTTTTATTATTATTTTCAGTCCTAAGAAGGCAACAGAAGTGTTGTCTATCCTGCTCCCATCACAGTCTTCTAACTTAGGCTTTCAGAAGCACCCAGGTAAGCTGTTTTCCACTCCTGCCATTTTGTTCAATGACTTCACCTGAGGAAGAATGGCACCTGCTTGAACCTCAATATTTTCTTTTTTTTTTTGTTTTCATGAGAGAAGAGTGTGATTGTGCCATCTGGAAGATCTCCCATCTGGCTCTCTGCGGCTTTCAGCTGGCTCTGAGAGCTGCATCCTGCTCCAGTTGTACCTGCACAAGGTTTACTACTGTAATTTCATTGTGCTCACCAGCATGTCAGAGAGATGGGTCTTAGAGGCCTCATTTAACTATAACATTTAAATGAATTCTCTCTCCTGACTGCAAGGACTGGAACATCTGTTGACTCCTGCAGTCCTTAATTTGGCAAATACCCTTGTATGATCAAAGGAGCAGTGCCTTAAACTAAGCGCCCAAAACAGGGCCCTTAGCATCAATACAGGTGACATACCAGAACTGCTAACTGATGTTAGTCTTCTTCAGAATGTTACTGGAAATGCTATATTTTGTACTGCTTGTGCTTGGCTAAAGAAGTTTCTGGGTATAGCTTGTTGAAATAACATCCAGGAGAAGTGTATTCAAGCAAAATTCCCTAGTCTATGTCCTTGAATCCTCCCTGCCAGCACCTCAGATTCATGGAAGGTGAAAATGTTCAGCGTATTGCAGGATCTGATTAGTTGTTTTCATGCTGCTTTAATATAAAGCTATTGGCCTCCCTTTGCTTTGCAGAAGGATATTTTCCATTTTTTCATGACTGTTAAATCCAAACGTAAATGCTGGTGTTTTACAGCACTGACGCTGCTCCACGGAGATGTTGGTGGGGAAATTTGTCAATGAATTCTCAGAAAGGATGAGTAGTGTTGGGAAACCTGAGCCATCAGCTGTCTCTTCATTTAAGAAAATTGTTGAAAGTTTGTTGTAGTTCTCAGTGCAGAGAATTAATTAACTCTAAAATTAAATGCCTAAAAGAGTTATTTTGGAGCTTATAAAACCTAAATTAAGCCAAATAGGAATGATTCAATTGTTTATAGAAAGGACTACTTCCAGGAATATCTGATTATTTAACTACAATCTGCACTAATTTATACCACTCTACTCGTAAAAAACAAACTCTTAAAACAGTAGTTTTAAATCCTCTTCACTATCCTTTGCTTTCAATTTCTTTTTGCTGTGACACTACCCTTTTTGTGTAGTCTCATCAACAGATCACTGTAATAATGTAACACCATCTTTGAAATATAGCTTTACTGAGGGATGTCTTTTTCTGACAGTTAATATTTGGTTTTATTGCTCTTTTTGACCCTTTTTGGAGCTGCAGGACTGCTCTGCCAGCTTTGGGTAATACTAGTGTGTATGTATGCCTCTGTGTGTGTGTGTGTGTGTGTGAGGAGGGGGGGGGGTTGTCCTTTTTGGTAACACCGTGTCACTACAATGGATGTTTTGTTGTGGGTTAAATTGATACAATAAATATCTCCAGCTCCATCACAAATACTCACAGTGTTTTTTAAACTTCATCTTGTAATTTCAGACAGTATGTTTCAGTAAGGAAAAAAATTGTTTTTCCAGTAATACCATTTTATATTCACTTCAAAGTGCTGTGGATTCAAATCCTGTAGTGTTAAGTTTTAATAAGATGACGTGGCTTTTCTCTTCAATGGCAACTGCTCTGTTTTATTGTGTTATTTACACTTTAAACCAAACTGAACACAACAGTTTTGAACAAGAAAGAAATCTCATGGTAGAGTGAAATATTTTTAATTATTAATTTTTTTTAATGACACGACTTTTTGGAAAGCTGTATTCTGCAGTCTCCAAAAAGTTTAAGTTGCTGTCGTGTGAACTCATGTGAGAGGAGGAAGACAGAGAACTCAAGTGCCTCATTCTATAGTGTGAAATTAAGTTTGTGGGTGGACCTTTCACAGGGCTGCATTATGCTTTGTCTCTATGTGACACGCTGGTTAAATGGACAGGACGAGCCTTTGTAGTTTCGCAATGTCCCATTGTGATTTAGCATATAAGAACAGAGCAGTATTGGTGCAGCTGTTCATAAACTGGTGATTGGGAAACCTTGTGCAGGGCAAGACAGAAAATGCTATATCATAATTTTTACTCTGAGCCTTAAAGATGCTTCTAGTAATGTGAAACACTCCCTTTCCTTAAAAACATAATTACCTCTAATTCTTCTTCTGTGATGCTGCAGATGGAGACAGTACCGAGCATCTATTAGCAATTCAGATACACAGAGCTGAGGTTGAAGTTTTGATCTTTTATGCTCTCCAAGGATCTCTGAAGAGTATATTTGGCCTGGGGGTTTTACACAGCCCTATTTTGTGAGAAATGCTGAGCTCCCGTTTCTTTTCTTTCTGCTTTGCTGAGGGTGGGGTTCTGAAAGCCACTGCTGAAAACTTCAGTTGTAGCCTGTCTTTTTGAAGCAGTCATATTTTAAATACTTAAAGTATTCTAATTGCCTCTAGAATAACAAGCACCTTCCTCTAACGGTGGCCAAGAGGACAGTAGCTAACAACACTTTTCACAGACACTCCCCAGCTCACGTGAAATCTCACGCTCCAGGGTACTAGACCAGTTCTGCACCACTGACCTGGACATTAACCATCACATTTAATTTCAACAAGGAAGGAAGGATGTGGCCTGAACTGTGGATTTGGGATGTTTGCTGGAAGGCTGGGGTGTATGACCAAATAACTCTATGTCTTCATCTGTTACAGCTGCCACCTTGCATTCAGGGTTCCTGGGAGTCTTTGCTGTTTGTAGAGTTCCAGAGAGACAGTACCATGCAGTGAGAGCAAACTGATGTGTCAAGAGCATGTCAGGTACGTGCTCACCTGAGGTGTTTCAGATATCCTGGGAAAGGTCATACAAAAATACTGGGATGCCTCTGACACCTTCCTACATACCTTGCCCAGGCTATGGGTGGGGGCAGCACCACTTTCTGGCATGTTAACAGTGATGCTGAGAAGTCTAGATGTTTGCCTGGTGTGTCTGTGTTGGTGGTTTGGAAATTTAGTTTTTCTGTGTTCTGGAAGGCTTGTTTTCTGGATACTC
The DNA here is from genome assembly GCF_017976375.1 of Cuculus canorus. Lineage (NCBI taxonomy): Eukaryota > Metazoa > Chordata > Aves > Cuculiformes > Cuculidae > Cuculus > Cuculus canorus. The sequence continues at coordinate 9,219,028 of NC_071407.1, forward strand.
CTAGGTTTTATCATGGTCATTGAAATTCAGTGTAAGAGAATGGACCTGTCCTTGCAATTATTTACTCATAAGTGCTTGGTTTAGGAAGCAGCTCTCATGGAATAAGGTGAAAATACAGAATACAAGGTGAAAATAATTAGCATATTGGTTACAGAGAAGGCAATATACCACACATATATTTCTTCCAATAAATGTGTACAAATATCGGACTCATAAGATGTCACCCTGTGTTGCAGTTGCTGCTGTATAAAAGAATAAAGCTTGGAGCAGTTTGTTGATTAATTCCAGTGCAGTGGAGTCCATTACTAGTATGTGACCAGAGGCACTGAGACAAAGGATGATCTTTAGAACGTTTTAACTGCGGGGGAGAGGGACTGACTTTCACAGAGGTCACAGAAATGGGTCCGTCCCAACTTGGTGGATGAGTGATCTCCCTGCAGGAGAGGGCAAATGCTGATTTTACATACGTGAGGCTCTTATTTGTTCACAATGTAAACCATATAAAAGACAATCAGAATTAATTATTCTATTAAATCTTTTCTTTTTTTCTCTTTTTTGATGAGTCATTGTAATTACTGAAAACTAATATATTTTCCAACATTAAAACATTGCATTGGGCTATCGATATTCTAGTGTACTCTTTCATGTTCAAAATGTGGAAGGGGATTGCTAGAAGATAACTTCCTGTATTTAATTAAGTAGCTTATATGTATACGGTACTTTTCAAAAAAATTTAATGAATAATCTCAGAAAGGATATTGTCAAGGTGCAAAGTATGAAATGATACATTGCACTGTCTTACCTTATAATTTATATTTTCCACTAATGAAAATCTTAACCTCCTCCCCTCTCAGCCCCATACCATGAAATTATTATTCAATAATTTTACTGGTAAATGTCCTCACATCTGTATATTTTGCTTTTTTCTTACAGTCAGAAAATACTTCTTACAAAACCTTTGTTGATCTTTTTATCTCTGCACAGGGTCACCTGGAATCATCTCAGCATATCCGTATGGGCAGTGAAGAGTGGCTTTTTCCAGTGTCAGACTTGCTTTCTGGTCCAACAGGTATGGGAGTACATGCTGAGGTTCTACTATTGTGAACTAAGTATTTATAATTTTTAAAGCAACTCTTTTCAGAAGCAAATTAGATGACATATTATGAAGAATTTTTTTCCTGTGATGGTGGTGAGGCACTGGCACAGGTTGTCCAGAGAAATTGTGGATACCCCACCCCTGGAGGTGTTCAAGGCCAGGTTGGATGGGGCTTGGAGCAACCTGATCCAGTGGAAGGTGTCCCTGCCCACAGCAGGGGATTAGAACTGGATGATCTTTAAGGTCCCTTCCAGCCAAAACCATTCTATGATTCTGTGGTTCTGTGATTTGTAAAGTTATTGAGGTTCCCAAAATGCAGGAAAACCCTAGCTGAGACTTTAAAAATAAGATCTAGGACTCCAATATACTTCTGAGAGTCTAGATTAGTACATATTACATATTTGGGCCAAATGTTGCCCTGAGTCACTTTTTAAGGACAGGACTTGTGAAGCCCTATTACTGGAAGATGAGTTCGAAAGCATGCAAATGTTTTGATGAAAAAGATCAGATTTTAAAAAGTGTTTGTTTCGATGTTTTATTTTATTTAGCTAACAGACTTAGACCATGCTTTGAACTGCAGTATGTGTATACCTGGCTGAATTTCAGTACCACGTTTCCCGAATATGGAGGCTTTGCGCAGAAAATGGTGGACTTTACCGTTGCCACCAATGTAGAAAGGAAAGTTTTCTTAGAAGCTACTTGACACGTCACCTGAAGTCCCTTAAGGTAACTGCTCTGCTGGTGAGCCTGGGCTTGCCTGGACTCTTATAAGCGAGTATCTTTAAACTCTCTGTGACCATAATATCCTAAACTGTGTGAAATAATATCTCAGGCTAGCATTTAAAGCCGTGTATAGGTGTTAAATATTACCAACAGTCTTTTGTCTTTGTGGGTGTTCTTGTTCATTGCTGAAAAATAAAAGAATGACATTAATGTATTTTGTAGAAAAATTATCCTTTTTTTTTCACCCATTTTCTTCTCAGACAGGAGAAAAAAAATCAACCTTTTGATGACCAAGGTACTGGGTACATCCACAGCTTGTGCATGTCATGTTTTTGGAGTTCTTGGCATCACCAGGACAAGAGGCGTAGGATTTTGAACAGCTTTAAGGTTCAGCTCTTTAGCAACAAGGCTGTCAGCAAAGCTGTTGTTGCAGAATCTTTAAGCAAACCGAACTCTTCCAACCTGGTGGTTGGATTAGGAATAAGGACTAAGTTTCTCTATGTTTCTCTCATTTTGATATCACTTGGGAATATTTAGGGCTGAATTTATTATATAGTCGGAGATTTGCAGCCTCTGGGTTTCAGTGCAAGTATACTAATTGTTAAAAGACAGCCTAGATCTGGTTCAGAAGCACATTACATCTGCTAAAGTAACTGTGTATTTATTAGAATGAATTTTAATAGTAAATCCTCAACGCAAGCAGACGTGTGACTTGGTGGCTGAGACTCATTCAGTGCCTAAATATCCGGGCAGCGTCGGCTATTCAGCATCTGTCACATAGAGGTGATCAGCCTACAGTGGCTCTGGCTCACAGGTGAGGATATAACACGGGAGAGAATCCTTGCTGCTATGCAGCAGCCAGGAGCATCTATCATCTGGCAGGTTCACCTTCTCCCTCAACTGAAGGAGCCCTGCCTGAGAGCACACACTTTGGCAACACAAAGTTTGTATAATACAGAAACAGAGAGCACATGTTATATTATCAAGAATAATTGGATGAGGCTATAACTATTGAAACACTGAACTGGGAGTTCTGATCTACTTACATGAAGATAATTTTATTCCAGTCCAGCACAAGACCTGGATGTATGCTTAACTGTAACTCTGTGAGCCTTACTGAAGAAGTATCATATGCAGTACTTACAGAAGCAAGTGTAAGATCATGATTGTACTGGTGAGAGATGAGAAAGCATCCTTGTGGATGAATATGCAGGAATGGTGCCTTCTTCGTGTGTTTTTACAAAAAAAATAAACAGAAATTGCCTAGAGTAAAATAAAATTCATAATGGCAGAAAGGTGATGTGAAAAGCCAGACATTAAAAGGTTTGGCACCCTTCCCAATAACACATGTTGTTCTACGGCAGCGTGTCTGCCACCCAGAGTATTTGGATAGGCAGCAGGGAGATCCACGGTCCTGCAAGAAAATTTATAATTGTGACAAAAAGGGAATGAAATACAATTTATCTCCTTCTTATGTACTTTATCTTGGATTGTACCTTATGTGACAGGACTGCAATTAATATCACTTGTAAAACAGAAGGCTCATTAAATTGGTCTCATTATGGCTGCTGAGGTTGTGATCTGCTGCTGAAAGGGATTCCCCCATTATCTGTGTTTGACACGTACTCCTAATCAACCAGGCCGATTCTGCTTTATCAAAGGTCTGTCACGTTAGAGGAGATAATATTTGTTCTGACTTGTATTATTAGTGTAAAAAATGTACGTTGCGTTGGCAGATGCAAAACCCTCTGTCACAAATGGCCACACAGAGCATCTATTGAGGTGTCCCTTTTCTGCAAAGGTGATTCTAAATATAGTCCACTTCACCTTCCAGTACCAGGGACACGTGCCATTTTGGGTTTTTAAAAGCTCCACTTTCAAAGGATAGTTATGAAATTAAATTTAAATAGACTGTGAGGAAATCTTAAAGCAAGCAGTGTTAAGATGCAAGATTAATATCAGTTCTGCAATTTCCTCCACAATTTACTGATAAAAAAAATATCCAGCAGTCTTGCTTTGGAAGTTTGTTGGCAATAGAAGTTCTTTTTTTCTGAGAGGTCTTAATACATATCATAATATTACTTCCTTTCTTGAAAGTTTTCTGAGCACTTGGTTTTGTTTCATATCAATACTCAGTGTACCAGGGATACAGGCGTTACCTCTGTTTGTAAAACTGTTCATAGAAAATTGATGAGTGAGTTTTAACAGAGGTGATACCACTTTAGTCTATTGAGTTTACAGAAACAGAAGGCTTAGCAACATCACCCCTAAAAGGTTTGCATGGATATTTTCATACTGGTAGAGTGTTATGTGTTCAGAGGAAACATTTGTAGTTGTAATGCAGCCTCATATGTTTGGATGAGAAACCACCTACCCCAAACCACAAACCAAATGCTTTCTTAGTTACATGTAAGAAATTTTGGATAACGAGTAGATCCATACAAATGCTATATATATTTTAAAAAACCTATACCAATGGTACAGACTTTTTTTTTCATCCTTTTCTTATATATACTTCATCTGTTACTAGGGGAGGATGCTTCCTCGTCTGCAGTAATTCAAAGCAGTTTCTGATTTGAGGGAGAAGATGGGAACTGATAGGAAGGTGAATTGATGGTGCTAATGCCAACTGTTCGAATGATGCTGCAACACTCTGACCAGGACTGTTTGCTGGGAGAATGATGGAAATGAGATGAAAGGATGTTATTGGCTATGAGGGTCCTTCTTTAGTTGTTTAAACAACTGTTTTTTTACATCAGCATATTTTTTTCTCAGATTACTCTGAAGCCCAGAAAACACTGACCTGCGATTTGCAACAAACTCCTTGGCAGAGCAGTGCTGGATATTGGCTGGCAAGGCAATTGGAGCCAGGAGAAAAGCACCCCCAGAAGCAGGTAGAGGAGTGTGGTTGCTGCAGAAGTCACTGTCACATCAAAGAGGCAGGTGAAGAATTATAAGGGTGCTGGGCTTGAAGGAAAGCAGGTGATGTCCTGCAAGCACCTGAAAGAGGCTTTGCAGGAGGGCCCTTACAAGCACAGCCTACCGCCAGATCACTTGGCCTCTCTTTTTTGTCTTGCGGCTGATGGCTGAAAATCTGTGTGTCTAGGAATCCAGTGATTTCACAATCACCATTTTGTTCCTGGGGAAGCTTTATCTGCTAACGAGTGCCTTATGTTTATGATTTGCTCCACTATGCAGAAAATCTTCAACTAGGACTGTAATTCAGAAGCCAACTTTTGTCTCCTTCTGCAAGAGAGGGTCTGAGTCAGGGTGTGGATGTAAGGACACAGGGCCTTTTATTCCCTCTTGGGAAGAGAACTTGCTTTTTTCTTTCTCTCTTTCTTCTCCTTCCGAGGTGAAAAGCTCTACGTTATTTCTCTAGTTCCACACAGAATGATGGAGGAATAGCTGTGTTTTACAAATGAACCCAGACAGAAAAAAACTGCACTAGAAAAACCCAGGCATTGCTGTGCTGGGAAGAGCCATCGGATGCATCTTGCTTTGTGGGAGGCAGTTGCTCCTGGCTTCAGTAGGCTTTGGAGCCAAACCTCTTTTTAGATATTTACAGTACTCGGAGAAAAGGACAACTACACAAGCTGCAGCTTGCGTGGATTATTAGAGCACAACTCTGCTTGTGCTTTCAAATTTTCATTCACTTTTATTGTACCATGTATTGTCTTAAGCACTTCACAAGATGTGGCAGAAACGATGCAGAAACTGTTTCCTGCAGTAAGTCCATCTTTCCTTCTTTAGTGGACTGAGGTCTCAAAGGCAAATCTGAGTCAATAAGAGCTGGGGATAACTCAGTTAACGGGGCCGAGTGGGAAAATACTGGGCAGGTTGTAAGTCCAGGCATGGTTTGATGCAAGAGGCTGATGTTCTGCAGGAATTTCTGAATGTAATTAACAAAAAACAGAGGCCAAATTGTTTTCTATGAGTATTCCTAATCTGGAGGAAAGGATGGAAAGAAAAATGTTGCATATGCAGAGCTCGGAGATGTTCATATCCCAAAACAGTGGGGCTGAAAATATTGCTTTAAGTGTTTAGGCAAGGATGAGCCTTTAAAAGCCTTTCATTTAGAGATCTGGAAAACTGGAGGAACAGAGGTGAAGAACTCCGCTTGCACTGAGAGCTGATTTCTCAGGGTCAGTGATACCAGGGCCAGTTTTTACTGGCTGGGAAAGACTTCTGTTTTCTTAATAATTGCACAGAGACAACTCAATATTTTGTCAGAAGAATGTAATGAAACCAGAGGGCAGTGGTTTATCTGAAAATACTGAAGCAAAATATTTGTGGTGTGAATGTTCAATTGTAAGAGTGGGGCTGGTATTTTGCCAGAAAATGTGATTTGGGGAAATTCTGGGGAAATTTCAAGATATTATAAACACAACCTGTCTGGCAAAAGGTATAAAATCCAATGGTTTTGTCTTCTGAAACAGACTTAATTAAGAAATACTACAGCTATGTGAGTAATTGAGCAGTGCAGGAGGTGGGGAAGGAACTCCTGTTCTTCCTTTAATCGTCCTTTAGTTTCCTTTTGACAAATCTTATTTAAGTATCAAGATGACTGGTTTCTAACTGCACCCAGCTAAAAAGAGAATTGTTTCTTTTTACCCTGTTTCAATTTTAAGATTGGTATAGAATTTTTAGAAAGGAATGTCTTTATGGAAATTGGCAATGCCAATGGACTTCAAATTTTCAAAAGAAACTCAATCCAGGCTTCATCAGCTCAGTTACTAATATATATACGCACATATAAAATACACACGCAGACACACACCCCCTACTGCACTTTTATTTTAGAAAGAACTCCAAAAAATTAGAATTCCATTCAACTACTGATCTAAATATCCCTGATAGGTAGATACGTACTCAGCTGACCGGACGCTAAATTGATAACCACCCTAGAAACATTGTCCTTACGCTTCAATATCACAAAGGTGTTCTAATTCCTTATACATCAGGATAAATAGAAGGGGTTCCAGTATGAATAGGATGAGAAAATAGGATGCACATGTGTGCAAAGTTAAACATATGTGTAATTGCTCAAAGTACTGCAGCTTGCACTAATAAAAATCACAGATTTGATAATTTTCAATTACTTTTTCACTCAAAATGGTTGATGAATGGATTTTTATTCTTGTTTGGAAATTTATTTTAGACTTTACGGTATTTCAGATTGTACGAAACATACAGTTCTGATTTGTGGAGCACATAAAACAAGCCATTATGCCGGAAAACTCCTTTGTGTCTTCCTGAGTCTTGTCCCAGTATCTCATAGTTGTTACAGTCAGCTTGAAAAGCATTCTTTTTTTGTGCTTATATACAATGCTTACCTTGCATTCGTATTTTCTATCCTCGAGATCACACTATACGAAAACTGTGAAATTTAAAAGTGATTTTGGCAACATATCAAAGTTATTTCAGGAGTAATCTTGTTTGTAATTTTCTATTAATAAGTATTATTTTTATAATACATTAATTTTGTCAGTCATTAGTAATAAAAAAGGATTTTTATGTTTCTCCAAATGGGCAGTTCAGTGCTTTTTTACTGGCTCTAAGCCTAAACTTCAGCAAGCGTGTGATCAAGTATACCGGAAAAATCCTTTGTCCATTGCTAAACCTTGTGAAATTGTAGATCAAAAGAATTTTCCTATCTTACAAGGACTGTGGTACTATTCATGGGCTAAAAATGACTGTCAAAGTAATAAAACAACTACTGTTGTCAGGGGAAGATTAAAAGCAGCAGCTGGATTGTACACAGTAAACTTTAAAATCTTTCTCTAGGAAGGTAGATGCTTTAGAAAATGATCTGGCTTTTCAGTTGATTTGCCATGATTGGCAGCCCCATAAAATGGCTACTGACACAGGAACTTGCAAAAGAAAGAAGCCTTTTTTTCCCCTTTAGAAAGAATATTCTGCTTCTTGCCTTCTCCCAAATTGGACTCTGCACTTGGAAGTGAGATGTAACACAAGCATCACGGCAATGATGGGTGCCAGCCTTTCCCTCTGTTTTATCCAATTTACCTATTCTCTCCTCTTTCTGAAGTTGTTCCTGCTGTCAGTTTTCTGCAGCTTCTATTCTAACCTATGTTCTTACAGTTTTAGTTTTGTTCCTCATGTTCATCTGTACCTTTTGCAACTCTCCTTAAATTCAGTACATTGCAACACTAGTTTCCATGTAATTGTTCCAGGATCATAATCAGCTGGAACAGTACCAAACACATCTAATCGCCAAATTCGACTGTTATCCCTGGTACCAAGGAGTGACATTTTTTATTGTCCTCAAACTTCTAGCCACCCCGCTCCTCAGATTAGTGTGTGTGCAGTCTCTGAAACTCTATTTATGCACAGTCACTGTAATGGTTTCTTTAATTAATGCTTATTTTTCCATTTCCATTATTTTTCTTATTTCTAGTCATCCAGACTTTCTTGTTCTATTGAATGAAGTAGTTCACCTTTCCAGTTGATTTTGCCATCTACTTTGCACTTGGTGACTTTTTGCCAGGTTGTTGGTGTCTCTGGGGTTTTCTTTCCCTATGCCTTTTTGAATTTATATTTATTTCTTAACACCTTCCCTCAATTATTTTTGACTACATAACTTTTTAACTTGGCGGGTAGTTTATCCTTCTTTTATCCTGATGGCACTATTAGAAATCAACTAAATTTTTTTGCCAACACTCTTCTTTCCTCTGGCTTCTGATTCTAGCCAGATTCTAGCTCCACATTCCCCGGTGAATATCACTGTACCTCTCCTCACCTCTGCTCGGCTAGATTAACAAATGTCAGACCTGCTTGTCTCTGCTGTTTTCCCTTAGGGATATGTGCAGTGGAGTTATGAAATAAACAGCTTTGTTCCACTACATCCTTTTTTTTCCATGCACTGGTCTTAAAATCATATATGTGTTTGGTTTTCATGGGTGCAAAAATATGTGTGTCGTATAATTTGTCACAATTCAAATTCATTAGTGGTGGTCATGCCAGGCCTGTCATGTGGCCAGTTTGTAAGCTTGTACGTTTTCTTCTTGCCCGTTCAGATGCTGAGCCTGGAACGTACTGCCCTGCAGTTATGGGGTAGCATCAGCAGTGTTCTTTGTACCTGTGCTGAGGATGGAAAAGTTAAGCTGGGAGACAGAAGTTACTGTCCCATCTGATCTTTTTTTTTTCAGCCTGAAAACCACAAGCTCCTATGGTGGGTAATGGTTGAACTGATTCAGAAGGAATGATGTGCAGAAGAGCTGCTGAGTAGGAGAGGCGCTGGACGTGTCCACTGGCACAATGGCAGGTAAAGTGTTCCACCCCTTCACAGTTACCCCACTTGCAAACTCCCTTTATCCAAATCTATGACCGCCACTGTCTGAATAACTTCAGCTTCTTTTTGGGCTCAAGCTCTAACAGTGACACCAAATTCACCCTTGCTAACTGTGGACCTTGAAAAAGAAAAGGAAAGGACAACGTCCGATTTTTTTGTCAGATCTTTCTGAAGGAGAAATAGAGATAAAAGCAAAGCTCTTTGTGACTGATTTTTTCACTATCTACTTGAAAGGCAGTGGGTCAGAATTAAGGCATTTTTGCTGCGGAGGAAATGTGTGGGATGTTGGCTGCAAGCCAGTAGCCACTAACATCCCTGCTGCACTAGGAATACTTGAATGAAGTGGGCGTCAACCTCGGGAGAGCGGGCAGCACTACCTACATCAGAGGAAAACCTCTTCATTGAGATTCAAGGAGTAAAAAATATTGAATGGAGATAGACCAGTCTGGTAGGTTTTTCTGTTAGGGACAGTGAAAATGCAAGAATCATTATCCTGTCTGGAAGAACATCCTCTCAGGTCCTGTGCCTGTCAGGTCCCATTCGTTCTGTGGGATCCACACAGTCCCTGACTTCTCTGACAACTTTAAAGTTTCATCTTCTGTTTTCTCAGCACACAAAATGATGAAATAAAATCTGGAAACTTTCAGCCCATAGTTCTTGCTATAATCATTTCTTAGTGGGTTTTTTTTTCCCCTCCCTTAAGAACTAAAGTTCTTAAGTTAAATGCTTCTATAGAATATAATTTATCCAGACACTCATCCTGCTTGTGTCCAGCTGAATATCCACTGGGAAAAAATAAAGTGATTTCTAGAGTCCCTTTGTACCACTAAAACCAGAAAAACAATACGGTGTTGTCTTTCTCATTGTTATGTGCCCCAGTTACAGAGTTAAGCGATCTCGCTAAGTCAGTCAGTAGTTCTACCCAGTCTAAATATGACCACATTTTTCTTGACTCAAGTCCACCATCAGAACATCATGCCTGTGAAATATTTTTTCTTTCCAGCTCTGGTAATGTGATATGTAAGCAACAGATATTTTTTGTCCGAAACTACAGAGCTGTTCTCAGTATGCATAAGGGAAAGGAGATTCCCATCTTATTTGTGACATCATTGAATTATTAGAAAGTAATAAATTCTTTTTTTTTTTTTTTAAACAAGGAAAATGGCAGCTATGGAAAAAGGGAAGGAATTATTTTGCCTCCATGTTAGCTCCAGACAAAAGTGGCTATAGAAAGACAGAATTGTTAAAATAGAGCATCACAAGTACTTTAAGAAGCTCTTCTCCTCACATGGAAAACTAAGAGATCCTGGACAAATGACAAAACTACTTCCACGTAAATCTAGATGTGTACATGGTAGTGATGATTAAGGTTTTTGATGCATCGTGCATGTTATCTCAAACATGACTGGTCTAATACCACTGAGGTTGCAGAAAGCTAGGGAATCCAAAATGACACCTAAGTGACACGGATGAAAAAAGTGAATCTGAGCAGGATTTGGGAAAACTAGACCCATGAACTGCAGCAGGTCTCCGCAGACAAGTGGGAGAGAAATGTACTTGCTAAAGCAAAACTAGTTGTTGGATTTCTAATGAGCGGGAAAAGTGACTTTTAGGGGTGCAGCTTGAAAAAAAGGGTGGGGTTGAAGAAATGCACAGCCAAGAGAGCGCATAAAAGTGATGGATGTGGTGGAAGTTGCAATTGCCAAGGTAAGGGTGGACATCTGTGAGAAGCACAGAACAGATCCAGAAGTCAAATTCCAAGATGAGGAGAAGGACCTGGAAGAAAGCTTAATGGCAGCAACATAGACAGGAAAAAAGGAATGATGCAGAGAAGGCTTGGATGCAGTATTGGAAGGTGCTTAGACACTTCAGCAAGAGAAATGGTCTGAAGGATAATATAACTATGGAAAAAGAAGAATGCAACTGTAATGCCTTCTACTGTGAAGAACCTTTCTTTTTCTGAGATCCCTGGGTAGCAAGCAGCAAATTAGCAAATCCTCAAAATGACTTTTGAAAGTATCCACACTTCCTTCTCTGAGAGAAAAGTTTAAAATGCCTAACAGTTTTTTTTTTTTTTTTTGAAAAGGAAACTGTGCTGGAGGGCTAAAAGTTCTTAAGACCAAGTTATAAACCTTTGAAAATAGGATTTTATAATGGAAATGCAGAGATCATTAACTATTGTAAGCACCTCGAAGAATGACACCTCTATAGTAAATTACATTCAAATTAATATAAAACTGTAAAGATTCTCTGACAGCTTTGATTATGTAAGATGATTTTAGTAGTTAAATGTTGACTTTCTATAATGCATTCTCCAAATATTATACTGAATGCTGCATCATATATAACAATTACCATGTCACAGTGCTATTTTGTGTAAATTAAATTATTGACAGCAATATAATTTTGTATTCACTTTATTATTTTGATTCATTTTTCTGTCAAAATATACAATGACTCTTCACTAGATTTAGAAACCAGAAAAACTCTTTAGATGGTGAAGTATTATTCTCCATACATTATTTTTCCTTAGCCTGTAATGAGGTTGGGGGGGAGAGAGGGAAGGAACATTTCATTCCTTCTCTGACACGGTGTGTGTTTTTAGACATGTTGTCAACTTTACATCGTGTTAGAATAAGTGTGCTTATCTGAAAGCCTGCGAGGTCCATAGCAGCCCTGGTCAGCCTCTCCAGGCATGCTGCGGACCTGATGTTTTTAGTGTGCTCCAGCACAAGTGCTGTCCTGAATCACAGGATGGGGTTTATGGTATGATGATTATTCAGCCTAGGAAGCTCCGTTGCACATCACAGGGTGAACACTTGTTGTTTGTTAATACTTCTTATGGATAACAGTGAAAAACATGATTTGTTTGGTGCTGTTTTCTTCACACCTTTTCTTCTTGTGTCCTTTGTGAGTAATGGCAACAGCGATTGTTGCTCCTCGGATGCCTGGAAAGTACTTGCAGGTTGTGGTTGTAGCTGCAAATTGATACTTGTAATTTGGCACATAAAGTTTTCTCATTAAACCTCCTCCAGATACACAGCTTGTCACCTCCTTGCAACCTGCTCGACCACAGAGTGTGGAAATCGGGACACCAGCTGCATCTTTCTACTGGATCTCAGCTCTTCTTCAGGCAGGTATCCTGACCCCCACTGCAGAGCTGGTCCAGATTCTTCCCATAAAGCTCCAAGTGTGCATCAGAAAGACAGGCAGGCCCCAGAGTGACTCAGAAACGTGGTTTGGGGTATCATCCTACAAGATGGAAAAAAAGGCTCTTCTGCATTCAGGAAAAAAAGAGGGCTGAATCCAGCACATGAGGCACCATGAGCAAGGAGTCTAAGTCTGGGTGTAAAAATTTCCTCCATTCTGCATAGTGGTAGAAAGGCTGAGAAAGTGTTAATCTTCTCAGCTAGCCCAGACCAGGAGGTTGGGGAAAGCCTACTCTGCGAACCTCAGCGGGTTTTAGCTCTGGCTTAGATGCAGACAAACTTTAGTCACATCTGTATCTGCTCAATAACAAAAAGCATAGGCACATCAGTACTCCCGAGAGCCCACAGTGACTGCAGAGTTGTTTGTGGCCATACAGCTGTGGGCTATCTCCCTCCGCAGCAGACTGGCCCAGGTCTGTGCCCTGTAGGGCCCTGGCAGCCTTAAACCTAAAGATTATTTTTCAGATGCTCTTTGCAATTGTGTTATTCAGCAGTTCGGGGCATGTGGAGTCGAGGAGGCTGAGAGGAAAGCTGCAAGTTGCCAGCATGGCGAGGATGGGACAGGGAATGATAGATAACAGGGGGGGGCAAGTCCTCTCCAAGTTCACCATGGGGTTAGCAGTGTTCTCCAAAAACATAGTTCATTTGTCTGTTGACCTGAGGCTGGGAACACATAAATAAAATATATCCACTTTTTATGGTAGAAGAAAATTGCAAAAACTCATCTGATACTGATGAAATACACTCAGCCATTGCACTTGCATTTAACTCAGTCTGAAATGCTATTATACTGTTACGTCTGCAGCATACACCAAATTCCCTTGTGCTCGGTTTTAAGGGACAGAAGCCTGAAGAGACACTTGGCAGTCTCTGTTGTGCTTTGGTGGCAGTGCTGCAAGTAGGTGTCGGTCCTTTGCCTGGACTAGCTCTTTTTCACCTTGCTTAGCCTCTGTTTGATATGGTGCATTCAAGAGGTGTGGTGGCAGAGCAGTAGTAGCGTGCAAGAGTTACAGAAGAGTCTGTTTGCCTGAAGACAGATCTGTTTTTCTTTTAGATGGTCTGACAGAAAAACACCACAGCTCTGTCAGCCTCGTCCTTCTAGGACATCAGTATTGGCATGTATTTGCTGGCAAACTGGATGTATTCAGTTATTGCAGAGACAACCGTGGAAGCCCGTGTCAGCATGACCATTTGTGTTAGCTGGTTTATAAAATCCTAGGAAGTCATCGATGGATGGAAGAATCACTTCCCTCTAGCTTCTTGTCTAATGTTTAGCAGCCATCCCTCCTTTGAATGTTTAACTTATAAGGAAAGATCTGGCTCCTGCATCTTTCTGTGTGTAATTTCACGTATCTTTCCCTAACAAAGCAATTTCACGCACAAACACATGTACAGCAGTAGCATTTTAATAGAACCAGCTTCACGTAGGAGCAGACAAAGAGACTTGGGTCTTCTGGCACAGGCACAAAATGCTAAGCCGTGATGCTGAACTTCTTGTTTGTCCCCATTTCTTGTTTGCTTTGCCAGTATGGAACTTAATCGTGTAGACACAGAAAGATGGAGGACAGAGAGAAATACGTTCTGTGCTGTCCTGTTTATGTAGCTCTATTTCTTGCTGGCTTTGCTAATGTCTTGCTATCAGTGGTTTAAATGGCAGCGGTGATGAGGAACAGGTGGTGATGGGAAGGAGTTAATGTGAGAGGACATGGAGAAATCGTGTTGCTTGATTGGAAATTGTTCCTCCCGGCATATTTCTGTGCTAGCCCATACAAGTGGGACTCGATAACAGTATCCTGTGACTACACCAGAAGACAGAATGGCATTGAGTTCCAGTGTTAAACAAGTATATATCCTGTTTCAGCTAATTCTGGCATAAGAGATTTTAGGTGTCAGTCATTCCCCTTGATGTGCGAGCGCCCAGACGTTGTGGTGATGAGCCCTGTTAGGACCTTGGATACTAACCTGGAGCGAGGAATACTGCACAAAATGAGTATTTAAAGCTAAAATAGAGCAAATAGGAACTAGTAGCTGGATAAGTTATCTTGAGAGCTGGGAAAGATGAACCTGTTGGGCAGGTATTCCCCAGCAATGTAATTTTGACTTTACTAGCCTGCTTTCTCCTCGATGTATCCTCTATTTGTTCAAAGAAAATCATCTGCTCCTCTCAGTTATTTCAAAGTAAAGTCACAAGAATAGCTTGTTCCCACTCCATTCCAAATATAGCTGTTGGCAGCGATTGCTGAGATAAGGGGGAAGGAAAAGGAACTACCAAGGAAGAGGAAAGGCAGGAGAGGGAAGAGAGAAAAGGGAGCTGAAAAGGTTGGACAACAGAGAGTAAGGAGAGAGATGTGAATGAGAGGAGAGGTGAAAGGATAAAGACAATACACCACAGTTTACTAAAGATAGAAACAAACTCCTACAAAACAGGTGGAAGCAGCCCAAATACAGAATGAAAATACAGAATGAAAAGGACCATGCCCACCCTCAGGAGCCGTTTGAATTTTAGCCTTGAAAACTAGCCAAACCTTAAATAAAATCCTGTCCAATTTTGACTTTCACTCATATTGCAGGGGTTAGAGAATCAGAAAATTTATGCTAATTTACACCACTCGAAGATCTGGCCCTAGAAATTTTAAAGCAAAACATGTTGCTTATTTTAATCTCTTGTGGGATTTAACAAAATATGCTCTGCTCCAATAAAGTTTGTTGGCAGTTTCTGACAGAAAGCCATCCATTAGGTAACTTTGCTGAAAATGAACCTGACACCCTTTTCCTCAGCAGTTCACAGTCAGGATGGTCTTCTGGTGAGACCGGAGCACGTAGACATGCCCTTGGGAGCAGAAAATAAACAATGATAAAAACTACGGAAAAGCCAGAACCACACTCAGACTGACTTACCCAGAGCAAGGAGCTGAGGGTTTCAAGGCTCATGGCAGACAGGTTTTAAGACCAAAGCATGGAGAAATGAGACATAAATGGAAACAGGTTCTGAGAAGTGGTGCATAGACGGGGGCAAATGCAAACGAGACCTGGGCAATCTAGAAATCCTGTGAATGGCTCCAGCTTCCCTGGAGGGGTGGGAAGTTTCTGAGAAACACTCCACAGAGCCCTTCTGCGTCTCTTCTCAGAAGAACGCTTGGAAAATGGTGCCAGAGTTCTGCTTTCCCTCCTGGTCTGTTGAAAAGAGATCCCTTATTTCGCAGGTGAGGAAAAAAGCCATACTTAGTTCTGAAAATGCTGTTCCTATAAACTGAATACATCCAAAAGCCTTCTGATGAGCTTTCTTAGTACTCAAACACTAGGTAATGCGACCAACAGGAGAACTGCGAGTGTGACACTTGCTTCATTTATTTCAGTCCTTTGAGGACGAAGGCCACTTGTATCATTAAGGGATGTGCTCGATTAGACTCCCTCTGGACCAAAGGCCCAGTGCAGTCCTGGGACAAGGTGGTGTTTACATAAAGTACAGGAGATCATAGAATAGTTTGGGTTGGGAGGGACCTTAAAGATCATCCAGTTCCAACCCCCCTGCCGTGGGCAGGGACACATCCCGCTAGATCAGTTTGCTCACAGCTCCATCCAACCTGGCCTTGAACATCTCCAGGGATGGGGCAGCCACAGCTTCCCTGGGCAGCCTGTGCCAGTGCCTCACCACCCTCAGCGTGAAGAAATTCCTCATGTCCAGTCTAAATCTGCCCCTCTCCAGTTTATACCCATTGAGATGCATTAGAGCAGAAAATAAAAGGGTAAGCAAAACTAGTTTCAGAAGAAACAACTGGAAAATAGAGCTGAGCAGTCAGATTATCACTATTCAGAAACAACGTCTTCATTATTCTGAGAGTCTTGTCACATAAATGATACGTGTATCCAAGATATTTTCCCTGCTATAAGAAGAAACCTGTTTTGCTTTTTGTTCCCCCAGCAAGTGTCCCACAGAGCTGATATTTTATCCTTTTTGTCAGGGACTCCCCTGCGTGTCTGCTCCCGGCGCCTCCCGGGCTACGCGTTCCTCACCCCCGCACCGGGGCCGCATCTCTGCCTCGAGGCGCTGCGGGCTGCGGGGCTGCGGGGCTGCGGGCTCGAGGCTGCGGGGCTGCGGGGCTGCGGGGCTGCGGGGCTGCGGGGCTGCGGGGCTGCGAGCTCGGGGCTACGAGGCTGCGGGCTGCGGGGCTGCTGCTCCGCGGGCAAACCCCGCTTCGCCTCGCCCGGAGCGCTTCCCCAGGAGGGGGCACTGGAGCCCGCCGCACAGCCGAGGCAGCAGGACGGATCGGGCGCTGGAAACCGGCGACTGGAAGCTCCGGGAAATGTTCTGCGACTTTAATCACGCCAATAGATTTTTTGGGCAAACTTGCTTGTTGTTGCTTTTATTCGACTGGAAGTTTTCTCCGTCACGCAGACTCGTTTACAGCCCCACAAACTTAGTGACTTGCTGATTCCAAACGGGTTTGTTTAATCCCTACAGCCCGAATTAGAAAACCTTATTGACATTTAAATAACCCTTCAGGATGCTGCTAAGGCTCTCCCGAGCCAAATCCTCACCATAAAGTCGTTTACTCATTTCCAAGGTACGGACGTTCATCCTAAGACAACAAGCAGCCTCCGCGGAAAACCACAGCGCGGTTTCAAGGTGCCGTAATTAAGGGCAGCCCAGGATGCCTCGTCCTCTGCTCTGGAACCATCCCCTTCCCCTGCACGCCAGCAGCTGTTTGCTGTAGGTCCGTGTTTGCAGCAGGTTTCCCTGCCTGGGGACGGGCCGAGAGCCTGTGTCCGGCCTTGCCGAGGCAGCCGGACAGATGGAAGTGGCTTCTGCCCACAGCCTGCGAATCCAGCAGACACCCCTGGCCAACACAGGGTATCGGCAAACCAGCATTTCTCCCCGTGAGGACATGAGAAATGTCTTTAACCCCACTGAAAAGGAGCAGATTTAGGAAACTCTGAGATGTGGCTTTGGAGAGAACCTCTATTTTACATGAAACTTTGAAAAAACCCACCAACCTCAAGGCCAATCTAGCCCAGACTTCGGACAGTTGTCCCTTGTCAGAAGACAGCGTCGCACACCTCCTATCCTGGAACATATCCTTGCTTCCAGCTGAGTCCCCAGTCCCTTAACGTTCCCGAAAGCAGCGGGGTGCCCAGTGGAAGCGGCAGGATGCGTTTTCCAAGCAGGCCTACTGGCACGGCTGCTGTTAGCACAAGGGGTTGGTTGAGTTCTGCTACAAAAGCACAGTTCCCCCCCCGGAGAGATGACTCAAATGTGTGATGTTCAGCTGGTTAAACGGTGTTGCAAGCTCTGCAGACGAGGGGCTGCCTCTCCTTCCTCAGCCACTCTCAAGCTCAGGTAAGGACAATTCTATTTCTACAGCTCCTGTCTCAGGTAATTGTGACAGAGAATGACTGCAGGAAAATACACCCAGTGCAACGTCAGCCAGCACCTTGTTAAAAGAGCAATAAATCCAAAGGAGGCTGGTTTCAAAGAAACTGGGAATAAAAGAGAAGTTCTGCCATTCAGTTCCGAACGCTCCTCAGTCAATGCTAGAGCCAGCCAGACACATCATATGTGTACGAAGCACAGCTCCTCTCTTGGTGCGAGTGGGGCTTTGGCACTTCACACCAGCAGTCTGCCCGTCATATGAAACCACGAGCTTTATATGAAGCACAGGGATCGGTAGGATTTTTTGCATGCAAGGCTTACTGACGTCAGTGCGAGCTGTACGGTCTGACCCTCAGAGCCCACTAAATCAGCCAAATGGGGGTCAAAGGCACAAAGCACATGCAAAGCACTGCAGTGAGGATATCTGACAAGGGACCAGAAACATTTGAGTTTCATCTGTCAACATGTTCCTGACGACCAAGCATGAACTACTTTCCATCTTGCCCTGCACCAGATCCTGCTGCCATTCAGACAAAGGTCCCATTAAGAGAAGGAGTGACTTGATTGTCCTGAGGAAGCTTTTTCAATGAACCAACAAAGCCAACTAATAGTAGTACTCCTTACACAAAGTTAGCCAGGAGGTAGGTTAAATTATATTCGTGTCAGTCTTTCGCTTTCTCTGTAGTGGAAGAACATAAAACTTGCCAAGTTAGTTCAAAAGCGGAATTGAGATGTGGTGAGGTTAGGGCGGGATGTAATACCTTGGTTCTTCTTTCTCCTGTGTGCCTTAGATTTAGTGCCATCAGTGGGCACATGGGATTTTCAAATAACGCAGGAAGATGTAGAATATCCCTAAAACCTGTATCTGATACATCTGCAGTGTTTTGCAGTAAGGAGGATACTGTGCTTAGAGGCACCTGTTTTTCAAATTCATGTAAAGTAACTCGCCCCACCGCACAACAAATTCCAATATTTTGTTCTTTCATAGTAGTGATTAGACCAATTATAGCTCCGCTGTAATGGAAAGGTACAATACAATTGCTCCTACTCCTCAGTCAAATTTCCCAGAACCTGTCTCTCTCTCTCTGTCTCTCTGTCACAATTTAACTTTTAAATTGAGACGGGTTTTTTAAAACGAAAATATCTAGAATCTGACTGAAATGGAACACAAGCTTTCTTTCAACTAAATCTCATATGTCAAACTGTATTGGCTGTACATGAAGTGGTAGAAAGGACTGGTAATAAAATCTACATTAAAAAAACCAATAAGTATTATATATATCTACTAATCACTGTGCACACTTCCCCAATCACTCATAAAGGAAAATATCTAGGTTTATGCCTAGTGCTCATTACCAAGTAAGACAAATGCCCCTAAAGCTTCTGCTTTTTCAGGCACGCTCCTGCCTAGCCTGGGCTCTGCGGTGACCGGACAAGTAGTGAACCTGGAGCACCACCAAAGGCAGTAAAGCAAAACCAGAGCAACCGAGAGAGCATTTCTCAGCTGGAGTGTGAGGTGTTGCGTGGAGAAAGAGGGGCCTGGGAGACAGATGCCTCGTGACAGCGTTTGGCTCCTGAGGCAGAGGCAAGTGCAAGCACCACAGGGCATGTCATGCTTGTGGGCCACACGCCGTAATGAACTAAAACCTGTAAACATAGGGATCTACAGGTAAAAATGAAGAGGTTTTAGCCTTCCTATGTATTCTCTGGCTTGTTGCTTCGGAACAGGAGCGTACTTTTGAGGCAACTCTTGTCCATTGACAGGTCTCGCTACGTTGTCAATGGGTTTTTTTTTCTCACAGACCACTGAAAAAACATTTTGTTTCTTGCAGACCGCTACAGACCATATAGAATCGTATAATAGTTTGGGTTGGAAGGGACCCTAAAGATCATCTAGTTCCAAACCCCCTCCGATGGGCAGGGACACGTCCCTCTAGGTCAGACTGCCCATCTGAAAGAGTTGCTTTGCTAAACGCAGGACTAAACCTCCATGAGATGAAATATTCTTAAGTTTAGCGACACGAACATAGCATGGGCTGCAGCTTTCAAAAAATAATTATATCTGACACCCTCATCATGCAAGAAGACGTAGGGGCTGCAAGCTCGGAGCTTGGGAACAGCATATGAAAGATTGCCTTCTCCTGGGAAGGGAGGCACAAGGGAGATTATTTTTAGTCCTTTAGAAGGAGATGGAATTTAAGCACTTTTTAGGATGACACCCTCATTAGGGGGAAATGGGATGCAGTGGAGGAAAGGATGCTCTGAGTGGGGTGGGCGGCGGGGACGGGACGGGACGGATCGGCGGGGGGGGACACTCCGTGTCCCCCCACCGCCGCCCCCCCGTCCCGTCCCGTCCCCGTCTTCGCCCACCGGTGCGATAAGAACCCGAGGGCGGGGCGGGCGGCTCCGCTGCGGCGGCAGAGGCAGCTCAGCCCCTTCCAAAACAAGCAGCGACTCTCTCGCTCCGCTCGGCGGCTCTTTCCACCCGTAATTCATAAAAAAAAAAAAAAAAAACCCACAAACCAACCCCAAACATATATATATATATACACACACACAAAAAGGAGAAGCCGAATTCCGTGAACGCGGCTGTTTCCTCCGGGGCGGCCCCGGGACCTCCTCTGCTTTTCCGAGCCGTTTCAAAGGTACCGGAACGAGCCCTAAAAAGGGCAGGCGGGGCGGGGCCGGATCCTCGCCTTTTTAGGCCAAGCCGCCCCGCCACCGGAATCCCCCCCTGGGCGGGCGGGGCGGGGGGCGCCGGGCCGGGGCCGCCCCCGCGGGGCGCGGGGCGGGGCGGGGCGGGGGGGGGCGCGCGTGCCGGGGCCCACGTGACCGCCGGGCCCCGTTCCTCAGTCCTTATATGGGCAGTGACGTCCCGGGCATTCAGGGGGCCCCCATAAATACTTACCGCCAGGGTTATCCTGCAGCGCGAGCTGCGGCGGGAGCGCGGCTCTCCCGGGGCACCGCGGGCACCGCGACGGGGCGCCCGCCCGCCCGCACATGCCTCCCCGCCTGCCCGCCGTCCCCCCGCGCCCGTAGCGGGAGGCAGGGGGGGGCAGCGCCCCCTCCTCGCCCTCCCTCCTCCCTCCCCCCCCCCCGCCCCACGCACATTCTCCGCCATCTGCCCCCTCCTCGCCGTCCCCGCCGTCCGGGAGCGCCGCTCCCCCGGCCGCCCCCATGATGACCGCCAAGGCGGCGGACAAGATCCCGGTGACCCTCGGCGGGTTCGTGCACCAGCTCCCCGAGGGCGTTTACCCCGCCGATGACATCTCCGCCGCGCTGCCAACTTCGGTCGCGATCTTCCCCAACGCTGACCTGGCAGGGACGTTCGACCAGATGAGCGCGGTGGCAGGAGGTAAGCGCGGAGCCCCGGGGAGGGGAGGGGGCGGACAGGGGTGGCGGCCCCCGGGGCTCGCCCGGCCGCGGTGCCCGGAGCCCCTCGCGGAGGGGAGGGAGAGGGTTGGGAAAGCCGGGGCGGGCGCGGAGCCGCCGCGGCCGGAGCGCAACACGTGCTGCCGGCGCGGAGCGCTGACCCGCTGCTTGCCCCCTCGCAGACGGCATGATCAACGCGGACATGGGCGACAAGCGGGCCCTGGACCTGCCCTACGGCGGCGGCTTCGCGCCCGGCGCGCCGGCCCCCCGCAACCAGACCTTCACCTACATGGGCAAATTCTCCATCGACCCGCAGTACCCCGGCGCCGGCTGCTACCCCGAGGGCATCATCAACATCGTGAGCGCGGGGATCCTGCCGGGAGTCAGCGCTCCCGCCGCCGCCTCCGCCGCCTCCTCCGCCGCCTCCTCGGCCGCCCCCTCGGCCCCCGCCGCCTCCCCGAACCCGCTGCCCGGGCCGCTCGGCTGCTCCATGGCGCAGGGCCAGCCGGCAGACCTGGAGCACCTCTACTCGCCGCCGCCGCCGCCCTACTCGGGCTGCGGGGAGCTGTACCCGCAGGACCCCTCCTCCGCCTTCCTGCCCGCCGCGGGCGGCGCGGCGCTGCCGTTCCCCCCGCCACCCTCCTACCCGTCCCCGAAGGCGGCCGACGGCGGGCTCTTCACCGTCATCCCCGAGTACGGCGGCTTCTTCCCGCCGCCCCAGTGCCAGCGGGAAGCGCACGCCGACCGCAAGCCCTTCCCCTGCCCCCTCGACTCGCTCCGCGTCCCGCCGCCGCTCACGCCGCTCTCCACCATCCGCAACTTCACCATGGGGGCGCCCCCGGCGGGCGCCGCGCCCGGCACCGGCACCGGCAGCGGGGGAGAGGGCGCCCGGGTGCCCGGCGGCGCCTACAGCCCGCACCACCTGCCGCTGCGGCCCATCCTGCGGCCCCGCAAGTACCCGAACCGGCCCAGCAAGACGCCGGTGCACGAGCGGCCCTACCCCTGCCCCGCCGAGGGCTGCGACCGCCGCTTCTCCCGCTCCGACGAGCTCACCCGGCACATCCGCATCCACACGGGCCACAAGCCCTTCCAGTGCCGCATCTGCATGCGGAACTTCAGCCGCAGCGACCACCTCACCACCCACATCCGCACCCACACCGGCGAGAAGCCCTTCGCCTGCGACTTCTGCGGCAGGAAGTTCGCCCGCTCCGACGAGAGGAAGCGGCACACCAAGATCCACCTGCGCCAGAAGGAGCGCAAAGGCGCCGCGGGGTGCGCGCAGCCCGGCGCGGGGAGCGCCGCCGCCCTGGCCCCCTGCGCCGCCCGGACGAGGACGCCGTGACCGTGCGGGGCGCGGGGGGCAGCGCGGGGCCAGCGCGGAGCCGCCCACGGAGCCCGGAGCCAGCGCGGAGCCAACGCGGAGCCGCCCACGGAGCCGCCCGCGCAGACCGAACCCGGCGCGGAGCCAGCGCGGAGCCGCCCACGGAGCCGGGACCCGGCGCGGAGCCCGAACCCGGCGCGGAGCCGGCGGGCGGCGGGGCGTTGCGTGTACATAGGGGCTGCGGCGGGAGGACGGATGCATGCAGTGCCGTCGTGGTGAGGTGTCCTTGGTGCCTTGTGTGGTGTAGAGCCCGGTCCCCTGTCTGCATGTGGGGGTGCCTTACCGATCCGCGACAGCGGCCGCACCGGAGAGTTGTCCCTCCCTGGTTTTAGTCTGGCTGTACATTTCTGCCTATTAATATTGGGGGGGGGGGGGGGTGTCTCTCGTTTTGTTTTGTTTGTTTTTAGAGACTATATTTTTGTACGCACTGGTTTGGGGGTTTGTTTTGTTTTTTGTTTTTTGGTTTTTTTTTTTTGTGACTTAAAAGTGTTCCGTTTGTAGTGGGACTCGGGACGGGATGTAAATACTCTGGCTGGAACCCACGCCCGTTGTCGGCCGCAGCCGGTAACACGAATAATGCACAACCACTAACGGGAGCTGGAAGGAAAGGGCGCTTCTTTCTGGCCGCTCTGTAAATAGAACTTTTCGACAGTAGGGTCGGTGCTTACAACGTTTATAAAAGACGACAAATAAATCTCTTAATTATGCTAAATTGACACCTTTATTTCCCTAGGTTCCCCGGCCCGGCCGGCGGTGCCTCCCGCCCATCCCCGGGGCTGCGGGGCTCCGCGCACCGCCCCGCACCGGGGGTTTCCCGGGGGCAGAGCCGGGCTGACACCACCCGGGGAGCGGGGTGGGTTTTTTTGACTCACGCTCTGTTTTGTTCCGCGGTTGCGATCCGCTCGGGGGGCGGCTCAGCGCGGCCGCCTCGCCTGGGAGGTTTTAAACCTGGTTTTGTTATTGCTCTGTAAGGTGCTGCCCCGGCCCGGCTCTGCCGTCCCTGCGGGGCCGTAGCGAGCTCGCAGCGATGCCCGCAGCGCCCGGGATGTGGGGCAAAGCCCCTGCCCAGCCGCCCCCTGCCTGTCCCGGGGGCAGCGCCTGCTCCATCCCAAACCCCGCTCCCCCTCTCCCGGCGCTGGCTCCTGGGGCAGCTGCTCCTCGCTTGGGAAAAGCGCTCGGTGAGTAACCGATGTGCCCGGGTGTGAACGGGGCGTGGAGCGGGCTTGCGAAGCTGGGCACGCACCGGGCTGTGCGGGGTGGAGAAGCCATGGAGCTCCAGAGCCACCGCACTCGCCACCCCGCCGGCACAAGGAAGCCTTCTCCTGTGGCTCGCAGCTTTGCCACCTGTCCCGTGTGCTGTGGCCCGCAAAGAGACCAGGTCCTGCATCTGGATGGATGTTCCACGGGAGCGCGATCCCACGGGAGCTGCTGCCTCCTCGGTCGGCATCGCTGGCTGCAGGACAGAGAAGTGGACAGGGATCCGGTGCTCTCATCGTTCTGGACTCCTGGAAGTACTGCCACGGCCTTGGAAAACCACAGCTCGGCTGCAGCCAGAGCAAATTGGGATCGCAGCTACCCAGGCACACAATCCGAGGCTCCGCTGGCTCTCTCCAAACTACTGTTTGCAGCCGCGCCACAAGATTAAAACCCCAGTCAAAGGCAAAACAAGATAAACAACCCAGAAACTGTAAAATAACTGAGTTAAGGAAACCACCAAAGGCCGCATACAGCTACAAGAAAACCTTACGTTGTGTAATAGTATCAGAGGTCTTAAACCCGTGCCTTTGCCTTACAGTAACAGCCAGCTTCAAAAGTGGTGATACCCCACGTGCCTGGATGCGTCTGCAGGGCGCAGGGGGAAGATTTGGGCTGAGAACCCAGGGTTAAGCGTCGCTCGCACCGTTCGGCCTGTTACACAAAAGAAACTTGTGCTCCGTATCAGACCTGGTTCAGGACTGCCGTAATTGTGAAGGAAAAGAGTGTGGTCAGTGGTGAGATATCCTGTATTTATTCTATAACTCAGCAATAACAGTAATTTTGCTGTTGTGGAAACACAATAACCAGACTGCAGAGAGAAGGAATGGCATTACAGACTTAAACCTTCTGCTTACAGATATCCAGAACATATGAAGTAAGTTTCAATTACTGAGAAAGCAAGAAGTTACACAGAGGCTTTCCTTTAATGCATCTCAGATTGTTTTTGCTGTTTTTCCGAGCTTTAATGCTTTGATGCTAACACCTTTATTAAAAAAAAAAAAAAAAAAGGAAAAGGTTCTGTCACAATTGTTAACAGCACTGTGTAGTGTAAGGGACCATGCGGTGCCCCATGGAAAGACGCATTAAAGTCCTGTCCCATTAAACATATCAACAAGTTTTTATACATGGATGAAAAGAAATCAAAACCAAGCAGAAAGACCTAAGGGGATGATGGAGCAGATGAGATAAAAAATGCTCTGTTGCAGTTTGTTTTTCCAGTACAGCTGTTTGCGTGCGCCAGCCTATCTTCTTTGTGGACTTCTTAAAAAGGGATGATGGTCTTCATCAGAGAAAGAGTTAGGAACAGGCTGTAACACAGGGAACCATTGCGTTACAGTTAATGACTGCGTTCGATACAGAATTGTTGCACATTAACTAACACTAAGCTGCAGGGGAATTCCAGGAAATACAGGTAAGCCAGCTGCAGAAATATCAAACACTTAAAAGTGCTGTAAGAATAAATGGAAATCGCTTGAGATAACTTCCAGCAATTTTTCCTTGCAAAAGAATTTATCTGTGTGTGTGTAACACCATGTTTTACGTGCGTTGTTTTACAGGCCAAAAGAAAAAAAAAAAAGCAATGCCATATCAGAATAATTTAAAAATTTACACGTAAAAGCCACTGTACAGGAAAAACAACCCTGCTTTTATAAACATACAAAGAAAAATTAAAGCCAGTGGTGGAATGATATCTGGCGCGGGTCGGTGCATCACTTAGGAGGCTGGTAAGTCATGTTTTCTCACTCAAATCTCCACATCGTGATGAAGGGGGCCAAGGCATGTGGTACAAAGCGTGTGTTAGGATGAACAGGCACAAGACCAGTCCTTGCAGTACAGACAGAGCATTTCACCTGTAGAAAAAGTTTCTCTCTTGTTAGAAAGATCGCATCCCCCGCCACGGACAAACTGCATCTCCATACTGCTTCCATCATAGCAAAGCGAAATTCACGGTGTCTCTTCTATGCTACGTTTATTTAAAAGCCTTATGAAAAAGTAGTCTTTATAAATAGTATAAAGAGGGAAACCGCAAGGCTTGAAAAGCCCTAAGTGTTCACTTGTCTGTATAAAAACACAGACCACACTTTAAAGAGAAGATATCAGGTCGAATCTTATCTGTACCTAAGGTATGCATGCCGCTATATATATAGAGTTTGCAAATCCATTACGTTTCTAGAATAGCTTCCATGACACAGCAGTAGATAGTTGTTTTTTCTCTTATGATGCCTGCAGTTTCTGCCATCCTCTGCCACTGCTGCATGAGAGGTTCTGAGCGAGGTTAATTAGCGGCTGTCTCCTTCTCTGAGCTGAAGGAAATAAGCATAGACATACGCTGTAGTTCTCATCGAGATCTTGCATGCAATGCTTTAAAGAACTGTTAGAATGTAATACCGAACCTGACAGCATCCAGAGTGGGAATTCCCTTAACTCCAGCCCTGGGAATCAATGGCATTTAATGGAGGAGCATGTCCTGGCTCAGGAGTTGTTGTGGGTTGGTCTTTCACTAGCAGGGTAGAGCTGTTGTTGAGAGACGGAGCAAGACCTCCAGACCCCATGCAGCCCAGGCTGGGTGAGCACACTCCTCTTGTCCACGAGCTGCTCCGGGGAAAGTCAGGGCACCCCACAACAATTCTTATTGCTCTTACTCTCTCTGCTGGAGCCCAATCACCCCCCAGCCCGGCCCTAACTATTTACACAGGATGCTGGATTATTTTTACCCAGTCGTTTAGACAAGAAGTTTAACAGTGCTGTCGCTCTGCATCAGCCCAAAGGAAACACGCACGCTCTGGCGCTTCACTGCCCCCAAACTCCTAAAGCCCTGTGGAAGGGGAGAGTCTGCGACTCGCAGCGCTGCCGAGGGGCCCAGCCAGCACCCACTGCCCCGGCATGGACAGCGGGCACAGTGCAGCCGTGGGGCTGGGTCCATGTCTGTGGGGCTGTATCGGGATCTGTGTCCCTGGGGCAGTCCCAGGGCTGGGGTCTGTGTCTGCAGAGCGGTCCCAGGGCTTGGTGTGTGTCTGTGGGGTGGGACCAGGGCTGAGTCCATGCTGGTGTCTGTCTCTGTGGGGCAATCCCAGGCCTGGGTTGGTGTCGGTGTCCATGAGGCGGTCCCAGGGTGGGGTCTGTGTCCGTGGGACAGTCTCAGGGCTGGGTCCAGATCCGTGTCTGTAGGGCAGCACTGGGGCTGCATCCTTGGGGCGGTTTCTTCTCGTGTCCGTGGGGCTGGGTTCGTGGCTGTGGGGCGGTCTCGTCTCGTGTTCGTGTCCATGGGGCAGTCACGGGGCTGGCTCTGTATCCGTGTCCGTGGGGCAGTCCCAGGGCTGGGTTTGTGTCCGTAGGGAGGTCCCTTCTCGTGTCCATGTCCATGGGCCCGTGTCCATGGAGCGGTCCTGTGTCCGTGTCTGTGTGTCCATGGGTCAGTCCCAGGGTCTGTGGGTCAGTCCTGGCTCTGTGTTCGTGTGTCAGTCTTGGGTCTGTGTTTGTGTGTCCATGTTATCAGTCCTGGGTCCGTGTCTGTGGGGCAGTCCCAAGGTCTGTGGGCCAGTCCTGGCTCTGTGTCCATGTGTCCAGGTATCAGTCCTGGGCCTGTGTCTGTGTGTCCGTGTATCAGACCTGAGTCTGTGTCTGTGTGTCCATGGGGCAGTCCTGGGTCTGTGTCTGTGTCCCCGCGGGTCAGTCCTGGGTCCGTGTCTGTGTGTCCATGGGGCAGTCCCAGGGTCTGTGGGGCAGTCCTGGCTCCGTTTCCATGTGTCCGTAGGTCAGTCCTGGGTCTGTGTCTGTATCCGTAGGTCAGTCCCAGGGTCTGTGGGTCAGTCCTGGCTCTGTGTCCATGTGTCCGTGTGTCTGTGTCCGTGGGGCAGTCCCGGGTCCATGTGAGTCCATGTCCGTGGGGCGGTCCTGCGTCCGTGCGTCCCTGTGTCCGTGGATCGGCCCCGGTCCCGGGTCGGTGTCCGTGTGTCGGTCCCAGGGCTGGGTCCGTGTGTCCGCGGGGCGGTCCCGGGGCCGCGTCCTGTCCCGCGTCCCTCAGAGGCAGACGCGGGGCCCGGGGTAGGGCTCTCCCCCGCACCAGAAGTCGGCGGCCTGCGGGGTCTCGGCCAGCCACACCTCGGCGGGCAGCGCGGGCGGCTCGGCGCCCGGCGCCTCCAGCAGGCGGTAGTAGTGGCAGTCCCGGCCGCGCTGGGGGTCGTAGGGCGGCGCCAGGATGTCGAGGAAGGCGGCGGGCCCGTCCACGGCGTCGATCTGGTGCAGGTTGTCGGTGTTGGGGGCGAGCAGGCAGGGCGGCGAGGCGGGCGTGTACAGCTGCCGCGAGCGGAACAGCGCGCGGCGGCGCGGCCCCGCGGCGGGCGGCAGCGCGTCCATGCAGGCGATGCGCAGCGTCCCGTACAGCACCTTCAGCATCCCGTTCATGCCCGGGTGGTCGTGCAGCGGGATGCAGGCGCCGCCGCGCAGCAGGAACACGCCCATGCTGAAGCTCTCGGTCTCGCAGATGTGCATGTAGCTGACGGGCGCGGCCGCCGCCGGCCCCCGCGGCGCCAGGCGCAGGTCCTCGGCGCGCACCTCGTCCAGCAGCTGCTGCAGCCGGTGCAGGTTCTCCGCGAACGCCGGGCCCGCCGGGCTGCGGAAGGTGATGCGCGCCTGCCGCGCCACCCGCTGGATCGCGGAGGCCATGTTGTCCCGGGGCAGCGCCCCGCCGCGCTTCCGCCGCCCCGCCCGCCGCGCACGCGCCGCCGCGGGAACGGGGTGGGCAGAGCGGCCGCCGCCGCCGCGCGGCCCGGGAGGAGGGGAGGTCGCGGGACGGGGGTCCCGAGCCCCGAGGTCTGCAGCCTGCACGGCCGGGGCAGCGGGGAGGTCCCGAGCAGCGCGTCCCGCATCGGGGTCTGCCCCGCGCTCCGGGGGGGCCGTGGGGCCGCAGCCGAAGGGTCCCGCGCCGGGGTCTGCGCCCGCACGGCCAGGGAGACGGGGAGGAACCGAGCTGGGGGTCCCGCACCGGGGGGGGTCCCAAACCGGGGTCTGCATCCGTAGGGCTGGGGGTCCCGGACATCGGTCTGCGGGCGCCCTGCACGCCGGCACGGGGGTCCTGACTTTGCGGTCTGCACCCGTCCGGCCGGGACAGGGCGGTCCCGAGCTGGAGGTCCCGCACGGGGGAGTCCTGAGGCGGGAGAGGCGAGCGGGGTCTGTAGCTGCCCTGCCCGCCAGGACAGGGGTCCCGAGCCGGGGTCTGCACCCGTCCGGCCGGGACAGGGAGGTCCGGAGCCGGGGGTCGCGCACCGGGGTCTGCTCCTGCACGACCAGAGAGACGGGAGGTCCCGCACCGGGGGTCCCGCACGGGGGTCTGCAGCCGTACGGCCGGGGAGACCGAGCCGAGGTCTGCTCTCGCACGGCTGGAACGGGGAGGTCCCGAGCCGGGGGTCCGAGCGGGGTCTGCACGCCCCCTGCCCGCTGGGACGGCGGGTCCCGCACGGGGGTGCCGCCCCGCACGCCGGAGCAGGAGGAGGAGGAGGCGCGGGGCGGCTCTGCAGGGCTCACCCCGAGCGCGGGTCTCGTGTCCTGGACATCCAGCGCGTGCCCGAGCGGTTTGTTATTAATCACTGATTGCGTGCTCCAGCCAAGCCCTTTTGCCAAATTCACCAGATTTCAACTTATTTTCTCTCCCCGCTGTCCCAGCGAGCGTCCCGCTGTACGGCACATGCCATCCTTGGTGTGTCTCTTTATTGTCACTTTGGAGCATGATTGTGTCTGAATTCATTAACCGCAGATGAACATCGAACGCGCACATGGAGATCCAGACGCCGGTCCTCAGAGAATCCACGTGTGACAGAAAGGATGGATAATCTCTTGGCTCTGTTCTGCGTGTGGTGGTTTTAGGCTCATGTGCAGTGTTTATTCTGCCAGGGCGTGATGCGCAACGTTTGATTTCATTTATGTATCTGTAGCTACGATCCTATTGCCTTCTTTCTAATACACGACTGCGTAGCAGGTTATGCATAGAAGGTGTGGTGGATTTGAAGTCAGAAATTAGCCTGCTAGCACTGGGATTCGTTAAACGAAGTTAGGCTCGCGTCATAAAAATATACAGGCTTGTACCGCCTTGAGTTTATTTATATAGGCAAGTGTTCAGGACCAAAGTTCCAGGGCAGGTATGGGCCCGGCTGGTTGGGATGCTGAAAAACAGCGAAGTGATAATGCTCAGTCAAATAGGGTTCAATCAAGTTAAACAATTTCATTTAAAACCAAGGTGAAGCCATGTGTTTTCATTAAAGGCAAACTCTAGCCTTAAGATGTGCATTAGAACTTAAGTAAGATATACGTGGCCTTACAGGACTCTACATTATACATGAATCAGACATGCTGTATGTGAATCAGGAGTATAGATGTGGGCATGTGATGGCCCCAGCAGAGGATGAAACAGTGATACTGTAAACAAAGATTGGTGACTTGAATTTCTCTTCCCAGACCTATTCCTCTCCTTCTACAAATAAGTTTGGTGCACAGAATGCAAATTTAGGTCATGGCATTATCCCCTCCTCTTTGTAGAGGATGCTAATTTGAGCTGCTGCTTTCGAGTTCCACCTGAACCTACAACGTGTTGCAATCTGCAGCTGTTTCATATTCACACACCCATGTTTAAGTAATTTCCCTTTCCAGTGCCAGTGTTGGGAGCAGGGGGTGAAGATCAGGTGAGTGCTTTTATACCTGGCAGGAACAGGCCTGCCTTGCAGGATGCTTAGGATGAGGGGGCAGGTGTTTTGAGTTGAGAGGAGCCTTTCTATGTTGGCATGAACACCTGAGGATATCAGAAGTCTCATTGCTGCTGTGTCGATTAGCAACTGGCATTTTGTCAGAAGCCAAGGGATTTTGAAGGCTCCATGTCCAATGTGCTCTTCTGTTCCATCCCCTTCTGCAGGGACAGTCAATTCAGTTATGGAGGCACGGACTAGAATTTTTGGCAGTTGTCATTATCGGTGATGATGATAAATTATATCTCTATATTGGCTTAAGTTATCCATGTCCTGCCTCAGCAATTACGTTTTATCCTTGCAAGTGATTGCTGGAATGCTCACTTTGGAACATGCCGGTTGTTTTTCTATGCAGCACAAAAATAAGCTGTTTTATGGAAACGGAAATTCTTGGTATTGGTAGGACATTGTGCGCTGGGAGTAACATGCAGTTGTAAGAAAGACCAGCAGGGAAAACAAGGATCCTGAGTTCCGATCTCAGCGTGATCTTGACTCGCTGGGTGATATTCGGTGAGTTACTTGGCTGTTTTAGTGCTTATCACTCTGTAAACCATGAATCACACGTCCTTGTGTAGAAGGATGTTTATTAATATTTTAAGAACATCTTTATGTGAACGTTCCCAGTGCCACGTTATGTCAGTGATAAGGTTTGTATATTGCATAATCGCTCACGTTATGATCCTCAGTGTTTTTAGCTACTGTATAGATTTCGATTTCTAACAGATACAGATGGATATATGTCCTTGGCAGTTAACATTGCAGTTAGATGCTATATCACACCCACATTTTTCAGTACAGTAATATTAAAAGAATAAAACAAACTAAACCCAAACCTCTAAAGCGAGCTGTCCGTCCAGCTGACAATTAAATCAGCATGTTTTTTCTTCTGGAAGGCCATATTCTTAGCTGGCCTCTACCATCTTGAATGCACATGAAGAAAAATAAAGCCACGGTGTAGTTGCTTGGCCGGCCTTTGAGGCTGCTGTGTGTTGGTGATGAAATGACCAAAGTTCAGCCCAGTGGTTTTATGATACAACTAGCGTGAGCAAGGTCAGGTTCAGGTTACGGTTTTGGTCTCCTGCTGCGTTTGTTTTTTCCCCCACACATAGAAAGAAAATGTGTTGAGAAGTGTTACAGTGATTTTCTTCTGCCCACCCCTGCTAGGGCTGGGCGGCTCACCTTTCTACCGGATTCTCCTGTCGGATTGACAGTTTTTCAGCTTCTCGCTTCTCTGTTGCTGTTACCTATTACAATTCCACGCAAGTTTGTGAACTATCCCTTGCTCGTTTTCACTTTCTTCTATGGGTTGTTTCCCAGATCCTCTTAATTTGATTCGAGAAGTTAGAATTACTTGTAGCCATCAGGTAGAACAACAGTCTTGAATGGACAAAAATGACAGCCGCTTGCTTAGAAGGTCAGTTTTTTGCAGTAATTAAAGGTCATGTCACGATGCTGGAGTGTGCTGCCAGGTGTGGAACTTGAACGGTACAGAAACCATCCTCTGTTACAGCACTGCCAGCGGCTGCAGATGTGTGTTTACATAGAACAAAAAGTAAGAAGGTCTGTCAAAAAGTAACTTTTTCACACCGTTCCTGCCATCCATTCTGCAAAGGTGGTTGTTTTGTTTTGTTTTTTAATAGTTACCACCAGTCAAGGAGACAGATATGAATGCTGGCCAAACATGATTCAGATGAGAAC
This sequence comes from Cuculus canorus, assembly GCF_017976375.1. Taxonomy (NCBI): domain Eukaryota; kingdom Metazoa; phylum Chordata; class Aves; order Cuculiformes; family Cuculidae; genus Cuculus; species Cuculus canorus. The sequence continues at coordinate 9,251,181 of NC_071407.1, forward strand.
AAGACTAAAAGAATACCAGCAACATGTCTGCAATATTTGCTGGCTCTCCAGTAACAGCTTATGTGAAGGAAAGATGGTTATCTATTATTCATCAGAGAATTTGTGTATCAGTAGATACACAGAAAATTGCTAGATATAACTGTACTGAAATCAAAAGGGGAATTAGGTTTATATGTACACCAAATTTCAAGCGGATCTGTCTAACATTAAGGCTCCCAGTCACCTTTACCACTTCTTTACTGACACACACCCTGTATTTCATTAACCACGTAATTCACCTCTGGCTGTACTCTTAATTTGTTGTAGCCTCTCAGTGAAAGGCACTATTTCTATATAAAGCACATCATTAATGAATTTTATTGACAGTTTGCTACCGAACAGCCTAGAGCAGGAGTTGGAGTGACTCAGAGTAGAAAAGACTCTGCAGCATGCAACTCCCTCTGCATGAATTTGCAGAGATAATGAGCTTCATTCTGGTCTCAGCTTAGCTCCACTGATTTCATGCTTTCCACTGGTACAAATCGGATCTGTGATGGTGTCTCTGATGCGGCCAGGGTTAGACTGTGGCGCGATGGGGGCTGTGCGTTAGTCATTCCCTGTGAACTCTCTGACTGCCGAGGACTGATCCTGGGTGTGAGGAAGAAGATGTTTACCAGCGTGGTTAGAAACTACGCTCCCTTCTCAGCCCATGGTTTGCAGCAAGGCATCTCTGGCTAGAGCCGCTTGGCTGGTGTCGCTCAGCCACGGCAGCCGCAGAAGGAACCACGTGGTACTTTCACCAGTTGTGTGCGGTGGTGACAAAAAATATAGAGAGGGAGAAATCCCCTAGTGGTTGTGGAAAGAGTTATTACTTGACTTTTCTAAGTTTTTCATGTATTTTTAGTGTTTTCTAAAGTTAATCCGATTATGTAATCTGGGAAAATGTGACGTGTATATCTAAAGCTTAAAAATATATGCAAGAATATTGTTGAAGTGTCCAGAATCCTGAATACTCAGATGTGGGCAGGAAGGTAAACTATAAAAAAAAAAAACCAACAAAACTTTAGTAATTACTGAGATGAAAGAAACCCACAGCTCAATTTGCAAGTGTAATTCTGAGTCCACAAAAAGCTGTATTATCACTCTTTCTTATTACTGGCATGACTTTGAAAATAAAAGGTCAACAGGAATATGTGTGGATACTATATTATGAAATAATTTGATGTTTGATATTTTGCATAAGGGCATTCAAAAGCAGCACAATGTGTAGAAGTCATTAATCATTTTATTGGTATAAGTTACTGTGAACTTAAAAGCTGACACTACCTGTTGGGAAAGTTGAAATCTGTTTCCAGGGATGGTTGGTATAGAATGGAAGTCCTCGGCTTTATTAGCATGCAGGATTTGTCTTCTCCCTGGAAGATCCTGGCTAGCGGTGAAGTGAGCACCCAGGGTCCGTCCTGCAGCTGCGCTTCTTGGGCTCAGAATGTGGCCGTCTCCACCATTTTTGAAACCACTTCTTTTGAATTCTGTCGCCACCAGTGGCTGCCAGACCCACAAGGCCCCTCTGGCCTCTGTTATATCATTGCCAAACTCCACTTTTTTTTTTTTTTTCTCTCTGTAACTTTTTCAGAGAATCCCGAGGGTCCCGTTTAGTTGCTCAGTGGGAGAACGCTTGCAAGGTCATCTCTGTTTGGAACCAACTCCCTTGGCCTTCAGCCCTTCCCTCTGCAGCTGGTTTTCAAATGGCAAGAGAAGGTTTTGTTGATGCGACCCAGGGGAAAGGACCACTCAGCGTATGAAGGCTCTGCGGAGTCCACGTTGTCAGGCAGTGATGAGAAAAGCTCCCTTACAGGAAAAGCCGTACATTTCTCTCTTGGTGCATGTCTGTTCTCCCATTATCACCGACTTCAGTGCCGTGTTTGCTTTTGCCTGCTCAGAGATAGGCGTGGTGTACGAGCACTTTTGTACTAGGGTGGGGTTTGATCCTGCTCTGTTGGAGCCCAAGAGTCAGTCTCTCTTTTCAGCAAGAGAGAGAACCTTTTCCATATCTCAATATTTTGGGATCAAACTTATCCCAGTGGAGATCTCCAGGTCATTGAGGAAGACTCCCAAATATTACCAAGGGATAAAGGGAAATTAGTTCAGATATTTTAGATTTTACTTATATATTTCACAGCATGATCGCAAAAATGTGGCAGATTTTTCTTGGAAGATTAGATCTATACAGTGTTATCAATAGTGCTAACTTTTAGAAGGAAAGAGTAAGTGATTAATTTCTAAGGAATAGCCAAGGAACATTTTTCTATTTTAAATAACTAATAGATATGTTTTTTTTTCATGGAAAGACAGTGTTCAGAAGTAAAAGAGTTGAATGGTAAAATTTAGTTGGCAGGGTATTTAGTGGGACAGGGATATTTCTTTCAGTGTTTTCAGGTGGTTTCAATGTTTAGGTTAATTGGTAAATCCAGTAAAATTATCTTTGTCCCATGGGTAAATAGTCGATACTAAACTCGAGGCCTCCAGGAGGAGGAAGAAAGTTTTATGCAAGTGTTTGAACAAGGGAGGTTGACTGCTGGAAGCAGAAGAAAAAGGCCAAGACCCGAGGGATGGTTAGAGCTGCCCACGCAGCGCTATTTGTCTCTTGGAGTTGTGATTATCAAAACCAATTTGACTATTTCCAAGGCAAAAGTATTAAAATAGAAGAACATCAATTAGAAAGTGTCGGCAGTTAATTAGTAGGGGGAAATGTTGAGGAAAAAGAGAAGGAAGGAAGAGATGCCAGCGTGCGTGAAATTTTGGTGAAAGAAGTTGGAGGGGATGTTCCAAAGAAGCAGCATGCAGAGATGAGTTGGTATTTGGACATACGTGGAATGAGGTAAGGGGGGAACAAGGCAGTTTGGTTCAAGGACATAGAGTTGCAGGATGAACAGCCTTTAAAGGGAACATACAAAGGCATTTGGAAAAATCGGTGCTATGGCTAGGCTCGGTTTTGAAGTGGGGGTTGAAATGCTATACAAATTTTAGTTTCTTGAAAAGTGAAGAAAGTAATTTTAATGGTGTGTTTGAGGACAAAGTGAGAAGTCGCAAGTTTGTAAATGACAGATGCTTACCAGAGCTATAAACGTGACCTTTGCTGGTTCTGCTTTAGTGCCGAGAGTATTTATGTGAGCACACGTGCTTTTTCAATCTGAGCGGTACACTGGGCAGAGAGATACCACATCTGCGCTGTGCTGCACTGCGCAAGGGTAGATCTCCAGATGATTGAGGAAACCCCCCAAATATTACCAAGGGATAAAGGGAAATTAGTTCAGATATTTAGTATCTAGATTTTACTTTTACATTTCACAGCATGATCGCAAAAACGTGACAGATTTTTCTTGGAAGATTAGGATGCATTCCAGCAGAAACTGATGCAGAGACTCAGCTTTTTTCTTAAAAAAATAGCTTCCACTATTCCCCATAGCTGAGTATTTAGAGCTTGCAGGATCAGGGCTTACCAAGCCACACATCCTTCTTACTGTTATAAGATTTTTTTTTTTTCTTTTTCAGGAAAACAAAACTCTTCATGACTGGAAATTGAACTTAGGGGGATCTAGCATGTGATTACTTTTTTTAGTCAGGATTTTCTTCGTAGCTGAATTGGATTTAGTTTTTTTATTTTTTTTCTCCCTAACCAGATGGTAAGTGATTCAGTACTTTTAGCAGTAGAAAAATGGTTTGTTTTCTTTCCTCGGGAGCTGGTGTGAATGCACTTTTCTTTATCTATTTACATATTATGTAAACACTCTTTACCAGCATTTATGTAGGTAGATTAGAGTCCTGATCCTGCAGGGAGCTGTGTATAGGCAAGGCCTTGCACATAGAAAGACTTGACATTGCTTACAGAGAACTGTTCACATGGAACTCACGGCGGGATTGTTAACTTTATTTGTATTTTTATATATGCACTCTAATTTATGACACTGTACTAGGAAGCCGACAGAACTGTAAGTCCACAGAACAGTTGAGTAACTTTGCATGCTTTACCTTTTTTTTTTTCACCTGACGAAGTCTCTGGAGCTGCCCTTGGTCTCTTGTGCTGTCTCCTTGTGAAAGGCTGCAATCCCGGTGAGTTTTGAGTTGAAGCTAAAAGCTTTATCCTAATTGTAGAGCTTTGGGTGACTTCTTCCTGATGAGTAAGGGGAGTGAAAGCTTCATTCATGTGACCCTTTGGACTTGTACTGATGCAGCTAGGGGGACATTGGAACTATGAGAAATATTTGGGAGAGTATTAAAAAAACCTCTCTTTCACACGTGTACCTTATTTCTCAAAGTTATCTGCACCTGTGCTTGTTTGTGTATATAATGTTAAACATGAATGCTAAATTCAGTGCCGTTCCTTGTTTTATGCTAAATAAAACATATGTAAACCATATATATGCCTTGTCAGCACATGGGTTTTTGAAGCAGAACAGAGGATCTGAAGCTAAGAATAGACTACATTACAGGGAAATAGTATGTTATAGTGTTCAGCCGCTGATTCCTGACACAAGAACGTACAAGTGAAGTTGGACAAGCAACCTGACAGTTGTCCTTGCCAAGCAGCTAAGAGCTATTTTTTAAATTTGATGTGCTTTTACCCTGGCTTTGTTTGAGAATCAAAACATTGAATGCATAAAGTCGTACTGCTGCTTCACTGAGATGATAGTACTGCATTTCAAAAATAGTGGCCGGTTTTCTCTGTTCACAAATCTGGCTGTACTCAGTTGGAATGCAGTTATCTGATTCACTTCTTACTTCTTGACTCTTCTACGCACGCTTCAGTTGAGTCACTGGGGGTGCCGCACAGAGGATCTGGCCCCTTGCCTTGTTTTCCAGGTTTACCAGAGAGCTAAAACCCAGTTCTTAGCATCTCCCACTTGAAAAATGTGACAATCTTCTGCTTCTATGAGCTCTAGTAAAAAAGACACACAAATTAGCATCAGAAACACTGTGCTGTGACATGTCAAGTTTTTCCCCTCGATTACATTTCTCAGTGGAAGGGTGGCAGAACAGGGCCCCTGAAACTAGCACTGTTTTTTTTTTGACATGGATCAGTAGTCAAGCTGGGATGATTCACTCTGCCTTGCATTTGTGTAATAAATTACTTTTCCCTTTGTGCCCGGGGAATTGTTTGGGGACATTTGCCTTGTGGGCTATGTGGCTGTTGATGTGATCATGCAAGGTGGCAGAAAAGTGCGTCTGCAGAGTGACACACAGTCCTGCGGGATGCTGCTGGAAGGGGGTGGCCAGTGAGTCTGTCGGGGGCCAGACTGCCTGCTGCGATGGGTGAGAGCTTGTTTGGCCATCACTCTCTGTGCTATGTACTGAGGGCTCTCCACTTCTGGACATACGTCAGCACAGTCACTAATAGTCACATTTTTCTATAACTGGGAATTGCTTTATTATGTTATTCCAGAAAGGAATAAAAGCATAAAGCAATGGTTGTGAACTTCTAAATGCTCTGTCTGTAGAAGAGCAGAACAGTAACTCCTAACCCAGCTGTTGTGGGCATGTAGGGACTGTGACTGTTGCTGTGCGTGCTCTTGCTCTGGTTGTAGCTGCTTCCAGACTGGCAGCGAAGTGCTTGCTTCCCAGCGCCACAGCTCCTGGTGTCTCCTGGATCCTGGCTGCCTGTGCCTCACCAGCCAGCTGTTGCCCTGGGAATGGTGCCGTGCCTGGGAGTGTAGCAGTGGCTGTGACATAGACAGCACATGAAGAGAGTCCAGAAGTTAAACCTGATGATAAGGCAGTCAGGGAGAATGAACAAAATCTGCCCTCAGTGCAGAGGGCTTGGAAAAAAACAGACTTGGAGACTGGTTATTTGTTACCTTCTCTGAACCCCAGGGAGTAAATACTGTGGAGAAAACGTGTCTCGAAGCTTTAAGGGCTAAGTAATTGCTGGAAGCTCTGGGTTGCTTAGGACATAAGCACACATTTATAAGCACTGGAAGTACTACAGCGAATTTCTTCTGGTTTCAGTTAATAACAGGGCACGTTGTGTACTGTTTGTTTGCTTGATTGGTTCGTTTTATTGTGTATAAATACACTATAGAAACATTTTTGCCTTTTATTCACTGTTACTCAGCTGGCGTACTTCTTGTAAATGAATTAAGGAGAAAAAGTAACCTGCTCTGGTCTGTCTGTGGCCGAGGTCCATTTAAAGTAAAGGCCTGCGAGTGATGCGGTGGAACCACAATGGAGTTAGAAGGACAGTGAGCAGGGGAGGCAGTGTGTGTAGAGGAACGGAAACCTCCAGGCCATGTGTGCCGCAGGCACAGCAACTCACTGGTGATCTGAGTTGTCTCAGTAAATAAAGGAGTTCTGCTTTCCCACGTGTGGTACGAAACTTAAGCTCCACTGATCCTAGTGGAAATGACGTGGTTTTGCACTGGGGCAAATGAAAGCAGGATCTGGCCAACTCTTAATAGCTTTTTGTATGTGGGGCTGAAATAAAGTGGCTGTGTATTCAATTAATTGTCCAAGCGTGATTCCAAAGTGACTTATAAAAGGCGAATTCAATATTTAATTGTTGAAAATACAAACTGTTTGGCACAAATCTCCTGGTTTGGCTGAGCTGTACTTGACCTGTGACAGGGAGAGCAAAGGTGATTTTAAGTCCTGGGATCCAAAGGGCCAGTCTGTAATGTAACTCAAGGCAGAGTCGCTGCATTGGCTGCTTCGTTACAGATGCTTATTTTGTGTACAAAACCAGTTGCTTCATTATCTTTTATTTCCATTATCTCATCTTAATCTTTATGTGTGAATCTGAGCTATTTTACTTCAAGGGGGTGGCGTATAACCAGAATTTAAAAAAAAAAGAGTTTGATAACAAGGAGTTTGTTGTTTTGATATAAAGATGTTCTGATGTAACCAAAATGATAAAATTGGTTAAATCTATGTGCAGAATCTGAAAACTTTGTGGGAAGCCTAATAAGTTGAAAATATAGTTTCTTATGCTCTGCGCCTTGCGTTTCTTGCAATATTTTGACCCATGGGTCAGGACAAGGATAGTTTAGCTCTTAGAATATAAAAGAGATGATACAAGCTATCACATTGCTGTAGTTTAACATGCTGTCACTCCTCAGCTGCGCTTCAGGAACCAGCTGAACGTCAGGAGCTCCGTTCTCATGCCCTGTGGAGAAATGATACTTCTTGGCTTAAGCCGTCTTCGTGTTAGATTCTTAAACTGTGGTAATCTTACCATCACTTATCAGCTGTCCTTATGCCTAGAAGTGTGGTCATCCCATTCCAGCTCTTGGAAGCAGAGAATGTTTTTCCTGAGACCAAGATTTAAGAATGCTTTTACCTTTCAAAGAGCCTCCAGAATTTAACAAAGTAAATTTTACTTATGTGAGTTTTTTTTTTTTTTTGTTATTTTTTTTCCCCTTCTATCTTGTAAAAGTGACAGTACAAGTGTGGATGATGTGGAAAGACAGCAAATTTCATTGGGACAAAAGTATGAGCCCAGAGCTGATGGAGTGCGTGTGAAAATACTTCCTGGCAAAAGTTATACTACTGGCTGAGAATCAGAAGCTGGCATCCAGCTGACATCACTGGAAGATGCACATACAAAGTGAAAGTAGCGTGTGGCCTTTAAGCTTCTGTTCCTGTGGTACGTGAGGTTTTATACTACACAGAAGAACCGAACCATTCACTTTTCCAGGTATCTGTGATCTATTCCAGTCTGGTCTGTCTGGGGTATGGCTCCATGACTTTAAGGAAGCAGCGGGTATGCACAACAAGAAGGCTCTTTGGACAGAAACATTGTAATGCAGGTCTCATTATGTGATGATACTTGATAATTTTTAAAGAAATGAGTACAATGATTGCTGCTCATCTAGATCATAGAAATAACTTAAGGGAATGTGTCCACTGAAATGAAATCTCCTAAAAATTGCTTGCTAATATGTTACTTATGCTTGTTTACACCAGAAGTAGTATCTTTTTCCCTAAGCCAAGCAGAAAATAACTTTTTCTTCCTATTTAAGTATATGAAGAGCTACTGTGAAAATTGGTTGGGTTACACTGATGTTAAGTAAGTGGAAAAATCAGGCCTAGTGCATTTTTGTGTGTTTGGCCAAAGGAAGAGGCATTTCCATCTTCTGATACCGATCGAGTTCCCCTACGATACTGTCTGACATGCAGAAACATTGGAATCATGTGAAGACTAGGATTTCTCTTGTGCCCTACCACACAGAAAAGTCATGCAGTCGCATTCCCCATCTGTATGTTTCTCCTCCCTCGTGCTATCCCTTTCGATGCCCGCGCTCTGGGACAGGAGCTGCCTGGTGTGCCTGAGCCTGTGGGCTCTGCTGGAACACGGAGAGCAGCTTTCCTTCCACTCTGCTGTGGGGTGTGACTGAGGGCTGTGTGGGAAGGCTGGCTGGTAGCTGGCTCGCTTTCCTAGGTAAACCCAATGAAGCAGATGGATTGCATGAGGAATCTTGCGTTGCTCTGGCTGGCACCGAATGTGGCTAGATACCTCGGAAATCCCGTTGCTGCTCAGCTCATCTGTAGCACCAGTCTCCAGGGAACTGAGCTTGCTAGATGGGAGGATACGAGTTGTGTTAAAAGGCAAGTTCTTGGGGGTTTAGGAGCCGTGGCAAAATAAATACAACTTGCCTACATTTTGCATGGCACAGGATTTGTTCTCACTTGCAGTTTACTTCTCCAGTGCTGTTTGAATGTGCCTCCATGCGCTCCTAAAGCTTTGATTTGGCAATGGCCTCTGGCATGCTGTGGGGCAGAAGATCCACATAGCAGCAGGTCCACAAGACTTCCCGCAAAGGGTTAAGGGAGTTTTGGAGAAACTGAGCCATTCAAAAATTCACCACTCTCTTCTCTGGCAGTTCCCTGGATTTGAGGTGTCCCTTGTTTCCGGCAGAGCTGGTCGGCGGGCTGGCTTTTACTGTCTTTCAAATGCTTAAGGCTGCTGACATTAGGTACTAGAGGTGTAGGGGTTTTGAGAAGGATTTTGTAGGTGAGGAAGAAGCATTGCTATCAGGTGAACTGGAGGGATAGTGCTTTGACACACAGAGGACAGGCTGAGGAGAAGGAATAAGACTGCCAGAAAGAAAACCCTCCTAATCTGGGCAAAGTCAGCTTGTCATCCTCAGTTTGTTACGTAGCCTGCTGCTGCCTGCTTCCAACAGGGCAGATATTAACGACAAGGGATGGCAGAGTGCAGCGTGCTTAGGGCGTTGAGGTGCTGACAAGCTGATACCACCCAGAACAACTGCGGAGAGCATGGTCATGTCCAAAACATGGTACTGTTTTAAGAACTGAAAAAAGCTGTTATCCAGCACGTCACTCTTGAAGAAAATATACGGCATGTGTGCTGAAAACTAAAACTCTCTCACTTTCTGCCTCCCCAGCTGCATACATATAGTCAAGCTTCTCCCTAGTGTGAGCCGCAAGGTAAGAATCAGTGTAGCACAGGGATTGGGAGAGGCTTTGGTGTTCCCTAGACCTGCCGGGTGTGCAGCAGTCCATTGCCTTTTGACCTGAGAAGCACTGGGTAGCTGTATTGGGCAGCACAAAGTTGGGGAGTAGTCGTCCTGTTCAGGCGTGTAGATCTCTGGCAAGAATGAGACTGGAGGCAATTTAGTGGGTCAGAGAGAGCGGGGGACTGAGGTAAGAGAAGGCAAGAGCAAGCTTGCTATGTGGCTGCTAAGCAGGGAGCAAGAAAAGACTTCTCTTTTTGTGGCTGGAGGGATGGAGTGAAGAGTGATGGATCAGGTAGAGAAGAATCTGATTGGGCTGTGGTGTGGGGTAATTGTACAATATATCCAGAGCTTGCAATTTATCCCAGACCAGATTGGAAATGTTCTGGTATTCTTCAGCAGGGCTTATAAGCACCTGATAGTCACCGTGCGGGGCACCTGACTCACTGCCCAGAGCACTGACAATCTGCCCCCTCTTGTTTGTCATGGACACCTGCAGATTTAGTACTTTTATTTTGGAGAATGCAGCTCTCTCCTGTCCTGTGAAACAATGCTTCTCTTCTGCCATTCTCATGGAGATGTGGTGCAATGATATCACTTGCTAGCGCGAGGGGCTGATGAATCACATTGTTGGTGTTCATGAATCACTTCTTTGCTACCAGCTTCTGCACTGGTCTTAATAAAATTTCCAAAACCGAAATTCATCATTTCAGAGATGTTTTACTTTTTTTTTTGAAGACACAATACTGCAATTATCTTGTTGCATAACGTACTGAACCCAAGCTCCGAGTGCATTGCAGAAGAGCTCTCCCAAACCTATTTGTGTAGCTGAAGGTATTGCCACCTCTCCAATCTATCTGTCCCTGGCAGTGGAGAGCTTGCTCACAGAAGGGCAGGGAGAGGGAGCGTGTTTGTCTGACAGGCTCTGGTGGGCAGTCCCATAACTTTAAGCTATGTTTAAAGCTCTGCTGTGGGTCTGATAACCTCTTGCATGGGAGCAGAAGCTCTCTGAGCTGTGACCGCTAGGTGTACCAAGGCTTTTCTGCTAGTTAAGAGCCTCCGATGTTTCATTGCCTGCCTAGGAAGTGAAACTGGTAGTTCATCTCCATCAGCTTCACACCTCAAGTGGTATAAAGATGGCAGGAAGCAGGAGTAAGTAGTTCTCCTGGAATTTCCTTGTCCTAGGTCAGAGTGGATGACAGGCTGTGTGGTTGAACTGAGACGATGTCAAAGGTCTTTGACACGCATCTTCCTATGCATTGGCACAGGGCTTTTTCCTGGAAAAAAAGGAGTTGCGCGTGCTGTGAATACGATCTTGTGAGGGTAAAGGCACTTGTGGTTTATTCTTGGAAAAGCCTGAGGCTGCTTTAGAATCATATTTATGACAACACTAATTTTCTGGCAACTGCCAGGTCATGGAATTGCATGAGAATCACTGAGGTGCCTTTGCCCATTGCCTCATTTGATGGGCCAGGCGTCCCTCAAACACAAAGATTCAACCCATCGACCCAACCAGGCACAGCATGTCCTCTGACGAGCCCGCTGCTGCCATCAGAGGGTATTTTCCTCTTGGGTTTTCTTGACCGTTAAGCCTTTCCCTTTTTCTGTGATACATTGCACGTTGCCAGGTGGTATTTGTAACACATTCAGTAGAAATTAAAAATGAAGCTTCTTTGGAGGAGGTCAGTGTGCCGTGCGGGACACGGCCTGCGTGTGGGCTGCATCTGACAGATTCCTGTCACTGTTATCCAACAGGCTTGTCAGAAATGACAGCACCTGCCTGTGGACGGCACTAGCGCAGTGATACCAGCCAAAATGGGAAGTGTTGACGGTATTATGTGCCCTGTGTGTTCATAGTCCCTCCCCACGATGAAAGACGCTGTGTACATGTTGGGATAGATAGTTGCATGTGTTAGGATAACGATGTCAGATACCATTCAGTTCTGAGCAGGTGAAATGTAATTATTATAATAGGAAACAAAAGATTGCTTGAGAGCTTTTCAGTTTTCAGGTGTGGAGGTAACCTGTCTAAAAGATTTCGCATTCCAGAATTAGTGCCGAGGATCAGATCTTCCTGACCCCATTGCTGGGAAGCTCTGTTCTCAAGTTTATAGCGTGCCTACATGCTGGAGATTTCCCCGTTTCATTTCTCTCTTGTGATGGATGGAATCACTTCAAATCTGGTTTGGGTTTTTTTTTTTTTTCCTATTGAAGGGTTATTTGACTTTTTCTGCCCCTGTTGTAGCCATTGGGGTGTTTCATGTATGTTATCAGCACTCTGTAGTGGAATGCTGGTTTGTGCCCAATAGGGATTCTCAAAATAGTCATTGCTTTGCCCTCTCTCTAAGCTTGTCTGCAGTCCAAGCTGCCTAATTTTCCATGTGGTCCACAGTCAGCCTCCCATTATAGATTATGTGCCCTTGTAACCCACAGCCGGATTTTTCTTGCTCTGTTCAACAGAACTACTGACTGTTGAATTTAGCAAATCAAGTTGGTGTTAGGAGAATACCTGTGAGAATTTCCTAGTTGCACGATTTGTATATATTTTGTAAATTTTTAATGCCGTTTGGTTTCCTGCTGCCCTGATCTCAAATTTGTGACCTTGGAAATCGGTTGATTCGAATGTAACTTTTTTCATTTGCAGTCCCTGGAGGATTATAATTGCAGCCTTGCTTTGTGCTGAATTAAGAAGCAGAGCCCAGCTAAAATTCCCAGACCAGAGGGTACAATATCTACGAGTAACCTTGGTGCCTTTTTAATGCTTTTTTCCTAAACAATATCTTTTTGCATTGGATGTGGTCAGTGTTTTTAGAAAAAAAAAGTTATTTATTAGATACCTATTAGAATTTAAGAAAATGGTGGGTCCTCTTCCCTGTTATGCACACACCTTCCCCTTCCGTGTGTCTTAGTGTTGTAAAATGATCATCTCTTTCCATTGTTATGGGAGACATTTAAATAGCACACCTTTTTATAGACAAAGGAAGGAGAAATCCAACAACTTTGTACTCTGCTGGTAGGAGCTCTCAGTCTAAGTGTGCAAAATTAGCAAATATGAAATGTAGGCCAACAGCTAAGGAGAAGAAAGGAGTAAAGTTATAGATGCTAAATAAAGACAAGATGAGATTGTTCAAAGAGTCAGGAGGAAGGACAGATGATGCTTCGCAAGAGAGACCCAATGATATGGGCCAGCTTTACTGCCATTGAATCTCTTATCCCAGATTCATTGAGATATGACATCCAAAGCCCTCCCAGGGAGAGAGTTTTTAGCTTAGAGGGCAGCATGCAATAGGGCTCAAAGCACAGAGAAGAAAAAGAGACATGCAAGAACAAAAGGAATAAGTAGAGGGAGCAAGAGAGTGGGAAAGGAGGAAGAAAAGCAGAGGGATTTGGAGCAGACTGGGACAGGGCTGTACGAATGTAGACCGGCGTCTTGAGCAAAGTCAAAGGGAGTTTTCCACAAAATAACAGTGGTCTCAAGCCCAGCACAAGAAGTTGAAGTTGACCCGAAAGTAAAGAGAGTTACAGCAGTTCTGCTGCGTGTTAGGTCTACCATTGGAATTTGAAGCTTTGCTTTGCCTTTGCAGTCCTCAGTCTTGCACAGTCCCATTACAGCAGTGGTGGGCAATGCAACTTTTAGTAAGACTGAGTTCCTGTCCTTGCACATCCGCACCGATCGTGTGCATTTTTAGGAAAGGCTGTCCCCAGAGTGAAGGTTAGTTGGTGGGATTAGCAATAGCAGCTTTTCAGAAAGCAGCTGAATTTGCTGTGGGTATGACCCAGTAACATTTTCCCCAGCCAAGCACTAGGACTGTGTGTGGAGAACTCTGATAAAATCTGGGGCAGCCGAAGAGCAGACAGGCTATTCTGGTACCTGCATGTCTGCCGGAGAAGGTGGAGGTGTACTTGTGTATCATGGGGAAATACTGGTACACAGTGAAACTTCTCAAAGAACTCTGATTAGAAGATGCAAATGGGTGCTTTAAAAAAAGTAATTTACTGAGAGAAGTAAAGCTATGAGGTTATCTTTCACCTTTGTAGGTTCTTTAATGGCTAAAAATTCAAAGTTAATGTAGAAGAAGTTGGAACATTGATTTGAGGCTTTTAAAGTCTCCCTGATCAATTTGTGGTGTTCTTCTGGAGGATGTGTCTTACTTCAAGCTAGTTAAATCCTCACTTAATTATTGTTACTGGTCAAATTAATTGCTATCTTTGTCAGACATCACAAACCCTCCACAAATGTGACTGTATTTACTTATGTGTTTTTATTTTTGGAAGGTGAAGATGTATAGAGAAGTAAAGGAACTTTGGTGGCAGTTTGTGGGAGTGAGGTATCAAAACTGTATTTTCAGCTCATCTTAGTGATGTACTTGAATCCATAGAATGTATCTGAACTTTTATAGGTATCTCAAGGTCTGCTCTTGTTCCACTTGTGTCTTTTCCTCTCTCTTCCCAACCATCATTTCAAAAATGTCAGAGGAACCACAATTGAGCATTTCTCCCATTCCCACCTGTGCTTTGGGATGTGAGAGAATGTCAGCACACTGAGACCCTGACTCCCTGTTGGATGCATCTGCATAATTTTATTAGGCAGTCCACTGCCCCTGTGATCAGCGTGAGAGCAGCTGATGATAGCATCACTGGGATATGGTACTGGGATGCTGATCAATTTTGTCTTTCAGAAGATTTAAAAAATTAGATTCATGGAACATCACTGTCACAAACCACAGGCTCACCATGAGGGCATTAGGGCAGCCGTGACAGCACAAAGTATCTTCGCCAGCAATCTTTCACCCTCTGACAAATCTTTTCTTCTTGAAGGTAACTGTGGGTGGTCTTCCTTTGTCTAATTTCTGTAAATTCGGGACATCACTTTCTAGTTATGCAGCTGATACTTGTGTTTATATGAATGGCTATTTAAAAAGAAAAGATCAGATGTTTGTTGTTTCATTTCAACATAAATCAAACTTTGTACTCACATAGCAATTCTAGTTTAGCCCCAGGAATAGCTTTAGTATTGCTAAGTGTCTGGAGAGTATTGACTACAGAGGCATGATTTTAAGCAGGCTATAATAGTTTCTACAGCTGTTAACAGTTCGCAGAAGAAAGGCAGTATTATTCATCGGTGTTTAAAATGTGCATGACTTGCATTGCACAGAAGTCAGATTGGGAGAATGTCAGAATTTTTTTTTCTGAAATTCTGCCAGGAAAGTCTTCAATAACTGGAGAAATTCTTTTCACTGGTGAAATCAACATGCAGCACATTGTGTTATTATAATTGCTTATAGCTCACCATGAAAGTTGTCTTTGTATGCGTGGATGTACGGCTTGTACTGTTTTGTTTTTATTTATTCTGCATTCTTTATTATAATGTTCTTTCCTTTTTTTCCAGATCAGAAAGATTGTTATTGAGCCTTCCACAAAGCTGAAATAATGCTGTGTGTTAAAAAAATGTTAACAATTTGAAGAAGTTATAAAAATTTATAAGTTGACTGAATACTTTGGAAATTTCTGCATATTTTAATATAAATAGGTAATGCAAATGTTTGTTCTTTGCATTTAGAGGTGAGTCTCTGTTTTCTAAAGGTCTTGTATATAAATTTCATTCTTACAATTACATTAGAACAAAACCAGTATTTTTTTTCAGATAGCATAATGTGAAAAATGTGTTCGCAAAAGACACAGAACACACATGGTTATGTCTGAATGTCATATAGTCATGAAATTTAACATAAATAGTATCGCTTGTTTGAGTGACTTCATTAAGTGCGTGTAGGGGACTGCCTGCTGCAGTCAGCTGAGGAACTTCCATTCAGTTCATGTGTCCTGGGTCGGCTCACGAAGAAAAAAGACTGTGCTCAGCTAATTAAGAAATGAGAGATGATTTCTCTATAGATATCACAAAGTTCCAGATTGCACTGGTAGAACTTGTGTAGAAATTCAGTCACATAAAATGAAAGAAGTCATGAAAGATGAGTTATTTCAGCTTAACTTGGTGTTTGAGATGCGTTCGAGCTTAATTGCAATTAAAATCATAAAACAACAAGAGAGTCCAAAAGAAAGGAAGGAAGAGTAGAAGTAGGTGCAGGCAAAGAGGTGAGTGACAGGATACTGGCAAATAAGCAAGGATGACAGTTTTAACAAAGACTAGTTGTCATCATGATCCACTGGAGGTGCTGGCTGGGTCAGTGCCTGAAAAGACAGGCATCAAGCTACTTTTTTTTGGGAGAGTGGAGAGGAGCAGTGGAAGTTTTGGGTGGTTATAAAGAGTAGAAAGGGTTTGATAGGTTTCCCTGAAGGAGAATGGATGTCTGATACTGCCTGGAAAGTATAGTAGCAACTAGGTGTGGACCTGAAGAGCTGCAGCTCTAGGGAGGTCTCCTGGATCGTGTGCTGTGTGCAGCTGCTGTGCTTTGCCTGTGCTACCGCAGTACCTCTTCCAGCTTAGTTTCCTCTGGAAGGAATCCAGTCTGCGTGCTTGGGGACTGTTCTGTGATGCAAAGCAAAGCATGGTAAGTTGGATGATTGAGGTGCTGCCTTCAAAAGCACATTGCTGCTCCAGACTTGAACGCTAATGTAGATGCACCCTGCCAAACTTCAGGGTGGGAGCGGTGACAGGGTCAGGGCAAAGGAAATACTCCAAAGGCACTAGTTCATGTGCTGGCAGCATATGGAACTGAGAGCAGTGAAAGCCCAAAGGATTACAGCACTTGAAGAAGTTACCAGGAACTGTAACGCAGGGTACACCCTCCAGGAAAGAGAAAGTGAGGATGGTTGATGCCAGGCTGTGTAAGTGTGTTTAAAAAAAAAACCACAACAAAAACCATGCAGTTCCTTGAAGATACATCTTAAAAGGAGGATTATGGAATGGTTCTCTCCAATGAAACAGTATTATCCAGTGAGTAAGTTCCCTCCAAAAGGGAAAAAAATGCCTTTTAGACATATGCAAGGTGACACTGAAGTTAACTAAAGCTTTGCATTGTCCGCCTTCTCCTCAGTATAAAGAACTCCTTGGTAAAGTTGGTACCTGTCTTAAGGTTACTCTATTTTAGCATTTCAGGATGGATTGCTTCCTGACATATTGCCCGTGAAATTTTGATAGGGCTAGAAGCACATTGTAACACCATCTCCATTAATAATTGTGCAAAACTAGTGCACAAGAGTGCCATGTTTTTGGTGAAGTTTGTGTAGATCTTTTTCTTAAGACATTTTGGAACATTCTCGCTGTGTTGAAAGGCTTCCTTGGTCATTGTGACCAGTGCTAAGAAATAACATTACTGCTAGCTGGTTGTTTGTTCTGTACAAAGCTGGTTATAATTTTCAAAGACTGCTTTCCAAATGAAATCAGTACAGTAAATGAACCCTTTAAAACTTGTACTCACAAAACTGAATTCAGTTCGGGAAACAGTGTTGATTCTTCAGTCTTTTGTGAGTCACTTCCACTGTGACATTCTCTGGAATCATTCATTTTTGAGTGTTAAAAAAAATGACTGCTTTTTAATGGGGAGTTATCATAGATTCAGAGGTATTTCCATGTTCCCTGTCAATGTGCCATTTCATACTGTATTTATTCTCACACATCCTGTTATCTAAAAGTACCATTTTACAGAGCGGAGGCATGGAGAGAAGAAATGATGTAGATAGGTCTGTGTAAGGAAACGTTGCAGAACTGATCTTGGGTTTCCTCAGCTTAGCATGTTTAGCTGCTGGACTATCTTTCCTCTTGTTTTGCAGCACAGATAAATTCCTTTCTTGCTGCGGCTCTTGGTTGTTCCAACCAGCATAGCCAGAAAGGCTGCTGCAGGTGTGGCGATCAGGTGAGTCTGAATATTATCAGAAAGCTGATGGGATTCTTAGCTATAGTGACAGGATTATGTCAAATAATGTGATGATTAGCTGAGACAAATGTGTTTGGTACCCAAGTATAGCACGTTTATATATGCCAGGTGTTCAAGACCAGGTTGGATGAGGTTATAAGCAACCGGATCTAGTGGGAGGTGTCCCTGCCCATGGCAGGGCAGTTGGAACTGAGTAAGCTTTAAGGTCCCTTCCACTGTGTGGAAAATAGGTTATTGTCAGGAACCGTTACCCTTGCTACAAGCAGTGGGCGTATACAACAGTATTGCTCTTGAACATTACTAAAATGATTTGCTAATAAGATTTTGGCTTATGAAAGACAATGAAATGCACAAGCAGAACACAAACTTCTCTACTAGATCTTGTCAGCAGCTACGAAGATAAATTTTAACACTGTTAGGATTTTCCAGGCCTCTTTCAAAATGACTGTGTTGCCTCACTAAATATGGTGATTGTTGTGTGTCTTTGTCCAAGAACAGTTTGCCTTAATTGCTTATTGCTTCTAAGTGGTATTTCCTTGGAAGCTCTCAGATTGTAAAGGCAATCCAAAGAAGTCTGAATGAATCTCTACTTAGAAATTGGCCATGTTCAATCTGTAAAATATGTAGATTTTTTTTTTTTTTGTCCTAGGGAAGGACAGAAGAGGGCAATAGGTGCAGGATGTGGAGAGAAGAAACAGTGCCATGACCTTACAGCATTTCTGCATGTTGAGTCAGGGAGTGACATTTAAACAATCCTTACTGCACCCAAATGAAAAACTATGATGTAGATCAAATTTCTGGCTGTGCTCAGAAAGAGGTGAAGAGGAAAAAGGTCAAGGCACCTATCTCTAGGTAGCCTTTCCTGTGCTTCAGATGTTCATGGAGCTTACAGCAAGCCAAATGGATCTTTGATGCCTTTTTCATTATTTTTTTTTAAAGTTATTGTTCTTTTTTTTCTTTCTATGAGGGAGTGAATGGCTCCGGACTTTCCATCTTTAGAGCTGGTGGTTTCCACACCACAGTGATTCAGCCAGCATGAACTCTTGACCAAATCCCAGTTCATTTCCTGGTTTTGTTTTTCTAAAATATTTTACATTTAGCAGGGCATAAAGGCCTCCCTACTGCGTGACAGCGTAGGGAGGAGAGCTGCGCTGGTTTTGCTGGTTAGCTCTCAAAGGACAATTCTCCATTACATCTGAAAATGTTGCAACTGAAACAACTGAAAAATAATCATTGAATTTTGACTAAAACTAAGACTAGATTCTTACATGCTTGTATTTTCCTGCACCTGGGTCAGGGCAATCCCCATTTTCGGTACATGATGGGGAATGACGTGATTGAGAGCAGCCCTGCAGAGAAGGACTTGGAGGTGCTGGTCGATGAGAAGCTTGACATGAGCCGGCAATGTGTGCTCGCAGCCCAGAAGGCCAACTGTGTCCTGGGCTGCATAAAAAGAAGCGTGGCCAGCAGATCGAGGGAGGGGATTCTGCCCCTCTGTTCCTCTCTTGTGAGACCTCACCTGGAATAGTGTCCGGTTCTGGATTCCTCAAGAAGGATGTGGAGCTGTTGAAACGGGTCCAGAGGAGGGCTACAAAGGTGGTCAGAAGGCTGGAGCACCTTCCCTACGAGGACAGGCTGAGAGAGTTGGGCTTCTTAAGCCTGGAGAAGAGAAGTCTAAGAGGAGACCTTATAGTGACCTTCCAGTACCTGAAGGGGCTACAGGAAAGGTGGAGAGGGACTATTCGTAAAGGCTTGTGGGGATAGGACCAGGGGAAGCAGGCATAAACCGGAGAGGGGCAGATTGAGACTGGACATTAGGAAGAGCTTCTTCACCATGAGAGTGGTGAGACACTGGAACAGGTTGCCAAGGGAAGCTGTGGCTGCCCCATCCCTGGAGGTGTTCAAGGCCAGGTTGGATGGGCCTTGGGCAGCCTGATTTAGTGGGATGTCCCTGCCCATGGCAGGGGGGTTGGAACTAGATGATCTTTAAGGTCCGTTCCAACCCTAACTATTCTATGATTCTATGTCTCTGGCTGTTTTTGATACTGTGTTTATGTGGAATTTCCTTAGAGGTTTAATAAGGCCTGATTTTTATTTGAGAATCATGCCCTGCCTGAAATGTTCTAAGGTTTAAGCCGCGTGTTATTGCATAGGAAACTCATTCACATTTGTTTAGTTGCTAGATAAGTAGATTAGTATTGACAATAATTTCAGGGGATAGTAGGTTGTTAAATTAACATAAAGGGCCTTGTTCCTTTGCCTTGCTGGGTGTTTTTTGATAACTGAATTCTCTGGGGTGCTCTTTTTAGGTAATATGCTGCTGGTTATCACCATTATTGTTTAAGTTGTAGGCTCAGTAAGGACTTAGAGCAGCTTGGCTCTGGAGATTTGAACACTGAGAGGGAGATGGTAGACAGGAAATCTATAGCCTGGGAAAATTACAAACGAAAGAAATTAGACCCTGGAAATTAAGAACATAAAATGTTCTTTCAAAAGTTCATACATTCATATAGACACATTATCCCGATGATACATCATATGTGTAAACAAAATATTGCTGTAGTAAGTTTGAGACTTAAGGTGGAAATCTAGTACAGTTTACCTCTGTGAAAACACACCATTACTCCCTTCACACCCTGTGTCTCCTTGTTGTTCAGCAGAGAGAAGTATTGGCGTGTACAAGGTTATTTCAGAATCCTCTTCATGCAATGACCCCTGTTGTCTGCTTTCTTTTTCACACCGCTTTCCTATATCTCCATAATTTTTTCCCTGTACTCCAGGACTTTGTTGTCTGTCTCAGGTTCTGCATGGGTTGCCTGAGGTAAGCTAGTTGCAGGGGGCTTCCTTCTTTTCAAAGAATAGTCCTTTAAAATTGGTACAGGACATCCAGAACGCAAAGACAGAGATGTATGGGTACGTTAATAACATTATAGTTGATTAAGAAATATTCAAGTTACCAAGTGTTCAGAACCCGCAAAGTGTCTGAACTAAGGTTGTTTTTGTAGTAGAAGTTCAGCCTTGTTTTGCATAAGTGCAATGAGACAAGGTTTCATAACATGATCATGTAGGCTGTTCTTTTACTTTTCAGTACAGCCTTTGAGTAGAGCAGCCACCGCTACGTGCACCCTGACTTGAAGAGTGACTCTCTGCCCAACTCCCCATGGCATTAATACTGTGTCATCTTGGTTGTGCATGACATTGAGTCTGGTCATAGGTGACATATTGCATGTGGAGCCCATGGGGGAGCAGGGAAGTGTCCTTGCTGCTGCGCCTTTGGAATCGTGGTAGATTGTATTGCTGAAGTGAGTGATATAAGATCAGCATAACATCCGATCATCTCTGAAACCTCAGATTTTCACTATCTCCTATATGGATATATGGTTTTCTTCTTGAACAGGCAAGATGAAAAGAGAAATTTCAGCTAAGCAAATAATTCACACAGAAGGTTGTTTTTTTTTTTCCAGAGTATCCAAACTTCTCTTCTACTTGCATCATTTGATGATGCAACTGTTGTTCTCTGGTAGTTAACGTACCTTTCAAAATTTCTGCTACTTTTCTAACACTGTGGATTGAAGTGAAACAGTGTTTTTGTGAGCTACAGTTAATCGTGGTGTTGGTTTGGTGCAGTTTGGGTGCTCTTATTGTATTGTTGGTGCTTTCCGTTTGGATGAAAGCACAGACACAAAATAAATACTCTTGAGATAATATAAACTTCACTTTCCCTGAAGATTTCTCTGTGAAGCTCAGATGCTGGCTTTCCTTAAGTGCATTTGCTGGTACAACTCAGTTGCACAAAAGTTGGCACAAAGAAAAGCCTGAGGTGATAGAATGGAGGGAATGCATAAACCTTAGCTCTTAAAGGCTTCTGAGCTCGTCCTGTATACGGAGATGTTCATTGTGCAGAATCTTCGTGCTTATCAAAGACGAAATTTATGCTTAGGGTAGTGCTGGAAGGATCGCTACTTCGCTGCTTTTTCAGTTTTGTACCTCTTATGACATGGTTCCTGTTCTTCAGATTGAAATTACCTGCTCCAGCAGATACGGACAGTATGGAATGCTGTAGTGTTTGTGATGACTGTTGCAGCTGGTTCTTTCTGCTGATATCAAAAGACAGTTTATGCCTTTTTGCTTTCCTCATTGATCTTAGGACTCAAACTTCTAAGTGTTAACAGACTTTCTTTTTAAAGCTTTGAAAAATCAGGGATTTCATTGAAGAACAGTGTTTCGAGCTACTTTTGAGAAACCTGATGTTTGCATCAGGTGGCAGAGGATATTACTAAATTGAGTTATTGAGAAGGATCCCTCAGGGTACAGTGCTGTCACTGTGTTAGAACGGTACAGCCAGAGGTGGGACTCAGCTGATGCTGTTGCACTGAGTGCCTGAGTCGGCACAGCAAAACAACACAGGCAGCTGTTAAAGAAGTCCAGATTAGCCAGATTAAAAGTCCCTGATTAGTCAAGGTGTAAACTTTACTCTGTTACAGCCTCACTGTGGCTTGCAGGGAGACAGCACAGGCCTTTTGTGGTTTAGGCTGCTCACTTAAGCCTGCTGAAGACCAAACTGCCTAGCTTGAGGACCTTGATGAAGCTGTGACAATTCTAGCTGCTTCCTCAGTCTCCTGCTGAAGGCCTCTGGCCTCCCATTCAGCTACACGTCAAAGCATCCCTCAGCCAAGAAAGTGTGAATAGTCTTGCCTGGTTCCTTAGCATTTGTGTGCATACAGTTAGCTTTTATATTTCTGAAGGAGGTTTCAAAAGGCATTCATTAACCCAAGGATCCAGTGCTTTAAGGGAACAGGTGAGGTGTGAAGGGACAGGACATGGTTAGGTTGGTTTAGAGGCAAGGAACTGGTAGGAGGAGACGTCTTTGCACCAGGACAGTCTTACTGCTTCCTCTTGAGGGTGAGAGGAGAGTAGGTAAGGAGAACATGGACTTCCAGATGTGGGACATGGGGTGGGGAAGGGAAGAACCAGGGGCCGAGGCATGGAAATCTGGCATGAATCTGGGATGGGGCTAGGAGTTTCAAAGATGTTTCTTGAAGTGGAGAGATGTTGAGAGCAGTGGGAGTCAATGGAGAAAAGAAGGGCACCATGAACTTGCAAGACTGCAATACAGTATATAACATCAGGTAGCCACTTACCGCAAGCAATAGAGAAATTCCTGTGTGGGTCTGCAGTTTTGAAAACATCTATTTATTTTGTATGCCTCCATGATTAGGAGACCAATTTAGGGCTTATCTACGTGGGGAAATCCCTGCAAAATAGGCTAGGGTATGAATTTACAGCCTACTTAAAGACCCAGCAGTAAATGCAGTGTAAATTCACACTTCAGCTTACTTCACAGGAACTCCCCCGCAGAAACAAACCCTCAGAGTCACCTCTGTACCACAGTCTGGTACTAAAAGTGAGTGGAAGCTTCTCAAAATGTGGGCCTCCAATTCCATTTTTATATCTGGGTTTTTCTGTCTCCTGGGACTTTTTGCAGCTGCTATAAATCACTGTTGCTTTGCTGAGTCTGGAGAAGCTGAGCCGCTTTACAACGCTCAGGATTTGACCCTTTGCCTCAAGTAACCTTTTATTATCAATTAGCCATAGGGTATTTTCCTTTTTACTGGCTTCAGTGTTAAGCTTGTTCATTCACTCCCACCACTGCTGATAGCTTTTTTTCTTCTTTCTTTCTTTCTTCCTTTTCTTCCCCCCCCTCACTGTGAATTTGTGTTGTGTCTTTCCTCCCATGTAATTTCCTAATAGTGAACTAGTGACAGAGTGGGCTGCTGGTATTTCATCTTGTGGCTGGAGAGGTCAGGCTGTTTCTTTTACAGACAAACACTCCATTACAGTAAACTCACAGAAAGTTTCCTTTTCAACCTGAAAGGAGAAGGAAACGGACTCTCCACCAATGGGCTGTCAAGAATTATTTCTGTGAGCTGAGCCTACGCTAGAGGCCAGTTTGGTAATGTTCTGTGTAGAGGACGGGAAAAAAGAAAAAAAAAAAAAAAAAGAGGAAGATGTACCCTTTCTTCTGTCTCTTTTTGCTGAGATTTGGCTTGAGTCTCAATTCCTTATCAAATTAGAGTCCCACAGTGAAAGCACCAACTCTTTGCACTGCCTTACAGAAGTAATGATCTTTGCTGATGTCCAGCTAAAAGATGATAAGGATTTAAACCTTCAAAGTTCTCTGGCTGCTTCTGTTTAGGACAACTTGCTTTTGGGCAGGAAGAACTTGGTAATGAAGCAAATGTATAGCAGGATACGTTTCTTGCTGTACTCTAAAGCAAGACTAAAACCACTGCTCCTGTCTACTTGATGGCACTTTAATTTAAATTTATTAGACTGCCTCCGGGTATACACAGGAGTCTAATCCTGTAATCTGTGTTGAGGTTGTTTGTACCCAGTATTGCAGTGTTGCCTGTGCATGGAATAATTTGA
Source organism: Cuculus canorus (assembly GCF_017976375.1). NCBI lineage: Eukaryota > Metazoa > Chordata > Aves > Cuculiformes > Cuculidae > Cuculus > Cuculus canorus. Next base: position 9,274,891 of record NC_071407.1, read on the forward strand.
CTTAAAATGTGCTCGGTGCTTCTCAGGGAAGAGGGAAACCCAACAGAGTATTGTCTTACTGTTCATCACTTGGACTTAGGTAGTTACCCTTTATTAGAAATACATGAATAAAACCAATCTAAGCGTTGAAGGAACAGGTGCTGCAAGATAATAGATAATTATGTTGCAAACTTGAGGAAGTATTATAAATCAAGAAATTTTTAAGAGTTTTAATTCTTCTTTCTGCCTAATTACTTGATTTGTGGCACCAGTTTCCTTAAATTTGTTTCTGTGGTAACTTGAGTAATTTTATGCTTCTCCCTTCTACAGAATATCCAGTATTGATTTACCGATTTCCTCGTTAAATGCAGTCAAAAATCTCATTTGCTAAATTAAGAAACCAATAACATGGAATGAAAACATGCACTACTTTGCATTGCCTGAGCTCTGTGATTTGTTGACTTTGATGCATGCTGTCAATTGTTAAAATACATGTTTATATTGAATATATATTTTCTTTTCCCTACCTATTTTTTTCCTATAGGTATTATATCTACATGAAAAATTAGGTTGAAAGGTAGTTAAAAGTTTGGTTAATTCAAGTGTGGGAGCATATTGTCAATTGAAAAATGTTATATTTGAAACATTACTTTGTAGTTAAAGCTATTCTGTTAGTTGAATAGTAGTTAAAGCTATTCTGTTATGTGAATGAACATTGCAAGGTCAAATGTGGACCAAGTGAAAAGGAAGTCCATTGATGTGTTTGCACACATTGGTGCTGGGTGAATGTTGTGTACACTTGATATTCTTCTCCATCTTTCATACACTGATTTTTATTCTTTATTAAATACTTGTAGGGAAGAGACAATGTTCTCCTGATGCCTTGACTTGAGGTGTATCTGTCCATAGCATGTACAGAACTTGGTCTAGACAGCTTGGTTAATTTATAAGCTTTGGAAATAAAATCCTACAAAGACATGTACAGGACAAACTGCTGTAAGAAATACTCTTTAAAGTGTTCAATTTACGTTGCATAATAGGCATATTTCAGTCGGTAGCATACACTTGAATATGACTGAACTTTTAAAGGCTGGTTGATAAGGGATGTTCTCCTAAGCTTGGGGGAGGTTGGTGGAGCAGTCACTGCCTGGCTGCCTGATGCTGTGTGCTGACTCAAACAGAAAGCCTTTTTCTTTCCAACTGTAGCTGGCATTTGCTGTTCTGCCTCAGCCACAGGGGAGGTACAAGCCCAGCCAGATCAGCATTTCACTGTCGTTGCTGTCTCCATGCCAAATCCATGTTTAAAGACATCTCAATTACTCTTTCCCATTTAAAAAGAATAGTTAGATTTTTTTTCAGAGGGAGAACAAGCTACAAGTCATTTTTCAACGATGTGTTAAATGAAGAATGAAGTGTATCTCTTGCAGTTTTCACACCTATAAGAAACGTTTTCAGAGCCAGACTGTGCCTTATTTCATCTAGCTACCTGCTTTATGTGTTTAGAATGAACATGCATAAAATGCTGTTCGCTCTCAGGAGAGGCCATGTCACATCACACAGCATTTTCAGAGCCAGTTGAATTTGATCCAGTCCCTGGACCTATTCCAGGGGGCTTGAACTGCCCTCTCATAAGCATCGCAGAAACTTCCAAGACCACTAGACCATGAGGCTACTGTGTGCAAATCTTGTACCTTTGTCTAATATTGTAGATCCTTTGGGTCATTTCTGCTTGCTGGCAAAGCTGCTATTGCAGAGAGAAACCCTGCAGCCCACCCTGCCTGGTATTTCCCTGCAAGACCTTTCAAACCAGCAGAAGAGAGTCCAGCTGCTTTCACACGGGCAGGAGATTGTTCTTCCCTTCCACAGCCCCACCTACACACCTCAGGCCCAGGAAGAGTCTCTACAGAAGGGTTAAAAGTACGGCAGAAGGCAAGTCAAGAAATTAAATCAAACCTGTGTTGAAAGGGCAGGGTTACAGGTGTTTTTCTGGACAGAAAGTTTCATGCAGTATACTAAGATCATGCAGAAGGAATCTCATGACCTGGTTTCCAAGCCCTTAGGCCAACAGCTACTTTTCTTCTTCTTTGTTTGAAAACACATACAGTGTGTGATTTGGCAGTGGTCTTCCTTCCGGGCACATTTGATACATGTCTACAAACAAGTAGGCTGTGGCACACTTGAGTTTCATGTGGAACAGCAGTTGACTTCTACAAGAACTACCTTTTGAGTTATTGTTATTAATATTGTGTTGTTTGATTACTGATTTCACAATAGTTTTATATGGTTATTTGGTCAAGAGTCCACAGTCTGAGTTCCTTTTTCTATTGTCTTGACCATTGAACTCATTCAAAAGTAAAAGACCATTCCAGTGGGATATATATTTTGTGTTACCTGAGCTGTCTAAAGGCTGGGGATCGAGTCTAAGCAAAGTGTATGAGCACTCTCCTCATTGAAGATAGCCAGAGTGATTCATCAAGTGATACTGATTGTCTCTGCTGGTGGTGGAGAGAGCCAGGGTTAGCCTAGACTAGGCATTAACTTTAGGCTGAAGAGGTGTGCTATTCTTGCTCACAGCCAGAGAAATGTGAATTTAATTTCCAATTAGCAGTATTTACATGCAAATGAACATAAATAGAACCTGGAGTGTTGTATGTGTGCAAAGGCAGCTGTTGCCCACAGACAGATCGATGTGTTGCAGATGTTTGTGCGTACTATATATACCCAGGGCTCCTCTTTGCCACATCTTCAGTGAGCATCCCTTGCATGACAAGACACAGACAGATCTTCCCTTTTGCTGATTCTGCAAGGGCAGCTCTGACTTCTGGCATGAGGCACATAGACAGCTATGGTGGAAATACATTAAAATCTAATAGAAAGAGGAATGAGATAATCTGTCAGAAACTTCACTCCTGGTTTCCTCACGCCAGCAGTTTATCTAGGTCAGTTAGAGGCTGGAGCTTTCTTCACTGAAGCACTTTTGAAGCACTGAGAAAGACAGAGGTGTACTGGTATTAAGATGCTCTGCACTGAAAGCTTGTTCCCCTTCCTATGGGACACATCAACACTTTTAAGATCAGTGTTGCTTTATTCATACCAGACAACGCAGGAACCACATCAGAGTTAGAGACCTTTTATGTTGCCAGCATGGTGCAGATACACATTTGAACACTGGAATATATTTAAAAACGTATCTTTACAGGTTATGGACGGTCTGTCTTTCTTTGGGAAAAAGAGGATTGCTGTGAGTCTTAATCCACTGTGGTCAAGTTATCTTCCATAAACTGTAAAGATATATTCTCTTCCAAAAATGGTATCTAAAACTTCTTGATTTGTCTTTCACATAGTGAAAGAATGAAACTGGATTCAGTACAGCTGTCTGTACTGTTGAAAGGTAAAGTCTAGCAACAACTGCAGTGCACAGTAACCATTCCAGTTGTCCCTCTTCCTCATGCTTTTATGCAGATACAGATACGGTCCTAAATTACCTGATTTATCTAGGTCAGGCATGCCTTAGTTCATTCTTTCTAGTGCTGGCATTCAAATCTAAGACTGCTTCTGGAGATAATCTGAATTATTTCATAATTATGACAAATCCTGGGGAGGTATCTCAGTGTTTACAGAGGAGTATCTTGCTATATTATACTCCAGATTTATCAACATAGACAAATCTCTTTTTGGTATATTATAGTTAATCCACCCCCTCCCTGGGCAGCTGTTCCAGTGCCCAATGACCCTTTCTGTGAAAAATTTTTCCTGATGTCCAGCCTGAACGTCCCCTGGCGGAGCTTGAGGCCATTGCCCCTTGTCCTGTCCTCAGTCACTTGAGAGAAGAGCCCAGCTCCATCCTCTCCACAACCTCCTTTCAGGGAGTTGTAGAGAGTAATAAGGTCTCCCCTCAATCTCCTCTTCTCCAGGCTAATGCTCCAGGTGATGCTTCACTATCAACTTTTTGGGAGGTTTTCCTTTTGTGTGCACTTTTCCAAATATCATTTACCACTTCTCATGCTTTTCCTGTTATTCTCACTGATGTGTAGTCATGTCATCATATATGACAACTCGTTCCTCTGTTACCATCATTGTTAACTGGTATCTCATCTCAGTCACCTTAAGCTGCGGAGGCTAATGGCATCAGGCTGTACAAATGCTTACTGTGTAGCATTTTCTGCTCCCATTTCCTTTCTTGGTCATGTGTTGATCAGGCACGGACAAGAGAAGGAAAATGAAGAAGTTAAATGAGATCAAAGTCTCTCTTTTGAAACCTGCACAGAGGGTAATTGCTCTCTCCTAGACCAGGGGCAGAAAATAGCAGTTTGTGTCACTTTATGTGATGATGATTGCAATAAGAATGGGAAATAGTACACTTCCCTTGTGTCATTTGCAGCTTCAAGAGTAGAGGAATGATAATTTTGGTTCCTTGCCCTCAGATTGAGGAGTGGATGACTAATGTCATTGTGACTGGTGCCATCTAATTGGCTTAAAAAACTTTTCTGATTGTTCTCATGATTAGTATCACTTCCCATCATGTGCAAGCCTTTGGAAGGCAAAGGCCTCCTTTTGAACTGTCATGGTATGGAGAAGAAGCAAAAGTGCTGGATTCCTGAAGCAATTCAATGTATACAAAGTATGTATGAATCAGTATTCTGATCTTCTTGTGCAGCAACTCATGATGACTGATCTATTTCTACAGTTTCTAATTATATTATGTTAAAAAATAGTGGCTGTGGAAGTGACTTTTATGCAAAGTTTCTGTGAAGTTGTGATTTAAGAAGGACTCACCAGGAAGGTCTAACTGAACTATTTTGTTTTGAATCACTTTGATCCATTGCAAAACAGTTTGTTGATCTGGATTGCTGTGTGTTACTTAATATTTCCGAGCCATCTGCCTGAACTGCTGTGGGATTTTTGCAACAGGTAGCATTGTATTCTGATTATTTCTTACAGCCACCCCTACCTCTGCATTACCTAACCAAGGGGGCATTACAGTTTCCCTTTTTACCTACTATAGTGCTGGATCATGGGAAAAATCTTGGTCAGAGATCCTTGCTCTGTATTGATGACTCAAACTCTTTGATGTCAAACTGGGTCAAACTAAAATATTTTACTTTGTTTCAACTCACTGAAATGAAATGTTTCAATTCAGAAATACCAAACCATTTCATTTTTTTCATCAAAAGTGTGGAAATAAAGTATTTGGCACTTGCTAATATCAGATCTTAAAGGTAAGGCTATGAATTTCTCAGGTGCTGTTGACAGAAGATCCTCCCTCCCGCATGACAGCAGATGTTCTTACAGAGGCCTGTTAGGGGGAGGTGGCACTTAGGTGATGAAGAATCATAGAATAGTTAGGGTTGGAAGGGACCTCACAGCCCATCCATTTCCAACCCCCCTGTGATGGGCAGGGACACCTCCCACCAGATCAGGCTGCCCAAAGCCCATCCAACCTGGCCTTGAACTCCATAGTCCATCACATCACACCATACACCAGCCTAACGAGAAGAGGGCTTTATGCTCAGTTCAAAAGATGCCAGTGCAAAAGTTACCTAGGTAGATAAAAATTAAGAAACACATAGAAGAAAAACATTGGTAAGTTTAAAAGAGCAAATATTACAGTAGCACATTTAGAAGTTTAAGAGGGCAATGTTGATATAACAGGAAAAACCAAAAAAGAAAGGATCTGAAGTTGTAGCATAGAATCAAGTCAAACACCTAACAGGCACATTAGAGATTTCCTGGGATAAGTCACAGAACTGCAGCTCATTTTGGAAGGACAAGCTTGGAGAAATGGAGAAGCATTACCCATGCTTGTTCTGAAGGTGTGGAATAAATGAGGGACAGACTTGTCTGAGTGAAGTTAGAAAGAGGGAAAGAACAGACCCTCTTTGACAGCCTGGTGTAGTTTAAGCCACCTTCCCCAGGAGGAGTGAAAAGATGGTTTTGAGCGATTCTGGGAAGCGTTTAGTAGCCGAGCCTCAGTGGCAATGGATACTTTATTGGAATATAGTTTGGAAAGGCAATATGGTGAAAAACCTCAGTGTATTGCTATCTTGGGATATGTTGGGGCAACTCAGTTTCTTCTGTGGAAGTTATTAAGGAGTTATTTTAGTTAGTTGAATCTTGCGAAGGAGGGCTTGCCTGTGGGTTTAAAGAAGGGAATGTTTTCATTAGAACCTGAAAATGAGAATCCACTTAAGAAAGAGGTTTGGATTCATGGACAGGTAGTGGAATAAGAGTATCAGACAGTCTGTACAGACCTAGATTTTAAAATCATTAAAAAATATAATTTCCAAAAGTAATTACTATTAAAGTAATGCAATTTCCCAGTTTACAGGTCAGCTAACTAAGGCAAAAAGAGTGAGCAGTAGATATGCAGATATTCTTTTAATCTTGGTGTATCTCTTGATCTCGTCTTTCAACATCATCCTTCGTTATATTATCTGACTGGGTTACCAGTCAAAATCTGGGTATTAAGACTGGGTAATTTGACCCAAAGTTGTCTGGTTGGACAAATATCCCAATGAGGTGATAAAGTAAAGAGGTGAGGCTCAATGATTAGGAAAAATGTTCTAAATGCATGAGTGGTAAAATCACAGCACAGATTACTTAGGGAGAAATAATTCTTGACTGAATTTTTGCAAGAACAAGGAGGACAAATATTTTCAGAGATGTTCTGAATAATAATTCTGAATATTCTGCCTTGGATGAAGGAGAGAGATTAAATAATCCCTCCTCATTCCCTCTAGGTATGGATTTTTAAGTTTCTTTTAAGTGGGCACTTTGTGGACTTTTAAAATCCCTGCTTCTCAGGCAGAGTTTGGACAAGGATAAACTTTGTATTAAGGGAATTTTCCTCAGGGGTACATACACGTATGGCTTTTGGTTGTACTGAAAAGAGTTATTCTTTACCTGTTTTACAGACCTTTAGACAAGGATGCCCAACTTCCCAGGCTGAATTTCTGCACATCACACCAGCAAAAGCATTTCTGGAGGCTACAGCAGATTATCTGATTTTTTTTTTGTGTGTGTGTGTGAACCTGATTTTATTAGTTATATTCCAATGATGAGGAACAAAGGAAGGGCATCTGATGGAAGTGTGCAGTGGAAGCAGTTCAGGGTGCTTCTAGCAATCACATAGTTTTAATTGGGTAACAGATCATGAACTATATTTGTAAAGATTAGTCAGCAGTTTCAAAAAACAAAAATATTTGAGAAAAACGTGTCCTCCTGGAGACATCTGGCAAACAGATATAGAGCCAAAGTTCACTAATAATTGAGTGATTGCTTCTATGTCCTTCTCTGAGGTACCCATGCCAAACTGTTGCTGGCTTCAGCAGGTGGTGTGGTCAGCCTGAAGGAGAGTGTGGTCTCTTGGCCTGGCTCTGGCCTGAATTTGATCTGATTTGAATCTGATTTATTGGCTGTTTTAGACAAGCAGAGAGGAAAGACTGCCTTAACTGAGATGGTGCTTTAGCATTTCTCTTTCTACATTTTCTGTTCTCATCCTGTCTCTCTCATTGCTTCTTCGGCTCCCCTTAGAGCCAGGGATTTGCCATCCCTTTTTCTGGGTGGTGACCACGGAACCAATCTCTCTGCAAACCCTGGCTTGTAAGGGATAGCCATGAAACTTATCACCTTTAATTGCCCACCACTGCTTTCTTCCAGAGTACCCTGCCCTTGCTGCAGGGACAGCTGTTGCTTGTGAAGCAGAGGGTGATTTGAAATTATAAAATGGCAATAATTCTATGTGCTTTTATATTGAATTGCAGAAGTACTGATTTAATTGACTGCACGGATTTGCAATCGGCAGTTCAGCAGCTGCTCATGAGCCATCCTTGCAGGAGGGGAACCTCAGAGAGATGAGTGAGTTGGATGCTGAGAAATGGGAATGGGTGGATCTAGTCATCCCAAGAGAAATCAGCCCTGCTCGTGAGTCAAAGCCTGCAGTCTCTTGCCTGAGATAAAGGGAATCTCCCAAGGGCAGCTAATCTTACATGATCTCATCACTTGAGATCAAACATCACGATATTGGGTCAATAGGTATTTCTAAAAGTACATGCAAACCTCATTCAAATTCACATTTAGCTCTAGCCAAAACACAATCCCAATCACGATCCAAATAACCTCCTCCTCAGCCCACCTTCATTGCCGTTCTGTTTCAGTGGCAGATGCAGCACAAAAAAGATGCCTGAATGCTTAATTCAGAAATTTACTGTTTAAGGCATTACTTGTATGAACACCAGCGTAACGCATAGAATACCAATGCCCTAAATTTAGTAGTTTTGTCTGAGTCATTTTCACTATGTAGGAGGGCTGTGAAGACACTCCACAGAGTGGAGAAACTTGCTGATAGTGTCTGTCCAATGAGATTATTTTTTTTTAAAGTCAGAACACAACAGAGCTACAGATATGTTTGTGAGTAAAATGCAGTTTTGTTGCAGACTTCAGTGCAGGAAAGGGGTGGTGTTGCCCTCCGCCCACTTCAAAAGTCAAGTTTGACTGATATGTATCTCTGATACTGAAATAGATATTTAACTATTCATGACAGCAACACACAGACGGAGGTAAACACTCTGGCCGTATGATTTGGAGGGACATGATGTGGTGTAATCTGCAGATTTGTCTGTGCAATTACATCTTATTTTCAGATCTCTAGCAACAGCAGCTGAGTTGTTACAATCCTACAGGGTACCAAGCAGCAGCCAAAAGCTTTTCCTGGTCTTACTCACAGAGGGACAAAATGTAGTCCAGCTGAATACCAGGTGACTGTCACAGGTGACTGTCACTGGAGAAGTTATTCAGTGGGGTAAGAATATACGCACGGTTTTTGAAATAGATGTGGGCACAAGTAATTAGTTGTGGATGTGAAGGAGGCATTTAGGCTTGTTGTTCTAAACTGGTAACGCTTACCTTCCCGTCAGTGTGTATTTTATTCTCACTCCATTAGCCTTGCTGCTTGAATGCAGCTGAAATCAAGTTTATATGAATGAATTTAGCGATTCCATCTTGGAGATTTTTCCTGGGACCCTGTGGAATAAAACTGCCCCTCTCCTCAAATGAAAACCTAACTTTGCTGCCTGAGTTTAGTCAGAGTTTGTCACGTATTTACGCTGAATGAAAGTTAGTTCTAGCTCAACCCCTGTGCTCTGGGTTTGGAGTGGACTTTTCATCAGGGAGAGCTGAAGCATCTTTTCATGTACTGTGTTCTGTCTGATATCAGCCATGGCAGATACGTAAACACGAGAGGACTTGATCCTATGGCCCTGATTCTCATGAGTGGTGCCACAGGGTTCAGGACTCTGCTCACACAAACTGCAGGATCAGTTGTAATGTGTTTAATGCCAATAAGATAACTGTTCCTAGAGAAACCCCAGTAAAATCAAAAGCTTCTTAACAGAAAAAGTAGTTAGCTGTTATCATAAACAGAGCAAAATGCCAAATAAAATCCTGCTCTACTATTTGTTCCCATGCAGGCATTTAGCTGCCTGGAAAAAACAGCCTTATAAACATGAAATTATATCCATGGTAACATGCAAGCCATGTTTAACTTTGCAGCATGTTAAAAGGTACTTTTATTATTTTTTTCTATTTTTTTTTTGTATTTTACTGCTGAGAATTACAATTCTGACTTTTAAGTCAGCTATATTAACCCCATCAGCCTCAGAGTTGTTGACCAGTAAGAATAAGGGCCAGAGTCACAGCTTCTTCCTCAGAACACTTGTTGCTAGATATTTCCAGAAGGTAGTATCATCGCTTAAATACACATTGTGTTTTCTTTATCCAGATTCCTTTAGCCAGAAAGATATGACAGGTTGTGATATCGGACTGCAGTCAAGTCCCACCTGTGCTATTCCACCCTTTATGAGTGAGCAGTGCTGGGGCTGTGCAGCTGTCACGGACATCCCCTTTTTGGGTAAGTACCGGATTCAAGGAGCGTCGTTTGTGGTATGTCATCCTAAACGCAGCTCAGGTGCCATTTAGTGACTCCTGTATCATGTTAGAAAGCAGATATTGCTTACAGAGCTGGAGAGCAGCTGGAGTAGGGAGTAGATTGAATTAGTGTCTGGGCTGGAAAGCATATCGGGAAAAGTAACTGGAAGATCTCAACTTGGAGCGAGAGCTGAAGCTGAAAACTGCAGATGGTTTTCTTGTATGTATGATAATGTCAAACCCAAAAAAGGGAGTTTTCACACTCTGTTGTCTGTTTAGTGCAAAGCGAAAATTATGTACTGGAAAATGGAGCCCTGTGTCTGGAGAAAACAGCTATGCCTGTGCCTGCATAATGCGATGTAGGGCTCTGCGGAAGTTGGGCTTGACTGTTTTTTGCAGAGGTCTCTGAATCCTTGAGCTCTGTTTGCTGTGGAGTGGGATGTGTCCTTAGTAGCTTTCATCTATTAGCACCTGTGTGATAATGCTACTCTGAGTGAATTGTGCTAGGAATAGCTTCTAAAAACCAGAAATTTCATCTACAGGGGCAGCAGAACAGCCCATGCTGGACGTGAGGGAAGCAGCAGAGGTCACAGCAGCTACAGCTGGATCCTTCAAAGCATGGCAGAAAAGAACAGCGTGTTCTGGTAGCTGCTGTCAGGTGTATGTCTTGAAGCAAAGGGGCTGGTGGATGCAGTAGCTGGCTCTGAAGACAGCATCATCATCGAGGAATATACATATTTTTACTGTCTTTAGCTGTTCTTCAGGGTTCTGGGTTTGCATTAACTACCCAGAAGTGAGACAAATATGAGACAAGCTGCACTTCATGTAGAAATGTAAGAATACATGTACTAGCATGTATCTCTCTTAACAGAAAGGTGAATATAGTTCACAAACACAACCTGTCCCCTCACTTGGGTAGATTCTTTTTTCACTAACAATCAACAATGTTGTATAAGAGAGAACCCAACAGTTCTTCAGTTACTAGAGGTTCTTCAGTTACTAGAGGTACTGAAGAGGTCACTTTCTTCACACCAGTGTTCAGGCTGGGGAGGATGAGGAGTGTTTGAGATTCCTTGCCATTAAGTCGTTTGCTCACTGGTGTGAAGAAAGAGAAGAGCACCATGTAATACTGGAATAGCATCCTGTAATGGCCTGAGTCTGCAGTAACGTTTTACAGCCACTTCAGTGAGTTTCATCACCTTTGAAATACTTACCTTCAGATGCCTAAAATGAGAGCCTAGGAACCTGAAGTACCTAATTTGGGGAAGAAAATAGCTATCATTTATGGGATTTTTTTTCTGAAAGGGCTTTAGTGGTCCTTTCATAAAGAACTTAGGGTTCTACTTTGGATGGTGGTGTCCCTATAGAATCATAGAATGGTTTGGGTTGGAAGGGACCTTAAAGATCATCCAGTTCCAACCTCCCTGCCATGTGCAGGAACACCTCCCACTGAGTCAGGTTGCTCAAAGCTTCATTCAACCTGGCCTTGAACACCTCCAGGGATGGGACTTCCACAACTTCTCTGGGCAACCTGTTTCAGTGCCTCACCACCTTCACAACAGAAAATGTCTTCCTAATATCTAACATAAATCTCCTGTCTTTCAGCCTAAAACCATTACCTCTCTTCCTATCACTACACTCTCCAATAAAGGGTCCCTCCTCATGTTTCCTGTAGGCCCCTTGTAAGTATTGGAAGGCTGGTATGAAGTCTCTGGGGAACCTTCTCTTTTCTAGGCTGAACAAGCCCAACTCTCTCAGCCTGTCCTCAAAGAGGAGGTTCTCCAGCCCGCTGATCATCTTCTTGGCTTCCTCTGGACTCACTCTAAGAGACTGATGTCCTTCCTGCGTCGAGGACTCAGAAACGAACACAGTACTCCAGGTGAGGTCTCACAAGACCAGAGTAGAAGGGGAGAATCTCCTCCCTTGACCTGCAGGTCACATTTCTTTTGATGCAGCCCAGGATAAGGTTGGCTTTCTAGGTTGCAATTGCATATTGCTGGCACATGTTGAGCTTCTCATCCAACAGCACCCACAAGACCTTCTGTTCAGGGCTACTCTCAATCCATTCTCTGCACAGCCTGTATTTGTGCTTGGGATCACCCTCATCCAGGTGCAGGACCTTGAGTCACTTCAGCCAATAGAGGGGCCAATACAAAGCATATTTGTTGTATCAGACCTGTGGGTACTTTGGCCTTTGCTCTAGATCTCAGATCTAGTCATGCGACTGTTCTCCTTTCACAGGTTGATAATATCTTTAGACCTATCTGCTGGGTTCTTCCTACTTTCATCCTGAAAAGGTGTGTGGGAGAAGGTGGCCAGACATGTCAGTAGTGTAATGACCTTTTTAGTGATGGAGGCTCACTAGTGGGGTGTACTGGCAACACACTCCAGCAGTGGGTGCCTCTGTTTTGGCAAAGCTGTGGCTCCTACTAATTAATCTCATGGAAGCAGAAGGAAAGAAACAATAGCTGCAGAAATCTGAGACCAAAATGGATCCAATGTTATCCATGGGTTTTTACCCCTTCACGTTCTGATGTACATAGCCTTGCCTGCAAAAGCAAGTTGTGGGCATGTAGCTTGGATGCCTTCTGCTGCTTTCATTTCTGCTATAGGAAATCACGTTAAAAATGTCCTTGAGCACTGGCTAGGAGAACTGTGGCACCCACGTGGGCACACTGGGACTTAAAGACCTCATTAACTCAAGACTTTCCCATATCTTTAGCAGACCTCAGTGAAGACCTACAGCACCTGGATCCTGACCTCACGCCAAATGCCTCTGTCAAGCGTCAGTGAGGGGAATTTGATAGAATTTTCCTCATTCCACCATTCATTGTCCACTGGGCACTTAATTTCCTCTTGATGAGACAACAGGACCCACTTAAAGGCCATTTTTCCATGAGGTTAACTTCAGCTTACTGGTGACAACTATGGTGGGTGTCTATTGAACCAAGAGTGTCAAAGCCAACATCTAAAATGACCTTTAGGCTGTTTACTCAAAGCAGTAACAGACTCGCCCCCGACTTCCTGATAAGGGCCAACACTTATCAAGAAGTAAGAAGAGCAAGTGGCTAGATATGGAAATCATTGTGGGAGTGAGCCTAATTGAAAATGTACTGCATCATACAGAAGTAGTATTAATACACCAGTAACCTTTACCTCCTCTGTGGACTGTCTGTGTGGAAACTGAGCCAGGAGAATTACCAGGAATTGGGAAAAAAGAAATACATGTTAAAAGCCTGTTCCAAAGTAAATAGAAAACATTTTCTTAGGCAGACAGATGTGTATAATTTAACTCAAGTACCTCCCTGAGTCTGTGTCACATGCCCCATGGTCCTTTTTCCTAGCTATGCAGTAAAATGTCAGAAAGTGGTGATTTTCATTTCACTTAAGTAAACTTTTTAGAAAAGGAGTCCAAAGTAAGCTAAAGGATTAAGTACACACTACAAATTCAGTAAGCTGTTAACTTAGTAGCTAGATGTGCAGAAAGCCAAGTGCTAAATAGAAGCCAAGGAGTCTGCTTTCTGCTTTAATTTAGAAAGCTAAATTTAACTTTTTTAAAAAAAAGTTTCTACATAATTGTAAGACAAATATATACTTTTAAATATGGTTTAAGAGGTGTGTAAAATTTGAATGGATTTACCTCAGTAAGCTTTATTGTAGCATTTTGCCCTCTCAAACTAAGCTTGGTTTTAGCTAATATTTAATTGTTTCTGTTAAGAGCTTGCTTTTCTTTTAATTAATTTTTCTGTTCATTTGAGTCAGAATAGAAGCACTGTCTAATCCCACTTTTGTATTGTTAGAAAATGTCTAGACTGGCTAGCGTGAAGGTTTTCATCCTGGAAGGTTTTAGTAAGATCCTTCTCCGCTTGGTATATACGTCACATAAGTAAGTACTGAAACTGAAAGTTTCAGATGTGATACAACACCTAGTAATGAACTGTTTCAACTTTTCTTTTTTAAAAAAAGGAAAAGAAACACCATCTTTTGGCAGTATTTCCTCTCAAACCTCAGCGACTTGCTGATCTGCCGTGTAGATATGTACTGTGGTTGCAAAGTATCAAAACAGAACTAAGGATTTTTATATCTGCTCTTCCCACCCAGCCCTCACAGCTCCTTCCTCCTCCTCTGTCTGTCACGTAGTTTCTAAAGGCACTGGGGAGGCAGGAAGAGAAGGAACGCAGAACTGACCATTGGACAGATAAATCGACATGTAGTGCCAACAACTAAGCCTCATTTCTTTAGGAATGAAGCTTGAAAAGGCATTGACAATTAGAATGGATTGGGAATGTTTTATTTCTTGTGGAAAACTACGAAGTATTTTGGTGGGGGAAAAAAAAGCAAGGTAGACGTGTCTGTTTTCTGCATCAGAATCAGGAACCTGCCAGTCTCTAGGGCAAACAACCCATTCTCTTCCTCAAAGTCAGGGCTTTTTTAATGCGAATGATAATTTTCTGTCATCTTGTGCTGTTGTTGTACATCATGGGAACATCTGGCAATGCATGTTGTACGTGAAGTCCAGTTGCAGGAAGCGGTCCAGGAAGGATAATGACATCCAAGCCCTAAGTCCAGCACATCACTGAGATGTTCAATTTCTTCTCAAATTTTGAAAATGTCTTCGCGATTTTCTATGCAAAACAGGCACTTGGAGTGAAAAAGGTCATTTTGATAAAAATCCAACTTTACACTAAAATCAGTTCTCTTCAGCACCCTGTCCCAAAATCTGTTATGTTCACAGTGTTCCAGAACTGCCTTGCCATCTGTCAGAAGCATTTTTAGGTAACAAATTATTCAACCTAACTGTGCCCTATCTTTGCCACACCAGTTGTGCATGTCTTTGAAGTTCTTTGGGATAGAGAAGTCTGAGGTTCCTCAATGCCTGCAGAAATTCCCAGATGCCGAAGGGGGAACCCCTAGAGCCAGGAGACAGAAATATCCTGAGGACATGGGTGTTCGTGAAGCACCAGCCATCTCCTTAACAGAGATATCTTTACCTACTTCTGCAGAAAGCAAGTGTGTTCCAGCACGGAGGTAGCACTGTTTCAGAGAGGAGCGTATGTCTTGTTCTCCCTTTAAAATGGATCCTCTTTTGCATATTGTTTGTTCTGGTAGGAGGTGGGAGGTCACACTCAGACTCTGCCTGACAAGATCCAAATTCATATTATCCACCCCTAGTTACTGCCTAAAACATATGAAAAGTCCTCAGATAAAGGATTCATCTCTTCTAGCCATGTGTCCTAATCGCTGTGCTGAAGATTCAGCCCTTTTAGGATCAAAGCCTGAATTTTTTGTTGCATGATTTCAATGGGATTAGAGGGGAGTCCCCTCTCCAAAGCCCTGTGGTTAAGGGACCTTCTGAGGAGGTGAGACATGAGTGTGAACTGATGTATATATATCTTCTACTTCCCTTCAAGAGCATGATAGTTACTAGACTGTGGTATGAGAAGCAGGCAGTGTTGCCACTATCATATCAGTTACTCATCCTGGATTTTAAAAGAAAGTGGCCACAACCGAATTTGAGAGCCCAGCCAGCGCTGGATCGGTGTACTTGTAGCTCTACTGCCTCTAGTGTGGGAGGCAACCAAGCTTTTCTGGGTCAGGGCTTCAGTCTGGATGCGAGTTCACTCAAGTCTTTGAGGATGAGATGTAAATGTAACATGTGGCTATAAAATCTGTTAAATATTTTGTCATGAGACCACTAATGAATTTGATAGCCACCACATTCACCAGTTGTTAGAACAGATTTACCCATAATTTCTGAATCTAAGTGAATGGGACTTCACTCGTGGTTAATAGTTTGGGGTTTTTGAAAATGCACTTAAGTATCTTGCTGGACTGGGACTTTTAACAGTGTTATTTTGTCTCCTCAAGTCTCCTTCAAGATAAGGTTTTCTTGTATTCTGAAATGATGTGGCAGAAGGCAAAAAATAATCTTGTGACTCATTAGGAAATAAACAGAGACATAATTGCCATCTGTGTTTCAGTCCGTTTAATCTTTTCTCTCTCCAGTCATGGAAAAAAGTTCATAAAAAAAGTTGAGGTTTGGTTTTGTGATATTTTTGAGAGAAGCTGGCTTAAAAAAAATTACAGAAAAGAAAGGAAAAAAAAAAAAAAACCCAATACTGGCTCTATTCATTATCTTAGACAAAATGGATTAAATTTCTGACACCCTACTCATCAAATTCTGACCTTGATTTGACCCCATTGGATTTTTACTGTTTGATGTTCTCAAACGATTTGGTGACACTTTTCCTTAGCAGTGCAGTTAATTTTGAGTGTTAGATAGAGATCAATAGTCATAGCTTGAAATTGGCACCTTTGGAGGAAAAATATGTTGTGTGGCAGTAACATAGATTTGATAGTACTTCAGTTAAGAAAATGGTGTACTCTTTCATTATTGTTTTCAATGACAGTATCCAGAGTGTTATTTCATTCTCCTACCAAGCTTCTGACAGTCTCTTGTAATATCTTATCTATCAAAGAGTTTTCATTCCTCTCCTTTCATGCTTGGCTTCTGGAGTGGAACTTTATTTAAAAGGTCCCTGAAATTAGAAAGAATGACCGTGGCATTTCTGCTATCAAGCTGGTCAGTAAGAAATAAAGCCCCTTACTTTTAGACTTGCATCTGGCCTCCTGCTTGCCCCCACTGCAATCTTGTTTAATGTTCTGGCCGTAAAATGGAGGCGTAGCTGTCAGGAAGAAGTAAGTGGCCTGTTGGATAAGGTCTAATCTTCTCACAGGTAGCTGGGCTTTGCATATTGGCATTAAGAGGTAGGATGGGAACACCATCCCTACTGTTGTCCATATGGAAGTACCCCGTGCCTTGCTGTGAGACCACTGTGGAAAGGGAGGGGTAGGTCTCGGTCTACAAGGGATGGTTGTTCCTCCGAATCTGACAGGTGGTTGGAAATATCTTTTTGACCATATTCTATTAAATTACAAGCATGGAGACAGGGAATAAAATGCAGATAAGTCCAGGAGAGGAGAGGCTTTGGAGAGAGGCGCTTGGGAGAGAGATATCATGACAGTCTCAGGTACATGGAAATGTCATCCATGGCTTGTTCTGCCTTTGTACGAAGGAATCCAGCCTTTGGACACAGATGGATAAGGAACCTGGCTGCAGTGGTCTGCTGCTCCTGGGGGTTTTTGATTTCCTAGGAAAATTGTCAGTTCTTCCTAGCCAGAATTTACAGCCTCTCTATGCAAATACAGACTGCAGGGAAAATAAGAGGGCAACCAGGTCCCATTTCCAAAAGATTACAGCATCTTTGAGCAGTCACCTCAGCATAGATGGCTCTGAACGGAAGCAGATGTGGCAAGTGCATTATAATGCTTTTCATGAAGAAGCGAGGACTTTTGTAACAGGGACAGGCTTCCGAAAATGGTAATATTTTCCTGTCTGCTTTCTTTACTCTTCAGTTTTTCTGGAGAGCATGTGCAGACAAAATTGGGAAGAAATATTTCTCTGTGACTTAATGGCTGTTTAGCAGAGGAGCAATGACAGAGTGATAGGATAAAGAAGGGATGTTGTAGATGCCTCTGACTCATGCTCTTTACCTGACAGCACCGCTGAGGCCTGCAGATATGAAAGGGAGTTCATGCCTGAAAAGAGCTTCAAGCTTTTGCTCTCTGATTCAGGTCTGGAAATGCTTTGTGTACTGCTTTCCTGACATTTATCACCTGAAGGCAATTGCATTTAGCATGCTTTTCAGTGAGCCTATGTTCTTCTAGCCACAAGCCCCAGCCTGCTGCCAGGAAGGCTTGGACCTATCAAAGCAATGTTCTCCTGATCTGTGACCTGAGTTTAATCTGCAGCTGTCTGGAGAGGTTTTCCCTGTGGGAATGCTGGGGATGTACTTACATACCAACTTCTCAGATCATCTTATCATCTTTCATCATCTTTTATAGGGAAGCCCGTAGTATACATGTACTCCAAAGGGAGGACTGAAAACTC
Organism: Cuculus canorus; assembly: GCF_017976375.1. Taxonomy (NCBI): domain Eukaryota; kingdom Metazoa; phylum Chordata; class Aves; order Cuculiformes; family Cuculidae; genus Cuculus; species Cuculus canorus. The sequence continues at coordinate 9,292,745 of NC_071407.1, forward strand.
ATGTTCCTTTCAGGGGTGTGTCTTTGTAGTGAACTCCTGCTGTAATCAATGAACTCATGCTAAATCATAAATTTTTCTACTGGAGACAAAGCCTCAGTGATGCTTTGTCCCCATCAGCTTCAGCGGCAGCTGCAGGTGCTCAGTGTCCTGGTTCTACCTGCAAGACTCTGGCCCTTGGCCATGGTAATTCCTTACTCTGCAGCTAGGTGTTCCCACCTGACACATCCAACTGCACTGGGATACATGCTGTTCTCCTTGGCTGGGATTTGTTACTAGCAGAATAATATTACCATGCTGTTTTAAATCCACTTTAACAGCAGGAACAAAGATTTAGCAAAACCAGACATTTAATAAAAATTTGTTTATCTTAAATACAATTTTTACCATCCCGTGAAAGTTGTTGAGTTAGGCCTAGATTTTCACATAGCTTCTGTTACTCATCTCGGCCCCTGAGCTGCTGCCTTCCTGCCCAGGCTCAGTTTTAAACCTAAAACGAGCCTCAGGCTTTGCGTCCCAACAGCCCCAATTGTGTTTTGAATAGCAGTGCTTCTGTAGCTGTCTTTGCTCCTCTTGTTTATTCTCTTGTTTTCCTCTGAGTGATGTGTTTCAGTGCCAATGTACGTTACTTGTGAGTTATTCTAGAGCAGCTTGAAAGCTGTGCCAGGGAGTTTTCCCAGTTTATGGCACCAGCTGCACAGAGGTGGTTAACAACCTGCTTTACTCTACCTTTAGGTGATGCCATTGGTTACTGAAGGAACACACACTTATAGGTATGACATGCTTAAAAATGTCTTGCTCGGTCAGGAGTGGAGCCCTTAATCTGTTCTGCAAACTGCAGTTCATCAGGAACACTCAGTTTGGTTCAACAGGAGCAAGAGCAAGCTCCAGATCACTGGAGAGGTGAATGAGAGTAATCACTGGAAGACTTTGCAGATGAGATTCTATTGCCTTGTTAAATCTGAGGACTCTTCAGGGATGGGATCTGTGAGAAATTCCTGGCATGCTGCTAATTACATAAAATTGCTATTAATACTGAATTATTTCTAGAAGGGAAGCTGACATATTGTAAAAGTGTCAAATGATAATGATATGGTAGTTGGTATACGTAATGTGCATTTGCAGCCTGGATAGTTAGGCACTTCTAGGTTTGCTAGAAATTTGAAGTACACCCTTAGTGCAACTTCTAGTGTGGGCAAAACACCCACCTTAAGTAAATGAATTTGAGCAGGAACTGTAAACTCGAAAGACGTGTCTGATTTTCTTTCTTACTAGAACAACACCTGCTGAAAGGATTTAGTCTGGTTCATTGGAGCCAAGTGTAAAACTGCTGTTTCCAGCTAGCTCTATCCCCTGCAAGCTGCCTACTGTGAGCACCTTTCCTCCCTGCTGCCCACCTCCTGAGATCACTGTGTACTCTGCCCAGCTGGTGAGCGACTGCTCATCCTCTCATCTTTACAGACCTTTACCTGGAAGTGCCCAACCCCTCTGTAGCTGAGGTGAAAATTTCCAAGTCTATCCAAATCTGTAGTCTGAGTACTTGTGGATCTGGAAAGGACCATTTTTGTGTGCACACAGCTGGTATGTGGGGCATAAGTAGGAACAGCTCTGCAGTTTTGTAGAGCGAGAGCAATATGCTGGGATGCTCCACAGTGCCTGTGATATTTCGACTGAGCTGTTTTGGTCTAGGACTGAGTTTGTCTGAGTGCTGATAGCTGCTTTGAACAATGTCTTGCTGTAATGTCCTGGAGCTTGTTATAACAATGGGATAAAATAATGGACTGTGAGAAGCAGAGGAGATCCTGGACTTCAGTGCTTCTAGGGACAACAAAAAGTCTATTCTGAAGTATGTTTAGGAATGCATACAGAAATAAAAAATCATAGTGTTTTTCCAAGCTTTTACTAGGATGTTAGAGGTAAAATCTTGGCCATCTGGAAGACCGTGGGCAGCTCTGCCTTTGCCTCTCTTGGGTCAAGATCTTTCGCTTATGTCTGTGCCTGCTGTAATTGGCAAGAGACCAGAAACACTATCACAGCTACGCTAGGAGAACAGAGAGGAGCAAGCTCCTGAGCTGTACTTCTAAATAATGCAGAGTGCCCCCAGGAGGTGTTCAGGGGTGGATGTTGTACCTGGCTACCCTCAATCCACCTCCATGCTGAGGATATCCTGAGCAAATAGGTGGGAAGAGCCAACAGGAAACACAGCTCCTTCTGATTGTGTAGCAATCTACACATACAAGGAATTTAGATAGTATCACAAGTAAAGCCACTGCATCCCAGAAGAAAGCAACTTCTGCTCCAAAATCCTGCCAAACAAATCAGCCAGAAAAAACCTCAAGTGCCCATAAATTTTGCTTATGATATGTATTAGTGCCTGGAAATTCTCCAAATTTAAGTGACAAATGTTTGGATCTGGAGTATGTGAGATGGTGCCATACCTTATTTCTGAGCTATGCAAACCTGGACCAATTTGACGACGTACTGCTTCAGCTTCATCGACTGGGGATTTCTGGGCTGAATTTTAGCCTAAGAGCAGTTACAACAGCCCAGTTTACGAACCTCTCAAAGATCTTAAAATGATGCTACTGATCTGGAAATAATAGCCTCTTAGATATTGCTACTGAAACTTTCTGGAAGTAGTGCAAACTAGGAGAGAGCAATAAATCCTTGGAGTAACCCCATTTATCTAGCAGTTTGGCCCTGAGGGAGTAGGAGCACTTGATGTCTGACAGCAGCCCCAAATGTCAGTATTTCTTCCCCTTGTTCATCTGCCTGCTTGCTGCGGTAGATTTCATGCCATTATAAGCTGTTTATGTATAGCCTGATCAAAGTACTTAATGACAGGGTTAATTTCTACATATAATGAAGAAGTCAAGACAGGAGACAGGTACTGTGTAATCGAATTTTTCATCTTGGAATTTGTTTCTCTTCATGTATGACTTAGCTTTGATTTTTATTACCATTAATGTCTGCATTTACTGTTCTTTCTAGTCTCTCAGACGTGCTAAACCTACTGCAGAAATAGCGGAGGCACTGAATTGTTCCAACAGTTCCCATAAAAGTATGATGATAAAGTGAAAAAAGGCTATAACTTCTCTGCAACAAGACTTCAAAATGCAGTTTGGTTTTGCAGGACAGTTCTTAATAAAATTAAACTGCTTAAATAGCGTACTGAGACATTTAATCCTCTTTTTATGACTCAATGGGTATGTGCACAGACATGGATGCTTACATATGTGTGTGCATAGCCAGAGAAAGAAACAAAGGTTGTATTAAACGTGGAAATCTTGTAGTCTATGGAGTGTGTGTCTTGAGCAAGACTGCAGACATAAAGGAATTGCCACAGCATCCTTTTAAAAGAGCTGGTGATGAAAAACAGATCAATGGTCCTCATTTCTCTGAAGATGGAAATGGGCCATGGAGTGGCTTTGCCCTGCTTATTTTGGGTTTCATTTTTAGATGCACCAAGCACTGTGAATATTTCTGGATGTTCAAAAATCTAGGGGTACAGCAGAGGTAGAGGCCTTAGAAAATATGGGTCTTGCTGAGATGGCCAACTTCAGGAAACAAGTTGAAAGTGGAGGCAAATTTAAACCTGGGCATGCCCAGCTCACCATGTATCCACTGTGTTTCTCTTTTTCTATCACTCTGTAAATTTTAGGAAAATGGGGATTTAAAACTTCATGTGAAGCTAAATTCTGTGAACCACTGTTAGCCAAGTTTCCTTATAGCTGAGGTAGAAATCTTTCTTTGTGAGGAAAGTGTGCACCTCTATTAGCACCACTGTGCAAGCTGTAGTTTGCAAATGCAGTGGGAGGCTTTGCTCATGCTAATTTGGGCTCAGTCATGCACCTTCTTTTCCTCTTTTACATGCAAATAGCAGCTGTGTCAGTCTCTGGGATGCCTGCTTGTTCTTTTAACGGAGAGATTCCAGTTCATACCTTCAACCAGTGCATTTGTGCGTGGGCAGAGGTATCATGCAGTGGTACACTTGCTGACAGGGAAAGAACTGTGATGGAGGTTGGAACAAGTTATTGAAATAGAGAAGTTTTGATAGAAGACACTCAGATCTTCTGGTGTGTTTTCATTTATTAAAAAAAAAAAAAAAGAGGAGGGGGAAGAATAGCAGAGGACTACACAAAGTTATAATCCATGGTCCTGCCACGACAAAAAGGGATCTTCTGATTACCAGAGGGTTACGTTTCTTTCTTCTGAACCCAAGAGTTCAGGTAGCAGCCCCAGGGCTGGAGCATGTCAGCCACCAGCCTGCACAGCTGGACAGTGGTGGGCTGAGCACAGGTGCTTGGTTTGCTCACCATGGTGCCCTGGTCTTGAGGGAGATGACGTAGTGAGCTCTCCAGCTGGGAGCTGTGGCAGTGTCGCGCTCACCTGACTTCTGCAGGCCCTGTGTACCAGAGAGTCCTCGGCCCTGCTGAGACACCGACTGCTCTGCCACTCTGTTCTCCCAGAATTTTCTATGGTGGGCAGCAGGACATTTGCCCCACTGCAAAGACAAGGAGGTTCTTGGTACTTGCTTGGGGCCAGCAGGGAAATTGGGTTGAACTAATTGAAAATGAAACACATGGGCGTGATGATATTTTTCTCCTGTTTCAGCCTTCACGTCCTCTTTATGGTTGTGGCTAACTGCACCCAGCCACTATGTTACTGCGGCCTCTTCCTCTTCCAGATGGGAGCCCCTGTTCTTGCGTCACAGAAATCAATGTAAAATGAAATCAGATAAAACAATTTCCAAGGCATCACTTTGGATGCCACTAAACTTACTGAAAAAAAAGTAGACATAGTGCCACGCAGGCCAAGCAATGTAAATGTTGTACAAGAACCTGTTTAAAAAGGTGTTCCATTTAGAGTACAAGAATTTCCAGGAATTTTGGAGTGCGAAGTTTTCTGGGAAGGTCAGCTCAAAGAAATACAATGTCCCCGTGAAGTTCTCAGTTGAGGCCAAGGATGACTTGCCAGAAGGGTTTTCAGATGACAGCTCACCTGGCTCATGTTTGTCTGTTATCCTCAATGTCAGTGCTGTAATGGGACTCAGTGTATAGCCAGGGCCCAGCTTACGTCTGCTTCTTTGTATTTCCATGGGCATCCATGGAGGCTGTAACATAAAACCTGTGAAACAGCTGTGCTTCAGCTCTCCTCTGACCTGCTTTATAATCTTCTAGAATATATTGCAAGTGACAGGCAATGGAGCAAAGGATAGAAATGCATGTAAGTGCTTTAATCATAGTGACGGAGTGAAAGTGATGCTGTCTCTGTCCAAAGAAGGCCCTTAAACACCTGTCTAGCCTCTCTACTGAACCATGGGGAAACAAGGCTGTGACCTGTAGAGTTTCATTGACTTTGGATTTGGCAACCCTAGAGTGGGTAATCAGTTGTGCACAATAGGGTGAAATCCTGGCACTAGTAGTGGCAGTGGGTTTTCATATTGATTTTGAAGGTCTTTTTAGGATTTCAGCTGTGGAAATCAGTGGCAAAGCCCATGATGAAATAATCTAGTCATTCCCTGTCAAACAGAGGCTCCTCACCAACATGGATGTTACAGAAAATCTTCTTCAAATGGAAATTTATCCTGTTGCAAAGGAACATCTTGAGCTATTGACCTTGCTAAGTAATACATACATTTAATAAAGTTATTGCCTGTTTATTTAAAACTTCCTTGTAACAACGTGGGTGGATCTGGTTATGCTGTTCTCCACCATAACAACCATTTATCCAAAGCAGCTTGTTGCCTGGCCTAAATTTTGCAAAAATAAATGGTCGCTAAAACCTTTGAGAAAGGGAGAGATTTGCACCTGACATGTCTACAAGTAACTCAGATCAGGCTATTGATTGGTCCTGTATATATTGTTTTCCAGTGGGAGGATGAGATGGAGAGGCCCATCCATTACTGCAGCTATCTACCACTGGAAAGCAATAACGCTAATGATACAGGTTTTCAATCACTGATTTATATTATCCTGCAGTCAATAAAAACTCATGATTTTGTCCCCATATTGTTTAAAGCAATGCTCCCAAATGCTGGCATGCCCCAAATCTGACCTTCTGTAACAGCCACTGTGTTACAAGCAGGTAAAAAGTTTTACAAAACCCCACCAGTCTTCCAGAGTGTGGTCTGGACAAACTTTGCTCACTGGCCATGTGAGCCCTTGGATGGTGTGAGACTCATTCCTGTGAATGCTATAAAGACTGGCGATGACTCCACCAGCTGCTCCCCCACACCACACCACTGAGTGGGGAAAGGTGGAGGAGTTACAGTCCCTTCCTTGGGCAAATATTACACTTAAAATCTCAGTGACTGACTGCTAATTTGGTGGTGATTAATGAGAAATCTGTGTTGGTGGCTATAAATGAGAGGCAGTAAGTGGATGATGTCTTCCTCTTTCTAATGATGTGAGTACCTTTGGCACCACAGAGGAATGACTCCCTGAATCCAGCGAGGTGCAGAGCTCCTGAGGGAGAGAGAGTGGCAGCAGCGAGGAGCTGTGTTTGCTTGAGAAAGCATTTGACAAGCTATATGAAAGCCACCCCGAGCAGTCAGTGGGTGCAGTCCCGTCCTCTCTTTCAGTTGTATTTGACCATGAGAATGGCAACATCAGAGTGGACTGTCATAGCAGATCCGCTCAACGAAGCTGGGGGCTTGCCTTGGGATGCACTGGTGGTTCCCAGTAATATGTGCGTGAGGGAAAGGCTGAATGCAGATCAGCCATGCACGTAGAGAGGAGAGCGTAGTTGTAGCATGGAGGTCTGTGTGTTCAGATGGGCTGACCTGCAGAGACAATGAATGTCTTTTCAGACTCGTACACACCCTGTTTGCGCGCAAACATTTCATGTAGATTTGTAACGTGTGATCACTGCCAAGCATCTTTTACACAGTCACAGTCTAGTGACTGAAGGATCCACTAATTAAGAAGGCCCTAATTAGACTTTTAAATGATAAACTGTAACAGCTCTAGTGCAGCTGTTGTAAACTATAGAGTAAATTATACCCAGTTGAAAGAGGCTTTAATTACGTATTTATATAACAGACTTTAAGGACTTTGAAAGATAAAAGAATTTTTAGTATCTGCAATTAAAAACCCAGGGAAGTAACAATAGAGCTCTTAAGCCAATGAAAGCAAGGAAATTCAAAGTTAATCTGAAAAGCTGTGCTGGTACTTTCATTTATGCTCATAGCATTCTAGTTTTTGGGAGGTGTTTTTGTTCTTTTTTGTTTCCATAATGGATGAGATAAAGAATTTTATTGTCAGCCAGGACTTTATGTCCTCTGCTTTCGATTTCCTAGCTTTTATAGGTCCATGTACAGCATTAACGATACTTTGGCAAACTATTTGTGGTTTCATTTTTGCAGAAGTCCAAGCAAGAAAGCCTTTATTTGACAGCTTTTCTCCTTACAGCCTGACTTACAGAATGGTTAATTGTACACATGCCTTTGTGAAGTCAATAGGAGCTCAAAAATTGGTTGTATTTTGGGCATTTGGAGACCATGTTCAGGCCAAATCTAGCCTGCATGTTGTCGATACAGTTTTAGCAGCCGTTCACCATACTGCACTTGGCAGATGGAGAAAAGTTTTGAATGTACCTGGGAATATTCAGCTGTTTGGAGATGGCAGTCTGGGCTTTCTTTTTACAGGGCTCAGTCCTGTAAATCGAGGGGTGTTTAGCCCTTGTCCACATTTGGGACCGGACCAGCCTCCAGTCTGCTTACCCTTTAGGCATCAGCCCTGCTCCTCTGCCCTCAGCTCTGCCTGACAGTGCCTCTTTTGGTAACCTCACCAGTTGTGTCTCCACTGGCATCTGCCCTCATGCTCCCTCCCTTACCAAGCCCTGTTTGCTGCTCTTCCTTGCCACCTTTGATCACAAGGAAGGCTGATGCATTGCAGTTGACAGATGCCTCTTTCTAAACAAAAGGAAAGATGTCTCTAATGTGCCATCCACTGCCTGGTGGCTTTGCTCATCTGTTGCCAATTCCTTTAATTTCTTAGATTACTGCTCCTCAGGACAAGGGCTGTCATTTTTGTGCCCTATACTGCCACCACATAAGGGATACAGATGTTAGGCTGTGATGTGCTGGAAGCTCAGTTCCTTTAGCTGCGCCTTGGGACTGGCCTTCACAGCTGTAGCAGCCCCCCGCAGCCAAGCAAGTTAGTGCTTTTTGCTTGTTCCAGCCACATCCAAGTATTTTTATCTGGAAGTGTCACAGCAAGGGAAATTAGGAATACAGTTTCATAGTTAATTTTTATGGCTGATTAATTAGCCCAAAGAGTATTAAATTGTGCTAATGTAGTTTGCCTCTTCGATGCTGTCTTTTGACTTCAATGGAATTAAATACATGCTTAAAGTTAACTACTTGCTTAAGTGCTGAGGTGAATCGGGGCCCAGGGCATTAATTAGAATTTGGCTCAGATTTACTTTCAAGGCTTTACCCCCCTGTATTTTTTTTTTTTTTAACTCTTCAGCTCTCAGCAGTTTAATTGGTATGCAGATGCTCCCCTTTATTGGTGGCAGAGGCCTCTGTCACTGTTCTGAAGGTACTCAGAGATCAAGGCTGGTACAGTGGGCAGGAAGAAACCCCCCCTGAAGGCTTTCAAGCTTTGTGGGAAATAATGATGTATGAGACAGGGATTCCTTTGGAACCTGAAGGGAACATGACAGACAGAATAATATGGGAGGAAAACATTGTCTTCACAATTGAGACTGATGTTCTCATCTTGTCTTCTTGTTATTGTTACCAACCAAGACTGAGATGAGCTTTCTTATGAAGAACTTCATTTCATGGCAGGTTCTATATGTTGGACACACTGCGCTCGGTGGTAGCTTTCCATCCAAGGTAGAGATATTGACAGGCTCTGACGAACCCTTTGGGGTGGTGTTTTAGCTTAAAACCTAAAATTCCTTCCAGCATTGAGATGCATTTTGTCAGGAATGACAGTTGCAATTTGATAATCTTTTACCACTTTGGCTGCCTATCTCAAGCAGCTAGCTGGAGGGGAGAAACCTGGAGTTGTTGGCCGCAGGAGTGTCAGTTTTATAAATCAGCTTTTCTCACACTTTATTAATTTCACTTTCCAGTGGTTAGTGCATGTTTGCAAAAGACAATTGTATTGTACAGAACTAAAGAAGGAGTGCAAGTTGACAGGAATGCTATAGCTCTAATTGACAGATAGCAAAGGCACTATTTACAGCAACTTTTCATCTGCTGTTTAGGTTAAAAACGGGCCTCAATTTGTCCTCCACTCACCATGTTAAAAAAGAAATATATTCATGTATATTCATTTCAAAGAGGTTAGCTGAAATATCAAGTGCTCATTTTCTATACTTGTGTTTTGAAGTTAGATGATTCAAAATGCTGTTGTGCAAGGTACAGGAAGATGGCTGTTCCTTAACTCCTCCAGACTAAAAGCTGTCTTTCAGGGGATGCTTTGCACATGTGAGATTTGTGTTAGTATTTTTTGGCACCCACAGTTTCATCAGAAATGCATTTCAGCTAATGAGAGGTAGAAGGACTAATACACTTGCTCCATGTTGTGGGTGCGAAAATGCAAATAGAAATTTCACCCACCATAGAACAGGCTCGGAAAGCGTACCTTCCTGGATGTGAGCAGGGCAGGTTAGGAAACATCATCTTCCTTTTACAATTGGCTGTTACTCTTTACATTTCTGGAGAACTAGGATCTTGCTGTTAATCTTACAAAAATAGATGCTGTGGTGAAGCCTCAGGCATGAATAAAATTGGATGTTAATCTTAAAGCAGATTTTTTACAGCTATGAACTCAGAGACAGTGAATCCAAATGATTTTGAAACTCTGTTTGTTACTTATTTAGATCAAAATGCGGTGGGGAAAGAGGTCAGTGGCACTGTTACGTATTGTAACATTTGGCTCCTTAAAGTTGAGCAGATAAGCGGAGCAAACATTAAACATCTCTGGCTTGACACAAATAATAGGCAAAGCTGAAAAAAGCCTGCTGACAAGAGGAGTGGGTGTTGGTGGGTGACTTGCTGCAGCTTTAGAGCTGTTAAGTGTAGGTTTTTTAGCATTTTCATTATTTAAAAGTGGAGCGGTAGTTTCTTCACTCCCTCTGAAAAGTTACTAATTTACTCTGAAATGCAGGGTAACCCACAATGATTTAACAGATTTGTAATGTGCTTTAGAGTGATTTCAAGTAACAGACATTTCAAGCAACAGACACCCTCCTTCTCTCCAAGCTTCCCACTGTCTCAGCTCTGCCCTCGCTCTTATCTGTGTACATCTGCACCAAAATGCAAAGCAGGGCCTGCCCCACGCGTGGCTTTCGTCTGTCTAGCTCCGGTGGCAGCAGGTTGGGTGGCTTTGGCCACTGGTGTTCACCAAGGTTTGCCTTTTTTCACAGCGTTCAGAAAAAGAGGCTGAGTTAGCTATGTTTGGATGTTGGGAATGGCATCCTACAACACGGAGTGGTTCAAAAGCTTGTTGTGCCGCAGGTACCACTGCAAGAGGACAGTCCTTCCTTCGAGTAGCCCTGACGCGCAGAGGCCGCCTCTCGCCCAGTGCGTGGAAAGCGCCTCGAGGAGCATGGTTGAGGATTAAGGTACTCAGAGTGCTTCTGGAATACAACCAATATTAAGTAATGTTCAGTCCTCTGTGTCTGATTCAGAGAAGGCAGCTGAGTCTTGTTCCCAAGGGGCTGTCCAACAAGACAGGCAGCCTGCAGGGACAGGAGATGGTCAGGGGATTTTCTCCGGTTGTCAAGCTGAACAGATATCAGCTATCTCACTCCAGCTGATTTGTGCCTACACATTGCTGTGCTGAATAACTGTGCCTATGGCAGGATGCTTGAGATGGAGGCATTTTACATGCATGATATTTAAGTTTGAACAAGCCTCGCTGAGAAGGAGCTGACCTCGCGTTTACTCAGAGAGGTCTCTGGTGGTTTGTGGTGACGAATTGGGACCTGGGGCTGAAGCCACAACCTCTAGGACCAAACCACAGTATTTACACAACTGTGAAGGACTGCCCATTTGTCTTCCCAGCTGAAGGCCAGTGTCACCACACATCCGCTGCTTTTCTGTCCATTTCATTTCTGTTTGAGAGAAGAATCTATTTTGTTCAATACAGCAATATTGTCTAGCTTAGTTTAATTTTATTAGCTGTTGATTTGTTACTATTCAGTGCATCCATGAGTTTGTTTAGTATCGATAACCAAGGGTAGAAATACTTAAATGGAAAGATGGATGGAAATGCTGAGGTTCTGAAAGACTCCAGGATTTCTTTTGCTCTTCTTTGTTTCCCTGTTCTAGGAGGCCTGGAGAACCCTTATCCATACATACGGAACTATTCAAGATGCACAGGCCTGAAAGGTCATTTTAAGTTTCTATTGCTCTTCTGATGTGACTGGTATATATCACGTCTTCCAGCTTTAAGAAAGAAAGCTTTTGTTACAGGGAGAGATTTTAAATTTGTGCACCCAGCCTCTATTTGGAAGAATATTTTGTAGTGAAACCTTTCTTCTTCTGGAAGCTTGAACCAACTGCTTTTGATCTGGGAGCTTACAGTGTGGGTAAGCGTGGCCACATTAGGCTGGATAGATGTAACCCTCAGGGATTTGCACACATAACTCTCCTTGACTTGAACTGGAGAAGGACCAGAGTTTGTTCCTTTTCACCTTCTGTCGCTAAGAAAAATGAATGCTGTTCTACAGGAGCTATAATTTATTTCTTTCTTCCCAAGTAGATGATGACTAAAGAAGGCCTGAACTGAGTATAGATATTCTTATATTTACTTGAAATGAATGTAGCTCATAACTCTTATTTTAGCACCAATCTGCAACACTACTGTGAACAGATTTACAGTGTCTGCCTGTTCCTTACCTTGGCATTCTGGCATTTATGCTCATTCTTGCACTGATACCTGTGAGTTTAATGAAACCAAATGTCTGACAGGTGAGTAGGTAAAAGGTAGATAGTTTCATATACAAACCTATTCCCTTTTCTTTGTGCTCCATAATATTATTTTGGTTCTTAAATATGGTTTTATTCTTCTGATACTAAGGATCTCAGCACTGACTTTTATTCTCATATATTTAATGTGATTTTGAGTTACTCTGTGGAACTGAATTGTATGTTTTCAAATATTGGACATAAGGGCACTTGAAAGCATGAAGAAGGTTAAGCGTAGGTGATAATAAAAATATTATCGGTATTTATAGGCCAATCGGTGTTGGTGTATCAAAGTGATATGAAATATTTCTTCGATTTCATGGACAGTGCCTTACAGTGCATAGAATTTACTGTGATAGCATGATTCTTGGTTGACATTGATGATGCATTTAACTTCTAATAAAGTTTGTTAGTAATCCAGTTGCCTTGAAATGCTTTATGAAAAATATTTAAGTTTAATAAAGAATGCATACAGTTGCTGTCTGCCTAGTGTTATCTTTGTTACAGCAACCTAAGCAAAGAAAACACTTTTGAAAAAAAAAAACCCGTGCCAAGCAGAAATGTTTGGGGGTTTTATTGTTAGACTTACTGGAAACATTCATCAACAGCTGGAGATGTGGTCTTTCAACTATGTTTCTTTCTCTCAGATTATATGCAAATTGCAAGATTCTTCAGACATAAAGTCATATACTGGAAGTATAATATTAGCATTTCTTTTAATAAGAATATCTGTGGAGTAAGTACTTTTGTGAATTGCCTTCCTTGTCATTCATCAATGTGTACCATCTTTGTAGAACTGCAGTAACTGGAAGGAAGGAAAATACTGGCAAGTATTTCTGTAGTTGGAGCTGGGTTTGGCAGAAAGTTCTGCCTTTCTGGAAAAAAAATGCTAGTTTCAGTTCTTTACTTTGCCATTCCCTTTTTGTGCTGTTGTTTACTTGAATAAAAGAATAAAGGTGAGTACTAGAGGAGCTGTGAATTACCTTTGGACAAGATGTTTGGATTCTCTGCTCTGACACACATTTCAGTGCTACATTTTCTTGGAGGACTTTATTCACAAAATGTCAGAACATATTCTTTCAATAAAATTTAACATGGTTTGATAAATGTTTGGATAAATTTCATACCGTCTTATCGAAGTAGGCACAAGAGTCCTTTCTCGGGAAACTGAGCTTAAATGAAATGCTCATTTATGTTAGTGGGATAATAATTAAAACTACAGATCCAAATCAATGGTTTGTTATTCTGTTGCAGGAGTAGGCTGAACCAAAGTCTCTGTTAGCAATTAGAGCTGAAACACTGAACTAACACACTGAATAACAAGGTCAGGTGTCTAGTCTCCTACTCAGGACAGTGTTGAGATGTACCTTGCTTATAGAAGCTCTGGAAATATTTTGAAACAGTCGCAGCTGCTCTATTAGGATGGCCTAGCACTTTCTTGTGGGGCAGGATACAGCCTTTGTTCTCTTCTGTATGCATGAAACTGGTATAATATTTAATTGGATTGTCATCAGGTTTCATTAGTGAAGCCTCATAAAATAAAAAAGGAACGGCTCTATACTGATGCTAAAACTTGATATGTCACTTGTTTTAAGTGAGTGAGCAGAGATCAGTAGCTGTGATGACATTGCTTTTCCAGAAATATTTAAGTAAAATATCTTGGTAAAATTTGAACAGAGATTTGATTACTTTCTGCTAATACGTTGACCTCTTCCCTTTTCTACAGGTTCAGTTCTATTCTTGATGATACCCCTGCACCTTCACCTAGATTTCTCCCCAGGCAGCTGCGGTGAATGGATCTGACCACTGAGGGAATCTGGCCCACTGAATTCCTTTTCTTTCTGTGCAGTTGAATGAAAAGCATGTGTCTTTTGAAGAACAGTAGAACAGTTACTGAAAGAAATATTGATGACTGCCAGGTCATCTACAGAAAAGGATAAGAAAATTACTCTACTACAACAAGAAAGTCAAAGGGACTTTGTTAACTCTTTCTTGTAGGTTGTATATATTAATAGTAACAACTAAAGTTTTGTATTTTTCAGGGAAACACACAAGGCTTTGAATTGTATTGTTTTAATTGCAGCTAACTGAATGAATTAAGTGGAAAATCGCACACAGTACTTTGATTGTCTAACTCTCTGTATGTGAGGCTTTGGGAACAGTTTGTTATTATAAAAGAACAGCGCTAACAAGAAATCAGCCAACATATAATTGCTAGGCTGAGGGGCAGTTTGGGGAAAGCTGATGTTTATTTGTAAATTATTAAATAAAAGCACATAATATGTGGATCATCTCTCAATGCCTTCACACTTCATGTATTACTCATCTTCCTAAATTTCATGTTCTCTAAGACATTGCTTCTTATAACCAGTGCCGGCATCAAAACCACCCACATCCAGGAAAGGAGATGCCTGTGCTTTTGTTACAGTGACAGTTTTGGTTATGGGACTCATCTGAGAACATGAGCCTTCAGTTCAAGGAAAGGACTCTTGATCAGACTTTTAAAAGTTGTTTTATGTGTTTAAAATACACATGAGCACCTGGGACTCTGTTCAGGTAGCCTAAACTCTGGCCAGTGTTTCCTACTGACTACATACCTTCAGAGATTTACAGCCATCCAATACCCTAAATAGAAGGACTTAAGAGCGATTCAGACATTAAATTTAGCAGGGTGTTAAAAAAAAAATTGGTTATATAATTCCAATCAGTTTTGGCAAGAACGAGGTAACTTCCTATCGTCCTTTTAGCTTCTATCTGCATACTTTGTGCCTTACTACCTTGGGAAACAGTCACTTTGCAAGACACGAAAGCAAGTAGATGATGGTTGGACTCACTGAGAAGGTGGAGTTGTACTTCATCCTCAATATTTTTGACTACAAAAATCTATTTCAGTTCTTCTAGGGGATGGAGCTGCCATTCTTCTCTTCATTATAGATTAGTAGGGTTTATTTCTAGGACAGCAGAGGTAACTATTACCGTTACCTCAGCTCTTCACAGCTATACACTATTTCCTCTCATTTCCAGGCAAAAGACAACAAACTGAAATTTTACACGTGAAGGTTATATTGTTATATCACTAATAGTGGCTATTAAACTAGTTGGTGTGCAACTATGTAGTGCAGAAGGTGCTTTAGAGATAGAATAGGGCAGACTTTAGTTTTGCATAGCTCTTGCCAGGAGTTGCTTGGTATCCCTGCCACTATTTTTTGAAGTCCAAAAATATTTTCTCCCAAATAACCTATTTTTCTACAAGAGAACACAGCTGCGTTTATGAAAGGCCTTAGCTTTTACAGTAAATCTGGATTGTATAGTTTCCTCTATATGTATGTTGTCTGCATAATTACCAACAGTCATAATGAAAAACACAGTTTTGTTACCAGAGCTTTCAACAGTGGTTTTCAGTAATTTAGAAAACAATGGAGCTACTTCCAACAAAGGAAAAAAATCAAACCAAAGCAGCTTTGAAAATGTTGTTATACTCAAGGAAATACTTCTTCATTTCTAACCCTGTTCTATTATTCTCTCTCTGATACTAAAATCCATATAAAGCACTATTGATTTCAAGAAGAGATAGTGTAGCTTTGCCCTCAGCTGCGCTCCCACACAGCCTTTGGCTGGGTTTTATGGGACACCCTCTATCCGGTGCTATGCACACTGCAAAAACCCTCCTCGCCAAGAGAAGTAACTAAACTTCACTGCACCTCTTTTTCCAGCAGGACATGAGAAAGTTGCTGGATTAAATTCTCCTTGATTACAAGACTTGATGTATTGGAGACAAACTGTATAGCATTTCAAACCCCTGTGAGTTCACAGTATTTAAAGATAAGAGGACAGTATTGCCAAGCAATGTTTCTTGTTGAGACCCACAAACAACTTTATCAAATTAAGTAATCTTATTTTTGCCTTCTGTGGGTAGAGGGCGAATCTCAAAGCAGCCTAAAGTTAAAGATAGATATAGCGTCTGGTTTAGATCACGATATGAAGAGAGATTCAGATTAATTACTATTTATTCTTAGTTTATAGTTATTCCTTTTGAGCTGACAGGCAGGAGTTGGAGCCTTACAAAGCTGCTTCTCCGGGAACAATAGATGAATGAGAGAGATGTTCTCCATGGTGAAAACGTCTTGAGGGATGGGGCTATGACTAAGGAAGACCATTGCTTCTGGGCTCTGTTAGCCAGCAGGAAAGATGCTCCAAGGGGCAGCTCAGTGCAGACAGGGAGAATCAGGTGTAGGCATGGACCCAGATGTCCCAGGAATCCATGGAGAAGGGGAGGTATCCTGTGTCACTCCCTACCAGATGCCCTCACACTCTTGTACCCACACAACCCCGATCTCCCACCTGTTGCCCTTTCTGGGTGTTATTTGAAGCAGGAAGCAGTTGCCTCTTTCTTGCCACTGTTTTCTGCAATGCCACACAGGCTTTACCAGCAACACCACTACAGCTTGAGTGCAGCTATTTATCTTAAATGGAGCTCTTTTTTCCCCCCAAGGTCTCCCCACTGCTCCTGCAGCTGGGAGGGACCCATTAGCTATAGTCTTAGATTGGGACCAGACCTTCACATTTCTGCAGTTCCTATTTTTCATACACTTTTTCCCCCTTGCCAATGTGCAGTTGGAGTTGGGATGTTCCTTGCAGAATCTCCTGTGTACTTGGGCAAAGTGCCCCTTTTCTGGTAACTGCACAGACTGTTTTATTCCTTCAGGCACTTGCAGAGAGGTTAATTTCTATTTGGGGGAACTTTCTGGCTTTGCAGATGCCCAGCTCCAGTAGCCCAGGGAAAGACAGCCCAATGGTGGGTGGTCTGGAGCCCGCCCACCCACCCCACAGCCATAAGGCAGCAGCTCTCATGTAATGGGACACACCTGGCTGGGTCCTCCCAGCACGCGGTGTTTTTGGTATAAAAGGGCAATGGGCAGAGTAGTCCTCTCCTGAGGAGATGGTGGTGGGTCTGTGGCTGACTCTGGGCTGGTGTCAGGGCTTGGAGCATGATATGGCTGTGGTGGGGCAGCCTTTGCATTGAGGGCACAGCTGGAGGCCAGGTAGTGTGTGTAGATCTGTGACTCTTCCCAACACTCTTTCTGGAAACTTTTGCTTTATAGTCTCAACAAAAATTAAGTGAAACTGTCGTAATGTGCTTTTGGCCTCCTGCCCTCTGGTGGTGCTGGGCCCTCCTGGACACTGAGATGAGGCTGAGTTTGAGGGCTCACCAATACTTTTTACAGGGACCTAGCTGAGGAGATACTGGGCTGAATAGGGCTAAACCAGCATGAACTGTGGTTTTGAATGCAATTCATTCATAGAGGAGTGGGAAAGAACTTCCAAACCTGCACATAAGAAAAATACATGGTAATTATGCTTCTGGAGAGATTACCGAGTAGCAAGCTCCAGCCTCGGGTCATGATGTCAGAGCTAACCATTGCTGTCTCCTCAGCAGTCTGCAGGAGCCTCAGTGGGCAAGACCCATTGCTTTTAGCACATGAAATTCCTAAGTTTACGTCAAACCATGTGTAGTAAATGCTAAAAGCACCCATTTCAGGGATTCTTGTGCCATCATAAATAAACTACTCAAAAAAAGAAAAATGGGAATATGCTTAGCTGTTCACTTAATCATGGAAGTTTTGTTATGTCCTGTTGTGCTGGTGAAAAAGGCCTATCACTAAGGCTAAATCCAAATTAGTTCAGGTGTTTTCCATGTCATTGTAGTCTTGAGCATCAGCTGTTTTAGCAGTGTAACAAAACAGTTGAAATAAGAAGCCCGGTTCCTTAAGAATTTGCCCATAAGTTGACTTTGGCCACAGCTTATTGTCAGCATGGCTTCCTTATTTTGCTCTTATATCTGCAAAGGTATGAACAGATGGTCTTTGAGATTAAATTGATTTAAAACTGGCTTTGTTTTCACTTTCCCTGTTCCTTTGCCCTTGTCTTTAATTAAATGACTGAAATGTGTTCAATAAATGCCTACAAATTGCCTCTGTCTTTTGTTTACCCCTAGAAATAAGAGAACAGCATTCCTACCTGTCACCTATGTGGTGGAAATGTGAGGACAACTCTGACCCCACAGAGAACTCTAGGCTTGCATGGCAGCTACAGGTAAGACCAGAAATTAAGAGGCTGCTATTGAATGCACAATGCTTGGAAGCAGCTTGCTTTTGCTCCTTGTATTCACTACCTGGAAGTAAATTCAGTTTTATGCTGTGCTCAGATACAGTCTTTTCCGCAGGCCAAGTGTTCTGCACGTTCACTGGACAGAACTGACTCTGTGTTTTGGAGATGTGATGAAACTGGGTGGGCAGTTCTGGTAGATAGGGTTAGGTGGATTTGCCACACTGCAAAGCGTTGGAGCTGGGTTGCAGTTGTGAGATACTAGAATTGAAAGAAGTTTTTAGTGTCTTCCCTTTCCTTTTCTCTTGTGCTCTTGGGCAGGTGGGCCTTGGAGTCTAGGACCTCAAGCTCTGGGGCCTGGATAGATTAATTCCGGCTCTTTGCTGTTCCAAAGTGATCATAGTCTCTTTCCAACCTTCACACCAAGTATGAATGTTCTGAATGAGCAGAAATGTGTTTCAGGGCTGAACATGAATGTAGTTGTCAGTGTTAATGTTCAAATTATTATTGCTGGTTTTCAGAGCAAGCCTTTCTTTTAATATGAAATGTATACTTATGCGCTTCTCTGAGCTGTTGTCTCAGGATTTCTACAGATTCAAGAAGACTATTGAATGTTGATAAGCTCATACCAAAGAGAATGTAGCTGAGTTCACATTTTGAAATGGCTTTTTCCACCACAAGGGTTGGTTTCTACTGCCTTCCTTACAATTGATGCCTTCAATTCTGTAGTACAAGTCTGTAGCAGTGTCTCTGGAATATATTTGTGAATATATTTGTAAACATATTTGCTGCAATGTATTTGCTGAAGTTCTATATTGAGTAATTCCTTTGTTTCCAGAGGGATCAGACTATCCACATTGAAAAGCCATCTCTCTGTTGATCCTTCAGATTCCAACTGTGTTTGGCAAACTGCTGAGTCAAATGCATTTAGGAGGGTGGACACAGTGCTGGCATCATTGCAGTCTGAGACAGAGTGAAAATTGCTTTCAGACTGGTATGTTCTGTGTTTATTGGAGGCCCTTGTAGTATCAGGAGTGGGCAGATGCTGTAGTGGGCAAGTAGGCTAAGTAATACTCTGTGGGTCTTCAGATAGGGAAGGCTACCATGGAGTGTGGGCTATTGCCACAAGCAGCAGTCCCCTTCAGTAGAGTGGAGCCTGCTCTGTTTGGAAAGAGGTAGAAGAGAGGATGTGAAGCATCTACTTCTTACACCCAGGCTTTCCTGTCTTCAGGGAAGCAACAGAGCAACCCTTTGCACTCCAGCATTACCAGTATGATACCCTAGGGAAGAAGGTGGGTGTTTCGTTTGAAACTCACCACTTTCTCTATTCAAAGAAGTCTCTCCAATCCTCCTGGGTGACATGCCTCTGGCCTCTCTGAGGAACTGCAGAAATACCCAGCCATGTAGTCTCCATTTCCTTCTCCAGAATAATGGACAAACAAATGCAGTAAAGCTGCTCATGTGCTTAGGTAATCAGGCTCTATCTGTCCAAACACCTCTGAGATTGAACAACAAAATGCAGACTCCAACGCTCTTGTGACTCCTGTGTTTCTCTCTATGAATATTTGAGCCTGTTAAACTCCTCCCTGGAAAAGTGCTGCTTTTTCACTTGGAGATTATGATGTGCAAAATGGAAAACTTACTTTATCGAAGTGTTAGAATAGTTGTTCCATAGACTTTCATAAAGCTGTGGATCCCTCTCCCCAAGTCAAGTCACTTCTCCCAAATCTCTCTCTCCGCAGTGTGGAACCGTTTACTTCAGTAGACCCTTGACTGCATTGTCTGTCATGTGGCCCCTCTTACAATACCATCCAAGCTGTTCAACGTCTTCCCTTAATTTCCCTTATGCTAATCAACACAGAGAAGTGATACTTACAGAGAAACCATTAAAGCAACTAAAGAGCAACTGATGCTATAGAGCACACTCAAGGAGCACTGCCATTGTGGTTGTGGGTTCCTGGATAGGATATCCTAAAAGCTGCAACTGCTTTGCTATCTTACCTTAACTGTCCAAATGAGTAGAAAGGAAGCAAGAAGAGAGACTTTTCTGTGGTGATTGCAGCATGCTATGATCTATGATATATGCAAATTTGCTCTCCCTGCCCTCTGACAAGTGTGATGTAGGCCATAAAGTGCTGCAATCTGTATCAAGACTTTTGGGGCCTTTTTTTTAAAAGAATTCCATCTTTGCTGTCACATCTTCCTCCCTCGCTGAAGGGAGGACTGACTAATTACCAACAGTTTGGTGGCAGATGCTGTTGTGGAAAGATTTTGATCTAACTGGGAATAAAATCCTCTTAAAGGTTCAGGCAGATATTTTCTAACCTTTCTGTGATATGGGCTGTGTTGGCTGTTGCAGGAAAACAGTCCACACAGTCCTGAAAGGATGAACCCTTTTGCTTGTAAATGTCTGCTCCTCTTTTGAGGTGATAATGATGTGCCTTATAGTTGTGTCCTGCACTAATACTTGCTGGTGTATTAAAAACAACAATGGCATTGACTATTTGATATACCTAGTAATATTTTCTAATAGGAGAATAAAATGACAGCGTTGGTAGTAGTTACATCTTCTGCTCCTCTTATAGTTAGCATGCAATCAGCTTTGGCTGTTTTCTTCTCAGTCTGAAATCACATTAACATTAGTCATGTAAAAAGCTATACTCTTTTGAAATAAATATTTATCAACATATCCTATTGTGGCTTATTTTTAGTTTGCTGATGTGTTTGACTAGTATCTCATATGACTATGACATTTGTAAACAGAGAAGAGAGGGTGTGTCACTGCCCTTTAGGTTGGTACTTTCCTGGTAACTATTGTCAGATAATGACATTCACATCTAAGACCCTAAACTTGAATTATAACAGTGCAGACACAAGAGCGATAACTTGTTTTTTTTTTTTTTGTGATGACCGGCTTTTCCAGCTGCTTTTATTTCAGATTCCAGAGGAATGATTTAGGTGCACAAATGTAGAGGATTAGTGCCATTTGAGGTGCCCATGCATGTGTTGCCTGAACTCCAGTCATTGTTGCAGAAGAACAATGGCCCTCTAAATGTCCTCTGTCTTGGCCCTGTGCAGGCACTGCTGATGCCCAGAGGTGGCTAAATTATGCTGGACAAATTGTGCAGGCAACGGACCCTCATCCTATATTTATGCCAACTGTTTCCCGTGGGTATCACTAGGGAGATACCTTCAGCACGTAGCCATCTGCTGACACCTTGTGAGGAGATCCTCATGCCTCCCACTGAGCAGGCACAGGCCCAATCTTAGTTACTCGCTAGTTAATGCATCACTTGCTGAAATCTTGGCTATTTGGGCAGCCTATAAAGAGAGTTTTACTTACTTTCTCCCCGATACTATTTGTGAAGATTTCCTCACCTGTATGAGAAAATACAGTAGTCTTGCCAGCAGAAGATAGGGAATAGCTTGAAAATTTAAATTAAAACTGCCAGGCTTTAAGGTGTAATGAATTTGGCTTTTTATACGTAATTGAAGTTTATATATGTAAGTCAACCATACTCATTGGTTTGAGGATTGTAGAGCTATTGTGCAGAAGATCAGCAAGTAGTTGAGAAGGTGTGTGGGCTGTAGTTTGGCTAACAGTGGTGAGCTGTGGGAGGTCGCTGAAAGACCCAAGAAAGTCATTTGGTCTCTTGCACCTCTCTGTTTCTTGTGATGAACTGTAGAGAGAGAAAGTGTCTTGTGTTCATTGTAGGACTTTCTCACACTGGTACTGGTTTTCTGTACTGTTTTTCTCCATAGCAATTTCTGCAGCTGTCACAAGAATCAAATAAACTTTGAGATTGTGGAGATATATCCTGCTCTATCTGAGGTGATGTTAGGCAGCGAGGTGGCAGATCTCATTTCCCAGAGAAGAGGCTGAGGCCACCAGTGGGGACTATGTTCATGTGGTCATTGTGCAGCGTTGGATAAGGTGTTAGAGTCTGGCAGGTCTGTTTGAAGGACGACATGGTGTGGGCAGCTCTTGTGTGCCTCTCACCAGTCATACCCTCTAAGGAGAGGCACAGGTGCTGTCTCGGGGGGAATATGTCCTACAAACAGAACTGCTGCCTCCCGCTTGTGCCACTGCTCGCAGGTGCTGTTGCCAATGTGTCTTTCCAGGCTGCAGAGGGGCATAAAACTGAGGACCCGCTCCCAGGAGTGGCCAGGTTGCCCAGGAAATAAGTTTAACTGACTGTGAATGGTATTTTCAAGGCAAATTAAGGGACCTGTCTGTACTCATCACTGCTTTGATCCTGCCACAGGCTGCTACACAGCATCTTGGCTTGTCTGAATAATCATGGGGGTCGCCCAGGCTGCGCTGCGTCAGACTGAGTGCTTTCCATGCTTTTCCTGGCCTAGCTGATTTTGCCAAAAGCCTGCCCGGCCGCTGCTGCAGGAAGACTGAAGTTCCCAAATCACTTTGGCTGCTTCAAAAAAAATCATAAACTGTGAAAGTAGAAAACCTGGTGGATGAAATTACCAGTCATCCAGTTAAGAATGAAATAAAATAACAAAGAAATGTAGGAAATAGAGGGTCAACCAGCTTGTTGCCTAGGAGTGGAGGATTTATGGGATGCTGGAGTTCCTGCTGCCTTCAGGAAATGCTGTAATCATAGGCCAGCAATGCAAGAAGGAGATGGAGGGTCTCATCACTGTCATGTTGACAGCATGGTTCACGTCTCAGCTGGAGTGAGTGGGCAGTGTCTATTGCCTTTGATTGTCAAACTCCTGGTCACCAAATAATGAGATGATGGTTAGAATTCTTAAATATTCTATAGAGCATGCATCTGCGCGAATTAATTTTATTTTTTTAAAGCAACAGTGCTCAGGCAGCATCAGTTCTCTGGGGAAGGAGTGCCTCCCAGCCTCTGTGAAATCGGGGAGCTGCACACAGGCACCTGCGCGGGTGGGGAGATCAATTCTCACCAGGCAGATCAGTGTCTCTTGGTTCATAGGGCATCCTGACTGATCTCCCTGTGGTCCTATCTGAACTGAAAGTACAGTATGGCAGAAGCCCCACACTACTCCCTATCTTTAATTTTATCGTGAGAAAGGGAGACTAAGATTCATAAAGTCAGTGCCTTCCATCAGCCCTGCAAAACTAAAGATAAATGCTAACTGCTGAAGCCTCTCCCAATATGAATGGGCATACATCAGCTCCTGAAAAATGCACTTGCTACTTTAGTTAAAAATAAACAAATCAATTCTTGGGCTTCTGAACATTTAAGGTTCCTTAAGTAAGCAACAGATTTTTCAGAAGAAAAAAAAAAATCATAGGAGGCAATCCAATGAGTCCCACTAAGAACAGGCAAAGAGAACTAGGAGACTGAGATTGAAATCTTAGTTTTGCCAGTGTTTCCCAATGTATTCCTAGAAAAATCAGCTAAATCATTTATAAGACAAGAATGACCTTTGTGTCATCAGTGTACTTTTCTGACAAACCTAGAGAGATTACGTCTTTGTTACAGGAGTAATAAAATTCACCTTTTTGATGGGATAATGTGATAATGAGTTAGATAAAATGTTTTTGTAGGGGTTTTGACCCAGTAAGAAAGTGGGTGCTATCTGTTCACTAGTTGCCTGAAAACACTGAGGGAACTAGCATGTCTTGAAAGAAGCAATTGCTGAAATGACCCTGTCGCTCATTTGCATTAAGTGAAACGGTGGTAGTGGCTTCATATTCTCAATGTTTTTATCAGTTCATACTGAACTGACAGAGCTGATGGAGGTACTGACTGATAAGCGCTCCTGCTGTACAGTGAGATTTTGGCTTCCTCCCCGCCAGGATAAGCTGGGTGCTGGCAGAGAAGAATAAGGAAGGTCCCAAACAGAGGCACTTCTTTTAAAAAAAGAAAAAGCCCACCAAAGTTCTTTCAGTTTGTGACAGTGAGGCCGACTTAGCATTTGTTTCATGGAAACCTCTGCAGTTGATCAAGACAGACGATGAGTAAGATCGTGCTCTGCTCATGAAAGCATCTTATTCCAGAGACCACCACTTGCTCCTGATCTGCTGCTAATTGGTCTCCACCCAGTAATACTGAGTCATTATATTCTTTGCCCTTTTCCATGTCTGCTTTTGGTGTGGAAACTGAGACAAATATTTCTCCCCTGCTGGAAATCATCATCATGTCATCAAATTCATGAGTACCTGTAAGCCCAGATGAGAAAGGAGTAGATAGGTAGGGGTTTTTTTGGCCAGTGATCTCTGACAGGAATGTTTTGAAGTTAAGCTATGCTATGTGTTGTGATGATGCACTGCATATGGTATCTGGCTAATTTCTGTAATGTCACAAATTACTTTATTTGTTAAAAGAGAAAAGCTATTAACAAACCTTTAAAACTAGAGTCAGGAAAAGGTGGTAGGATTCTACACTTAGGGCTCTATGGTTCTTCTATCAACAGCAGGTGCCTGTGTTTGTGCTTGCCCATAGCTTGTGATGAGGTGTATTGCCTCCAGCCCTGACTTCCCAGTTTATTACAGGATTGTGTAGGCTGTTGCCCTACAACTTCCTTGCATCCCCTTGTTCCATGCATCACTGGATTAAATGCCACTAGCTTGGTGTGGTAAGTTCTGTTTTGGTTTGTTTTCTTGGTGGAGGAAGAAGGGAACAGGTTGCCAGGGTCACCAGTGTCTTTCCCTGGTATGACTGACTTCCTTGATTTACGAGGCATTACTATCTCTGGGCTATTTTTGAGAACATGTCCTTCTGCTGAACTGTACTCAACTGACGCTGGTTCAAGCATGGTGCTGTGACTCAGATGAGCTGGATACAGACCCTCTGATCTTACGGAAACGATTATCTTAAGCAACTTTCCAACTTGTTCATCTTAGTGGATTGCATAGTGTGCTACTCTAGCAGATGAATGTGATCATCCCATTGTGTCTTAAACCTTGAAGTGGGACAAGAGCTTCCTAGAAGTGTCCACTGTGATGGGTGGTTGCAAAGCTCTAGTGGGCATGCCTAGCCATCAGGAGCAAAACTGAAGTGCGTTATTAAAAACTTAATTAAAAAACAGTTGGACACAGCTAACAGTTCCCCAAGAATCCATGTCTCCTGCTGTATTGCTCCTTCCCGTGTTATCTCAGGATCCCCAGTGTCTGCTCTTTCCCTTTCTGCAGCACTTTGGGGCTAGGTGGATTCTCACCTTTCCAAAAGGGTTTTTCAGCTCAATAAAGTAGTTCACATGGATAGTCAGCACATGCTTCTGGGTTGGCAGCTGGGAGTCCTCCTGTGGTGCTCTAAATGGTAGGCTCTTAGTGAGGAATAAAATAACCCAAAACATGGCTGAGCCTTTCTGTCTGAGCTGCTGGGTCTGCCAGTGCAGGGAGTGTAAGGCTGCTGTCCTAAGGGGCTGAGAGGAGGATGCTGAGCCCTCCCAATAAAAGCAAATTCCTGCTTTTTTTTCTATGCTGCGTCCCTGTGGGAATTTGGATGGCTGTGCCATTGTGATGGAGGTAATTCCACCCATTATGTGAATTACACTGATGAGACTGATAGTGACTGTGTCTAAAAAGGCCACGTAGATGGTGACAACTGTCAGTGACTAATTTGATGGAAAGATAAGAAGATCGTAATAAAATTATTTTTCTGTGGCACAGTGACAATAAGTTGGAGAAGCCCAAGCAGTCCACAGCACTCTGAAGATTGGAGGCTTTTTCTACTCTTTCTCCACGTCCTTCTCTTACTAAGCATCTGTTGCAACAAAAGCAAAGATGTAGGAAGAGAGGAAAAGAACTGTCTGCACTCACGTGAAATGCTAAAATAAAGGCAAGTTTTTTTTCTAAAAAGCTTGGTGATATGGTTCTATGGTGACGCCAAGAATCACAAAATGGACAAGTCCTCACCACTGAGTATCTGTTCCTTTTCCAGTGAGCCTTGGTAAAACTCAAATAGTCTCTGACCTTACAGTGCTAGGTTTACAGTATCAGTAGTTTCCTGCCATGACTCAGTAGCTGGAACAGTAATATCTGACAGTCGTTTTTTTTCCTCTCTCTTTCCAGATCTCTTTTGAAGCTTCTCAGAGTGGGCGGGGAGAGATGAGTGACAGATATAGTCTTGGTTCTTGCTCTTCCTCTTTCTCTTTTTTTTTTTAAAAAAAAATAATCAACCTGCTCCTGCTTTTTCTGTTCCTTCAGTCTTCTTATCCATCAGACTTCCCTTTCACACATGTACTAGACCAAATGTTACTTTTGTTTTCATTCCTATTGGTGGTGTCTATGCCTGCTGATAATGCCTGGGAAACACTGAGCTCATTCCCTCTCGCTTTTTCCCCTCAATGGTACTTTTCTACTCTCCAGATCGAACCTGTACATCCTCCGTTTCTCTCAAGTTATCTTGCTGATCCTGCACTGCTATAATAAACTGCTGCCAGCAGAGACTGGATGAGTTTTGTATAGTCACGGCTGGATATGGCCTATGGTTAAAGCAGATCCCTCAAGGCCAGGTTGCCTCCAGTCTTAGAACCAACTTTTACTCCAGCTGTTCAACACTTTTGATCCTGCAGCTTCTGTTTTGGGGGCAGAAGACTCAGTTAACTTCATTTTTTTGAAAGCGAGTTATAAACCTGACCTTGCTCTGTACACCACACCAGTGACATATTTCAGGCCAAAATTACTTGGAAGACATCAGAGTATTTTTTTTTATGCTGTAGTCTAAAGATGTTCATTGGGAAAATTTAGGAAGAACTGTCATAGACTACTGAAATCAGCCCTAGGTTCAGCTGTGCAATATTTGCTAATATGAGATACTTTTGCCTCTGTGACTTATATTCAGCAGAACTCCTAATTGCGAAATAGACAACAGAGTACAGTAAACAATGCTGTTCATATGAAATATTAAGAAGAAGTAATGTTAGTGTAAGGGGACAAGACTTCTTAATAGCTTGCAAGACTTCATAAAATCAGGGGTTTAGCTATATTCAAGCAAACTGGAGTAATTAGGTAAGAAAGGACGAGTGCTTTTCATGACTGTAAGAAGTAAAAACTAGTAGAACTTTCTTCACATGAAACTGAAGAGATCAATGCAATAGAAAGGGTGAGTCTTTCACATCTGTGACGTGGCTTGGAAATCTCTACTTTTGTGGAGTCTCCCTCGTCTCCATATGGGTGTCCATGTCATTAGGAGTGCTGTTTTGGACTTTTATGTCCCTGACCCATGGCGGCAGGAGGTGAACAGCACTGCCAGTGGAGCTGCCTCCTCTGAATCCTCCTGGCTGAAGGGAGAGGATTGGGGCAGGCAGAGCTGCCGGGAGCATTCCTCTTGCGGGAAAACACAGTAGGCAAAAGAATTTTTTTGGAGCTGTTTCCAGTGTCTTCAGACCAGATGTAAACAAATGGTGAACTGTGCTTTGAAAGTTGCTTTTTCATTGTCTTTTCCTGTACATCTCGGATGTTTACTTAGTTTTTGTCACACGTGCAACTTCCTATGAGAATTTAGCCTTTGAAAGCCCTGAAAGATGTTTGTATATACAATTTTTATTTTTTTTTTTTTTAAAAAAAAAGCAAAGCCACTTCTCCAACTTCCACTTTCCCATCACCAGCTTTTTCCACAAGGATCTCGCTGTCTACCTGAAACCCCGGGGGCTGCGAACGCACCTGACCTGGGGCATCTCTGAGCCCGAGAGCGGGAGAGACGCTCCCCGCGCCGCTGCCTGAGGCGCCGGCGCCCTCTCTCGGCTCCGCGAGGGATGCGGGATGCGGGATGCGGTGCCAGCTCCCTGCTTCATTAACGCCGAAGGCAGAATGGTCCTTCCTGGCTCACGGCCTGTGATCCTGCTCCCGCTTACCTGGGTGCAAAGTCCACGTTCGTTTCAGCTTGGAGAAGCATCAGCAGCGACATCAAATTCGTAGTGATGTCCGAAGGATGATGTGCGTCTTCTCAGCTCTGCCTGAGAAGGCTCCTTAGATTTGGGTCCCAAAATGTTGATGGACCTGTTGTTCTGGACAAGAGGCCACTGCTGGGAAGCAGGCAGTGGGATTTCCCTTGCAAACCCTTTGCTTGGCAACTCTTTTCCCCCCAGCTGCTTCCTCAAAAATAAATTCCTGTCTGTGGAGGTCTTCTCTTCTAATAAGGAAACAATTTATCAACACCTTGAAGTATCTCACATTCATGTAAATTCAGACCAGATGAGAGAGAGTCCTAGAGAGCTCTTGGGAGACAGACACTGGAAGTGAGCAGATCAAGTCTGGTTGAATAATAACAATAACCGGTGATCAAAATTCTCTGCTGCAAAACACTCTTCTACCTAGCCAGAAATTTTGTGTTTGCTAATTTTTCAAGTAGCACGTGGAGGGGAGGATTATTCATGCTAATTTCAGAAAGCCTTTTCCTCATGTTCCTGTCCCCAAATTTAATTTTAATGTTGAATACCAGAATTTGCACGTGAAATCTTATACTCTAAAGATTATAAGAAAGTGAAACAGAGTTCTATAATCTCAAGAGTCTTTGCTTTGCTTTGTTGAACACCAACTTGAGCATGTTCGGCCCAAGCACTGGGGAATTTCAAAGCAGAAAAGTCAGATGTCCCCTTTGGTTCTTGTTGTAAAGGTGTCCGTGGGGTTTCTGTGGCTCTGTGCTGAGGTTACAGTCTATCTGACATTTTTCCATGCCTTCTGGTCATCCGGGATCTGGTCATTCCTATGCCAGTTGGGCCCTGTAAAGTTTGTTAAGAAGTCACCCGAGAATTTCTGTAGCATGGCTTAAATTCACAGAGATCCAGACAGGACTTACTGTCCAGTAAAGCTCTTCAGTGTCACAGGTTGGCTTTTGCTGTCATAGGGCTCCTCTGAGCATTACTGAAGCCAGAAGAACCCCAGTAGCAATCTGGTGGCCATAAGGGTCTTGGACCTCATGCTGATATTCTTCCTCTTATGTGCTTGCACTAAAGAGTGAGGGCTAGTGAGAAAGACACAGAGCCTTTAGAACCAAGTGAGATCCATGAACCGTGCAGAAGCTTTGCCCCTTTATCCCCATGAGCTATTGGTTTTAAACTGCTTAAAAAACAACTGAAACCTGTTTATTCTGTCTGAGAGCTGAAGTGCTTAAGCAAAGGACTGTCTTGCATAGAGAAAGGAGATTCTTGTTCTCTGAGTGTTTCTGTGGTCCAAAAAGAGAATGAAGTGCTGTGAATGAGATTTTTATGGGGGCAAATTAAGTTCTCAAATTACTTCCCTGGTTTGGAGGTAAGTTTTCAGGTTTTATTTCTGCTGTATGTCCTTCAGGCTATTGTCTTGTTCGCTAGCAGGAGGTGGAAATAATTTTGGAGAAAACACCTTTGCAGTTTTGGGGGGTTTCCCTCCATTTCCTACAGAAAAGACTGACAAGGCCCGGAGATTTTGAGTCTTTAACCTGTTGATCTTCAGAAGATTTCTCTCTGCGTATGTGCTCTGAAGCCCCTGTTTCTCAGCCATCTGAGGAAGTAGAGGGTGGAGGTG
This sequence comes from Cuculus canorus, assembly GCF_017976375.1. Lineage (NCBI taxonomy): Eukaryota > Metazoa > Chordata > Aves > Cuculiformes > Cuculidae > Cuculus > Cuculus canorus. Next base: position 9,322,216 of record NC_071407.1, read on the forward strand.
GTGGAAGGTGGATTTTTGGCACAGAGTTTGCTGCACAGACCAATATATCAAAATACCGCCCAGTATGGTTTGTCAGGACTTGATATGTCACCTAGTAACAGATTTTGCAATTAGAATTCTGTATCGTTCCTGCATGTTAAAAATTCCTCCCAGCATAGGAAGGGCTCTGCTGCTGTTCTCTCCCTGAGACGAGCAGCTCTGGCTGGTAGGCACTGTGTGTTTTGTATTGACCTCCGTAACACCAGTGTTCCGAAGCTGTGGAAATCTGGAGCACACATCTTCCTCAAATTGCTGCATTTGGCATTTTTTCCACTAGGGTTTGTCAGGGAGCTCCACGTGCTTCTCCTGAATGCCTCTGGTGAGTTGCTGTGCAATGGGTTATCCCTTCCTGGTGACTTTCTGGTACCTTTTTCTGATAACCCACCCTGCAGTGGGAGCTCTCACAACCTGTGAAGCACAGGCAATTTTGCTTCTGAAACCCTAGCCGCTTTGGGTTGATGATAACTTAACATCTGGAGCAGCAAACCAAGCATTTATATAAGTGTCTGGAAATGGTGAGTTGTCTTGATAGTGGCAAATCATCGCAGTTAATGAATTTTCAATGCGGCTTTAGGTAGCTGTTGTTTTTATAAACAAAAGGCTTTGCTGTGCATATTACTCTATAAGAGATGGTTTGAGCAAAGTGCTGCTGACAGTTGTGAGCACATAGTTGTGCCATTTCAGACATTGCATGTCCCTTTGATGCCACACACTTTGTGGTAATGCAGCATAGTGGTTGTTAATGAGAAAGCAGGGTGCACCGTCTCCTGTCATTCCTGCACGAGAGCTGCTGGCGCTTGCACGTGTCTTTAATTCTGTGTATGAGCACCCTGCTGAATCAGTGGGCAGCTTCAGTGAAACTCTTTCGAGTGATTTGTTTTATATAGCAGCGAACAAGCAGCCTGGCTCAGCACAGCCTCCAAGAATGACATTTTTAATATTTTGATTGACTCCATACAAAAAGGGATGAGACTCCAGCAGCTTGGAAAGATGCAGCTACTGTAGTGGGTGTTACCCAGTGATTAATGTCTCTTACTTTAAATCCAAACCTTTCAGCTCCTTTCATACATTTTTGCTAGCAACAGCAGATCTTGTGCCAGTCTCCTAGATCTGAATTTCTTTAGGTGCAGACGCTATTGCCAAATATGGTTTCTTGGCAATTTTGGGCTTTGGAGTTCAGCTCTGACTACGTATTCAGATTCCTGAGTATTCTGCCTGGAAGTTGTTGATCTGTTGAGCTGATTTATAGAATGTGTTATTCTGCTTTCCTGCGGCATTTTTACTGTATGGAAAACATTTTGTGCTTATTATCACTTGCCACATGCATTTAATCTATTTTTGGTAATTCTTCAGGGCCCATCACCATGGTATCCTAGCACCAGTGAACATAATGCCAATATCCATTCAATATGAACTGCTGATGCACAACTCCCTCTAATATTAAGGAAGCTTCGTTATGTTACTTATTTTTCATTTTTCAAATTTAAGGCATTTATACTTAAAAAAAAAAGGAGTGTTAAAGGTAAGACCATAACACATAAGGCCAAGTTGGATGGGTCTTTGAGCAGCTTGCTCTAGTGCAAGAAGTCCCTGCCCATGGCAGGGTGGTTGCAACTAGATGATCTTTGAGGTCCTTTCCAATCCAAACCTTTCTATAAGTCTATGTTCACTGTAGATGGAAGCAGTTCTAAATGGCCAAATGGAATTAATGAACCCAGTGGACTAGACCTGCCTGTTACTGCTGACTACACAGTATTGTTTTTTGATATGCTTGAGATGACTTTTTTTTTAAAAAAAAAAAAAAAAGAAAAACAAATAAACAACAACAAAAAAAAACACCAACAAAAAAAACCCAACCCAAAAGTAAAAATTTGTATAACTCTAGGGACACAAAGTGGCCAAAGTGCTGTGAGTGGCTGTCTTGTGGCACTATCGGAACAATTTTTCCCTGTGTGCTGGACACTGTAGGGCAGGTAACAGGTTGTCAATGGGATGAGAGACATTGGTTTAACATATAGGGGGAGGAGGTCAGTAAACCTGATGTGCAGCAGTGGATCCAAATGTGTTGAATGCTGTTAATATCCAGTGTCACTCACAGTCCTAATTCCAGCCCAGCTGACAGTAGAATAATAATTCAGTAATGTCTTTCTCTAAGCTCTACTTCTTTCGGTGTTACACAGTTTGCGAAGGTAAACAGCTCTGTGCAAGACAATAACATGTACATTTATGTTCAATGTTTTTCTTATTACCTACACTGACCTCTTGCTAAATAATTATGCAAATGATTCTGAACTAAATGCTTTGTAACTAAAATGTGAATGAAACCAAGGTTGTATTTATTCCTTTGGCAACTACAAGCTGAAGGTATATCTAAAAGACATCAAAGTGGGCTGCGTGGGAAAAACGTAAACACCTTTGAATCAAAACTAACCTTGTGCTGCTGCAAAAGTCTGTGGTAGGAATGCCTGACTCTTGCACATGCTGGGTGGCTACGCAGAGAAAAGGCAGTTGTGAGGGCTGAGCAGTATCTCCTGGGGCTAATGGTGGTGTTGAGCCTCAGTTGTGTTCTGCTCCTTATGTGTGTATCCTGCCAAAAGTGGGAGGTTGGCTTAACATTTTAAGGTCAAGATCCACAAACGTCCCAAATCCCTGGAAACATTCCAGGTCAGGCTGGATGGGGCTCTGAGCAACCTGATCTACTTGAAGATGTCCCTGCTCACTGCAGGGGGGTTGGACTAGATTACCCTCATGGTCCCTTCCAACCCAAACCATTCTATGATTGTATGGTCATTTGTGTCCCAGTGAGACATCGTGCTAAAACAGAGTCTGTTGAGCAGCAGTTCCCTTTCACAGCTTGTGGGCACCTTTCTAGTATGTCACTATGCCAATGTAAGGCAAGCGGCATTATATTTACATGTATAGCGCTGTGCTGTGATAACTTTTAAAAAGTAACACATGCATGTTTTCATTATGCCTAGAAATTATTCATAGAAAGGTGGTCAATCTCTTGGCAGAGAATACTTTTTGAAGTTTCTCTCTACATTAACCGTAGATGTCTGTTAATTGTCTGCATACATGGGAAGGGTGTGGGTGTCTCTGGTGTGAACACCTGATTGCAATGTTCTTGCAGGAGATAAGCTATGGTAATTGAAAATCAAAGCAAAAGAGGAAATTCCAGCATACAATATTTAGCATGGATTTAGCTGTCAACTCGCTGTAAAAAGTAGTGTGCTGACCACGCAGGCAAGTGCCACCTTTGCCAGTAAAGGCACTATTTCCTTTCCTTAGTTTTAAATTTTGCCCTTATTCTATGTAATATTCTCCTAATAAGACATAAGAAAACTTAGCCTTTCCAAATGAGTTGGAACTGTCGTTTGCAGTGTTTCAGTTGACTCTCTAATTTCTCCAAATATTACAGTCCAGACTGGCATGGCTCACCAGAGGTCTGAAAAGATCTTTTTTGTATAGTCATGGAGCTGGAGGGACTTAGAAAAGCTCTTGGCAAAAGGCAAGATTGGTATTACCTCATTTCTGAAGGGTGCTTGCCCTAAGTGTTTCTGGATGCTGGAAGTTAACAGCTTCCTGATGCAAGCTGTAGCTGTTCTCTCCCTTTACCATTAAGAGGGTTTATCCTGTGTCTGAAATGCATCTTCCCAGCTGTGCAGTAAACTCATCACTTCATACACTTTTCCATACATTAGGGACATTAGAAGGTTGGTTCTTCCTTTCTTCCAAGCCACAAACTTTATATATCCAAAACTCACTTTCCTGAGTTCCCCAGTCTTCATTTCTTTAGATGACATGATTTTGTTGTCTTCCTTCTCTTCCCTGTTTGTACTGGTTTTTGGCTTTTAAGTCATTCATCTTGTTTCCTGGATTCTTTCTAGTTCTTCCTGTATTTTAACAGGTGAAGGGCTTGGCCCTAGAAACAGGCAATGAGAAGATGGGAGCTGGGAGTGGGGCTGTGTGTGCTGTGACTTGATGAGCAGTGTAGGCTTTTAGCTCAGTCTATTCATGCCAGTTCTACATTTGACTGTCTGCAATACTGTGGCACAACTGACTTCCCTTGCTGACCCATCCACCTCCAAGTCCGTCTCTGCGGAGCTGCTGCCTGGCTAAGGTTTCTTTTTTTCTTCTATGGTTGTGAAGCTGATTCTTCCTGCCTGGCAGAAGCATCTTTCAATTTTCTCTATCGAATTTTTCTCCCACCTCCTGAACATTTCTGCAAGCGGTCAAAAAAGACTAAGTCCCAATCTATCCTCCAAGATAGTGACAGTCCCATCTGTCTTGCCTCCCAGATCGTGGTGTCTTGAAAGGCGACAGTCTCTTTTCTTCTACCTGTTTGCATTTTTCTGTCCTTAATGCAAAGTCTGAACAGCAAACAGCGGCCTGAACATAGTTTGCTTATGATGGTGTCAAGCCAAGTAATAGTGAGCAGACTGCTATTTATTTTGGCAAGCAATGGCTGGAAATGATCAGGACTCAGCAGTCTCCCACTTAACACATCCAAAAGCTCAAACCTCATGAGCAGCAGGACCTGAACAGTTCATCCCCGGTATGTAAAATCACAATATCAGTAGTAAAACACCAGAGTAATCTACCAAGTGTCAGATCAGTTGTTCCTTTCACTAATATCGAAAGTAGATGTGTTTAGATTCAGACAGGCAGTCTAGTCTGAATCTGAAACCAGCTTTCACTTTACAGACGTGTGACACACTGACACTTATTCTTTTCAATCTATTGCATGAAATTAATACATTTCTTTAAAAAGTTAATCACAGGCTGGGTTTTTCCTCTTTCCTCTGCTCCTGCTGGGCTCAGGGAAAGCCTGCCGCATAATGCATAAAATGAATTCACACTGAACACAGAAGCTGGGCTCGAAGAATCCAGTCCAGCACTCTTTTTCTGTGACACACTGTACACTGCTTGCCCACTAGTGTGGGCTTCACACCATTTTCACCATAGTTTGGTGGTGAATAATTCATCGGGAGCAGCTGTAGCTCCAATAAACACTGGAGCCGACTCAGATGCCTGAAAGCTCATGATAGTGTTTTCCCCAGCTAAATGAGTGCTTTTGACATTTGTGGTTCTGCATTTTGCTGTTTTGGTACCAGACTGACCTGCTTTGCTGGGGCATTTCCTCTTTGTTGTTCCAGTGACATTTTGATAAGATGTATGTTGTTTTAAGAGATTTGTATTTCTGGATAATATTGAGCCAGGTTCTTGCAAAGACTTATAGGGACAGTTCAGAAAATCTGAGGTCAAAGGGTGACTCTGGCAGGTTTGACCTGTGTGTTATACAGCTTGCTTGCTCATTGCTCTTTCACCAATCATGCCCGTCTGCTGGTAACCTCACAAACAATGTCCTTGATGGGGAATAACAATTTACAATGAGCTTACAGTCAGGTGCTGTGGGGCAGCGAGCTGTGTCTTGGCTTCTCCTTATGCCACTTGCAAGCTGGCACCTCTTCTTAAGCAATGCCTGTGTTTCATCCTTATGTTCAAACTCTCCCCACTCTTCTGTTTTCTGCCTCCTCCATTGAGAATCCAGAAATAAAATAACCTCCTAATCATTTCTTTTGTAACTATATAACTGGAAATGTAAGTGTAAAGGGAAATGTAAAGTCTCTTCCTGTTGCTTATTAGTCAATGTAATGAATTTTCTAGTCTCAGAGAGATTACAGTAATATTTTATGCCACTTTTTTTCTAATCTGCTTTCTCAATTATCAAATCCCTTGGAGGAACACTTTTCAATTTGGTCATCAGAATAGCCGAAGTCTCTGTATGTGCCGTTTCAAATATCATTACTCAAGCCTGCATCAGGAAGGGCAAAGAATAACACTTGTACAACTGTCTATTCTCAGCCCATCAAGGGACACAGCAAAATGTAGGCTGCCTGATTGTTTGCTCAGCCAAAGTCCAGTGCTGTTGTACTGTTCAACTCCTTGTATGTTAATCAGCTTGTGTTCCAGGCTTTCTCTGTGTGAGAGAGTTTAGATCTATGGGTTGCTTAAAAAATTCATAAGCAAGAGAAGGAGGGAAAGACCCTAAAATAAGGCCAAAGAAACCAGTGTGGCTTCATGGTCTAATCACTCTTTCCTTTAGTTTCAAGGATTATAAATTCATGACTCTGCTATTTATTATTTTTCTCTCACTGAAGCATTTGGCTAAGCCCATAACCTGCTTAAATGGGTAAATATGAAAAGACTTGGCATTTTATGCCTTCTGTCATGCCAGTGGGGTTGCGGGTTTCTGCTATTTTCTTAAAGTTTCTGTTCCTAAAACACCTTGCTACGCACTCCCTGTGCCAGGATTATTTTAAGGTGCTAGCAATCCTTTCCACATCAACCCAGGAACCACTCATGCTGAGGCAATCATGACAATACATCCCTTGATTTTCACAGCCAGAGTAGTAGAGGGGGTAGAAAGATATTGTGAGTGGACATCAGGCCTGACTTGTAGTGGTTTTTACTCCAGAATCAGACAACGTGTGGCATCATACAGGCTCCTTCAAAGCAGTATGGTTGTGAGAAGCTACTGCTGCTGCCTGCAGCTCTGCTTGTGGGCAGAGGCAAGGTGTCAGCATCCTGGGCTAGGAGCAAGTCTCGCCAGTGACTGCCCAGGCTGTGCCGAGAGCGAATGAAGGGTCCTGAGTTGGAGGACATAAGGTTTCATGGGAGCAGAGCCATGTTGGGGATAAGGAGGAAGGCAGACATCCCAGTGTAAGGGATATGACTTAGTGTTGCTGTTGTGGCTTGGGTAGAGGATGTGGTGAGAGTGGACATGGGATTAGTGGCCACGACTGGGAGGGTGAGAGCAGGGGGGAGAAGAGCATGGAGGTGGGTGTGAGTCCTCAGCGATGGAACTCACAGCTGTGGGCAGTAGCAGAGCACTGTGGTGTTGAACATTTGTTTTTCTCTACTCTGACACGCTCCGGGCTATATATAATGTGGAAAAAGGAATCCCCGATGTTTAACCCACTGCAGAGAAGACAGATCTTTCCTCATGGTAAGGGAAGCTTTCAGATGACAGATATTGCAAAGCACACCTTTTAAAAGAATTCAATTGGGTGCCAATTAGCCATAATGAAATAAGTTTTTAGCCTGGATATTTTCATATGGAAGTGAGCATTAGCTGCTGTACTGTGCAGTGCGAATGGAAGTATCCTGCATTACAGTGCTTCATAGTGAGAGGGTCAGAGGTGTAATTGTTTGCAGCTGTTCCAGGCTTATTTCCACTGTCAGTGTAAATACTGAGGATGAGTGCGCCTGCCGGCTAAACTTTGCGTTGACCTAGACAGCTTCTGGAAACTCAGGATATGCCATTCATAAAAGGCTCTTACTTTTTCCCATCCCACCCTGACTGAGAGCATTCCTCATTCAGCTAAAATGAAGGAGGGGTAAAAGGGTCCATCTCGGCTCCCATTGAGAGCAGTGACCAATCTCAGCCAGAGCAGGAGCTGGGTGACAGCCGCCTGCTGCAGCAAACCAGTCTGATACTGACATTTAAAAAGCCAGGGTAGTGCTGTCTTTCCCCGACAATTTTTCTTAAAGCTCTCAGGTCGTATTCTGTTCTGGTGCTGGGGCTTGCTGATTTGGCAACAATTTCCTTTATGCCTTCTGAAGAGCTGTTTCATTGCACAGGTCTGCAACAAAAGCAAACAGTAGAGGGGCTCTTAGATGAAGCACTATACCCACTCCACAGCGAGCACAGGCAGGTCATAGGAGCAATACCCTTTGGTTCATTCAAAGAATATTGTAGATTATTTCCTGTTCAAAGAGAAAAACAAACCAAAGCACAAAACCACTTTGAGAGGAACAAAGTATGAAAGGGGTTTTGTTGTAAGGAAAATAGTTTGAAATGAGCCCGACCATGACTGTATTACCAGGTTGCTGTTTACTACTTAGAGTAGTCACAATTTTAGCCGCAAATTGGTGACAGAGGAAGAGCCATGATCCGTGTAGTTGTTTATTCTTGAGTTTGCTCACTGGACATGTTCATTTCTTGTTATTTTTATAAACTGGTAAATTCTAGACTTGTATGTGTAAAAAAGACAGATTTGTGCTTTGGTGGGCTGTCTGAAAAGTGATTCATCCAGAGGGAAAACAAAAAAAGTTAGCACTAGAGACAGGTTACCAAGAGCAGCAAGATCACCACAGTCATTTCCATTGATTGCATTGGATCCTCCTAGATCTGTTGGAGCCTCTGGATGTTAGGGTTTTAAAAGCCTGCAATCCTGGAAATGTCTCCAGGAACCTTGTAAAAACAGTTTCTCACCTTGTTTCTGTTGTTGGCACACAAGATCCTGGATCTGGCAGTGCACACATCATGCTTTCAGAGCAGCCCGGGGATGTTAGCTTGCTAGGAAGCCCTGGCAGTGTGAGCCCTGCTTGCCTGTGTGTGCTCACTGTTTCTGCATACAGTGAACCTGGCGCTTCAATTTGTGGTGACTTTGCCAGCCCTACCCCTAATTCTACGGACTGTACCTGACCTCTAGAAATCATGTTGTGCCTCTGCAAGAGTTAAAATCCATTAGAAAAGGCTTTACGGAGCTATTGAACAATGTGTATTATCCACATTAATACATTATGGCCATAGGACCCAACCTTGGTTAAAAGCAACCTGGAGCATGACAGCTTTTAAAGCTGATTTCTGTTCTCGCAGCTGCACTGTACAACAGGCACGAGTGATTATCTACGAACACACCTGCCAGTTAACACCTCTGATATTATTGTCCCACTGTGCTAAAGAGGAAGAGAACGTAAGACTTTGTACCTCATTTTCACCATGTGCAGGCTTTTATTTTTGCGATAGGAACTCCATTTGAACAATACGCTTCCGTGCATGCTGCTGCCTCAATGCTTGCAGCTAGAAAATGCTTTGATTCAGGCACAGGAAAATTAGCACCTCTCTTTCTTTGTGAGTTCCTCCTCTCCATTTATCACTAGTTTATGTGGAAATACTTTCAGTTGGCTACACTCAAAGCAGAGTTTTCAATGAAAAGGTAAATTTGTTTTCCATATTTAAATTATGCCTTTGAAGTATGAAAGATCTTGCTGTTTGCTGTGAGGTATTCAATAGGCTTCTTTCTAGTGTTCAGGGATAGAGGGAACAAGGAAATCTTTGCGAGTGTTGTTGCAAGTCAAAGGAACTTGGCAGCACACTCCTACACGGAGAAGGAATTCTTCTCTGCTCACTGCTAGGGTAGCCTTTAAACAAATAAATAAGAGGACCAGTCAGACTGAAAACTAGATCTCCACCCTGGTGTGGAATCTGCTAGGTTTTGAAACTCCTGGGAGGATGACTTGTTAGCCTTTCTTCCTTCTCTGGTCATCGATGGAAGATCTGTGTTTGATGGAAACCTCTTACCCTGATGGTTGAGGTGCAGTTGTAATCATGGAGAAAGAGGATCATGCCTACTCATTTGAGGGAAGCCAACAAGAAAGTTCCCAAGTCAGGCAGCAGAGGAAGAGAGAAGCAGACAGGGAGCCTCTGTGTTGCACCAGGCTGGGCTGTCTCCTGGCTAGTAATATGTATCTGATGCCTTCACAAAGTCATGGTGGCTCTTACTGACTCCGTATGGTTCATCGCAAAGTTACTCCAAAGTTATTCAAGATGAGGAAGTTGTGCTCTGCATCAGAAGAGTTTTACAGAGAGTGCTAGTCCAGCCCGATGCCAACAGAGCATCTCTCCTCAGTAGTGCCATCTTCCTTACACCAGTGACACCAGTTTTAGGGCCAAAAAATCTGTCCTTTGTTTAGCGGTTTCCAAAGGGCATCTTGAAAGGGGCATAAGATACACCAAAAGGGCGATTTAGATGGTGAGCGTTCAGGTCCTCTGCAGTGGAGCAGAGCTGCCCTGTGGACCGGGATGCTGCACAGGGGTGGTGTGCACAGTGCTTCCAGCAGGCAGCGGTCCTGGTCCCTGCATGTAGATCCATAAGGTGCTCCCTCTGCCAAGGCATGGAGCAGCAGTGGGCTGAGCAAGACCGAGGAGCCAAAACCTGGAGGAAAACACTCCAGAAAATCTTGAGAAACACTGATCCCATGCAGCACAGCCTCACATACTCCTGCCTTTGCAGTGTCTGGGCTGCCAGGTGTGATGGCAGCAAGATGATTGTTTCTCTGCTTTTTGTTAGGTGGACATGAGTTTCTGCCACTCAGGACAGGTGCACTTATCCCTTAGCAAATACGTATGCACTACTGAGACCTTCTGGTTTTTTTCCAACCTTGTGTTTCAGTGTGATTTCAGGGGTGTTTACAAGCACATAAGCAATTGAAACCAATGCAAATTGCTTGTTCCATTGCCAGAATCACACCAGAGATCCCTCTTTCTAGTACAATTAACAACTAAAAAATACTTTATATATTGTCCCCTAAAATGCAAGGCATTGCTACTATAGAATATCAGAAAATAAACATACAAATGTATAGGTGTGTGCATTAATAAAATATTTTGCCTCAAAATTTTTAGCCAGAAAGAAAATTAATTTAGCATCTTAGTTTGTTATCTATTGGGTAGAGCTGATTTTTTTTTTTCAAAATTCTATGTCAGTTCTATGATAATCAAATTCTATTTTTAGACAACACTACAGCTTTTTAAAGTTGCAAAATAGAAATTATTGAAATATACTGGCTTTTCCAAAGCAGAGCTGGCTGTCAGGATAAAGTGAAAATAAGGATAACAAAAAAATATGTATTGGGCTGCTTCTTAATGCAGTCTCTGCCACAGCTGACCTCCGAACACTTTAGCAATATTCTCCTTAGAGTTTTAGTGATTCAGTTCATTCTTAAAAATTTTGAATTTTTCTTTTAAATACTATCTAATTTGTGACAAGGCAAAGGTTACACAGTCAAGTAAGAATTCATTCCTTGGTTATACCCTGCTTTGTTCATATTTTTCATAGAAACAGATGAAACTTAAATTCCAGAGCGTGAAGCTAATGAAAGCCATAGTCTAGTCAAAAAAGTTTGTTTTTTTTTTTTCCCCGGACATGTCTCTTTTTCCAATCAATGTTTATTTGTATTGCTGTCTGAATTGGTTTTTGACACTGACCTTATGATGTTTCCCTAACTTGAGACCTCACGAAATGAAATACAGTTTCCTTAGACCAATGAAGGAAACAAATTAGATGGGACCGGTTATTTAGATCACTTTGTGCAACAAAACTGAAGGGAAAAGTCTTTGGCTCAGTTCCAGGCCAGCTGTGGCTCATTGGACGTAGCTGACTCAGAGGATATCAGACAGTCCAAGCTGGAAGACAACTGTGCATGGTGACAGAGTGGTTTGGAAAAGGCTCCTGGCTTATTTTTGAGGGGGCAGGGAAAGGAAAAACAGTGCAAAGCTGGGCACTTCTCACATAGTTCAAAATAACCTGTGCGATGGGGGACCTATAGGTTGAAATATGTAATCACGATACTGCTCGCTAATAGTTTGTCCCTGTTCTGCACCGGCCAAAGCTTTGAGGGGACCAGAGTGAGGAGCTAGGCTGTAAAAGTGGCTGCGATTGCTAGAGGCTACAGTCTGTTGCACTTCCATCTGGAGCTGCTGAAGCCATCCCTAAAAATAGATGCCTGCCTGTGACTCACAAAATTACCAGTCTGAAAAGAAATTAGATTAGTAGCCCTCAGTCTTGAGTATGTTGGGAACCTACACCCAGATGTATTCCTGGGAGAAGGTCCCCGTCCCACCCACGCACCTGTGGGCTTGGCAATGCCATGGGCTGGGGGCCAGCTAGGGGTGCTGGTGTCAGTGGTGGCTGCTGGGCGTTCTCTTTTTTCACAGGTAGGTTCTTTTGTACGATTGTACGTTGAGTACAAGATTAATGTCAAAGTAGCAAAGACTGGAGGTTAGCCATGAGGAGCAGCCAATTCTTGCTCATGGTTACTGCCCATGTACCACAGGCACTCAGCATTGCTCTGTCCCTGTGCGGTGGGTATGGTAATAGGGATTTGGAGGGAGAATCTTTATGGATGACTATTGGAGACACTCCATTTCCACCTTCTCCCTCCTCTTAAGGATGCTGCCTGAAACACTGATTTTGATGAGAGTTAAATTGTTCCTTTTCTTGGAAAATTGAAGCCCATAAAGAAATCCACCTCCATTCACCTATATCTTACCATGGATTTTTGGCAGACAATTAAACTGGGACTCCCTTCATTTGCGACGCTGGGTTGATGGAGCTGTTAGGTACAAATAGTATTTGCCTCCAATTTGTTCTGCTTCATTTAAAAGGACTGCAGAAGGGTAGAGTGGCTTACCTCTCACAGGTGTATGATCTATTCCACGCAGAGCCTCTCTGTTGGCCTCGGCAGGACTGGCTACCAAAAAGGGGAGGTTCAGCTGCTGGAGTAACTAGGCTGTTTGCTGCGAAAAAGTTAGCGTTCAAAATATTTAGCTTGAGCCTCAGAGTTGTGGAAAGAAGCCTGGCTGTTTCTTCAGGAAAATGAGTGCTTTCTAAGAATAGACAGACAACTTCCAACACTTTTTTTCTTCCAATAAATAGAAGTATTGTTGACAGTGTTTTCAAGACTCTCTGCTTGTGTGACTCTGGTGACAGAGGAGGGAGCCAAGCAGATATACTTGGGGTCATCAATGTCCCATGTTGCTGGTGCAGCAGTGGCCGAGCACCCTTTGCGGAGCACTCCACTGGCTCACGCCTTGGCGGAGCTGTGATTTCTGCACGGGGCTTTCCAGGGTATCTCGAAGGAGACCTGCACTTCTGATTCAGATCTGTGGTGTTCAGTTCATCTTCAGTTCAGCTTCAGTTCATCTGAATTCCAGGCATCATTTAAAATAGCTCATGGTTAGCAGCTTAGATTGATTTCTTTTTCTTAATTTTTTTGGTTTGTAAGAAGTTCATATTCATGATCTTCCTATCAAATATATTGATGTATTTCTGAATATCCTGAAATTTGTTTAGTTTGGGTACCATAATACATTAGCTTTCCCATCAGTGTATTAAGGGTCTAGATAAATACGTGACTGATTTGTAGGAATGCAGTTCAGTTTTCTGCAGTTGTAAGGATATTCTGTTTGCCTTCATATGCAAAGTGACACTGTAGCTGGAATTTGTATTAAAAGAAACATCCAGCACCATATAATTCGTTTCACCTCTGCAGCCATTTTTGCCATTCTTAATAATAGTGGTTACATATTTGTGGTTCAGTTTTGCAGTTCCCCACATATGTTAAGCATACAGTTTCCTGTTATATTCTAGTTGGCAAAACCAGAACTGTCATTTTTCACACAACTTGTTTTTTATTTGCTAATATCCATCTAAACCACTAGATTTACTGACAGAAAGTTTCAGAAGGACACCTCGCTTCCCCCAAACCTTGAAGGCTATAGAAATTTAAAGTGCTGAGAAAAGAGACCAACATTCCTCTCACACACCGTGATATCTTCCGTACTGTCAGTAAAACTCTGCTGGTTGCAGGACATTCATTTCCAGCTCGGGCAGGTAGCAAGAACCAGGGTACACCCTCATTCCCCTGAGCAAACCTTGAGCAGCACCTCAGAAATGACCATCAATACTTACTGAGTAGACCCCCTCTGACTGTCCCACCTTGCAGAAATAAGTTTGCTTTGGGACTTGCAAGGTCACTGTTGCAGATTTTGAAAGAGGATGTGGGAACTGCAGCATTGTTTTTGTCTACTGGACCCTGAGAAAGGGTGGGTTTGGACTTCCAAAAGTCCAGATGCTGTTTCTGAGAGCTGTGAGAGGAGGAAATGAAGTCAGGGACAGACAGCAGCTCATGTGGGAGTGTCTTGCAAGGGAAAGTGGGACAGGATAGAGAATGGAGAGAAGAGGTACAGCTGAAGCTCCTTCTCATCCTGTTCACAGCATGGCCCTTCTGCATGCGCTTGGTCTGAGGTTTGGTGTTGCAAGGAAAAATTCCAGACGCATTACTCATTCATGTTAGAGTCTGTTGACCTGACACTGTAAGCTGGGAAAACAGACTTGAAACAAAGAGGCCAGACATGGGTGAACAAAATGGTAATGACTTTACAGTAAATCGTGTCATTTTGAAGAGGTTAATAATATGCTTATATTTTACTGAAGGTATTAAAACTCTTAGTTAAATATTGTATGTTACTGGAAGGGGAAATAAAATTTTATTTAAGTGGGAGCATTTTAATTTTATCACATTTCCTTTGATTTCCTTGAAGTCACCAAAATTGATTTTACAGGATTTTCAAAGTGCATAGTGCATTTATAGTTTTACTAAGTTTGCTGCTGAAAACAAAGAAAGCAAGGCAAGATTAACGTGATTAAGAACCAAGCCCTGCCAAAACTTACATATGTGCAATTGAAAGCCTGTGAGTATTCTCCATGCACTAATTCAAACTACTCACATGAGTAAAGTTAAGACCTTAATTGCATGCAGGTATTGTTTCTTGAAAATTAAGTAATTTGATTTCTGAGGCTATGAAGACCTGGTGTTATGCAGCTCCCATGACCCCTGAAATAAGAAAGCATTGTAAAGACGGCATAAAATGAACTTCTTTTGCTGAAACATTACTGAGATGAATGCTCCCCTCCGTGCCCCAATCGATATAATCTGAACGTTACATCATTTCATCTAAAAGAGCTGTGGGTTTATATACTTTCTCTGTGCAAAACCATATGAAATGAAAACTAATGAGGTTCAAAAGGTTTCTGAACATTTAAAAAAAAAAATTAATTTCAGTTTCCCATCTGGAAACTGCCAGAATTGAGGGAGGAAGGGCTCCTTACTTTTTCCACAAGACTCTCTTGACATCTTTTGTTACTGTGAATTCACCCTCAAGAACCCCGGAGAGGATTTATTCCCAGATGTTTTCCCACCCGTTTTTCAGGACAGACCCCTGGGGTTTCTTCCCTGGGGTCACTGACATCAGCACAGATTAGTGTGGGGTGTGGATCCCATCTTGTGGATGGGGCTGAGTTGGAGCAATAAAGTTTTAGGCACCAGCCAACTGGCAGCAGTGGGCAGGGCTGCGTGGAGGCAGCAGGTCCCTGTCTCCATGCTTGGTTGTCACAGCCGACCAGCACTGTTCACCTTCCTTCCTCGGGACCCAGTGATTATTGCTGTAGATATACACCCTCATGCTGCTTGTTATTTGGGTTCATATGCTTTGTAAAACCTCGGTGTTGGACCCCAGCTGTTTAAACTGATACTACATTTATCTCTTCCCAATGAAGTGACTTTTTTGCCTGTAAATTGTTGTGAGTCCAGTTAGGGATGACCTCCTTTCCTGAACAGTATTCTCACCTGTTCTTTAATTCTCATGCATTCTCTCCTGATGAAAAGCATTTTCTCAAACACCTCATCAGGCTGCTGTCCATCCCCTGCTTATGGGACAGTTCTCCGATGACAGAGCTCTCCCATTTCAGACCGAGTTAATTACTCTATTTAACACCTGCTGGGTCCCTGGAGTGGGTAACTTCTAATATCTCTCCCCACTTTCTGTACGATCGCTGCTTTCATTCCACGGCTCTAGCTCATGGGAACCTTTTTTCTTTCAGTTGTGACACCCAGGGCTCTCAAAGCATTTAAACACAGCGTGTTTGTGATCTACTAGTGACAGCTTCCCCCCCAACTTCAGCCAAAATCCTTCTGGGTGTATACTTTCAGGGATGGTTACTGATTTTGAGGTAACCAGTTTTGACCCCCAAACCTGAGCTATCTTAAAGTTGTTCTGCATTTTGGAGATTGGTGGCAGTTCATCCTCCAGGGATCCAGGCCTGAAAAAGCTGTTTCAAGTCTTGAAGCGAAGCAAACCAAATGCTTTCCCTCCCCCTTGCAGCCCTTCCCTCTGCATAGTGACTTCCATGCAGATTAAGTGTGTTGAGGCTGGAGGAGGCAGGGGGAGGAGGAGGGAACTTGAGTGAGGAGCAGGGGGACCACCAGGGAGATGGGGGATTTTTCCCAGCCTGTCTGTAGTGGAGGGAAGCACTCTGCCTGCTGCCTGTCTCTATGCAAAAGAGGAAAAAAAGGCCATCATTGAAAAATGCATCTTCTCACAGGTACTAGTTAAATAATTTAATTGTTTCTTAGCAGATAGGCAGACACAACCCTGTTGTTCAAAACGCTCTACCTGCTCATAATCACTGCACGGGGAGTAAAGGCAGCTGTAATGAGCCTGTGGGATCAGTAATTACTCTGAAGAGTCTGTTTCTGCCTGGTTTTAAACACTGGCAAGTACAGAGAAATGCCCAAGTTACAGAGCTGTTCCTAGGTCACCCACTTTGCCAGAGTAGCAGATGCCTCATGAGATGGGATCAGGGCACCTGTGGTAGTGTTTGTGGGTAAGAGAAGATGCAGACTGTCCCAGAATACACCCCCTGATCCTTCCTGGGAGCAGCAGCACTGCCAGCCAGGCTACATGGCTCTGGGCAGCACAGCCTCTTCCCTGAAGCTGCGAAGTTCAGTTTTCCTTGACTTTGCATACCCCTCAGCTCCAGTCAAGAATCATCGTCTTGAAGAGGGTCATCCTGATGAGAGAGTGATGGCTGTGACAGCACTTGCAGGTGGCCAAACTTCTTTTATTTCTGTTCTGTAGAAGTAAGTCTGACTTATCTCCCCTCTGCAAGTGTCCGCTCCAGGTGTCGTCTAACATCTGCTTTCCCACTCCGCTCTCATTAGAGCTCATGTCTCTGTTCTGACAAATCTCTGACTTACTTAAATCATCTGCATTTATGATGTATGGCTCCTGCATTCAACATAACTCTTAGCTCCTTGTCATTCACAGATCACTGTCAAATTCACATATTCCAGTAGTAAGTAACACAAAATAAGTAACATCACTGATGAATAGGCTGAAGGACATTTACCCCAGTGCCAGGGGAGCTGAACTGATACTGCCTGTTGGCCTGCTGCAGCACCCACTTAAGGACTCATTGCTTCCAGATGTCAGAGTTTATAGTCACCTTTATTGCATTAATAACTAGACAATAGTTCCTTACTTTCTGTGAGCCACTTCAGTGTCAGAGATTTCGTTAAAACCTGACAAATGACTGCTTTTCCACCGCAGAAGTCTTCAGTTTTACTGTCTGTGCTCAGCCTGCTAAGGCTGATAAAAAGAGCAATCATTGAATAAATAGGTCCTAAACACAGAGCTGGTATTTGCTACACAAGTAAAAACTGCAAACAAGAGGCATAGGTGGCTCACTAAAACGCTTTGGTCTGATGTGTTTCCAGAGGCTCAGCAGCCAGCAGAGAACTGTAGATGGCTCAATATATGACTGCAAAGGAAAATAAATTAAGTAGCAAGAAAGCGAAGGAGAGGCTTGAGGCAAGATGCTGATACAATTACAGCAGAAATGAAACCCAAGCACTCTCTGAAGAGCTGAGCAGCATGCATGGTAGAACCGTTAACGTACCTGACACAATACTTTTCAAAGTAAAATCCTGCTCATTTCCTCCAGTAGGTTTGTTTCACACTGAACAGGACATGTAGTCGGAACACAATATTTAAGGCAATGCAAGATGTGCTGGCAAGGGGCCAGCGGCCGCCTTTCCTCCTGGCTGGCCTCAGGGCTGGGGGTCAGGACGGGCTGGGTGGCAGGGTGCATCTCCCACATGATGTCCTGCTGCCAGGTAGGGTCCCTGCAGGATGGTTGGGTCCTGAGGAGGCCCATTGTCTCCTACCCTGCTTGGCATCAGCCTGAGCCCACCAGACTGCCTGAAGGGCCAGGAAACTGGGCACTGCACCCCAGTGCCAGGGTGGCTGAAAGTCGCGACCACAGGGCACATCTGAGCAGTGATTTCTGGTCAAATCACTGGACCACGTAGCACATCTGAGCAGTGATTTGGAGCAGCTGTGCGGTTCCCTCACTTCTCCCTTTGTCAGGCAAAAACTCTCTGCAGTTCCTGAGAGAAAGATTTGCTTTTCTTTTCTCACCTGGTTTCCTCACGGGTTACCATCCCTTCCTTTTCTTTCCTGTGGCTCCCCTTCAGTCTGGATTGTGTTTGGCTCTGGGGTGCTGGCTGCCTCCCTGCCTTCTGCACCAGACCTGGTGGTGGTGTCTCCCCATCTCGCGTGCTGTGTGACTCTGGGGAGAAGCAGAGCAGAGGGATTGCACAGACCGTTGGTCAGTGCTTTCCTTGAGTGTCATACATATCCGATGTAGCCATGGTATCACCAGCTGAGCCCTGTCTGTTGCTCGGCCATGGTTTCATAGGCTGGAGTTTTACAGTGCAAGTGTGTTAGAGCACATAATTACTTTATCTTGTAAGTAACAAATCAAGTTGTAAAATGGAGATCAAATGATAAAGTACCTAATAAAGAATAGTGAAAAAATAGATTCCAGTACATACTTGGCTTTATTAACTTAAGGAGCAGCAGTATTAAGGCATCTATTCTTACTGCTGGTATTTTTTTCTTCCAGTGAGAGCTAGAAGGTCAGACCACTGGTACTGTCAGAAACAACTATTACAGTTACTGGGGAGAGATAGAGCAAAAAAGAAAAGCTGAGTTGTGAGTTATCTCGGCTGCAGACTGTATCTGTTCTGAGAAGCAGTGGCTCCAGGCAGCAGTGACACAGAAGGAGTAGCTCTGCCTTCATATAAGGCTGTCATACATGACAGAGACACATCATTGGCAGAGGGAGAACTGGGTAGCAGGAGGATTTTCCAGTGAGGTTGTTTCAGAGGCGTGTACTGATGGTTGTACTGACAAAATATTTTATGGTTATTTTATTCTCAGTGCAAGCTATCTTCTCTAGATGTTGCTGCTCTGAAATTTTGCCCTCTAGAATTAATCCCTAAAACCTCCAGAACAAGACAGAGTATGGCATGGCGCTTCCTCCCAGCAACCTTTGCTTGCTGGTGCTGCAGGGAAAAGCAGAGGCTTTCAGCAGTGGGGCAGCACCGCTGCTCCCTGAGCCTGAGTGCTCAGCCCTGGGCAACACAGCATGGATGCAACCCACAGCAGTGGCATATGTGAAGGTAGAGGTTGGCTTTATTAACTCATGGGGAGCCATGAGTACCAGCGACTTTTTTTCTGCTTTATTTGCTCTAAATGGCATCATTCTGAAGTGTCCACTGCTTCTCTAGGAAATCGATTCTTTAGGCATAGAGAGCTTTTTTTTTTTTGAAGGGTAGGTAAATACCATACGCTTTCATTTTAAATCTTGTGGGTTTATTTTTAGGCATAGAGCATTAATGAGACAAAAATATCTTTCTGATGTATGAGAGCACTCTTCCTCTTAAATTATATGTGATGTACTGATATGAAATAATACAATGAAGGAAAACAAATAACAGCAAATATAATTTCTAATCAGTCCTACGTACATTTGAATATTAGCAGGAATTAAGTGCTCTGGAATATTTTTAAAGGATGATACTGCTCTTTTCTGATGGTACTTTTATATTTGTCCATAATTACTTGTTTGCCTATTTGGCAAAAGCCACATTTAGTGGTCCTGTGAGTCAGGCCCCTTGGTAGATCCTCAACACTCTTCCTGAAAGTGCACACGTGGACTTCCAAGGACTCCCTAGCGCCACATTTTCTCAGCAAACAAGCTCAAACGGGGTAATTTTTTGAAGAAGAAAAAAATCTCAGGTTAAAGTTAAGAAGTTCTTTTTGCATCCTTGGAGGGCAGTTCCTTCACCTAATCTTGTTTCTGAGCCCGGTGCCTGCTGCATTACAGCTTCTAGCCCACTCCTCCATGACCCCAGGCAACCACCATCTCTCCATGGCTAACAAGGCTGGCTCCAGGGTGCTTCCCACTCCTGCCAGGAGGCAGGCCAAACCCATATTCCAGTCATCTCTGCTCCCTCTCGTGCTCCCTCTTCAAACTGAGTGTGCCATAAGCTCTCTGAGGAGGGGCAACTCACCTCTCCTCCCAGGAGGCTCCATCAGACCCAAAGCGCAGCAATGAGAACAAAGCAAACGGGTAGCTCCCCTCCCTGCCTCCGTGGCAGGCTGGGGCACGCTGTACACATGCAGGCAACAGAGAGCAAGCACATAAACAAGAGCTGGGCCACCAAACTGGTTTTGTGGATTGCTCCCTCTTTTTGGAATTACTGTTTTATGCTTTTTAAAGGTGAATATTTGAGCCTCCCCCAAAGTAAGGACGTAGAAAATTGATGGGAGCAAAGATGACGCTGGTATTGCTGTGGGCAGTTGTTTTGGCTTCACAGTATGTACTAAGAGATCGTGATATTTGTACTGAGGGGTAACTACAAATTGGTCTCAGGCTAGTGTAGAAACTTGAAACTGCTTAGTAATATCCGGCTGCGCAAGGTTGTTTCTTTGCAAGTTTATTTACATTAGTTCTATAGTCTGAAGCGTGAGGAAGTGCACTGCGGAAGGCAGCAAGAGCAGTTCCAATCTGCCAGTACTGGCTAAAGCTCCTAGACAGCAAAACCACATTTCTATTTTTTCTCTAAATAATTCAAAGGGGAAAAAAAAATCCCTAACATCTTTGTCTGTAAAGACTTTGTTTATGCAAAGGAAAGTTTACACAGCTTGTAGAGAATTAATTTGTAGGAAATGAAACTTCTATATCTTATCCATCTTATACACACGATCACCACCTCATTCCAAATCACACCACCACTTGGGTTAGGACTTTCAGGTTATCGGGAAGATTTCAGGTTTCAAAAAGAAATGCTTTTAATCTTGGATTGGGAGAAGTGAGCAGAAAGAATAAAGGTAAAATCCAGCTTTACATCTTCTTCAGAGGAGTTAGGTTCAGTTAATATCCTGACCTAAATCAGACAGATCCTGCGAGGCTGCAATAGCTGCAGATTGCCCTACTCCTGATGTCATGGGACATAATTTATGTCAGTGCCCCCAGGTGCAGCTGGGAGTCCACTTTGAGCTGGCCTTGCTCTGGCAGAGGAATGGGCACCAGCGAGAGGTGGGTGAAGGCTGCTGTGCAGTGGCCCTGCTGCTGAGCATGGTATACAGATGCTGTAGGGATGCTCAAATCCACTCAGCGGGAATAGGGAGACATTGCCAATTTGTGGACATGGGAACCAGGAGAGCTGTCAAAATCTCAGGAAAGCGGCATCAAAATGACAGCCCTGGCTCTGGTCTCACATCCCACTGGCCGGAGAAGGGTCAGGAAAAAGCTGAACTTTCTAGTCAAAACTGAAAGGGAAGCTTACAGTGTTCAGGGTCACTTAAGAATGTAAAAAAGACAGACTCCTGAATGAACTTTTTATGTCCTTTGATCCTCTGCCTCTGCACATCCTGCTTCCATGGGCAGTGGGAATGACAAAATCCTGAACTATAGTTACAATATTTTTAGCTCAGGCTGCAGCAAGAGGTGCTGGACCTCTTATGGGAGGCTATGTTTCCACAGACCTTCAAAAACATTTGGTTTTATCCATCAGGCTTGGGTGGAAGTCAACTACTATCTGCATCTCTGACACCGGTGTTTGTCCATCAGTTAGATTAAACAGGTATGTCTGTGCTTGTGAAAGTACTTGTTATAAACGAACAGGGTCCCTAAACAAAAACTGCCTCTGAGGGCACTTGAAATCTGTGACCAGTGAAGATCTTTCAGTGAACATTAAATACTCCTTGAGGTGCAGAGGAGGAGTGAATGTGAATCCAAGGGCTCAGGTTTCATCGGCTGCACACAATCCATTAGAAGTGGTTCCGCATTGCTTTGAGAAGCTGCTGGGCTGCGCGATGCTGCGAGAGCTTGACACTTTCATGCTACTGATGTTTGGGACTCTGAGGGTGGCCAGCTCACCAGTAGCCTCCAGCCCTTCATCTGTGGTGCCAAGTGGAACCACACGTTGGCAGAAAGCCTTCTTCACACCTGGAAGTAAAAACCTATTTGGGTTCATCTGATAAACAGGAAGGAAGTGAAAGTGTAATTTCGGTGTTTTCAGTAGATTTCCCTTGCCTCCCCTGGGGAGTTCAAGTGCTCTCTTGGACTCAGCTGGCCTCTGCAGCTCTCGTGACCTTTCTTGTTTAACCTGGCACAGCTTGAAGTTTTCCATTGAACTGTCACCCAGCATTCACTGTATCATCCACTCTTCCCCACACGCATCCCCAAGTTATGGATGTCTTCTGAAACCAAAATAAGAGCAATTGTAAATAAATAGTGCAAACCAGGACTTCTGTGAGAGAGAAGGATGCAGCCTTGGTAATAATTAAGGATCAAAACATAAAGGAAAGACTAAACAGGAAATAATGGGAAGGATGAGATAGGGCGCAGCAGAGGTTGGATGTGACCAGGGAAATTTGACTGGAAGTCACGTTACCAGCTGATGACTGGAAGACCTGGTGGCCCCCCAATTCAGGTTGTAGTGGGTTTGCATGCCACAGAGTGCTTGGGGCCCTTACGCTGAAGAGAAGTTTGTGTTGTGCTTCCGTGCTGGCCCAATGAGACACCCCAAAAGCATGGCCGAGAGGAGCAGGCAGGTCCATGTGGAGACTTGCTTTCCTGCAGACTGTGCTGGAGGTCTGCCACGGACTCAGTCCAGCACATCTGATGAGTACTAAATTCACTGCATTTTTGGAAGAGGAAAAAAGTTAGATTTATTTTCAAGATGGATCATGATGTCTTTAACTTACTCTTCTTTTTCTTCTTTTTTTTTTATTCTTGTTTTAAAATAAAGACTAGTGCATGGAGGGAGGGACTTCTGCCACACAAAATCAATATCAATTACTATGCTGTAAAAGACCAGGCCATGCATACACACTGTGGCAATGACCAAACCGAAGCCCCTTTGTGCAGGGGCTACTTAGCTCTTTCATAGCATTTGTGGCTCTAGTGCTAGTTGAGCTATTACAGGAACAATTGATGAGGCTAGCTGACGTCAGTACTTGAAAGGAACTTCACCTGTTTTAGAAGCAAAAATAAAAACGCATGTCTGTTAAAAAATATAATTTAGGGTAATCAGAATGCCATATAATAAGAGCTCTGTTGCACGTAATTGGTGCTTCTCTCTTATTTAGCATAGAGGTTTGTCTGTATTCAATTTCCTCGTATGGTTATTGCTTTTGGTTATTACTCTCTGTATCTAACGACAAGTAAACTTCTGCTCTTTTTTTCTTATTCCTTTCAAAATGGTCTCCTATCATTTTGCATTTAAGGGGAAAATACACATGTGCCTGGCTGGGCAAAGTCCCAGATGAGTTTTGCAGTTGCAGATCACTGCTTTATTCAGAATTCAGGCAGATTGGCTGGTTGGCTTTGGTGAACAGCTGTGTGTGAGCAGAAGGAGAAACACAGGATTTCACCTTGGAGGTAAAAGCTCTTCTACCACACTGGCACTTTGTGCTTCATGGTGAGTGATTTTCTGCTGTGGTCAGATTGCAATTCAGCATTTTAGGGTGAGTGCCAGAGGCCCCATCCTGGTTTCCTAGTCTAACTCATGTCACTGAGTATGTCTCTCGACCTCCTGAACTACTCTGCTAAGCTCAGTACAGTTCTTGGGACCTAAAAGTTATCATGTAACGTTGTAGGGAGAGATTTAAACTATAAAAATTCGCAGACATATGAGTTGAAATAAAAGTTTGCAATTAGTGGATAAAAAGCCTTCCAAGCCCTAAAGAAAAGTAGCTTTTGCCCTTGTCTCCACCGGTGGCAGAGGTCTCCCTGCTGGCCTCCCCAAGGTGGTGTTAGACCTTGCATAGACACTGGCGAGCGCCCTGGCTGCTTGCGTGATGCTCGTCCTTGGGCAGTGGGCAGCCTTCTTGTTTGGGAGCCGTGCTTTGTCCATGAGAATGTAGAGCCATTGCTCCTGGTAGTGTTTTGGCGGCACTCTAGCTCCTCTTCTTCCTTGCACCAGCCGCAGCCTCTCCTGCTCCTCTGGTAAGACAATCTGACCTCTCTGTTGCCCCATGGTGTTCAGCAGGAGAATCTTTTACAAGATCCCAGAGCACTTTCCCAGCACCTCCACCCTGGCATCAGCCGCTTATGTTATCAGAGTTCACCCCTCCGAGATGATGTGTTACTTGGGTCTCTATCCAGGATATATGCATTTGAAAAAGAGAATCATCAAGTTTAACAGCTTTCCTTTCCTGTGCCAGCTGCTGTAATTTCTCCTTTAACCTCTGGGGATTTTTGCTCAACACTGAGAGAAAAACATGCAGAAAATGCCAGAAAGTCCCTTGTTCAAGGAATGCTCCCCCTTCCCAAGCAACAGCCAAATACTCTCCTTGCATATGTAGAAAGGGCCAGCTGAAATGTGTATATCTGAGTACCATATTTTGCTGAATGTTTACTCTTATGAGATTCCTGATGAGATTACTAGATGACCTCTTAAAGCCCTTTCCCACCCAATTATTTATGATTCTACGTTGTTCTAAGTTCTCATAATGGCTCCTTTATGACTCCTTACATAGTTTACTTGCTATTGAAGTTAAATGAATTGGTTAGTAAATTCCTGGATGCCCCTTTTTATAACTCAGTTGAGTGCTGTATTTTGTGGCTCTGAAATCCTCTGGCACCTCATCTGTTCTCCATGAACTTTCAGAAATCACTGCTCACGGTATCACACTTCTCTCTATTAGCTCTGTTAGCAATCTCGGATGCTTGTCGTTCAGTCCTGTGGGTTTATATATACTTCTTCAGGAATTCTTTTCATCTTTCCCTTTGACTTATAGTTCAGTCAACTTACTGGTAGATTCCAAGCCTCACAGTTCTCTTCTCCCCCTACCTTTGATTACAAAAAGGCAGCTGTAATTGGTGAAGGCACCTCAGTTTCCCAACATAAACGAAATACTCTTGGTTAAGGCAGTCAGCTGAGGCTCACAAAGACCAACTCCTGTACATTGAATAGTTAATGATTGCAAACAACATATTGGTCGGATAGCATACTAATTATCCTTCTATAAAGGAAAACTGTTGGTGAACTGCAAGGAGATATTTGATCTGAATTTGAAGACCATCATTACTTCAAGAGCTGACCACTCTGACCATGTCTTATTTAATCATTTTTCTTCAAAATTCAAGTTCCAGCAGCTCAGCAGCAGACCAGACAGAGTATGACAAAGTGAGATTAAACAAGTTAACTTCATAATTGGAAGAACACCTGTAAAAGCCCATAATACATGTAATCATCCACTGACTTTAAGTGTCCTGAATCCCCTTAGCAAGAACACCGATAATGACATGTGTGTTCAAATCTTGTGTTAAATGGTCTTAGTAAGGAATAGATAGGCAAAAGCTCCCTTAAAAGTGGGAAAAATCACAAGTAATTTGGAAAGAACTCTAATAAAATAAATTATTCAGATTAGTTTTACATGGCTCCCATACACCACAAACTAACCTGTAGATGAATCTAGATGAACATTAATTCACTGCTATATAAAGGTACATTTAACCACATGAGAAACAGGTTTAACAGCAATCAAAAAAGTTAAGTTAAAAAAATAAGCCCAAGAGTTCATGGTTATCAGGAATACTTCTGTGGAGGGAATTCCAGGGCAATAAGCCATATGGACTAGTCATTTCTGACTATGTGCTGGTCTCAAAACAGTCCAGCCTGCAGCAGAGGCTGTTCAGTTAACTTTGCTCAGAACCCTTCCTGCACATTTACAGTCGGAAAAATTTCCATGTGATCTAGAGAAGAAAGGCGCCAAGGTCTTAATTCTAAGCACACGCATATGTTTACACCCATGAATTAGAGTGGGAACATTCATGTGCAGAAAGCTTAGCATATGTGTTAATCTTTTCAGGACTGACATGCCCAGTCCTGATACAGATCCTTGATGGAGCTTGTTTTGCTGCCAAGTGTTTATCCTGAGCTCCAAATGAGCCAGTCCTCCCTCACGGCAGGGTGTGAGCTTCCCCCACAGCAAAATCTGCCTGCAGAGAGATTTCCCGCAGCAGCTTTCAAAACATGTCCTTTGGAGAATACTTTTTCCCACCTTCTGCAAGTCTTAACCCATGTGACATTCAAAGTTTTTTCTTACGTTGCATCCCCTTTTTATAGGGAGCTGGCTGCTTTTTCTCTTTCGGGCTTCTCCAGAGACTTGCTCTTTCTGTTTCGGAAGCTTTTCAGTATAGTTGTTCTCTACCTATGAATATAAGGTGCAGAGGAGTTTAGTGTCATCCTTCCATACTTGCAGACTTTGAATTTTTCTCTCAAAGAGGCAAGAGTGGGGAAGGACTTTGATAGAAGATAGCACTTACTTAACCAAATATTATTCAGCTCCTGAACTCCAAGAGTTACAGCTGACAAGAACTAGATTATTAGATCTCACCAAATGTAGGCAGTGCTTTGATACATGGGTGTTTGTTGAAAAATAGATCACGATCTTTAGAAGAGCCCATTGTGTGGTATTTCTGAACAGCCCAAATCCACATCTCCTTTGAGCTCCATGCCTGTGGATTGCAGTTCTGTGTCCTCCCTGATGTGTTTCCTCTGTTCGAATTGTTTTTTTGCAAGAAATCCTATCTAGTAACAATATTTTGCTGAGATCTTCAGTGAAGCACTCGTCATTCTCCCTCCTTCTTCCGCCCCCACAGTTTCGTTTGCTTTCACACTTGCAAATGTCCCTTCTACAGCTGATCACTTACCTCCTGTTACATAAAAAATAATGGAAATCTAGCTGGTAGATTTGCCTGAGAAAGATTGTAGGTGCTTAAACATAACCATTGCGCCCAAAGACCGTACTGAGTGATGCACAGTTTCACCAACTGGTGTTTACAGCTGAAATATTTTCTCTGTATGCGAACCACAACAAACTTTCTATTGCCTATGTAAACAAAATCCTGTACAACAGAAACCAGGCACTATCCATATTCATGAACGTAATTGAAGATTTTTTCAGTTAGCCGTTTAAATTGTACTTAGTATAGAAACTGAGTTGAAATCCAGGCACAAGGAAAGTAAATAGGGTGGTAATAGAGATTCTTCAGCATACTTACATCTCTGTCAGTTGTATTCCTAGAAGTATCACAATTTTCTAAGCTTCCTAAAAGCGTGAAGTGTATCTCTGTTTCCCACATACATTACTCCACAGACATAAGTCATCTGTTAGAATAGGCTCTGCAATGGCCTGAGAAATGCCTCTCTATCTAGCATGTTTGTTTTGGCATTCATGCTCCAGGACATGCGTGTGAGAAGGGTCCGAGGCAGGAGGTGACTGCTGTCCGAGAGGCCTGTGACACTTGGGGACAAGTCATTCCTGAGAAGAACATCTGCTCTCCCAATCATCTCATCTCTTAGAAAGACAAGGGGGTCAACAAATCTGGGTGGCAGGAATAGAAATATTTGTGTATGTGCACATAGACAGAAATTCAGCCCCAGGACCTTTGCTTTGACACCTCCACAAGTTTTTCTGCCCTTGAGTTAAAAAGCTAAGCAGAATGATTACTTTCACAGTGAGTAGAAGCAAGCCCAGGACACACGAAACTGGAGTCCTGAACACTGGGGGCCATTTGTCCAAACCAAACAGATATCTCGGTGACAGAATAAGAATGTGCGGCAGCACGTCTCTGAATGTTTTGCTAACAGTTAAAGCCGAAGTATTCCATGAGACATGGAAACAAGGAGGGAATGCTGTGAGTAGCTTGAGGAGCATGCTGCCCAGACTCAGGTATGTGGCTGCTGTTTAGCCTGGGATCTTTCCCTTAGGCACGTGGGAAATAGTACCTTTAAGAGGGGAATGTCACATTGGGATCAAAGAGGAGGAATTCTCAGAGTTTGTGTTTTTAATTCAATCATCCTGTGAGTTTTCCATTGATTAAACCAGCACATGTCGCATATTTGGTCCTTTATTATTTAGAGAAGCTTCCTAGCACATTGGAGACTTCAAAAGATCTCGCTGATCCCCACACTGGAGCCTGACACTATTGCAGTGATTGTACCTGGACTTGGATTTCCACCAAATAGATAATCTGGGAGCCACAGCCAAGGAGGCACCAGCTGTTGCTGCCGGGAATGGCTCACCATAACTATGCCAGAGGGCTGAGAGGCTGGTGCTGATGCTGTTACCTCCCAGCGTATGGAGCTGTGAGTGAGGCAGGCGGTAACCAGATTTGAGTTTGCTCTGTCTGTTAATTCAGTGCACAGTTCTGGTTTGATTCTCTACCTGCACAGACCTCATGAAGCTACATGCAGAAAGCACAGTGTTCCTATGTGAAAAAAAAAAAACAGGTTAAAAAACACGATGCACTTTGCATGTGTGTTTTCAAAAAATCCCACCTCAGCGGTATGGACTGTTCCCAGATGACCTTTAGCTGATTGGCACTTGAGTGTGCATAGACAGCAAGGTGTACTCTTTTACCTTTTTCTTTTCATTTCATCCAACTGTGCTTTGTAGGGAGATGGTTATCAGCATCAGTAGGAGTTGGAAGCAGCAGGGAATGGCATAGTTCAGCATGCTTCTGCTTCAAGAGGGTGCTGTTGAATTACTGCTTAGTAATCCAGAGACCCACTGCATTGCCAATATTTAACATGTCCAATTACTGCCATCTTTGTATTTTATTATAGGATATTATTCCCCGGTAATGTACCTGAAATCAGAGGGACAACAAAGAAAGCAGTAAAGAGCTCTGTAGCTCTCATTTTTTATAATGGAAGGGGTTTTCTGTGCATTGAAATTGAACAGTTGATAGAAATTGTAACAAACAAAATCCAGATCTCTTGCTTGCAGTAAATCTTTGTCAGTAGCATATGTACACCAAGGAACAAATCTTCTCCATGAAAAGTCCTCAGTGTTAAGAAGCAATTCCTGCAAGAATTTATATTTTTGTCCTGTGATAGTCCCACACACTGACTTAGGTAGAGAGTCCAGACATGAAATTATCTGAAATTGGACAACTGTCTATACAAAATAAACATTCAAAACGTGCAGAAAGATAAAAATTAAGGAAGTATTCTTCAGTCTGCAGCAGTCAGCCCTGAAAATAACATAGCAGGGGGTGAAAAACATACCTTAATAGCTTCTCAGTTGTAGGTTTCATAGCAGTGCAGGCTCTTCTGTTTGGAAGAGTACTCAATTCTCCTTGTGCATCTTCCAGTTATACCATTATAGGAATACACGACCAGCTGCACTTGTTCAGCTGTTTTACAAGTGGGCCGTATTGCAGAGCATATTTATAAGAAGGCAGCAGTGAGACAGGGTTTCATTCAGATGGTCCTCTCAATGCAGTTGCGCGCCCTGCTTCGGTTTTACTTGGTGAAAGTGGAGACGGGAATTAATCAGGGAAGTGGCCTGATTATTTTTACTTAGCATTCATTTGGCTAACTTCACACTTAATTCTTTGTCAGCTGTTTACTTTTTTCTTCTCACTGTATTCCCTCTTGTCCTCCTTGTACCTGCAGGTGAAAAAGTGCTGGAGAGAGAGCCGTGTGTGCCCTGTGCCACAGGCTTGACCTTCTGGGGAGCAGAGCCCCCCCATGGCTGTGGTGGGCACCCCACAATCCTTGAGCTGCCCCTGCACGATGCTTCTTTCTGTGTCTCTCCCCATGGGGTGGTGCTGACAGGTTGAGCACCCATCTTGATACTCCAGTGCCTACCTGAGCTGGAGCCAGGAGGGTGGGCAATGACATTCCAAGCATGAGAATGGCTTCTTTTTTCACCCCTGTGCCTGAGAGGATGCGCAAGGAAACGATGAGTGAAATATTGCAGCTCAGAACTGAGCCAGTGAGCCCCATGCACTGGGTGGGTGCGCTGGGCTCTGGGGTATGTTTGAGGCTGCTAAATAGGTTCCCAGTCTTTACCTTTCCTAATATTTCTTTCTATTCCTTTATTCTTGTAGTGTTAGTTAATAATCATACATGTGAGCATAACACAGTCATGTCAATTGCAAGAGTGCAACTGGGACAGCCACAGTCCCAGCCTGTGAGGAAGCTCTCAGTGCCTCCAGGGCAGACACGCAGGGGCAGAATTGCTGCTGTAGCTTCTGTGAGAGCTTCATAGATGTTTCCCCTGTCTGTGAGCTGATCCACAATGCATCTGAGCAATCTCACTTGAATCTTGGTGATGCGGTTCGTGCTGGTAGAGAAACAACGAAGATTGCGACTGCGTCAGGACAATGCAGGTACAAAGTGGGACTGTTTGCTGGCAGGTAGTCTCTGCAGTGAGCATTGCTCCTCCAGGCTGGAATTGCCCTTAGTTTGGTGCTAAATTCTTAGCAGTAATTAAGCAGAGGTGATGAAATGAAGTGCCTTGCAGAAAGGTTCACATGAAAAGTTTAACCGGTGTTTTTGAGACAGGGAATTGTGTGAGTGGGATTGGAGATTTTTTTACACTGCTTAGCTTGTGTTCTCAGCATCCTCAGCACATGTTACTGGGAGTGCTGTGCAGGAGTAGCACGTAAGCACTATTAGAAAGAGAGATGCATTACACATTATGTTCAAAATTGACTTCTTGTCTTCTACTAACTTGGCATGAATACACAGACCTGCTAATTTTACTGTAAATACTGACATTCACCAAAATAACCAACTAAGCCAGCCATGAACCTGTTTAAGTAGCTTCAATATGAAAGGTTTTATTGCAAAAGCTTCAAATCCTTATACCCAGTTGTCCATCAGGCTAGCTAGATGGTCACTGAGATGTTCCATATGACTATGAGGTGTACACAATGTCATGGCATAAGTAAAGGCAGTCAAATAATACCTGGATGTCTGAAGAGAGAAAGCCTCTTGAGACTAAGTGGGAGCCTTTTTGGTATACTAACCTGTCTCCAGGATGCCCAAGGATGTTATATGCTTGCCAAATGTGAGCACAGAAATGCAGTACTTCATGTGCAGCTATAAAGCAGAAGTGCCACCTGGTCAGAAAGCAAATATATGCAATACCTGACAGAGCTGAGAGCCAAGTAGGAGTATCCCATTTTACTGTTAACCATGTTATCTCTATTTTGGGCAGGATTTATGCCAAAACATCTGGTGTCAGGAGGGATGGAAACCAGGTAAATACAGGCAGGCTCATTTCAGAAGTGGGCATGGTCTCCAGCACGCTGTAGCTTGAGAGGAAGTGTACAATTTTTGCACGAGGCAAGAAAATACTTGAATTTGGGGATGACATTCACAATTGAGCTGCTTTACTGATGATCTCAGCCTGGCCAGGTAGCTGCTGTCTGAAGAGAACTGCTGGCCTAGAGAGCAGTGGCCTCTCCTGTCACTGGATGATAGGATGTGTGTGACATGCAGTGAAAATCAAAGCTACCTTTTAGTCATCTTTTCTTTAGACTTTTCTCTGAGTATTAGGTGTATTATCAGAGCAGTTTTGGTGCATGTAAGGTTTATGCTGTGTCGATGTGTTTGGAAGTTACCCATGAACTTATTTCTGCACACATCAGGGCACAGTCTCAGCCCAATAACAGAAGAATGCTCAAAGATGGCACTAAATATTTGTGAGATTTGGGAGGAAAAAGTACCTTGTGCCCCTCCCCCTCCTGACTTTCATCTATCACTATTTTTAAGCCATATAAATGAGCTGTGTAATGCCAGTCATTTCAACAACACAGATGTTTGCAATAAGCATGCTGTTGGGAAGTGTAAAGTAAAGATGAATGTATCATTATTATGCGTAAGTAAACTTTTGTGGCCCATTTGTCAGATCAAGCTGAATTGCATTCTGTCTTTCCAGATTACAAATGGCTCGCATTAAAGCAACCGCTTTTTAAGAAGGCTGGGAAAATGTCCTACTCCGATAGCTCATTGTAAATACTTTAGCACAGAAACTTTGCCCAGTCTCTTCTCTCTTGGCTTTGGAAATAAAAGCTTAGGTAAAAGCGCTATTATTTCCAGTCTGAGACCCCATTCTGTGAAAGGCTGCCAGATCCTTTCCTATCAAGGAGAGGTCCTAGCAACTATCAGCTACCTCATCTACGACAAGATGCTCAAGTGATAGATAGATGCACTCCTCCATTTGTTTTTAAGTTGCTCTTAAACACATTTTCTTTGGAGCTATGTTTCAGCCAAAGACGACAGGAAGGTAGATTTTTTTTTTTTGCCTTTAAACTAGTGAACATTTTTAAAAGTGAGCTATGCTTCAGTGTTTTTTGGCACACGGAATCCATCTTAATGTGGAGTACATGACAAAAAGTGCCGTGCTTTCTATTGAGATCTTAAGGAGAATGACTGAGCCCCAGTATCGCGCTGTAAATTAACTATCGTCCTTTGTCAGCATCGAGTGTGCCCCGTCATGTCAAATAACCATAGTTGGCATCCTGTCTGTGAGCATGGCCCCATTCATTCCATCCACCCAGCAGTGAATAATTCATATAGTAAGTTTTACCCTAGGCAAAATACACTGACATCAAGAGTCACTAAACTATAGTCATTCACAGAACAAAATAGTTATTCATGCTTTCAATGTGAACCATTAAATCTTGCCAGTTAAATTTAAGAATGAATTGAATTAAATCATTTAACATTATCTGAGCCCACAATAACTTTGTTGCAAAAATCACTGTGCTTTTGCTTTGCTTTCTCCCTTTTTTTCCTAACTGTTTGTACCTAGAAACTGAAATGCTACTCCAAGCAGGTTTTAGTAAGCGCTGTAAAGGGAGAATTTGGGAAAGAAGATAACTCCTAAATCATGATGCAGAGACCTCAGCTTACAGAGCTTCTTGCATTACGCATCATCAGTAATTGAACGATAACACGGTCATCGATAGCATCTACTGGGAGAAGAGAAGGGCCCACGCTGGAGAGGGGAGGGAGCAGGCAGGCCCTCACGCCTTCCACGAGACCCTGCCTGGGACATGGCTCCCGTGTAGTGAATGGATAATAGCACTGGTCAGATGGCAGAGAAACACATGCAAGCGAGGGAAAGCAGATGAAATAGGAGAGGATTACATGACGAGTCCTACTACCATCAACTCAGGCTTCTTATTTGTCGTTTCCTTGCAAGAAAGAAAAAGGCTTTTGTGCTGGTAGTGGCTCTTTGTGGTGGTCACCACATAACCACAAGTGTGAGGGATGGCGTGGTCCTTCTCTGCTGATGGGCATTGGCACGAGTCTCTCGGGGCTGTCACAAAGGCCTGGGAAGGGATTTGTGGCTGTTTTCTCAAAACGCTGTCACTTACAGGAAAAAAATGTTTCTGTTAGAGGTTTATCGCAAGACGGTAAACAGGGGAAGTACGTTTTCATCTGCCATGGCCAAAAGAGCTGGTGAATGGGTGGTGTTGGTACAGTCTCACTTAGTCATGTGGTGAGGAGATTGCATTGTTAAACCTCCAAGCATGGTGGCGGTGGCTCCTTCCTTTCAAAGCCCTGTAACACAAGAGGTGGGATGGGAGTGGTACCTAATTAAGAGGAGTTAATAATTTACTCTTTTGTGAGTGACGTGACAGATGTGTTAACAATATTTGCACTGCAGGCTCTCTCCTCTTTTAGTGTAACTGCTTTAACCTGTTGTGTGCTGGTCGTTTCAGAGGTGATGAGTGTCTGTGACCTAACTAAAAGAGCGTCTTCTGCTTGTGGAGGGATTGGCGTGTGTTTTTTGGTTCGGTGGCTGACAACCTTTTCTCCCCAGCCTGCAGCAGTCTCTCTGCCAATGCGCGTTCCCTGGCTATTTCAGCAAGTCTTCAACAGCTATTTCATTTATCCAGCACAAGATGCCTCTCAATTTCCGATTAATTGCTTAGGGTTTTTTCTTCCCCACATGTGTTTAAGTTGCTTTGCTTGGAAAACAGAGATAGGAAGATGCAAGAAAAAAGTAAGTGGTGATTTACAGCACATTTGCTACAAATGAAGCTGCAGCCCTGGTGTAGGGGTTCATCTGTGGTGGGTTGGATCCCCTCCTGCCACCACCCATCCTGCACTGCGATCACTGTGAAGCCTAAAATTTTGTGTAAAGTCATGAGCATCTTCCAAGCTGACAAATCCTCTTTGGAGATGATTGCCTTATGGTTTGGTGCAAAATAATTAGCTGAAAAGTATCACATCCTCCTGGAAAAATAGATCATATTCCAAAACACCTGCTTCCCTCTTAGAAATCACAGCTTCTGATCTGTGTAACATAACACTGACAAATCCAGGTTGCTGCTTTTACTGTGATTAGGGATGTATGCGCTGCTTTGTCTCAGCCTCTGCTCAAGACCTGCTCCCTGCGTGCGAGCAAGCTGGGGTGGAGAGAGTTGGGTTTGGTGCTGGACTCTGTGGCAGGGTTGTGCAGAGATGGGACACTACTGTCATAGATTGTGGTGGCTTCATTGTCTCAGCACGGCACAGCAAAGTTGTGCAAAATTAGTCTGCACCAGCGTTTGATCCCCTAGAGATGTAGTCTCATCTTAGAAGAGTGCTAAGTGTGCTTTCAGCTCTATGAGCCCTTGTGCCCTGGTGTGAACTACAGCCACACTTACTGCAGGAATTTAATTGTGCTGGGCCAGGTTATCTAAGGAACACGACTAATCCATCACAGTTTACTTTAGATCACAGTTCACTTGGAAAAGCTCCCCCAGGGGTTGGAGTGAGCCAATGGGACGTGTGCGTTTGCTTCCCAGCTTTCCCATGTCTCTTTCTGCCTCTCATCCCCTGCTGCCAGTGCCCATCCATGGGAGGTGACAGTCCTTTGGTGCCACCTCCCCAACACAATTCAGGCAAAGGAGCAATCTGGGGGCTTCCCCAGCTCTAATGGAGATGGCAGCTTCTCGCTGGGCATCCATCAAATTTGAAAGTGCCTGCCTGCTGGCTATCCGTGAAATAAAACAGAACAGAAAACAGCTGTCTCCTCCAGTCATCCAGTTGCAAGCTGGGTTATATGCCTGCATGGAAATTCTGGGGAAGCACAGTTTTGTGGGTTATCTGAGGGTATGGGCTGTGTGTAATCTTCTTTTCAGATTCTTTTTTTTTTTAAGGATGAGTAGTACGTGAAGTGTGGATTACTCTTATTATAAAAAAGGGACATTTCTGCTAGGAGGGTTCATTCACGTTTTAGTAAACTGGCTTTCTGACCCTGTTTCCTTAAAATTGCTTTGATACCCCTCCAAAAATCATGCTGGTGGAGAGAAAAGCCCTTGTCTCCTCCCCCGGTAGGCTCTGCTTCTGCCCCTGGAGGCTGAGGGACTGCTGGGGATGGCAATGAAAGGACCACCTGTGGCAGTTGTCTCAACCCTGACACACCTCTTCGGTTTGCTTTCAATTTGTTTATACCTTAGTCGTCTGGGAGTTTCAGGACCAAACAACTTATTTCTGATTATTATTGATTTTTTTTTTAACCTAGAAGAAGGCATGAGAAGAATCAGTGAATGAACATTAAAACTAGGCAAATTCAGGCGGAGAATGTGGCAGACATTTTTCACAGCAGGCATAGTTAACCATCAGAGCCACTTCTGTAGGGATTCAGTGGATTTTCCATCACTTGAAGGCTTTAAATATAGCCTACATGTAACATAATACGCTTTAAGCAGAACTTGCAGACTTGATTGAGTTGCCTGGGTGAGATTTTTTTTGTTTGTTTTGTGCAGCTGGACAGAGCAGATGGTCAGAAAAGCTATGAAAATAACTCCCCTAAGAGATCTGTGTTTAAATAAGCAAACAAACAAACCCCTTGAAAATTATATCGACATACAAATGGATGAAAATCACAAGTCGTTAGCAATACTGGAAAAGGAAATGTTTACGTCTGCTGTAACTGACCGGTTTTGGTACTCCAGACACAGAATAATTTGCAGGAAAGCATGGTAAACTGCTATGTCTCAACTTCTATGTTGAGAAGGAAAGGGTTAAGGCATGGCACTTGTCAGGGGGTGACCCCCACAACCTGCAGCCCCCTGGTGTTGACAGGAGCAGACCCTGGGTGGTGTGTCCTTGCTCCCTGCCTTTTGGCATTCCAGCCTCTCCTGAGTGAGGTGTTGAGGGTCTCTGAGCACCCGGTGCCTGAAAGGGTGCGGAGCGAGGCTGTCCCAACGAGGCGGCACACAAGGAGGTGCAGCTCAATTCTAAACCCACCTGCCCAGCCTAAGTCAGCCTGTACAGCCCTCTGAGTGGCTGGATCTGACCCCTCTCCCCTAACAGCCAACACTGGAAAGCACCCAGAGAATGTCAATGAACAGTTGGAGCTCTTCATTAGAGAACCTAATTAGACGTTTATTATTTATGTGATTTTACATTAATGGCTTGGCAACAAGATTTATTTCTCAACTTATTTGTTTCACAATGTGGTTTCTTCAGCAATCAATTGATATTTGGTTAGCTTAATAACTATCTTGTTAAAATTAAATTAAATGCTACTCTGATTTAACTGTATTAAAATAAATGCCGTCATTGCTAATGAAATGCAAATAACTATTTAAATTGTGGCGGTGCTTCATTGAGTTGCCACTGTTGGGTGGAAGGATGTTGAAGAATGTGCCAGTGAGGCGGGGGATGGCAGGAGGTGCCAAGAACAGGGACCAGCAAGGTGAACGGGAGCTGCTGTGTGTCGCCAGCAGGCCCCGGTAGATAGCTGCAACAGCATATGAAAACAAGGTTTCTCTGCTTAAATAAGAAATTGGTTCTTTAACTTTCACTGTCTGCTGTACAAACTGAGTCTGGCTGTGAGCATCTAAGAGCAGATATGAGTCCTCTGTGGCTGAACAAAGGCTTAAGGTTTTACGGAGAATGAGTTAAAATGAGGGATCCTCAAGCCCTCCCTGCAGTGTGGGACAAAGCCTGACAGAAAGATTGTCCCCGTGCTTATTCAATTCCTAACACCATGGGGTCTCACATGCAGAGGCTTGAGCCCCCCACCTCGGCAGACGTGGATAGAAACAGGGGCAGTGAGAGGACTCCTCTGCAGGTTCCTGCTATGCAAACGCCTCTTGCTCTCACCTCCCCATCATACCCCATTCCTCTGGCAGGTAGCAAGCACAGACACAGAAAAGTCTTCAGTGAGTTTGGGCTGGAAAAAAAGGATTTATGAGCAGACAATCAGCTCATTTGCCATAAACTTCTGCAGCTCCTTAAGTCTGAGGAGGAATCCCTAGGTGCAGGTGGTGGGTTACCAAACACCAGCAAACTCTACTTCTTCAGTGAATCAGGCAGGGGTAGGGAAAGTCTGCAGATCTCTGCTGATCTTTCTGTCTCTGTAGATGGAAAAAAACAATGTGCAGACAAAAGTCAAAATGCGTTACCGAAGCTTTCTGCTGGTATGAGTGCCTACATGAAATAGTAGAAACAGTAACTGAATTCATCAGGAAAAAAGTCCTGATGTGTTGCCAAAGCTTTGTGCTCCAACTACGCAATCTGATAGGTAGGGTTGATCCAGCTTCCTTTGTAGTCAGCACTGATACCACTTGTGACTGCAGCAGGAGCCAGGGCAGGACTGCCTTTGTGTGAGAGAGAGAAAGCGAATGCGAAGCTCCACCTCTGTAGGTAGGAGTCATAGGTCCCTGCACTCAGACAACAGAGAAAATGAAGACATAGTGCTGCACAAGCAAGTGGCTTTGTCTTCTTTTAATGTGCAGATAAATTGTTCATTTTCATCCTTAGTGGCCAAATTTGTATGCACAAGTCCTTGTTATTGAGTTACAACTACTGCAAGAACAGTTGTTTGTACAAAGTTGGAGTGATGCCCATAGCGAAATCCTTGAAACAACTAACTGCAAAAAGGATCTGTCACAGGGTGAGTTCCCAGTCCTTCTCTCCAAAAGCGCATGCAGGCGTTTAATATTTGCACAAACTCTTAACCACCAGTAGCACAGTGAGAACGAACTCCCAACAGAAGCTAGGCTGAAGTTTATACGCTTGTATATTTGCCCAGCTGTATTACCAGTTATTGACTGAAGTGCAAGGAGACTGAAGTGTAGGGAGAAGTTATCCAAGATAAAGTACAATGCTGGACCTGCATTCTCTCCGCAGCCCAGACACTGGCATTTCATCATGTATGTGTGACTTTTTCATCTCTAGATATAATGATGCAACAGATCTAAGCCTGGGTGACATAATAGATAGGATGAGGAATAAGAAAAAAAAGAGGAGTGAAGTTCAGCTCAGTATGAAATGTCCAAAGACCTAAACTTGCTGTGTTTCTTGAGAAAGTTAGGTGAGCAGCATATGATGCTTTGTGCTATATTAATGTCCCAGCACTTTATGCTTCATGTGATTTTCCAGCAGCTTTCATTTATTGAATTTCCTGCTTAGATTTTTATGGAAAAGCAAGGAGGCAATGGGAAAGCAATGAAATTAATTTCTTTTTAATTCTGATTTAATTGCATACAATTAGCTAAATACATCATTTGCTACAACTTCGGTTAACGCATTGTTAAATATTATTTTTACAATAGTGTGCCAAATGACATTAATAATATTTAGCGTCATTAGCACTAGATTACAACAATATTTGCATACTGCTTGTTAGTATGTGATATGATGCATTTCCGCATTGGTTCGCTATGTAGGTGACTAAGGATTGTGAAATAGTTCTCAACCCATATCCTGGATTTTAAGCTTCCAGATTTGTTTATTTTTCAAAAAGAATTAAAGTCAAGTTCCTGACACTGGTTTTGTCATAGTTTTCTAGAATAAGTGCATTCAGCCTTATTTCTGGTCAGGCTGCACTTTCATAGTTATACTTAGCCTGCCTCAATTCCCTGAAGTTTGGTTTCTTTAGTCTTCTCTATTTCTTAGTCTGCCAAGAACATTGAGGGGAAAATTGATCCTGCCTTGGGGATGAGGGACTCGAGTAAATGACCTCTGTAGGGCCTTTCCAACCCTATTTTTCTTCTGTCCTGCATAGTCTGGAGCTGTCATGTATCCAGCCGGCTTGCAGTGTGGTCGAGACAAACCTGTGTCCATGCTTGGCTGAAGCTCCAGTCCTCACTCGGTATTTTTCTAATGGTTGTGTTGGTGAGACAGGGAGATGCAGGGCTTCCTCCTGGGTCAGATGTCCTTTTGTTACTGCTACTGCCCTGAGGGATGTCATACTGCATTGACCCCCAGCCTTCAAACTTCTTGTCCAGCCCTGGGATACTGATTGGTTCCCAGCTGGAGCAGGTGGCCGTGGTGCCTGACTGTGCCAAATGGCCTTCACTAAAGTGCCTGGGACATAACAGCATCTGATGGTACTGCCCCACCCTGAAATTGCAGCAAAATTGAAGGTGTTACCTGATGTTGTGCAGCACAGAAAACCAGCAGCACCTTGTGCCATGGTGTGCCAGCCAGTGGTGTACTGGAAACACTGAAATAATGCAAGAAAGACCTGGAGTGCCAGATTTCATCCTGGGTTCAAAGTTTGTCTCTCCTAACCTTAGGGAGTGTGCTCACTCCAGGGCTTTCATCTGGCCCGAAAGTGATGACAGGAAGCACTTCCAAACTTAAAATGACATTTGGCTTTCCAGGGCCACCCAGTATTTGGGCTTCCCTTTCCAGGGCTACAAGTACTTCCAGGTGTTTGGGGCAGAGCCACATGTGAAAACATCCTTTTCCAGAGCAATAGTACTCTGCCATTTGTAGCGTCTGCAACGTGGAAGCAATGACAAACAGGAAACCTTAGGGATGAGGGTAAGACAGAAATATAGGTTGTGGTGACTAATTGGAAATGTCAAAGATTAATGGTTAATTTAGAAATATAAAAGTGAGGTGTTACTTCAGTTGTCACGCCAAGTTCTGGGCTGACTGGCCTGGGGGCTGGAGGTCGTAGGTGCACTGAGCTGATATGGCAGCTCCAGCAAAGCAGTAACACTCCATATTTACCCAATAATCTAACTTTTGTAACTTGCTTTGAAAAGAAATACAAGTAGCTGCAACTCAAGAAATACACAAGCTCTGCCCCAGAGCTGCTTTTATTCTTCTTGGGGGCCACCTCTCGAAAGAAGAGAGTTTATTCTGCTGGATACGGGTGGATGAAGTGCTTACAGGTGGATTAAGTGCTTAGGGACGTGGTTTAAGGGAGTGTTAGGAATGGTTGGACTCAATGATCCAGTGGGTCCTTTCCAACCTGGTGATTCTATGATTCTAGGATACCTGTATCTGCACTGGTGGTAACCAAGGCAGGCAGCGAGGCTGTGAAGGCTATTTGACAGCTGTGGTGTGTAATGATGAGCTCACAGAGAAAGAACGATTGCTTTGGCTTTTATTGTGTCCTTCTGGATTTTTGTTCAAAAGTAAAATTTCAGGGTGCTGGTGGACTGTTTCTTTATTTCTTTCCTTCTTTCTTTCTTTTAGTATCTTGAGACAAAAGTGTTTAATGACAGACCTTAATAGAGTGGAAAGTAAGTAACAGCAAAGAGTAATCAGAGAGAGGTGAAGTGAACATGAACTCGTTTCCGCAGCTTTTGACAGCTCATCTCGTGGGAATAATGAGTAATTTATGTAGCATTCCCCACTTCAGATTATCAAGTGGCTAGACTGAAGCTGGGAAACAGTCCAGGTCCAAATCAGATGCAACAAAGGGGATATTTGTAGTCCTTTGTGTATTCCTTTATTGTATTCATTTTTATTAATTTCCTGATACTGAAAGTATTTGGAGTGGGGAAGGCAAGATTTCACATCCCACACTCTGTCCTCGTGGTAGTCGCTCAGGGTGCTGGGGTCAGCACATCCGCAGCAGGTCCGCGAGGCTGCAATGTTGGCTTCAGATGAGTTCCCAGAGCGTAATGCTTCACGCCCTTGAGCCCACGGCTGATCAGTGAGAAACAACTGAAGGAAGTATGTAAATTTGCTTTCCAGTAGGAAAGGGAAAAATCATTTGCTGGTCTACAAGCAAGCCAGTCTGCCTCTTCAGGTGGATTTGACACTCAGCTGGTTCTGGTTTTTTGCAAACCTGGGCTGCCAGAGGTCCGCTTCCTCCTCAGCAGAAAGCATGATGAGGTCAACACCACAGTTCTCTCAGCCCATACTTCAGCTCGTCCCTAGCTGTGTCTCTGGCAAACAGCCTGACCTTGTAACCTGGTGGTCATACCCACAGTCCCAGTCTCACCCATATAGTCAGCATTGCTACAGGTGCCTTGTCCTGCCGTAAGGAAAGATGAAGGTCAGAGAAGTGCTTGGACAGGGGTATGGCTTCTCCCAGCTCACCAGGGCATGCAGGAGACAAGTTCTCACTTAAGGGCAGTTCAAAGAAAGGCAATTAAATCTCAGTAAATTCAGAAAGCCTTCTTTTCCTTAAAAACCTCTGGAAAGATGCTGAGGGAGAGAGCGATCCAGGTGAGTCAAGATGCTGACCTCACTAGCTGCTGCCTCAGAGCTGGTCATCCCAGCCCCACGCCTGCTCCCAACACAGCTCCTCCATCTAACAGAGACACTTATGTGGGGTGAGATGACTCTCTGTGGCCTGAGCATGCCAGGGAAGCCAGGGTGACTTGTTCTGACACCTGAGAGTCCTCCGGCTGCCTACATCCTACCTGCTCTCCTCACCCTCCAGAAGAGTTTGTGTGGCTGGGTTTCAGTGGAGAGGAGCTGCAGGACAGTTGATCTCCTCATACCTTTGACTTCTTTAGGGAACACGTGATGGAGGGCTCTGTTGACGGAGACCCAACAGGGGCTCGGGGGACTCTGTGCAGTGCTTACAGCTACTATGAGCTTTTGGGTTGTTTGTTTTTTTTTTTAGTAACATTTGTAATTACCCCACTAATTGTGAATGTTCTTTCGTGCATTTGCCTAAAGAGAAACAATACACAGTAAACTGGGAAATATCTCCTGTTCTGTAAAAACAAACAAAAAGAACCAACACAATCCTAATAAACTCCTAGGAGGCCTATTTCTACTGCAGCTATTCTAGTGTAAGGTGTTAGGAGAGCTTTTGCTAGAGGGGGGAAAAGGAATTTCAGCTTGCAATATATTTTGCCTGTTTTGCTGCTATTGAAATCACATGCTACCCATGACACTTATTGTATATTACTTTACATGTTGCAAATGACCTTTTTAATTAACTATTAAACAAATTTAAATATGTCCTAATTATGTATATTCATAGCAGCTAAGATTGTTGGAGGTAATATTACTTTTCCTTTGGAAATCTTCATAGCCATTTTAACATTTCCATTAGTTTCCCAACATGAATGTCCTTGAAGAAAACACACAAGTTCCTCCGAGTCTGATGCTCTCTAACTGCAATCCTTTCACGTCATTGCATTCTTCTTTTGTAGAAAACATTACTCTGATTTTATACCAGTGCAGCTAGAAATAGAATTAGATCTTCTAACTCCAGTCAACATTATTTAGCGTTAATCCTCTTTGGCGGAGGCAGCAGCCAGCTTGCTGCCAGCTGTTGGTAGGTCACTGCGAAGCACTAGAGCTGATGTCAGTCTTAGAAGTTGAAAATGCACATGGTGTTTAAAGGAAAGTATTATAAATTTCTTTAAAATGAGTGAGCGCACTTAAAATTCAAGGCAGCTGCTAGGATGGGCCCTCTGTAGTCCCGTGAATATTTGGTAGCTGATGAGGGAGGAAAATGAAAATGAATTTTTTCCATTTTTTTTTCCACTTTTTTTTCCATTCTCATGCCAGTTAACTGTATTAGCATCTCAGTATCACAATTTGCCTGTAAAATGGACAGATCACTCACCTGGACGGTCTGCCACAGAGAAGTGAAGCTTATCTAATATCCCATAATAGTAATGTAATTGTAACAGCCTCTGTCAAAAGGGATGAAAGTATTCAAAGGAGCAGTCATTATTCTATTTTATACATGGGGGGAAATGAAATGGAGAACTACGATGAGCTGTCAGAGAGGGTGAGTTGCAGGAATTGAGCTTCCCAAAGTTCCTTGTCTTTCCTTCAGGACATCAGGTACAAACTCGTGGCAAGCAGTAGGGATGCTGCTGTAAGGCAGGAGTCTTTCATGTATGTTTTATTACTATGGACCCTTTACAGAGTGTACAGCTTAAAGGTATTGGCTTCACTGTGTGCAGGGATAGCCCCTGCAGAGACTTCTCAGGGAAGCAGCAAGTGGGATCAACTGTATTCTCCTTACACGACCAGGACTGGTTCTGTCTGTTGCTGTATGAAGAGAAATACCTACAGTTCTCCCCTCTAGTATTTGATGTGAAGAATTTCATAATGCTGTTGATTATGTACTCTTCCTCACCTTGTTCTCCTTGTGTTGATATAAACCTGCATTTTCTCTCCTTTTAAGCAAAAGACTAGCATTTCTTTCCATCCCACACAAGCTGAACCTAGAATACCTGCAGGTAGCTTAAACACCACTAACAAAACCTCTACATTTTGCAAAGAGTTGGAGGCAAGATGATGTAGAGTGAGTTGTGGTTTACATACAAGTGTATGAAAGCCAAACTAGCCTTTGGATAGCTATGGATAATTCTTTCCATCTCACAAAAGACTCGTAGTTCATATTGCTTTTCATATTTCAGTTGCTTGGTTTTTCATACCGATTATGGTACTTATTTAAAATAATAAGCTATGTGACTTCATCCAATTCCCAAGAACCCCATTGCCGCTGTTCATTATGAGCTATGATTAGTGACAGGATTACATTGTTGATGTCCACAGGTATTCTGAATATTAGACCTGTCTCTTGTGTACAGTTCTCCCTTCTGGTTACCTGGGAGTTGTCTGCTTGTATTCCCTCACCTCAAATCTTTACCAGCCAGAAATTACACACTTGTAAAGCAGGCATGCTGTTCTGTTACAGTAAATCAATGGCTTTGCTCTCAGTCCTCTTTTTGTGTATTATTAAAAATAAAAGTTTTTCTACATGCAGCAAGAACCCTCTTGTGGATTAAAAGTTTGTGTTAGATTTTGAACTGAATCCTCGGTACAATGGCGAAGGTTAAGTCTGCTGACAGCTTGTGGCTCTACTCGTACTTCTTTGAAGCTGGAGGCGAGACAGGAGGACATAATGATGGGTCATGATATCCATCTGTGTCATGGACTAGATTTTGGTCTCCATTTGGTTTCCGAAAGACTGAGTCTTATTTACTAGTACGAATTAGTGTTGGCTTAGATCATGTTCAGGTGCACAGTTCAATTTCTGTGGTGTAAATCTACTGTTCCAATTCATCTGTAGCATCCCTAGAATATAACTTAATTTTCCTATTAGTCTCTACTCTCATTAAAAGAAGATACATTTAAATAGGGGGTATAGCCAAAACTTCCATCTGCAATTTCAAGTTCTACAAGGAGAAGCCTACAATAGCCAGGTTTGCTGCGGCCCCTTGAAAATGCAGGACAGCCCATAAAACCACAGCACGGTCACAAAGGCTTGTTAGACAGCAAGGACTTGTAGTCCCAGAGATTCAGTAGGTTAATTCAGATTAGAAATGCTTTGGGGTTTTGGCTGTAAGGTGTATATATCTTAGCATGAAGTGGTTACCTTTCTCCTTAAAGCAGTCTTCAGAAAGGTGTGCACTTCCCAATATGTCCCTGCACAGTGTGGGGAGTAGAAAGGTGTCTCAGAGGAGTCCTGTAACGCTGGTTTTGGAATACAGAAGCGAGGAGAGTGGTGTTCACCGTGCTTG
This sequence comes from Cuculus canorus, assembly GCF_017976375.1. NCBI lineage: Eukaryota > Metazoa > Chordata > Aves > Cuculiformes > Cuculidae > Cuculus > Cuculus canorus. The sequence continues at coordinate 9,366,525 of NC_071407.1, forward strand.
TAGTACAGTACTCGAAGAACAAGTTCAAGCTGTATCCATCCCTAGTATTCACTTTTGTGGGAAACCAAACTGCAGATAATCTAAACAGAAAATTTGCACAAGATTTTCAGTCCCTATATCACTGCAAGAAGAACAAACCAGCCTGAGTTAAAGTGGAAAGAAGCTCTCGTTCTGAGCCTCATATTAATAAGTTTTTCATTTCTTTCTTTTCCAGTTGACCAAAGTGAAACCAATCTGCCTCAAATTTCATAGTCAAGATTGTGTGCCAAGATTATATATAAAGTGGGTCAGCTATTCAGAGCTGGTAATTTATGTGAATGCAGGATTTGTACCGATTCGTTATCTAAAATGACTAATGTTTCATAAAAACAAATTTCTGCTTGTGGATCATGGTGAGAGTGGCAGATACCGAGTTCATACTAATGTGTTGCTCTAAGGGGCTGCCATAGGTGTCTGATGACTTCTGCCCAGCAAGCCTGTCCCAGTCCTTGGGCACTGGTGGTTGAAGCGTGGAAAGATAGGGCAGCCCTTGGAACACTCCAGGAAAAAGCGGGAGTCATTTCTGGAGTGAAGGAAGAGCTATGCTAGCTGGATTAAAACATTTTTAGATCATCTCATATATTTTGGAAAAAAATTCTAATCTTTTCAATATGTATTTGCAACTCTAAAGCTCCCTGAAGCTTTCTTGGGGCAAGAAACACTCATCGTCAGGCTTGTACGCACATCAAACTGACCAGTGTTAGTAACAATGGGTGTAACAGGTACACTGAATTCACCATTAATACCTCACCTAGGTGGGAGTCTCCACAGGTTGCACGCCCCCGTCATTGGGCTTGGACCTGGACAGGAGCCCGCCAGGCACAGGGCTGCAGGGAAAGCCCCCCAACCATGGTTTCTACCCATGTGCAGTCCCTCCTGTCACCTTTCCTTTGCCCATTCCTTTCCGCCTGGACAGAAAAGCCCTTTGCTCTGAGGCACTTTGCAGGGTGAAGGTGTCTCCCTTTTGAGGGGATATGATCCCTGCAGCCTGTTTTAGAGGTACCAGCTGGGATGGTCTTCGGTGGACTCCAATCCATGGGCTGTGGCAGAGCATGGAGAAGCAGATGGGCGGACACTAAAAGCAAAGGGCCATTTGGCACGCAGTCATTAGCTGTTGCTGAGTACATTAGTCCTCTTATGTCTTTCAGAAAGCCATCATTTTAAAACAGAAAATTGCTGTTTTGTTCCAAGTAGACTTAATTTCTATAATAAGAATAAAACCTCTTAATTGGAGTTAGGAAGAGGGAGAACATCATGTGCTTAATAGGAAGGGCAGTCGCTGCTAAGCTCACAGAAGGGTTGGTGCCAGGGTTGGCTGTGGTGTGGGGCAGAGTTTGGCCCTGCACTGGGGCGGCTGCATGAACACCTTGCAGCCCAAGGGGTTTGTGGCTGGGCAGCTGCTGCCTGGTGCTGCTGGGATGGCACGGATGTGGGAAAGGCACGCTCAGCATCTTCTGGCAGCAATGCTTTCCTCTTCATGTGCTGAAATCCCTGCGCCCTACTAGATTGTCCTGCACCTCAGCGTTCTGCCACTGGTCCAGGAAACTCTGCTTTTCGTCAGTAGACTGTGGTCAATATTATGCAGATTTGACTCTGTCAGAAGAAGAAATTTTGGTCATTTTTTTCAGTTTGTGTGATTTTGGGATTGGCTTGGCCACTGATAATACTTTTATTGCTAGCATCCTGTTGCAAGTGACTGCCGGTAGCAGGTTAGTTGTCAGTCTCCTCTTCGTTAGCCATCTCTAGTTAATTAAAGGATGTTTTCATGTATTTAGTGAAGTCCTCTAATTAATGTACAACTCAAGCTGAGGGGTCGTGAACAGGGAGGGGAGTGTGAACGGCTCAGGTGCGTGGGACAGGGACAGAAAAAGTGCTCCACCAATTCATTATCAGCCATCACCACCTAGTGGCAAAAAGGCTCTGTCTGGGTTCATCTGCCGATTTATGTGTCTCACATTTCTTTTTTCCGCCTAAAATCTGTATTTTCAGAGAGGGTTCGCATTTGCAGGGTTAATTCGGGACTCACTTCAGCTTTTATGACAACGTGAATTTTCCTTTGCCGCAGGGAACCACTTCTGCTTCATGCAAACTGATGCCTGAACTGACTCATACATGTTGCCTCTTAGACACTTAGAGTGCCTACACGGATAAAAAGTGCTTTAGCTTTTGCCCAGGAGGTTAACAGATATTTTTCACCACCCAGATTCACATGCACTATAACACAAATCCTAACAAAACTAAGAAGTTACTGAAACCCATTAGAATAATAGACAGGGATAAAAGATGTATTGCTGTCTTGATCTCTTCTTTAGCACATGCCATGTTAATCTGGTTTAACTCTTCCTTTTCATTCTCACCCACACTTCTGGAAACTTCTGCCTATCCAATGGCAAATGTTCCTCCTGGTTCACCTGGACCCAGGTTTTTGCTGTTGCCCTTGGAGGGGAGTCTGAAGGTGAAATCCAGATAACCTCTAGTGACAATATTTTCTTCAGATAAAGACTTCACTATAAAGCTTATTCCCAACAGTTCAGTGTGCTCACTGTGGCAATTAAATTAATTGCTAAAGGAGTTACAAGTCCTTTGTTACAGTTGTGATTATGCTTTTCATTTCATGATTTGCTAATGGATAAAATATTTGATGCCCTTAAGAGCACACTGGCAGGGTCCTTACTGGCAGAGCGGGCTCCCTCTTCCCTTTCTCCAAACTAGTCAGATCCCAGTGTGGCTGAAATTCTTCCTTTGCCTCCATCAGACTGGAAAAGGGCAGGATGAGCTTGTGTGTGCTCAGAAGCTGCCCTTTGAGATAGTCCCTCAATGCCTTTAAACCCTGTTTTCAAAGCTGCTGTGTACAATAGAATTTTCACAAAATATACCCATGACCTCCGTTACCCCAAAACGTTTGTAGGGTTGGTGGGGAGCCTGGGAAGGTTGGGAAGTGTGCAGCCATGCTGGCAGCCACGGGCGTGCTGAGGAGTTGGAGAGTTGTGGCTCTCGGCGCAGAAATGGGTTCAGTTCCTATAAATCTGAGTTGCTTTGGGTGACGCCTGATCCATCCCCCAGTAGCTCACGCTAATCCCTGCCTGGAGGTGGCTTCGGCGTAGCTTGGCATGAACACCACGGCAAACCCTGGTGGCACGCAAAACGGGTGACTTTCACATGCTCCTCTTAAACAGGTGCTTGCACAAAGCTTCAGAGGGCAAGACAATGAAACCATGTCATTTTTAAGAGGCCATCTCTATGCTGTGAATCTTGGAATGGTTGGTAGGCCAAGCAGTCTGACAGAGAAAGAAAACGCCTTGCTGGTGGGTGAGTTTCTTAGCATAAACCTTGCGGGTTTGGAGTGATATTGGTCCATGATAAGACATTTTAGGTTTTCTGGCTGTTTCTTCTTTCATGTAAAATATTAAAACATATCTCCTGAGCCTTTTATTTTCTGCAAGGGGGGAAATTCATGAAAAATTGCTTCAGACTTACGTGTTCTGTGATGTTGAAAGTGATTTTCATTGAAAGGTGTGTATACAGACCAGCATGATAGTTTTCTTTTGAAAACTTTGGGGTTGGGTTTATATCTAATAGTGACATACAGTCTTAATGAAGAGAAAAATAAGAACAAAACCAACCTTGTTTCTGTCGTTTTCTTACCCTGTCCTAGTGCACACACCTGAGCTGTAGTTCGTACACACGTGTGTTGTTCAAGTGACCAACATTCAGCCCTCCCCCTCTTACAAAAAAGGCCCATCAGTGTTGGCTGGTGGGAGATCAGAAGTCCCCTTGGGAGAGGAGGTCTGGGACACCTGCCCAAGCCGTATTTCAGCGAAGGACAACTACCATGTGTATAATATTCCTGTGAAAATACACACGAAGTTTAGGACACTTGGCCAATGCTGCCCTGTTCTCTAGCTGAGAGGCAACTGGCCACTGCTGTCTTCCCAGAAACACACACCTTTGACCTTTTCTTGTTGGTCCATCATCCATTTGCAAACAGGCAAGAGAAGCACGAATGACAACAGGTTTAAAAGTACATGTATGTGTAGTATTTCCTGGAGCAGGCAGGTTGAGCTTTGCCAGGGTCTGGGTAAATGCCAATATTGTGCCTGTGCAGTGTAATACACAACGCTTCATCTTCTCTGCCCACCTGGTGAGGGGCGAGGGGGGCAGCTATGCCATGCACAGATGGATAATCTGCTCCCTCACTGCAGCAGTTGCCCTTGGCCTGCCAAAGAAAGCGTTTTGCAAGCGTCTCTGATACGATGCTGTGACTTACTAGCAGGCTGAGCCCCAGGAAAGGTGACTGCAACATAGAGAAGCTGTTGGAGGTACGGAGTTGGCAGAAAGAAGAGGGAAGGTGACCAAGAAGCAGACAGAAAAATCAGCAAAGTACTGTAAAAGCATTGCCGTGGGAACTGGCTGACAGTCAGCCTGGCGCAGAGTCCAGACAGAGTTGCTGGCCCCTGTTACCGAGTAGAGACAGGAGACAGCAAGAACTGGATGCACACAGCCATCCCCCCGCTGACAAGCCCCTCTTAGCACAGTTACCCACTGTAAGCCAATAAACTGTGGTTTGAACAAATGCCATGAGTAGAGTTCTGAGAATTTCTTGGAAGCCCCGCTCCTGAAGTCTATTACTTTGAAATTAGTAATTAGGCTTCAAAACACATGTCTAAAGCATGATTTAAAGACTGAGTGTGTCAGGCCATAAATATTCTGATGTGCTGTAGGTCAAAGCCTCCAAGAAACAGCAGGCACTAACACATCCCCCAGCCCCTCATTGCTGCCTTGCGCGCGACTGGTTTTCCCCGTCTCTCCCCAGCATACAGTAAATTCCTCCAACCCATCACTTTTATCATGGAAAGTGACTTCTCAAGCAAGAGGAGCATCTTTCTCTCCCTCTGATCAGAAGATCCTTTTCCTCTTTCATAATATAATTAAACCACAATCTATTGTATCTGTTATTTCCCCCATTTTATGAAAAACCTGAGCCGACTTTTACCCGCCTGCAGTGTGTGATGTTAGGTCAGCGACAGTGAGGGGAAAAGGTTTGTCAGTCTAATGACTGCATTTAACTGGCGTTGCTTGTTTCTCCCTCTCCTTGGAGAGATGTACAAATGAAAATTCAAGAGACCAGAATAAAATAAGCGTGGCTGGATAGAGGGTGGCATTAGCTACAAAACGGGAAAGGACATTTTGTTCATGTCACAACAGGATCTATTTTTAAGAGCTTGTTGTATGCTTCATGTCAGAAAATCACTTCTGGGATTATTGTTTTTTGTAGAAAAAATAAAAAATAATGCCTGTGCCCACTGCACAGAGTACTAAAATAGTCCACTCCAACCACTTCAGACAGGATATAGGGAAACAATCAGCATTAGTCTGAGATAAAAACAAATAGAGGCAACTATCTGGTGACGCAGAATAGAGAGAGAAGAGCAGGATTTTGCTCAAGTAGATTGAGAGAGCCGTTGGCATTGGAAGGAGTATTAAGGCTGATATAAGTGGTAATTTGAGCTAGTAACTGCTCTAATCGGTGGCCATCCCTTTGAATATGAATATCCTGATTAATATTTCCAATAACTCTCCTGGAAACAAATCAAATTTGTTCAGATCTCCTCCAGGCAGGGGGAAACTTTATGGCTGAGGCAGAGGTGGTGGGGGGGGTCAGATGCCATCAAAGTGCTTTACAAACACGCTCTCTTCACCTGGCAACAGCATCTCAAATTATTGTTTTTCCTATGTACAGCTCTAATTAAAGGTCTCTGTTCAATTAGTCTCTTGTTTTCCTGGCCTATAACACTATATGTTGGTCAGAATACTCTTGTGTTAAGCAGGAAACTCACCTTTTAAGAACCCACTGAGCATACGTAATGCTCTGAGACTGTTTCAGTTAGCTAGTAAATTGTGTAAACATGACTAGGAAGGTCCCATTTTCCATGATGAACACTACTCAGGCTCTCAGGTGTCAGAGGGACCTCATCTCCTTGTTAAGTCTTCTACAGTATGTCTCGCATTGGTTTTCGTCTTGATAGGAACCTGGCACTCCACAGGAAAACCTCTCTCCAAGTATAACCAAGGAGATACCTGATGAAAAGAGGACTCAGCAGCTGGCAATGCGAGGGAGACTTTACTGCCTCCATTGCCCAGGAGCCCTTCTGCCCTTAATTTCCTTCACCTGACTCCTCCCTTCACTCCCCCTGCCTCTGCTTTGAGTGGATTATTTGACCGTGCGGGTTATTGCAGGAATAATTCTCAAGCACCATTACAGTAGGAGAGGGGCAGCTGACACGTGGCAGCGATGCGGCAAGATGCTGTAGCTCCCTTTTGCGTTAATGTGTAATGCTTTCAAAGATCACAGTCCAACTTCACCGACGTGGCTGCTTCTTCTCTGTTGTTGGTTGGGCTTTTGTAAGAAACACTGTTTTCACAGAGTTCAATGACACAGTAACTGAGAAATATATCTTTATTATTAGAATGTTTATATTCTAAAAATTTTTATCTGGGGTTCCAGTACAATCCAATTTCTTTCTAATTTATAATCTGGCATTTGTTCATCAAGTAACTGTTTTAGAACATGCGACTTCTTTTACTCTCTTTTTATCTTCCTTCCCGAAAAAGGATAACTTACAGTCAAGATTTTGGCATGATAAATAATAAAATAAACATCTCATTTGTGAACTAGTAGTTGCACTTAACTTTGGTGACTAACAGAGTACATAGGCATTTAAAAATAAAAACACTCTTTCGGTGTCAAGTGGATAAAGGAATGTATGAATATATTCTACTTTATTATCTTTCTGAAGTTCACCTTGATTATCTTTAAAAAGGGTCATTTTTTCAGGTTTGTGTAAGGATCTCGGAAGCAACAGAAAGAACTAAAAGATGTTTCGATTTTGTGGCTTTCCTAAGAAAGTTGTAACACACAATCTGACCCAAACCCATGCAACACAATTAACAACTCCTTTTCACCACACACAATGCTTAGCGTAAGGCCAAGTGCGGCCTTGTGACATGGTTAAATAAATATTAAAATGTCATTACAACCTAAATACCTGAATTCATTTTACACTGTGACTCTCTACTGAAACAGTGTTGAGAAACTTTAAACGCGTATCTGATTGTTCCATATACACTATTTAAAATAAAAGTGAGGAATAATACTCTTTCTTTACCCTGCTTCTTTCTGGGAGCTCCATACACTGACAAATGTATGACATCTGTAGTTACCTGATCCCAGCTGACTGATCGGTCATCTTCTGCTTTAAAAATATTGCAACTCAGGTGCTTATTGCAGCAGTAATCATAGTGATACACTGCCTTTTAATACTCGGTTCGGCTTACAGTCATAGTTATAAAAAATGAAAAACATTTTTCACAAATCTTTGTACACATACTGTAAAAATCACCTTCCACAAAAACAATTTACATCTGTTATGAGCATTTAAAAAATAAATTACACAGACTTGTCTCACCTATCCTTTTTTTCTCTTGAGAAAACAAATCTCATCAGTAACATTGACAGGATGTTCATATCTGTAAACATGGCATGAGGATTCACGGTACCAAAAAACTGTACACCCAATAAGTCATCTTGATAAATACTCTGATAAACAAGGATCCTTTTAATTGGCACAAACCAATGTAAACATGCGCAACCCCGTCCTGCAGTCATCTCTAACTTCCTTGCTCTTGGGTTTTTAGTTGAAATGCAGGGATCTCTCAGCCCTGCAAAGATATTTCAGAGCTAAAAATGTGAAGGGTTTTAGTGACAATGGTAGGCATTTTAGGCCTCCCTCACCTAAAACCAAGCACAGGCATTGAACACGGTTCATGCAATGTGATGTGTTGCTTTCACCTCTGACTTGCTGCGCCACGGCCGGCAAGAACCTGCTGCTGGCACTCGGTACTGGAATTTCTCCTCTCGCTCAGTGCTGTCTGTGCTGGTCAGGGCTGCGGTACCAGCTTCCAATCTCCTTGCTAAGTGACACCAGAGGCTGGGACATACAGCAAAGCCATAAAGCTTCTGGAAATTGAAAGCTGTGCTTGAGACATTGGATCAGCCCAGACGTGTTCCAACAGACAACATGCCTGCTGGCAGGATCCAGCAGTTTCATGGTATCAAATGTGGGAATGTGCCCAACTGGGCTTATGGCAGAAAACCCAGAGTAGCCATTTACTGCTGTAAACAGCCTTCAGCAACTCAAGTAAAACTTTTGCATTTAAGTATGACTGTGCAGGTAACAGTTAATCATTGCTCTTATACCTACCTAAGCGGAAAGATTGAGTACTTTGAGTGCCGATTAAATGGATTCTTCTGAAATTCAGCAACAGTACAGAGAGAAAATAAATTACCAGGCCACATGCTGCCACTAAAATAATTAAGTATACAGCCACAGTACTGCCCAGCAAGATAACTGCAGTCATTTAAAAGAAGCTCTGTAAATAAATAATTAAATAGATAAATAAATATAAAAACTTCCATGTAAACTGAATAAAATGTTACTCCTCTTATAGCGCCCAAAGAGGGAATGGCATTACTAAATAATATAAATCTTCCATACTGTATATATTTCTATATATTATATCTGATATGTTTTGGCGTGGCCAGATGGATAGGAAAAAGTAGGATGATTAACTTCTTTCAGTATTTGTTCTGTTGAAGCCAAGCTCCTGCATTACTATATATTGCTAACCATTCCTATAGCGGTTTGGCCTTTTTACCCATCTTGGATTTTGCGCTCACTTTCCTGGAAGAGCAGACTGGTTCACCTTTCTTTTGTGCTCTCCATATTTCTCTCGGGCAATCAACAGGTTCATAGAAGCATTTCACTGGCTGCAAGCTGGTTTTGTCATCCTTTCCTTTTTTCAACAAGATTCTTCCTTTTTGAAAGGAATGAGGCTTTGCATCAGGGATGTTATACGAAGCATGTTGACTTCCTCGACTCCTGAAATTAGTAATAGTGATTATTAATAACTATTATTCAGTCTTGCAAAATGAATGGTCCTCAAAGTGTCCCATACTCATATATTTTTGAAGAAAGAAACAGCTTTGTTTTACAGGACCAGGCTGAAAGTTAAAAAAAGAATTGCAAGATGAATTACATTTCTGAGTCCTCAAAAGCATCCCTCACTGTAAGAACCTCTACATGTGTTTCTAGTGGACTCTTCATGTGTGTTCATCTACACTTTTATTCAGATAGCATTTTGCTGACTTTGCATTGCTGAAACTTTACTGAGGTCTGCACTCTCAGAACCTGATGATTTACAGAGATTTTAAACATGCACATATTCACGGCAACCAAGCTTATGGTGCACTTATGGTGCCCAGGGCACTGATAGCAGTGGGTGTAGGAACTGTGGCGACAGCTTAGTGGGATCTCAGCACTTCCCTGAATTGCCAATAACTTAGGAAACTCACTCGCCTTTGTGCTGGCCACCCATCCAGGGAAACCTGAGCTTTGTTTTTAGGCTTTGATTTGAAATGGGAGAAGAGGAAAGAGGAATATGGAAATTGGTGGGAAGAAGCATCCGAAAGCTTAAAGGCCAAAGCAAGCTGAATTCTTTGTTCTCTCTGTGACATCTGGGGACAGCTAGGATTTGCTGATATCTGTGAGCTCAGAAGGAGTGACAGCACAGTGCCTGGTGCTGCAAACACTGTACCATACCCTCTGAAATTTTACGCTGGAACTTCGACAGTTTAGTTAAGTAAGATCACTACAGACCTTTTTAACATCATCTTGAAGTGTTTTACAGCAGATACGTGTGCCATAACAGCAGCACTGTGAATGTACAGCACTGGCTCATGTCTGCCCAGCTACTGTGACTGAAGAACAGATGTGCTGATGTACAAGTGGATCTTTTAAGGGTTCCCATACGGCTATTTTCCATAGCTTGTTATTTCTGGAAACCACGTATCTGTAGTATTACTTCTCCTGGGAGTTAAACAATTTTGCACACTTGACAAAGCCAGTTACAGAAAAAGCTGTGGTTGTTCAAGCACGTACAGCGCAAGCCCTCTTCTCTTTAAAACACCAGAAAAAAAAACCCTGTATGTGTTGGTGGGAAGCAGTGAGGGCTAGTTGAGAGCACAAGAACCAAGCTTTACCTACAGAACAGTTTTACCTGGTTTGCGACCTTGCCAACCAGACTTTACCATGGTTAAATTCTGGCGGGAAAATGTTGTGCAGGTCCAAGCTGGAGTTTACAGACTCTGTCATGCTGGCCTGGTGCAGGCCTCAGCTCTGATCACTTGCTATGGGTTAGAAATGAGCTGTGTAAATGGACAAATGTTGGCCACTCCAGCTTATGATCACTTTCTTGGGCACTGTTTGTTACAGTCCATTACTTAATTATTGGTCAAAGAAGTAGTGCTCTGTTTTTCTCAGATGTTGTTATGGTGAAAAAGTTACATCATTTATTTCCAAAGCACATGGAGTCATTACTGCAGGTGATGTTAGTCACTCCTCTGCTGCACTGAACGATGCTATTAAAACCAGCTTTAAAACGAAGTTGATTTAGGCACAGACATGCAGTCAAGTTTCAGTGCCTTTGACAAATGGCTAGTGAGCACCAGCAAAGATGTGCCATGCCCTTACTGGGGCATTCCTGAAAACAGACAGGAGAAACTGGAGAAAGGGAACAGGAAGGCAAGGCAGAGGCCTTGGAGCAAGATATGGATGGGTAGTAACAGTTCCCACTTTTTTTAGCTCGTACATATCATTAAAACTTTATTTTATGTACTTAGCTGAGTTAGAGTTCAGGAAAACAGCTGGTGTGGTGAATGCAAATCATAGAATTATCCACAGAAGAGACACAGCAAAAGAAAAGTTTCCTACCCCTCTAAGCATCGTCTCCTCCATCATCCCTGCTTCACAGGACAAGCTGGGATATTTTTAATCTGGTAACTGCAAATAAAAGCTACTAGTCAAATTCTCAGTGTCCCAGCTGAGAAAGTGTGCCTTGAGGGAGGATGCACTGCTTGACCATCACTTAGCTAAGCAGCATGCGTGATGCTCCAAACCAGCTGCTGAGATTCGTGACCAAGGCATAAAAACATGGGAAACCAGCCTCAATTATTTCTGCTGCTCCAGGACAGCTGCTTGAGTAACCTTGAGATGTTGTTAATGCCCAGCCTTTATCAGGGCACTTGTCTGCCCACATGTGGTTTTCAAGTCGACAGCATTACTGTCGGTTAGGAAATGACAACTGTCTCTCTACTACCTACAGAATGCTAAAGATGTTTTCAGATGAAACTTGGCCTGCGTTTGCTGAAGAGACTCAACTACTTTGCAACACGTTATTATAGTCAGCAGGAAGAAGTCATTCATTTAACAGAAAATTATTCTTTTTTTTTTAAAGGATATATGATTTTAGCTTTGATTTAGCAGAAATCTGGTTTTCCTCCATTATATGACATAAATATAGACCATATTCAGGTGTAGAACCTGATCCAAACCCCACCTGATGCAGGCTTTTGGCTAAGGTGAAATGCAAAAGCAGAAATGTAAGCCTTTCAAAGTTAGTGTATTTGAGTAAGAAGGAAAAAAAAAGATATACATACAAGCATCTGGGTTTCTTATTTAATGAAATGTCTGTAAACTGCAAAGGAAACAGAAATGGGTTATTAACATTAAATTATCAAGAAATTAAAGTACAGGAATAAAATATAAGCAGTCTTCAAAATCGTTTTTCCATTCTCACCTGCTGTTAAAACTAGAATACTCATGAAAGAAAATAAAAAAAAAAAAAACCTTTTGCAGCTTATTACTCCTCTAACTTATTACATCTGTTTTTAAAATTTGTAATGTGTGAGTTAGTGGCTGGATTTTTTCACCATTATTTTTATTGTAACTGTAATCAAAGTAAATTGCTGAAGAAGTGTGGGCTGAACAGAGATCTTTCACATTAGATTAAAGAGTATGGAGACAATGAGAAGTAATTATTATGTTCAAGATAACTAATAAGGGACAGTGCCTAAGTAAGCTGTATTAAATTAACTTCCTCTCAGAGCCTTTAATTTTGCAGCAGTACATTTCCTTTACACAAGAAGCTAGGAAACTCCAGCTACAAGCCCTTGGCTCTGCCTACAGCAGCAATGAAGGGTGAGAACACAAGTGCTCCTCTCCTTTCCCGCCCCAAATCCTGAGACTAGTCAGGGCCAACATGTCGTCAGTGCCAGCACAACTTTGCATGACTTCATTTTTCACAACAGTTTGGTTCACAGTGTAGAAACACATTGCCTAGTCTTTCTTTTACTGGCGGTCAGGCAAGGAGGTATTTAATGCCAGCTCAACCTAGATCGGTCTGGGCACTTAATCAGTTCTTTGTACTGATCTCCCATCAGTGCTACTAGACGGAGCCTTAGAATATCATTTAATGAAGTCACTGAGCCAAGCAAGTCAGATCTGGCATCTGAAAATGATTATGTTCTTGTAAATGTTGCCTCTGTTCCTGATATTCTCCACACTTTGCAAATGGATTTTTGCCCAGCCTAGCTTTGCTTGTCATCTGTCTTGGATGGAGTCTGAAGCCATCTCATGGTGTGCTTTTCTGTAATTACCTCCTGAAGGTCAGGCTGGTCAATATTTGGATGGATGACTTTAAAGGAATGCTGAAGTCATTCAGAAAGCAGGGCAGCTGCCTCAAAAACTAGTGCCTTCCCTAAGGGACACTGCTGAGCCAGGGATCCCAGTAAACACATCAAGAACAAAGAAGAAGATTTAATACTAAGGCCCACCTTTACAGTCCCCCTTGGTGTTTTCCCAGACACTGTTTGAGATGTCCTGTGCTAGATTTCAGCACATCTATGTTTATTCAGGTTTTGCTTAAAGCTCTTTGTCTTCCAAGTGGCTATGGGAACTTTTGCTTTCCACCATTACAAACCTGTTCAGTGCCGTGCCTTATCAAATGCCTTTCCTCCTACAACCCAGGGTAAGCAGTTACTTAGCACAGGCAGGATGGGGTACTCATTTAAACTGGAATGTTCTTTGGAAGTCATGTGGATAAAACTTTCCATATAAATGTAATGTATTGTAGGGAAAATACTGAGTTTAAGCATGAATAATGAGCATTTTTAAAGAAATCATGTCATTTAAAAAGCAATGTTCAAACAGCTTTGGTTTTCAATCTTGGGGTGACAGGCCTCTAGGAATCTCTTTACCACTTCTAAGTGTCCCATGATAGGTAACTACAGAAAGCAAGCTTTGCCCACAGACTGACACATACTGTGTAAGGATCCACATCTTTCCTGAAAATATTTAGACATCTCCAAAAAATTGCCAAGTCACTAAGTGACATAAAGGAAAGTGTTCTTGCAAAGGTAACAGCAGCAATAGCCAAAGTTGGGAAAAAAAATAAACACCTGGCAACTGTTTCACTATTCTCCACTCTCCCTTTGCCACCTTTGGCTGTTGCTGCTCTTACACTCTCTGCTCCCTGCACTTCACTTGAAGTGGCAGTTCAAAACATAAATAAAACAAGCCTAAGGAAACATTTTCCAAATCCAAATCTGCCTGAAGCAGCAACTAGCCTGCCCCACTGAGCCCACCTGAACCCCAACCCAAGTACTTTCCCTCGGGGTGTAGGTGACAGTGAAGGGAAGGACTTTGCTGGCTTACCACATGCTCGCTGACATCGGTGTGGTTGCACACCATCTGCTGATTTTGGTAATATTCTAGCTGCCTTTCTGCCAGATCCACACGCTGCAACAGGTTCTCAATGAAGTGCTGGAGCCTGGCTTTTCCACGCACTTCTTTCTCTGCTGCTTCTTCCAGGAAGTGGTTGAAAGTAACAACTTCTCTGCAAGACAGAAACATTGCAAAGAGGCCATATTTAAATAACGGGAAGGGCCCCTTCAGAAAATTACTGATGCTTTTCCTGTTTTTCATGGCCATAGCCTGTCGTGGCTAATTACTGCCCTTCAGCTCTTTTAAGAGATTTCAACCTTTTTATGGATACCTAGTGAGGATTTCAAAACCTAAACAGTGAATTTAAGTTTACGGCCAGTGGATTTGGCAGTTATCACATTATCAGGTCTCCTGGGAATATTCCTTAGTGGTCCACAGGTAGCAATGTCATTAAACATCACCTCTCAAGGTATCTGGAGACAGCTACAGCCATCTTATTTATATTTTTTTACTTACCCATCTGAATATCAGCCCTGAAACAAGAGGACAAGAGGATAACATCCCAAATTCATCTTCCCACTTCATCATAATCTAACAATGGCAGTTTAATGTTGCTACTAGGGTGGTTCCTAACTTAAAAGAGCTACTGTGTCCATAAAACTTCATTTTGGCTGCAAACCTGCAAGTACGCCAAAGTGCAGTGTTATGATCTGGAGGTAGTGGGAGCATGGGAGATAAAAGAGATAATCTACAGATTATAGAGCAAGGAGTATGTGTGTGGGAAGAGCAAGTTCTAGGTCAGGAGTTTAGAAATGTTTCTTGTCTGGTAACGCAATTGGAAGAAACAGATAGCCCCACTGACTGTGGAAGGTCCCAGCTCTGCCATGAGACACAGCTCATTCTAAAGCGCTCTGCATGCTATGAGTTTATTATCAGCACTTGAGCCACCACCTGGACCTCCGATACCAGGAGTTTGTGGGTGGGAGAAATTTGGTTACTGAGTGAGCCACATATCACGAAAAAAAGGCAAATCTGAGCATGTAGGACTCCCCCAGTTAATAAATGTCTGGATAAACAGTTCTTGCTCTGCCAACGAAACTGTGTTAATTTTTGCTTTGTACGAAACTGAGCGGGTGGGAGCTGGGGAAACCAATGCTTGCCAGATGAGAAAGGGCATGATTGCTTGGTAGAAATACACTGCCTGAGGAACAAGCATTTTAAGCACAAAGTAGGAAGCAGTTTGTAGCAGTAAGAGACTTTCAAAGCTTAGTTTTTTTAATAATGAAACTGAAGTTTCTCTGCATTTCGTTGTTTTAACTCAGTAGATTTTCGATAACTATTTCACCTCAGTATAGTTGTAAAAAATTATTTTATCTGTGAGCTGCTTTGCCCTACAAGTTAGGCACAAAGGGTCAACTATGGAAATTTCCCATCTAGGATTCAGGCTGCGTCACAGCAGAGTGCAGCAAGAACCTGTTTGCATGGCTGGTAGGAACGAGGTAAAAGCAAGCACATATTGTTTGGACAAAGAGCATCAATGAACATTAGTTTATATGACCTAATCCACAAAATCTGGTTTAAGAAACAGAGAGGTACCTTGTTGGTTAAGCTCAGCTAATCCATTTCAAGGCTCTGTACCACTTCTGTGATTATTAGCTTGCCCAGAGCAATGTGGTAATAAAAAGCCACTGAAGAATGCTTAGAAAGAAGCCAATCTAAACCCATTAAGGACAATTTTAGGGCTTTACTCTCACTGCACTTAAGCGCTGTAACTTCTCTGACTTCATGATGCTACTCCGGATTTGTGTTAGCGTAGGAGCAACCCTGAAGCCCCTGGCAGTCCATCAGGCTCCTCTTTTACAATGGACATGAAGCTCAAAAGGATGGAAACTCAGCAGGTCAGCTCCAAATCCCTTAGCCTTTGGGTAAGGAAGGAGAACTACATGTGGCCCACCACGCCTCTGGCTCTCCAGCAGCCAGCCTGGGACACCACAAGGATGTCCCTATGGGGGCCACAGTCAGCTTGTGCGTTTCACTGCAGCAGGAGGCCATGAGCAACCAAGCACCTGGCATTTGGTTTTAGAAGAGTGATAGTTTCAAGAATGCTAACATTTGTAATTGTCTTGGCAAAAGTGATTTAAAAGCATTCATTAATCGCCTGCTCCATGGCATGAACACATCACCCACAAATTTTCCTTTCCTACAAATACCTCATTAGTGAGCTGTGCCATAGAAGGAACGTGGAAGCAGTTTTTTTTCTGGAAGACTTAGATGACTATCAGGAGGAGAACAGACACAGCGTCAATAAATTCCCTAGTATTTTCCTTCCTTTATAGACTACTCAAGATAACTTGGCATCCTACACACCATTATTTGTAGGAACAGTTATTAGCAGCATTTTCACCTCTGTTTGTTTAGCTGTCTCTGTACAGCTGCTTTTAAGAACTTTTATCTAAAAATTTTCCTTTGACCTGAAATTTACCTGCACTCTGTAAATTCCCTTTGGAAAGCCAGGAGCCAGAATACACCACCCACTAAGACTTGCTCACAGGCCTTGTCTTGATAAGCAGCACTTCCGTCAGTTTAGCTCCTTGCTTTGTTTCCACTTCTCATCTCTCAGAAGAACATCAAGCCCTGCGGAGTGACTATTAATAAGGCTCTCTACTTGCTCCAACACCTCTTCCTCAAAGATCACTCTGTGCCACGGCTATGATTTGCTTACCTGAAGGGAGTTCCCAGAAGAATTTTTATCCTACTCCCACCATAAGCAAGAGGAAAACAGTTCAAATAACTCATGTAGCTTCCTGCAGCCACTGTTTATCTGTTTAATTGCCTTTCCTGTCTCTTGTAGTTTGCCAAGACTTTTTCTTACCCATACTGATGACCCTCTCCCTTCAATTCTATGTCCAGATATCTGTGATGACATTTTGCTTACATTCTTTATCTCACTTGCAGTTTATTTCTCCAGGCCTCTGCCAGTTTGGGGGAAATTATATGATACCATTTCTATCTTACTCTCTGCTCTCACGCTTATGTAAAGACTGATGTTCACAGAGGTCAGATGCTGTTCCTTATGAAGTCAGGGAGAAGCTGAGCCCATGCATATTGTGAGGCCCACTGGTAGAGGTATAAACCATGGGCCTGCTGCGCTCTGCATCTTGACAGAACAGCCTTGTCAGCACTGCTTACCTGAAACAGGAACCATTTGTTAAAGCCTGGCTCAGACTTGAAGAGCTGCCCTTCCTAATGAGAGGTCTCTGCTACCCTGCCAACTACTCTACATCTGGAGCACTGCTGCTATATTAAGAAAAAGCTATGTAGTTATTAAGTCCCCTTGAACTCTTCTGATCTCAGCATCATCTCTTCCCCACTCTTCTCTCTGCCCATCAGCCTACAGCCTCCTGTCCTTTTTCGCTCAGCTGCACCCCGGCACTCGCTATAGCACTGTAAGCTCTAGATCCTGACATTAAATTTTCTGAGTGGAGGAGACGGTGCTCAGTGCAGCTCTGATCTCTGCCCATTTCTGTAATGGAAAGCAAAGTGACCTGATCTGTTTCCTCATAGTTTAATATACCAATATTAAGGTATGTTGTATAGTAAATTGTTAAAGGGCTGTGACTGGGCAGCAGGGAGCAGATAAAACCTTTAAGGAGGGATTGCTGCTGCCCAGCGAGCACACTGCACTGCCAGCAGCTTGTGGAGATAGAGTGAGGCAAGCAAGAGGGAAAGACAAGGGGGAGGCAATCCGGGAGGTGTCCAAGAGGAGCAGGAGGTGCCAGGACTGCTGAACTGCTAGAGAAAAGCTCTTCCCAGAGCCAGAGGAGCCCAGGGGGAATGCATTGCAGTGCAGCAGGCAACTCAGAGATGCTCAGCTGATAAAACAAGTGCAGAGGGGAGGACTCATTGTAAGCAAGAAAGACTTCCTGCCAAAGCTTTTATTTTCATCTGACTCTGCCAGGGAGTTAACCTGTTATAGCTTTTATTTTAATCCTACTCTGCCTGGGAGTTAAACAGACTTAAATAGTTTGGCATTTTGCATTCCAGGTGCGGCCTAGCTGCTCTCACATAGAAACTGCAGATAGCCTGCCTTGAAATGTTTCCTGAGGCTGTTGTCGTGAAACAGCACAAGATATGGTAAAAAAAGTTATAAATGATAGACTGACTGGGTGCCTTTACCACTAAATGATACAGTTCTCCTTGCAGACCCAGTGAGCTGCAGTTCTTGTTTGCTAGAGCAGTTGCTGACATGCGGACCCTGCAGGCACCCTTAGCGTTTGTATGGCTTTCAGCAGTGAAGCATGCGATACAGAGTAGATGCAGAGGCTGGGACAGCTCCAGCTCCTCAACAACTGACAAGAAGGGCTAATGATTTCTCACATTGCAATCAAGCCCTCCTACAGATGCATAATACTGGTCCCAAGACTATTTACAGCAACTCCAACACCTGCAACGGCTCTGTAGGTGGAGACAAGCATGAGGCTCTATGCAGATTGTTCACCCAAGTATCAGACCCCTGTGGAGAATTGCACTTGGAATAACTCTGCTTACAAGCAAGAGAAAACCAGACACTTAAGGTTATTTTACCCGAAGATGGGAAAATTCTTGCTGCAGTACATAGCAAAGTGATTTACTTGTGTAAATCTTTGAAATTCGTACATTCATTAACACCAGTGACCTCATCCGTCATGCCACTGGTGTTATTGCCTGAAGGCTGCTATCTTTTATTCATTAGGTCGTGGTTTCACATTCCTACACCACTCTCAGCACATTTGATTTAAGAGGTTCACACCTCCTCCCCTCAGAAAGTTATTGTCCCACCAGTTGCACCGATTCAGTGGGCTGTGCTCTAGATCTGAGCCCTGAACTTACTGAGGTGACACTGAAGATTAAAATGCTTCACAGAGCCGTTCTGTAGGATAATCACACTACACTCAAACCAGCGGGGGTAATGATCTCTTGAGTGGGAAGATAAAAGCAAATGTGGAAGAAGGAACAGGACCACCTGAAACTGAGGGTGGAAGAACAATGTGTAGTTGTGGTCATATTCTACTTAGAGCAAAATCAAAACTATTCTGTTGTACAACAGAAATCTGTATTTTAAGGAAAGTTGTTGTTTTAAAGCATAAATTGCAGTGATCACTCATAGCCAACTCTTAACTGCATAGTCGAGATGTTACATGCACAGAGTTATCTGAACACTTATTTTTTCAATAATTATTTGAAAGGGTCCCCATAAGTTGTCAGCTGCTTCTTTGCAGAGCCTCCAGAGAATAGTCTCCATCACCCTATTCAAGACTTGGACTAGATTTTTTCCCCCCTCTTTTGGATAGCTTGTTTGGGGGATTTTGTTGGTTTTATTTTTTGCTGGGGTTTTAAGAGTTTTTTTAAACCCTTTGACTGATCTGGAGTAGTCATACCTCAGTCTCTGAGAACTAGAAATGCATATTGATTATAACACCCTTCTTATTTTCACATGGATCCTATTCTGCAGGTAGTGGGGACAACTGTTCAGAGACCAAAGGAAGATTGATTTATTTTATTTCCTCAGAAATAGGATAAGGAGGTGTTTCAAGGAACAAAGTGTTTTCTTTTTACCTCCTACAAAGGAAAGGGAAAGAAATTTTCAGTGCCTAAATGTCAATGCTAGTTTGTGGAAAAGTTATCTATATTCACAAGATTGCTTATGAAAAAAACACCCAACTCTAAGAAACTGATGAAAGCATTTATTTCTGAAGGTCAGCAAGTATCAAAGCAGTCCCCAAGGGCGGCTTTGAGTTTCCACAATCTGCAGTGAGAACTCCTGCTTCTGCAATT
The DNA here is from genome assembly GCF_017976375.1 of Cuculus canorus. Taxonomy (NCBI): domain Eukaryota; kingdom Metazoa; phylum Chordata; class Aves; order Cuculiformes; family Cuculidae; genus Cuculus; species Cuculus canorus. The sequence continues at coordinate 9,385,997 of NC_071407.1, forward strand.
TCCATTAAGCAATCTTGTTTGGCTTTCTAATCATCTGGACTTCTTCCAGAAATCAAGGCCAATGTTGAGATCCTCCTTTTTTGAAGGAGAAAGTTTTTTCAGCACATCAAGTAAGTTTTTGAACACACAAAGCAACGAATACGGAGACAGAATTTACTAACAGTCCACAAGACAATCAGACAAGCGACACTGTAGTTACCAGAGTCATGAAGATCTTTTCTTCTTCCCTCTACCAGAGGACACCATCCAACGTCTCCCTGCTACTGGCACAAAGCTAAGCGTCCCAGGCATTTTTAGAGGTTCGAATACAAAAAGCTGCCCTTAGAAGAACTAGTCTTGCTTTTCCAAAGCACTATTTGTACCTACCTTTCTTCTCCATTTATTGTACTATAATTTATTATACTAATAATTATTAGTATACTAATTATTATACAATGACCTTTTAACTGGGAAGATGCAGGGTGCATTTTTCCATGGCACTATCCCTTGTTATCCCCCAAAAGTGGCAATGCAGGAACCATCTTAACAAGAAAAAAAATATGTATTTACAGCCCTTCTAAGAGAACTCTGCCTATTCTTATACCCTGCCTACCCTCACAGCCTCCTTGAAGTACCTTTGCAGTGACTTCTAAGAGGCAATGCCATGGTGCTAGGCACAGGCACGTGCAAAAACATGCTACAACTCCTTTCTTTTCCCCTTGTTACTCTGGGATGATATTCTTTCATCCTACCAACTAGCAAGCATTGGGCTCCTTTACCGTTTCCCTCCTCCTCTTCTCCTGCGTTCAGTCTCTTCTGGCCTTAGAACATCCTCTGCCACTGCGGCTACTGAGCAGTCTGTCAAGGGAGCAAGCAGCCTCTACCTCATGCCTTTACCTAATACAAATAAAAATCACAACTTTTGCTGCCTTGTTCTCTTCACAGATCAGTCCCGTTTGCAATCCTCCCTGTATGACACCCATTCTTTCTACCCAGATAACGCTATTCCTCCCTTCTTTTTTCTTCCACGAGCTCTTTTCTTCTGCAGTACTGCAGAATCTGGTTTCGTTCAACTGAATGGTTTCTGCTTTCTCCTGACAGTCATGTTTTTCCCATAGTTCTCAAGCCCTGAATTTTAAAAACACACTCTACATTTAGTTTGGGGTAAGATTCATACCACTTAACTTTAGATATCTAAAGTTCAGCATCTAGCCTAACACAGCCATCTACCTGATGTCCTCCTCTAGTTTGTAGAGAGAGGAAAGACCTCCACAGAGTAACTCCTGCTCCCAAAGATACTTTTCTAGAACAAGTAGGATGAATCACAGTGTGAAAGAGCCCATAAGAGGAGCTTGGCTAAATGGGAATACCAAAACTGCTTCAAACTCTAAGTTATCTTTGCAGCCTTCTTCCAGAATATATTCCAATCTCTCAAAGTTGTGCTATTGGCTTTAGCTTCATCCTGAGTCTTTCAGTCTTTTCTTCCACGAAGATCACCTGATATTTCAGAAACCATCATCATCTTTCCTTTCCAGTCCTTAGACTACAGGAAGGAATGATGAAAGCCCTACAAACTTCCTACACTGAACTCCTACACCACCTTCTTTACTTCTTCTAAGATCAGTGTCATGGCAACTAGCACTTCTCATCTTCCCTTTGTAAGCGGATGAATTGGTTCAGAGGCACTCCATTACCAAGCCTCTTTATTTGCATTCCTCTGAAATAAGTGGTGCTGCTCCAAAAATCCTGAAAGGTTTCAGCAAGTGCTGAATAAACTAAGTAGTTCATGTATAAATAATGTATCAGCTATCACTACATATTTAATGGATCATCACAAACATATTTTTAGATGGCCTAGGTTAGTCAGAACGACTCTGGCATCTGCTTCCCGTTCCCGTATAAGCAACTCCAATTTCACAGTTCTCTGTCCACCCAGAACACCTACTTGGTGGCCTTTTCTGTACTGCCACCAGTATAGCTTTGCTGCTGCACAGACCATCCCACTCCACAGGCAGCCCTCTGACAGTGTTGGAATGACTTCAGGGAAAAGGTGCCATCTGGTATTCTTACACACTTCCTCCAGCACTTACGACCCTTCTCTTCTTAAAAAGATAACGGATTAGAGGTGTCAGCATAAATCAGATTATACGCTGATGATAGCTTCTACTTGACCCTATGCCCGTGAAACCAGGGACACGACGCAGGCGTTAGAAAGCATAAAAGTTAGTCACTGGGGCCACCTGCTCAGGAGCAGTCTCCTGCCTCGCAGGGCTACAACTCCAGACACATAGTCATCAGAGGCTGGTGAGCACTGGGCCCTTTCATAACCGGCAAGCAATGGAACCGTCCCCCTCCTCCTCTCCCCCAAAGGCTTTCACCTGCACAAGTGCCGGCCAGCCTGCTTAAAGCCATCAGCTCTCGCCTTCCCACTTACTCCTCTTTCCGGTGAAGCTCCTCCTCGGACTCGGAGAGGCGCTGCTTCAAGGCTGCGATCATCTCCACCGCCACGTCCACCTGCCTGCTGAGGGCCCGCTCCCGTCGCTGCACCTCCTGCTTCTTCTGGGACAGCTGCACGAAAGCCGCCCGCACCTCCAGCAGCTCCGCCGTCTTCTGGGCCAGCTCTTTGGTAAGCTTGTCTATCCGCTTCTCGATCGTTTTGTCCACAGCCTCTACCATCCGGTTAAACTTCTCTCTGACGTGCGCCTCGAAGGACGCTTTGGAGTCAGTGGCCGGGAGGCCCGGTTTAGAGACCTGCTCGCCGGGAGAGTCACCTGGCACGTAGTCGGCGAGGTAGGAGCCGGGCCGCTCCGCTTCCACCTCCAGCGCCTTCCCGCTCCCGCAGGACGCCTCGCAGTAATTTGGGCAGGGCCCTTTCTGCTGCACGGGGCTGCCCCGGCCCGCGGGCTCCGGCGGCGAGACCAGCTCCACGTCCTTCAGGGGCGAGAAGAGGCCGCTCCTGGCCAGGACGCTCCTCTCCTCGTAGCCGTGCCCGTAGTCCAGGTGCGCCCGCAGCGAGGAGAGGCTCCTGAACCGGGCGCGGTCGCCGCATCGCGGGCAGCGGAACGGAAGGCAGACGCCGAGGCCGCCGAGCGGCTCCTGCCATGGCTGCCTGCCTTCATCGCGGGCCGCCTGGTGCATCCCTCGCCGGGCCCCGGCAGGGAGACAGACGAGAGCCCCGCGTTCGCGCCCGCCCGGGGCCGCGACGGCAAACTTGGAGAAACTTTCCCAGCGGTTCGGTCACGGGGTTGGCGCCATCGCGGCCCGGGAGGCGCCCGGCCCGGCCGCGCCGCCGGGCCAGGGAGGAGCGGGGCCGGGCCTCGGTGAGCGCGGGCCTCGCCGGCCGCGAGGGCCCCGCCGCTCTCGCCTGCCTCGGCGGCGGCTGCTGGCACTTTGCGGCAACGCCGTAAACCGCGCCGCGCGCGCTCCCCGCCGTGAGGCGGGGCCAGAGGGGGCGTGTGCAGAAGGGGGCGTGACAGGGGGCGTGGTGGGCGGGCAGAGAGACTTCTGCGTGCTGCGGGCGGTGTGGGCGGTGCGGCCCGGGGGGGATGGAGGTGCCCACTGAGGGGAGGGGATGCTGGGTCCGAGTGCGGGGAGCGGCCCCGGAGCGGGGAGCGGGCTCTGGGTGCCCACGGCAGGGAAGGGGATCATAGAATCATAGAATAGTTTGGGTTGGAAGGGACCTCAAAGCCCATCCAGTTCCACCCCGTGCCATGGGCAGGGACACCCCCCACTGGCTCAGGCTGCCCAAGGCCCATCCAGCCTGGCCTTGGACACCTATAGGGATGGGGCAGCCACAGCTTCCCTGGGCAACTGTACCAGTGCCTCACCACTCTCATGGTGAAGAAATTCTTCCTAATGTCTAGTCTAAATGTGCCCCTCCGGTTTGTAGCCATTGCCCCTCATCCTATCACTACAAACCTTTGTAACAGTCCCTCTCCAGCCTTCTTGTAGCCCCTTCAGGTACTGGAAGGTCGCTATAAGATCTCCTTGGAGCCTTCTCCAGGCTGAACAACCCCAACTCTCTCAGCCTGTCCTTGTATGGGAGGTGCTTCAGCCCTCTGATCATCTTTGTAGCCCTCCTATGGACCTGTTCCAACAGCTCCATCTCCTTCTTATGTTGATTCCAGAACTGATTGATGCTGGGCACCGCTGCAGGCAGTGGCACTGGAGCGGAGGCACAGGGCTGGACCAGGACCTGGGTACCCACTGCAGGGAAGGGGATGCTGGGCGTTGACACCAGAAGCAGCACAGGCTGGGACCGGAGTAGGGAGCAGGACCTGGGTCCCCACCCCATGAAGGGGATGCTGGGCACTGTTGTGGGCAGCGGGTCCACAGACGGGGCTGTGGGGCCAGGGCAGGCTGGGCTGGGCTGGGCTGAGCTGAGCTGAGCTGAGCTGGGTTCGTCCCTCTCTGCATAACTGACCCTGTGCCCCTGCTGGCCTTGAGCACCCAGTGGCTGGGATGTGTTGAGGGTTGCAGGGGCCCTGTTAGGTGTGATAAAAAAGCAGAGTCATGTGGAGCGTGTGGGAGATGCTGAGGGATAAAGCAATTGAAACCATTAAAGTAGCAAGGCTGATGCGTGCAAATAGTTATAACCTTGCCAGGTCTTTCTGGGAGTCTAGTTGGATGTGGTTCTTTAAACTATGTTTAGTAGCCAGAAAGACTTTTTTTTTTTAAAAAAAGAAAAACAAACAAAAACTCGTGACTTTAATTTAGTCCCACAATTTAGGGAAGGGGAATCAGGTAGTAGTGGGATTCCAGTTCTGGGTACGAGGAGCAGGTGTTATTGGTGTTGGAGCATGCTGCCAGCCGGTCCCCTTGATAGGCAAATATGCTTCTAGGATGAGAGGAAATGGACTCAAGTTGCGCTGGGGGAGGTTCAGATTGGAAATTGGTAAAAATTTCAGCACTGGAACAGCTGCAGGGGAAGTGGTTGAGTCACCATCTCTGGGGTATTTAAAACATGGGTAGGTGAGCTGCTCAGGGATCTGGTTTAGTGATGGATAGGTACAGTTGGACAGTATGATCTCAAACGTCTTTTCCAACCAAACAATTCTATGGTTCTATACCACAGATGTGTGTCTATTTTTACAAATTTTCAGAAATATGAGCAAGGCTGATTGTAGATTAGCAGCCTTTTTGAGGTCTTTCATAATCTAGTGCTTGAGGCCATCGTGGTAATGAGCTGCAGATTTTTTTTTTTATTACTGTGGGAGAAAGCACTCTAATAAAGTTTAATTCTGCACTAATATATCTGTTCCTTGGTTGCAATATACAGGCAGAGTCCTAAACACTGAGAAAATCCAATTGCATTGATAGGTGCCTTTGATGTGATTAAGACATTCCCAGTAAATGATTCACCAGATGGCACATCAAAGGAAGTTACTCAAATTGCATTTCAGAGCTTCAGCTAATCTCTAAAGTGTGTGTGCTGCCATCCAGACTGCAACGTTTTGCATGAGTTAGTTGTCCTATATTACCTTGTCTAAATGTGATTTTCCCTTCTGTCATTAAGCAGTACCAAAACCTAGGAGGGACATCCAGAGGGAGCAGTTTTGAACTGTTTGCCTCCAAATGTGGGGCTCCAAATGTGGATCAGAAGTATGTCTGTGACCCTGTTTCGGTCCACATTTTCTTTGCTGTTGTCTTCTGTTGTCCATTATCTCTGCTGTGCCGGTTGCCTTCCTACCCGCCCCACATCAGGAGAAGGTACTTGGTGCTGATGCTCACAGATGCAGATGAATGCTATACAAGTGAGGTGAGCTTAGCCTGGTTAGATACCTGAGGCTCCATCCACATTTAGAACTGACACCCACCCACAAGATCCAGCTGATGGTACAAAAGCCCTCAGGGTCCTTGGAACAGAAAACACTGATGGCTTTGAAGGAGCCCATTGATCTGCAGCCTAAGCCACAAGGGTTTTGTCAGTTAGATCTGAAATCCAACAACCATCTACCCCCAGCAATTCTTGCAAGATTTCTCAGGGTTTACTTGCACTCTAAATATTTGTTTTACTGAATTGGGATCCTAATCCTCATCTCTTCAGTAATCTACTCCTTATGCCCCTATTTGGATGTGCAGTTCAGTCATCCTCTCAGGATTTGGAGAAGAACAGTCTCCCTTTGATATATCACTAAGTGTGCATTTTAGTCTTAGCTTCATCCCCTGTGATTTAAATCTGGAGAGGGTAGAATCTAACATTATCACTCACACAAACCCCAAATTTATACATCCATAACATATGACTCATCCTGAAGTTCTGCCAAATGCTGGGGAGGCATTATCCAGTTTATTTGTGTGCATCTTTCTCTCTTTAAACTCTTTGCAATAAGATTTTCAGAAGGATAAAAGTTATTTAAATGAAACCAGCATGTACCAACACGCCTGGTTCTGCAAGCAAGGTGGGAACTTTCAATGTATTCAGCTTTTTTTTGAGGTAGTGATCTGTATCTGCCATGCTGGGTCCTGTAGTTTCTGATTTTGAGTAGAAACTGATTAGCTGACCTTTTCCTATTTTGAAGCTTCTTACAAGCTTAAAAAGCATACTTTGAAAGTTTTGTTTGACTGATAATTCTTACCTTGCTGAAGGTGGCTAGAAAAAGGAGGTTTATAAAATCAGGTTGCTTTTCATGAGTTACCCTAGTTGTTAATCTGCTGGGTTTTTTCCTCATCCTAGACAAGGAAATAGGTAAGTTTTGGTTTTACTCGCAGCCACTTTCCCCTTCAAACTCTTGATGCTGACATGTTTATAGGAACCTTTCTCATGTGGTGTAGAACTGGATTCACTACAATCACTTTGGCTGCATTCAGCAGCCTCTGATTTCCCTTGTTTGTTTACTGGTTTGCCTTGAAAAGGAGTGCCAGAAATTTTTGTCTCTCCCCTTCGTGCCAGAACTCCCCACCCTGGTTTTCATTGTGTGATCTGGCCTTTTTATGGGATTATGAGTTTGGCTCTGGCAAGCAGCACAGCCCTCTCATTCTGCTGTAAAAGCTATGCCTGAAATAGGTATGCTTATCCATCTCAGTTCATTTGTGAGCCGGAAAGTGCCTTGTTTTTTCTTGGTGTTTGACTTTTATGCTAGTAGTGCCTTAAACGGGGACTCATATTAGCTTTACATGCAAATATATTTGTGATATATCAAACTACACCAATGTTTATTTTACTGTTATGGGCACTCATACCCACCTAGTAGGAAAGAGACTTTCTGTGGTGCATTTCCAGCATAGTGACTGAGAAGCACAAGAGTGAATGGGAAGGAAGAGAATGTGAATGTATGTATTGTATTTGTATGGCTGTTTGATGCTGGTTAGTCGTTTTTTTCTCTCCTCTTTAGAGGGGCTCAGATCTGGCCAGTGAAAGTCAAACCATCTTTTGAAAAAAAAAAAAAAAAAAAGTGAAGTCCATGTTTCCAAATGAGTTTTGTTATCATGGCAAAAAGAGAGGGAGCATGCTGTAAGACTGCTCCTGGTCCTGCAGCAGTTTATCCTACTGAGTTTGCAGGCAGTTTCCAGCGTTTCTGCAGATTCTCCAAATTCATTAGTGTTCCCATGGGTAACCCCTGGCTGGAGCTGACTCCAGCTGTTTAGCTTTCCTCTTCTCCATCCATACTGCTGCATGCTTTTCTGAGCAAAAAGAAAAGAGGACAAAGTGTTCTCTTCTGGGTTGATTAACACCCTTTAGCCCATACCCGGTGAGAATTGTCAGATGAGATGTGGCTGTGGGCATACGAGGTCTGACACAAAAAAACTGAGTCTGTGCCCGTAACTCTTTTTATTTAACAAATTAAGAAAATCAGCTAAGATGACATTCAAAAGTGTTCCCTTGTGAGTTGACACACAGCTGCATACCATGCTGACAATGTTTAAAGTCAAAGCAATTCTGCAGATCATTTTCTGAAAGGCTGTTGAGGATCTCCATTGTTTTGCTTTCACAACTTCTACAGACAGAAAAAAATGGGTCCCTTTGAGCATTGACTTGGTATTTGGGATCTCTTTACCGTAAGCCTCACTACATAAGTGAAAAGCTTCCATTGTGGATTTCTTCAGTTTCACAAGAAATTTCATGTTAACTTGCTCTTCACTCTTCCACACTGATGTTTTCCAACCAAGGGTAAGATAACGTCTATATTTGAACATGCGTCCAGTCATATTGAGTGAAGCAATTGAGCAGAGCTTTGTCTTGCTGTAACAGATTAGAACATGTTCTATAACCATCTCTTTTGTCTCTCCTCTCCCACTCCTGATTCCCAGCTATAGAGTTAGTCTCGGGGCAGGGGAGAGAGGTTTTGTCAAACCTCATATATTAAAGATGGACTCTTGGTGTAGGGAACATGCTGAAGAAGTGAAAACTGCATTTCTTCAGAAGAGAGAAAGTATGGCAGAACTGTGCATTACATGTAAAGTTCTGGGGGATCAACCATTGCTTTCGTGGGAGAATGAATGCCAGGCTGGGTGTTCTGCATTTGGGTAGGACACTGAATGAGGAGAATTAATGGAGGTTTCAAAGTAACTGGAGACAGGCTTCCTTAAACCTACAGGCTTCCTATATGATGAAGAGAAGAAGGACACGATCTACGATAAAGGAATGGACTTAGTAGGAAAGTACAGAGAACTAATTAGTCCCTAAGCTCTAGTGAGATGAAAAAGCCTGTTTTCTGGTGTTTTAGCTTCACTAGCAATGTTCAGTATTCATGTCAGAGTCAAGCAACAGCTCAAACCAAGCAAAGAAAGCAATGTGGTCGCACAGCTGTTCAGAAGTCCTTTGCCTCTTTGACAGCAGGTTCCATGTGTCAAGGGTGGAAATTTGCTAGACACAGAAGGTGAAATTCACCTGAGCACACAGGGTCAGCATGAAGACAAGGCACTGTTTGTCTCTCATTGCAGCCCTGCTTGTGTCTAAATGGTACATATTGTGGGAATGTTAGGTGCTGTCTCACTGCAGAAATGGGCCTTTATTTCCATTTGGTATTTTGTGCCGAACAGCCTATGTTAAAATGACGTCTTGTGTGGTGCAAAATAAGTGACGAGTTCATTGTCCTTCAAAGACCAATTGTATTTTGATTATTATAATGAATGCTACCCTTTACAGTTAATAAATCTGCAGCACTCAGAGCAAAATGATGGATCATCTTTAATATTTACCACTTTAAGGCACTGAGGATGAGCACATGAGCAGGTTCAGCTAATAGTTTTATGCACAGGGCAGATTCTTTTCAAAAGAAGGCTCTGAAGTTGATGACATGTTCTCATTTACAGAGGCTTAAAAGTGCAGTAAACTAAAGATATATATGCAGGTAGCAAATACATAGACAACACCATGCTCTAGCCTGTTTTAACATATGTATCCTTGGAAAAACTGAATAAGTAAAAGGTGCAGTCCTTGGGAAATATGGTGCTCCTACTACTGCACATCTTCACTGAAAACAAGAACATTCATAATTTGAAAAAAAAGTAACAGCAGGTATGGAAAAAGATTCCCGAAAGCAGATGTTTTCACATACACTTCTGTCTTTCAGGCAGTAAGTCTTGAAGGCTGTGTGATGAGAAACTTGTATCTCCATATGAGGCTGAAATCTGGAATGACATGTCTTCACCAAAGGAAAAAAAAATATTGTGATGGGGTGCATTCTGTCTTTTCTTCAAGTTTCTTGCCCTCAGATGGCTGTTAACTTTATACAATTTGCAGCCAAAGATCCTCCCACAGGGAGCAGGAACAGAGCCCAAGCTGATCCCATCCAAATGGGGCTTGCTCCTGTCTCCAGACTGACTAATTTATGTTAAACTCAGGTGAGCCTTCCTGGTGTGTGAAATTTCCTCCCCACATTTCTCTGTCAGATTATATGAAAGCTGACGTGCTACTCACGATCTGAGTTAGGGCAGCTTCCCATTCTCTGTTGAAACATTTTAACCTAAAATCAGGCTATTTGACTAGATCCGTAAATTTAGTTTAGAAATGTCCAGAGGTGAAGCCACTAGCAATACGAGAATAATTTGCCCCTTACAAAAATTGGAACCCTCAGAGACATAATGTGGAGAAGTTTGTTTGCTGTGGACCACTTTCTAACCAATTGTTGGGATGACTGCCAGTAAAATTCAGTTGGTGGCATATAAACCAATATGGTGCCAATTACATATGAAAGTTACTACCCCTAAAATGGTCAAAAATGTAGTTGTTCTCCACCAACATATTGATGCCACATAGTAGGATAATTTAGAAGGAGTGCCTAAAAATTTTTGCAACTGAGGTTGTGATGAGAAAAACCTGTTGAGATTAGTAGTGTGGGTACTGCCTGCATGGAAGCTGCCAATGAAGTTCTGGGTGTTTCAGTGCCTGTTGGTGCCAATTGTCTGTTTAAATCAATTCAGCAAGCGTGTACTCGTCTGTGTAGCAGGGATATGTAACAACACACATTTGTGTGTAAAAGAACGTGTCCCTCACTTAAAGTGTGGCCAGAGATATACTTCTAGGGAGACACTTTGAGCAACACAAAGGGCAACTGAAGAGCGACAGCTGCTCGTGTCTCTCAAAGCTTCTTCCTGGTGTTCTAAAGATGGAAGTTGATACAGGTCTGGAAGAGACTGTATGACAGAGCAGGAGTGATTTAAAAAAATTAAGACTGTGGTATGAGTGTCCACATTATGAAATAAATGAAGTAAAAATTATGTTAAGTAGTGGCTTGCTTTTGCTTGTGTTTTCCCTCACAAAATCTAATGCCTATATGAGTGGGTAGGATGACTCAGTGTTGCAGAGATTGTTGATGGATGGGGTCAGGGATGATATTCCCAACTTGGGAAAAAATAAGCGAAAGCAAAGATTTTAACTTGTTGGTTAAAGCTGTGTATTGTGGGCTCTAGTGCACAAACACTGTTTGCACAAGTATATTTGGGTACTATCTTCAACAGATGATCCTCTGTCCCCCCGATCAGACTTGGATAACATCCCCTCTGGGTCCGCATTAGCTGCTTAGAGAACCTGTTATGAAAAAATTACTTGCTGTTTGCTGGGTTTTCTTTAAACAACCTGATGACATTTTGATGACCCTGTACAAACACATGTTTAGAATGAAGTGCAGATATAGCTTCTGAGAACTCAAACTGTTTTTTAAAATAAGTAAGTAAATATGTGCACGTGTGTAAGTCATCCATACATCCAGGCAGAACTAGTTATTTTTATTTTTCCAGATGAAATTGTCTGTGAAAACATGAGATGCTAGTTATTGTCACCATTATTTATAATTTAAAATGCTAACAGTGACATGAAGTGGTGTCTCAGCTCATTTAACAGGCCATGAAATGGTTAGAAGGATGATAGAAATCTCTGACAAGCCAACCTCAGGTAAAATCTTGCTCCTCGACCCTTGCTTTTTCATAATGGTGAGTAAAATTGGGTCATCTTATTATGCAAAAAATATCATTAGCAAGAAATGCTTCCATCTCACATTGAGGAGAACACATGTGAATTGGCTTCAAAACCACCACCTCTTGTCTCCCAAGTAGAAATCGTAGAATACATGTGACTAGTCTACCTCAGTTAACCACACCATAACTTGTGCATGATCACCTTTAAGACACAGAGGATTGTCAAACTGCAGTTTTTAATTTGATATTTAAGATTTTCAGGTTTGATCTCAGAAATGGCTTTCTAATTCAAACAGGGATGAATTTTTTGTAGCTTATTATTTCTGTTATGAAATGTATTTTGAGTGCATTTATCTCATACATGGTGATTTTAGGAGGCGATAGTAAATCTGGGGGTATTTCAAGATGGGATTGACATCAGGACTACTGAGAAGAGCCAATTTCTGCACTCCTATCAGGAAAATATTATTACACATTGTCAGCCTTCTACAGTTTCTTTTAGAAATCCTACAGGAATATACAACAAACAACAAAATAGTTCATTGAAGCAAATGCTATCAATGTTTTGTTGATGATGCCATATATATTATAGGAAAGCATTGCACAGAGACCCGGCCCCAGTGCCATTTGGAGCACTATAGCAGTAGAAGTAGGACTGCAGAATATTAAAGAAACTTGAGCAGAAGATGAGCAAGCTCTCAAAATAAAACTAATCTGAGAACACCTGAAATAATAAGAGTTTACTCTAAGCTAGTCTGGCTCTGGCCTCTGCCTAATTATCAGAAAATAATCCCATGTTTTAGGACGACATCTTCATTGACCATTTCCATGAGTGCCTTAGAGAAGATACCTTCTGTAGGCTGCTCAGTTAAGTAAAATGGAGTCTACAAACTTTTCTCTTGTTTTTGCTTTTACCTTGACAGATGTAGGCTTTAACTCACTGTTGTTGGTCAGATGATCAGTTTAAACCTTATTCAATCAAAATTGAAGCAGAAGCACATGACAGTAGTTACCTGTATTTAATTTGTTTTATAGGACTACATGTTGACCTTCTGCCCAGCTAAGCCAATGGAAAGTCAAGATTTCAACTGATGTCAGCAGGTTGAAATGAAGAAATGAGTTACCCAGGCTAACAGTTTTGTCTTTTAACTAAGGCCTGTCTTCAGTAAACATTCGGGTAAACACCCTAAATTCCAGAGTCTCTGCCCATTTTACCAGTCTGTAATGGTTATATGTCATGGTAATCACAGTCAGTGGCAATCAATGGCAACACTTTGCTTTTCTGTTTGAAATAAAATAAACAGAAGTCAGTTATAAAAATTTTGCAAATTGTTTTCCCAGTGTCCAGTACAAATCGTCCTATATTTCCATTTAGGATAAAGCTGAATTGGAACTGGATAGATTTCTACTGGCACACTCTGATGATATTCAGGGAGTAGGTGTAGCAAGCTGTGAGAACTAAGAAATTAAGAAAAATATTGCAGTGCTGTCAAGAGTAGGTGTAGACATTTTGTACCTGCTAAACCAAAATGATGGGCCTAAGATTTAAAATAATATGCTGATGTAACACTTTAGCAGAACAGTGATCTTTCCTCTGCTATCCAGTTTCCCTAATACTAGAAGGAAGCCAAATGCTTTGCAACTCAAATACAGTGGCAAATTAAAGGATGGTGTGATTCATCTGAAAAAAGTGTTTTGCTTGAGAAAGCACAGAAGGTAGGATATAGATCCCCTGTTTAATTCACAATACCCCCTTCTGGCTTCTCTGTGGCTTCTCACAGCAGTGACTGTGCAGGATTTTCCTTGTTTTATAGATTGTGCCTTGGGTTTCTTTGCGTTTCAGTGGAGACTTGTTGGGAGAAGAAAACACAGTTGGAATGTTTTCTTTTATATTATTGCTGTCTCCCGGGATTACTCTTAAATTAGGGAACAGAATAGTTGCCAGCTGAATCCCAAATCTCTGGCTAATATATTACAGAAGTTCATTTCAAGCTAGTATGTGTGCTGCAACAGCAGGACAGCATAGCTAGAGTTAAGCTTGGAGTGTAGGGAGAACATCTCGCACAACACCTGCAGAAATGCCATTTAAAGCCTCAGTCTTGTGTTCCCTTAAGAGAAAGGATTAAAAGTTTGGTGAAATGTTTACGTTTTTAATTAAAACTCTAACAGATCAACTGAATTATGAAGCTTGATTTTATAAAGAAAAATCCTAACGTCTCTAGGAAGTGAATGCAAAAGGAGGACCAAAGCAGAAGCAGATGCAAGAGTGTGAAAAAACAGACTTTGCAATGATATGTTTCTAATGCAGTAGAAAACTGGGCATTTGAAGCAACTCAAGAGCTGATATGCACTGAGCTTGAGAAGATACTATTCGTGTTAATTAGGGCTGAGTCCTACACATTTAACTCCCACTGATTTCTTAAGGGTTCCAATTCAAGTCAATGTCAGTAGGAATGTGCAAAGGCTGCAGGCACCATCTCTTTATGCTGTTAGTAGTCACATTTTGGGACTTATTAAGACTAGGATTTGCTGAACAGACTGTAGTGCAAAACCATGGTAATTAGCATCTAAAATTCTTGGAAAGCTGCCACAGATTCCTGGGAGCTGTCTCCACCATCAGCAAAAACGGCTTTAGAGACGCCGATTGTCTGAAATAGATTGGGGCATAACTTGTCCTTTTGCAATGATTTTTATTACATTCATGTACCCACCCTGGCTTTAGAGAAAACCCTTTTGGTGCACACCTGAGACAGTGATTCTCGGTAGTCTTGCAGGGAGCGTTTCTGGAAAACAAGAAGCAGTTGATTTGCTCTAGAGTCTAACCTGGAGTGCTGAACTGCTTGGGATGATGCTGAGTTGAATGTGTTTCAGCGTGTCTTTTTTACATGCGTCAATTTTCTGGTGATAGTGTACTATCTTGTGAGTTGGTGAATAAACTTTGATAAGACACAATTATAGTGATTCTTTTAATATTTGTTTAGGGTAAGGTTATAATTTCCAGCTGCTCCCATAGTTTACACAAAACTCATTGAAGGGTTTCAGCCATTGATATTTGTGGGAGACTGGAACTCCTTCTCACTTACTTAGGTCAAGCATTAATTCAACAATAATGCAGTTCAGTTAACTTGAGACTTTCACTTGTTTGGTTTGTCTCTCCATGATGTGTTCTTGTTTCTAGTTTTCCTCTGTAGCTCAGAAGATTACTGGACATTTTTGAGGTTCAAATCCCATCCCTGACTGATTCAGGAGAGGCCAGACCACACCTTAAGAGAGATGCCTTGCAGTGAAGCAAAAGGGCACTCTGATTTGGCATCTTGTGTTCCCCTCCTTTTTGATGGATCTCTCTTGATGTGTTTGAAATCCTGAACTCTGTAGTTAAGATGGTAACACAAGGTTTCTGGCTGGGAGCATGAGGCACCAAGACTACATGGAGACTTCCCTTTCGATCTCTCTTAAATCCACTCCTAGATATCTTGGCTGTACATATGCACCTTGTAAGGGTTGTACTTTGATTAAGCAAAAGCCTTTTGGCTCCCTAATGGGTTTTCCCCACTGGACTTAGTGCAGAAAGGGTTCTTTTGAGAAAGTCGTCGTAGCTAAAGAATGGAGAAAATATCTAAAAAAGGGGAAAAACATAGTGTCTATATACATATAATCTAGGGTAGAGCTTTCCAGTTGTAGCGTGTCTTGCCAGTGGTGCACAGAAGACTTCAGGATGGTATGAAGGTATTTCATGAATATCTGGATGCCTCCTAACCCTCAGGAATGTGGCACAAGATGGAGACAGGAACTGCTGAACAGCTGCTTCCTCTGCCTCCAGGTGAGACATGAACACTTCAGAGGGAAGCAGAGCACTCTGTCCTCTGCTTTCTATCTTTAGTCTGGAAGTTCATGATTTTCCTTGAAGGCTACCCACTGTGTAAGGGGGCAGAGCCATTGAGCACCTGTGTAAAATCCTAATGAAGCACTGAGGCTTTTCAAATTTTCCCTTCTAAGTGCATTTTCTTGTATTTTAAATAAGCATATGTTAGCCGGGAGACTTCTGTCTTCTGTGGAAAGCTGTTAGCAACACTGTATATCTCACTCATTCCAGCACATTTTACTTCTTGCAAATGTTGACAAACCATGTGTGAAGCAATGAGGATCTGTGCTTGTGACCATCACCCGCCGAAGAGGAATTCAGAGGGGAAAGCCAAGGAATCAGGGATGAGGGATGGGAAGGAGACACCATTCTGGCTCATTTGCTGCATCTGCTGAAGACAAGCAGAGCTGCAAAACTGGCAGCAGCAAAGAGAGATTCCTCTCCAGTCAATCTGATGAATAATTAATGCACTTGTAATTTAATATATAGTAGTATAAGATACTTTTCACAATACATGCTGCTACTGCAGTCATTGAAGTACCATCATATTAAAGGTGCGTAATTAAATGAGCTGCAGAAAACCGAGAACATGGTTAAAATCTTGCAGCTGCTTTCAGAGCAGTGGTGGCTGTGCCCTGGACTGCCGTCAGGGAGGCAGCCACAACAGCTCCTGCAGCTCACCTAGAGAACATTCATTGGAAAGAGGTGGCACTGGCCTAGTCCAGAACAGTAAACTAATGACAAACAAAGAAACTTGAATCAAGAAAGATACCGTCTTGAAATTTATTATCCACTGCTTACAGCAGCTTTTTGGTACTTATGAGGGACTGCAGGAAAGCTGGGGAGGGACCATTTATCAGGGACTGCAGGGAAAGGATCACAGAATCATGAAGTCATAGGACAAGGATAGGATGAAGGGGAAAGTCTTCAAGCTGAAAGAGGGGAGATTTAAATTAGATATTAGGAAGAAATCTTCTCCTGTGAGGGTGGTGAGGCACTGGCACAGGTTGCTCAAAGAAGTCGTAGCTGCCCCGTACCTGGAGGTGTTCAAGGCCAGGCTGGACGGGGCATTGAGCAGCCTGATCCTGATACAAGAAGTAGTTCCTATAACAAAAAATGAAACCATGCTAACAGTGTCCCTCCGATAGCATGGTTTCTTTCTCTGACAGCGTGTTTTCTTTTAGACAGTATTTTTCCAGACACTGTTCATTCTTTGAAGATGATAACGCCTTGTGTGCAGTGTGATCTGTGCTGAGATGTCTCTTCTGTAATTACCTCTGTTTGCAGTATTTCCTATCTCAAATGCAACACAGCTTCCCTGGGCAGCCTGTGCCAGGGCCTCACCACCCTCAGAGGGAAAAATGTCTCCCTTGTGTCTAGTCTAAATCTGACGCTCTCCAGTTTATACCCATTGCCCCTTATCCTATCCCCACAAGCCTTTGTGAACAGCCCCTCCCCAGCTTTCTTGTAGCCCCTTCAGGTACTGGAATGTCACTACAAGGTCTCCTCAGAGCCTTCTCCAGGCTGAACAACCCCAACTCTCAGCCTGTCCTCGTAGGGAAGGTGCTCCAGCCCTCCGATCATCTTTGTAGCCCTCCTCTGGACCCATTCCAACAGCTCCATCTCCTTCTTATGTTGAGGATTCCAGAACTGGACAAGATACTTGCTTTCTATTACTCCAAAACGAGTCTTCGAGAGTTCTGGCAGGGGGGATGGAACTAGATGATCTTTTAAGGTCCCTTCCAACCGAAACTATTCTACATATGCATTCTAACATCTATATATGCATTCTATATGCATTTATTCGCCGGCATTTTCGGTATCAACCCAGAGGGAGGTGTCCCCTGCCCCTGGCAGGGGGTGGAACTGGATGATCTCCACGAACCCAGCCCGTACCACGGCTCCGTGATCGCCACAGAGCCAACGACGAGGTCCCCCGCCCGCACCGGCGCTGCCGGGATGCTGCGGGTGGGCGGGGCCGGGGCGGCCCCGAGGGGCGGGGCGGCGGCGGCCGTTGCGGGGGGCGGGAGTTTCGAACGGCGGCGCCGCGGTGGAGGATGCGGCGGTGGCGGCGCGAGCCGGGCGGCGGCCGGGAGGCGGTGAGCGCAGGGCTGGGAGCTTGGAGCTTGGGGCTGGGAGCTTGGAGCTTGGAGCTTGGAGCTTGGAGCTTGGGGCTGGGAGCTTGGAGCTTGGGGCTGGAGCTGGAAGCTGGAGCTTGGAGCTGGGGGCTGGGAGTTGAGGGCTGGAGGCTGGTTGCTGGGGGCTGAGGCTGGGGCCTGGAGCTTGGAGCTTGGAGCTGGAGCTTGGAGCGTGGAGCTTGGAGCTGGAGCTTGGAGCTAGGGGCTGGAGCTTGGAGCTGGGGGCTGGAGCTTGGAGCTGGGGGCTGGAGCTTGGAGCTAGGGGCTGGAGCTTGGAGCTGGGGGCTGGAGCTTGGAGCTAGGGGCTGGAGCTTGGAGCTGGGGCTGGAGCTTGGAACTGGGGGCTGGGAGCTGAGGGCTGGAGGTTGGTTGCTGGGGGCTGGAGGCTGGTTGCTGGGGGCTGGGAGCTGAGGGCTGGAGGCTGGTTGCTGGGGGCTGGAGGCTGGATCTGGGGCCTGGAGCTGGGGGCTGGGGTCTGTGGGAGCAGGGGCAACCGCAGTCCCCAGGCAGAGGGGGCTGAGCCCACACACCTCTTCAGGATCTCCTTTCTAGCTCTTTAATCCTTCAGCCATTGACTTCCTGCTCATCAGTTTCTTTAAACCTCGATTCACTCAAAAACCTGAATTAGTTCAATTTTGCTGTGTCTGTAAAGCTGTTGCTGTCAGCTGCCTCAAACGCTCGTTTCTATGTCTGGGTAGAGCAGTCCCCAAGCTGGGACATGGGCTTCACAGCCTGTGTTGTAGGAGAACATTCACTGCCTGACTGCTTGCTTATTTTAAATAACTGGAGCAGACCTGTGGGGTTTAGATGCAAGCCACTGCGGTGGTAAATCAGAAGTGTGCCTTGGAACGAGACTCGGAAAGCCTGTATTTAAGATATCAATTAAATAAAGTGAAGTTTCAATCTGTCCTGCCTTCAGTAGTGTCCATATATTTTTTTAAGCTGAAAAGGGGGAGATTTAGGTTAAGTATTAGGAAGAATTTTTTTTCTGTGAGGGTGGGGAGGCACTGACCCAAGTTGCCCAGAGAAGTGATGGAAGCCCCATTGCTGGAAGTGTTCAAGACCAGGTTGGATGAGGCTTTGAGCAACCTGATCCAGTGGAAGGTGTCCCTGGCCGTGGCAGAGGGGTTTGGGAGTGGATGGTCTTTAAGGTCCCTTCCAACCCAACCCATTCTGTGATTTGTTTTGTGACTCTTATCACCTATATGAAAATAGAAATCCTTTAAAATTTCTTGTATTCTTTGTATACTTAGGTGGGGGACACAAAGGTTCTTTCTGAAAGAACTGCTCAGGCAGTTCTGGAGCATGGGGCTGAAAATCTCCACAGCTGTTAGTTCTTTTGTCTGGGTTATGCTGCCACTGGTAGGGGAAAGATGGAGACCACAAGGGAAACAGTGCATTAGTAGACAGCATATGGCAAAACAGTGCTGTGTCATTCCTCCAAGTCCAGATGGTGTGCTCGTATATTTAGAAGGAACTAGCAGGAAAAAAAAACCCAACAGAATACTCTGACCAGGTTTTTTTTTGTAGACATGAAGATTTTCATATGTTCCAAAACGGGCTGCTAAGTCAGTCCCTCAAATGAGATGAGTATGGTGCAATTATTTCAGCTATGGCCCAACAACCATTTAATGCTAGTCCAGGCTATTTCAGCTGTGCATGGTGGGGTTGTAGCATGGACTGAATCTTGTGTCGTTCTGAAAGCCCTGATATTGATACATGCAGATGCTTCAAACTAGGAGAGTTTATTTCCTCACCATAATTGTGTCCCAGGTGAAAGACCTGGGGAGGAGCTGCAGTCTCTGCTGCGTCTGTGAGAGGCCTGTTACCTTGGGAAATGTTAGAGGGAAGTGCTAATTCACTCTTTTGAGATGAAATTCAGCTTTGTAACAACTGATGTATTAGTTTAGGCTCAAAGAACAAGCAATTATTTCTTAGGGGCAGGTGTGTGCCTTGCTTAGCTTTTCATAGCTGTGTAAAATCTGACTTGGAATAAAAGAACATTGATGCAAGCTATTGGCCTCTCCTTTCCTTGTGGGATGAGCGCTGGCAAAAAAAGCATGGATAGAGAAGGAGGTGCTAGAGATGTGGAGGTATAGGTGCACTGCTTTATCCTGCATCAGTTGTGATTGAAACTTCAGAAAGCAAATCTGAGAGGAGGGAAGGGGTAGTCTGTGGTGCCATATGGAGTCCCAGGTCTTCATATATTGACTGTAGGGAATACCGGTAGAGCTAAAACACCTCTGACATGAGCTTTGAAGCTACTCACCACCATACAACCAACTGGTGGCCAGAGAACCTGTGTTATGGTAAGCTGTGCATGTTCCAAACACTTCTGATGGAGATTCACATTGAGAGTTCTTAGTTTCTGGAGACTCCTTTGTAGTTTACTGATGTCCTCCTTCATGGTGGTGTCCAGTCATTATCGATGTTCTTACCATGCCACTAAATTGTCTTAAACACCGGCAAATTCAGTGGAACGTGTATCTGTCTTGCGTTGCCTGATTGCACCAGCCTGGGGTCTTTATTGTCTTGAGTGGAGGGAACTCACCCTTTTTATTAGCTGAGGAAACTGAGAAACTGTGAGTATGGGGGCTTAGCAACTTGCTGGGTCTTGATGTAGGGCACAAGATCCTTCTGTACAGCTCTAGGTCCCATTTTAGCAAGAATGAGTTTGGTGACTATAGCAGAAGAGGTGGGAAATACGACGAGAGTCTTGCACCACTGAAGGGATCTGATAACCTCTGTTTTTTTATAGGCATGTGCTCAGGTGACTGGGACTCAGCTGTGTTTTGGGTGCTGTGTAGTAGAGTATTACAGCTTGAGCACGTTGATTTGCTGGTGTTGAGTATGCCTTATGGACCAGAGCTGCTTTTCCTTTAGGGTGACAAAGGAGGGTAATTTGGAAGGAGAAATCTCTGCGAGCAGATGGAGCAGCAGCTGAAACTCTGGGAATCTTTACATAATGGCACCAGGCCTTCAAAAACAATAAAATCCACTCCCACGAAGTTGGGAGGGAATGGGTGGTGACTACATGGTGAGCTTCCACCTGCCTCTTGTGACAGCTATGAAGGGTCACTTTCTCGTGTCAAAGGCAGATAATGACAGAGTGAGTCCCAAGTGAGGAAGACAATTGTCCATGTTACTGCTTTCATGGGTTCAGGATTTCTCAGGTACTTGAGTTGTGGGGAAATCTGTTCCCTTCTGTTTAGAGGTTTGAGGCAGAGCAGTTGCCAGTACTTTTCTATGCACTGAAATACTGAACTGGTAAATTCAAATTACTGTAACATGAGTTTTGGTCAATTGCTCATAGATCCATTGGCAAAGCACTTGTTTTGAGTTCAGATGTGCTATGAAACTGAAAACTGACACGAAGCTTTTAATTCCTGAGGCAGTTGGCACACTTGCTTAGTGTTGAAAAAGCTTCACTAACTACCCACTTGCAATGTATTAGCAATGCAATTTGGAACCCTGCAATACAGTGACAACACTCTATTTTTATCAGAAATATTTGGTTAGGCCAGGGATGGCCACCTAAAAAGGAAATGTGTAACAGAGTCACCAATGGTGTCTAGTGCCCCTTTGAGAGACAGCAAACTGTCCGTGATCCTTCACCTTAATTATCTTCTGGCTTGGTGTGTATTGACCTCCACACTGACATAGAGTGAGGAATGATGCACAATTATAAACGTTTGTTTTCTATGAAAGTACATAAGAAGAAGTTGATTTCCCAGAAGTTTTTATGATACCTTAAAAAACTCATAATGCATATAATGCATACAGTCAATGCATTACATCCTGTTTTACTCTTTTGTTCCTGAAGAGAGAACATTTTACATTTAGTAACCATCATAACACCTGCATATAATTAAAATCTACCACTTTCTATCCCAACTGTGAAATAAGTAGAGCTTGTTAAAAATTCAGGATATTGTTATTGGGTTTTTGTTTAGTCCTTTGTTTGGTTTTTGCATATCTAGGAATGTGACATCCAAGAGAAGATTAACTTTGAAATTCGCATGCGAGAAGGCATCTGTAAACTACTTGCAGTGAGCACACAAAAAGACCAACTCGTTCAAGCGGTTAAAAACCTGATGGTTTGCAATGCGCGTATACGTGCCTACAGGACAGAGCTACAGAACCAAAAAGAAGAGTTGGTCTCATGCAAAACTGAAGAACAGTGAGTAACAGCTCAAATTCGAAAGGAGCATTATGAAACAGACTTGTGCTTGTATTAATTCTTAGCGTCCTCTCTAGGAAAGTGGATTTAAACCTTTCTGTCTTCCCCCATACAAACATACATTACTGCCACCTTAAAACATTACTTTATAGAACAATTCCAGTATCATCTTTTTACTTTAGAAAATTAAATAAAAGTAATATTTGTCTCGTTACAATTTATTGACCTTAACATTGACATTAAACTATAATTCAGCATCTGCGTATCAGGTAACACAATAGACATATTTCTTGATTATCTTCTGCGTATAAAAAGTACACAACCAAGTCAGAAGGAACAAATCAAAACTATCCAAGTCAAAATACATCTATTTCTACTTTTCATTCCTTCTGTTGTCATTAAGGTCCCTTTATTGATGGAGTCATCATGGTTAATTGGTACCCTCTGCTGGCCACTTCTGTTAACTACAGCAAAGTAATAAAAAAGTACAATGATAAAGATGAAGGAAAATCAGTTTAGTTGAAAATGTTTTCACATTTTGACTCTTGAATAAGCTAAAGTTTATGTGGTTTATTTGAATAATGTTATATATTTTTGCCTAATGGAATATATTTTGGATGCAGTGTTGGGAGTCATGGTGCAGAGACACTACTGCTCTCAGGTTATTACTTTATTTTTTTAATGAAATATTATATTGCAATTTAGCGTAGAAACTCTTCAAGTATGTGCTTAGCTCCAGTTAATTGTATATATAGGAACGATCTGCTGCTTCTTGCTTTCAGCAATGTGGTCTTATAGGAGAAATTTAATGAAGGAAAGAATCGCATTTTCTGAATATATTGACTATTGTCATGAAAGCTGATTTTGAAAACTACCACTTACAGCTTGTGGTATTGTGCAATTATTGTAGTTGTATTGGTTTTTCCTACTAAGATGAAGGCCTTTATAATGATTCATCTTTTATTTATGTTTTTAACTGTGGAATAATATCAAGTGTGTTTATATGCTGATGTTCTCAACTCCTGGTCTTTGGTATCAGTGACCACAAATGGTGATGGCATATGTCCAGAACAGGGCAGAGATACTTGGAGATATCTGAACAGTCACAGTCTGTTGCATTGTTTCCTTGAGTTGTCTGTCATGCATTGCTTAGAGTTCTGTCTTAAGGGGTCCTTTGAATTGTCAGTGGAGGTTATTAGAAGAGATCTATACTATGGAGTTATTTCTTTACCATTTAGATCATGTTTTTGATAGTTGATAGTGCATTTGCAGGGTTTTTTTTTTTTTTCAGTATTTGCCCAAGACTGGAATTTGGCTTAAGCTTAATCCAGATAAGATGAAGATGGCTGAGAAATAACAAAAGTCACTTGAAAACTCTAGAATATTCTGTTCTTGTTACATGGGTCAGTAATCTGTGAGTCCTGAAAATTTTATAACTGTCTCAGGAAGTTAGGGTCTTGGTAGCAGCTAGAAATTTTCATTTCACCTTATCTGGTTAGGTGTTACGAACAGTGGCAGATACAAGGAGACCTCTATTGTTACTTATTATTTACCAACTGGTTTGATTCAATTTAAGGTTGACTTTGAGATCTACACTCTGGCTACTTGGCAATCTGTCTGCCTGCATGTAAAATCACAATATTAAGAAAGCAACATTTTGTAATTGGTCTTTATTAATAGAGGAGGAGGCAATTCTGTAACCAATAATAGAACGGATAAATTAAGTTGCCTGTTCATTGATGTGTACAGGACGGGGAAAGTTGATAACATAGTTGGTTCTGTTGAAGCTGAAAAAGACAAGGAAAATGAATGTACTTGTCTTTTACACCCAGGCTAAACAAGCTTTGTAGTAAAACCTTCTAGGGGATTAAGAAAATAAACCTTCCTTCCAGATTATCCTCAAGAATGTAATGACTCGTATCTTAAACCAGAGATACCAAATTTAACTTTAAAGAAAAGCGTTTGAAATGAGCTATAATACGAAAAACCTGAAACTTTTTAATGCTTAAGGGGCTGATTTTTATAAGTCTAAATGCACAGATCTCAAACCTCATTTATCTTTTCTTCTTTTTTGGCAGATCTTCAGAAAATGGTAAAAGAGACCGAGTGGCATGCAGAGCAAAGGTTGCTATATCAGGTAAGTGTGTGGGTAGTCAGTTAAATATAGAAGCCAATTGGCTCAACAGTAACTTGTAATACAAGTTATACAAATGAGATAGTGTTTTTCAAGTGTGTATGTGCATAAATCATGGGCATTTCATGCATTTCATGGGCATAAATCCTGTTGTGCATCAAGGGGACTTGTGCTTTTAAGTCACACACGTGCTTTCGAAGATCGTGTTTAGTATTACCATTTTACTTTCAGGAACTTCTGTAGTGGGAAATACTTTTTTTCTGTTTGTCACTGAACAGTGAGTACATTTCAAAGCTAAATAAGTGTAAATGTGCTGATAACTTTTTTTTTCACCCCCCAAAGACAAGCTAAGGGCAGAATTATCACTAGTATGCAGATGTTATTTAGATTACATTACTACAGAAAAGGCATAGCCTCAATGCAAACTAGTAACAAGAATACGTGATTTCCAGTATGCAGGTACACTGCTTCCTAGCCTGTTCTCAAGCTTCAGAGAAGAACAAGAAACAAAGCTGGTGAGGGGGCTGGAGAACAAGTCTTACGAGGAGCGGCTGAGAGAGCTGGGGTTGTTTAGCCTGGACAAGAGAAGGCTGAGGGGAGACCTTATTACTCTCTACAACTACCTGAAAGGAGGTTGTGGAGAGGAGGGAGCTGGCCTCTTCTCCCAAGTGACAGGGGACAGGACAAGAGGGAATGGCCTGAAGCTCCGTCAGGGGAGGTTCAGGTTGGATATCAGAAAAAAATTCGTCACAGTAAGAGTCATTGGGTACTGGAACAGGCTGCCCAGGGAGGTGGTCGAGTCACCTTCCCTGGAGGTGTTTAAGGAACGGGTGGATGAAGTGCTTAGGGACATGGTTTAGGGAGTGTTAGGAATGGTTGGACTCGATGATCCAATGGGTCCTTTCCAACCTTGTGATTCTGTGATTCAGCACTATGTATTTATATTGGTTTTTGCCTGTGCCAATAGGGTATGTTACTATGTTCAGCATTCCTGTAGTTATTCATTGTGGCTGTTCTGCTAGCTTTGCTGACAAATCTGTTTGTGTTTCCTGACCTGCTTCATTAAAAATAAAATAACATAGCACGAGTCACTCCTTAAATTGTTTAAGTTAATTCTGCATATTTTGACATATCTTTAAGCAAGTTAACTTCTAGTAGAAGAAGAGTGATGAGCACATGGTTCAATAATGTTTTCTGCCAGCACAGCTGTTTGCAGAATGTGTATCTGTCTTTCCTCCTTCTGGTAGTTGGATGAAAGCATCTGTTTGCCTGTCTGTGGTGTGGTTACACCTTTCTCTGGATTTATGGGAGTTATCCATAGTGAAGGCTTTAGGATCACTTACTACACTTTTGTTATCTTTAGAAAATCAGAATTGTGCAAGGACTTTATTTCTATCGTGCAAAATGTGTTTAGAATATGAAACATTTAGCTAGGTCTTTTCGGTGGGGCAAGAGAATAGAAGAGTGAAACGCACCACTTCCTATTATTTGCCATCTGTTAATTATTTTGTCCTGTTACTAAAATAGCGGCTCTCAAACTAGAGGTTATGATCCTCAGAAGCATGGCATAGATTGAGGTGAAGAAGAGAAAGAGGCATCAGCTGCCTCACTGTGAACTCAAGTCTGTGAGTGCCAGGATGCTGCCATGTCTTGCCCCCCTTCATGTACTCATGTCAGGAAGCCTAGCCAGGTCCACTGTAAAGCAGGAAAGCCTGAACGTTCTTCTTTGTCTCTGCTGAGAGATTTATACTTTCTGTAGATCTGTTAACAACTCCTTATTTTTGTCTGTGTGTGCCTGAGAATCAGAGAACTGTGTTACATGAGAAGTAGTTGTAGGGACAGGCTTGTTCGTGCTGGGCAAGATATGATTGGGAGATCCTGAGATGACGTTAATATATGACTTTCTGGTTCTCTCTTGCATTGTCTTCTGACCCATTACTCTCTGTCCATTTAGCATGCCAAATCACGTCCTGTCTGCTTCCACACCTGCAGTACATTCACATCTGTAATGTCCCATTATTCTTCTTTCCCTGTCTTTCCCAGTCCTTGCAAAGCACATGGAGCATGCTGCATTACTCCTTTCTTGGATGCCATCCTTCAGTGAATTTGCAAACGGAGTTGCCCTGCATGTTTGGAAAGCTCAGTGCTCGTGCCTGCCTTGTTGGGTGCGCAACTGAGAGTACAAGCAGCAGGAATCAAGAGATGTGGTGACTGAACTGTCTGGGAGAGGCTGGAAATGAGGAGCGAGTGGTAGTCCATGCTATAGGACAGGGCACAGGGCAATTTAAGAATTGAAGATATAGAGAAGACTTTTTAGGGGAAAGAAATCCATCCACTTATAAATGTATTAATGGATCATATGTTTAGTACATGCCAGAGCTTAGACTGTTACCAAAATAAGTGTGATCACATGGCCAACACCAAGAGTTCAGAAACAGTAATGCAGGAGTACTGAGGAATGTAATCCTACCGAAAACAACTGTACGTCAGACACTGTGTGGGGACTGTGTTCCTTAATCCACAGGTTTTCACTCTTCTATCATTTTTACTTATTTATCCCCATGTATGTGAATAAATTGTGTAATTTATGTTCTCTTATCAATCAACTGTTTTGTCAGAAGACAATACATTAAATGTTGATCAAAAAAGATAATCATAATTTAAAGTGATTTTATAAAGGAATCATTTGCTTTAAATCCGACTAATTGTAGTTCTTGAATGTACCCAATTTGAATCCACATGGATTTGTAGCTAATGGTAACTGAAATTAAGGTGTATGAAAATTGATATTTTTTTTTTCCTTGTGATGAATGGCAGCACTTTCAGTCCAAGAATGAATTGATAACTGATTTACAAGTATCATGTTAAACTTGTTCAAGCAATTGACTATCTATATCCTGATGATTTTCTGGCTAAGGTGTAATTTTTTCAGCTAGCATGATATTGAAAGTGGCATACAGAGGTAATCTTTAATCTAGTGTTCTGATTTTTAACAAGACCTATTGAATGCATTGATATTGTCATTCAGAGGTTGCTGTGGTTAAAGATGAAAAAAAGGCTTTTATTGTAACTCTGTTTTCGTGTCTTTGTGTAAATTGAAGGTCTTTGTTTTCTAGAAAAGGAACATGCTGTGCTTTATCTCCAACAGAGATAAATATATATGCATTTTTAAAGTTTGAGAGAGACTTCTATAACTGTTTTAATGAAACTCTGTTTCCTTATTTTAAAAAACTAACTAGTTTTGGAAATGTTTGCGATGCAAATGCATCTTTAGAAGTGAGAGGCAGTTTCAGAACGTGGTGACATACTGAATTTTAGGAATCTGTGGTAGTCTAAAGCTGTATGCTGGCAGTTCACTGTTGAAAATTCATTAGTTTTCATGAACACTTAAAAATAGATGAATTTGCAAGTTTCAAAATTGAAACAGTGTGCATAATGTCTCATAATCAAAATTAACTTAAATTTTTCATTTAATGTAACTTCTGAAACAGAGTGACTAAATGCGGTTTCATTTCAATCAACCAGAAGTTTTGTGGTTAAAACCCAGTAGAAACACATGACAATCTGTTGACAAAGTTCCACTACTGTTTTGCATATTAGCATATACTATGTGTGGATTTTTCCACCAGCTTCATGTGAATATCCACACTGGAGTCAGCAATGCTCCTTTGTAACAAAATCGGAGATTTTTATCAATAGACAATTGAGCTTGTGCTGTTCGCTGCTGCCATCATGTGTCACTTAATATATTGCATATATCTTTAAACAACACTGTTGTACTTAAAAAAACAACATTGGATTTATAAAGCCCCCACTGCATTTGTCTTTTAACAAGGGATCCCTAAGAAATGCTGTGTCTAAACTGGAGTCCTCAAAACTGAGGGAAAATGTGTAATTCATTCACTCAGTACTGTGTTGGATTGCGTAGATAACCTGGAAAATTTGTGGAAGTGAATAATGTCCTTATATTAAAATGAACCATTAAAGGAATGGTTCTGTAATTGCCTCTCTGCTATGGTTTTGATGTAGGTGGATATTTTTGAGGTTTTAAAAAAAATAAAGATTTCTAAACTCTTTGTGTGCCAACTAAGAAAATTCTAACTGGGAATGTAATTACAAGTGATATTTTCTCTGTGGTTAGCAAAGCAAGACTGAAGTATTTGCAGTATAAGTATCCCAGTCATTTCCATTAAAACAGGA
Source organism: Cuculus canorus (assembly GCF_017976375.1). Classification (NCBI taxonomy): domain Eukaryota; kingdom Metazoa; phylum Chordata; class Aves; order Cuculiformes; family Cuculidae; genus Cuculus; species Cuculus canorus. The sequence goes on from NC_071407.1 coordinate 9,413,848, forward strand.
AGTTTTTCTTCTTGCAGTGCTTTCCAGCACAAGGCCAGCAGGGTTTCAGTTTACATCTGTGAATAATAATGGACTCAGAACTGAACCTCTGAGTTCTGAGAACAACTCTCAAAACTGTGTTATCCAGCCAATCTGAAATGCTATTTCAGGTACTTTCAAATGAGATTTAAAATATTCTTTATCCTAGCATAATTTCTAAAAGAAAATGTCCCTTCAAATTGAACTAATTGATGAATTTTCTTTTTACATGGGTAATAAATTTGAAATAGTTTTGCTGTTCTTTGGCTAGAAGGTCCTGTTGCCTACAGAACATCAGGAAAAGAAACAAGGATCTTTTTGTAATTTGTTTTGGTCACGGTTCTCCATTATTTGCTATAACTTAATTTCTCTCCCTTTTTTTTTTTTTCTTCATTTTAGATATTCGAATTCCATTAATGTGGAAAGGCTCTGATCACTTCAGCAATAAAGAAAGTATGTAAGATGTAATGAACTACTGTGATAATTGCTTATGTCTGTAAATTTAAACTGGGTGGAGAAGTCCATACACATTTCAGCCCCTTGTTTGACCTTTCAGTAGATCCATGTTTTACTGTTGTGTAGCTGCTCTAACTTGAACTTGCTGATTGTCGCAAGTTGAGTTAAAGTCCTGTAGTTCTGTATGTTTGAACCCCGTCTCCTAGTCGTCCTTCTGAGGAGAAATTCCAGAGGAAGTAACAGAACAGTATTGTTATTAAATGGAGAGCTGAGAGACTTCTGATTAAGCTTGTTGTGCTACGTCTTGTCCATTGGAGTCTGTTTATAGTTAGAAATTTAAATGAAAGTTGTCTGTTGGTGTTGAGTGGATTATTGAATAGTCTTCAAATACATGCATTTTGCTGTGTCATGGAGATTAACTCTAAATCTTTTCCAGCTGTCACCTGGCATTGATTTCACTTTGATTTTCAATAGGGTCAGAGGGGCTAAGCATGGTAAAATAGTCTAATCCTGTATAGTACATTCATAAAACGAGACAGGCTTTGGATAAAATGTTTGGGTTTTTTTGCTTAAAATCAGTTTTATTAAAAAAAAAATTGCATTTTTACTAACATTTCTGAAGTTTCTAACACAAACTACCTCTGATTATCAGAAAAAAACCCGCAAACGTTGAGCAGAGCTACGCATTTTTCTCTCTGTGAATGTTGGTCTACCTGTACAGCAGCTTTGATAGTTCAATTATAAAATCCTATGAAATAAAATCTGGTGGGAGGAATTTGAGGGCTATTCCTTAGAGGTCTGAATTATCATTTCTCCTACTACTCGTTATTGGAAGCGTTTAGTATTATCATGTGTAATATGACTGATAAAACATTTCTTTGGCCCTCTACAGAATCACAGCGCTATGCAGTTTTTTGTTTGTTCAGGATGGGAGCAGAGGTTTCTGATACAGAGGTGGCTATTGTGGATAAAGCGATAACAGATATCTGTTTTGAGAATGTAACCATTTTGTGAGTATAATTTATTTGTATTGAATGAAATACAAATATTGCTGGATTTTTTTGAAAGTGGATATGACTAAGATTGGCCGAAGTCCACTAAGTTTTGCCCACAGAAAAGGAATTAATTAGTAGAGGTCCTGTTAATTTCAGTGGATGATGCATCCTCACTTCTATTTTTGTGTATATAATGATGCTAGTTGTAGATGAGCCACTTGAATGGTACTTCTTTTAATTTTTGCCATGCTGAAGCATTTTTCTTTATATAAAGCAATAAACAAACTTGTAACTCAAGGACAGAATCAAATTAATACTAAAATTTGAAAGTATTATAAAAGTATAGGCATGAACATTGCACGCAGTGTTTTAAGTATTGTTCTGTACAGCAGGCTATGGTCTCTTTTTATGGTTCCCCTAAGTCACAGTTCTCTTCAAACCACGCATTCTTTTCCACACCTCATGTTCTGTTACACTTATATGAGTATGTGCTACAGCCACAGTCCTTGTAGTTGAAGAATACTAGACAGGAAATTATTCATGAATCTTGAAAGGTAACCTGGAAAAGAGAAGAAACGCATTCTCATGTACTTTTTTGTTCCTTTATAGTTTTTAAGTGAGTCCTGAGAGGCACTTAATTTTTTTTTTTCTTCCCTGCTTTATTTTTTGTATTAGCAATTTAGATTCAGTCCCCTGAGGGAGCCTGGCTAGAAAGCTAGAACTACTGAAAACTTTAAATCAAGACCCTGAAAACTGAGTGGTTGAGAGAGAGTGGATCTTTAAATAAGATTTTAAACTCTCTTAAATACATGTTCAAGTTTAGAGTGAGGCAAAGGTTTAAATCTGCTTCTTCACAGAAATGAGACTTGACCATTATCATTTTCTGTGAAATAGTGCAACAAAAAGCAGTAAAGGCACGCTAACTTGCATTGTATCCTCCAAGATAAAGAAAGATTTAATTTTTTTTAGTAAAAACCTTTGGAATGATTTTGTTATGGGCATGTGTGTAATGACATGATTTGTACCTGATAGATGAGGTTAGGCTTCTGTTTTGATGACTAAGCTTGAGAACATGAGAATCGGTAGAAATGAAAACAGAGAAAGCATAGGCTGCGGACAGAACACAGCACCAGGTACTTAAGTTATGAATGACAATTTTTTTTGATTGTAAGTGAGACAGGATTTTTTCAGAAATGTGAAAAGGGGATAAGGTGCAACTAAGCTATCTTTAAAACAGTTCAATCTGATTTACGACCACAGACATGGATAAGTTTTCAATCATGTGATTTTTGCATAACAGTAGAGGGCAGATTTAAGTGTGTTTGAATGTCTTGCCTGTGTATTTCCATAACATGGGGGTTTTTTTTCAGTTTTTAACCTAAACGTTGAATTTCCTGTTTGCAATTGTTTATGGTTAATTATAACATCAATCTCATGACTTCAACACAAAGTTACTGCTGTGTACTCTAGTCTTTAATTCCATATTGATGTCTTTGCCTGAATCTGATGACGTTTTTTTCCATGATTAGAAATATGTTATTTAATATAAATAGTAGCAGCAGCATTCCTTGGCTGCATAGTCAGTTTGTTAACAAATTTTCTCCCCTCCACCTTCAGTGATGAAGCAAGACCAGATTTCCAGGTGAAGGTTGAAGTGTATAGTTGCTGTACAGAGGAGCCTTTATGTGTTACAAACACTCCTAAGAAACTAGCAAAGAAGCTTAAAACATCCCTCAGCAAAGCTACAGGGAAGAAACTCAAAGCTGGGCTGGAAGAAGACAGCACTGAATCCCTTTTGCCCACTGACCCAGTGATTCAGTAAGCCATGTATATTGATATTCTAGTATTATCATTTTTAATATAGAAATAAGCTGAATATACTGTAAATTTTTGGAAAACTGCCAAGAAAGTGATTATTTCTGTACTTACCTGAATGAAAAAAAAATTTACATTTTCAATAGGAAATGAGAAAGTAGGTGTGAATTTCAGCCACATCACTCAGCGTTGGGGGCTGGTTCTGATCTTGAAACACATGAGTAGGCTTTATCTTTCTGCTATACAGCTAGTTGGTAAATCCACTGCTGTTTGCAATGTTTTTAATTTGATCTCTGGAGGAAATTAAGTTTGTGTTGTCAGTCTGTCTGTGTTCCTCTACCTTCATTTCTCCTCTTTCCCATTTACTCCCTCTCCTGTATTTTTGCACCTAGCCAGTTTTGCTTGATAGACCAGCAGACACGTCTAAAGGTTCCAAGCTGTGTGATATAAAAAAGTGCGGTGTATAGACAGGAAAAATCTGGCTCGTACCCTCTCCCCTGAAGCAGCTGAGGAAGCTGTTTGTTGTGCCTGGGGTGCCTGCAGTGGGCATGGGGCCATTCTGCTTGCTGGCTTTTCAGTAGGTCTCTGGACAATCAGAGGCAGTTTACAGGGACAAGCTGCTTAACACGGGTTTTATTAATTGACTTTAGCACAGAACATTTTAAAATGCTGTACTGGTTTTCACCATTTGTAGAAATAAGTGTTATTCCAAATAATTTACCTGTTTTGTTTTAAAAATGATCTTGAGTCTTTCATGCATTTTTTTTAATGATGCTAATTGCCTACTAATATTTCCTAGCTACTCTCATTCATTGAAATTTAAGCTGGCCCAGAACCAAATGGTAGATGTTAATAAAAATATTGATATTTTTATTTTCTATAAAGCAATTTTTTCAAGGACTTTTTTTTTTTGTGGCTGAACAGTGAGGAATCAATGACTAATTCTTGCCAGGTGTTGATTGTAGTGTTAGTCTAGCTCCATCTATCTATTTGCCTGGATTTTAAAAAGGAACGTTCAAGCATATTCTATCTTTGTCAAAATGATATTATTGTATACTGATATTACTGTTTCAATCAAAAATACACATCCAAGAGCTCTTACCACAGAGCAGAGCAAATTTTATCACTAACTTGCCAGTGTGTTCCACCTAATGGCAATGCATCTTTCAATCTGCATCATCTCAGGTGGCTGTGCTTCCCACAAGCTCCAGTTGAGCGATGACACACTGTCATTAGACACAATTTGCTTCAGAGATAACCACTAGTTTATTTGCTGGCCACACTTGCTTGAATATAGATTGCCTGACGTTTAAGGAAGAAGCGTGGTAGATGGTAGGCAATCCAAACAGCTGCCTCCTCCCTTGGGTTTTGCGTTTGGTTTTTCAATTGTAATTGTATTTTACCTTCCTCTGTCTTGAAGTTGTTTGTTTCTACTGTCAATAGTAATCTCACAGTGACTGTTACTTTCTTAACAGAGTTAAATGAATTATAATGTGTTTAATGATGGCTTTGCTAAGTGACTGAAAAAGATTTCTGGAAAGAAATGGGTTATTAGGCAGAAAATATGTTGTAATTTTTTTTTATAGGTTCCCTTAGGATTTATATTAGTAAGACCTTGGTATGTAGCCCTTGTAGATATTACAAGATTAGAGGAGATCTTTCAAGTATTCACAGAGAATTCTGCCAGTCCAGCAGGTGAAATTAAACTCCAACAAAAAAGGGAACTTTCTGTATTACTTGAACATCTTTTCTCTGTAGATTTCATTTGTACAGGCCTTTTTTTTTTTTTTTTCTCCCTGTTTCAGAGCACACATGGGACAAAGTTCTCTGTTTTTCAAAAATTCTGTGATCCATCTGTGTCAAACTTCTTGGCTTAGAAATCTCCCTGGTTAGTGAGGACACTGTCAGCCTTGCAAAAGCTTAGTGATGAAGGGCTTTGAATGGTTGCTTAGGTTGGTTAACTTCAGTTGTACTGATATTCTCTCTACTCTCAATTATCTCTCTTTTCATTTCTATAAAGTCTCTCGCCTGCTTAATTTTCTATTCTGGCTTAATATTTTTTTTTTTCTTTTTACTTTTGTCATAGAAGTATGATGTTTAGTGCAGTTTTACTGTTGAATTCCAGCGTAACTAGGTTGCTGCTTGGATAAATAATTGCAGAGACTCCCTGAAGTGCATGTTTATTCACTTGCAGAACTGGCCTACCCATGGACTTGTTGTTATTGCCTTTTATGTATTGTCCTCTGGGCTGGAGGTGCAGCTTTGGCATCCTGTGTTTGAATTGGCAAATGCATAGTGAGATTTTGCGACAAGTACATGCTTTAATGGCCTCAATTTTACGGTCGAATGTTATATTTGTTTTTACTTTCTGTTATTTAAGATCTGATTGAAAGGTGAGCGGATTAGATTATTTTTTAGTCACAAATCCTCCACTCTGTCTGGATGAATGAACTAAGTTTGAGATTCCTAACAGTGGGATTAATATTCAGAGACGGATTCTGGACTCTGAGATCTATTAATATGCATCGATAGAAAGGGTTTACACCTTCCCACGCCAGCGTCGGTGTGGCAACTTTGGGGCCTCTTTCTTGATCCGTAAACAGATTTAACAATGAGCCTTTGCCACAGGCATGTTGTGCAAATGAGCTAATTTTTTTTAATAAAGTTATTACATGGAAAAATGCTATAGATATGCAAAGTACTGAATGAGATGCAGCAGGCAGATTATTCTTTGTTACACAAAGAAACTGCCATTTAAGGCAGTTAGCTAATTCTGTGAAATGTAGAGGCAAAATGTAGTCAACAATCTTGATTAGCCAGTTAAATTTGAAAAATATTTGCAGATAAAACTTTTCTAAATTACATTGCAGCTGGCTGAAAGGAATGACTGTTATATTTTAGAATGACAATGTTAGTGTGAAGCATATTTTGAAAGTGAAGTAGCTATTTTTTTTGGCAAGGTTGCTGTGATAATTAGTCATGCTTTACAAAAAAAGTCACTTTAAAGTCAGCGCAGAAGTTTTATCTGTGAGATGACATTGGACATTTTGGTACAGTTTAAATAGAATGGTAATGTATTGCTCAACTGCATGGCAAAACATAATCAGTGGAGAATTTTTGTTAGGGAACAGTCTAGCAGGGAATATATACAAATGCTGATGAGTTTCTCTTCAGATTGTCCTCTTGAAATGTTTCACAGCACTGTTTTTTCACCCAGAAGGTTGTATCATATTTAATTTTCTCTCTATTCCCTTGAGATAGATTTGTAACAGACCTCTCTGCTAACAAACTTGCTACTTTTCTTCCTCTAATTTCCGTAGGGTTAGGGTTAGGTAGGCATCTGCCTTGTTCCTCTGCAGAGTCAAAGATTTTAGGACCATATGTTCCCCCCTGAGCTACTAGGAAAAATAACCTTTTAAAAATATTGTGATAGAAAGCTATTTTTAGTGATCCTTGTTCTGTAGTGCCTTCTCACCTTTTACACCACTAAGCTATCTTATGCCATACTGAAGATATTTTGAGCATCTTATGCTCGATAATCTTAGGGAGAGTAGTTGGTGATTTTGAGGGGTTTGTTTTCCTGTGAACTTTGTTTAAACTGCCATTAGCCAGGTGGAATTCTTACTGCATTGCTGGACTGTAAAACTGTTACTCGGTTTGAAGAATATTTGGGGGGAAAAGGTTAAACATGTACCAAATTTATACTAGTTTATTCCAAGAATTGCATTCCACAGGCACTGTGCTGAATTGCAAATGTGATTTTTTTTTTCCCTAGGCAAAACAAAGATACAGCATTCTCAAACCTGTAAGCACAATAAGTGAGAGAGTCCTTTATGCTACAAAACTGACTGCAGGATTTCTGCATAGATTTCTGCATGTGAAGAATCAAGCTATTAGATACTTTAAAAAAATACATATATAAACAACTGTTTTTATAAGAGCCTACACAGACAAAAGAAAAGAGTAGAGCGACATGGAAGAGCAGTATAAAACCTCTTAATTTTTAACCTGTACTTTCAGATAACGCTTATGTCGTCAGTTGCTCTAATAACTGTAGTAATTTTTGAACTTGTTGCCAAATCTAGGTGATTTAGGGCTAAGAGTAAAAGCTGTAAAACTATTAAAAGCTACATGGTGTCTGAGTAGAGGAAAGATGTTTTTAGCATCCTCAGGATGTAGAGGTTTTGGAAAGCACAACCTTTCTTCCTGGCCTTGGCAGCTGCTGGTACAGCAGTAACCTTCAGCCCAGCTCATGAGCAGTGGCCATACAAGAAGTCTCTTGGCTGGCACGTCCAAGAGAGGTGGCTATAGAAAGAGCCACCTGATGGGACCTCATAGTGTTGGCCTGGGCAGCGAGGCCTGGCAGTTGTGAGGTTGGAGGAAGATGGGGGTAAAAATCTAGGAAGTAGATGACTAGTCTGTGGGACAGTGTTGGCTTGTAAGGATAAACAGAGATATGGGAGTTCTGTCGGAGGAGGAGGTTGCGGGGTGGCGACTGTGGTCACTGACAGGTGCTGCCTTGCACCTTGATGCTGCCTTGTACACAAATGTATTCTCATGTGTGTCCAGACTCTCTTTAATTACTGCTTGAGCAATGTGAAGCGAGAATGTCTTAAACGTACCTTTTCTTTCACTTTTAGGGGAGCAAAGTACAGTTTGCTAGCCTATACCACTTTGGGGCTGGAGAGTGCCGAGGACAATTTCAGGACACACAACCTTACCATTACAGGAAATGGTAAGTACATATGGTACCAATTAAAGGAAATAAGAAAACAGTAACATTTTGCATTTTTCTCTTGTAAACTAAAGAGCCTATTTTTCTTGATACTTAATATAGAACAACTTTAATAAAATATTTAACGGCTCTAAAACAGGCATCTGTACGCAGCTGAATAAACTATCAGTTGAGTAGAATTTCAAGTCCAGATGAAAATTTAATTCTTTCCGTAGTTTCTTCTGTCATTTGCATGTTGGTCTTATGTGAGTTGTAGCTATATACAAATTTATTTCCCGTTTCTCACAATCAAGGAAAGGAATCGGCATGAAGAACAGCTTTTTCCCTCTGTAGTCAGAAGGAAAGTAGAAAAATGCTTCAGTTCATCTAGGTTGTTTGAGGCCCAGACTTAACGCAGGACACAAGCATGTGTGCTTGCATTTTGCATTGGTCACTGTACTTCAGCTCTGGCACAGCAGAAGTCGTCAGCAGTTAGCCTAGATGCTAACAAAGGGACTGAAGGTAATGTTCTAAGTAGCAGGAGTATGGGTTTTGACAGTTTCCTGAAAGGACAGCCCCTCCCATCTGCCACCATCTAACTGTTAACTTGAAACATGGGACTTTCACTGCATTTCACTGTAGCTTCTGGGAATTTTATCTTTTACTTAGGTAAACTTGACCTCAGAGAGTTTCATTCTTTAGACTTCATTAACTCTGAATAGGTACATATTTGAAGATTTATGGGGCATTTATTTCTTGAAGGGTTGGATGAATAATTCTGAGTATCTTTGATATTTATAAGCCTTTCTTTATTACTACTTTATGCTCTTTCTTCTTCAAATTCTTATTTCTATTGTTAATTTACATAACTTAGCCTGGTGAGAAATGACATACCTGGGTATTTTGGTTCATTACGAGCATTTCTGAAACAAGACCAAAGCCAGAGTCATGTCAGTGGAGTAGGGTATTATCTGCTTCTGATTACATGGCAGAGCTGAGCAAGGAGGGATGTTGCAATTAGTCAGAAACTCCTTGGAAACCTAAATGCTCTTCCAGCGCTGACTGAAGTAGGTACAAGTTCTAAGCCTTAATAAAACAATCTGAAGCAAAGCACTTGTGTATAAATGTAGCTGTGCATAATAATGGGATGGACTCAGGAATCCTACTTAGATGAGAAGGCCTGTGTACTTACCTTTCAAAATGCTTCTACCTGTGAAATGAGATATGGAGATATGTTTTACGTAACATCGTGTCCATTTTTACTGGAAATTATTTTAGAAATTATTATTCATTCTTTTTTTGTTAATTTGAAAAGCTTACTGAAGACTGACAATCGGTTTTAGTCTAATCCTACAGGATGACATCTCTTTAAATATAAAAGATGCTTATTTACATTCATGATAATGTAAAAATGGGTGTAGAAACCCAAATCATATATTTAGAGAAAGTGTTTGAAACCAAGTGTTTGTCTTTTTTTTTTCTTTTTTTTTCTTCTTTTTTTTTTTTTTCTTTTTTTCCTCCTGGTCTCTTCTCCCAGAGGAATCCTCTTTTTGGCTTCCCCTGTATGGAAACATGTGTTGCCGTTTAATTGCTCAGCCTACCTGCATGGTTAGGGATACAATGGCAGGATTTCTCCTTCAGCAGGTAGGAAGACCTTGCTTGTGTTTACATCCTCTTCTGTTAATAGCTGTCACTAAAAGTCAATTGTTAAAATATTTGCTTTTTCCTGAAGTGGTTTCTTGAGAACTGTTATTTTTCACCTGTTCTGCCTAGAGCAAGGGGGAAATTCTATCTCACAGCTGCATTTACAAAATGTATCTTCAGCAGCTAAGTGTCAAGAAATGTTTCCTTGGCATGCTTATTGATAAAATTATTTAGGCTGTTACATAAAGATCAAATATAGTTGTTTCAGAATCAATTTACGTTGGTATTTGATGGCAGCAGTCCTGATAATCCTATAGCTCTCATCCTTGTACATACCTCTCATTTTGCTAGTACAAGAGTTCAAATCACAGCATGGTGAATCTGACTGGTGAACTGAGACATATTTAAACTCATCCTTTCAAAAATGATTCATATGAACTCAGTTTACTACTCTATTTTGGTTCATTGCACAATGAGGCAAACGAGGAGGTGATAGTGGAAGGCCAGAGGAGCTGGGTTGTTTTTCAAGATTGCTGAATTACAGACGTTAAACTGGTTGTAAAACTATAATGCATTTAGGAAAGCTGTTCAGCAAATTCATTTGAGAAAGTGGAAATTCTGGACAGATGTCTTTGCTTGACATTTGTCGAATGCACTGTGTATTTCCAAAGTGAGATTTTTTTTTTTACTTTTATTTTGTAAGTTACTGTAGAAATAGAGGTGGATTCTTTTTTACAATGGACACCAGCTCTAGATCTCATTCTGCCTGTGTGAAACAGCAGATATTATATTAACTGTCACAAGAAAACAAATCTACAAAAAACAGTAAACCACCAAAAGATATTTAGAGTATTGCTAACATTTAAAAAATCATTGACTTTGATATATTCTTCAATAGAAAATCTTTGTTTTAGGCAAGAATTCAGTGTGGCTAAGTTAATGATCACACAGGGCTGATCTGCGAATACCTTGTAATATGCTCTTCATTTATAGTTTGTTTGGCAATTTCTGACTGTTTCTTCCCTTTAGCAAATGATGGGAAGTCTCACTAGCTGGAGGAGGCTGTATTGCGTACTAAGAGGTGGCAAGCTCTTCTGTTATTACTCTCCAGAAGAAATTGAGGCTAAACTGGAGCCAGCATTGACTGTTTCTGTCAACAAGGTAAAATCGATTGTGTAGGGGTTCTTTTTGGTTATTCTGTGGGAGGTTGTTTTGGTTTAAGACACACCTACAGTCATTTGGGCTTTGAGCTGCTGGGATGCAGAATGCATTATAGATAGCATGGATGGAATATGCTTCAGTGAAATTTGCATTTGCTCAATTTTTTAGCAAGGACATTACATTTCTTAGCTGTGGACATAAGTTCCGTCTATTGCATTAGCCTGTTTAACATACAGGTAAAAAGTAAAATATTTTCCTTAGGAAAAGTGATAGCTTGTTATATGACAGTTCCATAAGCCAGCCCTTGTAAATGTATTGCTTATACCGTCCCTTAGGAATGCTCTGGTAGACTTTTATCCTCACCAATGTGAAATTTTAACAAAAGCTCTTTTGTTGTATGTTATTTGGCCACAGTCTTAATTAGAAGGAGAGATGGAAAATAGTGCAAAATATTTCAGTGCCTTAAAATAAGCTGCTTTTCTTAATACTGATTTTGTACAGTGCACAATAACTTTGAAAGTTCTGTCCTCTAGGATGACATTATTGCTCCTTTTCATACCCTGATTGGGAAGGCTGGATTTAAAACTTAAAAATAAAATGTTACTTACTGTTTGGCTAAAGAAACATTAAGTATTTAATTTGAAGTATGTATTTAAGTCTTCAGTTTAGGAAGTTGGACTCGATGATCTTGAGGGTCATTTCCAACCTAGCGATTCTACGATTCTATGAATGTTGTTTGAAGGGCCTTCTAGAATGGCAAACATTAAGAGTGAAGAGACGCTTTCAAAAACTGGTTTTGGTGTGGTCATCAAGACTTAGTGTCGTGTAACGACGAGTAGAGAAATTTACCGTTATTTGAAATTGATGTAGCTAGATTCCTCTTGCATAAGTAAATAGACACACTGGTTGATCTGGATTCTGCGCTGTACTACTTGAGCACTTAATACCAACACTACTTCTGAAAGAAGCATTCCTCCTGTCCAGTTACTTGTTCTGACTGTGGTACTGCTTTATGCCAGGGCAGGCACTAGGGCAGCTGCCTGATGAATTGGGCAAGGGAACTGATGTGGGTTAAAATTAGCTCATTTTAGGGGAAAGAAGCTGGTTGGCTTCGACTGTGGTTCACTTTAAATTCTCTTATCCAGTTCACTACATGCTTACAGAAATGCTTGTGTGGTACAAGGAAGGGTTTAGGCTACGACTGAGAATTGGTGGGGACATAGAGTAATGAAGACCGTCTGCTTACAACAGCAATATCAGCTCTTGGTGGCTTTAAAGTTTCTGGAAAACACGACTGCGTTCTCACCTAGAGTGAGACTTGTATATGAATCTAACATTTAAACTCAGGGTAACAATGTGACCTGTTTGTGTTAGGACTTCTTTTTTTAATGTGCTAAGATTTAAATGGATTCCTTAATTAAAAACACCTTTCTATTTGTGCTGTATCTTTAAACAAAAACATTTTTTCTTCCAGTTGTTTATGCATTTACATTAAATAAAAGTTTAGATTGTGACGTATATTTAAGAAAGTTTATTTTCTTAGCTATTCAGTCACTTTTAATGGCACTAGTCAGCTTTTGCTGTAATTCTGCTTTCCAGCTGTTCACAATATTAGCTAAGATATGGTAAACTTCAGTAAATTATAGAACAACTAAATCCATATTCTAAAATGTGACAGTAATATTTTTGAAAATTATGTCAGGCAATGTCAAGTTTTTCCTTGGAGGTCTCTGGGTCTGTATCCTAGTTTTGCCTTTCCTTTTAAAATAACCATAGTTAAGTGTTTTACTCCTTCAAGTTACCAATACACTTAGAACTTAAAATTCAGCTTAATAAGCCTTTGCTGGGAGACTATCCGTATGTTTGCAGAGTATACCTAAAGCTAGTATGTAGAAGGTACATAAATCATGTATTTTGTACCATTTAAAAAAAATGTCAGACTGCTAGAGAATATCACCGTGAATCCTTCTTCAATTTAAATTAAAACCAGGAAAAAAAAAATTGCAATTTGAAACATATTCAGATACTTTACTACTTAAACAGTTTCTCTTAACGCCTGCAGATATTTTTTGATTCCTTTGTTATGAAATTTCTCTTACAGATTAAATTAGATCAATCTAATCATATGGGCTTGTCTGCTATATGTTGTTATAGAAACAGCAATTCCAAAAGGAAAGTTGACACTGAACATCAACTCTAGACATTCTAAAATCTCTTCTGGTTTCATATGTGGCATTTTCATTTGTAATGTGAAGCTGATCCTTTACATGTAATTGAAAGATACATTCTGAAAAGTAATGAAATCATCTGGATTTATGAGAAACTCTCTGGAAAATATTCACACTGATAGCCTTATTTCCCATTCGCTTTGAATTGAGACTTGAATAAGCCATTAAAACCAGCAAAGTCATTACTTCAACTTAGATGACTTCACTGCTACTGCTGTTGAGCAAGAACGGTTCTGCAGTTCCTATTATGCAAGTGCTACATTATTGTTCCAGCTAAATGTGATTATAACATATTATATTGCAAAACTAAGTAGGAAAAAGAGAAATTATATTTTCTGTTGCAAAGAAAATTTGCTGGAATCCAATTTAAACAAGAAATAATCCTTATGGGCTGATTCCTGAATTTTTTTCAAGTTTTCTTTAGTTTGAAATGAATAATAAAGGCGTTGCCTACACCTGATATCTTAGCAAATTGGTGCACGTTCCAGTGGTTCAAGTTAGTTATTCAGTAATTGGAATACATATCCTATTGTATCCTGGTCATAGATTATAAAACTTTTTTGTACCATGTGTGTCTGAAGCTTGAGGAATTCTGAGTTGTTGCTTTGAATTAATGTAGGACCACGATTCCCTTCCTGGCATATTTTTGCTGGTGTGATCTTTGATCTGGTGCCACGCAGTGCTGCAGACCCAGAGCTGTCTCCACACTCATGTTAATGGTTGAGGTGAACACGGTGAGAAACAACAAAAGTTTGCAGTCACGGGCTCAGGGTTCATAAATTGGTTGCTAAATGGTGTAGCAGAAGGGAAAGGACAAAATCAAGCTGGCATTTCTGCAGGCTTTTACCTGGAATCTCAGTTCTTGTTGGAAAACTTGTTCTGGGTTAGGTCAGGTAAAGAAATTCCTTGGAAAATGTAGTAGTGGCTTCAGCAGCATAACTTTGGGGTAACCATGCAGTATTTCTGGGGAACCAGGGAGTTCACCCTTGGACAGGAGCAGAAAAGTGTTGATACGAATGCTTGACAGTGTGAACATCTAGGGAGACAGTGATACGCGCAGTGTTCCCTGCATCAGGGAACTCCTGCAGGGGTGAAATGAGAGCATCCCTGAAAATGCTCTCTGTAGCAAGGTCTTTGTCCCACTGTTTGGCTTAGACAAGCCTTCAGACATGCGACGATGTTTTGGAAAAGCACAGGCTGATTAAGTGCCTCCAAATATCTGGTGTTTCATGTTGTGTTGCTCAGTTTAGTCCTACAATTGCTTGAAAAGAGGGGGTGGATGTGGGCTGGAGATGCAGATGTAATGCCCAGGTCCCGTATGGTGAACCTTACAACACACATACTCAAATTGAGAGGTTTGGAAACAATGCTTTATAGCTCCTTGGTGCTCCACAGAATGCTGGCTGGTCATATAGTGCCATCTCCTTCTGGTTTTTATTATAGCTGCTGCATTGAACCAAATATATCTAAAATGGCATAGATGTCCTAATATTGTTGTTCCATATTATGCTTACATGTTACATTTACCATGCAGTGGCCACACTGCTCTGTTAATGCAAATTCACAAAACAATTAAGATGATAGGAGAAAATATTTGTAACTTATCCAGTTAATTTGAGTTTGTGCATGAATGTGTTTGAAAGTCATAATTTTAAATGTAACCATATTCCCCTGCTTGCCTAAACCAAACCTATGGAAATTGTTAACATTACAGCACAAAACAGTGCCTGAACAAATCATATTTTGTTTCCAGTATTGTGTTGTTATTTCTTGGCTTATTTTTTGGTACTAAAAACGTACGAGAAGCTTTTACGTGTGATTTGGTGTGTTTAATCTTAAAGTAGATACGCAGAACTGGTTCTCAGGATATTCAGTATTTTTCCCAAGAACTGTAATTTGGTTTGATGTCTTAAAATAGTCTTTATAACCAGTGCTTCTCAGTGTCAGGATCAGCTCAGCAGAAAAGTATTTCACCTTAGCAATAAAAAAGTTCTTTCTCTCACTTCTTTTGGGGAGGGTGCTTTTTTTTTTTTTTCTTTTTAGCTTAGAAGATGAACTTTCCAAAGAAACATTATCAGGCAAAGAGGTTTTTTGATTTGGGGGGAAAAGTATAGAGGAGGTTTTGTATTTACGTTACATTAAAAAAAAAAAAAAATCTGTTATTTTCCCTTGTAGTATTTCCCCACCTTCAAAAAAATAATCCTTTGCGTATAGGATATAAGACTGGCTTCAGCTTCCTCAAGAGTCATTTGAGTTCAAGACTTAACTCCAATTTTCCTATTCTGATCCACTGATTGTTCTATTTTTTACAACAGCTGTAGCAGAATTGGTTCATTTATCTATAAGACTGTGAATGGCTGAGCATGATACTTTAGGACAGTTTTGTTGTTGTTGTTTTGTGCGTCCTTTTGCTTGTTTTTTTTTATTATTTTATTTTTTTGTTAAGTGGAATTGGGCACACAGTGTAATTCACCCAAGCCTGGTAGATTCATCAGCCGACTACTGTAATGACATCTTGTATCACTCCTTAAATATTCAGGCATCGGGTATAGATTGTTGCTTGAGGATTTATCTCCTTTGAATAATACTGTAGTTGTAGGATAAAACCTGCAGCAAACATCATTAAATAAACTTGTGTGTATCGTATGCTTGAAGTTCTTACTTGTCAAATGTTAATCTATTTGATTTAATTTTTTTGCTGGTATCTATGGTTACCTGAGTTAATGGGATATAGAGCACTTATGGATGAATTACTTCATCTCCTATTTTTAGACAGAGGAATTTAAATGAGCATATCCATCAGATACGCTACAAGCAGCTGTTGGTATTTCAAATGGTTACTTCAGTAATGCATTTAAAATCTGGAAATGTTCTGTAGAATATGTTTTGTTTTGTTTTTCTGAGTGTCAGAACTCATCCCCATGGGATCCCACGGGTGAACTTAATTTCTGTAGGTGTATATTTGACATCTTTAGCAGATGTTTGACATTTGGTTGAATTGTGTAAAAAGGAACGAGGTCGATCTATCACCACTGTATTTTAAGGAATGCCCTGAGCCCACCTTTGGGGTCAGATTCATTATCCATCCAGAGAGAAGATCTTCAAATACAATCCTGGCTGTGGTTGTTGGCTTCTAAAAGCTGGAGCATTCCCCACTCCAGGGGACACCTTTGTGTGGCGGGAGATGTGCTGCATGGGTGTAACGTGGGTTAGGCAGCCTCATGTCAGGTGGGTTGCTCATGGCAGGGGGGTTGGAGCAGATGATGTTTAAGGTCCCTTCCAACCCAAATTATTCTATGACTCTATGTGCTGCCAGACTGTGGGACTGGCCAGATGTAGCATGCCAGCTAGTTCCCTCGCGCTGAAACTCATCATTCTGTTGGGATTTGGCATTATACTGCTCTCCTGAATGTGTTGAAAATCCTTTTAAGAGCAGTGTTGTAACAGGCCAATGCTTGTTCAGTCAGGTTGACTTGTAGATGCAAAGATATTTCTGGATTTTCTGCTTTTACTTTTGAAAATAATGTTAATTATTTTAATTTATTCGTCATGTTGTGATGAGAAGTAACATTGACTAGTTCTGCTCTGGAAATATTTTCAGTTTTGTTTTATCAGACTTTAACTAAAATATTTCAGTATTTTACTCATTAAAAAACCCTAAAATTCACTCAATTAGGGTGAGTGTTTTTATACTGCAGTAATGCCATAGCAAAGAAACTAGATACTATGAAAATACCACTGCACGTAGTCTAGATGATAAAAATTGATTGAACTACGTCCCCAGCCAGAAGAGGAAACTTTGGCTGTAACAGTGCTGCTGCGTAATCTGAGAGCTTTTCTAACAGTAGCTGAAGAAATTGGATAGACTTATGATATACTTCTCATGTATATATTTTAATTGTTTCTATGTAGCTCTTCTTTAATTAAGACAAAACTGAACTGTCTGCTTTGAAATGACAAATAGGATTTTTGTATGTTAGCGCAAAATATTTTTTGTGCTGGAAATCTGTTCAAGCAGAACCGTCTGAGTAACTGCTATAAATGCTCCTTTAAATATGGACTAGATAAGTTTCTGTTATAATTTCCTGTCACTGTAGTATTAGCCCTGAATGTCCTGAGTCACTAAGATGAACATGAAATACATACAAGTTTAGAATACATTGCATAAACACAGAAGTATGGTAGGAGACCTACATAGCAGCTGTAATAATGTGGTTGTCCAGCTGAATAGTACAGAGAACAGGAGCTACTTGCTGCTATTTTAGATTATTTACTAAGCTGCTGTGGAGAAGGATGAGCTGTGTGACATGAAGGCAGAGGGAGGGGAAACAAAGAACGTCCATTCTGTAATTCAGAACCAAACTGCAGTGATCCTGTTCCATTCCCTAATTTTTCGTATTTCATGCCATATTAATAACTTTATGAGAAAATGTTTTTATAGGCAATTCTTGGCATTAGTTCCTTTTTCTTTTTTTAATTGGAAATTAATCTGACTTAGATAAAAAAGCCAAATGATGCCTCCCTTACGCTGTCATTAGCCATAAGGTAATGCCAGTCTGGAGCTGAAGCGATAACTCATTACTACAGTTTGTCGTTCCTAGGAAACCAGAATTCGAGCTGTGGATAAGGACTCCAAAGGAAGAACTAATAACTTCTCTGTTATCAACCCTGTGTCTGGAGAGGCTGTGATGCAACGTTTCGCTACTGACAGTAGGGAAGAACTCCATAAGTGGATGGAGGCTTTCTGGCAGCACTTTTATGATCTGAGTAAGTAGGCAGGCAGGGCTGGCAACGTGCCCTCCAAGTGGAGTGTTACGTAACATCAAAGAGATCTTTGAACAATTTGAACTGGAATTGCCTCATAAGCCTTTGTTTGTAACGCTGAGAAGAAAATGTTCTTTGGGATAATATTGAGTGGTGGTCTAAGCCGTTGGAAGGCAAATATTTGACTAAGCTGAAGTCTGCATGTTCAGTTTGGGTTTTTGCAGGCAGCCAGGAGCAGAATATGTCTAGAAATCTCAAAAGAATTTAGTCTCTTTTAGCAATGTTCTAGACAATTTTTTTAAGGACTGCTAAATTCTCACCATCTCTTCCTCCACTGTAGCAGAAAGAGTCCATCACTGCCTGGGCATCCTAGCAAGTATGAAACTTTGGGTGTTGAAGCCTTAGTGGGAAGTGATGTGAGGGTGGTGGATTTGTTTAGGGTCTTGGCTGGGATGCAGATTCAGCCAGCCCTTGCAAGTAGGCACATGTGTTTGGAATTTCCTTGCTCAGCAATATTATGGATGAATTAAATTGCAATTTGTTGCAGTAGGATTTACTTGATTCTGTTGGTAATTCTTAGGTTTTGGTACCCCTTGTCACAGGGGAATTTGCTCACCTAGCCACACTCCAGTCCAGTCATCCAAATACACGTTTCTTGGTATGAGTGGCACCAGAGACTTTTACAGATGATATAAAGGAGATTATAAATTGATACCCTGATTTTTTGGCTAGCATCTGGAACACCACTGTTTTTACATGACAGAAGAAACTCATTTGTTGGTATAAATCAGTAAAATGGTATTGAAGTAGTATTCTGTGTTGCTTCTTTAACACCAAATATTTATTATAAGAACTATATAGATGAATTTGTCTTCATCTTTTTCCTCAGCTTTATTACTTTGACATACAGGTTTATTAAGAGTAGAGGATGAGTGTCAGTTATTATGCTGCCATTGATAAGATAGAGTTAGTCCCTGATAGTAATTTTCATCAGGTCGGGAAACTGAACCAGGTCAATTAGTGAAGTATCAGTGTTTAGTTGGAGGCTGCACCAATGAAATCAATGAATCGAGGTGGCGGAAATTAAGTATTATAGTTTGTATTTCTAGTCCTTGTTAGCTCTGATTTACAATGAGAAAAACCTCTATCAATTAAAGAAACACACCAAGCAAAAACTAGGACATCCTCTAAATTAGCTGTAGAGTAGGGTAAAAGAACTACTTCTTATTCATTATAGATAGAATACCCATGGATTTTTTTTGAGACATTTTCCTTAGGTTCAGAAAAAATGGGTCACTTGGCATTTAAATGCCTTTTTTCTTTCCTGGTTCTAAAATTCTCTTAAAATTAATGTGCTCAGAAAACTTGGAATGATTGGTATGAACAAAGTAATTTTACTGTGTCTTGTTTTCCTTAAGGTCAAAATCTATTAATAGAATAAGTGGTTTCAATGTCTGCTAGGGGATAAAAGGCAAGTTATCCTCTATTATAAAGACAGAAGTTCCTTTACTATAACATTGTAACATAGTTGTATAACATCCGGCTTGCAGTATATTGGAGTTTGTCCCCAATAACTACATCAAGCTTCACTTTTTTTTTTACTTTTTTTATTTGATTAATTTATATTGTGTTTGGGATCTAAAGAAAAATTATTGTTTTTAACCTTCACAGTATAACACTACTGCTGGGATGCTTAAATTAAATGCAGTATGAGTACAGAGTTGAAAACACAAATGCATCCTGAGCATTCCTGCTAAACAAAAGTAAATGCTTACTGTTTAGCATTGCTTTGGAGATAGTTTCCTAACCAACCTAATAAGTTCATTTTTTTTTCAAGCTGAAGCATTTAAGTTCCAGTCATTGTTCTCTTTTCTCTCTCAGGCCAGTGGAAACATTGTTGTGAAGAACTTATGAAAATTGAGATTATGTCACCACGGAAACCACCTTTGTTCTTGACAAAAGACGCGACCTCCGTCTACCATGATATGAGTAAGTGGGATTTGTCTTTTCAAGTTGCAGGGTAACAGTAACAACATTGTCTGTGTTCAGATGGCTTCTGGTGTTGATGTTGAAACGCTGAGTTTTTCAAGGGCAATTCAGACAATGAAAGAGCAACATAATTGCATACCAAGGAGTTCATATTAAATCTGAATTTGTAATAGCACTAATAATGAATACATTTTTATACCTTGAGCCAAAATGTCTGCAATCTGGGTTGTAACTAGGGAGCTCTGAACACATTCAGAAATGCTGTCACTAGAAATAAACATTCATCGTAAGAGTAGTATAAAGCTCTGGAAATGTAAAGGTAAAATAATCTGGTCTGCAAACCAGTAATGTCTTTAACTAGTTGCATGAAATTAATTTGCTATTCTTTAAGCTATTTAAAGTCTTATGTAACATAACTCACCTAATTGTTTGGTCTTTGGTAATGATGTTGAAAAATATGATTGGAAAAATCTATCTAGCGTGTATTTGAGACTTCTATTTTTACAGAGCAAATTGGTATGCAGCAGGATTATTTTAATAGTTTCATTACAGAAATAATATTTACAGACTAGAAAAAGTAGGTCACTTTGTTTTAATGGATCCAGTGCAGTATTGGCTGAGAAACACTGTGCAACTATAAATGCCTGACTGCTTGCTGCTTGAGATTGGAACTGTGAAGATGCTCAAAATGCCATGTGGGTCATTGAGTTACCGTGCATCAGAGCCGTGAACAGTCAAGAGAGTCCTATTTAAGCTATGAATGCAAAGCAGAAAGGCAGTAAATCAACTATGTGGAAGTTTTAGGAAAGTAACGTAGCATAATTCTACTGCTATTCAAATACATCAGTGAGGACCAGAACACAAACTCTGTTTCTCTCTTAATATACCAGATTTTTTCCTGCTTATTTATAGTATTAATAGGTAAAACCTTGTGTTTACAAATGTGTTGAAAATCATTACCATATGGCCTGCAATAGAAAAGATATTGCTGCTGTTTTAAAGGCTAGTATTACTGCAGTATATATAGAAAACTTAATATGAGGAATAAGAAGTGGTACAGGACAGTCTTAAAGCACATAAAGAAAAATGATCTGTGTGAAGATGTCCCATTTTCTGCATGTTGGAAGCACAAGAATATTTAGTCATAGACCTTTACGTGGACCTTCTGTGAAACAAAATTTTTAAAGCACTATACAACAAAACGTTTTTAATGTCTAATACCTATAGGTTTCCTACTAGTGCATTATTTTTTCCTATCTTACTTGGAAAGAAATATCAAAGCCTAGCCTGTTGCTTCAATGCCAGCCATCACAAAAACAGTTCCCTCCTGTCACCTCTGTTCTCTCCTTGAAAGCATATCTAATCTTTTCAGTTTCATCCATTAGTCCAGACTTCGTGAGACATAGTTAATAGTGTTGTATTCTGAATATTAATAATGAAAATAGATAGCAGTAAAATAATTGATAGCATTTTAATCTGAGTTAATTTCTGTCCCTTAAAATTACAGGCTTTGATTCTCCAGTGAAACATGAGGGTTTAGCTGATATCATACAAAGAAAAATCAAAGAGAGTGATGGTGTGTTCCTGCTTGGACAGAAAAAAGAGTCTACATCTTCCTTATGGGCTTCACTTTTTGATGGCTCTCATGAGATGGTTGTTCAGAAAAACACGCATCTGGGCCCCCAAAGAGAAACTACAAGTCCTAATGATTGCAGAGGAAAGAAAAGAAGAGCTCCACCTCCACCCTCTGATAAGCCACCATATAGAGTGAAAGAACAAGTGAATGTAGAGCAGTTGGGCAAGGAAAACTGGGAAAATTCTGACTGCACATCTGCTGATAGTTCTTCTTTGGACTCAAAGCTATCTACCAAAATGCAGCAGTTGCAGACACCCATTGCTGCTCCTCGCAAAGTTGGTCCTTGTAGGAAAAGTAATGGGAATCCCATTTCATTGGTTACCAAGAACGAGTCTGAAACCAAGTGGGTACCAACCCCTAGACAGAAACGCATTACAGAAATGCTGGACCCTAGGTCATGGTTGCAGCCATAGACATCATAATTAGCTTAGAAGAGTCCCTGGAATTTTAAGTTTCTCAGCCTTCTACTGTAACTCTTGAGTGAAAATAGATTTGGACATATAGCTTGTAAGTATTGAGGCTAAAGTTTTTTCTTTTAGCCAGGGTTTTACTACTAGTTAGTCTCAGCTGTGCTCGTTATGGCTAACATGTAAATAATGGCACTCGTAACAGGGGGAGTTATGTCTATATGAAATAACAGTGCTACTTCTGAGCAGTTCAGTACTTTGCCCTTGAACTACTGGCAGTGTTCAGGGTAGCTCAGTGTCCCTGTGACAGGGATATTTACCATTGCCTTCTAGCTTGCCCTTAGCTTAGCCCTTCCGCAGCTCCTCAGACTAATTCACTGGGAATTTCACACATTCAGCCCAGGTCTTGCAAAGATGGTTTTCTGGGGCTCCATGCTTTGCTTCACCTGAAATAGTTCTAATCTTTCTCTCACTGTTTGGGAACCACTGGTCATGAAAAGTTAGTGTGCTTTTCTGACTGGCTTTCCAACTCCATATGAATTTCTGAAGTAGTTCTGTCAGTTTAGTGTGGGATCTCCTCAGTTCTTGCTGGTGCGTGCGCTGTCTGAACGGACCAGGATTATCTGTACAAGCAAGAATGAGATCCATGACTGCTGCTTAGTTTGCATTAACGTGAGCATTTAAAAGCAGTACTGCGTATGAACACCTATTCAGGATTTAATTTTTATGATTTTTTTTCCTGACAAACGGGGCTCTGTAGCGTTGCTTCTGCTTTGTGGACGCTGTCAGCTGTTCCTGGTAGATAGTGAGGTTGTAAACACAGCAATGTTACCGGTAAACAAATAGGTTTTCTTTCACCACTCGTTCTTTCTGAAATAGCAGAGAATAAGTACTTCAGGTGAAAATATCAAACTCTGATATTCTTCCATCAGACTGTTCACTATTTTTGTAAGTCACCTGAGTTATTAGGATTCCTGTGGCATCTGGAAAACATCTACTGCATACGGAACAGGGTCTGTTCTCCTCGATCCACAACTTAAATATCCAACCCTTTCCTTGGCTAATGCATTGATCTCAGATGCTGGAACTTATCCAACAGCAAAGGTCTTCTTACAGATCTCTCTTTAGAGCTTTGGTATTCAGTTGAGAGTCGTGTCAGCAGCTATATACATAGAGTTAATTAATTATTTTTTTTCCCTTAAGTGCAGATGGCTTTGGGAACTTTACCATTTCTCCTGAGGACATTGTGTGCGTGGTTGGTTTGTTTATCTATCTTTTTTTTTTTTTTTTTCTGCTAAGCTCTTGGCTGCACTACTGTAAAGGTATCTGCTGAATTCCCTCAGTATTTCATTGCTTGTTTCGTATGGGGCTTGAGAGGCAGTTTTCATTTACAAATCCCTTTGCAGGACTGGAGCCCTTAGTTTCTGGAATGTCCTTGTTCATTCTTTGTTTAATCACATTCCATTTTCCCTCTGAAGCAACCATAATAATTCTTACAATAACTCATGCTGTTACTTAAGTGGATGGTTTGTGAATGGTTTATAAATAGGAACAGAAAAACTGAAGAATAACTACATGATTATGTAAATTAGACACAGTCGACTAAGGGGACTGTGCTACTCTGAACAAGAAATAGGAAAAATAAACAGGGAGAAAAAAACCCACATATTTTTCCAAAATGCAGATGCAGTTTATTTAACTTTAAATCTAATGTTAAATGTTACTGTGCTCTAGAAAGAAGGAATACCTTTTTCTCGGTAACTCCCCTTCCATTTAGTTGTTATATATCACAATAGACCTCATAAATATATAAAGCAAAAAGGCACCATAATGAGGATTTTTTTCTTTTAAAATTCAACAGGCCGTTGAATTTCAACGAGCAGTTTCTCTATTAAATTCAGTGGCTTTGTTTTGAACTGAACATACATATTTTAGGAAGGCATTAAATATTAATTTAAAGTCTTCAAGTGATGAGAATTCACTCATGCCTCCTGTTGCAACGGTTAATTACCCCAGGTACGTTTTCCACTTGATTTTTCTATTTGCATTTCTATCTCTACCTTAAGTTATTTTGGTCTTTTTATGCATTTGATTGCTTATATTGATCTTTGTAGTATCAGCTTTTCTAATTGCTTGTAGGTAGTTATAAATCACGATTAAGACCCTTTTAACCTTTTCTCTGATGAGATGTACTGAATTCCTTAACTTTCTTATGGCAACAAATGCTATCCAAGACTAATCCTCGTGTTATTCTCCATACTTCTCATGTATTCAAATATTTTTAAGTGTAACATCTGAATTAGATGCCACATGTCAATAGCGATCCATCGAGACTGTATAGAGACGTAATATCATCCTCTTACTCCGATTGATACCTCTTTCCCGCTTTCCTCAAAAATTCTATTATCCTTTTTTTGTGGAAGCATTGCCTGGGATTCTGACTTTTATGGCTCAAGTCCTCTTCAGAGTCTTTCAAGAATGCAGTACACGATCCTCTTATTACCCTACCTTATTTTTTCTTAGAAATATACACTGTATTTTACCAACACTAAAATACTGTTCATGAAGTGATCCAGATTGCTCCGTGTAAGTGACCTGTCCTCATGCTTTACTACTCCAGCAGTCTGCATGTCCTTTGCAAATTTATTGCAAGTGGTTTTTACAGTTTCTTCCAGATCATTGATTTTTAAAATTGAATGCAAGGCAAGGTTTGTAGAGAGAGGTGATAAGTTTTATTACATCGGTGACATGGATAGGGGGTGGGGAAAAGTAAACAAGCAGGCCATTGAGTTCATGTCCCTTTTTTCCTAGAGCCTTTAAAAAAAATTAGTAAGATGTAAAATGACTTCTTGCTGATTCTTCTTGCTGATTCCCTGTTAATGCTGCATTTTGAAATTATTCTTCTGTCTTCAGCATAATATTCTATATTGATTTGATCTAGTAGTGATATTTTAAAGAAAAAGACATCTTAATCTGGTTTTCCCTAAGTGACTTAGGTTTTCTAAGGATAACACCTCAGTGCAGGTGTCTTTGCAAGTTAAGCTTAGTATATCAAGGAGTAAAATGCAACCTGTTCAAGACTGCTTCTCCATGAAGTTGTTGATTGACATTTTATTTCTATCCTTAAATTTGACTCGTATTAGCCAGTTCACTGTATTGCCTGGATCACCACTAGGCAAACTCGGCCATTAATTACCCTGATCATTGTGCTTCAGAACAATGTTCTTATGGTCCTGTGAAATGTCGTGGCAGTGTTGAGACTTGTTAAACTAATTGGGTTTTTAGGCTTCTGGAGCTTGAAAGGCTTCTTCTACCAAATATAGTGTCTGTTATTTTAAACAACCACTATATCATCCCTATTATGAATCATCAGGTGACTTCAGGTTTTAGTATTTATTGTTACTGAGTTAATCTTTCTTTTTTCCCTTCTATATTGACATTTATTAATGCCTTCGCACCTTCTGTTAAGCAAGTTGGTTTAACTCATAAAGAAAACTCATAAAGGCTACCAGAAAACATTGATCTTGGCTAAACAGTGAAGTCAGTTGCAGGAAATGCATTTGTAATCAGCTTTTGTCTACGCTAGAGAACTTAATATTTAGTTATAAAACCAGAGCACAATATTAGGAGTATAATTAGGAAATATATCTGTGAGGAAAATGACATTTTTTGGCTTTTCTATGTAGTGACTAAGCATAATGCTATATTATTGATTCTGGTCCCCGATTATTGTATAGGCTTGTTCAGAAACTACAGCTTTTCCTTTGTATTTTTCCCCTCATGTTTTTCTGACGATAATGAGGATGAATAATCTGGAATTAAGACCAATAACTTGTGTGTACCAAGCACTCTGTTAGAAGGAGGGCAGCTGTGTCACAGTGTGGTACAGTGATCTTTCAGACTTTGCACTGATTCCCTTCCTGGACTGTGCGGTTTTGAGGACGTGGCCCAAGACAATTGCTGAAGCCCATGTATTGGTCGTGTGTGGGATTGGGGAGAGCCCTTAGCTCTCATCCTTCACCGTGGAGGTGAGGTGGGGGTCTAGAGGTGGAAAGGCAGAAGGTAGCCTATTCCTTATGGGATGTGTTGGAAACCATTTAACTGCTGCTTCTTGACACTAAAAGAGTGTACCCATTAATTCATCTTATCATTCAATCACAAGGGTGCTGTAATTGCATGACTCAAAATATCAGTGATCAAAAACGAAGAGTAATGTGATTAGCATTTACGCACAGTTTCAAAATTGGAAGTGTTTCACAAAGGCACAGGTGACATTAGCCAGTCCTGCTGGAGCAAAATCTGGAAGACAGCGGGAGGCCTGTGGCTTTTCCCAGCCCTCCCATTGCTCTGCGCTCACACTTCTGCAGGAAAGTTGCTGTGCTGCTGCCTGGCAGTGGAGTGTAGGGGGAAACTGGGTTTGTTCAGAGACGCTGCTCTCAACAAAAGGTACAAAACACCCATTGTAGCGTGATGAGGGATGAAGGCATTGGTGCTGCTGAGCTAAGCGTGTGCTTAGGTACTTTTCTGAGGAATATGTCAAGCTTGCTCTGAAAACTATACTTGCATGTTCATTGCTGGGATGAATTGATTGATGCTTAAAAAACTTCTGAAGCAGTGGGATTGCTGTCTTGAAGTGGGTCAGAGGCATAGTCAACCTGAACTGTTCATTTTGGGAAGTACAACTTGAAAGCAGCTGCTAGGCCAAATTAGAATATACATTTCACTGAAGATGAACAACTTTTCAAATAATCATTGAGCAAAGACTTAACTTACTAAGTTTTTATATTGTACCTAATGTCTTTGGTTGTTCCCTTGGTCTTGGAGTGGTAGACAGTACCTTTTGCAATTTTAAAGACATTAGCTTAAAATGTTTACATTTTTACTACTATTGTGATTTTTATTTGTTTCTACAGTAATTATATTGATAGATATGGTGCTTTGTACATATTTGGAAATACTGTCCTAGTATTTAGAGTTGATTTCTAATTAATGTAGATTGCCTTAATGGAAAAATATAGATATGGACACTAATGTATTGTGGAATGCTAGAACAGAAATCCATTTTTGCTGCTAACATTTTTCTGTTAAAATATGCAAGTGAAATTAAAAATGTTTCTAGGCTAAAAGAGTTTTGATGAATTTTCTTCAGTCTAGAACTGCATTAAACTTTACTCCGGTTTATCAGTCATGGGTGATGGCTGCTGTAAAATCAGAGAACTTATGGGTAGCCACCTTTCTGCTGGGCCTGCCGAATGTATCCCTCTGGGCTTGTTCTGGCAGTAGTGAACAGTATCGGCCTCGGATGTCTGAACTGGAGGAAGGGAGAAAAAAACATTTGGCAGCTAGCATTGATTGCTCAATCAGTCATCCCATGTATCCAGGAGATCTCTGTGGGAATATGTAAAGTTAGAAATGTTATCAGAGATGTGCCTTATTTGAACAAGTGTGCCCAAACTTTTTAGGTGCTGTCTTGCTTCTCTTGTATTCTTGTAAGAAAACATGTCATGAAGCAGATCTACATCATTCAGTCAGCTCTGCAAGGTTACTTCGTAAATGAGCCTCTGACACAACTAACACCATCCATTAATTGCTTTCTTTCACAGACAGCCTTGTGCTGAAGGAGAACTCCTGTTTGCCTCCCAGACCAGAGCTCAGTGTAGCTCTGCTCATTTAAAGCTAACTATGCCACTCAAGTAAAGTGTTCTTTTGGCCCAATTATCATAAAAGAACTGTAATAAACATAGAGAGAACTGTTAGACATTTTAATTTTAGAATATTTGATTTAAGAATCTATGAAAAAAAGTGATTGATAATGACAAAGCAAGCCAAGGCAGCTGAGTAATTTAACGAAACTCATGCTGCAGTGTAAGTTGCTTTAAGAGATCACAATAAAGTAAGAGATGATAATCTTTTCATATAACCATTACCAAATGGTTATATGGTACTCTTTCCATGTATGTACTCTATATTCACGAAAAAATCTGTTTGCAAGACATTAAAATAAATTGCTTTTCACAAGGAAAAAACTATCTTTCAACATTTTTATGTCAAGAAAGCTTTCTAAACGTTCTTTATATACGTCCCCAAGAGGAGAAAAGTTATAGTAACTGGCAAAGTGTCTTTTGTTCTGTTAAGGCTTTTCCTCGTATTTTATAAACTTCTTCCAAAATAGTTAGAATATAATGATTCATAAGATGTGTTGTCTTACCTGTTTCTGATACTTTTGAGTGTCAGCTGTGTCAGAAGGTGAT
Organism: Cuculus canorus; assembly: GCF_017976375.1. NCBI lineage: Eukaryota > Metazoa > Chordata > Aves > Cuculiformes > Cuculidae > Cuculus > Cuculus canorus. Next base: position 9,441,926 of record NC_071407.1, read on the forward strand.
ATGGGAATACTTGCAGAAAGAAGTAATGGAGTTGCCTTCCATACACAGACAGCTTCTTCTTAGCCCTTGGTAATTACAGTTTTTTATACGCAGATGTGGGAAGCCTTTTATCCTGCCAAAGCTTCACTGCATGTCTGTCTGGACATGAATTCATAGTGGCAGTAGAAGTAAAAAAATGATTTTTTTTTTAAAATTAACTTAAATGTTTGCATCACTGTTCCCTCATAGAGCTTGCAGTTTCATGATATGCCATGAGAGTTTTCTTTCAAAGCTTTAAAATTTGTATATTACCTTTTGCTAAGAGGGAAAGAGTCGGTAATACTCCATCGCCTTCCTTTTTTAGTCACTGACGATAAAGATGGTACCAAAATTCAAATATCTTTGCTTAACTTTTTCAACCTGAAGGCAAAAGGTCCCAGTCTTTTCCATCTTTTTTTGGATTATGTTTTCCATTTTCTAATTAGTGTCTGTTTCAAAATCCCACGTGTATTTTGAAGATCTCTTTCTGGAGCTGGGTGCCTAGAGCTGAACGCACACGTCTAGCTCAGGGGTACTTTTGATTTACAAGAACATAATATGTTCATTAATATTGTCTCATTCTGTTATCAAAAAAGAAACAAAAATATTCCCATTGCTGAATGTTCTGTGCTTAAAGAAAGATTCATCTTGGGAAAGAAAAGAATATTCTATCACTGTTATGGAGAGGTTAACATCTTACTTAGAAATTTCTCAATAGGAGGGAAAACATGGATGCATAGCTGGCGCGAGTAAGCTGCTTTGTCCACACAACATCTGTTTTTCAGATGGTAGCAGCTGCTTTACTACTTTCCGTTTTGAGTGACCATTACTCGTCAGTTCCTCATGTCTGTATGCAAGGGTTGAAATTTTAAAATAAACTGAGAGCAATTTAACTGATCTTCTCACGATGTGGATGTATCAGCTGGAGTCGCAAAAGTCAAAGTACTGAGCTGCCAGAGTCATAGCCTCTGTACTTGACTTGTAGGGAAATGGAGGGCCTGTGGCAACTTTTCCTTTCTCCTGAATCCAGATTTACTGACTGAATGCAGAGGACAAGGCTGCTCCTCTCACCAGCCTGGCTTTATCTCACAACATGGGCCATTTGGAATGACACGGGGGCAGGCTAGCTCTTCAAACATGGAAGAAACCTTGCTCAAAATGAAGAGAGTCTGCTCGAGGCCAAACCAGATTTACTACACTATAACTTTAATATCTCAGTAATTTTATTATTTTAATAAGAGCTCATTTATGTGTCTAATACTGTATCACATTTTATTCATGACCTTATTTGAAAGTTTCTTGAATAACTGCTTGATCATTATGCTTCAATAAGAAAAGATCTGCTGTCTTGGGAATAACTCCCCTTATCCCTGCTGATGCAATAGCCAGTTCAGCCTACAGACCGATGCACGCTTTTCCAGGTATCCATTAAAATAATTGTAGACTTCCTTGGCAAGTAAAGCCAGTGTTTTCCAAACATTAATTCATAACCTAATATTTACATTTTTCATATGGGTAAACCAGAACATATCAGTCTTCTGCCCGTTGTACAGTTCCTAGAGTGATTAATATAAATTTCAGCAACAATTTGTTTACTTGCCTTTTTCTGCATGTCTTCTTCAGCAGGGCAAATTCTGTCAACCATACCCACAAAAAAAATAGAAAGAGATAGAGCCAATTATTTAGTTAGGCTCCATCTGTCTCTTATTGAAGCATTAAAGAGAGCCAAGGGGTTACTGCAGAAACAATTATTTGAATCAGGACATGTGATTACAAGTGTATAAATTCAGTTCAGTCTCTCCTGTATTAAACGGGAGGCAGTGCAAGGGCCACAGCTTCTCAGCTTCTCACCTATAAATAGGGACAGCGGTGGCAGTAGTTTCCATCACACATTTTGAGGCATTAGTCCTTAATAGCGCTGGATTTGGGAAAACAGTGCAACATTTCATGACCATGACCTAAATACTGCCATCCTCTCAGACTCCTGAATGAGGGGTGTGCAGGAAAGGGAAAAAGAATTCGAGTTCTCCCCATATCTAGAGAGACGAGGCTAACAAAGATATTTTTACTATAAGAACAGGGCAGTACAGAAAAGTTGACTGTTACAAGTTTCGTGTGACCCACAGGAGCTCAATTAGGATGTTTTTTGCAATGCTGCCTGGTCTTACCGCTACCCTTTAACTTACTAGGCAAATTTTTCCGCTTTTTATAGTGACAATATTTGGAAATGATATTGTTTAGTTCCTCATATTTCACTTTTGAAATCTCTTACAACAAAGGGGTTTGAACTTTTAAGCTCTCCTTCCCTTTCAATGTCAATGTAGGAATTAGTCTTATCTGGCAGGAACACGTTTCACCTCAGCTGGCTTGCAAAGCCGAGGGACAGCAGCTGAAGGAAAGAAGCGTGGCCTTGTGTTTGGCCAATGCATTGCACGCTGTGACTTGTCCATGGAGCAGACTTTGGGACTGTCTCACGTGAGACACTGTGATCATCCTCATACCGTTAGAGGAAGAGCACTCACACACTGGTGAAAACCCTTCTTGTAACACCTTGCAGACAAAGGCGCTGAAGAAAGGTAAGAAACTCCTTTGCCATTAATGTCTTCAGTACATGGGTTAAGCTTCAGCAGTGATCCCACTACTTTCCACGATGCTGTATTCCTGATGAATTGCCACTATGCACACCTGATGCCACACTGGCTGTGGCAGAGAGCGAAAGGCACCGTCACTGCTGCCGTTCCCCAGCACCAGGCTCAGCATCGCTGTGCACTGAGACGCTTGCCTGTCCAGGGCCAGAGCCAAGATGCCCACATGCCTTGCTCTGCTTTTACCCTACTCCAGTGCAATCACAGCATCTCCCTCTGGGAGAAAGACTTAAAGTGCTTTACAATCATTAAGCCTCAAAATACCCTCCAGGTTAATTATTTGTACAGTGGGGAAAGTTGGCCACAGAAGTTACACGTATGAAATATTTGTTTGTCAGCCTTTACAGTGATAATAAGACCTGGTCGTGCCCAGGTTTGTTTGCCCTTTTGGCAGCATCCTAATCCTATAATCAATAATACATGTAAGTTCTGGTTTTGATAAACTAAAGTTTAAAAGAACAAATAAGCAGATGAGCTTTTCCACAGCCTTCTCCTTTGTCCCGGTCTGGTGTTTCCAGGTGTGATCCTCACTGAGTGCTCCCCAGAGCAGGACTACAGCTTACAAAGCCACAGTCCCCCCTGGCACTCTCATTCATGCATTCTGTCAAACAACATTTTCTTTGATTTCTTTTTTATCAAGATTTTCTTGACTGAGATCTTCAAAGCAATTAATTCAGTGCTCCATGATTGCAGCTGCTGAATAATTGTTTGTTAGAGTATTTTTTTTTTCCCAGGCAAGAGATGTAAAATAGTTGCTCCCCTCAATAAACAAGTTGTCAAATGTGATTAGTTAATGGACCTGTAATCATGCAATAGCATAAAGGTAAGGTTTGGTAAGTGTGATGTGAAAATGCATATTTAAATTAAAGCTATAGGGGAAGATTTTCCCATAGGAAATCTTGCTATCAATGCTGAAATAGGCTATTTACCATTCATAATGATTAACTGCAGATCATTAATTAAAGAAAACAAGAGATTAGTCATCAAGCATTACGAATTGAAGATGCATTGATTGTTTGAGTTACCTCTAGGTTAGTGCCTGGGTCCCTGTGCCTGAGCCAGAGTCCCCAGGTAAACTGATACACAGAAGTAAAAGCCTTCTAATATTTATGTAAAAATATTACTGGCCAATTCGAAGCTCCAAGAGCCTGAAATGCAATCCTGTGTTCCTAGTCACCAGCCCTGTAATTTGTCATACTGTTCTTCGGCAGATGCATATTAAGAAGCAGAAACACTTGGGCTTGTCGGTTCATGGGGGAGAGGGAACGTCTCATTTTTAGCAAGTGAATGCTGAATTCCAAGTTAAATGTAGTTACATCTAATGTATAGCATAGCTCAAAAAAGCTAATTAGCTTGTTTTGGTCTCTAAATAATAAATCTACCTTTCTGACAGCCCTTTAGAAGAAACCTCAACCAGTTCTGCAGTGGCATCTGGAAAGCCGAAGCCCTGTGCAAAGGAATTTTGCAAGGTTGGGGTTTTTTTCCCCCCCCTCACTTGGGAAATCTACATTCAAGGGTATTGTTTCCTAAAGAATTTTCCTTGCCAGAAAAAGAAAACACTTTTTTGTTGTTGTTGTTAAAAGCTGTATCTATTATAGAAATTTAATTCTCCATTTGGGAATTACAAGCAGTAATATAATAATAATAGTTGTTGGTTACCACACGCTAATTTCAAACTATTCCAGGCAGCTGCCTTCTGCTTTCTGTGCAATCTCCTAGCATTAGACTCCAATATAAAATGAAATTACTCTAAACTGTCTGTCAAATTTGACTATTCTTTTAAAATCATTCAGCTGTTACTTACATTATATAATAGCAACCAGGGTAATTTAATTACTAACTCACATATGAAAAATAAGACTTCAGCTTGCAACCTTCAGGTAATTAACCATCTAACTACTATTAAAAAGAAAATAATCAGGGCACAACAGACACGTCAAAGCCACTTCACTGGTGAGGGACTGCACGGTCAGAGGCTGTTGGGGTCTTTGCTGCTTGTGGCCCAAACCTGCTCTTTTGTTTGTTTGGGTTTTTCTTTTGGAAAGCAGGAGGAGGCAAGGCTTTCGTGAGCCCAGCAGTGATCATCTACCCTACTCTACCAGGATGAGACCCCTTCACACCGGCAGCCCTCGCATCCCCGAGGCACATGTACCCCGGAGGCAGTCATTCAGGAGTGGGCTGACCAGGGGGGTACCAGGGTCCCCACCCCAGGGCCAGCCATGGTCTGTGGGATCCTTTGCAACCCTCGGTGAGTGCCCCACGGACATGAGGGATGGTGGTGCTGGGTTTCTGCAGGACTCAATTTTGAAGTTCTTCCTCAGTGTTTTTCACAAGACGAGCATTTGGCTGGCACTCGGACTACCAGGTATGTGCAAGTAAAGCAGGTTCCTAAGTATAGTTTATTGCTGTGAACATTCCTCTTTACTAACCCTGGATCCTAACGCTGAAGCAGTTGACTTTAAAAGAAGTCACAGAATATTATTTGTATTGACATTTCAGCTATTTGGTTCAGTAGGTCATGCGGCAGGGACTTTTCTTTTCTCATCCAAGGCTATTTCACAATGAAGCTTGACCTTCATGAATATGATGTTTTCAGACACAATTCCACAAATTACCTCTTTGAAGCAAAAGCACCGTGCTTTGGAGTTACTACACTTACAGGTTTACCCCACAGTTTTGGTCCAGCATCCCACCATCCCCATCGCCCCTGTAGCTTACTTCAGAGCCTGTCCCGCTCATCATGTAATTGGCTCCCAGTGTCCCAACAGAATCCTCTGATTCCCCCTTCCTCCCACCTGCACCTTTGCTTTTCATGGTGTGGTATATAACAATAGAGGTTACTTAAGGAGTGTTTCAGGGTATTGGATCTTTTAAAAGCGAGCAGGTTAGCCAAAGAGCACATCATACATATAAAAATATAGTTAACTGCAAGACTCCAGCCAGAGTCTTGACGTAGATAGCCAAATGTCATGATACAATGGTATCCCTCAAGCCAGGGAGACCAAGGTTAGCACCAGGTTACTCCTGCAGGTAGCCTCCTGGCTCACAAAAAGCATCCACATTTTCCTTGAAAGCTACGTGCTGGATCGAGTGGCTGCATCGCTCCTTTGCCCACACATTGCTTGAGAGCCATCCTTATTAGTATGCAGCTGGTGCGGTTCACCGGCTCTGCCAAGCAGAGCTTTTTAATTCTCTCTCACTGGAGAGAGGAAACTTCTGAACAAGAGAATGATTAAGGGCAGGGGGCTGGGGGGGAGCAAGCAGAATTAAAAAAGGAATAATAAAAACCCTCAAAACCCTCAATGAAACTGAAACAATCAAGATTTATGAGGATTCTATGAATTCCTCACACTCGTTCAAAGCAGGATTGCATAAGTTGCAGCACACCGCGCTCTGCACATCCATTAAACGAGAATAGCCATGTTTATGCTTTCATTTACACCGCCTTCATGCCCGGAGGCTCCGAGCGCGAGGCCTGTTCACACATGTAAGGAAAAAACAGAAAGCCAGGCCTGAGTAACTCAGGACCAGCTGGAAGGGTTTTGGCTGTGAAGGGTGGGTGCTGCCGGCAGCGCAGCTTGGAGGGGCCGTGCAGGACAGCAGCTCCAGTGCGGGAACAGCCGGGGAGGGGGGGGACACGTAGCGGGGCACTACAGTGAGATCTGTTTTTTCTCGATTCCATGAAGCATTGTATTTGGATAAATCCAGGTTTCCCTGGGAAGGGTAACGAGCTCGCATTTGGCAGAGTGAGTTCACCATAGCGCTGGAGAGATTTGTGAGGTTCTTGTTTTCTTCCTATCCTCTTCACAGCTTTGATGGAAGTCAATGAGATGTTGTTGGTCAGGTTTCTCACCACGGCTGTGGACACGCAGCCTTCCCGTGCTCCTACAGCAGTAAGCACAAAGCCAAGCTACATTAAGGGTTCCTCCAAGCTGCTTGAAATTAGAAATCATTGGAGCACGTATACTTTAGCAGACCTTCTTTTTTGTGGTGAGGACCCAGCAGAGGGCAAGTGCCTAGCTCAGCTATGAGGCATTTGCAATGAACTGTCTTCATATGAAATACTGAACTTTAATAATATCCCTTCACTCTCCGTAACAGCCGCAGTAGGCATTTGAGCAGTTTTCATCGAGTAGCCTGGCATCACTCTGCACCCCGCACATTCCCCTTCACCACCAAACTCTATTGCTGTGGGTGGATGGGGTGTTAGCAGAAGGCTGACTTGGATGGTGCAAGGCAGTAGAAGCTGGGGGGCTTCAATGCACAGCTCTTACATGGTTATCTTTGTAGGCAGCGAAATCTCACTTATGTTCAGGGTGGATTACAGAAGCTCTCCCACATGACGTGTTGCAGGACAGCGGTAGGTAGCATTGGGTGTTATAGCCAGAGACAGGCAGATAGAATACCTGAGTACAGAGATGTCTCAGCCCTTGCAGACAGACGTCACACCTGAACTCCTCTGAAGAGCTGAGGTTTGTGGCATGGTCACTTCTCAGTGCAGTGCTCCAAGACACAGCTCACAAACTTTTCTGGACCAAGTTTGAAAGCCAGATGAAATTGTTGCAGATTAGTATGACCTACACCAGAGTGTTGAAGAAGGGGCAGTTCCAGGATACAGAATGTAACACGGGGCTTTTGAAGAGGAGGGATGGAGGAACAGAGACTATATCCCTATGTATTCTAGATGAAAATCGTACCATTAACTTGAGGTTGAAATGTTGAAGTTTTTGTGCTAGCTATGGCATGCGCACACACAGACAGACATGCACACACATGCATATAACTTTTAGCACTGTCAGCAGCCTATTAAGAGGTGGACACTGGGAGCCTGGACAGCCAGGGCTCATGGGACACAGACTTGTAAGATGTGACACCCATCTTCTGCATCTGCCTAAGCCAGATGGATCCAAGAAGTGATACATTAATTCTTTCCTCCTTTCCTTTTTCCTCACTTGGATAAGGCAAATAAAATAAAACAAAACAAAATGGCATGAGCAGAATTTTTCTGTGTTTTATGACCATCTCTCTAGGTCAAAACTCAGGGCCACCCATCGACAGCCACGTCGATGAAGCAAATCTCACTTGGCCATGGGCCGCTTTAGCTGATTTGCAGGCTGTAATTTCTGTGCTGGTCGAGGTGAGGCTGCGCCCGTGCGCTGTGGCAGGGTGCCGTGCGGCGCTGCCCAGTTCAGCTCCAGATGATCTGACACACGGTGATGGGCAGAGCAACCAGCCTGAGCAGGAGAAGCAGCGTAGCCATCACAGCATTTTTTATCATGTAGTTCTGGCAAATACAGTTGCTTTCCGCAGGCCTGATTTGCTGAGCAGGAGCTCCAGTGCCCAGTTAATGCAGTTGATTCAGAGTATGCTGAGCAGCTCGGTTACCCAAAGGGATGTTGCAGTGATTCTCAGTGCTGGACCCCAGAGCAGGGACTGGAGTCTGGGTGCATCCCTGCCCCGCAGAGCAAGCGTGGCTGCTCCCACCAGGCAAACCTCCTCTGAGCAATATCAGAGCAATGGTCCACTCGCCTTGAGAAGAGATATTCATCTGCAAAAGCTGACAAATCTTCCCTTGATGGGAAAAAAGAAGTGAGATTAAACCAAAAAGTGATATGGCACAAGCAAAGAAATAAATAGCGAGGAAAAAAGAAACCCTCAGAAAGGTGAAGCTTGGAAAGTAAGTATTTTTCAATGGACAGGAAGATCAGCCTCTAATCCCTCCTAAAAAGAGTGAGAATAGTGGCTCCAGCTACAAAACTGCTAGTTGGTGCCCGTTTCTACTGGGTGTTAAACTTGCAGAGTAATTGTTTGCCCAGGGAAGGTGTGGAGCGTACACGGAAACCATTGCTGCTGATGACGCCTGGCCAACTTATTTTCCATTGCTGAGGTATTTCACCACAATTTATTACTTTGACCTTGCTGCCTCTACTCTTGCCCCGCGTCTTTCTCAGAGTCTGAAGGCTATTGGTGGTTCATGATGCCTGCTGGGACACAGGGGGCTCTGGGGAAGAGTTTTGGTCATCTTATCCGCCGCTAGAGCCCGCGCACGGCCGTGCCACCCTGCCTAACTCAGGGTCACTGTGTAGTGAGACAGAAAAGCAACCCCGCATACAGCAATGCAGTGGAATTTTTAAAGAAGTTGGTCTTGGAAAAAAATAATAAAAATGAAAATTAATAACATCATAGCCAAATCCTGCTTCTCCAGAGAGAGGAGCAGCATTGATGAGCAGGAATGGCACCAGGAGGGTGCAGCAGGAGCACAGAGACACCAGCCAGCCCATCAGAGATGGAGGGCTGCAGGATTTCTAGTCCCAGTAACCTTATTGCTTTGTTTGAAGTATCCAGCATGCAGCTGTAATTCCTTTGTCTCTGATCCATATGGAGATGTAGCCTGATTCTAATAGCTTACAATTCCTTCGCCCTTTCTGGGCTGTTCATTATGTAGCCTTATAAGGGCCCATCCGAAAAGCTGAAGCTGGGCAGAGTTGGGAACCACATGATTTCCTTGCTGATTTCAATTCCTTGATCCACGTCCTCCCTCTGAAAGGAGGAGGACCGATAACTGATAGGTGCTAGGGGCAAGCTATTTAGTGGGAATCCCTCTCAACTTGGCTAAATCTTTTGACCGTCTTCGGCCTCCATCAATCCCATTGCAAAAGTAGTTTAACACTGACTTTAAATGAAGAACAGATGCTCCTTCTAAGCAGAGCTACCATGCACCAGCGGAGAGAAAGGGGAGTAAACACAAACGCACTCATTTTCCAACTGCAGCCAGTGGAAAATACAACTGATGTCTCCACTCCTGGAGTTGTTCAGTTTCCATTAGCAGCTGAATGTAGAAGATGCAGGGGAAGACAGAGGGACTGTTGAGACAATAGCTCCTCTCTTTGAGCTCTCCTGCAAGCCTGGAGATGCTGTGGCTCAGGGCACAGTGGATGGAGATAAAGGGGTTTCAGTGCCTGCCTATGCAAGGGGTGGTGGTACTTTGAGGAGTGAAACCTGAAGGCGTTCCATGCCACATTTTAAGTTAGTGGAAGAGAAATTCCCTTCTTATTGACATATGTTATGCCTTAATGAATTAAAACCTCTGCTTTCTCATTTCTGCTTCAGAGGCCAGTCCCTTCGCTGCAGGAGTTCGGAACCTTCTCTTCTAACTTTTATATATGTTTCATACACGCTTGGAAAAGAGAGCAGCAGCCTTGTAGGAGCTTTTGGTTCATACCAAAATGGTCCATACCAAAATGGATTTGGCTGATCTCAACAAGGTAAACTCATAATATGGTGAGTTGTTGTCAAGCTTTACTAATTTCATGTTCATTTTATACCTGTTACTGTGTGGTAGGTAGCTGGGCTTCAATATTGCTCTAGGTGGGTAAATGTAATCCATTCTCATCCATCCCCTGATGGAGTAGTGCCGGCTCCTTGCTTTGATTTCAGACAAAATTGCAGCTAAATGAATGATCTGCTTTGACTGATTCAAAAGCTATCTTAAATGACAAGAGAACTATGCAGAGGTTTTTACCGCAACTCCTCTCCACCCCAAATCCTGCTCTTCAGCAGCGAACAGGATTTTACTGTGCAATTATCATGTCCTGATGCAAGACATCCATGATGGCAAAGCAGATGCTCAGCTGCAGCACACTTCAGCAGCCTTTTCTGGTTTTGCTGATGCGGGACAGTTTCTGTATTAAAAGATGAAGTGTTTAATTAAACACTTCACAAGGTCTTTCTCCAAGTAGCCTCTGGCATCTATTTGCTCCTTTGCAAGTACCTTATGTGGCTCAAAACACCATGTATGTTTTTTAACTCCATTTAATCTTCGTTCTGAGTATTAAATAGTAGAATCCTACAATGGTTTTGGGTTGGAAGGGACCTTAAGGATTATCCAGTTCCAACCCATCTGCCATGGACAGGGACGCCTTCCACTGGATCAGGTTGTTCAAAGCCTCATCAAACCTGGTCTTGCACACCTCCAGGATGGTTGCAGCAGAGTGTCTGTCTGCTTACTGCCCTCAGACGAAGACCTTCACAGATGACGCTAAAAAACTCTTTAGAACAATTGTAGAAAGAAGAACATATTCCTACTGTGGGACAACTGAGCCCAGCTTTCTAAGGGCCCATCTGGGCATTAGGAATGTTTGGGAAATTCTGATGAAAATCTGGAAATGACAGGATTTAGGGAATTCTGATGAGAACAAACACTAACAATACATGAAATGCTCTTGCTCACCACAAAGCAGCTACTAATGGTACGGAAAAACAGACTACAATTGGAAATGTGGAGTCACTGTAGATTAATAACCTAAAGTTAAAGCTCGAATGCTCTGCATTGCACAGAAGAGACTGGCATAAAATCACCCTCCTGGACCCCCGCAGCCCCAAATACGGATGGGTTATGAGGGCAGCATCATGAGGCATTGCTTGATAAAGACCAAGCGTCAGCTTCAAGCGTGTCCCTGATGGGACAAAGGAATTCACTTTGCAGAGACAGAGCAGGACTGACACTGCTCTTAGATGGGTGTGTGACTCCAACCTGTCAGTGTTTGACCCCAAAGCCCTGCAAAAGCAGGAACTGGACTCTGCTGGCAGCTGTCCCACATGGGAACCTGCCTCTCCCAAACCCTCTTCCTCACTTGCTTTTTCCCAGCTTTAGCCCCACTAGAATTGTAGTGAAAGATCAGGAAAAATCTGAATTATTAATTTCTAGATAATATCATCACAAGAAACTGCCATCAGCTGCTTGCAGAAAGCCACTCTGTTGCGAAACCACCAGTGGTCCTCTTAACTTCATTGCTCTCGTGGCAAATGCTGGGTCCTTGGTGTTTTGGAGGTTAACAGAAATGCTTATTTATTTATTTATTTATTTATTACATTTTTGCATTTGGCACATTTAGAAAATGATCTGTCCCTCGACCCCAGCTGGCATGAGCCAAAGACGCTTGACATCCCCACCACCCTGGCAGGTATTTAAGCCTTGCAGACGTGCAGCAGCCACACTGAACACACATGTGCATGCTATATAAGATAGTGTTGTATATAAATCAATATTTTCCACTCTCTATTGACTGTTTTCACCATCAGAAATTCAGGTCCCATCTGGCCAGAGTTCCTTGAATGCTGCAGGTGGTGTGGGGAAAGATTCGGATCGGACAGTGGCAGGGCGCTGGCAGCCAAGCCCAGTGGCTGCAGGCAAAAGCAAACACGTTGCAGTGCCTGGGCATTCTCATGCTGCTTATGCAGTCGTTGTGTGCTCCTGTGTTTCGATTTATCTGACATTTTCTTCCAAATAAATTTTGAAACCAGCCGCAACCAGCAGCCTGTTAAACAACCCCAGTCACCAGGATGAAGGAACGGAGGTAATTATATATTTTATTAGATATCTAAATAATGAAATCATATATATATTTATCTCTACAAATATATATTTTATATATTTCAGTATGTATTTTCACAATTCTATATGAAACCCTGCAGGTGACTGGAGTGGCAATTAACCTGATCGTCCCACCCCAGGGAAGGTGGACCCCTGAAGTGCAGGGTGGACCCTCACGGGCACTGTGGAACCCCCCCCCCCAAGGGAAGAGCCACTGGATGCAGAGCCACCCAGCAGAAGGCATCATTCCAGCCCCCACCGCAACCTGCTCTGCCCGTTGCTGCCCTTGCTCGCATGGTCCAACCTCTGGTACCCAGTCAAGTGGAGAGAAAAGAAAAATCTCTCTTTACTAAAAATTCTTGCTGTTCCAGGTAAGCACTGGGAAAACCATCCACCTTATGTCTTCTAAGGAAGTTACCCGGCTAAAACAGCTTGGATATTTGCAGTCCCAGCAGAAAGCAATCCTCTGCTCTCCATTAATTCTTGAGGGAGAGGATGGGAAGCAGAGAGGGATGATGACAGCGGGACTAAGTGGCAGTTGGGTTGGAGCTATTTCATATTCACTTTTTCTTGCATCACAAGGAATCAGAAGTGGCACAGATTATTTTTGTCCCTCTTTTGTAGGTCACCTTTAATAGAAATGTTAATAATGCTTGCTATCTGTATATCTGAAATCTTACATGGTAGCTCTGTAATTCACCGCCTTTATCAGCCTTCTCTAATGTATAATTTAATGCTTGTATAACTATTTTGTTTGGGTATGACTCTCAGAATTACGACTAAAAAAAAAAAATCTGTATGCTAGTTAACTGCTTTTTATGGAAAGCATTTCTTTCATGTTATTTTAAAACCATGGAGCCAGGGGAAGTATTTTATGGACCACAGAACCTCGCAGGGTAGTTAATTTCTGTTTGAGCTGGTTTCTCTGCTATTTTAAAGGGTGCCATCAAGATCATTGCTATTTCTCTTGGTTGGGAGCCAGCTGACTCTTCTGCAGTTGCGACACATCCTTGTGCTGTTATTAAAGCTGGGGAAAGTAGTAAGCATGGGAGCTGGATGCCGTGTCACCCCATGCCAGGGTGTGGAAGGAAAGAAGGAAGGAAAGAGGGTCTGCCTCGCTGTCTCGGGCACCCAAGGGCAACCGCTGCTTGACATCAGGCATTGAGGGTGCTGCATCCTTCTTCTGATGGTCAGAAAGTATTTTAGCCTGGAATATGGGAAACAAAAAGACGACGACAACTCACAGAGCCCTGCTCCTGGGCCTTGTCCTAGCCGTCCTGTCAGCTGGGTGCACGGCCCAGCCCGGCCCATGTAGTCCCAGGAAAGATGCTTTCTTCCCTCAGGCAGCAAATGGGTCTCGGTCACGTGTGCACCGTGGGCTCAATGGAGCATGTGGGCCTTTGCCGCTCACATGTTAGCTCGGAGTAAACGCTCTCCGCTTTAAAATCAGTAATTGGGTGGTTAGCTGAGCCCTAGGCAAGCTCAAGTTATGCACTAAATATTCTGCCTTTTGTTTCCTAATGAATTATTTTGTGTATCTAAGCAAAGGGGTTTTTCTTTTTGGTCTTTTCTCTGCAGTTTGTTCCTAGTCTACTTGTGGGTGTGTGTTGAAATCTTTGCCTTTTGCTTGTGAGGTCAAGTGCTTTAATCAGGAGTAAAAAAATTTGCGTGCTTTAGTCCTAAATTCTTTGAGTGGCTGCCAAATATAATTAGAAACAAATGGCTCTATTTCTCATTTGAGAGCTCCACAGACATTGGGGGGCAGAGGGAGGAGAGATTGATTTGCCTGGCTGGTTTTGGGGGAACTTGCAAGCAAAAAAACCACCAGAAAAACCTGAGGAAGCCCTGTGAGAGGAGGAGAGCACCTTCTGCTCTCTGCAGAAGACAGAGGGTTTGAGCAGTGCTGCACGGGGAATGAGGCACCCCCTCTGTGCCTGATTTCTGAGCGGCTCAATATTTCCTCCCCAGTGCTGAGGGGACCAGAGGAGGGCACCTGCCCAGGAACACTGCACAGCTGTCACCTGCCTGCGTAACCACACACACCACTCACACCAAGGTTCCAGATGCCTCAGTGGGAGCCAGGGTGGTGGTCAGACAACCAAGTGCACGACAGTCAAGGGAATTAGCACTCCCTGTACTTCTCACCCCAGACCACCACAGCTAAACCCCAGCTAGATAAACACATAATGTATAAATTACAAGAGCCGGTCTGCTCCAAGCAGTGCCAGTGAGCACCACTCATTGCAGGTGTCCACACCATCTCTGCTTAATCGCATCTGGACTATCTGTAAATTCAATGAAATTGTATTTAGCTGCACTCAAAAACCAACCACAGTCTGAGAGATGCAACAGCTTCATGTTCCTGGTGTAGGATCCCACTTTGTCCATTACACACACCTCAGTATGTCAGGTATGTGCTGAGGAGGCATTGCTCATCCCTCTGCTGTCTTCCAGCATGAGCTGCAGACACAAGTACTTGGATGTCACAAACCACCTGTTTCAACAAGCAATTTTGGCTCCGAAATGGCTGAAGAGCATCTCTTGCTGGCTTGTACAAGATGGGAAATTTTGCGGCATGGTGTGGCCTCACAGCATGATATTGCCTCACAATATCACCTCACAGCATGACATCTCCCCACAGTATCACCTCATGGCACAGCATCTCCTAATAGTATGGCACTGCCCCATGGCATGTCATTGTCTCATAGCATCGTCTTGTGTCATGGCATCGCCTCATGGCATGGCATCATCTCACCGCATTGCCTCAGAGCATCACATCGCCTCATAGCATTGTCTCATGTCATGACATCACCTCACAGCACAGCAATGGCTCACAGCACCGCTTCATCTTGTGGCAGCACAGCACCTTGCAGCATCACCTCACGGCACGGCGTTGCCTTGTTGGCAGAGCCTGCGGCAGAGGAGAGGTGCTGGCGAGAGACAGGGAGCCCTCCACCACTGCCCTGCAGCCACACACCTCCTGTCTGGGGGATGGGACTGTCTTAAACATTGGCAGGGTTGGGTTTTTTTTTCATTTCTGAGTAAATCTTAGAACAAACTAAATCAAATTTGCACATTCTGTGGGGTTTTTTTTGCCTCCCTTTCTTCATTTCTGTGACCCCTGTGCACTGGGCATCCTCAGCTACCTCCTTTCCTGGGAGAGCATCCCCCCCAGGCTCTGGACCGTGAGTCACAGACATTACCCTGAGATGTCTAATTGGCTAATCAGCAATTTGTTAAATGCTTTTATGGTCATCAGAATAAAAAAAAAAAAAAGAAAAGCAGCAGCTGTCAAGCAGGTCTGTCTCTAGAAGCAGCAGGAGGAGAAGGGAGACGCCAAGATCTTGTGCCCCTGTGTTACGGTTGGGGAGATGGGATGCAGGGTGCAGCACCCAAGGACAAGGCACACATGCCATCCCTCCCAGCAACTCTTGCCCACTGATGAGCATGGGGAGGTCTTCACAGCTGCCACCGCTCAGGAATTTTGGGTGTCCTGAAAGCGGCAT
Source organism: Cuculus canorus (assembly GCF_017976375.1). Taxonomy (NCBI): domain Eukaryota; kingdom Metazoa; phylum Chordata; class Aves; order Cuculiformes; family Cuculidae; genus Cuculus; species Cuculus canorus. The sequence continues at coordinate 9,457,468 of NC_071407.1, forward strand.
TTGCACCTGAGCCGTTGGTGTTCAGCAGCCACAAAAATCTTTGTGAATTTGTCTAACCTAGTTTTCAACTCATTTGTCCCCAGTGCCCCAGCCTGCTGGCCCTTGCCGTACTGTTGCTTTTGGGCAAGGAGAGTCCAGTCCCTCATCCCCTGACCCAAGAACAGGGGACATCCCACCCCAGTCTTTACTCGTGACACTGGGGCTCATTCCCAGGAGAGACACTAGATGGAGCATCTAACATCGCCAATACATTATTATTTTTTTTTAAATCTCATAAAGGATAAATTGAAAAGCTAAATGAAAACACAGATTAAGTTGTATCCTGCAGCGCTCACAGCCCTGTCTGCTCTCTGGACACACATTGCAGGTGCCCATGCAGGGACAGGAGGGGCCACAGTTTTCTGCTGCAGAAATGCAAACCTCCAGTAGTCACAGGTCCAAGCACACCCGGAGACAGGGGATGCTTTTGTGGCCACTCCTTTTGCTTTCCTCCAGGCCATCCAGCCCTCCCAGGTTTCCCTTCGGATGGGGAGCCAACGTGCTCTGATAGCACCTCAGTTGTGAACCTACCCAAACCGCAGAAGGTGAAAGTACAGGCTCCAGTTTTCTTGCTCCAGGAAGAGCTGAAGGTGTCTGATATTCCTGGAAAGTCTGTGGGGTAACCCAGAGCAGTTATGGTGCCAGTGAGGATTACGGGTGATGTCTGTGCAGGATCTGCTCCTCCCAGCAGCGGACACTTTCCTGCAAATGTTCCGAAAATTTCTGAGGCAGAGAGGAAGGGCCCCATTGCCAACAGGCTAGCATCACCATGGGGTTAAGGTCTGCCCCAAGAAGCTGCTGGGAGATGCAGATATCGGCTGAGCATCTGCAACCGAAAACACACTCTGGGATCCATCCAGAGCAAGAGAATCCTGTCCCAGGACCTCCATCTGCTTCCAGCCTTCCATGCATTGCTGCTGGAGAAAACCTCACAAGGGCCCTGCGAGCTACTCAGGAGACGTGAGCACCAGCAGCACGGGCTGCCGTGCCTTACAAACCAGAGAAAAACAGAAGTGCTGCTCCCATTCTTTCTCACACATTGGTTCTGGCTGCAAGGAGCACAGCATGGAGCATTGCTCCGTAATCACAGAAAGGCAAGAAGGCAAGAGACAGAACTAAGAGCCCTCAGCTACGAGGACTAAACTGCAGTCAGCACCACCACCACACTCGGTATCTCCTTCTGACCCCCAAATCTACTCACTTCCCGCTGCTGATAGCTCAATTAAAAAAAACAGTGTGACAAGGTGACAAATCCTTTGGATGCAGCAAGCTAGTGGTGCAGCATCCCCCATCCTTGCTCAGACCACAGAACATTTCAATTTCAAATCCAGCAGTGGTTGCGAGTCACTCACACAGTAACAAACCCTTGGCAGGCGTAGCTCTGACCTCCTGCAGACCTGACCAGCCCACGGCAGGGTCTGCAGAGCCCCGAGGAGGGCTCGGTAGCATCCAACTCCAAAATCCTGGTCTGGGAAGAACAGAGGGCAATTTTCGGATCCCAGCTTAAGTCTGCAGTACTGGCAGAAAAAAAATCCTGCTCCGAGATGCAAATGGAGTAAATTTGCTGCTGGAGCCCCTGGCTTAAGCATGGCTGTTATCCCCTCAAAAGCTATTCCTACAGTCAGCCTGACCACACTTTAATGGGAGCACACTGCAAAAATAGAGGGGCACTGACAAAAGATCTTGTCTCTTCCTCCTTTAGGAAATTGCAAACTTCCATTTCTTTAATCTAATCATTTGCAGGAGGAGATATTTTTTTCTAGAAAAGCCAATATAAGAAGGCTGAAAGGTCGGATGGGATAATATGTAATCCATTGCGATAAGGGCTGTTTACAGAATTATTAATCAAACACAAAAGGGAACAGATAGTAACATTTTTTATTAAATATTACAGTGGATCAAAAAGTACAAAATATCTTTTGCCTGCTATGTGATTGGGAAACTATTGGCACATAATACAGTATCAAAAGCATTAATAAGTACAATTTGGAAAACATACAAAAATTGAGTGTTTATAGTTGGCTCAGCTTTATTTCTGGTAGTGTTTAAACTAACACAAAGGTTACTCAATAACCTTTTACATGGGAAACTATATAATATTACTGGGCCATTTTTATATATACAAATCATCACCTTACAGAGCATATAGGCTACATAACTTGAATCACAAAAAGTATACAATATTTACAACAAAAGAAAGTTAAAAAAGTATAAACAGCTAGTAGATTATGCTGCCATTATTAGAACATATTTAAAACTGCGGGGCTGGGGGGGAGAGGGGAGGAGGAGGAAGAGAACGAGCGAAATATCAACCACGCGTACAGCAAACATGGCAGGAAGCGCTCACTGCAGCGCTGTCTATGCCATCAGCCTCACATCAGCGCAAGAAGTCCCAATGCTCATTAAAACAATGACAACTGCAAAATCAGCTCAAGTGTGACCTCGCTGACCACCGCAAAGGAAGGGACCGGGTGGGGGACCGGTGAGGGGACCCCAGCGGTGGTCTCCGGAGGCAGCAGCCCCGAACAGGGCAGAGGTGCTGGCGGATGCAGGGACAGCACTCGCCTCCTGCACCACGTCTAGGGTCTGCCAAGCCGACTTCGCTGTAGCTGGGACAAACTACTTCCTAGACACCAATGCAACAGGCAAACTTCTCGTGCCAGGTCAGTACGCATCCGAGACAGACCTGCTGCAAAACACCAGCTTGTTCTCGCCCAGCCTCACCAGGAGTAGGGATTTTACAGGGAGTCAGACCCTACTTCCCAAGCACCTCATGAAGTCCAGCTCAGCGTATGGCCAGAAGCTACACGTGAGCTGTTTGCTGCCAGGCCTCCTCATTTGAATCTCACAACCTTTAGCATCTCTAATGAATCCTGAACATAGGGCGTTTGAATTGCAACATTTCTTGGAAGTGGATTCTGATAAATAGATTTATGACTCTATTGCCAAATAGATTCCACAGTTTCCTTTACAAACCCACCAATAACAATGGTTTGATTGCACAAAGAAAGCCTTGTGCAATTTCATTCAATAATAAGGCCCCTTGAACTCAAACAATGCAAACAAAGACCCATTTAAGACATTAAGAAAAAGACTTGTCAGCCAATGGAGAATTCAGTAGTCTTTTGAAAGATTTCCAAGATTTCTGTTCAAGAGTTTTTAAACAAATAATGCATGGCTTCTGTTGGGGTTTTATACTACCAGTTCTTTTCCTTTGCCCTGATGTTCTGCCCAGTATATTATGAGCTTCCCCAGCCAGCAGCCAGAGTTTCCTCATGGGGCAAGCGAGGAGGCTTCCTCCCCTCTCCCTGTCCCCTAGACCCATGCTGCCTCTCAACGGCTCCAAAAAGGCGACCATCGAACTCCCACGGGATGTAACCAAAAGGGAAAACAGACACTGTGTAAACGCACGACTCCAGGACACACGACTTAACTGGAACAAGAAAGAGAAGCATTTGCTTCGCCAAACACACGACAAGCTTCTGTTTGCTGTAGATTTCTATACTCTCTCCCCTTCCCCCCACCCACTCCTCCCCATCCCCACACCCCTGATTCTCATGTGATTCAGATCTAGTGCAACTTTACTAGAGATGTCCTCCATACTGGCACATCCATGTTCTAAGTTCTACTAGTCTGTTTATCAATCAATTAAATATAGCTTTACCACAGGAATATAAAGTATTTAATTGAAGAAGCTGGATCTTTAACAGTAGACGAGTATATTATTCTGGTTTCCACCTTTGGATATTAAGTATGATACATTATATATTGTATTTGGCTTCATACCACGGGAAAATTTAATGACATGCCTAGCATGCAAAGTGTTTCTTAGGAGTTTCCATTTTTCTTTTCATATCGATTACGCTGTCTTTGAACAGTAACTGAGATGGTTTGAATCACAACCAATTTTCACATTGTAAAAAGCTTCCAAGTTTTGCTTCACTTTATCAATGTCTATGCTCAGCTGTGTAGTGGTGATGTTCTGCAAAGTGAATATACACCCATGGGGAAGCTCTCTTGCTAGGAAACCCCAGCCTTCCCTTGCCTGGGCTTTCCCCTTGCAAAAAGATGCCCAGGGAGAAGCTGAGGTCTCCATGGGGGTGTGGAAGGACCATCTCAACGGCTGCACACAACCCCCTACCTATCCCACCGAGCCCAGCCTGCCTGTGAGGCACAGGACCCGTAAGCCTCTGATCCAAATCAACATTGGCTCCTGTCCTAATTTCTGAAATCCTCAACATTTCTGCAAACCACAAATCCATTTTCTGTACTCCTTTGTCATCCAGCATCTTGTGCCATGGAGGTTTTGTTTTCTAGACCATTTCTCTGGTAGGCAGGAGGGTTTCACAGCCTAGGTAGGTAACAATGCTTGACAAATTCACGGACCACAATACGGGAAAGCAAAGCTCAGTGGGAGGGGAGAAGCGGCGTAGGAGCCATTGCAACAACAGGAGAAGGGCGAGAGGTGCTCAGCACCTTGCAGGGGCAGACCGACCCCAGGGAAGGGAACCTTGTTTGCATCCTTGCACCAAAACATCACCTACAGTATGTTTATAACCATTAAGAATAATCTGAACCAGTTGCTTCAGTTTGTAAACAGTAAACGTTACCACAAAAACGAAACGAAAACTCTGATCAAAAGTATAAAGAAATTGGAAAAATTACAAACACATAAAAAAAAAAATAGGACAGCCACAGCCTTTAAAAAAAGTTGCGGATAAAATGATACTGTTTAATTTAAAAAAAAAAGAAACCCAAAACAAAAAAAAACCCCAAACATAAAGAGCACAGAATATACTGGACAAACAAAACTATATAAATTATTGTGACCAAATGTGACACTGGTAGTTTACGAAGTGGATATGTACAGTCAAATAAACAGTGTTTACCCTTCTGTTCTAATAGTGTTAAAATGAAAAATCTATTGCCATTTTACTATACATTGCATTGATTGAATCTTTAAAAGTCAGGAAAAGTTACCGAAAAAAGCACATCCACTGATTGTACAGATTCTTGGCCTGCTTCTCCTTTCCAGGTTCATCTTGAGTCCTTGACTCATTTGCAACAACGCACGGCCTCTGGTCCTCGGCTCAGTGAAAGGCAAACGCAGCCCTCATCTGGGATTTCAGTGAGCTCAGGACTGGGCCAGCATTTCCATGGCTCCCTTTGAACATCTGCTCTTAACCATATACAAGGTCCTTTCATAAAACACATACGCAAAATCCAATGATTTTTTTCTTTCTTTTGTTTTTTTTTTTGTTGTTTTTTTTTTTTTGTTTCTTTTTTTGCAGGGGCAGGGACAGAGGGCGAGGGGGCTGATGTGGGACCCAGAACTAAAGAAGCAGTCCTGTCTCCGAACTCTGAAGCGCTCCGCTGGGCGCGGTATGACTGTGTCCTGCTTGACAAAAATACAGATTGTGAAATCTGCAAGACATCGTCGCAGGGGGAGGAATGTCGCTAACAACTTTTCTCCTCAGACTGTTTTTTTGTGAGCGAGGGAGTTTACAGTTTTGTGCTGGGATGTACAGAGGACAGCTGGGAAGGTGGGAACGCGGCTTGAGGGTTTATAGCAGCTAGAGGATAAATGCTGTTATGCAAAAGGTCACCGTAGGAACTTCCTACAGGTGTTGCTGCAGCTAAGTGTCTGTACAGTTGCTGAGAGTTTGCAGGGGATGTGAGGAATTGTCTCTGCACCATGAAGGAGTGAAGAGCCAAAGGCTGCATTAGTGGGGAGAGCACAGTCTGATTTTTCAAGTACTGCAGGGGATGAGAATACCCGGGTGGGAGGCGATTGTTCAACCCTGTGCACAGGCTTCCCGGATACAAGCCTGGGAAGATGGGGGCCGAAAGCGGAAATTTGTGGCTTTCCAGCATGCTGCCAGAATGGAGACCATGCACCGGCTTGCTGCCTTCCCCTTCTGGGTCGGGAACCTTGTCTTTCACTGGAGTCTCCTTTGGTAAGTGCAGAGGAGAGACAGCTCGGATTTTTTTTTCTGAAATGACTTTGTCCAAATCTTCCAGGCTCCTCTTCAAAGGCCGAGCGGTCCCCACGTTTTGAGGGCTTGTTCTGCGGCTGATGATAGGATGCACCATGCCCTCCATCTTCCTCAGATTCTCCAGCCTCTGGGTGTGCTGCTTCCCAGATCTATGGAGCAACTCGCTGTGTTTTTTCGGGGCAGTCATGGCCATGGGTGACACACGGCAAGCTTTGGGGTTACAGTCTAGGCTCACTGCCTGGCTGCTCGCTGCCTGGAACGGGGAGATACCTTTGCCTTCTTGCTGGGCCATGGATGAATGAGGGTGCCTGGAGCCTGGAGCTTTTGCAGTCTGTTTGTGTATGCTCTTTGGAAGACTCAAATCTGTTGGCTGATCATCTGAAGAGGCCTCCACTGCTGCCTTTTTTTCTTGCTGATGCAAAGATGGGCGATAATTTAAATTTAGTTTTTCTTGGTGTTTGTGTTGAGTAAAAGTAGAAATATTTTCAGACTCTCTGAACATGTCCCGGGGGAGGTACTTTGATGTCTGTTCATTATTAAGGTGGTGTTCTGTGTGCCTATAAAGGCTGTGCAGATGAGGTGATGAATAAAAATCTGCCAAGAAAGTGGGCACATGGGAGTGCTGCAGTGCCCTTTTCTCACTCATTTTATCTTTGCAGTCCTGGATATCTGTCTTCGGTACGTACGACTCGGCAAGAGAACTGAGGTGATGTTTTGAAAAATCACAGCGCTGAGGATCCGGTTTACATAGCAAGTCATGTTTAAAAACATCATTAATTGATTTCCTGTCTTCCTTGGTTTTAAAACTCTGTACGTGTTGTATGACTGAGGGCCTATTAATTGCTACAGGATCAGAATTAGGGGCATGGGGACCTTGCGATATGCTTGAGGACAGTTCGTCTCTGCTGTTCAGCTTCTTTTTGCTGATCAAAGGGGGAGGAGAACCGTAAGGATAGCTACATGACAGGGCTGCACCACTGACCTGTGACAGCAGCTTCTTCTTTGCCAGGGGTGACATGATGCCTGGATTACCCTTTGAGTAGAGCAGTGGTGTGTAACCAAAAGTGGAGTCATCGTTCATGGACCCGTGCAGCTCCTTTTCCTTAAACATGTCGAAGTTCTGGACTACCAGTACTTTGGGCGTTTGCTTTAGTGCGTTGTGGATATCTTCGTTTCCCAGCTGGTCCACTTTCACTGTGCAGTTTGCGATGTAATCGGCCATCTCCGGCAATTTGTCATCTTCCATGTCGCTCTGAGTAGGTAGTGGGACTGGAAAAGCCGTGAAGGGCATTTCTGGGGGTTCGCTTTCTAAACTCTCAGTAAAACCTTTCTGGAGTTTTTGTTCAGGCTTTGTGTCTTCTAGGACATCTGCTGGGGGTTGTAATCGTTTCGTGATGGTGGCATCCAGCACTATGTCTTCTTCTGGGGGCATGGATATACTTGAAAAAGAGGACGAGTGCTGAACCTCCTCCTTGGCCTTCTCACTGTTCGTGCTGTTTTCTGTCAAGTCTGTCTTTTCCAGAGGCAGTGGCCGAGTTGCCTCTGGTAAAAGAGATGGAGGGCCTTGCACGGGTTGTTTTATATCTCCCACTGCAGGATGTTCAGGGAAATTTTTCTGGTCTGCTGATTCTTGATCCTTCTCTTGTTCTGATGAAACCTAATAAAATGATTCAACAGACAGTAATAAGAATGTGGTGCGTTTTGGCAGACTGTTCATAAGGATCACACACGGTACACCGCTGGCTACTTTTAGAGAAGTACTTGTAAATCACCTTGCTGGAAATTGAAGGCTTCAACACCATGCATCAGACCCAAACAAAGAAATGTATCTCCTTGACATATTAAGAAACACACCACCCCTGCCAGGGTCACAACAAGACATTTCAAAATAGCAGATGTTTGTAACTTGACAAGAGGCACCAGTGGCTTGACCACATAACTAAACACTGAGGTTACACTCTTTTAAAATTAATTAGGCAAACGCAGGTGACCAGATTTCATAACACAAATGATAAGGCTACAAAAATTTCTCCAGCGAGCCAGCTTCACCTACAGAAACGGCACAATGATTCCCATGTTTTTTCTTACATAAAGTCTCTCCAGCATAGCTATCTTAAAATTCAGTGATCACAGAGGAGATCATTCACACCCAGTTCTGCATTAAAGTGTGAAAATGATAGAAATGGCATACTAGGAATCCCTATTGTAGGCAGCAAATCACTGCCACGGCTTAACTAGGACACACATTTTTTTATTAACGGATTAAAATGAAGTTGTCAACATTCAGTAAGTGTGTGTGCCTGCTATTACAAACATAGCTTTTATACGTTACCGTCAATGGGACTGCAGCTCTTTCTGCTCCCCCATTAATAAAGCTTGTGTGCACAATTCACACTATTCATCCCATTATGTAGCTGGCTGAACTGTGACCCACAGAGGTCACCAGAGCGTCCCATCTGCGATCCAGCTGACTGACAGCCCTTTTCAAAACTGCTGTCACTCTCCTCTGACATGTCGTGGTAGAAGACAGTCATAAAACAGCAGCATTGTGTGAGCCCTTTATTATTATTGTTTTCTTTCTTTCTTCATTGTAAAGATAAGACGCATCCAGAAAGTTATTATCTAAATGCTGCCTTATGGTCTGTCATAGGAGCGGGAGATCGGAGAAGGTCCTAATGAATCTAACCCTCTCCGAGATTTATTTCTTCACGGCTGCCTTTAAATATTCTGTCTGTTTGGTTGCCCTATTAGTTACAGTGTCTGTTAGTCATCCTAACTTCTTTTTAAACTCATAGCTGCCTTTTGCAGCCAAATACCATCATTAGGTCCTTTACAAAGTACCATCACCGGTCTCTTGAGCTTATAAAATTACAGGAAAATACCAGACAGATGAGCAAAGCAAGGCAGAGAAAAAAAAAGAGAAATTGTATTTAATAACTGTACATTCTGTTCTTTGTTTCTGTTAACCAACATTTTGATTGAAGTTTCAGCTATTGTGAGGAAATGTGCAGTCTAAGGCTAATAGCATTTTGTCTGGTATCTTGTTACATTGACAATGTCATTGTGATGGCAGGAAAACAGTGAAGAGCAGAAAAGCAAATGCAACCCTAATAAATTAAAGTTATATCTCTCCCGAAATACTTCTCATGGCGTACGAGTTGAACACAGGGAGAGGACTGCACATTTGTAACCTGAATACGCTTTTACAACTCACAGCTACAGCCAGCTTCGAGGCCATATGCAGAAATGGTTTAAGTGATGGCTTTGTTGGGGCCAGGCCTACACATCTACACACATGGCTATGGAGGCTCCCGGTGACCAACACGCTACCTCTGCTGTGCCTGGATGGAGACTGTGCCCAAATGTGGACCCTGGCTTGGCACTCCGCTGCTGGGGGATGGCTGGAGTGAGAATGATGTGCAACTTTCCGCCTGGCTCCAGCAGACTTGGATTTTGCTCCACCCAAAAGAGATGGACATCTCCTTTCTGCTGGCCCCGTAAGGGCTGCATCCTGTGCACAGAACCCTTCCTATGGCAGAGGACAGATGAGCTCTGCAGCTTTGCATCTACCCAGGGTGGAAGCACCTAAACCCGCAGGCCCCTTTGCTGCTTGGGCTTTGTGTGACCACCAACCCATATGGTGACCTGCACGAAGGCTGAGGTCCTTAACCGCCCAGCCTGACTAAACAGGGGCAGGACACGTCTTCCATCCCAGTCAGTGAGGAGACATTAATTCTGCTATAAAAGGCACCATTTTACAATGGGAAACTGCAGTAATTGTACATTTTTATTGTCTCGTCTAGGCTCCCTACATTTCCGATAAGCACAGCTTAAGAACTCTTCCTGCAAACCACACAAAAATAACTGCAGTTTAAGCAGCAGGAAGTTTGAGATAGGGAACAACAAAAGCAAGGAAATTCAAAGTTAAGGCTGACGCTCTGTTGCTGACTTCTTAATACTGTGCTTTAGCAGTGGCAGTATGGATAGTGTGCAATGTATCTTGCAGATCCAAGACCCCTCAATAAATAATCAGACATGAAGGAATGACAGGAGAAGGGAGCACAAGCTTTCACTTCGTATCTCCTTGCTTAGGGCAATTTGAGTTGCAACCTTCCAGTGAGTGAAGCAGGTTTGTGCGCACTCTCTGCTCCATGTAATTTTCATTAGAAGTGGTGGGGTATTCCCCCAGCAGGGTTCCCTGCTTTAAAATCACCGTGTGAAGGAAAACAAATCCCCTGCCCTCTCTGCGGAGTGCTCTTACATTAGATACCAAGGGTACTGTTGATCAAGGCAACTTCAAACACAAATTTGGACAGGAGATGAAATTCTCCTTGTAAGCACAACTCAGAGAGGTAGTAGGACATGAAAATCAACATCTTCTGTTCTGAAAACTGGGTACACAGAATCACAGAGACATCCATGTTTACTGGTCCCGCATTGTTTTTTTTAAACAATGGAGAGGAGGATTTTCAGTAGCTGCCTCAATACCAATTTCCAAACAGGTTTAGAAACAGGACTCATGTACCTGCCAGACGCCAATTAAGTCTAGGGAGCAGCCATAGTCTGCCGGGCACGTCGTGTGTTTCGACATTCTTTAAATACTTACTTTCACTGCAATGCCTTGAAGGCTGCTGTGATCTGGCAGACTGAGACAGGAAAAGCAGTGTCTTGTGTAGGGCTTGTGTGTGAGGAGCTGCACTGCCTCGTTCACACGGGGTGCAAGCAGGGCACAGCGGAGAGGGCAGGATGTGCAAAATAAAGTCCTTAAGTAAAACAAGAGCAAACCCCCCATTGATTTTATATCACTTAATAACATCTGAAACTTCCTCTTATTTGCAGACAAATATGATTTCTACCGATCTATCTTACCCCGGGCTGTGAACATAAAATCTGTTCCATGAGCACTGTCCTATGATTGCAGATAACGCAGCTCTACATGGAAACTGGAGCCTGCCCATGTGAAACAGGTGACAGAACAGGAACCTATCTCAGCTGAAAACCATCTGTGCCATGTGAGAGGGAAGTCGGTCTCAGTTAGGGCTTGGACGGCATTTCCCTCAAAATCTGACCTTTCAATCGAATAAGAAATTTAGTATAACATCATAAAAATCTGGGGGAGTGATGTGTTTTTTTGACAGACATGCATACATCTGTGAGCATGGAAGGGCTGATCCAAAGGTTACCATTATAAAAATCAGCTGTGTCCAACAGTTACCACAATATTATGAACAGCATTAGAGGTTCCCGCACCCTATACTTAGATTAGGAAATAACTGTGGTAGTTGTGTGGTTTCCTTTGGCAGCTGCCGATCTTTTAGTGGTGACCACTGCATAATACAATGAGCAGAAACAGTACTTGCTACATCCAGAGCTTGGTTTTCTGCCATCACTGCTATGCAACATGGAGCTCACTGGTTGCTGTTTGTAGCCCAGCAAAATCCCAACACAAACACTACCACATCAACTGAATTTCCGTTGCTGAGCACACTCGAAGGCCAACTGGTTGGGATTCTCCAATTTAAATCACGTATTTTATCACTGGATTTCACGTGATTAAAGCTGTACATTTTAATTGAAAAGTTGAAAAGCAGAAAAGCAACTAACCTCAGATGCATCTTGGGGTTTCTGTGCATTATCTTTTTCCTTCTTGCTCTTTTGGTTTTCATTTTTGATGCGTTTTGTTCCAGACACTTTTGTTTTCACTTCACCCTCCTGGGAACTGTTATCCTGTTTTCGAGGTTTCACTGGAGGCAGTGGCTTATCTTCCTCTCCTTTAATAAATCTTTCATACGGCAGGATTAATCTAGGGGATTAAGGAACAAATAATTGATCAGATTTTGCCATTCTAGCAAAGAACAAAATGTATCTACTACAAGCAGTTAACTTAAGAAATCCACTTTCTTCCATGCCATAAAAGCAACAGTTTAAACTCTACATCTACAAATCCAAGTACGATAAGGCAATTTATTTGGCAAGATTATTATGTGGCGTAAATTCAGTGGAGTTGGAGTGGATCACTTGTCAGTAACGCTGCAGTGGTTTGTGTGGCTACACCAATTTGTAGCAGATGAGGATTCGAACCACTACATTTTAGACTGATTAAAAAAAAAAATTCCACCATTTATTTTTATTTTCCCTCTCTACTCTTAAATCACGCAGCAAACCCCAAGAAAACACTGACAAAGCCACAGCCAACTTGACAACAGCTACAGTTTCTAGGCTGGTTGTTCCCCTGCATGCAAGGGCGAGTGTGAGGATCTCTGCAGAAGATGAGAGTGTAGGCCTGCAGGAAACCAGTGGTGGTGGGCACAGCACCCAACACACGGCTATCGCCACCAGCCCACCCTCGCAATGCGCCCATGCAGTGACAGTCACCACACTCCCTGCCTTCACCAGGGAGTCTTTAAGAGAGAAGAAAGAGGGAAGGAATTTTTCACTGCAGAACTGTCCTCCACAAAGTGCACAAAATCACTTTAAAAAGCAAGGAAGAAACAAACAAAAAAATACCCTTCCCCTGAAAGCATCAAACACACTGAGTTTTAATCTATCTGCTTTCCCTTTACAGTTCTTGATCTGAAAGGAAAAATAACCGATATAATTAAAAGGGATGGATTGCATTACAATCTCAGTTTCAACTTCAGTGATTAAAGTTTTTATAATGCATTTGGTATGATTAATGACTCACTGTGGGATTAATACAAGTCTCAGACTTTAAAAATATGAACTTTAATACAGCAAACATAATTTGTTTTTTAAAAAAAAAAAGATGAGTTGACTCTATGAAGAAAATGTACTTTGCTTATAAACAACATAAATCTGTTCAAATACCAGGAATCCTTAATTATCTTTAATCTAAGACTCCAAGGCAGAAACCTCTTTGGTTCAGATATTCGTTTGTTATCCTAGAATCAGCTTCTAAGCATGCAATTTTGATTTACATACTTAGATGTTCAAACACAGTTTGGGCTTAAGAGAGCAGAAATTAGATTGCTCGTGATCATAATATTTTACATTTTAATAAAATACAACATAAATTATGTTAAAATATAAACCTAATTTATGCTATATTAGAAACAAAATTCATTAACTGAGCATGCTCTGACATGGTATGTGCAAAGAGGCGTGAATAATACTTTCTAACCCTGAATTTGGCAGGGCTCCAGTAATGAAGCTAAGCAAAGCCCACAGGGAATATTCATCTTCAGATCCCATTACAAACTGAGTTTAAACATGTTACAGCTGCTAAAACTGGAAACTGCTCCCTCTATGCAAACTTAGCAAAATAATATGTAGCTGCCAAATACCTGCTTCCCACTGTAATATTACAGTTAATGTTTATATAATAAAAAGCATAACTAAGCAGAAAAAGAGAAAAATAATCTTGTTCGTACTTGAGACTGCTACATTTTATTTGCAAAGTGTTAATATTGGTGAAAACATCGATCTCCTCCCCGTGCAGCACAAAGCACTTTGGACTTCACTAGAGGCAAGGTTGGGTTTCACAGAGGGCAACGTCGAGGCCACTCCGCCATGTGTTGAATATTTAAAATCACTTTTAATAAAAACACATTTTATTACAATAATTGTTAGCACTGCAAGGGGAGTGTTTGACTTTGTTTTGTTTCCATGGGAACGCGTCGCCCATTAAAGATCTACATATTCCATCCGTAAAGGTTTCAGACGCTGCCCCACGGGAGAGGGAGACGCTCCTGGCCCACTCGTGAGCCCTTCCGTGGAAGATGCCGCACGATTAACCCTGCCGCTACGGCTGGGGTGGGAGCAAGACCCGGACCGACACAATTAATCACCGCTCGCGTGCCCTCCACCGAGCCTTGTAGGGTAACGCGGGACTCAAACTCCTCCTCCTCCCGCTGCACCTCACCAGAACTCATTAGCTTTGGCGCTAATTAGTAACCATGGCTTAAATTTCCTTTTCTGATCTTAAGGGTTCACGTGGGAGTACAAGGTTTTCATTTTAGTTATTTTTCACTGAGCTCAGCAGTTGGCAGACCGACAGCAGTAAAAATACATTTCACATAGCCGGTCAAAGGCCTGGAGCCAGCGGCAGGAAATCTGGAATTAAATGTTTCGTGTATCGGGGAGGCGGCATGACTAAGGTAAAACTGAATCAAAACACAAGGATGGCTTGTTCTAGGATTTTCCCCTCCTCATTTGAAACAAAACCCGTCAGGCCGCTGGTCCCCACCGCCACCGAAGTGGGTTCTGAGGGGCAGCTGGAGAGGAGCCGTCGGGAACGCGGGCTGCGAGACCCTGGGGAGCAGCACCGAGTCGAGCAACGCCAACAATTGCCGCTTCACGTAGAGATTTCCGTCGGTTGCAATTTTCACTGAATGTTTTTTCAGTTATCCTGTCATGGTACAACACAATTACCCACAGGATATGATCTTATCATTTGATTATTAGAAGTTTTTATAGCGCAGGAGTAATAAAGCTAATACAGCTCTCGGAACATGTAAGCAGCCGGCTCACATGCCATAAAAGCAGCTGGCTTAGCCAATTTAAGGTCAATATTGCCCAACACAGGAAGAATGCAATCTGCTGTTGGCCAAATAGTTTAGCAGAATGTGACATGTCTGAAACCAACAGAAGATATTTTTTTTTTGGTCAAATATTTGCAGCTCAGGTAAGATTTAATCAATCTTTGCGCAAGAAGAGGTAAAGATAGTGTCCAAAAAAGCAGAGCCTGATACCTCAAATGTATTGCACTTTGGAAACAGCCACCACCTTTGCAGTCGCTTTGAACTGTGGCTGTATTTCCCGGCAGGGGGGGAAGTATCAAAGTATTCGTAAAAAAGGAAAAGAGGGGGAATATTTTGTGGTCTGAAGAATATTTACTTGTAAAGCCTGTGAGGAGACCAAATAAAAGGGCCTTTACCATGATCAAGATTCCCATATTAAGATTAATAAAATGTATTATTTATAAGTCAATTAACATAAATAGAATTTGTAAGCACTAGTGTATTAAAAAATCTTTCCACAGGCAGCAGATTTTTAGCAGCATGAGGCATTTTTTTTTTCTTTCCTGGAATAATACAAGAATAACATTTTCCAGCCAAGAGCAGAAACAGTAGGGGAGTCTTTGCTATCACAGGGCTTCTTATTAAATTCAGTCACTGTGAAAAGCCAGTCTTTTTCTTTTTTTTTTTTTTTAAATAAAGACAACTTAAAATCAATACAAGTTAGATTAACAAATCAGTACCATACTAATCCTGATTTATTACAATCGGCAATATTAAGTTTAATCACGTCTAAACTGCTACTCAAAAAAAGATTTTGCTTTACTAAGTCCTGAATTAAATAATGGTGCAGAGTGTACTGAGTTTTTAGATCTGCATCATCTGATACTATGAAAAATTCAATGTACTTCTCTGCAGCAGATGTCAGAGGTCAGCAAATCTATTACAGTAATGTAAGTAATCTGGCTTTCTGCCAACCTTTTTTTAAAAAACACTGAAGCAGATAATTTTATATTTACAAATTCTAAAATCCTCCAGGGACTGAATCTCTTTCCCAACAAAAAGCAGAAACTTCACATTAGAGAAATGTATTTCACAGTATATCAAACATGTCTTCGTCATTAGCATTTCATAAAAAGAAAAAAAAAAAGCCCTTAATCTTTATTAGTCAACGCTTTTTTCCCAGCTACAGAACTAACAATACAAGACCTCATCTGAGCCAGTAACCACTACATTTTCATGTATTGATTATGTGGAATGAATGACTTTTTTGGCCCGACTCTGCTTCACAGGACACATGAGAGCACATCTATTTATAGACATGATAAAAAAGTAGTTACAATAATGCAAAGGATCTGACCAGCCCAGAAAGAGGAAGGAAATTAAATGTTAAGGCTGCCAGTTTCCTCTTTAATTCTCCCCACTGTGTATGGATATGACAGGGCTCTCAGGCCAGGGAGGAACCATATGCCCAGGACACACACGGTAAAGGAGGGAAGGAGGCAGTTCAGCACAACCCCTACATTAATTTTTATATGCTTATTTCAGTGTTTATTTTTGTTTTCTTTCTGGCAGAATAAAATATTCCAGCAGGTCTCCCATTGACATCATCTTGTTTTCTCAAGGGCTCCAAGCCCAAAACAGAACAGCGCACAACAGAGCCTCTCAGCCACAAGAATAATTTTGGAAGGACTTAAAGTGACTTCATCAATGACACAGACAGTGAGATCGAGTGCACCCTCAGCAAGTTTGCAGACAACACCAAGCCGCGTGGTGCGGTTGACACACCTGAGGGG
The DNA here is from genome assembly GCF_017976375.1 of Cuculus canorus. Taxonomy (NCBI): domain Eukaryota; kingdom Metazoa; phylum Chordata; class Aves; order Cuculiformes; family Cuculidae; genus Cuculus; species Cuculus canorus. The sequence goes on from NC_071407.1 coordinate 9,473,776, forward strand.
TGGGATGCTATCCAGAAGCACCTGGACAAACCTGGGAAGGGGGCCTACGTGACCATCATGAAGTGCAACAAGACCAAGTGCAGAGTCCTGCACCGGAGCTGAGGCAAACCCTGGTATCAACACAGGATGGAGATGAAGGGATTGAGAGCAGCCCTGTCAAGAAGAACTTAGAGGTACTGCACAAGAGCCAACAATGTGCGCTCACAGCCCAGAAGGCCTACCATATCCTGGGCTGCATCAAAAGAAGCACGGCCAGCAGGTCGAGGGAGGTGGTTCTGCTACTCCGCTCCACTCTCTTGAGACCCCACCTGGAGTCCTGTGTCCAGCTCTGGAACCCTCACCACAAGAAAGACACAGACTTGTTGGAGTGGGTCCAGAGGGAGGCCACAAAAATGATCAGAGGGCTGGAACACGTCTCCTATGAAGACAGGCTGGGAGAGCTGGGGTTGTTCAGCCTGAAGTCTCTGAGAAGATCTTACTGTGGCCTTTCAGTACTTAAAGAGGGCTTACAAGAAAGTTAGGGAAAAACCTTTTAGCAGGGCCTGTTGTGATAGGACAAGGGACAATGGTTTTAAAATAAAAGAGGGTAGAGTTAGACTATATAAGGAAGAAATTTTTTATGATGAGGATGGTGAAACAGTGGAACAGGCTGCTTAAAGAGAGGTGGTAGAGGCCCCGTCTCTGGAGCAGTCAAGGTCAGGTTGGATGGGGCTTTGAGCTGACTCAGTTGAAGGTGTCCTTGCTTACTGAAGGGAGGTTGGACTAGATGATCTCTAAAGGTCCCTTCCAACCAAAATGACTCTGATGCTATGATTCTGAAATACTGAAGCCCATTCCTTGAGAGATGCTGTCCCGTTCCCATACTTGGCCAGGAGGTTAAGGAGGTTGATAGCAACGAGAGTGGAAAAAGATTTAAATCTGCTCCACTAAATGAATACAGCAACTGGTTAACCTGTGGAACTCCCTGACGATAGATATCTTGGGGCCAACGGATTACTGCGATTACGCAAGGATTAGATACTAATGTAAATCATGAGAACATTAAGCTCTTAGAGTTTCAAAAACACTGAAAAGGGACAGGCAATAAATCTCTTTACTGGCAGGAGTTTGGAAAACACTTTCCTCCTGGGCACACTATGCCACAGTGGCGCTTCCTCCTTCCTCTAAAGGTACTGCTGGAACTGGGAAATGAGACAGCCGTTGTGCTTGGTTCACTAGGTCCCCACAGCAGCCAGGCAGAGCTGCCCCCACCCCCTGCCTTGCAGCCAGAAGTTCTGAGTAGGGCCGGGATGAGTGGCTGCTGAGCTGGGGCAGATCGGGGCAGCTCCAGCGAAAGCCCCCGTAGTGCAAAGGGCCCTCTTATCGATAACCTGAGTGAGAGAAACACGATTCTTGTTCCCTAGAAACTCAGTGACAAAACATTCAGGTTTTTTTTGGCTTGTGCTCTGACACCAGGAAAAGTTTTTTTTATCCTGATGCTCTTCAAGAGGGATAAATCTTGGAGCAATGCTGTCAGTGTAAGGATGGAAAAAAAGCCACCTTCAACAGCAATCTGCTGGTGGGGATGGTCAGGAGCAGGAGGCAGCTCTCCTGGGAACCAATGACAAATTCTCAGCAGAGAAGAGGGGAGAAGAATAACCCAAAACTTAGGTCTCAGCCTGTTTCCTGAAATGGGAATACAAAATACATTGAGGAAATCAAGCAGTGTGTTCCTCAAGCCTGACTTCCCTGGACCACATTGTACCATCCAGGGGTTACGAGAAGCAAGCCTTACATGCTTTTGTTCAGAACACAATAGCAATAGGTTTATTTGCATTTGTCTGAAGTACAAAACTGGCATGTATTTTATCAGCCAAGGCAAACTATGTCTGAGTTCAGTTTTCTTCCCAAAGAACCTTCCTTCCTTAAAGAAATGGCTCTTTCATCCTTTCATCAACAACTTTCCTCACAGCCCACTGGGAGTGCTGGTGGGTAAATTAGAACGGCTCGCTGCTGAAAGGTGGGAACGGCACTGCCGTTAAGAGAATTCAAAGACACTTTGTTTAAGTAAGCTGGAAATTAGTGACATTACAAACACAGCTGTTGATTTAGCTGCATGGTCAGATGAGGTAAGTTCAAGCACTCAATCCTGTGGATCAGCAGGGGGAGATGAACAACCCCAGACCTTTGCCTTTGGTGCAGATTAACTGCACGGAAAAGATTCAAAGGAAGGGTGATGGGGACAGTGCAGCTCCCCCACGTCACTAACAAAATTGCTACATGCCTCCGTTTTGGCCAGAGTCATCACTTCTGCATCTAAAAGCAGATATGCATTTTGTTTGGTAGGTCCATATATTCCCTACAATGCTTGGTCCCTATGCTCAGGACAACATTACAGATGCCCTTTTGCACGGCCTATGCAGTCTCCTGGAGGAACTCCAAAATCCTATTGATCATCCCCGGGACCTCTGAGCCTCATCTCCATTGCACAAAGTTGAACAAACTAGGGGGAATACCTACCGTGTTAGCAAAGTCCTGCAATAAAGTACAAGGTGAGGACTCCCAGCAGACCTGGGGAATCTAAGAGGAAAGATCTCTCCATCCCTTGCACCACTCCTGCAAAGGAGAATGACATATCTCCCACTGTGTGGCACCCTCCTCGGACAACTCAGCTCCCAGCAGGAAATGGTGCTTGTACCCTTGTGTAGAGTCTGTCCCTACTTCTGCAAGTCAAGAAATGAGGATACCATGTGAGCTGTTGACCAACTACGAGCACTCAACTCAGTTGCTGGGAGTGCCAGGACCCCAAGAGCACTGGGCACACGGCACAGCCTCAGCACCCAGTAAGCATTAGCGCACATGTGTACAGCAGGTATGCCTAGGAAGCTCCCCTCTGTTTGGGTGACAACCCCCCCCGGGAACGCTGGGTAGCACATCACATCCCCCAATTCTGCTGGGACAAACTCCCGAGTGCAAAGAAGGATGCAGCTGGGGAAACAAATCCCTGCAAGGAGAGAGTTCATCTGTTTCCAGGCACTGGAAGGCAGTGCCTGACTGTCTCACACTCTTGCACCCAGGGACACCCGCTGGCCTCGGCGCCGGCCACTAACTCTCGAAGGCTGAAAACCCAGAAATTTTGAAAAAACTCTGCATCCTCAGATGTTTTGAACGGACAGCTAAGGATCTGTTTTAATGGTAAACAATTACATTCCTCTGTCATCTGATACTTTTTAAATTTTGGGGAGGGGGGAAGCTTTCTGAATTTTCAATAGTTCCTTTGTTAAAGCATCTGTTACTCACATAATTGAAACGATGTTTGTTCAGTGGTATGCTTGAGAGTACAGTTATTTAATCTTAATGATAAAGCCCCGAGGGCAGAAAATCATAAGTAGAAACCTCTTGTTATTTATCAAAACGAAAAAAAACCAACCAAAAAACCCAGGAAAAGAAAGAGAGAACTGAGACACCTCATCTATCTTCAGGCTTAAATTTGTGCTTGATGGAAAACTATTGAGACAATTTGCAACTTGTGAAGTTTTCTGGGAGTCTAAGACTAGCTGAAGTGGGAGGGGGCAGGAGAGTGGGGTGAAGACAAAAATAAAATAACCAAGTTAGTATAACAAGAAAGAACTGCTGTCTGGCAAGTTTTTTTGGGTCAAACAAAGAGCTAGCTGTAGTTTACAGCATGACATAACATTTGATTAATTTTTGCCTGAGGATGTTTTCGCACTTAACAGTGTAAATCAAAATCGTCTATTAATTACAATGTGTATTAAAAGATAACAATAAGCATTTTCATGTAGATGCTATACTGGCCTCCTGTTTTTTGTTCCTTCTAAAAGACTGGCTTCTATTTCCTACAAAACTCCACTGAAATGCGTACAGGTTACCAAAGTTATCCAAACGCTGTAAGAAAACCAAACAGCATTTGCATGGAATGCAGGGCTCTCTTGCATATTGAATTACTGCAGAGTATCCTTAGGGTAGAGAGATTTTACGGCTGTTCAAGGGAAACCATGTAAGGGACTTATTTTGACCTGCTTTTGTTGCTGATAATATAACATTCATGCAAGGAATTTAGACAGAAAAATGGCTGAATGGGCTCTGAACTGTACAAGACATCTCCTGGGGTTTAGTCCCCTGGTAAGGGACAGATATGCAGGGTGCTCTGTAGGTGCCCAGGGGGCACTCTCACAGCCAGAATAAAACCCTCTGCAGGTCTGTGTCCAAAGCACAGGCACAGCCACCTTTCTGGATTCTGGAGAACCACAGTCAGCTCAGGGATCTATCTCACATACCTGCTCTTCACCAAGTCCCAGGTTGTTGTGGCTCTACATAACACTCTCCAGCTGCCTAAATTTGATGAGAGCATGAAACCCTTTCGAGCTGGGTTTGACTAGGACAGCCTGGTTTTCAAGGTACTAGTGACTCGCGAGGGGCAGGATATGAGACACACTGCTGAAGAGCAGGACATGGCCTGCGGGATGCATCCCTGTTGGAGACCCAAGGGAATGAGCCTCCTGGCAGCAAAGAGGCCAGGAGGGCTGCTGCTCTATGGAACCATCCAGTGGCCTGTCATGACACCTTCAAACACTGACACGCCTGTCCACCAAAGCAGCCGAGAAGTGCTACCTCATGCCATTGCACACCACAAATCCCCGGCCCATGCATGTTTGTGCATAGCTCATGCACAAAGCTTGCTTTGGAGGAAACCAAGATGAATCACAGCCAGACTTGGAGCTAGAAAAAGGCCCCAACAGGCAACTGCTCGTGTTTTTGTTTTGTTCAATGCATTTTATTAGGAACTTTATATACCTTGCAAAATAGCACGCTGGGTTTCTTTGATTCTGTTTTTTTTTTAGGGGTGGTGGTGGTGGGGAGTATTGAAGAAAAATCCCTAACAACAACGTCATCAGCACTGCAGAAACACAGCCTATCATTCACGCTGGAAAATTAAAGCTGTTGATCACGTGTTTTGCATAAAAGCGAAAGAAACCTCAAACCCTGCATGTGAAAACCACATCTGCATTATTAGGGGAAGGCAACATGGAGGAGAGTGCTTCGCAGAAAAATAGCCGTTTCTGAGTGTTTCTTGATAAGAGAGAGATGTAGAGTACTGACAAGAGGCTGTGAGAGTTTCACAGGAAAGGTGCAGGCTGAATCAGCTAATATCAACCACACACGCCTCCAGCTTTCTGTGATCATGCGAGGTAAGTGCATTAAAGAAGCACAAATGAAGAAAGTTAACGACCAAAACAACAACAACTTATGAGCTCTGTACAGTCCGAGTTGTGCACAGAGCAACAGCCCCACGATGGGAAAACATTAATGCTTTTTATATTGGTAATCATCTGTAACATGAGCAATTAAATACAGTACTAATGGACTATAGCCAAGAGCCTGGTACTAATATTAAAAACTGACAGAGATGAATAGGTTTGGAAGGAAAACTAGGCTGACAAAGACATTTTTATGAAGTGCTTGGGCCTATTCGGAATAACCCAATCAGAGGCAGGTTCAGACCAGCCATGCCTACAGTGACAATAACGCATTCATTGGCATTATACGATGCCTGCTATGCTTTAAATAAAAACACCCATTGCTCCTACTCAGCAACCTGCATTTTCATTATTATACTCATTAATAAAACAAAAGTTGTCTAATATACAAATAACACTTACTGAAACACTGGCAGCCTCGCCTTGTTTTAAAATGAAACCAGTTACTGGAAACACAAACCGTACTACATGAAAAATGAATCAGTTGTAATGCACACAAAATCTTTCCCTTTTACCAGGGAAACAAAGCAAATATCGCACCGACCAAAGCACTCTCTGCCTACTTATAGCACAGCAGCAGCAAACACCACAAGCCCTGCTCCAAACAGGGGGACACAAAGAAGGGAGCATAGCATTCCCCAAAGCCCTTAAATATGGCTTTGTTCCAGCTTTTGCCATCCTTGGTACCAAGGGTCTGCAGCAACATGCTGGCTTTTTAAAGGTTCGAAGCACCTCTGAGAAAAGCAATGCTTCTTCATGGGATTTGCTAGACGGAGAGGCAATTCCGCTCTCCTCATTTCTTGATGGCTTTTTGTTTTGTTTAGTTTTGGATTTTTTTTCCCCCCAGCCTTTGAAGTTGTATGCGAAACTCCATCTTGCAGAAGGGAACTTGGAGAGGGCAGGAAGGTGGGATGCAGTACCTGAATGGGACTCATGTGCCATTCCATCCTAATGTCAGGATGCCACTGAAAGGCTGCTGCCACCTAAGCAGCCTTGATATGTTAAGGCCTGTGCAAACAGCTAATAGCTTCTCTGTCAGCTTGGAAGAAAGCTAGTTAACACAACATGGATGCCCTTGCGATCTACTTGTAGAGATGAATGGCAAGGCTAAGTCAAACAGCAACAGGATCAGTGAAGTAAGGGAACTGCCTGTTCTGCCTCCAGTAAGCAAGGAAAGGCCACTGGGATTCAGAAAGGAAAAATTATGAGGTTTATTCAGCATTTACTTCCCAGCTTAATTCAATTTCCAGTTTAGCTTTACAGCTCACCTTCAAGTTAGAAAATGTATGTGTCTCCTGAATTCTGAATGTGTATTCCTGCTCTGCAGTTCTAGTTTTAGATTAAATGTCATCTGAGCACTTTGGCTATAAATGAGCATTACATTTACAGCTGCTGTAGTTAGAATTACCAGCTGAAACAAACCATGACAATTTCATTTACTTTTTCCCCAAGTCTGAGGCTCAATAGAGCTTTCCTGCAATGGAAAAAGATCTGTCTAACACCAGAAATCTAGAGATTGGACCAGCCACTGAGGTTTTTTGTATGCATGTTTTGGTTTTTCAGATCAGAGTTGGTAAAGCATATTTTATGTAAACTCAGCCTAACTTAAAAATCTTACAAGACTTTTTCTCCAAATGCCATCTTTTGACAGCCTGCCAGAGACCTGGAAAATGAGTGCTGCCTCTTATCAGACCTAAACCAGAACCTTCACAGAAGATTTCAATCCAAGAACTCAGATTTGAGATCTTCAGTGTGCTACGACCAATCTAACCATAAAATAAAAGATACTTTCCTCAGACTGGCTCAAGGCAAGCAGAACTCCTTTTAGAGCCTAGAAAGGTTTTCAATCTTGAAGGCATCAATGAGTCTGCTCAGCTTTTCTAGTGAGCATGATGAGCTTTATGGCACTTTGTATCACACCCCTGAGTAACTGCTTCGTAAGTCACATGGATGAGTCCCTATGCATTGAAGAGGACTGCAATCCAAGGGTTTTGCAGGTATAAAAAACCAACCACTAGTATGAAAGCAGAAGAGAGAAACAGGGGTTTACAAAGTATTTGTGAATGGTCCATTTATTCTTCCACAACTACAAGAGACGTGCTCTCTTGGTGACTGTAGGCAACACAGAGCCCAGCATCACTTGCTTCCAGTGTGACCTACGCCCACAGACACCTAACTGTCATGCACGCTTGGGTCTCCTCTGTCAAATAAACAACATCCTACAAAGCACATCTGGTGAACGACGACCTAAGCTGCCAGTGTGGAACCCAACAGCTGGCTTGGGTGCAAGAGGAAGCTCTGAGACACTTGGGACTGTAATGATGGAGGGATAGAACCAAATATCCACAATCTGATCAGTCAGTCAAAACAATCAATAACATTTGTCTGCAACACAAAGGCAGGGAAAAATCCCCATCCGACACGCACAGCAACTCACTCAATTTGCTCTGCTGCTTCGCTTGATCTCCAGTAACTTTTCTAGTGGCATTACATGCAACTTCTGCGTGCTCCCAAGTCCTTATGTTGGAAATGTTTCCTGAAAATGTGGGCGATCAACCTTTCCCTCCATGAGGAAGGCAGCATCTCCCTTGGAGTGGCCAACATGTAAGGCACTGAAAGAAGGTGGAAAGCTGCCTACTCAACATAGCTCTGCTGAACCGCCTCGTGCACAGGCAAGTACAATCTCTTTCCAACCCCACCAAAGCAACTGTTTATGTCCAGGAGCAAGAGATTGGACTTCCCTTCTCTGAGCCTGAAATTGCACAGTTTTCATTAACACTTGCTTGCCTAAAAAAATAAAGCAAAAAACCACAACAAAAAGCAAAAATAAATTTTAAAAAAAACAAAAAAAAAAAGAGGGAGCTGTTTCTAAAAAACATACCAAACCAAAACAACAATCCATTTCTAGTATTTCATTCAATGCATGCTGGCTTCACAAGCCCTGGAAGTTATTATCTACATGGGAAGAATAAGAAATCAACAGTTCTGACCAGCAACAATGGCTGCAGAGAAAGAGTGTTTGGCAGCAGCTTGCAGGCAGGGAGGAGGGAAAGAATGCAATGAAGAAGAGGAATGCAACGCTCTGCATGACCTACAACACTAACAGCACCCTGCATTGTGGACCACTCCATTATTTTGATCACAACCACAACTTGCTTAATTGGTATTCCTAAAAAATGACAGAAGACAAGTGTTTGCATCAATTAGCTGTTGTTTCTTATTTTTCCTTCAGTATGTTTTGCTCAAATCTTTCAGCTTTCATAACTGGAATGCTGTTGTAAAAATTAAGATAGGTACCAAAGAAAAATCAGATGCTTATTTTATTTATTTAGTTGCTGGAGACATACCCTCTGGTTTAAATCACGATGGATTATCTGACTAAACTGTTGGGGGCATATTTACCATATCTTTAAGAAGCCTCTCTCTTTCTCCCTCTTTCCCTAATTCTTTACAAAACGCTTTGAAGGCTCTCCGAATTAATTTTTTCATTATTAAACAAGCATTTCAGATTTGTTATCTTACCTTTCATAATGTCTGCGAGTACATGTAGCAGCACTTGTGCTTCCAGGGTTACCACCTAATTCATCATAAATATGTTTCCATTGTCGACGGGCTGTTATCTGTAAAAATGGCAATGGAAAATTTAATCTTGCATCTTTACAGATTCTACAGCATTTGAGTTCACAACAACAAATGCATGCGTGACACTTTCAGAACAGCATGTACTACAAGCACTATAAAAGCCCCTACAGAATATATAGAGTGCACAGAGCTTTGAGTATCTTTTTTTTGTAAGTTAACACCATGTCTGTTTTCTTTCTCTCTAAAATGGAGTGATCTGACTGATTCATTATCAAGTCACAAGCAACATGGCCTCACAAAAGAGAATCTCAATAAATATAGGGTCATTAACCATCAGAAGTTATGCAGACAAATCCCACGGTGAATTATGAAAATGAACCTCAAACCATACTCAGCACAAATAATGATTACATAGTTATTTTAATTGAATTAGAGAAAATAAATCTGCTGCAAAACCCAAATGCACCACAGAATTCTGTAAATCCACAAAAGCATAGTCCGTAAGTCTATATGTTACAAGCTGTTTATTTTTATCCATTTATGTCAGTAAAATATATAGATCAAATAGTAATGAAATCTTAACATAATCCAATGTTAATATTTGAGCTATGTACTTTATTGGACCACGCTGATGAAAATAAACATCTTGTAACATATTGAGTTGCATACCGTGGTTCTGTTTCTTTGTACAGAAATTAGGATTATACAGAATAACAGATGGAAGACCTGGCAAAAGAATTGTTTCTGAATACCACTTCATTACTTTACATATTCCTCTATATTTAAAATAGGAAGAAAAACAGGAATAGGACAAGCACAACAGATCATCCTCCTTTGCCTGCAGCTCATAAAGAAGACCAGTGGAAAATTGTGGGTGCAATTTGGGGAGAATTTTGTCATTTTCTGTGGAATGCTGTGGATTTTAATATATTCAGCCCCGAAGGCTTCTTCGGAGTTACCCACAGAGCAGTCAATGGCGTTTACTGAGGAGCTAAAGGCAGCAATCAGAAGAAAACAAATATTAAAACTTGCAATCTGAGGCCTGTAATTTTCATCTAAACAAGAGGAGATAGCTATCATCATTAAATATTACAGAGTGAGAGGTGTTTCTTTTTCATGCAATATAAAAGGAGAATCCTTTCTTTCTAGAAATTATTTTCCACAGCCAAAAGTAAGGCTGGAGACTCATAATTTGATAATGTTACAATTTCTTCAAGTTTATTGTTTGTACAGTTCTCCTTAGAAAAGATCAGTATCTCCAACTCACTATTAGCACTTGTACATAGTTTGCACCTACAGGTACTTGACAAAAAAAAAGAAGTATTTTATCTTAAACCTTATTTAAAGCAAAATAGACTGACTGCACTCACTGATTTTTTCTGTCTTCTGTAACCAATTCAAAGACCACAGGCACAAGAGACAGACTGCAACTCAAGGATAAATTCTACAAACGAATTATTTAAATACAAATAAAATGCTCATCTGAGGATAAGGTTCGTTTTCAGTCTGTTTTGTTTAAGTTATTATGCTGTCTCTTCCCCAGGCTACCCATACCTCTACCTATTATTATAACTAAAGGGAACTGGAGTCCCAATGAGCCATGAAGAACACCACCTCCTGAGAATATGAGTGAATGCTCCTTCTGCAACCTGAAAGGTCGAAAAGGAGTTGGACCAAGTACTCTGCTGTGGAGGAATGCCTGGATGGGAAGCTACCTCTGGTCCTACCTTCCACACCTATTCCACCAGTCCTTGGGACAGGCAAAGGACAGAGGCATGGCCAGAGAGCCCTTGCCTTCTAGTAACAACCCAGAATCACAGATCCCCTGAGGACTGTTGCAAGTGCCTTTATATTAAATCAAGTCTCTGTCAGCTTCACAGACTAGGGAAACAAGGATGCATAAAGCCTGTCTGGGGTCTGTGCTCCGGCCCTCTGGCAAACGCAGCCTGGCTTGCTTGCAAGGCTGTGGGCCAAGATCTGATGCTTTGGCCAAGTACAGTGATGCTGTGCAGGAACAACAGACAAATCAAAGGATTAGTCAGCAAGAGGACTACTGCATGTCCCCTTTTCAAACACCCCAATGTGACTAAGAAGCGTGGTCTCCATTTTCAAAACAAAAACACTAACCTTAGAGCTCAAATCTCGTTAACTATGAGGTGGAGCTGACTCAAGAGTTGATACTCAAAACTTAAACATCAGTAAACAAAAGCAATTTTAAGAGGAAAAGGGAATCCCCTTGAAATCCCTTTGAAATCCTTGGATCGTTTTTGGTGTCTCTTTCCTCTCTGCTGGTTAGAATAATAACATTTACACAAACATTTGCCGAGTTTTATCCAATTCTGCCTCTGCAACAGACCAGAACTCCTCGGCAATTAGCAGAGCTGTGCCTTTCCACGTACAGAGCTAAGTTTAAATTTGACATACCCTGAAATGATTGTTATTCTAACAAAATCTGGGACTGAGTTTTCCTCTGTTCTGGGAAGTTTAGTTTTTATGCTTAATAAACTTCAAAGGACCAAAGTCACTGATAAATTACATACTTAAACAATCCGAACGAAACGCTGCACTGTGGGAACATCACAGTTGTCATGCGGGGCAGCACTGCTCGAGTTGGATGCTTCATGCTGGCCACATCCAAATTGAGGACTGCTTTCTTTTCTCGTACAAGTCCCTCCCAGCCATCTCAGTGACTAGGAACTTCCTGACGAGCCAGGAAAGGGCAGTGCTTGGCAGTGTTTTGCTTATGTTGCTGTTCCTACCAAAAATGCCTGCTTTGTCTGCTTTTACACAGCGGTTTTAACTCTGAAAGGGCTCATACGTGCTCCTGGTTAGTAACATGTTCATGAGGAGCATAAAGACAGATAGCAAAAGGTTTGAAAATAGTAAAATATTTTAGCTACCTGGGTAGAAAATTTCCCATAAACACTCAGGAGCAAAGGGTTGGGGCCTTTTTAAGGGCAGGGAGCCATAGCGGTGTAAGACAACTAAGACCCTGCAAAAGCTTTAACAAATGTTCTGAGCATTTTCATTTCACACTTTTGATTAATTCAGTTTCAGTTTCCTGAGGTAAGTTACTTTGCTCCAGTAGAAAACAAACAGAAGACAAAACCTTTGCTGCTCTAGTTCTCCTATTTGGTTTTCCCTACTCCTACCAGCGTGTACATCCCTCCCAGTGCCTTCCACATTTCTAAGGTGCAGGATCCTCCAGGCTCACCCATTAATCAAGGCAATTGCACAGGCCAGTCCCATCTCTGACAGCTTCCCATTGAGATCCTGGCTTTAATTTTAAAGAAGTTTTCTGGTTTGCAGACTTCTCCCACCATTTGCTCCAACCTATAGCTTCACAGCCCAAGATCTGGGCCCACTGGAAGCCAGGCGCTTTGAAAACCTCTACAATATCTTTCCTAATCAGCAGAATTTTGAGCTTGGCAAGAAAGTTGTCTGCCCAGGGACCTCGGAGCAGTATTAGGCAGTGACTGGTACTCAAGAACAACCAAATAAAAGCAATGATCTGATCTATTAAAGCAGAGGACTGTTTATACACATGCTTTTAATGGTGTCCTTCTGCTGTGAGAAATCTTAATGTCCTCTGCACTGCAATCCCAGCTCCCAGCTCGCTTTCTCATGAAAATGCTTCTTGATTATTTCCTGCTGCAAATCTAATGGGAGATTTTCTGGTCAAGGTATGTGATGCTCACAATGCTTTTCAAAACAGAACTCTGGGTATTAGCTCTGAACGAAACACAGTCAGATGCTCATTTCACGTATCTTTGTTTAAAAGAAACATGATCCCACCAATTCCAAAGATACAGCTTCATCTGTTATGGACTTAAATCAATTTGTCCAAGTTGCTCTTTTTATTAAGCCTGAATTATGTCCAACAAGAAGTACATGAGAGTTCAGTACTACACAGTTATAGGTGACAACTAACAAAGAATTAGTAATCAAATAGATAATGGATAGATGAGAAATGACCCTCACAAGTACTCTAACTGGAGAGCCCTTAAAGATGACATATGACACATAATCGTGACTCGACACCACTAGATATCCCATATGCATATCCCATATGCACAGGTAATACTCTCTGTCAAGCCTCACTGGATCCATTCCAGCCCGATACATGACAATAGAGGAAAGTCAGACAGACAGCTAAGAAAGTTGTTCTGTGCATCTCAAATCTAATTCCTGGCTGTTTTAATTCACGTTTAGATCCTTAACTGACAGCACTGGACTTAGAGTCTTGCACTGTTCTATAAATCTGGGCAGAAGCTGGGGAACATGGTACATAATCTCTGCTTGTTTCTCAAAGATGTTTTTAAAGCCCTATCAAAACATCTATATACATGGACCACACGGACTGTTTTGGTGATGAAACGGTAATTCGAAATGACTACATTGTTGTGCCAACCGTAAGGACATAAAGTTTACAACCACTTTAACCAGAAAGGTTTCTACACTTACTAGAAGAAAACCAGTCATCTGACCACTCTAACTTCCCATGTGCGATTTTAACCAATCTTTTATTTGTTTCCTGTTCATAAAATGGCTGTCATGTGCTGAAGCCAAATATCTACTTCCAAATATTCTTTTATTTACTCTACGTCCAAGAGAAAAGACCCATTTCTATCTCAATGCACAAACTAGAAAACTGTGAAATTTTAAAACAAGTCAAAGGTGATGAAGCCCTTATAATGCACAAATGACTTGTTCAAATCAGATGGAAGGGTCCATATAGAAAAATGTTTATTAATCAGGGTATGTTCAAGGAAGCCTTTGCTCTGCACGTGACTTATCATCATCAATAGACATTGGCACTATGCATATCTATTGCCCAGATTCTGGTCACTCAAAATTTCTACATCTAAGTACACCTGCCTAACATTCTGGAACTGATACTGAGGCCCATGTCACCCCAGTCATCCACTGTCTGGCTGAAAAATGAAACACAACTCAAACATAAAAGCCTCTCAGCAATGCTCACTGTGATAAAATACATACAAACAAATCCAACTTGGCAAACTCAACAAATATCAACTGGCAATACAATAATACAACCCAGGGTGTGCACTGGTTAAATTACTGCAAAAGCTATTGGTCTGACATTCATGGAATGTAAAGCAAAATCAGATTCGTACTGAGGATGAGGCTGTTAACAGAAGAGAATGAGGTCAGGAAACCTCATGCTCCATCTACAACTTAAACTGCATCACAACAGCTCTCCCAACTTCGGCTCTTCTGCAAACAGCACAGATGCCATTCACATTATAAAAACAGGATCAGGCCCATCATGTCAGCCAGTCACTCTCAAATGAAAGCTGGGCTCCCAGCTATGTCAGAGGGTGTGTGCTATCTGCTTGCCTTGCTATTTACTGACCAGCAAGCAATTGCTCAGTTTCTTCTATATGAAGAATAAGCATCACTGATGCATCTTCCTCACAGATGACAAACACCCCTAAACAACAAAGAACAACTGTCACTGAGAAAAGGACAAGAGTTTTGAGACAAGGGTGGACTGATGCTACTCTGGATAACATTCTCATGTAAGCGATCCTTCCCCTCTGATCCTCTCGTGTTTCTGCTACCATTGGTAGACCTGGCTCTCTGGTCTTCTGTTAAAAAAAAATCACCATTCTATTCCTGCTCTGCCCCTCATGTAGAGGTTCACCTTCCCCAGCATCTCTAAATTCATCCCTTTCTCTCTCATTCTGGCACTAAAACTCAGCTCTCTCCAGCACGCCACGACTTTGGCATCCCTGCTCTGATCCTCAGTCCCTTCAAGCAGATCTGTGAAAACAGCCCTTCTCCCCTAGCACTCTGAACACGCCACTCTCCTTCCATCTCCCTCCCTGCCTTCTTTTGCTCTGGATCAAGTTCAAGACTTTAACCCTCATGTTCACTGCATTTTACAACTCATGGCAATTACTGTTGCCTCATAATTGCTGTAACAATCTATAGTAGCTATTCATTCATAAATACCCATGAGCACACCTACGCACTCCTGTACATAAGCATGGTATGTGCTGATTAATGAAAGATACAGGAACAATAAAAGACAGATCAAGCATATATTTTTGTTGAGAATGTTAGATTTCATGTTTCACAAAATCCCAGCCACACCCATGCAAATCAACCTGGGCTGCTGATTTACAGAACAATCTGCTTTATTATATGGAAAGAAAACAGTGAGTTTTGTATTTTCATTCAAATGACTTTCAGTTTCTTGATAGTGCACTTCTTCTTGTCATTTCTCTACAGCACAGATATGTCCCAGATTACTGCGTAAACAAAGCAAAGATAATTTCTTTCATCCAACTGCGGCAGGAACTGAGCAACTTAATCTGATCATTGTGTGCAATGAAAATATTTCCAATGACGACATCTTCCTATGTCAATTGGTTTTTATTACAGATGTCATCTCAATGTGCCATATTAATGCAGCTCTTTCTTCTCATTTCAAGATTTTAATCTAGCTTTGTTGCTCTAATATTTTATTGGTTCAAAATACATGCTGTAAAATCCATGGCCATCAAATTTTCCTGTGAGCTAAAAATAAACTGCTCTTGTCAGATATGGTTAGCTGATAAAAAGTGTCAGAGACTTTTCTGAATTACTTTGATAACTTCCTGTTTATGTGGTACTGACCCTGGTCTAATAATGATCTTTTACACTTGGAATAAGAGAAGATACTGCAGCATACTATTCCTTAATGGACAATACTGATTACTTTTGAAAGCCTTTAATACATTTCCCATATTAGACATGAACAGATGTCAGGGATGTTGCCAAGTGAAATTTCTTTTATGCAATCTTGGCTTGTTGTACAATAATAGCCCTTTCTCAACATGGGAAAAAATTACAGACCCAACTAATTTCCTTGACAGGGAAGAGTTACATATGTTTTCCACTTGTAGTTTTTACGACAAGTTTACAATTTTGCCAAACCTGGAACTAATTGGGACTGTTTCCAAAAAGGGTCCAATAAACCCACAATGTGTACAGCTTGCCTAAAATGCATCAAAGGATTGTGTGCCTTTACATTTTTTTTTTCCTAACAGGGAAAAGTTAGATTGCACAATTATTTCGTTTAAGTTACTTAAACACTTACTGTTTCATATCCTCCCAGTTTTTGAGCAGCTTGAAACATAGTCCAAAGGTTAACTGTTAGAGGGACAATAAGTATTTAGATAAGCATTGCATTAACCAACATATTTCAAAGAAATGTAAATTAAACAGTTTTTAAAAAAGAAAAACAGAAAAAAAAGCTTATAGCCCCTGCAAAAGCTCCTGTGAAACATTTTACAAAGAGGTATTTACATAATCTGAAGAGTAAATATTAGTCCATACTATATATATTTTTAATCACGTATAAGAGAACACACTTAAATTCCTTAACAGGACTGGAAAAATACACTGAGACAAAGCTAATGGGCTCATTTGACTTTGCTGATAAGAGGCACTGTATAATGACTGTAGCATGTTTCCATACCTTTGGTAATAAAAATTACTCATTGGGAAGAATGTTGCTTTTAATTATTTGTTTAATACTGATTTCATTAGCAAGCAAGCATGAGCCACACATTAGCTCACAGAGAAAGCCTATTGATTAAACAACAATATCCAATATTCACTGCAGCTCAGATAATAACCTCCATAATCAATAAACAATAGGCTGTGTTCTAATGGGACCGGTGTGAATGAATCCGGGGGGGGGAGGAGGGGGCACAAATAAAAAATTACCATAATAATTATGGTATGCATGGCTGCGCCTTGCGCCACGGCTGCGGAGTGGGAGGAACGGAGGCAACTCAATTCAAAAGATGTGTTGGGAGATGCTTGTTACTTCCTGCATAACTCCTCCCCTCTAATGTGCTTTTCATCTTGGCCCACTGTCTCACGGGGCCACTGCTTGCTGCTGGTGTCTCGCTTTATTTTTTTTTTTTGTTATCTTATTTTAATTGCGAGAAGAAAAAATTGATGTCATGGCTCTATGAAAGGTATATGCATTATTCCACCAACAAAAAGTGATTCCCCATAGACATACTACAAATACTTCAGGCCAGACTCAGCAATAACACTGCAGATCACAGAAGATGGGCTCTCTTCCTCTGGGGGGGATGCTCTGTTGTAGTGTACATACTGCTGCTCCCCACTAACCTATTTATATTGGCAATGTTTGCACAAGTCTTGCTGGACAAATAGAGAGCCCCATCCTGCAAACACTTCTGCTCTTCTCAGCATACTTACTCTTGGCATTTAAGTATTTGCCGGATCAGGTCCCTAATTTATAATGAATGTCAGGCAACTTTCAGTGTATTTCGGCTAAATGTTAGCAGAAGGCCCTACCCCTGGTGAGGAATTTTAGAAATAATACTTTAGTTTGCCTTTCAAGCCCATCCTGTCCCCAAGCTTGAGAGACTGCAGAATAAAATGGGGGCTGGGGGGGGAAAGAAATGCTCTCTCTAACAAAAAACATTCTGAAAGCCTCATTGAACCTTGTACTGTTTCAAAGCTATCAAGAGCTTTGCTTAGGCCTTGATTTAATCTGAATCAATGCATAATGCAACGACGCTGTTCATAGTACATTAATTTTACTTCCATTTCAAGCAGCCAGTTTTCAGACAAACACTGTAATCATTCAGAGTTATATAAGTTTATAATGGCTGCTGGAGGCCTGTTGCAATCAGTGCCAATTGCTATTAGGTATGTAAATTGTTATGTAAAACATACAGGTTTGACATTCTTCATCAAAATAACACATGGTTTTAATCTGGGAGATAAATTAGGGTAAATAATATTTCAATCCATGAAGTTCTCCCTTTAAGGAAATAAAGTATCATTCAATCTATAAATAAAGAGGAAAAATATTCCCATTTACAGCTTTTGTTGGAAACTCTGAAAGATCTACATTGTACTGCAATATTTATGTAAAATTTAGTTACAACTGTATCATCTCCACTACAATTGCTTTACTGATTGTGGCACTACAAACTGTACACGCCAAAGCAATTCTAAACATTGCATTCTGTATTAAACAGATACAGTCTGGTTTTATATTCTCCGAAGTCAGTAATTTATTAACTATAAACACATTTTGGGACTTAAATATACGATCCCTTTTGTGCCTTTTTTGACCACCTTTAAATGTCTTCCTTTAATATTTGTCCTTTCATAAAGAACATCTGGGCACAATAAAGATATGTCATATTATTAACTCAGAAGAAAGGCATTACAGACGCTGCAGATTTACAAAACAGAAAACTAGAGAGTTTTCAACATGCCTATTTCTAGTCATAATCAGTGGATTTAAACCTATAAATATCCGGCAGCAACTACCCCAGAAGGAAGAGATGCAAATCTAGGCATAAGACAGTGAAATGCCTGGACTGGAAAAGATAGATATAAACATGGTCTCCCCATCCATAAGGCTTTAAAATAGGCTTTGTGTGCAAATGCTTTCTCCAGAGAAGCCAAACCATTCTAAAATGTCAACAAGAAAGTGAGAAAAAGGATACTTACTCTGCTTAAAACCTAAATAGGGTATTCGTTCAATTGGTGTTTTCCTTTCTTTCATATATTTATAGAGAGCCACAAGGAAAGCCTGCTCATCAGCTCTGCATTCTTCACCTATGGCAATCTTTGATTTATCCTCACTTGAGCCTTTTTTACAGTTGCTGTTGTTACTCTTGGGTTTGGGCAAAGCTGACTTAGCCTCACATTTTACCTGGGAAAAGAAAAGATGTCATATCAGATCTGGGTAACCTTTAATTTTCATTTAAGGAATAAATACCCTCTCCTTGCAGAACAGACTGCTGAAAAAATGAAGGCCAAACCATGCAACTGTGTTTCAGGGGAAACAAAAGAAGCTATTTATAGAACTAAAAGTCTTGTTCTGAATCTCAGTCACAACATTTTTAAATAGCCACATCTTTAAATCATTATAACCCATTGGTAATGCTCTCCAGATCTGCATTTTTATGACTATACATTGCTATGTCACAGACAGCTCCCATCTCTCACATACACTTGCTATTAGCAAGTCTAATAATAACCTTCATTCCAGGATTGACACTGAGCATTGTCAACTCCCGTAGACAACCCCTGGAGCTGAGGGTGCTCAGCCCCTTCCAGGAATGCTCAGTAGCCAGCTCTGAAATGACAGATTTTTCTTTCCTTTGGCCCACCAAAATAGATGCAAACCTTGGCAGCCTTACTCAGGCACAGCTCGCAGCACACGAGTGGAGTTTCTGCTGTAGCACAGACTTAAGTCAAATGAGTTTGAGCATCTTCTTAAACTGAAGCACAGCCCTAAGTATTGTGCAGAAGGAAGGGGCTGGTAGTCAGAGCCCTTCCTGGTAGACACCAGCAGCCCCAACGCACATGAGTTCCAGAGCTCCCCATTTCCCGCTGGTCTCCCCAGCAGTCGTGTGCCAATCAGGAAGTCAACAAATTGGAACCACTTTACCTCTCCATCAGTATTCAAACATGGGCAAAAACATCCAGTGAGACCAGCTTAATCCTACAGTCCTCCTGAAGATAGTCATTTTACTGAATAAAACAAATTACAACTTGAGCATTCCTGTAATTTGTATGTACAAAACCAAAAAGAGCAGAACCTTGGAAACTGATGTTTAGAAGCTTTCCATGGCCAAGATGGGATAGATACATTTCCAGTGAAATAGTGGAAGTCTTCTTATATGAGATAGTGGAAATGGTTACATGTA
The DNA here is from genome assembly GCF_017976375.1 of Cuculus canorus. Lineage (NCBI taxonomy): Eukaryota > Metazoa > Chordata > Aves > Cuculiformes > Cuculidae > Cuculus > Cuculus canorus. Next base: position 9,493,340 of record NC_071407.1, read on the forward strand.
TTTTGGATTAGCACTATCTTTTCAATGCTTTTAAGTCTTGGGAGGAGCCTTCTGCCAGTGCCACACCCCATCTAAGACGCGTCCTTTGTGCTCCCAGAGGTAGCAGGGAGACTCTAACAACCAGTGTCTGGCATTTTAGGAGAGCGGGTTATCTTGCTGAATAGGAAGGCAGGAACTCTTGATCAAGTAAGCCATTGACTCTCCATCACTCTCCTTACTCCTAAACCAGGAGTTCCTGGGTACTTGTTGGCATTTTGGAAGCAAGCACAACGAAGAACACTATGTAAGTGCTTGTAAATAAACAACAAAGATATAATTGGAAAGACTGTGATATACTTATTTTATGTCAATAAAGCAAACCTGTGTTTCAGGCTCAGAGAAAGCAAAATATTTTCTTTTATGCTCCTCCGGGGTTTTAACTTTGTAGAAAGCATTGACATAAGGTCAAGCTGCCTCCACAGTTTTGCACAGATGTTGATAAAGCAACACTAGCTCCTAACCAGAAAGGAGAAGTGGCCACAATTTTCCAAGGTAATCAATGCTACTGAAAAATCTCCCCATTGGGCACTGTAGGATACAGGCACGCTCCTCCCAGGCAGGGACTGGGAAATGGACTTTTGAGGGACTTTTCTTCATCACTTGCTGCTGAAGTATGTCTGCTGTACTGCTTGATATCCTCGGGTTGCATGGTTCAAAAAGATACTGTCTTCATATGGTACAGGACACCATGCTTTGCCTTTTAGTAATAGATATGTTGTTGATAAAACTTCTGTAAAGATCCTGGGTTTCATCCCAAACCGAATGGAGCTAATGGGACTTTTTTTTTTCCTATAAAATGAACTTTGGATTTCCTCATCCACTTTTCAGTTTAAAGCTGTAATCCCTTGACTCTTACTTTGGTTCCTCGCAAAATTATTTAACAGCTTCCTCTTATAAAGTTTAGATTACATTGCCATAGTTTTCAATGCTATACCCAAGGCTGGGTTAGCACTCCCAATATGAAGCCATGATTTCAGTAAATTGAGAATTTTTAATTTGAGCTGCCAATTTGTTGCAAGCTAAAACTTGGAACAAGTTCACTGGACTCAGGAGCAATTTTTCAGTTTTGTCACCCACTTGCTAGGTAAAGTCAATCAATTGATCTTTTTAATGGATTTGCTTTTCCAAACTGGGCAATTCAGAACTATGTTTGCAAAGACAGCCTGGGCACGAATGCTAAATGAAATCAGAGCTCACTGCTATGCAAGCAAACTAATGGCAACGGATGCTACTCCCAAGGAGACAAAAGGAAACAAAGAAAATAACACTAAAAAAGCCACCAGGAATGAAAAAGCCTGCGTTACACACAGCCTCCTTCTTTCCAGCGTACAGGAAAGTGAGGTCAAAGAGTCTGCGGAATTCAAAGGAACCAAAATGCAACAAATGGACTCCAAGCAGTGTCAGATTCAACAAAGCTTTGAAGAAGGCTGCAATGCTTCATCCGCTCAGTGTTCAAGAACCAAGCCTCACTTTTGGAACCTCATCATCCTCTATCAGGAGATATAGTTGAATGCCATGACCAATGCCTAACAAGAATCAAAAGAGTCAAATGCCATTCCGGGTAAAACAGATGTCAGTGACAGCAATGCCAGATTCGCACCAGGCACCATGAACTGCCCTTCTCTCTCAAAACACGATTTCGATTTTCGTAGAGAGCAAAGATCTGGAGGATGGTCCTGAACGCAGAGTTTTGCTTGGCTCTGCTCTCTTATCTGGTCTGCTCAGAAAGCCTGAACAACTCTGTTATAAGGGGAGAGTTCAGCTTTCCCAGCAGGAATTAAAGCTGAATTTCACTGTAGCCTCAGTGTGAGTAACACCTCCAAAATGAAACCGAGGGCTAAGGCCCAGACAGGCAAGTCAGTGCCACACCATGGATAAGCTGGAAATGTACTGAGATGGGCTCAGGGAACATTTGACCACCTCCTGCGCTGTGTTCCATCAGAGGTGTATGATCCATGACCAAACGGACGGTGAACACTCGTAAGTACACCTGTGTGTTCGTCTTCTCCTGTCAGAGGTCAAACACAACGTAGACTGCTACAGACCTGCATTTTAAAGTTTCAATCCATTAACGGATAAGGTGCTTGGAATAAATATACAGGTCTGAGAGTGTGCCAGGCCACCTGTGGCACAGGAAAAGCATATCCTGGCAACTTCTAAACTTATTTCCCAGATCTTGCAATACAAATGAAGCAAGACATTTACTTCAGCATTTGCAAGAGGAGAGGTAATGAGTAGATTCATCTGGGGACAGTTTCCATGTTTAACAAGTCAACCCTTTCAGGTCTTCGAAATGGTTGTATGAGCCATTTTTAAAAAGCCTTTCAGTGCATTTCTGCACACTTTGACTGGGAAGGCTCTTTGGGAGCACGAAGCAGGTACAACGAGGGTTATGCTGGAGCCTGTAAGTCTCCAAAGCCTGTCCAGCACTGATGACACGTGAAATATGAAAGCCTGCAGAGTCCTTGGATTATTTGGAGAGAAGAGCTTGACATACATCTCTCCAGGGGAGTTGATGCTGCCTCAGCAGATGGCCTCATATTCTTGCGATCTTTACATTCCCAGCCAGGGAGGGAATTCCCCACAGATCTTCCCTGGAAGGTACTAAAATGCAGTGACCAGCAAGGGGATCAAAACCAAGAAGTGGTACATGAAAGACCCACTTTCCCTGGCATCACCTGCAAGTCCAGGACCAACCTGCTTGTCCTACTACTGTTCCACTTTTAACATGAGAATTTACTCAGAGCTGCTACTACCCAACCAAACCCTCTTCTGTGTCAGGTAACAGTAAAAGACTACAAAACGATTTGCTGATGGTTCAAGGCAAACATGCCTAATGAGAGCTAAATTTTAAGAAGGCACAAAGCTTTCTAGTCATTGGTAGCTGAGAACAATTCAGCCAAGACATTACAACTACGTAGCTTGCATTGGTCTTGAAAGGCTCAAACCCAGTCTTTGGAATGCCACTTTTGCCGTTTCCTGACCCAAACTGTATAACCACTGCATCTTCATCAGAGCTGTCACCTGAGAAATGAGGCTGCTGGCAGACACTGGATACCATGATCTGAGGATGAAAGCAACACAACTGCTGATCAAAAGGGATTTTAGCTACAACAGGAATATGGCCAGAAACACTGCCACAATGTTTCATCATTTGACAGAAGTGGATTTGTCCAATTTACACTAGCAGTGCTCACCCTGCTCTTCAAGGACCCATTGTCAGTATTACTCAGAGACAGAGCACGGACAGAGCAATGGTGAAGCTCAACATGGAGCCTAAGACGATGACTTAACATCCCAACTCTTCCCAACAATGAGAAGACAGTAGGTGTATCTCCATCCCTCTTCCCTTCCCCAAACACACTTCCCCTTCTCCCCCAGAAACCCACAGGAAGGGTCTGTACGAAGTGCAATACATCTGCTGGAGAGGGTTCTGACTCATTGTCCTCCTCTTATTAAAGTGTATCTACAGCCCTGAGACACAGATTGATGTGAAGAGCCACAGTGAAGTCAGTGTGACTACATGCAAGGACATTATATCATGAGCATGTCTATTATTTATAATGAAATTAAGCTGGCCAAGATAATTAATGCTATTAATATCTGCACAATGACGAGCACAGTATGACTAGATAAATAGGCAGAATTACTTCTTATCTGAAATATCCTCCCATTTGACTAGTAGGGTGAGCCCAAATATAAACAGAGAGGATAAACAATTTGGTATGAAGTGTTGTTTTTAATTATCTGATACCTATATATCAGGTGCTGAAGAGGCAAAATTACTTGTGCTACAGTCCAGGGTGCTTTGACAACACAGTCCATGTTGTAGCTTCCTGGTAATATATTAACATGAAAAATGGCTCGGGGGGAGGGGAAATAGAGGCAAATTGAGACATTTTCACACTGCAGATTTTGCACATGCTTCCACAGAGCAAAAACATTCAAGCAAACTCTACAGTATCTGGCAGGACCCCGCAACTCAACACACCAGGCTCCATCGCCTTTTACCGTGCCTGTCTAACACGATGGTACAGACTCCAACTGAGCACAATAGGCACAAAAAGAAGAGAAACAGTGACTTAAGGGCAGAGCTTCATCATGAACTTCAGCCTCTTTTATCGTCATCAACAGAAGGCACAATTTTAACTGAACTCCTAGGGAGGAGGAGGAGGTGGAATTTAATTTGCCTTCCTATGAGAAACTGAGAGCAGAACACTTCCACTTGACCTCTTTAACCTCTTAATCTCCCAGGACATTCATTGCATACAACAATACCAATGTAAATGGATCTATAGATTCACTGTATTTCCTAAAGAGATGGGCACAACAATGGAAGCATTTTTCAGATATACATCCATCTAATTTACTGAAACAATGGATTAGGGAGGAGTTGGCCTTAAAATTCATCCTATGCAAATGTGTTTAGCTCAAAAGTATCGTAGTGACGAAGTTCTGCCTCAGATAAAAATCTACAAGTATTGCTCTAAGTAATTTTCCATCTTTGCATCTTACAGTTTCAAATTAAATCATCTTGAAAGGAGCCATTTGTGCTGCTTTTTTTTTAAAGAGAAAACTAAATTCCTATTTAAAACCACACAAACAACATGGAAAATAGGATGAAAATTAGACTACAGAAACTCAATTTTAAAATATTTTAAGGAAAAGATACAAACCCATAAATATCTGAAAGATTAAGTCTATAAACACAAATCAATGATCCAATTTTTACTTGCAGTGTGGGCTAAGCACTGTAGCACATACAGAAGGCTCTGTAAAAGCACACACTATTCAACAAACCCTGGAACATGCAGCTCAGCACTAAGTATTAAAGAAAGAGTCCAGATTTTTTTTTTTAAGCCTTCATACTGAATATCTGCCTTTCTCTTTTTTTTTTCCTTAATTTTAAAAAAGTCAAGATCTTAACATCAGGGTAATATTGTTTGTATGTGCTTCTTGGAAACCATTACTGAAGTGGCTCTTGTTTCATAGTCTGTTTATCTTCAAACTTATATTTAGAAGTACATTGTAACAGGGTGAGCTGCTCCCAGGTTTATTTTTAATTCGAAGATACTGTCACAAACTATGTTTGTGTGTCACAGAATGTGAAAACCAACACTAGATGCCAAGAAAGCTTAAGCACTACCACTTACCAACAAGCTGATAGCATTAGATTATTAGGTGATTATAGTTGCCGGTAACTTTGAACACAGACATGATTTAAAGGGAAGAATAAAACTACTGAAAAAAATTACATTTATCTCCCCAAGAAAATAAGTTACAGTCTAAATCTGAAACAGCAGGCAGGGAAACAAAGGCAGGGCTGTACCTAAAAAGGAGAGTGTACTGAAAAGAGTATTATTAAGTGATTTACCTTGGCAACAGCTTTGCTTTCAGAATTATTGTTGGAATCCTTAATGCCATTTAATGAATCTCTTCTCTGTGGGCAAGGCTTCTTTTTGCGTGGTCTGCCTTTAAGATTTGGCGCTGAAAATTAATGGAGAACAATTTGAGCACATTGTCGTATACTGGGTTCTTAACAGCTGAAAGCATAATAAATAATTCCAGTACAATCAGTCACAGGAATGTACACATCTGTCTACAGTAAATGCTTATTACGAGATTCCCATCCTCCATGGGTTACATCTTGACACACTATACATTTCTATGGAATATCCCCCAAGGCTAATCTATTCTACTTTCACATAACTAATTAATATGAAGTCAAACACTGGTCTCCGAAGGACTCGGAGAGAAAGCACAAATATTTCTCCATGGTACAAAAAAGAACAAAATAGAATACTAATAGGTAACTTTGCATTAATCAGCCTGCTGCATTTATTATTTCTAATCTTCAAGTAAGAGTACTAACTACTATTTCCAACTTTGGGAAACATCTGGTTTTGGAAATGTTCTGAAATATTGAAATTCCTAACAGCTCCAAGAAATGTTTATATATCCTGTCATACTTGTCAAAGTTCTTCTAAAAAAGTTAAAAAAAAAAAAAAAATTACCCCTGAGTCCTGAAGTGGATCAAAAAAACCCTTAACAACTAGTTCTGGAAGTTGACAAGTACAGAAATAAGTGATTGATTGTTTCATAAGGGTTACATACCACACATATAAATTAACATGAATCACTTTCAGTTTTGTCCAATTCTTAAGATAAAACAGCTCTGAAATAGCACAGTGACTAAATCCTAGCTGTGCTGAGCCATACGCACAATGGGATACGGATCATCATAAAAAATATCAGACTCATCTTTCAATAGTGCTATAGCAATATAAATTATGATCACATACAGAAATAGTAGATGAAGCAGATGTTTGCTCATTATTACGTGTCCTGCTTGCTTTCAGATTTAAAAATCAGCCTCTGACTACTATGGCAACATTTAAAATGATAAACAATCATTAACTAATGACTGTACCGAAGAAGATAATTTCCTTTAAACCTTTAATTTCTAGGTAACCATTGTTTTCATTACTTAAAGGGATGATTAGAACAATGTCAGAAATCCAAACACCACAAACCTCTTGAGTGCCTTCTAATTGTTTCTAATCTTACATTTGTCACACAGTAAGCCAGTGGTTTCAGGACATTTTACATTTTAATTAGTTTGCAAACACAATAAAGGGTGTTAATTTGATTTTATAGTTTGAGTAACAGTCTCATATTTGGTCTGTTCAGAGAAAAAGAAAAGCCGTGGGTTTAAAAGCAAAAGTCCAAAAGACACATCCTCCTTCCTCCCCCAGCACTGGCAAATAGTTAAAAAAAAATGAATATATATATATGTGCGTATGTGTGTAAGTCCATATTCATGTCTACCTAAAAATATGTTTATCTCCCTATAGAAATATCTCCATCTATCTCCAGTGAAGCACATTCTGCTTATTGAAAAGTACTGCAGAAAGCAATTCTGAAATTGTCATCTGAGGCTAACATGCAAAATCAAACAAAGAGAGAAAGAAATTATTACCCATTCCAGTCGACAAACATCTGCCTGATTTATATCTGTACTCATGAATGCTACAGCATGTGACTGCACACTACGTCTCTGGAAGTCTCGACTTGGTGTGGATGTCAGTCTTACACAAAATGAACACTAAGAGTATTTGCTTCGTGCTTACAAATCCCCTCCCCCAGCCGCTCCATTACTCATATAAACAGAGATGAGCGACTCGGCGGGAGCGTGGGATGAGCTCTAAGGACTCCAGCGCCGGCTGCCAGACTGCCAGCCCCGACCATGCCGCCCTGCCTTATTTATAAACCTCATCCCTCTGCCTTTGATGTCTTACTGATGTCTCCTTTTTTTTCCACACATGACCTGGATGGGACAGACAGGTCCTTGACCACAGTTAGCCCAACAGTTACACCTGCTTTGAAAAGGTACTGAAGAACATAAGAATACTCCCTCAAGTTACTTCACCCTGGCACATGCGTTAAAACTTTAACCTTGGAAATGAATGGATCCCCGACTCCATCCAACCAACAGCCAAAGAGAGATGCGGTTCAGCTAGTGTCAAATGCACTTAAATGTGAACTACTCTTTATTTCTTCTTAATAAATAAAGAAAATAGTTCAAGGCTCGATGTTTTCCAAACATACTTGTTATCCTGAGTTTTGGCACTGTACTTTGTATCACACTATAAAGCACTCCTGATGTTTTGCTAAAAGCTTTCAAGCAAGAAGGCATTTGTTCCTAAATTCCAGGTATATTGAGCTTGCATATAAACACTGTTTGAATTGGAGCCTTCCACAGTAGAATTGGCACAAACCCACTATAAAATGGGGTATTTGCATTCTCCCCGTGGCTCAGGAGCGGCAGCCGGGAAGCTCTGTCTGCAGCTTACATGAGGACCGTCCCACACACCCCACGGTGTGACTTCAGATCACTTTAAGCTATTCCAGCTTAGATGCACAATTAACAAGAAAGCAGTAATAGGAATTCATACCAGAAGAGAAGGTCTTTGCCTTTAGTATGTACTCCATAAAAGAAAACATTTGAAATAGTTCCAGTCACACTTGAAACAAAGCCATTAACATATGGTCCCTAAGTCATTATAAATAAATTCATTATTCGAAAATTATTTATATTTCAGCTATATCCATTTTGTTCTCTCGAGCTAGGAAATATGACTGGGACCAAAGGAATAATTTACAAGTCACGTACTTGTTTTAATATTTTCATTTTTTTGTTTCATTTATGACATATTCATGAGCACACTGCAGAGATCTTGAATTTGTTATTCACAATTATCTTACAGCAATTTTACACACATGTTGTGGCTTAGTCCCAGTCAGTTTTCCCGATGACAGTGGATGTTCAGTATGTACTGGAGAGCTAAGTGAATATCTCATGGCTTTTTCTGCTTTCTGGTGGAGAGGGACTTCTGGCATGACTACCTGAAACAATTCAATTTCTTCACATGTTTGTGCATATGGCTTTCAAATTCATTTTCTGAAAGCATTTGTGGCAGTGAGACCTGATAACTCGTACGTTCCCAGAAGGTGAGAACATAAGCAAAGCAAATTCAAGTAAAAAAATGAATAAATAAGTACAGCAAAAGCTTGCATTTATTTGCCACCTTTTTAGCCTAACTGCCTTAAACAACAGCATGAGAGACGCAAGGTACCACCAGGTACCACGTATTTTCTGTCCCATGCATTTGACAGCGTGTTTGCTTTTGCCAATTTGTGGGTTTTTTTTCCTCCTTCCTCTGTTTCTTTTTGCTTCCTGATATATCTGTAAGACAGAAAAGCTCAGCTACTGAAATGTCCACTGAGGCCCTTCATGGTCTGCTAGGAACATTCTTTGCCTTTACTTAGATGTGATCCAAAGGATCAATATTAGCACAGCATGGGTGCCCCGTATGCTCAAGGTTTGGGGTGCAAACCAGAACACCCCATTCCTGCAATCAGCAGGTGACAACACACTGGGACAGCAGAGCTGCTGGTGTTCAAAGCAGGCAGGCATGGAAGGGTTGTTGCAGAGCCATACACCTGAGACCATACAAATGGCCCAATCCCCCAGTTTGGACCTTGGAGAAGCAACAGGGCATTCATCCACTTGAAGCCCACACAAGCCTGTGCCTTGGTGACTCAAGGAGCCTCTTCTTGAGATTCCATATCATCCCAAGTTTGCTAGTTATCAGAAAGGGCAAAATTATTTAGAAAATGGCAATACACAAGAAATCATCTTCCCCACAGAATTTGTAGGTGTGACAGTGGTGTAGAGCCCAGGAGGGAAACTCACCTCACCTGCTGAGTCCCGGCAAACATTTGAGGTATGACCAGGTAAAACACAGACAGCTGCAAAATGCACATAGTCCCAGCTACCAATCCTCCTGTTCAGAGAGATGAAGGAGTACGAAGGCACTCTTCCAACCATGGACTGGTCATCTTTCCCATACACGTCACCACTGTGCCTGCTACCTTTACCCATCAACAGAAGTTCAGAGGGACCATTTCAGCACTTCTTGGATGCTGGTTTTGTATCAGCATGTTGCCTCCTTGTGTCCCTGAACAGGAGATCCAGTTGGTGTCTAATTTAAACAAACCTCTCCCTCAGAGCCCACCAGCCCGGCTGGCTCCACAACTGTTCACAACACTGCCTGCTGCTGCAGAGGGTGTTGAGGCTGTAACAGCGGGATTCAAAAAGAATCAAGCAAGAAATCAAGAAGAATGAAGATACAATTTAAATGCAAGCATTTGCAACCATAAAGAACAAAAGGTGTGATTATCAACTAGCATACACGAGTGCGGACTTTGTTTCTCAGCTGACTACTATGTGGTGGTAAAAGTCTTGCGCTCCTGATTAAGTGAAAGTGTGTGAAATGGATATGTCATGAATATCAACAGTTACACAAGCCATGGTGACAACCATATCTTAACAACTCTTCCCATTCTGGAATACGTCTTATTGCCATCTTGGTTGTGAATTCTCAGGGAAAAGAAAATTATTTATAGGAATTTGCTAAGAGACAGGAATGTTTGATTCCCCTCCATGTTTGAAAGGGTCCCTGGGCATTGTCTGGAAACAGGTAGTCACCACAAATCACACAGAGATTGCTGCCTGCCATTCAACATGAGGGATCAGTAATTCTCAGAAGACCACGAAACATTAATTCATGGCTGAGTGGGACACAAGGAGACTGGACAGGAGAAAAGAGAAGAGGGAACAGCTTGTGCCTGTGCCAGAGGGAGATGGGGAGCCTGAGAAGGGAAGTGGAAGGTGCAGTCCCAGCCTGCTCCCCCTGCACAATGCGGCAGGAGAGGTCTCATTTCAAATCACACACTTCCCTCATCTGCCAGGCCCACAGCCGGCTGCCCCATGCCAGCCAGTCTCTGGCGTGCTATGGCAGAAGGGCGCAGGAGGAGACAGCCACAATCCTCCTGACGAACTGTTCCTTTCCCTGCACTTATCTCTCTGGGGTGAGAGGGAGTGCAGGAGTAATGCCCTCAGCTTTTCCCATTTGAGTAGTGGAAACAACTTTTGCTGGCCACAGCCATGCTGAGCTCCTCCCCAACATCCACTTGGCTGTCTAGAAAATCCTTCCCTACCTGCAGAGGAAGAGCACACAGTCATGATCTTCATGAGCAGGGAGTGAAAGGGAAGGTGAGGTGCAGAGGCTGCCACTGCCACCTCCTCTGTGCAAATCTTCTCCCACGTGCACATCCAACTTAATAAGAAACAACCCAAGGCCAAAAGCATTTAGCCCCAATGTAATGTAACTGCCCTCAGTAATCTGAAATTAAGATTTAATCACTCTTTCCTTCTTCCTAGATGGAAACTCATGCCTTGTCTCCTCCTCTCCAAACCATGGCTAAGCTCTGCAGTGCCAAAACACCAGCAATGTCCTGTGTGTTTTTATTACAAACCGTCACACCTGAGAGCTTAAATGCAAACCCCGTGTTGTGCCTGGCACAGGGAACTACATTGTCTGTAGATGTAGACAGGCAAACCTTTGCTAAAATGTACCCCAGGAAGAAGCTGACCTAGTGATCCCAAAGTCCACAGCTTGTACTTGTGAGCTGCCTACAGATCACCATAATCAAACAAGGACAACCCAGAGGAATCCACAGGAGAGAATTAAAGACCAGGTGTCAGATGAAAGCTCTGTCCTACAAAACAAGAGAGCCATACAGAAAAGCGAGGAGCTCAGTGCTAATGCTGCGTAGATCACCTAGATGTTTCCTTGAAGCTAGAAGTCCTCTCTGTTCATGAAGCCACAAACCAGCATTGTTGCTCAAAAATTATATGTCCTTCCAGCATTCTTATCCGCCTGTGCAAGCACCAGGATATTGTAGGCGATCAGGAATGGGCCAGGTGAGAAAGGAGATGGCTACAGTGCCCACTCACTCAGAAAATTCACAACCTTGTGGCCACTGCTCTCCTGCCACTCCCACCAGAGGCTGTTCAGCTTTCAGGCACACTCTCTGCTCAGCAGGAAACAGGTCACATAGTACAACTCCCAGCTCTACGTTAAACCTCAGGATGGCAAATTCTAAACAGGGAAAAGAGAAGCACCCAAGAACAGGAGCTGCCATGATTAAACACTACATGTGGTGGAAAAGCACAGGCTGACACAAGAAAACAGCACCTCCACCAGTTATCTTCCTCACCTGCATCTCCAGGGAGGGGAAGTGACTGCTGGACTCTCCATCTCCCTGTTATCAAGTCAGCCTCACTTGAGCCATGTCGATGCCAAGAATGCAATGTACTACATACACACAGCCACCCCTAGACACACAAATGCATCAGGAGATAGTGGCTGTGGTTCTGGGGCAGCTGACTTTAGCAGGTTACTTAGAGCAGAATTATACCTTTTTTTAGGAGTCATTATCATTGGAAGTCAAATGAATTCAACCCTCCCCACAACACTGTTCTCTAGATGCACATATTTTGATTGATGTAAAAGATGTGTTGTTATAGGGAGGGTGTTAAAAAAAATAGTGGCCTTCACACAACTGAGGTCAAGCTTCGTTGGCACTTTGTCAAAATCAGTGGTGTAGCCAAGAGTTTTTAATGAGCCTGGAATGCATTACCTCATCTGCCATACCTGGATCACTTACTCGTGTTGAGTCCAAAATAACCTTGGACCTTGCTGGCTGCTCAACAAACCATGTAAGTAAACAGTACTGTACTCATGCCTAAAACATGTACCTTTTTTCTTCCTCACTCCACATTACTTACTCCAGAGGACATCTAAGCAACTGTAATGCCTATGATCAAAGTTCTTGCCTTTTCCGGGCCTCTCTGATCTGCATAACTATTTCCTGATATGACATTTGATTCTGGCTTGCTGGTACTCCAGTTTCTCAGAAACACTTCAAAGTGGGACAAAAAAGAAAAAAGGACAAGAAAAGGGAAGGACGGCCATTGCTGTATTTCACTGAGGAACGTATCGGGATAGCTGCTCGGCATTGCTAATGCTTTACAACTTAACAATGCCAACCGGATTCTGGCTGCTGGTTGGTTTTGTTACCATGTTTCTGTCCTGTGGAAAGATGAAGGAGAAGAAAGGAACAACAGCATTTCTGTCAACTGCAAGCAAGTGACAACACACAAAACTCAACTTTGTTTGTAAAAATGTCCAGGGCCATCAGCAAAGAAGGGCCAGTGGAAGATCTGGGTTTCCTTTTAGGGTGGATTTACACAGTCAGGTGAGCTCTAAACACGAGAGGTGGGAGTGCACCAAAGAGAGGTAATCACAAAGCCAGGATTAGGGACGGAGCACTGGAAGGTGCGAGCAGTTAATCAGGGATGCAGTGTGGTGCCGGGTTCAGAAGAGAAGTGTTCTCACATCAGGCAGGCTGCAGCACACCTGCTAAAATGCATGAATAGTCTCTCCTCCCCGTAGGACACCTTGCAGAATACCTCCTCACAGAACCCTTCTGCACTGTCCCAGTCCTTCATACATCTTCTAGTTCTCACACATATGCACAAAAGCTGCAATACCAGAATGTTTGTCCCTAAGCTGCAAAACCATCAGTAGATACAGAACAGACTAGGAAACCCCTCTTAGGCAGGTGGAAAAAGCAAGATATGTCAGATCGCAGAGCTATTCATTATTCAGGTGCCAAACAGAAGCTGGAGGTGACATATGGAGGCACCTGGCTATCAAAGTCAAGGTGAGAAGAATGGTCCCAGATGTCCAGAAAATCCACGAACTGGCCATGCTTGCTAGCGGGTAGCAAATACCTGGTTGCTGAGGACACCTCCTAAAGCAGCCTGGCAAAAGTTAGCTCTTGGCCGAGAAACATGCTTACACCTTGCACCTTTTAAAATGTAACAAAGTGAAAGTTAACAGTTTTAATGGTTTTAACACTTACCCCTCTAGGGGGCTTCTGGCATTCTGCAATATCTGAAAGTTAAGAAAAGCATATTGCTGTATTTAAGCACGGTCTCAAAACCTATTCAGAGGTTAGTTAATCTCACATACGGTTCTGTAGTCCCAGCTGCTTCCTTGATTTCCTCACTGCCTTCACCTCTTTGTTTTCCCTCCTTCACCTCATTCCCTTTTCTGCAACCGGAGTTCAGGATCTTACATTTCATTTATTTTCCTTTCACCCCTCAAAGTTTATTTAAAAGCTTCTGCCTCCTGGAAACAGGGTCTGAGGAGGAGGGCTGAGGCATTTATCGTATGGGCATGCTGAGCAGAGCTGGTGAAAAGAAGCAATTTAAAACTAACCAAGTAATGCATCAAAGGGTCAGAAATTAAAGTGTCCAGAAAATAAACTAGAATGATCAGACTACACTAAAAAAAAATCCAGGCCTTTGCCTAAGAAACAACAACATCACTTGAATTTGGGGAAACTCTACAGGATGCTAAGGACACCTATGGAAGTCAGTTATGAGCACCTCCCAACAGCTAAAACGCTGGCTGAGCTCTAAATGCAAGCACTTGTTTAGTCCTTTCTTTATAACTAACAAGTCAGGCCTGACCTGCAAACTCTGGAGTACAGCAGAGAACAACCTTGCAGGGAATACTAAGGATCCACGCTGCTTTTGAACCCACACAGAGATAGAGTGGACTTGTGTAGCCATTTCTAAAAGTTCTGTTTTGAAAACGAGATATCCCATGGTCCATGTGGGGAAAATCAATTTGCTACCTCTCTAAAGAAAACATTCCCCATTTGGAAATAAGTGAAACAGACACTTCCTTGTGTGGATTAATGTGGAGACACATGACTTGCTGCAGACTGTTGTTTTGACCCCCCTCCTGACCAGACAATCTCCAAAAAAAGCAAAAAGGTGGTATTCTTCATGGATTACAGTCCCGACCAGCACTGCTTTTAATAGAAAAGTTAGAGGCATTGCAAATACAAGGTTGGCCAGTTATGTCAAAAATTGAATGTTTTTCATTTCCATGGAAGACAGGGACAAGATTCAGGACGAGGCTTGGAGTCTCGTTTTGTTCATTTTAGCATGGTTGGTAGTCACGACTTTTGCCTGATCCAGGCTCTTTATGTGCTGCCGAATAATTTAGGTTTCTAAAAACAAGGAAAAATTATTTTTGGGAAAAAAAATCTATACATGTGTTAGAAATTACTAAATGCAGTAAACTGAAAAGGGAAGTGGAAGACTTCAGAGAAAAGTCCATGCCTTGACAAATAGGTGACATTCAAGTAGACTTTAGAGCAAATTAAAATAATAACAATAATTTAAAAAAACAGTGTAGGCCTATTACTGGCTACAGATGACAGGATTGTTATTAATGATTCAAAAAGAGGCAGAGGTGTTTGGTAAATATTTGTTCCACATTTGCAAAGAAGCCAGATGATACGCTTGCAAAAGAATATAATTAAAGCCAGTCAATTGACTTAGTTTTACAGAAACCAGATCTTAAAACAACAAAAAAGCAAACAAAGCACCTTATTTTATACTTCGGAACTAAAAGCTTGGTTAGACAAACAAGCTGCATGCATTGAATTTACCTGCACTTCAGTAAGACAGCTGACTTAATATGAGATAACACTTTGATTAAAAAACAGTACTATGTCATTTTATTCAAGCATATATTAAATGAATTAAGAACTGGCTACATGATACAGCTAAAAGTAGGCATCGGTGGGGAATTTCTATCAAATGAAAATATTTCTGGTGTGATCCCACAGTGGTCACTCTCAGACTTAGAAGCATTCAACACTTCCATCAGCGAAATAAATCTAAGGCCCCTGATAGTAACACTCACACTGACACACCGCACAACGCTAACACCGAGTCACACAAACAAATAATCAGAAGGAAGACTGGACCATGCAAACGCAACGCTCTCCAGTACAGTTCCAGCATGAAACTTGTGAGCAAAGGCTCCTAGGTCCCACTGATGAAGCCAAGGATGTCACTTCACAGGCCACCCTGCACTGGAAATTCAACATACCCTGGTATGAAGATGCTGTGGCCAAAGAGAGGTCTGTGTTCCAAGGGGAAGGTCTGAATTACTTAAACTGTGCTGTTGTTGAGCAAAAGTGACTCAGAAATTGCTTCACTATGTGCCTCAAAGGTGAAAACAGTTGGTAATCAGAAGTGAGGAGGCATAACCAGGCATGCCTCAGCACTGCAGTCCGTATATAAGGGGTATGATCTGATCCCAGTATACGGAAGCATGCATAACACAGCTTTCAGAAGATCTTTCAGTACAAAGCCTGAGCCAGACAGAAGCTGGTGCGCACAGTGCAGGAAGAAATGCCTGCAATTTGAGGGTCTTTGTCAAGACATCAATCTGAAGCTGTGTGTCCCACCTCAGCCACAGCGAGGACCAGGTCCAGGCTGCTGCTGGGAGAGCCTCATCGCTGCGGGTGGCTGCAGCAGCCTGGCTGGCTGCACGGAGGAGGCGTCCAGCTGTCTGGCTGTAGTCCTTGCTCAAACAGCTGTTTCCCTTCTCCTTCAGAAAAAAGGTGGTGAACTGGATGAAAGCATTTGCCGGTAATTTTGGCTGACGAGACGCTACTTGGGGTTCATACCAGATTAGATGACTCAATGGTTCTTCTGGTGAGAAACTGTGTAAGTATAGGATCAAGCAGTAAAGTACTGTGCTATGCAGGACATGGAACATGAAGAGCTGTGGCCTTGATTCAGCAAAGTACATGCCTAACTCATAAAGACCTGGGGCATGAAAGCACCTCTGATGACCTCACTGAGGCTGTTCACATCTTTGAGGTTGAACCAGTGCTAAGCATCGAATACAAGCAACCAGCATGACTCTCTCTATCACTAACAGGAAAGAAGCATCCAAGCCCTGAACAAAGAAATCGTCATATCTCATCATGAAACACTGCATGCTTGGGCGGCGTCACAGGATCAGACATGGGTTCATCAAGTTCCCCTTCCCCTCTGAAACCTGCAGTTAATCTCCAGCCTCCAAGCCCTCCGCCCCAAAGGTCAAAGCTGCACTCAGCAGACAGGGGCTTCAGTTTCTGCAGGAGGGTCACAGCAATACTCAAGAAGCGCACATCTGACTTCTTAGAATAGTCTGGGTTTAAAAAAAAAAATAAAAAAGAAAAAAAGCAAGGAAAAAAGCAAAGAGAGGAAAGACCAAGTGAGCACAAACGCATTATAGAATAGCCAAGACAAAAGCAGCATAAACATGGCAGTGAGAAGTGAAAATGCACAGCAAATCCATGCAGACAGCCTATCTTATCAAAACTTAGCAGAACACGCAAGGTAGACTTCCCATCAGAGGGCTTCAGAACATGAAAGGCAAATAAGGACAAACATCAAATCTTAAGGTGGATTTCCTAGCAATGTTTCCTTTTCTTTCCAGTAAAAGCCAGCATTTGTGAAACTGCTGTCTAGCAGAGTCAGCAGTGCCCAATGCAGATGTGACCTACATACCTCGGAAATACAATAGATATGTAGCCAGTTGTATCCACGCAGATAGGCAGATGAGATGAGCTAATTGACTAGTAAAGGATGGACACTGTCTATGAATCTAAACAGGCAGAAATTCATGAAAGAAGCAAAATGGACCGTTTCCCGAGACCCTGCCTTTGTGAATGACAACAGCAGGCAGGAAGCTATGATCAGCCAGTTGTGCACAACACGAAAAAGACAAATATTTGTATCTCTTCTATTTCTGATTTTTACTAGATTATATAAGATTCTTTTTGTAAGATTATTATAACATTCTTTCATTTTCTTTTTCTTTCCATTTGATCATTGCACCACAAAGTAATCAAAATTTGTTAGGCATAAACAACCTTCATGAAGGTGTTAGTAAAGGGATATGCAGAAACTAGAGAGTAAGCTCCCCTACCTTGATGCCTACATTCAGCTGTCACCACAAGGACCACACAATGCATTAGGCGGAGACAGGAGCAGCAGCCGTAGCCTGAGCCCTGCTCCCATTCACATCTCTGTGTTATCACTAAGTTCAGCAGCAGTTTGGCAAGGGCCTTGCCAGACACCCCGTTGCAGCACACACAGCGATAAGGAGTTCAGGAATAACTCTGCTTCTGCAGGGAGTTTGGGACAAAGCCCTTGCACCCCTGGGGTCCTGCATATACCTAACTCATATACTCCCTTTAGTGCCAGGGTGCAGAAGTGATGCTGCTCTGCACTGCTGAGCAGAGGGAGGAATCTGCACTTTTTCACCAGTAAAATGCAGTGGTGGTAACTCTGGTAACTTTGCAGAAGTAGAAGCAGAATCTATATAACTGCCAAAACACCCCAAAAAATGGTGGTTTTAAAGTCTTAATAGTAATATCATGTGGCCAGGTTTAAACGAGTGCAAACCCCATGAACTCAGTGTAATGGTCCTGAACATCAACACAAACAGAACTGAGCCTATTTCTGCATTATAGCCCCTGTAAATCTCTAGCACTTGAAAAAATCCAAATAAAATCTGAGCTGTATTCATTAATTTATATGAGCAGGGCAAGGTTTAAACTAAATATGAAGTCAGTTGTGCAATATTCTTTCGTAGTCAATACTGGTTCTTAGGAAATTATCTGAGTGAATTAAGTGGAAGGACCATTAAACAATTTACACACTTCCTCGTGTTTCAGATGTCTAATTATAGCCCTGTTTGTCTCTCCCCGCAGAACTGTTGTATACCACATGGTATGCATATTTCAGCATCCAGCATTATTAACTCATGACCGACTGTCAGTTGATCATTATCTAACACATGGGGTCTGCAAAAAGAGCCTTATTTGGGCAAAAGCAGGCTTCTGACCTGCTCCCGCTGCATTTTCCCCCAGAAAAACTTCACTTGGATTATTATTTGCTGTCAGTGGAAACTCAGAGGTTACATATGCGAAATCTGCAGAAGGGAAAATAAATCCTTACCGAGTTTAAACACTTAGTTGATATTAAAACCATCTCCTGCTTGGTTGGCTGAAAGGAAACTCTCAGTTGCCCTCTAGTGTCACCTGGTTGCCATGCCAGGCAGCCCGCCTGCCGCTTGCCCCAGCCAAGGTCACCAAATTTAACCTCATTTCATGCGATGATATTTACCATGCATGTAATATTTTGTATAAAAGGGTGAGAGGGGATGCTTTTCCCTCCTGGAAATTGCAGAGTTTAGGCTCTGGAAGCCTGCAGCTTGCACGATGTCTGCGGCTGTAATTGCGGCGCACGACACACGGGTTTTATGAGCGAGAATCTCTGAAATCACTCTGCATGCTGCACTCCATAAAGTTCATTCATAACTAAAAATAGACTAATGTACAAACTGATTTAGCATTATACTGAAGCTAAGGAACATAGGGAGTCTGCACAATTCCCTAATATGGAAGAGAAGCTGGGTTTTCAAAAGCAGCAGTTTATTTGTTTCTGAAAATGGACAACATATGTAAAAGATTTAATATACAGAACCAGGTGTATACGTAGCATAGATCTTCGTATGTGCCCATTTCTGTTCTATAGAAAGACTTCATACAGCCTGAAACTATAAATTTAATAATAGATTACTAAATTAAGTCTGCACAATCACTTCATAAAAAAAAATAATTTCAATTTAAAATACAGCTGTAGGGGTTTGGACAATTTCCTGCATAATAGAGGCCCATCCCTGAAATGTAAATAACACTGGTATTAAAACAAGTCAATCAGGCACATCAGGAAAAAAAGAAAGGTACATGAAAACATAAATGCATTTTCCAGCCTATCCCAAGTTAAGGATGCCAAACCTTTATATTATTCAAACACTGCTTTGATAAATCATTACGGCTTCAGCCAGCTTTCCCCCCCTCCTTTTTTTCCCCCCCCAAATGTCCTGTTTTTTCTGAGAGAAATCCAGGGCTGATTGAGTCTTAACATTGTGAATGCACCAAACCATTAGGGTTTTGCAATAAGAATTATCCACTTCTTTCCTGTGTACTGTCAGCATTCTTAAAATACTGTTACTATAAAATTAAACAGCATGCTCTTCAGAAACACATGACGTCACCAGCTCTGTTTTTTTCAACTGCAATTGTGCAATTTTAAAATTATCTTCTTTCTCAATGCCTTTTCCCCAAACAAACACCTCTGATAGTTCTAAGATTACAAAAACAAGTTAGACTTTTTTTGTTTAAACTTAGAGGCCACCTGTAATATTATTGACTGATTACACAATAAAAATTATACACTTTGCTTTGTTTAGTATATATGCTGAGTTAATTATAAGGCTTTCTCTGCTTAATTTGACAAGACTGAAATATCACAAGAAGTACATATGGCAATTCAGAAAATATAATCAGGGAAAAGGCAAAATGAACATTTGAGAAGACAAATGATTTCATTTGCATTAGCAGATATTTGTAAAGCCTCCTCTTTCTCCACTGCCTGAATGGCACTTCCCAGTTGCTGTCGCTCTCACAGTGTGGCTCACAAGCACAGCAACTGCCCTTTCTACCCCAAAATGTTGTCCCTGTTACGGACAGGAGGCTTTTATTGGCATCCCCAACGATGCTGTGGGACACGAAGAGGACACACAGCACAACCAGACAAGTAAGTGGCACGAGAAGTGCCAGAAGCCCCTGTCCCAAGACCTTGATGCAGTGGCTCCAGCTGCACGTGCTGCCCCGGCATCCGTACTTTTCAGGGGAAGGCTGTTGCTCAGCTTCAACCTAAGCTAGGGCTTCGAAATACTGAAATTGCTACTGAAGTAATAAAGGGGAAATTACAGTCCTACTTAGCAGGGCTTGGTCAGGGCTACGCTATTCGCTGTGTGCTTCTAGTGATCAAACCCTGGCTGTCAAGCTGCAAGCAACTCTTAGGGTTTCCAAGCACAGCTCCCAAACCAGAAGGACAGAAGCCCAGTAGCGGGGAGCACAGGCTGAGCAGTAACTTTGATACCAACCTGTAAAAGGCCACTGCAATAGAGACACAAGTGGCCATTGGCCCCAGCACCTTCTGGCTGTGTTGGGGCTCACCAGCTCCCAGAGCCATATCTCAGGGGAAGGGTGTGACCCTGGGAAGCTATTGGCCCCTCTGCCTGCTCACTAGTGTCTCGGGCTGTGCCATTAATTTTGCACAATAACCAATGTTGTGCTCTGTGGGATTAGGCTGCTGGAAGACTGGCAAGTTTAGAAAGCTCAGAAATGTCTTTCCTCTGCCACATGAAATACACAGCATGAATTTTATTGATTAATCCTGGTCAGTCCCATTCTCCTCATAACATCTGGAATGGCCTTTGCATTGCATAGGAATCCTCATCTCCAATAAAGAGATTACCCCACTCCCAGATTCACCTGCTCTGCAGGGTGCTGGATCTACTTTCCTAGAAGCCTCTCCAGCCATGACCTGACGCTGCTTTAAGAAACCTGACAAAGTGATGTAAGTGGCCAAACCTTCTGTATATCTCATTTTAAACAGATAAAAGTAGCACGAAGACAAATCAGCACCTCTCCAGGATTTCCAAGTACATTATTAAGTAGGTTTGGACTTAAAGTAAGGTGAATATGAAGATTCATTGTCTCAAGATATAAATATTGACTGAAGAAAAGCAAAGGTCAAATCGGTCAATATTTACTCAAGAAACTCTAAATCTTTATGCAGTGTAACCAACACTCTCAATGTCTTCATCAGCTGCCCCTGGTGATCAGTTCATTACAACTAAGGATTTCAAAAGTGTAATCTTCTCCCTTCTAAAATTCATGGGTTTTAAAAATGAAACTCATGCACACCTCCTGCAAATAGGGAGCTTGCTATGCCTGTGGCCTCAGCAAAAGGGGATGGGCTGATTTGCAAATGCTATCGGCCCAGCCTGCATGCCAAAACTCAGTAGCCTGGGCCTCAGAAGACAGGAGCAATAAAAACTTTGACTCATCACATGACAGTATTTCAGGCTACCATGAACAGGAATTTCTTCTTTGGTAAGGATTAATGCACTCCCTTTTCCCTCTGTCTCAAATATCTGTAAATTAAGGCTGAAATTTTATCTCAGGCTTGTATTTCACATAAGGAATTACTTTGAGACAATGTCAAATCAAAAGCTTTGGGGGAGTTATAGTCCTATTATTTACTGTGGCAAGTATATTAGTCCTATTATTTATCTAAGGTTTCAAGCTTACTGCCCGATTTCTGAAAGTGTTTAACCACGCTGTTTTGTCTGAAGCCACAGTGCTACGGACTCTTCTTTTTGCAGAACAGCACTGTTGTCGACAAAAATTCCAGGAAATTTATAAAGGCTGGCTTTTCTGAAGATGCACAAGGAAGGAAGACACCTGAATCCTCTGGAGTTTCAATGAGGTTACTCCTCAAATTCCCCTCCGCACTTTCACAGAGCCACTCAGTGATGGGGAAGGCTCCAACCCTCCTACTTTTCTGCTCATTCAAATGGTCTAGTATGGCGAGTGAACGCCTCTTTCTAACCTTGGTCTTCACTAAACAGTCAAACATACCAAAGATTTGTTGCAGTCACCATGGAGATCAGTTGGTTTCAAATTAGGCACAAACCATTTGTTTCCTTTGCTATTTTTATTGTGTTTTGAGCCTACTATGCTCCTCCCATTCTGTCCTTTCTTTATCTTCACTTGCAAATGAGAAAATCTAACTTAATTAGGAAGTCAAATCCTAGACACAGCCACTCCTAAACTCCATGTGGGATGGTGGTCATTCCCCTTTCTCAATCACCCTCCCCTTGCTGGCAACCAAAAAGTCTGCATGGGGTCAAACTCCACAGATGAGACGACACAATGTGTAAATGAAGTCCCTGTTAGCTGGAAGGAAAATTTGAACCTGTGCTCTCTACAATTTCATAGTAAGGCCTACTAGGGATTAATCTATCCTCCACAAGAGGAAATAACAGTAGGTTTTGGTACCCCATCTGCAATGGCACATATGAACCACTGAAGACTGCCACAACGGGAGCGGCATTATCCTGTCATAAAAAAGAGGGACTGGGATGGAAGCGTACGGTGAAGTGGAGGCAAAAGGCGAGTGCCTGGCACGAGGAACTGAGGACCGATGCAACAGGCACTGGGGCAGCCAGACTTCTGGGCTGTTTGGATTACACAAAGAAAGGCAATAACTCCAGCACCAAGTGTGTCACTCTTCCACTGGGTGACAGCTGGGCTACTGCAACCAGAGGCTACCGAGCACCCTCTCGCCGTGGAGAGGCTGTCCTGCACCACTGAAAGCATGGAAGAGTTGTTATTTGACTCCCAAAGACATGAAGCCTCTAACAGAAGTTCCTTTGGAGGCACAGAAAAAGACAGAAGGACCAATAGTGCTGAATGTAGGTTTCCCACAGCCCAAGTCAATGGGCTCCCTGTGCCAAAAATGCCGCAGTCTGGGATCTGACAGTCCCAAAGATGCATAAGCCAAACGCAAGCCTTTCCCACAGTTCTGTGACAGGTACATCGCTTCCTTTAAAAAAGCACCAAGTCTCCACTACAACATCCCTCTGCTTTTGAGATCATACACAATCCATAATGTGGAACTTAAGTTTAAATTCAAAGACCAATTAAAAAAAAAAAAATCAATGAAATGCTTTTATGAAACTGGAGATTGATCTGCAGCTTAAAACTTCCAGTAATGTAATATTTTAGAACTTTAATAAATAATGCTTTTATCTTGATTGCAAAATAATACCCTGCCATGAAAACACTGAGCAGAGGTAGGAAACTGTTCAACAGGAATTAGTGTGTCACACTTTGCACAGAATGGAGCATTACAATTATTGGTGAAACACATTTTTCAAACTTGTTAACACAAAATTAACAATTACATACATCACTTAATTCTATAAGTGCATATCTCTCAAAGTACCCATTAGCTAACCGTGCCTGGTTCGGTTTTAATATACATGCAGGCTTTGTAGCACAGAGGGGATGCAACTATGCGAGCGCTGGCACACTAAACCCTGAAATGGCAAGTGCTATTAAACTGAGATGCAATCACGTTGAAAGGGAAACATTAACAAACAGCAGACAATTGAGAAGAAAATACAGGGCGCTTGTGTTCTAATACATGTGCTTCAAAACCTTATATAACTATTCATTGTCTAGTTCATCTGGCCAGGGGCCCAGTTTGCTCTATGCTATGCTATACTAATTTTATAATAATAAACTGTTACACAAGCTTCATGCAGTCATGCATATGAAGAGGTTGTGGAAGACATTGCATTTGATTATCTTTCTAGCAAAGATACCATCTTGAAATTAAACATTGCCTGGTAGAAGTATGCATGAAGTGTTTTTTAAAAAAATAAAGAGAAAATAAATGCGAGTATATCAATAAAAACAAAAAAAAAAAAAAAGAAAAACATCTTTTCAGAAAGGCTCTTCTCCTTCTCTGAATATCACATTCACATTATGCATGACAGATGAATGCCTCTAATCCCATAATACAATGCAAGAATCTGCATGTTCCTGGACTATGTTCGTTTGAAGACAATCAGTGATTTTTGGAAACACAGGCTTTTTTTTTTTTTTTTTAAATACACCTTCTTTTTGTAAAAACAAGGCAAAACGGTTTACAAAGCCAAAAGGAATGCGTGAAATAGCTAGGGTTTAAAAATCCTATGTTATTTGTTACTTTAGCATGAACCAACATGAACCACTGAGATGCTTCAGTTAAGATTTATCTGTACCACAAAACATTTTGTAAGATAGCAGTTGGAAAACATGGGGATGAGAGAGACTGGGCACAAAAGCATATACAGTACAAACCAGATGCGATCCAGAAAAGTCATTTCATATTCCACATTTGTCTATGGAATTGTCTGAGAATTTTCTGCTGAACATTATTTCCAGGTTTATCACAGCGGTTCAAAACTGGCTATATTTAGTCACTGACCGGTGCCAGAAAGCACTACCAGACTATAGGATCATGGCATATTTTAAGTTAGATATCTCAACAACCATCAAGGACAGAAATAAATGCCTTTTAAAATCAGAAGGAGTAAAAGCCTCAGACCTCCAAGATACACAAGGGATTTTTTCCAGCTCTAAGTCACCAGATATCAACTTCAAAAATCACATTATTCTGATTACCATTTTGCATGTGCTACTTCCCAACCACCCCCTACATATTTTGATTTCAACATTTTAACATCTAATCTATAAAAACCTACTAAAGCTAGTGAACCGATGTTTTATGGAGGGACCCTGAGGCACTTCCACATGCAAATACCACCACCATATACCAAAAGCAAAAAGTCATCAGTCAAGGGGCACCAAAGTCAATGGGTGCAGGAGCAAACCCCAAAATGCTTTAATGCCAGATTCTGATCTAAATCACATCACTGTCAATCCCAAGTAATTGACTCTTGTGGATTTACATGAGTGGAAAGGAGATCATAATCTTGTTCTTAATCTTTACCTTTGAAGTAGAGATGGTCATAAATCCGATTTTCTAGCTAACAGGAAAATGCTAGAATTTCATAATTTTCTTCAAATTGGGGCAGGCAGTCAAAAAAGGTCTGAGCAACACTGATGGGCAGCTATCAGGCTCTTTAATGCAGCTAATGAAAAGCAACCAACTAAATATATTTCTACAGATTAGAACCTTTTTGTCTCAAATAGTTTCAATACTAAACTGTGTCCCGCCAAACCACGGGCCCTAGGGCCCTGTGCTCCTGCACCCCACCGTGTTGAGCACTGAGTGCTGAGCAACCTGAGCCACTGAGATGGTGCAACCACTGGGAAGACCATAGTGCAGCATCAGACCTTGTTTTGAGAAAGGGACGGGTGCAGGATGTGGCCACAATAGCATCACTGTGGCAGAGATTTCCCCAAGAGTACATCAACCCAGCAGGATAGTTTAGTCCTTCCAACCCTAGACCAAGCATTTCATTTCAACCTTTCCGATGAATAAATAAAAAGCAAAAAAGACTGAAATCCAAACAGACACATACTGGCTGCGGGCTCTTACTGTGGAAAAGATTTCCATTTCATCTGAATGGCTTCTTCCAGTAATAAAAAAAAAAAGCCAAACATCAAGGACTTGACTCAGGAGAGTGAGAATATCTCCCGTGAAGTAAAAGTTATGCCAGAATCAAAACGTAAAAAGAGAAGATGGAGCCAGGTGGCAACGCAAGAGCAGGGAGCAAAGCCCCATGCAAGGGGTTTGTCCAGTGCTCAGACTCATGCCTGGAGATCTCCACAAATGAAGCAGAAACTTTATCTGTTCTCTAGCTGCGGGCAGAATACAACACAAGGCAGCAAAACTTTTCTCAGTCATGTTGACTTTATGTAATTTATTTTAACCATTGTTACACTGTTTTACATTGGTCTAAGCTCCCAAAACTAAGAAAGCCCAACCAACTGCAACCTCCTGCAACTGCATCTGGCAGCATGACCACTCTCATGCCTGCATCTGACCGATCTGCAAGTTGAAGCTTTGTTTGCTACTTCACCATCACCCAATTTTCATGGATTTTCATGTTTAACACCCAGTCAGCACAGCTCTGATGCCTTCTCGAGCTCACCTGAAATGGGAGCTGATGTTTCTGCTCATTCATCTCAGCTTCCTTTGCTCTCCCGAATATTTCTGATGGTTGCTAGGCAACTATTGTTGAATACATGCATGAGGCATTAATTGTCTGAGCACTTTAAAAGAGGAAAATTCTTTAAAACTGAGGACATTGCTATACCAAAAATAGGATACTTCCTTCACGAAGGGCAGCACTCGTGGCTGGGAATGTTGATGGCTGCAGTATGTCAGAGGCTAGATGAGTCATGGAGATTACTCACATGCAGAACAGCACAGAAGAAGCATCTTAGGAGACCTGACTTTATTATAAAGTTTTATTTTAAATGAAGTGCTTCAGATCTAGTTTTATCTTCTGACTGCTGTCACTGGGATATCACAGTTCACATTTTCATGAAGCTAACGGCTTTGGGTCCAGCTGCTGCTACAGTGTCAGAACCGACTGAGTTTACCAATTCACTACCTCCCAAATCCAAAATGGCACCTGCAAGTATTCCTCCTCGCTACACTTCAAAGAGATACTGTAGTCTCACTGCTGATACTAAGTGCTCTGTGCTCCTTACCCATAAACATGGATTTCATTTTATAGGGTCTTTTTTTTTTTCCAAAATACATTCCAATGTCATGACCAAGCTCTAAAGACAGTAAACACAGACTTCCATAAATTGACTTAAACTTCTAAAATAAACAACTGCAAGGATTTGCAGCTAGGTAATTTTTGGGGTTTTTTTTGTTTTATAACAAACCCATCTCTACCATAACTAAACATTCACAATGTACATGTATCCATCTTAATGGATGGCTTTTCAAAACAACCAACACCAAAAAAAACCCTGAAGAGCCATCATTTTTTTGGGCAATTCAATCTAATTATTCTGGTTCATTGCAAAATTAGGATGGTATAAAAGAATGAGGGCCACTGTACCACTAATTTTGAACGTGGTATTCTGAGCTAAGAGCTGCTAAAGACTCTAAGCATAATCTTTCCTGTTTCACAAACTTGTGCTTTAGCTCTGTGAAAGTATGTAAAGGGACACAGGCTCATCTCAGCAAAGTTCAGCTGAGGTTTGCAGGACTTTTAAGATAAAGGTGAAGTGACTTATTTCATTGACAAGTGAGAAGTAGAATCATGAACAACTACTTAAAGTAAACCTGCCACCCCACAGCAAAAGGCTGTTTTCACTGGGAGTCTAACTACTACTACAGTTGCAAATCCAGAGAGAAACCCAGGAGGGTGATGACAGAGCTGGAAGGTTGCACAGTACCTCTCTGCTGAAGCAGCAACAGCCTCTGGGAATGTCACCCATGTTAGCAGGATGATCACCATTAGCCTTTTCACATATTCTCTTACCCTTTCTTTGGGATGAAACTGATCTCAAATAAATTCCTCCTCTTCTATTACTCACTTGTTGCTAACACGTGCTTTTTAATTAACATGCTCTTTAAAGCTATTACACAAAAAGGTAAGTTGACTGGAGACATCTGTGAAGGACCCATCAGGGAAGACTCATGAAGTTGCTACAGTGAGTCTGCAGATGATCTCGCACTGTGTTGCTGCACATTTAAATGAGATGCTGTTGAGTTACATTTTCCATTCCATTTTTCAACTGAGGAGACAGCCCTTTGTAGAAGGCACTGAAGTGGCCTGAGATGGACCTGACCCAATTCTTCCTGAGTGGATCTCCCCCAACAGATAACAAGGAAGGGACTGACAAGCCCTCAGACACCAGAGCAGAGAAGCATCCTGCCCAGTCGGGGTTCTGAGATGGGCAACCACTCATGGTGGATGGAGATAAGGGAACAGTTAGGATGCGGGGAATCAACAGCCACCAACAGGGACCAGTGAAGACACTGGTTTTTAGCTCCTAACGTACAAGTTTCCTCTGTAACCATGTTCCTCAGTCTCCGGTCCAAAGAGCAGATGCAAAGCTCTGCCATATCTGCTTAAGTGTGCAAGCCAATTTTAGGAAGGTTTGTTTTATTGTATAATGAACAGAAGATGCAAAACGTTCTCGCCTTTAATGGCCCAAATGCTGTAATTGATGTATATCAATACAGTAACGGATTTCAAGGCCAGAAGGAATTAGCAGGATACTAGCGCCTTGTTTACTTTCTGCAAATATTGTCTATACAATGTCAGAGAGACCACTGGATGAATAAAGTATCGTGTCTTTGGGAAAGCAGTCTTGATTTAAAAGATTCAAGTAACAAAGAATCTATGTTACTCATTGCTAAGTTGTTCCCATGGTTAATTACCGCTCACTGCTAGATAATTGTGCCTTAGATTCAGCATTAATTTATCTGCTTCCACTTTTGAAGCATGAAGTTCTGCTATATGTCAGTTTGCCAAATTAGAGGCCTTTACTGTCACAGGTCTTCTCCTTGTGGAGGTACTAAGAGACTGTGGTCGGGTCCCTTCTCAGTCATTTCCCCTGATGTCATTTCACTAAGTGGACTGACATTCTTTAGCCTTTCACTTCAAGGCAAGTTTTCCATGCTCTGAATTGTTCCTTGGGTCCCTCTCTATCCATGTCCAGTACTGCAACACAACATGCAAAGCGCAAGCACCATTATTCGGTGCAAAGCTGAAAGTGGGGAAAAATTCCTCTAATACAGTCTTTCTGCTCTTCTGTGTTCCTTTAAGCCCATAGTTCAGAACAATACTTTTGAGTATTAGCAGTGCACTTATCCCATGAAATTGTATCACCCTTTTCGCAGAAAGCCATCATCATTTGACTGACTTACCAAAAATCTTAGCTCTTAGGGGGTTTGATAATGATTTCCTCCAGCGTTATACGCAGCAGCAGTAACACCTCTCTATTTCTTCTTACTATTCCCCTGCTTATTCATCTAAGAACCAGGTTTGCTCTACTACTTTAGTCAATCGGTTATCTATCATTACTCTCAAGTAATTCATGGCATTAAGACCAACACAGCAGCCCTGAGGCACAAGGAAATGTTTGTCTGATCACTAAAAGAGCAAGATACAGCTATATATAACACCAAGGCCCAACTTCAGCCGAAATGTAAACTTTCACTGCTTCACTGGCCTTTGGCCCATAACGGACAATAAATCAATTAAAAAGCATTACAAAGTCCTAACTGACAATGATAAACCCACGAAAAAATGCAACACTTTTGGTTTTTTTTTTTTTTTTTTTAACTGCCTTGTTTTTCAGTACTTGTGCATAAAATGAAGATCCCGTGAAGAAACTACCAGCATCCACTGGCTACAACAGGGAAGATGGATGCTTAAATCATAACCACTGGTACATTCTCCAGTGAACACAAAGAAAAAGGGATTGCTGGGTGTCTTTAGCTATTTGTGTAAATGGTAAATTCACATATTTTCCGTGATCCGTCTGATCAAGTTAACAAAGACGCTGACAGGTAAAGAGAAGTTACTCAAACAGCACTAGTGTCAAAAGAGGGGGGAAAACCCCTCCTCTGTATTACCCTTAGTGCCCTCACTTGATTTCAGAGAGCACGAACTTTAATGCCCTATTTTGCCTCTTTTGCAATTTGATGTAAAAACAAATTCACAAAAACCCAGTCACATTGAATTCAAATTCTGCAGAAGTCTCCCCCACCAGTAATTACTACTGCAGTGTTTAAAATTTTAAAAGAAAACAAATGCAAACCCGAACAAAATGCTATTTTTCAATTAATTTTCTTCCTCTGATTTCTCTCCACATTGCATCATCTCCCAATTACTGTGATTTTGCTGAGTGTGCCAGTTTCTTAAAGACACAGCTATAAAATGTATGGACTAATTGTTGAGCAGAACTGGAGAGCTATTAAAACTGCAATAGTACAGCACTTCCAATGGTAGTCTATTATTTCTACATGATTGGTTTTGTACAGTCCAACTCATGCAGTGAAACTCTTAGATAAATTAACTCCTTCGTTTTGACATAAACATCAAAGGAAGAATTAAAGGAGAATGATCATTATTTTCTGCTGTTATTTTAGACATACTGTTCATAACACCCATGCACGTTCCTGGAAAGTTACAAATTTAAATTGAGAAAGCCATTTGCTGTTTTATCAAGTCTGTAACACATAAAATCTCGCTCCAGAATTATCTCATTTTCCCATTTCATGTTTCCCTGTCATCTACATGGTACAGCATGTTTACAGAACTTTATAACTATAATATACAATTCCGTCGTTTCTAAACAGTGCTGTAAGAGCAAGCCTGAAATGTACACATTTTAAAGATTACTTAGTGAACACCAAACCCTTTCCCAGCTGTTTTAAATTTTGAATTTCTCAATAAATGAATAACATACTAAAAAAGCAAACAAGATCTGACATTATTTAGTCTAAGTTTCTAAAATGGCATAACATCTGTAGCTAAAAACAATTTTCAATAACTATATTTAACTAGAGCAGTATTCTATTATTCATAGCTCATTTTCCTTACAGACTAGGGGACTTAATGTGGTGTTCAAACATCTCTTAATTGTTTAGTCCTTCCAACAGCTAAACTGCAGCAGAAAGCAGGGGGGGTGTTGAAATCTTCACTCATATCTTTTATATATATCCATGTGACCAACCCATGATCTCAGTTAAGTGCCACAACTGTTCATTAACACACATCACAGCCCCCCAGTCAGCACTGTGAGCTTTGAAACCATGCCAGAAGCAGGGGCTCAACAAATGGCACTTTGACCTTTTCACTACTAACTTCAATCTTTATTAAAATCTCTAAGACGTCATCTCCGTCTCCTTCTTTTACCATCTTTTATCTGTTCCCAAAATACCTAATATTCATTCATTAAACAGAAGTTTGCTACATTCTTACGTAATGATAGATTCTCCTTTCACTTGCAATCGGCTTGTGAAATGCCTTTGATTAAAAAAGAGAACAGAACGCCCCCTCCCCCCCGCCAAACAACTCTAAATTCAGATTGCTCACTCATTTCCAGGGAAATCAAGCATGCTCCCTAATATTAAAAAATCTTGCAGCATCCAGGCAAGTTTGGCTCCATTTTATGTTCCTCTTATTAAATTCCATCTTAGCAAGACACAAAATGCTCACCCTGCTCTCTGCTTGCTTTTTTAATTTCACGTTTGAATCTTCACATCTTCAGCCTGAGCGTTTGTGGGGGGACGGAGACTGATTTTTTGCCCAGCAGGGTTTCTATTCCTACAATAGAGTCACCAAAACCAGGAGTCCCATGGAGTAAAATGTAACTAGAGACAAATAGAAGCTTTGATCGTTTTTATGGTGCTCAAATATAGATGGAGGAGGAGAGAAATAATGTGCTTTTTTTTTTTTTTGCCTAGCAGTTATTAATTAATTACACATCAAGAAAAATATCAGAAAAAGTTCACATGAGTCACTTATGTGTTTTCATTCTTTGTAAACTTTCTGGCACACCCTATATGCTTCATTTCTTGCTTTAAATAAGTAAGTACTGGAAAATATGTGTAGTATTTGGAACCAAGGGGAATGACATATTAATTTAAAGTTTGCTTTGTGTAAGTTTGCGTTTTCCAGATTTGAAATGAAACTTCAAGGAAACTGAAAACTCGCCTGCAACCTTCAATTTATACCCCACTTCACCCACGGATTATCTAGAAGGTATAAGCTATTCATTTAAGCGGCACAGTGAAGTTATCATCATTAGGTGGCTTAGTTGCCTGGGATACTACTATCAGCCTGACCAGTAGGGAACCCGGGAAGCCTGAGCTCCAAAGGGGGGAAAAGTAAACAAAGTAATGAGTAACAGTTACAGCTCCTTAAAATGTGTACATTAACCTCAGTACTGGGAAACTATTTGCTTTTTAGAGGCAGCACCGTCTGACTGAAATAATGACAAATATTTTGGAAATTCCATCTGATGCCAAAATGAAATTACTCAAGTGCACTCTGGGAGAACAAAGCGTTTTAGTATAGCGTCAAATGAACTCAGGTAAGTTTACAAATGGCCTATACCTAAAAGACTATTAACTAAAATTACATTTGTTTTTATTGAAAGACAGCCTCAAGTGCCGACATGTAATATATGACATGTGATACATAATAATACTCTTAAACCAGTTCTGACATAATATCTCCCAAGGCATAATAACCACAAATGACTGCTTTAGTTAAGAACTAGCCAGGAGCAAAATAGATCCATGTAAAAGTAGCTTTAACCATAAATACCTCAACAATATTTTATGTCACTTTGTAAAAAAGTTAAAGGAGTCCCATAATAATTAACAACAAAAACTTCATGTTCTTTACTGTTGTATGGTGGTTGTGAAAGGTTATTTCATAGTCCCGCAGCTGCCAGTGCTGTAAATTATGCAGGCACCAAGAAGCATTAAGGAGAAATAATAGCAATTTAGACTAAGGCTGACGTAATTCATGATAAACAGTCATTGGAAAATATTACAATGTTGTCTTTTTTGAGTGGGTTTAATCAGAAGAATGTGACCATATTCTGACATAAACTACTTCTCTTTTCCACTATATGGGCGCGAGAAACAGAGGCCCTTCCCTGGCTACAAAGGTCTCCCCTGGTCCCGGCCATCGCTGAGCCCCAGCACCTCGGGGACACTGCTTGTGAGGCTCTGCCGAGACAAAGCTCAAGAGTCTGGGCAGGCCTGGTTGTCCAAGGGAGGCACCAAACCAGGGGAACAGTTAAACAAGGATGCTCCACAGAAGGCATATTGCAAACAAGAAAGAATGGCTCCAGAAATGAGATCATGTATGAGGGACATGGCTGTCACACTTGCAAGGAACATAGCCTGCCTTACTTTCCACTGCAATGACAAAAAGTGATTTTGATAGCTGAATCATAAAACTAGCCATCAAGTGGAAATCTTATATAGGACGAATTAGTCATTTATATCTACAATCATTTAGTGAACGGACACCAATAAAACAGACGCGTAATAGATGACAAAGCTCATGTGATAAATTACATTTATCAGGCGCAGAAGAACAGCTCACTTGCTAACCCTTCATTTACTGGAACTAGACATTAATTCTCTGCCAAACACTGGCTAAGAAAACAAAGTAAACCCCACAATACCATCACGTAATCACTCTTCAATTAAAAATTAAAAAGGAGAAGAAGTTAAAAGCACCAGACTGGCAGCGGGCACACCCAGGCTCTCAGCTCTGCCATGGGCGCTAGTGGGAGGGAGGCTACCTCACAACCCATCCCGCCAGAGCCCCAAAGCCTGGGCTGCACCAGCAAGGAGGTCGTACTGGCCACCCCACACTTCACAGCCCTGATGCTTCCTCAAGCAGTTAGACCACAACCTAGGAGCACCACGGGCTGGCAGCGTACACCCCTCTCCCCTTTAACTGCCACCCAAGGGCACCCACAGAAGTGTGGAGCCACACCAGTGTCCCCAGCGCCCTCACCACAGAAGCTGTGCTCTCGCAGCGGTGCCAGCTGGCTGCTGCGGGCTTCTGGGCAGCTACCCCGCTATGCCGTGCGGGTCAGCCAGCCGCCACCAGCCCGGCTGAGAAGTGATGCCACAGGGCCAGAGGAAACGGGCAGAAGCAGCTTTTCAGGCAGCACCTGCCCCTCTATTCAACATCTGCTGCCTTTCTGAGGGCAGTGGGAACACGCAATCCAGATACAATCAGCAATTCCGTAGATGTTTTCCACAAAGGAGTTCTGATTATAAAGTGAAGAATAATCTATCTTAATATTTACCCCAGTTACAGCTATGGCTGCTGGTGAAAATGTAAAAAAAACCCCAAAAGTAGAAGCTAACAGCATTTGTTTCTATTGAAGTTCTTTCAGGCATGAAGGTATTTTATCTTACTTTACCACACATTACTTATGTTCACTTAACAGCTTGCTGTTAACATTGGGTAAGATTCTGCCGTTGGTTAACTGGTGAAAATCCTGAGTAACAGCCACTGAAGTAGATCAAGTTATTTTGGATTTACGCCACTAAGTGAGACAGAATGTGACCCCCTTATCAGTGCCTTTTTTGCTTTGAGTGTACAAATATTTTATGCATTTCAATGAGTGACAGAATGCAAAACTTGCAAATATTTATTTTTAGATGTATAGGGAAAAAGCAATTAGAGCTAAAAATGTTAAGAATGAAGAAATCACTTAACAGAAGCAATTATGTTGGGCACACAAACAGCTCTGCCTTCAGACATTTTATTCAAATGCTGCAGAGCACACTAGAAAATATCAATTGTTTAAAAAAACTGCAAGTATTTTTTCGCAACTGAAAAATCAATCATTATAAGCAACATCTGGGGATCGTTAATATCTCACTCTACAGTTGAATTAACAAAATAAGAAAGAAGTCTGACCAGAATCCAGAACATTTCCAGATTCACTTTTTCAAGTTGAAAGCTTATGTTTGCAGAGGTGGGGTGGGAGGGAAGAGGAAATGTACATTTATCTATATTGTATACAGCACTATTATGCATTAATCGTTGCTTCCCCTCCAACTATGTCCTGTTTTTGTCCTACCCAGGACCTTAGAAAAGATTCGCATGTTTTTCAGACTGCTGGAGATGCCACCGTAAAGCTCCACCTAAGGAGGTGCCCAGTATCTATGCTAATAAAAAGCCTTCATACTCTTCCTATTGTACTTCTAAACGCTTAAATATTCTAGCCTTAGCAGGAGCACTAACACTAACCCCACTCACGGTTCTGTTAAAACAAAGAAGCCCAAAGCATCTATCTGGAAACTTCAGTTTTTTTCTGAATTTCACTGATAAATTATCCTGCAGGTAGCCAGAACAGTCAATAACAACATTGCAGGTACCTTGCGTCAGCTGAAAAAACATCAAAACCGAACACTTTCAGGCCTTAGTAAAACTTTGTACGAGAGTTGATTTAAAAAGAAAAGCCAAAATTGACTCTCACAAATAGAGAAAATAATCAACAGGAAAACTGTATTTCATTTAGACTGGAAACATTCTTTCTTCTTTCTTCCTTTTTTTTTTTTTCTTTTGTAAAGCTCATTCCCTCCCTGCCAAGGTTTTGTTTTGTTACGTTTTTCCCCTAAACAAATGATTTTATCTGTGAGGCATAAACTTCTGTAAACTGAGATGTATAAAGAAAGCAAAGACCAAATTCTGGCTACACCTGGAGTAATGGTACCAACTCTATACCCTGAAGTCATCAGCTTTTATCATATACACATCTTTTCTGGCACTTGACCTATCCCTAAAAAGTCCCTTCTTCATAGTGCTGTCCTGCCATGGCTTCCCTGGTCACGGACAAGAAGGAAGGCAAGACCTTCTGAAATCATTGGCTCAGAAACCCCAAAGGCTGGGAGGTCATGTAAGTCATCCCTCACTCCTAACTGCTCCCTGCCAGCCCTGGAAGTGAGGGAATCTGCTTTCTGCATTGTTTTATGCGGAGATCTGAGTTGGTTTTTTGAGTTTTGTTGGTTTTTTTTTTTTGTTTTAAAGTAGACAGTTTTTCCCAACACAATTAATGTATCATTAAGTTTTTTTTCAGGGGCAGGGAGGGTGGAGTGGAGGGAAGTGGGGACTGTAATGTCCTTTGCATACAGTTTTTTAATCAAAAGCAGGTTCTCTCTGCATTGCTCATGTTATAGTAAAATGAAGATGCGCCATTTTTCCAGAGAAAAAATGATATTAATGCAATATAATTTGTAGTTCTCTCACTTTTTTTGTATGAAATTTTTTATAAAAAATTGACCTTTGCATGCAAAAATAAAACTTTTAACCTTCTTTTGTGGGTGAACAAGTGTTTATAGTACCCCAGGGGCCAAACAGCTTGTTTAATGGCATATTGGACCCAGCATGCTATAAAAATAATCCAGAATGATTTCAAATTTACCAAGTAGATTTTAAAAATCAAGAAGAAATAAAGTATTCTGTTTTGTCTCAACAGAAAAGGCAACTCCATGCCCACAAATTGAAAAAAAAAATGAAAGTGAGCCCTCTAGTTCATCTTTAGCAGGCAGGATTTATAATATCTATCTAGCAAAGCACCACGACAAATCCCTCTGTGCAAGATTTTCACCTGGCGAAGCTGATGGAGCTGTAGAAACCCACCGTCATCCAAGCACCTGACCCTTCTGTGTCTAAGCTGCACATCTGTTCTCATAGCCCCATGGGCCCCCAAGCCTGGAGAAGCCAGAGGTCATGCTGACAGACACATCTGTACGCTACCCTGCTCTAGGGGCCCACGTGCTCTTGGCAACGCAGCCCACAGCTGGGTTGTGGAAGGATCCACACTCACTGATCTGCCCTGGAAGTCACAACATGCAGTGGAGCAGGCACGAGTATGGTAGAAGGCCAAGTCAACTCCTCCAAGTAAGAAAATGCAGAGGACGTGTGTTGCTCTAGCAACAACTGCACACCGAGTTTTGCCCAGTGACCCTAGAATCCATCTTCTGGACACTGCACTGGCAGCTTTGCCCCCAACTACATCTTTTTGGTCTATAATGAAAACTATCAGGATCCTCAGTTTTTCATTCCTCCCTTACTGCAGCATACAAAACCACACAGCAAATGCCACTAAACTACATGAATTTACAGAAGTTATTCAATAACAATAACCCCAGAGGCTGATAAATGAAAAAGATTTTGAAAAATGTCCTTACCAATGATCTCGAGTTGAAGAGAAATGAATCGTTCAGCTGGTACATATTATTTTTATTTTAAGGGAGCAGGGGAATGAGGAAATACGATTTTGTTTTTTTCCACATGCCAATTAATAGGAGCAGTTAGATAAAGGAATGCGTAGGTGAACTCTAGTCCGGATAGAGAACTAAAACAGGTCATGAAAAGAACTGATCCCATTTGCTCACCCTGTTGCATCAGCTGCTCACTCCCTTGTGCAGGCAGACACAGCCCGTGGGGTCATGGCAGCAACTCACTGCCACGGCTGCCTGAGTCCAGCCAAATGTCTCCCAGTAGCTCCAGGTCAGTGCCACCTGCAAGCCTGCACGGGCTGGTGGCACTGCCAGGCAGGGCTCAAGCCTCTGTGCCTAAGTTCAGCCATGAATAACTCTACTCCAATCTCCTATGCATGCCCCAAATCCCAGGTTTCTTGCTCCTGTCCAGCAGCACCAGCATTTCATTATGTACCTTGACTGCTTTGTGCTGGTGTGGAGCTCTAATTGCTCTTACTTCAGGAAGGAAAGAGATACACAGTCTGACTGTGGTCATATCCATGAACTACGGCTATCATGACATCCAAGCACGGCTTATGTCTTCTGTTTTATGAACAGAAGCAAGCTCTGGAGCTATTTGCATTCTAGAGGGGAACCCTCCAAGGCAGTTAGATTAACTAATCAGCAGCTCTATCAGCAAGAATGGGAGCAGGAAGCTTCCCACTCACAGCAGTCTTTCCTCTGTAAATGGAGAGCAAGTCCTTCCCTGGCATACTGCAAAGAAATAGATGTAAATGCTCGAGTGTTTCAGCTGTAGATCGGATTCCTTAGCCCTGCTTCTCCAGGGCCTCCTCGGTGGGATGCTGTGGCACAGTGAACCAAGTTAAGAGGATCAGCAGTAGAGGACTTTGTAGAGAAAAAAAGACCTGAATATTCCTGCCCAAACCACCCAGGCCTGTGTCGTACAGCAGTGCACAGCCAGGACAGATGCAGACACACGTGGCCACCGTGCCACCAGTAGGTACTGCCTCTGCCAGCCCATGCTAAAGACAGATAGGAAGTTTCTCACAGCCTAACCCTTACAGGAGCTCTGTGGAAATACAGAGGCCATCCACATGGGATGGGATAGCCTGAAGCACCTCTTCGAACCGCATCTGCAGGAGCTGACAGACAAAACCTTTTCTACTTAAAAAAGAAAAAAAGAATCCCGCATCATAAAAACATCATTTATCATCAATGAAGCTTAATTTTTCTTCCTCATTCCCTGCTTTATTTACTTGTGTTAAACCCCAAAGAATGGGGGAAAATGGAGGCAAGTATGAGAAGGAGTCAGAGATAAACAAAATGGGTTTTGTTATAAATGTATAATACAAGCAGACAGGATACTTCCTGGAAAAAACATTTCTCTATTAAAATTGCCTAGCAAGGACAACAGCTTGCATGCTGTGGCAAATGGGTTCTCTGTAAAGGTGTTTCTGGTGTCTCATTCGTGACATGCTGTATCTGTCGCACAGTACTCCAATGAGAAGAGAACGTGTAACACCTTCACCAACAGCAATGTTTCTGGAGAAGACCTGGCACCCTTATCAAAAGCTGGCACTTCCAAATAAAGACATTAGTAAGTCATAATTCCCAAATTTTGTTCTCACTTTAGAGTTTGGAGGATTTCAGGTGATGGGGAAATACACACGTTCCTACCTTGCTCCTTCTGCACACTTTTTTCATTTGCAAGGTAAGAAACATCCAAGTCGTTCAAATTAAATGTGTCTGGATCTCCTTACAGACACCTTTTAAGAATTTTAGTCACATTTCTGTAATCTGGTCTCCGTTCAGATTTGACTGATAAATACCAGTGCCTTAGAGTAATCCATTTATCTACTGTACCACCCTGACTCTGTTTAGCTTTAACAGTCATCACTTTGCACATGTGACATCAATCTACATGGTATCAATGTAAACTGTTTGTATAACGAAGTGCTGTACATTTTATTGTCCTGCCAGCAAAGAAAAGGATAGACTAGCACTTTGCCTGTTGCCTTCAACAAAGGTAGTATAATTGACACCACACATTTTGCAACACAGAAATGGAACCACACACATTTTTTTTCTTCTAACACAGCAGGGCTTGCAAATTTTACCACATCATTATTTTCATAAGAAATACTTTTAAAGATTAGCATATTTTTGTTTTTATAGGCATTTTTGAAAAATCTGCTTTTGTAAACCAAACTAAATTTTAAATACACATTATTAATTTCTATAGTTAACATTTCTGTGGCTCTCACTTGATAATGAGCTAATCACCTCGCAAAGGTCAAGAGAACGGCATAGTCAGCTTTCAGAGACTGAACAACGCACTTCCTATGGTTCACTAAGTGTAGTTTCTGCATCACTCCACATCTCTCCGATTCATCTATTACTAATATTCCATGATATACTTACATTATGGATCCAACTATTTCAACAAACCTGTAATCAAGGAATGACCCCGAATAAAATACTCCACAGAAAGCAGATGGCATGCTCATCAAACGCCTTCAGGCCTAAAATAACCTTTCCCGTATAAGAAGGATAGTTAATTAAAACTGAACTTTATATTCTGAACTGGAGCTCAGAGTAAACACAAACCAACATGATACCATCATGTTATTGGACCCAACTTGCAGGGCATTTCATTTATTTTTTTCACCAGCTGCAGCCCCTAAGAGCAACAACATTTTTATTCATAGTTCATTCAAAGCCTGTAATGTGTTGTTGAGGGTGAACGGACTTGACAGTTTGGGCACAATCCCGCAAAAGCTTGACATCGCAAAATTAAAACTATTCTCAGCAGTAATGTGCTCCACTGACGATACTGCGTGAGGAAGGATCTTTTCTGCCTGTCAGGAGCTGATTGGTGTAGTCCTGCACTACCTCACAAAATGTCCTAATGCTACCGGTTAGGTTGGTGTTTCTCTGCCAACACAAGGCACTAAGCTCAAAGCCAGCTTGCTAAAGCTGGGAGATTCACCTCCCTCTTCTTCCTGTCACAGGCATTGTCGAAGCCCTTCTCTCTCGCTCCCATTACTCTATGTAAGATGCATAATTGGAAACTCTCTAAGAGACCACAAGAGCTTCCTTGCAGAGATCCAGGATCTCACACAGCAAAGGTGTCCCCACTGCTATGCAAACAGACTTTGCTAGCATTAGCCGCAGTGCTCATCCATCTGGTGATATGGGTAATAAAACTTAATTCTCACAGCATAGGTACACTGCTAAAGAAATTACACCGGAACCATTACTGGAGTTACCCTTGGTGTGAACACAACACACATTCTGCTACACGTTCAGCAGCACATCCATTGCCGTTCGGTTGATCTGACACACACACACAAAACAAAAGGCATGAAATGACCTGGCAGCTATCAGGAGTCCAATCTTGCAGCCCTCTCTTCCAGCAGCATGCTCCTCTGGAGCTGCAGAGTATTCTTTACACCCCTTGAATTACAAGGTCACCTCCCAGAAGTGCCCTTGCACTTGTAAAAGCAAGCTCCTAGCACTGGCAATGCCCCCAGTGAAAAAGCGCACGTTCCAGGAAGGCCAGGAACACAATAGCCATAGCTGACATTTGTTCAAGGCCCTAGGAGTACACGCGCTGTTGAGGAATGCTCTGCAACAGCAATGGGATGCCCAGGGAGTCTCCACTGTTTTGCATTTGTTAGCATATTGCACCAACAATGACTTTAAAAATAACCAACATGCTTTGTAAACCTTCTGAAAAGACATAAGCTATACGCGAATGGTTAAGGTAGACAAATTTCAATCCCAGACAAGGGATCCTTTCACTCATACCAAATAACTGTGCTACACCCCCTACCCATTATCTTTGATCTCAATTTGCAATACCAAGATCACTAGTGGCTAGATGGCTTCAGTCGCACAGAAGAAAGTACTTGGTACTTAAGTATTTGGTACTTAACATTTCAAACATAAACAGCACTGGTTCACTTTTAAGGAATCACATCTTCCCATTGGAATTCTATAATAGACAGAAGAAAAAATATCTTTACTTGTGAGGAAAAGAAAACAGTTGTAACGTGACTTACCAAACTCATCACATATACTTTCATTTTCTATTAGAGTTGGATGATCAAATGTATCCCGACAGTAGAAGATTTGGGGGTTCTTGCTTGTTACTGCAATGCCTCCCAGGGCTAAAACAAACTGATCTGTTAATATTGAAGAAGGCTTGTCCTGAATGCGCTTTAACATGGAACGATATCGACAGTACTGTGGGTAGCTGAGAATTAGCAGGTTTGAATCTTCATCATCCTCACCTGGAAGAAGAAAAAAAAATACTCTTAGGATGTCAGAAAAATACAGAACAAGGGCTGTAACTCAAGCATCTCAGAAAAACCATGGCCTACTGGTCTTGAGGAAAGACCAAACCAACCTTTTGTAGCACAGAGGTTTTGGAAAGAAAGGTCAAACCCAGAAATTTTCAGAAAGTTTATTCAAACAGCTTCTTTTCTGGCTTTCCATTCAGTTCTCC
The DNA here is from genome assembly GCF_017976375.1 of Cuculus canorus. Taxonomy (NCBI): domain Eukaryota; kingdom Metazoa; phylum Chordata; class Aves; order Cuculiformes; family Cuculidae; genus Cuculus; species Cuculus canorus. The sequence continues at coordinate 9,534,352 of NC_071407.1, forward strand.
CTTGCTTACCCATTAGGTCTCTACCTGGATGACTAAGAAAACATCTCTCTGCAGAAGTTGGCCAACAGCCTGAATCAAAGTGCTCTCCATACTTTGCCAATTTGGCTGCTTTGATAGAAATATTATCTGTCATTTTCACTCAGCTCTCTCCACAGCTTTACTGAACTCATGTTTACACCAGCTAATGTCTTTTAAAAATAATAATATACAAGCCCCAGAGCACACAGCTATTAATTCTCCTTTGAAGTATCTTATACTGGCAACTACCAAAGGGCCCCTGGCCCAAGAAAGTGGGCTGATCTGACCTGGACATTGATGCTAGGCTGCCCTAACAGAAGAAAATAACTTTCCTCACATTAACTGCAAATGGAGCAGGACTCAATAAAACACCTACAGAGCACAATGAGCAAATGAATTTTCAAACAGCTTGTACTGTCGAAATGTGGTCTCAAAATATAAAGCGATCTAGAGCTCAGACTGTTCAATTCCCCCAGGTTTTAGATAATATTAAGCATAAAGGTGGCAGATTTTAAAATATCACAATCAAGTTTCATCGTATGACAACCAGCAGGAAACCTAACAGCAAAAAAACCTCAACCAGAGATGCAAACATGAGAAATTATTCATTTGCAGGTATGCAGCCAGTACTGAACAGCACTTCTATTTATGCTCATTTATCTCCTCAGGTGGGGTAACTGAACATGGCTTTCCATGCATGCCAATGAAGGCAAAGCAAGAGCATTCAGTTTATGTTTTCTGTTGTACTCTGATTACTGAATAACTCAGCCTTCTGTCAGAGACAAAATGTCTACTATTTAATCCCATTACCAATACCAAAATAATCTTTCTCATCCCTAAAGTAAAAATCACTTGAGATATTGTAAGAAATGTCAGATCAGTTCTCCCTAAATAAACACGATGGCACAACTTATCTTGATTCGTGTGAGGTGATGGAAATGTTGATACACGAAAGGCTAAATTTTAAGAAGTCTCTGGAAGCAGACGTATCACCTAGAATTGTCATCACTGCAGATGAATGCAACGCCGCAAAAAAATTACGCAGCAGCTGGTCTTGAGAAGTTCTGTTCTTACCACCACAGCTCTTGAAAGCTATCACTTTTAAAAACTCAGAACCTTCCTCACTACCCTGACATAGGTGGGGAGATCAAACAATCTGTGTAAGAAAAGTAAAACCAACACATTTTAGTAAACAGTATTTATACTACTTTTCTAAGAAAATAAAATTTATGGCCCTAAAACCTCTTTTAGTCAATAAGGATGTGGTTGTGCCTTCTCTGTTTTCAACAACTAAGTATCCCATAAGCCTACACAACAGCACAATTGAGCCAATTGCTCCTGGGAATAAGGCTCTCGCTCCTTTATTAGGAAACTCTAAAAATCAGATCAGGAAAACTGTTTTAGGAATTAACAAGCACATGATCCACCCTTAGCTCCTTTGAGACTTTCATATATGCCTGCCTGACAGTTATTACTACTTCATGCCTTTGTGTAGATAGTGGTGAGCTGAATCTGTTGATCTGACAGCACTTTTCTTATGCCAGGATGTGGTCAGCTTTTTAAACAGGGTGTATATAAAAGTATGTCCCATGTGCCTTTGTAGTAAACCATTAGTTTTTAGACAAACGTTCTCCAAGTCCCTGCACAGAATTACACAAACTTTCTACCCCAACAACTGATGACTTAACTCAAACCCCTGGCATAAATAAAAATCAAGCCATTTTTTACAGGATCACTTTTACACATGCTTGTGCAACTCCAGTGAGGGCTTTATGATGCATTTGTTTCCTTTCCTTATTCACTCCAGGCTCAACAGATAAATCTAAGATTGAACAAAGACTGAATAAACTGAAGATTTGTTCAGTGAAAGACAAACAGAGTGTTCCTCGAACAAAGACTTTTTTCTCAACCCCGCCTACACGAGAAAAGATGAAGTGGACAAATCCCCAACAAAACGCAAGTCCAAAGAAGGAATATTTTTCTTCTAGAAAAATCTAACAGCCACCTAATAAAAGACTTCGTGTATATTAACAAATAATTTTTTGTAAATATGATTAGAAAGAGTTTCCTCTTAAAAGGAGATCAAAATGTGGATCACATTCCATGAAAATTAAGAAAAACAATGTAATTTCTAAAAACATTTGAGATCATAGAAAAATGAGATGCTGTTATTTCTGAATCTCATTTTATCTCCATCATAGAGAACACGATAAAAAAAAGCAATACCTATAGTACTCTGTAAGGCTCAACTGAAATTACTCCAATTCCACGCTTATATCATAATTGTGTGTTTTAACAACCCCCTCCAATGTCAACTTTTCATTTATTTATATATTTCGGGTCTGAAAACAGAGAAACTGTAATTAGGAGGCAAAGTTCCACCCCTGCCTTCCAAGTGCTGCCTATGTATGCATAGATGTAATCCAACAGTTCCCTTTGTGAAGGGTACAGAGAGCCGGGATTTGGCACAGCCTGGCATTTATGTTGGATTACATGTTCTTCAAGTTGTCTTTGTAAGTAAGAGATGCATGAAATGCCAAATACAATGAATTTATGCAAGAATTGACTTTTCAAATCAGCACAACCACTTTTAATATGTAACATCAGACAATTAAAAGCCCCAAAAGAAAAAAAATAAAGCCTGCTAAAAGCAAGAATTCCTAATAAATCCATGTAGAGCCAGAACTATTTACAGAGAGTGCAGAGAAACACAAAACTGCAACTCGCTTTTTGTTTGCTTGTTTCAGAAATATCAGCCTATAATGTTCTTGCTAACCGCCATAATCTATTCTCAACATCAGTAAGCATTTTTTTTTCTTTAAAAAGACCTTCACACCAGGATTTTATAGTGCTTGATGGAAAAACTATGCATGTTCCTTCCTGTACCTAATTACCTCAACTGCAAAAGCTGCCAAGTATTTTGCCCTTTAGTTCTTTTAATCGTATTAGTGCAAATGCATTTGGATGCCAATAGAAACAAACATTTAAGGATTTTTGCTTAAAAGATTCCAAATATGTACGAGGCTGGTGCTAGGAAAGCACACTCCACTTCTTCCCAGAAAGCAGAGAGTTATTTCTGCTGAAGAAATATAAATTTGTGCCTCTTGTAAGACTAAATGTCTAGTTTCGACCCAATTTAAGTAAAATAATGTCAATAAGAACTGCTCTCACAATGATTTATGCTACCTTCTGTTACTTTATTACATTAGACATTCCTTTCTCTAGGCTTTATACTTTTCGGTGTGCTCCTAGCAACCACATAAAGGCTGAGCACCAACTTTACGCACCTGGCACCCTTCCAGGCCTGACTGTTATTGATAATTATATTGAAGTTTCAATTTAATTGCTACTCTGTTGTGACACAGAATATTTTTTGTAATTAGGCATTTCCCATTTTCTGTCCATTCATTTTTTTTGTATTACAGAAAATTACTCTTTCCCCCCTCCCAGGAAAACATAAGCAGAACAATGATGAAGATAAGGGTACGTACATCTGTTACCATCATTACCAACACAGAAACATGAAGGTAAGGAAAAAAATTTCAAGGAAAAAAAATTGTGAATATAATTTCTCGGAAGGTAATTTTCCTTTCAGTTTAAGTGCTCTTATTCTTCTAACAGTTACTCAATGATTTCCTGTTCTAATTACAAGACATTATACAGACAGTCGTTTTTAAAAAGGAAATGTACTAGAGCAGGAGGCTAAATACCGTCACTTGCTTACTATGGTTTGAAATTCCAAACTTTTGCTTCTCTTTTATCAATTCTCTGCTCTATCTTTGCGCAATACATTCTACCACAAATCTACCATCTCTTCTGAGGCAGTTAACACAAATGTACACATCAAAGAGGAAAACACACTTGCAGTTAAACTGCAGGCAAAAGAAAAAAAAAATATCATTTTTCTCCTCCTCACTGTAGCTGGTAAGTTGGAGGGAAGCCAGGCCTACGAGTGGAAAATATTAAAAGAAAAAAAAAAAAAAAAAAAAAGAAAAGAAAGAAGAAAGCTCGATTAAAAAGCGAGAGAAGAGATACTCAGTTCTAAATCTAAATGAATAACCCACAAACTATTTCATAAAAACATACTGTGACGTAAATTACACATCAGTATTGCACTGTTGTGGTTATTTTGAGAAATGGCTTGTACTGTAAGTCAGCTGGTAAAACCCCACCCTTAATGATTTTGTAATTCTCCATACAGCAATCAACTGGCGCAGTCATAAAATTGCCAAGAAGGAAAACAGACAGAGCTGTAGAGAGTTTGTAATAAAAAGATAATGTACTTTTAACATAACAGAAGTAGAAGATTGGTTTTATTAACTAAAAAAACTACTTAAAAGGTCCCAGGCTTGCCATTTGTTTTGATAAATGTTAACACAGATCTTAATAAGATAAGCAATGGAAGTATCAGGGGAACCGGATAAAACGGGACAATGCTTTGGTGTGTGGGTAGCAAATTGAGCAAGGGAGTTATTTGGAATACAGAACAAAAATGAAGGAAGTTGCTGGGCTCTGTCCATCATGCTCCTCTCCCGCGCAGAGCCCTCGCTACTCTGCCTTCTTGCAGAAGGGCTTGTTTCATCTTATAATGCAGTTTTAGTCTATGACAGCTGTGCAGTCAGAGAGATCTCTGTCCAAACTGCTGTTTTGTAAGACATGGATCAACTCACTCTCTGGAGCTACTACTCTCTCATCAACGACAAGTAGTTTAGTCTAGAGGCTTAACTTGCAGATCGAATAGAGTGAAATCAATTCCACCACGAGAAAACACAGTCTGCACTATGCCAAAGCAACGGTCCAAACGCATGCTAACACTGCTCCCCTCCTTGTAAATACACTCGTCATCAAGATAAAAAACATTGATCTCATCTGTGACAATGGACTTTGGCTCTTCCAGCTGCTAAGACAGGATCCCGTCCTCCTTCCCCTGTTCTACACCTTTGGCAAGGACTTTGTGCAGTACAGGCGTGAGAACACAGGTGCAGATGAGACAAAGATGTGCGTAGCTGACCCTTCAAAACCAACGACTGCAGGTCAGACAGGCTCTGCACGCCTCAAAGTTGCCTGTTCTAACAACATCCCAAGGGGAGACAGCATCACTTCCAGCAGGCAAAACTGAACTTACTACACAATTACCTAAAAGCTCTGAAGCCTTCAAAAAGCTGAAGAACAACAGAAAACACAGAACAATGGAAGAATAAGCAGCAGCAGGACTAAACTGGATCTTCATAACTAAAAACCTGTAGGACGAACCTTGCAATGACAACACCTTCCCATATTACCATCCAGTCATAACTTGCCAAAAACCCCCACATTGTTGCCCAGATAACTGCAGCTGGCCAAGAAGCAATGCAAATAATAACCTGAATCTCTGGGTACCCTTGTGAGACAGGATGTCTCTCCCAATGAAATTACCTTCATGGGAGAATTATGACTGGCTCCTCGCTTGACCACTTCACACATTGAACCCCGAGCAAAAACAGGGCTAAGAATCCCAGCAGGAACCCACATCCCTTTGCACCAGGCTGCTGTCAGGTAGGAGCAACAGTTGAGGAGTTCAAGTAGCTACATCACGGTCACAAAACTACTTCTGCATGCTCTAGCATGCCAATCCACTCTCCCCAGTGATTACGGAAGACTTATCAAACACAGCTCTTCCAATCCACCTTGCTTTTTCATTCCGACAGTCTTTGTTCACTCTACTAATGCTATTCGGTGTGCCTTGTCCAGCTAATTAATCACGAAACCTAAAAATATTAATCTAACAATCATATTTCTCTCACAGATAAATGCAAATGCAGTAATGATTTAACCCCATGAGATGGCACAGGAAATATGTGGGTTTGGGTTTCAATAAATTTGGGTAAATTATTGACACAACAGGGATACTGCTTTGTTTGTAGGACCCAGGCTACTCATCCTTGCTTTGAGAACCTCACTCTATTTGAATGCTAATGCAATCAAGAACAAAGGCAACGTGTTGCAGGATACAGAACACAGTGATTACATTTACCTTTACCAGATAATGATTAAGTTAACAAGTTGCCTGTAATTCTTACATGGACATTTGCCTGCCTGATTTTTTTTTAAATTGATAAAAAGGCAAAAGCCATTTCTACCAATATTCAGAATAAAATGTGCAGCCCTTCTGCACGTATCAGATATTTCTTTCCTTGTAAGAAGGAGACAGAGCTAATTCTCAGAATTTTGTGCCACTTCCCCAGCCCTCTGCTTTCTGTCACAGCGCCAGCAGAGCATCAGCCGTTCAGAGAATTCCTAAGATTAGTTTAACATTTGAAAGAAAGAGAATACTTACAAATCTACTGGAGACTGAAACTACTGTTCAACCCAACAGCAATACAGCCATTAAGGAAAAAAAGACAGCACCATCTAATGCATACTTAAAGCACATGGCTGAAGAACATTTCACAGTCAGTGATTTTGGATTTGCATCGCTCTAGTCCTACTGAACAAGAATGAAACCAAGAATGTTCATCAATGATTGACAGAAGGTCCATATAATCAAATCTTCCATAATATTTAACTCATTAAATCACTCTGAATTCATATCACAAATCCAATTTTTGAAGAAGACAAAAGAAATATAATACTGAAAAAGTTTCCAAACAGGCATTCAACTTCCCTTTTCATGCTCTAATCCAATATTCAGCTTCTCCTAACTGCAGCTCTTTCTCTGGGCTCCCAGGATCCTTCTGCGCCTTAGGAAGTGGGTTTATGAGGTGTTTCTAGACTCAAAAGAAGAGTGACTGACAATCATCATTTCCAGCTTTTATATAACCCTTCCATCCACAGACCTCAAACTGCTTTATGGAGATGAGTAAAAATTATTATCCCCATTACACAGAGAGAGAAACTGAGACAGAGAGAGCTTAAAGGATTTATTCTACAGCATCAAGCAACGTGGAGAGCATGGGAGAGAGCAAACAGCCCAGGCAGAAATCCTTGTCAGTGGGGATTTCTGGGTAAGTCAGAGTTTCCTGGAAAGTGAAACCGCTGTCTCTGGCCACCCCAGCCAGCCTGCCTGCCTCCATCAGGGACAGGGGATGGAGGCTTCTCTCCCATCACAACCATTTTCCCCATCCCACACAATCCCAGCCACTTCTTAATTTTATTTAGCTGCTCTCCGGCTGCGATTATCTTCACTCTCCATGGAGGGTTTGCAAAGCAGCAGTCTGCCCTCTTGCCGAATGGCAGGTGACTGCCACAACAATAGCTGGAGGAGCAAGAGAAAAACAACCTGATACCAGGGATGAGGTCAAGTTCAGAGCTGGGCTGTGAAATCCTCTCTTGCCTCCCAAAATTTCCTTCTCTGCTTATCCCCCAGGTCACAGGCAAGGGCCAGCCCATGTACAAACAGCCATGGATAGCTACAGAAAACCACTTTGATGTAAAAGGTTTTTAAACTGCCCTATTAGCTTTCTAAAGCAGATGGAGACACAGGGAAGAGGGAGATTGACTGTAGAACAGGAGCGGAGCACATGCTGCCTGTCCTCTTGAATGTTCTGGGTCATGTGGACCATTCAGGTTGAATGTGCACTGGCTTTAAAACAAGTATTTATCCTGGTTGTCGTGGTTACTGATAAGCAGCTTCAATTCTGCTGATAACAAAGAAGAAAGAATTAAAAAGAGGAGGGGGGCTGAAAACATAATTTGGTAATATGACAAAGCCAAGAAGAGGAATTAAATCACATTAAACAAGCCAATTGTACTGTAAATGTCTCTGCCTCTGTATTTGCTTTTAAATCATCTAAGGCTCTAACATGGCAGCTGCTTCAGTTTTAACAAACAAATAGTAAAAATCCCTTTTAATAACAAAAGGAAATAATGATATACTTTGCTTTAGCTGAATTCAAACATAATTTAATTTTTCCTGAGGTGAGATTTGCACAGGGAACAATCAGATAATAAGTGTTATCATTCTCATAGACAAAACTGAACCAGCACTTTGCAATTCAAAGTGCTATTTAATGCACCGTTTTCAGCAATCTCTGAACACCATCCAACATACCAGTGAACTACGCTTCAGTACTTACACATAAAGTCTGATCCTGCAAATACTCGAGCATGAGAGTTATGCTACAAACACAAGTACTTGCACTGCTCCTGCGGCTGAAGTTACACATTCCCTAAAGGGCCCTCATGGTGGGGTGGATGCATTACATCCAGCAACTTTTCCTACAACATCTTCTCATCATTTTTATTATTATTACTACGATTATGTGTCTTAGTATCCCTTTCTTCTGAAGTGTAACACCCTACAGAGAATACACAGGAGAATGAAAAACTCTGCTCCGTGAGTGCCATTGGCAAGAAAGGGGCACGTGTTTTTACAGCAATGACAATTAACCACTGGAATAATGAGCTCAAGGACGGAACAGGCTCCCCAGTCCAGTGCTCAAGACTAAATCTTTTTTTTTTCCTGAAGATATTCTTCGGTCCAATGAGTTTTAAACTTGTGGTCTGCCATTTGCCCTCTGTGCTGATGAGGTCCATGGCAAATCCATGCTTGCTTGGGAAAAATTTAAGGCATGAAAATCAGAATAAAAAAGGAAAGTCACTCAGAGAGAAACCGAGCAACTGGGCTTAATATCTGAGTAATGAGGTCTCCAGTCTCCTATCTCTTTCACCTCCACACACCACTCAAACACAAATGAGAGAAGCCCATGCAGCCTTACTTACAATGGACTGTTACACCACCTCTTCCCCATGACAGAATCTTTATTTTCCATTGCCCCAAAAGTATGAGTCAAAAGCCTTATCTTGGTATTTCACGTGGGGCCCTTTCACTATCATTCTGAAAATTCAGAGGAACTGCACCCTCCTTGAAATAGCAACGGCAGAAGCTGCCGGTCCCGAGCTGTGACACGAGGGGTGGAGGGTGGAAATGGTCCAGTGATTTAAACAGTCGAGCTCCGTTTTTGACATTTATGCCCTCTTTGAAACCTTTACTGAAGTAACAACCCTGTTAATTCTTGCAGGGTATTTAGTACGCATAAAAACTGCATTATTACTATTTACAATTTACTACACACAAGCAGTATCTGGCTCTGAATAAAAATAACAAGCTCACTGTAACCCTCCGCTCCCTAACCATACTGTTGATTTCTTTGACACATGGAGAAGTGAGAATAATTACATTTTACTGAGTGCGTTTCATTACACTGATTTAAGTAAGATTTCCAAAGCTGCAAAAATATGCTTTTCGATTTCATTTGTTTCTAGCAATTCACTCTGTAGACAGTTAGTAAAACCTTCAAAAATCATCATCAATATGGACAAAAATTGTACCCTTCTCATGTGGACATCTGACAGAGGGATAATAGAGTCTAGAAACACCACAGTCAGACATTTCTTTTCTATTTAATGTTTCCTTCTGTGCCAAACATAATATAACAGACAAGTGTTAGAGAGACATGCAGGGGGGAGCCTGAATAGAGAGCTTTAAAAAAGGTCCTTAATAGAGAAGCTGTATGCTTAGTCTTCAACAACATTCAATGGCAATTTATTTGCAGCCATTTTCTCATGTAACCTTTCACACGGGAGCAGGTAAGATAGAGCACAAGACAATTTGTCAACTGCCAGATATGAACAAAGGAAACCATTTTTAATAAGCTTCAGCAGCCCCTTGTATTTGTTTTGCAACATGTTAATAACTTTTTTTGGAAGCCAATCAAAGACAAGAGGAGAAAAAGAAGTCAAGCTGGGAAACAAAAACCACAGTTAAAGAATTTTACAGATAAACTTGAGTTATCATCTGTAGTGCAATAATGCTTAAATCCAAGAGTGGCACAGAATTAGAATTAGCATGATGCAATTCCTTTAAAAAAAACCTGCAATTACAAAAACGCTAGCACCATATATTTCTTCCCAAGAATTTGCTGTCCTTTATCCTCATCTCACTGCAGCATGCACCTGCTCCCCAGGAGAACCTTACTCTAGTTCCCCTCCTTCACAGTGAAGGAGTGCAACAACACAAGGGCTACCATGAGGAAACGCCAGCTGGGAGTTGCCACACTCCAGGTCACCAAGTCAATGCCCCACATTCCATTTTTCCAGCTACTTTGGGAGTTTCACATCATAACCAAACTTCTCACGTTGCACCAAATAACCCCCAAATTGCTGCTCTAAAGAACAAACCAAATTTAGCTTCAATAGCCGTTACAGGTATATGAGTAAGCCTGCAATTGCTTGTTTAATCTAATTCTGTATCACAACAAAGCAGACTCAAACTGAAGAGGAGTAATAAGAAGAAGGTGTAAAGGAAAAGGTAGCTAACGTACTCTCCCATCTAGGACACGAGAACCAAAACCTTAGCAATACACAGAACAAGATGAGCAAACCCAACTGTGCTGAAGTTCAGCAATACCAAAGCCTTCCTGTGTGACCAAGGTCACATCATTAGGACTTTCTACGGCAGAACCTTATTTCTATGGAAAAGGAATTAGTCGCAGGCATGTGGGACCTTGTGGGCTACTTGCTCCTGATGCCTTTCCCCTACTTGCAGGCAGAAGAGGAGATGCAGAATCTCGTCAAAATAGTGTCTACTGACACCTGTGCCAGAAAGGTCTCTGCAGAACTAAGGTTGAATTGTTGGACCAGATGTCCATACGAGCCCTCAGTTCCACTTCTAAGGTAAGCGTCTTCTGTTACTGAAGAAAACTCAGAGTGCCCAAACAGGGAAGCATCAAAATCCCAGCAACACGTGCTAAAATATCTGATGAAGTGTTAAGCAATTTCATTAATGTTATTAAAACACAGAAAATTTCCCTGGAAAATTTCACACAGGCTTTCCTGTCTCATTGCACATTACTCATGAGAGATGCGTGAGGAGAAAATGGAGAAAAACAAAGCTCCTCTCCAGTCAATTTGGACCTAGTCCTAGTCTCACTGGTAGAAAGACCAAGCTTGTGGGCTTCAGTGAGAACAGTGCTGGGTCCTTTGACCTGGATTGTTATGGCATCTGTAAGAGAGATACAAAAGTATACGGTGGGAGAAGATGCGCCAGAGAACAAAAGGAGCTGCCGGCCAGATGACAACTCTCCCTGTTACGATGATGAAAAGACTCCCATACTTCTGCAGACACACACATGCAGAGTTTACTATCCTATACCCAAAATTAGATTTTTTTTTGCAGAGGAGTTTATTGCCTGGTGAAAGGAAAGAACATAAGCATTTGCTCTTCAAGAAAGAGGAACGGCTTACTGAATAAGAAAGGGCTCCTGCGATGGGAACCTACCAGCCCAGCCCCAAACTACTCCTGAGAACTAATATGGGATTTCTCTTCCTCTTCTGCAGGACCAGGAAACGATTCCTGGAGGAGAGGAGAAGCCTTGCTACCCGAATTATCTGAAAAGGCCTCAGGTGGAGGCAGGGTGAGAAAGGATTTCAGGACAAGTTATGCCTATGAGCTGAGGAGAACAAACAAGTATCCTCCCACTCTTTTCTCTAGGCAAACTCTCTTTCCAAGTTTTCAGAGAGAGCATCAGTCTTCAAAGAATCTGCCCAGGAAGGGCCTGGAGAGTGCCGCCAATCTTCCAGAAAACACCAGGAGATGGGTTCTGGTCTGGACACCCAGCAGAGAGGGAGGCTCCCAAGTAGAAAACAATCCTGAAGTACTATCTACTAGTCTGGAGCATGCTCTAATAATAGATAGCACTTTCTATTTCAAAGCACTTAATGGACGCTAATTAGTCCTCAGGGCATTCCTATGAGGCAGGTAGATAGATAAGTATTATTTCCCCTGTTTTACATATGAAATAACCTCATCAGAGATGTTCTGACTTGCTTTAGGCCACTGAACGAGTCACTGAGCTCAGCTCTCAGCAGGTCCTTGCTCTCAGACCTGAGCTCAGACCTCTCAGCCCTACCTCTTTCACAAGTGCAAAATCTTCATTTCAAACGTGGAGGGAGAAAGGAAAGAAGATCAAGGAGGGATGATAACACTGGGAAAAAATATTCTCTGGGAAAAGAGCTTCCAGAAGAATGACAAAACAAGTCCTTGTACCTACTGAATGCTAGATACCAAATCTAGGACAGGAAGAGAGATGAAAAAAGATTATAAAAGTTTTTGTTATATATTCTCTTCAATCAGTCACAGCTATTTATTGTGATTTGTAACTACTGCTAACATCAGTTAAATAGTTTTAGACTCCTAACTGGCCACAAGTTTTACAGATCATGGCAGGGCAGCCCGCAGCAGTCCTGGATGAACAGAACGTATATGCTTAGTACATACATGTCAGCTACGTTGCCCACACTCACAAAGTTACACCGAGGTCTTGTTCCACGCTAGAGATGATTGTGACTTCAGATGCCACACTGCCCTGGTAGGCAGGTACACAAACGATGGGTCTTAGATCTCTTTGGGAAAGAGCAGCAAAAGGTTTCAGCCACCACTCACGAACAGCCAGAACTTGCAAGACACGAGATATTAAATGGCACATGCTCCTCACACCAACAGCACGCTCTGCCTCCCACTACTGCTCCTCTCGACCAGTTGGGGATACCATACCATGAATTTTAAGGCTCCAAATCTAATACACTTTTCACATCCACAAAAATGCCTTTCAGTGACTCCTTCAGCCTGCACTCCCTGTGACCACATTATATCTCTGTGCCTCTCGGCTTTTCTTCTCCAGCCACAGCTGCCAGGGATCACCAGCATCACGCGGCTGCAGCTCGGTGCTTGCTCCCCAGCAACGCCAGAAAGCCTAATCTCACCTATGCAAAGGAGCAGGACTACCTTATTCACATTTCTGCCAGGGGAACAGCTACGCTGGTGTGCGCCCACTGTTCGCACGGGCAGGCCAGCAACTTTTCCTCCATGGTAACAGCCCAGCACTGGCCAGGACGGAGGACCCTGGGATGCAGGGTGCTGCACGGACCCCTCCTACTCCAGAGAGGTGCTGAGAGCACCAACACACACAGGATCTGAGCGGAGATGAGTGGATAACAGTATTGACCATACAAGCCCCACGTTTCTTACTCCAGACACCATTGCCAGTGCATTTCTGACACTCAACTACACAATTAAGTGAACCAGGGTCCTTGAAAAAGTGAATGCAGTGCGCTGGTAGCCCAGAATGTTCACTAATTGTTTGTGCTAAAAATAACCTTAATTTTTTCCTCTATGGGATTCAAGGACCAATCTCCAGCAACTGCAGGCTACGCAAAACACGACTTATTTTTCAAAGGGGAAAAAAAATTATTTATGCAGTACATTATCAATCTCAAATGGTGATGTTTAAGTACATGTTTGATGAACTATATGCAGCATAATGCAGCTGCTTTGCATTTTGATTCCTTTATTTATAGACCTCAGTAAATTAATAACTCAAAAATGTTGTTTCAGGCAAAGTAATGGACACACAATAAAACTATTCATTTCCTCAAAGGTCACTCTAGGAGAAACATACATTGTTTAGAAGCCTATCACCAATGCTATTGTTCCAAAGAAAAGTGAAAATATATAACGAGCAGTTAGTGCCCGTATCTGCATCAGAGACCCTAGGCTAATTTAAAGTGCAATCTTAAGGCAATCAATCATACTCTAAAATTACTTCATTTTCCAAACTGTTTACACTTTTTAAGTTACAAATCCACTTTCTGCTATTTCAACTCACGATTTACAGCTACAGATTTAGCCTGCCTTGGCTTGCTGCCAAACTCTAGTCATGAGGGAGCTAATGATCTGAACAGATCAGTGTTTTATAATGGAGAAAAGCGCATGTAAATTTCCAGCATGTCTGCAAGTAATCAAGGCATGCTGACTATAAATGAGGCGGCCTCACATTTATTTTAGGAGAAATATCTTAAAGCCCCACCTTTTTATCCAGGCCAACAACAAAGAAAAAATTTTTTTTTTAAAAAAATCCTTTTTAAAGGTACTCCAAGATTATTCCAAATGATTCGAAACAAAACCGCTAGGCAAACAATATGTTAAAGAATAGTACAATAGCTAATTTCCTTTAGCGTTTCTATCTCAACCAGATCATATCCTTATCATGGCGAGCTGGAACATTAAACTCTCTAGTTCATGGAATCAAAACACAAGAGTGCTTCATATTACATTATAGAAAAATGAGCCATTCCCTACAAACAAGGTCAGATTTCTGGAATGCCAAAGGTCTACTTTTAAACGGAGCTGGGAGGAGGGGAGGCTATGCCCACTCTGCTCTCTAAAAAGCAGCGGGAAACTAGACCAGCAATTTAAATTTGTTTTAATAGCCAAAATGGTAGAAGGAAAGCAAGAAGTCTATTGGGAGCTGATACTTTTAAGTATGATCTTCATTGTTTCATTACAGTGGCAAAGCCAAATAATGATTTTGTGTTACTGTACAAATAATGCCAGATCCTCATTTTCTAGCCAAAATAATTACCCTATTCTATCATTTTCTGCTTACAGTCAACCTACACTCCTACCCCCCAACATGTAGGCAACGGGTTGTGGTAGGTTTGGGGCTGAACCAAGAAAAGTTTCAGATTTTTTTTCCTGTTTTTAAAGGCCATATCAAGGAGGAGGCACATTCTGACCCAAAAGTGGCTTTAAGAATGGAGCTATAAATATTCTTGTGTCGTACTTCATGAAATTCAATCCATCATGATGGATATTTCTGTTATAACCTTATTACATGCCTAAACTCAATTGTATAATTGGATAGGGCCAGAAACAATAAGCTGGCATTGCTTTGTTACAGCATACTACAGCTTTAAAATACCTGTATTCATAAATCAACATAATTATTTGAAGTTCTGTCACGAAGCAGAACAGGAAAAGAAAAATTAAAATAAACTTGCTGGTAAAGAATCTCATTTTACTTTATGTGTTTACCGGCTTTGACTCTCACCAACATTACAACTGGAAAAGTCTTTCTCCTTTCCAGGTTGCCTTGGAAGGCACCTATTCCAGAAAGATTTTCCTTCCTTACAGCTTTCCAACACAACCGGCAGAGCTGCGTTGAGGAATCCCACAACTCTGCAGGACGATGGATGTGTCTGCATTGCAGTCACTGGGACCAGGATAATGAGGAACCAGGGCTGGAAAAGACTGTGATTTGAGGCCCCCACACCAGCCAAATGCCCAGTGGGTCATGGGTTCAGGGGCCGAGCATTGGCTGCCACTTCCAGCCATGCAGGAAGCCCTGAAAGGAGATACCCGAAGGCCCCTTCTTGCTGTGGAAGTAGAGTCAACTGAGCATTTTTTCGTCCTATCTTGTGAAATATTTTGCTGCTCATCTGTGTGAAATAATTTACTAACTCCTCCCTGACCTCTCTGCTCTTCTTACCTCACCACAGTCTGGATCAAAACTAATCAATCCTCCCTTGCTCTTTTTCTATCCCCAAGACAAAGAAGCATGAGCCAGGGGGCAGCTTTGAGGGACAGTCCCTGGATCTGAAGAGAGATTGCTGCCTGTTGGTTTATATTTAATTACTGCTAAGCAACTGCCATGGGAAGCTGGTCCTCGGAAGCCCATCACCCAGCAGAGGAGAGGGGAGCACATGTGCCCTCCAGTGCCTCCCCCCAGCATATGAAAACACCATAGAGTGCTTTGGGATGGACTGCATCGTGTTACTGGAAGAGGGAAAAGTACTGACGGTGGCTGAGGCTTTTTCTTCCCTTCCCTCACCTACAGCTACACAACAGTTCTCCAAATTTCCTCTCTCCACTGATCTTCCAGCCATGCAGAGCTTTGTGCTTACTAGAGGTAATGGGCATGACTGAAGTCAGTATTAAAACACAGATTTCTCCTACAGCTTCACGGAGATCTCCAAGAACCTTGTCCTGTTTTTTTCTGCTGCTACTATACGTTCTACAAAAAATCCCTTTTTGTCCCTACTTTTTCTTTTGATCTTTCTAGGTCTCAAAAAAAATATTTTATTACTTCTGATACCTATGTGAAGAATGTTAGTCTTTCATAAGGATTCTGATTTGGTCAAGTGCTTTACGGGTATCAGACCTCAGCAACACATATAGTTGTGTATAAACACACATATATATATACACTCGCAGTTCCATTATATGTAACTACATGTATATGCATACACAATAAAGGATACAGTTGCACATGACTTAAAAACTTTACTTTCTCATATTCTCAACTTCTACTCTCACACACTGTTGGAGAAGTAGCTAAAAATAGGTAAGAATTGAATTTCTTTGGTCAAAGAACATGGAAGAAACCCTTCTTTTCTTTCAATATCTCCAAATAAGCAAAAAAGGGGGAACAAACAGGGTGAAAGAAGCAAGGTAAGGCAACCTCAGCAAAAACTTCTGAAAGATAAAACCAAGTACAAATGAACGGAGGAGATATAAATAGGTGACGTGAACAATTATGGAGAACAAAAAAGCATTTGATATCATCAGAGTTGTTGTCACAGGGTGGCTATTAACCAGCATAAACATTCATTCTCGGTCCCACTGAGTCACCCAGTAAAGCTGGCTCTCGAATAATGAGGCTGATGGAGTCTGAGATCTAGTTCTACTTTTCTTTACTCCAACTTGGAGCTGTTGTACAATTACGATACAGAATGTCAGGATATGATAAACAGAACTGAAAAAGGGAAAGAAAACATTTTTTTCCCCCTACAAGTCAGGTTCAGTGCTTTTGCCTATTAAAGTAACCAAATATGTTTCTCTCTGAAATCAAAGCCAAAAGGCAGCATGCCAGGCACAGTTAACAGATAAATCAATGTTCCCAAAGGGCGGTCTTTTTTGTTTTGGGGGGTTTCTGCCTGACAACAATCTTGTGGTGAGCAAACAGAACACCCACCACACATCTTGTCAATCTACTCGCATGAAACGGGGAAGGAAACGTGAATACTTTTGAAGATCTAGGCACTGTTTGGAAAAACTTTGTGTTCTAACCTCCCTGTCAAAGGTCATGGTTTTCATAACTATGAAGTCTGCAGCTATTGTAAAGCCCACTACATATAACGTGTAATTGCAGTTAATGTATCACTAAGGTCATTGTATACTAGCTGGGAGTTTGTAAACAAGAATGAATCACAGGTTTCATTTTTGTGTCCCTTTCAATCTGGAAGACCTAACAGTTTCCTGTTCCAACATACAAAATAATATTGCTTCTATAAACCTACTCGGGTCTCCTTGCCAGCAGTTTCCATTTAATTAAACTGACAGCAAAACAGGGCCCTTGCTAATGTGATCCAGACCAGTCTGCCTTCAATGTAAATTCTCAGGCATGAAATTACATCTGAAACAGACACAATAATCCCTCTATATCTTAGTCATAAGTTTAATCTATACTAAAATAACATTTTCTTTCTCTATATTGAAGTCTGTTTTAGAATTCAGTCATCTTTTCTTCTTTTCCCAGTTGAAATTCAGGGAATCATTCAACTTTCATTCACTTAGAGTCAATTCAGAATTTTCTTCTTGCCTGTAATTTATACATTCATTGTTGGTGTCTAGGTCATGAGTAGCAAAATGATCTTACATGCGAGAAACCAGATTCAGGACATACATCAAACTTTCACTTTCTGGAAACGAAACAGGCTGGTAGCACTATAAAACTAGTTCACAGCTGCTTAAAGCAATCTAACTTGCCTAAGCTAACAGCCTGATCCTTCACACAGATCCTCGGGTCAACTAGCTGTAAAGAAGAAAACTGGTGAGATTTATAGGTACCTTCAATAAAATGAAGGTGAGATTGTTTGTTTGTTTAATGACCCATAACATTTCACTCTAGTCTAGTCATTCTTGTTAGTACGCAACTGATGCGCGAATTCCAACAATGCCCAGGAAGAACAGAATAAGCAACAGAATAGTTACTTATTGCACAGTGAGCACCATGTTCATGATGAGCAACTCAATAAATTGCAGGGTGCATTTATGCCCGATGTAAATGAGATGGGAACTTCTGAGAGATGCAAAGCATTTTGTTGCTGGCTCAAATGCTGCCTCCTCCTGCACCAGCACCAGGACAAGCCTAGGGACGTTACAGCCCCCCTGCAATTCAAGCACAATATATCAGAGGGGTTTGAAAAACAGGCAGGGATGGTATCCAGAGAGTAAAATCCAGAAAAAGTCACAATTATTAGGGGAAGGGCAAATCAGATACCTTTTCTTACTCAAGCCAGTGTGTACCACAGTGGGGTCTTCCCTGTGACTGCCAAGCCACACCCTTCCACTTGACAGGACAAAGCAGCTTTATCTTTTGTCAGTTAAACAGAGATTGGAAAAAAAAAAAAGCTTTCCCAAACTCCTGACCTTGCAGCCAAGTCCAGGAACAATACTAGAGAAGCTGCTCTTTGCTGCTCAGTGGATTCCTGATACTGTAAGAGTACATTACCTGAGCTCTGCTGCAGTAGGTCTCTGAGCTCAATGGGAATTACACTACACTTAGCCAGACACGTGTAATGACACATCAGGACATTAATTTTGAGACTCTGTGGCAGGATGGTCTGAGTTTCAGAGTGCCTTGCAGTGAGTGTCACATCAACATTTTGATCCCACAAAGGAAAATCACATCTATTATGTGCAATTACATTTCTTCTGACGACAGCCATGTAGGCAAGCTGCTTTTTTAAAAAGGAAAGCTTGCAGGAACTCAGAAGACAGATTTTGGGTGAAGTTTTAGCACCATGTCTTCATAAAAAGTTGCATAGATGAGTTCAGGTATAGGCACCTGAAGCTCTTGTCTTCTGGCCCAAGTGACAGATGAGGTAGTGTAAAAGAAAGAGCTGCAAAGGAACCCATAAAAAAGGGGGGAATTAAAGGACAGCCTGCTTCAAGAGCACGGCGTTTTAATTACATTCACTAGACCTATCCATCTTTAATTGCTGATGTCAAAACCTGCTTCCATTTAGATGAGTAATTTTTGTTTCTTGTTTATGGTCTTGTGCTTAACACCGGCATTTTCTGACCATGAAGAGAGCCGCCAGCAGCTGTGAGGACAGTACCCATGAGGCACTCACAACCTCTGTGACACTACCAATGAAGGAAGCAAGGACAGGGATTTACTATAGTCCCATTGCTCGTATCATGACACCTCTGAGTCTTATGCACAGATATCAAAACGGTTCCTCCACCAAAGGAAATTCACCCTGATATAAATCTGGTTTAGGCTGTCAAAAATGAGAGGGTTTTTCAGCTTTTGAGTCAGCAGTCACTGGCATGGAACTCGTGAAATTCATGTGGTGAAAAGGAACGCACAGGACAAAAAGTTGCTGCTGTAGCTACTCCTCCAAGGAGTTTTGTGTCCCATATTGGTTTGGGCAATCTGGCTAGTGAACTGACTGGGAAATGGAGACGGCAGGGAATTCTTACAGACAGTTGGAGCAAAGATCTTAACAAAGCACACACAAAACTCCAATCCTATATGCAGTCCACACAGACATATTCTGAAGGAAAAGGTGCAAAAAAAAAATGAAACTGCAGTCCCATTTTTCCTATGAACACCAACCCATTCTGTCACGTCTTGATAGCCTTCAGTGATGAAGACAAAAGTGCTCTGTCAGTCACATGGAGCTACAAGCATTGCTTACACCACTTCTGACACTCAGTACATTGTGGGACTGGGCCCAACAACTTCTGTTTCCCCACAGCCTGTGCTCCAGCTGAAGATACTGTTACCATAAGAAGCACAAGTGAGAAAACCACTGTAAAACCAAAAGAAAACTGGACGACATAGTATTTTCCAAGTTTCTACTCGCCCAACCAAACACTTGCAAAATCTTAGTTATAAGTCCAACTAAAAATACCTGTTACCTAAGAAATGCTAATTGATTTTAAGTAAGAAATTTGCCACATGCCCAGCAAGGTATGAATGACACTTATAGACAAATGCACTCAAAATGTTTCAGAGCCTGGACAATAAAATTTCCAAGCACTGTTGTCACAATATTCTTCTTCAAATAAGAACTTTAATTGCATCGTTTTCGTAAAAAGTAGTTTTAGAAGTAACACTCAACAAGTATTCCTCTAGTAAAAAGTACGCAAACCTTTTCTTACTGCTATATTGACTTTACCTACAAGGTGATGAGGGAAAAACTGTCTAGTACAGAATAGCAGCCTTTCTTCATCGCTGCCCGTTTAGCAGCACGGCTCGCTGTGCTTCCCCAAGCTGACAGAGGTGGCAAAGGGATACCGTTTTACGCAAACACTGTACATGACTGACCAGAAATGAGGGAAATGAAATAAAATTACTTTTCATATTAACTTATGTGGATCTGTCAATATATCTGATGAGTTAAAAGTCTCTCAATGAGGCAGAGAAACTATCAATAGAGTTTCTCCTGCAAAGGGTGAAAAATCCTCCTAGCCCATTTGTGCAAATACGCTGGGTTCATGTTATCGAACACATGGATTCCTGTCCACACTCTCACCGTCTCTCCTGCGCACCCTGCTATCAAAATAGCTGGGACAAAATTGGCCTCATTTCCTGTATATTTCATACAGACCTAAATGTTCTGAAGTAAGTTGTCAGAGAATATATTTTAAGGCTGCTACGCTCACATCTGATCTCCTACTCTACGCTTTTAAGATATTAAATAGGCTTTACGCAATAAATCACATGTTTTGTGCCTTAGAATCACATGGTATCTGAAATCACCAAAGGCTAAATCCTGGGCTATTCAGATTCATTATATGCAAGTCAGAGGGCCCAGGTCTAAAAAAACAAAGTAAAAACTGAGCAACAACCTTCCCTGCAGGGAAGGGTAACAAATAAACCCAAACCACAGAGGCAAAAACATGCAGAGAAGCAGCTCTTATTGCTATCTCCAGCAATCCTCATCCCTGCTCCCGTTCCAGCACTGTACCATCTCTCTTTTGCTCCACCACAGGAGAATCATGCATTCCAGACTAGTATAAAGCCTACACAAATGGCACTGACCACCCAAAATTCAAGTGCGATGATTTTCCTGGAGGCTCTTTTCCTGTTGAGGGACATAATAGCTGGGTAGGAAAACCAAAAGAACTCACTCTCTCTCTCTCGAAGTTTATCACAAAGGCACACAGGATCTGGTTGTCCCACCACTCACACTACTGCAAGGTTCGCTACTGAGCATCACAGCAGCAAGCCTAAGCTCATGGGACAACACTGAATAATTACCACAAGAAAAAGAAATGCTCCTTCAAGTTCTGCCTACCTGAGCTGGAAGGCTCCCGTAAGGGAGAAGCAAGGCAGGCAGCTGAACACCTCCCGAGCAAGCAGGCCCCCTGTCCTCGTTCAAGCTGACCAGTCCACTGAAATACCAGGAGTCTCCCACACACAAAACTGCAGGATTTAATCTTTGATGTTTTACAAGAGCACAAAGACAACATAAAACACATTCAAGAAACACTGTGGGAAATATGCCAGCATCTTAAGGAACATTCCCTTTGGACATGAAGCCTTTTTTTAGCCAGACCGCTATGATTTTACTGTAGTGAGTCACACGAATGGATTCTGGATTAAGGTTTAAAAACGGGCTATTTTCTCTTCTGCTCCTAGGTTCACCTCAAGACATGTGAATGAAAAAACATGAGTAAGAATATTAGGCTGGACTTACACTCACCAACAGACACTAAATAGGGATCTACTAAATTTGTCAAGCTTAGCTGAAGTTTCAAATACGAAAGTCTGAAAATGCAGCTCTTTTTAACGTTGGGTTGGGCAAGGATCATAAAATTATAAAAAGATACCCTGTCCCTAAAGATTGCAAGAAGCTAATCATTAGCCACCCCTTTATAGCGCTCAGCTTTTTATTATATTATTCTGATATTTTTCCTTTGCAGGGACCTATTCCTTATTTTTACCATATGGGTAACAAAAAAGATCCACTGCCTCTAGGCAAAGTGTTTTTAAAGACAAAGACATTTGCTGGATTGAAAACAAACATACAAAGTGTACATAAATTTTTGTTTGACTACTGTTGGGCATCTGGAATGGCACACATTTTCCTTGGAAAATTTTTCTTCCAGTTTTTTATATAAATGCCCGTAAAATATGTACCCACCAGCAAGCTGAGAGAACTAAATTTAAAACGCACTTTCAGACCATTCTTTCACTTCATTCTTTTTAACTTTTCTTTTCCAAGGCAAGAGGGGAGGAGGGAGCTTGTACTGATGTTTTCCAGTACTGTTAAGTTCTTTTGCCTTTTAACAGAAATATGTAAACAAGGTGTATGACCGTAGGGTAATGTTCTAGTCACAAAGCATTCAAGAGCCAGAGTGAAGCTATTTAAAGAATGGAGTATTCAATTCCTGAGGCCAGATGCTAGTATAAATACGAAACTATGTTCACACTGCAGATTAAATTATTTTTAGTTTCTGCATTTGAACTGCCAAAATTATTTGGGTTGTTTTTTGTTGTTTTTTTTACTGTACCACAGAACTCACAGGGCCACATTTTTAGGTATCTGAACAGAGGAGTAGACACACAAGCATAAAAGGATTTTTTCAGCTATTTTCTCTGTGCAACAAAACTAGAAGTGTATCATGACATACACTGTCACAAGGGTCATTCAGGGAAAAAGAAAACTAAAAATGAAGATAGAGCTGAAACATTTGAGATTCTTGAAATAGATTTTTATAGTACCTTATCATTTAATTTTCATCCCACAAAGCTTTTAATCTGGAAATACTTAGTGTGAAGGAAAAGCAGAGACTGTGGTTTTAAAACAATTAAAGAGAAAAAACATGCATTAAGACTGCATTACACACTGTCAACTGTGTTTGCCACAAGAGCACACACAGATATTGCTACAAACACCAAGTTAAAGTCACCAGTAATTAACTAAAGACAAATAATCAGTAAGCCTGTGACCTTGCCATAGCAGAAGCCTGTGTGAATCCATGACAGAAAACAATGAAATAAACGAAAGTGATGGAAGTAAATCTAGGCTCAGTGACTAGTTGGGTGAGGATCTATCACTGACACACATTACAGCCTAAAGTCACCTACAAGGCTGACAAGGATGACCATTTCACTGTTATTTTTTTGGTGCTGTAATTATCTTCCCTTTGCTTCATCAGCTGGAAGGTCCATGATGTGTCTCAATGATGTGATTCATCTGCTGATGTCAGAGGGTTAGCCTACCCAAACACAAGAAGCAAAACGGGAACCTCATGGAGGGGCATCAGCCAAGCCATAGACCCTTCCCTCTGTGAATACCACAAATGCCCTGGAAGGGCTGAATGTACAGCCAGGAGCGTAAATCTGCAAGAAGGATGAGCAGAAAGACTGCAGCTTGATCAATGGAGAGACCTCCTGCGACACTAAGGAATGTGGAATCACTGAGCAGACTTGCTCTGCCCCGCGCTGAACGTGCATATTTTGCCGATGACTTACAAGAAGGATTAGGCCAGTAACACCACACAGCTGGGGGAAGACGCTGGGAGGGGAAGGGGTCCTGCAGCACCGAGGCTGTAACCCATCTAATATTGAGATGTGTGAACCGACAGAAAGTACCTGCAGAGACTCTGTCGTGGCCCCAATTCAGGAAGGCAGGGGACACCGGGCTTAATTACAAACAGGTGACGCGGGATGTGCTGAAAGCTGAACATGCTCTTGACTATCACGTCAGGTTCGATCCCAATTCCTAATTAACTGTTCTTATCAGGCACGGATCTGGTAACACAACAGCAAAGCCTCCTTCCAGTGGACAGGCTGACAACCTCAGCCTACCCTGGATATTTACAACACACTTTTAAAATGCATTAGACTTAATTTTAAAGAAACCTGGGACCAGAACATCTGGGCTCTTGTTATTTTGTTTCTCAGCAATAAAAAGTGAAAAAAAAAAGATGCAGCTGTGGATAAAATGTTCAAGAACATAGTAGCTACCCTGTCATCCTTTACCTATTTTCCATTCACTAGCCTCGTTCACAGGAGCGGAACAGGACATGAGGGATCTTGGAAGAGGACAATAGGGAATGTTTCCCACTTTTTTCTTAAATTACATTTTCCATTTGTCATAGGATCCTTGAATTGTACAACACGTGGGGATCTATTCCACTTATGACACACATGTGTAACTCCTCTTGGCACTAACGGGAACGACAAACACGTTGCGAGAGGAGAATTGCCCCCTAAAACTGCAGGAGTGCGAACAAGGTTGTAAATACATCTCAAGGTTCTGGTAATATTAGAAAGCAGCCTAGTGTCTCTCTCATGGTTTATTATGATATCACCAAATCCCCTCTATGTATTCATAGCCTTGTAATTCACAATTATTCTGGGTCCATAAATGTATTTGGCATCTGAATGTAGAACTGATACTATTATTTCACATATTATGGTACTGTCCGTGAAAGCTAAATTTATTCCAGCAGAGACTCCTGGAGTTCATTCATCAGATATTTTATGCTACTGTTCTTTTAATGATTCATTTATCCTTAGTAATATTTGTATTCTGAAGTGTGGCGTCTCCAGCCGACAGTACAATGCTCCGCTGAATTATCTTTTTCTTTCACAGCATAACAAAGTAGAGCACAGTCAAATTGAAGATGGCCTTTAGTACACTGTCAGAACAATACTGCTTACCAAGCATATCCAGACACATTTCTCAAACCACATGTAATTCTCTGGCTGCCAACACGCTCATAAAGTCATTAACCGGCATCTTAAAATGAGGGTGTGATACATATATTTAAATGTTTAGGAAAATCAAATGTGTGCTCTTCTAGAACCTTATTTTGAATTTCAGCTTCTACATTTATCAATTATGCAGCAGTGCACAGATGTAAAAATTCACCTTGATTTTTCACAAGCTGCTAAAATATATTCCTGCTAAAATAATACACATTATCTATCACTAACAAAAGCTTCTTTATTGCGTTAACTGTTTGTCCTTCACAATGTAACAGAGTAAGACAGTCCCAAGCTGAAGGCTTACAGTGCTGGGGATTCATTTTTACAAGCAAATTATTATTAACAGTAAAATTAAAGAGGAGCTTATTTAACATGGTACAGATTTCACTAAAAGAAGTAAATAAAGATTATGCCACAATGCTCTACAATACAAAACCTACCCGATAAGTGAAAATTCATGCTGTTATATTTTTTAAATACATGCTTTCTCCATCACCCACTCCCACAAACTGCACTCCAATTTATATACACGTACTAGGTTTAACTCTTCCCTTCCCAAACACCCTCATCCATCAACAGCCTCATCATGCAAGGACCAACATGCATGAACCACATTAACCAAAAGAGATTAAGCAGTCAGAATACTGATATGGACAGTCCTAAAACACAGTTTAACATGGGCAAGGACACTAGAATAACAGTTTTCTCCCATGTACTCATATAGCTCCTCTTGGACATCCCTGGGCTGCTTGCATTGGAAAGGTAGGTTTGCTGCTGCCCACTCAGCCACCAGAGCCAAGCCCTTTCCCACACTCTTGTCTAACATGTTCCTTTTCTTTCTAGCCAGCCCATCTCTCATCTCCCCTTGCCTGCCCATGCAAAGTTCCGCCTTGGCGAGTCAAGGTCCCATCATATCCTGTTGCTGAAGTCCCTAAAAAATGCTAACATGGCCATTCGCTGGCACTACAGCCCCGCACAGCTTGGAGGGTAGCCCAGCTTTTGCTACTGTATGTCCCTGTCCTACCAAGTAATTTTGGGAAAAGAGGAAAAGGAGAAGAAAAAGCAAGACTTCTCCATCAATTTCAGATGCACAAAGGATGCTTCCTCTGACAAACTCCCATGGCATGAGGCAGGTCATCTATAAGAAGAAGAATACTGTATCTCGGAGAACAAGCGCCAGCCTTTCTGCAACACAGCAGTCAGAACCAGACTAACATATTTAGGAAGACAGATGGTGACAGACCAGGCACCTCACAGTGTGCCTGTAAAGAAAAGGCATGTCGCCTTTCTAGGCATGGGAGTAACAGAGAGCAACTCAGAAGAGCAACTTGGAAGGGAGGTGGTAAATAAGTTGGGTCTGACTTTTCTCCCACTACCCAGAAGAGAACTGACATCCAGAACTGGCCAAAACTTGTCAAAAGGAACCACGGAAGAGCCTGAGCATCTCAGCATGGCAGCACAGGTCACAAGCCAGAATGGTTCATGAGCTGGTATGAAGACAGCTTCAACTCGATTCACTGAGTGCTCAGAGTCAAAGATGACTGCAAGACCCCAACTTCTGGACTCCAGCAGCACAGAATTACAGTGCAGGAAAGAAGCCGGCCAGGAAAAAGAGGACATCCCCAGGGCTCACCCAACTGTGCCACAATGTTATATAGGTGCTTGGTTTTACAGATCTTTGCACTGAGCCCATTTTTGGCTGGCTGCGTGGAAAGGATACAATGCAGGAAAAGGGCATTAATGATCTATGAGGGACCAACAGCTTTAACCAACAACCACGGCACAAAGGAGACGGCTGATCACCTCCCTTTATAGCACTGGGCATGGGAAGTGCAGGGACACAAAACAATAGATGTCCCAAACTGGGTCCCCTGGGACCCAGGAACAATACGGGCAGGGATGGAAACTAGAGGGAAGGCTGGGGAGGAAAACGGCACCCTCTAAACCCAAAATTTAAAAAAGGAAAAGAAAAGGAAAAAAAAAAAAGAAGAAATTGAGATAAAGTCAGATTCAGAGCACAGCAACACTGCACCAGGAAGCACACGTTTCCAGTTACTGGAACAAAAACTCATGGTCAGTAAGAATTAAATGCAAGATCCAACAGTGACTAGAAGGGAAAAAATCCTGGAGAGCAGACACATGTGGGTTATTACACAGCCTGGCAAGGTCAATCTCGGTGCTAAAAACAGACAAAAATAAAAAAAGCTGTCAAACATTTTTAAAGGGACACTGTCCCACACTGGCTGCTTTGACACTGCCTGTGAATGGTCCTTATTTTTTATCTACTTATTTTGTAATTATGTAGGCTACTCCTGTTCCAACCAGAGGCTTGAACAAAACTCTTATTGATGGTGGAAACTGCTGCAACTTTGGCTTTAGGAGAATGTGGGGCAGTTCCTTCTAGCTTCCCAAGGCGATAAAATTTAACTCTTCCTCCTCTCCTGTCTTACAGCAGTGATTTCTTCCCTGATGCTTCCAAACAGACCAGAACCGCAATTGCAAATGGTTGTACTCTACACCAACGACAAAGTGCCCTGTCATACCAATACATAATTGAAAACGCTGCACAGTGACAACTGCTATCAGCACAATTCTGATAATCATGTTAGCTCTTGCTCCTGCTGCAGGAGCTGGTGGGGGTGGGGAACAGGCACTGTGATTTAGGGGCTACCTGGAGAGAAGTTACATGGGACTTTGTTTACATTTCTTGGCAGATCTTCCACATTTCAGAGAATGACATACCCACCTTCTCAATTCCCAGGGGCAAAGCCACCCCTCCCCCTTTTATAAGAGCCCAAGGGCAGGTCAAAGTTTGAGAACAAATCCAAATTTTATCTCTTTGATAAGGCACGCTTGAAGTTTGAGATGTGTGGTGTTAAAACTCCTTTCATTCACCATTCCAACGGTGAATGAAAGGCTTCCATAGCCAGTGCCGCATATTAAAATGTTTTTGTCATCGCCACACATTTCCTCTTTAATGAAGTAGGCCCTTCCCAGAGAAAGGAAGAAATTAACAGCACTTAAATCATCCCAGCATTGTTTGGACAAACACATTTTCTCGGGAAGGACCAGGTGGCTAAAGACAACGTCCCGACCCCACCAACATGCTCCCTGGAAGGCTAGGGAAGGTGCAGAGGAAAGTGGCAGTGGCTCAAGAGAGACAGCTAAGTGAGGAGGGGGAGCCCCAAAATGCTGTTGGAGTTAGGGTCACCTCCAGGAGACAACATGTCATTATCACAGGATTATTAGGCTTACACAACACTGAACAACAGCATCACCTTTCAGCATTTAATAGGCAGCCAGCAACTAAAGCCAAGACAAGTATTAGTTATTTTAAACCAACCAGCTGACAAACAGTAAAAATAAACCTTTCTCTTGTCCTCTTCATGCAAGACCAGACAAAATTGTTTGTGTGCTTAGCATCTCCAATCACAAGCATGTTAAAACTACAGCTAAGTGGTAGTTAAACCAAAAGAAGATGCATAACCAAAGGGAGTCTTCCCGCTCCGTAGGCTCTTTCAACAGCAATCCCAACAGGCTGCTCTGCAGCCTGCCAGTGCTCTTGTTCTGCTGCAGTAGCACTGGCACATGATAGGAGCTGCACAACCACAGAAGAAAACACAAGGCCACCGTCCTTTTTCTACCAAGTAGGTTGCCCTCCTCCATTCAGGCTCCTTGGAATACAACACAAAAGTCATGTAATGGCCTCATCAACGCCAAAAGAGCTGTATCAATTGGGCTGCTTAAAATGAGTTAGGAGGTCACTTTGACCCACAAGACAAAATACAACATACGGTGCACAAGGGCAGAGAGGGGGAAATGGGATAATGGGACACTTACAGGAGCTTTATCAAGATCAAAATGGCATTCAGCTAGGGCAATGGGGCCAGGAAGGCACAAGGAAGAGGCGAAGAGCACAGACAAACAGAGAAGAAGGGGAGGGGAAGAGTTAGAGGCATGACTTAGGCAGAAAGTATCCAAAGTAGCTGTGCTCTGAATAGCTAACAATTAGTTGGTCAGAAAATTATTGCATCAAGTTAAGCCAGGCGAGCCTGAACTCAGCAGCACGCGATAAACAATGAAAAAGGAGAGTCGGCATCAGCTCAGAAGTCACCGCAAGTGTTTAAACACACTACAGATGCAGATTATCAGTTTCGATAACATTAGAGTTTGACTACACTATGACTTGATAATCTTCTTCATCTGGAAAAGCCATGCCTGTTGCAAGGCAAGTGAAATCAGAAGGGCCACGCAGCAGCCCAGCGCCCGCTGGGGCCAGGCGCCATGCCTGGGCACTGAGGGGTTGGCACCTTCCTGCAAGACAGTTCGTCCCCGCTCTGCTTTTCCTTCCAACCTCACTGCTATCTGCCATGGATCAGCCAACTTCCACAGCAAAGCAAGACACAGAGAGGAGCTGCGATCTCCTGGGTGAAGGAGCAAATTATGAGATTGGCTAAGAAAAGAAGGAAATGAGAAGGTGAGCTGCGGCATCCAGCCCCTGCCCGGCAAGCTCTGCTGGAGGGCTCAGAAGAGCAAACTAGGAAACAACTGCTGGAAAAACACTGATGGACTACACAAGGGTGACGGTTAAAATATAAACCTCAACTAGAAGTAGCACTTGGTTTTCCTGGATTTCACAGAGAACAAAGATCCAAGCTCTGCACCTTCAAATCCATGACTGTGGGGAATGGAAGATGGGACAGGACTGATCGCTAAATTTTCTTTGGGTTCCCCATCACTGGACACAAACAAACAAGCAATAACCACACCAAATCCCTCTTCTGTAAGCACCAGAATTTGCTCATCCCCATTACTAACACTGCCAGTGTGGGAACGGGAGATGCTCGTTGCAGAACAACCTCTGAACCAGCCATTTTGGCATGATAAAGACTCTTAAAGAACAGCTAAAAAGAGCAACAATGACAGTCTGGGGACCAAACCCGGACCTCTATCGTGACAGCCTCACGTGCAGAAGGATGCAGGTTCCCCAGCTGGGGCAGCAGCAGCTGCCACCTCTCCAGCACAGCGCAGGCACAGGGGCCATTTGCTCCTCAGCTAAACCCAGGCAGTGCCACAGCCCAGCCTAGCCCAAACCAACAAAGCCAGCAAGCACTAAATTCAGTCATTTTCCCCTCAGTCTCTTCTCTCAATTTCAGCTCTGACTCCTCTATCTTTTATTTCTTTTTCTAAAGACACATTTAGAGATGAAACCATTCATAACTGCCTATCCACAGACAGTTTGTGGCAGCATAATTGACAATGAGTCTGCTGCAAAAATGAAAATGCTGTTTTAATAACCTTGGCCTAAAATACATTCTGTTGTATGCCTCAAAGGGTTTCAATAAAAAGTCAACCTGTAGAGACATATTTTCTTGGCTTAAACAACAATCCAAAGCATATAAATGTAGTCCAACTATAATGACATATTTATAGGCCAATAAAGCTTACACTGCAGCTTTCATACTTCACTTAAAGGAAGTCTGTAAGAAGCAGTGTTATATAAAATAATTTGAATTTTTTTCGAACTATAGCCCAAGGAATACAAATATGCAACTTCGCCATATTTAACCGATCGTGTTTACATTTCTTAGTTGCTAAAAATTTCGTAAAATGAAATAATTCCTCATTTGGTGACTTCCCACTGTTTTACCAAATATGGGTATACAAGTCCATTTATTACAAAGAAAAATCCCCTAAATAATTCTAAAGACAAATAAAAATAACTAGCGGCCTCAGTAGTGAATGATTTAATCAGACCAATTCTTCTGGAAAAACAGGTTCTCATGTTCATTATGAATAATACATTCCTGAGCAACTCTATTTTTATATGCTGCATTGTTGTTATTCTTTATTTTTCTCAACATTTGAAAGAAATATTCAGAAAGCTATAAATAGTCTTCAGACACAAACTGCTAGCATTCAATATTGACATAGTTGTAGAAAGAGAGAACGTATAACATAAATACCTCAACTGGCAGAAAAAAATAATTCTTAAAAATAATTTTTCAGGTTGGAATCTTGAAGCTCACAGAAAAAAAATGCCATTGCTAGATCTTTCATTTAATACAGTCCCAAGGAAAAGTTCTGCATAATTCACTACTGATAAAAACAATGGCATTTTATAATAAAAAAAAAAGTTTCTGCAGAGAAGAAAGGCAAAGATAAAAGAAGAGAAAAGAAAAAAAAGAGACAAAGGAGGGGAGGAAGAGAAGAAAAAAAGGAACAGAAAGAAAGAAGATAAAAATAAGAGAACAAAAATGTAAGCAGAACTACCGAATTTGAATTAGGGTTAACTTTTAATTGTAGGTATATGGTTTCTCCAGGTTGTGGATTAACCAGGTTTTGCCTTAGTTTTGGCTAAGTGAGTGCCACAGAGTACAGGGTACGCTGCTCACACGAGGCCTCGCTCTGCCCAGTTATTGTTTAGAGCTGCCCTTCTCCCAACAATAATGTGTTTAATGGTGTTTGCACAGTGCCACTTCTGTGGTTCTGTACCAGCCATGTTTTCATTTCATCTAGGTTATTTGACCTTTCATCATTCCTGGACAGTGTGTGAAAAATGATTTTGTTTCTTCTGTGAAGTTTTTTTAGCTTTTTGGTAGGGACACAATTTCCTATTGACATCTACAGCTCAGTTCAAAAACATCGAGTAGGGAAAATATCAGAATATATTCACTTCTATGGGAATTTTCCGAAGAAATTACATGTTTCCATGACAAAGGGGTCCAGGAGATCACCTAGATTATGTATGCCTTTTCAACACCCGGTTCAGCAACTTCCTCATGTACAGCCAGGGTTAAACATGGATGTCACTAGCAGATGTGTTCATGGCCCGCCAGACTAGCACAAGAAGGGATTTGTTCCCTTCAGATCCTTCTGCACAAAGCAGTCCCCACTCTGCCCCATGCGGAAGCCCTTCGCCAAACAACCCCATGGGTGCAACACTGAGTACCTGATTAGAAGGGGAACCGATGCTGCAGTGGTGGGAAGTAGCACATGTTCTGGAGATCACCTCTCCGTTTGGGCTGATTAACCATGTTAATAGAGCTGTGCTGATGCTCTCACCTGAGGGACCTTTGCATGGCAGTGCACTGCGCTGCCTCACAGTTTACAACCCTATTTTAAGAGAAAAACTACCTCACCCCATTGTACTGGAGACCTACTGCAGAAGTTATTGCTAGTAAATCTTTGATCACTGCGGATGAGTATTGCTCCGTTGGCAAGATGCTGAGTATTGGAAAAAGTCTGTGGGCACATGTTTTAACAGGCACTAAACCTGCCGTTTTGACAGCAGAGGAGATGCAACACCAGCAGCTCAAATTTCTATGCCTTAGATACTGCACTTTATGTTAGTGCCTTTCCCCCATAGCTAGAAAGATAGGGCATTCCCAGAGCACAATGTCAAGCTTGACTAACCACTCAAAATGAGTGAAGTAAATCTTCTTCACCTGATGGGCGTTAAAAAACCATCCCATAGTTAAGCCAAACATCAGAGCTCATGGGTCGCCTACAGGAGACAATCAAACAGACCTGTTTCACAAGCAATGAAGATCACTGTTCTTCTCTCAGATATGGAAAGCAAAATATGCTTAAATTCTTGAGCCTTTCAAAGAGTAAAAATATCATCTTAGTACTAGATTTAAGAAATGTCTTTGATTGCCTTTCATAGGGTAGCTCAGCTGTCTGTATCAACACGCCTAATTAGCTATGGGTCTTCTTGAAGCTTTGATTGGTTTCACTCTGACCAACCAGTCATGATGAAGAAAAAGGCAACCATGATCAAACATTAGTCAAAATACCCTTTTCTACCAAAAAATATAGACCCAACAATAAAGCCAGAGCCACCAACCGAAAATGAGCAACATCAGAATGTGGGTTATCAAAATTATACCATATAGTTTGCATTCCATACGTGTTTTCAGTATAACCCCTACTTTCAAAGGCTTAACATGCAACTATAGGCTTTAGGCTTAAAGATGATTTTCTTTGGCTCCTAGGGTAGATAATAACAATTTCATAACTTACCACAAGTTTTTTTTGTATGTTAAAAACAAAAGCAAGAAAACATTAACACACAAAAGTTCTGTCTTAAAAATATTAAGATTTTTTTTGACACAACAAACAAATGCAAATAAATGCAGTGAGTAAAGAAGATGCCAGGGCAATAGCAGAGAAAATTACTGCATGTAATTATGAACCAGAAGAAACCTCACAGAAAAGCAAAGGAAAGAAGGAAGAATTGCAGGGGTTATGTAATGTAATGAAAATTAAGATCAACTTCCAACTTTACATTAATCTTCCAACCTACATATCTAGTGGTGAAATGAGAGATCGACAAGATCACTTCACCATTTGATAAGATTAGAAAAACAAGATGCAGAAGATAAATCCTCCAAGACATATCTTCAGCTTGGTGTAACTTGGCTTCAATGCCAACACAGTTGTGCCATTATAAAACTGAACTTAGCCCTACATCTCCTGCTCAGGTAGGTACAAAAGCATTTCCTTTCATGCACAAGCCTTAGTTTTTTAATTTCTTACCTCTCCACTCATTACGGCCTAAATTTGATGCTTTCCGAACTTAGAACACTTCTTAAAAGTTTGGTATAACAGAGAAACGACCCTTGGTACAAGAGAAATATCCTTTGGTACAGCAGAGAAACATCCCTGGGATGCAGTTCAAAGCAACATCTCTGACGGCTACTACACATCCAAGGTCCTAACTGTACAAACAGGCACCTTTACCAACAGGAGAGCCATCTCTCTCGGATCCTGGGCCGCCACCACTGATTTCAGAGGTGTAAGTATGCACACACCAAAGCAGCCCTAGAGCTGCAAGTCTGTCCACAACCACCCGAAGTAGCAGAGCTACCACTTCCCATCCTAAAAACAGACAGGGAAAGAAAGCACAGGTCTGTCTGGAGAGAATAGTGGGGTGTTTGCAGAGACCGATGCTGTGCAGTAACATAAAGCTCACAAGGAAATGCTGTAGCGGGCTACGGAAGGGACATCTCCCTACCAAACAAGAGACGAAGCTGACCATGCAGAGACAGGACAAGAACCAGAAGCAGCTGACAATGCCACACTTCCACAAGACGGGACAAAATAACTGAAAGGGCTTTGTTCTCCTCTGCCTGTCAAAAAGTCCTTGGGAATATGTGTCAGGCTCCTTTGCCACCAATGCACATCCCTGACCCGATCCCCAGGCCTGCAGAGCCCCAGGGAGAGCCCTCAACAATTATTTGTGCGTGCATCTTCAGGGTTTCAGCCTAGCGCTCAGGGATGCGTCTGTGGAGCAGACAGGAATCACAGAGACACCCCACAATAATCTTGAAGGATCCTGGGATGAGCTCACCACCACCACCCATCCTGCTCAGGTATCTCATCACCACACCTCTGCCCGAAGCACAGACATACCTTGGGAATCAGTGACGGCTTGGCAGGATCAGATTCATTTGCCTTCAAAAGGCACTCACCCATGGGCCTCTCCCCACAGAAGAAAGTAAGGGATACTCACCAAGGTCAGCCTTTTCCTTCAGGATGTCTTTGAAGTTCAAGCCGCTGTTGAGCGTGGATTGTCTGTATCTCATCAAAGCCTCCTTCTGTCCATTCTTGCCCACATCTATCGGCTTGACTGGCTCAGCCCGGAAACCACACTTCCACTTGGAGAAGTCGGACTGTGCCCATTTTGCCAAGTCCTCAAGCTTCACAGTAACTTTCTCTGAAACAGCAATAACTTCATCCTGCAGGAAGCAGTCAGACGAGAATGCGATACATCACACGGGGCTCCGTGATGACTGATAAACCCGTAACGCCATCCCCCATAGCTTATTGGAAAAGTCTGTCTTGCTGTTGGCAGATTAATTTTTCTGTAATACGGGAAAGCTAGTACTACATTATTCCTCCTGCCACCTAAGCGGAAATATTAGTTGTTTACTCGAAACAAATACAGATGATCTAAGGACAATTTCTAGGTCCAGGGCAATGATCCTAAAACGCATTTGAACTGCAGGTTGCCAAATCACATTCTGTAGAACCCAAAACCTTGAGGGGAAGTTTGTTTTTTAGGTGCAATTAGCTGCAAATGTAAAAATTCATGGCTGGATGACTAATGGTTATAGCCAGTCCTGAAATAAATGGACTAAGTAAATCTCAGATTCTTGGAACTCTGACTCACCAGAAAATTCCTGTATTTATGATACATTTTCCCTTGGCTTATACACAAATATTGAATTTAACTTTTGTCCTAAAAATTAAATAAAACTGTGATGTAATCCCAAAAGAAATACTACATAAACGTTATGTGTTTCCCACCAAAAGAAACTCGCACATTCTCATGTTTCTTAAAATCTTTTTTGAGATCAGAACTGTAATTTTTTTTTCCTTTCTTAAACATACATTCTAAGAAAATCACTTAAATTTAAGTTTATCCTCCAGAACATATACTCAAATTAAGCAGCTCTAATTGCTGAATTTTATCCTTCCAGGAAACAATCAAGTCCTCTCAGTCATGATGAATAAGCAAAATCTTTTATAGCTGACTCCAGTAAGCAAGGGCTCAAGAAAGCCTCAAAAATAAACAAACACACACACATACCCAGCAAGATACACTACAGATTTTTTAGTTAAAACAGCAGAAATAATTTATGTTGTCATGAGAGCTGGCTGTACACCACACCTTGCACACTGCACATTTCTAGTGCTAAATAAGGTTATAGGTTCTTGAAATAAATAAACCAGCATCCAATTTTTCTCTCCAATAAACACAAGTATTTGTGAAGGGGAGAGAAATTCTTTGAGTTATTAAACAAAGAGAAAAGCACGATTGATTGTCTCTGTGGTTTGTTGTTTTTTTTCCACTGAACACATTCCTCAGGAAATAAAATACTGCTCAATAGAGAGGAAGAAAAAAAAAAAAGCTTTATTGTGATAAGTTACATAGAATAGAAAGCCTGAAGTATCTCTGGTAAAAAAGCAGAGCTGATATTCCACTCTCCCTTACATAATACAAAATCATTTTATAAGCAGGCACCTTCATTACATTTAGTGCAACAACAAATATTTGGTCAGAAACGAATGGCAGGCTTACATGCTAAGCAAGCTTGTAATAAAATCTTTTCCTTTATCACAGCATAAGAGCTTCTACCGAACAACAAACAATAACAGCGATGTTTTAAATCTCTGTTTATGACAAATGTCAATACTTTGTAAACAAGCATTGGGTACTACAAAGTACAATTTCAATGGATGGTTTCACCCAATTTGATTACACCATCCACTCAAAATAAAAAAGCTGTAGTTGCTGTGCATTTTATAGCTATTACATGGTGATCATTAAATGTCAAGACGGAAAAAATACAGAACAGATATAATAATATCAGCCTTCTTGCAGACAGTCTCAACAGTTTCTGAGTGAAGTTCTCTTTTAGGGTGCTGAATACCATGACCAGCTACTACACAATTTCTAATACTCAACACCAGAGGAACCTATTTAGCAGCAGTTTTAATAAAAACCTGACTTGGAGATCAGATGTGTTTTTAGTTAAAATATTATTTTCCAAATAGCTCTCATGATCAAATGATTATGACTTCAATTACTAATTTCTTCATATCCTTTCCAAGAACTGGTATGACTAATTTTGGCTGGCATACAAAGTAAGCTGAGCAGACAATTTATTAACCAAAAGAAAAGTACAATCACTATTACATCATCAATGAATAAACTTGTTTTCGAGAATACAACCTTCGCACACACGCACATGATGTGTACACAGGAAAAAAAAAAAAAAAGAGAAGGAAAATAACCCAGAGAAACCCTACTGTAACAAGGGAGAAGTGATGCCAGCATGCTTGCTGGCTCTGCTCAGACTGCTATGGAGGGGGAACCAAAGAGCAAGGGGAGAGTACTTGGCCATGGCCATGAAAACAATTAGTGTTTAGCATCCCCACACCCATGTGAGGGGCCAGAAAAGGGCCCTGAGAAAAGGCTACTGTGCCCTCAGCTCAGCCCTTCTCAAAGTGGTACCGTCACCATGGTGCAAAGAGGTGTCCTGAACAGCACCACAGAACAACTCAGCTCACGAGTAGCGTGCATGAATATGAAATATAAAAGAAATTCAGGCTGTCACTGCCCCATGACAGAGGTTGTGGGCCAAAATCTCCCCATACAAGTAGTACTGGGCGATGACCCCTTGTCAGGGCCAACCCATCACCTCTGCAGCAGCTCTGTCCCCAAGGCTAAAACAGCCCAACTCACAACCGCTATAACTGCAGCTCCACTGCCGTCAACCACCCCAAAAGCCAGAGCTGCTCCTAACACTAAAGACACTGCTGTGGGGTTTTCAGGTTGTCCTGAAGGAAATGGGGCCGAGGACACCAGCCTCGTGTCCTCCCTTTGTACCGCTAGCGATCACCACAGCTGCACCATAGTGGAATTTGATTTTACCTAAAAAATGGAAAAACCACTCCACATATTTCAGGGCTTGCCTTAGGCCACCCTGTCCCACACAGCAAGCAGGACTGGGTGGACCTGTTCTCTCTCACCACCCAGTTTCTGCACTCTTGCTCCTTTTCCCCCCAATTCACAGACAATCAGCCACATCCTCCCTGTCTCCTTCGCCAATTCCCCACATGCTACAGCAGTTGCACATGGGACTGCGGTCCTCATCCAAGCGCCACCACCAATGTCAATCTCGCCAGCGAGGGACCATGTCTCAAGAGACACTCGCACCTCATCAGACAAACACTGTCGCGCAGGAAAACATGGCAAGTAGCTTGAGCCCCTTCTTTCCGAGGAGCCCAAGCCACCAGCAGCTTCCAGAGAGGTTGTCCTCCCCACATCTCACCCATTGCTAAGACAAGAGGTCACTTACCCAGCCAGAGGTCAACCAACTATTTCAGCAGCTCTGGGATTTCCATGTGCCTTGCCAAGCTTTCACACATCCTTAAGCAACCTTTCCAAGTGCTAAGACCCAAACCATGAGTCATGGAGAGGTTTTATTATTTTTTTTTGAGCAGGTGACAAAAGGGTCTCTCTCTTTTTTTTTGTTATGCAAAACCATCTCATAGCTCTGTGTCACAATGAATGTTGCTTTGGGACCTGCAGGGCTCTGCCAGTTGAAGGAGCCCCCATAGCCATTCGGTATCAACTGCTGTGCACCTACTGCCGCAGCCCTTCTAGAGAAACCCTTTCAATGAGATGACAAAGGAATACAGATGCTGAATAAATAAAAAACAGGTACATGGTGACACATGACTAACAAACCTTTAGAAGATTAAAGAAATCTGCTATGTAACCTTCATGTCATTCATAATTATATCTGTGTAAACATGAAAAGCCACCCACGTTGCATTATAGTGCACATATACATCTATACAAAAATCAATGCATTGTGTCTTAGTTATGCTGTGAAGTGATACGCTTATGAGGTCTCCCTTGCGTGGTTAAGTCTTTAATTGCAGTTTTTTTCCTGCTACAGCAAGACGAGGAGCTTTGCAGGAAGAAACAGCCAGTGCCAATTTCATCTCGGATGTGCTTTTTTGGTCACTGACTGACCAATACCAATGCTTTTCCCAGCCACAAAGTTGTCTGAATCTTGACATAAGTACTGACTATAAAGAGAGGCACTTTTCCTTCTATTTCTATAAAAGCAGGTATCTAGCCAGTCTATAATTTTAGCACATCTTACAAGACTCCTGAGCAAAATATGATACTTTCACCTATCAAGTGGGAAATGGGGAGACTGTTAAGATAGATGGTGATACAAACCCTTCTCATCCCTCTCTTGGTTTTTGAGAGTATATTGGATTTGCATTTTCAGAGAAATCGTCCAGGGAGAAGGGGACAGTTATCTTCTTGAGAGCCGTTGTGCTTAAATATTATGTCACTGTTGTCTAAGCAACCATCACAGCCTCCCGAAAGCACAGTATGCTATATTGCCTGACTCAGCAGATGGTTGAAATACTTACATTCAGCGAAAGAGGTCAGGTAGTTAGAATAGTTTAAAGCAGATAATTATTTTTTAGAAGAAATATTAACTCTTACAAGGCAGGGAGTCACAGGGTAGCACAGGGAGGTCGTATATCTTGATTCCACACCCGCATACAGTGCGTCACAACTCCTCACTCATTGCCAATAACCAGGAAAGATTTATATTTTAGAGACGCCAAGGCAGCCTTAAAAGAATTACGGTGACTGAGATATCTCAAAATTTTGACGTGTGGAGACTGTTTTCACTCCAGCTCTTCCAGAGGTCATTTAAGGAATTCTGGAGGGCACAAGCAAGTCAAACACCTGCTTGGCTGTCTCGTAACATCAAATACGTGGTCTAGAGAGAAACAGGAGACGTACTGTAAAAACGCTTACTGATAATTACAGAAGACATTTATCTGAGTGGTACAATTTGCATTACAAAACATCTTCGAGCCTTTTTACTGAAAACTTTAGCACGGTAGCTAGCTGGGCATGCATATTTTACAATCCAATACATTGCTGATGAAAACACATTCATCCACGGGAGCAAAAAATACACCGTGACTTTTATGGACTGCATTTACCGAGGAGAATAAAACTGCATATTTCATTTGGGCATAAACACCTCTGTTATTCTGGGCTTTTTCTACATTCCATGTATTTCTTAGTTTTTTTTCAACTTAGGTGGAAAGGACCTTCTCGTACCTTGCACAACAACACCGTTCTTGCTCCTGGAATCCAGTTCCCTGCTCTAGATCCCTTTGAGGAGAGCAACATCACATTGCAAAGATGGAGAAAGGAATGGAGAGGCTTATTTTCAAGCCCCCCTTCCTTTCCGATAAGCCTCTCTCTCACAAGAATGCATTTACCTGGGTGTTTGAGGGAAGTCCCATCATCCTTACTTGACAGCACACTCAAACCAAAAGGCCTCGTTAAGCTGAGAGTCTACAGTCCAGAGCTCTTCTCCTCCTTATAGATACTACTAGAGCACTAGGACAGTGGTGGAAACCATTCAGTCCTAGTCCACTTGCCAAAGTCACTCAGGAACCTGAATCCAGGTCTCCAGAGTCATCTTCTACAAGCAGCACCTCACCCAAGCTTTCCTCCAGGGACCATATTCTGCCCTAAAGGGGCGGAGAACATTTGTACAGGACTGTTTTGCTCTTAGAGGCTTTCTCTAGAGTAAGACCATCTCATCATCCTGCTGCCTGCTGTGGACTAGGGGTATACGTTGATTTTTTTTTTTTTTTTAAGACTGCAGGATCAAAACTGTGGCTGCAACACAAAAAAGGTCTACTTCAGGGAAGTGCCCTATTCAGCCTCCTCCCTACAAGGCACATGGAAGACTCCTATTCCATCCACTCCCTTATTACACGTTGATCTTCCAGTACAACCTTTCTAAGAAGGCTGCAGACCTGGGGAGCCAGAGTTCAGTTCTGCCAGGTGGAAACCGCTGCTCTGCAGGTGGGATCATGGGAGAAGCCTCACAAGAGGTTCCAGCACTCGGCATGGGCAGCGGGAGCTTTCTTTTCCCCTTTCCCTGCCCCAAGCGCCTCATTTGGCACATCTCCTCATGCATCCCTTAGCTCAGAGCAGACAGAGGTGTCCTTTAATGATGTGCAGAGCGGAACTGGTCCCTGGGGTCTGGGCCTGCAACATTCCCTGGAGACGCCAGCATGCAGGGACCTGTAGAGACCACTGCTATCCACTCATGAACTTATGGGGAGAGCCTTGAGAATGGAAACTCGCACAGTAGGAATTTACCTGGCACATGGGAGAATTTTAAAGAGGCCAAGGCAGAACCTTTCATCCGATAATCCTTCGCTAATTACTTTAAAGGACTATAATGACCTTGTTAAATTCAGGTGACAGGCATTTCCCCAGCCTAGGCACAGCCGCTCCTATCTGCCTGAAGCTCACGCCAATGGAGAACGCTATGTCCCAACATGTTCATCCCATCTGCCATGATCCAGAACCCAAAAGAAGAGACCAAGATAAAGGACACAGGTGAAGCACGTCAAGTCCTATGGTATCTGCTCTCCCTTGTATTAGCAAGCAGCTTTTTCCACGTGACTTGGTTATCTCCAAAGTGAGACAAGTAAAACCCCTCGAAGCAGGGCAAC
Source organism: Cuculus canorus (assembly GCF_017976375.1). Lineage (NCBI taxonomy): Eukaryota > Metazoa > Chordata > Aves > Cuculiformes > Cuculidae > Cuculus > Cuculus canorus. The sequence continues at coordinate 9,575,019 of NC_071407.1, forward strand.
TCTGCATTTCTGTAGGATGCTTTGTGGGATACAGGTACATCTGGGCCAGAAGTAAGGTGGAGACGGAGGACACAGAGGGTCAGCTGTGACCAGCTAGATTTGACATTTCTACTGCAAGCTTCCTCTTTGATTTCTGGGGTGTTTTTTCCTCCCTCCTCCCACTCCGGAGCAGAGGATCAAATTGAATTTATATCTGTCATTCCAGATAGAAGTTCTGACCAAAGAGAAAATAGGCTTCAGTCACAATGTTTTCCCATCAGATAGCTCACAGATCTTGAAGAGTTGTTTTAGTTTAGGCAAGCTGACAAGCAATTCATTCCTAATTTTGCCTACTACAGTTACAGTACGAAAAGCTTTCCTCATAGATTACATAATTATATTTTTCTTAACAAGGAGTACATTGCATTAGCAGGTTTAAATTATGCAAGCTTATTCTTTTGTCTTTTGTTACATTGTATTCTATTGTGCTGGTAAAACAATATGTGCTTTAATTAGCAAATATCTGTAAATAATTTACTTGCTTTTCATACAGCAGAACAATGGAGCCAATTTTCACATACATCCACTGAGCATGTCTAGGGGGTTTCTTGCCAGAACCTTCCATTGTTCAGTATCTGTATCAATCTGCCCATCATTAGCAGCTAACATTCAACAACCCGGGAAGAAATTAGTTTTGGCCCCCAGGAGCAGCCCCAAGCCCCCCAAGCCCGAGGCTACGCTTTGCAAAGAAAGATTAAAATATCCAGAAAATGAAAACAAACTCTTTTAGTATCTATAACCCTGGCACCTTCGCACAGAAACATGGACGCCTGCCAAGCATTAAGGTCATTGGATTAATGCCATAAAATGCCGATGTTCATCTGACCCTCTGACTGCACTTTAGCTACAAAATGAAAAGCTCAACTTGATACGACACCATGAATCACACGAGCACCCAGTCTCCGCAGGGTTAACGCTGGGTGTGAACCCACACTGCACACGCACAAACACACACAGACATACACATGCAAACAAAGAAAAAAGCTCTTAAATCAAGAGTGGATGACTGTTCGGAGACTTCAGGCATTGTTATTTTGAATGCGAATGAAAGGGCCAGAACAAGCATTGCAAGAATATTTCAATTATGTATTTCCCAGAACTACATCTCTGAGCAACTAATGCAAATATTGCTCCCATAGCAGTAGAACTTCTTCAAGAATAAAAGCATATAAGAGCTTGAATCAGAACACACTTTCTGTATCATTCGCATATTGTTTGAATATTATTAAAAATGCAAAATCTACGTATGCGTTACTCTCCTGAGCAATACAGTAATTATGATTAAGGGACAAGCAGCACAAAAAGAGCCAATTTATCTTACTTGTGCTTAGGAATACTATTGTGTAACTAAGCAACTAAAGACAAAATATAGTCTAATTAATTCACTCCTATGCTTATTTAAAAGACACAATTAGAACATTTTTATTTTCCAGCCTGCACAGTATCTCAACACGCTTGAGGGTGTACCATGTGAGGCCTATTATTCTCCAAAGACAAGAGTTTAATGTTTAGTGCCACTGATCAGACTGCGAACAGCAGCTCTGGAGAGCAGTGGGTGTATTTTACAGTCTGAATGCACCGGGAAGCAGAGGGAAAAGGGACAGGGAAAAATAAAATAAAAAAATAATGAAAAGAGAGGAATCTGCCTGAAGTGACCAGATACACCAGATTGCTGGCTAACGGCTAGCAACATGTGGCTTCTCTGAGTAATATCATTGCCCTCTCCTTCCTTTGCCAGCATACGCTACTGGTGGTGAGAGAGATAAAAATATACAGAGTGGATATGCAATTACCAAAACCATGATATTTTATGACAAATGCCTTTTCTCTAACACTGCTATTACAGTGCGCCTGATTTCCGAAGCTGAATTAATTCGAGCAAGTGTACATTGGAGATTCATGCTATTAGCGTGATTTTTAAAACACCCTTTAATAATCATAATCTGCATGTTTGAAACGTGTTGTCATTGCCAGTGTTGACAGATACGAGCGTGAAGAACACACCGTGGAGACTAAAATGGGGCTGTTCCCATTTCAAATAAGAGTGTACGGATTCCTACACCTCTTAAAAAAATCTCTTTCTGTGCAAAGGGAGTAGCACATTTTTCTAGGGGGCACTGGGCAATAAACCACTAGCAGCGTAAAAACCAATGCTCAGGCCAGCCTGTGCTACCTTTACACACTGGGGTAGGACCTCTGCCCACTTAGAGCCCCTTGGAAACAAATCAGGCTTTCGAGGGATGCAGCAAGCATGAAATGAAGAGAGAACAAACCCACTGCCTCCCTTAACTTTCCGGAAGAATCTCTTCTGCAATTATAAGTGACATATATTTATGGAATGACTTTTTTTTTTTTTTTTTCTCCCAATTAGTATGAAAATGCAAAATACTGCTAGGGAAATAATTACAGGAAACTAGCTCTCTTCTCTCCTCTGCATGAGCAACGCTTACTCATGTAAATTACTTGCATGAGTAAGGATTATTTGCAAGGCGAAAAGCATTGCATCAGATCCCCAGTTTGGGAGAAGGGATGAAATCAACATGAGTTCGTAGTAAACTTAGCTGCAGCTGAATGAACCAAAGGCAGATCCTCACTGACAGTCCAGCCTCAGCAGGAGCAGCATTCACGACAAGGCAGGGCAACGCAGGGAATGTCATACCAGGCAAAATAAATTAGTTGCGTGTTTGGAGTTTTTCAGGAATTGTGCACATCATATCAAATAGTATCCCTGGGTTTAACAAGCATCAGCTTTGATATATATTTTTAAGCCCAGTCTAATTCATGCCTACACCTTTAAAAACATGAAAATACAAAGCACTAACAAGCATTTAGCTCTAAAACTGCTTCTGCAAAGGTCAGTCATTCCGTAGCCCCACTCCACCCCTCGGAGCAGAGAGGAGTAAATAAGCCAGAGGAAGATTCAGACAGGACCCCGCGGACTGCAGTGTTCAGGGGCTGAGCCCACCCTCACACCCTGAGTGCCCCAGGGCGCAGAGTGGGCACTGGGCAGAGGCTCTCTGTTGCAGCCAGACGGCATCTCCTTCTCGCAGTTGGGCACTGGAAAGTTTGGGGGGCTGCTTTCCACACGCATACCGTGAGACTGTTCCAAGTACAACAGTGTGCTCTTACAGCCTCTCTCTCCAGACCTTTGCACACACACCCCCCCCCCGCCCCCAAGCATCCTCCTCCAAGCCCTGAGCAAGGTGCCTACCACCATGGTCTTCCCTTCCCATGCAGGAGGTGACACGGGGGACCATGCTGGCCCAGGAGTGGCCAAGAAAAGCCGGAGAAGGTGGTGACATCCTCTGGCAAAACCAGACGCTCTCTCCATTTCGGTGGCAGCCCTCCCAGGAACCTAGGACAGCCACTTTTTCCCTGTTGGGGGAAAGGGAAGAAGGCTGCTCCTACCCTGCACCCAGCGCTGCACCTGCTGCAGCATTTGGGCTTGATGACGAGGTGAGGGGCAGCACACCTGGGTCCCTGGTTTTGAAAGTAGCAGCAAAGTTTTCAGTGAAGCAGAACAAAACTCTTCCAGCTCACCTAACTGCGTCCCTAAAGGTACCACCACTCTCACAAAAAACATCTCTGCTGCTTCTCTGCAGCAAGACCACTGGTCCAAACTCAATGCCAGAGCTAGTCCTGGCATTTCCACACATGTTGCTTGGGCTGTGATGGGCGTGGGGGGCCAGGAGCGCTCACACCTGCAGCACGTGACTGGCCTCATCACACATTTGATATCCATTAAGACTCCCTGGAAAGCAATCTCTGGCTGACTTCTGTGACTGAAGGAGAGTTTCCCCACCGTGTTAATGGGGATGCTCAGCCTTAGGCGGAGGGAGGGGTACCTCAGCAGAAGTACCCCTGGGCTCGAACCCTTTTCTGGTTCTGGACCCCAGCGTATGGAAACATCCGGTTTTAGCAGAAGTCAGGGTTATATTTAAGTCTGGATGATGAACTGAGTCAGCTATAAAAAGGCTTATATTTACACTTATCGCTGATTAGCTCAAACATTTGGCAATCAGATAAAATACGCCACCAGAAATTTCTGAGTAACAGAAGCATTACATCTCTCCTCGCTTCTCCTCCCTCCTTGCAGCCACTAGCTGAATATTGTCATAGTGTCGATGCTGCTATTACTGAAAACAGGCAGCGAGCTGCTTCTATTAATCATGCCGCTAGCGCAGGTAGCTGCTAGCCACTATGCCTAATCTCTGGCAGGCTCGATCGCAAGTCTTCGATTCCACCACTCGCTCCCCTCAACAATAATTTTATTGTCATTCAGTGCCCCTGTCACCCTTTGCCTCGGATATCACAGTTTTGCAATGCATACGTTGAAGCACCGGTTACTCCATTCCCGCTCCCTGAATGCAAGACAAGGTGTTTTACCCCCTCAGCAGTCCCACACCACAAAGAAGGTCTACTGCGATGGCTACAAGCCACCTCTGACTCCAGAACTGCATCTCCTCCCGCAGAACGAGTCCAGCCAAGAGTGAGGAAGCCTCGTGACCTCAGAGGTGGCCCTGCCGCTGTTTCGGGGACAGATATGGATGTCATTTACATAAGGAAAGAGACTGTGGGGTAGTTAGGTGAAACAGCTGCCCTGTGTGCCGATGAAGCCGGTTACCCTCAGCCGGCACTTTGCAAAGCGCCAGCCAGCACCCAGCCTTTTGTCTCTCGGCTGCCTGCGTGTCCCTGAGCTGAATTCGGATCGTTCCAAACTATTAAAAATCGATAATAAAAAAATCATTCCGATGTCTATAAACAAGTTAATGGAGTAAGTGAAAACAAAGTACATTTCTTAATGGGAGTGTTATGTTGCCCTCTCTAGGCCCTGGCTCTCAGTGCCGGTTTCTGTAGGCTCCCTGCCAGAGAAGTATCACTCAGAGCTGTTGCTGTTGCTGCTGCTGCTGCTGCTACTCTGCTAATGAATGACTAACTTAGGCCAGAGGGGAAATGACATCACCGGGGTGTAAAACACAACTGCATTAGGAAACTTTTTACCTGCTTTGCATTTGTCATAATTATTCCGCACAATACGAGTGGCATTTGCATAATTTCAAGGCGTGCCATTATCTTAATTGAAAATTGTTTTCATATGGTTGAATAATGCAGAATGACATCAGTTAAAGCCCCAATGAAATGCACAAGTATAATCACACGGCTAATTACTAGTGGTGTTTGCATGTAAAAATAAATAAAATTGTGCATATTATTAGGAAGGTACACGCAGCTGAGAACTCTCGTACCGGAGCAGCGTTTTACTCGTAATGGTAGGATTAATTTTCTCTGATGTTCCTACCCACAGTAACATGAGCTGATCATTAAGGCGTATTAAAATGATTTGTGTCCCTTTCCCCGCCCCCCCTCCCTTCCCAAATATCTTTCATTTTACACACGCACACAAGACACACGCAGGCACAGTTTTAAATAGTCACCACGGGCAATTTCAGAGCATCCATTGCTCACTGTCATCTCCCTGATTCTTAGGAAAAGGCTCCCTTATCTCAGCGGCACGCACAGAAAATTAAAGTGAAGAGGTGGCAGCGAGCGGAGGTGGCTCGGAAACGCGTTTGGACTGCGTACGGCTGTGTGCGGGGACCCGGCACCCACCGCCACGCGTGCCCCCAGCAGCCCCCCCCCCCCCGGGCAGCGCCCCCCCTCTCTACCTGCGCCCACCAAATCCCCAACACAAGTTCCCCCAAAACACCTCTCCTGGTTCCCAGCCCCGCTCGTGGACCCTCCCCATCCCTGGGAATCTCATCCTTCTCCCTCCGCAGACCGCGCTGAAGGAATACATTTGAGAAGCAAACAACGGGAGGGAGCAGGGGGCGCGCAACCTGCGCGGCTCATCCCGGGCTGCGCGGCTCCGAAATAACGCCCAGGCAGAGCTGCGAGTTATTTGAATGCATTATTCCCCTACCTGTCATTTATCACTTTACTCAACACGTCCCTGCCAGCTCAATCGCTTTTGATCACCCTCAGCCTGTTTCGTAATTTCCGCCGTCTTAAACATATCGAAGACTTAAAAAAAAATGCCCCGAACAACATCGACATCCACCACCCCCCCACCCCCCCGCACTCCCCTCCCAAGGTTTTGTCTCCCTCTTCTCTGCGCGTTTGGGGTTTCCTTTGGGTTAACGAAGCCGGAGAAAGGCAGGACGAGCCCCGCGCCCCGACACCCCCCTCCTCCCCGCCCGCACAAGTTCCCGGGCAGCGCGCACCGGAGCGCCCCGACGGCGCGGCCCCTCCGCGCTGCCCCACCGCGCTCGGCGGGGAGGGGGCGATGGGGGGTCCCAGGGGGCGCTAAGCGGGGGTACCCGAGCATGCAGGGGCATGCAGGTGGGGACGGGCGCGGGGGGTGCCGGCGCTGCGTTTACCACCTCGCCATGGTCACTGGTCCTGCCCTGGGGGGTGTCCTCGGGGAGAAAATAAAGTTTGGCGCTGGAAAGAAGTTGCCGGCTGGTGCGCTCCTCCCAGAGCAGCTGCAGCTCCGCGATGCAGGCGGGCTCCTCCGCGCGGCACCGCACGAAGAAGAAGTCTCCGAGGGAGAGGACCCGCGCCCGGCCGCCGCCGCGGCGCTGGAAGCGGAACGCCCTGTAGAACACGTAGGGGCCGTGCGAGCCGCACGGGGCGCCGACCCACTGCGGGGAACAACAACACGGCAGCGGCATCAGCGCCGGCTCCGCGCCGCGCAGCGCCGCGCAGGAGGAGGGCGCGGGGGAGGGAGGAGGGAGGGGGCGCGCAGCGGCGCGGAGGCTCCGCGGCGCTGGGCGCGGGGCGGGGCGGGGGGGGGGGGGGGCGGCGCGGTACCTGCAGTGCGCTGCGCTCCATCGCGGCTCCGGCGTGATTGAACTCAACATTCTCCCAAACTTGTTGGCGTGAATGGAACCCGGCAGGTCCTGGCAGGGCAAAGCCGGACCCGCCGCTCGCCGCCCCCCGACGCCGCCGCCCCGGCCGCCGCTCCGCCGCCACGACGCCCCCCGCCCCGCCGCGCGCGGCGACGCCCCCCGCCGCCGCCCGCCCCCCGCGCCGCCGCCCCGCCGCCGCCCCGCAGCGCCCCGCCGCCGCCGCCGCCCGCCGCCCGCCGGCCCCGCGCCGCCCTCCCCGGCGCGACAAAAATGCGGGAGGGGTCCCGCGGGTCCCGGAGGAGGGCGAGAGGGACGGCGGGGCGGCGGCGGGGCGTCCCGAGGCGCCCGGCGATTTTTGGGCGGCCGAAAGGGCGGGCGGGCGCGCTGCGGATCTGACAGGACCTGCCGGTATATGTCTAATATAAAGCCCATTTCCTGCGGCGCGAGGGGCGCTGCTCGGCGCCGCCGCCGCGCTCCCACCGCTGGGCTGCCCGCGGGACCCCCCCCAGCCCCGGGGCGCGCAGGGCGGCCGGCCTCGCCCTTTAATGTATTTATCGGGCTTTTTTTCGTCGAGAAAAGAGGAAAGTGGGTTATCGATTATATAAACACATCAATATTCATGCGCCGCCGCGCTGCTCGGCAAGAAGAAACAGCGGCACCGGGAGGGGGGGTGGGATGCAGCCGGGCTCCCTCCGCATCCGCGGGACGAGCCGGGCGGGATGTGATGGACCAAGTGGTCTTTTCCAACCTGGGGATTATATGACCTCTCACCTGCGCCCCGCACCGCACGTCGGGGGCAGCTGCGGGCTCTGCGCGGAGCCTCCGCGCTAAGGCGGGCGGGTTGGGGCGGAACCGCAGCCGCGGAGCCGCAGCCCCGGCGATGGAGGCGGAGGTGGGGGGGGATGTCCCGCCGGCTCCGCTCCCCGCACCGCACCCGCGCAGGGCTTGCCCGCAGCGCTGGGAAGTTTGCATCGGGGCCCCGTGAGCCGCAGCCCCGCAAGGGAGATTCCATCGCAGCCCCCCCCCCCCCCCCACACACACACACTTTGCGGGTTTCTCTCCTCTCCCCGCTTTTTCTCGGGTGCTGCCGGGACCTGCCCCGCCGCCCCCCACCACTGGCACCTTCTCCCCTCCTTTTTGGCTCCCCTCTCCCCCCAGCACCCCGCTCCGAGGCGGGGCGGGTGCAGAAGCAACGCTGAAAGCCGCCCCCAGCGAGGCAGGACCGCGAAACGGCGAGGAGGGAAGGGAATAAATAAATCAACAGGCAAATAAATAAATAACAATCCTTAATAATGACGACAGCGGTGACGTCAGCACTGCGTGCATCACTGCACGGGGCGGGGGGGGGGGGGCAGCAACAAGTGCGGGAGGGGCAACCCCCTGCCCCCCCATCGCCGTGCAGCGGGGCTGCTGCTTTGGGTGAGGAATACACGGGGCTGGTGCTTTTGATCCAAAATATACAGTGCTTTTTGATTGTATTTAGTGCAGAAACGCGCTTTCCAGGTCACACACACACAAAAACCTAAATGGATTCATCATGCCTGTATGGCCAAAAGGGGTCTGTACGATGGGACGCAGCGCGCTAACAGCCCCGGGGCCGCAGCGCTGCGGGCACCTCGCTGGGCGTGAGGGGCCACCCCACTGTGAGCCCTGGGACACGCTTTTTGGTGACTGGGAATTAGGAGCATCCCCAGTGCAAGTCACGGGTGAAGGCTCGCATGGCTCCGGGCAGAAGGCATGGAGCGGACAAGGGAATTTGGGTACTGTGAAACTTCAGCCCAACATCCTCAGCACTTGTGTCTGGCTGGGTGGCTGCTCGGCGCTCCCCTAGGATGTTGGGTGCTTCTCCAGGGGGAGGCTGCTTCTCTTCTGGTTTCTCTGGAGGAAATACCAAATTCTTTTTACAGTTGGTAAAATGTTTCATCTTCGCTGCCCTATGTCCTTCTAAGATGCCCCAAGTGTCTGCCCACTCTGTGGCCCCAGAGCCCCTCGGCTTGTCCTGTGACAAGGTGGAAGAAAGGCATCTTCATCACCAGCGACGGGGAATTTGCTCCTAGGGTTTGGCGTGCCAGAGAGGAAGATGCTGGAGCTCAGGCTGTGGGGAAGCTAATGTACTCTCCGGTGCTTCAGAAAGTGAGAGCAGGCAGGGCAGGTGCTAGAGCAGCAGGGCTATGTGCACCAAGGTAGGTTGGGATGCTGGATGGGGCAGGTGGGAAGCCAGCAGGCACCAGTGCTCGTCTTTCACCCAGCACCCATGGCTCATGTGTGTCTTGGATGGGCAAAACCAGCAGAATGGCTCAGAAGGTTTGCACATAGCAGCACTTTCAGCCACTGAAGCCTGACCCTTTGTGCTTGCAAGCTCAATCCCCTGGGGTGAGGATGTTTTGCAGGGGCTGGGTAGGTATGGGAGGTGATGCAAGTGAGACCCACACCTCAACACATCCCCACAGAATGGGGTGTGCAGCTCCATTTCACTCTCAGTGAAATAACTCACATTTCTTCAGCAATTCACCTTTGTTTTCACTGACCTTGGCATGTTTAATCAGGGTTATATTCTCACACAGATAAAAACGCCCTCAAAAGATTGCTTCAATATTTTGGGCACAAACAGGTTTTTATTTGTTTATTCATTTTCTTTATCTCAGGCAGGTAGGGCTGCTCCTTTCCCACAATATATAAAGCAGCAAAGAGAACTTCCCATCTCCATTTGTGCCCAAATCCCTTCTGCTTCTGCCCCAGCAGCACTGGCCCTGAGCTCCTGTGCACTGCACAGAGCATCGTTCACAGCTCTGCTAGTTGAAGAGCCTCATCCTTCCCACCAGCTTGCTCCCTGAGAAGCAAGCATCCCTCCAAGCCGTGGTGTTACAACTGCTGAAGGTGGTGAGCCTGGATAACTATGGAAAAGCAAGTTTTTGTACTTTCAGCAGGGGCAGCTTCTCTATGCAGCATGCTAGGAAGCAGGGGTTATGCACGATGACCCAAGACACCACTCCATGTACTGATCTCCTGCAGGGCTTCATCTCACCACCACATTCTGAGGGAATTCTGAACTCCAAAGTCTATACTTAAGCTTACATCTCTAAGGATTACACCTAAAACCAGAACTCAGATGGTGGTGTGGTCTGATGTCAACTTCAAGACCCAGATCTCTAACATCTAAAAGGGTCCCCTGAGCAGGTAAATCTCTCCTCGCTGAACTTTCATTATCTGAAGGTTTGGTGTCCAGTGGGAGCTGGTGGCCCAGCTTCACATCTTAGATGCCAACAAAGGCAATACCTGAAGGTCAAGTCACTGTACGCAGGGGACATCTAGTCTCTTGTAGGTATAGATGTGCTTCACTTGAGGCAAAGCTGCATAGAGCCATCAGAAGAGGATGAAGTGTGTGTTCACACACTGCCCATTGCCCCGCAGGTCCCTTCCCTGCCACTTCCCCAGTGTCCCTTGGGCAGGGGAAGGGGCCCAGTACAGGCAAAAGGAGGCATTTGCCCTCCAGCCCGCAGCCTATGGTGTCTCTTTAGCCAGTGCTGCTGGCTGGTAGGACCATCAGCATTCTGCTGAAGCTTCTAGTCTTGGCAGCATCTTGAATGGGATAGCAACAGTGGTTGTGGCGGTGCAAAAGTGTACGTATTCTTAGCAGCAAGGGTATACATGTTCATCATTGCTCTGACATCAGTTATATAGGAGCCTTCTTCCCTTGGCAAAAAAATCTTTATACTTTAAAATAATAATTAAAAAATGAAATGCGCAGCCCGTTTATAGCAGAAATTGAAATTCCACATACAATCAAAAGTCCGATTTTGTCCTGCAGGCACTGGATAAATTTCTTCATAGGAATATTTTGTAACTTTCTCTGGCCAAAAGAAATGTGCAAAATGTTGTAATGTTTCTCTGCTTTCCTTCGGACATTCCAGGCTTTTGCCTAAGCTTCTCATAAAAGGCTATTTTCAGTGGAGGGAGGGAAAAAAAAAAAAAAGCAGCCTACAGTACACCAAGTCAATAAAGTAATGCAAACCCATAAACTACAGCAATGATAACAACAGAAGATCAGTAGATTATAAAGGAAATAAGATGGGGGTCAGACAGAGCAGTAGCTGGAAATAAAGTGCGTAGAAGCCAAAAACATGACTGGTCCTAATAAATGGCCAAAGTTGAACAAAAAAGCATTCAAAGTGTTAATTTATTAAATAACTTTATTTTCATGCCTGACAATTAAAAATAGTTGTGGTCAGACACATTGGGAGACGGGAAGCAATTGGAGTCTTCTAGCCTGGTATAATGCTTGGAAGGAAACCCAGCCTGACCCACTCTGCGAGCTGGGCTGTGCCTGGTGAGCTGGCATTGCTTTGGGGTGCTTTAGTTCCCTTGCTGATTTTTCTACTCAGGGCTGTTCTCCTCCAGGCTTTTAAGGCATAGAGGAGTTTTTCAGGGAGTGCTCGGGGTGGGAGATGGAGCCGTGGTGGAGCTGCCAGGGCAATGCCAGCCCCTGCTCGTTTGGCACATGAGGCCGTCTGCAAGCCCTTTGAAATTGTTGGGAGGCCCTGTGCTTGCTTCAGCAGGTTTTGGGATCAGTCTCTTGCTTTGGGAGCTCTTTAAATATGATGTTTGAATCACGGGCTCGAAGCTTTAAAAATACCAGGAGTCAGAGCATTTATCTTCCCTCCAAAAAATCCACCAGCCCCAATCAGCGACCTAACTGAGCATAAAACCCCACGTGAGATCAGCTTTCAAATCCCAGCCTTTAATTCCTGTGTGCATTTGGAGTGATTTTTATTTACCTTGCATTTCCTTTTGTCATCCTGGCATCACGCTTTTAAACTCCCCCGTAGGACTGCTAGCAGCTTGCCTGGAACAGGCACCCCACTGCCCCAGGGCTCCCGGACTGGGCTGGTTAAGGAAAATAATCATCACTGAGTGTTGAGAGACTTAACAGTAAGAAACCGTGGTGGGACAGATCACCTGCAAATGCCCAGATGGGTGCAGAGCATTACGAGCCCCGTGACAAGGGGTGCAGAGCTGGGAAGAACTGGTGGTTCCGCAGCCCCGACAATAATTCCTTCACTCCCCTGGTAACTGTAAGCTGAGGGGGCTGCTACTTGCTACCTACAAAGCTCGTTCCACGTAGTGGCACAGGGTGATGGGTCAGCTAAAACAGAGCCTACACGGTTTCTGCCTGATCAGTTGCTAACCAAGATACACTTTTCAGATGCTGTTAATTGAGTCTGATGAATCTTGCTCCAGTGGGACCTATTACGGGCAAAAATACAAGTGACATCAGAGCCATAACTCATAAAAATCAAGTCCCTGAATTACATCTGAGAGCAATATGAAAATGCAAGTGGGATTTCAAATGGTATCAAATAACTTTCTGTCATACCTTATTAATACCACAGAGCTAATAGAAACAGCTATATTATCATCCTAATGTCATTATACATATATAATACACATGCGCGCACACACACAAACAGTGTGTGTAATTATAACAACATTATTTTGTTCACACAGCCTGAAAAATGTGATTAGATGGCAGCTCTGAAATGGCAATATTCAATCAGGTATGACTTGTACATTGGCTCAGAGCACAGCCTTCTACTTATGTAAAATTATGCCTTGTTACGTGTGGTAGTAGCACGGATGGCTGCAAAAGAAAGAGGGAGCTGAGGCCACAGAGATCATTTCATTTCAAGTCAGAAGGGCTGAATTGTCATTTCAAAGCTGGAATACCGTCACTGTCCAGCGAGCTATGCCCAGCTATCACTTCAGAAAACATGCTAATTTATCTGCTAAAAATAGCTGCCTTCTCACAAAATCCCAAATAAAACCTCTCCACTGGAAATGATCCTAAATGCGACCAAACTATTTCTTTTTTAATAATAAAGCTCAGAAGAGGGCGTTGCCTGGTAGGGCTTCAGTATCCAAATGGTGCGCAGGAAACATGCACACAGCCATTTCACGTCTAGATCTTGTCAAATAATTTACCTCAACTGTTTTTAGTGAAAATATACATATATGTGTATATATATATCCCTGCACGATGGGGATAGCTGGAGCTGGAAATACCATCTTAAGAATGCCAGCCCATATTTACCCAAGTCAGTGGTCAAAGCAAGTTGCTATTCTCAGTGTGCCAGACTTAAATCGGTTTAAGTAAACAAGCTGACCTCTTTCCACTGAACAGGTCTCAGCCATCCTGGCTTTTTTTTCTGAGAATTTCTTTTTAATATAAATTTGTTGGGCCCCAGAGGAGGGTAAGCAGCTGTCTGAGAGGCAGCAGCCATTGCCACCAGGAAGCAAGCCCGGGAAGGGCAAGGCGGGTTTCCTAGGCAAGGATGCACCAGCCAAACTCAAAATCTGCCTTTTTCTGCCCCTGTCCTTATTTGAAAGTAGGGCACTTCACCTCATTGACTCTGTATACCCTGCCCATGCCTAAGCGCTTATGACAACTCTTCTGTTTTGGGATGCAGTTTTTCCCAGTTTGGTTTGTGCAAGGGCATTTCACCTCTGTTATCAGGATCTTTTTTAGCAGCACTGGGATGAGATGCAGTGACACGTAGAAAGGGCTCCTGAAGTCCCTCGAGCACCTGCAGTGCTACTGACCAGTCCCGTGCTAACAGTCACCTCTACATGTTTATTCCCATTCATCTGAGTTACAAATGCAACAAAACCGATAAGGCCATCACCTAAAACAGTTCAGCAACGTTTAACCTTTGGATAACCCGTCTTCAAGCCATCCCTACCTAAACACGCACTCGAGGCAGCTCAGCAAACTGTGTGCAGGGGGCTGCCCTGCGACTTGCCTCCTCCCCTGTTCTGCCCGAAATCGGCTTCTGGCATCAAGTAGCAGCAGAGGAGCAAAAGCAAAAATAGCTGCTGGTTCCTCAACTCTACACCTGAAGGCTGCTTGCCTCGCAGGACAACAGGCTCAATAAGCAAGTGCTCCTCTGTCGTGGGTTGCTGTGGACCCCAGTTCTGGTGTCACGGGCAATGGCCATTTCCGCACCTCCCACTGAACTGGCCTTACAGCTGGACTGAAATGACTATAAACACAAGACTTGCCTGGTAAACAGTGGAGAGGATGCAGAAATCATTCCTCCTCCTCTCAGTTCAGGTATGCACATCAAACTAAAATACTAGAAGGGAAAGGAACTGATCTGCAAGTCCAGCTCTGCCAAACACTTGGGGTTATCCACGGCGTTTCCAGGGAGCACAGATATCTGCCATACCAGAAAGTCTTTCTTCTCCTCCTTTCCAACTTCTTTCCTTACCCAAGTGAGCATTGGACACGTTTTTGAGCTACAAGTATCTCTGAGGTCTAAACACGATAGATCCAAGCCTCTGGGGATGATAGAGTTGGGTTTTTTTTAAATCCTCTTGAGAAACAGATGCTTTGGCTCATCTTCATTATACCTAGCCTGATTTATTTTAATTGCTCTGGGCATCCGGAATACTACGATTGCATAATCTCATGCACATGCCTTTAAAAGGAAGCTTTGGCTGCAACGCCAGGGAGGCAATGTTAAAAACGGAAAAAGTACTATGCAAAGTCTCATTTATTTTGGAAATCACTGGAAAGAGTTCTACTGAAAATTCACAGTAAAACATATGCCACATTTGAATAACGATTTTGAGAGGTGCTTTACCTAGCTTTGCAAAAGAAGAGGCTCAGAAAATTGTAGTGCCTCAAAAATGTCTCAGTTCCAACTCCAGAATTTCAGTGAATCAGAGGGTAATTAGGTCCATGGGGCAGCTACAGGGTTGGCTGCCGAGGGTGAAGCAAAAGCTGACTGTCTGGCACGGCGCACCTGGGGAGATCGCTTCCACCTCATACGAAAATAACCAGAACACAGTAACCTAAGAGAAAAACTGTTTTGAACAGTGTCAGTGGGAACCGGAGGCTCAGGACAGCAAGAAAAGAGGTAGCCTGAAGAGATCCTGCTGAGATCTGCCCTTCCTGGGTTTAGAAACAGAAGACTTCGTCTCAATAAAACAAAGCAGGAATAACAGGACTGTGGAGAAATATCTGAATGTCATCCCCTCATCTTATCTGATGCAATTCACAAGATGCCAAATATCGTCTGCTTGGGAAAAAAGGTCTGCAGAAACCTTCTTCCAATTAAGAAAAAATTATTATTTAAAGTATTTTATAATTGGATGTAGAGAAAGGATTTATTTTGAAGTCACGTCAGTATATATTATCTGTTATTAAGATGCCACATTTCTGAAGGGAGAGATCCATATCTTACCAATAACTTTCTTTCCCCGCATTTTTTAATTTATCTCATTGAAACAAATGAATACATGCCATAAATACTGTCCCTGAAGCCAGCGGGGGAACTCTGTGGAAGAATTTGACCAGGAATTTAAAAAAAAAAAAAAAAACAAAACCCTTTGGCTTTTTGATCTGTTTCATGTCTTCTAGGGAAAGGGAAAGCCATGAATTTTATAGGTTACCTGCACTATATTAATTATTTAAAAACATGCAGCTGAGATTTTGTTTTGCAGGTATCATATTCAATTCATCCTCACTAACCTTAGCACGCACACAGAGAAACATGTGTGCGCACAACCTGTGCCTTTGGGTGCACAACAGGTATCGTGGGAGATGATGAACTGAAGCCAGGCTCTGCCCAGTGCCCAGGCTCTGCCCAGTGCTGGGATAAGCAAGCCCAATAAAATTCCCAGTTGAAGGAGGAGACCCATGATCATATCTTCTGATCTTGAAGAGGAACCATAAGCACTTTTCACTTGATTTCACATGGTATCATTTTCTGGGAATGAATTGGGTTCACGTAGATTTGGCGATGCTTATTGGACATGCCAAACCCCAGAAGTGCTGTCAGTGCTACTGTACCTGGCTGGCTGGTGCTTTGAAAAGGTTGTAGGAGGGACTGTGACCAGGCAGCACTGCCACAGTTCACAGGTTACACCTTTAAATGTCCACAAATTTACTTTGGGTTTGCAAATGATAATGAGATTTACATTTCGGAGAAGAAGCCCTCAGAGACTATCAGGAATATTAATGTTATCACAGAAGTTTATTAGTGCCTACATGCTGGGAAGTGGGTAGGGAAACCCTCTGGGATTTGTTGCGCTGTCAGCAATTATCATGCAAGAAGATTTCGGTTCCTGGTCCTCCCTCTGATAGGGTTTGGAAGAAAAGTCTCCAAGATGGATCTTTCAGAAGTGCTTGCGTGTTTAAGCGGCACAGGTGTTTCCTCCACTGCTTTCTGCTTACATCCAGTTCTCAATCAAGAACTGAGGGCTTTTCCAATCCATACTTGTCTGAAGCATTGCCATTTCTTGCTCAATGAACTCATGTGCCTATGAATTTCCTAGGTGCATCTGCCATCACACAGAATTAAAATAAACCTTCAGAGGTGGGTCTGCAGACCTGTCCTGTTCACATCTTTCAAGCCAAGCTGCAGCCCTTTGGTTCACTCCCCACCTTCTCTTTGTGCTTCCAGCTCTGCTGGTGGAGAAGTATCATCAGTATTGGATTTACAGTGGAAGTGATGTGGTGCTGTTGTTTATTCAGATACCAAGCAGTCATCATTGATTGGCTTCACGAGGAACAAGACACCAAGATGTGAACACTCTGTAAAACTGTCCCCTGCATGCCAGAATCCCTTCCTGTCCCTTCTCCTTCTTCTCTTTTAATGGGCTAAGGGCTATAAAACCTTGTGCCTGTTATCTAGGTTGGGACCTAGTGCCATGATCCGTCTTTCTGAAATGTTTGCATTCTTTCAAGATCTTTATCCATTAAGAAAATGGAAAGAATGAAAAGGAAAGAAGCCCGAGTCTGACTGACCTGATCGGAGAGGAACCTCGCAGCACAATTCAGAGCTGATGGGCGAGGAGGCAGTGGCGCCACAGAAATCAATGGGCTGGTGGCAGAAGTGCTCAGAAGGAGGGATGTGCTCAGGAGGAAATTCATTTCTCCTGAAAGCTTTGTTAAGGCTCCTCTATCCAGGAGGTACGGTTAAAGATGAACGAGACTTTTCCCAGCTTCACCAGGAATCACCCATGCTGGGTTCCAGAGGAGCCACGGCACATGTGCAGAGTTTCAACCGAATTTACATTTTGAAACAAAATATGGAACACGTACTTGCTCCGATAGCTGCCTGCACTGGGATAATGCCCTGTAGCCACCAGCTGCAGGCAGAGCCAAAAAGCGCTGGTTCGTTTTCCCCAGGTGGTACAAGCCAGGCACCACCAGCCCCTTGCTGGGAGGTTCATTCAAACCCCGCTGGAGCGTTGATAGCCAAACAGTGCCTTCGCTGATGGACATCGTACCCTGTCAGCATCTCTCCAACACAGATGGATCAGCAAACTTCATGAACTACAGACAAGGCCTTAAATTGGTCTTGGTTAAACTCCTGCCACTTGGTGTGCTTTGAGAAGTGGGGCATTTGCTCACGGAGGAGCTCCTGGCTGTTACATTTAATTAAGGATTCTGCTGAAAGTTCTGCTTAAAATCACAAAGCTTGCTGCTTAGAAAAGCATAGGTGATTCCCCCAGAGGCCTGGCCAGCGTTCCTGCTCCTATTGTACAACATTATTGATTAATCAAAACTAATGCTCACAGCTGTTGCCTGATGGATAATGTCTTTGGTGTTTGCCTGCATATAATTATTTACTACTTTATTGATGTTATTTATTTCTTCATTAAGTATTGTTGGCTGTTTAATTATGTGAAACACAACTGTAAGTGTCGTTGCTAAAAAGCCACGGAAAGGGCTGCCCAGAGCTGAAATCTTTAATCCATAAACTCTAAAAATTAATCTGAAGATAAAAATATTTTAGCCAACATTTTGAGCGAAGACCATGAAACCACAAGCGCATTACATGTCAGCTAGAAACTAATGCTGGAGCACCGTGTTCAGATAGATTTGCAATGCTGATTTGATTGCGCACAGCCAAGGACTTTTGCAGACTTGTGTGCTTTATAAGATCTCCAAAATACATAAAAAAGGTCCCTATCTTATTCTCAGCAGCTGAGTGTTTAAAATAAACCAAAGGGAAACTCCAATTACAGTCAGGAATGCCTAGTCAAGATCTTTTAAAAAACCCAATCCTGCTGAGATCCAAGGATGTCCCAGGCCAGATGCTGGCTCTGCCCAGCACCCAACGACAAACTGAGGAGTTTCTCCAAGAGCTCCCTCTAGGCTCTCCCTTCTGCCCTCCTGGCTCTCCATGAGTGATGCAGAGCCAAGGGCTCCTGTGGCCTCCTTCCCCAGCACTCCATTGCCTTTGCCTTCCTCAGAAGCACCAGGCACAGCTGCTGCAGCAGGTTTATACCCAACCTTGCTGAATTTGGGATCCAACACCTAATCCCTGGATCCGCATGGGACAGAAGGGATGAGCTGAGGCTTACTTAGTTTGTGATACGACGCCAACCTTAACGGAACCAGTTGTCCTTGTCAAAATAAAAACGTGAGAGTTTGGGGTCAAAACCAACATCTTAAATTCTATCTGGAAACCAAGATACAGTAAGGACAAACTAGATCTGAGACACGTGGCTGTCAGCAGTCTCTAGGTATTTATCATTTTAAAAAAATCAGCCACGTACATGACTACAAATGCAGCATTAGAGAACTTGGAAGGATCTTCTCAGTCTGCGGAAAAAAACAAAGGACCCGCAAACCCTGCTGTAGCTCACAAATCACGAACATACCTATAACAGATCAGAAATAGCCTCTATATCTCCTTACTCATAAAATAAAAATTCCTTCTCTGACATCCTTTCCAAACAACCCTCATCAGGCCCTTTCCCCACGGCAGGAGAACAAATAGCTCTGGCAGTCCTTGCTTGGCCATCAGTGCATTTGTTATTCGGTAGCGACTAGCTTCAATATTTCTATGCAGCTCCCTACAGATCTCTTGCTTACTTCTGAGATAACGCTTTAAAATTAGCGAAGTCTTAGCTACTGCTTTATGAAAAGTATATTAGATGGATGGATGCCAAACCTCTAACTCTCCTATGGCCTCTGTTCTAGAGCAGCCTCTGCTTTTTCTCTAGGAGCTGGGGGTGCAGCAGACTCGTGCCTGGCTCCTTCAAGTCACCTGCATCTGTTCCAATGCATGTCAAGCCCAGAGCACAAGCAGAAGTTGACTCTGGGGCCCAAGTTCTTCCCATGCCCTCAATATACAATGCATGCCTACCTCTTTTTTAACTAAGGAACATTGGGGAAAACTTGAGAGAAATAGTAAATGGAGAAGAAAGAGAAAAAAAAAAAAGAAAAAGAAAGATGATGGGTCTAGGGATTTTGGTCTCCATTTCTCTCTTTTTATCCTCCCCAACCTCCACATTTTTCATGTGTTTCCTCTACTAGATCCAGTTCTTTCTCCACCCGTTCTTTGAAATGTCATGATCTTTCCTGTATCCCTTGTGCCCACATCTAAGGGTACCATGGGCACCTTTCCAGTAGGGATGCACCGAGCGATGGGGAGCACAGCTAGGATTTTCAAAGGAAGCTAAGGAAATCTTTATGGAGAACTTGGTGGGAATTTGGCACTTGGCACTCTTCTGCTTTTTTGAGAGTCCCACCCTACAGGAATAATCTAAACAAATGTATGCCCCAATGCTGATAAATCCATTTGGAAAGATATCAAAGAAAACCTTGCTGGATTTGGAGACTTTTGAAGAAAGGGAAATATCCTGCCAACCTAACGCTGAGATCTATTTTGTTCCACCATGCAGTCCAAATCATTAGAGTCCTCCAGCAGCTCCCCTTCCTCCTCGGGGCATGGAGGGCAGCACTGCCTCACCGAAGGAAGGAATTTGAGGGCCAAGAGGACAGTATAATTTGAGGAAAATTCAAAAGAAAAGTTACTTGACAATGGAAGTTGTTACTGTGTCTAAAAATACCTCCATGAGTCAGAGTACTGAAAACGGCAAAGCTATGGAGCAAAACCATAGCCTCTTCTCAGCAGTCAGCTGGCTTCATTCACTAGCCTGGCATCTCTTTCCCCTTATGTTTTTAATATCATAAGAGTTGGGGGCTTTTTAAGTCTACAATAAGTTAATGTTTAATGGAGTGCCCTGTACGGTTCTTGGTGTTTACATGTTCTTCAACTAACCAAATCTGTAGAGCAAATGAAAAGTCTGTAAGACCAGGACAAGTGAATTACACACATTTGTTGCTTAGAAACTATCGTCTCATTCAGTTCCACCCCCCCACCCCCCCCCGAATAAACGGTTTCTATTATGTTTTGACCTTCCCTGGCAATATTAACATCTTTTGCTGTTGCTGGCCAGGGCTATAGCTCCTTAGCCTGGGACTGTTACGGCTTTGTGCACATATGCTTCCTGTGAATGTGCAACCTCGCATAGTGCCACAGTCCCAGTGTTTGCAGGGTAACCTATTAAACCAGGCTGGCTCAGGACCAGGCGTGCTAGAGAAGACAGGAGAAGGAAAGGTGGAGACTACAGTGTTATCAATGCCTTTTTTATACTAATGAGATAGGTGAGTTTGGCCTCTTTCTTCCACCGACCAAAATATAAATAGCCAAGAAGAGTTTTCCATTCCATGGCAGATGATTTGCTGCTGACCGAGCCATTTCTAACATTATGCCATTGGAGACTTGCACAGTTTCTCTGGTTGTCACGCATGTGCGACTTCTTCCCGTCAGTGTAAAGGTCCCGAGACCCCTCCCTCCTTCAGAACCAGCGCCTGTGGGACCTGGGCTCTGTTCCTGCACCCGCTTTGGAATTGTCCTGTGAGGTAGCTGTGAGGAAAGCCCCCAAATTCCTCACCTCCCCTACACCAATCGATGGGAGAGCAGGGCAGCCCAGAGATGCCGCCTTCCCCGCTCGCACGCTGTAAATCTGAGTAGTACCCACTCTGCGTGATGTTTTGGGTTCATTTTGCATGCTATCAAGGTCTTCCAGGCGATGCGTTCCAAGGCGGGCGATATCCCCAAGAGGAGCTGGGGGCATGTGGCAGCGCTGAGCCCACTGCACCTCTGCAAGAAAGCGGCCACTGAATCCACCTGTCCCACCCAGCATGGGGTAGCCGGAAAGCCAGCTGCTGGGACCACGGTAGGGCCCAGAGTGCAGCTCTGTGCTTTCCCAGGCTCACAAGGGTTTAAAATTCTGGATTTCAAATGATGGTTTATTTCTGGCTGACCTGTTTGACTTGAACAGTTATGCATTTTCAACTGCGGGGCTTATTTTTAATCTACAGTATTAGTACACAAACTTAATCAGAACAAAACTTTGCTAAGTTGGAATGTCGTTCCTACCTACCCTTCCATCAGCTGAATGGAGTCCCCCAAATCCATCGCAATCCGCCCACATCACCCAGCCTCTCTTGGACCCTTAATGTGTTCTTTGCACTGTAACTACACCAAGGGGAGGGAACGGGCAAAGGTGACAGCACATGGTCAGAGCTCCCGAGCACGCGATGCCCCCGTGCAGATCTGACAATGAAGATCCCCACCGCAGGGGCAGCGAGGGATGAACTGCCAACAGCACACGGTGATTTGTCAAAGGGACTTCTCTCACACACACATTTGGGTCGGTTTTTTTTCCATTAGATGTCAATAGCAGGAATTTTTTGCCCCTCCCTGCTATTTGAAGAACGAGATTTTATCTTTCCTTCCCACCACCCAGGGCCTATTTCACTAAAACCTGCCTTTTGGGTCAGCGTGCTGGTAAGAGATTAATTTTACACTGCAAGAGACACTAAGATGAGTATTTCAGCTTTGACATATGAGACGTCTGCTATAATATTGCAGTTTTTCTAAATTAAATATTAGGAAAAATTAAACCCAATTGTGGTTCGTATTCCTATGGAAAATATTTCTGTTCAAAACAGTCCCTCCATGCTAAATGACTTAAGTAACTGAAAACACAATAAATATGCAGCAAGTTAAAAACCCAGATTATTCAGGTTTTAAGGCTTATAACTAAAAGTGGTTTAATGTTTCATGCCTAATAATAGATTACTCCTATCACATTTCTAACCTTTATTTCTAGCAGCTTTGAAGTCCAGCCATATAAAGGCTGTTTGTAGAACCACACGAAAGTTCAAGCAAATATTACTCAGAGTGATTCATATGAACAAGAATTTGCAATGAAGGCAGAGGGTTTTTTGTGTCTGTATCAAAGGAAATGAAATGTTTGCAATATTTTCCAGTTGATAAATGCATTAAAACATTTTAGTTGTGTAGTATGAACATTGCTGACATAAACAGACTTTGACCTGAAACAGATTGTATTAAGCTCTGCAGGGCAAGCAACATTCAAAGAAATAAAAATAAAATAATAAAAAAAAAATCCTAGATTTCAAAATCTGCCACAAGGTCACTGCAGTCCTTAATTAGCTGAATACATTAAGAGAAGGCTAGAACACAGACTCTGTGAAGAGAGCAAATGTATGTTTAATCCTCTGTTCTTTGCTTACAGATTACCCTTTCAGAACGAGTAACCTTACTTTTTTTTAAAATATCTATTTACCTTTTTGAGCTTTGCATAGCAAAGCAGAGTTTTCTCTTCCCCCTTCACCCCCCCCCCCGCACTGTTGCAAAAGAAATTAATTTGTTGCTAGTTGCTATGCATTGGCAGAATTTCTGCATAAAGAATGTAAGCCATCTATCTTTGTATTCAAGATATAGTTAATCTGGCAGTTAAAATACTTTGGAAACATTTTGATGACTTATCTGGAAAAGTAGCTTTGCATTTTCAAAGAAAACTCAGAACTGTATTGCAAGGGGAAGATAAAAGATATATGAAGTGTTTGTTCCAAGCGATACTATTCATTTAAAGATCAGAATGTAACCCCACCCAAGCAATTATTGTGGAAAAACAAGACAAAAATCTTTATACAGCTTTCCGACCCAGTCTTTATTTGGGAAACAAAATAACTATATTACAGTTATAGCCTAATGGATTGCAAGCTGTTTTATTAGAGTCAGCTGAATCCCGTTTAGCATAAAAAAGAACTCTGTTTGCTATCAAGAACACATTTACATTAATATGACTTTGACAGAGTAAAATAAAATCGCATTAAGATGATGTAAGTAGATAAGACAATGAAATCTCTGTGAGATGGTTTTGGCACACCAATTAGAGTCAAGTCCCTACAGGAAAGAAACATATTTTTACACCAAGTATCCATGTGTTCTTAAGTCATAGAGCGGCCAAAATTAATTCCATGCTTAGAATATTTCCAGCAAGGGAGGAGAGCGAGTTTATTATTATTATTTTTATTTTTCCCTTGAAAAGGTAAAATTTCTGATAAACTGCATTTTTATTAGCAATAATACAAACAAGTTTTGTTCTCCACACTAGCCTGTAATCATCCTGATTATTGCAAGGGACTTTCCAATATAGAGCAGCTGAAAACAAGGTTTTAGATTACATGGTAATTTAGGAATGCATGAAAAGCCAAGCAGTCACCATGATAGAGCACTGCATAAACTTCATGGCTTTTACAGCAAAACATAACATATGTTTTGTGATTCATTCAAAGGATTTTTCAATTTTTTTGGTAAAAAAATATGTCGAGCTCTAGTATTCATCCTATATTTAGGGAGCTTTGCTCTCGAAAAAGGACGACGACACCACTCCAACTTTGATGCCTCTCTTTTTCGTTTGGTCATTAAAAGAATGGCAGTGATGGATGATGATAATGCCGTGGATTTCATGAGTAATCAGGCCTTGGCAGCCACAATATTTCTTTTGTAGTGAAACTTTAATATTCCTTTGGCCGAGCGTAAACTTTTTCTTTTTTTTTCTCCTTTTGGAACTACGTTACATGAGCTGTTCTCTAAGCATTATGAAATAGTTATTACCCGAAAGTTAGCGCTTTAATTTAGCAGCTGACAGGGTGAAGATCCCCCCACAACACACACAGCCCTGTTGTGTGAGGGGCCCTGGTGCCTTAGGAAGAGGAGGAGGAGGAGGAGGAAGGCAGCAGCCTGGGGCTGAGCCCCTCACCCTGCTCTCCTCTCCCCCTGCCCGTGTCTGCAGTGAATTTGCCACAGCAAACACCAGGTGTCTCCACCTCGCTGGGCTACAGCCTCAAAAAGGGGTCTGTTCCCAAAAATAACAAAAATTAAGATTCTTCTTTCCATTGCTTTTAATCCGCCTGTTGCAAGGCTGTACGCGCCAGGAGGAGAATATGTATGGATGGACACGCCGGCACTCTTGTACCGTGGCTGTATTTTATTTTGTCACTCGATACGCCTCTGTCAGGCAAGGCAGGACTTTCCAGAGTTTGAAATAATCCAAATTCAATCACTTTAAAGCTGCTACAATATGCAAGTCCTGGCAGCCGTTTTAAATTAATGGAACATCAGATGTGCTCTGATCCTCTCAATTTCCTTGGGCGAGGGAAATTCTGCTGCGGTGGTAGCGGGAGGGGAAATATAGGGCTATCAGTAAAATAAATGTCAGCTTTTGTCTGCTGATAAAAAAAAATGCGCGCAGCAAAAAAAAGACACAATATTTATTGCTCTGTAATTAAAATGTATTTCTATAGGCAGTAAGGATTATCTTAGTGGTTTGGACAAGCAAACACTGTGCAGTCTGATCCACATGAATGGATATTAGATTAAACCAAAATACAAAATTGCTTTTTATTTGGGGTTTTACAAATACAGCTAAATATTTTGTTTGGGTGTAGATATTTATTTTTTGTGCCTGCTGGCATGTTTGTCGATAAAAATATTAGAATGCCAGCCTTGAAAGCCTAGTCTCAGGGCACGGATGGGATTTTGGCAAGAACTGGGGTGAAAATAAATATCAAGCTCTATAGCAAGATGCTAGTCCATGCAAATGCACTTGGTTTGGGGTTTACTTTGAAAGTGTAAACACGCATCAGGGTTGTCAAAGGGTTTGCAAACTCGAGAACCTTTTGATCAAACCTGGGCTGTGTTTTGAGGAAACCTGTGCTGGAATATTGTTTTCAAGATGTAATTCAGTGGCTTTGCTTTTGAAATACAAACAAGCCCAAAAAATTCAAATCAAGGCTCTGAACCCATACACAAGCTTTTATGGTTCATAATTTCTGCTGATCTGCAGGGCTTATCACCCAGGGCTATGTCCTGGCTACAAAGGTCCGCGTTTCATAATGTCTTTTTCCTGAAACAAAAATACAATAAAAGCTGTCAGAGTTAAATTGAGGACAAGGTATTTCTTTAATTCCGATTTTTCAGTTATTTACTTTATATGAGGAGAGCCTGGCTGCTTCAGCGGTAACTGGGACTAGCTTTGCCAGGCAGTATGTTTTAAGTTATTTTTAAAAATGCTGGGTTTTGAAGGCTCTTAAATCCTTTGATGTAAATGAAAATAAAATCATAGTTTGGAACCTAACAGAGACTTTTAATCTTGATCTTAAAAGCATGAATCATACTACAGCATAGAGTAAAACTACTTTCTGTCCTCTGCACTCACCCTCTCTACACATACTGATAATTGATATTTATAGGTGGCAATTAGAGATCTCAGGTAGTTCCAGTGCCTCGTGCCAAGCTCTGTACACAGTTACTGCCTCACAGTCTATGGCTGAGATTTCTACAGCCGTGCTGTTTTTCTCATTTAAATATGACATTTCAAGCAAGCCTGATTAAAACAAAGGAAAGCAGAAGCAAAATGTCTCAAATTCCACGTGCGTAACGTTATGGCAACAAAACTTAGACCGATTACTGTCTCAGAGGAGAAAAACTAGCGGCACGGTAGTGGTGTTACAATAAAATTAGAGAAACACTTTTCCTGTAGCCACTCTGGAAAACCCAGCCATCGTTTTCTGCCAGAGCTGAGGCAGAGCCCAAGCCCAGGCTCAGCCCAGAGAGGGGCCCAACTGACCAGCTGCTTCCCTGGATCTCAGAGCACAGCAAGTGCATGAATGCCACGTTTCAAGCTCTGGATAAAGAACAACCATAGGAAATACATTTTTTTGATCAGGTTTTCTTATTGTTAAATTCTGACTTGATGCTAAAAGGAAAGCATCTCTTCCCAAATCTGCCAGCAGAAGCATCCTTTTTCTTTGCCCGCCTAGAGCGGGGATTAACAGGTGCCAAAATGCTGCCTTGGGACGGTCACTCGCCAGGGGCAGCAGATACCAAAACCCATTGCCTCTGTCACTTGCCCTCAAACAAAGGTAACAATGAAGTTGGCAGAGGATGCTCTCCTCAGCCCAAAGTGCTACCCCAAGATCCCCTGCCAAGCCAACAGCCTGGATGCTGTAAGACTGCAGCATGGCTGATGGCAGCCAGGTATTTGGGGGACCTTCATCCCAATGGACATCCCGAGAGCCACTGGGAGGCTGTACGCAGCCTGCGAGTCCCGCTGTCTGTAAGCAAGTGTGTGCTGTGGTGGGAAGCGGTGCAGGGCCCTAGAGATTGCGCTATGGGTGCTGACAGATGGCTTTTATTCACCAGTGTCCTGCCATGGTTTTTGTCCCAAAAGAAGAGGTTGTGATCAGCAAGAAATCAAAGTTGTGCAGTCTCCTCATGGTGAGTCTGAAGACAACCTAGAATGCTTCCACAGTTACACTCGCCACCAAACCACAAGAAGAACCAATCGAGATGGAAATTTGTCCTACCTACACAAACCAGGTGTTGAATCCCCTTGTCTGAATCCTTCTGGATTTAAAACTCTCCATTACCACCACTGGAATTCTAAGGAAAAAGATTTCAAGATTTTTCCCTGAAATAAAAAGTACCAAATTAATATAACGGCATAGTGGAGTATCCATTTACTGCACACAACAGTCAAGATATTCAGACTTATGGCTCCCACTGCAACTGTAATTCACTTTCCTTGCTCATACATAATGCTTTTATCTCTGAATGGGGTTATCTTTAGTTCCTTAACAAGCCCATATAATTCAGCTGTCACAGTTTCCATAAGAACAATACCTTGGAATTTCCTGCCTTTAATTTGGACTAAGTCCTTTCTATAGCACTGCATTAATGATGTTTACAATACATGTGGCAACTCCAAAAATCAGTCATTAAACACATTACATACATGTTTATAATAAACGTTTAAGTACCATTTGTAGAGGTAACATCTCAAAGCAAGGTAAGGATCTCATCCTGATAAATCAGCCCCAGCTTGGCTGCCTCTTCTCTGTTTCAGGCTTTGCAGCTGGACTGTTCACCGTGAAGGAAATTCTCCTGCCCAAGCAGGTGGAGATGGCAGAGATGAACCTGCCTCAAGTCATTTCCCTACCTTTTCTACCATAGCAACTTTTCCTACTGCCCGACCACAGGAAGATGGTGGTCCTCAGGGCAGAAATGCATCCCGGCACACACCGCAGCATCCTTGCTGCTGCAGAAGCACGTTAGGAGAGCTCACACAGATGCCCCACTGCACTGAGCTGTGCCCAGTGACCAAGGAGGGAGTGCTATTCCTGTCTCTGTTTTGCAAGGAAACGAGGGAGGACATTCAGCAGTTGAGACCTGAGGCTTCCCAATTTGCCATCCAGTAGCGTACTGACAGATGGCTCTTTCTATTTTTTGCCTACCTTACTCCAGGCCCATTCATTCAGTGAGCTCCTTTTAATTACACAGAACCGTGTGCCCAAAACCTTGTCCACTCAGTCCTGAGCGTATCAGTTGCTCTAACAGGAGATGTTGCCTTTCCCTAAAACGCTGCTTAACAGTTCACCATTTGTTTTGCAGCATTGAAGAAGACATCCAGTTTGACCGTGCTCACGTGTGGCAGCTTCTATGAGCTTCAGAAGACCAAGAGGTCTTTGCAGAAGAGCAACTATTCCCTCTCCCTTGCCCCAGAGTCCTCTACATACCTGCAAGCCAGGATGGCAAGGAAGGAAACAGGACACAGAAAAAAAGCAACAAAGATTCAGCATGATGCAGTCTGTATCAGCATAAACTCAAGCAAGATGGCATCACATGAAGACCTGCTAAACTTCCCTTTCTAGGCTTCCCCTTGCAGAAGCACAGGTCTTCAATTCAGTATATGGTAGGGCCAAAACAGACATGTAGCCTAAGCAGCCCAGGAGTGACATTTCATCCCTCTTTTCTTGACTCCATATCCTCTTCCCATCCAAAAGATTTACTAAAACCTTGACTGTGGTTTCAAACTAAGCATGTCCTAATTGGCAGAATAAAGAGAACTGGGGGTGAAAAATGAGACTTGGGTGAGTGATCTCCAGAGCAGCTCTGAGGGCACCAAACTGCCCTCTGTGGAAAAGCAAAAAAAGAGCAGGAGCACAGCCAAGGGGCTCAGGGCTACCCGAGCAGACCCAGCACCCCACAGTTTTAAAACCACTTGCCATTTCTGGAAGGATTTTAAGCCAGAGTCCACCGTTGTTATGCTGCTTACAGGGAATGTCTCTCTCCCATTTATCCCCTGTTCACTTGTGATCAATGGCCCTATGGAAAAATGGCATCAATAATGAATAAGTAGCAAATTACGTGCTATGTCTTTCCAGCTCTGGTATAACACAGACCATCAAGTGGCACAAATTACTTCACCTTAGTCGTGTCGATTTTTACCAGCTAGGAATCTGGCCCAAGTTTCATTTATTTCATGAAGGAAATAAACCATATAGCATCACTTCTGAGTTGACAATGCAGGTAGACCACCATTCCACAAAATCTGGTTGGAGGGAGGGTAAGGCTATTTGCATTGACCAGATGGCACAAGCACAGTTTACTATCCAGCCCCAGAGAGGCTGCTGCTGGCGGCGCTGGGGCTCTGGCACCAACTCTCTGCATGAACCCAAGCTCTCTAAAGGGTCTGTGAGAAGACGCTAAAGCTTGTCCAAGGCTGAGCAGGCAGTGCCAGTGACAGAGCACGTGCATATGTTTCTAAGAATACTGAGAGGCAGCCTGGCACTCGGGCGAGTGCTGGAAGCTGCACTGCACAAGCACACACCGCCACAGCTATCATTAGGGTTTTGCTGCTTTGGCACCTCTTCCTAATTTACTTAATTTCTATTTATACCGTTCTGTTTCTGTTTTGAGCTTTCATTAGATGCTGACATGATTTGTGCAGAGCCAAACTTTGGAAGGAGGCTTTAGAAAGAAGTCATTTAAGGGGAGCTAAAAAATGTCAGAGCCCTGGGAAGGGTTGTTCCCAAGTGAGGAGTGGCCACTCTAGCTGCAAAAAGGCAATTGAGCCAGTTTCTCCGAGGGCCAGACCAGCGCTCTGAGTGCAGGTCCCTGAGCGTCTGTAGAACATACTGGAGAGTCTGTGAAGGCTAACAGGGGGAAAAATTAACCTTGTTGACAGCAGCTTTCCACACTTGGGTCTGAACCTCCATTGGAAAATGGAGGTAGAAGTCTGCAAATCAGGAGAGGTTGAAAACCACAACATAAACATGTCCCAGCTCAGTCTCTGGGATAGCTAGTAATTGTGTCCAACTGATGAGTGCTTCTGAAATAAATTGCTGAGTTATTGTGACCATACCGCAAAGCATAAGCGGAGGGTGGGGGTAACACTTTCTTTCCTTTGCCTCCATCTGTGACCCAGTGACATGTTTATCATGGCTTGGCTGGGGGACATATGGAGCTCCTGAGAAACAGCTTCTAGGGAAAAGCTAAACACACCGTTGTCTGACCAGCGCTGATCGACAGCTTTCGTGGTTAAAACTCCAAGAGCTCAAGTAGCAAATGAGAAGAACGCAGCTGTTGATGTTGACATGCTGCTGGTCTTATGGAATGATGATAAACAGCTGGAAATGCACGTGACGCACTGGGGAACAGGAACAGAGTGAAGAATTTCAGGCTTTCTGGAACATCACAAATCAAAAGGCAATCAGCTGGGGACACCAAATTCTTCCTTCACAAATCATTTGTAGATTTTTTACTGCTTCATACTACAGTAGGGTTCAGTCCCCTGGCTTCAGGAAGATGCACATGGCAAGGCTGCAGGCTTCAAGGCTGGCCAGGCCTTCACAGGCATCCTCAAAACCTCCCAATACAGCAAAACCATTTAAGATGGATGAATATTTTCAGGCAGAAAAAAAACAAAAGAGAAACCCTGTTTCTCTGTGTGTGGATAACTGAGGAGATAATGTAGAAAGGGTCCAGTAGAAAATCTCCTTCATGGAGGACCATTTTTTCCTTCCCCATCCCAAATGCTTATACCATTAGCAAGTCCTCCAAACAGAGCGGTCCCAGACGTGAGAGTGCACTGCTCCCTACACATCTCTGTCTCTAAGGGCAGGCAGATGTGGCACCGACAGCTGTAGGACTTGAAGCTGTTCCGCAGGGGTACCAGCTACTGAAGCACTGAAAGTCCTGTGTACAACTACATTAGAACTGGAGAGCTTATCTTTGTATTTCAATGACTCTGGTATTCTACTTTGCCACAAGCTTTAATTGTCGTCGTAAAGAAAGCCTTTGTTTAATACAACTGCCTACTCCACGATGACATCATCCAAGACCATGGAAACAAAGCACAGCCCAGAGTAGTCAGGCATGTGATGATGTATAAATAGCACTGACAGAACAATATTATAAACTCCGTCGGTACAGCTGAGATAAAAATAGCAAGTTGCTGATTCATCTAAGATATCAGCTAGAGGGATGGCATGAGGTTCAACTACAGTAAACCTTCTAATCTAAAAGCATGTTACTTCATCATGAATCAGCTGTTTGGAACTTTCATTCTTTTCAGCAAAGCACCTGTCTGCTTCAGTCCTTCACTACTGAACATATGAAATATACAGCCTGATTTTATTTTTCCTTCTCCCTTATGCTGAAATACATTGCAGTCAGAGAGTTCTCTACGGCTTTAGATGCATGTATGAAAAACAGAAGCATTCCTAAAACTGCTTGCCAAGTGCTTGGTAGCAACAAGGTTTATATTATTGTTCACAGCTATGTTTCTACTCTGCCTGCCTCTAAAAAGACAAACAAGGGACCATTATTTCGATAAACCTGGAAATGCTGAACCATACTTGCAACATCTCTGAATCTGCAATGACTTGGTCATTTTATGGCTTTCAATAAGATACATGCACAGTCAAGTACACATCCACATACAGTGTGCTTTTACAGCATTTTAAATGGGCAAAACGAAACATCAACATGCCAGTATTGAAATACAATCCCTCAAATACAGGGATTAAAGGGAAAAAAAGAAGCCAAGAGATGGGTGGCTTGCTCCTTAGAACACATGAGCAGGGATTACTTGTGCTGTGTCTCACATGGCCCACAGTTTATGCTCTTGTTTGATTTATTATAACTTTTTAAGTATCTGGACCATAACATCACAGTGATCCTGTGATCCCTCTTCACCGGAAGACCCTGGAGGAGAGCACATGGACTACAGTACCAAAAACTGGCGCTAGGTATGCAGATTCATGGGCAGCTGCTCTTGGGAAGCAGAGTCTTGCACTGCAGCCTGCCTGCTTCCAGCGCATGTGTCAAAGTGACAACAAGCTGCCCAGTGTAGGATGTTAAATGGCCACAGCCACAGATAAACAGGCAGCTCCAGGAATCCCTCTCTTGTGGCAAATTTTCACCCACAATGTGGCCACCATGTTTTTAGACAGAATTAAGAGAGACCTTAAATGTTTAAATTTCTGTTTTTAACACTAGTGCCATATAGCAAGAAGAATTGCACACAGTAAATGGTAACTTGTATATAGGGAGATTACAAACTTTCTCTCCCCTCATGTTAGGCAAGCTCCTCTAATCAGTAGAACGTTGCTGAGTGCATTGACTTGGGATAATGAGTAATGCCAGGACACTCACAGCCTCCTTTTTCACCTCCTGTACAACTGTTTCTCTCCCACAAAGCTTTCTATTTCTTGTGCATCACCCTGTGATCCTCACATAATGATTACAAAATCTCTAGCGGTGTGGAAGAAGACACCTCACCCTCTACTTGCAAACACCTTCCTGCTGGATCTCTGTGGATAGTGGCTGACAGAATAAACTTTCCTCAAGTCAATGCAATTGCTTTGCAATGTATCACCCATGATTCCACCTACTAGTAGCCTATTAAGTTTCTACGTGCCAGCATCTTAAGTCCATGTTCTGTTCCTCAACAGCATGACCTTACACTGTGATCATCTTCCACGAGTATCAACCACACAGACAAGAACTTGCTTTGTGCAAGTAGAGCACTTTATCTACTGACTGCATCTCAGTTTGCATCAAAGCTAAGCTGCTTGGTTAGGACCATTAAAATGAGCAAGGCTTATACAACTATGGAATTTCATATTAATTTTTAAAAGTTGCAGATGTTGCAGTCTGTACATATGAGAATAGTGCCAAATGTTACAATGACAGAAAAAAGTTATGTTGGTTGGGTTCTAAAAGTAAGGAAACAGGAAAATCTCAACCTATTGCTACCAAGGTGTTACACCTATCTGGTTTTACATGCAATTTCTAGTCAAAACCTTTGCACTCCTGATAGTGGTCTAATCAGCCAATATTTTTATGAGCACAAACCCAATAAAATTAGTGTTGGGGGAATGACAACAAAAAGCCCTTATTTGCTTTTGAAGTATTTTTATATTCACTAAATCCTGCCTGCTATGACCAGAGAAGACTTTTGCTGCACACGAGTTTCAGAAAGCAAGGTCAGCAGTGATCCTAAGCATCCGCCACTTGTGTCAACATCCTCCTCCGGGGCGAGCAGCACTGGGAAGAGCACCCTTTGGGATACCACAGTGCTGCTGTGCAACATCTCAAAGAATTTGCAGCTCTAGCATTATTTTGGCTGAGGTTGCTGGTCGATCAACATAACAAGGTGCTTTGCAGAGAGCATTTAAGAGATGCTCAGTGATCTAAACAAGCAACACATGTTTTATATTATCAACATCTCCTTTATATTCCAATTGGATGTCAGTATGGTAGAACCTACCAATGCTAGGACCAGTTTCAGCTTTGAAGCTCGAGACAACAACAAAATAACTTGCTATTTGTTTATGTTTGTAATAAAATCTACCAGCAACAGTGATTTGATCATGGTCTTAACAAGAAGGCTAGCCAAAGGAAACCTTCTCAATAAATAGGAGACGAAGGAAGCGGAGGGTTTCTCTGCGGATTTTCTAATTCTAGTCCAAGAAGTTGATGGTTATGCTTAAACTCTTAAATTATTTTGGACCCCAGCTTTCCAAAAAGCTGTTTGGAGGACAAAGAGAGATTGTAGCATTCACCTCTTCCTAGGATAAAGGTTTTGAGCAGAGCCAAACACTACAATTACTGTTTTCCTGAATCCATCAGAAGCAGCCAAGGAGCAAGGGTGGATGCGCAGCCCCAGCATAGCAGGCTCTCCTAATTGCTACCTTCCCTGGGCATCCCTCTCTGCTATTCCTTCTGCCACATGGTCAGCTGTACGGGTCATCCTGTGCCTTGGGGTTGGGACATCCTTGTATTGCACTATGAAACCATCTGGAAGACTACAGCTGCATGGCTATAATCTCCAAATAGTTTATTGCATTTGTGTATATATATAAATAATAGCAGTGCCAGTACAAATAAAGGCATGCTACGTGGGAACAGATCAAGTGTACCTTTTGTATGTAATCAGTCCTTATGCATTAGTCTTGTATTTCCAAGGTAGAAAAAAAGCTGGTTTGTAGAGCAGGCAATTTAAATTTTTGGCATGTCTTCCCCAATATCTCCAACACTGGCGAACATGCAAATGTAATGTTGGCTCACCACAGCATTCTGATAACACTGTAGACTTACATGTGAATAAGACTTCTAATATAGCAGCACAATTTATTCTCATTTCCAGCTTAATGGAGACTTTCTGATTATTTTCACAGTATTGTGTAATGCTTTTTTTCCCTGCTGCACAAAAGGAAAAAGCTCCAAGCATGTTCCTGAAATGCGTTGTGAAGTTAATGTAACTTCTCTATCATCAAGAGAATGATACTGGAATGAATGAAAGTCAGTATTTCTTCTCAAAGTTTCTTAATATTCAGTCCTCACACAGCACAAGGGAGTAAACTCTCAATTACACAAAGGCAAATACAGAGAAATCCATCAAAGTCAATAGAGTTATTCTGGACACCTGAGTAATTTGTCCCTTGGTATGATTCAGCCTCCAAAATCCACTCTGAATGTCTGTAACGACTGTTTGCTATTCACTTACATTTTTAGCTCTGTTGTACTTCTAATTTTTTCCATGTTTCACAAATAGCTGGAGTCAGTTTCTTTCAGATGATGCTGTTTCCCCAACTTGGCTTCCCTATGAATAACCTCCATCATCACTATGCTACTTTTGCTCAAATGTTTCATTTTTAACAATAAACATCTATCCCAGATGCCTTATTTTCAGCTTCATTAAATGTTTTACTAGTTCATCTTGAGTCACGTCAATATTTACCTTGGACACAGTTCCATATCCTTTAGTTTCTAATACCAGAATTCTCCAGACAAGCTTATTGTTCCTGGCTTGAGTTCTCCAAGTCACAGCTTAAAACATTTTTTGACGTACTCAACGTCAAATTCACCTAACTATTTGCTTTGCCGTGTGCTGCCAGTTATGCCTATTCCAAACACCTCTGAACTGATTTACTTCAATTTCTGTGTACACATGAGTCCCAAATCCATACCCAGTTACTCTGCGGTAATTTCAAAGCAATTTAATCACAGCAATTAGCCGAAAAGAAAGCAGAAATCAGATATCAACTTTTTGGGAACAGTATCACAGATGATTATTTCTACTCATCTTTTGCATCCCAGAGAAAGAGTGTCACGAAACCAGGAGGGTCCTCACTGTACAAACCAGGACCCTTTTCTGAGAGATGGGACTGCATTTCTTCCCTTTAGCTCTCTCCTTGCACCTGACCAGCAGGACTGACGTGCTGAGCCATGCACAGCACAAAGGTCATCGTACTGCTTCTTGTGCTCACCTATGTACTGAGCCGGTCAGAAGAAACCTTGTAAGACAGTGAGCAGCAGCAGGATGCCATGCTCACCAGACAGGAGGGCAGTGCCAGGGTGGAAGTAAGTTCTCCAGTAATACCAATAACATAGGTAAGTAGGAATAAAGAGAGAGGAAAGGTGGTACTTAGTGTCATATCGGAGCCTCGAAGGATGTAAATGTGAGTGGAACAGGTTCTGATGCTTTAGCAGCTGTGTAAAAGCAACTTCTGGCTTCAGCAAGATTTTGGCAACAACTGGTGTATGGCAAGGACAGGACGTGTAAAGGAAAGAAGCTGTGGGCACGGAGTGGAGCAGCGCAGGTGTCGGGGCATGGTATTCTCCGGGGGTAGTGGACAGCCAGTCCATCTGTGTGCGACTCCAATACAAGGGATATCCAAAATACTTCAGTGTGCTCATCCCCAAGCAGTCCTGAGCTGTCGCCACAGAGCCATCTGTGTCCAGGCTGTTCCCTACTGCTGTAGGCATGCTTGCTGGAGAAAAGTTGTTCTAAACGCGTATGAGACAGTGAGGAACAAAAGTTTAAGAAATGGAATTTTCTTGATAATTTTCTTCATCTTTAGACTGAGTTTACTTCAGGTGCTTTTTCAAAGCAGTAGCACAAAAAAGATACCATGAGTTTTTATATATTTATATTTTACATTCATGTAGTGCACTGGAATAAAACATCTTGAATTTTATATTGGATATGAAAAAGCAAAGGTGTCAAGCTGGGAAAGTGCTTTGAAAATAACAAAGGACTTTATGTGGGATTGTTTGAGGTCATTTTATCTGTTGTTCCTAACCATACTTAAGTACGTCCTTTCAGTTTGAAATGCCTTTGGTTGTCAGTCACTGAAATCAGTGGTGGAGACTTGCAGGGCAGCTGGGCACGCACCACAAGGAGACACATGAGGAAATACTCACTCAGATTTTCAGAGGCCCCCAAAGTGAATATTAATCCCATGGCATCGACTCATGTTTGTCAAGAGGTGTCGACATGGCCTAGAGAGGCCACGAATCGCATTCCTATGAGAAGGGAGACAATTTTACATCAGGCCAGTTTCCCTGACCAAGATATTTCAAGAAGCAGGTCAATGAGATGGCTTTGTTGTGCAACAGTTTTAAGCAGAAATTCAGGGTATTAAGTTCACGGTGCAACAATTCCAGTGATTGCCACAGAGGAAGATACACTGGGCAAGGTTTGAAATACCTTGCTTGAGTGCTAGATAATTTCTGCAGTGAGCACACATGCTATTGCTAACACCCCAGGAGGAGTACGTCTGCACAGTGTAATGAAGCTAATATTTCTGCACACCCTAGACCACGACTTCCAGACTGTTCCCCTGTGCTTTGACCCAAAAGGGCTGTGCTGCCAAGAGAACAATTGAGGCTTTATTTGTTTTTGAAAGAACTTGCTCACCTCTAAAGCAGAGGTGGACATTTTCATCTTTTGGTCTATGCCAGAATCAGAAAGAGTGATGAGTTTGAAACTGAGGTATTCAAATTTCCTTCTCTTCCCTGTGTTCCATGCACATATACACCAGCTGCAAAAAAAGGCAGCTTGGTACAGGAAGTGAGACGAGACAGGATGAGAGACCACTGTCTCCGACAAATGCATGCAGTCAGAAGATAAAAGGGAATGGCTGAATACTAGATTAAATGCAAGTTTCATGTAAATGATCATTTATAGTGACCTAATAAATGATTCTGTGCAATGCATTGTCAGAGATTTTTCTCTGCCATTTTTGTGTTGCATATGTATTTAGGAGCTTTTTGCCTTGGAGGATAATGTTCAGGTTTTAGAATTTATATTAATCTGTCGCTACATTCATCTGTCACTCTATGAAAGGGCTTCTTTTTTTAATAAAGTGTCTTTTTTTCTTTTTAATGTGTTGTCTTATCAGAAAGGAGTATTTAGAATAAGCCGTTTCAAGAGCAGTACTGCGTGGGATAGGCTGAGATGTAGGAAAGCTGTTTTTTAAATAGTATGATCTCTTTTGACCCAAACAACTAATCAAAGTTTTAAAGGGTCTGTATTTACCCTCACTGGGGAATCTCAAGGTTCTTTACTGCAAATCTCTCTGCTCCAAAGGACAGTCTTCATTTCCAGAGCAAAGGAGGACTCAGCCAGAGGAGAAGCTTTGCAGACAGACCCCAAACACTTCTTTCAGGTGAGAATGCTGGCCCAAAAGCTCGTAGGATGAGAGGGGATTTTTCATTTTATTATTTTGTTTGTTTTCCCCATCAGGTCAGGGGTGCCACTCTAAAGAAATTATGAACTGCTACCTTCAGAGCAAAGGAAATAATCAGATGTCCTTCCCTCCCCTGCTCTCTATCCCACCTTCCACCTAGAGGTTGACCCAGGATGCAAGTCACATCTTCCCCACACTCACCTCCTGTGAGTAACCTCCACACAGTCTGGTGTGGCTGTGAAAATTCCCCTGTGAGGTTCAGCCTGTGTCTTCACTGAGGCATAGGGATCAGCTCCGACCTTCCACTTCTGTTTGGAATATGGACAGAGAGGGGACAATATAAGAGGGCACTACATTAAAAAAAAACCCCAACATTGCAGAGGGTGCCTATCAAATCCTCGCATTTCTTGTTGTTGCTGTCCTAGACAGGCCCCTGGGCTAACTGCTTGCCTGGGGTCTCACTCAAGTCTGTACATTTGAGCCCTTTTGGCCACAGATGACACCTTTCACTCTGTGCTGTCTCAATGTTCCTTATTCTGAGCTTGCTCTACTTTGGATCTAACAAAAAAGGGCATCAGATTACTGTGCCATGATCAATCAGTATGTTTACTTCCTCTCATTCACTCTTTGCCTGCATGCCTGCAATTATTCTTTCCCTCAATTGTTTTCTTTCTTCCCATCAAAATACCTGGAAGCATTCCAATAACTTTTTCCTGCTGCTAAATATAAGCATTTTATTTGCTAGTGTCCGCTTTAATTTGATCTTGAACAGCATGATGGCTTTACACGTAATATTTGACATAGGGCCCATGATTTCAGTGCCAATTGCAAGACAGAGACATGCTAGTTCCACCTGTTTGAGTTCCCTTTTCTCCTTAGCTCTGGGAATTTCCATTTCACTTGTCTTCATTCCCAACATCCATCCTGTGTTTGGCCATAGGATGCTTTCATCCTGCAACAGAGAGGACAGTCATCAGCTTGCAGGTCATACCTAGTGTGTCTTCAGTCACCAGGCACCTTCACCGATAGCAATCTCATTTCTTTTTTTCAGAATAAGGGAAAGACCCTCCATGAAAAGACAGAAACTGAGAGGATGCTGCTGAATTAGCCACTGAAGAAAGGTCCACGGCTCAATTCTCATTATCAGTCTCTCCAGTGGAAACACAAAGTGACTTCAGTAAAATCTGTGGAGCTGCAATGGTGCAGCTGAGATAGAGGTTTTGGAATACACTGCTTTGAATTTTTTCTTTTTTATTACAGACATCTCATCTCCTACTTTATGAGATATTTTGAAGGTTTACTGTATCCAAGAAAGTAGAGCGGGAGTTCAGATTATGAACTTTGATTGCTCATGGTTTATTCAATATTTTTAATAAAGTTTGAAAAGGTTCCCTTCCATCAAAGAATGTCCCCTTCGATTAATC
Organism: Cuculus canorus; assembly: GCF_017976375.1. Taxonomy (NCBI): domain Eukaryota; kingdom Metazoa; phylum Chordata; class Aves; order Cuculiformes; family Cuculidae; genus Cuculus; species Cuculus canorus. Next base: position 9,613,334 of record NC_071407.1, read on the forward strand.
AATTGAATTTGATATTTCCTCCATGGAGAATACAAAACAGCATACCCCTTCGCCTGTTGTTTACAGGCAGGTTCACAGCATACAATGGAACAATTATTTTTTAAGTACAAAACCTGTGATCGGAAACGTTAAAAAAACACTTAATAGAGTAGTATCTTTTTCTTCCTTTAAAAGATACACAATAAGGGTGTATCAAGTCATTTTAAATTTAATCTACATACTTTGCAAATAACAGGGAAAGAGAGTCATTTAAATGGCCTTCTTCACACTTACATCTGCAACAGCTGCAGTAGCAGCTCTGTCAGGCTTGATTTTATTCAGTATTGCAGGATAAACATAAAACCTAGGCTGAAAATTAAAGGGAGTAAATGTCCCCCTGACAGTCAAGAAAATGGTTTTAGTCCAAGAGTATTTCTGGCCACAACTTGCTTTCAAAAGCAGCTTTGTTGTTTGTGCCTGGCCTAGTCCCAATAAGTGCTATTATGATTTGTTACATTTTCTATAGAACCAGGAGACCATTTATTAGCCCCATGGTATTGTATTGAGCTTCAATTATGTAATAGTCATTATTCTGCTGAATATCTGAAGCTTTGTAAGAAAGTTTTAGTTCTGGAAAGAAACGTACAAGGTTCTCAAATGATTTCGAGGAAGATCAAACTCTCCCTTTTTTGCTAGTTGAAAAAGGAAAGGTCCCTTCTTGATATAAATCATGAATAATTTGAATAGTCTTTTTTTTTTCTAAAGAAAAACTCCTTTTTCTTTGAAAGCCATTGATAGCTTGGGATTCAAGCAGAAAAGAATAAAGAAGAAATAATAGTTTCTTCCTAGAAAAAAAGACACGATAGGTATGCTTCTAAATTAGTGAGATTTTAATTTAATTATAACTGAGGAGTAAGTGTGCATGTGTGATTTGCCTACTGATAAATGAGGAATGAGGATCTCTCCTATACATTGCGTGGAAGAGGAGGGGGCAGGTTTGTAGCTGGTGTAAGCCTCGCTAAGGCCCCCTTGATGCTGCTTTTGTAGCTGACGTTAAGTCGAGGTTGCACCTCACAGTCCCGTTTGTTTGTTTAGCTGCCCTTTACAGCTCAACAACACAAACTCTTGACACCTAATCAAATCCACGGCTTTCCATTTCCAACTAGTCTGAGCCATCCGCATCTCCCAGACTTGTCAACAAATTAGCCGCCATAAAAAAACTAGTTTGGTAGTTACCTTCATCCATAAAATAAGTGTTGTCTGACTGCCATAAAATAAGTAATAAATAGCTACTTGGGGTCATCTTCTTTCTATCATCCCTTAGTGTTTGCTTAAAAAAAAACCCCACAACAACCCCCAAAAGCACTGACATAGAAATAAAAATTGATCAGCTCCAAGGAATTCTGCCCTTCAAAAGCCATTTTACGTGACTGAAGGCTTCAGCTTCCATTCCTCAGAGGCTTCTCCAGTTCTCAGTCGTGTGAATTTTTCCTTGCTCTCTATCAACAGCCAGGCACTACAGTGCCTTTAACCACCAACCACCTGGTAAAAGTCAGCCCAGCTGCTGCCCCTGATTTTTATTTTCCTTAAACTAATAATAAAACACCACACAGAATGCACATACGACATACAAACACAACACCTGCTCTGTCTCAGAGTCACAAACCCAGTTACTCCTAGGTGTCCTTGAGAAATGGAAAAGCAATGTTCCCAAGGCTGACAGATTTCTGAAATGATCTTTCTTTAATGTATGCTCAGTTTAACTGGTATTTTAGTAAAATGACTCTAGTTTTATGCCAGTTGAAGAGAAAGTAGAAAGAAAATCAACAAGCTTTTTTTTGGAAAGATTTCAGTATCTCAAAAATTCACAACCAACGGAAATTTGCTGCTGAGGTTGCACCCCTGTTACAAAAAGAACCAATTCAAACACCACTGGTACAACTCCATGTGACTACAGCCATTGCATAGCAAACATATGTATGCTTGCATATATGTTTTGCCCTCTGCGAGGAGAAGCGCAAATAAAGCAGACCACAATCCTGTCATCCCGTGGTTATTTTTGCAGTATAAATGAGTTATATATGGATCAGAGGCATTTGCATTTCCTTCACAAATTCCACTCAGAGCAGCATTTAAGTGTCCTTATTTTTCACAACAAAAGGAAAGAATGGATACTCATTTTATCCTACAAAATGTGAATTGAAGTAAAATGCATTTGCTAGGTGCACGTTTATTGGATCAAGTGAAATAAGGCATCAAGCCAGAATCTGATCTTGTTTGCCACTATGTAAATGAGTAAGTCTGCTGGGGTCGAAAGAGCAGCAGCACAGTCACATGAGTCAAAGCACATTCCTCTTTGGAAAGATTTCTCCATGGCTAAATATACTATTACAGTCACTTCAAGAAAAGCTCTGCGTCAAGTTCTAATAAATGCTGGCAGTGATGCTGAGCTCTCAGCAGCCAAGAAGCCAAAAAGATGAACAGGAATTAACAATTGGCCTCAAAAACCTGTTGAAGAGAATGGAAGTTTTGTCTGCACAAGAACTGAGGAATCAAATCTTTGGTGTGAAAATCATGACCTAACTTTTCTGCTACCCACATTTAACCACCGTTCAAATGGGTCTGGGGGAAAAAAAAAGATAGAAAAGGAAACAGAATTTTCTTCATGATCACAGTGCAGACTCAATAGACTAAGTTTGTACAATTACCACTCAACTACATGACAATACTATAATTTTAACCAGGCTTATCCCAATAAATGATGTCTCGCTTCTGCCAGGGGAATGCATTAAACATACCACACTAACAGAAGCCAACCCAACACCCCATCCCTGTGATCTAGAAAAGGGTAATTCCAATAAATACCCTCATATCTCCATGTGATACAGTGCTGAATCTGGAAAAAAAGAGAAATCAGTAAACCATGAAAGTGATGCCCTTTAGTCTTGCCTTTCTTTGCAGTGAGGTCATAATTTAGTGCTATTACAACAACACTTTCAAGTAACTAAAATTGTTTATCAAATGTAGGTTTACATTTTCTAACAACAAAGTACTGAATTAGAAGAGATTTCATAATTCCTTATGAATTTCTCTCCTACCCAGTCTTTCCACTGGAAGCCTGATTAAATGAGTATTATTTCTTCTTAAGTGGTTTTACAGGTCGTTTATCTTAGGTTTATGAGTATCAACCTACTTTAGAAGGTATTAGATAGCTTTAACGTTTGACACGTATTCTCTAAATCATTTACAGTGCACTCCATCTGCACTAGACGATCAGTAATCTTCTCAATATTAGGTTTTATTGACAATGCACCATATAGAGTTCTTATTATATGGTAATGATTTAAGATAGGTGCAAGATTGGGAGCTAATAAATCCAAAAGCTCATTTTTGATTGTTGACACAGAGTTGAGGAATAATACGCATCCATCTAAATCACTCAGTTTCTCAATAACGTAACACACATACATGTTTAACCTATTAGGAGCACAGTGCAGAGATATTCAGGCAGATCCTAATTCCTGCTTTGAGACTGGAGGACTTCCCCAGCACGTGGAGCACCTGCTCCTGCTTTACACCACACAGTGCCTGTGGGTAATGATGCGGTGCGGGGAGCAGCGGGCTCAGCCCGGTCCTCCTGGTTCCTGAGCACTGGTTCATGCCTGGCTTTACCTGGCTCATCGCAGGCTGCTGACAGAGTCCAAGCCTGACAGCCTCCTAATTGATTCACGCCAAAGTAAATAGGCCTATTGAGATCAAGAAGCATTTTGCCTGAATAAGGAGTTCCTAAGATTGAGATTAAAGACTTAAAAATATGCCCCATAATTTATATTTGGAAGACAGTATCAAAAGCTGTCATATATAACAAAGGCATACCTTCATGTAGCCCTATATGGTAACAATTTCATAGAAATATCGGCATTGATAGTAATTGAATTCAATTGAATAATTGATTTGACCACTTCAATAGATCAGCCCCCATATCTACCTTGCTCACAAAAAACTGGGAGAGAAGAAAAAGAACCGAGGCAAAAGCCTTTGGTAACAAATGAACATCTCTCCACCGATTTCCACAGAATTAAAGTCTCATCTGCAACCCTGTAATCCAGAAGTATGTCTTTGAAATGCAGTCAATAGATCTGTATCAGTTCTGCTTTTATAGTAGGTCATTGGAAATGGTTTCTGGGGCATCAGAGGTGCGTGAACTGGCAATTTGTTAGCTGAAATGTGACATTTCAAAATAGGCTGGAATAATCTCAGAGCAAAACCAACACAAAATCTGAATCCTGCCTTTATCCCAACAGCCTGGTAGGAAAACTCCCATGAAAAACTGGTTTTAGTGGCAAAATTGTGTTGAAATTACACACAACTGTAGCCGTGAATAGCAGGGAAGTAGAGAAAAAAGGTGGCTCTCTTACCTTGCTCATTCAGAAAACAACCAACCTCGGAATCCTTACTCAGGCTGGAGGCTTGGCAGGCTCGCTCAGCTGTCTACAAATGATTAGTAGCAGAGGAACTGGTGCCACTAAATGTTGAGAACTCTAAACTGCAATCAAAATAAAACACCTCGTTCAAAGAAATACAATCGCAGATTTGCTGGGGGAAGAGGTCTAGGGAGTGGAAAGAATCTTCCCCGCATTAGCGCTCCCCGGTGCCATATGCACACTTCTGGCATTGACATGGGGCAGCGCCTGCAGACCCCCCAACCTAACAAAGCCTTAGCAGACAATTTGGTAATATATTGTGAAACAGTAGAAATATCACAAGTTCCCTTTTTCCTATTAATGGAGCTAACTGAATTCTGCAATGCGGTATCTAAGTTCTTGTAAGCTTGTTTCATTCACTCAGTTCCTAAATCAGCAAAATTTAGCAATCTTCAACATCTCTTAGTGATGAGTGAAATTTCTTTTACTACTGTGAAGCAGGGAGGAGGTCAAGAAGGCTTGGGAAAATTTGTCAGTATGATCTGTAATATGAATTTGGCAGAAAAGAAATTGAGAACATTTCTTTGGAAAACAATCAAAGGGCAAATTTTTCCTCTTGGAGCTGCATGGTAATTCATGACTTATATGCTCCAAAGAAACTCGCTACTCAGATGATTAGAATAGCAAAATATTCGCTGTCTGCCTGACAGACCAAAGATGGTCATTTTTCCTCCTTTTGTAAGTATCTTTCTCTTCAGGCAGGGCCACGTGTGACCCTTAACACACGGATAAAGATTGATTAATGTATCTCTGCTCAGGAAGATTATAATCTAAGTTAGATTGAAAAGAAATGACGCAAACTAACAGGGCAGATGCCAGAAATTTAGGCTCAGTCTTGCAGAGAATGACACGTGCTTTCTCCTACCTGGATCTCAGCAGCTCCTGGTGTCCATGAAAAGTCACCATCTTTATGGTTAACCACTTAACACCACCTCAACACAAACAAGAGACCAGTAAAACTGAGGACCTTGACAACCTCTAAGATGAGTAATCCTGAGTTCCTGTATCTGTTCCAGCTGAGGTTAGTTTAGGTTTAACAACACAACACAAAACACAAAACTAAAGTGTGGAACTTAATAGCATGGAATAGTACGGTGGCCAGGAGTACAACCGAGTTCAAACAAGGGCTAGACAAAGTCACGGAGGAGATGTCCTTTCATTTCAAGCCACTATTGGGTCTGGGTGCAGACCAGTGCAATTTCTAAAGCACTGATCAATGGGAGGATATGCCTTGATGCAGGGGATCATTCTCAGGGTGTCCCACTCTTGTGCTCTTCCCTAAGCATCTCCCACGGCCAATGCCAAAGGAAGGACCCTGGGACACTTGGATCCTGCTCTGTCCAGATATGACATTCCCTATACTATAATCAATGCAATCATATAAATAGACTGTTTAGACAAGAAAATTGTGTCAGCTGGAGTTTAGAAGAGGAAAGATTAAAATTGTAAGGAAGTGTTGTATGAGACATATTCAGAAAGAGTTAAGGAATGCTAAATGAAAACTTTGAAATATTAATACAGACTAACCTCAGTGGAGGGAGCCAAAATCCCAAGGTCTTCTTCGCAGTCACTAGAGGAACTGGCTCATCTAAAAGGTGCTTCAGAGCACCCTGCAGCGGTTCCCACCATGAGTCACCATCCACATCAACATCCCAAACTGATAGAGCTCCAGTAGCCTTTTTGCAGGAACAGAGAAGGACTATACTCGCTTAGGTGAATAACTTTTATGTTTTTTTTCCTTGTAGCCTTAAAATGATCTTCCGCCAGGCCACAGGTCTCCCCAGTTGCATCCCCTACCCAACCTGGCTGGGGTGCTTGTAGGAACTCACCTTTTCATTTTTTGATCTTTGAATCAGCTGCATAAATATGGAAAATATGCACAACTATCACCAGGCTTAGGCAATAGCGTGAGTGCAAAACTCTACGTGAACATAAACCTCACATTTAATGCTGTCTTTGTTGCAACAACGACAGTGCAAGGTGTAAAGCAGTGGGCTACTAAGTCAACTATGGATAAAGTCAGGTTTCTACCCTGGAAATATTTTACATTCTGTTCTTTCTGCAGTATTACTAATTCCAAGTTCTGTTTAACGCTCTACATCTGAATGGGACTTTCATCTACATGAGTCACTGCAACTGTACTTTGATTTTTTTCCCCCCTTTTTTTGTCACATATGTGTAATCTGAATCCACAACTGCTGGAGCCTGACGCTTGCTCTGCACACTCAAAGGGCCACAACAAAATGGGCTGCATTTCAGCTTACATTCAGCTTTGAGTTGCTCATGGCAAGCAACACTGCCTGTGTCTTTTGTGACTGCTGTCACTTCCTTGGGAACCACAGCAGAGAAGTAGAGGAGGTTTCACCTGGACACAGCTTCTCCCTAGACTGCCAGCATACAGAACCATGTGGCTGCACATTGTGGCAGGGAAAGGTATAATACTGCCCTGAGATGAGGGAAGAGGGAGAGGAGAGAGGGTGAATTGTCCAGTTACCAGCAGTATCTCTCACTGCTGCACATGATGCCAAACTGACCGGTGCTAATAGGAGTATAAACATCCCCTTCTCACCCCAGGAAATCCACAGGTGTTAGCTACAAATTCGTTACCAGCCTTGCCATGCACGTAACCCGTGCTAAAGTTCCCTTCTAGCACTCTTTTCTGCACAGTATAGGATCACACCTATGCTCTGGAGTCTTTTTAAATAAATTCAACATGTATACCTGGATAAATGTGTTTTGGTGGTCAAGCAAATGATGTGCTTAAGAGTCTGATTTAGAAGGACCAATGCACACATTTTGTGGTCAGGCTGGCAGTGTAGGTTATTGAAGAAAATGTCTTTTTCTTACTTGTGAAATGCTGAATTTGAAGCCTACGCACAGTGGCTTTTCTGGGAAAGCAAATTTTCTAGGAATGCCAGTTACAATTTTAGGAAGAAAACAATGTGGTAATTTTCAAATTCAAATCAAGTTTTGGCACAGAAGAGGAGAAGCAACGCTTGAGAAGGAAAGGTCATGGCAATCAACTACGAAACAGGTAAAAACCTGTTTTCTCTTTTTGTCTCTTTTCACATCTTTTTCAAGCCAGTTTCTTACTAGAAAACTGATTTCCATCTCTTCTAAACTTCCGTCACTCTGTCAGTATAATGCAGAAAAGTACTGCCTGAAAATAGAGCAGTTCTTTTACAAGAGAATAATTACTAATTGTTCACTGTCTCATAAAATCCTAGTGAAGACCAGGATTTTACCATGAAGATGCTAAAAAGCATCAATGTTACCTTATATAGGAAAAAATATAGTGTTTCATGTGTTCTCTGGCCCCTGGAAAACCACTTTTCTGGCAGACAAGGCAGAACTTAACACCTCTTTCCTTACTTTCTAGAAGATCTATCTGATTTAAATTGAAAGCTCTGTAGGGTGGGAACTCGTTAGGAACTGCTTTAAGTATGTGTATTGTAAAGAACTACGTTACTGTTGCAAAAAAAAAAAATAAAAAAAATCAAAGATTGTTATTCTAAAGCTTCAACTTTTGTTCCCAGGAATGACAGCATAATTATTTTTAGAGATGACTATAGCAGTAACTCAACATGACACAAGAGACCTGAGAAACAGCAAGCCTGATTTAAACCAATGGAAAAGCCAGGAACGCAGAATGGAGACTGTTCGTAATGCACCATATTGCATCTGAACATTTTGTTCCTACCCATCTATCCAAAGGATGACGTTTTGCATTTCATATTAACATTCAGAAGACATTAAAGGATTCTTCAATCTGATGTTCATATGCTGTGTCAGAACACGCACTCTGCTTAGAGCCGTTGTATCTACCTTCAACTCATCTTCCCTCCTTCAGCCTTCTAACCAGCCTCCCTCCCACTCCCAAAAAAATCCCTCGGGCTATTTTTATTGGTAGCATTTTTAGTTTAGCAGGAAGATAGTTACAAATATGGTTTGTGGGATTTGAACTTCACTTTGGATTTCTGCAATACCTCAGCTGTTATGCATATGTACTAAGACTGAACGCTAACAAATCATTGCAGTAATACTTGACGTTCATACACGATTTCTCATCTTCAAAGTAGTTTAAAATTTCCCAGAGGTTCTACAAAATCTGGGAGAGGGAGGAAGAGATATGGGCAAAAGCCTTTGTTTAGCATTGCTCTTAACATAAATCATAGTCCCTTTCTGCTTAGTGCTATAGCAGGAATGTTTTAGTCTTGAGATTTCTCTGAAGTGCTAAACAATGCTAAATTGCCAATAACACATTTTCACTAAAGAGTATCTTAAATACTCCTCTTTTTTTCATAGGGACAGCTCTCTTCAGAAGTTCTGTTCTCACCTTTGAGTTCAAAACCAGGGAAATTTGTGACATTAGCATAATACGTTGGGACATGAATTTACGTATCAAAATAAAGGACATTTTTATTTCAGGGAGTTCTGATAACAAGAAGTAGTATTTCAAAGCAATAAAACAACAAAGAACATAACCAGGAATTTTAACGGTTTTAAAAATTGAATAATTTTCAACAAGTTGTTTTAAAGGTAAAACTAATAATTCTTCATTAATTCTTTCAATGTTCAAAGCACCACAGTTAGATTTTAATAGCTGAAAGGAAGCTCTCACTAATTTGCTGGCCAGCACTGGAAAGCGCAATCAAGAAAACTTGGAAGTGAATCATTGCAAAGCTTATTTCTGATCACGCATCAGGGAAAAAAAAAAAAATCTCAATGCACGGAACTGAGTAAAATACTCTGCCCACTTAAAATTTCAAATCATTGCTTTACAAGAGCTCCATGCCCACCTCCAATGTGCACTCAGAAAAGTCCATCCTGGCTACTGGCACCCAGGCACCCATCCCGGATGTCACCTTTCACTGCTGGAAGGCTCCCGGCTGCGTTGGCAATGCCCGCTCCCTGCTGTGCCCTCAGCTCGCAGCTCCAGCCGGGAGCAGACCCTGCCAGCTGCGCAGCGCCAAACAAGGCCTTGTACGAAAAATATTTCAAGCTATTTTCTGTTTTTGACTGGGCTTATGAACTTTTTTCATTATCACCATTAAAAAAGGGGCAGTGAAAGGAAACGAATCCTACCTTTTTACTGAATGGGAAACAAATATGAAATCATAATGAATAAAACATTCTATTTCTCAACTATTCCATTAAATGTGTAATTCAATCCAGCCTTTATGCTTGAAAGCATGACTTGTAGTAAACATGCTTTCCAGGGCACAGAGTTCTGTTACACAACAATTAGTGCGGACTGTGATTTTGAAATATAGATGTTAAACCGGTTCTTCTGAGGTCATTCATTTGGTTAGATTCCTTTTGAGTTTGAAACATTTGTTTAATGTCTGACAAAATATGGAAACATTCTCAGATGAAAGGTTACATGCATTCCAGAAAATTTCCACTGAAATCGAAAGGAACTCTCTTGGGAATACTGTGAAAGTGCAAACTCTTCATTTATGCAGTTTTAATATGGTAGAAGTAAAGAAGTGTAACGTGTTATATTTGTTTTAAAGCTTTGGAAACAATTTAAAATTAAATACCATACATATTACTAATGAATAACTACAGTGAAAAGTGTGTAATTACATATTAATTAAATTCTCTCCCTATCATATCTGCAGTGCCTCATAAAGATGTTTTCTCTCTACGTATTCTACTTGTAGCAAAATTTCTTGGAAAAAACCCACAGGTGTAAAGCAGAAACTGTTAAATATTTCACAACTGGAAAAGGGAAAGAAAATGAAACTACAGCAATTTTTATTTTTTTACACTAGGATATCTATTCAGAAATAAACTGATCTTCAATGTGTTTTAATTACACATCCTTCTGTTTATAATCTACTTAAGTCTAAACTAAATAACAACACTGGCAGAACACAGTAAGCTTGAGGAACTGGGATGAACTATTTCTAGGTAAATGTTAACAGAACCATTTTCCTTTATACAAAAATAATTATGGTCAGGCAGGGAGCCAGTCTTCTGTGCACGCCATCCCCTACTGTTCAATTTCTGTTAAATCCAACATTGCCTTTCTTATCTGGCTATTTAGGATTTTTTTAATTTTTCTGTTCACAAAGTATAAGGTTCTTCTTGCATTTGCAGCTTTTCATTTATCTCTGCCTGTAAAGAAAATCAGAAGAAAAAAGTGGTTGCGATGGAGCTATCTTAGGCTGCACATTGTCTTTGTGGTTTTGACACACTGTAGTCAGTAAGACAGACATTATCCTATACACCTTCCTGTTTTGCAGACATAACGGTGTTTCAGCCTGTACTTGCATGATAACACTTTATCGTATTGCTGTGCATGATTCCGATGTATGGTCTGACTGCCATGAACAGGAACTGATCTGGGACAGCCATTTCTCACGGAACCTCATCTTGGGAGACAGGCTCATTTGCCTGTAATCTCAGAGAGCCTTTACCAATAAGCACCAAATCAGAAAAATTGCTTTGGGATTTGGTTGTTGCCACTGTTTTCCTTTGCTGCAGATGTTTGTTCTCTACTGTAATACGTTTTATTGAAACATTGCTAGAATTAGAAAGCATTACTGAAAATGAACAATAAAAAAACATATTTCTGTGATGTTTCTTGTCTTTCTTAATTACAAACACAATTCTGAACGCGTATCTCATTCGGGAAATCCAGGCTGCTGTAGACACTGAGTATTTAATTTACAATGCAACAGTTGTAGGGAAGGTATAAGGGTAGTGATAGATTTTAATGAAATCTTTGGCAGTGATAATACATAGCAATCTTTAATTCTCCAGCATTTGTCAATGTGGTATCACTGGAAAAAATTCCACAAATACTGAGGGCTTATGGGGACTTTATGTATATTCCTCAATACTATCATTCATTGTGGCAAAAATACATGGTAAATGGAAAGACTGCAGTGACTGCCTTTCCAAGAGTCACAAGGTTTTGTTCAAACATCCGGAACAGGCTAAAACATGTTTTACAGACTCCACATATACTGATCCAATACCTAGAGTTACATTCTTAATGTAATTCTGATAAAGTGAATGGATTGGCCCAGAAAAGTTTGCAGTAGCTTGCCATTTTAGGAACTTTTTGATTTGCCAATCCTAGAAATCCCTACTAGTGCCATACTGCAACCTATCGATGGACAGCCACAGCTGAAATGTTTTCAAAGTTCTCAGCAGCTCAGATTAGCACAAAAAAGCTGGAAATTCTATCTCAACTTTGTTTCTTTAGAGATGGCCTTCACTGTATTCAACCCATCCTCAGATGTCAACTAATGTCCCTGTACCTTTACATTATACGTATATGTTGCTTTGCTGCAGAACACTGATCCTCCAGGCTAATCCTTTCCCAGCCACTCCAACTGCCTTTTCCTCTCCAGTTTTGTTACCCCTTTGTCTCTGATTCGATCTCCAGTGAAAATCAGCTGCCACCACACTCACTGTGGCTGCTGTGTGATCACTGGGGGTCAGACACACTGCAGATTGTGAAACCACAGGTCACACATAACAACAAATCGGTATGACTTTGAGCTTGTGTCAGGTAAAAACTCTAATTATTAGATAACCTCAGAGGTAAACAAACAGAGAAATCAGCTGATGGAGGTGGAGGACTTTTAAAAAATGAAAGGAAATTATTTTCTGTGTGTATAACCAGAGTTGCAAAAGAAGGGGAAAAAAAAAGCATTTTTCTAAGCTGTGTAGTTTTGGTAAAGAAAAAAGCTCTTAGTGATGATGCTAAAGAAATAAAGGTCAAATGAAAAACAGGCATTTCATTTTTCCAGTAGACAGGAATAAAACAACATGGGCCACGTTCCTTCTTTTTTCTAAAGACATATTGCCATAGAATAAGAAATCAAATAGGTAGATCTAATGATGGCATCTTTGTTCCAATTCATATTCCCCATTCATGCATGAACCATGGAAGGCAATTTATCAATATCACACTATTTTGAGACAATATTAGATACTTAATAAACTGCTGCTCAGTCAACAGCGTTCAATGTGCTGCATCAAATGTTTAAATGCCTAATGCTATGTGGTTATTGCAAACAAGACCACTTTCCACCAGTTCCTGGGTGGAACTGAGTTCTAGCTAGTTTGCTTTTAATAACATCACGTGTTTAGGGAGCAGTTTACAAAATGACAATGATCTACTCTGCTGGCTTTCCACATGTTTCAATTTGTAAACTTCCCTGTAGAGAAGCAGATCATCCTACAACAAATTTAAATCCACTGACAATAGCTTCCTTCCCTTTCATGAGCCTCATAGAAAGAACTCATGAACCCCTCAGAGTCTGCGGACTACATACTGAAACCTGTTCTGTTCCATTAAGACAGCTCTTGTACCGTTATCCACCTATAAAATGAAGTCTAGAAATGGTATAAATGTGTTATTCTTCTACCGACTGAAGAACATGTAACATAGGTGCATCTAACACTTTATATGGAGTGCACATTGCATATGCTTCACCACAGCAGCTGATCCTGAACCCCTGAAAAGGAATTTTATCTCTGACATCACTGACAGCAGGATTTAGCCCATGTTTCTTAACACATAGTAATGCTGAAGATATATGTTGTTATATTAGTGAATATTTTTTATCTTATCACATGGAAGCTGACTAAACTAGGAGTTATTTATAGGGGCTAATTCACATTTTCACAGCATATGCACGTGCTTTTCGCCAGCTTTAGCATGAACACAGTTTATATTCATTAAGGCTGAGCTAGCTCATTAACCATAGACAGAATCAGTGAATAACTTTCTAGTAATAGTACCTCAAGGTTGCCAATAATTTCATTTGGGATTTCATCCACTGCAGACATCTGATCTTTAGCAGTGACAGCACCCACAGCATCTGCTTCGAAGGACTCTGGCTCTGGACAGGGCTCTTCCACGTAACCGTTTTGATCAGACCCCTAGCAGCAACCATGAAATATGTGAGTCAGAACATCCTCCTGCGCTCTTCAAGACCAAAGACATGCAGCAATATCTGGAGCCTGCTTTTAAGAACTCCTGCTCTGACAGAGACTGCCACTGTCTCTCTTTCACCACCCAGACCAGGCAGATCCTGAGGTTATAAAGTCACCTGGGGTAAGAGCCCAGAGGCGCCGAGTCAAACGTCCTACAGTTGACTGATTAATGTACTAAAAGCAACTTAATTCAGTCTTAGAAGGGAATACATGATATATTCTGAGGAATAAATATCATTAGTGACTGTGCTCCAATGGAAATAAATGTGGCAGGAGACTCATAGAAAAATTATTTTTAAAAACAATAAAAAAGGAATAAAACTCTATACCTTAGATTCAGTCTCTGCAGCTGTTGGTGATATTATGAGTGACGAACAGGTATCTGAAGGTGTGCCTTCTTCCAGCAAAGCAGGGAAGGAGGGAACTGCAAGTTGGGCAAGTTCAGTCACATACTGGCAGGATAAACACACACACAAAAAAAGAAAAATAAGTAATTCAGGTTTAATTACTGCTTAGAGGTTCATTGCAGATTTTTTAAAATGGAAATGAAATGGCTGGCAAACAACAAACAACAATACCTTTCTTGTTACTACCCAGGTGCTCAGAACTGGAAAGCGTACTGAAAATGATTATAGATCAGCTTTAATTTCTAGCTGCATCTCAAGAGGCCCTCTTTATAATACTTGGAAAGAACAGATGATTTTCATAATTTCATAACACTACAGCTTCTTACTCGTGTGGATAATTAAGTTTAGAAAACACGGAGCTTGCGTAACACGCAGTCTTCCCAATACAGATTTGTCACTTCTGAACAGGGACCTTGTTGCATTTTGGAATTCAAGGGCACAGTTGACCACTAGGGTATTCTTTCAAAGAAGTCAGCTGGAGTAAAGTTGCAGAGACTGCATCAAATAAGGCCCTAAGAAAAATATTTTAATAGGCGACTATAGTTTAAGAATTGCTAACGGTCCAAGTTTTGCTGCTTCATCAACTTGCTCCCATTACTCTTTCCTGTGAACATGGGAACCACACTGGAATTCCGCTGGCATGTGAACTGTGGCTCCAGGAATGCTCTGACAAGGAAATAGCTTTCCTCCCCTGGAGTAGGTGGATGCAGCACTTTGTCCTTGTGTGGGCTCTCATGAGCAATGCAGAAGGCAGCCCTGGATCCTCTAAAGAGACAAGGTTTTGTGCTGTCTCTTTACAAAAAAAGGATGACAGAAGGTACATGCCAAATCAGGTGACAAAAGGCATTTTTGAACGAGCAAGGAACAAGGTATAATCCTAAAATGGTATGTTTGGGGCCTCTGCAACGGAAAGTGCCCACGAAGAATACCAGGCAGATGTTCCAGCTCTGAGTCAGCTATTACAAACATGATTGTGCTTGGATGGTGTAAGTCAACTACATTAATTCACATCAGGGTAATTGCAGCTCCCATAAATTAATTTCTTCATTCCTTTGAAATCAGAGCTAGCTCGATATTTGGTTTATTTATTTACCTGCTACAGTTAAACATGCTGAAAATATTGAAGGTTCTATACATCTGCAAAAGTGATAGCAAAAATTGAAAAATACAGTGTGACCTAACCATTGTACTTTATGGAATGAAATATCTCTTTTATAGTTCTAAAAGCTTTTCAGAAGTTATGACTGGACTCTGTCATGATCATCAAGATTTGCAGTCATGTGTGAGCTCATTAAAAAGGTATACAGTGTTAGACCATGTTTATATGAACCCAAAAGGCTGACAGAAAGATTTCCAGAATTTAAGTGTGGAGGAAAATGGATTTTATAGAAGCAGTTTGCTGCCTAGAAACTCACAAAAGGAATAGCAAAGGAAAACAAACATAAATGGAAAGTTTAGGTTTTGCATCAAAATGAAAATGCCTTAAGATGAGGTAAAAGTTATTCTTCCTAAAGTAAAAAGAAGTTTTGTTTTTTTTAAAGCAAATATTTCAGTTTGTCTGATTTCTTACCTATGTTTTCTTATTAAAAAATATTAGCTAAATCGGATGAGAATTCACAATTACTTTCTGCTTCATTAAAATAACATTTTCTGATTAGTTAAATAACTATTCACTCAACATATTTTCTTTATTTAGATTAAATTATTATTCAATTTGCTACCTCCAGTCCAAATTTCTAAAAAAAAAAAAAAAAATGAAATTATGTAAAAAAACTAGGCCAGGTTTTGAAAATCATTTCCTGGCTGATCAAATACATTTTTGTAGCATGGATAAGATTTTCAGAGGCTCTGGTTAGAATAATATTTTTATTTCACTGTGCCCTTTTAAAGAGAGCCATTCTTTACTCATCTGTTCCATGTCTAATAATAACTCTTGGATCATTAAGAAATAACTAAATTACAGCAGAACTAGTCTCTTTAATGAGCCATAATAGTCTCAACATTCAGCCAAAGTTCTTTTTTTTTAAAAAGGCTGTGAAACTTCAATGTAGAATATAAAGTATTTTGCTTAGTAATAACAAGTTTATAAGCAGCACTACAGTTTACAGCCAAAATATAGTGACCTAAAAATGCCATTCTGCATTGCTCCTTCCTATACATTGTGTTCTTAACAAGTCCAGGGGAAAATTAGAACAAATGAATTGTGGTGAGAGCCCGAAGCCAGCAAACGTATTTAAATGAATGCTTCTGATGCAATACTTTCCTTCAAAAAATACAATTAAGTCTTTGTATTTCCTTTGAACAAAACCTCATGTTTAATAACACCAATGGCTCTGTAGTAAAATCTATTTAAAAACAGAGAAAGAGACACAGCAAGTTTTATACAGTTACAGTGGCTTTAAAAAACGCTGCTAGTTTCTGAAGTCTGACAAAATTTATGGTGAATTACTTCCACTGACCTACATTAAAAAATTCAGCCTCCTTTTTTTAATTCCTGAAGATTTGTCATTATATGAGCATTATTCACTGCGACACAGATGTATTACTCAAAGTGTCCTCTTGAATCAATATAACTGTTGAAATGTGAGAAACAGTTTGGCAAGAATGATAACGCCTTAAAATTAATTGGCAATATTTTCCTGCACAACACAGTCCAATAGGTTCCCGAGAATTCAAACACAAAGAAACCATAAGGCAGTTGCACAAATGTAGAGAGCATATCAGTGTCAGCTGCAGATAAAAGGATGCTTTGCAAGAGACTAGGGGGAGCAAACGTCAAGTGGAATATTCTTATTGATTCCTGGGTGTGGTGGGGTGCCAAAAGGCCACTGGAACCTGGACAAGTTAGAGCAGTCCACAGGCTCCTCTAACACCATCTTTACTTTCCCACCCCACTTGCTTCGAGCCTCGCTGTAGTCACAGCTGAGGACTGGAGCTGGAGTCCAAATGTTGTTCTCAATGTACAGCTCCATGCCATAGTTTTTCTCTGGAATTCTTTCCAGTAGAAACGTGCATAAAGAGAGGTAAGTAGAAAAGTGTCTCATGTTGTTCTCTACATAAACCCACATACTTCTCTTGTTGAGAGCTAGCAAATTACCTTTTTACAAATGTAGGCAGAGCAAAGGCAATAAAATAGTATACAGGAAAACTTCTAAAACAGAATAATGGCAGGAAAGAAGATTGGTAAAGCATTCTAATAAACGAGTTCCACAGATGTGGTAGTTATTATGAAATTAGCTTTGCATAACTTACCAATATACTATTACATTTTCCCCCAGATGTTATCTGTTACTTAAATTAATTTTGCTTAAGTTACTATTATTGCAGATTTTATCCACACAGTATTTTATTATTTAAGTTTCTGTGGCACAAAACAAGCCCTGGCTGATAGTATTACTTTTAATAATACATGTAAGAGGGTTTAGTATTATACAAATGACTGCTGGGTATATCTTAATAGTCATAGCACAGAATGTCTGCTCTCAAAATATTATGTAGATTAAAACCAGCTATTTACTTACACTCTAATTCAAGTCATTGGAAAGGTTTGCAGTATTTATGTATGTGGCATGAAGGGAAACAATCTACTCAGGGAATAAATATCAGAGTTCTGAAATTAGCAAAGCTAAGGTCAAGGTCAGTTTGGATTTACTAACATACTTGCTGAAAATTAGAATTTATAGTTTAGGCTTACTTATTTTATAAATGAGAAAAGAGACCGAAGGGGTGGTGTATTTGCCTCTTTGATACAAGGCTTTTGTATCATAGAAACATTTTAAAACCACCTTTTCAGCTTAATATTATCTGAAATTCTGTACTCCTCTCCACAGAGTCTTAACATAAATTCTCTGTAGCTAATCTTACCAAACATAGGAAAATAATTATTTATAAGGATTGGAAAAAATATCCCATGTTCAGCAGGGACCGTTTCTAAAGCCTTGTAACATCTTTCAAAGCCTTTCAATGGATATGGATTTGATTTTATAAGAATGACAGATGCATTCAAAAAAGGGTGTTCTTTGTGTGTTATTCTCTGTATTCATCTAATCTGTGTAGTTCTCATTGTATGCCATAGGACCTTATGCTACCAGAGACCTGCTCAGACTTCTCTCTCATATATATGTGAGATTTGCTATGAAACAAAATATTTGATACAGGATTTACATTAGTTTGCCATTCATACTAAGCATGCTCAGCTGTACACCTACAAATGCGCTGCATTTCAGTTGCTGGAGTAAAAGGCATTTACAAGATACGGTTTGTTAGCTGCCTGTAGTTTGTATGGTTGAATTTGAATGAATAACTAATGGACAGAGATGCACTGTCTCACACTGACTCAAACCAGGCTGGGGGGTTTATTTCCCCGCTCTTTAACTTGGCAGCATATGCAAACACAACAAGTGCACCCTACCTGCCTTCTGAGGCATCATTCACCAGTGTTCTCACAGGTGAGGAGGTTTCTGGGAAGTTGCTGATAGCTCTACGTACACATTCACCATCCTATTTTGCAGCAATGCTATACTCAAGGTCCAAGTGACCAAGGGATATTATGAAACACGCAAAAAAAGCAGCGTGATCAGAGAACTTCTTCTAGATACCTTCACTGTACATATTTGTATTAATCTTTAAAGTAAGATTAAGATCAATGAGGGACTAAACTTGGCCTTTTAACTGAGTTCCCCAGCTGCTAATGATGCGCATGGAAATTCTACACGAGTGTTCCTGGGCAGGAGCTCTCAAGCCGCTATTCCTTGAATAAGGCAAAAGTTCAGTAAAGTCAAAGGCATACTTTATGCCATTTTTCCCGCATTTCAGATTTCAAGTTAAGACATTTTAAAGAGAGTTTTCTGTGTTTCTGAGCTGAGATGCGAATCAACTTTGTTGACAATACATCAGTAATTAATCTACTCCAAAATAGCTTTCTGAAGCAATTTGGTGCCTACACTGCCAAAACAGGATCTACTCCTCCCCCCAGGAAGCTGTAAATCACTCAGTGACATCTGGCCTCAAGGACATCAGAGTCATCTGAAATGTGGTAATTTATATTAATGAACATCAATATTAATTTTTAAATAAAAAGAATCTGCTACTGCCATTATGTTTACATATGGAATATTATTTATAGCTTGTGTTCCTCCTTTTCTATATTTTGCCCATAAATTACTGTAAGGAAACACACTGTCACAGTTATAAATATTTTTCCTTGGAGTTAAAGCTTTTACATATCCTCTCGCTGTTTTCAGTAACTATATGAGGGAGACAACCAGGATTTTCTTGCTACTCCAGGAACTGCTGCCAATTTTAATGCTCGACTGAGTAAAAAAAGGTGCTTCTACAAAAACAACCAAAGCCTTACTCTCCAGAGATATCTTAATGCAGAATGCCCTTAATGCCTACTTTCTGTAAGAATATCCTAACATACCAGAAAAAAACAATACTAGTTTTACTGGGCTGCAGTCATCCACTTCTGCTTTTACCAAGCTTCCAATTATTGCTGCCAATTCGCAGATTATTTAGAAAGACTAAATAAAAGACATCCAAAAAAAATTTCCCCAGTTGGCTTTCAGGCTGAGGACACATCATTAAATGATTCACCTTGGAATGGTCACTCTAAATTCACATTGTGTTTAGCATTGCCAAATCTCCGAGAGTTATGGGATTACAAGAGAATCTCAGCTTTCATTTAAAAATAAAGTTAGCGTCTAGCTCTTATGGTTGCAGAGGAGAGATTGAAAACATAAATCTCAAAAGCTCAAAAACTAGACTGTAAGCAAAAGGAACCAAATAACAATGATTTTTAAGCAAGTCTCATGGTTTTTTGGGGATGTCTCACCATTTAAAATGGTTGAGGTTAACAAAATCCTTTTATAAACAATGCATACAGATTTTGAGGAGGGGTAAAGGATTTATTTTTAATACCTGAAAAGGCAACTCTTGTATGTCAGGACTCAAGTGCCAACTCCCCTCCCTCACCACTTCAAGGGCACCCAACAAACTAGCAAAGAGCAGGCAGCTCCTATTCTGGCTGTACAGTTATACTCCACACGGGTCTAATGCCACCTAAAAAAACCAAACCAAAACACAAGAGTCTTTCTCACAGCGACCGTCTAGCTGGATCTACAAATATTGGAAAAAAAATAAGGAGTTTTTTAACTAGTCATGTGATCACATTAGAAAACCATAAAAGTAGGCTCTGTTGAACCCAATGCACAACAGCTAGTCTAATACTTTGGTGGCACACACCTTGTCAGGCCAGAGCTTTGTATTTCTTTGTTGTACATCTCTTTTTTCAAGTCATTTAAGCAGGAAAGCTCTGATATGAATGCTGGAAACATTATGATAAAAATGTGAAAGGATACTTAGCCAGGTGCATTTTGGTATCTCTTTCTGGAAGGAGGCTTCATACATTTTATAAACACTTGCTATAGTCTCATATGCTCAGAAAAATCAATGTGCCTGACAGCCTGTGCCTTTGGCAACAAAACGGCCTAGAAGAATTAAATTGCTTAAGGGGATGGTATTCGTCACACCTGCTTTAGGGGCTTTGCCAACCCCCTAAACCTCCTTGTAGTGAGTGCAAAGACTGCATCTCCTGAGAGACAGTCAGAGCAACTAAGATTAATTAAGAACCTAGAAATTGCTTAATATACTTGTCCTGGACCACAGCAACCACAGCCTGTTACCTCTCCCTTTGACTTTGCAGGGAACGTAGGAAACCTGGGTTCCTTACTCAAGCCCCTCAGTTGACCTGGTGCTGAGAAATATGAAATATTCTCTTTTTTATTCAAAGGACCACTGTAGAAACTCAAGGGGGTTGAACGGCACCACTCATTCCTCCTGCAGCCCTGAGTGCATACAGTAAAAGTCAAACGGCTGTTGGCAGTATCTCGGGCTCTTTTTTTCCAGGTGTAACATCCGAGACGCACCAATGTCTCACCAACTACTACTGTTCCACAGGGCTTTATGTCAGACTGCCTAAGACTTTGTCCCTAAGACTGCCAGGAAAATACTACCATAGATATGCCCATCTCCAGCATGTGGGACATCTCGCTCTCTGCACACACCAGTTAGACCAGGTGTGTGTCTAGGGAGCTGTGTGTTACCCCACCAGATTTCTCGTAGTTCAGTAAGCAAAGTCTTCAGGCTTTATCTGAACACGAGTACAAGGTATGTGAAAGGGAGGCACCAAGAAGATATTCCCAAAACTAGGGTTCAAAAAGTGATTGGGAGCTCCTGCTGTAAAAGTCTGACAGCAGAAAAATAATCTTTTGCTGTTGATACGGAAATGTGTGATCACTGCCTCAAGCTGGACAGAGGTCCCACCTCCTGCCTTTGTCCGCTGCCACTCTTGAACAGCCTTCCCTTCCTATCCATTTCCTCTGAAACCAGCATTTTCTCCATGCAAGACTGGTCATGGACAAACCCCTCATACAACTGCCCCATATTCTGTACATTCCTGCACCACCAACTGACAAAGGAACAAGCTCTCTCTAAAATCCGCAGTCATCAGGTGCATTAGATGTGAATAAGCTTGTCTATATTGATTCATGCCAGCTGATTCTACAGAAAAACCTGCTTTAACATTTAAAACGTTGCATGAAAAAAAAAACCACAACAACCTAAAGAATATTGATTCTGAGCTAAGAGGGAAAAAAATGCTCACACAATTTAAAAAATGCAATATAGATTTTTTTTTAAATACGCTGCATTAGAAAACTTTTCAGGATATACGGTCACATAAAATTTGAGAGCTTGTGTTCTTTGTTATTAGACCTAAAACAAAGTCTTTGCCCAAGTGTGTAAGTTTCTGTTAAAACAACAAATTGTCCTGTGGACTGTAAATTCAATTACTGTTTTTATTGGAATCACATTTTGCTTTGGAAACAATCATGCAGAAAAACAACCAGTAACTTAGACATCTTAAAAACATCTCAAAACAGGCATGGCTTTGAGAACAAATCAGTTATGGTAATTCTTCCACTGTGAACTGCAATGTTTTTTAAATGCATTTCCATATTTTTAATTAACATCTTGTTAAAAAAAGAAATCTTACTGTAGGTCATTTTAATCACAAATGGGAAAACAAATTTACTTTATCAGAAAATTGACTCAACACTATTTTAGAGACTTATTTTTCATGTTTTTATCATCAAAATTAAGCTATTAACATACATTTTCCAATTCAGGAATGCAGAAGTAAGCCAATTTTTCTCTCAAATTTCAGAGTTACAGTTGTCAGTCACCTCTCTATGTGAAACTAGTCTGGTTTGGCACCAGAATATTTGATCATTACAGAAAAAATTCCACAATAGTCTGATATATCAGTATTTCTTTACAATTGCATTTCTATGTAACTTGAATCTGCAGTACTCTCACCATAGCCTGCTTGTCAAAAGAAACCACCACTTCCTTGTATCACACTTGAATTTCATATCCCATTATAAACAGGCTTTCCTTATTACAGCACATTCTCATAAATCTGTTTATACTGGATCTCAGCTCAAATGCTGAGATTTGTTTTAACTCTATCTTATAATATTGTCATTCACGTTAGGTAAATGTATGGTTGTGGATAGGGACAAGGTTAGTCTGATGAGTGCAAGAGTTAAACAAAGCTTTGTTTCAGCATAGCTTGGCTTGGTGGGTGATTTGAAATCTACTAAGTTTCCTCTTGGTAAACAGCCAAAGCCAACCACACCTTGGATGATGTGAGGCTGTTTTTGAGAAGGTAACATCTCCTTGCAGATTATCTCCTCCCACTTCTACTCGGAAGGTTTCTGAGAAGAAGAGTAATTTCCATTTCTGTTGGGGCATGAAATGGTTTCTTGTGAAAAAGTGCACAAATCTCATTCTGCTTTGACTTGTTAAGAAGCTCGTGACAAATCACATAAACAAATGTGGATATTTCAAAATTTGTTGAAACAAAGGATGAGAAGAAACAGCATTTCTACCAAAAAAATTCTCCCCAAATAAAAAAAAAAACCAAATCCAACACTCACTTAACTCCTATCCCTTATAAACTCTAACTTCATCTTTTAGAAAATAAACATACAAGCAACAAACCCAACAAAAATCTACCATTTGCTCAAAGAATGTTTTCACAATGATACAGACCTTTAACACAAGTCATTATTGAGAGCACTCACTTCAAACTTTGAAGGGAAAACCTAGAGCCTGCTATAGACTTAGGGAATATGATGGGCACTGGGTTGAGTTTTGCACTATAGGCTTTCTTCTCCCCTGGGGTTTTGTCTTTTTTGAGAAACTGTTCTACAAGAACAAGCAAAGACAATATCATCACAAAGTTTGCACCGAGTTTGTCTGATGAGATAAAGACAATGTGTCTGTGATGGTCAGCTTTTGATGTAAAGAAAACAAAGCAATGATGTCAAAAGGATTTATCTATTTATTTCTTTCAGCAGTACCTTTTCCCTGCCAGCTTTCCTGGCATGTTAGCATGTTTAGCAACATCCTAACTACCTAGAAGGAGTCAAGGCCAAACAGCAGCACCTTCTATTAAGACTGCACAGCTATACCCAGAAACATGACATTGCCTACTCTGAAGCTGCTGTCTTTCAATCTAACCCTCAGAAGAAAACGCCTATCAGGAACATCAAATGTGTCTGGACTGCCAAGCAGAGAAGTTCAAGAGAAGGTAGAACAATCACTAACGGCTGGAAAGATCAGCCGGCAATAGAGAGAAAGGGGAGGTGGATGGGGGCACAGGAATTAAATTGGTCCTGTGGAAGGAAAGACTTATTCAGCAGGGAAAAGCCTAGGTCAATGTGCAGAGGAAGAGAGCAGGAGCGATGGGAAGTAGCGAACAGAGTTGAATGTCTTGCACGTGGAGGAAAAACAGTGAGGCTGAACAGATCCATCTTCACCACTCTGGTAGCAGAGTGCGATGCTGAACTGTAACTCGTTATTCTAGTCTCAAACTCCCCTTTGGCCCCAAATGCCAAGCACACCAGACTGCACCTGAATGTCTAGTGTGGCTTCAACAGCATCTCTTATCACCACACCAAGATTTTAAATTGCTTTTCCAGTAGATTCATAACCCAAAGATTGTATCAAAGATGGCACTCTGAAGACTTCTGGAGGTGGGCCCTATTCACCTCCTTATTTAGGTCAGGATATTTCCTTCTAATAATCTCTTGCTCCACATCTACACAAACAAAGTGTCACATATCCTAGATCCTCCTGTCATACAATTATTTATTTTGATTTTAACATTTGGTAGAATGTGAAGCAATTCTCAACACTGACACTGGGTTTCTGTTTTTATGTTGGCTAGAAATATTCTGCTATGCACCAAAACACAATCTTTCTCCAGCTGACACTATTCATATATATATAGCCATACAAACATATATGTATATATCTGCAATTGCTAATTGTTGTTTAAGCCTAAAATGACAACAAATTCCAAAATAAAGGATAGTTTTTAAAGAAGGAATCAATACAAACAGCTGACAAGAGAAAAGACCCTATTAGAGACCCCAAAGAGAAAAGACCTTACTGAATATAGCAGACAAATTTTCAGTATAATCCCTCTGCACACACTATCTTCATATTGACAGGACTGACTGCTTTAAGTGTTCTTTGCAGTTGTTCATTATATCATGTATAGACCCCAATCAATCACACTGGATGCACAGCTGTATGTGGAAGAAACAGAGCTGACAGGAGATACCTTTGAAAAACTTGGCCCCCAAACCAGAGACAGGTTGTTTCTCTATGACAACAAGTAACTTAACAGATATATTCGTCTCTCCACAGTAAATTAGTCTCAGAGCAACATCCTCCAGAGAAAGATATTAGGTTGCTCTTATAATACAAACGACAGCCAATGTGAGCATTTAACTGAGTTTTCTTACAGCCCTAAAATTATTAAAATTATGAACTTTAAATAATTATATTTCAACCAGCGTTTCACTAGTACTTTTGTTACCTTCTCTGATTTTAATTTTCTCACTTGTCAGCATCTCTTGGCAATGAGAACAAGAAAGACCTCAAACCTTTGCTGATTGCTTTCCACGCAATCTGATTTCTATAAATTAGAAGTTGCTGATGGGGAAGCAGACAGCAGTACCCTTTGATCAAGATACACATCTTGATCTCTTTTATAATTTTTTTTCAAAAAACAATAATATTACAACAAAAAAAAATCATCATACAAGCTTTTCGATCAAAGTGTGTCACTGTCTGCTTCCCAGTGAACATACTGCCAGTAAATTGGCAAGGTGCCCGGAAAGAGCAGGCAGCAGCTGGTGGGTTTGATTACCGTCTGTATATCCACTGATGTATAAAATAGTCTGTCTCCATCTAGTGGGAGACCACATTTAACAGGAAATTTGAAAATTTGTTGGAGCCTACTTCCGTGGATGGCAGAAGGAGCTTCACTAGACTTCCCATCAGCAGAACCAGGCTCTAGAGCTGTATCATGTTGAAAATCTATCTAAAGCAAGAAAAGCATTGAAGTCCCACTGGTGGTTCCATAGCTGTGCTGGCATTTGTTCTTGAAACAGTGTTTTCTCCAGAAGCATTGATAGATCACCTATTCCTGTGCTGTCCCAGCAAACCAGCTCTTTCAAACACTCTGCAGCACCCTGGAAATCTTACTGGCCAAAAAAAAAAGACCTAACAGGAAAAGGCAGGTGAGAGCAAGGATGCCATTAATGTCCAGATCTCCTGAAATAAACAATAAGGAATGAGATGGATACACCAAGATAACGTATTCTTTTAAGGAGAATTAAACTACAGCATTACTCCCCTGATCACATGATGGCAGGACATGCAAATTACTACATTAACTTTCTCATGTGGTTTCAGATAACATCCTTGACTGAACAGCAACAGGGGTAACAGGAGATACACAAATCTGTTTTTCAGAAAAGTGCCACGGAACCAGTCCGTGGGACGCAGATTTTAGAATCCACATGGCTGCTCAAAGAAAGGAGAAACTGAGGCACAAGCCAGTGCTGTGACAGCTCCCTCACAATACAAACAGGATTAGAACAAACACTTAATGAAAGACCAATTCTGCCTCTTTCATTATACCACTCTCCCTTTCATTGATTACCATCCTTTGTGACAACTCCACTAGCAACATACTGACTGGACATATTTTATGCACAGCCATCTAGTGTGAAAACTGCATCCTAATGAAGAACTATCAGTACAGCAAAATGAAAGAAAAAACAACAGCAAGATTATACTATTGATTTTTTTTCCATCCACATATGGTCTAGACCTAAACTCCCTTAGCTTGAGAAATCTGTTGAGATAACTCTCCAACATAGCATGATTACATTTCATTTAATGACTTCTCTGGATGCATGATAGGTTCTAAAACAGCTCTCTTTTTCTGAATATCTTTTAATAAAGTTGCTTAAGATGCTTTTGATTTGATACACTGAAATTGGTTAGAGCAAAGTATTTTCTACTTCTATCATATACTCCATTGCATTAGAAGTAAGGTTATTACTCCATAAATAATTTATTCAAAAGAACTTCAGTTTAACAGCACCTAATAGACACAATCACTTAAGGTAGCACACTGGCAAATTTCACCTTTAAATCAGAACCCGATCTGTCTTCATGTAAAAAAAATAATCAACTTATCAGTAGGAAGCATCATTTTTTAGAAACTCAGGCATGAGCACTTCAAAATGAAGTCAATACGAGCCAACAACTTTTCTGCTAATTTATTATATCACTTGTTTGTGCAAGAAGGGGATTAGATTTCTTTCAATCTAATCTAATTCCCTCTATTTCATCAGAAACTACAAGAATTAGAAATTAATGTTGTTCCCTCAACAATTCACTGTGATAGAAACTTTATTTTTCAGGTCAGCACTCTTCGGTTTTGATTGCTCGATGGAAGCACCACAATGGCTAAAAAAAGAAGGCTCTGAAATGTTAGGAAATAGAAACTGCTGACTACCTGGTGAAGGAATAATGATTTATAATATATGAATAGGGGCAATAATTGGATAGCAGGCTGTACTCAAAAAAGCCTTAATTCACAGATCTGACATCAGAAAGTCATAATCCATCGATCTAGCATCAGAATGATGGATTATGACTTTTTAAGAACATGTAGACATGTCAGCTTCATGAGCATTCCGGGAATCGTAGTCCAAATTGTTTTACTGAGGTAATTTGAACAATTTCAGCTTTTTCCAATAAAGCTGATGCACTAATATTTTGAAATGTAAAACTTCTGTTCGACCATTTTTTTTCTTTTAAACCCTAAAAATCCTCCAACCAAACATTGCAGGTTGCTGTAACTTGTGATTGAAGAACTATTTTTTTTTATATTACTTCAAGTCCGTGTCATTTTCTTACAGAGATGAAAACAATTTTATAACCTAATCAATTTTGATGTGAAAAAAAAGTTTTGTATTCAAATTTGGAAGTGAAAAAACCAAAGTGCAAAGTGAGGGATTAATTACCAGATTTTCTTTCAAGAAGAGCACTGACATACATTATGCATATTTCCCCCCCAGAATACTGCTAAAATACCTAATTTTTGACCTCTGATTCTTTCCTTTTATTCAACCCTGATTACTTTTTCAACCAACTGTGCCAAAAAAAAAAGTTATGGATTGAATTTAGATGGAATCTTTTATGAAGAGAAATAATATTCTTGCAATGTGTGACTACCTAGAGGCTGTAATATATTTTTATAAAGAAGCTTTTGTCATATTAACTCAAAACGACATCTGGCCTCTTCAGTGAACTACTTGGAACCATACTTTCCTCATAAAAAACAAACAAGGGCTAAGGATACTGAATGAAAAATTCAGGAAAGTTCCAGAGATCCTTTCACTGAGCATCACGGACTTATATATAAGGAAACTACAACTTAGTTCATAAAATCCTATTACAAAATCTTCCATTTCCTCATCACAGTTAAGTAAAGCCACCTATAAATTAACAACTGCTACATTAGATTAATTCAATGGCTCAGACGGGTAAGAATTCTTAAAATAATGCTTTCTGCTCCAGACAAGTGTTGAGAATAAAAGGAAAATACCACATTAAAATAGAAAATATGACTAAATATTTTCAGTGCATACACATATTAAACCCATAAAAAACCTGTGACTAAAACTTCTTCCAAAGCTATAAAAACTACGCATACAAGTAAGAAGGGCTAGAGGGCAAACCAGACCAAATCAAGTCGGAGTTGGGTATCTCTATTTTTCATCCACAAACTCCTTTTTATCTCCCCTTGTCTAGAAGGCTGAGTTTCTCCTTCTCTGGTCTTTCTCACCTTATTTCCCTTCTGACTCGTAAAATGTTTTAAGAGAGCTTATTAATAAAGTAACTACTTATGTGAAGCTATTTTTTTCACTTTTGTAGGTGTTCATAATTAAATCTACTAGGGAAAGGAGGAGTCATAGGGCTCTTTTCTAATGGTTGAAATAAATTATTTCACTAAAACCCATGTACACTGAGCAAAGGCATCCTGGGTCCAGCCTCAGCCCGGATTTAAAAACGAACAATGGCAACAACAAGACCAAAGGAAGAGGAAAGACAGCTGTGGAACAGTACCGGTTAAAATCTCAGTGGTTCACAGAACAAAAAGGAAAAATAATGCACTTCTTATAACAGAAGGCAGAGCAATTTACTTCATTTTGACTACTAAATATGAACTGGCTAATAAAAATCACTGCCATGTCGCACAAACTCCTTCTGTAAACACATCTAATCTTCTTAGAGGTCTCACATAAAGGGATCACATCACTGAAAAGCAACTTCTTTAAAAAAGCTTAAAACAACAATAACACCGCACCACTGATCAAACAAGAAAGTACCTCATTCGATTAAGTTCAGTGGAGAATCAACATTGGCAGGCTGTAATTACTCACTTGGAAGCCAGTCATGAGGACACGATGGCCAACAGTTTTCTGCTTGTGATTTATATGCTTGAGGTAGTAATGAGTGGTGAGAATATCAGTTTTGCATTTCTTTCAAAGAGCTCATTGTGCAGTGCCCTAGCAGCGTCAAACCAGGTTACTTCATCATCAGCCATCTTCTACCTGAATTTTCCTGGGATCCTTTCCAATTTAGTATTTATGCAAATCAACTCCATTAAGCTTATGACATCAAATGAGACTAAGCAGGGCAGCTACAACCTTTCCAGCCTTTCCAGACTGAAGTATGAACACAGCCCTTAGGACTGCACACAGGGTAAACACAGAAGCCTGGTAAATTGATATCTCCTGATTCTTCCTCTTTTTTGGACCTGCACGTTAGTCTTATCCTTTCCTTGTCTCCACTCACACCACTAACTCATTTCATGATATATTATGAAGCAGCGGTCTGATTTTAACTTTTTGTCTGTAATGACGTGGGCTAGAACCAATGACCTTGAAGTTAAAGGCTCTGCAGATCTTTAGCATTCCCTTGATACTCCAGGCCCCTTTATCCATCTAGTTTATACGCAAAAACTGTGTGCAAAAGGAATGCTTACTCACAGTTACTATTATGACCGTTCTGCTGTGGCAGTACACTGCACTGAAAAAATATGAATTATAAAGTGTATGGGTTAGTAGAGTTTAAATCAAGCAAATGTTTAATATTAAGCTATTTCATCTTTTTCTAAAGTTCTGCAAATTTATTACAAAACATTGAAATTGCACTTCAAGCCCTAAGGCTTGCAGTGTTGGAGCCTGCCTGATTAATGTAATTAAAAGAATAGCATAACTCAAAATTTATTGAAAATATATGCGCCCTTACTGTTTACTTCCAACTGATAGCATGATTTCTAGCTAAAAATTTGCATTGGTTAATACCTGACCAGTTGTTAAAACACATCCCCTTTCTCCTGCTGTGCATATGACTAAGGAGTAGGGGTCTAAACATAAATTTAAAAAAATGGGGAATTCTATTTTTGGTCACAGAGGTGCTTAGTTCTTCCTTCTAATTTTTATAATAAGGAGGTGCTGCTGAAGAGCTAGGAAGTCTCATGGCAAGAAGGCATCCAGCTGTAGAAGGGCAGGAAAATGCCCCTTTGGGCAGAATCCTCTTCCCTTACATAGTCACTGTATGTCTTATATTGCTTTTGTCAATCTTAGCCAAGACCCAGCTTGCAAGAGGAGCCAAGACATGATGTTCAACGGGTGCAAAGCGAGAAAGTTTATGGAGCACATGAATGCTCTCTTGCACGGTGCTTGTGAGACACTTGAAGTGCATGGCCAACAAATGCTGGCTAATGTACTGAGGGATCCCAGAGGTCTAAGAGACAGTAACATAATTTTCTTCACTCTGAAATCACAGTGAAAAAGCTTACTTTTGCTGCAAATGTTGCCTGCTTATCTCCATTTCTTTTCCTATGACAATCCTGCATTTCCCTTCAGCCAGTGTACTGATCAGCAGCCCCTCCCAGTACATGAGGTGGGAAGTGAATGAAAAAATTAAAGCAAGTTGGCAAATGTACCTATATATACATATTTCATGTTAGCACAGTTATGCTTTAGAAATTATGGCAACAGCAATAGAATTCTGCTGCTGTGATCATGGATAATCAAAGCAAGTGAAAAAAAGCCAGTGCTGAAATATTTTCAAAGGTATGAAAGTCTTTACTGTTGTGTAATTTAAATTTACTTGCCATTACTTGAAATTTCCTTTCGTCTGTGTGATTAGAATTTAAATGCTCCCAAAGTGTATTAACAAATATAATTCCTGTTCTATTGCAGAAATACTGCAGCAACCTTCTCTTAATGATGAAAACTAACTAGGCTCCTTAATTTACCACAGAAAATACAAACTAAAATCAGTTAAAATGTTTTGAATATGAAGTCTTAGATGGGAATGATCCACAAGATGAACTAATACAGCACTTTCTCCTTTACTTACACCTCCACACATAATGCAAAGCTATGGAAGTATTTTATACAACTATTAATATGGGATGTTTGCATTTTTGCTAGAATATTTTTTAATTTAACAGTTTTCAGTTTGAGGCCCAATTCTGCTACCACTACACGCCGTGGTAGTGTAGTGTCTATTTTAGATACAGTCCTAGTAGATACCCTGAAATTACTTGGGGTACCATGGAATAAGGATACCTGAATTGGATTGTAAATCCTAACTGCACACTCAAAATTTATACCTGACAGCAGTAAAAGTAGCACAGATGTTATGTTTTCTCATGGGTTATTCCATGACAAATTTGTCCAAAAGTCTCCATCTCAACAATTTCTTTAAGTTTCAAATTCAAGATGTCATTGATGAGTAGAAATTACTGTTCCCTGAAGGTGAATTCAATAGAACATTAGCATCACATTGTAGTTTTTATGCAGCCCAAGTAAACTGGGGTTTAACAAGGAACTATTTAAGAGAGTCAAGCTTCCCTCCCAGGTAAAAATGAAGCTGCAATTCCCCTCTGCACCACTACTGTTTATTGTAGCATTGGGCGAGCCTTGTGTACTCTTAATAAGAACCTTTATTTATTCCCCCTGCCATGCTGATCTTACTGGACTTGACACACAGAATCCCGTAAGTGGCAAAAAAATCTATAAAACTGACCTTTCATGCAACTGAATTCCACAGAATGGGGTTTGTTGTTTTAATAGTTATGCTACCTTTTCTTTACTCTTCATCCATTCTTCCACAGTTGGTTCGGCAGAAAGAGAAAAGAGAAAATAAAAAGAAAAAAAACCAAATTCTATTTCTCTCTATAGGTTGGATTACAGACACCTATCTGATTAAGCAATTAACTTTGCTTTTAAAATGTGTAGTATGGTAACAGGTAAGTGCTAAGGAAGAAAGCAGGCTATCTTTTTAATTTTATTTATTCACTACAAAGTGGAACAAGAACAATTCATGTTATAGTCTGCAAAGCATTAAAACGGCAATCAAGCACTGAAAAAAATTAGGGTGGAATTCCCACATCCCAGAACAACCCACGGTCCCCTTTCTAATATACCATGTCCTTTTGGCCACTTAATACGCAGTCTTTAAACTATCCTGTTTCCTAAATAATCTCCTTTACTGCAGACTTCTACATTTTATTCTAATGCACATGGTTTGCTGCTTATTAGCTTGTGTAATGTTCCCATTACTATGAAAGAACAAAAAATAATCCACAAGACAAGTTCTCGTTTTATCTTGCACTTGTCAAATATCAAGATTCTCCTAGTCTGTCAGGCTTCTAAGCTTGTCTAATGTCTGTCATTTGTATCCAAAATTAATAAAGTCTATGCATACTGTATGATTTTTCAGTTGCTCTGATTCTGCTTATACACAATAATTTGTAATTTAAATTCACAAAAAAAATGTGCCAATGTAGCAATGTGTTTGCGTTGTCAGTTTTACAGGCTTGGCCTTTATGACTCTGATAGCAAAACCCTGTTCTCTCCACTCATTGCAAACTTCCAGTAATGCTTGGATCGACCAATTACTTCTGGTAATTTCATTATGTACACTCTTTCTATTATTATTTACCCATTTAACTGAGTGTTCGCCAGAACAAAGAAAGACAATTAAATACACTGCAATAAAACTGGTATGAATAACAAGAGTAGGAACTGAAGTCAAACCAGCAGTTGTTAGGAAACACAGAGATAAGACTGAAATCCTGTCTTTAACTTCTATTGTGTTTTGTGGTGCCAGGGTTGCAAAGAGAAGGATATAATTTTTATATTCAGCAATTCAGAGAGCTATATTTGCAAGTGCAGCAAGGAGGGAGGGACAAAAGATAAAATCTCTGTAATGGCAAAATGAGTAGTGTTTGGCTCCTTACTTCCATCCTGACTATTTCTTGATTTCTTGGATGAAAGGTGGTTATTAAACGGAGGTGAATGGTTCACTACTGAGTTACATACCAGCTTCCATGTACCTATCAATAGACTCAAGGGGTCATTTGCAAAATGGACAGAAATGTAATGATGTCTTTAGAAATCCCAGGGGAGGGCACCACAATGCACCACTGGTAGGACTTCAAAAAAAGAATAAAGACAAAAAGGAAAAAAAAATCAGCAACATAGCCTTCAGCCCTCACTTTCTTTTAATCTATGCCTGCAGGGACAACAGTAATGCTAAAAATTGATAGTAGTGTCCTGCAACAACCCTAAGTGAGGGTAAAAGCTTTAAATAGGTAATTACCTTTTAAGAGGTAATTTAACATTTCCCCATATGTAAATCTTCAGCTACATCCTAATTTTGAAGATTACGAAAAGCTGGCAAAGTATTTTCCTTAGAAGAAAAGAAAATCATTAACAGTCCTAACTCTATAACAGACAGATGAAAATGATGAACGAGTGTCATAAATACAAAATGAATGCTAAGAAAAAC
The DNA here is from genome assembly GCF_017976375.1 of Cuculus canorus. Classification (NCBI taxonomy): domain Eukaryota; kingdom Metazoa; phylum Chordata; class Aves; order Cuculiformes; family Cuculidae; genus Cuculus; species Cuculus canorus. The sequence continues at coordinate 9,646,473 of NC_071407.1, forward strand.
TCTGAGAGACTGTTAGGCAGATATTGAGTAGAATAAGCTCTAAGAAGCATCTCTATCACTGCTCTGCATTATTAGAATGCCACACACATTGTCAATGGTTGCAATGTATTGTAAATCTATTTATAAGACACAATGTTTGGTTAATCTACAGACAGACCTGAATTCCAGCCTGTTAGTGCCTGAAACTTGCCCACAGCCTTGATCAATCCAAAATTCAGGATTTCTCAAGCACAGGATGTTTTCACAAATCTGAGACCATATTTGGATGGCTTTGCTATAAATGAAGCATGCAACAGTCATCTTTATCACTTAGAATCTATGCAATTTCCTCAGACTGTATTCATAAGCCAAATTTGATATGCACAGTCAAAATAAACTACAGAGCAACTGCGCAGAAGATATTGTTACTTGTGTAGCATTATTTGAATAGAACAAAGAGACCACAAAACTTTTACCAAGCACATGACTTCTAACACTAAGAAAATAGAGTAATACTTGTACTAGGACATAATTAATGCAAAATATTCTGCGCTGTGAGACCAGTAACAATATTTTCTGCAATTCATTTTTACAATATTATTGGAATCTTGTAGAACCAAGCAAAAAGATCAGAAGGATCACTCATCATAAAAAGCGGAGAGCACAATGTTAATATATTTCAGCTGGAAACATCCATGTTTGAGTTTTATCCTGGACACAGCACCATCTGCAGCGTAATTCTGCAGAATCTACACGGGCTCTATCATAGCCTTTGCAATCTGAGACAAAGAGAAAATTTGAGGGTGAAATCAGTCTGGCAAAAAAAAAAGGGGCAAATAAAGTTCATTCAAATACTCACCACCATAGCATCTTAAGGTCAGCCAAAGATTCTGCCCAGACTTATAAGTAAGAAAAAGCAAACATTAGGTATAAACAATTTAAGTATTCCTCCTCAGCTATTCTAAGCTGGTCCAGAGGAGACTCAGGATGACTTCACTACAAAATTTTCAAAAAGGCATTAGGCCAAACCATAAAACACTTCAGATAATAGTCTTAATCATGAATCACTCTAAAAGACTCCATCTGTCATCTCTTCAAGACCACCTTGAGGAGATACAGTGTAGTCCACAAGTCAATATTGTCTTTCTGAGTGCAATAGCTGGAAATACCTAATGAAGTCTCAGCTTCTATAAGCAACGCAGTGGATTTGAGGGAGTCTCACAAAACACAGGTTAGTTAAGGCTGATGAAAGCTACAGAACCTATTTCTCAAAACAGAAGAACAAGCGAGGCTGTAACTTGGCAGGCTGGAGCTGGTGGAAGCTGGCAGTCAGTCCACACTGAAGAAGGGGATGGAAGGAGGTAGGTGCTCACTAGGTACAGGGAAATGAGGACGTGAAGAGAACATGCGAAGCCCAAGTATATGGCTCTATTTCCAGCACCATTTGGCAGCTTCTTCCCATATTTCTGGTGCCTCATAATACTGTTGCAGTGTATTCTGACTCTCATGAAGGAATCAAGCATTAAGCTTTGGATAAAGTCCATACCTTAGCTAAATTTGCCCATTTAAACCCTAATAAAAACATTTTGAAAGATTATACTGAACGATTACACTGAACCTAAATGGTGTTCGTGTCTTCCAAAAGTCTAGCAAGCTCCATAGAACAAATAATACAAATGCTGAAGAAAACAGATGCTTTGTTAATATTCTATTTACATAGCTGTGATCTTAGGAATTTTATCCATCTGTATATTTAGTAAGCAACGCAAATCAATGTGAAGAATTGGCATTTCCTATGTGAAAAAAAATAAAAAAACTCAGTAAAATTAAAAGAAAACTCGCCCCCAAATCTGTCTTTCTCTGCTCCATTCCAGATAGACACACGCACCTCCCCTGTAACTGTGAGCCATGGAGTAACTGGAGAGGATTCTTCACAGACAGATGTAATTTATAACAAAGACAGGAAAAGGCAACCCTAACTCAGAGCTTGCTGCCCTTCCTATAAAGTTCACCTTCTTACTAAGAAAAAGCAGAGAATAATTTGTTTGGTTTCTGTACTCAACTCTTTTTTTCTTTTATTGTAAGAAGTTTCCATTGTTCTTTTATGTTTTGATTATTGAGTAAGTTTAAAGACTTGCCAAATTGCCCTAGATTGTTAACAGACCACCACTATTTAACTTTGAATGCTTTAAAAAAATAAAGGCACAGTTCACATTAATATTCTATGCCCTCATTTTATTTATTATCTTTTCTTTGAAATTTAAACAATTTTCCTAGCTAAGGTTTATTAAACATAAGCCTAAGTAGCAATATAAGTTACCTCACATACCAACCAGACATCCTATAAAACTCAGCTTTCTAATTAGTAATGCCACATTTCGCTGAGCTTAGCATATTTATAGGAAAACTTTTTATGAATTAAATATTCAAATACATCACGTTCAATGTTCAGTAAAAATACTTTATGTTGTATCTTATGACAAGTTGTAAAATTCAAGGCAAAATTAGAAAACATACAAATTTTCTGGTGCGCTTTAAAAAGGGACTATAAGAGCTTGCAAAAGCCGTCTTATTTAAACTTTGAATAAATTTGTTCTTGTAACACCAACTAAAAGGAGAGAAATTTAGAAAAATGTGTATTGATTACAAATCATCACAGTAAAGAAATTCTATGCTGTTTACTTATATGAATAAGGTGAACACATTATTCATAACATAAGGTCACAAGATGTATGAATTTGATACATAAATATTCACCCATGGGGATACATTCCCATGAAATATCACATCACTCGTCCATTCCACAGATACTTTTACGAATACAATTTAATCTTCAAGATGATGAAAACCTGCAGATAAAGGTAGGGGATACAAAAATAGTTCATGGATCTCTGCCTGCTCATTAACAAACACAATGCCGAAAATCTTGGAAATAGGGCAATTGCTCTGGCAAATCAGTCTCCAGTAAGTCACACTGGACCAGCAAGGACTCAAATGGTACCTGCTGGCAAACAATTAAAAAAATAGTGGGGATGGGAGCTATATTTGACCCAGTGAAATATAAATGAAACACAGTACTTTCCTGAAAAGCTCTCTGATACATGCTCTGATACGTGCAAGAGTTTAGAAAAAAATAATATTGTTCTGCAGCAGACATAATGCAGATAATTCAAATAAAATGTGTTCCTTTCCCCCCCCCCCCCCCCCCCCCCCGGTAGATTCCTTATCAACATTATTCTTTGAATTATCTAAAAAATTAGGATGGAGTTTGCGAATTACCCTCCACCACCATGCAAGCAGGAGTGTAGCTGGTTCTCACCAGCTCACTTACAAAGCTCTTTTGACACATTTTGCCATGTTGGCTGACCTAGAAACCTGCTTTCTAGATTCCTGGTTCACCAACAATGTGCCTTATGGACAGCTGAGGGCACACTGCAGATCCCAGAATCATATGGAGCTCACTGCAGCGGAGCCAGCTGTGCTGTATGGCACTAGGATGAAGCACAGGCTCTGAAACAGCCTTCAACAGATCTGCTTTGGAGTGAGGGAGTTTAAACAGAAACATGCAAGTATAGCAATTTTGTTATAAGTGTTTATTTTTTGTTTTAAATCAGAATTAAGTCAAACTGCAAAAATCTCTATGAGAAAAAAATTACTGATGTTTACTCAGCTCCAATTATTTTGTTTTGTGCTGGTCAAGTAAAACAAGCAATCCCAAAGAGCATCAACAGAGTAAGCTATTCAAGAATACTAGAAATGTAAAACAAAATTCATATCCTAATAGTCTATCTTCAGGTACTTAACCACTTTAAAATTTTGCCAAGTCAATACATTTCTGCCAATCTCATTGTCTTCCATATAAAATCTACATATTGATTGATAAATATTTTTAAATGTGTACTATAGTCTTCTGATAGAGCACTCAGTCATTTGGATCGTAACCACGTTCTGATGAGTAGCAGAAACATGCTGCCATTAATATACCCTTAAAGCCTACAGTTCCTAGTTGACTTGCATTCCAGCAAATGAATGAGCCATTGCTGCTGTTATCAGATGGATGTATGTTTACACACACACACACACACATACAGAAACCAAGCCACTTTCTAAATAAATAATTTAAAAACTCAGAGAGTACATCTGTGTATATATTAATTCCTGTGCAGTTCCAGAAATGTTTTACTGCCAACAATTCAGTTTTTTCCCCCTTTCTCTTATTTAACATCACAGTCAAAAAAAGTGATGCTTTCTTATACAACTGCTATAAAAAGTTATGATGAGCTTCAAATTTTTTTTTGCTCTAGTGTCTTTAGCTTTTCATCCTCCAGGGTGCTGAGCAATGTGACCCCAGTCACTTCTCAGATTAACTCTGTGTATATGAATAGATCCATTGAAATTACAGTTCCCAAGTGCTTAAAAAGAGGCGCTTGTTTAAACGCTGGCTGGCTGGGTCAGAACCACAGCGCTCTGCATACTGAAGGCACAGCCTATGTCAGCTATTCAGCATTTTTCCTGCCCAAAGTTTTACTTTTCTGACTTCACTTGCATTAGTGAATTAGAAAGCAGGTTTGTTTCATAATTGCTGTCTCCTAAGAAAATAATTTTAGAAATATTTTGTTAATAATTCTCTAAAGGAAGATTTGCAAAAGTACTCAGCACTGGCTTATGAAACTCACTAACTCTCCGAAGTTCCAGGGCAGCAAAGTTCAGCTACAAAAAGTCAAGAATGTTAAAAAAGCTATAGAAGACCATCAGCGTGTGACCTACATGGAAGCATAACTGTTAAAGGTCAGAATGTTTCCACTACTGCCAACTGAGTATACCAAATACATTGTTTGAAAAACGTATTTCTACTGTGCAAGATCCACTTAAAATATTTCATGCATACAACAGACTGTGCTTTTCATTCAGACTAATCACAAGTCCTTCAAGATCTCTCTGGTTATAGCCATAGCACACTTCAAGATCAAAGGACTGAGTATCAGTGATTTCTGTCACAAAACCCAGTGGCTCTCCAGCTGTTTACTTCAGTAATCCAGTCTTGGTATTACACACTTCTGTAACAGACATCAAAAATTTCCCTTCAGACATCAAACGACCAAGTACCAGTTTTCTAGTTATAAACATTCATAATCATAAAATAATGAACCTACTCCTGAAGCTGTAGTTTTGATCTTCGTAGTAGAAAAAGCAAAAGCAAAAGGAACATGTTTTGAATGAAAAAAATGAATAAGGACATGAAAATTAAAGAAAAACAGGATATAACACAACATCAGTTATTAAAGATACGCAGTGCCAGACTAATTTCAGAGTTTATTTAATAAGGTAGCCAGTTCTCTAGACAAAAGAAATGTGAGAGACATGACCAGCTCCTGAGAGGGAGGGAATATCATACAGATGGGACTGAATGAGCTAGAAGCATGTTCTCTTCTTGTATTCAATGACAAATTGTGAGGTGACATTGTAAGGACATTTTTTTTTTTTTAAACCTACTGTGCACTGGGAGTACCGCAGTTGGAAAATACAGTAATAAAGGAGAACCAGAATAGCAGACCTATGACAAGACAGCCACATAATACAGGTATAAAATATGCAACTGATTCCAGCACCTATCATGTAGGGTATTCCCAGCAGAGAACAAGAAAGCACTATTGATATGTACAAGGCCTTCCTTTTATCTCAGCACCAATATTATGTGCAGTTTGGTCGCTTATGTTCAAACAAAACTGATTTTAAATGGAACAATTATAGAAAAAGCCAACAGGATGACTTGAGGCTGGTACGTATGTAAGAACACTCATATCAAAAGCCTACCTTAAAAGCAAAGATTAGAGAAGGCTGGCTTTTCTAGTTTAGCTAAATGAAGGCTGACAATAAGATTGCTGTCTCTTTATACACTAGAAAAATAAACATTGGGGATGGAATAAGAACTAAAGGTCAATACTGGCATAAATTGGCACAAGGACAAATGCACGTAAGCTTGTCATGAGTACATTTAGACTGGAAATTAGAAGTTTTATAACTATTACAGAAACCAGGCACCAGGGCAGCTTTCTAGCTGGAATAGCAAAGACAGAAAAGTTACCGTTATAAGCTAGAGTTTGACAAGTTTCTGAAGAGGATTATGGTTTTTTTTTCCAGTGAGAAAGTGGCACTGGAGCTGACAACTGAAGAGATCCCTTCTAGTCCTATGCTCTTATTTCCTTCAAAGTAGTCTTGATGTCTTTGCCATGGTGATATTTACAAAAACAAAGCTACAGAAAATCAACTGTAGTGGGTTTTAAGCATTACAAATATTTGAAACCTTCAAGCTTTGAAAAGCACACACTCCATTAGCTGGGGAATGAATCTCTCCAGTGTGAACTGATATGCTATGGAAATGTTCTGATTTTGTACGTCTTTAAAATGCAGATCTTAGGAAATCATTGAGCAAATTTGTTTAAACAATGATTGATTAACCAATCTAAATATGCACACCTAATGAGGATTACATATCAAAATCAAGTCCCAGACTTCTGGTCTTTCGCCATCAGAAAAAAGCTTTCTAAGCTTTCAAATAGTATATTCTTCGTACTCACCCCCTTAAATTTAAACACAGAAGGGATTTTGTTCAAACTTTAAAAAAAACCTAACCCACAATTGGATAAAGACCAGACATAGTCCGAAAGCTTAATGTTTCAGCAAGTAAGGAATACATGGAAAGAAGGCATTAATGGAAACTGTTTTGGAACTCTAAGTACAGAGGATGATATCTAGTGACTGCTATAATACTGAATCTGCACTGCCATTAAACTTAATCTTCGATATTTTTATTGCAACCTGACCCACTATGACATCTCTAAAGAAAATTACATTGTATACTACTATTTCAAGAAGTCAAACTTAGCTAGTCATCTGGGCTATAAAATAGCAGATTACTCCATCAGGCTGGCTAAAGCAACTAGGAATAAAACTAGATTTACCAACCACATTATTTTTATTAGGAAATGTTTCAAAGCAGACATAATCCCAAAAGACCTTAGCCTCATTCCATCCAAAAATACACAACAGAGAGCAGCAAAAACATGAACTGCAGTATAAGGTACAATTTGTAAATGTGAGGAAAAAAATACAAGATGTACTGTAATATATCATCCTATCAAAGCAAAATAAATTAACTGAACATAGAAATAGAAAAGAATAAGAACTACTTCACAATTCATGTATTAACAATTTAAACCTTTGTTATAAGATCTGACATGTGTTAATAGGAATTGCTCCATTGAATCCCTGCACATCAAGATTTAGTCTGTACTCCTTTTGCTTTGAATTTCTTTGAAATTGAAGGCTAATATAGGTGTACTAAATCACAGCTAGAGAGGAAAACCTCCAGAATGGGAAAAAGGAAAAAACAGTATTTTTAACAACAATATTCCTGAAGAACTTTGGAACGTTAGCACTACATGCATTTTATTTGGATCCCAGCCATAGAACAGCTAAAGCACTGCTGCTTCTGCAATCATTCTAAATGTGGGGAACTGCTCATAATAGTAACAGAAAAAAAACTCCAACGAATTTACTTGGCAATCTTAACACTTCTCAGTAATTCCTTGTGCCGTCATGTTTTCTAACTGGTATTCATGCAATATGATCACCTCAGGCAGTTTGGTTTAAAGGCTTTAGCCAACATAAAAATACATTTAAATTAGCCAGGCATTTGTTGGGGTTTTTTTTAAGACTTTAATACTCTCTGTTATGTTACAAAGGTGGTTCCATTATGCTAGTTGCATCAATTGTAGAATAACAATCAGACTGTGAAGTTCCAGCAATTATGTGCCACCTTTAAATAAGCTAAATTTTGTTAAGTGGCATGGCCACAGTTATTGTATGCATAATTTAACTGAGTTTTGAGTCATTTCCCTTTTCTTGTCTGATTTTATTCTACACAGGAAATGACAGGGTCATTTGGAAATAACTGCAGCGAAAGATCAAAAAGGAAACCTGATTGAGAGCCCTGTATAATTGCCTGTGCTAGAGAAAAAATAAAATCCAGCAAGTTTACTATCAATTGCTACAAGATTTCTCTGGAAAACACATACTGCGGTTTCTCTAAAAGGATATCCATTACAACACTAAGTACTGCTTTTATTTGTGGTAGCTGCATCTCTTTTAAAGGAGCAGGTCTTGTCCTAGCTTACTGGACTTTTATTCAGCAGGTAGGACTTCTGGCACCCATGGAGCGGGGATTTACTAACACAAGCCATTTCAGACAAAGCAAGCCACTTCATATGAGGCAACTAATATCACTGACTTGTCTCAAAGTCTCTATTTGCAAAAGGAGAAAATATTGTAATTAAGCTCTTGGAACACCATGGTTCTTGTTATTTGGGCAAATTTGGCCATTGCTATTTACAGTCCCCCAAGCTAAAAGAAAACTTTTCAGACATCAGCAGTGTTCAGTTAGAGTAAGGATCATATCCAGCTGTGGGCTACAGTGTGTCTACATGGGCTTTTTGGCTTTTGGTAACAAACTGATCTACATAGCAAGACAGCAGCCAGCCTTTCAGCACAGTTCTGTCATCCGCTTTTAGCACGCAGCTTTCCCAGTTGATCTGCTGCTCCCTCCTGTCCCCTGAGCAGATGCACTGCAGATAAGCTCCTGCACAGCCATACACACCAAACCACATCAGCTCCACTAACTTGTCAGGGTTTAAGCTTCTTCTTCTCAGGGACTGCAAACATGGAAGGTAATACTCTCCCTTATGGTTAACCATTTCTAAATATAAGTTGTAGTAAAAGAACTTGGAGTCTATTCTGGGTTCACCACTCTTCACATTTTAACACATAAACCAAGTGCAAAAACTGGCATAAATTTGTATGCGTAGCCACAATGCCTTAAACTGTTACTGGAGAACAATGCATCACCCTATCAAAATAAACTCTACGGGTATATAAGCATTGATTTTCTTGGGCATTGCATTGTGGCTGGACAAATTAAAGACTGCCATGGAACTCAGATTACAAAACAGATGGATTAAACTGAACTGGTGCATAGGTAAGAGCGAGCCATAAAAGAGTTATGACTAAAAATTGTCACGAAGGTTTTTATAACAGATATGACTGTAGATTGCACTTGTTCCTTTGATGGACCATCACCAAAGCAATTCATAGACACACATTTCTGCTATTCCCTAGTGGAGGTGGCACCTTCAGCAGAGGTGGCATTCCTCAGCAAACAGACTACACAAAGCAACCCCTCTTCCGTGGCTGGGACAGCGTGCACTGATCTCAGCCATCCAGAACTAAGTTTTAAAAAAACACAAAGGCATTTCTTTTAAGCTACTCTACAACTGGTAAGATACATTACGAATATTTACATAAGGAATTATGTAATCAAAGCCACATTAGAAATAATTTTACCAATTAGAAAGCACTAGCCAATCATTGATCTGAGTAGCTAATATAAAAAACAACCCTAACACAGTAACGCCTAAGTTGTGTTCTACTTATGTAATGACAATTTTCTCACTGATTTCATCATAGGTGGAATTTTAACCCACTTTGCAAATTATAAGAATAATTTCCAAACATTTGCATGTCAAGAAAAGTCCTTATTTTTTTCTAATATGGCTGTTCAGAAGCAACACGGGAAGAAATTATCGCACATCATTTACAGAGTGAAAACATCAGCTTAAAGAGTAAAGAAAATTTTACAGTGCGTTAACTTTGACTTCACTGCATGATGATAAGCTAAAATATAAGTGGTACCAAAAAACCCAAAAATCCACTACTGTGCCTGTCTGAGCAACCAGTTGCCTCCTAATAGAAAATATAAATGTAAATCCATTTGAATGTATTGTAACATATATCCGCAAAACTCACAGTCCGGTTTATTTGATTAATTGAATCTGTCCATTTGATTAAACGCCACATCCTGCACCAATGCATTTTCCTATATATTTTTTCACATATAAGTTAGAATCCATGACAAAGTTTATAGTCAAACCAATTCACAATCATTAACTGAATGCTTTCAAAATGCTGAATTTCTAGCTAGCTTGTTTCTTTACAGTCAGTATAATTGACTGTTGGTGGCTACAGTAGAAACAAAACTCTGTACATAAATATTAGGACTATGGTCAGACTAGGCTTGGTTCACAACCTTTTCTGATCTTGATTACTGTTTTTAAAATAGTTTCAGGCTCATGCATTGCTAATTCAAATTACATGCATCAACTTATAAATACATACACAAAAGTATTCCTGATTTGACACAACTAACATCTTAACCAAGCAATGCATTTACACTTTCTTGAAATCCAAAATAAATTTTGAACATGAGGATCAAAACATCTAACTTGTATTCTTTAATCAGTCAGTTCATGTTAGTAATGCAGTAATGTTGACACAAAGTTGCTTTGAGCGATATAAAACATATGCCACGGTGCATTCATTAAATAACTCTGCATAATGAGTTCCATCTATATAAATGACTTACCTCATTACTTATCACAAGTTCTTCACTATCACTGTGGAAGAGGTATTCATATACTTTATAGTCCTTAAATAAGCTGGAAAACAAGACAATACAGCACTGTTACAGCTGTAAATCTTTGAAATGTAGTACTAAATATTCTGTTAAACTAAGAGTTACAATGCAGCATGGTAATATGCCAAAATTTAGAAATAAAAGTTTGTTAAAGCTCAGGTACAACATGCAGAATATTTAATTTACAGTATTTACTACCAGACAGCCATAGAAAATAGTCTTATTCTTGAACATACACCCACTTTGTCCTTATGAAATTGAGCTCTGAGAATACAAAGTTCTAATCTAAAAAAAGGTAATTCCTGAAACACTTATCACCAGGATACTTATGCCTTTAATATCAGCAATAGTGGACAAGAAGGAAACAAAGCCAAATCAGCTTTCAGACTCTGGGATGGGCTGCCAGTCCAGGGAGCAAGTTTGATCTTGGAACACCAAAACAATGAAGAATGGAAGCATTTATTCTTTCAAGGTCACGTTTCAAAATCAGCATAGTATTTCCTCAAAGAAAAACTAAAAAAAACTACACTGACACACTGGAGTTTTGTGTATTACAGCAAAAGTAATTTCAAGTAGACTTTCTCAATGGCCTACAGGATTTCTCTTCCTTAAAACATATATGACTTTCTTTTTCACATTTTAAGTAATTTTTCTTGTTCCCTTTCCTAATAATCAATGATAGGTTTGGTTTGTCACAGTCCATCTGTTACAATTACTCATTCTCTTAAAATCATGATACAGAACTTCTGGCTTCTGTCCTGTCATTTTGACATATGATTTAAAACACAGCTCTGTGATTTCAAAGCAAGTGCAGGTTGAAGAGTGATGCCAAGAGCTGATCACACTCCTGCCTTGTGCACCCATGAAAGATACGGTAGTACTTCAGGGAACATCTGAAACTGGTTCCTGTGTTTTCCAGCTAAGAACAGGACACAGGTTCTCAAGAGAGCCATCAACAGGGATGGCAAATGCCTCTTTCCTTGGCATCTGCAACGCCACATGGAATACTGAGGACTGCTGTGAGAAGAGCTTCAGACTAAATGGCCTTCAGAAGTCCCTTCCAACCCCAACTTTTCTACAGGTCTATAAAAGTATTTACTACACCCAACATATGCAATCATCTAGCTAATGCTAGAGACACCGCTGCAGGTTATCATGCAAATGCTATGAAAACTTGTTTATGATACCAGTGCCTGGCCACATCCACCCAGGACGGGCTGCTTGCTGAGGTGTGGCGCTACCTGAGGCTCTCAAAGAGGCAGCCCCATGGGTGCCACCATGACTGTCTACCCCAAGGGGCTGGGGCTTTTCTCCTACCCAGCAGTCTTCCACCTCGGCACTACCAGCAGAAGGACTCAGCCAGCCAGTGCGCACAGCGAGAGGCTGCCGCGGTGGGACATGGGTGTCTGAAATACAATCCTGGCTCCGGCAGGTGAAGCCAGCTGTGCGAGTCAATACTCAGTACACACTCTTTTAGCTGACTGTCCTCCCATGGATCACCCCAGGCTGCTGCCACAGTGCTAGAGGTTCTGCAAAACACTGTAGACCAGGGATGATCTGCTCAAACTGACGCAGTGCTGAAGTATGTACAGCAGTCGTTCTTCCAGCCCACAAAAGCAGCTCAGAATCAGGAGACTAAACCAGCGGCACGGCCGGCCCCTCTCACACAGTACCTCTTCCAGCACTCAGTCAAAGGCATCTGTGAAATTTTCAAATATAATTTTACCTGAATGTACGCAGACATTTTTGCATGTAAGTACAGATGCATTTCCTGATTTCTTGAGAAGTATTAGTGGCAGCGCCGTTGAGCATTTGGCTGTTTAAGTGCCATATAAAAGTTTTATTCCACAGTTACATTTAATTCAGTTATTCAATTACCATTAGTTAAAAATCAAATTTGTTCACCAACATGCATAAGAAACTTAGCTACCACAAACTACAAATTTCCTTCCCCCAAACCCAATGCATGTAGGCAATTAAGTTGTTACAATATTTGCTACTGCATTTGCAGTACATTTTTATTGCAGTACTTCACCAAAGACTCCTGCCACATTTCAGCAGAGATAAAGGAATTATATTTAAGTAGACTTGAGGACTTAACCTGGAAATGACTCACATGAATTTATGAAAACATACGTGTCCCCTCACATACACACCTAGTATTTGCTAAAATTCTAACAGGGATCACTTGAAAAAGACAAAAAATATTTTATGGACATCACAGGCACACAAGATATAACACATGTATCTTTCAAAGTGCGCTGGCATAATGTAACATTTAAAACTTTTTTCTTTTATTTACTGCAGTGTCTTGGAAAGGAGCCAGACTTACAGCACCTGAAAATCAGTTCTTCCCTTTCCCCTCTAAATGTGTTATGATGTTCTTTATGCCCTATGCTACAGGTACAGACAATTTATAATATTCACAAAAATAGAAGTCATTACTTTTGGCATTTCTGAATTTTATTTATTTCATTATTTTTAAACAGAACTCTTCAACCTGGCTCCCTTAATCCTACATCAAGGAAAGAATTCCTCCATTTAATGCTTTTTAAATCAAATAACGTAAATTATACATCAGTATCTATTTTGAAACCACAGTGTAGTTTTCTTTCTTCTATCAAGCATTATATAAAATGCTTTTCTGTTTGTGTCTATTGTGAACAAAATTAAAAAAATCTGTACCAAGGTTTTTAGCAATTACACAAGAATAATTTTACTCATGCAAGTAATATTGTTAAAGACTATCATGATGTCATATAAGAATCTGAAAGTGATTAACAATGACATATTTCCCTAGCTCCACTGCTTCCCGAAAAAAAATGTCAAGTTCTATGTTGATGTACGTTTGCCCAAGGAGAAAAGATAAAAAGACGATAACTGTCACCTTCCACCAAACCTGAAGGTGTCATTACAGTTGTTGCACAGTTTGTGCCAATGTAGTTAAGCATTTGTCCTCATTTCCATTATAAATCCCATAGGTTTAGAGCTCATCTGTGAAAATGTGATCTAAACTAAAACATGTCATACTATGTTGTGTAGGAAAAAAAAAGCTATAGGCCTATCATTTATAATTTAGCAAAAAAAATATTGGAGTAATACATTAATTTGAATTGTAATAAAACTCATTTCTGAGTTCATAAAGTTCAAAATACACCAGCATAAGAAATGTGCTGATTCAGTTCTTATTTATGAAAAAAAAGTCCTCAAATGACTGAAATGAAAAATTGCATAAACTGGACACATATGACTCACTTCAGCGTACGTGTGTATATCCATGACCTTGCAACAGGAGATACTTGTAATAAATTAAGCAGTTTGAACACACAGCCACACAGTTGGTGCCCAAGATATCATTCTACTGCAAAAGTCTTGTGGCTTGATTCTCTTCCCACCCAGTTAATACTTTGGTGGTAGTATGATGGAGCACCTAATCTCTTGGATGAAATTCTTGCGACGATGAAGGAATTACTTCATTGACAAGATATCTTTCAATGGATTATTTACACAAAAAATATAGACATGCTATTTGGAAAGAATATCTATTTCAAATAAATATACAAAGGCACAGACAGGAAAGGAAAAGTAAAAGAACTTAATTGGAACATCTTAAATGCCAAGTTTCCTTTTAGTTTAGGGCTAGTACTTGGCAGGACATTGTTTTGCTTGAATACAGAAATCTAAGATTTAAAGAGGCGTTCTCATTTATATGGGAAGAACCTGAAGCTTTTCATATTTTCCATGAAAAAGAAACAAAAGAAAAAAATGAGAGAGCAGGAGAAAGACAAAATTTATAGCCCACTTGTAAGAGAAATCATCTGTGATGGGCTTAAATCCCCAGTCTGAATCTGAGTACGCAAAAATCTAAAGGCTATCAAGCCTAGTCTGTCTTCAAGAGGAAATAATTTTCTGCATCCAAGAAAACACTCTAAAAATCTTGTTTGATGTGTTAAACTTTTCCTAGCAAAAGCATGGCCAGAAAATTTCCAACAAATCTATGTACATATCAGTCGTGTCCTTACTCCCTTTTTAGGCCCATTTGCCTCTGACCAACATTCTCTCCCTCTGACCAACATTCAGGTCAGAAAATGGGCTGAGGTGTAAGACAAGTGTGTGAACATACACCACAATAGGACCTTTTCCATTTTCCCATCTGCTAGCCCCCAACATTAACGGGTGATACAACAGCTTGAGAACCATTCTGTCCATCATGTACTGGACACAGCGGTATATATCTGTCCTCAATATGGCATTTCAAGTGGAGGAAGATCTGTCTATGTCACTGCATAGTTAAGACTTTGCATTGAGAGGTTGGTTATTGGCTGCTATTGGACTCATTTTTTTTTTTCTCAGATAAACAACTCGATTACTGCTGTTTGCATCTCTTTCTGTGTCTCTGTTTAAAAGTTGAGAACTGTCATGAAACCTTTTCATGAACTTTTGCTGACTTTGAAATGCAACATTTTTGTGACTCATATGTGACCATAGACTTAATTCCATGAAGTGCATAACTTTAAACCACTTAAGAAGTCCACTACAGCTGTCGAGGCCAGGCAAATACTAAAACTTTATACTGAAAGTTATAGGAAAAATCTAGGCTTTTGTTCAACTGGAATCTAAAAATAGATGTTTTAAAACAAAACGAAGAACGTTCTCTATAAACTACTCTCTGCTTTCCCTTTTATCACCCAAAACAAAACCCAGAAGGAAGATTTCTAGCACAATCTTATGTTCTGATAAACTTCCAGTCTAAATTTATTTGTCAGGTTTTGACATCTGGGGCCAGATCTTTACTGCCATTAGGATAGTCTCTGTTTTAATGTTTTAAATTTTGGTGTCTGTGGTATGTTGGCACAGCATAAACATATCCAAATAAATAAACTTATTTTAATGATATTTATTATTATTTATTTTAATAAATAAACTTATTATAATGATAAACTTATTTTATCACCCATTTTCCCATCACATTAAATTATTCAAATAAGAAATAACGGATCCTGTAGATATAAATACCTGATAGTCAAGTAATCAATGATTGCTTTGGCTTGCTCGATGCTGAAGAAATTCAAGTCACCACCTCTTTCTAAATCAGTTTCGCCTATCCCAGCCATTGCTTTTCCAAGTTCTTTTAAATTATCTCCTAGGGTCATATGTTTGTCTGCAAAGTAATCCCAAAGAACAAAAGAACAGGGTGATGTGGGAGTTTTGGGTCCATTTTAATTATAAGACTTCTTGAAGTTTACAAAGTTATATTATGAGTCATCTAGAAACTTAAAAAGCAACAGCAATCAAACATTTTTGTCTGTTGCCATTATTCTTATCAATAAAATGTGCATTAAAATTCCATCACAAAATCACTGACCCAAATTTATAATGCAAGGATCACAATAAAGGGTGTTTAAAATACCACAGCTTGGCCTCTCACTTATGCAGAGATAACCACAGGCAGAACAGCATGTAAATTTGAGTATGTTTATCTTTTAAATAAATTTACTACTGTTTATGCATTGTAAAAGATTGTTCTTCTGACCATGCCCCTTGCAATATAAACCAGTAATACAGAAACAGATGTTAAGAAGGATAAGCAACTTTTTTTTAAAGTACTTGCAGTCATAATTGAGTAAACATAAATATGCATAATACTCTGCATGTATCATCAACCTTGAAAGTATTTTTGTTCCTCCCCCTGTCTCCCAAAATGGCTAATTACTTTACATTTTTACCCTGAAACTCAAAACCAAATGCCAAAACAGCTCTGAATTAAAATTTAAATTCTTTTTGTTAATTGTGTTGACAAAGAGGACAATCTAAAATATATCATTGTCTGCCGAACCATTAAAAAAGGAAGGATTTATTTTCCTGCTTTGTGTACAGCGTGTGCGATCTCTAGAACCACAAAGGAATTTAAAAGAAGTTTTGACCACAATCTACTTGTCCTTTTTAAGTCTAAAAAATCTATAGTAGAAAATGGGGAAATCAAACCCCTGAATATTTCAGTTTTCAGTAACAGAGGCCATACAAGATAAATAATGACAGTGGAAGAAACAAGAAAGAAATACAGTGAATGTGGAGGGAATGGAATGGAATGGAATGGAATGGAATGGAATGGAATGGAATGGAATGGAATGGAATGGAATGGAATGTCATGGAATGTCATGGAATGTCATGGTGTGGCATGGCAGCAAAGTCATGGGAAATGAACAAGCACAACAGAAGTAGAAATATCAGTTACTAGGAAAGTGAAGACACACAACAAGATCATGAGAAGTCACAACTCCCAGGAATGGCTGTGTCACCAGCTAGTCCAAATTTTCTCTTTCCTCTGCCCAACTGATTTTTCAGCCCCAACTCCCCCTCTCAGGAAGGCTCTCTCAGTAGTTCTGTGAGATTAGGTGCACCTTACCCTCAATGCTAAAAAGCATGAGCCAAATCATATAACTAATTCATCCCAGCTCCCAATCAACCAAACCCTCCCCTTTCTAAACCTCAGTTTAAACCTCCCTCCTTTACCAGCCTTAATGAGTTTCCACTACCCTCCTTCTCTAAATCTATTCTTCCTGTTCCACACTACTCTTGTTATTATGGTCAAATCAGCTTAATTCTCAAGGCTGCATGGGTCCAGCACAGGGAAGGGAAAGGAAATGGTCATTAATGTAGAAAATTAGCATTTTGTTCTTAGTTGAAATGTTTGGTCTTGGAACTTCTACCAGCCAAGAACAGTAATTACAAGAAAATCCATCTCAGCCCTGGGCTACAGCATACTTTATAAGATGGATTATCCAGGGAACTTAGCTGTGAAAAAAAAAAAAAAAAAAGTCTCCTGTAAGCATTTAAAGAAAACTGCATTTTCTTTCCATAAAAGCCATGTATCTTAGCCAAATCCAAATGGATTTTCACAAGGTAGCAAAAAACAAATTCACAACACTTGCCTGCCAAACCTTATGTCTTTACTTCAAAGCATAAGGATATTAGAGCCGTTAAAAAATCGCACAAAATAATACATTTTTTTTCTACAGCCTCTGCCTGAGCACCCATTGAACCATATTAGTTGTAATTTTATATATAAAAATTAATAAGAGGCAGACACTGCCATGGAAAATTTCAGCTTAAAGAGTTAAAGTTTGGCAGAGCTTTATGCAGCTAAGATCACATTCCTGAAAAACATCAGTCAGCTTTAACAATCAGTTGTACTACCAGCCTGTCTAGTACACATGCATTACATACTGTCTCATAAAACTAATTTCTGACATGTTTCCATTCTTCTCCATTGTTGCATTAATATAGTTAGCATATGTTAGGATACTTTCTCATTGGAGACAGGAAGGACAACTGGAATTCCAATGATCATAAAGCATGTACATACTCTTGTCAAAATTCCAAGTCAGAAAGGCCCTTGAATTAAATTACACCAAAAGAATATAATAACGGTTATGAGCTTGATTTTAAATATTCATCTCTTTGAATGGAATAGCGGAGTCCTTTTGCTCTTCCTCTGGGATGGACTTTTCTCGACTTAATCACCTTCAAAGTGAATGTTAAGTAAGCATTGTGATCTTTGAAAAATGGGGCTAAGAGGATACTGCTACCATTTTTTTCTGGCTATTTTGTTCCCACTAGACCAAAGCTACATGCTTTGTTGCAAATTTCTTCATAGCCACAGGAGCTTTAATTGTCATTTTTCATCGTCAGCAGTGTTGTCAGTTTACTTCCCTCACTGGTCTTTAGCTAACTGGTACATTTTGTGCCAGAAGTGGTAGCGTTTGCCATATAGAAAGCTGCCTAAGAGTTGACCTCCAAGGATAAAATAAATGTAATTCACCTGCTGTAATGCTACAGGATGTACTGAATATCTTAAACGGCAGAGAAATGTGCCCAAGGCTACAATGAGTCAGTCACTGAGAGACAGCTGGAATCGGAATTTAGGAGCTCCTTCTTCTCATTCTATTGTAATTACTATTTATTTTACCATAGCAAAGACGAGGTCTTTTCAGGACCTGATCCTTTGTTCCACATGCTGTACCAAAAAAGAACGATGGATATTCTGCTAAAAAGACTACAGTAGTCTCCAAAGAAAGTTTAACGCCTGCCAATAAGAATTATGTTCAGGTACAAAGTATCACATGCCAACATTTAACAGGAAAATAAATAATTTGACAATTACTTCTAATTAAATATCACTTTATGACTAGAAAATACTCTTACTTTCCACTTTCAGTATTTATTTTACAATTTTTAATTATACTTACCACGGAGGTTCTCCAATAGGAAATTTAATAGATCCATGAAGCCTGAAAGCTGAATAAGACTGAAGTTCATTCCTTTAGCCCAGCAAAATCCCGCAGTATAATAATCTAGCAAAACAGCTTCTCTCAAAGACATCTTTAATTGTTTAAAATTCAGAATTTCTTCCAGCATTCTAGAAAAATTGCAGAGTAAAATAATAACATTTAAAAAAGAAAAAAATTACAGATTCCAAAGTTTAACTTAGACTGCTTGTAATTACATCTATAAAATTTGCTATTGTTATATTATACATACAAATACATACCTTCCTGGAACTTAGCTACATAAATTCCTAGATATAAACATTTATGATCAGAGGACATGCCAACTGAAAAAAGGAAATAAACACCTATGGGTTTAACACTGTTTAAATGTTAAGAGATGATTAATGAAATTACAATTTAAGGCATTGCAAAAACCAAAGATAAATACAGCCAAAAAAAATAGAGAGAACCCAGTGTTTGTTCAGGAAGGGGTTTGCAGGATGAAATGGATCAATTACTGTCCACTTTCTACTACCACTCTCTGATTCTGGTTTAGATAGTTTTATAGTATTAAATAGATCTTGCTTCCCTTTCAGGATTATTTTTCATGCAGCCTCTGAAGAAAAATTACATTTGAAAAAGAATGTAAATAATACAATATAAAATTTCTCAAAGTAGTTAAAATATTTAGAAGTTTAAATTTCACTTTCATAATGGTCAAGACATTTAAGAAGAGCCTTATACTATTTTACTGGCACACTGGATTTTTTCCCACTTACTTTAACTTGAAAAACTAAGGAAAAAATACACTCCATGGTAGCAGACCATGCTGTTGCTGACACACTTGCATCTATTCCAAACATAGAATTAGTTATGTCTTTTATAATAATTGTGTGTGTGAAGAGAGGGGATCAAGGCTGGAACTTCAGTTTGCAGTTCTTCCAATATAACTTCAGCCATGTCTCAGGTAGTTAAGTTTTACATTAAAGCAACTCTTGGCTTCTTAACTATACCTGACAATACATGTGCCAGCTGTTATCACAGTTTCTAGTCCCCTGTAAAAGAGCAAAATCTTTTTCCACCCCTTCTGCTTCTCATTCCTTCCCAGAAAGGGCATTAATCTCCGACCTACTGATAGGCAACCATTAGTTTTTCAGGGTTTTCATCAAGCCAGTAGAGATGCACTGTCAAATAAGATGAGTTTCTTTTTTTAGTTAAAGCCTCAATAGCTAACAAAGTAAAGCATATAATCCAATTAGCTTTGTTTAAAACATGTATTCCTTTGTTCTGCATGGCAAATTTGTATGGCTGTACACATGCAAGTCAGTTAAAAACACTTAACTGTGTACTGAAATAGAAGCGGAATGTGGCCAGCTGAACTTTCCAAGGTTTGGAACAGTCTATATCCTCTCTTTCTGAAGCTTCTGCCAACTCTGTGTTTTCATAATCAGAGTTTCTCAGGGATTTAGATTTTCTCTGATGCTGCTAACAATGCCAATACTCATCTTTTCAATATTCTGCAAGGCATGTCACTGACAACACTCTCAATAACAACTGGGAAACGAGGGGGCATTTAGGCTTTGTAGCTACCCTGATTGCTGTTTCTTCCTTCGTGGAAGGTGTTCAAGTCCTGCAGAGATGGACAGCAGTATAAAGCTCCCCGGTAGATGGGAATGCAGGACATCAAAATTCTCATACTGAATTAGATCTGTTCTGATTTTCTCACCTTAGCCGTGGCCTTCAAACTGCTCTTGTGTATAGAAATGATGCACTGTGGTAAACTAATGAAATTTCACTGCTGCTGCTAAACTGCTTAGAGTGCAGAAAATACCCTGTAATATCTTCTTTTCAGTCAGATACTGTATATACTTTACGATCTACTTGTATAGTGTGTACGTATAAAAATACATATGTGAGCAGCTGAGACTGAGAAGCAATGTACAATATTTCAATGCTTTTCTTTTTAACCTTAATGAGAAAGTTTTGCAAGAAATTGTGTCATTAAGCACAATTAAGTCTCCAGTGAGTTATACGCTCCAGTCTCTCTAAAATAAGAGGGCTATTGTGCAACAGAAAACAGTGAATGCAAGGATTTTTTTTTATTATTTTATTTGATGGAAACAAATTTTCTTTCCAGTTTTCATAAAAATAATCCCAGAAAGAACTTTTTTGTCCCCTTAGAACAGGGACAAACAAGAAGAACAGAATATTTTCCAGGAATAATATTTTAGTCTCTGTTAAACATTTTACATATTCAGAGAGACAGATTTGAATTTTCATTTCCCCTACTCTTGTCCAGCTCTTTGGCTTTCAATTCACTAAGAATTTGTTAGTGGACATGGGTGGTTCTAAAGAATTTAGACACATCTGAAAAATCCTGTGCTTAAAGTCTAGACCCTCAGACTGAACCCCTGGCCTCCTAAATTTAGCTGCTATTAAGCACCAATAGCAAAGGAGAGTGTAGTTACAAGAAAGACAATATGTGCTTACATCAGAAGTCTTTGGTTGCCTCCTATTTCCCCAATGCACAATAACAGGTACCTGCTAATGCCTTCTTAAGCTTTCCATCCCTTTCTGAACTGTTTAAACCTTTCTGATTTTTCAATAACTCACGTTATAGTATGGAATGTTAAATGTGTTAGCAAAAAAAGTTACTTGTGAGACTTACATAAAAGCTCAGTATTGCACTGTTCTTATTTATGTCTTAATATTTCATTTACAGCATATTAAATAGTACTGTAAACTCAGAAACCATATCAATGTGAAATATCAGTAGGGGGAAAAAGGAGTCGAAGAAAAATCAAGATATATAGGAAATACAGTAAAACAGTAAAATGAAGTGGAACTGAGTTCAACAGTATTCCTTCCTATAATTCATAAATCATATTAAAATATCAATGATTTAACTGAATAATTAAAGACTAATGATGTAGCCATCTGAAAAGAAATATAACAAATGGTCTGTAATTTTTATTTCATTATAATACTTTTTCAAGCTTTATCATCATTGCCACTTACTTTTGAACTCCTTCTACATTTTGCTCTGACAAAGCAGCAATTTGGGAAAGAGAGAGAAACATCCGATCAATAATCTTCTTTCTACCCATAGCGTCCCGACCTTGGTCTTCCTCCTACACACACACATATATACAGGAATACAATTTAAAAATGTTTATTTTATTATGTCAGTACTAATCTAAATAACATTTTTATTTTTAGGAAGTACGCAAGGGATTAATTCAACAAATGCCAAAAATGCAACACAGCTATAATTATATCGCAGCAACACAGTACTCTAACACATTTTCACTAGAGAAAAGCTAGGCAGATACATGGAAAATAGTATTTTTTATCTTAAACTCACGTGGGAACATAGTGACATATTATGTGCAGCACAAGATTAAATTAACTTGCAAGTAAAAACAATAGAAATATAAAGGTGCAAAAAAAAAATCCATGAATCTGGATTTGACCAACATGATACTAGATTGCAGAGTAATTAAAATCACTTTCTGCTTAAGATATTATAAGCACGCATACACATTACCATGCTATTTTCTCTCCACCCTGTACTTGATTGCATTTTCAAATTTACTGTCTGTGCTGGCTCCTTCCGTAACCGAAGTCCAAGATGTTTGCTGCAACACAATGATGCACATATAAGAATCTGACATTACTGTTCAAGGGAATGTCTGTACATTTGTAATGTAGAAGGTATTTCCCTATAGGAAATACAAGGATGTGCATGTTACAGGGGATAACAAGCTGAGTATGGACCAACAATGCAATGGTCTCACAAAATAGGAATATTTGATGACATTTTTAGTGTGCAGCACTGACCAAAAATATTTGACGAGAGACTTCAGTAAGGAATCCATTAGATAAACAGAAAACGGGGGGAGGACACACACACCCTTCCCCCCCCCCCCCCTCCCCCACCTTGCAAAATTTCAGTTGGAAGGGACCTACGGTACATTAATTAGTATGGAACAGATTAGAAAAAATATTTCTCTGTGAAGATAATAAAGCATTTGAATAGGTTACCCAGAAAGGTGCAAGAATCTCCGTCCTTGCATGTTTTCACGACTGAACTGAACAAAGTCCTGGTCTGCATTCAGTGCTGACCCAGCTCTGAGCAGGCAGCTGAACCAGCTCATGCCCCAAAGATCCATCCCAGCCTTTTGGCTGTGAGCGTAACTGGACTGACCTGCTTCTGCCCCGTACACAAAAACTTTGAGTAAAACCTGCTCATAATTCACTGGTAGCAGGTACACTTCTACATCTGTGGGACTTGGGCTTTACAGGAGGGGAAGGCAACGCTTGCAGAATAATATTTCTAGCTCATCTAGACAGAGGGAAGTGGAAGATTTCTTAACATGAGCTGATTTTTGAGCCTGAACAGCATTGTTCTGGGCTAATAATCAACTAACTCCAGCACTGGTCAAGGAGAGCCCCCAAGTAAAGCTACACTACTCCCCCTGCTGCTGCCAGACTGCAAGATAGACTGAAAACTCAGACTGGCTGAATTATAACATTGAGGACTCACAAAACAGCACTGAGAGCAACAAAGAACATTTAGAGGACAGACTAGTTTTTTTCCCTCTAATTAAGTACCAGAGTACTTTCACTGTACTTTAATGTGAAAAATTGTTGTTCCCAGCTGTAAAGCAGTTACTCTCAGACACTCTGTCTCATCAGAGCAACAGAAATGAAGTACATAAAAGCTTCCTTCACATAGGAGCATGATATTAATTTGCTTCCATTTTATTAGCAATAATTCATGCAGTATAAGAAGAAGTACTACTATGATCACTAATGTTCATATAGTTCAAGCTGCGTGCCCTGGATAGGCAGGAAAAAAGAAAAAGGAATTAATTGCTTAAGATGCTAATACTACACAATTATTGGTTTATTTTTTAATAATTAGGAAAAAAATGAATACTTTGCTGAAATGACCAGTGGTGTTAGAAACCTGTTGAACAGGAGATTCTTCGGAAGTAGTGAGAGTTGAATTAAAAGAATAAATTATATTGATGTTTTGGAAACGGAATTAATGCCTGTTCATCTCTTTCTCTCAGGATGTTCAATACACAGGATACTTTACAATGCGTTTTTGCTCCGCTATATAAATGGCATATTACCAGTCAGTCACTCAACATCTTACTGACTATACTTCTTAATAAGGCAAATCGTTACAATTGTTAACATTTAACAGGTATCACCCCAGTACAGCCTGAGGAATATAGCACTGTATCAGAAAGAAAATCATAAGAAAGTGTAAGGTGTAGTGTTTCTATTCTCATCAAGCTATCTTTCAGCATTTGCTCTGTGGTTACAGGCCAGGTGTAGATAACAACAGAGACGATCCCAAAACACTCTCAGCAACCTGCACAGCAGCTACACATCATTCAAGAGCTCAGCAGCAGCCCTGCAAGTAGAGGTGCATCAAAAGTTGTCTATTTCTTTCCTCCGAGTGCTTCCACCTCATGCTGTAAGGAATAGGTTACTGCGCAAGGAGTGGAATAGCAACTTTCTACCTGAACTGCCAAGAATCTTATCAAAACTAATTCCTCACTGCTTCTTGAAAGATATCAGGCAACATCCATCATGTCAGAAAAAGTTTGTCCAAAAAGAAGCTTTTTCCAGCCTTTAGTATGTATCCGGCTTCCTGCAGTACGGAACATCCTAACCCACATCATATTGTCGGGCCCAGCATGCTCAACATGCTGATGCTAAGGCTCATCTCATTCTCTGAATTACAAACAGCAAGAAGGACCTCTGGGAAAATTTGCTGAAGTCTGAGTGTGTAGCATTGCATTATGGCAATGTACAATACATATAAGATTACAAAAAATTATTTAAAAATAACTCCAAGTGCCTTGCACTCTGTCACCCACAATCTCCTTCAACACATTTAAAGGTCTTTTGGCATTGGAAACATTTTCTTTAACCAACTAGAGTTTGCAGTTTAAACTTAGAAGACAGCCAAGCTGTTGTAACTTGGCATTGCAGATAAGGCTCTGTAATCTGCACATCAAAATTTGACAGTTTACATGGCAAGGTGAATGCTTCCCATTTCACCACTTAATCACCTAGCATCTGTAACAATATTCCCAGCAGCAGCACCCCTCACCAGCATATTACTATCTTCGTTACTGCTTATGATAAGGATGGGCTTGTGGCCCTGCTGTCCACTACAACAAGCACAGGTATCAGATAATAAGAAATACTGTCCCAAATGATTGAAATATGGGAAAGAAAGTACCTAATTTAGAACCTAATTTAGAAAATTTCTAAAATTATTAATGTTTCTGTAATTTAAAAAAGTAATAAAAATCCATGAATCATTTGAACAATCCCGTATTTGTGGAAAGTTTCTGTCTGGGTAGAACCTCCACACACAACTAAAAGCTTACAATTATTTTCATTGTACATTGTTTTGTCTTTTAATTGCTGTCTTTAACCACCACTGAAAATTCAAAGAGAAGTTATTTTATATATGTGTTGACTGATGTCAAAGAATTTACCATTCATTTTACTGTTAACTGTAGTGACAGGTTGAGGTAATCCAAGGTGAGTTAATTCTGGTAACACTATCCTCATATGTTGGGAAAAAAAACCCAAGCCAATACTCCCAAGCAGTAGACTTAAGAAATACAGACTAATATTAGAGAATTATTTGTTCCTGTTCTATTTTCCTTCAAATAATTTTTAGCTGTTCTGAATATATAACATGTTTTTGGCTGTTCAATACATTATGCCAAATGCTTTGGGCACCCCTTGTCAACAGCATCAAACTGAAATGCCAAATTAGATATTCTAAAACAAAAGAATAAGATCTTCCTTGGATTTCTTGGCCAATGTTCACAAACCACGAAGCTGAAAATATTACCAGAAGACTGCTACAGTTAAATAGCAAATGTTTGTCAGGACGAGGGAAAACTCTCTCAAAAACCCAACCCCTCCATGAGTCCCCACTGGCTAGAAAAAATGTCCCAGGATCTGCAGTTTTGGTGAGGGCCTTTCCAGAGTAGCAAAACCTTGAAACACAACAATAGAAATTAGCACCAGCATTCATGGAAGAAAACAAACTTGTCCTTTGGGATGAGCCCTCTGCAGTGGCTGAAGATGTTACTTATTTGCATTTGTTTGGCAATACAGCACCAGGCTTCACAAAATATTGGCATTCAAAAATATACTTACAAAGGAATTGCTCGCCAGCGATCTTAAGTTATATCTAATACCTGAAGCGTAAGGAACCTGGGATCCTCCTGTCTTCACTCCATCAGGGAAATTAGACTGGACTAAACTTTCTGCTGTCACAGCTAGATAGTTTCCAGTACCTGAGCTGGCTCATTTAAAGCTAGCTCAGCTACCTCTGTCTAAGCAAAACTGCTGACAGCAGTACAGATGTACCCTGAATGAGTGTTGCATATCAGTTACAGCTTTAATCAAAATGGGAATGAAAAAAAACCCACAAACCAGCAACACAGATTGTTATTTGAATTATTACACACATTTTGTTATCAAGCTGTCAAATACTTCACCAGAAACAGAAAATCTTGAAGCCGTCTACATAAATAGTTAAGGCAGAAACTAAAATGCATTCACTCTTCTTGTTTGTTCTAAAAAAGCCCCACTTATCCGCTCACACAATGGGAAGTTAAAATCAATAGTTACTATTTTTAGTCATAATATTTTTTCGTTGTCAAACAAATAAGGAAATAAAAATAGTAACACTGATTTCAAATGCAAAAGATAAAACGTAGATAAAAGGAAAGCTTTCAGAGGACCATTTTAAACAACAGACGCTGATAGTGTCCTTTTAATAACAAAATTTTTAAAAAAATTTCAAAAACGTCACATGGTCCAACCATCAAGATTTATGGATGACCAAATGTATTATGACATTAAACTTCACTCATGTTTTCACAGCTGCAGACTACTTATTGGAAAAAATGTTGTTAAAAATAAAGCAGTGGCAAGACTTGCTAAGATCAGGATTCAGATTTTCTAAACTACTTTCCTCTGAAAGTAATTACAAGTCTGAACAATTATAAAAATATTCAGTTAAAATCAAAAGGAATTGCCTTAAGATCTAAGAAACAATATACTAAAAATAGTGGCAGAACATAGCGTTCCCTGCAGCTTACACACAGACCATGCAAATCTAGCTTCAGCCAAAACTGGAGACTATGTAATTTAATTAAAAACCTGCACAATTCCACAGAGATTACAAGAAAAATAAATTATAAAGGACAGTAGGAAACATCACAAAAGTAAGTTATCGTGCGTAGGACAAAATTCAATATATAAGGAACAGAAAATACATGAAAAAAAATATTCACTGAATTCCTGTAAAGATTCTTTTTATAAAGCAACAAAGTAAAAATGACAAAATACGCAGTGGTACATTTCAAATGGCCGTACAATATATTTTTGACAGCCTGTCGTTTCTCATACAGCACACCTTGTATCCTTTTACTATGATCTAACTGACTGCATCGCCCCTGTGTTACGCTGTTCCGCCTGCCAAAACGTTAGAGAGAACACCAAGAAAGAACACTGCGAAAAATGCATATATTTTTCATAAAACATTGAGAATATGTAATAATGCATTTTAGGTAGAAAGGGATTTATTGAATGAAGGAAACCTAAATGTTAAGGTGGTTTGTACTGATGGTTGTAAGGGCAGCTTTGCGCCAACAGATGCAACCCTTACGCTGGCTGGAAATGGTTAATCACCACTGGTCCCATATGAGGACAGGATGAGAGAGTTGGGGTTGTTCAGCCTGGAGAAGAGAAGGCTCCGAGGAGATCTTATAGTGACCTTCCAGTACCTGAAGGGGCTACAAGAAAGCTGAGGAGGAATGTTTACAAGGGCATGGAGTGATAGGATGAGGGGCAATGGGTATAAACTGGAAAGGGGCAGATTTAGACTGGACATAAGGAGGGATTTCCTCCACTATGAGGGTGGTGAGGCACTGGCACAGGTTGCCCAGAGAAGTTGTGGCTGCCCCATCCCTGGAGGGGTTCAAGGCCAGGCTGGATGGAGCGTTCGGCAGCCTTAACTAGTGGGAGGTGTCCCTGCCCATGGCAGGGGGGTTGGAACTGGACAATCTTTAAAGTCCCTTCTAACCTAAACTATTCTATGATTCTGTGATCACTCCCACAGCAGCCATGGCAACTTCTCGGCCATCTAAGAAAATAAGGCAGTTCAACTGAATAAAAGAAAATATCTCATAGTAGCTAGAACTCTATAGACAGGCTTGAGAAATCCTGAGGTGACACAACACCTCATCCATCCATGGGAGGAATAACCTGCGTTTTTGTGTTTCTCTTGACGTGTAGCATGAGAAGGGGTGCCAGGTATCACCCCCGCCAGCCAGGTCACGAACCGCAACATAAAAAAAAAAACCCAAAAAACAGATGGAGGAGGCCAAAGGCAAGGAAAAAAGCAAATATTAAGGAGAATGATGTGGACTGGCAAGATCTTCTAGGCCTCTGGCTACCTGCCCAGGGAGGTGGTGGAGTCCCCATCCCTGGAGGTATTTAAAAGACGGGCAGACGAGGTGCGAGGTGCTCAGGGACGTGGTTTAGTGGCAGATAGGAACGGTTGGACTCGATGATCCAAGAGGTCTTTTCCAATCTGATGATTCTGATTCTATGAAGGAAGGGAACGCTGCAAGAGCAAGGAAAGGCTGGAAGCACAGGAGTGAGGCTGCGGGAAGCAGGTGAGAGCTGGCTGCCACCGCCTCGGTGCTCTGCGAGGGGAAACCCTTCTCCTGCCCCTCGCTATTCCCAACCAAGGGCATCCTGCCAGGGCGAACCAGCCTCGGGCGCCTCTCCAGACCCCTCCCTCCCTTCCCGCCTCCCCCGACGCTCCGCGAGGCCGTTTAGAATAACGTATGACAGAGAGTGGCGCAGCCCCCGCTGCTGCGGGAGCCGAGGGGGAGCGGGGCGGCCTCCCCCGCAGTACCTGCCCGCGGTCCGCGGTAGCGTCGGCGTCGCGCAGGGAACGGCGCGGGGCGGGGCTGCTCCCGCGGGAGGGGCTGAGGGGAGCCCGGGCAGGAGCCACCGTCAGCGGGGCTGCACCAGCCTCGTGGGCCCCGCGGCGCCCTCGGTTCTTTGCAGTCCACCAGCGTGATGGTCCCAACGGTCCCCTCCATTCTTTGCAATCCATCAGCCTCACGGTCCCTCTACCTCCTTGTTTTTAGGTAGTCCATCAGCCCCATGGTCCCACCAATCCCCTCAGTCCTTTGCAGTCCATCAGCCTCAGGTTCCCCTTGACACCTCCGTTCTTTGCAGTCCTTCAGCCTCATGGTCCCACCAACCTCCTCCGTTCTTCACAGCCCATCAGCCTCATGGTCCCACCAACCTCCTCAGTTCTTCACAGTCCATAAGCCTCATGGTCCCACCAACCTCCTCAGTTCTTTGCAGTCCATCAGTCTCCTGGTCCCACCGACCTCCTCAGTTCTTTGCAGTCCATCAGCCTGCAGTTCACATAGCAAAGAGAGGGGGATGTTTGTAAGGCTGGCACAGGGGCGTTGAGTACACCATCGGTGCCATGGGGTCTGGGAGACCACCACTCCCAGTGAGAAGGCAGGGGAGGAGGTCTGAGGCATTGCTGTCTCAGGGCTGATGCCCCTGACTGCCCTCCCCATCCAGTAATCACCACCTCTAGGCCTGTGTGGAGAGATTGTATGAGGCAATGTCTTAGGAACATCACGCACCATGAAGCAATGTTTCTATGCCCATCTTAATTTAGATCTTACCATTTTCCTAACTGAAATAGTGCCTGTAACTGCTGTAGGCACCGTTTCAATAACAATTATAAGGATAGCATGATGTGGGTATACCTGCAGTTACCCAAACAACATCCCAACTTTTTCAGCTTCTTCAAAAATATGTTTGAACTAAATATTTAAATCAAAACAGTCCAAGAATGTCAGCACCAACTCCTGTAGCTCCAGTGTCAGCAGGTGTAAATCAGCACATCTGTTGGAACTGACGGAGGGATACAGAGTTCCTTCAGCTAAAGGTCTGGCCTTACTTATTCATGCTATGTACAACTCAGGAATAATTTGCAAACTACAGTAAGTGGAGGAAGATTGGACTGCATTTTTATTATGGTATACATCAGTATTTCTTGTTTCTCATCTTTGTCCTATTCTATTTTCTCTCTTTTATTTTTTTTTAACTTTTAAGAGTAATAAACTAAGCTATGCTGGAGAGAAAGCTGGTATGACAAAACAGTTTCTTTGGAGTGCTCCACATAAAGAAAGGACCTCTTGGGATTTCTGCAGCTGTTTCAAAGTCTGCTACTGTTTCTGAGCAGTTTGCCATTTTCTGAAGGTTGTCATCATCAGTTTCTTAAAATGTGCAAACCACTAAGTACAGTACCTGTGTCTTAGCTGGGTCATAAGAGACGAGAACCTGCTGATTACCCATTAAGATTCCAATTTATAGTTTGAGATTCAACATATCTGTGACTCCTCTTCCTACTCAAACACCCTGACCCTCATTCACACACGCACAAGCACATACGCACACATTGCACTCCCAGAAGGAGTGAGAAATCTGTTTGAATGAGGTTCAGAGAGTTGGATCCTGCAGTGTTTTGCAGAATTAGTCAGAGTATTTTACAGAATGGCTTAGCTCTGTGTAGAGCCCACACTGTGATTTCCTACAATTTGTGCCATGTTCTGTAGCTGACAGCAGTACAACTGCAGTTACTCTCCCTTTTACTGCGTATATAAATCTAACTAAATAACAATATTATTCAGAGCTGCAAGCACCATATGCAGTAAGGTGTAAAAACTGGGAATTAAATGTGATATTTGGATGCAATTTAACATTGTACACATTCATTCTGATGTTATCTAGTTGGTAACAGGTAGAGTTTGGACTTAACCTTGCGTTCCTCTGGTGCTGAAAATCCTCACTGATTTCCTTGAACATTTTCAATGTAAAATACATGGAGGCTCAAAGCGCTTAGAAGGAGCTAATTCAATTTCTCTTACTCATATGAAAGGACTGTATTCTTTCTTACACAAAACCTGCACTGAGCAGGTTGATTGAAGCTAGGCATTGATTGAAGCTCAGCCCACATTTCCAGTAGTGAGCTCCTAAACTTCCTACTTTTCAATTTAAATTTTTACACAGACAGTATCACAAAGGTTAGATATAAAACAGATACCAACAAAAAAAGGTTACACAGTAGTGTTGAGCCATTCCTTCTAATTTCATGGGGATCCTTCATGCTTACAAACCCCCCATTTGTATGCATATGAGTATCTAAGGCAGCTTTTTAATTTCCTTTAAATGCAGGACAAAGTGCAACATGGAACTGGTGATCTTAAAGCTTTGATCTAGTGCTTTCCTACTACAGCTAACCACAGTAGATTTCCTATCACTGCTAACGGTCATAGACAGTTTAGATCAGAGAAAAACAGGTCCTGCTACAGAGCTCCTTCTTCTCCACTGATGTGGCTGTGTTAGATGCAATGGTTCCCTGAAACTGCCACTTCCAGCATGTATAATTTAAAAAGACTGTATTTCAAAATGTCGCCTTACCCTGTGTTGCACAACAAGTGCTATACTACTTATCTGAGAAGCAACCAGAGTTCAGGTTTCCGAGGTTGTTTTGCGAAGGCCAGTATCGCCCAGCACAAGTATCTCAGAGGGAGCACTTTCTTCCTCCTCTTTCCATCTTTGATTGAAGCTCTTCAGCGCATGGTGTCTGGGCCCCCCCCAGCCTGCTAGAGATAACCAGATGGCAGCTTACACTCAGCCCTGACAGGGGTGGGGAGTCAAAGAGCTGGTTGCTCTCCTCTGTTTTCATTAAGTCTTGTTTTTAATTTTGCTAACAGTGCAGGTAAGCATCACAAATACAGCAATTCCAAGCTGCTCCCTGCACAATAAGCACTATACTGCTATCTTTCTAGAAATACTTTCCTCTCCCACACTAGATGACATCTTTTAGGGAGGGAGCAGGCTCACCTGTATCACACAAGTCCATGTTGGAAGGAGAAAAATGGTCACAGCTGTACATGATGCTTTACAGGACTTTGATGGTGCAGGCCACCTGCAATTGGAACAAAAAGAGCAGCTGCAAGGAGTTCCAAAATATTCCACTGAGTCCTCCAGTTTTAATAACCAAGGTGATTCACTCTGATTTTGTTGCTCATTTACAAAGGTCCTGGCATTTCAGCAGTAGATTAAGTTTATGAATTCAAGAAAAGGAATGGATTTTCAGAAGCCTCCTTTTAAAAGCTACATTTTTGTCAACTCCACATCTTCCTATCAATACAGATACTATGAAAATACTCAATTGCAAACATGTTTCCATTCACTTTTAATTGAGCATCATGGAGCATGGTAATTATACCTAGACAAATTCAGGAGGAAAAGCAGATGGAAATTCCTAGTGGGGCCTTGTTTGTACAATATCAGATGGACATACAGCTCCCCCGGCTGCCAGCCCTCGTGACAACAAATTGCTTATATTCTTGCCCTGTGGGACAAGGATCAAGAAAACACAGGCACTTATAGAGATCTTACACACAGTATTTGGGTTTGACCCTATTAGTAACAAATGGGTAATTTGTGAAAGCAACAGTACATTAGTGCTGCATGGCTCTTAATCAGGAGTTGTGCATTATTGTATGTAGGTGCATTCACACAGTAATTAATCATCCTCTCCTGGCTCCTTTATAACATTCATCACGGATACTCTATCCAGGGAACAGTATTCCCTCTAGGTAATGTTCTTCTGTTTTACATATCATATATCTTCAGAAAAAAATTCAGGGCATGATTATGTACTAGAAAAAGAAACACATAAATCCCAGGTTGTCAGAGCAACTTGTTTTCCAAACAAAAAGATAATTCTGCAATTCTCAGGCAATATCTAATTAAAATAAGATGCAAGTACAAGAGGATAACTGCTTCAGTGTATTAGCAGCAGGATGGACAGAATCCCGAGTTATTTAGGGAGAGATGCTCTTCTTTGAGCTCACCAGTCTGATATAATCTAGCTCAGAATCTCTCCCTATCTGCTTAATTAATAGGTAGGCAAAATTTCCATATGAATTGGTACTGATTTTGAGAGACTTGTAAAGTTAGTACTTGGCCCAGCAATAAAAAAGTACAAGTTAAATTTAGCAAATCATAAATATCCAATTATTCAAAACAATAGGCATACAGAGAAATGAAAGAAGTAAAACATGTACTGTGTCAATTATTCCATTATCCTCTCCCCATAAAGAGAAGTGGTCAATGGAGGATAAAAGCAAATATTAGATGGATTCTATTCTTGATCTTAGCCAAAAGACTGCTATATCTAGTGCCATAAAAATGAATTGAGGTTCATAGAAATCCTAAAAATTATATAGAAAAGACTTAAAAGGACATGTAGTCCATCTCCAGGGGATCTTTACTTTTTCTTGCCAACAAGAGCTTCAAGAAGAAATGTGAATTTATTTAACCCAGTAGTTCAACACAGTCCCTTTCTATGTATTACACTGTAGAAGGAATGTAAATGTGCATATAACATTGCAGTACGCTATCAATATGAGCTAAGAAAGCTCAGGAATTTTTCCTAAGTACTTTTCAGTTCAAGAATCTAAATTATGAGACGTAGTACATAAGATAAAACAATATAGATAATTTAGAGAGCAGCTATTTCAGACTACTTGCCCCCAAGGTCACCAACTGCTAAAACAAAACCAAAATCTCTGTAGATCTAAAGGACTCTGCACAGTCAGCATTCAGATTGGTACAATCCACTAGGAATTCCAAAATTCAAGACAAAACCCAAAAAGAACAGTGCTGATCACAGAGTGACTGTAAGCCTCTGAGGACAGGAATTGACTTTCAAGCCTTATACAACCATGAGTACACTGGCAACAATAAACACACAAATAATTTAACATAAGCTTAATGTAGGTCTTTGGGTTTATTGAGAGTGCATAGAAAAGCATTGTTTCACTAACTCAGAGCGATATTCTTCAGGGGACAAACTGTTCAGTACAGAATGTGCCAATTAATGTAGTAAGGAAAATTACCAGAAGGAATAACCCAAATTAAACAACAAAATATATTACAAAGGAAAACAGAGCTAAAATTTCTTAAATACAATTTAACACATATTTATATTATATGTAAAATAGGTATTAAACATATATATGTAAGTATTGTTTTCAGATAATACATACATACATTCTTTCTCCAGACTATCTTTTGATCTCAGATTCCCATCTCTTCTGTGTCTTTTCCAAAGATATAAACTACCATTAATCTTGACAAGTTTCCATGAACTGGAATATTAAACTCCATGCAAAAGATGAGACACTTATCTTTTTGGGCAAACTGTCTTCAAATTTCATTTTGATAGTAAAACTTGACTTTTCAGTTTGAACTACTGCTTCATTCCATTGGCAGACCAAAAACGATAGAAAGGCACAATTGTGTAAAGTAAAAGACTGAAACTATTATTACATCTTAATAACATAGCAAAGCCTGCAAAAAAATATAAATTCGCCGATTCTATTGTCCTTGCCCTTTTGCCCCCAAATGGGAACATTATTTCTTTCAGAGATTTCATATTTTACTTCTTTCAAGTCTTTGTTGTGAAGCTCTATTGATTTTTTTTCCCACCCTCTCCATATGATGTTAACCAGCTTTTAGAATAACATATAACAATTTAGGGCAGTAAGTGAAAAAATACATCCAGCTGAAATTACAGGGGGATTTTCAATAGAGAGACTATAACTACCCAAGAGACAAGTTGGTTTGTATACTGGAGCTTATGAAACCATCTTTTGAAAAAAAAAATAAAAATGCCCTGTGACTTTCATGCCAGCCTGGATCTGTGTGCAGCTTTAAGATTGTCACTATTCCCAGTTTAAATTGACAGTATTTTTCCTCTGTACATTTGTGAATAGTTTGCTTGTTGGCTACACTAACAACTTCCAAGGTGTCTTGATATTTTTTTAGTTATTTAATATGGACTGGCAAGCTTGAATCATTGGGACATAATATAATATTTAAGTGACATCTCGAAGCAGGGTCACAACTATAGTACCAATACCTGGAGAGTCAGCATGGCAAGCGTATCCCCACTGTACAGAGCGGGGTCTATAACAGAAAGTGAAATTTGTCACTATGTAGGCAAGCAAAAAATCCTGTGTCCCTGCCACCAGAATCAAGCAAAAAAAAATTTGGATAGATGGCACGTGTGTCTTCTCTGTGTGTACTTGGAATCACAGAGTACAAATCCAGTGAGTGGATGAGCACACTCAGGAAGAACGTGTCCATGTAGTCTCCTTAGGCATCTAAGTATAAAGGTTATTCTGTGATCACCAGGCAATATGGTTAAAATTACGATGAAGCTGTTTGTTATTGCCCTTCCCCTTTTCTTCCCTGACGCATTTGAGGTTATGGACTCATCTTGGCAGAGTACATTAAAATAAAAGGGTATATAACTCAGTAATCAGTCCTGGGAGCACTTTCCTTCTTGGATTCTGAATTTGAAATATCTGCTGTGCAAGCAGATGTTTATAGAGAGCTGCAAGGAGGAGTTAATGTCCATATTCACTCCAAGAAGATTATGTAGTTGCATGTAAAAAATGAATTTGCAGAGCTCTAGAGAGCTTAAGTATATTACCTCTAGTAAAAATAAAACTCATTGAGCAGAGGACCGGAGGCCAGCACATGTATTTGTGCTAAGAATATCACTATAACTGCACACCAGTTCTGCCTGCGATGTCATATGGAACGTTCATGGATTTTTTCTAGAACTGGGGTCAAATGCTTCCATAAGATATTTATTAAAGTAATTTATTGATTTAATTGAGGCATAATCTAAAAGTAGCCTCTTGGAAAATGAAAGTCTAATTGGTCCAACCTAGTTCATCCCATTCTTGAGTTCTTCTTGGAATTCAAAATGAAAAGATGACAAAGATGGGCCAGTCTTTCCCTCAGATTGAGCACTCAGATGTAGTCTGTTGATACTTATGGATTGTAAGTTATGAAGAACATTGGTATTTTTCAGTCCAGAGGCAGCAGAGGTACCCACATGCTTATCCTAGGAAATTCAGGAGCAGAATGAAAACCTCAGTGCACAGTTTGAAAATGTTCCTTGAACATGAACTTACGCTTTTTGCATTTACTTGAAGGGAAATTTGAAGGAAGATCATAGAAGTTAATGAAGGTTCATTATTGCAAAGCAATGTAAATGAATCATCCTTGTTTTAACATCTGCGAACAGTATTCCTCTTCCTTGCAAATGAAACATATGAGATTCTGCTCAAGTTTCAATGCTGTTTGGCATCTGTGCGCATACTGCCAGGGACATTCAAAACCATTTACATTAACCATTTACATTAACTACAAATATTATTTTTACTCTAAAGAAGGGAACATATCCTTATTGATATTCAGCAAGTGGTGCATTGGTGCAACTAAGATATAATTTACTCACTTGTCTGACCGGATTACATTGCTCCATGCTTTTTGTAGTTTCATCTGTGAAAAATCGAACTTTAGTTCTGCTGTTGTCATTTCCCATAATTCTTTAAAACAATCTGTGGCAAAAGGAGAAAAAATAGCTCCAATAGAAACTGCTTCTGGGGATGGTATTTGAAAGGACATTATTTAGAGTTAATGAATTAGACTAAGAAGTTTGTCATATTCCTTACATGAGCTGTAAGTCAGACTTTGTATATAAGTATTTCTTCCATTTGTGTACTTTGTAAAGGCCACGACTTCCTTTGTTCCCTGGGAACCCTGCAGTGAAAGCATTTGTCTTCAGAAGCACACAGCTTTATTAGGCTGTATGAGCAATATTTCCAGTTGTTCTTCTCAACCTTTCATTTCACTCGGAATCAGCAATGCACCCACCCATTGTCATCCCTATTTAGGGTTCCCTTAACTCAGTGTTGCAGCCATCTGAGCAGGACAGGAGCTCATCAACTCACAGGAAAATCCAGAGGAGTTCAGCCTACACAAGGATGGTAGGACTGAACCATTACTTGTTTTAAAAATTCACAATTAGAACTTGAATGCAGTAAAAAAGGAAAGTCCCCAAAATAGAGCTTGGAGATGCTCTTTCCACTCTGATTTCTTCCTTTGATGTAAATTTTGAAACTCCTTCTAATGAAGGAAAATCAAGCTCCAAAACCACATTTACCTTCTAAAGTCAATTATAGGCTTTCCTACACAAAAACTGAGTTAAAGTTTTACCTCCTGCAGCTATAAGCACTATCTAATTTTACTTCTACCTCTCGCTTTCACACTGTCACACAGACCACGTGTTACTTTTGGTAATTAGCTTTTCCATGTTACCCAAGCCAACGAAGACATTACTCTTGATAAATGTCTATTTAAATTTTAACTGCCTCTGCTGTGTTTTAAATTATAAACTGTAACTGGATGTTTTATACACATATAAGAGAAATATTTTTTTCTCATAGCCACAGTGAAAAGTTATTTTGTTGAAAATATAGGGAAATTGAATGCAATCCAAATAAAGTATTTTTGAAGTAGAACTCATCCATGTAGATTTTTTATGCCAAGCGAGAACTAAAAATCAGAGGCTGCAAGTAGGGGATTAGAATGGAAACTATTTTTCCAGTTTTACCCACACTTTTTGTTGCTATTCATGAATTCCATTATCACTTATTTAATGACGGTAAAGTAATGATAATTATTTCTGAAACGGTCCAAAAAAATTCTCTATATGATTCCATAGGATGTTAATAAAATGTAAATCATTACATTAAGTTGATGATATTTGCCTGGTTATGGAAAAAATGGACTCAATCTTCTTTCTCCCCACTCTATATAATTAAAAATAAAAAAAAAAAAGCAGAAACCAATTTTTAGCCATGCATTCATCTGAGTATGTATTGTTAACAGGTGTTGTGTATTTCATTTGCCATGCACACAGTGTTGGAATGTAAAACTGTAATATTGCTCCTAGGAACAAGTAGCATAATTAAAATTCTTTGCGAGTTTGATTTCCTGAGTATTTTCTTCCTTTAAAATAACTACATTGTAAACAAGAGCCAATTTCTTAGAGTTGATCTATGGGCTGTACAGCTTATACTTCAGGTTCAAAATGGTGATTTAGACAATAATGCATAACAGCTGAATAGTTATTTATAATAGCACAGCACCTGCAGCAGATTGTCAGCTGAAAAAGCAAATCTAAATGCTTTCAAATTCTCTTGTGTATTATAATAGGAGTAGTAGTGGCCACTATGGATACAATAGTTACGCACGTAATGTAACTTTTGTTTCTGATTGCTTGCCATTTTCTCAATTTTATTCCCTTAAGATTGAAGATTTTCATATTTGGTGTCAGTCCATATGCATTTTTAAAAGTTCAGGCATAATTTAGCTTTCCCTTAATGATGGGGGTGTGTCAATGGAATTAAATATTAAATAGAATATCAAACTCTTTTCTCATAATTTCAAGATTTTGACCATTTCCCAGACTTTTGTACATAATTAACACAGCTTTGGTTTGGTTTTTTTTTTCATCTTGATTAATGCTATGGAGCTCTCTGGAAAAAAATGGATCTGAAATGTTAAAACTATAAAGACATTTTTCTCACCTCAGTATATAGCAGGATTTTCCTATGAGTCTTTTAGCAGCCGCTCCCATTTAAAATTCTGAAATTGTGCATATGCAGTTTTCTTTTATATTTGATTCCCTCTTGGATTCAAAGCATTGATCATTTGTATGATGATGTGATAATTCTGCAGTGATCTGAAACACATGTTAGGAAGAAATAGAACAGCTTGTTGCAGCAGACCCAGGACCATACACAAACTGTTAGTGTGCAGATATAACCTCCACCCACAACATGAAGTCCATTTAGATGCACAACCCACCAAGCAACTTTCAGATTTCCACCAGAAGGAACAACTGGTATGTGAATATACAAAAAGTATTCCCAACATGCAAGCATTCTAAACCCATTAGAATTTTCAAGGCAAGACAGAGTTTTAAGTTCTCTTTTCTATTAAATATCTGTAAAAGTACTTTTTTGCTTCTTGAGAGTTCCAAGGCATAAGATTGGTAATGTAATGCTCTTTGAGATCTTCAGTTGCAAGGTGGCAGGCAGCGTAAGTACAATGGTACACTTCTAGCAGAACAAGCAAAGTCATACGAGCTTCTAGTAACACTAACAACATAAGCAGAAGTAGAATCTGTCTCCATATGAAAGGAAAAACAAGTTTTCAAGGAGCTAATTGCATTCAAATTGAAACAATAGAGAAAGGAAAGAAAGAAGTGACTGGCGTATGATAGAAATAGCTGTAATGGAGGCTAGAAGCAATCCACTTGCTCCGGGGTGATGGGATGATGTCATTGTCAATTAGCATGAGTACTTAGTTTTATAACAGCCATCTACTCAATGTATGACCTATTTTAGTGTACAGCTACAAAATCATCTTTGGAGTGCTTCCACTGGAGCCAAGGGAGTTACTTCAGGAATTAGCTTGGCCAGTGAAGTAGTTCATACATGACAGAAGTACTTACAGAAACTTAGTCAGAAAAAAGTAATAGAGAGAGATTCAGTCTTGCCATAAATCTCTTGGCTTTGTGCTAATGTTATTTATCCACTTGAGATAGGGAGGACATTATATAATGTATGTATATTGTGTAATACGGGATAGTGGCTTTGTAATGCAAACTGTCCATTAGTAATGCAAAGCAACTTATTTTCATCTGCTAGATCATTACTGCAAATATTTCTCCTGGGTTTTGACACGTTATAAATCTTTACAAAGCCAACATTTGTTCTCTTTATGCTGTACTTCTGTTTGATCCGTGCTACTTAAAAATGTATATTAGTACACCGTAAAACCATCAAGCTTTATGTGACTGCAGCAGGACATTTCCACTTCGAGGAAGCAGCTGATACCCCACATCTCAGCCCACCAGTCTAGCTGGGAGAGACTCAGATGCTCCCCTGACATTTTTCACTCCACAGTTTTGCACCACCATAAGACACAAAGGTTTAAAACTGATTGAAGCACAGCTTGAGACAGCCAAGAGGAGCTGCACCTGTGGCATAGTGGCCCTCCAGCCACCCACTAGCAGGCTGCCAGGGTACAAGGTGTCACTGCCCCTCCAGCATCTCTCTCCCCAGCAGAAACCAGTGTCGCTCGAGAGTGGTACACACTTCTCAAGCACATTGGTAGCAATACATGATAAAGCAGCTTTTGGCTGGTTGGAGGACAGCTGACTCAGGTTCTGACTCACATCCCGTTCAGCCTCCCATCCTTCAGTTGCACTTCTTGGCATGGCTTTTGTAAATGGTACAGTAAAATGAATGCTAGCAGTATGTTCGGCCCCCTGCCAGCTGATGACACCAAACCAAATGTGACCACTTTTACCAGCTCAAACAAGTTACTATTGGTAAGTTTGTAGATACCGGTTCACCTGGATTTATTTCATATGTTCACAATATTTATTTCACAAACTCTCCATTTGTCAATAAAGAAAAGATGAAATGAAAGAAGTGGTAGGCTGTTACTCACTCTGGAATGACTTCAGGTTTGGTGAGAATATTTGAGCTTATTATAATTAACTCTTTGCTTGTAATGCCTATACAGTACAGAAAGTTGTACTTATCTGGGCTTCTGCCTTGGCCAGCTGCTCCTCATCAGTAAACCTGTGTCTCTTTAGTGCAGCAGCATCGATATTGTTGGGTTCAATTCCCTCCCTAGAAGAGCAACTTCACGCCAAGGGAGTAGCTTTGCATTCCAATGCCAGGATTATTTGTGTGCTGTGTATTATTCCAATTACCTCATAAAATAACAACATTGAAAGAAATAAATGGGCTTGCAGGACACCTGTCTTGTTCCTCTTCCCACTGAAGATCTGCAAACACAGCCACAGCCACTGACAACTCCTTCAGGTTATCACACTTTCACTGTAGTTTGTTTTCTTTATCTAACTGTTACTGTGGCTTCTATCACCAAAAGATCAAAGCAGGCACATGAGAGCACAAGCTTGCTGCTGCTATTGACACTTCAGCTAACGTGGTCGCAACTAATCACGTGGTCGCAACTAATCACGTGGTCCAATGATGTCTATGCCCAATATCTCATTGTCATCCACAGACCTTATGGCATAATTTTACTGCCTAATCATAGAATCAATCATAGAATAGTTTGGGTTGGAAGGGACCTTAAAGATCATCTCGTTCCAACTCCCCTGCCATGGGCAGGGACATCCCACTATTCAAAGCTGAACCTCAAGCCAGTTAAACTGGCAACATTCGTGTATCCTTGGAATCAAGAAAGCTGGAACAAAAGCAGTCCAATACACATACAGACTGGTTAACTTTGCCTCTCTCTCATTTTTGTGGTTTTGGTCAAGCCATTAACAAGTTTTACAAAGCTAGTTCAATATAAAATGAGGTACTCAAAATTTTCAAAAGCAACCAAGCATTAATGTAACTTAGACCTCAAAGTGTTTTTAAACATCACTGAATGGGGGTATCTGAACCTTTCACGTAACTTAAATTTTCTTTCAAGATTTGCCTGTACTTTCTTCAAATCCTTGATTTCATTATGTAATAATTGCTTATACTTTCTTGGCACCTTCTGCATTCACAAGGATCTTCTAAAATCATGTCATTAATATTTATAAACCACAAGTAAAGCTGTAAAGCTTTTTTCCTACAATAAGAATTACTCTTTTAGCATTGCATATATATTTGTATGAGGTATTTATTGGATTTAATAATTGCTACTCTGTGGGAAGCCCACAAAAATTAAGATGTAGCTGACATCCATTTATCCAGGAAATTCTGATTAGTGGAATCTCAAATAAATACAGAAAAGTAATGCAATTTCGTACACTCTTTAGGAATAGGCTCTGGGGATCTGAATTTTCCCTCTTTGGACAAGAGCCTCCAGGGAATTTCAGCCCAGGAATTAGAAACTTGTGTTTCTTTCTTTCATTTTTATTTTTCATGCCCATAAACCTTCTCTGTTCTTCAAAGACTTAACAAATAGCTGGCAATGGGGTGTGTCCTTTATTTTTAAATAGTACTTAGCTCCTTCAGTGGTTCAGCGACTAATAGTTACAGGTTAATAGGATAAAAGCATTAAGCACACTTCCTGCATGCATTTTCACCCAGGATGAATTCTCAAACATCACGTGTGAATGCTGCAGTTTGCTAAGATAAATAAATCTAGAGGCATTGGTAACACAGAGGTCTTTCCTTTGCTGCAGGTAGCAAGGGTTATAAAAGCCCACACCTATATTCCACTAACGTTTGTGTTATGACACGTTTCAGTACTAATGTCAGGGTTCAGCCTCTGGTCCTATTCTGTTCACACAAGCAGAGCTGCTTTGGGTGCCTAAGTACCAGTGCCTTAAACAATGATGACCCTCTCCTGCAGCAAGGATGCTGCCTCACTCCTTATTGCAAACACATGGACATGGAGCACTTTTTTATGCTTTTCTAGTTATTAGCACCACTCCTTTTTGGCAGGAATGAGCAATACACCACAGCAGAACAGCCAGCAGCCATGACCAGTTGCCAAGCCTTCCATGTAGCTAACAAGAATGTGATTTTTTGCTCCAGGCTCCAGAAGATGTTAAACCCTTTTTGCATCTTCCCCCTCACTCTCGTAAGCAGGAAATGCCTTTCCTCTGCCACATCTATTAGGGAAGGTTTGATGAATGATGACCCTGTACTATCTTGTGTTTACATCAAAGTGGCAGAATCATATTGACTTGTTATCCCATACCATTTGATTGTAGTCACGGCGCAACTGAATCCCCTATCTTGGGCAACCATTTTGAGCTTGCCAATCTGCCTGACAGCAAACTGACACCAGATACTCTGAAAGCCTTATTCACTTTATAAAGATTAAAGCAATATAAGCCCACAGGTGATATTTGACTACTAGAGATAAATAGTTTGTTAGCAATAATCCATCGCATTTCTAACTATTTGGCAACAGACAGAGAAATGCTTAAAAGATGCTATAATTATAAGGCTGAGTCATTTCTTTACATTTCTTTTAATAGTATGTATTTTAAAGTGCCCTCTGGGAGCAAAAAGATGTTTGTAGAGATAAAGCTGTAGGGAGTAATACATTCATGCCAACACGTGTAGCAGAACCACCAATTTTGTTTTATTAATTTAGTTGCTGGATTTGTTCCTGATA
Organism: Cuculus canorus; assembly: GCF_017976375.1. Classification (NCBI taxonomy): domain Eukaryota; kingdom Metazoa; phylum Chordata; class Aves; order Cuculiformes; family Cuculidae; genus Cuculus; species Cuculus canorus. The sequence goes on from NC_071407.1 coordinate 9,689,454, forward strand.
TCTACATCTGTATTATCCCCTCATGGAGGTGGATGAGTGGGCGGAATGAGGTTGATTACAATTGATTTAGTAACCAAAGAGTAATTTTTTCCATTGTTTGTTCAGCACATTACTAAACATGTGGCTTAATTACAGTTGCCTTATGTTCTTTTCAGTCTGGTATCGCTTATTTTACTGAGACACTGATTTATGCAAAATATTAATTGAAATAGAAAACAGACTTACTATGAGAGCTGACATCCATGAAAACATTAGTTACTCATATTTTACACTGAGCCTATTGGACATCTCAGGGGAATCGGTGGTTACAGTTTCATTTGAAACAACACAGGCTCCCTCCTTCCAGAAACAGTGGTAGTGCATGTACTGCATCCTGGAGAACAGGTCAGAACTTTACCTTTTCCAGCAGCTGCAAAGGGAAATCCTTAGAGTTCTTCAGTCAAAGTCTCAAAAATGTGCTGAGGTAGCTGTTCCATTTCAGTGTGATTGCAATAATTGTATGCAAATGTCTCATTAAAAGTAATTCAACTTTATATAGCTATAAATAAGCTACTGTGCTGTCGTAATGTGTTTCCAGGCCATTAAGTAGTATAATAAAGATTCATAGATTCTCTCAATAGGTTAGGCAATCAGAAAACCCTGCCCCCCCCCCTAAAATCAAGCAACTACACATTGAGATATCTTGTTTTGTTTTCAGAGTCATCTTTGTAATTAATCTGTTTTGAATAAATAATTCACTAAATATAAATAGAAAATAATGTTCAGTTGCAGAACTCATAACTCAATATATCCAGGAAGAATGGTTTTGTGTCATATTTCCTATTCAGGATTTTAATTCAATCGATTGAATCTCACTGTCTCTTTTTCATAAACCAAATCTAATATACAATCAACTTTATAAGCACATAGCCAGAATACAGAATTAAATGGTTTTGCAGACAGACACACAAAATCCTTCCAAGTATTTTTAGGAGAGAGTAAGAGAATTTTGCAACCTTCACTGCCCACTAATAGGATTTAGATATCCACAGTGAAATGTTCTAAATATTTCCCGGGTAACAGCCTCTGCAGTTATATTATTAATGTTTTTAGATAATATATAGCTAATACACATATCTCTAAACTGCAGTACAGAGATAGTCAGAGAACCCAAGACCAGACACTGAGGGGAAAGGAAAAGCGAGCGGTGATATCAAAGTCAGCAGAAATGGCAGGGAGGGGGATCTGGATACCACCACCGCCAAGACCACATCCAAGACCCTGGCAAGGGTAAGACAGAGCAAATCCAGAAGTGAATTTGAAGTTTGGCCTGTGAGGAGGTGGGGTCTGCATACATAGATTGTCAGTGGTATCATTAGACAACTAAAAGGTATGTACAAGGCAGTACACACTGCAGATACATTATTGCCCCCTGCATCCCCCTCCACCTGGACTAGGTTTCACTGAGATTTTCTTTTGCTTGGTACTTAAAAGTAAGATAGGAAAATCAACATGGTTGGACTCGATGATCCTGGAAGTCTTTTCCAACCTAGTGATTCTGTGTCATACATTTTTGCCTTAAACACCAAAGATTTTCTAGGATTCAGAAACAGGAAGAAGTACTGCTAGACTCAAAGGTGAAAAAGAGAAGGGGAAAGGAAGTAGGGAGAAGAGTTGAAGTTTTGGGAACTTTTTAACTTCAGAAACAAAGGGCAAGATGGTATTAGAAGATGGAGAGGACACCAGGAGCAAAAAGGGAGGAGGTCAAGGGAGGCATGGAAGGCATGCTCTTTGCTGGAGTTAGAACAGGAAATAGTCACTGTAAGTGGGGCTATTAGACACATGGTTAGTCTTCAAGGTCAACCACCACACACACAGTCTGGTTTGTTTCTGCCTTCTTTCACTCCTAAGCTATCATGGACGCAAACCAGAGACAATTGTTTCAAATCCCACATTCTTTCAGTTGCAATTTCAGGCAGTATAAAGTACCTGATCCCTGCTCCAGTGTCTGTAGATGGGCATAGTGCAGGTTAAGCAAGGCAAAAGCAGCTGCCACAGCCACTAACTCATCCATTTCGGCTCCTGGTTGGCCCCTACATGTGCCTAAGCTCTTCCCTTTCATGTCCAGCCAAGAAAAGGACTACATTTGCCCCACACTCCTAAGAAGCCTTGAAGCTTGTGTTGGAGCACATTGGTGCTCGCCTTCTCTGTGAAAGGCTGACTGCAGCTGCAGCATTTATGCAGCTCGCTACTCAGTGTTGCACCCTGGAAAGGGAGTAGAAAGAAGGGCTTAGAGTTGCAGAACTACTTGAGTGAAGTCAGCTCAGAACAGATACCAGGCACAGGGACACAAATCATCAGGTCTCCAAACAAGGCATCTTCTCCCCGAGGAAATTCGAAGCCAAGGAGCTAAGCCTGAGCAATTCCTAATTCAGGCAGCTCCTAACAAAGATCGTAGGCAGCAGGCAGCACTGACAAGCAGCGTCTGGCTTTGTAAACCTTTGAATATTGCTTTGAGATACTCTTCAGCCATTGAAGTTTCCCCATGTTCACATCTTGAATCCTCCAAAGGTTTGTAGCAGCCCATTAAACATAGTCTTAGTATGATACACCCCTAAACCTTTCCTCCTCTTGGAATGGAATCACAGCACGAGGCAAGAGGTGATTCAGTGATACAACAAGTACAGTGACAAATTTCCAGAATGCAATTATAGGAGAAAAAAATTCAAACCCATCACAGTCACCCTCACACAGTAGCTTGGAAACCTGAACCAACAGAAGAAAAATAAACCAACAAAGAAAGAAAATAAACAACTCTAAAATGAATTGTTAATTCAAGACTGCAATATAACCTGTATAAAATATTTAAGCTATTTTTCTATTTATTCCCGAACTTATAGTGATTAAAATGCAGCCATAATACACTGTGTTGCTCTTTTTTTTAATCACAAATGCAATTTTAACCAAGTAGACAAACTCTAGAAAATTAAAGTGAATATTTATGTCCATATAAACTTCTTAATGGCAACATTCTTGCTGTGAGCACAGCAGCTGAAGAGGGTGGATTAAATTATTTTGGCCAGATCCTGTTACTATTGTTTTCATTGGCAAAATTCCCACTGACTTAATGGGAGCTGGATCAGATTCTGACTTGAATAAAGTACAATTCTCAGATGCATATATAACATAATCACTGATATTTCATGCATACACCTCAGTTTCCATGTCAGTTTTCCCTCTGTGAGTTTTAATGCTCTGAAAACACTAATCAGGTAAACTATATACCAGCCAATAAAGGTGTGCAGTCTTGTGTTTCTAGGATTTGGGAAAATTTGTGTTTTACTCATATTTGGGCTCAGAAACCACAGTCTGATGACATCCGTCCTCTTAAGTACAGAGTTTTAAGTCTTCGTTTGTTTAGTTCCTCCTCTTGCGAGCTTTGCAATGCATACAAATAGCATTTATTTAAAAGGCTAGGCAATTGCAACACATTTGGCAGTTAGCAGATGCTGCTGGTATGATTTTTTTTTTTTCCTCTCTCTCTCTCCCCCATTTCAATCATTCAGGAATATTTACAGTATCCTGAATAAGCTAGGAAGCTCTTGGGTTTCATTCCTTCTGTCTTGAATAATGATCTCATACAGAAGAGAACAAGAGGACAATGCTGTTCTCTGAGCCTCGAGAAATTTTAAGAGGACACATTAATGTACAAAGGACACTGCTTCATTAAAGGTGTTGTATTAGAAGTATTAATTACATATTCCTGGACAGTGTGCTCCAATGACTGCAGATCTTCAGGCAGATCCTGCTCAGCTTCCTCTGGAATCACAGAATCACCAGGTTGGAAAGGACCCACTGGATCATCGAGTCCAACCATTCCTAACACTCCCTAAACCATGTCCCTAAGCACTTCATCCACCCTTTCCTTAAACACCTCCAGGGAAGGTGACTCGACCACCTCCCTGGGCAGCTGTTCCAGTGCCCAATGACTCTTTCTGTGAAGAATTTTTTTCTGATATCCAACCTGAACCTCCCCCAAGCAGGCCTTGTCCTGGCACACAGGTCTGACTTTGCTCTGCTCATCAAGCCACTTCTGAAGATCACCAAGTGTGTGCTCTCTAACAGTTTGCACCTACCAGCCATGAAGTCTGACACCTAACTACCTGATTTCAGATTCTGATTTCATAGCTCCAAGAATGAGAGAACACGCCCCTGGAAGGGAGCTCAGTCAGAACACCAGCGTTCAAGCTGTCCTTCAGGATACCCCATTCCTAGAAAAAGCATAAGCTGATACTCTGAGACTGAGAGGTTCCCATAACCACCAGAGCTAATGGGAATTAGTAATTGTGTACTTCACATACTTTGAAACAGGCTCTGGTTTTGCAAACAGAGGCGAGTGGGTTTTCTAAATAAGTACTTCATCTCTGCGAGTATTTATCTGTGCTGCCTAGTGGCCCATCTTTGATTTAGTTTGGGAAAGCAATGTTACTCCAAAATGACAGTGTAATTTCCTATGCAGAGGCTGTTTCTCTGTATGACTCATCTATGTATTGTAGTCAAGATGTAAGCATGAATCATAGATAACTGAAAGAAGAATGCAAATGAATCCATTAAATTTTTTTTTTTTATTATGCTTTAAACAGAGCAACTTTTTTTTTTTCTCTTGACTGTGAAACTTACTGGAAATAAATTGGATCAGATTCAATGGAGAAATTTTTGCATTATATAAAGCTGCAGGGTTTTTTATTGTTTCAGCGGGGCTGGGGATGTGGGGGTGGCTTTTGGTGGTGTTGATTTTTTATTGCACTAAGCTTACAGCTGAAGCTTTAAGACAAATGTCAGCAATGTAGTTAACTTCTTTTGTTTGTTTTAAATATAATAAAAAGGATTAAAAAAAATCCACTGTTGCTGGTTGTTATTAGGTCTCAGTGTAATGGTCTGTAGACAAAAATCTAAATACAGTCATTCCAGGGTTAATACCTAGCATCTGATGAATGACTACACATTTGAGACATTCACTGCAGACCAGTTTTATAGAAAATAACCTGCTGTAGCAGATTAACCCTATAGTGTAAGAGAGCAATTTAGTTATAAGAATGGAGAAGCCACTTGAGGGGGGGAAAACTTCTGAGAGGGGAAGATGGTGAGCACCAGCAACACTGAGTGAAAGAATGAGCCAGCCGACAGGTATTCTCTGCCTGACTCTGTTACTGACAGTGCCTGGAGAACCATAGGGAGAGAAGCTGGGGGACCCACAGCCCTGCAACAGAACTTGGGACAATTTCTTCGGTCGCTGGGGATGACTGCAAGGACGAGGATGGTCAGAGCTAAAGAAGGGCACGTGGCATGGCTGGGATGATTAAACTAACCCCATGATTTATCTCCTGGACCATGTCACCTTTTCCACAGAACAAGAAAGATGCATAATTCCAAAACCCGCATATACCTATGATAGCTGTGATTTTTTATCTCAGACTATCTAGTCTCTGCACTGTCATTTGGTTTTAAACTGTGATGCCAGCATTAACTATTCACTTAGGTCTGCTTTGAACTCTAAGGGGTACAGAACCAACCTTGTGGGTCTAGTGAAATTTGCCAGAGTAACAATATTAGATACCAAAACAAAACCCTCCTAAATATTTTACCATAGTTTTATCTTGTCTCATAGCTTTGATTCGTTACAGAGAACCCAAATAAGAGGGCAGGGAGAGGGGGTTGATATATTGTTTGCTGTATGCTGCTGCTTTTCCTGTTTTAAGACTCTAACACTGATTCAGAAGAAAAGAGACTACTATGCCTGGCATAATGACCCAAACTCAAAATACCTTTTCCTGGAGTCCCTGGGGCAACAGGACATTTATTTCTTTGACAAAATTAAGCTGACAATGTCAGCTTAATATTCTTCCATAAAGAGATTAGGATAGCTTGAATTTAACTGTATTTTGGGATTCAGTAAACAACTACCTGTACAAATCTCTGCTTTCTGGAAGGACTATTGCTAAGTCCGATTCCTTAAAAGTAGAGAAATTTTATAAGGTAACTGCCAAAGTAATAAAACATAAAAATGCAATGCTAGCTCTAGTATTTACTTTATGCTTTTTTGAGACATTATGTCCTGAAGTGAAAAACAAAATGTAAACTTCGTAAATCTGAAAATCTATAATTAAGAACAACACTTGACAAGATCATATTTTTCCAGCTGACAAACAAATGTCACTTTAAAAGGAATCTTCCGTAGTCATAAAAAAAACAAGAAAAGAAGTAAAAATTGTTCTGTCTTCATTGGTAGAAAACACGGAGGGGTTTTTGATAAGAACTTACAATGACTGCACTGTTGACTTGGCATACACATCAAAAGACTGACAGAGTTGATTCATGTTTCTGTGCAATACAAACAATAACATGGAGGCCGGATCTGAGTGGCTCTCAGCAAGCAGTTGAAGGTAGCACAAACAGATTCTAAAGAACAAGTGGCACACTGTTCCACTGTTAACAAAAAGAATTGCAAGCCAGACATGCACTTTCCTGTTTCATGTTTTCCTTCAGTTGTTTAATTTTATAAAGCCCTTTTTGCCTTCAGTCAGGGACTTTCAGAGGCTAACTGCTACAGTCACGCTGTAAAAAGCACCGATTTCTTGTAGCTGATGGGACAGTTTTGCCTAAGTGGTATCAGTTTCTACAGGTCATCTGCCTCCCGTTGCTGCAGAAGTGAAGATGCCTTTGCAAGTGAGTACATGAGTACACTTAAAGGTAACAAAACTGGCATGTACTTTACTTGGTTAACTGTAGCTGTGGTGGTTCTTCTTAGTCATTTCTGATTTTGGAAAACTGTTCTAAATAATATAGTACAAACAGATCTGGTTTTAAATATAATACTCTCTTCTCTGGTACCAAGGCAAATGAATAGGAAATTACTAGCATCATAGCAAATTACGCTGGGTCAATACATAGTGCTTTCATTTTCCAGATGTCTGAATTCAAGTCAAGTCATTTCCTCTAAAGATGTTCGTATGTATTCCAAATTAATAATGCATTTTCTTGTTACATTTTGTGGAAAACTATGCTAGCATATTATTCATACTGAAGTCAGAGGCAATACACATTTAAAGCCAAGAAACTCAGGAGCAGTATGTGGGGATGAGGGTGGGTCTTGATAGACAGATAAAAACTAACTTTTTTTTTTTTTAGTCAAAATACTTTGCTTTGGTCACTAAAGCATGATTAGTTGGATTTATCTCCAACATGCCTGATCTTAACTTGTTTAGGTCAACCGTTGTCTGCAGATACTTGGGGAAGATGGAGGGAAAGGGAAAGGGAGTCTTATTTGAAACAGAAGATGTAGTATTTATAAGGTTAAGCGCTCTGAATCCAGCACTGATGAGAAAGTAAAATCCTAAGTTCCTTGAAGTTCAACACATCTTAAAGTGGTCATTAAAATAATTTCTAAAGTAAAAGAAGAAAGAAATCAAAAGCATATAAAAATGTTCTGTTGAAGCTGTCTTCACCATAAATGTGTCAGGTTTTACTAAACATACTAAGTGTCATTGAAAAGTTTCCCTCGACTTGGAAACACAGCCCAGGGCTGCACTTAAGATGCTGTTACATATTTTGAACCTATACTAGCTTACATCATCATTTAAAGCCAAGATAATTTAGTTTCAAAATTTTTTATTGAAATAAAAATTTTGTCCAGGTGTTCTCTGTTCCTATAGGAATTTTTATGCTCATTTTCACTGAAAATTAGTTTAAATCAAGTCTCTGATTTGAGAGCTTCAGCATTTTAATCTGTGAAGTACTCATTCAACAGCCCATCCAGGAAAGAAAAGCAATAATCACATCTGGAGGGAAACAAAGCGTAACCCACCATGCTGGAAACCAGCCAAGGCAGTAGGGGCAAGTGTGAAAATATTACTGAAATGACAGTACAATATTCTAAACACATGCTGTTAACAAGACAAAACAAGGTTGAACATTATTTCTGTTGTCACAGATCACTGCATAGGAGACAGAAAGAAGAGTGGGGACTTGCAAACTGAGGGTCAAATTAGTTGTGGAATCACATGGAGCAAGTCCTTTGAGAGACAAAAGGAAAATAGCACTTCTTTACATCAAAATCACAACTTAACCCAGTTAGTATTCCAGCGGGGAAGGGTTAAGTATTCAGAAGTTGGTATTTCCAATAAACGCTTTAATATTATATTCCTGATTTAAAAAATACAGCCAACACAAGTTCAAAGCAAATCAGGCTGGAATGGTAGAGGGCACTTTGGAATGCTACACACACCGACGACAGTTTAATATGTCCTCAAAAAGCAAATATAACTGCATGAGATGAATGCCGAAGCACTTCATTATGTAAAGACTTCCATGATGCATAAAATTATTTTCAACTAATGTTTAAATATAAGTAAGTCATTTCAGCTCAAGGATCCAGTATTTTAGACATTGCTCAGAAATAAAAGGGGTAACCTTTGCCACAAAAATATCGATTTTAAGAAATAATTTTTAAAATAATAATTAGATCATCACACAGGTAAATTCCCCAGTTGATAACGTTGCAATCTGCAGTATCAAATGCAATCTTGTCATGACATCCATCACTACTCTTCTATAAAAAAAAAGGTTCCTATGACAGCAGGTGGACAGAAAAACACTGACTTTCTGAAAGGGACAAGACCTCCAGTACATGACACAGATGAGCAAGAAGTGATAAACTACTTTCAAACTTCGGGTGACAATGCATTCTAGATCTTGGAAGACATCTCTGGGTTTCAAGCCTGAAGAAATGAAGCTGAATTTTTGGCCAGAACCTGTCGAGAAGATTCTAAACTATTCTAGATCCAAACACTAAAGACATCAAATAGAAATCAGTAATTTGATAAGCTTTCCGCTTAAGGATAGAGTTCTGAGAGAATTTATGACTGACACCAGCGGTAGTAAAGTGGAATTGCAACTAAATACTGAAATTATGCTTCAAGAGCAGCTGCCAATTCTGTAGATTGCTATGATGGCCAAGTGAGCCATGAATTCAAATTCATCAGAAACTGTTGCCTTTGGTATACAGCTAAAAAGAAAAGGAGTTTTGCATAAATGCTGAAAAAAAAAGAGAAAAAACAGCAACATGCAATGTTAGAAAGAATACAGGGACTAGAAATATCATCGTATGACTGATATTCGCTATCAAAATGACGTGTACAGGTCAATCTATGGAAACTGACAGTTCTGTCTGCACTGCAAGTCAGCTCTTAGGGTATGAGGGCCATGGAGAGGAAGCCCATCTGTGTTCCAGACCGGCACTTGCTTAGGCATCAGCTTGCTGGTGGGGAGAGCACACACTGAGCTACCTACACCTGGCCATTTATTCAAAATAAGCAGTAGACAGATTCCCACATGTGTACCCCATCCTAGAAAAACTCCAAATACAGCACATTTCTATGAAGGTGACAAAACTTAAGATGAGAATCCCTGAGTTCAGAGAAGCAGGAAGGGGTACGCTTATAGACAGCATTAAGCAACCAGATAATGCAAATACCAGGCCTCCAGATATGATTGCCATCTCCTGATATCACAAAACAGATTTAAAATAAGATAGCATAAATGGATCCAAATTGGGAGGAGATTAATTTTGTGTCATTACCTTACCATCTAAAACCTCAGAGCTACTTCAGTAACACTAGTTTCCTGAAAATAATATTTTACTAAGGGTTTGTGCACTCTTCTGCTATTCCTTGCCTGGGCCAATAATCTGTTTGGAAATTGTTCTGTCTGTAAAGCAAGAAAGCAGTACTATGTGAGAGCTTTCAGTTTGGTGACCCCCTTGATCTTGATACCACACTTTGAACAATAGCACACAATACAAAAAAGTGAGCAGATTTTCTTTTTCTTTAGCATAGAAAGCATACATTAATACCCAAAGGCTAACGGTCACTGTAAAGCAGATCCCTCTATGCTATAAATCCCCAAAAATCTAGTTTCTGTAGAAGGAAACCACTGTACAACACATGCTTTGGAGGAGGTCTAAGAGGAAGAGATAGAAGACTCAAACAAATCAGAAAACCAGGAAAAAAAAAAAAGCTTAAGAAGTTTAATGAAACAGGATGAAAGCCCGATTGATGAGACACATTACTTCTATTCCTGTCAGCTTAAAGAAATTTGCTGAAGCACAAAGTACATATAGTGGCAAAAGAAGCATGCAGTTAACTGCCTGATGAGAAAGGGAGGCACAGCATTCATCCTTTCTTCTGTTAGCCAATAGTTAGCAGCGGTGGAACTTATTTAATCTTGTGTTTTCTCTGACAGCAGATGAAATGGAATGGAATTATATTCTGTGCTGCTACCGTGAGGTTGTGGGGCAGCACTGAATAGGGTATTGTTCTGCTTGGGGCAGCTAACTTCTCACACTTGTGCTGGAGGGCCAGTCTCTCTAGAGTCCTTATGGTTTTCCAGCAGGCAGGAGAGAAGACATAATACATTCCTCTGAACTGGCATGCATGTGTGTGTTCCCAATTTCAGTTTTATCAATACAAAATAGCTTTATAAAGTATGCCATGCAAATTCTCCTCTAAATATCAAGCTTCTCCCAACCATTTCCATTTGTGCCCTCTTTCTCAGAACTGCATCAGAGTGCTATAAGCATATTTTTATTAGTGTCCCATAAAAATTCTGTGTTAAAACGTGTTCATTACCAACAGCCTCTTCTGGAAATCCATTTTGATTTTCCAATACTTTGTCCTTCCCCAATTCTGTCATATTCCACTTTCCCTACCACAGATTTACAAGTCTGCTCACACTCACTTCTAACTCTTTGACTCACAGCCACTGTTTGTCCGTGATGTAGACGATAGGGATTATTCACCAGAATGCAGCAGCTCCCACCCACACTCTTTAGAGCAAGTCAAGTGAGACGTTAGGAAACTGTTCTGCCTTAACACGTAGCCACAGTTTACAGTGAAAAATAAAAACTGCCAATAAAACAAAAGACATGTTTAGAAAAATGAAATATGAAAGGCTGGATGAAAAGCATGTTTTTTTTGTTTGCAGGCATTATTTACTTATTGTAACTCAGCTGGGGATGAGACTCTCATACACGAGGAGTTCCTCATACATCGAGGGAAGCTCAGCAAAGCTGATACCGGCATCAGTTCTGTAACTGCTGATAGCAGCAGGAAGCAGGTATGCCCATTGCCTAGTCCAAGCAGCACACCCAGAACCTAACTGATGGCTCTGCCCTAAGCCTGTGCACCTCCAGCCTGGAGGTATGAGCAAGTTGTGCTGCACAGCTTGGAGAGCGCTCCAGAGCTTGGAGAGCACTCCGGAGCTGGAGATCTGGGTATGTCTCAAAACCAGGCAAAACACCTGACTGCCATCAGTGTAAACTACTGCTAAGGACACTTCAGCAAGATAAGGAGCACAGCAGGCTCAAGTTACTTACCCCCAAATATCCCTGAGAATAACTAAGCATAGATTTTCTCTTACCAAAATGCTGTACAACAGGAGGAATCTGTGCCTACCCTGTTCTCCGCTTTGTATGTCTAGAACAGTCCTCTGGGTGTTTCACCTGGTGGAATATCTGACTGTGCTGCCAATATTTGAGTATGTTCATCAATCATAAAAAATAAACCTGGTTACAAACTCAGCTACACATGACAATAACGTCAAACTAATTAGATTCTTGATAGAAATTTGCCACGTTCTATCACTTTGTTTTGCTTTCAATACCTGATTCTGGTCTTATGCCAGTTTTGCCCTGGCACAACTACTTTGACTTCAGTGGAGCTAATGCTGATTTGTAGCAGCAGGCAATCCGAATAAGGGTCTTATTTTTCCTTGGCAATATGTCTCCAGGGAAAGCTTGTCCGTCTCCAGCAGCTGTTGCTTTTCTACATCTGCCTAACTTTCCTTTTTTTATGTCCATTTTTTCAGTTTTTTTCATGTCAATCAGTGTGAGATAACATCGTTCAGTTTTCCCTCTTGCAATCAAGTTTTAGCAATCACAGCCAGATGTTGTTTTCGTTACAACTGCAACCCCTTTTCAATAAAGTTTCAATGTTTAACTATCAAAAGCACTCTTCACTTTCCTTTCAATTGCCAGAACTTAATGCTTTCATAATCTATTTCACCCTGACATCCTGTCTGTCTACAAATACGGCATGTTTGATCGCCTCTGAATGTTTGCCTTTGTGTTCTTTCACTTTCTTTTCCTGTACTTTATCCTCAAAGCAGGTCAGGCCAAAATACTACAATGCATTTGTCTGTCTAGAGATATTTAGAGATCATTAAATAGCAGGTGGGGGAGGGCAGATGAAAATTTATCGATTTCAGGATCTGAACTTTAAAGCACTGCTTGATCCTTTTCTTTCAAAATTCTGCACATATCGAAGAGAGGTATAGTTGATATATTCAGCATTATACTCCATGTCTACAGGGATAAGTTCCTTGACAACCCAACCTGCATTTGATTTTTATGTTATAAAATACAGACAATTCAGTATCTAAGGAAGTGATTCTACAAGGGATGAAAAAATTGAAATACTTTAAACAAAATCACCACCATTGTGCATTGCTCAGGGGCTCTTATGTGGCTACATGATTGTGCCAACAAGAGGATATAATCTTACTCATGGAGGAAAGTAAGAACAGAAGGTCAAATTCTTCACTGCAGAATGAGGGGTTTCACAGGTACACCCACGGTGTGAGGAGTTCAAGTAAGCCTAGAGCAGACATGGTGAACAAGTAAGCAGAATAAAATTTATCTCAGTGATACCATAAACTATGTAATCATTTCTGTCTTGAGTGCAGGCCAGGTTTCCTCTCACCAGTTCTGAAGCAAGGAAAGAAGGTCAAGCCTTTACTATTGTATATTTGCCAATTCACAGCAATTGAACAATGACACTTTCCTGAAGGAGCTGCCTGGCTTTTAGAAATGTAGGGTAGTGTAATGTGTGTCAGATACAAGAAAGGGGTTTTGGAGCTAATCCTGTATTCAATTTGATTGCAGGATTAATTCCCAAATAGTGCTATGTATGAGCAGATCATCATCATATGATATTTCCTCCCTACAGAATACAGAGCTTCTTATTTAGGCTCCAATCTTACATTCAGCAGTAGCATAAGATCTTCTTATGTTCAAGAAGATCGGCACCTAGTTCCAATGAATTAATAATACAGGCTACATCCTATAGATAAAATTGAAAGAATGGACTTACTCTGAAGGAAATTATATTCCTTAAAAATAAACTTTAAAGGGATTATGAATTAGGCTTTGATCAGCACTGGGTTTACTCTGTAGTGGTTTGAAGAATTTGGTCTATGAAAACAACGGTAAGCGAGACATTGAAGGTATTTGTCATCAGGTGCCTCGTTATTACCTGCATTGGGACAACTGTTGAAAGAAGCTGAGGGTGGCCTAACAGCTGCTAAACAAGGAGTGAGCAAGCATAGAAATAGCAAAGATTTCTCCTAATCTTTTACTGCAAAAAAACCCCCCAACTTGTTAAATTAGAATACAGCCCATGAGTACATCAGTGAACATGACTGAACAGCTAAGTAAATTACTTAGCTCTTTTCCAAAATCCCATTTCCATTTCAGCTCCTGCAGTTTATTTGCTAAGAGCAATGACATTTAACAGAATTCTTTACATCCCTTCTGTAAGACAATGTCCTAATTACAGTAAATGCTCTCTGTACTTTACCAGCAGCTTGATAAAATTGATTTTTCTTTTCATTAGCAAAGGAAACAAAAAATTAAAGCCATGGTTACAGACAGGTTGGAAAACAGAGTAGCATTATGCTTAGGAACTGCTATTAAGAGAAAACTTTAGAGAAAGACGGATCTAAAGAAATCAAGTATTTTTTTGTTAGCTCAAAAGGAAATAACCCACTTATAATGCATTTTGGATACATATCAATATACTCTCAGGAATAAAAAAAAGAAAAGTGCTTAATTACAGATATTTGTGCCAAGCACTTACAGTTTTATAAAGGAAAGACGTAGTACAAAAACAGCGGCTGTACAGTCAAATGTTCCCAGTCCACTGGCCAGAAAGAGAAACTCTAGGTGGTGATCAACCTCTCATGGTGGATTGTTTAAAATGGTAACATGAAGACCGTTGGCCAGATTCTTTGGTTTGGAAGATAAGAGGAGCTCAGTAACAAGTTCAATAGCGTACAGAACATGTTCCACTTGCACTGTTCAATTTCTGCAAATGTGTCCTTGGGTGCAACACTGACATCAGCGTTTTGGCTAAGAGTGACTGGGACACGCACCTGGGTTCTGCGCTCTTCCACGTGCCCAGAACAAGGTGTCTCACTCTCTCATGCTAAATGGAATCATCATCATCTCGTGGATGATGTTGCTAAACCACCAGATAAGGTTTCCAATTGGAGTCTAATTTTTAAATTTAATGGGTAGACTAAAAGAATTTAGAAGAAAATTATGGGCCAGCAGGTGCTGCTGGGAGGGAAGAAAGACCGTGAATTACATCTTTTTTGCCTTAGCTTCTGTTCACTACTTGATTATAACACTTAATCTGGTTAAACTGGAATGTTCTGAGTTTTGGTGTGAGCCTCAAAGACCAGGTAGTTTACAGCCCCATTTGCCCATGCTGACTGGGCTCCATATTCACTTTTTAAAGTAACAGTGATGAGCTGGTGGCTTTGCATTGCACACCCCGAATAACCTCCCTAACCATGTAGAGAGGAAAGGAAAGATCCTCACACTATTTATAAAAATCACATTTATGGTCAAAGAAAGACTGGCTTCTCAGCAACTGAGAAAAATAAGAAAGCTGAGAAAAATAAGAAAGGCACTCCATTTCCTCTGCCTGCCTCTTCCCCACCTACTTAGTGGGGTTGAAAACTTTCTCAGCACAGGGTGCTGCTATTGTAAAAAAAGTAAATTTACACTTATTCAGTCACTACAGCGATGATGGACGTATGTTAGATAAGTGCTCTCTGTATGAAAGTATTTTTTAAATTGTGGAGCCCAAACAACTACTGAGCTAGGAATAAAGAAACGTCGGATAAGATAATTTCTCCACTATCACATTTTTTAGTCTTACAGTAAGAAGAAAACAAAGTCACTCAACTCTAATGTATTTGACAAATATGTAGCACCCAATTATCTCCATAAACATTTTCCATTCCACAATGTGCTTTCGCTTTTAAGGTCCAAAGTTGCAAAATTTTCTCAAGCACAGCTTGCTCTACAGAATAATTATGTTTTGTTGGGGAAAAGCTTTCAGGTCCTGTGCATTATAGTTATATAGATGAGCAATAAAGTGCAGTATATGAGTGAGTTCAATGCAAGACATAGACGAAGTCTTATAATTCATTCCAGACTACAATTTGCTCTTCACTTAAGCAGCAACAGATCAATACAGGTATTTAAAGATGATATTAATTTTTAAGGCAGAAAGGTGAGAATCAAGAAAATAAATTACAAAAGCTGTTTTTTTCCTTCTGTTTCTGCTTTATTGTGTTATTTAGATTGATCAGTGAGAAATAGCATCAATTTCATTCATGTATCCAAAGATGTCCAGAGCTGTCACAAGTTTATCTGATATCTATGTCCCTGAGTGATATATTATGTACTTTTATTTCTGATGATGTTGAAGATACAGTTACAAAAGTCCAAACATCTGAGAAGAGCTGCGATAACTTACTCTCATAATCAAATATGGAAATAATTTATTAAATCTGCTGAAAGCTCCCTGAAGACAAGAAGAAATCTCAGTGTTAGAGCAATCCACAATAGATATGTGGGGCACAGAACTTGACCAAGGGAACATCGGAACCACTGGTGCAGTAAACTGCTGTAAGAGCAATCTATGGCGTGGTGTGAGGAACTGAAATACTGTCTGTGCTCAACCTCGATGGCAGAGCTCCCCTTCCCAGCCCACCCTCCTGAAGCTTAAGCCCCTACTGCTAAAAATGAGAAAAGGAGGGAGCTCTTGCTCCTTACTCAGGAAGAACACTCTTGCTTCCCCTCAGTAATACTGCAGCAAGTAAGTCTGCAAGCAGACAGGGCATTTCCAAGGGTTTTTCCCCTCTCCATCATAAGGCAAGGCAACAGGCATTCAGGGATACAGCTTTGTAAGATGAAAACCATTAGAAACTGTTGCTGTACTGCCTCTGGTGCTCTATTCCTCTCACTATAGCGAGAAGATAAATATGAGTTCATTTCCTATCGAAGCTCACAAAATGTAAAATAAATATTACCATATATGCAGAGGATTTCATTTCCTGAAGCAGCATCCAAACACCCTTACTAGTGTTTACCTCACTGCACCAACTCAATTTTATTCCTGAGTAATGGAGTCAGGCCATCACTTTTACAGGATATTCTCTCAATGAGCTGTCAGATACATGCCAGGATATTTCAGGTGGTGTTACTGAGCTATTTGCTGTCCTGCCTAAGCTGCACTGCGTGAAACACAAGCTCGGGATAACTAGTTCAGTGTGGCGCTCCCTACCCAAATACAGACTGCAGTGAACCAAAAGCGTTGGAGTATTTGATTGAATATCACATTTCCACGAGCTGTTTTACCTGCTACTGATAATCTTGAGACAAAGATAATTACAGTAACTTCAGCCCACATTTTCAGCCTCATCTCCCCTCCAAAGGCACAGGACTGAAAAGGCCCCACAGAATTTCGAGTGAACAGGATCTGCTGTTTGTGCAATTAAAGGCTGTAAGAGAAACTGACTGTTTCGGACCCTTACCCCTAGCTTTTCTTCCTAGTTCCTTTTAAAAGATCAAAGGTGAGGGAGCAAGAAGAAGCTTTTGCTGGATCTTGAGATGAAATGGCAGGCCATAGACCCGAAACACTGCCGCTCTTATCTTCTGTAATCGTTCAGCTGCTTTGCACCTGCCCTGCCTCTCTAAAATAAGGAATGTAAAGGAGTGCGTTTGGCCCTGAGCTATTACTTTGCTTTAATTCCTTTCCGAAAGAAAAATTCACTTCAACAGTTTGAAATGAATTATTTTTAAAGAACAGACGACATTAGCTGCCTCCTGCAGATAAGACTTCTGAGTTTTAAAGCTCCCTGTTTTCATTCCAACACTTTGATTAAAGGTTTCAAGTGATTCATTTTGGTCATTTTAACTTCTTTTCCCTGGAAAGCAGTAAAGGCTAGAGTGAAAAGAAAGAAGCAGCAAAGTCCTGAAACAGGACTTCCGTTCTACTTTTCTGTGTTCTATATAATAAAATTTCAGACTCCAGAAAACACTGGGATGATAGCACACTAGGCAACCTACATTCATCCTCTTTGAGTCTTGAGACACAGCTTGAGCACAGGACTCACTGGAACTGCACCGGTTCAAATCAGAGATAGAAAAAAGTCATTGAAGCTTTTGTCAGATTCGAATCGTTGTTAGGACAACAACAATAAAAAAAAAACCCAAACAAACAAAAGATAAAATGAGTTATCACTCTTTGTAGGGATATACTCAGCACCTTGTCAGGGTAGGAAGAGGAAGTATCAGTACTGGGTCAGGTGCTGAGATGTGCAAAGACAGCGCAGTGTGTCCCACCCTGCATTACCTGTGTGGGAACAAAAGTTGACTCAGAGCACAATAAAAATTGGCCATTCTTGCTGTAAACCCACAGAGAACCCAACTGACAATTACTTTTTTTGATCCCGTTCACAGGCTTAAGGGTTGGATGGCACCTCCGGGTTTCGCCTTAATATAGCTGCCCTGATTTCTGTGGAATTAGACTTATTTCTGACAATAATCAATTACATCTTGCACATATGCAAGTGCATGCATGAAAGCTTGTCCTTAGTGATGCTGGTTTTATCAAAGTATCCCTTCCCATCGCTGCTTAAGAACATATCTTAGCAAAAAAATGACTACAAAGGAAAAAGAAGCACATTGGAATCAAATTATTTTTAAAAGAGTGTCTTGAAAATATTTTCTTTAAAGTAATGTAAATTGATCTGTGTTATTTCACAGCTTGCCAATAATAGCAACTGTAACATGTTCCCCTACTAGTGCTGCATTAAGACATAATAGTTGAAATATTTTTGTACGTTTGCATTGGATTTAAAGAGTCAATAATAGCAGCTACTACTTAGTTCTAATGCAAATGAAGTTTTCCTTTCCTTGATCACAATGGTTGCTCCTTGCAATGAAAACCACTCATCATTTAGTTCGTCTCAAGTAAATATATAAATAACCCCTGTCCTCCAAATGAAAATCCACTGTCAAACTTCAAAATTTTGATGCATTTTTAAAATTCCATACCAAAAGTTTTTCAGAACTGATATTTTAAATAAATTGATTTTTGAGAAATTCAAGTGCCACTGCTATATAATAAAAAACTATCTTTTGAGATACCTATTGTCTATCAGTACTTTAAATTTTACTTAGGTCATGACATGTATTTGGCAACTTAAAAGCATTCAAGAGATGCTGTTTCACAACATACAAGTTTGCTGTCCAATGTATGGCAAGATACCCACTACAAATTCATATCCACCACTGTATACAGAAGTACTTGCATTTAACCTGAAAATACTCTTTAGTCACCATCATTTAAGTAGTACCTGAAAAGGTGTCCATTCACCTGGGAAATGAGAGGCATATGTATATTCGTTTTCTGTCTCGGCTGCTGTGATTCACTATTCTCACACACAACCACCATGGTTCCTTTGGCCCAGAGTGCCTCCTGCATTAATATGTTACTTTTCTTTTCCAAGAAAGCAGTCACAGTTCCACAGTAGTAACTGCAGTCTGTGGGGCTGCTGAGTACTATCTATTCCTTCCAAACACAAAGTTAAGGCAGAAAATAAGGATAATGGCAAAAGGAAAAAAAAAAAAAACCAATAAAAATGAACAACCCAAGCAAGTTTGGGGAATGTTTCCGTTTAAGCTAGTGTGGTACATACTCCCTCTCTCCCCAACCTCCCTTTCAGGATGTTTTCATTTCAGGTCCTTTTGTTTACGTATTTTATATAATTTGCATGATATTGAAATTAAATCTTTCATAATATTCCAACTTTGTTACTGCCACCAGCATCCACATTACTCAGTTTTATAGGTATAATCAACTTTTTTACAGCTCTGGATGTTTTTTTTTTTTCATCCTGACTCACAATAAGAGACACGAGATTTCTTAGGCCAGCAGGGAAAGCAGAATCCATCAGAGCAGAGGAAGAGGTTACAGGTATTATGCAAAGCTGCCACCTTAAGCCTGAGGAATTACAGTTGTTCTCCATCACTGACATGGCTATCATACTTTTGTTAGTGTAACAGTGTATTTAATGTTCAGCCGAGTCTTTAAATTGGCTTAGCAATAAATACTCCTCATTTACATTTTTATGATGCAAAAGCTATATGATCATCAGAAGGTTTTGATTTTTATCCTGGTAACTTCATAAGGGATTTTTCTTTTTCTTTAAACACTTTCTCTTTACTTTCACTTAACATTGCCATTGCTAAAATTTTTCTGTATGTTTTGGTTTAAACAAGCATCTTGCATGTTAAGCCTTAATATCTATTTATTTGATTGTTTCCTCTTATATTGAGCACCGTTCCCAAGCTGTGTTCAGATGTTCCAAGGCTTGCATATTTTCAGTTTAGGGCACAGATATCAATCCCTTTTCATTTTGTTTGTCAGGGTTTTTTATTTTTCCACTATGTTAAAACTTTGTTTTTCCCCCAGCAATTTTGGTATTTTGCTTAGTTTGGTTTCTTTCTTTAGGAACTACAGAAGTCCATGAAACTTTACACTAGATACATGGTACAGAGCTTTAAGAAACACGTTTTTTTTTTAAACTCTATATCACAACAAGTAAAAAGCTGAAAGTCTTCACACTTACTTATATACCTCAAATTTTCCTTGTGGGCAAGGGACTACAGGACCTTAGTTATCTTCCTCACCCTTACCTTCAAACAAGTCTGTCATATATTTTTCCTTGTCTATTTTTCCCCAGCTGTCTCTGGAAGTAGCTGACTGTCCCCAGTGTGGCACGCTGGCCACTATGACCAGGGCAGCAGAAGCTTGCAAGGATGGAGCTGGGATACTGCCGGCCTGCTCTCAGGATGCCTTCCAGCAGCTTGACACTGAGGCAGGCAACGGGGACCAGATGCTCAAGAGCCATCCAGGCAAACGCACCAGGGCACAGCTACAAGCTGAAAGCAGCAGTCAGGCTTGAAGTCGCCTTTTGCCAAGGAGGCTACAACCAGAATTACTGCCCAGGTGCATCGTAGGCTTGTGCTGGAATCACTGTGTATCACAGCACACCCTCCCTCATTGCTCCCTTCTCAGTAACATACTGTTGGGACAGATCTCATTGCTTTATGTCAGATCTCATACATATCTAATGTTGTAGATGTACTTTTCTACAGTTCTAAACACTATTCTAAGTGAAGACCTCAAAACGCTGCCACTGAAGACCTGGCAAAATAGTTGCATCGTTGTGCACACAGATGCCCTCTCTGCACTGCTGTATTCCCAACTGCGTCTCTACAAGCCTCCCATGATTTTGTTTTTCACCCAAAGACAGGAAAGTTTGCTTATCAGATTGGAGTTTGGCTAGAAGTCTGCCAAAGGATATTCACCCACTTATGTTCTCTGAGAAAACTTGACAGCATTTTTATTCCCATCAGAAGTGGTCACTTATTTGATTATGCTACATAATGAGTGATAGACTGAGCCACACGTTATAACTTGCAGTCCCCAGAGACTCAACATCAAGTTTTCAGTCTCTTTCAAAGCTTATAGAAAAAAAAATCAACCCTAAAGCTCCACTCTATCAAGGCTCCCTTTAGGTCAAAATGAAAAGCAGATTCACATTTATCAATCCCTGAACAAGAAAACTATCAATCACTGAAAATACTTAATGCAAAACAGTAAAGAGTGTTTGCTAAAGGCAAACAGTACTGAGCACAGAGCACTCAGGAATACAGGGAAAAGTCAAATACTGATTGTCTCTGCAGATATGCACAACCTATACATGACACAAAGACACACTGCCCTTTGCCTAAACAAATCAAGATCTATAAATCATACTGACACTCACCACAGTTTAACTCTCTCACCTGAGAAATTACGACATTCTTGCCGTTTATTGCTTGCAGGGGAACAGTGGAATGGAGTTTGTCCTTGTAAAATTTAACTGTTTCCAGGTTATTTTCAGAGGTCTGGTAATATCAGCGAGCCTTACCATGTTGCTGTAAGTAAGGAGCGATGACATATTGTTGCACGGTATGCAGTGTAATTGTTATTGCCGGAACAGAGTACTTGCAATTTTGCCTTGCCAGCCAGCAAAGGCAGATCTAAAACTGCCTGTTTACATGCAGCAACGTATTTCTCTAGAAGAGTTTGCCATATTGCCTCTCACTAGCCAATTTTAATGAGACAATTTGTACTGAAAAATGGATTAATGATACAAGGCAATTACTTAGCACTGCATGTGTGCAAGTAAAACAAGTTTTTCAGGAAGAGAACAGAGTCAGTCAACTCTAACAAGGTCTGTGCACATAGTCTAATCTCATTTGTTCTGTGGGGTTCCCAAGATGTCTATTATAATGAGATCCAATTTTGGATTTCAGTCATTTCCTTCATTCAAAGAAACCAGCCTTTTAGTGACTACACTGATCTCCTGGAGCAGGAAACGCAATATATTACTAAAACTAAAGTCCACAGACAATTAGCACGAGCTGCATTTACTCACTAAGTCTTGTACTTCAGTTTCTTCAGTGTGATAGAAGTCTTTGAAATGTGTCCTAAGCGACTACAACAGTATTTCAAAGATCCCCTCAAATTCCTACAAATTTAGATATAGTGATACTGAGCAACTGACAATCTCCCAAGAGACATTTAGTAAAAAATAACTTTTTGACAATTAAATTGTCATAAGAAAAAGATCAGAAAACACAGTATCGTGAAACCACTTTATTCAGCCCCAAGGAACACTAGCAGTGTAACAGACTGATCTCTAAGACTGGTATGTTGCACTTGATTGACTTCAGCATCTGAGAGGGTATGTGCAAACTTTGTTTGTAACTGTTCCTACTTTTCTATGACTATCCATAGTATCTAACAAGAGAAATGACAGCTTTTCTTCTGGTGGGTGAAACGTGAAAACTTAATAATCTCTGACTTCCATAATTTCATTAAATTTGGTCAAAATGGGCTAACAGTTATTGACACAGAAAAATAAAAACCAGATTTGTTTGTAGAAGTCTAAAACTGATTCAAATACCACTGCAATTTTTGGAAGGACGCGAAAGGTTATACTCACAAAATGTTAATGTATATAGGAATAGTGACATGTACACAATTGTTTGCAAGCTATTGTAAACAGTCTCAATAAGTCATCGAAGTACAACAAATTTTCCTTCGTAATCAGATGCTCTCCGACCAGGCAGAAAAGTCTGCTCTCAGCCTGTGATGTTTTGGATCAATCCATCTCAGCAGATTGGGTCGGAGCAGTCTAGCGTCCAGATGGGGCTGTTCTAACTTACACTCTAATCTGAATGTATGGCCAGCTAGCTAAGGATCATAATACCTCTGATTTGAAATCATGACTTGAAAATAAGGCGCTGGTGTACAAGACAGGAGAGCCCTTTGCCTGCTGGGAAAATACAAGAGCTCTCTTATCACTACTTGCTACAAGATCAGTAGAAACAGAATGGAATAAGAAAAGTATTGGCACAGAAAGTTGGTTTTGGGGTATGCGTCCATCAAAATTTACGTTGATTTTTCCCCTGCATTTGAATCACATACACACACAAAAATAGAGGCAAAGCACAGCTCTCATTCTAGTACTGCATTTTGGGGCCAGTTCTCAACTACAACTCATTCATTCCAAATGAGCTATGAGCATGACTCAAACGCAGCCACATGGCACCAGAGTTTAAAGAGAGAAGCCTATAGTAGCCAGTGTGGGGAATTAGCTTAGTAAAGTGAGAGCAGCTGCATTGTTTGGTCTAAAAACTAAAGTAAAGTGAACGCACGTTACAATTGTTGGGAAAATATTTGTTAAGATTCCTGTTCATTTTCTCTCTGATTTTGGCAAAAGATCTAGTGGCACTATTAGAAGAATGGCTTTTGTAGCAGAACTTTCAACTATGTCCAAATGTGGAAATGTTGAAACTCTACTCTCGTCATGCTTCCTGCCTTGTGTTTAGAAGTGAAGGGACTGAACATGCACCTAGAATGACTAAAACTAAATATTTGATGATTTGTGTAAAAATAATGAAGCAGAGAAAGAAGTGCCACACGGTGGGGTCACTTGAATCACTATTTTTCCTCATTATTTGCTTCTAGCTAGGCCAAGAAAACTGCCAAAGGGAACGCCTAGCAGAAGCATCTGAAACATCAGCTCCCTGGTGACCTATATATCCTTATGGGGTTATATACTCAACTCATGTCAATCACTGCAGTGTTTTTAAAATCAGCGCTGCTATGTTCAGCATCTGTCCCAAGGATTTCAGATTTTTTTCCTTCTTTTGAGCAGAGCCAGTAGTACCCATTTCTTTCATTATGGTGTGGTAGCAGCTTCAGGTGAGTAAAAGTAACGGTGACAGTCACCCATCATGAACAAAGCTATTTATTACTTGCGGCATTGTGCAAATGCGACTGGAATCCAGGGTATATCAACGTAACCAAGGAGATTTTTCTTAGGCTTCAGTGCTATATCATACATAAAACAGCTTCATTTGCTAAAGCTGTGCAGTGAAAGAGTGAGGTCAATACAGGGAGAGAAAGGCAGAAAACAAGTTTACAGACCCTGAGGCTGCTGAAAAGGAGAGGGCAGGCACACAACCACCTTAAACAAATGGCTCATTTAAAAATACAAATTCAGTTTGACTTATGTTTGATAAGGTGTAGAAGAATACATTTTTAATCTGTCAGAAGTCCCTGGCCTTTAAGCAAGGAGATAAGGAAACATCAGCAGAAGAAACAGCAAAAACCTCCACAATTTTGAGAATGATCATCATTAGGTGCTCTGTAATTTTCATTGCTGCTTCCTGAAAAGATACTTTTGGCCAGTTCATCAATCACAGAAGAAATAATCAAAGGGTATCTCTGATGAATATTGCATTTCATGATGCCAACATTTTGTTCTCATTGCATTTCCTGATGGCGTTGCCAGTGACCTCCCCACTAGGCTTATGCACTACATGGCTACCTCTATTGGGATGGTTGTCAGGCTTCCCCTGCAGGGCTCCAGTGTGCATCTCCATGGTTCACATGCCTCAAGTCTAAGACCACAGTGAAATATTTGAATTTAGATAAATTTCTATAACTTTATTATGAAGTAATTGAAACTTGTCCATTTATGTTATCGAAACATGATAACCACTTCATGTAAGCACTGTATTTGCTTTTAAATAGTCACTTTATGCAATGTAATATAATAAAACCGATAGACTTAATTAACAAGTACATTTTTCTCTAGGAAGCTAAAAGATTATCAGAAAGTGATTCTTGCTTACAGCTGTGCTGGCCTGGGAAAGTGGAGTGTGTTTCACCCATACCTTCTCCATTTACATCTCTGAGGCATTTTTACTTTGTGAAATCTTAATTCCTGGCAGCTTCCACAAGCTTCGCTCCAGAGTCATTCCATGCATGCAGTGACTTCATCTCAGAACAGCCAAGATAAACAATTCTAGCCATTTGATAGTATTTCATGTATCTCTTGATAATTTCCAGATTTTCCTATATTTCTTATGAATCTGGTAACATAGTATCATGCATTTTAGTAGTCTGCTGTTGTTTCACTCAACAGCTGCAATGACGTGTTGACCAATTTAGATTTTCTCAATTTATATCAAAACTGCAATGCCTCCGACTACGCAGGACTAAAAGCACTCCTGAATTGGCAAAATTTCTACTCCAACCCCCAGTCAGTGTGAAGAAAAAAAAAAATGCTTCAAATAACATCAAACCATAAATTACTATTCAGAAAAGGTCAGTGAAGTAGAATGTCTAAGGTCCATGGAAACAGAGGTTTCTTAAGAGTGAAAGACTAAAGCATCCACTTTAGTTACATATCAGTGGCATAACACTCTTCATACATTAATGTATGCATTGAAAAAGAAGCAGGACAATTCTGTTCCGTAAAGCTGGGACAAATAGATAAGTGTAGTCAAGGATGTTAACAACACTAAATATTTTCCATGTGTCAAAAGCTTTCAGATGATGGCAATTACCCTATATCCAATACTTGAAATAATTAATAAAGTCATCAATATAGTCTCCTAAGCATTAGGATTTAGGACTCTGAGTTTAAGGTCCATTTTGAAAAGAGAAGAGGAAATAAAAAACGCCACAATGTAAAAATAATGTTCCGTTACATATTTTGGGTTCTGAAAGTATCCAAGACTCAGATATGTTTGAGAACAGATGCTACCAGCTAAGTAGGACAAATAAAAAATCCAACCAATACTGAGTACATTAGTGTAATTTATGCATTCATAAACCTGATAGACACATTTCTGAAAATCTTTAAAGTGGAAGGAATAATGGAGCTAGTCAGCAATCTACCACTAGCAATTAATCATTCTCACAATATTCACAACATTCAGATTTGTTCTTGTTATCCAAGGAAATAATGATTAATTAATAAAAGTTTAGCAAGTGCACTAATAGCAGGTGCTCCTAATTGCCAACTCTCAGAGATAATTTGGTCTGAGCTACTTTATGCTAATTTGTACAGCATTAGTCATAACAGTCCATAATTTTACTTTTAGAACAACTTTTTCCTATAGTCCCTACAATCTAATTTAGAATTATAACTAGTTATTTGTATGAAGAACACTGCTGAACTGTAAATGTGAAAGCCTGATTACCATAAAAGATTAAAGATGAGGTCCTTAAAAAATATACCCCCACCAATTAAAAGCTCTTGATAATTGGTTTCGGAGATAGCTCCATTGTAAAGTACTTGTAATGATAACATTTACCTTAATTTCATATAGTTTGAAACACAATCTCATTGTTTGTAACCTTCCATCTTCTCTGAACTGAAGCTGCCTTTTAACAGCAAGCGCTTCTCTCAGAGGCTAAAGAAAATAAGTGGAAAAAGCTGCATTGAGCTACCTGTTATCCATTTCTGCAGTTGCTGTGCATGCAGCAGGCTCGTTGAGGTAAATGAACTCAAGCTACTGGGAAAACAACTTAGCAAACAACTCGACAAATAATGCTTACTTACAACCATCAAAGAACTTAGCAATGGAATTTCTAATGCAGTTGGTCTTTGGGCACATGACCTATATCAGCTCTTGTTCTTTAACAAAACATCTTTACTCCCAAATTATTGCACAGATTATTTAATATTGTATTTTTCAAGCAAACTCTGGTGCATGCCAAGAATTGCTACATTTTTCATATGTACTGTCCGAGAGGTACCTGAAACCATGCACCAATAGCACTGGGGTTCATATCCAGATATAGCAAATATGATGGGAGTTCAACTAGCTCCTCCTTCTCTCTCTAAACCATCTTCCACTCCTTAGTCATCTGCCGGCCTTGGATTCCTCCTTGTTCCTAGTGCTGGGCAGGCAAAGATCTGGTTAGGTGCACAGTACTTAAAGAAAGGAGTTAGGTTTTACCAAATGCAATTTGCATGCATAAAAATCCAGTGACACCATCAAACTGCAGAATGATGATCATAACTGCTGACAGTGCCAGCCAGCACAGCAAAAGCTTCATATGGCCAAGAGTTACAAACTATGCAGATAGGCTTCAGAGACATGTAGGAGTGGAACAAAGAACCACCACCTCGGGTCTCTTCCATGATACTGGAGAAGGTCTTACATCCTCAAAACACGAAAGTGAATGTTCTGTTCAAACACATTTGAAAATACTTTCTGTATATACTCATTTTTCTTATAGAATTTCACATTGTGAATTATTTGACAGTTAAAAGCGAAGCTTTCTGCTTTATTGGTTGTCCCGTTTGTGCGTAAGCTGATCACACAACATAATTGGAAGTAAGCCATGGCTAACTCCTCTCATCTGCAGTTTTTAGTAACAGTGGGGAGGTAGGATGCAGTATTTGATTTGAAACCAGACACAGCTGCTGAGCAGATGTTCTTGCCGAGGCATGCAAAACTTTGTGTTATATGTCTTCAACCAAAATGACAGTCCAAATCTGCCAGTTAGTAGCTAACCTCTTCTTTTGCAAGGCTTTGGGAAAGAAGGATGCAGTACAGATGAGGTTGTATATAAGAACTGCTGAACCTTGCGACTAGGATGGGACCTTCCCTTTGGGATGCTAAGGATCTTGCCTGTGTTTCCATTTAGCCAGTTTACAATAAATAAAATTAAAACCTAGGTATTGTCTGATTACCATTAAGAATAGGTGAAATTTACAGGCCCTAAGCTCCTTTCTGCCAAGGGTCATGCCACGTGTGCAATATCTAGAATTTACCGTCTGAAGCCAGTGTTTAAGCCAGGAGCCCAGATTTGCCTTTTGTAGAACAGCTCAATAAATAGACTGGAGAATCAGCACTTCAGCTTAATGCTTCCTTCCCCCCCCCATTATGGTTATCAAAGTAGGTACATCCACAATAGAGGTCCATTAGCATCTTTATCAACACTGCAAGTGGGCCAGGGAAGAACATTAGAGACTTAGTAGCTCTTCGAATTTTCTCTCCCCCTTCACACACTTGCACTTCTCATACCTCACCATTAAGGACTGATTTCAAATTTCCTTGAACATAAATCATCTATTACTAATGCACTGATCTCTGGCACAAAAAGAACTTATTTTCCTGCCTGAGATCTGCCCTTCAGATGGCTTCAAAATAATTGTCAACTCAGTGGCTAAAAACCTGAAAGCCAGTGATTAACTTTGAATACCGATGTAAGCTTCAGTTGCATTATTCTAAAATTTCTTATGCCATAAACATCTCCATAGCATCCAAGTGCCTTCCAGTAGTGTATGAAGCAACCATGACTAACATCTGTCATGTGTCATTAGTACTCTCATCCCTCAAGGGGAAAAGCATTTGCAGTGAAGTGTTTTGTTTTGGTAGGAAATTGAAAGAAAAAAATTGCACATAGCTACATGTTTATCTTAGAGGAGCCAAGATCAAAGAGATGTATTTTGCACTTGGAGCAGGATATAATATCTGTGAGGTTCCCTGGCTCTTGAGGAAGTTTTTAATGTGGTCTTACACTGCCCCCTTTGGAAAGTCTACTCTCTGGCACAGATCACAAGAATTGACCATTAGGTCTGAAGAGAAAGTTGTCATTCACAGAGCTGTCAGCTACCTTTAGGTCTCAGACATGATTGGTCCCTAAATAGAAGTGCTGAGAATCTGACATGGATTCAGTGCCAAAGAGTAAGTCAGCTCAGTGGAGGAGACAGTCTTCACGGTCTTAGGGAGCTCACAACGGTAAAGAGACTACTGTGATACTGGAGCTTTTGAGCCTCACAAGGCTTTGTGGTGATGCACCATTGACCTGCCCTACAAAGGTATCTCACCACAAGGGCATCTATAAATGCTCTTGTCAGCTAACTGGAGTCATTACCACCTTGCTCAAGCTTAGCTTCTACCATCTATTCTTTAACCATAAGTTAATTATGCCATGTTGCAGTGGCGTGCCATGGTACTGGGACATCAGCTCTGGTCATCAGCCCAGTCCAGACAAAAGCAGGACAAGGTCTGGAATGGAAAGAGTTTGCTCAAGTTGGAGGTGCAGCTCCTCACCAGTATCCACCAAGAAGGCCTCAGACTAGCTGATTTGGATAAGGTTGGATAGTGCTTGTCAAAGCCCAGGATGAATCCCTCGCTGACAGAATCATAACTGCTGTTTTATAAAGCACATTCAGTTTCACCTCTTGGCCTAAACCCAAGTTGTTCTAGGACCGAAACACGAAGCTTCAATTACATTATATCAAACTTGGCCAGCAGTATTTCCTTTATAAGGAAATGTTTGAAAGTCGGTCTCTGGTTTAGCAATGCAGATTCAACCTGTATTTTCACAGCAACTGATCTCTCAGTTTCACGTAATGTGGGCTTATACAAGACTGTCCTTAAAAACAGGGGCGATACAGGTAGAGACACAGGCAGAAGCTTTTTCCCTTCACCGTAGACAGTCGCAGGGATTTCCTGGCCTACATGTCCTCAAGACCCAGAAGAGAGTTTTGATTCATCAATCTATTTTTAATCTGATGTTTAACTTCCTTCCTTAGTGGCTTCAGACCAGCACACAACAATGCGTTAAACCACTTCCAATCCTGTAGACACATCATGACAGAGCAAAGGTTTATCTGCCAAAGATTTGCAGTGCATCTGCCTTTCCTACACTGGTAGCTTTGCTCATGCAGACGCTGCGTCTACAACCGGTCCCTGAGCAACACCCATCCCCCAGCTGCAAGGGCTCAAAGGTGCTTATAAGCAAATCGAAAGAAATCAAAACTCCACTGAAATCTTGACCTTGGAGACGAATGCAGGAAGTGTAATGAATCCACTCAGAGCCACCAATTTAAGTCCCTGCAAGTTTGTCAGGGGCACAGACCCTATATGTTAAAGGATGATTCCTTTTCATAAACACCTGGCAAAAGAAAGATGTTAAGGTTTTTTGTGTTATTATTAGATATTTTATATTTAAGGTCTTTTCTCACACGTGAACATTTTATGGCTGCACACATGGATGGCGTGTAGTTACACTAGTGACAGAAGTATTAAAATACCTTTAAATACCTCCATGGAGACATCTTTTTTAACATCTTTTGTGCAACTGTATTTATAGCAATAGCAGTTGCCAGTTTTTCAAGACTAATTATTTTGACTTACAACGATATTTTCCATATTCCATGAAATGCCCCTTAATTAATATGCTTTACCGTGAGGTTTCTCCTCTTGCCAGTTCTATTAGTGTATTATACATAGGTAATAGTGACTAAGTATCTTTTCTTAAAACAAGGAAAAACATGCTTTTGAAATGCAACATTCATTCAAATTAAAAGGTAAATGGCACCAAGAGTAAGCGTGGGTATAACTTCCTCCACCCTTACTAACTTTGAGTAGTGACAGATTGAAGAGGTCAGGTCAGGTGTGCCACTGAAGAAACGTTTTAAAAAGCTGGTACTAAAAAGCTATTCATGTTACAGAGAAGGAAGATGGAAGAGGATAAGCTTTGAGGGTATGCATGAACCTGCGGTACAGCTGGTGGAAAAAAAACCAGAAACCCCAAAACCCCCCAACAAATGCAAACCTTCCCCAAAATATCAAACGCCAACACCATCCCCATCTTGCCCCAGCTGACTTTGTAAAACATTTCCGCTACCACTGAATCAATAATCCTACGACCTCTGTTTCCTTTGGGTAACAGCCTTGAAATACAGAAGGAAGAGCCAGAGACTCCAGATTCTGAGAAAACAACTCTGCCTACCTTTTTTTCCCCCCCTCTTTATTTTATTTGATTCCTCTATAGTAAACATACTTATCTACTGCATAACGCAGCTCTGGTTTCAGTTCCCAAATGCCTCCTTCTTTAAACGTTCAGCTTTGTAATCTTAATATGTAGGACCTCACAGAGCTTGCCAACAATGGGTGGACAGTTCATCCACATCCTCCAGAGCATGTGGTTCTGTCCCTTTAGAATACTGCACAATATACTGCATTTATTTCTAGATATATTAGCTCACGCCTCACTACTGACATCACCCTAAACAATGCTGCCCTCTTTCACCCCCTGCTACATTTGTAAATCTGCCTTTCAACATCTCTAACACAGTTTAAATTCTGCCGTATCCGAAATCTTAGCCACGTCTTGCCTTTCTGGTTCCCTGTCAGGCTCATGAACTGACTGTTATTACAAGTTCAAGAATGCATATCCAACCACTACACTGCGAGATTCTTGAACTTGTAGCAAGTCAGCACATGAGTAATTTCAGAGCCTACCTCCCACTTTCTAGGCTCACTTCTTCCTTTACAGATGCCTCTTCCTGCATGTCTCAAGTTGTGTCTGTTTTGGTGCTTCTAATTTAGCTAAGACTGACCTCTCATTACACATTAACACCACCTAATTTCTGGTACAGCCTTCTCCTCTGACTTCTCAGAGTCTGTAACAACAAGGAAGTTTATACAACTTTGCATCTTATTTCCAAGGGTAGTAAAACTGTGATTTAATTCTTTGAACAGGTGATGTGCAGTAAAACAGTTTGGGATAGTTTCATTAAACAAACTGTGCAGATTAAAATCATGTCACAAGAAAGCTTTAACATACAATAATGAAACATAAGAATTATAAATGAGAAGTACCAGCACAGTTCTCCTCATACCGTCCTAGCAATGCATTAAACAAGCTTATAAGTAATAACTGACAATGACAAGTAGTGAAAAAAATCTCATGTCTCTCTTCTTTGGCAGAACCTGCTCCATTCCAGAAATGTGTTATATTTGGAGACTATGCACTTCAATTGTGCATGACAGCTGACAGACTTACAGTTAATTTTTGCTATCAAACATGCATAAGAAAATTGAGAGGAAAAAAAACCCCACCTATCAAGCCATAAAGATTAGTTAATCTGTTAAATTACACATAGAAAGTTAATGCAGAAACTGGAGCAGTATAAAACTACCGTACCATCCATCTATATAGCAACATCAATATCTCGGAACGTGGACATCATTTACATGTATTATGTTTCCTCAAAGCATGCCAAATTACACTTTATAAATCATATGCTCATATGCCATTCACTCTGTCATATTAGTGCTTCAGTTTTGGCATATTTATTTCAATTTCCAGTTCTGCAGCACCAGTGGTTCACTCTGTTCCGTACTCCTGTCTATCTACCACAGCCGGGTAAGCTGCCATGGTAATCCAGGGTCACAGAAGGCAACATTCCTTTCTACAAAGATCAGGGACCAGACCCTCCCCACATACTCTGTGAATTTAAAGAGCAGAGTTTTTTCTGAATATCAGAGTTGCAAAGTTCTCTGCTGCCGGAGTTAGACATACGTTAAAAAAAGCCCGAGATTTCACAATCTTCTCAAGAAAAGTACTAAATATTTCCTGCCCCACCATACGAATGAAAGAATTGGCAAAGTGTCGTCAGCTCAGAGACTACTGTAAATCAGGATCCTGAGCTTCTGGACACTGTGGGCTGCATTTCAAACCAATGCACCTTACCATATGATTTATGCTACCTCTTTGCAACAGAAGTAGCTCTGGACAGATTGATCAGGCTGCCGTTGTCCTTGTTCATTTCTCTTTCTCTGGTTCCTACTCCCATCAAAAGAAACACATATAGCCCCCCAAAAATCTCCCACATACTCAAAACAAACACACAAAACTCAAAGCATAGAGATTAGCTGTTATTAACTAAAACAAGGCTTTTCTGATGTAACTTTTATTGTGGCCTGGATTTAGAACTTGTGAATATGGCAGCTCTCTCTTTGGTCTGGGACTCTGAGCTCTATATTTTAATGTGCTCATTCTAAAAGATTTCTATTTTACTTGGTGCAGACAAAATAATAAAAGCTCCTTCCATTAACAAGTTACCTCTTTCCTCAAATCCTCCAAACGGGACTTTCAAGTAGAGAACTGACAATCTTACGCATCCTGTTCTTAAAGAGCCCCTATTTTCTGATTTAAATACTGAAAAGAAGAATTGATTAGTAGGATTTCT
Organism: Cuculus canorus; assembly: GCF_017976375.1. Classification (NCBI taxonomy): domain Eukaryota; kingdom Metazoa; phylum Chordata; class Aves; order Cuculiformes; family Cuculidae; genus Cuculus; species Cuculus canorus. The sequence goes on from NC_071407.1 coordinate 9,722,040, forward strand.
AAAAATAAAGTGCATTTGGATAAACTCTGATTTCTACAAAGTTAATATTAAAACACTAAATAAGTAGACCAATTAAAATTGCAGAACAGGTACTCCAAAGCTTTTCATCAGTAGAGGTAGTGGAGAATATTAAGCAGCCAAAATGTTTCAAAGAGCAATAGGACTATCTTCCTAGAACCACGGAAAGGTGTGGGTTGGAAGGCACCTTAAAGATCATTCAGTTCCAACCCTCCTGCCATAGGCAGGGACACCTTTCACTGGACCAGGTTGCTCAAAGCCTCATCCAACGTGGCTTTGAACATCTCTAGGGATGCAGCATCCATGACTTCTCTGGGCAACCTGCCAGTGCCTCACCACCTACCCTCACAGTAAAACAGTTCTTCCTAATATCTAATAGTATCCTTCCTAACATCTTCCTCCGTCAAAATTGTTAGCAGAAAAGGGCATAACGAAATACTCCAGTGGAAGCTCCTGGAAGAAATATTTAATTTTTGCTCTTAGGAAAATAAAATAAAATAAAATAAAATAAAATAAAATAAAATAAAATAAAATAAAATAAAATAAAATAAAATAAAATAAAATAAAATAAAATAAAATCTCAATGAGACTTCATTGGTGGTTTTGTCCTCTGACTATCATTTAGCATGGTAAATACTCTGACGTACTCCTAAACTTTTATCGGTAGGAATTTGAGGGTAAAGCCGCCCTAAACACACACCACACCTATCGTAACACACTCTTCCTTTTGTCTTCTCAGGTGAATCCTGTAGTGCTGCTAAAAATATGTACTAAACATGGAAAAGTCAGCAAATAGTTACAAAACTCAGTCTAAAACATTTCCTAGTTATTTCTTGTCAGATGCTGAAGATTCTCCCATCAAGCAAGATTTTGCTATTTCAAACACACTTTTATCACACTCAGCAAATTCATGAAAACTTGTAGCCATTTGCTGAGATCATTACTTGGTTTTTTTTGTTTGGAGGGTTTCTGTTTTGTTTGGTGGTTTTTTTTTTTTCCAAACTGGCTTTTCCATGTGTGACTTTTCCCATCGGCTGTACTCAGAACTGACATTTGACTTCAAGGCAGTTTAAAGACCATTAGGAAGATATTCTAACATTGCTGAGTCTAAACTCCAGAAGATGCTTGTACGTGCCTATTACACCATGTAAGCTCTCTTTCTTCAAGTCTCTCAAGTCATTATGTATACCAGGGCCAACATAGACAGATGTCTCAAATAAAGGATGAGGAAAGTATAGTCAATGGAATAAAAAACTCAAGGGGAGGCCACGGATGACATTATTTATAAACAAGCTGGCATTGTTAACTGTATGGTGAGGGTGATCAGAAACAATGCTCGCTTTTTTTATACTGTCAGACAACTCAACAGTATTGTTTTGCTCAATAAAAGAAAAAAATTGAAAATCTCTATGGGATTCAGATAGGTATTAATAACTATGGTGTAAACATCACAGAAAAATATTCTGGTGCTCAGCTTCTCTGTTCGCCAGGAAAGCAAATGACTGAGCAGATGGTTTGTTCAGAAACTGCAGCCTTTGGGAAGAAGCTTGTTTGTAAAACTGAATATATTTTGCAACCAACAAAGATGTGGAAATTTTTGTCCTTAGGAAGTTTTCCCTAATAGCATGAGTACAGGGAAGAGGGAAGTCAGTACAATATTCCTGTTCAAAGATTATTGCTAATCGTACTTTGTTTTTTGGGGTTTTTTTTACTTAGCAGTTCTGTGGCAGTCAAATGCAACAGAAGAACGTAATTAAGCATCCTGACAGCTTTCTGGAAGCTTTGCTTTCAAAGACCCATGTCATATTTCTGCTACAGTGATGATTAATATGATTAGTAGGTTGTGAATGAGGATTTTTTTTTTGTGGAGGGGAGACTTGTTTCCTTTACATACTGCCTCTCCCCTTGCCTGCATTCATGCAATAATTGCCCAAACTGCCAACCTGTACTTTGTGGCACAGCCCAGTTTTTCAGTCCTTTCCAACAGAGACTATAAAGCCAGCGTAACCAATTAGCTTGTAGAAATATTAAACTTTTGTACATGGCTTCAGCATTATTTTCTTCATTAAGTCCTGAACACAGCAGAAGACACACTGAATATATACAGGTAAATATACATATACAAATATGCATATCATCACTGGATCCCAATATTCCCAGCGAAGAAAGTAGCTTATTAGCACCATAGCCAAGTACCATCGTTTAATTCTTCTAAGTGATGATGGCAAAGACCTACACGCAACCTTCATATCATGGAAAATATATAAAAAAATATCAAAGGCACTATCAAGCACAGATGTTCAGAGAAGCCAGTGTCCTTCCATGACTCCCCTGATGAGATACAGCCAGGATCTGTGAGAGACTCGACTTTTCACGTATCCAATACCAACATTATAGCGGAGGGGTTTTTTATATATTCAACATTTTGTCAACCGATCAAACTCACTCACTTACACTTTGAGGTTATCAGAGGCATAAGACTGTAATCACCAAGGTACCATGCCTAAAGAAATCAAGGCGTTGCGGCACAGTGGTTGTATTAGCTTGGCCTCAGACCCATTAGCTTCGACTCAGTGCTGTATAATTACTTCCATAGAAATTACAGTGAATTCAGATCATGAAGGAAGAATTTAACTGGAAGATACTATGCAAAGGGACCCACAGTGTAAACAAAAGCAGCGCCATTCTTAGCTTTTAGCTTACAAATTTGTCTCGACAACTGTCTTATAAAATCCAAAATATTTTGCCTCTATGCCTAGTGTTCCATCTATGGAAGGCGCTGACCTTTTCACTAGCAATAGCTGCACCAGGAACCTCTGCACAGCCACCACTTCCTTGTGCCCCAGAACATAACTAGAAATAGTGCCTGCAGAACAAAGTTGATTCCATTCTTCTTTGAAATATGCAGTGCTGCAGAACTCCTGCATGTTCTCAGAAATAAAGCCGAGACTGGAGAAGTGATTACAAATCCTAATAAAATACTGGAAATTTTTTTTCTTCCTAGATCTTTAAGAAAAAATGGTCCTTCCAGGCGGATTTTTTTTTTTGAACTATAAAACCAACAGAAAAGATGTATAACTGCAGAGGGCTATAAACTGCTCATACACTTTCTCCCAGAAACAAAAGGGCAAGTATATCCCTCTATGCCATATTTTGGGGCTGCAGAAGGTTTTATTTCAGTGGAGCTCTGCCAGCTCACACCAACTGACGCCATGGCCAGGGCCCTAGTGCTCACTGCAGACTCATGTCCACTAATAATTGACAGTGCCACAGAGTAAGAGCTTTCACCTTCCTTTCTGAAAGGCTGTACTCGCAATGCGTCAAAATATGAACTGAAGTTTTTGCCAAACTCACTCTGTTGAATGAGATCTGTCTTGGAAGGCAGTGGCCCACAATAGGTGATAGCTATCCAGAACAGCCAACCACCCAACGAGCCCCATCCTCCAAGAAAGGCGTATAGAGAAAGAGAGAAATTACTATAAGCACAGGAAAAAAAGGGAAGCATAGAGTCAAAATTTTGTCCAGGTTATAGAGGGGAAAACAGAAAATTAGAGCAGGCTGACCACTGGAAGCCTCCTTTGTATGGTGCAGTTTTGCACTCTGGATGCGAGGCTTGTAGAAGTATTTTTTGAGACTGGATTCTGTGTGGGTACAGGGTGGGAATCAGACTGCACTTTCTCTCTCTTATAAACTTAGCAGCAAATGGAAAGGTGCCCAAAAATACTGGGGGCTGGATTTTCAGGTTCTTTTCCGTGCCTCCCTTCCTCTGAAGCAGAGGCAGGACAGACTGATAAACTGGAGAGTGAGGAAATTATTATTATTTTTTTTTTTAAAAAAGAGAGGGAAAGGTAGAAGCAGGCTTATAAGAAAGAAGAGATGAGATTTGTAATGTTCATGAAGCCAAAAGCTAGGAAATTAGACAAAAGAAAACTATCAAGAGGTATATTCTTGTGATTACTGAAACTGAGACTGCAAAGTTCTTTTAAAGTGAATTATGATTTACTGGATAACAGATAAAGATTTCCCCACCACCACCTGTAAGACTGCATGGGTTTTTATTAAGTAGCTCCTGTTGAGCCCATCTAGTTGATGAACATTCTTATCAACTAGCAAATATAAATGACTTATGGGGATAATATTTCAATATATAATGACATTGCTATATCTCGGATTCTTTTAAGATCTGGGTTATTAAATATTAAATATCAAAGCTGTAAATTATTGTAGCAGCTTTATACAACTAAATTAAATTCAAACAAAACCTAATTTCCTTAATCATTGACTGTAATCCTTCAGGAACATATGCTATTAACTCAGCTACAAATGGCATAGAAATTGTATGACTTCAGTTAAGTTATTTTATATCAAATTCTAATCCAGGGCAGAGTTCTCAGTAAATCTCCTGCAGGGATTTTAATGCTTCTGCAATCATATTGGCTCTTTACTGGAGAGCTAATCTTTTTATACTTTGTTTTTTTTTCACTCCTTTATCCATTTCCTTCACACCCTTACTGAGCTATAGCTAGTACCTTGTAACACATATGTATTGAAAGATTTGGCTTTCCCCTCTTGCATTTGATCAGAAAGAATCAGGCTTTTACTCATGGCGGAATCGGATAGATTTTTGTTTTACATGTAAAACAATCATTCCCATTTGCTTCAACATGTATGCTAATTACCACATTGTGATCTCTCTATAAGGCTGTCATAATTATTCACAGTTTGCAGTCAAGCATTCAGAAAACAGAACAATTTCCTCCTCTTTAAGAACCCTATTGGAGGTAAAATTAAGCACATTTAATTTAAGCAAGAAACTTCCTCTGAGATTCAGGACAATGATCAGGTAATAAAGAAATAAATCTTAAGAGCCCTAGGAGGTAAGTCTTGGAGAAACCTCCAGAGGTCTTCCAGTCAGCCCTCTGCCCCACAGTGTGATTGACTAAACTGCTGTCACTCCTGACAGATGGTTCCCTAATCTATGCTTAAAAGCCTGAAACAATGAAGATTTGACAACTCTGCAATCTATTTCAGTGCTTCACTGTCCTTCCTAGCAAGACATGTCTCCAGACACCTAGTTGCAATCTTCCTTGCTGTTCAATCCTTTTGCTTCCTTTCTTGTGCTCTGGGACTGGGAAACAAGCTATTCCTGCTATTCCTTCCTGCAACAGCTTTCTGAACACTTGGCCACTTCCATGTCTCCTCTCTTTTCTCTTCTGTGACTGTATCACAGCATCTCCTTTTTCTTTTCTCAGCAGTCTTGTTATTGACTCTCCACTCTATCCCAGCAGCCTTCCCTTGAAGATGCATCACTTGTATTAGGGTAGTTCAGCTAAGGTCTTTCCCAGCATCAAGGAAGGCTGAAGTAACAACTTGCATCCAGGAGGATACAAATCCATTTACACATCCCAGTTTGCCTCCTTCATAGTGGAGCAACATTGCTGATTCATTAAATTTATGACCCATTCTCAACACCAGTCTCTTTCAGTTACTGCTTAGTACGCTACAATTATTTCTGTGTGAATATCATAAATCAGATGTTCAATATCTCTTGAACTGAAGATGGTACATAGCCAGTAGATACCCAAATTTCACTGCCAAAACATTTCAACTTGTAAGTAAACAGTATAAGTAAATTCTGAGACAATCCTCCTTGTTCAGAACTACCCCTAAAGAAAAAACACTGCATGTGATCACCAAAATCCCCAGAATTTCTATATTGGAATACTTCCCCTCAGGATTTACAGTTCCTGTACTTATGCACAAACTGGAGTCATCCAGGTGCTTGAAAAGGTGCCTTATGCTTCTACAAGCATTGCAACCTAATGAGGACATGACTTTTGCTATTTAAAAATGAACCATTTGTTTATGTAATTTATTCATTTCCTACTGTAGAAACACTGTTGCACTTTTCCACTGGATTCTCCCTCATGGATCAAACCCAGGGGAGCACTCCAGCTAAGGCCTTCCCAAGTGAAGGAGAGCAGACACTTTGCAGGTTTCCGTTCTGCATCTACGTGCTAATGCGACAAGCAATTTCACAACACCATGGCACTGCTGACTCACGTAAAGCTGGTAATCCGTCTCCAACCCTAGTTTCTTCTTGGGAAATGGTGCAGTTTTGGATTTCTGACAGTTCTGGGGCCTGTTTAGTAAGATCAGCATACTGACTCAGCCTAAAAGCAGAAATTAGACAATGAATGTTCAAAGATTCTGTTGCACAGCATTTTCAAATGCCAGATTTACTGTTCCTGCAGGAGGTCCCTGGTGCTGGGGGCAAAGTAAGGTTCAACATTTCCCAAAAGCATCAGACATGGTGCAATTAGCTGTTACATGGAAGAGACGTGCAGTAGCTCTTGCCAAGTTGTCTTGGATGAAAGTCTCACACACTTGTTTGCAAATCCTGGACACGATGGTGTCAGAGTATAATAGCTCATCTGGAAGCATCTAACTCTCTAAAGGATCCCAGACACAGACAATTCTCAGTATCCACATGCAAAAAGTTTCCAGACAGAAAAAATGGAAAGGGTATATCATTAGCAGAATGCTCCATACAGACAAGAGCCTTGCTTTAAGCTTGGATCCAACTGACACCGTCAACCTACCATATACATAAACCGTCCTGCTCTCACTCCAGATAAATTTCTTTAGTGACTAGAAAGTCTCTAATCTACTGCTGTAGGCATTTCAGGTCAGAGCAGAAGTCCATCTATTCTACTGTCTGCCCACAGCAGTAGACCTAACTCCATGCTAAGGGAAAGAGTACAAGAACAAGATAAGCACAGTGTTTCCCCTGCCCAAGATCAATTAGCATGACAACTGTAAGTTGCAAATTAATAGAAAATGAACAGAACAAATAGTGGAACACTAGTATGCATAACATCATAAGGGAAAAAACCTCCATTATTTCTATAAGCTTTTGTGTGGGAGTCAGTGCTACATTTGTACTCACGCTGGAACTCCAAAGAGTTCTTCGGCACCTCCTGCACTGCCTTATCACCTCCTGAGGGCTTCTGTGCCACCTGACCTTCCACTGACCCAAAAATTCTCTGGCAGACTTCCTCTTCATGATGTGTTTGAACAGATAATAGGCATTCTTGTTATTATGTTTTTTGCCAATTGTCCCTCACACTCCTTCAGCCAGGCTTATCATGTTTGTACATTTAACTTGCCAGAGTTTATCAACTTTTCAGTTTTCTTCATCTGGACACCACTTCAGCTTTTTGAAGGTTGCCTTCTTGCTCTTGCAATCTCTGCCAATGCTGGCTTCTTTCAGTCTCTCTCAAGTTTTCTTGATAAACAGTTATTTCCTCTGCACTTCCCACGTGATTTACTGAAGCAGTGTCCATACTCTCTGCAAAGAGTTAGGTCCTCCATCTGTCTTACTTTTCAACAACCATTCTGACCTGTGCCTAGTTCTCCTTTTTGAAGCTGAGCACAGCAGTGTTAGGCTCAAACTGGCTTGTCTTACTTCTGAGAAGATGCTGAATCTAAACACATAAGATCCCCATTTCAGGCGATCTCTTCAGTTGTTACTGTCTACATCGCATCCTGTAAACCACTCAGGATTAAAGTCAAGCATTGCCCTCATGAGCTTCTGAATGAGTTACTCCACAAAATAACCACTGAGACATCTAAAAATGTACTCTGTCAAGACTGGATGTAATTTTTGCCTCTTCTAGACTGAATAACTGAAGTCATCCATACCTACTTACATCCTCTCTTTACTCAGCCTGTTGTGTTGCCATCATTGTTCAGTGGCCATTGACTCAGCTAGGCAGAGTCAATATTATATTCTTCCTACTTAAGTTTGGGACTTCCACCCACGTCAAGTCTGGATTGATCACTGATGAGATTACATTGTTAAGCAGAACAGCTCTGAAGTGTTTTTAATATGCAGAACTATTAGCTATGAGCAAAGCTCACCGCATCCTCCCTGAATAAACGAAATCATGGGCACATCCCACTGACCACCACCTTCCCAAGTTTATGACATCTGTGCTGTTAGAATCTCCATGAACAATCAGACATACCGGGTCACTCATGTCATTTCTTAGACATCAAGCACTCCCACACAGGAATATCTTGTTTAAACAACCTCTCAATTCTGACTATTCCCCGTTTCCTCTTCAACAAAGTTTGACCTTAAGACCAATGGAAGGGCTGCGAATCAACAGGACTCAAGCCACGATATGGCAGGGTGGGTGCTGGCAGCGCATTATCAGTAGTGGGCCCTCAACTTGAGTTAATTTTCCTCTGAGCATGAGGAACTCGATTTTATTGCTGCAAAAAGGCACGCTCCACAAGCCATTTATTTACTCAGGCATTTCCTGAGTGAGTGATCTACACTGTGGAATGGCCTTTTGTTTTTCTTTTTTTCTGGGCCAGGTTATTTTTAAGTCATCTTCTCCTCCACCTCTCCCCACCCCCAAGGATATCAGCTGGCCAGCACCAACTTCAGCATTTCATTGAGAAAGGTGCTCAGTTTTGCAGTGAGGAAAACATGGATCTTAGCAATTGAGGAAAAATATCCTCTTATGAAGGTCACAGTTCTTCGAGTGTTATGTTTAAAGTAGGACAGGATATTTAAAATTAAATTAGCTAGGAAGTTAGAATGTTTGGAGCGCCACAGTAGGTTACATGGACTTGATTTTCCATTTGCATTTGTCAATGGCAGATCTCAATTTAACTGCTTTTACAGTCAATGAACAGAAAACTGTAGCAGCACAGTGATAATTTTGATCAAGAAGGAATTTCTCTTTGATTACCCAGGTGCAAATTCAAATAAAATTTATAATCACTATGAAAAACGTCAAAGCAATTTCTAAAACATACTCTCTATCTACACTTTAAACTGTTCCTATAGAAGAGAAATGCCTGTTTCTGAGCTACCTGACCTAACAGTCAAAATTGTCTGTATATTTTGAATATGTGCCTACTGGCCTGTTCATAACATTAGTGCCAGCCCAGATTTCAGCCTGATTTCCAAGTTCCTCACTGGCGCTGCTTCTTAGTCCAGAAGCACAGTGTCAATTATTTGATATAGCAGTTGGACTAAATTTCAGTACCAGTTAGGTTTTCTAACCCCTCTTGCTTTGTAACCCTGTTGCACACAGGGACTGCAGCACTGAACCAAGCACACAGTTTATGTTTTCTGCATTGCAATGTGAAACGAACAATTTTAAAAGCTCACAGTCATGAAATATATCTTTTGGTGGGAGGGGAGAGGAAACGCAGTCTCAGTGATGCATTGGAGCTTTTAGAAAGAGTCAGATTAATAATGTTTCCAACTTTTTGCCTCTTTCCTTGAAATCTGTGGGATGAAAGCAGTAAGTGGGGCTGGCGGAGACACCGTAACTGTGCGGGACAAACCTCCCCTGCTCAGGCCTTGAGCAGATAAGAGAGGGGACAGGAAGAAATCCTCTGTGCTCCAGCCTTGGTGTACTCAGAGCTGAGCTCCACAAACCGCTGGAGCCTGGAAGCAGGAGCTTTTCTTTTTTTTTTTTTCTTCCCTTTAAAAACTTTTCAGGAAGTCTGGGGGAGGGGCAATGCTGTTTCTTTTTTGTTATAACGGGCCCCTTTGTGGAGATGGACGAGGAGGAGAGGTCTGTGTGGCTGTGGTGCACACGCTTCTCAGGGATTCCCAGGGTCACCTCCCAGAGCTCCTAAAAAGAGAGGAAAAGGGGAGGGGACCTGTCCGGGATGGAGCTGATGGTGCTGCTCAATGCTTTGGTTACTCGCCTGCTCTTTGTGTTGCACTCCCTCATCGGGGTTTGGAGAGTGACTGCAGTGAAGAAAGAACCCAAGTACTGGCTGCTGGCACTGCTCAATCTTCTCCTGTGCCTGGAGACAGGGCTCACCCTCAAGTTTAAGCAAGGCAGAGGCTACAAATGGTGAGCATATCCTGCCGGCTCCGAGGGAGCCCCTCTTGCTTCTTTGCATGTACTTGGCTGCAGATGGGAGACTGCTTTCTGCGGCTGCTGCCCCAGAGGGGCTCTGCTGCTGCCCCAGAGGGCTCTCAGGGCATTGCTTCTTCTCTCCGCTGTGCTTAGGGGATGGGGGGCAGAGAACTGGTAAAGCCTTGGCTTCTCCATTGCCCAATGCAGAGGGCTTTCAGGAGGGGCAGATTTGCAGCAGACTACGTGGTAGCCACTCTCTGTACAGCTCTATGTGTGTATCCGTTCTAACAGCTGAAAAATGTGGGAAATAAAGCTGCAGACAAAAAGGTATGTACGTGCCCTAAAGCTGCTGATATAGAGGGTTGGGGAAGCACCGGACACGCATTCCTTCACAAGGTCGCTGGGCATCTCCTAAGCAACGAGGTGTTGGGTACCACCGGTGTGAGGTGCAGAAGGGTGCTGGGGAGCACACAGGCTACTGCATGCAGATACTCTGCATCTCTTACCCCATCCTGCCGTGCCCTGGGTTACACCCCCTTCTCTGGGACTGCATTCCCTGCCCCTCCTAGTTGCAATGGTGCTAATGCCACACTAGTGTGTCAACCAAAACTCAATGACAAAAAAAGGACGAGCAGCATCCATTCTTGCAATTCAGCAAGAATGGCTTAAATATTTTGATTTGGGAGGCTGTTCCAGAAGGGTACTTTCATGCATGAAAGACTGCCTGAGAGATGGACAAAAAAGTTAGTAATAGCAGAGTCTGCCCAAGCACATGGGTTTTTACACGCGTCTAAAGAATTACAGCAGTCATCTACAGCTCATCAGCATTCAGTCAGCCAAAATAAATGCTGTGTGAAAAAGAAGCGGTCATGTAATTAATTGTCAAGATTTCACTAGGACCTTTTAATTCTAAAAACTCAAACTGCAGGCAGGGCCCAAGATAAATCCAGGACAAAAAAAGACCTAGAGTATTTCAGGGACCTTGAATTCTTGCCATTGCAACCTGTTAAACTCATTATAGCAAAAGCACAAGTGTTCCTTCCATACTCCAAATTTGAATATAATAAAAGCAGCAATAAAGTCTGTGACAGAGGATACAACAGCAGAAGTCCAAATGCAAGGTTAGGAGACAGAAGCAGAGTGAGCAGACCCAATTTGCTGCAAAGAGGTGGCGGCAGCAGAGACTTCATGAAGGAACCCTTCCTATGTAAGCTTTTGGAAAATCCAACTAAAAATAAATAAAAAAGCAGATTCCCTTTAGATGAACAGATGCTCTAGAAGACTGGGCTAACTTTGGCTAGAAGGAAATTTTGAAAATTTAAGCAGCACAGTAAATTATGCTTATAGGTGAGAACTGTAGACAAACAGCCAGCATCTATTTGTATCTGGATAGGCTTCTGCTGTGGTGGAAAACTCATTCAGAATACAGAATATTGTCTGTGTTTATAGAAACAACTGATCCAGGCAGTGGGCAGTTTGTGACCCAGGACTCTCCTGCCTCTAAGTACCTCATATTCTCTCCATTCCTTACTGACAGAAGAATTACTTATTATACCAGCAAAGAAAATTAAATTGCCCATGTGGAGAAGAAGTATTATTCTGGGCCCAGCCACGTTATATTTCCTGTAGATGGCTCTTTCTGAAAGAAAGGCAGGGTTAAAGCCTCTGAAATTTCCTGGCCTCATCTGGTATCGTTAGCTCAGTATTGCTAACCTGCCAGCTGGACAGACTTTTCATATGCTCAAGTTCTACAGGAAATACTGTAAAATATGTTAGCTCTGCCATTCAAATAAGAGATGCGTTCTCTCCCAAAATAACCAGGATAAAGCCCAATCACTCACATTTTTTAAAAAGAAAGCAAACAACAAAAATACCACAGCACCAAAAATAACACCACCCCTCGCCCCCACAAACCAAACAAAAAACCACAAAGCAGGACAATCTTTTCTACAGGAGATCGATTGTAACGTTTCATAGCAGCTCAGCAACCTGGTCATTTTCCTGAGCAGCAGGTTTTTTTTTCTTTTCCTCAATAATTAACCTCCACTGGAAAAGTCATAATTGCAAAAATAAAGATACATTCAGGATAGGAACAAACAGGGGCAGCAATGTTGCTGCAGTTACACACTTATAAGCAATTTAAATTCACTACAGAACATGCCAATGACAGAATAGAAGGAATTAACAAGTATCCTGCACATGACTCCCCTGTCCTGTCTTGAGTCAGTACAAGTACATGTGATGCAAAGGCTGCTGTGCATGTCAGCAGCTTGCAGTGATGCTCATGCCGTACTATGGCATCAGACCTCATTCCTACTCTAAAAGGATAAGAATTGCCAAAAAAACCCACCTGAAACAAAACTGCCATGCATTTAATAATCAGCAACCCTCATAAGAATCAGTGCTTGCAGAAGGAGTAACGAAACCTCTCAAGCCCTTCTAAATAAACTCAGCTCCAGAAGCTGAGCATAGTAATGCTTCATCATCATAAGTTATGTAGAAGACTGACAGGGAGAAAACAACTAGAGACAGAAATCCTAAAGAGTCATACAGTTGCCAGCACAAGTGGGCAAACAAGGCCAAGACCCATTTTCATAAACCATTTTAGCCTGCACTGAAAGACCTCTTACTGAAGAAGTGCTTGTTTTAGGCAAACAACTGCTATTTCTACCTTTCCTGTGTCAACACACAGGATTCTGACCAACAGCCTTTATGTCTCTGCGTCATTCAGTGAAATGACTCAATGTGTTAATTTGCCCTTCCTGGAATCAGAAAGGGCATGTTAGCTAGAAGCTTAATTTATTTATTTAACTACAGAGAATGCTGTGATGGACATAAAAACAGTAAACTGCCTTTGGTTAGTTCTTAAAAAGAAAAAGCTTTCAGATGTGATCTTAGATTCATAATACTGACAGTGTAAGGAATTTAGCATGAATAGCAATTCTTATTTGCAGTTACTGTGTTTCTTGATATCCCAGATAGTAGGAGGGAGTAGATACCATAGCCTATCATTATCTGTATGAAAAGTATATACGATGTGACATAATACCAAGCTACCCTTTCTCTTCCTTCACAGGTTTTCACCAGCAATATTTCTGTACTTGATTTGCACAGTACCATCACTATGGCTACTAGAAATTCATCATGGGACTCAGGTATTTATTATGAGACAAAATGGACTAGTTTGAAACTGATGCATTATTTGAAGGGTTGAGTTTGTTCATACACATAGAAGTCTGACAAGTCTTATTCCAATTTTCTTTTGTACTGGTGGGTCTCCCAATCCAGCTACAGCTATACTATGACTACTGTGCATTTGCTAAATATCAAATAACGAAGCCCATTCTTAGCTAAAAATGAGACTATTTATTTGTCTTTATTTGCCTGGGGAAATGAGGACTAGAAGTTTGAAAATCAGCCCTCATCCCCAGGTTGCCAGCTTGAATCTTGATGAGGATGGTAAAGAGAGAGTTTCATTGATTTAGAGGCCATTGTAAAATAAACTATGAGTTTCACAGCACTTGCTGGCAGATATCACAACTCCAAGCAAGCCAACATTCAGACAGGTATCAGTGAAAGGGGTCTTAAACTCAAATTACCTTGTTTGCTGCAACCTAGCAGAATACTCACAGATTGCTACCACAGATAGCTTACATGGTAATTTGTCTGTCAGTGTTTATATCCTTTCTTTGTTCATGCTGTACAGTGATCTGGGAGGGGCTGTCTGGGTGGCAGTTCAGGACTAAAACACGCAGTAAAAATTTTAAAGACAATTGTTCTTTTGGCAGATGGGGTCAGTCAGGGCCAGGACAGAGTCACGTAGCCCGACAGCCCATGCCGAGTGAACCACCTGCCCATGCAGGCTGCTTTGAAGTCCCTGTGGCACCTGCACATCGTGAAAAGGGGATTTTGTCTGTCCCAGCATTTACGTATATGCAGTACTTTACATCCACAGCAGAAAAGGGCCTGATAGGAATAAGAGCAAAAAGCAACAGAAGAAAATACATAAATTAGACTAAGAAGACATAGTGCCTCATTTTCTTCTTTGAAACATCGTTAGAGCCTACAGAAGCATAATCAAATATTCAAAATTGTGTTTATACTGAAAATGCCTGAGGCTTTTTCTAAATACAGCAGGAGGAATTTATTGTCTTCTTTTGCCAAATCTCCTTAAACAGTCACAGACAGGTAATGTGGATATTGAGAACATTTGTCATAGTTAAATCTGGTCCAAGAAACAGGCTAATTCTGTAGTCAAAGGCAGCAGTTTATTTCCCAAAACGATGTTAGAACATGGCATACTTTGTTCTTATTGATATACTGCTACTGTGAATTAAAGAGGGAGTATATCAAGTTAACAGCTTACTTTATACCTGGAGAGATAGGATAGAGTATTCTGGAAACACAATCCCTCAGATTCAAAACCAATACTTCCAGAAAGTGAGCAACTCTCCTAATAATTAATCTGAAATACAGAACCCTGTCTAGTATTACTTTTCATACTAAAGTATTGCTGGGATTCTCCTTATTAAAATACTAACAGAATGGGTAATTAGGTAGTTGCTAGATCCACACATTTAATGTATTCACCATGTAAACAGTTTGCAGTCTTTAAGATAGTAGAACTTTGATCTCATGTTGAATCTCTAGCAGGAAACATCAAGTGCTTGCGTTAGTGCTGTTATTTCAGGCATGTGCTAATATACAGCCTCTCCTGCTCAAGACAGAGGCAATTCTGCCTCTCAGTACTGCAGAACTGGACATGAGTAATACCATTCATATATCAACTGTGAAATACTGACTGCATAGAAAGTACTGTTTTGCAGTAAAGTATTTGGGGATGAAATACATACTTGAGATTATAAAGTAAATTGAGCTGTGTTGAGTGAAAAAAATTGCTGTCTGCAAAACAGATGGCAAGAAAATTAAAACCATTTAATCCGTTAAACACCCAAACATTCTTTCTTCATAATGTGTCAGACCTCAGATAAACAAATACCTGTTACCTTTTTAAATGCTTAGTGCGTCACTGCCACAGAAAGTGATAACTGACCATTCTTCACAGGGCTTACCTGACTACCGGTGCTGTAGTTGAGGTGGCTTCCCAGTCAGTAATAAGATAGATTGTTGGTAAACCTTGCATTTAGTTTTAATTGTCTTAACTTGAACAGTCAATATTGCTGCCCATTCCCTCAGCCTTATTCTGAGGTAGGAGTCTCTTGCCAGCTAAAATTCTAGTATATCACTCTTCTAAAAGTGATCTTATATCTTTCATCGCTTCTTCCTTCCATACCTATTATCTTCCTCAATTTGGAAAACAGCGTAAGCAATCTTATCTCTCTGTTCTACATTTCAGCTTTACTGTATGAGCAAAGCGAAGCAGTCACGGTTGCTTTGAATTTCTGACATCCCAGGTGTTGCTATAGGGACAGCAACACTGTTCCCAGCAAGAAAGGCTGGAATGGCAGAGGGCTGGTGGGGTACATGTTGTTTGGCAGCGTGTTTGCCTCGGGGAAGGGCCAGCCTCTTCCACAATGCCCTCAGGTTGCCAGCCTCCACGCGGGTTAACGGGATTGAGGGTACCCTGCCCTGGTACTCAAGCATCAACTTTATCATCTCGCTGCTGGACCTGCTGCAAAAAGTTTTAGCTAACCTCATTTTTATTTGGGAATAATGGATTGTGAATATTACGCCAACAGAAATTTGCTGAATTAGTTGAGTGTTTCAGGAGTTCCCCATGCGCTGACAGGGATCTCTGCAGGCCAAGCACTAGGACAACACTGTGTCACGCAGAAGAGCTTCTGTTTTCATTAGATCTTTTGTAAATCAGAGGAATGTAAGGTTGTTCTCAGAAGAAACACAGTAAACCAAACTAGACTCTACACAAAGTGTCTACATTTCTTCCTGTTTTATTTTTGCACAGTAAAAAGTATGTTTGTTTAGCTATGCATACAATCTCAACACTTAGGTGTAACTGGGCTCTAGCATCAAAGAGGTAAACCACGTTTATCAAGTGCCTGGGAAATTTAGTATTCACTTTTTCCTTGTCACATTCCCATTAAGTCCCTGTGCATACCTAATTGGCTAGGCAGATACGCCTGGCACCAACAGTCCTATTTACATGCACATATATGATGAACATAGAGGCTCTTCTTCAAACTTGCAAGTGAAACACCACCACAGTCACCACTTAATAAATATTCCGAGAGAAACACACCAAAACAAGATATGAACATACTTAAAATTAAAAAACAGGAGTCTAGTTAAATGGTTGGCTGTGCAGATGCAGTTTTCCATTTCTTGCCTGCATGAAGATGAGAAGAGGTATGAACCTGACCCTGAAGAGTGCTGTTCAGTTAGAGTTTGTGGAGCCTCGTACTGAAATAATAACCCCCCCATTCAGCTGAGAGTCATAAAATTTACATATAAGAAACCTACGAAAGACACAGATAAAGTGAATTACTGTTCTTAAGGAAGTATTCTCTGCACCTTTGTGTCACTAGGAAAAAAAAGGAGCCCCCCTTTGCAAGGCACATGAAAGCCATGCTGTGCTTTCCTCCACCTCCCTGCAGCAGTGTGACACGCTGATTCCTGCAGCTCCTCTGCCCTCCGTGCGGGTTAAGTGGACAGCCTGCTCTGGAGCAGCGAGAGCTGTCTGCTCTATTGTTGGCGTGGGGAGAGCCACAACCTCTCCTGATAGGTCCCTATACACCTCGTTACCTCCCATTTCACTCCTGTCCTTCAGCCACCTTGGGGCTGCTTTTCTTTGACCTTGGGGCTGCTTTCTGTAGGCTTGAGACTTCTACCATCAACAGATAAAAAGGCTTCTCCAGAGCACCAGTTATATTTCATTTCTGAAACATCCTCTGAACAAGCCGTTCTCTCTCCCCTGTGGCTGAAGAACTAACCCAAGGAGGTCAGAACCACAAGGCTGTCTCCGGCAGAGTGTCAGCTCCACTGTCTTACTGCCTCCATGCCCACAGCTTTAAATTTCCCCCCTCCAAATGGAATTGTCTTGTTTTCCACATCTGCCAATGTTCTCACACCCACTGTCCAATTTAGGTGAACTTTCTGTTTAAGAGCCTTTAGCATCAACTATAAAAGCAACAAGCACTGACTATTTTCCCTGATTTTTCAAACCATGAGAAGTTGCCCCATTTATCTATGACAAGATACAGGCAAGAGACAGCATTTACCTAGATACTGAGCAACATTATCAGAGACCAAGGAACGTATCAAAGTGGAATCTGAGGTTTACTGGAATGTGACATTTGCTGGAAAATGCTGCCTTCATATTGGCAGGCATCACGCTGAACACAGCTACTCAGTATGCACAAGAACGCATTCTGATTGCTACACAAAATCACTCCCCATGAAATAAAATGGTGGGGGGCCCAGTGGAGGAATGCGAATCATCTGGTGTTCTCTGGCACAAATAGGACAGGATAAAAGCCTTCAGTAACAGCATGGTTTGATTTTCTAATTATCCCTTTTTTATTAAAATGAAGAGAGATGTTAACGGATTGTTATGAAGACAGATTTTAGAAACATACTCCAGTTGCTCTGGGAGCATCCCTGGAGGTGAAGGTAGTAGAAGGGCTGCGTGGTGCTGCAGGCATTAGACAGGACACAGTCCTACCACTGGTTTACTGCAGTTGAAGCAACAGTAAGTTTTAGCCAACATTTGTTTTCTCAGAGCACCAGGTACTTGGAGAAAGTAAAAATATCCATTTTTCTACAGGGCTAGGCAAAAACGCATTCCCAAATTTCATAGTTATTCTTGAATCCCACCGCTTGCATTATTCACTGAAGACTGAAACAATGCTATTTTTAGAGAACTGTTTCTGGATAGTAGTGATGAGAAACAGGTAATTTGAGAACAAGTTTGAATGTAGAGACTGGCCATGAGCATAAAACAGCAGACTGACCAGACCAATTTTTACCCTATTTTACAGTTTTAGCTAGTGAGAGACTACGTAGGAAGCCCCATATTCTGTTCAGGAGAGCTGCAGCCAGATTACATTCAATGAGTGCGGTTTTAGCAGCACTAAGGTGCCACCAACTCCAACAGCCTTTGAATTTACATCCTTTTCTACAATAAAATCATATACTTTCTCAGGCACCTACCAACATATCACTCCTGGTCTTGTGAGAGGAATTCCTCCCTTCTGAACAAGAGGGGGATTACATTCAGATTGAGCTTCTACCTTTGTAAACATTGACTGACTTTAACAAATGATCCTTCTGCAGTTCAGCAAAACAGGACTTTCAGCCACAGAGTGCCTCTTCTGCCTCTGTGAGATGTTTATGCATGTGTGATGCTTGTGTTCACAACAGTACTGCAGTAACGAGCCTGGAGCTGTTCAGGTGAACATCAGCAATCAAGACTTCAATCAATCCAGAGACAGCAGTCATGGAAGTGAGGGAATAGATCACCACATCATTCAGACGGTGAGATACCTTTTCTTATTCCTAGTAGAGACCTGATGAGATTAGAGCAATTAGGAAGGACAGGTGTGTCTGTCTGGGCAAGCTCCTCACTCAGAATAAAATTTTTAAAAAGAAAAAGAAATACTTTAAGAAAGCCATATTATCAAAGTGGCCTACAGCATGCTGCGTACTAACTGTTGTTGGTAGGAGAAGTCTGTGTGAAGAGGGTACTCTTCTGCCATTCTCTTCCAAACCTCAGTAGCTGAAATTAGAAAGTGTCTGGGTGATGCTTCTGCAGAGAAAAATGAGAAGAGGAGTAGTAGTACATGCAAGAAAGTACAAGAAAGACTTGCTATTCGTTACCCAAAATTCCTATCAGTGTGCCTTTTTCAAATTATGCCTACCACGTAGAAATTATTTGCTCTAATACAAAGTGAAGGAGAATAATAGCAGGCTCAAGGATGAATACAGTCTCTGAAGGTACCTACAATGTCAATCTCCTGAAGTTACAATGTGTTGCTGTTGTCATCTCTTAAACAGGCTAAAGTCTTTGTGAATCAGCTCTCCAGAATCTGTGAGACTGTATGGACACTGGCACTCCACCAGACTTTTCTGCTGCTACTGGTAGTTGGGAGGTGGCTTCTCCCCATTGGAGCTGAAATCACCCGGGATCAATTGTCTCAGCTGCTGCTCATGTTTGTGGGAACAGCAGCAGATATACTTGAATTTGCTAGTGAAACTTTGGACATTGAAGATGTTCGGTAAGGACTATTTGCTGACATAAATAATTTGCATAGATATTTGTTTTGTTTAAATATTTGTGTGATCTGCCGAGTCAGAGTAGCGGAGGTGTATTTTCCTCAGAAAACAGAAGGCTACATTCAAGGGCTCTGTTTTCCTACTCTCACCTTTACCTCTGTCAAAGGCCTAACAGCCCTAGGAGCTTTGCTAGGGATTACTCGTCTGTTGCCAGCAGAGAAGCATGTCACATCCATCACAATAAAAGGGTACAAGAACCAAAAAACTAGCATAACTGCCAAACAACGTCAATTCTTACAGCTACAGGAGCTGAAACTGAATACACCGTAAGCCTCTTTCAGGTTAGTGAGTTGGTTTAGATGGGCAAGGAAGCAACTGGAGTTTGCTTTAGTGATTCATTATCCAAGTTGCTTCTTTGGTTGTCTCATATGTACTTTAGTCATGATAGAATGACAAAGTGATCAAAGGTAGGAAGAAAGGGAGTGGCAGAGTCTGGTGTGAGTTTTGAACGTTGTGATTTCTCTCAGAGACAATAAGCCCATCTCCCCCTAACAGCACTGAAAGATGAGCTGTGATCATCCATCATAAAGAAAAAGAACCACAAAAGAGGATTTTTAGAGACATACTGTATTTTGGGAGGGGTTTAATATAAAATAAAAGGTTCTACAGTGGGAAAAGTGGTCCTTCCACTTGGCAGAGAAGCTTCAGGCTTGCAAGGAATGTGTAATCACTGCAAGGTTAAATATATCTCCATTTTGAGCCGCAGTGTCTATTTCCATGTGTTTATTATCATAACTTCAGCATCAGATATTTAGTGTAATTACATAGCTAGAATACGTGGCCTGAATAGCAAAAAATCTATACGAAAAGGTGCCTCTGTTTTCATTAGTCTTACATCTCAAGAGTAGGCATTAACCAATCATCATTTCACTCAACCACCCTTTAAATGACATTCCAAATACTACGGGGAACATTTTTGTTATTACTTAAGGAAACTGTACCTTCACTGCTATCACTTTTTTCCTCTCCCATAGGAAGAATTATGCTCTCATAAATGCAATTCTTGCTGTATGGACCTGGAGTATGTTACAGTTTCCACTTGATCTTGCAGGTTAGTACTTGCACATAGACAAGAAAAGAGAACAAGTGCTATAGGTCTTTGTTGGCATGTCTTGTGGCTATGCACACACTACGTGCTATACCAAGGACTTCTGGTGGAGAGTAATTCATATGACAGCGGTGGTTTTTGAAGAAAGCCTACTGTGGTTTCTTTTGAGGAAGCACTTTTTTTCTGGCTAATCTCTGATCTCCCCAATAAAACTCTCTACTTCCAGAAAAAAAAAGGACTTGCAATATCGTATTGAACATCTCCTCCGGTTGTCTGATACTGCCTGAAGCTTCACTATGTGAACTCTTGAGTTAGATATGGTCTTGGATTATGGCTCCAATCTGGGTAGGTTAATAGACTGTATGGAAAGATAGGCTATTGTTAACCTCAGGGAACAGCACAGCCAAGAAAACAGAAGAGGTTATCACAGAAGAAATTACCTATTCACAGGGAACCTTAAAGACGTTATAATGTTGGGACATTACACCCTTATCTTAAGCTAAAAGGCCCAGCATTCAGCCAGCTCAAATTTGTATTTGTCCCTGGGCAGAAAGGGCTTCTCTGTGTCCAAGAAGAATAATGAAGTCTGCCTCGGTCATTATCTGTTCCAACTGTTTTGGCCTCCAATCGCTACTATACCAGTCCAAATAAACATTATCCTCACTAACATCTTACATGAAATTGATGACTAAGTTGACACACTGACTAAAATAATAAATTCATAACATAATAACGACAAATTATTCCAGAATTTTTTCATTGGCCTTTTCTTCATGGATAGCACTAGGCTTTTTGACATTATGAAAATGTTTCAGCATTGCAGCTTACCTCCTGAGAAGAATTGTCCTAACCACATTTTAGATTTATCACAGCTAAAATTCTGGTTACTAGTAAAATGTTTTCTGTTAAAGATGCACAACACTCAGGTTTCCGAAAAAGAAAAACATCCACATACCCTCTACACATCACCAGCACCTAAACAAATTCAAACAATGCTTAAACAATTAAAGCGACAATTAAGTGAAGTAATCTGTTGTATACTGTGCAATTTATTTTCTCTGGCTATTGCTTTTCTGCTTATTTAATTACATTTACCAGTTTAAAAATTAAAGTTATTGAATGCACATTGCCCTGAAATTTACTATAGGTACAGTTTATTTTAGGTAGCTCTATACAGTTGCAGAGATACTACTTTTTATTCAAGCTTTAGAATGTTAACTCACATATCAAATATGGTGTAAACCAGAAAATTTTCAGCATTTATTATTGGACTACGGCAATGCTGTTAAGACTATTGAACAACAATAGCACAAAAGCATATTAAAAAAATAGCTGCTGCTGAAGCTTTGCCTACTGGATTCGGCAAATTTCTACATTCTACAGCTAATTTTCCACTCAAGTCTCTTCTTTATTTCCACCACCATTGTCAAACAATGGCATTTGTTTGGTAAGCTGAAATGTTCGGCAGTTGTTACTGCATCACAAGTAGCTATGTTTTTAAAACTAATGAAATCCCACTGCATGAGAGAGGGTTTAGTTAAGCTCTGTGCATTTTCATAAGGGACAGCCCTATTTACCACATGCAAACCCTTCTGATGATCCTTCTCTCGACACCACGCAAGGCATTCTAGCCACTGCTGCTTTTATAGCCAGGGGAACAAGTGTTCAACAGGTATATGCAAGTCATACCCAAGACAGCCACGAGTAATTGTGGGTCAAGTCTTACATGACAAGTAGCAACCACTGTTTCTTCCTATCCATAGTGCTCTGTACTGTCTCTGTAAGAATAAGAATGACTTATTCTTACTATGACGCATGAAAAAGGCAAGGGCTATCTGGTGGATCTTTTAACAGCAAGGTCTTAGACAGCCTAAAACAGATTGAAGGGCTACAGCTCAGGCTGTTCCTATTCAGCACTGTAGTTTTTTGTAAAGATACTTATTAGCCTAGCATGTGTCCAGGGAAGTTGTTGTTACAGAAAGATTAGGTGATCAATCTACTTCTGCTTCTTGTTTTAAAACTGTACAAAGACTGATAGCTTTGTGGGTTAGATACTAGGTGGTCTGCTAAACAGGACCAAAACCCACTTAAGTCCCTACTTAAAATGAGCTTAGTATATTTTGCTGAAACGGATCCCAGAAACGCGATCTGCTTGATGTTGAATTGTTCGCAACTGAGTGTGTTTATAGTCTAGGCTGCCCCGAATTATAAATGCCCTTTAGACTAATCCTGGCTCAATTTTAGAGAGTTGTTTTAATGTAACTGTGTTTTATTTCCAGTACAGCATATTGGCTGCAAACCAACTGCATCGACTAGGCGGATACCAAGTCTACTGCTGTGCAGGTACAGTGCAGAACTGTGGAACATTGGGGTCAGCCTTTTCATACAGGATGGTCCCTTCTTCATTGTGCGTTCGATCCTGATGGGCCACTTCAGAATATTCAATCAGATGCTAGTTTTTTTCACGGCTAAGAATATCTTAGTGGTTACTCTACAATTGTATCGTTTGGCAGTGATATCATTAGACTTCCATGCTACCATTTTGCAGAAGAGCAGGAAAGAAGTCAGCTGTTGCCCATGTGAGCCTTATGAAGCTAGTACTCATGCTACTACTGACCAAGATACCGAACTGAAAGATTTTGTTGCTTTTCCTCCAAAAGAGGAACCCCAAGCTCCATCAGAAGATCCGTGACCACAGTTACTGACGTAAGAGGTTCCATTTCCCACAGCTTCTTCAGAAAGGCTTAATCTGTTTCAATGACCCAATATTCTTTGAGTGAGTACCTAAATCATCTCTTCCACCAAGAGATCAATAATTTCGTCTAATTGTAGGAGAAATTTCTGAAGCAAAGTCATAGATATGGGACATTTTTCTATCTTTTTGTATGCTGGGTTTTGACTAGTTCCCTATTGTATTATCCACAGGGATTTTGTAGCCATAGTTTGTAGTAGCAAGAAAGGTTTGGCACACTAACGAAGTTGGTTATTATTACCTTTGGTGGCACTGTGCTAACATGTTCTCACATGTATTCAAATAGAAGGAGAAGCCTATCCATCATGGGAAATATGGATGCATTTAGCTCTACTATAGGCCGACATTGATGGTTGGGCTGTAACTAGAGCACAATGAACAGTATATTCGCCATGTACAGGACCAGCTTCAGCAGTGACAACTGTGCAGACATGTAAGTGAAGGAAGATGACAGATTTCTGCTGTTACTGTGACATCAAAACATCGATCAGTCAAGAAATTTAAGAAAATCTTGTGCAAATGTTACCTCATCCTTGGCTGGATTCAGTTAAAAACTATGCAACACCACGGAACGGCATAAACAAAACTGTCTCTTGGGACCTGCATTGTCTGAATAACAATGTCTGAAAACGGAAAACCAAAACCTAAAATAAAAAGCAACCGCACAGATCATTAGAAGACAACTCTGTTTGTCACAGCCATTTTCTACTGGCACTTGTCTTTCTATTGCTACTAGTCAGAACGCAAAAAAATCACCACCCAAAATACTTGTGAAGGTTTCCCTCCCGCCCTCCTTAATTTCTCTGTGTTTGCAGCCGAGAAGTTTTTTAAATGTTGCCATTTTATATGATTTTTTTTTTTAATAAGTGGCCTGACTCAGGCATATAACCTAACTAGAAGTAAAATAGCACTGCTCAAGTTTGACAAGACAACCTAGACAAGAGTATTCAGGCTAGTGCTTCGCATTTTATAAAGCAAAATGAATCACCACATGGTCCCATGAAATAACTTGAGAGACTGGCTGGTCTGTTTAGCGTCAAGATCCTTTTTTAAGAAATGGCTAATAATTACGCTTTTACTGCTTTAACATTTGGAGTGAGCAACATAGGGCCTGATTAATTTCTCCCAAGAACACACTTTATATCAGCATAACACCACTGACTTTGCTGGGCTTCGCTTATAGAGGCTGAAGTAAGACAAGTGATTTTTTAAAATATGCCTAAAATATATATTCTCGGAAGAAATGGCAGGTACTTTTACAAATTTCTACATCCATTCTAAAAAAAATCTAGAAAAACATAAAAAATGTAGAAAATATAAAGTGACCTAATTAAGGTAACTTCCCTTATTAAAAGTTCCCAATTAAACCTCATTTTCTAAAGGTTCCGCTGTCTGAAGACAACAACACTTTTCATTTCCCAGACCAGATTCTATCACCACTGTAGCGGTCATATGGTTATTTATCCATAGCCTGATAAGCAATGACATATTTATTCTTTGAAAGATTAACCTATTTAATAATTCCAAACCCCAAACACGTGAACCTGTGTTTATATTTTTGTGAGTTACTGAGTTTGTTACTGTTCTCTGCATGATCAGGCTCTTCCATTACAAGAAGAGAAAATGCACAGACTCAAAGAAAAAAGTCTTATATGCTTCAAAGCCCTTTAACATTTATACTGTAGTAATAACATGCCACACTTCCTGCTTTTCTTTTTTAGTTTGGGCCTTTTTTGGGCAGAAAAAGCCAATCGTCATTCACCATGGCATTATGAGATAGATGTATGGAGAGTTAGAATGCAACTTTATTTGGGATTTCAATTCCAGTCTAGAAGTAAAAAGGCTAGAGTGCTGCTGCTGACTGGCTGTGCTGTCTAAAACCTTTGAAAAGAGGGTGAATTTAGAATGAGTTAGTAGAACTGCAACACATCTCTTCCTTGTTGATGCAAGCCAGGACCATCCACATTCATTTTGAGTTTATCGCTTGCTTATATAGTAATTATCCTGTTAAAAGAATTGTTGCTAATTAATTTGGAGTGTATTGAGCCTGCTAGAACATAATTTTAAATTCATCAGCACAAAAACTGCAGGATGTACTTTTTTACATTTGCTGTCTGTTTAAAGGGCTTAGTTCAGCAACAAACTGCCTTCGAGGCTCAGCCTGCAGCAAATGCAAGATCCCCCGAGGTCAGCAATATAGAGACTAGTTACAGCAGGAATATTTTACAGAGAACTGTATTTCTTGATCCTCAGGCTGTTTCATTTTAAACACCAGTAAAGCTTCTAATCAGATTTCCTGCGAGAAGAACTCACTCCAGTGCTAGTTTTTTACTGCTAGATCCCATCTCCATTCACTCACAGAAAGTGGGCTAGATCCTCCCTCGCTCTTATCATAGAACAGATTTGGACTCGCCTTTTCCTCCCCACTATCGGGGTGACAACGAACAAATGCTTAAAACCAAAAGAAAATCCAAACAAACAAAAAAAAGCACTTAAATGGTTGGTGTTCTATCTCCCCACCTGTGTGCAGAGGGGAATCATATCTGAATGACGTGCTGTTCCCTCCACTTCCTTTAAAAGCCTGGAAATGGCAGTTAAGCTTAACTGGTGTCATGCTTGCTATTCAGGAAAAACTGCAACATGTTTTCAGGAGGGAAAATTCAAGCCTTCTAAATGGAAGGTTTTCAGAACATTTGTCTTAATCATTATTTACTCAAGTCAGGAGAATTCCATTACTAAATCTCTTCTGCAAATAGATACTTAGCCATTTACTGTTATATATCCTGGTTGTTCTTGCCTTGTTCTTTTAGATTATTCCATATTAAACCTCACTAAAATGTTTTACCACTTGTCTTTTCCTGACCTAAAGTACGTTCCTCCTTTCCTTTGGACACTGGCTCAAATAACATCATAGCCCTAAGCCTGAAAAGAAAACAAACAAGCCCAAACCAAAACACACCAGCAACCATGATTTTATTATGTTTCTGTTGGTATTTGTACTGTACTATTTTCTCTGGGACCATGTGGAAATGGAAGAAAATGTGCAATTACTTTTAAAAAATTCCAACTGTATTTTGCAAATAAAAGGCAGTTACCTCAGGCATAGCTGCCAATTTATTATGTGAGAGCTGACTGTTATATGTTCCCATTAATTACATCTTCCACATGCTGCTTTTCCTTTCCATCCATCCTAAGTTAATTACTTAGGCCAGATTCTGACAGCAGCCATTGCTTTGAAAATCTACAGCAACTGCAGTAAATTCTGCTGTATTCTGAATAGGTTCTTCTTTATTCAGAACCTTTGCCTCCAAATACCCAAGTCACAGAACATTTCCAGAGGGGAGGTGTTTATTATCTGCACACAGTATGCATTCTAGAGATGTGCAGAAACAGATATATACATTTAGACATCTGTAAACACCTGGCGATACCCAATGCATACAGTTTTTATTTCTGTTGTGTGAGACTGCTGATGAAAACACTCCACAAATGTTTGTAAAACACTTACAGAAATACCTCAACATTACAAATACCTTAAAGTTTAGGGCTCTAAAAACTAATTGTTTCATACTCTGAGTATGATTTTTTTAATAATACTGATTAAAAAAAAAAGTTTTGTAAACTCCCTGAAATATATTCTTTCTATGCCGGTTTCCTCAGTTGAATGAAATCTACCCAATCATTGTTTCCCTCTCAAAAAATAAAGTTTTTTTGAAAAGAACGTTCAACAGAATGTTAGCATCTAAAACCGCACAAGGCTGTTTCACTGGTTCTTATGTCAATAGAAAATTGGCAAGCCTTGAAATCCCCAGGCTGAAGAGTCTTTGGCCCTCTGGTGTTTGGGTTCGACCCCCATCTTTAGTCATGTTGTTGTATGAGAAAGGAAAGCCTTTGCTTCCCTGTGAGAGGAAGGAAAACAGGTTAATCCTGATCTATAATGGTGAGGCAATAAAAAGGGGTCACAGTGACAGAAGAAGTAGAGATGTTTGTACAAGATCGGTCATTGCACCAGCAATGAAATGGAGCAATACAGACCCCTAATAGAATACATACTAATGACTGAGAAAACCACATGCATTCTGAAAACCTTCACTGGCTCTTCAGAGCCAGAATGGAAAGAATTGACAGTCATCTCCACTCCAAGGATCTCCAGCAAGCTGCTAATACAGGAAATCCAGTGGTCCTGAGTCTGTCTTGCAAGTGGCCTGAAAAAGCTTTATTCAATTTTTTCCTAGTTTGGGCTCATTTGAGTTCTGTCTTTTCCATTTAGGCTGGTTTATGGGGTGGGAGGGAAAATGATATGAAAATGTAAAAACATTCATCTATCCACCTTAACTCTTACCTCATGCTCTATATACTGCTGTTCTCTGCCTGTACACATTTCCAGCCGCTTTCTGGGCCCCCCATCCAGATCTCAGTATGCAAGCAAACGATACCAAACACTAAACTTCCCACTGCTGACTGTGAAAGTCTTCACAAAAGCACACAAGAATTCCCGCCAATCAAAGATTAAAAAAGACCCAAGCCTATTTCTTCCTGGTAAAGATGGAAGATATCTGCAGCAGCTAAAGAGCTTCCTCCATTTGTTAGTAGCTTACTACAGAGAAAAGAATGTTTTCCGGAGCAGTCTTTCTGTTAAAGGCTGGTTTATTGAATCAGCAGCATCACTTCCTGTAGCCCTACAGATTAACATCTCCTTCAAACAACCTTAAGGATACAGAAAGTTTGAAATGAGGCTGTCAGGCTGTAGGTAAAAATAAGGAAGCTGAAGGGTGGTACAGTGCAAAAGTGATACCATAACCCAGCATTTTCACTTGTGGGAGGTGGGAAAGACCTCCGAGGCAAGTAAAGCAGTCCTGGATATCATCTATAATAGCAGCTTGGAAAATCTGAACTGAAAATTACTCTAAAATCTTCAATTTCCTGATAACACACAAAGTAGTAGCATCCTGGAATAATCATACAAAATGAATGTAATCATAGCTAACACCTAGACCTCACAGAGGACTCCCAAATAGCTTTAGAATAGATTTGCAGTTGTAAAACTGGTTGAGTATTGCTGCTCTTTCATTTTATATTATTCTGAATAAGCTGATGTTTCACATTTGAGGAATAATTTAGGCTTAATTTTATCTAGCATCCTGCTTAAGAGCTTCACAATTTCAGTCCTTTGATAAAATTCACAAAAAGCTTGTCTTTCAAAACAAACTTGGTAGAAGCCTTGTTGGTGCATGTTTCAGGACTGCAAGAGACGATAGTATGTTCAGCAACAGCACTAAGACAGCTGTCAGACACTATAACTCACTGTAGGCTTAATCCTGCTTTCAGTAAACATTCACAATGCCACTGCTGAAGATCATTACTATAGCAATACTAGAGAAACATAAAAAACAGGGCTCATTTTCTCATGCAACCAATTCTAATGTTTTAAATCTCTTTTGAGGGTGCTTCTCATCACAACTGCCAAACTAGAGTACTCTTATTAGAGGTCAGCTCTGCAAAGTGGTTAGCCTTCTGAGCGAGAGCAAAGGGGAAAACTGCTTCTTTCTTTCCCCTTTCTCCTTCCACATTTCCTGTTGAGGTGAAATGTCATTGTTCTGATCCAATAACAAACCAATATGAGTTAATATTCTGCCTTGTGAACTGCATACCTAGTGTAACTTAAAATTTAAGCTTGTGACAAAAAAAGACAAGACTATTTTGTGGTCTAATCCAAGGAATACTAATTCATTAAAAAAAAAAAAAAAACCTCTTACATGCAGAAAAAGGAGAGAATGCATGTGAGTTGCCACAGGGGTAGCCTGAAGCCATATGCCAGCAAGTAACTCTGCTTGTATATTATGAGAATTTTTTATCCATCTAATCAATAAGAAATAAGTAGTTACTATGGCAATTTCCACACTACAAGGTATTTGTGCTGCAGTAGCGTATGTTCTGGAAGGACAAATACACTCACCACTCTGTAATGTAAATTTTTGCATTTTTTACAGGTTGCAGTACAGTGTGTAAGCTTGAGAAAGGTGAGAAGAATAAACTGAGTCAAAGGATAGCAGTGGTTATAAAGGACTGCTTCGAAATTGTTAAGTGACTAATAGATGGCAGGTTAGAGAAACTCAAAAACATTAAAACAAATGAAGCAGTGATTTTGCAGATCTCTAGCTTGAAATCATATGTAATGAAACTAAGATTTCTCTACTGAATTTCCCTCTGAGTATCTTCCTCAAAGTTTAAACTATTGGGGCTAAAGTCTGTTCTGTTTTACACCACCATCAATTCATACTAATATTGATTCCAAAGGATAGCTACACACTCTGCAGCAGCCAGGACTGATTACAATGGATGTATTCCCTTACAGCACAATACTCTATAACCCGTAGGGACTGCTGCCACTTGCACATACAGAGAACAAAGATAAAACTTCACTATCAAGAAACAGAATACTACAACAAAAGTGCCAAGTTTTTTAAAGGTTTGAGAATAAGTGATCATAATCATCTTCATGAAATACACAGAGAAAGTACGTATGCCTCCTACAAAATCTTTATCCCAATTCCACCACATTATAATTTACTTGTTGGTATTTTTTTTTCCTTGCACCTCTTTTCAAAATATTGTCATTGTTCAGTTATTAGAACAAATAGGAAGGGACAAACGCTGAGGAGAAAAACCTAAACACTACAGAGGCAGGCAGTTCCCTTAGAGATGACAAGTGAGAGATATTGCTGTTCCATACAGGGACAAATTAAGACTCACCACAACTGCTTAAGATGGACCAATTATTGTAGCACAAACCTGACAAAAAGATGGTCAGGAAAGAAGCCAAGGTAAATTAGCATCTGGGCAACTTTAAACGAAAGAAACAGGCACACACCAATGCAAGGGTCTAAGGACACATTAAAACTTCCATTAACATATGCTAGAATCCATATAAAAACAACAAGTGGCAAAGTTGCAAGTGTGTCCACTTCTGACAAATATATGCACCTAAATGAGTTTCGTATTCCAATGTCTTTATTCAAACGATCGGTGCCAAGAACTGAAACATAATATGACTTAAAGTACTGGGTTCTTTCCCACAGTATTCAAATACAATGGTAAATTTACTCATCAAACACTTCCTCTGAAGTTACATTATAAAGAGACATAAATTCCTGTAGAGGAGGGCTCTGGACCTCACTGTAGTGGCAAAGACATGGCCCCCAAAACCTCACAGGTAGAAATTAATTAAGAGAAGCAATGAGTATAACCCACAGTAAGTATGCGTGTTCAAAAAAGATCTCTGAAATAGGACAATCTCTTTGAAATCGGAGACGAATGAAAGGAAGAGAAACCTTATATCAAAAGATGATACACTTCAGCAAATCTTCTGAAGGCTGGAAAGTTAAATGTTAGTTGTGTATCACCAAAGGCTGAGGTAATGTGTAGACACGCAAACATAAATCCAAAGCTCTAACATGGCACAAAGGAAAAACTCCAAATCTAGAAAGGCTGTCTGGCATGCTTACTCTACACACACCATTATGAAGGAGCAGACTAAGAGGGTGGGCTGCTCCTGGAGGAGACAACCTTCATGCTCTGCCTGTGGCCCATGTACCACAGTAGCTGACCCTTTGCTGCTGAGTCTCTCTGGCTACAGTTTCCCAGGATTTTTTAAAAGGACTCACAGTTGGACAAGAAAGGAGCTTGTAGAGGCTCCTGATTTTCTCCCAAGTGTGTTACCTCAACAGTACTCCCATCAGATGATTTCAGGTCAATTTCCTTATTAAAAAAGACCAGCTACATAAGTTTTTCCACTGCAGAAAGAGGGAATGAGACACAAGTAGTAGACTGGCCCAGAGACAGTCAACATCGTAAAATCAGACTTGGAAAAGGCTTTACTCTCACATCTTGGAGGCTTACTGGGGTCCTTAATGCCACAGAGCAGAAAATACCTTGCAACGCAGTTACCAATAACGTAGTCCAGTCTTTCCCTTCACCTCATCAGCTGGGTGTAAGAAGTAATACCCTTTCAAAATTAACAAGAACAGAGAAGGGAAGATTTTTACAGCATTGTTTCCTTGACAGAACTGTTTCTACCAGAAAAGCTTTAAGGCAGTAAACTTTTGTTTTAAAGGTTTGTTCCTGTAGATGGGATTGCTTACATCAAGCCTCCTAGTTTGAATCAAATGAACTGAGCTAAACCAATACCTCCTTTAGGAAACCTTCAGCTGATTGTATTTTGATTTGCACCAAATGTTTCTGTGTCTGCCTCCACACAAGTCATCCTGGAGAGACCTTTGTTGTAACAAGTTGCCCTTTTAGCTAGCTCTGCAGCCAGGGTTCTCTTTAAAGCACTGAAAAATTAAAGAAAACCTGGCCTGTAAGAAAACACAACAGGAACTGACTAGGCATCTAAGCTAGTTCTCAAAGCGGCTTTTCTATGGAAGTGTTTCCAATAACAAACTTCACAAATTTCCATTTTGCAGTTTTAAGAGCCTGTCACTGTGGTCTCAACAGATGTGCAATATCAACAACTATTCACATCACATGAAAACCAAACCTTTCTAAAAGGGCAACATACTTCATTGTTCTGCGCTGACACAACTGGTGCCTACTAAGAACTAGAAATTACCCTGGAAGCAGAAAAAACACTATTTATGTCATATAATGTTAAGTCTTAAAAGAAAAGGTCTGAAGCGCGTTAGCCACTCTTGGATCTCCAAGACAAAACATCTACCACAAGCTCTACAGTTTCAGTAGTTTACACTCCCTAGCCTCCCATTATCTAATTTCTCTTATGTAATATCCTGTTTATGGACTTCGGGATCTTTGCTGGTTATTTTATTGTCATCAGTTACAATTGTTTGTTGCTTGCACTACTTCCTCCCCTCAGATTTCTCCTGCCTTTGCACTCTCAAGAAAAAAAAAAAAAAAGAAAGAGGACACCACAACAAAAGCAGCAAACAAAACCAGCCAAACCCCAACACATAACCCACACTTTCACAGTGTGGTGGAAGGTTTAGCAGAACAGCTGTTTTAAGCACCTTGCAAGATCACAAGTCTAAGCAGCGTCAAAGTCAGTATTAACTATATACTCAAATTACAGCACAAAAGGATTTATTTTAGAATGAGTCACCGATTAACTCTTTAATGGGAAGTAGAGTCTTACACTCTACAAGCACTTAAAAAAGCAAAATAGAAGTGGAGAATAAAAAGAAAACAAAAAATTGGAAAAAAAAATGTCCTTTACTGAGTCATAGCTGCAGTAAGGGAAATTAATTCTCTTCATTATACCTTCCTTCCATGTCCTGAGAAGTTTCTCTCATCTTCTTGCCACTACATAGCCTTGTTCCAGGGAGCCCCATGGACAGGGGTCCCTTACTAGTTACAGTCATTCCTGAAAGATAGCTCTCAAGCCACACAAAGATGAAAACAAGTAGAGCCCAAGGCTCACTGCCTTCCCACTGTATCTCACTGCAGTTGAAACACTGGCTAAGGAGAACATCAGAAAATGTTGCACAGGCACCCATGCCCTAGTGTAAGCCAGTATTGATGTGAATTGAGATATTGCTTTGTTAGGAGAAGCGAATAGTCACGTGGGATGCGGGAGAATGGACAACACCACAAATAGCTTTGGCTCAACCACACACAAGATTACTTAGCCGAGGCCTCTATCCACCATTTCAAGGACACCGTGACGGACCATACCCTTTTCAAATGCCTAATAACATTTCCAATTATACTGGGTATCATTTGGAAGCACTCTGCTTATACACACACAGCTACTAGAACAAGACCACAAGCCCTGGGAGGGAAGCAGGGAGAAAAGAAGGGTACTCAAACAGTTAGAAAGAAGGTGTACATTTGCCCCTGACTGTGGGGCAGGCAGAAGGCTTTATTAACCCTGGGGTTACCATAATGAATACTTCCTGTAGTAACTTCAACACAATTTTGCTCAAACGTAGGGTAACATACACCTCTTCATACCATGCACCTTCAATGTTGCAAGAGACAGGTAGGTTTCATCAGCCCTACTTATCATACCCTTGCTTTCAATTGTCCTATAAATGGGAAACCTGCAGATAACCCATTAGGATAGAATCAAGCATAAGAAAGTCCCATTAGCAGGGGTTATCCTCCTCTCTACTGCATTCACAACGTAAAAAAGTCCTGCCAAAGTAGCCAGCTTAGTAGATGGGGAACTGCTTCTTTGTCTTCCCTTTCTCCTCAGTATGGGGCTATATAAGTTGTGATCAACATCTCTATCCCTTCTGTTTCTGAGTCTGCCCTGACCAAAGACATAGGAAAACTTTACAAAATGACCAGCTTTTGAAATCAAAACTTTGTTACCAACACTGGAGAAGGCAAAAAATTCTTACCCCATCAGGACAGTCCATTTCACATCTGACATCTGAGACCATGTACAGATACATAAGCATTTGAACTAATTGAATTCCCTGTTTGCAAAAGGAAGAGCTTCCACCCTCCCAACTGCCTATTCACTAAGTCCCTCCCTTCCCTTCTTGCTCCTCCTGGGGAGCACCTGATTGGAGTTAGGAGCAACTTGATTCAATTTACTAATTCAGCAGAAAACTAAGGAGCAGAGGAAGGAAAGGCACAGTGAGTTGTTGCATTAACTCAGCTGTGTTGCCTAAGAGCCTGATGAATGACAAGTCACATAACCTAAGTGGAAAGAGCCACATCAGGAATCTTCACTGCTCAACAATTAGGTTTGCATTTAGTGGACCATTACTGATTTGAAGCTCTCTTTTCTCTGTTGCTGACTCCCACAATATGACAGGAAGATTATCCAAGGATATCTCTGTCCAGTGCACAACACAGAACAAAACAGCAGAAAGATCTTCAGATTTGCCTGCACTTGAAAAGTTTCCCAGGAAAAACAAACTGCAGCGGCTGGATTCCTTTCTGTTTCAAGTGGAACAAGTCTGTCCAAAATAGCTGCTTGTAATTGGAACAAGATACTACGAGACACTGATGAGAAACCAGACTGGAGGACTGATCAAAGGGAGATGTTCCCCTTCCCTAAGCAGAAAACAGAAGAGGGAGGCTTTGCCAGTTTTCTACTGCTTTCTCTGCTTCTCTCTGTTTCCTTAATAACAAAGAGGATTGGGATCCCAGAAGGTAATGACAGTCCAGGCCTCTTTGGCCTCATCCACTTCGGGTTTTGACTGCATTCAAATATAGCCAGAAAAAAAAGGTGATTAACTAGTACTAGAAGAAGAAGAAGAAGTACTTTGACTAGCATTATACTGACATACTTGCAACAGCTTGGTAGGTTGCTTCCGTAATGCTCAGGAGTATTTTTTACACTTGTAGTTTACTTAACACAGGGGGCTTAGTCCTAGACTTGTGTTTCTGTGATAATAGCACCAGCTGTCACACTGTAGACTGGGGGTGCTGGAGCAAATGGCTCAGTATATTGGAAGATAAAGGAATTTTGTTAGATTAAGTTCAGTAACTGAGAGATCCATTTCTTGAAAGCCACATGCATGAAGAAATTGAGCAAAGGATCTACAACGTCCAATGAAGAGTGGCCTGTTCACAGAGATTAAACAACTTCAGGTCTCCAGAGTTCTGGTACAGGAGGATGACTGACCTAATACAGCTCACACATAATCATATTGGTTACACCTTCCTCAAATTCTTTACAGCAAGAAAATGGCAACCCCTCAGGTTAGCCAACAGCCATGGGGATCTCCTTCTATCATTCCATGTATCATTTATTATTTGTTAAAGCTGAGTGTCAAAGATTCATGCAATATCTAAGATGACTTAATAATTGTTTTCCATAGCTTTCCAGCATTAGTTGTCTGAGAAGAACAATTTTCAGCTCAGTGAAATAAAAAGCAATGTAGTTATTACTAAAAGGAGAAAAATGTCGTGACAGAACACTCGTCTCATTTAGAACTTCAGAAAACATTCCATTGGCACCTAAAACCCACGCAACATAATGCAGCTCAATCCAGCACACACATAAATCTAAATGTGGCTAATCACATTAGTCTGTCCACACAAAATGAAATGACCTGTGACTAATACTTACATAGATGAAACTGAGGAAAATTAATTGTAGTGCAATATGAGCAGCTATTTGGGCTGCATGCAGCTCTAGCTGGTAGAGTAATCAGAACCACAAGGAAAACAGGACTTTCTTATGCTCATTGAACTTTGCACACACAGTAAGAAATTATTTTTCCAAAAGACAAAGCGTTCAATATTTTGCAAATATTGTTTTACCCCTGAAGGACAATTATTTGGTTTGATATATTGTCATGATCTCCAGGAAACTACACAGAAACAAATATGCGGGTAAAGACAGATAGGACAGCAGTGAAGTCCAATGTCCTGGGGTACTGATAATGTGTTTTCAGGTCACAATGTAACTACATCTAATGGCACTTTGTAGAGACATATACAGTTCAGAAGTAGAAAAACAGAATTGTCTGTGCAAATGCCAAAAAAGCTCTAATAGTTTATAGCATTTGAAGGTGTGGCCCTATTTACAACCATGTCCTCATTAAGACTTCAGGTAAAGGCTACATGATCCATTTCCTAGAGGCACATAGTTCAGGTAGAAGAACAGACATTAATGGTTATAAAGACCTAATGCTTCCTGAGCACGCGTGGCACGTTGCTGTAGATAGAATCAGCATCCCTAGCTAGGCACGTGCTTTGGTGCTGGGGGCATTAGGGACTACCTTAGGCTCTGTGATTAAACAATTATACTTTTTCTACTGGTAGGAATTAAGCAAGAAAGAAGGTTCCCAGACCCCCCATTCTAACACAAAGAAAGTATAGTTCAATACCATAAATCTTAATCACATAAGTAGCCTTCGGAAGCAACCACCGACCCCATCAGAAATCTTTGTTCTGCCAGAGACAAGGCCTAGTTCAGCAGTCTTTTCTTAGTCTGGGTAAAATGAACAAAGGAACCTTTCCAAAGTGGCTGGAGAATAGCAGCCTCACCTCTCTTCAGGCTGCACATTCATAAGTGTAAATGCAAAGAAATATGACGGATATGAGTTCATTTTTGCACCAATATAAAAATTTGTGCAAGCAGGAACTAACAATCAGAACAGATGTCTGCAGATATGCAGGACCTATTCTTTCCAAGGCCAGGAGCGGAAAGAAATGTCCTAGAGCATCTGAGCTGGATAAGACATTTTCCAGTACTATTCTGAATAAAACACAGTGAAATGGACTAGCTCTCTAGAGAAACTGAACGTGCAGATTATTAGCCAATAGTATATGTTTATAAGCAACAGCCTGATTCAGCCAAAGAATTCTTTTTGGATATTTTTGCTGTCTAAGTGAGGAAGGGAGAAACTGCTGGCAGCCTGCCATTGTAATGTGATATCTTGGCAGGAAGTTGCTTTGTGTTATATCACAACCATATGGTGCTGGAAAAGATTTTTTTTTCCTAGTAAGCTCCTGTAATAGTCCATTCCCATTTTTAACACAGCCTTTCTGCATAAGAAGAATATGTTTGCTTCTCAGTTCTACCACAAGAGTTGTTAATATATGACTAAACTTTTATACTTTATAATGGCGAACATTAAAAATGTGACTGTTCCAGAGACAATTACCTCTTCTATCATGAAAAGGTAAAGGAACACACTGATGGACTATAGCTTCTTCGAAGAGTTAACCCTGGTTTTCTGTAGGAAGACATTCCTTTTTTTTTTTTTTTCAATGAATGATAATATGGTCCAAATTCAAATCAACTATGGTCAAATGGGATCTAGCATTCTTTGGGAACAGTGAGAACAGAGAGATGTGTGGGAAGTTGTTTCTTGCATTTCTGTCTTCACCAGTTCATCTCCATCCAGGAATGGCAAAGATGAATAGATTCCCTTAAATATTTCCTATTGCCAGTGAAAACCCAAAGCAAGTTAATGCTGTAGGAAAGTGAGGTTTTCATACATTCTTAAGACAGGCTCCTACTCTGGTCCAGATGACTTTCTCCCTCTACATGTCTAGGAATCCACAGATACCAACATCAGTGAATGCAAATCTTTCAGATTTGTAAGTCTGCAGGCTTTGACTTTCCTGTTGGGATAAGTCTGTTATCAGTATGAGGCCACGAATGAGTTTCTGACATACACATATTCCGCAGAACCCGGGTCCAAACGTGTGTTACTATGCTGCTCATATTTTCAATGCTGCAGTCTTCTATCCTTGCAACACAAACCCAGATAGAAATACACAGAATTTCTTTTTCCATTAACAGCAATCCGAACGCCACCACAACCATCTCTGCAATCGCCTTTTTTTGACCAAGGAAGCTGAAATACAAGATAAGACATGGAGGTAGTTATCTGACAAAGCTTTCTCCAGCAGAGCAAATAGATTTCCATCAAGGGTTCCTGAGTCTGATCTGTGCAGGATCCTAGTTCAGGACACATGACACCCCTGTGAATTGCTCTTGCCCAGGCAGCACTGCCCGTACCCTCAGGAGTGCATAAAGCAGTGGATGGGTAAATGGATTCTACTTCACTGAAGTTCTTTGGCCCACTATGGCTATACTGAAGTGGAATAATAAATTAAATAAAGCCCCTCAACACTTCCAGACATATGAATATCACATATGACATATGAATATGCAGTTAAACAGAGAGGATGGCTCCTGGCATGTTTCTGACCCAGGCAAAACATTATTCACCCCTACAACCCCAAGGTGTGTGTTAGAGTCATGATGTCCCACAAGCTATTCCCAGCCAGCAGTACTTACACATGGGGAGGCCCAGAGAGTTTCCAAGTATAATCATATGCTCTTCTGTGCCAGGCCTTGATACTTTCATAACTTCTAACGGGTTTAATTCAGTAGGAAACACATAAGCTAAGCAATTCCTATTGATTTCACCTATGGACTGATGTCAAGACCGAGTTGCACTCCATGAGTGAAACAAACCGAGTTTGGCCTACATCTGAATTTTCCGCAAGTCCTTCATGATATTGTTATGATCTGGATCCCTACAAAAAAGCAGATAACAACCAAAGTTCTGAACTCTGTAACGAAAACCCATAGGGAGGAGTTTGAGAGAAAATAATAGAAAATTCAACTGCTGTGACTTGTG
This sequence comes from Cuculus canorus, assembly GCF_017976375.1. NCBI lineage: Eukaryota > Metazoa > Chordata > Aves > Cuculiformes > Cuculidae > Cuculus > Cuculus canorus. The sequence goes on from NC_071407.1 coordinate 9,760,080, forward strand.
TGATGGCAGCCCTGAAGTTTCTCCACTCACTCTCTGAGCAGAAATATTACCCATGCAGGTACAAATATGAGACTATTTCAGCAAATGGTCCATAACTTGCCTACATGTTAGAATTCAATTTTCTCTACTTTCGTGTACCTTTATTGCACTTCTCAGAACATAACAACCTAAGAGGTTTCTTTTTTACAGTGTGGAGCATATGAATTTTATAACAGTATTTACTGCAAAATATCTTTAAGAATTATTTACATTACTGTCAGCTCTTTTGAGATACTTAGACTAACCCTGTCTTTTGGGATTTTCCTTTTTAAAACTGTCCCTGTCTCTTGATAAAGCCCTTCACACTTTAGCCAGAGAAACCACGTTTTCCTCGTATGATGTATTTCTGACTGACAGCATAGTTTGCAGCCTTTAGAAATATTCATATGCAGTAGTCAAAACATCGCATGCTTGCAGCCCCTTAGAATCTTAATTCCAAGTCTGTCTAACTTCCTGTCAAAACTTACAGAGTAAGCAGTAATCAGAAAGATCTACTGTGAGAAAAAGTGAGTTTGGCAGGATCCAATGAAACGAAAAAAAAATAGGGGGTTATCTTCTTATTTTCCAGAGTAGAATTGCAAGCAAACAATGCAGCCTCAAAGCAACAAATCTGAATTGGTCACAGTATAGCTCAATAGAGAATAAATATACTCTGAAAAGAAAATGAAAGATGAAAGAATGACTTGACCGTAATTTACATTTGTTAATATGGAAATTATGAAATAAGTAAATGCTTGTAAAAAGACATTACTAGAATTCACCCAGATTTACAGTTTGAATTTTATTCTGTCATTCCTTCTTATATATAATCCAGTGGACCTCAAGCTGCCTAAAAAGCACCATTATTACAGTAATACAGAAGTCTGCTATGCCTAGTCATGAATCTTAACTCTGCCAGTGAATGGTATACCAACAGTAAATGGGCCAAGGACAGAGACTTCCTCTGCCTTAACTATTAACCATACCTTCAAGCAAGCATCCCTCGAGTAAAGCTTTGTATTCTGCAGGCTTTATTACCAGCTCTCTCTAAACCTCCCTTTGCAAGTCAGCTCTAAATGACAGTGAGAATTTGCAGTTGTTCCCCTTGAGATCAGCGGTGAAATTTGCTTAAACTTTGCTGCCTCTAGGAGTGTAATGGTAGATGGGAGCCATTCTAAAATGGCTAGAACAGTATAGCAGCTTCTGACTCCCACTATAGACCTCTGAAGAGGCAAACCGAAGCCTCTGATCAGGTCCCAGGTATAAAATGTAATCCAAACTCACCTCACTCCATGGATCACCAAATTAAGACATGGTCACTTAAAATTTTCGTGTGCACAAACATACAGAGGCAAGCCTGGAGAGAGCAAAGTCACAAGTGCTCATGCCTGTCTTGACAAGAGACTAGACAGATTTGTTCAAAACCGACTTATATTATGCCTAAGAGCAACTAATTCTCTCCTCGTGTTCATTACATTTTCTCTCCTCTTTATGTGAAAATGATCATTCTGACCTGCAGAAAAATGTTTAATTATTACTCAGTTTCATGGTCACAGCGTTAAGTTTTTTTCAAAGACATCCTAAAAACTGAGAACAAAAAAAAAAAGAAAAAGCCCCATTACCTAAGAGCCTATTGAAATTCTTAAAGTCTCTGGGCATGCATTATGTATTCACCAAGTTTGCTGCTGGTGATGTAAGTTAGAAATTCTCCTGCTGGTTTTGATTACAGCTGCAGAGTCACAGATTTGAACAGCAGTAGACAATCATTTTTCTGAGCCTGCACATAAATATAAAACATTTCCTTCTTCCTTATCACATAAACCTTCCACTATGATTACTTCAAAATTAATTCCTGTTTTCTTCAGATTTTCTCCACTTATCATTTTACAATTAACAAAATGTATTCCTTCCAACAAAGCTCTGTTATTTGCATATTCAAAGGTCACCGTACAGGTTAAAGTTATTTAACTATGAAAGAGATGATAATTTCACAATCTTTTTACATGCAGATAAAATACAAAATTACCTCTGGGTTTTTAATTTGCACATTTACAGACACATGATAAAGAGTTTTACGATAATGGTATAAGCAGCATAACGAACTTTCAATTAGGCTGTGACAGCTCTTCTCTCTAGTCTTCGCATTGTCATTTTATTATTTAAAACACTGTCATCTCTTTAAGGGAGCAACAAAGAATTTTCCTTGCTACACCCATACTTTGGAACCAAAATGGCAGCTTCTCCCAGGAGTGCTGCTGCAGCATCTCAGCTCACACATGTGTGCTGGTGGGCATGCAAGAGCTCCTCGCCAAGCAGGGTGGGAAAGAGTTAGAATCAAATAGGATTAGATCAACAGAACATCAGATTTTATGTGTGTCTCTAGCACTGGACGGTCCAGATCGTCAGATTAGAGCAATGATAAATGGCGAAGAAAATCATATGTACTGCTGTAGCAGCCATGTGGATTATTTTACTTTATGTCATATTGCTGTTGTACAAGCAACAAAAAAATCCTTCTGGTTGTGAAACCTATATTATTCCTGGAAAAGGCAATGCTTACTGAACATCCTATGAAACTGTAACAAAGTGAAATTCTGCCCCCATCTATGAAGTTCTTGGCATACCGTACAGAAAATTAGATTCCTCGGCGTGACACTTCACGCACCTCAGCCAAGCCGATGCAGCTGAGCTAATTACAAGTCCACTCCTTTCCAGAGTTATTCTTTTCTCAGTTAACACCGTGGCCACAAACCCATCCAACCTCTTAGGAGGAATATCTCTTAATATTATGAACTACTTCAAAGTCAGTTACTGTGACTACTTTCTGCTACTGAAAGCCAACCATTGCAAAGTCATATTTTGCTTTTTGTCCATAATTGTCTGCCCTTTCAAACCAGAGCAATTTCTATATTTTTAGATGTCTAATCAAAACCTGCTATAGCAACTTCATAAGTTCTACAGACACAAGAAGTAAAAATATAAAAATTATGTGAATTTCATGAAAAATAAGATCCTACAAGCCTCCAGAAACTGACATTACTTATTGAAAATCATAGGTAATTTTAAGTCTCAGTTGACTGCAATAGAATGCAGCCGTTTCTGGTCAAATCTGATGTAACAATATTGCACACTTATGGTAAATCTTTTACAAATGGAACAATTTTGAAGGGTGCAATCAACGGGTCACACGAATCAACAGACAATTTTCTTCTCTCTCAAGCACTCTCAAGAAAAGAAAGGTCAGAGAGATGCAGACAAAGGAAAGCTTCCATGGAAGTCATAATAACATATGACTACAATGAGTCTAGAATAACTTTTGAGCTGCTCTACTGTCAAAGCTTTTACTCCCCTTGACATGTGTCTTCCTCATCTTCATTTTCCTTGAATCCCTTCTGGCCTAGAACTTGGACAGTTCAACAGGTGACAGAGTGAAAGCAACCTCTGTTTAACCCATCCTGAGATATCTTAAAGGATGTCTGCATCTTCTCCAATTCTTCTGATTTTATTTTTGTCTCAGTTCTAGATTGGTTTATATGGGGTGGGGGGGAGAGAGAAGGAATAAAATTCAAGTCACAATGAATAGTATCCTAATAGTACAGACTACAGTTGCGTGTTGTTCCCCCTCCAAAGAAAGAATATTCAAATCAATAATACAAAACCACAATCTTAGAATTTAATTAGAATGCAGTTTTTCAAGACTTCTAGTGCAGGAAACAGAACCACATTCTTTCATGGCTGGACATGAGAACCACAATGACAATATTACAATAGCAAAACCAAATGTCATGCATTTAAATGATTATTTAGAAAGACATGGAAAATTTATAAGTCTGGTACACACAGGACTGCATAAGAAGTGACTTAAGACTGACTGGAGTGGAAGTCTTAAGATGAAATGAAACTTTTTAGAAGCTGATAACAATGAGAAACTCGATAAAGTGCATTTCTCTTCCTGAATTCATCTGAAGGTGGATCTGTAAGAAGCGCTACGAAAGACTTCAATTTTTATTTCATGTCAAATAAAGCTACAAATCATGTCTCGGAGAACTGGAAGTCTTGAGCATGATGAAATTGCCACTGTAGTACAAAAGAGGACTGCATATATTTGTCAGGTGAGAAGCTTACTTGGAACCTTGACAGATATTGATACAACACTGAAGCTGAAATTAACAATTTGAAAAAAAAAGATAATTTTAATCCTTCTATTACTATGATACTTAGGACAGATTTCACAGTCTCTAAGGCTAAACTCTTGTACATGCAATATGCAGGAGCAATGAAGCTACCGAGTTGTTTTCAGCAATACATCCTGTAATCTTGTCTTTAGTTGGTGCATTACTGCAGAAAGAACCTCGAAGCCAAAATCTAGCCATTGATGTAGTGCAAGAACAGAGTGGTGATCAATGGTTTGCTATCATCAATGCACATTTTGAAGCATGAGTTTTCACATTGCCTAAGGAGTTGGAAGTGTTATTGGTCAGAAAAATATTCAGCCCCTTTAAACTATACAGCAACAGTATTACTTGTGGTAACCTTCCTTGACAATTAATTAAAGAGAGAGACCAGACAGTGAATAAAAGTTCTCTTTCCTTTTATTGGATCCACTTTTATTCTATTTAATGCCATCAAGTTCATATGTTATAAAAAAGAATAAAGGAGGATCTTGTTTTCACTATACATTTGTGATCTTGATGTAGATTTTTTTTTGTTGAACAAATCCTTTGTCCCATTTCCTTGCCATCCTGCTCAGCCATGTGCCTTTTTAGATTAAATGAAGTAATAACAATATTTTTTTTAAATTGTGGGAGGCACAGAAGTTGATGGATAGTCTTCCCCTAGGATACATGATGTTTTGGTACCTTTGCCTCCATTCTGAGACATGAAAGGCTCTTTGAATTACAGTATAACATGAGCTGTATGCTTGGGTGCTGCTATAAAAAGGACCTACTCTTTGCCAAATTGTTTACCAGCCTACACTAAGAAGTAACCAAGGCTACTGGATGGAACTGGAAGAAAATCTTTAACAGTTAATTTGACAAAGAGGCTGAAGTTTCGGGCCAACTCTCCAGAAATTCATGCCAAATTGAGAAACAATTTGGGTTTAGAAAAAGCAAAAACACACAAGAAATCAGGACTTATGTGATCATCCTGTGCAAATGTTTGCATGTTTGTCCATTGCTGCCACCATTTTCTCCCCCTAATAACTTGGACACCCAGGAGCCAATGTTAATTAAACTTGGCACAGCAACAGCAATTAAACAGAAAAAAAATCCGACATGATTCATGAAAACAAATAGCAAACTAAAGGAGGGAGATCTATTGGCGCACATATTGAAGGGGAATCTCTGACATAAGCTCCACCAGGAGGTACCAGCAGCTCCATTAGCAAGAGCAGTGGCATATACTGCTATTACAACCCATAGCATATTCAACACCCAAACACCAAAACCCAAAGCGATGAGTCTTACGAGTTCTGCCACTTTTGGGATGGAATTCAACACACAGAAAAAGAAAGCCAGTACTTCCAACAGTTCCACTACCCAATTGCTAGGCTCCATGGAGGGGAAAATGGAGAGAGTTCCAGCTTCTCAGTGTTTGAAGCAGCCAGATAGCCTGTGCATTTAGGGCATAATGAAGAAAAGGCATTTAACTCATTGCTCTAACTTAGAGCAGAAGAAAAATTCTTATCTCACCCCCATTCAGGATAAGCCAGAGAGGAGAAATGACTCAGAGGTGTCTCGCTGTCACAGAATCTCCATGAAGCCTCAGCTCACATATTACACGTCTCTTTCAAGCCACTGGACTGATCAACAGCTGGTCCAGGCCAAGTACCAACTGAACACCAAACTGCAGCACATTTTCCAGCAAAGAAAATGGACATTTTATTATTTTAATGTGTGATGTATTTTTCTCTCTTTCTCTTATAAGTAGCTCTGAATTTCACCTGTTTTCACAATTATTTTAATCCTCTGCCTTCAGGTAATTTTATGAACCTTAGAAAGATTTTGGAACAACTTTACAAATGTATTTTTTCTCTTTTAATAAAGCCACTCGCCTTTATTCTCCACCTTCACTTGTACATTTTTATGAATACAATAAAAGGACAAAAGAACACTACATTTAAATGTTCTGCTTGCATTACATAACAATACTTTTATCTTTCTTAAACTGATTGCATATCAGTGCCACAGAGCTGGATGCAGGAGGGCACAAGGCATTAGCTTAGCAGAAGCTCAGTTAGACCCTGAGGTCTGAGGGCACGGCTATACACAGGGACTCACCCCTTGGCAAGGAAAGGCAAAAATTGCTGCCATTTGCACTCAAAGGCAAGTTTCCCAGAAAAACATAATCCAGAGTTGGAAAGAAGGTAAAGATCTTGGCAAAAGCAGAGTTCCTTCATTCTAGTGGAGAGAATATGGTTGCAACTTCCTCCCACCTCTTACTCCTCAGAACAGTGAGACGTTTTCCATGTGCCCAAGACTTAAGTGATAGGAGTATGGAGCCACTATAAGGCTCCAGAGACTACATATGGAAGAATAAGGAAAAGAGTACAAGGTAGACCATTTTGTTTACAACTTTTGCCAGCATTATTCCCTAGAGAGAGGGAGGAGTCTTTCTTTTTTGGAGTGTGGATGGAAAAATAAGTGGAAGGCACTGTGAGTCAGATCAGATCTAGCCAAGGTACTGCCAAGTTTTCAAGTAAGCTTTCTGAAGACATGACATTACAAATGGCATTCCTTTGGGGCCTCGGTTTCCCAGCTGTAAAAAGACAATTTGTTTCATGGAAGCTGTAAGATGGTTATTATTTAGTGTAGGCCATTATAAATAAGCATTGAGGAGTGGTACGTCCTCAACAAGACAACAGTCTGTGAAAAGCAGATCATGCCTCAGCGCTGAGAATGTGTTACTTCTCAATAACCAAACCCACTAGTGCTTAAAACTCTCCCAAGTCTTAGTTCCAGCTGAGCAGAAAAGTTTGACATTTCAAAGATTCCTGTGAACATAAAACATTCTTATAAGTAATTTTTAAAGTGGAAAAACATTCATTCTGAAGTTATTTTTTTAATGTTGGGGGAAAGGGCATGTGCTTGTCCACCTCCACAGGTTCTCTATGCTGCTCTACACTAGGAGCAACTGAGGACATTTGTACGTAAGGAAATTTCTAGCTCCTTTCCCATGCTGTAGTAAGAGCAGGCAAGAAGTCCTCAGAGTCCTCACTGAGCTGAGGCTCTTAGAGTGTTCAGTCCAAAGACAAGATCATGATCCCTAAGTGTGAGGCTCCCTGGAGCAAGGATATCAGACCACCAGAAGGCTTCCAATAGTATAAGTAAGCCAGCTGATACACAGTGTTTTGTCCAGAAACGTGGTATTTTGATCCAGGTTTCCTGAAACCCAAACAGTTTCCATGAAACATTCGTTTTTGAGTAAATTTATACTGTCTGATGAAATCCTTTAACAGAGAAAGGGCTGGCTATGGAGTCCCATTCATGCCTCTGCAGAGGAAGGAATGGACTATACAAATGTCTGTGATAACACTGCAGCAGGAGGACCAGATAAAGAGTAGGGACATGGTGAGGGGCACTGAAGTAACAGTCTTTACTCTGGGGGTTAGAAGCCCCTTGCTGTCCAAGTGGAAATATTTCTAAGTGTACATTACTTAAAAATATCTGGTCTGTCTTGCATCTCATGTTATATCTGTGGAAGAAAACAGACTGACCAAAGCAGCCAACTGTCATTTGGGACAATCAACGGTGTTACCACAGGCTTTGAAGGGAAGCTCTTTCATGAAAGCTGTCATAAATTTAACTCGTACGCAGCTCAATAGCTACTAAAATGTATTTCTCAGCAAACAGCCCAAAGTGAATGGAACAAATAAGCAGAATTTAGAATTGAAAGAAATTGTAAATTACTAATTGTGCACAAACATTGACATTCCAAAAAACAAACACACAGGACTAAGTATCAGGCCTCCTGAATAATACTGAAAGTTTCATTGCCTAAGCACAGTTACAAGCTCTAAAATGTGTATTGAGTTTCAGTCTTTGGCAGTATTTTCCAAAGCTCTTGGGAAACGCACCACGTTCTAATCCACACCCTGTTGATCATTACTGCTGGTTTATACGGTACAGGTTAAATAAACTGATGAAGATCAAACTTAACAGGAAAGGCTGATTTTGAATCTGCAGCCAGTCATCTTCTAAATGTAAAATCATCACATCTAATAATCTGTTAGTACCCTTAGTACATTAAACAAGAACAGTAGAAGCTGTTCTAATTTTAATTGTCTTTTATTTTCTTTTCCTTCTTTTTCTTTTTGAAAGTGCCAGCACAGATTTCAGAAGACACAAACCCTTAAGAAGTGTAAAAGTGTTTTAAACACAAGAGTAATTGGGCAGTATTGCATCACTTGATAACTGCATTCACATTACCAGATGACAGAATCTTCCTCTTAACTATTATGTCATGAAAATCATTTTAATAAACCAGCCTTCCTGTACAACCTCTGAAAAAAAAAAAAAAAAGCATTAAATAGCCATACAGCTTTCAGGAATAACACAAAGTGGAAAGTTCTACCACTTTTTTGAAATCTTGTTGATTTTCCATCATGCCATAGGTCATGCTTGGATATATACACTTGAATTCTCCTTTAAGTAAAAGCATTTCTTTAAGGTGTGTCTCATGACCAAACTGTCAGAAAAGCATACTGATGATTAGCAATCATTGTGTGCTATTGTTTTTCCCACAAAAATAAGCAGGAACAAAGGTTATTTCTTGAATTTGAAGCAGGTAACTTCTAATGAATAACCTGAGCAACAGGCACCGATAACCACAATTTTTGCTACCAAATAATTCTATATCAAAAGAGCCCAGGGAAAGCACATAATTTCTCATAAACTAGTATGTACTACATAAAAAATAATTTTAAAAGGCCTTTTAAAACTTTGGTTTGAGATGCTGCATTTTGCCTTGACAAGCGACCCTTCTGAAGGGAAATTCTGGAGGGAATTTGGCTGAAATTAGCCCACTGAAATAATTACTTGAAACTTAGTTGTCACTTAGGGGTTCAGATCTCATAGTACCTGCTGCAGTCACTCTGGAATGATCTCATCATTAAAGATTAAACTTCCACTATGACAGGCAGATCAGCTCCTAAATTCAGTTTGGTTATCCTTTGCAGCTGACATATATTTTCTTAGGCTGGATTAATTCTCCTACATGGGGAAATGCTGCTTTATAATGGTAATCAAGAATAGTCTATATGTACTAGGTTTTTGTCCTGGTCTAATCCTTTTCCAGCTGAGCTTTGGTGTGCAGTAGGACCACAGCAGCAATCTTTTCAGAAACTGGCTCTGTGATGCCCCTGGATGATCCTTTAGTTTCCAAACCTACTTCATCTTTCACCAGTCAGAATGACATCCAAATTGATTCTCTGACAGGTGATACATAGCATTCATGGACATCCATTCCTTCGGTTCTCTTGATGGCAAACACAAACCTTGCTGCACTGGTTTTGGCTGGGACAGCGTTAATTTTCTTTGCAGCAGCCCACATGTGCAAAGTTTTGCATTTGTGACCAAAGCGGTGTTGATAACCCGCTGCTGAATCGTGCTTACACAGCATCAAGGCCTTTTCTGCTTCTCAGCCCACCAGCAAGAAGGCTGAGGGCACACAAGAAGTTCGGAAGGGACACAGTTGGGACAGCTGACCCCAGCTGATCAAAGGGATATCCTATTCCAAGTGATGTCACATTCAACAATAAAAGTTAGAGAAAGAAGATGCAAGGTCATTCAGAGTTATGGCATTTGTCTTCCTAAGTAACCATTTTGTGTGATGAAGCCTTAATTCCTTGGAAATGGCTAAACGTCTGTCTGGTGATGAGAAGTTGTGAATGAGTTACTTATTCTGCTTTGCTTGTGTTTAGCTTTACTTATTAAACTGCCTTTATCTTGACTGACAAGATTTCTCACTTTTACTCTTCTAATTCTCTCCCCCATCCCAACAGATGTGTAAATAGAAGTGTTTTCTTGAATTTTTGTACTACTACATCAGTTGCCTGAGTTTGGCATTGCTGAACATTCTGCACTGGACAATTTATCGTGGAAGAACAAGCTCAAAGGAGAGAGGAAGGAAAGGAGTAGGTCTTTTTTCCTGTAAAACCAGACCTATTTAAAAAATACAAATATCTGTAGTCATTTGTTTTGTAGAATAAAGATGAGACTAATCTGTCTCATACTGTTAAATCAACAACAGGTTTAGAAGTCTGCAATACTGAAAGAGAACAGAAATGTATCCAATGTCAGGGCTGAGTGCACTCCATATAAAAAGAAGGCGATATATTCCTCCTTGGGAAAGATTGCAGTTCACAAAAAAAGGCTAGAACTAAACCATTCTAAGCTGAAATAACTTTGCTGCCCACTGAGAAATTGTTCCTCTTCCCTTTGTGTAAATGAAGCCTTTAAAGAAAGTCCTGAAAATAAAAATCTGGACTAAACTCCGTTGGTTCTGTGTCATGAACTGTAGCAATATCATCATAAAAGCAAGAACTGTCACTAGTAGTACAAAATACAAAGAAACGTCACTCCAGTAAAAACTAATATAATAAGAATTTGTCTTAAAATACATTCCCAGGGATGTTTCAACACAATACAACCATGACCGCCTCCCACAGCTTAACAAAGCCTTAGAACAGCCAAAAGAAATAAAAAATATCTTCAAATAAAACAGTAAAAAAGGGAAACAGAAGCAAGGTAAATATTAATCCTGGTTAGAACGGACTGTTACATGTTCAATTAGATACAGCTAGTAAAGAATCATTGAGTAAAGTTACACTACCCGTGTAGAACCATGCTGGCTCTGTCTTTTGCCAGCATGATGATACATACTATAGCTTACTTTATGTGCAAATCATCATCAAATAAAAGAACGTGGCAACTCCACTCTGCAAAAAATCAGGACAGCAATAACCCACACTGCCTCTTTGATACTCAACAGAAGTGCCATCCCATCCCTCTCAGAAGAGCAACTTCCTGTCTAAACAATACCATGTTTGATCTTTCTTTTCTTTCTCATGGGCCTTTTTGGTTTGCCAGCTGTGAATCAAATTTTGAGCTGAATCTCAGGGTTAGGAGACTCTTTATTACTGAAAGGGATGATTGCCCTTCTAGGTAACATCAAACGGCTCATGTATCCTCTTATATACCTTACTCTGTCATAGAATAATAATATTTACTTGGTGGAAAATCGTGTGCAATACATCTGTAAGCAGTAAACACTTGGGTCCTGCCTTTCTTTCAGCATTGCCAAGGACAAGTGCTGTAAGACTTCCTGCACAGCTTCTCATGAGAACAATCCAGTAAGCCAGGAAAAAAGTAACCAAATTGGGGACATGGACTAAGTATGTTTTCCTGAACAGTGAGGGAATTCATCAGCCAACAAAAGTCAAGTGTTTCTAGAGAAAATCAACTCCTTTGCTCTTATTAGACCTGCAGGAATTCATCACTAGATCTATGTTTTCCTACTGGAGAAGCAGTTCTGTGCCATCTTGGCCATGAAACAGTAGGAGAAGACTTAGAAGAGGCTGAAATCTCATTGTGAGTAATATCTGGGAATCACAATATTCTTGCAGGGAGATTTTATATCGGCAAAAGTATAAACTTGCCTGTAGGACACAACTTCTAACTTGGTCATATGAGAAGAGATTACTGCAGTCTCGTGTGGAGACAGATTTCATGGTGCTCTATAGCTTAGAAAACTATAGCGGTTTACAGCAGACTAATACTCCCATACTGCCTGTAGCAGATGTGGCTATGTTGACACACAGTTTCAGTGTTTGTTTTCTTAACATTTTGATTATATTTTGCCAATATTTTATTTTGAAAGTAAAAATATTACTTAAATGGGATCCCACACTTTTCATTGCTTGTTGCTTTAAAAAGAGACTTATCAGATGGTTTGTGTTAGAGAATTTTCAAAGCCCTTTCTTGGCCTAAAATGAAAATTCACTTCAGGAAAGTAGAAAGATACTCCTGCAGGAGCAAGAACTGGTGAGGTTTCTAGGTCTAACACATTTGAGAAAAGCCCAGGTGCAGTAAAGAGCACGGTGTGATTAAGACTGGACAGGTGCTACCACAAGAATAAAGGCTGCAGTACATCTAGTAATGATTGAGGGCAGTTTATGTTTTGATTCACAAAGTTATTAATACGACTCATCCGTATGTTACCAAATATCACACCCCGCAAGTGAAAATTGAAACATATGCCTGTGAGATATAAAAAGGAGCTTTTAGGAGAGGCCTTGGCAGAATGGGTGGGAAGGAGGGGTAAGAGCAGAGAAATGGGATTTTCTTGCTGTTTGCTTAATCAGGTTAGACGAATGCGTTAAGATTCTCAGATAAAGAATAATAGGCAAACTACAGGCTTCTTTTTTTTTCAGCTAGCCTACCTTCTGGTCCCTAAGAGAGAATGAGATGTGGACGGAAAGGCAATGTACGGGGACACCATAGCACTATGCATAAAATAAACACCCCCTGACACATTCTGTTCCTGATCCTTTCGATTTCCCATTCCTTCAGCCTTTCCCCGATCCCAGCGCTACTTGAGCGTCCACGCAGGGGCAGAGGGCTGTGCATAGGTATAAAAAGGAGGCTTTTGAATCTGCCTCTGAACTTAGACCAACACTTATGACAGTTTCTTAACTATTTCACATAGGGAGAATTCACCAGGCTAGTGGCAAATTATACAGGGAAATTAAATTCCTTCCTACGTATCTTTCTCCAGTTATTTTCAGGAAGAATACCACTAGATGGCACTGGGAACTGTAACCACCCCGTAAGGAGCCCTTCCACTGCAGCCGCTCACCTGAAAGGGCTGCTGGATAACTGGCTGCACTGCTTTGCACACAGCAGCAGAGGAGGCAGGGCAGGGTAAGGGGCACAACACATTGCTCCTACCAACAGTCTCATGATAGCAGTAGTTCTTCCTATTGGAATAAAACTGAACGATCAGTGTTTTATTGCTTTTTAACCCCCCCCCCCACAAAATTGTATCAGTTATCTGGCACAACAGCTCCACGTGCTATTAAAGCAATGATAAAATAATCAGGGACTAATGTTACTATGCACATTAACAGCAGTATCGTGTTCAGTTCTTTCAGATTCTGGGCTGAATTAGTAATGTGTTCCTTATCCTAGCCTGACTAACAGAGCTGACAAAAAATATAGAGCAATTATATTTTGCACAAGGTTATAGTTCCTAGAGGATGAACAAACCTTCTGTGAAATCGCATGAAAATGCAAGGGGCATGAATTTCATGCAAATTGCATGAAAATCAAGGGACTCCCATGACTGTATGTACACTCTGAATACATGTAATTAATACAATCGAGAGGTCATCGGCCTGTACACCAAGTTTGTGAACATAGTTGTTAAGTATACAGTATGTTTACTTCCAATATTGTAATATTTGAGATACCATTCACCACTTGTCTAAAATAAAATCCTGCAATGCACACAAAAGCATGTATTTGTCATCCTAAATCCAATATATGAAACGTATGCTACTTGTAGAGCATATGTTAGATATCTTCCCCTCCCCATCTCTCTGTGTGAGAAACTGGCACAGTTTCTGTCTCTGAGCAGAAGTTCTTCACGTGAAGAGGCAGTCCTGCAGCCAGTGCCATGTTGGTGAAGACACATTAATTCACTCGCTCTCATAGTTCATCTCTGAGACAAGTTCCTTTAATGCTGTACCTTAAGTTAGTCAGGTTGAGACTCAAAGGACACTTGTCAGCCTACCCTTTCAAGCACAATTTTCTGAGTAGAAGTATTTCTTGGGTCTGAGGCCCAGTTATTCAGTTCACTCTCACCACATGCACCGGCAATCACAGAAGGTAGTTTTTCAACCATTTTGTGATACTCAAAAGCAAATTCAGACACCCAAAATTTAAGCAACCTGATGTATGTTAAGAGACTGTGAAAAGTTCCGTTGGAATTTAATCACAGACTCAGGGTAATGAACAGAGGTCATTTCCCTATGCTGCAATTTAGAATTCTTTTATGCATCAGCCAAGATGTTATGCCCATGTCGCAGGTCTAATCATTTGTATCAGCAAGCAATTCCTGAGCAGGCAAGCAATTCCTGCAGTTGGGAAATGCAGACAATGTCTCTGAGAAGACACCGATTAAGGACTGTGTTTATTGTTCTAACGGTGAGCAGCGATCCACCTAGTAATCCATGAGGAGCCATTCCACAAAGACATAAAGGTAAGGTCCAGTCTGGTAGGCTGGTGGGTGCAAGTCCTTAGCAAGCCACACAGAAAAGGGAAAAAAAATTATGTCTTGCTACACACTGTGAATTCTTATAAGCAGGGAGAAACAATTATTCTACAACAGCTACATTATTGGAAGATTGAGTGCATGAAGAAATGAACTCCTCGTCAATGCAGACTGGTCTCAAGAGAAACCAATGATTACTGAGTAGCTGAGAATAAACCAAACTGATTTAAGCCTCAAAGGTTCGCCCATATGTTACTGAATTTCTAACCCCTTTCTTCTATACCTGTAAAAACCTTCCCTGAAAGACATGTGCATGCAAGAAATGGATTCCTCTTTTAATCCTGAAAGACTTGAGGATTTATCAAGACCAGGAATATGTGTAAGAGAAAGACTTTCCCTTTTCAGAGAAGAAAGATTTCTGACTTCTTTAACATGTTCATGTTAGAGAAGCCAGGAAGCCTCTGGTTTCCTGTTACGAGTACGAACAGCTAGAATGAAATAACTATGAGACTGAGAGCCCAGTTTCAGTACCTAGTCAATGCACTTGCTTCAATTAATATTAGTAAACCATGGATACATAGAAGAGAGGAAAAAAATTGTAGTTCTCTTAAGAGGCGGAAAACACTGCACAATATTGATTTCCTCTTCCTCCCCATGCCTTAGATCATTAAATATTAACACTACCAATACATTAATGGTCTAAACTTTCGCATCAAGCAGCAACTTAAATAACAAATTTGAGAGAATAGAACATAAACATCTACTGTGTTAATTGCTTGAACGAGTAGAGAAGACGGTAGGAATCAGCACAATCGCATAGAAGCCCTAGGGAAGCATTATTGGATCCAGAATCATCTCCAAAGTCAAGAATGAGCTCTGCTTGCTCTTTGCTCCTCTTCCCAGTTGGGTTCTTCAGCCTGGATTTCTGTTCATTGTAGACAGGCAGAAGGGAATGGCTGGGGTGGGGGGGACGGACGGACATATTTGAGGCCAGAACGCATGCCACTGGGGGGGGAAAAAAGAACTATGTTCTCAAGAAATCCTCTGGTTTAAGAGAAGGCAGGCAATGAAGGATCAGGGAATGTAGCTATATGAAGACCTTTCAGTGGAGATTTAGTAGACCCACACTGACTTCCTGTGATGGATTAGAAACTACTGTGAAACCACATATTGACAAACCTTTGACTGAATAAGCAGGTATATATTTTGTTATTGGGGGAGAGTGCAGCGAACTTTAAGCATTTTGGAAGACTACAGCCAAGATATTACCCTAGCGTTATTTTCCCTTACTTTAGGTACAGATGTTTTCAATATGTGAGCATTAACACTCTGCCTTTCTAATTATGCAGTCCTAGACCCTTACATCATCTTTAAGAGGTTATAAATTTAGCGTAATAAATCTCAGTTAAAACATTTAGTGCAAAGAGTGTTCAGCACTATGCAGATATTACTTTTAAATTCCACATTTGTAGTGCTCATATATTTCCACAAGATTTTGAGAACAGCAAATACTTTCTTGTATGTAAAAGCCACATTGTGGGTGTTTCATGCCTAGGGAATACTCTCAAGAAGAACATTCAAGGATGAATGTTCAAAATAGTATTAGAAAATAATGTGAGATTCATTAGCATCATTCTTCTTCTGCCATGAAATCAACTCTGCCTGTATCCAAGCTGTTTGAGAAATCTCAATTGTAAGCCTTGAATTGTTGATTACCAATGATCTTTGCAAGGTAAGGTAGCTAAACATCCCTATTTCCTCTGTCGCTGGCTTTGTTGGCCTGAATGTGTAAGGTGACTAAACCAGAGAAGAGCAACAGCTGCTGCAGCGTTTCTGAAAAAGGAGATGAGCTCAGGGGTTCAACCCTAAAGATGTGAACCTGACTTAAAAAGGCAAATTATCTAGCAGCAAATTTAAATAGGACATTGGCTTGAAGTGTTCTAGAGAAAGTCTGGAGTGTGAAACGACTTGATTGTATCTCAGCTGCCAACACATCTCCAAGCTGATAAAAAAAAAGAGGAAAACCAACTTTTCAAAGATACTCCTTTACTGTAAGTCACCGTCCTCTTATGAGGTTTAAGAGACCGCTGAACAATTTTTAAGGCTGGCTGACTCTCCATATCTTCGCTTGGTTTGTTTTGAATGAGCAACAAAATGAATTAGAGTCTTCAAATGATTAATTACACAAGTCCTCATGATTTTTTTTCGTTACAACCTCATAACAATACCCCATATTACATTTGTACAGACGTATTGTATTCTTGTATTTGATGTGCGATAGGAATTATTTTCCTATGAAAATAAAATCTTGACAAGACCTAAGATATCAGCAGTACATTTTCTGAATCTACCACTAGACTGATGGATGAAAGAATATTATTTACTGATTCATTCTTCAGCATTTACAAGGTAGTTTATAGATGCTTCTACAGCACTATTGGAAATTTATATTGACACTGATGGAGTAGCAGACACAAACACAGCAAACAAGCCAGACTCTGAATGAATTAAACCCGTAAGCCTGCAGAAATAAGTACAGATTTTGTAGTGTAAGCTGAAATTAAATTGTGGATTGGTTGGTGTGCTGGTTATTTACTGCTTCTTTTCCATTAGCTGTTTTTATGTCATGTCTGGAGTCTGCTCCAGGAAGATCTAGGCTGGACATTCCCTTCTAAGCACTGGAGGAACGTTCCTGCAATAGCAAGGATAGATGGAGGGAATTGTTTACTAAGCCTTTCTTCAACTCCAGTTGATATCACATAAGTAGGAGAAACCAAAGAAGACAGTAAGTCAGTCACGGGAGCTTTCAAGAGCATTCCATGTTGATGTTAAAATGTTCATTTAAGAGTACCTCCCCCAGTCACCTGCCTCTTTGCCATCCAGACAAGAGTATGTCAAGCCAGGACTGAAGGCAAGAACAAAACAGTGCTGAGGCCTTGATGACCACACAGTATGTATGATGGCAAAGTTATTTTAGACAAGTTCTAGCCTGATTCTGTGGTCTAAGGGCTGATAACAGTCCTGTCATCTCTATCTTATCCCTGTTTCCTTTCTGCAGAATGAAGCTTGCAGCTTCCTTCCACACCCTCTTTGTTCTCAGTGTCCTGAGTTTGACTTCATAATTACTTCATGAGACTAAACTTATGCCACAGCAACAAGATAGAGTTTTCTGTAGAGTTTCCCAAAGGAAAGCTTGAGGGTGTGTTTGCCTACAGTTATATAAATAGCCTGACCTATTTCAAATACCATTTTTCAGTTCTTCCAGGCACAAAGTGCTCACACCTTCACTTGGGGAGTTTCATCACAAGGTCCGCTGTGCTTTTAGGATTTCTTTTTTCAAAAGGCCAACAACAACTTCCATAATAAGGCCTTTATCTTCCACGCTGGCAGTGGCAAAACCTAGCGAAATGTCACTGGTTTGGGATACGATAGGCTCCTCTGGCAAACTTGAACTGATCTTTTATTCTGTCTTAGACTAAGTCTGATCCATAGACAATCTTCTAAGATTAAGTCAAAATCGACTTTGGAAACAATAATTTTTATGGTAAAGCCTCCTCAAACACACAAGAACTCAGATATGTAAGGTTTTACTCACCTTTCAGAAAATCAGAGATGTAAATGTAGATTCTAACACTTAAGAAAATCGCTTGTATTTCTGGCATTCCTCAGAAGATTTCTGAGTCTTAAATCAATGAAAAAGTGAAATAGGGTTGTCCTTTCTTGATACATATCTTCCTTGCTGCTAAATAAAGTTAAACTTAAAGTCTGCCCAAAGTAATTAATTCTCTTCAAGATTTGATTATAAAACCATTCACAATAAGTCTTTATTATTTTTCCCAGTACAGTAACAAAATCCATTTCACTATTCTCTACACAATAGTAAAAAAACTGCTTGGAAAATTAATATTCTTTAAGAGTATTTGAATGATGGCTGCATCTATTTCATAGCACACATGTAAATGTCTTTGGACAACTCAGAATCATCTTACCTGGAAAAGTTTTCTTCAACAGCACAAATAGTAAGAACCCGAAGGCTTGACTAGTGTTAGATCTCAACCTTGTCCCTTCTATGAGATGCCTGAACTAAACAATTATTCAAAGGCTCTAATTATTACATCTTCTTTTCAAGTGTAATTATTTTTACACGTAGAGAAATCTTGACATTGTGTAAAGAAAGACATAACCCATAAATCAAGAATGTGCTTTTAAACAAAACTATTTCCAAGTAAATACTACTCCGAAATAAACACTGAATACACTCCAAAAAATAGAAAGAAGCAAGAAAGTAGTCTAACTTTATGAAGGATGTGGCATCACATTTTGGGCCAGATCTGCGAGGGGTGTCCAATTGCAAACAGTGAAGTCAGAGCCACTAAACAAGTTACCAGCTGTCAGCAGAGCTGGTATAACTGGCTTGATTCATCCTAGTTTGGAATGATCGTCCAGGTAAACACTCAGGCTCAGCTTAAACTGTTCTTAAGGCAGCACCATGTTTCAACTAGACTAATTTACTCTGAAGAGAGGGATGAATAAATCTAAACAGAGTTTTGTGCTATTTTGACTAGATTGTTTCTGACATCTAAATGAGACTGAGAATGCTGCTCTATTTAGGTTGACAGTACAGCAAACTGAAATATGACCAGCTCCTCTCTGCCCTGATACATCATCTAGAGGGCTGACATGCTTCACATGAGCCCATGATTTATTCCCGTAAGTAAACAAGGCACATTAGAGCAGGACGCAGTAACAGCAAGCACTTGAAAACATCAGACCTTTGGATCTAGCCCAAGGGCTAGGAATCATTTTCATTCAGTAATGCTCTCACATGAGCAAGTTAATAATACATATTGAAACTAATTACAGAAGTCTTGATTACTGGGGGGGGAAATCAATTTTTGGAGGAGTATCTCCACCCATACAAAGATTTTTTTCAAAATATTACTAACAATGAGAACAATAGTGCCCTCCAATTGTGAAAAAGCTCCAAAGCTGCTGATGAGAGCAAAGAACCTGGTATACCTTTGTGTTCTGATTAGAGATGTGCTATTCAAAACACAAACCTTTGCAGTAAAATTTTCTCTTTCCCAGTCATTTTGAGCCTGTTAAATTTCTTTTCCCTGCTTACACAGTTGTAAACTCTCTGTAGAGATCTCCCTTCCCCTGGAAAATCATTTTGTATCCAGATGAGACAGAGGGAATATAAAGCAATTCTTTGAACAGGAAGTAACAATTTCTTACAGTCACTCAGGAAAAAAAAAATACTTGTGTTTTTAAAAAAATTGAAAAAGAGAAAGAACAAAAAGGCTAAAAATCTATAGGATTTTTCTGAAATCACAGTCAGTCAGAGAGAAGGGAGTAGATTTCAAGGTAAAACTTCTATGCTATGCTCTTTATTCGTTACTGTGTGCATATGTTCCATTTCTCTATATTGGTCTCAAAAGGCATAGCTCATCATATCGG
This sequence comes from Cuculus canorus, assembly GCF_017976375.1. Taxonomy (NCBI): domain Eukaryota; kingdom Metazoa; phylum Chordata; class Aves; order Cuculiformes; family Cuculidae; genus Cuculus; species Cuculus canorus. The sequence goes on from NC_071407.1 coordinate 9,779,832, forward strand.
CTCCAAATTCTGTGCTAAAAAAAATATTCATGTGCTAAAAATCATAATATTACATGACAGGTAGAAGAATGGAATTCTATTTTTGCTGCATGTACAGCAACTAATATATGCAGATAGCTAGGGTTACCCCATTCATGTATGCTTAATATACTTTTCCACATTTACAGATTTTTGATTTTTGCATTCAAAGCACTGATCTCTTTGCAAACATTATTTTTCTGCAGACCGCAGTGAAGCTTTTTTACCAGTAGGAATGGTAGGAGTTTTTACAAAGAATACTCCTTACCTTAAAAAATAACTTTCTTCCAATTACTTTAGATAATTAAATACAGCTATCAGCCAAGGACATTTGTCAAAACATCCATGTTTTCATTATTTTGGACATGCAGTTACCACTGTATTACAACATGTTCTGCATCAACATTGGAGCAGAAAGGATTCCTAGTATTTGACGTTTAAAGCTGAATCGCACACTATCATTAAATTATTATTGCTTCTCCAATGACGACAGGAAAAAAGAGCTTCTTTTAACCTGGGGGGAAGGAGGGAAATTAACGTTTCACTGACCAAAGTCTGAATACTTCTCCAGCCAGGCATCCTATTTAGAGATGTTTACTCTTTACCTCAGACACACACGCTGCATTCCCTGGTGTCATGTGTCCAATTCCAAAACCCATTAGAAAGTCACGAGGTAAAAGGCGCGTGAGTGTGACTGCATAAACCACCCACCTTCATATCTCTGCAACGCTGTCTTCATAACATCACCATTCTCCTGTTCATAACCTGGAAACAAGAATGTCTCTGCCACCTATACATTTTACCAGGCAAAGCATTCAGGAGTGGGGATCAGAGAAGTAACAGTCAGCTGCTTCCACGGAGCCAGTTTTCCTTGCTGCCAGTTGGGTTAGGTAGCTCTGTTCAGCTCTGCCAGACCTTTAAAACAGTGTGTGAATACAAGGATGCACTTCTAGTGCATCCCTAAAGCAGCCTCTATAACAGGCAAATTAACAGATAGCTCTGCTAGACAGGACTAGGAGTGAAGGCCCCTGTTTCTTTTCAAGATAGGCAATTTAAAATATTTTGGCCAACAAAGTCTTGTTTTCTCCGCTTTTCCTGCTTCAGAAGAGACAAGGTAACAATGCTACATGGCTCCCCTAATACTCTGGGGTTTATTTCACCCAGTAAACTTTTGGGACTCATTTTACTGCAAGTAATAAAGGGGGAAAAGTCTATTAAAAAAAAAAAACAACATGAAGGAAAGTGTTATCTATGGTGGAACTCAGAGTTCTGCATGGTGTAACACTGTTTCCTTTCTTCTTATGTCTACATACCTTATCTCTTCTCGAAGTGATCATGAATATTTTGCTCTGTTCAAGTGTATCTCTTACTAGTTAAGCTCATATTTCAAGATCAGGAATTACTCAAGTGAAATTTTGTAACTAAAAAGTACAGGAAAAAAATCTGTAAAACAATCTTGGTATTCAAGCACTGAATGTCCTTGCTTTCCAGATAACTTATACTTTATAAGCTTGAAGATTTTGTTCCTTAGCGTTTTACATCATGTTTAACTACCTAAATTCCAGACCAGCGCTCCCAGCAGCCATAATGAAAAAGACCCCAAAACCCAAAAAGCTAATCCATTGAAGTTTTATCATCATTCATCATGATTTGTTCTGTAAATGCTTCTGAAATTTTTCCAGCCCAAGAACAAGATAATCAAATACATGGTGAGACTTTCTGTAGCTCATTTCCCAGTTTATTGTTATTAATTCGATGGTACCCACTAGGTCAGTATTTTTTTTGTTTGCGAAACACCACAGTGGTTTGCATTTCTGTTGTACATGTCACAAGGAATCTTCAGGAACATACCTGCTTTTTTCCCACATTTTAACAAGCATGGGATAGAAACTGAGAGGTAAAGTCCAGTGTTTGCAGGCACATTTTCATTACAAGTTGAAAGTTTTCTGATTAATAAACAGCTTTAATGAAGTCCTCCCAATCCAAAATCTGGCTACATCTAAAAAGAGTACTTGTTTGACTCTCTCTGAATTACTGCTCTTTGAACAAGGCCACCTGGGGATAATGAACAGCTGCTTTAATTTTTAATCAGCATTTAAAAGCCTTTTAAGTGGAGCTCATTTTCATTAGTTTAAATAAAGAACACCTCAAAAAGTGAAAGGTCATTAAACCTCTGGAAGTACCTTCATGCCAAGATTTCTGCTAAACGTAGGTCCTTTTAACAGGCTGTCGAGGGATTTATTAAATATAATGTGAACAATTGGTCATTTCTCTAGTGAAACAGAGCTTCATAAAGGAATCTATTGTCTCATCAATGCCTTACACAGGAAATTGCTGTAAGAATGGATTCTGAGCCCCATTTTGCAGTCTGAAAGCATCTTTGTAACAACCTCACTGCACAAAGTATTTGGAGCTCAGTTTAAGTGAGACCTAAGAAGACCGTGCACCTCACAGGATTGGGTGTGAAGAATAGCATGACTGTAATAAGAACCCAGCTGCTTGGTAAGAGGCAATATTTTGCCTTTCAGTATTTTGATATGAAACTTGATCATTTTCTAATCAGCAGTCAGGTTGAGCACTTGTGAGAGGGTTGTACCCACTTGGTTCTGCATGAATTTTTACTCTGTTTAACCCAGGCTTCAGACTTACATTATAAGACTACCCTTCAATTTTTTAATAAAACATTACCAAGCATAAATAAATTTGAATATGATCAATGATTGGAAAGTCCATTCAGTAAACAGATGGCTAGCATGTAAATCATGAGGCTCAATTCCATTACTTCATTCTCAGTTTTGTTCTATTCCTGGAGAAGTCTGGGTCTGGCATTTATTTATTTATTTTTATTTATTTTATTTTATTTATTTATTTTAATGAGACTGTAAACATATTCTAGAACATTACTTATAACTTCAAGCTGTGAGCTCCAGCTCCAGTGATGCTCATTTTCTGCAAGCAATCAGCCAGATGAATGAGATTCAAGAGACATTCAGCATTGTCCAGGATATTTAACATCGCAGCCAGCAAAACTACCAGACTCGAGCTAGATGCATAATGTTGCTTCCTGTTAGGGAATTTATAGTAAGCATAAAGGGTATAGGCAATAAGAAGTCACACTACACTATCTCTTACCAGCCAGAAGGTCTAGGTGAGGAATATCAAAGAATAGCCACAGCCCCTGGAAAAATTTAAAAAAAAAATAAAAAATTAAAAGGGCAGAGTGCTCTACAGAGACTTTCCGGTGTCCTCAAAACTTTGTAGTGAGTCAGAACCAAGATAAATGTTTCTAGTGTCCTCACTAACTGGAAGAAAAACCACTTTCAAACTCAAAAGCTTCTACTTCAGGAAAGATTTAAAGCAGCACCTCCACGATTTGAAGAGGTCAGGCTGGGATTCATCTGAACGCACTGGTTTTCTGCCCCTGGCAACTGCTCAGCTGAAGTGTTGTTTCTTATCACAATTCTCTCTGCTGATGTGTAATGTGAACTAGGAACCCAACAGGGAGATGGTAAATTCACTTCAGATTAGAGTAAGCTCACTTCAGACTAAGCTCAGGGAACTCAGTGTCCCTCAGTGTTATGCTCCAATCATCCATTACCCACACGTGACTCCTGTTGGGTTCAAACAGTATCAAAATGTTCCATTCATAAATTCTATCCAAATCAGCCAGAATTTGAGGTTTGAGATAATGTTTTGTACACTGCATGTACGTGTGAAATAGACTTAAGGATCTGACTAAAATTCTACATAGTATGAATGGAATAATATCTGTGCCGAGTTTTCTCGTCAGAAACATCAACTTCACTTTCTTACGCCAGCCTCTTAGATGGCTTAACTATCTATGCAGGAGAGACAGGTCTAATGAAAATTAATTCCCCCTAATCACTAAGGATTTGAGGTTGTAGATTTGCAAAACTAAATCACACGTTATTACTCATGGTTTTCATTTAAAGCAGCTTTATCGTGTTCCTGCCTTAAGAACAGATAAGCCTAGTGAGCCTGGCATGCTTTTTAAGTACACGGAAAAGTCACAGCTATTCACACCTACATGTGTGCCTCATGCACGCTGGTAGACTGATGCATTGAGAGATGTTAGGAAAGCTACTAATTCTCCGTGGAGGATCAAGCCACCTTTAATTATTATCAGTAATAAAAAATAATTCTTTTATAATGTAGAAATAGTACAAAATTCATATTTACATTTTCTTAAGCAGAAATGTCTTTCCAATCCTATCACCGTCTAGGCTGAAACACAGGGAAGAAGGGGCAGTTTTATTGTTCAATACCAGCAGAGCTGTTCTAAAAGTTAGAGATTCTAATGGTCTGGTTTCTTATGTATTTGTTGGCTTTTATCTATCTTTGGAAGAGTGTACAATATATTTCCACCCAACAAATCACTATAAAATGATTAAGTATATCTTACCTAGCAATTAATACAGGGCTTTGATCTTTTCCAAGGCATATTCTGGAACTACAGTGGCAGAAAGATAATACATAGTTGACTGCTTCCAAAGAGAGGGGAGAAACCCCTCCCAGAAACAAAGACCTTCTGTTTTAAATTAAAACAAGGACTAGGTTTCCAAGGGCATGTGATCATTAATTTATAAAGGCCATGGTTTGCTTATCAGGTGACATTAATGGAATCACTGACCTGTATCAAAAGTTGTGGAAAGAACAAACTTAGGTTCTTTGAAACTAATAGATTGGTGCCGTGTTTTGGGCACAGAGACTACTCTAGCTTGTTTTGACCTGTGAAGTGTTTGTTTACAGCACGATGACACAAAATCTTTGGTCATATTCCCAGGAATCGCTGACTAAAAATAACATTTCATTATTGCAGCTCTGGCTTGAAAAAAAACAACCAAACTTTAAAACCCCTAATAATATTAATAACAAAACCTCTCAATTCCTGAGTAGTAATAGCACACATAAGGATATTTTAGCTCTGAAACGATGATCACTTGGAACACAGGAATGGCCCATGCTTCTACTACTGGCCAGTGCTTTTGTATAGAAGCTGAGACTATATTTCTCCAGAGAACAAACCTGAGAAAATCCTCTAGTTATGCCTGATAAGTCCTCTTCTATTACTATTCAGGAATACTTTTTAAGATATCTACAAAAATTACAAACATAAGGTCCATTCAGGAAAAGCAACAAGTATTTTGCCTAGATCAAATAAACAGGATACTCAGTGGATGGAAGCTTGAGAAATACAGGTCCTATTTTTAAGATGTGCTGTCCCTCCAACTGATACCCAGTCAAAACTCCACCCATCCCTAGGAGAAAATACAGTCTATAACATATGAGTCCAATGCTGCAACCACGTCCATTTAAAAACTGCCCGGGTGCTAACAAGCAGACCCTACTTAGACTAATTAAATGAATAATAGCTATTATATCAGCATGGAACAAATGCAATAATTTTTACAGGTGATTGATTGTTTTATCAACAGTTAGATTAATTTTAAACTCGTTGTAACTAGAGTAACAGAGAAATCTCCTGTTAAAATATGCCAGCTTGGAGTTTATGAAGTGAATAAATCCATCCAACATTGTTGGCTCTTTCTCTCAGTCATTCCCTTTTAAATAACACCTCTGTTTCTCTTTATTCTTGAATGGACAGACCAGTCAACTGGAAAACCAAGTAAATGCTATTTGCAAATTTGCAGACTTCATCTGTTGAAACTGACTTTTGATATACTTACAATTTGTGTTTCTACACTTTGAGAACAGCGTCTTAAACCAGCACCAGGAGGCTCATTCTAATTTATAAATTTTACATAATTACCAAAGTATTCATTGGAGGATATACAAACTTTCAAAAGCCATCCTTCACCTATAAACTTTTGGAGAAAGAGTCCAGTTAAATGCCTGTTCTTGATTTTGTATGTCCCCATGAAGTGTCAAATGGAAGGTATTATAGGAAATATCAATTATTTACATAGTAAAATCAATGAGATGTACCCGTTTCATGTTTTTGAAGTCCATTTATTTCACAGATCTTTAAGCAAAAAAAAACCCTTTACCAGCTCTTGGACTTAAAATTCTTTTTCTCTCCCTCTTTGGATGCAACATATTTTGGGTATAAGATAGGGTTAGACTCGATGATCCAAGAGGCCTTTTCCAACCTAGTGATTCTATGATTCTATTATTCTAAGATAGATTCTAAGATTGATAGAGATACAGAAATCTCAGCTAAAAAAAAATTCAAACTAAGCAATTCATAACATTCATTTATATGGATTAGTTAGGTACTTCACAGTACCTCAATGTATTTATTCTATTTACATTCAAATATCATCCAAGTTACAGAGTTGTTAAAGATTAACACGGAAAATGCCTTGGAAAACAAGTCTGACTTCATAAATGTCATGTAAGGATAGTTAATCCTAAAACATCCCTGTTAGTTAGTTCAAACCTTTTGAACTAAAATCTAAATGTAGCCCAAGTTAATTGCTCCTATTACTCCATAAACAGGAACCACGTGCCCTTTTATATTTATTTCAGTTTCTGTTCAATACTATTCTGTCAGCTGTAAGAACTGACAAAACCTTTTGCCACTTTCAAGCATAGCTGATATGTACGTTTATATACAGCTTTACAAAGAGCCTTGGCATAAAAAGAAAATACCTTAACATAATGATCATAACCTTTTCTAAAATAAACAGCCGTGGTCATCTGTGTGGTGTGTGAGTTTATAAGGTGAAATTATTTATTTCTGGGATCAGAAGCAAAATTTCATAACCCTTGACCTTCATCAGTTTTACGGAAAGGTAACGGATGGAGTAATTTCCTGTGAGTTTAGCAGTGCAAACTTTCCATGCAGGGAACTTCCAACACATCTGAACCAGAAACTGGAGCATGTGTTAATCAATGGAAAGAAGGAAGGAGGCAAATGAGAGATAAAAACAAAAAAAAAGATGTAGTAATGATGTGATTTTTCATGGTTCCGTGTTTTTGCTAGTTTTTCCGTAGTTTTGCTAGCTCTTATGAACACTACTTTAATGTGCTTAAAAGGCAACACTTCGCCTTCTGTGAAATATACTTAGAGGCTTGTTCTTAAATGCAGTGTTGCCACCGCCAAGCAACATTATCTGGGATTTTAATTTGCTATTATCTTTATGACATATCATCTGTGACATGATAATGTGATGCAAATGCCATGTCGGATCAGTCTGATGTACTTTTGAAGCCTGTCCTAATCCGTTTTGGCATCAGATACAAAAGCAGGCAGCAATGAAGCCAGGGATAACCTGGTGATGTGCTGACATTGTTGCTTTTTTTCCTGGGTGGTTCACACACGAGGACTAGGGTTTATGACTTCACACAAATTTCTGTAGCCAAAAAAAAATGAGGAATCCTCAGCACTGAACCAGTGCTGCAGTCCTGTTTCCATTTCTAGGATAGAAGAGTCATCATGGAAAAGCAGATAGACAGTTAATGATCATGGAATTCCCTTGAACAGTCTCGCTGGAGCAGATAAGGGCTGCAGGAAAACAGAATGTGGAAATTAGATTAAAAACTGGCTAAAATGAAAAAAAAACTTTTCAGAAGATATACAAAACTCATTGCTGCAAAGAGTTCTGATGAATGATTAGCTATTGTTTAAAAAAAAAACAGCACTGTACTAAAGTTCAAGATGAGAAATAAACAATTAAAAGAAAAATCAAAGCTCCTTTTATCACTCCTGTGGAAACTGGCTGATTTTGAACCAAAAATAGACAATGCTGCTTTCCTTCTCTGACATTAAAGCCTGACTGCAAATTCTTAGGGGCTGAAGCAAAACATTAAATTTTTAAAGGCCTTGACGCTATGTCTGGCAATTAGACTGTAAAAATAGGTGAGTTCAAGTTATTCAGAAAATTATTTCTCGTCAGAACTCTCTGTCTCTGATTTGCACCTATACAGTGCTGTGAAATATATCCTCAGTTTGTGCTACAAAACCCAAAGATTTACTCCAGCTACCTTTAAATAAAGGGAGACTCTGTGAATGGAAGAGAAGTGGAAAATATCCCTGAAAATATCTCATTATTTTAGAGAAATAATGTTAAGGAGTTAAACTGTGGAGAGGTGCAGAACCAGTGTAAACAGAAATGCTGCGAAGTCATAACCTAATCACGACAGAAAGTGATCTACAGAGAGCTGGCGTAGTACAGGGTACCTGGAGATGGAAATAGGAAAGGAGAGATGCTGATATTTCTCAGCCCTTTTAATGAATTTGCTAGGTATATTAGAAATGGCAGAAAAAATTCAGCAAAATTGTTCTAGTACCTCCTGCTATTGGTTTATTCTTTATGCTTCCAAGGTTCTTTAAAACTGATATGTTTACACTTGCAAGTATACAGCAAGCAGATTATGTGTTCATGCAACACACTAACAATTGCTTAGAAGTATTAATTAATTTCTTCATTTTCCTTATTAGTAAACTCCAGAGTGCATGTAATCCAGAATATACAACGTCTATTATGCAATGCATCCAGGGGGAGAGATGCTGATCTTTTCCTTTACTGAGAGTCAGGCACAGATGATAAAGCTGTAACCGCAACAGGGCTGTCACTGTGGTTCAGCTCAAGGGCCTCTGTGTTCTTAGAGGTTAAGCAGTTATTTTTACCAGAATGGAGTTGTGAAAATGAGTGACATCATTGTTTTTTCTGTATTTTCCTGCAGGGATAACACACCTGTCAGTACGAATCCAGACTACCAGAAATGGAAAACAGTTTCTAACTATATCAGTTCAGAATCTCTTTATTAGGAATGATCTGCTGTGGCAGTGCCAACTTTTTGTAAGCTGTAGGCAAAGGAGAACATAATTTTAAGGGGAAAACTAAGTTTCTCAAACACAACCTATTGTGCAGTCCTCTTTCCTACCTCCTAAGTGTTTTTTTTCAAAGAAATCTGTGGGGTACCTTGCTGGTGATGGAATTCACTCCATAGAGTGCATTCCCTTCACCTTCCTCCTGGGTAACCCTTGATAGTTGGTGGTCAGATGCACAACCGTTCTTTGACTGAACATATTATAACAACCAAATAACAGTCATGAAGGGCAGTTCATTCACACAGTTCTCATGACATTACATTTAAGACCAGTCCTCAATTGCGTGCTAGAAAACACTGCAATATGTGGGCTATACGCCTGCCTATGCCATCCTCTGTGCCAGTGCAACTCCATAATTCATATCGTATGATGATCCTCTCCAAACCAGAATGCCAGGTGCAGTACCAAGAGATCCTAATTCTGGACTTGTTTGCATTACTATAAAATGGGTGTGACTACACTGAAATCAAAGGAGTTAAAATCAGTTGACATCAGATCAGAATTTGCTTTCTTGTCCACAACCGAGCTAACAGAACTCTTCCCCTAGGCTGGGATTTCTTAAAGCCAAAAGGCATGGCTTCTCTTCCTAATGACAAAACAATGCAGTTTCTTGGCAACTGAGGTGTTTATCTGAGTAAAGCTGTGTGAGGCAGTTAAATGACACCAGCTTGATCAGTCAAGCCAGTAGCAAACTGCTAGTTTATTGTGATCCATGGGATACCATCACCACCAAACAAGCCAATGTGAGCTCCTTTCTCCCTTCCTGCACATGGCCCGATATCCATCCTGATACAATGTGCCAGCAAAAGGTACTTAACTAGAAATCGTGATGCCTGCAAAAGTGTATTTTTGACAGCGCTGGATTGTTTGACATGAGTGCAGACATGCACATAGGTGTGCACGAGTGCGTTTGCAGCAAGTTTGGTCAGTAGGAATTAGGCTCATATATGAGATTAATTTTTCCGAACAGCATATCATACGAATACATTGCATATTTCCTAAGAAATTATTTAAGATAAGACATTCATAAGGTACTTCAATGCTGCAGAATCACGCTAGCATACTTTAAGGGGCAGTCTTATTAATAAACAATTCTAAATTCAAGTTATATCTCATTATTATTCCCTTGTTACCAACATCAGATCACACAGCCTCTCTAGGCAAATATCGTAAGAGGAGCCCAACTTCTAACAGAAAAGTTTGAAGTGCCTTTAAATTAGAAACATTATTTTCATGTTGCCTTAAAATAATTTTAGTTAAGTATTTGAAAGGTTGTAGGGCCTCTGAAAATCCTTTCTGCCTTTTTGGAGAAACTTGCATATCTTACTACAGCAGTACAGAAGAGATTGGGCAACCAAATATACTATAGTTTCAAGGTATCAGTTTATCTGCCATGCCATACCATGCAATTTTTAAATTGCCAGGTAGTTAGTAAAATCCAACAAAAACATAGTCTGTCCAGAGTGCCACTTCATACTTCAAACACTTTTCGGTACAATCATCTCCTGATGCAGCTTACACCTTGTCTGATTATTGCTTTAAAAGAAAAGGTGAATATAATCACTCAGACATGTGCAATAACAGGTTTTGGGGAAGGTTTCTTGGGTCACCACATTTCACTGAGCATATCTTTCAGTAAAAGTTAAAGTATTAGTATTGCCGCGCATCCTTCACATTCAACAAATGGTTCTAAAATTTCACTAAATAGCACTTAGGCATGTCTATTTTCTGGGTTCTTCTGGTGCAATGTTACTTTCTAAATAGACAGGGTCATACTGAGACAGTAGTATACACAAAAACACTGAGAAGAGGCAGAAACTTATCGGTGACAAAGGCAGGAAGGAGGGATGGCACTATTTACTGGGTTGGAACTCAGGGTATATCCTATCTTCATGATAGGATTCCTGTCAATTTGTCTCAGTTCTTTTTTTCACACCTAGGCCTGGCTCTCTGCTAATCCACACTGCTTATCTCCTTGTTCTCATCTGGGCTGCCCTCCAGAGCAAGCTGACTAGCTCCTCCCAAGAGGAAACTACAGCTCAGAACAGTTCTCTGCTGGATTAGCTGTAGATACAAAGTAGGATACGGACCACACCTGGTTTGTATCCCTTCCACCCGCATCAATCTTCCAACAGCACTCAGCCAGCGGTGCAGCCACCCTACGAGACTCTACAGGCCACCCTAACGTGCCTAAGGGTATGAAGACCAAGCTTCCTGCATCATGCTGTGGAAAAGCATTCCGGTCTGCTGCAGCAGCCTTTGACTATTTGAGCCCTTGAAACAACACCAAGAAAGGGCAGTAACGCAAGGAGTGAGATGAATGTCGCATGAGATGCACTGAAGATCCCAGCTGAATGTGGTACAGCTTAGCTGCCCAAGTTCATATTCCGGAACCCAGGCAGTGTGAGCTGACCCATCTGAACTGGCCCACAAACCAAGGCTTGCTTCCTTGGAAACAGCGTGTGCCAGATCACTTAACCTCTCAGCTTTAATAGATATTAATTCTTCTGCCTTTGAGCTACCACAATGCCACTGGTATAGACTCACATGTCTAAGGCAATACTGTAAGCGAACCACTGCCTGTTCCTTCTCCAGCTTCATCTTCAAAGCAGAGCCCTGAGGGAAGCTGGACTCAAGTCGAAGGGTGGTGTTTTTGAGACAGATGCTGTACCGTACCATACTCTTTATTATATCCAGTGCAAGTGCAGTGTCAGCGTGGAAAGGAGTAGTGGGTGAGGATGGGTGGAATTTTATTTTCAGCCCTGTTCTTGCTGCAGTTTCTTTGACTCTGGTAGTATCACACAACATCCACACAACATGTATAACATTTGGTGCAAGTAAAATTTCCTGCCCCCTTAAAAAGTTTCAGTACCCTGACAGATGTTCTTTGGCATATCTTCCTGAGCTGATTCAAGAAGTCACGATACCTGGCTACCATTTCCAAGCTCATGACCATTACTGCTCCTAGTGCAGAGGTAACAGAAGGTGTTATGTGTCTGAATCTCTGCCTTCCATGACCATATTTGTTTCACACTGAGGATTTAGGGCACAAGCTCATGATCCCCATCCTGCTTTTCCTGCTACAGGTTCAGTAACCTCCATCAGAAGGTGAGATGGGGAACAGGGAAGCATACTAAACTGTCCCTTGAGGATGTACCAGTGTGGGTCCAGCTGGGTCCGAAATCTGTCATGCTGTGAATTTTGCAAACTGTGCTGCCCTGGTTCTCCCTCTGGCCCTACTCCTAAACATAAATAAAAAAGTGTCCATTCCTAGTATTCTGGAGTGTAGGATTTAAACAGACCTAGCTGGATGATTCATCTCATCAAATGTTTCTTGTGTTACAAACAATGCTCTCAGGGTTCACAGTACTGTCACAAGTGGCATACAGATTCTTTTTTTCTACCCAGTTATAGATGGTGTTACTCTGTTGTGTAAGTACTCAGAAAACACATGATGTCCTTGTTAAGAAAAGACAGTTGTGATGTATCTATGCTTCTGGGCTTATCATACAAATTCTCTTTTGTCTTTCACCATTTTTCTTTGAGCTGAATTCTAACATATATTGCATCTGTTTTCTTGTCAAATTACAGGATTGTGTGACGAAGTTGTGATTTGGCACTTCGGGCTCTGAGTAACCATGAAAGAAAACCTGAATTAAATTAGAAGAGGAAATTCTAAGTACATAGAGCCAGTGGCTGAGACTGTACTTTGACAGCAGAACTCCAGCTCCACACTTTCCATCTAAGTAGGAAGCAGTTGTTTATTCCTGAAGTTGCCTGTCCGTCCCTGCCCATGTCAGGGGGGTTGGAACTAGATGGTCTTTAAAGCCCCTTCCAATGCTAACTATTCTATGATTGTATGAATTTCACCAGCACAAATAAACCCACAAGCTTGACTTTCATTTAGGCCACTTTTAGATACTAATTAATTTCCAATAACACACCTCAAGAGGAGGAGAACTGATGAAAGAAACTGACTGTGGTCATCAGGTCTGTGTGAAAGAGGAAAGGGAAGAAAAGGATGGTAGACATATACAGCAAGAGTACAGATCCATCTAAACCTGAAAAGGTGAATTTATTTATTCTGAGTGTTCTTATAACAAGCAATCTTATTTACAGTGGCTGCTTAAAGAAAGATTAAACAGAACAACTGTTTGCAGTGCCATCCTTGGATCTGGATCGGACTCTTTACTAGAAACATGAGATCTGAGCAGAAGCACAAAATAACAAGCTGTGAGGACTTATTCTTAAGAAAAAATGTATAGCAACTTAACAGAAACACTAGCGACATAATATATTCTTAAATGTCCACTCTCTGAGTTCAGCCTGTTCTGTTGCTTTGTTCAGCTTGAACCTGCTTGGGAAGAGTCAGACTTATATCGTAGTCACAGAATCATTTTGGTGGGAAAAGACTCTTAAGATCATTGAGTCCAACCGTAAAACTAACATTGCTAACTCCATGGCTAAATCGTGTTCTTAATCAATCTTAATCCAATACTCAGGACTGATTTCAAAGGGTCACAATATATACAACCCTACGTTTTTCAGGAAACCCTCAAATTTGTACGTCTTCATATATCTCAAAAAAATTGTACTGGATGTTATCCACACTTCATATACTTAAAGATATCTCAGAATGTGTTTGCTTATTCAGGCCTCAGGCACCTTTTTTAAGCCCTTGCTTTGAAAATGAGTGAAATTTCTATGCCTTTAGTCTGTTTTGATAAATTTAGAATTGCTGTTCTAAAATGAAAACCTGACCCAAGAATAACTCTTATAGGAAGGACTACTTTTATTGCAACCTGCTCAGCTAGCATCAACAGTATCTGACCTGCCAAATAGGAAGGCCCAAGTAGTAAGGTCCAAAAGTGCAATTTTCACTCTTGGCGTATGTTATTTCATCTGTGAATGAACATTTATAACTGCACTTACTCAATAAAATCTCTAAATCAAGTAAATTTACTTGCACCTGTGACACTAATCCTATTTGTATCTTTTGGGCATTTATTTTTAGTGAATTAAAAATGTGATGGAAGTGTGTCAAGACAATATAAACATATTATTAATAATGCATTGTGCTAAAACATACTCTTTAGTGTTATCACTAGCACATGCCACTTAATATGAAGCTATCAAAGACATAGGCAATACTCCAAGTTGTCTGAGTACCATCCAAATGAGAAAAAGACTAGATCACGGTGTCACGAATTTTCCATTTTCTCCGTTTTTATTCACTACTCTCTTTTCATCTCTAACTAATTGTTCAACTATGTTCATTCAATTACTGAAATCCAGCTGGCTGAAACATATCCAGTTGGGCTTTACTCTTTTTTGAACTTCATTTTTTTGAGAGGTCTTTAATCACTTTATCTGTTGTTCTTGCAAGACTCTCATTCACACTAGATAATCCAAGTTATCTTTGTGAAACCTGCCTACAGACTTGACTCAAGTTCCATTGTGTGCAAACTTCCAGGAGAGAAAAATGCATTGCTTACACAGTGAGAACACTCAGGATCCATTTGTTACCTTCTAATAGCATTTTATATTAAATGCTCTAAAAACTGTCTTAAACAGAACCAGATGTTTCTGCTTCTCTCTGATTGCCGTCCAAGTGAAATGATTTTCCTCTCTTTCTCCAAACTCCCTTTATCATTAAATAATGTGTTGAAATGGAAATATAGAGCATGCAATGTTTGCCAGAATTAAACTAGGGGCAGATGGAAAGAAAACTGAATTAGCTGGGGGTTTATGTGGTTTTTTTTTTTTGTTATCCAGGCTCTTTCAAGCATACTCCATAGAATGTATTTTGATCCTGAAAGTATATGTTTACTCATCACGGGGTTTTTATGGATCATTTAAACATAGGTTCTTTTCTTTACTTTTGTTTATACTCTGCAGGGACCAGTTTTCCATTTCAGTTTGTGGGATTGACATAGCAAGCCCAGAACAGGAGGAGAAATTACCCTTACACACTCCTATGATGCCCATTTCTGCGAACGTCGATGGATCCACTAAGTCTCTGGATTCCAGAGGATCAGTGCTATTGTGGAGATGTGCATTGTGGCAGATGATCATGGGGAAAAAATGAGTTCAGGTGTCCACGTCATCTAAAATGCATACAGCATTGGAGAACACAGTGATTTCCTTCTCCAAATAACAGAACACATTGTTTTCATCATCGTTGAAATTACTAAAACCATTGCAGAGATCCAGCTCATGATTCACAAACACATGTATTATTACAGCCAGCAACTGAATCGAAAGGAAAGTAGCATCGCCTCCTTAGCTGTGTAATCAAACAAGGTTCCTCATGTCATTAGAGGTCATTGGAGTTAGCTATGACATCTGCAAAATTCTCCAAATATGCACCAATTTGTATCAAAAAGGGAGGGGGGAGGAAAAAAGAGTTAATTTACTTGGCATGCACTTCAATGTCTCATTTTCTTCTCCCTTCTGAGTGAAATCTCAACTGGATTCAATCTAAACACCATAAAGAGGGTTAACCCCTGACTTTCTATTGAAACAATGTGATTTGCTTATGTAAATGTCAATGACCTCTAGTTTTCTAACATTCAATTGGAAATATTCTGTAGAAAAGCCTTATTTATGGACCTGATTCAGCTCAATAAATTCTGGTAATATTCGCGTCAAGTGTCCAGTTGTTGTGGCTGCCCTGTATGGTCAAGATTGTTGAGTGCTCCTGGGACACACTTGGCTGTAATGATATTTACTACAGATATAAAGAGAGAGAAATGCCACTGGACCAGTGCTCTTAGTACCACAGATTCCAGCTTTAAGCAGTGCTTTCTAGATTGCTTCTTCCCTGCCCTGCTCCCACCGAACAAAACGGAAATTCAGCATTTAATCTGTCCATTTTACTGCAAGTGTTATTCAACAAACTCCCTACCTACAGCCCCATTAACTTCAGTGGCGATCACACAGAGAATAATTACAATATAGGGCCTGTTACAAATCATCAGTGCTGGCCAACATGGAGCAATTGCCCTCATTAAGACTGAATCTCACAAAAGGAAAATAACACCCTAAACTTCAAGAAGCTGAGGAATCACAGTGGTGAGTACAGAGTAAGAGCAGAGAGAAGAGATCTCTTTGAACAGAGCCCTGCTGCAGCAATTACCCATCTGACAGGAACGTTACTTCATTAAGCAGGAAATACATCAAGGCTATTATCCTCTGAGTTCTACATCATAATTTAAATAGCTGCAGAGGTATTTCTTTTGCTATCTGATATGTCTGCTTTTATATCTGGTGACAGGAATTCAGCTGGAATTAATAGCTGTAAATGTAGAATATATAAAAGAAGTGTAGCTGCACAGAGTGCGCTAATTCTTTCATTACTCTCTGAGCACCTCAAGGATAAATGACATTGTACACTCAGATTCTGAGATGTGTTAAACATCCTGTAACTCTCACAGGCATCACTGATTTCACTAATAACAAGTTATGCTAATTGCTTTGTGCGCAATGAGGGCCAGATGTCTCAGTACTGAATGTTACAAACATTCAGTGGTCCTGAGGTACGTCACTCATTTTGTGATACTGCTTCTCAAAACCTGGTTTTAGCCCATGGAATCCACCTCTCCAGGATGCCAGAGCAAATCAGTGTTATGAAGGCTGGGGTTCATTTTTTTTTTTTATTAAAGACATGGCAAAATTAGAACCAGCTTTTATGTATATCTGTATATACTCAGGAGAGATTAGTAAAGTTTTATCATACATAGGCAAAACAATCACTGCAAATTGTATAGAAACTGTTTCTGCAGATGGTTTATGTTATTTCTTTCTTCTCACGATATGCTAGTTGCACATATGACAAATGTTTTTTCTTGTTTTCTTCTTTCCATTTTCCCTCTTCCCTCCCACTCTCCCTTTCCTCCCATAAATGATAATTTTGTTGTTCTGAAACATTTTTCTCTGCTGTCCTACATCTCGACCATATGCCATTCTTAATTACCCATTGTAATTCAATAGGTAATTTGTTCCAATTCTCCAAAAGCTTAACCAGTATCTCAAGCTGGTCAAAAATCACTGGGAAAAAATATAGTCAAAAATAACATATGTTTAAATAAAGCCAACCAGACCTATTGCAGGCATGTAAACAAGCAACTAATATACCTTCCCTGGAACATGTTCTCTGAACTATCACACAGTTGACTCCAAAATACTTGGAAGTGCACATGTTTTCTAGGAATACAGGTGACCTTGAGAATGTAAAAACATAGCAACCTCAAAGTTTTTCATGATCAACAAAAGGCTTCTGTACAGCTTTTCTTCCTAATACAAAACATAGCATTTAATACGATCCTCTCTCAAACGAATTCTTGTATTCTGTAAAAGGGACTAGTTGTGTTCACTGTGAAACCTGGTACTCTCATAGGACCTGTAACCAGAGTAAGATAATTATATGGAAAAATTAATAGTTTCAGTGAAATAGAAGTTGCTGGTGTTCACTATGGCTTTGGTACAAACAAGGGTCTGTCTGGACAGAAGCAAAGTCACTAAAAGATCTTGAAGAACAGCTCTTCTCAGTGGATAATTGAGGAGAATATTTATGTTCAAATGTGGGAATCCTGTGTTTTCATTAGGAATTTGCAAGCATCAAATTATGGTGCCTCAGATCATTTCTAACAGATTATAAATGTGAAAAGAAAATGTGCTTGTAAGCATTCTGAGAAGCAGTACTGTAAGGCATATCAGGACTTGAATTGTATCTCATGTGTACAGTCCTCTGGGCGGTATTTTAATACCCTTACACAACATTTTAACTTCAATGAGAGCATTTATACATTCCAGTCATTTTAACGATTGTCATCCTCTGTGTTGCACAGAAAATTCTGATTTCTAAAGCATTTGTTCAGCTTCATCCTTACAAAGCCTGATTTGAAGTATGTATTGTATAAATTCCAAATAGTGATACAAAAGAACAGATGAACTCTTTTTAAAAGACAGTTTTCCCCCTCCATTGAGAAAAGATCAGATCTTCAGCCCAAATTCCAGTGAGAACAATGAGACATTTATTGTTCAAATTCTTTCTGGGTAGGAGCCTGTTAAAATGGGACTTTTTCCTTTAATTTCCCCTTTTTATTCCATTTCAGGAACTGCAAGTTCCACGAAGCCTACATTTAGAAATACAGTAATTATCTGTCAGCCCACCGTGATTTTTAAAGAATTATTTTGTCTTATTCTTCTAAAGATTCCTATTCCTAACCAGCAGAACATCTGGAACAACTTGCCTAAAACAGTTATGTAATCCCTAATGGAAACAACTCTCATCCCGAAGAGTCTGATAAAAATCAGTGTAATATTCTCACCAAGCTTGATTCCTTGCTCATTTAAAATTGTGAAAAAAAAACCAGTGGATACTGCAATGAAATGATATTGTGACGTAGGCCACAAAACTTCTCAGGACAGTCTATAAATACTGTTAAAATGGTTGAAGTACAAATGTTTCCCAGACGAGTCAAGCAGGCAGAGCAGTTGCCACTTAGCCTAGTGAGCAGTAGAGGAGACTGCTAATTCCCAGGATACTTCACAAGTTTTTATGTTTTTTTTTTCAAACTGTTACTGAAGTGTAGCTTGTTCTTCTCCTTTCATTTCTCTTTCACCTCCAGCTTGGAACAGCTGTATGTAACAAATTAGTCCTTGAAAGACAGTAACACTGAAAATATAATGGAAAATAATTTCCCCTGGGAGTGTAAAGTATTTGTGCTAAATGAAATGAAAAATCAACTTAAACATTCATATGAATGCCCAAGGAGAAACATTCAGTCACTCTGATAGTTTCTACCTTTTCCCTCCCCACCAAGGAATAGAATAAGAGATTTCCATTAAAATAATATGTATGAATTACACTTTGCCTACAGGGAATAAGGGAAATTACAGCTTTTATACTCTGTAAATTACAGGGACTTGACACTTGTTTTGGGATGCACTAGGCTTACTACAACAGTGCTGAGTATTAAGCATTTCCAATGTATAAAAAATGCCATTTAAAGAAGGAGACTTACACCGAACGGACAGGCACTATTCAGCCATTTCAAGGATTCTGTTCCTCAGCAATGCACAGAAAACACTAAGGTGTCTGTTCAAAGTGCAAGCATGAGTTCACAGAAGGACAGGAGTCATTCCTGTACCCTAAGATCTTTCTGAGTGTTTGATAATACTTGGCTTCTGGCAAGTCTACCTAATGGTTCTTATCCAACAGTGAGAAATCCAGTCAAAACCAGTTCGCATGGATGCCACCTTGCCCAAAATATTGACCATGAATCCTGGAATGGATGAGGAAATAAAACTTTAACATCTTCTATTACATCAAAAGATGCAGTCCTCAACTCCAGACACAATTTCAGCCTCACATCAGCATTTTCAGCTGTATTTTAGTCCAAGAAATGGTTCCAAGAAGCCATGTTTCATCAAGCCATGTTTCTTAGGCTGTTTAGCAAGTGAGACATGCCTGGACACTTTGTGGCTCTATAATGTCTGCTGCAAAATGACTGGGAGCAAACTACACTGGGAATTGCACCAAAAGGAACATTCGCATTTCATCAAATTTAATATTCTGCCTATTGTAATATTCACGGCACCTACTCGAAGTTATTACAAAAGCCAAGGTTATGATGGCACCAAGGTATCTCAAGCACACAGAGACTAGATGAGAAGGTATCAGATCTGTTCCACAGAGATACTCGTAAACTCATGGGACCATATTTTGCCTGAAAGTTAAGTTTTTCAGCACAGAACTGCCCAGAGATACATTAATGTTTAAAATATGATATCTGTTAGACCAACTTTTATTAGTTTACTAATAATACAGTAGAACCACTATGAAAACAATTACACAGGAGATGCTGTTTCTTGAAGTATTTTTGACAAAGGATTCTTGCACTTTCTTTCACTTATCAACCGACTAGTAATTCTAGAATGAAGTAAAACTTTTTTATTATTTACACAAGGTCCCTTTTCATGAAAAAAAAGAAATTTGGGGCATTAATCTGAGCCTTCTCAAAGATTAGCAGTGTATTGAATGCAAACTTTTCTGTCCAAGTGGGAAATAGTATGGAAGCCTTGGGATGATAAAATCCTTCCTGATATTTTCCATATTACTTCTGGTTTTGCAGTCCTGCCTACCCCAGGAAGGTCAGGGAGCCTTTAGTTGAGGCTGCTGAAGAAGCTGGTAGGAGCTTCAAGTTGTCCTTAAGCCAAATCATAATGCATTCAAAATGCTTTTGTAAGCTCACCCAGTATTTGCACAGGCACAGGTCGTTCTCTGTTTATCATTATAGCTCTCAGGCAGTACAATAAATAAACAGTAACTTTCATGCTTGATAATTTTTAATGATGCCTCTGTGATTTTACTTACAATTTTGTATGAAAGCACTGAAAAAAGTTGCCTCAGTTTCCCTTCCCAAATGATAATGACCTTACTTGCTCTGCTCTCTGAAGGCTGCTTCTGGAACAAGTTATTGAAGGACTAGACATTTATCATGAAATGATATTCAGTTTTCGTTATACCACATATTTTTGCACAGCTTCTGTCTCCTTGCATACACAAGACTGAGGCGCCCTATTAATGAATCAAGATTGTGTACTGCAGAGAGTATCTGGAGAAAGGCAGACAAGGGAGGAAAAAACAGCTTCTCAACCCAAGAAACTCCTGTCCCTTTAGAAGGTCAGAGACTGGGAAAATAGCAAATTTCCTCTGTCACAGGCCCTCTGATGAGAAGGACTACCTCAGAGAATAGAGCCATCTTGGCTAGAATTCACAAGACTGATGAGAAATGATGGAATTTTTTTCCTATATTTTCTCTGTATTGGCTCATAGCTGGTTTTTGTCTGCCTCCTATCTTGGCTTTCTTTTTAATCTTGAAAGTGCCTATGGCCCAATTTTTAGCCTTCTCAGGGCACGTGAGGTCTGTCCAGGTATTTTTCCATTAGTAAACAGAAACATTTGCTGTCTCCAAGGTGCTTAGATTTGACAGCAAATGAGGAGGGTAGAGCAGATGTGTGCTTCTTCAATTCTATTAATAGCTATGTAGCCTGATTGTCATTCAATGGGGAAATCACCTTTCAGCAGAGGACTATTGGGCTGATGCAAAGAAATTAGAAATAGAGATAAGCAAAATGTCTTTTATATGTCTCCAGCTCTGTCCAACGTTAAAACCATTGTATGTGGATTTTATTCAAGGTAAGAAACAATATCAGGCACAGTTTGGTTTGTGCAAATCCCATTTTCAGAACTGTCCTCTGAACACAGCTTTCCTTCCTTCGGTCACAGTCCCCTGAACACAGTTTACCCAGTGATGCACAGAAATGCATGTCCTCTATTGGACATGTGGCTTTTGGTAGTCCTGAGCACTCAACAGGGCTGTGAGTGTTGCATCCTTGAGACTCACACAAGGTCAGGCTTTAGAACTTCCAGCATTTGGGGATGTTCAGGGCAAAACAGGGCATTGAGACCTCTGTTATGGAATTGGTGGGAGTATGCAGCCAAACCGATGTAAGCTTGAAGTGGGCTGCAGTATTCTTGTAGCACTGAGCCACTTTGACCCCTTTTAGGCATCTTCTTGCCCTATACTTCTCCATTTCTGTACCAAATAACCATATCTGGGCATCCTCAGCCGAAGGGTCCGTGCTCTTACGAGAGAGATCCAGGATTAATGACTTTGTCACTCCCAGTCTGGGAGCCATGGCTGGGAACACCTTACCCTCTAAACTTCTATTTTCTCACACTTCCCTCGGGCTCACTCTTTCTCTCCAAGGCTGACAACTCCGCTCCAGATGCTGGACTCTGATCTGTGAGGCATTTCACCTTAAATACTGACATGAGTCACTATTTGGGGAATGGGTAAGCTGGGTAATTATACAGGTTTTACTTCATCAGCTGAAGATTATTTTGGTTTTAGTCTTTTGTGTGTTCAGGATTCAGAATATGAATATGCTGGAAAATATGCTCCAGAGCTATTTCTTACTTCTTGCAGATATTTATTTTCAACACAGTTTTGCCAGCTGACTTGCTGCTATTGAAATGAAAAGCACATAAATGCTTCCTAAGAAATACTCATGATTTGTTTATTTCTCTTTAAAATTCTAATCTGAAAAGTTAACACTGATGTTATGCAAAATGCCACATTTACATTTAATAACAGCATCCTGAATAAATATTTAGAAAAACTGCAGGTTTTTTAATTAAACCTGTTGTGAATGAAAGAACAGATAAATAATGCATACAATAATGAACTTTCCTTAGTCAACACACCCTTTTGTAAGCATATTTAGTGTGTGATTTTACAAATATCTTTAAATAGGTAACATCTGAGCGTGATCCTTCCTATTTTTCTTATTACTTGTTGATTGCGTATATGTACACACAGAGTTCATCAGATCAGCTGATTCCCCCATCTGTGCATTTCTGCTCGGAAAGGGAGACTTAATATTTTATTAACCATGAGCAAACCGTAACATAAACAGCACAAACACATAGCGATCAGTGAAATAACTTACATGATGAGTAAGTACATTTCCAGCAGAACTGGAGGTCACAGGTTTTACATGCACACACATACACACACTTCCGTTCCCCCATCCAGGAACAGATAAAATAAAATCCCAGTGAAAGGGTTAACATCCATTAAATAAATAGTCATACACTTTCACTGTCAATTATAATAGGAAGCCATAGTATTTTGCCTTAGTACTTTATTGCACAATGAAAAATTACTTGGCCCATAAGGAAATTATTTATACCATGAAATTCCTAGTACATAATTGGTGCAATATTACCATTAAGCACCCATAAGAAACTGCGTTATGAAGGCTTCGGCTTAATATAGTGATTGCTTGGTCTTGAGGGGGACGTCATAGATGCTATGGTAAAGCACATAAAAGATTGTAATTAAGAGAAAAAAAATTAAGAATTAAGAGAAATTCCAATGTTTTTTGGTTTTGTTTGGTTTTACTGAAATACCTAAGGAATTGAGGTGGAGTGTTAAGAAATTAAAAAAATAATTCTTCCCTCTGCAAATGCAATCATCTAAAATTAAAGTTTTCAATGACGTATTTGCAGTGATGGAGGAATAAATCCAAAGAACCTCTCCCAAAACTCCATTTTGACATTTAAATCAGAGTACAGCTGAAATCAGCCGCAAAACTTCCATTTACTTTAATAGGACTATAAGTTCCCTCTGAGTATCTAATCAGTTTCTTTATATTGTCACTTTTCCTGTTCCTATTATGAATACTACAGCAATTTATCTGTATCGTCTTCTCCATAGCTTTTCAGCTTCCAGAGCATTTCCTGATTCAATTTAGGTCATAAGCAAACGTACTTTTGTTCTCCAAATATATTTCAAAAATGGTACAATTTTCAGAAATGGACCGCATCTCAGTTATATTTGTTCTATCTAACATTTGTAAAAGCACACAGATTTTCTTCTGGATACAGTGTATAATAATTTTGACTCCTTAGTTGTTAATAGCTAGCATTTTTCTGCGTAGCATTACAAACATTGAAGGAGCATCTTCAATACAGCTCACAAAACGAATTCAGATTCTGAACCTACTCCTTTTTTTTCTTAAAAATACTAATGCTCCTTCAGAAGCCTGGAGCTTTTTCACTCCCACTTAATGTTGAAATTCACTCATTAACTCTGCCAAGTATACGAAAGTATTAATAATAAATAATAGTAGAATTGTGTGGTAAATCTCAGATGCTCTGTGTATTCTATGCTACAATGGGTTTAGCACATAGTATTTACTCATTATGCTGCAGAATGTTACATATGATCTCATATAAAGATATGAACTCGCCTTTTGTGGTAATTTGTTTTGCAATATCTAGAATGATAGCACACCACGGACTTATTTGCTCATCGAGTCACTGGAGGGAGCTAAGTAAACACTTACATCAATTATGGGGAAACAGAATTAGTAGCAAGAGCACAGAATAACTGATTTCAAACTACTTGTTCCAAACTATGGTCTAGAAAAACTACAAAGCCCTTAAATGTTTGACAAGTACGAAAAAATACATAGTTTAAATATTTAGAAAGAAGAATACAGATAGTGCTGCTCACTGCTGGGGCTTTCCTTAGGTCAATCGACAGTGTGGAACAAATTCAACAGGGTAGATGTTCAGTTGAGGAAAATCTACTCAAATTCTTGCAATGACATTGTAAAAATCAGCTGCTTTCTCTGATATATACATGTAACTGGTGTCTGCAACGTAACCTCTAAAAGCACTGCCTGTTCATTTGTCTTACATATGTGCTCTGTATTTATGATATTTGAAATTTTCTTTTGTTTTAAACCAACAAAATAACAGGAAAATCCATTAGCAACTTGAGCACTGTTTCAATCGCGTGCGAGAGGTTACTCAAAGGGATAATATTACCACAGAAGAGAGGAAGGTAATGATGCCCCCTGTAGTAAAAGTGTTCATATTGACAGCAAGTTGGATTAGCACTCTGCCTCCAACACTCTTTAACGCAGTACAATAAAGTGGCAGAATGCTGGACCACAAGGTGGTGAGTGGAGACAAAGAAATCTGAACTAGAAAAGACATTTTTGAGAGAAAAATATTTAACAGTTCAAAATAACATAGCTGAGTAGGAAAACACTTTATAACCTGGACATACTGTGCCACGCTGGTTTATTTACTGTGAGAAACTGAGATTGACTTGCATGTTTTTATTGCATGGGAGAAGACAGCATTAATTACAAATGCCCACGTCTTTTCTCCCATGAACAATACATGGATGAGCTTTTCCAGAAGAAGTCTTCCAGTTTTGTCTTGATGTCCCCATGCCATGGTACTAGGGATATATACAATCCAATGAAATGCTGGCATAAGAGAATGGAGTATCACTGTGACTCACACTAATGACAGATTTGGCCCACTGCGACAGTGGGTAAAACTGTTACCATTGAAAACACAGAAGGCAAAACATCCTAGCAAAAGAGGCAACGGGCTCTACAAATTCAAAGCATCCAGGCCAGTATAAACCTAGAACAGCTATCAAATGGCAAAATTATCCTGTCAATGCTGATTTGACCTCACCTAATCATTACTAATTTCCTGAGTCAGCAAGTTCCCTTAATGCCTGTCACTAATCACACAGATTTGCAACTCAGTACAATATTTGTGAACCAAGGGAAAACCCTCTGAGATTTAAGGATTATTAATATTATTATCCCAAAATTGGAGGAATAAGAAGAAAAGCAAACAACCCTATAAAGAAAATGGTAAGCAATGGCAGGATTTTGACTTAGGACATTATTACAAGATAAGAAGCATGTAATCTAATGGAGGAAAACAATTATTTAGGGCTAGCTATGTGTACTGCAACATGTCCTTTATCACTCTGCTAAATATCAAAGCTTCTGCAGTCCTTCCTCACTATCCCTGTAAGTTGGAAATCAGCTTTGCCATTTATAACACATGGCATTTCACTGAGGCACCCAATTGGGAGATATTTTTAGACTACAGAGGAGAGATTTGTTGGTTAATAACCTTGCAGCATCCCTGCATTATGTTGGTGGAAGAGTCACTGACAAAGTAACAGTTCAAACACTAGTCTTCTGTCATGTCCTTGTTCTCTGTTGAATTCATCACCTTCAACCAATAGCTTCTAAACAGCTGGAAGTTCAGAAGCCTGTAAAAGCAAAATGCCTGTGTGCAATGTCTTGGATAAAATTCGGCCAAAGATCATAACGCTAGGAACTGACGAAGCAAAAATTTCTACTGTGGGAATAGATTTGACCTGTTATATGTGTATTTTAAATCCTTCTATTGTCTGCTGGTGCCCACTTTTTTCTTGCTTCATTGATATTTTTGTAGGAATAAGTTACTTACTATAATCAATGGACATTCTGCTTTAATAATGTATAAAAGGCATTGGCTGACATTACACTGTCACATAAGAACTACTCATATAACTGAACTCTGGTGGATAGGTTGGAAGGAAAGATCCCACTGTTTTTGGAGCATAAATTTACTTTGTTTTGTTTATTAATGTCTCCATGCTGCTGACCTAGAGTAGAGAAGAGATGACTGTTAGGTTTTTTCAGCAATATTTCCCCCTGAAATTAGCTTGTCATATCGGGAACAGAAAACAAGCACTGCAAAACAAGTACAGTCCCCACATCTTCCTGCTGAAGTAGAGTGAGTACTACAGATTCAGCACATTTCTAATACTGGTTATATTGTTTGTGCAATTTAGCTTTCACATTGTGTAGATATCTCAGGATTCTTTCATTAGCTGAAGCAATTAAAGTACAGTCAGACCTAAGATTTATATTTTCATATTCCCTCTTTGTGTGATTCATTTTCAGATAATTAAAATAATTTTTCAGTGAAGCTGTCACAGCATCATGAAAAATGCTGTGGGAATATAAACAAGACTTGTAAACATTTTATGAGATTTTTTTTTAAAGGGGGAGGGATCCACAACAGCTTTAAAAGATCAAAAAGGATTCCCAAGGTGAAGAAAGAAGTAAAGCAGGATTTTGAAAGTCGGATCACAATTAGTTGAAAATTATTACGTTGCCAGAAAACAGCTATATGAGAAAAACATCAGCTGATTAAAATAATTGAGCATTTTCTGTTATTTTCTCTGCACGGTTATTACTGTACCTGCCTAGATAAAAACAGAACAATGTGAAACAGTACACATCATTTCCTGTATTAGCTGCTTTAATCTGCTGTGATTGAGAATGTATTTCTGGACACAGTCCAGACAGGCTTCTGGCAACCAGAACAGTGAAGAGACCTGATGTACCTTGTTAATTCTCTTAAGGCTAAATCCTACAGTCCTCACCCAGGCAAAACTATCATTTAGAGTTTTTTTAGGTTAAATTTTGACCTATTAACCTTAACATCTTGAATTCATGGTCCTTCTATCTCTATTTTTCCCTTTTAAAATAAAGTATCAGGTTTACTTAATATACTGATACAAAAAGATATTACTTGTTACATCAATGTCATATGTCGTCATGCCACAGGGGAAGAGCATTGGAGAAAACCTTTCTGTGAGTTATGGTGTAGTTAAACTGATGTGAATGTACTGAAATGGAAGATGGGCATTAGATCATTCACATGGCCATTTCGCAAGCTAGTACATACAGGAAAACCGCTGAATCCACATATAGTACCAATTACAGGACTATCAGGACTGAAGGAGTTCACTCCACCTCAAACTTCTTGAGTTTTGCCCCTCATAATTTACTGCCTGTCCCTCTGGAGACTGATCTACATTCTAGTACTTTTACTTAAGTAATCCTTGTGTTCTTCAGCAGTCGGAGATTTCTTAACTCTTTGTGAGTACTCATAGGCTAATGTGAGTACTTTGGGGATGGCATTCATTTAAAGAATATACTTTAACAAACGTCTCCCTTGTTCATTCAATTACTGGTTTTGGAACTCCTCTCCAGGTAGCAAGCAGAGATCTTGCCACGTCAGTCTCCTTTCTCAAAGTACCTAATACTTTTATTTACCTTTTTCTTGAAAAACAGTAAAAAAAAAAAAAAAACTACTTAAGCCAATTCTACAGTAAAAGCTGAGTGTTTCTGCTCTTCTGGTGTCATTAACATAAATCCCACCATTCAAAATCATCCAAGGCTTATTTTTTCTTCAGTACATTCTATCCCTTGACATTTGTAAAGTTCCTCCCCGTATCCCTGTCTGCAAGTTCTTACACAACCCGAATCACTACAATCTCCATTTTCTTTATCCTTTACTGCTAGCATTAATCACCTCTGTTGGTTTGCTAGACTTTTTGCTATGTACTTTGCTAAGCTGAAGGCCTTAAAAGCCTTCTATAGGATAATGCAAGAGATAGGCATCTAAACACCATCAGCTGACTGCAAGAGAGGCTGGATTTATTCCAAGGTTCACCGTGTCCCTTCTCTATCGTCTTCACTTTTTATAGTTCCATTTATTTACGTGTCTTTACTTCTATTACTGCAGAGAAATGTACTTTCTGCTTGGACATCCCTGCTGTCAGAGACACTATCTAGATAAAGTTATCTGCACTAGCTTTGAACTAGAAGGTCCAAAGAACACTGGTATTAGTGACACAATAGGACAGATTTCTATGCATTAACAGCAAATCCCTCGTGCCCTGCAGAAATACCCTGAATAGTCACTTTTCAAGACAGACATTACTGGAGCCCAAGCCCTTCTTCCTCACAGATGACACAGAACAGTCCAAGAGATAACTAGTAAGTTAATGAATCATATGAAAGCGGAAAGTTCTATAAAATCAGTTGTTCTTAATTGTATGAATTTTCTGTTACTTTCTTCATCATCTGTAACCAAAACAGATTTCTCTGTTGAGTATGGCTTACCTGGAACTAGCTACCAAAAGCACTTTGTTAACTATATTATCGCAGAATTTGATGGTGCATAATTTTCTCTTTGAAATGAAAAACATTTAAAATCATCTACTGCTTTTCTTTATTAATTCTAATACCAAAGATACATATGCAAGCAAGGGTGGAAAGTTATAATCTGAAGGAAAAAGTCTCACGCTTCCCATGTCTACAGTGTTGCAGTAGAGAAGCACTTAAAAGGAACCAGACCACCCAGTTCACAGCACTGTTCTATTTGAAGTCTTTCTGATGTTGAAACTAATTATGCATCTAGCTAGGTGATTTAGTATCAGAGCTAGAGAAATGGCTTGGAAAAAAATTCAACAATTTAGGGTTTAAAGGATTAGATTCATACCCTAATGAGAAGCCACAAATAATCATGAACACTTACTTTGCTTTATGATCATTCGTTATGATTCTGTTGAGTAAGATATGAGCTGGTTTTACTATTTTTAGATAATAGTTCATAAAGAAAATGTCCCATCTAGTAAATAGTATAAAATGTCTCATTTTCTTAAAAGCAGAGGTAAAGTTCCAAGCTACCGCCATTGGGATTACTGCATGCAATAGCCAAAAGTCTGACCCTCCTTTCCAAACTGTTAAAGATTTTAAAGGAAGAAATTAAGCCGAGGGTGGAAGTGCTCAGAAAGTAAGTTAGCACATGCCTTCTCGTGGAAAGTGTTTTGGCCAGCATAGTCGCTGTCTATTCCCTAAACCAAGTGAAAAACTATCACTAAAAAGAAGATTTCTATGGGTACAATCATGCTCAGAGCTGGTATTTGCCAGCAGGAAAAACACATTTTGAAAAACAAAGGCCATTATAGGGGATAAGAAGCTCTGTTCCCTCTTAGAAAAGTATGATAGAATAACAGAAAAGAACAGAGAAGAATAAACAAAACATAACAAGCAACTTTGCCTGGTTTTCACTATTGTCTCTGCAAGAACATTCTTACTTTACCTGTAGGTTTTTGTTCATACAGAGCTTCACTTTGAACTTCAGTCTTTCCTACAAATATCCTTGTTGCTTGCATAGTGGCAAGTCTTTCTTCAAAATTAAGAACAAGGCTGTGCAGAGAACCTACAGCCCCCAAATGCCTGCAGCGGAAATACCCTTCTTCTTCTAACCACAGTCCCTTGGCAACGCAGCCAGGTTACTATTTGAAAGGCATATATTATGAGCTACGGTGTCACCACTTTACCCCATACTCACCTTTTAATCATCCAGCACTGCACAGACTCATATGTTCCGTCAACTTCATTTCTGTCATTTCCCGCGTTTCATTTAGAGCCCTCACAGAACCTCAGTTCTGCAAGGGCAAGCTGACCAAGGGCAAGCCCTCAGCAGAGCCGCGGCACTTTAGCAAGAGATGCAGCAGGACAGGGGAACTAATAACGTAAGTGCTAGCAAGGACATTGATTTACACACATGGCATCAGGATACATCATTATAATTGGAACTGCGGAAGCATCACATATATTAAAAACACTGAAAGATTCAAATTCTTTGGCGAGATTTCTGGCATATTTTTTTCCATAAAAATAATTTTAAATTGTCTTTTGAAAATTCCTTAGAAGTGGGAACATATGAGTATTGAAAACCTGATTTTTTAAAAATGCCCTCCCTATTTCTCCTAAAAAGTCCATCTCTTATTTTAGGACACAAGATAACTTAGCAGTCAAAGATGCTTAAAATTTCTATTCCTATCAGCTTTCTTTTAAGCATCTGCTGTCCCAAACCATGCTTCAGATATGTTATTTCTACTGGGAAAGCTAAAGCCACATTTGGATTTCCAAGCAAATAAAAAGTATATTTACATTAAAGTAACCCAGCACCAGTTCCCACTTCCGTTTTTCTGCCCCTAATATAGGCATGTGGGTACTTTTCATATTTTTTTTCTCCTGAGTCTAATCTGACATTTTCTTTTAACACACTCAATTTAATTCCTAAAGGAGGCCAGAAGGAAAATTTCAGGCTGGTAGAACTATACTGAAGGTAAGGGCAATTAATCCCATGTTTATAAAGATCTGGGGGCATAGCAGCTGTAGCTTCAAAAGAAGGCAGAAAAGTTGAAGCACTCTAGACACAAAAATGAGGTATAGAACTTTGCTTATATGGGTAAATTAATAAGCTTCTGTAAGCAATCCTGGTTTACTGCTCTGGAGCTGTCACTCACCAGGTAGAACATCCTTTACAGCCTTGCTTCTTTTATAGTTACAAAGGAGCTGACTGTACTACAGCAGGATTTTAGCAAAAGAGAAGGGGATCTACAAAAATATAACTAAATATATTTATTTGAAAAATAAATAACAAAATGTGTGGAAAGATAAAAGCATAAAAATGATTTATGTGAACCTGACTACTGACTACTATCCTTCATTTAAAATTAGTTCCTGCGTGAGTAGCATAACTAATGAAATGGTTTTCTTACAGATTTTTCCCCTACTGACATGACTGTGTTCCTGCAGCAGTGTTTCCAGCTGCATCTTGCAAGAGACAGCTAGAAAGCAGAGAAATAGCTAAGCTGACAGTGCACAAATGCTAATGGGATAGTCAGGTACATTTTGACTGATCAGCTACAACCAAATCTTATGCATGACATGTGAGTTCTCTCGAGGTGCTCCTCATGTATACAGTTTTCTCCTTCCTCACATGCCCATTCTCTCAGATTTTGTACCCATTTAGACACCTCTGTGAGTCCTACCTATTCTTTGTGATTTCACTGTAATTAACCCCTGGGCTCATGGATGGAGATATTGGCAGAACTGGCAGACGGACATCCACTGCACTATGGAAGTGTTTTCCTTAGGTACCAGACTTACAAACAAAAGACATAACATCTGGAAATACCTCAGAATCCCTGTCACTATAACAAAACACTTCATTTAAATATCACAGAACTTATTTCCTTAATCATATTTACACATAACGAGAAACAGTAAACCTGTAGCTTAGAGATGCGTGTACAGTTATCGCCACTGTACATCCTCTGCCTGAGGACGAGCTGAGATAGCAGGTTAGCCTTGTTATGTCAAGATTCAACCAGTTCTAAGGTTTAGAACCTTTTATAGATTTAGAAATGGGGACTGCAGTGACCTCAACTACCTTTCAGAGCAGAGCTGGTGGGGAAAATGGTTTATTCTTTTTTAAAATAAGAAAGCCTTAAAGAGATGAAAAATTGGAAAACAAATAACAATTGAAGGAACTATAAAGCAGATGGGTCTTGTTAGTCTGCCAGAGGATTTTATAACATTGAAGGCCAAAACCAGATACTCTACATCAGCAAGGCCACCACACAGAGAGAAATGTAGTCATGAGTTCTAACCGACATTTCACTGAGCAGACAAGATTTGAAGATTTCGTCCCTAATAGAGGACTGTGGGTGTATCCACCTGAAGTGCAGGACAATTTCCTTACTGCTTCCACCCTGAGAAGCATGAGGGTCTCAGAAGAATTTTTTATGATGCAGATCATCAAATAGTTCCCATGAAGGGAGCAGACACTTTTTCTTTTCTTTCCTGAAACCAAAGTGCTCGGTTTGTGGAAAGCTTTAGTTGCTCCTAAGTCTTGAGCTACACGTTTTCCTACCACGTTACATTTTGTTCAAAGTCAGGTAAGCCAGTTTGGAAGTCAGGGGGAAGTGTGATAGTTTTTGTCTTGGATTACAGACAGTACAGTGGCACTTGTCTTCCAATTAGCTTGAGTCTCAGTTTCATCCGGCTGCACAGTGTGATCAGAACTCAAGGCTGCAGCTGCCAGCACAAAATAATATAGCAAAATAATGTAACATATTCAAATATTGAGTGATACCTTTGAAAAAGGCAGTGTAGGAGTTGTGCCACCCAGTGGAATGACTAAGAAGGAAATACTATGTGCAGAAAGTTTTGCTTTGCTCAAGCTGCAGAGTACTTTCCATAGTATCATTTAGACCATGGTTGTTAATGCAGTTCTATTATTTATTGTTCACTCAGCAGGAGTCGTCAATACTCCGTAGCCAAAGTAGAGAAAATAAGATTTTAAGCAGTATGCAGAAGGCAGGCTGATGGGAGGTGTAGTCCTTATTCTGTGTCTTTCATGGGTGCATATAGATTAGATTTCTGAAAGATTCCCTTGTAGTAAATTAAAATGACTGCCTCAGCCTTGTAACTTCTCTCTTGCTGTTTGGCAGTATATTCACTTCTA
Organism: Cuculus canorus; assembly: GCF_017976375.1. Lineage (NCBI taxonomy): Eukaryota > Metazoa > Chordata > Aves > Cuculiformes > Cuculidae > Cuculus > Cuculus canorus. The sequence goes on from NC_071407.1 coordinate 9,812,234, forward strand.
CAGAGTATTTCTGCAAGAGATTAACTGGGGGTGACACTGAGAAGCCAATGAGCAAAGGCCATAGCTCTGGTCTCAGCAAATAACAGTAATTTTATTGTGCAAAGTGCAAGCAAGCTCAGTCCTCATATTCAACAATCAAACTAGCAGAGATTGTCTGACCAGGAAATACTCATTAGGGATTTTTAGCTAGATCGAGCTAAGGAGGTGCGCTTCATACAAAAGTGTCTAACCCTGGGGCAAGAACTTCAGTGACATACTTAACCTCCATGCTTGTGGTAAAGTTTTTTCCTATCCTGCTTTTTAGTGCAACCCACTGCCCCACTCATTTGAGAAAATGGTTTGGGGGGAAAAAAATAGGCATTGTAATAAACCTCTTGACTCCTTTTAAGTCTCTATCTGTAAACTGAAGAACTGGGGGAATCTAAGCAAAGCTGCAGGATGGGAAGAATGCCTTCTGTCTTGTATGGGGTATCAAAGCAGGACCCAGTCAAAGCCTTAGCAAGCATCAAAGGTAACATTTGGAATCTTTCTGCTGCAGAGATGATAAATGGGTAGAACTCCGCTCTTTTATAGCTATCAAAGCCCAAATTCCAACATCTACTGATGCATTCTAATACAGTGATATACTTGTCAATGTACATATTTGGTATGAGGTAGTGCCTTCTGCATAAACATTAAATGCTTGTTCTAGTCAACGTCACTTTCTGACTTAACCCTCTAAATCATCTTACTGATGAACATCAGGAGGGGATAGTTTTGCATAAATTATGCTAGGACTTAGTGTGTTTTAAAAGGCCTCCAAATACAACGTCATTACACCAGGCACAGAGGAACACTAGGCCTTGTGTACCCTTCTGCCTACCAAGCAGTACTTCAATCAGGTTTCTACCTTGTGCTGTGATCTCAATTTTCTTATTGTGTCCAGCCACATTTTCACATTTTCCTTGAAGCATATGAGAGAAGGAAGGTGTAGATAACACAATTTAAAGCAAATTTTAAAATGAAACATTATGAAAAGTTATTTATTTTTCAGATCTGCCAGATAAGACAAATAGCAGACTGTCAAAACCTCTTAAAACCATAAAGCATCCAGTCACCAGCAGTCAGCATAGATAATTAAGGTAGCACTCATCAAAACACATAAATTGGGTTGGAAATATGTCCCGAGCTAATTTACCTACATTTCTACTTGAAATTAAGCACACATTTTAGTCTGCTCTGGGCTTAGGCTGGAATTCCAACCTTAGATTTTTCATTTGTTTTTTTTCCTGTTAACAATGGATAACCCAGAAGGAACACAGACTTCCAGATCTGAAATTCACCTGGCAACACTGGTAGCTCAAAATTAAACATGATTCTGCTTGAAAGCCAACTAGCGTTTACACTTCTTCTCTGTAAGGTAGGAAGTAAGGTAGGAAAAGATCTCTGTCCCAAGGCTCCTTGTATACTAAGAATAAAAAATGAGCAAAGCAGCTGCCCATTAACAGAGCAAGAGGAATAACTCCTTTATTCCAGCCAACTATTTACATAATAATCACAGATTCTTCTTCTTTTCCACATTCTATAGGATTCTTCTTTTTCTCATATAGAGGCTTAACTCACTCTGTATTTCCAAGTACTTTGAAGACCCCTTTGAAAAGACAGCTGGTATTTATTGTGATATATTGTTGTATAGAAATAGAGGGGTGGGGACGAGCTGATAAGAGCTCTAAAAGTAGCTTTCATTTTACTGTGGAAAGACATGCTTCCTCAACTGGAAAAGAACACCGCCTCTTTCTGTTTAAGTCCGTCTATCCTTCCTATGTACCTATGCTCCCGTGCTCTCAGGCCTCCAAGGTATGTTGAGCTGCTTTAAGCAGGAGGCTGGGCTAGATGACCTGCAGAATCCCTCCCAACCACCAGGCCCGTGATTCTGTCTCTCATTTCTATGGTATTATTCCTTGTCTTTCCCACTCCAGCCAACATTCTATGGCAGATATTTAATTTTTAAATGTCCTAAAGCAATTTCCTTTTCCTGCTTGCAGCTATTGGGAACTAGCTGGCTTACTTTTCCAGCTGTACCAATATGCCATAAACTTGCCACTCAGCAAGAGCAGAAGCAGTGATCTGTGCTAAGGCTCTGTTCATGAGAGAAGACCAGGAGGCACAACCAGAAAAAAAAAAACAACATTGAAGATGTTTACCACAAGACCAAAAAGAGATGTCGCTCTAATTCATGAGCGACCTTGTGCAGTCCACCTGTCCTTCCTGGCAAAACCCTAGGGAATGATATGACAACAGCCAGCCAACATGAAGACATCATAAAGTAACTAAGGTCAAGAGGCATCCATAGTCACATCTGTTATCATGATAAACTGTCTAACCAGAATAATCTCACTTAGATAAGTGTGTCTGTGCCATGAAAACCAATATGACAGCAATCCCAGTTACTGTCAAGAACCCCACCATTAGCCTTTGCAATAAAAAAATGTAACATACCAGTCATTGTCCTCCCTGCTCCAGAGGTGACCAGTGTAAATCAAGAGCTTGCTGTATGACAGATGAGCAGAGTGATTTTAACGAGAAATCTCATCCTTATGGATTATTGTTCCCTTGCCACAACTTGTCAGCAGTTCTTCAGAAAATTATCCTACCATTCCCAACGGCAAGGAAACAGATGGTGCACGGAGGGAAACTCTCTGATGTGAAAAAAAAAAGAATAAATTAATTAAAGACCAAAGGCCAACACTAATATCGTTTGCTACCAAAATGCTGCTTAACTAGGCTATATATTCAATTTAGCAGTTAGATAGGATGGTTGTTGTTCAATCCACATTTAGATGATTCCTGCAGTAGTTGCCTTATCAATATACATTATTTTCACAATGTGGAACACTAACAATAAAACAATATACTGTAAGGCATAGAAACAGATGAAGTAATATTGCTAGGATAGATGATTTTCCTTTGATTTCCAAGTATCTGAGCAAATATCAGGACATCTATACTTTAGTCATAATTAATACACAGGTATACTGCATATGCAGCTATGCACATGAAATCCATACAAGAGAATAAATACTCAATAAAACACATTTATAAAACTTTCTTTAGTGCAATGAATCCCAACCCTTATGAATTAATGTGGCATGTTACAAAAATTAATATCCGAGTAGCAGTGAATGGATATAAAATGTGTTCTTAATTTGTTTCCATAGTCCTCAGCTATATAGCAGAAATAAAAGGGGAAAATTTTCCTGAAGGCAGGAGTTATACATAAACTTGCAAATTACATCTTTAGCAACTCACATCTGCAGAATAAGCAGAGAAATAGCATTTTTCTTATTGAGGTATTATGGGAAAGTTTGGTTCAATTCCTGTATATAAATACAGAGATGGCTCTGTTAGAGAATGTAACTCATTCAAACATAGTTGGTGTGATGTTCAACAAGTTTTACTTCTGCAAGTTGCAGCCAAGTAAGGCCACTGAGTAAAAGAACTATACAAATATGTAACTCATGAACATAATACCAATGCCACCAAATAATTGCTGCTCCTAGTAAGCTCCTGGAACTGTTCCTATACCTGTATGCTCCTTCTTCGGTCAAAAGTATGATGCTGTGGAAGGAGACTGGGTACTGTTTATAGGACAAGGGAAATTTTGGAGGATGCCCTAAGAACTGCATCATTCATTAATGTGGCTGGTCTACACTCAAGTAGAAAATGAAAATAAAAAAAGTTCTTGTTCAGCTTTGCAGACTTTCACTCCCTCTAAAAGAAGCCTGCTGGAGAGCATAAAGTTAGGATAGATATCTGATTATCTTGTTAGAGGAAATTCTCATTAAATTACTGAGGAGACTTCCAGACAGTTCCCAGCCCCACTACATGCAAGCATCACAGGCAGGGATAGCCAACACAGCTGTCACTGGAAGAAGTCACGTTCCCCAATCAGTGGCAAGAGAAACAAAACAGAGAAAGTAGATAAAAATTTAAGATGCAAAAGTGAAAAATGGGATACAAAGAGCTATCTGAGGTCTGCACTAACTGTGTTTATCTCACTGACAATGCCATGAAGGCCAACAAACTCTACACCACCCATGCCACCACTAAAAAGAACCTCTGGAAAAATTCCTGTATTTGCAGAAATCATACAAAAAAAGAATGCATAGCTTTTGCTAGAACCATCCCAGTAACTTAGGAGTTGGCATTAAGAGTATGAAAGTTTTAACGGAGGCAGATTCAGAACGTGTTTGCTATTTGTAGAAAATGAACAGCTTTGATGCTACCTTTCATACTTCATAAATTTTAAATAAAGTAATTGCATCCAGTATTGCCTTCTACGTCACAATCTATTACTTTTCATCTAAACACAGCTCTGCTGACACCTTCAGCAAATTGAAAAAAATATTATTCTGGTGGTGGTGAAGATGACCAATTTGTACCTTTTATTTTGTGCTAGCTACATGGTAGCTGCCGTGATGCAAACAACCACTTATCTCGCAGAGTTAAATGGAGAGGATATGACTCACATGCTCTGATACAGGTTGTTTATTAGTCATGACAACAAGACGTAGGTTTTATGCTATGATAAGCTCTGACTCCCACTATTCCCATTATGCCCATGAGTTTTTGATGATGATACAAGGGAACATTCAGTTATGAATAAGAACAAGGTGGTCTGTACTCTGGTACTATCTGCTCTACTACTGTGCATTTTCACAGATGCTGATGGTTTTCCAGGAGGAACTGACCAAACAAACTCAGAGCTATGATCAAATTTGCTGCTGCATATGCAGCTGCCTCAGTAGTGAGACACATAGAATTATCTGAATGTGAATTGTAAAAATTTTTGTAAGGCAAAAAGGGTAGTTGGAGGTTTCACAACTTCATCATTCTACTTTCAGTCAGTAATTCTCCATTCACATCTTTTAAGGCTGTCATTGCTACAGTTGATGCTGTTCTCAAGCAAGGAGATGGACCTCATGACTTATCAATGTCATTATAATCCAAACCATCTTTTTTTTCTGTAGTCTGAGAAGAAAAGTAGAGACAGCAAGCAATTACACAGCTTCTATGAACCTGGCATAGGACTGCTGCCCATTACGTTACAGAGAGTCAAATATGTAATGTTTTAAGATAAACACGCCATAAAAAATAATGGCCACTTTGAAAATTAAAGGCCTGATAGTCATTTGTAAATCCTGAGCTGTAAGATTTTATCACTGATGATTCTCCGCTCCAGGTTATACAGAACCTACAGAATCTTTGAATGCTTAATGCAGATCTACACTGTATTTGGGGCATGAGCTCCAAGTCACATACATCCCTGAGCTTAAGTTCTTCTCACGCCCACGTTATTTCAGTGAGTTTCAGGGCATGCTGTGTTCCGTTCTACCCTAGAGGTGAGCTCAGACACAGGCTTTCATGCAGTGTGAATGAATGGGGACACTGTGCCCGGTCACCTATCTCTTATCTTCACTGCAGAGTTGGTGAGGTTTTGAAGACTTTCAGTGCTTTTATGATTTTATGGCTTTGAATCAGTAAGTCACAAACGTTCTACATGTAACAATATGGATAAAAATAGCCAGATTAATTCTAATTTATTCTTTGACCTGATGTATATAATGCTCATGACTGCAGGCATCAAAGATCATTTAATATGGTCTCTGAAGGAAAGAGGTCCCCATCCTAACTCTATACTGCTGACAACACTGGTGTTTGCCCAAATATTTTCCAGAAGGCATCTACACTTGATAAAATATACCAAGCAGCAGAGAATTTGTCACTTTACTTAGTATTTTACTATAAGTAGCCCACTTTCATTTTTAAAGATTGTTTCCAGATCACCTGGTCATGATTCTTACATCTTTCCTCATCAGACTTGGATGAAGATGGTGGGTAACAATAACTTCAGTGTCTCTGTGGAGTTACCTTAAACAGTCAGTAGATCAGAGAAATACGCTTGTTCTCATCTTCCAGGAGCAGAACCTGGCAAAAGATGCCTAGGTTTTAATTGATATATTTGTTACCAAGAAATTGGACTAAGAGAAAAAGATCTGTGCCAACAGATATTTATGACATTAAAAGTATTGGTAGCCATTATAATTATACGAGTTATCATATGTTTCAAGGATTTTGAAATGTAAAATAACTTATTAGCACATGTGTGTATATGAATGAAGATGTATATATATGGAAAAAATGTTAGTTGAGCGATAATTATCCAATTCTTAAAAAACTCAGAGTTTCTGGTCAGCTTTAACTTTTGTAAACAGGACCATGGATTAGGAGAAAAGTGCATTAGATCAAGTGCTTACACAGCTCTTTAGGAGTGTGAGCTGCTTAAGCATTAGGATCGTTTGGACATTGGTCTACTTTATTAACTTCTCCAGAAGACAGTAAATTAACTTTACCAAGCAATGCACAAACCATGTCAATATTTCTGCAGATTTCACTGAATTGTCTGACTGAGGTCACTGAGTAAGCATTAAAACCAAAAATATGACAAAGGTTTATATGTTTTCTATGAAAATATGTTTATTTTTGTACATTTCTGGTTTTAATGAATTTATAAGACTTCTCAGGTGCACAGCACTGATCTGCCTGAAAAGGTTACATATTAACCTTTTCTATCACTTTTCTCCATTTTATTTTCCACTGCAGGAAGTATTCTGAAAGGGTTGCCTTTGAGATACAATGACAAGCTTTGTTCTATGGAAAAAAACAGTATAAGTAAATATAAATAGCCAGATTAAAAAAAAAAAATGTTTCATTTCATGGCAGATTTTAGGCAAGTAATATTTTCTTTAACACACCACATGTTGTCCTCTCAATTGCATATTTTTTACTACTTTGGTAGGGGAAATGTGTGTTCACCCTGCATCTGTGAATCTGTGGGATATATGACAGTGACATAAACAGTCCTTTTCTCCCTCTTGGAGCTTTGTGCTAAATAGCTTGGCCAAACCTCAGAACTGTGTTGTTGGCATTCAGATGGCACTGAAAACTACCACATTGAACTTCACTGCTGTGTTTCCTCTGGTGCTATAGAATTTCAAAGGAATCTTTTTATCATTTTGAATCCAATTGAAGTGAGACAGGGACAACTCTAAAGGTTATGTCTTGTGTTCTGTTCACAATCCTGACCTCCTTACCTCATTTCCACTATTAATAGACTTGCATTCCTTAAGACAGTAATAAATGAGGCTAATCTTGTAAAGGGAGTAGTACCTTTTAATAGCTCTACTGAAATAATGGAAGAAAACAGAGAAGCTTGCAGAACCTAAAGGAGTGGGTTGTGTGTTAAATGCTCTTCTATTTTCTCCTGCTAGAGTAGCAAGTCTAAGAAAAGATAATATAATGTTACCTCTCACAAATCATGCTTCATTTTTATACCCATATGACCACAACCGCAACAGATCTACTTTAGACACGTGGCAGATAATAAATCAGTTTAAAACTGAGAGGAATGGCTCAATATGAAAAGATATACATATATTTTCCAGTAACACTGTAGAATAAAGTTGCCCTGGATGATTAAACAAATAAAAGCCTTTCTGTACTTCTTTAAATACAAACTAATTGTAGAAAAAATGGTGTAATTCTGATTTTCTGTTACATCTTTAATTCACATGAGATTTAGTTAGTTGCATCCTCAGGAATTCCCACGGTTCATCCATAAGTGATAAAACTCAGCAACACTTTTAAATCAAATTCTTTATATTAAATCCCACAATTTCCATATCTTTTATTCACAAAGGACAAGATTTACCACAACTGACTTCTGCCATCTACAAATTCGAATCCAAAACTGCCTTGTCACTCCCTTGGTAGAAGAGACAAATACTTTGAGGGGATGAATGCCTTGTCAGGATGTCTAAGACAGGCACGCACAACCATCTTCTGAAAGAGCCAATCTCTCTCTTTTCTGACCGCACAAGAGCTAAAATAATTTGCTTAGGCTATGTACTAAATACAAGGGCCCAGTCCCATATGAGGTGCCCCAGCACAACCACTGCTGGTCCAGAGGAGCAAAGGTTTGCCTCAAGTCCTGTGTCATACCTGCCAGTCCTATTTTAGTATCTTACAAAATGTAGAGCATCTCAGATAACACTGTAGGGCATCTGAAACAGTTCTACATGTCTTCCTTTGGGCAACTGATTCCTTCTGTAGATGTCTAACTAGGAGCCACTAAAAATACATGGTAATCATTTCAACCATTTCAACCATGGGAAAAATAGTGAACTCGGTGAAGTTAAAATTTTTTCAGGATAAAGGTGTAAAGATGAGACAAAGGATAGAAAACAATGAAATTAACTTTTTTTCTATTAAGGCATAAGAAGGTTTGTTTCCCCCTACCACTTCTATGCTTAAAGCTGCCTTTCTCCCCAGCATTGCCTACTTTGGAAGCTAAGGAAAGAGCTTGGCTTGTTTCAGTCTATTTCAGTCGGGGTCAAAACAAACTTACCTTAATGCTGAGGAATATGTTTATTTTCACAGGGGTAGAACATTATTTGTGTTTGTGTTTGCATTCTTGCAGGACTTTTACTATCACTAAAAGTGGCTTCAAAAACTTTGCATTTGCAAGTCCACAAAGCTTTCATGAGGCCTGGCTCTCCATAACAACCAAAAACATGTTTACAATTACTCATAATCAGTTGAATTTACGTTAATAGATAGCACATGAGATGGCGCATTTGCCTCCGCACTTACAATTGCTTTCAATGTGTACTTTTAAAGCAGGATTTTGCAAGAATGCAGCATTTGCACACCATTAGGATCCTAAATATCTCCAATTTCTTTGCCCACTAAGATAAAGAAACCCGAATTGTATACTGTTTTATTTGAGAGCTACATGGATGTGCCGTTCCTGAATGCAGGATGCTGGGTTCAGAATAGATTTCATTCCACACTTTGGGCATACATCTTGACTGGATTGATCTGTATCTACCACATTTTAAAAGAGGTGTTAAAAACCACCATCAGTTTTCCGTATTCAGTTCACACCCCTGGTATGCTAAGAATCTTAATATCTCACACACTACCATTTACCGTAGGAGTCTGCTGGTTTTCGCTGGTATAGAGTTCATTTTCTTCATAGTGGCTAGTAGGGTATTGTGTTCTGAATTTCTGCTGGAAACAGTGTTGATAATGCAGAAATATCTCAGTTACTGCTGAGCAGTGCTTTCACAGAGTCCAGGCCATTTCTGCTCCTCACCCCACCACACCAGTGAGTAGATCGGGGGTGCACAAGATGCTGTGAGGGGACAAAGCTGACCCCAATAGACCAAAGGGATAACCCATACTATATGACATCATGCTCCGCATATAAAATCGGGGGAAGAAAAGGGAAGAGCACGAACATTCGGAATGATGGCATTTTTTTTTCCAAGTAACTGTTACATGTTACTTGCCCTGCTTTCCTGCAGATGGCTGAACACCTGCCTCCCTATGGGAAGTGGTGAACGAATTCCTTGATTTGCTTTGCTTGCATGCATGGCTTTTACTTTACCTATTAAGCTGTCTTTATCTCAACCTATGAGTTTTCCCACTTTTACCCTTTTATTCTCTCCCCAGTCCCACTAACCGGGAGTGAATGAGCAGCTGTGTGGTGCTTAGTTGCTGGATGCTGTCAAACCATGACAAAGAGTTACGAATTTTGCATTCAATCTATTCTTGTTACTACATCTGTGTTTTAATAGTCATAGAGGGAACTGCTGTATGTCATTTTATACATATAAGCCATGTAGTAACCATTTCTTCTCTGCAAAATAAAACAGGAAAGTCTGGTTTTATTCATTGCAACATGAGTGTTTGATGGCCCTGGAATTATAATCTCATTTTGAAACCACCTATTTTTCTGAAGATATATTTCTTTTCCAATATATGATTCTAATACAGTAAATCTAACACAGCAAACAGAGCAGAGATGAACCATGAGCACTTGCTTAGAAAATGTGGGGTGAGGTAGCATGAGATGATGCTGTCTTCCAAGTTTCATGGGCACTTGCCCTAGCTCAAGAATAGACAACATAAATGCAAGTATTTATCCTGAATTAGCTGGTCCTCTCTGACTCTTGGAGACATTCAACTGCAATACAAGCATTTCATATGCCTCCATATGCTCATTTTGTCAGCTTTGCACCTGATGAACTATACCAAACAGCTCCATTTGCATAGCTGAAACCCTTTAAATGTGAAGATCCAAATTTGAAAGCAACAGGACAACAAAGTCACCCATCACAGAATATGTCTGTCCTTTTAGCCAAGAACAAGGGGAGTCTTATCTGAAATGACACGTTATACATATGACACGGGAAGGAACACCACACCAGTTTAGCCCAGCTACATTTTCTTTCTAGAGTCACATCTGCCAAGATGAAATCAGAGCAGATCGGTCAGACCACAGCTGTGCTCTAGAAGCAGTGATGAGCACAGATCGAATTGACATTGGCAATACACATACGGGTTGCTATCTTGTCAGCAAATATATTCAAAGCTAGCACCAATACATCAAATACCTTCAGGCTCCATTACCCTGTCCTTTCACCCAGCTGCTGTTTACAGACAAAAGGAATCCATTCTGTTTTGCTGAGTAGATCAAAGTGTAGCAGGCTATAAATGGCCTGCAGTGCAGAAAAAAAGCATGGCATGCCATACCGCTGCCATGACGTAAGGTAATTACACACATTGACACATTGACTTTTGTACCTACTGCAATATTTTAAGCCTCTTTCTACCATGTCATCAAGTACAGAGTTCAGCCAGCAGCAGCCCAAGGCAAAATGTGCCAGTGCCAGCCAGAGGGGGCTGGGGCTACTCTAGACAGTGGCATAAAAGCTAAGGTCTGATTCAGCCCTGCTGAAGCCTCCTGGGCAAGTGCCTGAGAGTAAGGGTGTGCAGGCAAAGAAGACAACACCCAGCAGGAGGCAGAAAGAAGAAATAGCAAGTTTAAATCATAGTTCAAGGTGGAAACTTGTGGAAACTGCTCCCCTTGCTAATGGATTCTTAAAACATATTTATTGCACAAGAGGTTTTAATTACTCTCTAAAATCCTTGATTGCTGAATTTAGCCTTCTCATTCAGAGAAATACAGCCAGAGAGATTTTGTCCGTGGACTATTTCAAGTTAGTCCCTGTATCCTGTGGGATTAGCACAGTTTGAGAGGATCTTCTGTGGAAAGTGAAGTGACATTTTAGGAAATTCACAGTAGCAAATAACTTTGACCTGCAACCTGCCATCAAAGCACCATGAAGCACCTGGACTGGAGAACCTTGCCTCCACACATTATAAACTCTATAGGAGTAGTTTCACACCTTTGCCTATTTTGTAACTCTAAGCTGGCATGGTAGTCACAAATAAAGAATCATTACATTATAAAATGGAATTTTCTTCTACCTTTCTTAAGGGGATAGCACTATTTCAATGAGTGTGAACTAGTATGTACAGATCTGTCAAGCACTGCCTGGAAGGTTTTAAACCACTTTAAACTTATCTGATTTTTGGTCATGATATCAATAAATGCAGAAATAGTTTCTACCTAATGAGCTTCACATGACCACGTAGAGGTTGTTATGAACTGATCCAGACCACTACTATGTATTTCTCATGGTTCTGTATACTGTAAGGTATTTTACTATTGTACTGTAACACGCATGTTAGTTTGTAACAGCACACAGTTCACTTGCCTTCCATAAACATGGTATAACTCTTACAGTAGGACAAGAATGCCAAAAGAGTAAAAAAAAGATGCAATAAAACAAAAGATGTAATGTGATAAACACACCTCTTCGAATGAAAGAGGCATGACTGGAAGATTCATATTGCTGGAGAATATAAGGCTAAAACCAAGCAAACTGGATAGCATACGCTATGCAGAGAAGCATGGTATTGTCAGCTTATGAATAATAACATTATAGGAATGGTAACCAACATGAGCAACTTCAGTTTGAAGGTTCACTCTTTTTTTTTCCACTCATCATTATCATAATAGTTTGTGTTAGTCAAGCCAACAAGAGGAAAGAAAATTTGTTTTAAGGGAAAAAACAAATCTCACAATGAATGCTTAAGAAGATTTTAGCTTTCTGGTTTTCATCTACATACATGCCTGCCGTATAAACTGCTTTTAAAATTGACATAGCAAACAAATCTTGTCAGAGAATAATATAACACAACAGTAAGCTGTAGCAAATGATTTCCCTCAGGGATAGGTTTTGCCCTATGTCCAGAAAAGACCAAATAAAAACATATCCTTTCTAAAATAAAGTAGTTTTAAAAAATTTAGCATCCTTCCCATACTCTAAGTGTTTCTTTTTGAAGGAAGTTTTTGCTCTTCTATGCATTTATGTGCAGAATATGGCTTTCAACAAGAGCCAGTAAGAACAGAGCAACTTCACCAGTCTCCCCAGACAATGTTTCACCTGGCTGTAAAACGGCTGTATATGCAATTTAAACCTGAGAAGCCCTAGGTTTATGATTAACAATTTAATGCAAGTTACGTCACAGGAGAGGCACCTTGTGCAATCTTCTTACATAATTTACTGTACAAGGTATTTATTCCAATGTGAATTATAAGTCATCCATGAGTAAGTCCTCAAGAATTAGAGGAAGCTGTAAGCAATACACAGGGAAGCCAAACAACAATGAACGTTTGTTACTTGTTAATAACTTCGTATTAACATTTCAGTTTTGGGTTTCCAACTGTTAATTGTAATCATCAGAAGCCTACAGACTGATGTAATCTTTCATATTCCCAAGATGCAGAATGGGCTTCTCAGCCAAAATTTTTTTTAACTGCTGTCTTTGTTAGTGTTTGCCACAGAAAACTACCACACTAGACTCTTACCTTTTCTTTTTTTTTCCACTCAGCCAGGACTACTTTTATCTTTCACGTATAAGGTTGATAATGCATTTGAATGATTGATGATTTCATTGAAATTAGTATTTTGCGGTAACATTCATACTGTAGCTACTTCCTAAGTGCACCAGCAACAGCCTCCATTCCATGTATTTAGTGTGGGGGAATAGTATAAACAGAGGTAGAGAAAAGAAAACCAAAATTTCCTAAGTGCAGCAGTTGTGTCAGAGGCTTTCAGGGGGCCCTTTGAATGGAAGATTGTGATGAACCGAGGGAGAATGAACCATGCTTGCGGCCTACGATAACAAGACACAAATATTTGCCATCAGAAATAAACCCAGTAAGTGTACCATTCAGTAAATACAGGCATCACTAACACAAGTGCAAGGATTTATTATTCACTTCATTTGAAATATATGCAAAATTCTCAAATCCCACTTTTCCACTCACAAGCCTGTTAATTTTTTTTTTTGTTTTTAGTTTTTGAAAACTCTTTGAATTATAAGCCTGGTGGGAATAGGAACTTCCTTTACTTAGCTGTGCATACAGAAGTTGATTTATACATAATAATATCAGCAATGCATTTTATGCCTAGAACATACTATGTATTAAACATTACAGCACAGCAGAGAAAGGACATCTTTCCATTTAAAAGCTGCAGGCAAACTCCAAGTATTACTGTAGTTTCTCAACAGAAGCAAGAAAAGACAAAGGTTTTTTTTGGGGCTGTCATGCCCTCTTCATCCATAAAGTGCTTAATTCAAGCATGTCTTTTCATACCAAATTTATCATACCCCAGGGATTCCCTTAGCATCAGGAATTCTGGCTCAATAAAGCAATCAAACGGAATGGAAGAACTGGGTCACCGATCAATTTGTTCTCTGGGATGCTCAAAGCATCCTTACGCCTGCTGAATTTGACTATGTGAGTGATCTTTTTTGCAAAGAGGATATTCTCAGAGAGCACGGAGCTGCCGGAATAGCTTCTTTCACCATCTCCTCCAATGGGCCCCTTTTGCGGCAAGAGGCACTAATAGGAGAAGGCAATGTGCATTCTCTGCAGGTATAGATGCCAAGGGCCAAGGCTGTTTTCACGTGTGCTAGTGACCAGCTGGAAACTGGGATGGCTTCAGCTCTGCAGCCAGAGTGGAGCTTTCTACCAGCCACAACCAGGCTTTGGACTACTCTTTGGCGATGCTTGTGCAAGCTGCCAAATAACCGGTTCTCCTTTATATTCAGTTGATATATATCATAGTAGATGGGATTGTCAGGCACGATTTATGGCACACCTGCACAGCCAGATAGACATCTGCACATGAAAAGCAAGGCATGGCTTCTGTTTTTTTCCAGGAAGCAACTGATTCTTTGTGTGTAGGTCTATTTTTCCTTTACATAATTTCTTTAAAAGAAAGAAATTATGGTTTTAAGTTGCCATCTGCAGCTACACACTATATTTCACAAAACCCAAATTCCGATCTGATAATTTAGCTCAATTTTCCACTACCTGTTCACTGACCTGCATCTTTCTACATCATTTCCCTTAAAGGCTTAATGTAGTTGTCATCTTATGATATGTCTATTGCTACATAGCAGCGTAGGTAGTGGAACCACAAACGAATACAGCAGGATATTCCATAAAGACACGCATAGAACATGTACAAATACAAAGACTGACAGATCTGAGCATATAGGATAACCCTAAGGATCACAACCAGGAACTGGTGATTGTGTCGTTATTAAGGGATCACTCAGCCAGGCTTTGTGGTGGAGGAAAATTATATGACCACATTTTGTGTTCTTTCAAATGGACTGTTCACTATGGCAGTGATAGAAGTTGGTCATCTTAAGTTTTAACGGAATTAGATGCAAGACCTGCGTCTCAAGGAAAGTATAAGCTGTCTTACTCTTAATCTGACATTCATGTTCCAAATGGATCCCAAAGACCATAGTTTATTGGAGTAGGACTGTATTTCACTCATTCTTCTCCTGGGCTCAAAGTAATTTCCTATTTTACATAAAATTGATCTCCGTGAGTCTGAAGGATTATACTTTACTTTCAGTAATTAAGCAAGTGAGGAGCTAGGTAAGGCTACTAAAGATACAAGGAACGTGTTCTATATATTTCCAGTGCATCTAAAATTTTTAATTACCTTTATCCAGATCAATAAAGCTGAGAAGAAAATTAGGTTGATAAGAGATCCCTACAGCCGCAAGTGTTTTCTAAACTATTATTGCAAGAGTTCCTTCCCTCGTTATTCTGAAGTAGGTTCTTTCCTGTTAACATTATTTCTGCCCAGGACCATGAAGTACAAAATATGTAAGTAAGGAAATGACTTGCTATTTTACAGAGTACCAATTGGGGGAAAAGGGATTTGGAATGTAATTTAAAGTTTATGGAGTCAAACTGCCATGTTCATTCTTGATTCATGAGGTTTGGCCAACATGGGTTTGTATTTTAATATGGAATAGAGCAATAACAACAACTCTGTCTGAGAGAGATTTAAGACATAACCAGAAATTCATGATAAAGAAATTCCCCATGGTGCAATGTACTGTCAACTGGGATGCGTAAAGATAATAGAGAGGATTCTGAAGAGTAGCTTAATTTTGGCATGTCAAATTTGAGGCACCTTGAAAAGCCTGAGTTGTCAAAGGACAGGTGTTCCACACTTTTCAGAAAGAATGTAGTATGAGTGCCACTAAAAGCAAGGATTCAGTAAATCTTGGGAAAAGTGCTTCATTCCGGTAATAAAGATTGTTTATGTTAAGGTCAAATGTCCCTTTTTCCATTTTGCTTTAGGCCTTTGAAAACCCTGCCAGCATCTGCAGAACATACGTGTTTTAATGATTGTACAGGAGGAGGCAGCTGTAGAGAAAGTGATGGCTATGAAAGCCTAAATTAATTTCTATGTAAGATACACTTACTAGTGGCTGGAAGCTTCTGTAGTTAGAGGAAACTCTTCCCTTTGCTGTGTCCATTGGAGTAGACAGAACTTTTCATAAAGGTGCCTTAGAATCATGATATAGCAACAACTATAGCAGATGTCACTAGATCAATACAGAGGATTCTTTTATTTTCCTAGCTAGTTTATATCTGCTTTCTGCTGTGCTGCACCCAGTTATTGTGTGCAACTAAATAAAAAAATGTAATCAAAGACCTCCCTCTGTGATGGTACATGGTGCTAAAAACATATATGGTTTATTGGAGGGTGGGGAGGGACAGAGCAGTCTGAGCGGTGCAAGCCACCTTTAATGTCTTTCTAAGATCAAACTGTATTTACATTGCCCCAGCATTTGGTGTGGAATGACCTTGGAGCCTGACTCCTATCAGTAATTGTCTGTCATTTGTGAAGGCAAAAATACTCAGGTAGCTGCACTGCCTGCTGTAGCAAGCTAGAAAGCAAAGCAGAACACAGGCCATCCTTCACTCTTAACAGGATAATGTACCAGATTATACATTCCTTTGTTATGTGCCTTTCTTTTCGTATCTCTTACTCCTTGTACAGAACTGCAGAACTGCTTAGGAATGCACTGCTATCCACAGCTGCCTCATTACCTCTGTGTCCCACCTCTCCCCCAATTCTAAATCACTCTTGGAATCCCTCCAAAGGTCTATGGAGACACGAAGTTTCATGTCACATGCCCCCTCTATTAACTCCTTCCACTACCTTCTCTCCCTCAGAAAGAGTATTTTTTAAAAAAAAAAACGTTAGTTATACAAAACTACTTGGTCCACTCTTTTCTACCATGCTGTTTTTAATGTGTAACTGCCCAGTTGGACAAACATTATATATCCCAGGTGTCCAAAAGAAAGAATTTATAGGTAGGTATCTTCCATATAAGGACATGATGCGCAATTCTTGTCCCCTAATAACAGACATCCCTTTATCATATGAAATAGCCTAGATATTCCAGACCTTGAATACCACTAATTAATATCACTAAGTCTAAGACAGCAGAAATTGGCTTTCACTTCTATACCTTGGATGTACAAAACTACAAAAAGGGATATTGCTTTACAATTTTACATGAAAGGCAGACAGAAAGAACATACATTAGGTGAAGCCCAGTTACTTCGGGAAAACCAATGCTCCAGCACCACAAGAAAGCCTTGATAATGAGCCAGCAAATGTGGGTTTTGGATGAACTTGTAACTGGAATTGCACTTGATTGAGTGCTTCTCAGGAACATCGTACACAGTATAAACAAAAAAGATTTCCAATTGTAACTGCAAGAATATGAACTTTGTGTAAACGATGAAGTAGCATTTCACTGACTGAAACAGGAACTGAAAAAAGAATTCAAAGAGATTCTCTGCCTCTCAGCTTAAGATTTAAACTAATTTCTTTTAACCTCCATACAGTGACACCTGTGTGGATATCATGACTAGAACTGGCCCATTAAAATCTGAGCTCCGTGCCGAAAAGAATCACTATCCAAACATTGGGTATCTTGCGTATTTAGGAACATCAAAACCTTTGACACATTTTGGCATGTTATTGCAGACAAAGGACCAGATTTTCTTTCTTGTTAAACTCTCTTGCTTTGCTATGCAAGTACAAAATGCATAAAGCAACTATATCTGGCCCTTCTTTGGCCATGCAAGGGAATGATCACTATTTTACAGGACAGGCTAACATCCCAGCTCTGCCCATCTGCCTGCCACCTCAGTAAGAGAGCGAACAGAGGGATTCTGCATTCCAGCCTTTGCCCTTACCCTCCTGAACACTTGGGCAAGCACTCAACATATCCTCATACCCGCTGGCACCCAGCTGCAGCTAAGAATCAAAGCCCAGGTCATTTTTTTTCTAATGCAACATTGGAAGACACATTTAAGGACCTTCCCTTCACCTTTCTCCTTCCTCTTCTTCTCCCCATGACTGACAACTCTTTTTACTGAGTATGGTATCACTGGCGTTGATTGCACAAGACTCACATGAATGCCAGTCAAAAAGTTTAACCTTCCATTCACCCACACACTCTGAGACACATGATCTTCTTCAAACAGTCACTCTATGATTTGGAGGTAGGGAAGAAGTGAACAATGAGGCAGCAAAGTAAGTACAAGACTTAAAAAGAACTGAACTGAAATGTTCCATGTATGCAGCTGTTGTTAAACAGCAAAGTCCTTATTTATGAAACACCTTATTTTGCCTTTAACCCACAGCGACTTTATCACACCTCATTTGTAAAGTCTGGACTTGAATTCTTACAAACTCAATGTATTTCATTTATTTGTATTGGTAAATCTTTCCTTAAGGACGCTCTCCCACTAGATCTGTTAGGGCTGAGACAATTGCCTGTAGTCGTACACCAACATAAATAAAGGCTCTAAGAATAGACCACTTATTTCCACCAAACGTGGACTGGAGATCAGCACCACACAAACTCAGGAAGCTATGCTGCCCCACAACTAAAAGCAGTGTAACTACATTGGCCCAAAACAGGACATGAACTAATGGCAGTTTGAGCCTATGGCAATACTCTTATTGATGCCTAATCTATTTGGCAGGCTGCTGCTGTATTAATCTAGGAGACAAAAGAGAAAAAAGGGACTTTAACTCAGAAGCTCCAATCTGTTACACAGCAGAGAAGAAACATGCAGCATATTTTACAGAAAACTAGGCTGGTAAGAAAAGAACACCTTAAAAACCACTACTCTTATGGCATGACATTGTATTTATATGCACACTCAGCCAGTCCCATTCTAATACCTAGTGAATTTTGGCCAACAAATACCCTAACTGTGGGGAAAATTTTGGTCATGGTCCAGACACTATTAGGTCCCCAGAAGATCCAAACGTGAAATTGGATCTTCCTCAGTTCTACTACTCGCAGAATTTTTTAATTCAAGAGAGAGACATAGACTAGACAAGGTGCTCTGGCAGATCCACAAAAGTGCTCATTTACTTCCTTTTCTAGTAGTCTTCTAGTTGCAAGAATGGCAGCTCTTTCCCCAGGCATGTGGTATAGCATCTGCTGAAAACATTGAGTTAATCAAATATAATCATTCTAGACAAAAAATCTCCCATGCTACAGAATTTCTCAGATTGTCACCAATTTGTGCCATGTGATTTTTCCAGTTTCATTGCCTCATTTTGCCAATAAAAAGTAGCTTTGACTCCATATTAGTCTCACTATCCAGTTATTAGTGCTCTTTGCTTTCAATTCCCAGCAGGATCAATTATCAATTAATAATTAACAAGAGTGCTTGAAAGCCAGAAATACAGCCTAAGAATGAACATGTTTTCAGATGAATGCATGTGCTTTATTAATCAATTTTACAGTGGCCGATCACATACTCCTCCTTGGTTCTCTTTCTAATGGCCCAGATTAATACCAAAATACAAACACCCCTGCCAAACAATTCAGAAAGCCAATCATATCACTGAGGTTACAGGTTTTTTTTAACTTCAGAGATCACTTGGGAAATGAAAAAGTCATATATTTTCCACAAACGACTCCAAATAAAAACAAAAAAAACCTGGCTTTTAACAATGGATTTTGTTAAGATTTTCCACTGTATTTTCTGTTCTTTGGAGCCACAACCTGTAACAGTAAGTTAAGTGATAGAACAGATGACAGGATAGATTGCCTTGATATCTTTCAAAGAGTCAAAAAGATTTAGGGTGGAAAGGAAGGAAACTTTCTATAGTCAGAAGTACT
This sequence comes from Cuculus canorus, assembly GCF_017976375.1. Taxonomy (NCBI): domain Eukaryota; kingdom Metazoa; phylum Chordata; class Aves; order Cuculiformes; family Cuculidae; genus Cuculus; species Cuculus canorus. Next base: position 9,831,734 of record NC_071407.1, read on the forward strand.
GACACTGATTTCCTATCTACGACTGACTTGCTAGATTAGGTCCTTGTAATAGATTTGCTACTGGTAACGGGGACTATGATCTGCTGAAGACAAGAGTAGTCTTAAAATAAGATCCTGCAGTAGTGCTCCTTTTCTGTACTAGGTAAGGAAAGTGCATGTCACTGCACAGCTGTATGTTCAAATCCCTTTTGATAGAACTGATCTTGATGCACTCTTGGCTCTGCTAGTGATCACCGTATCAGAGTTGCCAAGCCTTCAGTCGTGAAACTGGAAGTATGACTGTTTATTAAAGATTCACTGACAGCCTTAAACCCCCTCTGCCCTTGTGTCTCAGAAGTTTTATTCAGGAAAATTGGGAATAACTGAGGTTTATGCAGATAACTTGTAGCACCTTCTCTTAGCAACTCCCTGCTATCTAATCTGGTAGAACTCCTCTTTTAGATTATTTTGCTGTTTCAGAATTTGTGGCCAGATTTAATTCTTCAGTTTCTCCTGCATGTTCTATATATTAGCTTGTGGTTTTGTGTACAGTCCCAACTGAACGAAATGGTGCATACCATGTGTGTCAAGAGACACAAGCATCAATTGATCCTTTTTAGTGCTAGTGGATTGTGTTAACCCTAACCACTGACATGTGCCAGGGTGTATGTAGTGAGTCACATCATAAACGTTGTTCTGCATTTTCAGAACATGGAAATACTGCCAAATTTTTTTTCAGAGGTTGTCAAGAAGTTTTCAAAACTCAGCTTGGTGAGACATCAGGAAATATTTCTAAACCATGCATGTCAGTTGCTTGGAGGTCTACTGGACAAGGGACAGAGAAATTAAAGGTGTTGTTCTTCATAATAGACAATAATCAAAGGCATGCAAATATTTCAGAAATTTATCACTAAACTTAAAGTATCCTTAAAAGAAATGCAAAGTATTTCATAGATTCTGAACTATGTAGAAATACAAACATAACAGTCAAACATTCCATGATTGATTAATATACATTTTAGGCATGTCATTGACAAAAAAAGTATTATTAATATTTATAAGTGCAATGACTGAAACAAAATACAAGTACTTTTGAACATCTATATTAACTCTTCACAAACTGTTGAAAATTTACTTCAGTGCACTTGTTTGAGAGCTGGTAGTTAAATAACAACAACAACATTTTCTACACCAACTGGTCTGTACCTTCCTCAGATTTCAGGTTATCTGTATTTTCCTGGAATATTTCAAATTGTGATTCTTCAAACACTCTGTTGTTTCCTGGAAGTTCTAGTAGAGTAGGAATCAATACTTACAAACAGTGGTGGAACTTTGACAGTGATTGACCTCGTCAAGGACAACGGAATGATTTATGAGGTTAGTGTCACACATACTCAGTCTGAAAAGAGTTAAGTACTTGGTAACAAAATGCGGGAGGTTGCAAAGACTTTCAATCTGTACTAAAAATGTCTTCATGATTTTCCTTTTTTAATCTAGAAGTACAGTATGCGACGTCTATAGAAGCTAGTTACGTATTCATAAAACAATCTTTCCATGGGTATCAAGACACATAGACCTCCAGCCCAAGCGAAGCTGTTTGCAGATGAAATACTAATTTGGCATTATTTACTTAATTATTTCCATTAAAATGTAAATCTGAAAATCTGGAAGTAATTTTTTCAGTTTTCCCTTCCTTTTTCTCCATATTTTCAAATTTTCTTATATTTTAATAGGTTCATTTACATATATCTGGCATCTTTTCAACATGTCTCCTGTTAGAAAACACACAGAAAAAATCCTAAAGCTTTCTCATGCAGTATACCACAATCTTCAAATATAGAGGTAATATAAGAATCATAACCTTCCTTCTTGATCCTCCTTTGCTTTCTAGCTCCATAAACAATTGAAATCCAGACCATTTGGAGCCATTCACCTGATCCAATATCTTGCTAGAATGAAGAGGTCAAAAGCTGAATCTAGACACAAGGACTGTTTACTGAAATTGCTGTTGCAGCAGGCATTTCTTATTTACAGCAAGACAACTCTAGTCTCCACTGGTCATAGCCTAGTGATACAAGAGTACACTGCAAGGTGATTTTTCATCCAAATGCAGCTGTTAAGAGTCATATAAGCTAGCGGCAAATTAGGGATTCCAAACTGCACATGCAGCAAAGATTGCCTACTTGACACTGAGTTCCTCTGCCTTCTCAGAATCGGCGTCATGCAGAGTTGGCTTTGTTTTTTGAGGAACTTCAATACTCACAGTCCATGGCAGAAGGAAGTACACAAACCTGAAGTTTGGGTTTAGGTCTTTTTAAAAGCAAAAGCTTTCGTTGAAAAACTTTATACGAACAGCTACATTTTATTTTAGCTGATAAATGGGAGACAGAACAAAGAACTGAAAGAACAAAGAAGTGAAAACAGTAAGCAGATTAAACAGCATGAAGAAATACTATTTATACTTAAATTTCCTTTTATGAATTGTAGCCTATTGCTAGGTCTCGAAAAGGATGTTTACGGGAGGTTAAAACACTCAGTAACTGAACATAATTAGAATAAGATATTGTATCAGCTTGAGTACTATCAAAATTGTCAATGTGGCCATTTCAGATATGTTTGTACCCATTTTTGCATGCACATCACAATCTGAGGTATCAGAATGCACTATTTTTCCTGTAATTATATATATTGGCTTGTTTTGGCCAAAGTCCTTTGGTACTGTGAGCGTTATTTGTGAGGATAGAAACAAAGTCATATTTCATATCTTTAATAGCTAGTTCTAGCTTATGACCAGGATAAATGGGGGGTGAAAGAGAAGAAGCGTGGCAGCTCCAGTATGCGCTCCACATGTCTTTTATAGCAACCAACACACAAACTGACATATACAGTCACTACAAAAATTATGCTTATGTGACAGCGACGCTTATGAGAGACTCCCACACATACTACACAGAATTCAGTCCTAGATGGCGAGGGCTGGAGGTAGTGTGGTCACTCTCATCTTCCTCACTGTTCCCAGACTTCAAGATTAGGAGTGAAGGCACACAAAATAATTTGGCATTTGAATTGTGCTAAACTTAGGAAATGCAATAAAATCGTATCTTTTTCTTGGAAACTGAGGGTCACTAGAAGAATTCGTACCAAAAAACCCAAGCAATTTGATTAAATACAGTGTAAGTTTTTGGCTAAGCAGCATTTAATTCACAATGGGTCTGCTCTCCATTACTTACCTCTGATCACTTATGCTTTACCAAGCAGACTAAAACTGTGCTATTCTAGTTTGGTAGCATTTCACATTCACTGCATGGTGAAAGGTTACGATGAAAGGTTGCAGAGAACTAAGTCCAGGCGGTATCACAGGCCTTGCCTTGTTATACTGAGGATTTGCTAGGAATGCAGCTACATTGGTGCAAATCCTCTCTATTGGCAGAGTAAATAATCACACACGCTATGCATTGTTGCAGTTCACTTGGTTTCAAGCAAGGATTAAATTCTGCAACCCAGACTAGGCAGAAGATGACTTAGAGGGACACAATCCTTCTACCAAATGTTGTGGGAGCACACAGTCCCACACAAACGGAGGGACTTAGGCCCTTCTCTGGCACCACAGTAAATCCAGCCCTGAGCTCTGTAGTTGCAATGTAGAAAAGGATGGGAATTTTTGGTCAGTTCTTGCTCTGTCTCAGTTTTACATCTGAACACAAAGATGGATAAGCTTCAAAAGAGTTTAACACTTTAGGTTACTTTCTGATCCTTTTTTTCCTGGATCAATTTTGTTTAATTACAAAGTCATATAAGCTTTCCTTGCTGAATTTTCAGCTTTCCAAAAGACTAGTTGGGTGTGGCTAAATTTATTCACTATGTTTAATGAAACTGTGGAAATTAAAGAGGGAAAAGGTTTCTCTTCTCTCCTCCTTCCACATCACTGTTGTTCTTTCCAGTGTTCCTTAGAATGTATTCTTCACAGGTTTGTCCAACCCGATTTTAAGTTTTTATTTTATTTAAAACAAAGGAGCTGCATAAGGACTCCTTTTCGAGTGATGCTGGATAAACAGCAACTGTCAAAGCAGAGTTAACAAAAGGAGGTGCCACCTCAGCAATTCTGCTGTCATTTCACTCCTGCTATTTCTGAGCCTCAAAGCAACAGGAGATTCGGGTGTGTTTGCCAAAATTAGGAATGAATTCCCTCTGCATGACTTTTGTACGTTAGAGATTCAGCATTTCCACAACCTAACTAGCATTTCCACTCAGGCTAAAATATTTCACTACTACAACAATCTGCCACTGAAATCCTTGCTGTCTCACGTAGTTTCCAAGACAGTATCTTTACCCAAACACACCTTTACCAGTCTTACGTAGAAGATTTATCTAATACGAACACAACATGATTCACAGCGGTGATTGCTTCAGTGTTTAGAACACTATGCTTATAGCAGTCAATAAAGATGATGCAAACCTTCAGCAAAAGGTTATAGCATGTCTTCTGACATTTTATTCAGCTGCTTCTCTGCTCACAACTCCCACTGAAAATGTATAGTTTTTTAAGAGTGGGCTTCCCAAACCCTTGTGGGAAAGAACTAAAGCAATAATAAGGCCTTCTAAGAAAGGCTCGAAAGCCTTCAGTAGCTAAATCACTTTGATTCTGATGTCTCTTGGGATGAAGATGCAGCCTGAAGGCCAGTACAATCTTTTCTGCACAGAGATGTGGAGAAAGGAAGATCCATCTGCCCTAGCACCAAATGATAGAGAATAGAAATGCAAGCCAGAGCTGTCCATGGCATGTTGCTCCAAAACTGTGAGACACGATGCTTCCAGGCACTGTTTGAGAATAAGTGTTACGGCTTTCAGAAAGTTCAGGCAGCCTGGATCCATCCTATGTGCTTACTGGGTGCTGAAGAGGACAAATGCATGAACCATCACAGAAAAGATTTTGTATCATTTCACTGCAGAAAAAAGAACCTCTCCCAAATCTATTATTCTTTAAGAACTCAGATGTATAATGGAAGACATGAGTCATCTGGAGCTACTACAGCCAGAGAAACCTAACCACAGTTCATCTACAATGGTGCAGCAATGAAAAGACTCACAACCATAAACATTGTTGTCACCACAGTATTTTCTATGAATGGGGAGCAATGTAATCACAGTCCTGACATCATGACTGACATCAGTCTGTCTTGTGACTAGGTTCAAGAGATACTGTCATAAACGTTACACAACTGTCAGCCAACAATTATTTTTAACAGCAAATATAATAAAATATTTTGGCATCCATTTCTGGAAGCTTAGAACTTACACAGCTTCTCCTCATCTGCTCCATGTGCACTCCAAAAGACAATATCACACTCTCCATCTTTGTTTATAGCTTCAACACCTGCAATTTTGCACAAAAAGAAGCTGCATCTTAAAAGCATACATGAATTTGTTTCCAAAATCAGTGAAGACAATAAATGAACGTTGCTGAAAACAGAGCGAGTGTGCTGTAAGGACTACCAGCTTTCCATATTACCGCCTAACTAGTATAAGGCTGAAACAGCCGAATCATACTTTAAAAACAAGATGGCTTACTAAATACTTGCTTTTCCTGAATAAAACATGTAGTCTTAGTATCCAAGGCATAGTTTTAATGTAGCAAAAAAACTGGTCTTAGACCCAGTAACCACAGGGCAGTGAAGAAACAGGAAATCTTGCCTTTGCTGATAAGTGAATGGACTGTCTTCAGCCTAGCGAAGCTTCCTCCCTGGTAGCACTGAGAACTGTCAGTCAGGAACTGTTCACACAACCTAAACTCATTTTGACATGCTAAAGGAAATACATGAAATAGAAGTCATTCAGTGTTCATAAACACAGCCAATTTGAAGCAAGCTCTATAACCTGTTGCGTGGGTTGACTTCTATCTCACATGGGTTTACTTAGGGGAGGAAAAATGTTAACCAATATGAGGTTTGAGGCCATCTTCGGAACAGACACAGATGATAACCTTGTGAGCTCAGCTGTCTGCTCCAATCACTTTGCAAATGATAGTGTGTTTCAAGCACAGGTTACAGGAATTTAGACAGTTCCTACTAATTGAAATTGCACAACAATACACTCCTGCACGCAAATGTTGTTGAAGCACCATGGGGTTTTTTCATTGGGGCTCTAAACAGGAGTTCCCAGAACTCTGAATAAATCCTTCACAAACAAAATAATCCTTCCATTCCTAGGAAGTAACTACGGCCCAGAAATCTTTCTTTGCCCTTGAATACCACACATGCAACAAAGGTCATTCTCTGCCAGGACTTATTCAAAACCTTAAAATTTAGCCACGCTGTTAACATCTTTTCTTTTTGTTCCCTTAATGAGAGGCTCACAACACCAGGCATCATTTATTTTTAAGGCCGAGCCCCTGGAATCTTGTGGTTATCCTCCCCCATTTTTTTACAAAGCTAAAGCACATGGTATGCCAGTGTTTGACAGCGCTCTGAAGCAATAATACACGCACTGAAGGCAGTCTATCCACGGCAGCACAGAGTTGCACACAGGATAATTCACCCTGCTGCACAGTTCAGCCCATCGATATGGCACATGTTGATAGAGCATGGACGTATACAGCAGTATTGACACAGTATATTGCAGGTAAATTTCAGGTTTTCATGATTCCACAGGAAAGCATCTAAAATAAAAGTCATCCAAAGGAGAAAGCAAATTCAATGAATCTCACTTTTGTTCTGGTTTTCATGATCCGGGGGCTAAATTCATTAGTTCTAAACAGAATGATGCCTGAACTCTGCGTTGAAATGGGAGAGCGTTTTGACAGCAAGCCCATCCCACCTCTACCTGCAACACTGCCCGCTTCTGCTGTCTTTAGGCCCTGTATCGCTTTTTCTGTAGCCAGGAGGAGCTGTGCTGTCAGAAACCCTCCACAACCAACATTAAATGTCACAGTGACATGAAGCGCTGGAAAATGCAGAAAAGTCGAGTTCTTGGCCTCCGCAGTCCTCCCAGTTCCTCCCGGACCCAAAACCAGAAAGCCTCAGAGAAGAAAATCAAGTACAAGATGCCAGGTAAGCAGAATATTCCTTTAATGTCAGCCTACCAGGTCATTCCCCAAGCTTCACCTCAGCATTTCAGCAGCGTCTCTACAGCTCTTTTGAGCACCGTACGCACTGGATTCTTTATGACTTCCCCCTATTGTTCTCTTTAAAGAGTTCCGTGAGCGCATTATTGATACAGAGGTCAAACGCCCCGAGAGCAGCATAAATGGGAAGCATCCTGGGAGGAAACCAGGAATGAGAGCTGAGAAGCCACTATCCAGCATAAAAATTCTTGTGGGGAAACCAAGGTGAACTCAGCAGCCTGAAGTGTTGAATACAGCAGCATAAATGCTCAACGCAATGCAGACACCCGGATATCACAATGGGATCCAACATCCCACCACGTGCGTGCTCACGGGGGCCCCCGCCAGTTACCCAAAGAGGGGGACGGGGACCTTGCCGGGATGCGTGAGTGTGGCTCGGTCCCCTCCCAGGGCCCTCACACCTGCAGAGCGCAGCGCTGCACCGCACACCACCATACCACACTGCATCGCACAGCACAGCCCTGCACCTCTCAGCACCGCACCGCATAGCACAGAATCGCACAGCACCGCATCACGGAGCACCGCAACAGCACCACAGAGCACCGCACTGCACAGCGCTACACAGCACAGAATTGCACAGCACTGCACAGTGCAGCATCTCAGAGCACTGCACAGCACCGCACCACAGAGCACTGCAACAGCACCGCGCAGCACAGCACCTCTCAGCACCGCACTGGGCAGCACCACACTGCACAGCACTACACAGCCCAGCCCAGCACCACAGAGCACTGCACCAGCACCGCACTGCATCGCACAGCACTGCACAGCACAGAATTGTGCAGCACCACACAGCGCAGCACCACAGGGCACCGCACAGCACTGCACAGCACCACATCGTGCATCACAGCACTGCACTGCACAGCATCACACAGCACCGAATCGCACTGCACAGCACCGCACTGCACTGCACAGCGTCACACAGCACAGAATCACACTGCAACAGCACCGCACCACACAGCATCACACAGCACAGAATCGCACTGCAACAGCACCGCACCACACAGCATCACACAGCACAGAATCACACTGCAACAGCACCGCACCACAGAGCATCACACAGCACAGAATCGCACTGCACAGCACCACACCACACAGCATCACACAGCACACAATCACACTGCACACAATCACACTGCACACAATCACACTGCACACAATCACACTGCACAGCACTGCACCTCACTGCACCACACTGTGCAGCATCACACAGCACAGAATAGCACTGCACAGCACCGCACAGCAGAGTCGCACAGCACGGCACAGCGCAGCCCCGTACCGCGCAGCCCCATACCACGCAGCCCAGCACCGCACAGCACCGCACCACAGAGCACTGCACTGCACCTCTCAGCACTGCACCTCTCAGCACCGCCCAGCACCGCACCGCCCAGCGCAGCACCACGAAGCGCAGCGCAGCACAGCACCCCCCTGCCCGCCTGGCTCCGCCCCGGGGCGGTCCGAGCCGGGCACAGCGCTGCGGGCGGCGGCTGCCGGCACTCCCTGCCCGTCCCCGGCGGGTCCCGCTCAGGTGAGACGGGCGGCCCCGGTCCGGCGGGGCGGTGGCAGCGCGGCCGGGCGAGCGGGAGCCGCGGCAGGAGGCGCTGCGGCAGGAGGCGCTGGCGGCCGAGCGCGGCGGGGCTCGGGGCGGCGCTGCCCCCGCTCCCCTCCCAGCACCTGCCCGGCCCGTGCCCGGCAGAGCCGGTGAACCGAGCCCTCCCCGGTAAGGCTGGAAGCGCTGGCGGCTCCCGGGTGCGGGCGGATGGGCTATTAAATACCGTTAGACTTAACTATTTCTGCCGCTAGATTTATCATTTCTGTGGTTGAACGCTGGGCTATTTATTGCTGCGCCCGGTACGACCTTTACTTGTTCGTGCAGGGTGCTCCTTATTTATTGTATTTATTCTGGCTACCCCCTCTTTTTGAAATCTCAGTGGGCTAAATAAAATCTCTTTGTTTTTTCTGGGTGTTGGTCTGGCACATTTGCCATCAAAATTAAACTTTCTTCGTTCATAGATTCTTTCTGAATGCGCTTTGTTTGAAAAGCAATTTACTGAATTAACGTACCGTGCACAAAGATAACCTGAGTTGACGTACTAGCAAAGTAACATCTATCGCATGAGCAAAAATGGAATATTCCTGCCCTTAGGTTCCTTTTTAATTTTACGTTATTAATGAGTCTCTGCATTATATGAGTGAAATTTGCAATCAGTACAGATTGCAAATGCATGTAGAGAACCAAATACAAGAGAAACTGGTTATGAGGAAGGATATGTCTCTAAGAAGACCAGGAGGAGGATGAAGTTAGAGAGTCCCTTCTGTTCCTCACAGTTGTTGAGGACCTCTAGGGGAGAAGCAGTGGGCTGTGCCCTGCCCGGTGGTTTTGCTGCTCTCAGAAAAGAGGAATAAGAAAAGAACAAAACTTCCCTACTTGGGGAGCAGAGAAAATTAGAACTTTAGTACATACGCTTCTGCTTAGCACCTGTTTAACTGAGTTGTTGGGGGTACTTCTAAGGTAGGGTTAATGGCGATGATATCCTGCCTTCTTGTAGAACCTAATTGAAACTTCTCACCAAATGCCATGGTTTGTACTTAGCTAAATTGAAGTATTTATATCACATGTCTTCAGTTACTTTGTCTATGTAATCAATACAGAAAAAACTTCCTTTAACTCTAAGGGAGACCCCAGAAAAAGCACACTTGTCTAAACTGAATTTGGAAGGGCAAAACCACTTGCATTTACTATGGATTCTGGAACATTAAAGGTTTGAAAATATGTTGAGAGGAAATGTTGGTTTAGGTATCAATGTAAAATTTCTACTGTCTGTTCAACCATGTAATGTACAGTAAGTGAGGTGTGTTGTAGTAAACATTACAACAGTGAACTAAGGTTCTACTCTTTTTTTTTTACTGGAGCTTTTAAAGGCAAAATTTTGAAGTAATATTATGTTAAATGAAGCAGAAAAGTCATGCTTATAAGCAGTTACTTTTCTTCCACATAATCCCTCAGAGTTTGTTGAAGAGATTTTGGGCAGATTACTGAAAATATGTGATATTACAGAAACATGAAACCAATACACAGAGATGACAGGCTAGTAAAGGGAAGCTCTTGAGTAGTTTGAGAGGTTTCTGCAATATTCTTTGTTTGGTAATAAACTTCAAAACAGACGGAAAAAATAATAAAAAAAAAAAAACACAAAAAACAAACAAACCCTAAGAGAGAAGAAAAAATTGGATCAACTTAGGCTACGGAACAACCCAAAGGTGAAGATGAGGTGGATTTGAGGAGAAAATTGAGCTGAGGTTTTTTGAGTTTTCTCTTGTGTCATTGTGTTGGAGGAGAGACTTGTCTGTGGCAGAAGAGGCTCCTAGGCCAGACCACAAATGACTGATCACACATTGTCCCCAAGGAGCCATCCAGGGAGCCCAGCATTCCACATGGTCTACCTGCATTCCTTCTGGGCCTGGTTTGCACTGCAATTGTATTTACCTGGCAACCTGTGGCAACAACCATTTGCTCCTCCCCTTCCCACCCATTTAAGGGAAGTTCCCCACCTTGGAGAATTAAACCATATAAGTACATCCCTCGCTGAATTTCTTTGTCCCAGCTGGCTTTAGTTTCCCTCAGCTTACCATGACCTTACCTCCTGAGGACGCCACCATAGCGCGCTTGCTATTGTGGGTGAGCATTAGTTGAGGTGGTGCCTGCCTGGGTGAGGAGGAAATGGGAGAGAGAAGGAATTGATCTGCTTCAGCCAGAACTGATGCTCTCTGGTACAGGCATGCAGTGAGTTTCACGTAAAGCCTGCTCTCTTTTCAGCTGTGAGGTCCTTAAGGCTCAGATAAGGAAGCTGCAACGTAGGGTTTAGCTGCTCTATTCTTCTGAGCGCAAATATTCATCACAAAAACAGAAGATCTGCTTCCACTACCATGGTAGGGAAGATGTTTATAGTCTGGAGTTGCAATCAGGCAGCACAATGCTAATTAAGATTAGAACCTTTCTTATGTGGTCCCAAATGTCTTCAAAACCAGAAAGCAGAAGATTGAGGGACAGGGGGATGGAGGCCAGAAAGTTTTTTTTCCCCTCAGGAACTTTTAGGCCTGTTCTTTAGTAATGATGAAAATCAGGGTTAACGAAGTTTCTGTCTGTTTACACTTCAAACATCTGGTATGACTTTACAGCATAACAACTAAAACAGTCTCCTGGCAAACAGGAGAGGCTCAATGTGGCCTTTAATAGGATAATAATGTAAATAATTAATTATTTCTGAAAAAGAACTATGAGTGAGCTGGTGGAAAGGCTTTGCATGTCTGTTCGGGGAGTGAGAAGGCTCTTAACTTATCCATGAAGGCCATGTTTGTGGATTTTAATGAGGGCAAAGCAGAGAAAAGCTAGTTGAAATGTGTAAGATCTCAATGAAATAAAACCAGAAAGCTTGTGAGTTTGTGATCAGATAAACCAGATCGCTTTGCTTAAAATAAGGGATGTTCTGAAAGAAGCTGCAGGTAACTTCTAATCTGCTGTCAGTACTGAGGAAACAAATGAACAGTTATGGATGGTACATTATCACATAAATTGGTATGTAAACAGTTCGAATGCCCTATGTGTGCTAATACCACTGTTTAAGTTGTTATTTGTGGTTTTGTTTCACTGTGGGATAAGGCTGTTATTTGTAGGGCTCACTAAGAGAGTTACATGTGGAGTCTGTAAGGGCCTGCCTGGGAGAAAGTCAGAGTGAAAGCAGTAGGAAAGATGGTGAGAAGATTCTCAACAGTTGTAACTGCATAAAATGAGGCAGTTATGGAAGGGGGTTATGATTTTTGCCACTAAAATGCTTATGGATAAGTAGCAAAGATGCTTCTAGGGAAGAGAAGGACTTCCAGAGTCATAAAAAGATTATGCCTTTAGCTGTAGTGTCAATTCTGGTGGCTTGCATTTTCCAAAAAGGTGGAATGAGGTGTTACTTCATTTTCTATGTTCACTCTCAATGTTGACTGGTGCAGAGTATCTACAGAATCATAGAATAGTTTGGGTTGGGAGGAACCTTAAAGATCATCCAGTTCCAACCCCCCTGCCATGGGCAGGGACATCCCACTAAATCAGGCTGCCCAAGGCCCATCCAACCTGGCCTTGAACACCTCCAGGGATGGGGTAGCCACAGCCTCCCTGGGCAACCTGGGCCAGTGTCTCACCACTCTCATTGTGAAGAAATTCTTCCTAATGTCTAGTCTAAATCTGCCCCTCTCCAGTTTATGCCCATTTCTCCTGGTCCTGTCCCCACAAGCCTTTATGAATAGCCCCTCTCCACCTTTCCTGTAGGCCCCCTTCAGGTACTGGAAGGTAACTATAAGGTCTCCTCTGAGGCTTCTCTTCTCCAGGCTGAACCAGGCCAACTCTCACAGCCTGTCCTCATAGGAAAGGTGCTCCAGCCCTTCGATCATCTTTGTAGCCTCCTCTGGATCTGTTCCAAAAGCTCCCTATCCTCCTTCCGTTGAGGATTCCAAAACTGGACACAGTATTTGAGATGAGGTCTCACAAAAGAGGAATACAGGGGCTGAATAACTTCCCTCGCCCTGCTGGCCATGCTTCTTTTGATGCAGCCCAGGACACATTGCTGGCTCATGTCGAGCTTCTCATCAACCAGCACCACAGAAGGTGGGAAATTCTGTGAGAAACTAACTTCAGTCCTAAATTCAACTCTGAAATGTTGCTGATAAGGAGGGAGAAATGCCTACAAAACACAAGCAGGCTGCTAAACTCCTCAGCTGAAGAATTTGCATTTCACTTCTGCTTTTCAAGCTACCATGAAACCTCTAAAAGCTACTTTCCTCATTGAGCTTTGCTTTTAGGGCGGCATCCAAGGTGAAATCAATGTTTCCCACCTTAGGTTCTTGGAAAACCTCAGCCTTGCTCTTGGATGGGAACCAAGCCACAATAACACAGACATTTATCAAACCCAATGAAACACTTGTATAATTAATTTCATTTGGGACCAAAGGTGGAAGCAACACAGAAGTCCTGGTTCACATGTCATCAGGCTGTCAGCTCATATTTTAGAGTCTTTTCACCTTCTTGAAGGTGGGCAAATCCCCTCCTCAAAGTCTGTTAGCTAACCTGTGAGGAGCTGGTTAACTGTGGTACAGCAGTGTTTGGTCCTGACACGTAAAGTGATTTTTTTTAATGTAAATACAGAGGAAAATTATTCAAGAACCAGCCTTATTTGACAGATCTGTGTCAATCTCCAGCAAAAAGCTCTATCCATGATTTCTTCAGTGCATTGAAGTGAATGCTTGATATTTTAATGTGGATATTCATTTTACCTTTTTGAAGCTTTGAAAGACTTTTTTGTTGACTATGTAGGCCTGTTTTACAATATAAAATGGATCTTAAGAGATGTCTTTGTTATTGCATGTGTTGTAATATTAGGTTGGAAACGGTATGGTTTATTCTGTCTCTCTTTTTTTTGGTTTTTTTTTCCTCCTTTCCCATTCAGGAGAGCCACAGTAAGAGAAAGACATGAAATATCTTTGATGGAATTCTGCTTATGATCAGACTGTTAAAAATGGATTTGAACGTTGTTTTCTCCTGTGAGGTAAGTATTCCCAGGGAGAAATTAAAAAAAAAATAGTAAAACTGACTCACTGTTGCCTGTCACCAGTGCTGTTCTCTCCAGCAGCTTTTGGTCAGGTATTTTGGAGTTAAAGCATCTCTGACTTGAAGAACTTGAATTCCTAGAATTAATCCTCTCACTTAAAGTTTTAGTCAGCTTTGTTCTGATATTCCAGTAGTTAAAAACAAATGTATAAAAGGATGTGCATTGTTGCAGAGTTAGTGTAATGGGTGGTTTCTGCACATAGCTTTTGACCCAATGTCAAGCTTTTCTTCAAAGTATCAAAGAAATGGAAACTTACACAGACTAACTGTAGATGCAGGAAATGGAGTGAGATCCGGGGATGAAGAAAGAGTTCATACCACAAATATGCAGGTACTCTTTTATGCATCCAGGCAGCTTTCTCTATTCCTGCTCTGTGCAGCATAGGGAAAAGGCGGGGCAATTGCCAGCCTGAATTGCAGATGCCTGTTAATGTACTTTTCCCAAGTCCCATATCCACATCTTCACTGGCGCGTACGGTAAGCCTGTAAGTTAGTAAAACCAAATACATCTCCTTAATCTAGGATCATAGGAAAACTGAGGTTGTAAGGAACCTCAGGAGGTCATACAGTCCAGCCATCAGCTAAATTTTTGTTGTTTTCATCCATTGGCCTTCCCAGTCTGAAGGACATACCGAAGCATTAACAAAAGGTGGATTTATATCTTGCCATATCCCTTGCAGAATGGAACATAACATGCTACTAAAATTTGTCAGAAGGGAAAATATTTTAATTAAGACAGGATTGTACAAGAATGTTGTTTCTCTGAACAAAAGAAACAATAAATCCCTGATATATTTATTTCTTGCAATTACAAATTAAACATCTACAGGTCATCTAACACAGTGACTCACTGCCGATATTTTAAAGATGTGTTTTCTGCAAGAATGACCCCCTTCCCAAGCATCTCTAGGGAATGTATTTATTTACTTTCTCATGTAAGGGAAATGGCTTTCTCATAATATAAGGGAAGGGAAGTGAACACATTGCTTATCCTGCCTGATACATGTTACTGAAACATTTCCTCTGAAGTATAAATATTTGTTCATGGGAAAACATAGTGACAATGTGAATAAAAATAAGCGTCTTGACAGGAAGCTTAGTGAGCAATCTCTTCCCTGGGCTCTCAACATAAACACAAACCAAGTACCTTCCCCTTCCCCCCCCTTGTTATTTACTACCAAATCGAACGTCTTGTAGGCCCTACAATAACTACTTCAGTGTTTTGGGCAGGGAGGGACATACAAAGAAGGGGTTAATGCTGTCAGGAGAAAGAGATTTCAGCATTCAGAGCCTGATAGGAAGGTCACTGAGGTGAAGAGACACTTGGTTTACCTTGGATTTATGCTTATCTTAATGTGCTTTGAATTGATCCCTAAAAATTGGTAATTTAATAGCTTTAATAGTTACATTAGTAATTTAATGACCCCCCTCCAGCACATCATGAAAGACAAACTATACTTCGTTAACAAAAATAGAAGTCATTTTCTAGATAATGCAGTTCCTGAAAGCCAGTATATAATATTACATGTATGCAAGTTGTCGTGCTATGAATTATTTAATATACACAAAGAGTGATCTCAGCATCACAAAGTACGTAAGGCAAATGGCACACGTAAGAGCCCTAATATGTCTCCTCACCTCTGCTCCCAGTGTGAAGTCTCACTTCCCAATCTGATTTTCTCTCTCTAAATGAATTTCTGGATAACACACATGGCTTATGTAATTAAGTTACAGAATAATGTTCTCAGAAAATGCATTCTGTGACCTCACTGTTTCCGCATCAGTTTCTGTTGCTTCTGTGATTGGGTCTTTCTTCTTGAAGAGACCATATCTGCAGGGCTGGACAAAAGTTAACTTACGTATTGTGATGTGCTTGAGTCAGAAAACGCTACATCTGTGGAAGGCATGTCTTTATGGAGGTGTTATTTGCTCCTTAATATCCTGGTCATAGCTTATTTGCTTATGGGCTTCTGTGTCACTTGAGGCATTATGAGACAAGTAGTAATAAATTTAGCTTCCTGGTTGAAGAAGCTGCTGCTCTCTGAGATTACTTTCTCCATAGTAAGTGGAGTAAAATGGGTACATATGCGTTAGCCACTACAGCACAGTCTGGCAATTTAATTTAGCTGACCGTTCAGATAGGTAAAAAGAAAGTTCCAGGCTGTGCAAAAGCAACAGAGGAGGGGGGGTATGTTTGTGAACCAGTAACCTTCTGTAGAATGAAAATACAGCAAAGCGAAATTTAAATTTTAAAACTGCTTGAGCTAGTTCTTCACAAACCTAGAATTGCTTGTGAGTAGAGATAGGAACATTAAGGGATTGCTGTGTGTCTGCAGTTGGAGTGCAGGGAGGAGGGGCAGTGTTGCTGTTTGTTGCTTTTAATCCTTATAATTAGATTTATGTTCTCTAGCAGTGTCTATCACAGACTGTTTAAATCCTATACTAAGCACATTTCTAACTTCATCATGGGATTTCCTGTGCTTTTGATAAAGGAGAATGAATGATTCTCTCAACACGTCTGCAGAATCAGGAAACAATTATTTGTTATTGTTAGTTGGGAAATTAAGAAAGAAAAGATGCAGTTCTGAAATGTCCGTTAATTCGGGGAGCTTAAGCAACTTGGTACCCAACACAAGAAATCCAAGTTGTGACATAAAAGCAGTGCTGTCACCCCAGAGCATCCTCTTGCCAACTAGAACTACCTGTGCCTCATACTTTTGGAAACAAAGACAAAGCACTCTCAAGATGAGGATTTGCAGCACTTTATGAGGATTTGCTACTTTATTGGAAAAAACCTGCAAAACCTATTAGTAGAATTCATGATACTTTGGCAAAATGACTTCCAAGCAATGAATGCATGAGAAATTTTGATGCACTGGAATACTTCTGAATTTATTAAAGCTTCCTAAATGCCTGATTAAGTTCAAAACCACTGCTGGTGGTTCTAATTTACAAAGGTAAATTCTGCCCCTGACATTTTAATGCTGCAGTTATCTTTTTGTGTGTGTGTAATTGGAAAGAAATGTCTTTTTCTCCGTATTTTGCAAATCACATGGTATACATGGGAGCTCGAGTCCTTTTGCCTATTCTGTATTTCAAGCCTTTAACAATGATACTTTGTCAGGTGGTGGAGTAATATGCTCAACACCCTCTGCAAAAAAAATGCAAATATGTGCAAGAAGAATGTGCTTTCGTAGTTGGTGGCTTATTTGTATGGTAGCATTAAAAAATTGGGGATTGTAACTGTTTCTAAGAAAGATAATTTGGAAAAGGCTCATCAAACAGCCTGCGGTGAAACGTGCAAACTGCCTTCATTCCCTGCTTCTTAGACTTGAATCATGTGTGCATTCACTTGCACTTGTGTGCATTCTTCTGCAATTTCTGTAATTACTGTTATCCTTCAGCTACACAGTTTTGCTAGAATTTAGAGAAAGTATTTCAGGGGGAGAACGATGTCCATCAGAACCAACTCTGGTAATATTCTTCCTGTGTATGATAAGGCCTTGACTCATTGGGGAAACAAAAAATTGATAACTAGATTTGCTTAGACATTGGAGTGAACTGCTGAAATATATGAGCAGTGTTTGGAAAGTAGAAACCTCGTGTTGATATAATCCAACCTAACCCACTGAATTTAAGTTTGTGTTGCAAGAGTGCAGTCTTTGCAAGGCAATCTAGGGTAACTAAATCATGTCATTAAATTTGTGTAAATGGTTGTAAGAGGCATTCATTCAAAAGTAGAGACTATGGAGAATGTCACAGGAGTTTCAGACTTTTAGTTTGGCTCTCGAAATATTAAAGCTGAAGTTTTGCTACTGTGCAGAATCGTATTACTCAAAATAACTGAAGAATTGTACTGTAATCTTGGGGTTAGAGGTTGCAATCCAAAGCAACACATTCTTTGAACAACCTAGTGGAAAGAATATGAAAGTCATAGATGTTTCATTCTCTGCTGGGTTTTTTTCAGCTACTTTAAGTTACATGTCTTCAACTTTCTAAGACAAGCATGCTGCAACTAATTATTTTCTTTTTCAAAACTTTTCTTGAATTATCACCTGAATTGAAGTCTATAGCAGTCAATGGAAGCTTTTCCGCATCAGTTTCAGTAGGTTTTATATCAGGTTCTTATGACTATATAATTAAGGTCTTTTACTTTCACATCTAGCTACCTGTGGGATAGAAGTACAGAAGAGTAAGTTGTAGTTAATAAGGCTGTTTCTCAAAGATTAATGATGGTAAGATTAAGCTGCCCTTGATTCTGCTATTTAATCCTGCTCTGTTGGTTTGGCAGCTGATAAAGATCAGAATAGGGCTGTTGGCTGCTTGTATATAAGCAGTGATTCAGAGAGCAATAATACTAGTCTTTGGCAACTGAAAAAAAGCAGAGAAAATCCACTTTGCTTCTCTTTCCCTCGCCACCCCTACCCTACACGTATCAGTTCCTGTAATTAGAGATCTGTGTTCAAGACTTCTCCTCATAATCTCTTTATAGCAGCAGTATAAGCAACTCAGAGCAGTAATAGCATGTCATCGCAGAGATCTATTTGCTGTCTTGCTCTTGTACAATTTATGCACTTTTTGACCAATATTTCAGCTTCTAAAATTTGGTCTACTTTTTGTATCCTTCTGCATATAAAGCTACTAAGCTTTTAATACATCAGGTGATTTTTGCAAGCCTCAAAAGGCAGGGAGAGCATTTATAATGCTTTAAGGAATGAGAGCTGATCCATTTATATATGGCTTTTAAAGCTCAATAGCTCAGATCAAGAGTGAGAAGCAAGAGACTGTTTTCCATTGAAAACCTCATCTTGTAGTATAAGAGGGTTCACTGTATTTTTGAAACAGCACTCGGGCAGAATTACATTCTGACTGATTTATGTACATGAGGAACAGAGACTGACAGCTAGCTGGAAGGTCAGGCAGGCAGAAAATCTTCCCCAGCTGACTGTTTGTTATGACTCTCATTTCATTCCACAAAGAAGTTCTTTTCATGTGTTTAACATCTGATTGCATGGCAGAAAGGTTTTAAGAAACTCTTAACAGTTTGCAGTTGCCAGCGCTATAGGTGAGATAGATGGATAACATAGTACAGACATGAAATCTGTTCTCCAGGGTGAGGATTTGTCCCTGGGATTAGCATTTCGTATATGTATGAAAGTTGGCATGTGAAGCTGCAATAAATAATTATTCTGGGTTGAAAAATTCATTTCTGGTATGTCCCAGTCTGCAAACAGAGGCAGGAGCTAGGGACAGAATTGTCAGGAAATTAGAATAACTCTAATTTAGTCAAAATTTCATTGCTGCATTAAGCGAAATATTAGCCTTAATTTTGATTAGTGAGCTTTATAAGATATAACACTCAAATAGATTGCCATAGAGGGCAAACCATTTTTTTTTGAAGGTAAATCTCTTGTACCTTGGAAAACTCCTTAAATTCTGGAAATAGGTGGTAAAGCAGGCATGCGTTGGATATTTTTATGCAATCACTTCCATTTTGTTCCCTTGACAAACAGCAAAATGACAAATATTCGAGAAGAAATACACCTATTAGTCAGTTCTTTCCTTTTAGCTTCTGTTTGAAACTGTTTTTATAAACTGCTTAAATCTTCCTTACCCATGTTGTAGTTCCAAGGATCTAGAAACAAGGAATATAGCTAACACAAGCTGTTGCACACTTGTTGACATTAAAAAAACTACACATCTAGTACAAAACTGCTGTACAACAAATTCTTAATACAGCCTGTCCTCTCTGGGTTGTGAATGCAGCAAGCCATAACTCTGCATTTCTTCCCTTGGGAGGCTCCTATAACCACTCAGCTGTTTCTCTTGCTGTTCTTCATATTAAGCCAAAATTTCATTTTGCGTAATTGTATCCTGGTGCACTTAACTCTGCAAACTGGACTATTCAAATGAATCCACTCCCTTCTAAGACCAGACTCTGCAGGCTATGCAAAGACAAGTACAGTAGCAAAGGCAGTTACAGAGTTTTGCAAGGTTTCGTGAGACTCCGGCAGTGCAACTGAACAAGCTGAGGCATAACCTGAGTCAGCAGAGTGCTCTTCCAGCACCAAAGCTAACCACATACTGGGCTGTGTTAGGACAAGTGTACTGAGGAGTCAATAGCACTGATTATGCCCCTCTACTCAGCACTTGCGATGCTGTGTCTGAAGTAGTGTCAAATTTCAAGCTTCATGGTATGAAGGGAGATTGACCCACTGAAGAGAGTGCAGTGGAAGGCCACTAATGTGGCTAGGGGACTGAAACACGGGGTGTACACGGAGAGCCTGAGGGAGCTGTTTGTCTGGCCTGGAGAAGAGAAGGCTGAGAGGGCATCTAATTACTATCTCAGGTACCTAAGAAGGGTTGTAGGAGAAACTAGGCTCTTCTTACAGTTGCACAACAAAAGGACAAGAGTCAGCAGTCAGATGTATCAGCAAGGTAAACTCTCACTGGGTATAAAGAAAAATGCTTTCACGATGAGTGGCTCAGCACTGGCACAGGCAGGTTGGAGACTGTAGGCCTTGGCCTGATCAAGCTTTGAAGTTAGTTGTGCCTCAAGGAGGAGGTTGGAATAGGTGAACTGCGGAGGCCCCTTCCCACCTAAATCGCAATTCTGTCATAGGCTGAGATGGGGAGAGCAGGGTCTTGTAATTAACAGGTAAAGTATGGAAGTGGAGGAAGGCAAATGCCAACATCCCACAATGTGATTAGACTGAAAACTAAAGCATTGTTGGAATGTAACCCACTGAAAAAGTGATAGGTGTCTAATTTTTATTCCAAATTGTAAGTATTGGCATTTTCCTTCCCTAGATAGTTCCTTTCTTGTTTACCCAGTTGTTTAAAATGTATGCATATATTAGGCACTTTTTATCCCTCTGCTAGTGAAAAAGAACAGGGAAATACAATTCATAAGGCAGACGACTGATGCTATATATCATTCATAGAATGCCCTAATAAAATCTGGTGCATTGCAGGCTTCTTAAGTGATGAAGGTCTTGCACTATATTTAGCATTTAGTGAATAACTGAAAAAAAAACCCCTAGCAAATAAAGGCATAGTGGTCTACGTTAGTGTCTAATGCACACAGTGAAGAAATCATTATATACATTACTTCCCTCCATGTCTGAGTATTGAGACAATTGTGTGGGGTAGTATGAAAAGGGATGAAACTGGCCTAATCAATTTGCACAGTTGGGTGAGAATAGATGTTGACATCACTAAATAGAAGCGCTTTACGTCAAATGCTAAACTCTGTCCTTATTATACCAAAGAGAAAAAAGGACTGCGTACAATATATATATAGTTCTGAAAAGAAGGCTAATTGTGAATGCATAAGCATTTGGCATGGATACATTACAGTTCTGAATGCAAACCCATTAATACAAAAATTGTATTGACAGGAAATGGCTGGAATTTTATTTAAGTGTGTGTAGAATTTGCATTTACACAGCTTTTTCAGGGCATTTATACTCTTTATGAATTTTTTATGGTTAAAATCTAATGGAATATATACTAATCCATCGCAGAAGTAGTTAGAAATTATTTTGATCTACCCACAGATTTAAAGCCTCTAAGCCCCATTGTGGGAAAAAGTAGACTTCAATGACAGGAGCTGGATAATTGTGATATTTTAATTCACATGCTGCCAGTTGGCTGAGATTACGTATATCACATACAATGGGTGAAGTAGCACATCTCTTATTTCAATTGTACGTCATTCATTCATGTTCTTTTGTAGTGTTGAAAGCAGGTTTCATGGACTGTAGGGAGCATCTTCTGTCCCTGTGAGATTGTGACGTGCAACATAGAGCCTGTACGGGATAATTTAGCTTATTTTGCTTTACTTAATTCCTTGTGCATTTAAATTTATTTCCCCTAAAAATCCTTTAATCTTAATATGCTCCTAAAGTCTTCTAATATGAAGGGCCCCTGCGTTCAGGGATAGAGGAAAGGGAGAACTCTAGTTTATCCTGTACTGTTTAGTTTCAGTTTTAGACTTTCCCAGGTTGCCTCTGCAACATCAAATCCACCCTCTGTCAGGGCACACTCAAGCCCAGACCTGCAAATGTCTATGCTGACTGTTGTTAGCGTGCATAACGTGTCTTAGGAAGCCGTGTTTGTGCTTGGGTGTTACTATTTAAACTAGAGAGGAAATAATCTCTGCTGTTCCGAGTTAAGACTTGAGTGGGTCCTTGGAGGGAGCAAGGAGCCACATTACTGGACTGATTGACTGATTGATTGACTGATTGATTGATTTGAGCAGGCATCATACAGGGAAATACCCCTTGCTTAAACATGGCCTCTAACCTGGTTGGGATGTAGACTTTCTCAGAAGGCTGGCAAACGGTAATATAAAAACTGAAGCCGAGGCTTACCGTCTTTAGACTATAATTTTCTGCAGATGCAGCAGATTTGGGTTATGATGGCATGGTAAGAATTATAGGCTAGTGCACGTCCAGAAGAGGTTTGAAAGAGAAGCTGAAGTAGATGCTTGTAGTCCCCGCTTCCTGTACCTCCTGTTATCCTTGCCTTTTTTTTTTTTTTTCTGCCCGTCTACTCCTGAGGTTTTTTTCTGGTGTTTCAGGAGTGCAGAGGATAGCAAGGCCTGAGGGCACTGAGCTTCAGCATTTCTGAGCTGGTAGAAAGCTCCCTAAGGGGTTCTGCTAACACTGCATGTTGGAGCAACCTGTGAAGTTAAACTAACTCTCCAGATCCAGGAGTAGAAAGGTTATTTGTAAATTCAGTTACGGTTTATGCACAACTGATGTTCCCTCCTGATGTTTTTTAATCATCTGAGAAATATATTCTCAAAAACAAAAGGTTAATTTAGCCCCAGAGTAACAAATAAGATGTTGGAACATGTGGGAACATACCTTTATATTTGCACTTCCAAATGTGTTCTGTGATTTAGCAAAACTAAAATAATTCTAAGTAAATTGAATTCTCCATGGGTGTGAATGCACTTTTAATTTTTTTTTTTTACCCAGTTATTCTCCAAGTTGTTTGATAGTGTTAAAAGCACATAACGGAGATGCAATTATAGGGCACAGTTGGCAGCCTGTAATCATGTTTTGGAAATCTGTATGGACCTGGCAAAAGCAGACTCTGTAGTTAAATGCTATCCATAGCCCACTGGCACGTCCTTTAGAATTGCTTGCAAAGATGGAACTTGTTTCCTTCCCTTTTTCCATCTAGCTGTTCTTCTCCCCTGAAAACAAACAAATAGAAAAATCCAAGCTGGCTACCTGGAATACTTAAACATCTAATTGAGTAAAGCTTTACCACTCATATGTTTTTAATGCTTGTGCATAGTCAGTGGGAAAACTTGTGGTTTATTACTGCCCTCTCTTGTATCAAAGCTGAGAAACTGTCAGTTGCTCTACACCCTATTAGGGATTCGTTCCAGCTGCTTCTTAAGGTGTGTCACTCAAGCTTATGGTCAAAACTCAACTATTTGTTTAAAAGTTTGGGAAAGTGTAAATACAGTTCAGTAGGATTATGTACCAGAGAAGACAGACCTAGCTCTCCCTGGGGGTTTATTTTATACTTGGCTGGAAAAGCTGCCATCTGAATTATATAAGAAGTTATACTTTTGTGGTGGGAAAGCACTGAATGGTAAAAGTTGCTATAGATGGTCATTAAAATGGAAACTACATAGCAGCATGTAGCCATTTCCAAAGCTGCAGAAGCCTTCAGGCACTGGGTAGCCTTTGATGAAGCAAACAAAAAAAAAAAAAGAAAAAACAAAAAAAAAAAAAGAGAGAAACTTGAGACCTTTTCTTTATCCTGGTCAAAAGCAAAGCCCTGTTTCTCTTTTTCCCATTTTAACCACCTGCCTAATATTCATCATTGCTGTGTTTGGCTAAATTTACTCTTGTGCACTAAAAATAACATTTTCTCCCTTCTTCCTGTCCTTTTTCTTTTTTGTTATAGAAAAGCTCTGTAACAAGCTTGCAAGGAGATCTGAAGAGATTTGTTTTATTGCAGTCCAATACTTCTTGAGTTGGCGTCAGAGCAAGTCTGGTTGCTTTTTATCAGTTTTCTCCCACATGATGCTAACTTACCTGTTCTGACAATAACATTAACCCTGTTTGTTGCAGCAGTGTTAGTCTATGTGTGTTTTAATAAGGACATGGGGGCTCTAGGTCTGTGGTTTGTTTTCAGAAAGTGATCGTTTAGACCGTAAAACAAAGGTACCACTAACGAATTAAAATTTGACATATTGAAACAGTCCAATAAAATACCCTTTATATCACCCTGCTTTGCTTAGCCCCTTGTATTAAGAAGGATGAACCTGGACCTTATTGTTTTCGTAAAGGTGGATACAGAGAGACTGTTGTTCTTGCATGGAGTGGAAATTTTTAGCCCTCATTTGTGGAGAAAAAATAGTTCACGTAGAGTTTGAAACTTAAAAAATGGAAAGAAGTTATACTCTACATTTTAAATCTGTTGATTTTTTTTATACATTTTGTTGCCTGCATTTTCAGTTTGTTATTTCTTTGATTGTAAGCAGATATCTGAGCAAGGGTTATTTTAGTTTCTGATTATTTCTGATACAATTGGCCTTCTGGGCTGCGAGCGCACATTGGCGGCTCATGTCAAACTTCTCATCAACCAGCATCCCCAAGTCCTCTGCAGGACCGCTCTCAATCACATCATCCCCCATCCTGTATTGAAATTAGGGGTTGCCCTGACCCAGGTGTAGGACCTTACACTAGGTCTCGTTGGATCTCATGAGGTTCCCACAGCCCCACTTCTCCAGTCTGTCCGAGTCCCTCTGGATGACATCCCATCCTTCCGGAGTGGCAACTACACCACTCAGCTTGGTGTCATCCGCTTGGTGTCATCCACAAACTTGCTGAGGGTGCACTCAATCTTGCTTTCATATTCATAGATGAAGATACTAAACAGCACTGGTCCCAGTACAGACCCCTGAGGGACACCACTCATCACAGATCTCCATCTGGACTTTGAGCCATTGACCACTACTCTTTGAATACGACCATCCAACTAGTTTCTTATCCACTGAACAGTCCGCCCATCAAATACATATCTCTGCAATTTAGAGAGAAGGATGTTGTGGGGGACTGTGTCAAAGGCTTTACAGAATTCTAGATAGATCACATCCATCAGTTTACCCGTGTCCACCGCTGCGGTTACCCCATCGTAGAAAGGCACTAAGTTGGTCAGACGGGACTTGCCCCTGGTGAAGCCATGCTGGCTGCCACTAATCACCTCCTTGTCCTCCATGTGCTTTAGCATAGCTTCTAGGAGAATCTGTCCCTGACCTTCCCAGGCACAGATGTGAGGCTGACAGGTCAGTAGTTCCCAGAGTCGTCTTTTTTACCTTTTGGGGACTTCTCCTGATTGCCATGACTTTTTAAATATCATGGAGAGTGGCTTGGCGACCACATCTGCCAATTCCCTCAGGACTCTGGGATGCATCCCATCAGGTCCTGTGGACTTATATATGTTCAGGTTCCTCAGGTGATCACGAACCTGATCCTCTACTGTGGGAGAGGGTTTACCCCCCAGTCACTATCTTGCTGTCCCATGACCCAGGAGGGGCGAGGAGAGCGGTTATCAGCGAAGACTGAGGCAAAAATTTTTTTAAGCACCTCAGCTTTCTCCTTGTCTGTTGATATGAGATCACCATTCCCAGCCATAAGTGGGGGTACATTCTATTTAACCTTCCTGTTCTGATTGACATACCTGTAGAAGCTCTTCTTGTTGGTCTTCCCTTCCCTTGCTAAGCTCAGCTCCAGGTACTCCTTGCCCTTTCTGACCTCATCCGTACACAACCGGGCAGTGTCTCTATACACGTCCCAGGTTCCCTGCCCCTGCTTGCACTGCCTGTGCAGCTCCCTCCTTTTGTTTAACCAGCAGGTCTCGACTCAGCCACGCCAGTCTCTTCCCTTTCCTGCCTGATATGTTGCATGAACATATTTTTGACCGGTTTCACGTGCGCCGAACCCCCGGTGCGGGTTGGAGGCGGAGGGCGCGCCCTGCTTTCATGAATGGACTCGTCTGGCTGTGCTAAGAATAGCGCTGGGACTGCGGCTCCTGGCGCCACATCCCGCCTGCGATCAGGCTCCAAGCGCCCTGCGTGTTGGGAGAGAGAGGAGGAGGCATCCCGAGTCCTCGGTGGAGCAGATCTCTTTGGCTTTCAAAAATAGAGGGGTACGATGTGCACGGGAAACAGAAACCGCTTGGTGCTTTGGAGTGTCGTTTACTAAAACCTGAAGGATTTCTCTTTCTTCTTTTCCCTCCGCTCTGTCTGTAGAGTCTGTTGTGGGTTGCTGTGACAACACCAGGAGGCTGCTGGGGGGTCTCGCAGTGCACAGATTGTCAGGTGTCTGTGTCAGGGCCCAGAGTGGCTGTAGAGACAAATGGTAGCAGATTTTAATTTGTTAACTCAACCTTTAGTGTTTATTGTGGCATCCAACAGCTACATCAGAGAAATCAGTCACTGGGCAGACTGAGATCTGTGAGCTCAGAATTGCCTTCTTTTGGTCAAGGCGCTACTCAGGGCTTCTGGAGGCAGCAATATACTTGTTTTAAAAATGATAGTAATAATACAAGAAAGCCCTTGAGGCTTTTCATATGGTCACAGGAAGAGCAAGGAAGTGATGCCAGAATATTCTCAATGACTTTGTTCATCCTCGGTTTGTATACTATTTCAGGACAGACAGCTGACTCAAAGCCAAATGTTCAGCCTGAGCTGTAACAGAAGCTGAGGTGGAAATTAGTTTGTTCAGCGTGCTCAGGGGGTATTCTTAAGTTACTGGTCTTTCTAGGCAAAAATAAAGCACCTGGGGAGAAAACCACAATTGTTAAGACTGTATTGAAGAGATACCATGTGTGCATAGCAATTGAATGGCACGTATCTATGTATAGACCGTATTTCAGGATTGGGAATCACAGTAGATGGAAAGAGAAGAGCTTAATTTCTCTTTAGTATTTTTCTGAGGTCTTCTCCCATTAGATTTTGCTTTTTTTTATTATATGCACATTGGATTCCTATGCCTGATTCTATGCAAAAACTTGATGAGTTCGGTATTTGTCTAAGTTTATTGTCTAAATGACATAAGACTTAAGGAGCATAAGATCTGGGGCAGGCTCAGATGTGTAGAAGTGTTTTTATCCAAGAAGAAATAAACATCAATTCTAGCTCTGGGGAGCTTTCTAAAACTCCTGTCCTTTTAAAACTCTAAGCTTCAAAAACACTGTAGAGCATTAGGATGAAGGGAAGAGCTGATAGCATGATCAGTAAATCCCAGCGTTTGATTCTTTGCGAACACATTTTGTTCGCTGGAAAAATGCTTAAGTCCTGCATCCAGATGTTGCCTTGTGCTGAAGGAGATAAAAGGACAGAGAAGCCTTGAAGTAGGAGAAGCAAAGGAGCAACGGGTGTTTGACATGCTTCTACCTTGCTTCCATCTATCCTGCCAGGAGAGTACACAAATGTTGCACGATGAAGCATGTAGTTGGGGCAGGAGGGGGGGAAAGGCTGAGCTATCCTTGCTGCACACAGCAGATTTGCAGAGCAGCTCATGGCGAGGCTAGTCAGACCAATGTGAATGTACCCGTGGATCACTGATTGGATTCCCATGAAAGAGCTCAAAACCTTGAGCTGAAGGAGTGAATGCTGGCATGGTGCATGAGCTGCAATTGATGCAGCCTACAGTGTGTGCGGTAATAATTGGACCCTTTGTTACTAAGGATAGATTCATGAAATGAAAGTATGAATTCCTTTTGGTTCCCATCCACCACCATTCTGCTTTGCTGTTTTCCTCTCCTTTCTGTCTGACGTGAAAGGCACAACATTGCAATTTCTCTCTTTTTTTTTTTTTTAGATTTTCCCTTTAGAAATGAGTCTCTGTGTGTCAGTGGATGTTACAAGTAAGCTCCACATAGACTTGCCTCCTGCCCAATTCAGTTAATGTCACTAGATTTGCATTTGAGATATAAATGCAGAATTTGACCCAAGATCTGAAAGGAACAGTTATTTGAAGTCTGCCATCCTGAAGTATTTCCTATTCAAGTAAGCGTTTAGGTCTTTGGGGAGTTCTTACCTGCTGTCATGAGGTCTCACTCTCCTTGTATAGTTTTCTTGTAGCAATCACATGTGGGAGTGAATAAAATCACAGATAATATCTTTCTAGCATCATTGATTAACAAAGAGGAGAGTGCCTGAGAAATGTCACATAAAGTTCAAGAAACAAGAACCCAATTCTGTCTTTTGGAACAAAAAGGGCACATCAGTGTCTCTGGAATATTTTTCTCTGTTTGTAGCTCTAGCAAAACTTGATATTTTTCCCACAGAAATGCCCAAAACTTGGAAGCATGCCTTGTTTGGTGGTTATTCTTGGCTTTTTACCTGCTTGGAATAATATTCTTACCAAACAGAGCGTCTGATATCAACACCTGTCTTTATAAATGGGTGAAATCAATAACAACCAATGGTACAGTGTCAGTAGTTAATGCTATACAAGTTTCCGATGCTTTTAATTATGTAAGAGTAAAATCAGGGATTTCATGGAGTTTATTACCATAAAAACCAGTAGTGTTGAATCAGGCTTTTCCAGGGATCCTTCCCCTTTAATCTCAATTTTTATGTGTTATCTCAGATACACCCAAGCATCACAGTCACTAGTGATTCAGCTGCAGCTTTGCCCCACGTATATGAATCCAAATAACGAATCAGGAGCCAGAGCATCCAATGTTCTATCTACATTAGGGACCTGCTCATCTGAAAGCAATTCAGTTTGTGCTCTCTGTGGCTGCATCTGATGGGAGTCAAAGCATGGTAAGTGATGACAACTGGGATATTTGCTTCAAAAGTTAGTTCTTGATATGAACTGAAGTTCTACTAGAGGTACATCCTTAATCTGCTCCTGCAGTGTAGTCTTCTATTGCAGGAGGACTAATCTAACAACGCAGTGCACAGTGGCATTTTACGGGTGGCTGCTTTATAAAGTACCAGCTGTGGGTTATCACCATCTATGTATATTGTCCATTCTTCAGTTTCTGGGTTCTCAGCTACTTTTATTAATGTCAGCCACAGTTAATTACAGTTTGTGATGATGTGACAGATCATGACCCACAGCAATGCCAGATCTTGGTCACTTCCTAGTCCCCACTGTCTGCTGTTGTCATCTCTGGTAGTGAAAGGAGCAGTGAGTTGTAGCCAGGTGTATCTGAAATTCTAACAAAATGCATCTGCAAAACCAAAGTACAAGCTTTAGATTAGACATGTATCAGCTATGGATTATTTCCCTCTTTCTAGGGGTGGGTCCAGTATGGTAGCCCTTCCTCACATCTCTTTGCACAGCAAGAAAGAAGAAACAAAAGGAGTCACAAAGGACTGCCCTGTGATGTGGCCTGTGCTTGAGGTAGACCCTGAAGAATTGCTGATGGGACAGTGTTGCAGGCTCTTCCACCATATAGAAAACGTTCATCCCAGATTCTGACACATGAGGTTCTGAAATGGTTAAATGTCCTGCACCTGCTGTGTGGATTAATTTCTAGAGAGATGATCGCATCACAAAGGATATAGCAAGGTATGTCACAGGTCCAAATAATATGTAAGCTGCTCAGTGTAATCAGCTTGTTGATTTCTGCCCTTCAGTTCTTCCAGAACTTGTCAGAAAATTGACATAGTTCAAGCCTAGTGCTGAGCTTTGCATTTGAATCGTTTTTTCTCTGGTAGGCTGTGAGTGTGTATAGCACAGACAGGTCCTTGTGGACTGCATATTTTCAGGAAGCTCAAGAGAATCCGTTATTGTACCTATAACTGGATGTTTTCATGCTCAGCTATTGAGCTTCAGGGCAGTCTGTTTTATACAGTAACATGGGAAGAATTTATATTTTGCTGTGTCTCTGATTTTTGGTTGTCTAAGGCAGTGCTTGTTCTTACTGATTGAAAGGTGGTGTGCCATCACAGAGGAAGGTTGAATTTGAAGAAGGGTCCTAATAACCAGCCTTTAGAAACAAGCAAAACTGAAGTCAAGCATGCTGAGAAAAAGCAGACTGATGGGCTTCTGATACTACGAGCCATGAATTATTATTCCCTGTATCTACAGCTTCTACAAGGAGGTTGAGGTGATCGTTTGACTGAGAAGTCTCCTAGGTAAACACAGAGCCCATCTGTTCTGTCTTCAACTTTACATCTTCCTTGGAGGCCGCTCCTTTCATTTCTGTGTGTGGCCATGGTCAATTTTTTGCCCCCTTCTTTTAAAATTGAGGTGTAGAACAGGGTGTCTTGCTGACAACCTCTATACTTACCTTCCCCGGCTCTATCAAGTTTTAGCAGCATCCTGTGGGATTTATTTCTTTGTTGATACTGTCCCTAAGCTGAATCACCCCGGCTACCCGAGAATTGCTCAAAAAGCGTAGAACCAGGTTCTGCCTTCGTGGAAGATAAACGTGCTCCTGCTGTCCTACACTCTCTACTTGTGAGCAGCAACTGCAGCCAGGGTTATCTTATTTATCGCCTCATGCAGTAAAGCAACTTTTCAATCAGCTATTCTTCCCTTTCTATCTGTGGTAGATCAGAGGGTCTCACATATCAGACCAGGTTACGTTTAGAATATAAGGGCTTTTCTGCATTTCCAAGCATTGGCTGTATCTGTTGTCATCTTCTGTCAGTGGGCCAGGTAAGGCGACTAGCTGATAAGTTCCAGAGTTAATCTTTAATTTCTTCCTCCCATAAGAGTTTCATCCTTTTCAGTCTTTCCATATGAATTACCAGAAATTTAAATAACAGCAGTGATGAGGCCCTAAATTCATAGATTAAATTGAGCCAAACAACAAAACAGCCTTTTGGCCCCTATCTTTTCACCAAATTGGAGCTGACTGTGAATTCTATGTGCTTGCACACATGAACAGTAGGTCCACTTGCTTTTTCCCCTGGCATGTATGTGTTAATCCATTAAGATTCTGAAACAACACATGGAGGTTATGTATTGAGAACTAACATTTCACGCTCTTGCACTGGCTCACATGCTCTTTGGTCCTTGCCAGTATGCTGGTGCCTTGGGAGTGACTTCAGTGCTTGAAGAGCATGGCTTTTTGCATCTTCTTTTCCCATTTCTGTGGTTGCAAGCAGCAATTTCGTAATTTGGGATGGAGGTGAGAGCATTGTGTGGTCTTGTAAAATTTTTGGTAGTCCTTTTGATACATTATTATATAGCGTCTCTCTGAAGGAGTCGCTCCAAAAATATACCTAAAATACATCTCCAGAACAGATAGATACACAGAGTACCTACAAATGCTTTTTCATGTTTTCAGAAGAGTGTGTTTCTCAGGGATAGGTGTTGATGGTGTTACTACCTTACTGGTGGCCTGAGTTTTTCAAATAATTCTCATTAACTCAATTTCTTTAATAATTGAGACATTGTAGTTGCGGTTGGTGACCTGTTTGTTTGAAGGACTTCCTGATTTCCATGTTTGGTCAGATTACTTCAGACAGGTTATTTATGGAATTGTTGATTTTTTTTCCATGGAACATCTTAAAGAAAAACTTCACTGAGCGCATGAGGTCCTTTCATGTTGTTACTCTGAACCTTCAGCTGAAGAGTTTGCTATATTAATGCAAGACCTAAGTAACGTGCTTGCTTGTTTTCATGCTAAGAGGTGCTATCTCAGTTTTACTCCACGTGTTTAAGTACTGAGCTAAGAATTAAATGCCTGCAGGATCACTCCATAATCACTGATTAATGTAGACGCTCTTAGTGATTTGTTTGTGATGTTTTGCTGAGGAGAAAAGGGTTGATAATTACCTACTGGTCTTTGAAAAAAAAATCTTGGTATGTTTTGGTACGCTAAGTGATGATTTAAAATATCTGGAAATTTCAAAATGGGCAGTTAGCAGCATAGGCAGTGGAGTGGATTCTTGATCTTGCCCAGGGAACTCACTGTTGGGTTTAGATCTTCATCCATTCTCTTTCCAGCAACAAAAAAAAAATGCGTTTATAGCTTTAAATATAGTAAACTTCATTCTTAAAACACAAGTTCATGGTTAGAACCTGGTTATATTTTGTAAATAAACACACCTACATTAATACGCAGAGTTTCTGTGCATCTATTCTGCTTAATGTGTGTACCAGTGGACTGGATAATCAAGTGATATGCTTCATCTACAGATCTTATGGAACATTTCTCTAGGAAGGCAGTGTTTCGTTACTGAGGCTGACTGACCAGAATGATCTGCATGCTGTGGCAATCACAACTGTTTTTTAGTGATGATAATAACAACTCAGTCCACAATGAGGAAAAACTAAACAAAAAATCCTACAAAAGCACCCTACAGCAATTTGAGGTGAAGCAACAGAGAGAGAAATCGGTGACTGAAACCATCTGTAAGCCATTGTTCAGAACAGTTGACTTATACTTCTTTGGAAATAAATCAACTTTATTTGGAATAGTTCTTTTCTGCTAATCAAGTGAAGTAATTCAATGGCTTTATCTCAGATCTTGAGTCTGCTTACATCTCTCAGTGTTTGGCTGCCTTTATCACCTCTTTATCTGTAAACAGTCACAGGTGACAATGCAAAAATAGAAACATCCTTTAGAGATTTTTGAGATCCTGTGTTATTCTTCTGGGTATCTTTTTCATTTCCATCCATCTGTTCATCTTTCTTTAGAATTGGATTAAGCGACTGGATCTTTCACTGCTTTCTTTTGGGAACAGCCGTATTTGATCAGATCTTCCCCCTAGTAGGTTTCTCACTGCTCCTGGTTCAATGGCCTTTTTGTCTTTCTGTGGCTTGTTTGACAGTGTCCTCTGAGACTGCTCACACTTCCAATAACTTTCCTCTTACTTTACCCTTTTTTGGTTTTTTGGTAAACAGTTGGCAGTGTTAGGTTTACAGTTGGACTTGATGACCTTAAAGTTCTTTTCTAACCTAAACAATTCTGTAAACTGAACTATTGCAAGCTGTAGGTTGGTTTTAGCAAGTTTTTCATTGTTCTTGGGTTTCTATGCTGGGTTGTTGGGGTTTTTTTCCATTAAACTTTATTTATGCTGGTTTGCTCTTGTCTGACCAGTTTTGTTTCAGTTCCAGTTGGTCTTCCCAGATGTTACCAGTCTTTCAGAGCTGAAATCTAGGGGGAGGGGGGGAGTTATTATTAAGTTTTGTAAATACATGTTTAGCATTTTAATCAGTGTGATTGTATAATAGGTTTAGCACAAGCTTAATCTAGAGGCTACCTTAAAAAAACTGGCCGAGGCTGTATTTTTAAGATTTTGTACATGTTCCTGGCTTTAATCATTCCAATAGCCAGAAGGCTTCTGGCTACCCATACAAGCATTTAATCCACACAATGTACTAGTTGTTTATACTATAATTTGTTGTTAGCATCTGTTTTTATTTGAGGTGTCTAAATATCTGTCTAGGCTTCTGTCAGTCTCTGCAGGAGCTATTTCTGGTTTAATCTTTCTGAAAACTAGTGAACAATATTAAAATATTCTGCATTTTTAGTACATATATACTGGAGTAGATTTAAGAACTTTCCTTAACACAGCCACGAAGCTTTAGCTGTGGTTTTATTCCCAGTTTATTTTGATCTCTGTCCTGTGCAGCACTGAGTCACGCTAAAAATATCTTCATTAGAGTGCCATAGATCTACAGCAGGGCATTTGGGCATGCTGTGTCTGAGCTCTGTGATAACATTGCTTTAATTAAGTTAGTAAGTATATCGGAAATTTTAAAAATTAATAATTTAAAAATTTGATTTTTATATGTTCCTTTCTTAGGTTTCTCAAGTAATTGCATTTATTTCTCTTGTTACTTTTATTTAGATTTGCCTATTCATTTTAAACTCGCTTTGTTATCCTCTTGGAAATTTGTTTAAGATTCCAGACTCTGTACTTACATACTTTGTGACTGACTGAAGTGCATTTTTGCAGGACTACCATTTAAGAACTTTTGAAGAATTTTAAAATCAAATTGTTATATAAAACCTCAGCTAATCTGTATAACAGCATTTTAATGGAATATTGAGTTGGAAGAAAAATTGCTTTGGCATCTCACTGCTTGGTAGTTTAAAAACAACCAGACACACTGGCTAGCCACGTTCCTTCATTTCATTTTGCAGCCTTGTAAACATTTCCAGATTCCATCTGTGATGTCTAGTCCATGCATGAATAAAATATGGAGTAATTTAATGCCACATATTATGTCAAGGGGTTGCTGTATATTCTCAGACTTGAAGTGAATTTTTTTTTAGATCACATACTGAAGCCTCTTGGTTTTTTTCTGCTCGTCCAGGGCCCTGCCTTTTAGGCTGTGGTGTACAAATATGTCTCATTTTCTGTAATACGGAAAGTAAACATATTGGTTTAGTTCTGCTATTTATATCATGGCTGTATTCTTAGGAGGGATGCATAGGAGGAAAGAGGAGTTAACTCATTTCTCTTCTTGTATGTGAACTTGTGGAGATGATACAGAGCCCATGGGCCGTCCCTGGTATTGGCCTCATGGGAGCTTGCATCCAACAAGCAGCTGTGGTTGGATGGCAGACAGCTAACTGGAAGTCTCTGTAGTCCTTTACTGGCTCTTGAGAGCAGTAACCTTTCAGGATGCAGGTTACAACTTCAATGAAGCGTTAAAGGTAATATTGTAATTTCTTTGCTTCCTTATCAGCTAAAATCTCTGTGCTGACATAGAAGGTTGATGTTGTAAGGCCATTAGAGTTTGCATGCAATAGGTATTGAACATGTGTGTTTGAAGCCGCATTATTTGCTCTACATTTGGCAGATTGCAAAGCTCTAGTGGTGCATCCATGTACTAGTGCCAGGATGAAGAGTTTCTGGGCTCATGTTTCAGTCTAGTGTAGGACACCTGTCAAAAATGTATTCTCACATGCCAGTCTGTGGTGTAGCATTTCCAGAAGAAGTCAATGTTTGTGAAAACATATCAGTGTGACACAGTAGTGGCATAAACCCACCCTTGCGCCTTGCTGTCTGTGTGGTCCCTAACTCCTCCCATCCACACATAAATAAAGAGGAACTATAACTGTACCTTAGCCTTTATAGCTATTAGCATTCAGTCTGTGCTCAGAATTTTAAATAAATGGATAACATTTAGTTCTAACACAGACTTTTGTTTCTTGGTTTACATCACTAAGTAATGAAAGAATACAGTTAAAATTTGCTATTTCTTAAGTCAGGACATAGTGTCTCTGACAGTGAAAAATGGACAACAAGCCAGCTTGTATCTACTATTTTAAACAGCCTGACAGTTAATATATATTCTGTATTTATGTGCGAATGAGATAGGAATATTAAAAAAGGTATTAAAAGAAACAATTTGGTTGCTTTATCTGTAGTGCTTTCTTAGGAAAAGGGACACCATTACTCTAGATGACAACCTGTATTTTGTCAATTAAATTGCTGCAGGTTTCCTTGCTGAAGTAATTATTAGGCAAGACTTCCTGAACATGTTTGTGCCTTGCATTTTCCCTTTCTCCCTCCCTGATTACAATTCCCTGACAGAGACCAGATTACACAGCAGACTACTAGGCATTGAAGAATGAAAATCAGATATATCAAACTATGATCTCACATTTCTTTATATAGAATGACAGACTGTAGTAAACACCCAGGAGGCTTTTTTAGTTTTTCAAATATCCATTTTTTCCAGCTTATATTCACATCCAGGCATTTGTTCAATATGTTACCATATAATAGTAAATATTTACAGTAATAACTTTCCATGAGGATAATATCTTCAAAAATCTCTTTCTCTTCAGTTTCTAGTGTCATGGAAAAAGAATTTGTAGATATAGATAAGTATATTAGCAAATTCCTGTTGGGCTATTTGGTTTCATTTTAGTCCATGATCTGTACAAACGTCTCCTTGGAAAATTAAGAGTGTGTGATACATGCAGGATATAATGGAAGTTGTGGTTTGTAGAGAACAGCATCTCTGGAGTCATCTTACGTGTCAGTTTTATTGTGTGCCTATAAGTAAAACCATCTGTGTGACTTGCTGTTAGCAATATTGTTTGGACAGCCCTAAATCAAGTCCTGAATGGGCAAGATTACAGAAGGCAGGTTTATACTGGAATCCTTCAGGTTAAACCCACTGATGTACAGTCTTTTTTCCTTCTTGGCATGACAAGTATTAGCAAGAGGTAAGTTTGTGCTAGCTGTCCTTGTTTCACCAAGATCTGTCTTCTGCAAACAGGTTTGTGTTTACAGAAACCAACTTGAAAATTGCCTGTTAACAACAGCATAGTTGTGCATTTGTGTAACTGTGTAGTATTTAAAGGAACGGCTTGCTTACTTTGGTACAGTTCAGCACAAGCTTTTCCTTAAGAGTTTGTCCTCTTCAGACATCTCAAGAAGTGGAAGGCTCAAATTCTAAATACCATTGTTTTTGCACAGTGGTAGAAAACAAAATTTGTCTT
Source organism: Cuculus canorus (assembly GCF_017976375.1). NCBI lineage: Eukaryota > Metazoa > Chordata > Aves > Cuculiformes > Cuculidae > Cuculus > Cuculus canorus. Next base: position 9,867,898 of record NC_071407.1, read on the forward strand.
GTTACAGTTTTTGATAAATGGACATTGACATGGACTACGAAAGACCCAACGTTGAAACTATCAAGTGTGTGGTGGTTGGAGATAATGCAGTGGGAAAGACTCGTCTAATTTGTGCAAGAGCATGCAATACAACCTTGACTCAGTATCAGCTGCTGGCAACTCACGTACCAACTGTCTGGGCCATTGATCAGTACCGTGTCTGCCAAGAGGTAAGGGCTGCAGGTGCACAAAATACGGAGCACATGCTGTGACGTTGTACCATCACTTATTTGCAAGCCTTCCTTTGTCAGAATGCCGCAGTGAGCTCAGAAGGATGGCTGCACATATCAACTGATATGCATCTTCCCAAGTCTCTCATTCCAAAGTAATTTTCTATCAAATCTATTTTTAGGAGGATGCATATTCTGCCTATTTCATAAAATATAGCATTTGCTGAAAACTATATGTGAGAGACTCGTGGTCTGTTATGCTTTGGACCTTCTTACAGGGCAAATTAGAAATACACTTGTTTGCTGGAGGGAAAGAGAATGTTATGTGTGTTCTGTTCTAGGTCCTTGAACGCTCAAGAGATGTTGTGGATGAAGTGAGTGTTTCTCTCAGGCTGTGGGATACATTTGGGGACCACCACAAAGACAGACGCTTTGCTTACGGAAGGTAAATTGGTCCAAGCAAAACTTTTAAGTAATACTTGTAGTAAAATTATAGGGCAGAAAAAAATTGCAAATCTTAATTTTGAAAAGCAGGGACTTAAAAGCAATCAAGGGTATTCATATTCCTGCCTACTGCAAAGAGGATTATCTGCTGCAAGGATTAAAAAGATATAAATATTTAAAAAGCAGCATAGTTTTACTACGCTACATTTCCTTCAACAGCCTGCTAAGCTCTGCCAACAACTGTTGTCCTATTTTGAATTTTAAAGAACATTCCCCAAATTAAGATTGTAGTTTTACAAAACTGAACATCAGCGTTCCCTGCCTGCGTGAGCAGTGTATGATATAATGCCTGACAAGCAACTAACAAGGAGAGATGTTGGGCAACATCACTACTACTCAATGAAATATTTACTTTATTAAAGCCTGTGATGTTGAATAGGCAGATGACCTCTTGAGAGCAGAGCCGGTTGCATGATAGGTGAGGCTCTTCTGTATTTTCTTAATTAAAACTGAGGTAAAGAAAGGTTTTTCTTCTATAAATATTGTGTCTGCCAGTGAATTGATTAACTCTGGAAATTCTCAGAAAAAAATAAAATTAATGTAATCTTTTTTTTCTAGCAAGTATAATGGAACTTCAGCATAGTTTCAGCAAGGACTGGAGCCAGTGATGGTCTTTGTTTTGTTTACTGGTCATTAGATCTGGCCTTGTGGCTGTACAGACAGCAGAACAACTGAATAACAGGCATTTGAATACACATACAATGAGAATGGATAACCTATATTGGGAAAATAGTGAGCTGAAGATGGGTTTTGTACAGATATTTTCATAACTGACATTGAGTGAGGTCTTGGTCCTCACATATTTTTTCACCTTCTTGAATGCTTTCATATCCTTTTCATACCTGCTTCAGTCACTGCAGATGGTCGGACTTTCATAGACAGATTTTTATTTTTTTTTCCTGTGTGGGAATACCCTTTGTAGGGTGTGTTTCCCAGCTTTGGATTCCATGTAGCCAAAATGTTTGTCTTGTTTTCCTTCTCTCTGTGCTACAAGATGAAACAAGTGACTTTGAAGGATGACTTTTTTTTTTTTCTATCCACCCCTTTGAACTGCTGGAGAGGGCTCTGTTGGTTGAATATACCAGTTAATTTTTTACACTGTGAAACTCAGTATGTCTGTTTGTACAAGCCCTCCTTTGTACATAGCACTGTGCTAGGGGTTTTTTTTTTTCAGAGAATCATGAATTACTTTGAATTTTGCATTAGGAGCTAAAGTAGCAACACATCTGTGCTGCACAACCTGTACCACTTTTAAATAAACTTTATGAGTGAAGAAAATTACTGGCTTTAAGGTAACATTGACCTTAATATGCAATGTGAACAGATATTATTTTAACATTTGGCAGCATGTGGAGCCTACTTTGATAAGTATAGATGTAACTTAATGTTTCCACTAACTGTTCCTTTTTGATGTGGCCTCCTGATATTCTGCAACAGATACTGTGTCACTGAGAAGATTACTAGAGATTAGGAAAACAAAATCAGGCATGTTCTGAACTCTGATCCCACATTTACTAACAGGATGGGAATGAGGGAAAACAACATACTTAGATTCTAATCCTGCAAACGCCAAGGAGGACTTGAATAACTTGAGATCTTGTGAGATTAAGCATATGAACACAGTGATTGATTTGTGATGTTAACAGAATTGAACCCGTGTAGAGGATCCGGTTTGTTACACCTTGGTCAGCTTACAAAGGCTGTTCTGGAAATTTGCTGATGTGTTACTGTTTTTTCCACAAGTCTGTTGTACTGCTTCCAGGAGTGGATCATGTCCCGGTTCTATCTGGGAAAGGACTCATTTCCTGGGTTTGGCAGGAGAAGAGTTAATTTTCACAAGGACCTGGGAAGGGAAACAGATAGGGCAGCTGACCAAACTGGCCAATGAGATATTGCATGCCATCAACACCATGCCTAGTAAATAAGAGGGGGCAGTCAGTTTTGATTCAGGGTAGCTTAGCGCAGCTGCTCTTGGTTTGCATTTTCACAGCAGTTATTTTTTCCTTGCAGCATGGTTTTGGGATTTTTTTTCCCATGCCGTGGTTTTCTTTTGCACTGTTTTTCATGGCACAGTGCTGGATCAGGAGCACATGCAGTCATGGTTAGTGGGTGGTGAACAATTTGCATTGTGTACTGGCCCTGTTTTGTATACGAGGTCTGACACAAAAAATGAGACTAACCCTGAGGTTCAAGAGCCAAGAGTGGGAGGGTGGAGACAAAGAGGTGGTTGGAGAACGTGTCCTAACCTGTTACATTGAGACACAGCTCACCTCAATCACTCCACTCAGTATGAGTGGACACATGTTCAAATGCGGATGTTTTCATCAGAAAATGTCAGTGTGCACCAACCCACAACACTTTGTGAAGTTTTTAGCTAAAAACAACATCAATGTTCTTGAGCACCCTCCCTGTTAACCAGACCTGGCTCCCTGCAATTTCTGCCTCTTCCAAAAGATTAAGTCAGTGCTCAAAGGAACCCAATTTTTGTCAATATAAGATGTGAAAGCAAAAATTACAGAGATCTTCAACAGCCTTTCAGAAAATGATCTGCAAAATTGCTTTCAACGTTGGCAGAATTGTATGCAGCTGTGTGTCAGCTCAGCAGGGGAACTATGTTGAAGGTGTTTCTAGTTGATTTTCTTAATTGGTTAAATAGAAAGTGTTACAGGCACCGCCTGGTTTTGTGTGTGTGTCAGACCTCGTATTCTTTTAATGTTATTATTATACTTTCTCTTCTGCTGCTGCTCTGTTAAACTGTTTTTATCCCAACCCATGAGTTTTATCTTCTGTTTGATTCCCCTCCTCATCCCACTGGAGGGGTGAAAGGTTTAAGTGAGCAGCTGCTGTAGTTCATTGTTGTTGGCTCGGGGCTAAGCCAAGCAGCCACATGGTTCTTGTTGCCATCTAGGAGGCTAAACTATGACAGTCCTTTCTGGCATCTAACATGGGACGTGAAGGGTTGGGATAATGACAGATCTGACCAGATCACGTTAAAACAAATTTATTGTAAGCATTTGTTATATTTGTTTAATAGTTGCTGGTCACAATGTTGTCGTGTTTCCTCACATGGTTGCGTTATGTAAAACCTCACATGCTTTATGTATTTTCAGCAGTGTTCTTTATCACGTTTGGGAGAAAGATCAGGATTATCATTTTGCTGTACTGTGTAGCATTGACCATCACTTGTGATGTGGTACCATCACTTGCAATGAGGTTTAGCGGCTGTGTGTATGCGCACTGTTGTCATTTCCGTACCTCAAGCGCCATCTCTTGGAATTTGTTAGTAATCGCACCTGATCTGTGGGGAAGCCTGCGGGGGGATATAGTCACCCCCTCTTTCACCTCGCCTTTCTTCCTCAGACTAGTTACAACAGCTTTTGATGATTTTTGGTGTCCTTGGGATGTTCAAGTCAGTATGCTCTTATTGCTGTGTCTCCTGAACGTGTCTCATTGTTTAGAGTTACAACAAAATTTTGTAAGAAGGTCCCCCAAAGATCTACCCCAAAGCTTGATAGGCATGGGTGGCGTGGGAGGGTATGGGCAGGTGTCTAGAGAACTGCTCACCCCTAGTGATTTGGAACTTCAGTCCCAAACAACTACAGGACCCTGATGGAGTGATGGAACATTTAAGAGAAAAATGTGTGGTTATTCCAAAGAGGCACAACTTATTGCATTGTGCTGAGCCCCGGCCAGTAGCTACCAAACACTGCTTGATATTATGCAGTATTGTCAAGGAAGGGAGAGGGAAAGCAGATAGGTGGGCACCACAGCCACTCCAGCCCTTGCAATAGGCACTGTAGCTACTCCAATACCACTGACAGGCACTGCAGCTGAACCAAAGAACCGACCCGTGCCAGTATCAGTTGTCCTTATACAGAAGAAGAAATGAACAAAAAAAATCAGTTCACTTAGTAAAGGATGATGATGAACAAAGGGCATCACAAGAATGGGAGGAAGAAGGCAGAACCAGAGATAATAACCTAATCCTTATCTCTGAGTGAGCTGCAAGATATGCAGAAAGATTTTGGCTGCTATCCAGGCAGGCACATTGCTACCCAGCTGCTCTAATGCTGAGATAATGGGACCGGCATCTTCGAACTAGAGGGTAGGGAAGCCAAGCAGCTGGGATGCCTGTCAAGGGAAGGGGACATTGACAAGGCAATTGGAAGAAAGACATACCTCTGGAATTGACTTCTGTAAGGCGAGAGGAAAAGGTACCTCTTCAAGGAAGATGTTACATGTCATCTAGGCAGTAGACAACCATGGAGAAAGCTATCCAGTACCCAAGGGAACTAGCTGTGCTGGAAGTGTTTTATAAAGATTAGATTAATGAGCAGTTATCCACAGATCCAAAGAAAGTCCAATGCACACAATTTGTGTGGTGGAGGTTTCTTCAGAGTGCACCATTGTCGCATGTCAACTTGTTTGCAGCGATGTCCTGGAAAGAAGGCAAGTGATGGATGAAATGGCTGACCTACTCTGGCAATATGGAGGAATTCTCTCTTCCTGTGTTTCATCTGTGCAAAGAATGAAGAATCCAAAAACATGTTTGAAAAACTGTCCTGGAAATTCCAGCAACTCAGAGGAGGGTGTGGAGAAACTGTGTTGGGCAGTCTGACAACGTAAAGAGTACATCCTACTTCCCACCTGTACAGACTAGTGCCTCTGCTATTAGCAGTAACCATCCCTGTGCTCAAGAGAGAAGGTACACACTACAAGGCATCCTGTGGTTTTACTTGCATAGCCATGGAGAGGACATGTCGAAGTGAGATGGAAAACCTACCTGGACCCTACAGGCATGAGTACATGAGTTGCAAGGAAAAACAATCACAGAAAGGGATTCTTCCAGGAAAAATGCTGCTCCAGTGTCTAGTGGGCAGTTCCCCAGATGGAGTAGAAGTCTTGATATTACTTCTGATCCTTGTTTACTGATGGGTCCTGTTGTATTGTTGGAAAATGTCAAAGGTGGAAAGCTGCTGTATGGAGTCCTACACAATTGGTCGTAGAAGCTGCTGAAGGACAAGGTGAATAGAATCAGTTTGCAGAGGTGAAACCCATCCACCTGGCTTTAGATATTGCTGAACAAGAAAAATGACCAGTACTTTATATTGACTTGGATGTTGGCAAATGCCTTGTGGGGATGGTTACAGCAATGAAAGAAGAGCAACTGGCAGCACAGAGGCAAACTTGTCTTGGCTGCCCCATTGTGGCAAAATATTGCTGTCTGGCTAGAGAACTGTGACATTTGCTGATGCAGAAAGTAACTGGAAACCCTAAAGAAACTATTTTATAAATAGAATTTCAGTTATAAAATTACCTAATTGAAAGCACTGATTAGGTACTTCACTGTTTGAAAAGTATTAGCATTTCATTTAAAACCAACTGGTTAGTATTTTATCTATTGTAGCTTTTTTAAAAGATATTTCCAGTATTAATTGTTCACATTTATAGGAACTGATTTTAAATCACCTCTGAATGCTGAACTACAGCCTACTCATAGATGAGTCAAATCTAGCAGTGTAGTGAAAGGCCTGTTTTATGCCAAACTGCTGAAAGCTACACCTATGAGTGCTCCACGTTTCTGATTGTCTGAAGGATCATTTAATAACATAACCTTTTGGTTCCCTTCAGAATTGTTCCGTATATATGTCCCTTGTGCAGGGAAGGGCTTATTTCAGCCAGACACTTAGCCAAGACCTCTAGTTGTCCTAAACGTGGTGTAACACGACTCAGCAGGTCATTAATCCACCTGTTGCTTTATGGAAAAGATTATTCCATACAGTTTTACAAAATGTTACATAAATAGATTATCCTATAGATGTCAGGGTGAACAGTTAAATAGGACTTGCAGCAAAGATAAATCCTTCTTAATTCTTTGTTTTTCACAGAGAGAAACATGACAGGAGATTGACAAAAGGAATGTGGTTTCTATTATTTTTTGTGTGACAGGAAAAGAGAAACATATTTGAAAGGCACTGAGTATGGAATACTTAATGCTTATACTGACATCCTTTAAAATGAGAGCATGGAGAGTGAGATCAAGCTTGCATTCTGCTGTGTGGTGTTTAGTTTAATAATCACAATCCTCTGTGAGCTTTGGGAAACAATTCCTGACAGCTTAAGGGAGGGAGGAGAATGCGGCTGGAGGGACTTATGGAAATATTTGCTGCAGTTTTATAGCATGACATATTTTTTTTCCTTAAGCCAGAGTGTATGCTTTAGTTGTGGAAGTATCCTGTTCTGCTTAGGCACTACGTGATGCCAAACAGTCATTTGTTGATATTGTCCTACAGGGTTTCATTTGATGCAAAATCACTCCAAAATGTTGTAAAATTACTATGTCTGTGTTACAATTATCATATTGATTTCCAGCTCCTAGTCAACTCTTTGTTTAATAACAATCTAGTCCCAGTGCGACTGTATTTTCTAAGCCTGCAGAAAAGGTGGGAACTTCATATGAAGCTCAAGTTGTTATTATGTACCAGTTTCCTGGGAGGCACAGTTGCATGTATAAAGACATGAAAACATCCTAATGTACATTTCAGCTTGTCAGGATTCACTGTCCTCTGTCCTTCTGTCCAATTTGGTTTTGAGTGAGAACGTCGACGTGTCATTGTGTTCAAACTAATTCTAAAAGCAAAATGGGAAAAAGACCAGCTTGCATTTTTTTTTCTTCTACATCCTTTTCTTTTTTTATTCTTTTCTGCTAAACACGTTTGATTACAGTTTGATAAATACCCTACGTATTCTGTTTTTCTGATACATGCAGCTGTAGTATATGTAAACATGAGCACAAATCCAAAGAGTTAATTCCATCTCAATCAAATATTTATTCTCAATACCATAAATGTGGTTTGTTGGCTAATTCAGCCAGGATGATTTATTTACTTGCAACTTAAATATGAGCTGTAGACCAAACAAAATCTGTTCATGCAGCATGGACAGAAAACAGCTTTCTCCTCGTGACTTAGAAATGTGAATGAGCCTTGCTGTGAGACTGCTGACAGAGCCTCTTAAAATATGTTTATAGTATTTCCTCTCTTGTGAACTGATTTCTTAAGCCTTGTGGGTATTGTATGTACACAGAGGAACACATGCATTTGTCTTTTTCTGTGTGATTACAATTCCCTTAACCAGTTACTTCAATAGAATTGAATCCATAGAAATACATCTTCTGAACATTGCTGAAGTGTCCATGAGAACAGGGGTTTATCTCTGGTATGTAAAGACTTTCACTGATCTCTATAGGGTTGTTTTGTTTTCTGTTTCTTTTTCTTAAAGGAAAGTGATGACGGTGTTTTTATGAAAACAAAACCCAGGTATGTTGGATGTAAAATGTTATTTGTATTCAGCAAATTCAGTGAGATTAGGGCAAGGTGGCTGTCTTCACAGAGTAACTGGGTTTGCCCTTAGTTGGATCCGTGCCCTCTGCCACTCACTGCCTGTGTCTAAGCTGAGAATGGGCCAGCAGCTCATCTCCTTTTTTTAAAGAAAGTCCGAGGTTTCAGAAGTGCTTTGAATGAAAGCCCACACTTACCCCTACAGTCTTGCTGCTGTTGGTTTTATGTTACGATGATTTTCTACCTCCCACATGTCTTAGGAGCCATTTACTGGTATGGGTTGGAGAAGATTATCGGAGATGTCTTTTTTGTATTTGTGAAAATTTTTTTGAGTTTGACCCAGATCAGCCCCAAGAAAGACTAGAATAAGCAGAGAGACTCACAGAGAGGTAGCATTCTCAAGTAATTTTATTCTGATGTGGTGTGTGTATGAGATTTTTCTTCCTTCGTTATCTACATTAACACGTGAGACTCTTTCACTCATTCAGTAGGAAAGTATATGCTTTATATACTTAAACTAGTTAAATTAATGCAGATCTACTACTTTTCTGCATCCCACCGTTATTCCATATTGTGAGTAGAAAGATGTTGCTATGGAATTGCTGTAAGGAATCCTTCCTCCTTTAAAAAGGTGTGTGGCAAATGAGTGTTGGTGGGATCTGAGGCTCAATTTGATGTATATATGATCTATCTGTAATGGAAGCCTGTAATGCTTTAAACCTTCCTTGACTGGAGTGAAAAAGTATATATCAAATATTATTTGTGGTATTGCATAATCTTCCATTTTTCCATACTCTTCTGAGTCAGTGACTAGGTGGAAAGAGGGCATTTGGGATCTATCTAAAAGACTGCAAGGCAGCATCAAAACCTTTTTGAAATTCTAAACCTGGGAAGTGACTTTCCATTAGAAGCTTGATCTTAGTGAATTATTTCTTTGTGAATAGGTGCTTCGTGGATTTCTTGAGCTGTTTTCTACTTCAAGAGTCTCAGGATCTCAGTCTGGACTTCCTCATATGTATATCAGAATAGAGTAGACAAGACTATAATAGGACTATTTCTGTTGGAAGGGACCTACAGCAGTCATCTAGTCCTGGACACTTCAGGTCTGACCAAGTTAAAGCAGGTAATTAAAGGCATTGTCCAAATGCCTCTTAAACACTGACTGCTTGAGACATTGACCACCTCTCTTTTAACTTGCCAGTTAAAATTTCTGGATAGTTATTTTTTTCAACTAAAAAAGAGTGGGAGGGTAGGTCTGGTGACAGCCCGAAGAAAGCAAAAAATGTGAAAGTCCATGTTTTCTTCCAAGAGAAGGAAATGTGTCTAGTGTCTGTTAATGTTCAGTTTTCATGTCTTCAGATGTCACTCGTAGACTGGATGCAAACTAGATCCTATCATTCTTTCATCTTCTCTGGATTTTCACCTCCATCTTTGTTTTGTCCCTGGCTTCCTATCTGTGTTCCTCATCAGTAATTATAAGGAATCAGGAATCATGCTTTTGCAGAATTGTGGGACCTGGCTTTGGATCTTCCTTTTTTTTTTTTCTTTCTTTTCCATGTTTACATCCCTCCCATTCCTTGAAATAATTTCTTTCTTCTAAACATTTTGTTTCAAACAATGTTTAACTAAATCTCTTCTTACTTCTTTTATACTCAATGTGTTTTTCTGATTGATCATTGGTTTCTGGATTTTTTGAAGGAAAGGGGCCAGGAGTAAAGGAGACCTTCATTTCTTCTTTCATTTATTCTTCTGCAGTATCTTTGATGGAAATTGGTTGGTTCTCTGTAGAGAGGTAGCGTGGTGTTCTCATCTGTAAACTGCCTCCTTATAATAAAAGAAAATATGCTTGAAAAACCCACTTTTCCTATATTTCTGGTTTCTGCATTGTTTTGTGACTGTATTTCTCATTATTTTATTTTCTGACTGCTGTCTGGAGACAGCAGTCGAAAAAGATGTGTCTCACAAGAACATTTTCAGCTATATTCTTAGCAGTCCCTTTGTATGATATTGTGGAGTTTGGTGTTTGCCCCAGGTCGATCAGATGTGTTCCAGCTACCACTGTACCTTCTCTTCCTCTGTCATTTTCTTTCATCCTTCTTGATTTGGAGTTCAGACTCTGTGACTTATTTTTATAAACCCTGACTTTGCATGTGATACTCAGAATATTTACTTCAATATTTCAGCCTCAATTTACCATCTCTAGAATATTATTTATCATAGAATTTTTGTTCCTGTGTTAGAAATGCAGTAACTGAGATCTCTGCTCCAGGGAAGAGAAAAAGACGTGTTGGTGTATTACAGTGAATATATATACTGCAAACATACCTGACTTCAAAGGGAGTTTTACTGAGTCTACTGGCAAAATTTAGCCCAGAATAGTGCTAAGGTACCTTCCAGGCAGGCTGTTCCAACTGCAAAGTTCTGTTTAGCACCAAGATGGAATTTTTCATACATAAATACTGAACCAGAATTGTGGATGCATTTACTTGTTATAGCCAGCAATAAAATAAACCAAATTCCAGGCTGTGTAAGCAGCCCTTTAAGTTAAAAATAAAATTGGTTTCCTCTTGTTACATTGTTCCGCACAGCTTTGCCATTCTTTCCAGCACTATTACTGGTCAGGCAGTTGTACAATGAGTAGCTCTTACAGGTTTTTGCAATGAAAAATGAGATATTTTAATCATTCTCTCTAATATCAATTTTTTTTTTGGTCATCCTCTGTAAATGCACCATTTTCCCCATGAATGCCTCAAAGGAAATAGAAGAGATTTTAAACTGCGTGACATTTAAGAATGTATTATTTGTAAGGAATGTATGGGAAAATTCTCTCCATTTTTGAAGCACGGTCTCGAAATATGCTATTTTCTTAAATGTAGCTTTATCTTCTTTTTGATAGTATTGTTTCCTACTAAAAATGATGTTACAGAAATTTTAGAAACAGAACTGCATGCTACTCACCACAAAATCTGAATATATTTCAGGGCAGTTTGAAAGTTTCGCACATTACACCAGTTCTTAAGAAGCTTCACTGCTGTCGGTAAAGTATAGAACTAATTGATTCTCCTGCTCACATCCAGGGCACTGCATGGTCTTGCCCTGCCTTGCCTGGATATCCTCGGTTCTTCATATGCCAGGCACCCCGTGCATTTTGATTTTCCTAGCCTCTCATCTGTTTTGAGTGTGTGCACGTAAGTCCTTTGTCTTCAGGTCATTTTGTTACGCTCACCAATCACTTAATGAATTTCTTCCCATTTCATGTGATGGCTGCAACTGCATCTACTAAAAACCGAGTCCACTTAAAACATTATCAGCCTTGCTTGTCTGCACAATTTTATTTTCAGCTCAGTGAGATGCATGCATGAAAAATGTATAGCTGAGTGAATCTCTCTTCAAAATGTATCTGGATTGACGTGGAGATGTAGCAGGGTTTTGTTCCGCCGTGAATTCTCAATTTAAATCTTAGATGGCCTTCTATTGCCTGAACCTACTGTGTTTGGGATCTTGGAAGCTGGTATTTGCACTTGGGCTGCTGCCCTACACAATCTTTTCTTTCAGGTGGTTGAAGGACCGGGCAGGTGGACACTTGAGGTAGCTCTTCTCAAATTCTGGTCTCAAGGGTGTTAAGTTCAGCTGCGATGCAGGTCTTTGAGGGACTTTCGGAAAATTACAGGAACTGTGTAAAGAAAAAACTGAGGGCAAAAGAAGTATAAGCAAAACAATGTTTTATTGATAAACAAATGTCTAAGGGTTAACTGTTCTGGTAAATTAAGAGAGTCTAACAATTTGTTTTAACCTCTACTAAATTGTTTGCTCAGTAAAATTCTAATAGACCTCTTTTCTTCAACCTTGCTTCTCAGGAAAAGCTGTATCTAAAACCAGAGAGAACTAAAGACTGTAGTACGAGAAATTCACTGGAGGGGACGGGTTTCCATCCTCCCCAAGTCTATTCTTAAAGTTTGATTTGATCAAATATGTGCAACAGAATTCTTGTCAATGAAAAATGTAATTTGTCTATCCTTAAACTGATCTGGTCAGATTTAACTCTTGGATCTCATTTAAGCTCTCTATAACAAAGTATGTATTTTTGATTTTTCCTCTAGAAAGATGAGAAGGTAGCATGGTGATACAGTTCAGTCTCCCTCCTTTCCCTCTTTCCCACTCCGTGCATTGATTTCCAGATCAGAGACATCTCCTCTTCACGTTCTTTATTCCTCACAGCTTTATTTCTTTCTCTTTCCAAACTCAATAATACTATGCCACGACTATGTGGCAAATGATACCCTATACACAGGACCAGCAATTCTTGAATACAGCAGTTTTTCGCAGTAACTTGTAAATTATAAAGCAGGGGGAACAACTTCTTTCTACTTAATGCAGTGTGTACATTTCTGCAGGCGGCCTGCTTCTTTAATGAGGCATAAACCTATGTTAGCGTATTTACAGCCAGCACCACAGTATATAACTCTAAATTCAGACTGAAACATTAATTTTTTAAACACACTTGCTATGGAATATATGAGATAATTTATTATTGCTGTTTCAATGAATTTCTGCCTAAAATAAGGGCATTAGGGAGGATGGAAAGTAATGTAGGAGTTCAGAGATGGATCAGCAACGTGGTGCGTAGGTACATCTGCCAAGCAGCTCCCCACACCAGCTCTGGAACATACATAGCATGTAAGCAGCTGAATCTTTCAACATTTCAGTCCCAAACCAGTGGAGTGATCCGCTACACAAAACTGCTCTAGTCTGAATATTTTAATGTCTCTGCTGCTTCTAACAGCTCCATCAGAAGAGCTTGTTACATAGCTAATATACTGCTTTTTCTCCCCCACCTCACGAATTTCTCTTTGCAGAGTAACTTCCAGGTGTTTACAATGGTTACCTGTAGCTTAACTACTCCTGAAGGCCGAGACCAATAATTTTAAGTTGATTTGTCTTTGTCAGTGTTATACTGCTTGTTTTTTGGCAGCAACTTGGATTGCTTTCTGTACATCTGGTACAGTTCATAACTCATACCCTAGGATCTCATAGGATGGCAGCACATCAGGAGCTGATTCCTGCTGGAGATTTGGTTCTCTAGAGCATTTCTTTTCATTCTCTAAAGTCTAAAAAAAGGTGGTTGCTTCCATCAAAAGTTCTTCTTATCCAAGTTTGGAAAAATATTGCTGAATGCGTTGAGGTAATACTTATGTTAGGATGCGTTGCTTCCAGAATGGTGGTGAGGTTCTTTCTTTGCCCCCAGAAGTCTCCTATAGGTAGTTCATAACGATGTTAGACCAATCTGTGCTGACTTCACATGGGTGTGTTTTCCACTAAGAATTATTTCTGTGACTCCAGTGGGAGCATTTGAAGTGCTTTTACACTGCTTTTAGGCTTTAATAAGAGACTCCAATGCAGGAGTCTGGTCAGCCAAGAAGTGACAGACATGTGAGTGGTGGTTGATTTGCCTGCAGCTGAGAGAATCTTTTCACCTTTTCCACCTGCCAAGTCCCACACATCTACATTGTGTTCTCCACTGTTCGGAGCCCTAGTAAGAAAAAAAACCCTGTTTTTTTTTATTCTGTTGATGCAGAGTGTTTCACTGGTGGTTGGTCACGCGTTAGAGCAAGTCACACAAAAACTATGAGTTTTGGAGACAGTATGTTCAGATATTTCAAATAATAAGGGTTGATGATTTGCAATTTCCAATAAACCTAGGAAAAGCAGAATGTAAGGATAAATGAGTTACACATTTCTAATGTGTACTGCTGAATCTCCAAGACAATGTGTTGGATATCCAAACTACCATTTCTTTTTGCTATTTGTAATATTTACCTTTATTCCTTGTGGTAGTTCAATATCAAACATCAGTGTATGCAATAAATGTAATGACACACTTTTGTTGCATTTAACAAAGGTGGGTGCACGCAGTGCCTGATCGATGCCTGTCTCAGTTGGGCGCTGCTCTGGGAGGAATGTGGTAGAGGAGTTCTAAAGCACTTTTTGCTGTTCAAGTCTATGGAAGTGTTTCTTCAATTGTTCCTGAATTTTACTGGGAAGTGGTTATGAAATCTCTTTTTAGGAAAAAAAAAAACCAAAAAATAGCTTGTGAGTATATTGCTGCGGAGAGATAGAAGAAAGCAGAATAAATTTCATTCATCTTTTCTCATTCTCAAGTAACCAAATCACACAAAAATGGCAGTAAATTAGATTTTTTTTAAAACCTATCCTTTTATGTTCCCTGAGAATATTAAAATAACATGGGTAAATTTTTAATGTTTGAGAAATATTAATGTATTATTTTAACCTGACAGATTCTGCCTCTTATGAAGTGTCAAACCAAACTTTATATTGAAGCCTTAGCTAGTTGTGAAAGTGCTTTTGGCATTAAGAGGAATCGTAGGTATTTTAATTAAAGTTTCCAAAGGACAGTTTTCCCCAGATGTTCACAGTCCTATGTAGACAGTTAATTTTCCTCATGTATTACTGTCTCCAGTTTGTACTAGTAGTGCAAATCATGCTTATGACTTGAATGAAAAATTAATTATGATAAGGTGGATGTATTTTGTGAGCCAGCAGACCCAGCTGCGGTGCTGGTTCAGCGTGAGAACTCTGTCATGATCCTGTGATTTCCCATCCATCCTTTTTATGGCATGGGGAGATATTTCTCGCAGTTCAGTGCAGAACTTTGAGGACATTCATTTTATGGGAAAGACCAGCTTTTAACACAGGATAAATAATACACAAGTAACAATCTTTTTACCTAATTATTCTGTTTTTACCTTATCCAGAAAGCAGTCAGATGGAAATGTCCTGTTAGTGCAACACTATGTGTGTTGCAAGAAACCAGCTTTTCCCAGCTCGGTTTTATAGTCTCCCAGGGAAGGTCAGAGGTGATGAGTTGCTCAAAAAACACATCCAGCTCTATGGCAAAAATGCAAAACTCCCTTAGCAAGGGCTGTTCCACATGCAGGGCTGGGCTGAGGTCAGTCTGCTGGATGGGCTGGACCTCTTCTGGCCAAGGAAACAGATCATCACTGGCTCTTCTCAGGAGCCCAGATCTGTGGCCAGCCCAGCGTTGGGCAGCAGCAGCACCGGGAGTGAGCTGTCGTCAATTCCTGCCTGTGAACTCCTGCTGGAGTTCTGTTGCCTTTTGTTTTTCTGAGAGATGTAATGTGTGTCTTGTGGTTTTACAGAGTCAGGAGGGCTGGATACTCGTGACTGTAATTACTTGGCTTAGGTATTAATTTCTGAAGGACAGGACAGTCTGTCTCTCTAAGATGCTTAGTTATAGTTAGGACCAGCCAACGCTTGCCTCTCCGGCAGTCTTGATGATCTTGTATTAAACAGCAATTGACTGGATTAGAATATGTGTAACTATCTTTTTTTTTCTCCTGGCTGTACGTTGATTTCTTCTTTCTGAGACCTAAGCAAATGGCTGTTGGGGCTTAGGTTTTATTTACTCTTACATGACCCTGAATAGAACATGTTTAAGTTTAAAAGGTATTTGTCTCAGTTATGTAGAAGACCAGACCTGCTTACCACTTCACTGTTTAGTAGATAAATTCCAGTTTGAAAAGGTCTTGTTTCTGGATATGACAGATGTGTTGCAGTTTATATAGGATACAAACTTGGAGCAGGAGCATTTCTCTTGCATTAAATCTATGCTTCTAGCAGTATCTGTATTGTATGCAGCTATCTTTAGAAATGGTCTTGCTGGATATATCTGTGCCCTCGGTGAAATGTAAAAAGCATCAATACTGAGGAAGTATTTCATTACTTAAAAAGTGGATGTTATGATTCACTGCTGCTGCTTTATACATTACACAAACTGCAGACACAACACATTTATGCCAAATTAAAGAATAATAGAACCGAGGCAGACGTGGTATTGCTGCGCGTATCCTATTGACAGTTTTGTAGCAGTGTTGCCTCCTGAAATTGTCCTTTCCCCTCAGTTTTTCTGAAGAGTTTCAATTCAACTTTTTTTCTTCCTTTCTTTTTTCCCCATGAGAGACCCAAAAGCACAAGAACTGTTTTGTAACATCCCATCCCAGTTTATAAATAATGAAATTGCCCCAAGTTAGGAATGCCCTGAGACAAGTATTCAAGCATTTCTCTGCCTTAAGGTGCTAGCTCTGACAAGAATTAGGTAGATGAACTGTCAACCTTAATCCTCATACTTACAATTTATGAAACCAATTTATTTAGTTAAGTACTTTCTGCTTTCCTAAAACCTTTGAAAGCTTGTCATGCTTACTCTGAGTTAAGCCACTGTCCTGTTGTACGCTTACTGACCTTACTTTTATTGTAATGTCTATTTTTGCTTATATTGTAGAAGTGATCATTCTGCCATAATTTGCCCTTCTAACAGATTATTTATTAAAAATGTTAGAGAATTGCTGTGCAAATGAGACCGCCTCAGTATCTCAAATAGAGCACTAAGGAATTTTGTCCATGACAAGTTCAGAAGCGACCTGTGTCTGCCCGTATGGCTGTTCCAAAGTTTTGCATAACTCCTTTCTAATTCTAATGCACCAATGATCTTTGAATTGCAATTTATGTGTCCATTCAGCAGAACTAATTTTTGAGTGATAATAGCCTGTGAATAACTGTAAGGTGAAAGAAGGGAATGGCAAGTCCCTGCCTCGCAGTGCTCTGTTCATACATGTAGGGATCATCTCTAGACATAGAGGGGCAGTGCTTCCTAGGTGTGTGGCTGTGTGCTCCCATGCTTTTGTGGTGGAATGTGTATCTTCTATCAAACCTCTGCACAAACAACATGTATTCTGACATCTGGGTGTCAGCGCATCTTTTGAAGTGTAGACTTGAGCAGCTTTAATCTCGTGTGATGAAAATAGGTGGAAAGTATGTTTGTTGGTTTTGATTGGATATTTTCTTGTTGCCTTTCCAGGTCTGACGTGGTTGTTCTGTGCTTTTCAATTGCTAATCCTAATTCCCTGAATCATGTGAAAACGATGTGGTATCAAGAAATCAAGCACTTCTGTCCTCGCACACCTGTCATTCTGGTGGGCTGCCAACTTGATCTCCGCTATGCAGATCTTGAGGCTGTTAACAGAGCCAGACGGCCTTTGGCAAGGTAAAGTTTAAACAAAAATAACAATTATAACACTCGCAATAGAGAAATGACAGAGGCATAGTTTCCATTTTTTGTAAGATGAGGATATATGTATGTGCTTTCTTCTTTTTAATTCTGCCCTCTGAGTTGTTAGTTCGTTAACACACACAGTTACTCTATTTCCTACAATATTTTTGCACAAACTTGTTTGGATGCCTTAACACTATGATAAGGTAAATAATAGTTACTTGAGGTTTTCATATATGCTTTTCTCCTTCTGAAACTGTTTATCATGTCTTACCCTGTTGCTAATATCAGGTACTATTTTGAACTGACAGATTCTTCCAAAATTTTCTTAATTATCAATTATTCTTTTTCTAGGTGTAATCTTAGATCATGGCAGAAAATAAAGTTGTTGCAAATTATTTTTTTTAAAGTTTTGAGATCAAAAGAGAGTTTGGGGTTATTCTGGAGAAGCTTTGTTTTTCCCAGATTCTAAAGAAAAGCATTCACATGTTTGGGCAAAACAGTCCCATAATTGTCTCCTTCCTTTCAATCTTCTCCTTGTATGTGAATTTGAATGAGACAGATTCATAGAAATAATATCCATGATCTTGTAATTAAAGACTGCATTGTAAACAAACTTCATAAAAGGGATTGAATTACTATTTCACGTACTCTTAGAAAACTTTGCATTGCATTCAAATTCTTGACTCAGCAGTATGATTTTCATAGTTTTTTTCTGTTTATTCGTTTCTTCATTGTGTGGGTTGGGTGAGCTTTTTGGTTGTCTCTTTACAAGGAAATGTTTTTCAAAACTCAAAATTCTTCTTCTGCCCTAATTCTCCTTTCTGATTGCACCATTAATAAGGTTTTAATCAGTGCTCTGCATGTCTAGCACAGACTTCTGCCACCTGAGCTGATTATTAGCTAGCAACTAAAGCAAGCTGTTGTCTGGAGTGTGTTAAGTCTGTGCCAGCTTGTGTCTTCCCAATCTGGTACACTCAGAGAACACACTGTTGGGTCATGTCTTCTGGTGAGATGATTTATTCTTGGGAAAATGGATCCTATCCCAGACTATTTTCTGGTTTGTTTACCCTAAGCCTGGTATTAGAGCCACTCTGGAAATTCTGAAGTTCCCTAATAATGCTTCTACAGCCAAAACAGGCCTCTCTTTTGACGTATGTGTCCAGTAACACTTTTGTCGTAGGCTACTATGATTGTCTTTAAAAAACATTAGCTTAAGAAATATTTCTCATTTCACATTTAGCTATATTTGTGGTCTTCCTATGTCATGAGAATTGTCGTTTGAGTTTAAATGTTGGATACAAAGAAAGATATGGACAACGTATCTGAGAGGAAAGACATGCTGGGAGATTTTTTTAAATAATGAAAGTTCTCAAGCATAATATAAACTTCTTTACTGTAAATTTTCCTTTAACAAAGAGAAGGCTCATTCCATTTTCTGCAAATTATTTCTATGTATATTTAGTAACACTCCAAAGACACCATCAAACTTAAACAAAATGACAAGTATGTGCTAACCTAAAACTCTGGTTGTAGATTTCCAAAGGGCTCTGTGGGCTTAATTTTATATTTTGTTTCATTTGAATGATATTTTCTCAGAATTGATGCTAAGACACTTTATAAAATCCCATGTCTTCTAGAGTAATTTTGTGATGATCATTGTGTGTGAGAAGATATATTGCTTTTTTTTATCTCTAGGCCGATAAAAAGAGGAGACATTTTGCCACCAGAAAGAGGCAGAGAGGTTGCCAAGGAACTTGGGATACCCTACTATGAAACCAGTGTATTTGATCAGTTTGGGATTAAAGATGTATTTGACAATGCAATTAGAGCTGCCCTGATCTCCAGAAGGCATCTACAGTTCTGGAAATCTCATTTGAAGAAGGTCCAAAAACCTCTGCTCCAGGCTCCGTTCCTACCTCCAAAAGCCCCTCCTCCAGTTATCAAAATTCCTGAGTGTCCCATACCGAGCATGATTGAAGCTGGATATTTATTGGACAGACCGCTGTGTGCAGATGTTATGTTTGTTCTCCAGGAGCAGGACTACATTTTTGCTCACAAGATTTACCTAGCTACCTCCTCTTCAAAGTTTTATGACCTTTTCTTAATGGAATGTGAGGGAAGTCCAGACTTGCATGAAACACAGTGTAATAAAGAAAATGCAAATCGGGATGTTCTGACGAGTCACCTTGAGACAAGTGGTGACAGTGATGAAACATCCTTGAAATCTGCTGATGTTAAAATTCCCTCACCAGAAAGTACTGACTCTTTACACGTGCTAGAACCTGAAGCTGCTGAAACAAATTCTGCAGCAAGATCTCTGTCATCCTGGGGTAAGGGGTTTGTTAGTATGCATAAGGAAATGCAAGTGAATCCTGTCTCAAATATGACATGTCCTGTAACGGTGGTAAAAATGGATTCATCTGTGCAGGCTGGACCTTTTAAAACTGTTTTGCAGTTTTTATACACAGGGCAACTGGATGAAAATGAAAAAGATCTCACAAGACTGGCTCAGATTGCTGAGATCTTGGAAGTATTTGATTTGCGAATGATGGTGGAGAATATTATGAATAAAGAAGCCTTCATGAATCAAGAGATTACAAAAGCATTTCATGTCAGAAAAGCTAATCGGATAAAAGAGTGCCTTTGCAAAGGGACATTTTCTGGTGAGTAAAAACATTCTTTAACAAGAAAAGCAGTAATTATTTTCTCATTCGTGTTACTGTTGCTTCACAGACTTCAAAAATTGTGACAGATACATGGTTCTGAGAGGAAGGAGGAGCCCAAAATTATAGTGTTACTCAGGGCCAACTGTTCCAACCTAGGATTCAGCAGTTTAATTTCTCAAAATCTACAAACAAGCTCTTAAATAAGTGACCAAATTTTCCATTATGTTGAATGTCTAACATCCCTCTTTTTAAAGTGAGACTTTTTATTTAACTGTGTAAAATGTTAAAGTTACCTGCAGGGTGGGGATCATGGAAGTGAAGGAAGTCCTTGGTTACCAGTGTGCAAGTGAAACATACATCCTTGAGACACAGTTTCACTTGAAATGCAGACTTGCAGCATGCTTTTTTCTTTGTTCCCATGGCAGATGTGACATTTAAATTGGATGATGGAACCATAAATGCCCACAAGCCACTGCTGATCTGTAGCTGTGAATGGATGTCTGCTATGTTTGGAGGATCATTTATTGAAAGCTTGAACAGTGAGGTATGTGTCTTTTTTTGTCCATTTTGCTTATAATGTCTGATGGATTTAGGGTGATGGAAACATTGTTTTGTGTCGTATTTGAAGGGTTGCAATAATCCCCAGAATGATTCTTTATTCTTCCCTTGCGGACCTAGGGTACTTTTCTTCTTAAGGCATTAAACTGGGATGCCTCAGAGGATTGCGTTTTCTGCAAGGCATAAGACTTCCTTCAATGCTGGAACACATGTTTAAAGCTGAAATCCTTTAAAATATTAAATATGGGGGGAGGGGAATAAATATGTATTTGTGAATTTCTTTAAAATAAGTTCTAAAGTTGTGTGAATATGTATTTCTATAGTCGGAAGCATTACATAGAATGCATGGAGCGGGGGCATTGAGGAAGGTTAAAAATAGGTTAAAGAACATGGAGTGTTGTATCAGAGAAGGGGGCTGGCATCACAGTACTTCAGTAGAAGCAAGCTCAGGTTTCCTAGTGCATCAGCTTGTCCTCTTGAGTAAAGAAGATATAAAATACAGTATAAGCCATTTGAATGATTTGACTTAAAATTTTGCAGCAGAAGCTTTGTATTTTAAGGTGCCTTCATGGTGTGTTTTTCAAATTCTAAACACTCTGCTAATGTTTTTTCTTGTGTCTTATCCATACCAAGGTTTTGGGTTTTGTTTTCTTGTTCTTTTCCATACGTACTGGGCTTGTTTATATGAAGAGTTCGGGGGAGTTGTGTTTAATATTCTGGAAGATTGTGTTCTGCTTAGATTTTTCTTGCTTCTAATACAGCTCTAACCATAATTCCTTTCCCAGAGGTGTGCTCGACAAGTGGTTCATTAAAAATACATGGCTTAATTCTAGTAAGCAACATTTGGAAATGAAGAATATAAATTTTTTTCTACCAGCCTATTTTAATGATTAACTTAACAGTCTTAGCTCATCTTTCCAATTTAAAATACTTAGCTTCCATTTTGTAGAGCTTAAAGCATTCAGTAATGCTTTTGGAAGTTTTAAACTATAGGGAGATATGAATTGAATGGTTTCCTTTGACTGGTTTACAAAAAATAAAACCATTAATTTTTCTGTATTTGGGACACAGCAATTTATAAACACATTCATTGAATTTACTGCTCGCTGCACTAAAAAAGTATATTAATAATGAATGAGTTTCACAACTAGCTCCTCTTACTTGGAGAACTGAGCTGTTTTCCACAGTGACTGATATGCATAAGAGGCTCATGTTTAGCACTAACAGATCTGGGTTTGAATCCCACCGTCCCAGAGCTGAAAGAAAAATTCACAAGCCCTCAAAGGTTAACAACCAGCTACACAACAACGATTAACACCCTTCTAGCAGAAAGTATGTGCTGACTGCTAACAAGCTGGTAGATGAAGTTCCATGTATATTTAATTCCTCATCATAGTTTTTCATTATTTTTCTGTTCTGCTGGGTTTTTTTTTTACTGCAAATTCTTCAGAATGCCTCAGTGTATTCTCCAGTGCCAGCATCTCTTGAGTTATGAAGATGTACGTTACAAACTGCTGATCAATGGGATCAACTAGCTTAGGTATTGGAAGCAGGCTTACCTGCTGCAAGAATAAGTTTTACCCTGTTCTTTGGAGGGGTGATCATATGTGCAAACTGTAGCTGAGATACTACAGTGACAGGTTACAATGAGACTTTCTAACTCTCCTTCCTCTTCTTTTAGGCTTCCCTGAAGTGGAGTTAGGGCTGTGCTGGTGAGAAATTAGATAGATTTTGTCCTAGGCTTTGTAGTTCCATTACATGGTGGTTACACTTAATTATATGTGTGTGGCAGAAATTGTTTACATTTTCTTTACCCCATTTCTTCCATTCTCAGTCACTTCCAAACCACCATTTACTTGGATAATTTGGTTATTTATAAACAGACTGAGAAGGGTGTGGGGTTTTGTTATCCTTTGTTTTCTATTATTCTCAGAATCCCCAGAATATCCTTGCCAGAAGCAGATAGATTGTGTTCCTTGAGTCTACCAAGGGGAGTTTGGCTCAGAGACTTTGTTTATCTCACAAAGCGGTCCATTCACAGGCTAGAAAGCATTGAACAGATTCACTGTTTGACGTGGATCCAATTCCAGTAACTTGGTAGGGTTGCTTATATGTGAACTGGCAAAGGATCTGATTCAGGAGGTGTTCTCGCCTTTTGGCAACTTCTTGAAATTTAATGGGAACTTTTATTTATTTTTTTTTAAATACTTTCCCTGCATTTCTGAAATGTCTTGCAGAGAAAAGCTGACAGTCCAGCAAAGTGGCAGAAGTGAAATATGGCCTCTATATGAAAATTTCTTAATTTTTAAAGACTGTCTTCTTAATGTCTTTTCCAGGTAGTTCTTCCCAATATAAATAAGACTTCCATGCAAGCGGTTTTAGATTACTTATATACCAAGCAACTGTCCTCCAGTCAGGAACTGGACACACTTGAGTTAATCGCATTGGCAAATAGATTTTGCCTTCCTCATCTGGTTGCGCTGGCAGGTAAGAATTTGTGGCCTTTTCCAATGCAGCGTCTTCTGCAATGGTTGAAACATGTTTTAGTGTTTGGAACATACAGGATTGTCTCAAGTGTCAGGGAAAATACTGTTGTTGTTTGTTTTTTTCCTGAAAGGGATCCTGTAATACAAATTGATATTTTCACTTAGAAAAATGTATTTGCCTTTCTCTCACCTTCTTTTAGTTTTAAGCTAAACCAGCTCTACTCTGTTGTTAATTTACCTGAAAACATGATGGCTTTCCATTATATAATGAGTGAAATGCTCCATTATACATTGCTATTCAGGGAGAGTAACTGAGCCAGTTCAAAACTGATGTAGATAATCATGGTTTTCAGCAATGCCGTCTGGATCCCTTTTCACTGTCTAGAGGAGATTGGGTATATCGGTATATACATGGGGATTAAAACCTCATTTCAGGAAGAAAACCTTTTCAGTCACACATTTAGAGAAAAACTACAGGGTAGGATACTATTTAGTCTTTAAATTAAATCCATACACACCCAAACCTCCAGGCGTTTTTTGTTGTTATTTGTTTCTCATTATGTGAGTAGCTTGGCATTGTTCTGAAGAAGTGGCCAAGGCCAAAACTCATAGATAGATGAAGCAAAGTTACATGTATTTACAGGACAATGTTTAGGCAAAATTTAATCACATACTAAATCCTAAGTCTCCTTCACTTGTACATACTGATTCTGACAGACCAAATCTTTATTGCCTGATTTATATGCACAATTTAACTGAAATCCTGGTTATTTTCCAGGTAGTTGCAGCATAAATATACATGTAGTATTAAGAATATTTCATTCCATTTAATTCTTAATGAAATAATTTTGAGTCCAAAGGCAATTGCCAACTGAACCCAGTAGAATTAAATCAGCTAGCACCATTTCCCCAAAACCACTGAAACCTGTAAGATTCTAGGAAATGCTTCTAAGTAAGGGTTAAGGAGACTCTAGAACTGAAGTGACTTTTGGGGGAGCTGGTCAGCATTCATCTGGAATGACTGATCTGAGAATCTGAAGATGGTCTGAAGTGAGCTTTTCTTTACCAGTGCTATGGGTATATTCATTAGTAAATCCACAATGCAATGGCAAGTGCACTGTTGCCCCAAAAATTGGCTGTTGGTTTTATATTTATCCGAAAGAGACAGTTGATCCATATTTCTAACTTATATTCAATATTGCACCCATTCATACTGCCACAAAAAGACTAGTGGCTGCTGAACTTTGTCCTCCTATAAGTGGTTAATTGCAGGCTCACTTTCTGTAAGAAAGGGATAAACGTTGTGTGTGAAACCAGAAATAGTCTATGTTGAGGCAGAGGAGCAAATCCTCATATGATGCAGAATCTCCAGCCATGACTCTATAGGCCAGAATCTGGCTTCACTCAAATCAGAAGTCGCTTAGAATATCTCAATGGATATGCCACTTTCCTAATGCTCAAGTTAGCATTGGGAGGAAAGAGAACATGCCTCCTTGGTTCGTTGTTACTTGTGGATGATCTGACCTTGAAATGTGACTGTTTCCCATGTGAGTGATGAGTTTTCTCCTCTAACAGAACAGCATGCAGTACAAGAGCTAACAAAAGCCTCCATGAGTGGCATTGCAATAGATGGAGAAGTACTATCCTATTTGGAATTGGCACAGGTCAGTATGTGCTTTTTTTAAACATAGTCTGGCCAGCTACAGGACTTGCTTTTAGCACTTTACTGCTTCTGAGCATTGTTTCTAAGTGGCTAAGTCTGCAGTTCCGAGAGAGACTGATAATAGAACTTAGTTTTATCTTCTATTTTAAAGAAGATTTTTCCATTAGTTTAAAGGTGAAACTTCTATTTAAGTAATCTCAGAGGAGTTTTCTTTCAAATATATATTTTAGTTTTTCTTGGTTATGGAGCTTCCGAGTCCATGTTCTTATGGCCATGCTTCAGTAACATGAAATGCTATGTAATGAAGCTGTTCAGCCTTGTAATGGTGACTGATGCGTGCGCTCCCTTCAGTTCAGTTCTTGTAGATATATTTAGATCTGTATTGCAAAAGCAACATTTTTGGTGATCTTGAACTTGACACTTAGACTGGCCACCCACAGCCAGTCGTCTGATAGTTCAGAGAGAGTGCAAATCCTACTGCTTTGTGTTTGAACACATTTCAATGTTTCTTGAGGCCCCAAAACCATGAAAAGAGAGAGCCTCCAGCTCACAGTTAGACTACATACCTCAGTTTTCTGAAAAGAGGGACACAGCAGTCTACCAAATACAGTAGTACTGTAAGCTAATTTTTTTTTATTATTTTTATCATTCTTGATTTCACACTAACAATGATTCTGGCTGCAGCTTGGCTTGAAGTTTGGCATATAAGTAGCACTGAAATACAGCACAAGCTGTCCACCATGCAAGATTTCCTGCAGCTGCTTTCAAGTGTTTCTCTTGCAATACCTATTGCAAAACCAGGACTGAGGCCATTCCGAGGAAAGGCAGCTTGCTTTACTAAGTTTCAATTTTGTGAAGGGTATTTCATTTCGTTTTGGTTTTCCTCTTGGTTGAAGACAGAAGTAATATGTTTAACTGCTGTTAGGATATCATCTGTGCTCAGTACCTACATCAATATGATGTGTTTATAACCTGAGAAGATCGTAGTAGTCACTCGGAGCACCAAAGTAGAGACACATGCTGTACAATCTGACTTGCATTATAGCTATGTTGCGTTACGACCATGGAAACCTTGCACACAAGTTTTTGTATTGAGCTTTCAGTAATGCTTGAATTCTGTCCATGAGCATAGTTTTCCAGGGAGTTACTTCAGCACAGGGTTTGCAGTAACTGATAAGGATGGATGACTGGTACAATCATGCCAGAAAACTTAGGTCCGGCATGCCTTGGGTTCAGATCCTATGTGAGACTGAATGCAGTTTGCCAGATGCTGTGCATGCTCAACACCTGTTCATGAGCCTTCTAGGCCACTGGTTGTTCCAGCAGAAGGTCTAGGGTATCTAGAAGCTCATTAGGGCATCTAGAGCCTCACTGCAGCCTCAAAAGCTCCACTGTATGCTTGGGAGACTGCTGCCAGATGCAATCCGCTGGAGACCATACTAGCTTTAGTTGTTAATTGGTGCTGCAAAATAAGTGATATCAAGAAAAGGAATAAGCTCTTTGTTTTTCTTTACAGTTTCACAATGCTAACCAACTGGCAGCTTGGTGCTTGCACTACATCTGCACCAATTACAACAGTGTTTGCTCCAAATTCCGCAAAGAAATCAAAGCTAAATCTTCAGGTATGGGCAACATCCCTCCGCAATTTTCATGAGTTTTCTCCCGCTCCTCCCCTCCCGATTGATTAATCATGAAGATAAAGATGAGCTCAGACAGCTAAACCATGAGACTGAGCCTCCGCGCTATCTTGAGTAACATTCATAAATTATTCTTATCTGTAAAGAAAGGTCATAATCATTAGCCTGATTCCTGGCCAAGCATTATGTTCCTTACCTATTTCAACGATGCTGAAAGGAACAGAGCTATTTTCAGGCTCTGTAACAAAAAAATACACTCTGTAAAGGGCTTTCTTTTTTTACACTCTTTGGTGGGCTAAGGCCTCTTGAGTATAACCACTTTCAAAGTCTTTTCACACTCTAAGACCGACATATGAGGAAATTGGTGGAATCTCCCCAAAAAGCCAGCTAACGTAGAGACTGAATAAATGATTAGCCGCATAGCTTTTTGCAGACACTCAAGACATTTCTGGGATTTGTGTGTCTTACTGGCTTGTTTGGAGGCTTTTTGATTGTTTCTTTTTAATCAGATAATCAAGAATATTTTGAGAGGCATCGGTGGCCACCTGTGTGGTACTTAAAGGAAGAAGATCACTACCAGCGAGTTAAAAAAGAAAGAGAAAAGGAAGATGTTGCACTGAACAAACACCATTCAAGGCGGAAGTGGTGCTTCTGGAATTCCTCTGCTGTAGTTGCCTGAACAGAGTAAATAAGTGGAAATCCATAACCAGTGTCGGAAATTAGTCTTATTGTTAGAAATAAGATGTAGTTCAGGTTTTCAGGAAACTTTGTTCCACACGTGCATTTATTACTGCTAGGGTCAAAAGCACAAGCTCACTGGAAATGAGCCTGGAACAGCTTCTCAAAATCATATGTATATTTTTGGCTGGCAAGCAAATAAATGTCTACCATTATTACATTTCTTTTTATACAAAACAAAAAATCCAGCATTAACGTTTCAATCTCCAATTGGGAAATATTTTTATACTGTCTGGTGTATTTTGTTCAGATAAAATTCTGGATACCATTTTATTTTACAGACCACAAAATAACCATGTAGCAGCTTTGTAATTAGATTTTAACTATTTTTACTATGTGAGTACAGTGAAATAGACAATCTTTAGTCATAAGAGACTGCTTTTAGACTATCTCATGAAAAGTCATCTTAGGAAACAAATCTAGTTGCCTACTATAGGTTGTCTTTTTTAAACTAAGTACTGTGCACTGGTAATATAATTAGATGGTTATTTCCTCTTTCTAAAGTAAAGGGTTAGAATAAGATCCAATAACTGCAAGATACAGAGTGCTTGATCTTTGCTCAGCTGAATAATAGGCAGTATAATTACCTGTTCAACTGCAGGCAAATGTATTTCTAATATTTGCCATGTAAGTGCAAATAATTATGACTCTGTGGGCCATGTGAAATCTAGTGATTCAGAGTATTCAGAGGTTTTATATGTCTAGATCAAAGACGATATTTCTAAAATCATTTAGAAGGGCTTATTAATTTATATCCTTACACAAGTATGGATCTGAATGAAAAAAGCAGTTACACTGCTTGCATTTGAATTACTGCATGACAGTTACCTTGTTCTGTGGGATCTGAACCACGCAGCCATTCCTCATGCTGAATTCCTTTTTCCTTCAGCACAAGCAAACGAAAGGGCTGCAAAAACATGTAGGAGTTATCTAGTATTACAGCATTTTGTAAATGATGAATGAAGAAGGTTCTTCACACGCAAGATCACTTCAATTTGATCCAAATTCTTCTATAGCTTTTCCCAGATAGAACCCAAAATGTTAGATTATTTTAAAGTAGATTACGTACTTCCCCCGTAAGTAGTATACCCAGAAAGCTGGAGGAAAAATGATGGCAGAAAGGCAGGAATTCTGCATAAGTGGTGCAAGAAAAGAAAAAACCTCCAGTGTTTTCAAATAGCCTGTGTATTTATGACTTTTTATCAACCGTTACTCTAAATGCAGTGTTACACTAGGTTGCATAAGGATGAGAGCATTTTTTAAAAGACCAAAACTAAAATATGTAGACTGTAGAACATACACATGCAATCCTGTACAGTGTCTCAGGCACAACTCTGTAACCGAGCTAGTATTGTGTATTAGGTTTGTTAATATTGTTTTGTGCTGGCAGCCCAGCATACCGATGTGAAAAGCCATTTGTTTGTGTTTTTTTCTGTATTCAAAGGCAAGGCAGTGCAGTCAAACCCCAGTACTGTAGGTCAGGAAAGGCTTTGGACTGAAAGCCATACACATCTACGTATTTATATTCTGAATGGACTAATTCTTGGCAGATGCTGCCACAGGATGGTAGAAGCCACCCAGCATGGAAAGAGATGCTGCTCTACCTACTTCTATAAGGAAAGTAAGTGACGTATTCCTACCCCTATAAGATTCATCACTGTACAGTGATAAAGAAGGGCTACAAAGGATGATTGCAAATATGTCTCCTTAATTCTTGGTCAGTGGTAATGTATATTGTGGAGGAGAAGAATGAATTAGAGACATGTTCAGACTAAAATGAGATAAGTATCTGTTGTCATAAAATGTTAACCAGTCACGTTTTAAGTAAGTATTGCTACTAGGTTTTACACAACCAAAGCTACTGTATGATTGTAATCTTGCCAAACTGTAATGGATATATACATCAACCTGAGGTATATGCAATAATATCCAGTTGTGCTAGTTATCAGCTACTATAACCAAGTGGCTGGTTCATTTGGTTAATGCTGTCTATGGCCTTTAATCTTGGTGGTTATTTTGTGTTTTTTATTTTGCAAAAAAAAAGTTAATAAAACTGTTTAGTTACAAATTGTCTCCCAGCTCTTTGAAGAAGCTTCCTAAATTTTGCATTAGGTGTCACCCTTTTTAGTGCTGTTCGTAAGCATTCAGCTGTGGTATGATTCCCTGAATTTTACTGCACTGATACTGGATGGCATATTAGGATTTGTGGCTAGGAATTTGTGTCACAAGAAAATCCTACAGTGTTTGAATATGATGGTGGAAGGTTCATGCTTGTCATTTACTGTTAAACTGTATTGCCAGAAATTCTCTTGCCACTTTCCCCCATGTTTTCTGGTATTTAATTAGCATGGTATTACCCAAGGGACATGAAACTTAATTAGTCATGACAGACATGGAGAGGAAAAATGCAAGTAAACAGCAGGAAGTGTATAAGAATTTCAGTATGCTCTAAACTTTGTACAAACACTGTTTTCCTTCCTTTCTCACTGCCTTAGTTGTCAGCAGTTACAGAATCCCACATCACCCCTTAGTATGCTCTCAGCAACTACCTTCCTGAATACAGGTTGTTTATTTGATAGAAGTAGAAAGTTGGTGATTTTCTGGAGGATTTTTGCAAGATGTCATACAAAGAATGTCATGTTCCTGATTTTTTTAAAGCTCTTAAGCAATGCCAAGGACGTTGAAAGTAAGCACATCCAGTACTTTTTTTAAAAAGTGCTAATTTATGAGAATGTTATATTTTTCATTGATTTATTTCTGGAAGCAAAATTTATTTCTTTGAACTTACCATTAGAAAAAGCAATGAGTTCAACAGAAGAAGTGGGGGGATTGGATGTAGGAATGCTTCTCTTGATTGTGATAAAACCAGTAGCATGGAGAGGAGCATATCAGAAGTGTTGCTCTTCAGGGCATTCGTTTTAAATATTGACCATTTAGAAGTTACATGTCCTTTATTTCTCAGGAATCTCATTCACCATATTTCTTGTTGTTCTTTAAGACAGAATTTCTATTTGTTCTTTAAGACAGAATTTCTGCGAGCAAGTTCCTCTGCTTCACAACACAAACCACTTTCTGTGGCTTCCCACCCACAAACAGGACACCAAAGCCAGAAACAGAAGGGTTTTATAAGTAAGATGGGATTGGCCAGACTTCAGCCACAACTCACTAATTTCATTCACTGTCTTTTAGTCAGATCAGTCCTCAAAATGTGCAAAGGTAAGCTTGATAGTATTAAATAAGTGGGTACATTAAGAAGGATTGCCTAGTAGAAGAGACTAATCTGGACATCCCTTCTGAGCACTGAAAGCCAAATTGTGCAGGAGGGAGTAAGGAAAAGCAGCACAGTTCTTTATTGCCCTCATTCTTCCGCAGCTTACCCACAGATATCACTCAAGAATAAGTTATGCCTGGAAGTGTTTGATTTGCAAAATAAGGGGTTTTTTTCTCCATGTTCCAAAGAAAGCACTGAGATACCAGCTGAAGGGATCTCAGAAATCCTTCTCTAAGGGCAAAGTCTTTCAACTTCTTTACGAACAGGTTTAGGTAAAGTTCTGTTGTGCTAAGTAGAATTAATTTTGGTACCTAAACTCCAGGATGGTGAAATATTTCAGTTCTTCTGGACTTTTTAACATTACAGCCTGGTGAAGAGATTTGTTTTGTCAGATGAAACTACAGCTTTGTATGTATGCTGTCCACTTTTTTTCTAGATCACAGTCTTTATACTCTTGTCACTGGATAGGCCAGCATTTATTTACTCTGGGTTGGAATACATGGTATGTACTATGCAGTGAGGTGTCTTTAAGGTGGCCGCTTGCCCGTCCTGAACCTCCTTAGATTTTTGGTCTAATAAAAATGATGTAACAGCATTAGCATGAGCCTACTCCTGAAGGTAAAATTCCTATTGAAATGGATGAGATACCACACACAGACACACTTTGGACTTTAAGCTGCTCCCTAATGAATTTACACATTATCACTTGCCTGTGTTCTAAATCTGTGAACAGAAGTTTGCTCTATGTATTACCTGAAGGATGAGACAGCATATTAGCAGCAGTAATCCCCATCCGGCAGTCTCTACAATAGGATAATACATTGTCAGTTAACTAATGTCTTTGCCTTTAGCTAAGAGAATATAACCCATGTCATGGATTCACTTTGCACTAGCAGCTAGAGTAGTAAGACTACTGTATATTTATACACACAAACTAAATCCCTCACTGCTGCTTGCATAAAAATATTGATTTCTGGTAGAAATATGAAAAGCTTTTAGATCAAGGCTGCAGAAGACTAAGAAGAAAATTTGAACATCAGAAGATGCGAGAATGATTATGCTAATATATCCTAGCTCTGGAGAAAATCAAACCAAGAAGATAAAGATGTGATTCAGAGACAGCAGTTAGTGTGGGACAACAGAATTGATGGCTTCTTTATAACTGTTCAGTCTTACTCTCTCCTTTGTAAGCAGACCATGTAGCTACAGCATCATACTGGGCTGTTCTGCAGCAACAAACGTTCCCAGATGCAGGTCCCACATCCCACTCCCACAGTATGGTGCAGGGGGCAGAGGTTACATTGAAAACATGGTACCGTATTGCTGATTCATCTCAAGTGCTTTTGCTGCTGAAGAGCCCAGTACCACCTGCTGGACGTGATGTATATATTTTTGTCTCCTGTTAAAGGATATTGCAGAACACGAAGGACTTTACCCCAACATATGAAGAATCTCCAGCCATTCTCCTTCGCTGGGACAGCACATAGTGCAAGAACAAAGCTCAGTGGCAGCCAGATCCTGGCCTGTTTAATGATTTCAAAATAAAAGCCATAAAAATGAACGACTTTCAAAACGCACTCAGAAAGTCAGAGACCGAGTCACAGAACACACAGGGACCAGCTGCATGACAGCCTGGACAGCAGTATCTGAGGTACCATTTAAAGGTGCTAACCTGGGGAGAGGTAGATTCCCTGTATATGTAGCAACTCTGGTTTTCAGCTTTAAAGAAAAGCAATCTACACCATTAAATAAAATTAGCAAGCTGGGTGCCATCCCTCTGTGCTGCACAGGGCTGAGGAGCCACACTGGAGGACTGTCTCTTCCTCCCACCCCAGTCTGGCTGCTCTGAAGTTTTAGATAAGCAGCCAGGTGATGACACTTCACAGGGAGGATTGTCATAAGAAATTATCTTAACTTTAACAAGTTAAAAAAAGGATTCTTTATTCCCCATGGGAATCAATATTTTTTTTTTAAATTATGGCTGTATAATGAGCATTACATGGCATTCTAGGTGTTAGTGCAGAGTGGTCAAATTACCCACACAGGTTGATAAAAGCCTCTACAATTGGCAGCAGTTTAAGAGAACATGATTAAATTTGCATCTTAGTCATTAGATATAAGCTGGTCATTCTGACTGGTCGATCAGATGTGATTGTCCCTGCCTCCCAACTATTATAAATATCAGTTGTTCATTACATGTTACAAAGAAATTTCTTTAGATTTCTCTCCTGGATTCTCAATTAGATTTAGAGCCTGCTTGCAAAGTTTTGTAGATCCCTGTGCTGATGATTTCACATCTACATTTTCAATCGTAGAGTGTCTGTGGTTAGTTTTTAAATAATTAGTGGATCTCATGATGTGAGGAAGGTTTGTTAGCTGATGATGCCTTTTCCCACAAACAGAATAAAGAAAGGGGGTTCCTAAGGAGCCCCTGTCCTCTGAGGCCAGGGAAGCTCTGTGAATCCTCCCTGTTCCTGCATAGCAGAGTCATGGGAAGAGCTATGTTGGCTGCAGATGATCAAGTGTCACTAGTCCTGCGATCTGTAAGACATCTGACAGCATTCTGTAAAATAACCTCAGTCAAGTGTAAGTACTCTCACACTTGCTACTCATTTTAGGAGATTAATATTTGCCTCTACTTCATAGCTGTTTGAGGGGTAGGCAGAGCTTTTCCTGCCTCTCTCAGGCTGATCTGCCAAGGCAGGTCCTCCCTTGCTTTGTTCCCCTTCATTTTGGCTGTCCGAGGGCAGTAAAGTTTGAGTACACTGAAGTGATTCCTGGCCTGCAGGACAGAGTGCATCCCTGGCAGATGCTGCAGTCAATGGAGAACTGCAGTTCCCACAGCTGCACAAGTTTCCAAGGCTGGAAAAGGAACAGTGGTAATGAGCTGTAGAGACTGATGTCTGCGCTTAATGGGGTTTATTTGCCACAGAGGGTCTGTTTGTTTGTTTGCCGTAGTCACAGCAAGGTTTGTTTTGTGGAAGATAATTTATTAAGAAGATAGGAGGAATAAGAAATAAAAATTACTGCATCAAAAGGTAATTAGGTGATTATCAAAAGATAATTGGGTAATTAAGTTAAAGTCTTGCTTTCCTTTCTTCTTAGGCCTCTGCAGTATATCTGAAGGTGAGGAGGGGACTGCAGGTCAGTGCAGGGGTTGCTGGGCAGAATTATCGTAACTGTTCGTAGAACTGATTGCTTTTCCACAGCTGAACGCAAGGGCAAGGGAGGCTGGTGCCTCAGAGTTTGTTAGAAGCCATAAAAATATTCACCTTTAATCTTTTCTGCTACCTGTTGGCTAGACGCTACAAAAAAACTAGTTGGTCTGACCTTGCTGTAGGGCTCCGGGAAAGGTTCTGTGGCCAGCACAGAGTAGTGGTACGTGGATCACGTGTGCCATGAACCTGTGAAAGGCAGGCACTTGCTGCTTATGCTGCAACTACAGGAGAGCATTTGATGACCTTGCTGTTCTCTTCTAGCTCCGTGGCTTTTGTTTTTCTCTGGGAAAAGACACCAAGGAGACATTACTCATCCTCCCAGCCCAGTAACACAAGGTGTGACTTGGACCAAAGAAGTAACTTCTTAGTTAGAACTATATTCTCCTCTCAGGCTTCAAAAGCTTGTTTCCTTAAACCTGGGTACACAGACACCAAAGGGAAATCCAGCAGTTCTGCCCATTTCACTTCCATTCCTTCTCAGCTGTTTTTCAGTTCTTGTCAGCCAGTCTGCTCATGCAGAGTAGCCAAACTTGCCACATGACTCTGGGGACGTGAAGAGCTTCCACGAGTTGCAGGTAATCCGAAAAGGTTCATGGATGTGAAGTTTACTGGGAGTTAATAAATAGATAGAAAATATGCCCAGTTGAGCAAAGAGCTCAACTCCAAAGAGCTGTGAGTTTTCAGGACAGGTATAGCTAACTGATTGTGCTGCTGTTTGTTTCTCTGGGCGTCAGGCTTTGGCCACTGTCACAGACAGCATAAAGGACAGATGAATCCTTGGTCTGACCCAGCACTGCTGATATCTTTGCTCCAAAATTGTTGCGAGGAAGGATTCGGTACAGCGGGGAGCTTTTCCCTCCTATCCATGTGCTCCTTTGCAA
Source organism: Cuculus canorus (assembly GCF_017976375.1). Taxonomy (NCBI): domain Eukaryota; kingdom Metazoa; phylum Chordata; class Aves; order Cuculiformes; family Cuculidae; genus Cuculus; species Cuculus canorus. The sequence goes on from NC_071407.1 coordinate 9,902,160, forward strand.
TGCTGTCTCATAAGGTGATTTCCATGCCATTTTGCTGATCACCTTCCACTGTAGCAAGTTCTCCTGATGTTCTAATGCTAATAATAAATCCAGGTGGCATTGATTTTTTTTTTTTTTTTAATGCACGCTACCATCCGTCACCTGTGCTTTTTGCCAGTTGCCAGGCAGCATTTCAGTATGCCTTTACTGCTCCACCTGCAGTAAACATGATTATTGCCCGTTTACTAAGCCACATCTCGGCAGGCTGTCCACCATCTACTGGAGTCCATAACTGCCTTAGTGCACCTTGCATCTCCTGCATGTGTGGCCAAAAGCTGTACCATCCTGGCTCTGGATTACTCTCTTTGTTTTGCAGCAGAGTTGAAACAGAAGCGGTTTTGCCAGGGTCACACAAGCAATCAAGACCTGCCCCTGACATAATTATTTCTTGAATGGACTGTCAGGTGTAAGCTACAGGTTCAACTAATTTGCTCCTTCACTGTTTCATCCACTCAGGAATACAGACCTGCCAGGGGTTTTAAACATCTTGAATCATTTTGCCCTACCATGTGCCTAAGTGACATGTCCAGTTCAGCTCTTTATATTGTGATACTGAGTCACTTACATCGCCCTGCTCTTCAGGAGGCCCTTTGGCCTGTTGGGAATTAAGCAGTTCCCACTTCTGGAGTTGCACAGTAGCATATTTTAAAAATAATCACTCTGATGTGAGCAGTGATAGTAGGGAGATACAGAGATGTGTCTTAGCTTAACTGTAGCCATCAGCCTGTTGCTGACTGCAGAGAGCAAGCATCCATGCAAAAATACTGCATCCAGCCACCACTTCTGCCCCTTTGTCTTGCTTCTTACTCAATTTGTTTATTTTTCACACAAGGCTCACGAAGTGCTGTCACTTAGTGTGATACACTTCTCTTCTATTGCACTGGGAATAATCTTTCCTTATTATAAGCTTTTTCGATTTTCTTAAGGCCTTTTACCACTTCACCAGTGTAGCATAATTTATTTTGTTGAGTGGTTTACACATTAAAGTGTATGAAGTTGTCTATATAAGTCTCTGATGAGTTCTTTGCTGGTTGGTAGATCAGTGTTGGGCGCTTTTTTTTTTTCTTGCAGCTCTCTGCTTTTGCAGTGCAATTTTTCACCTAAAAATGAGGCTTCAAACCTGCTGACTTCTGCCACCTCATGCCAGTTCAATCACCAGTTCAGCTTCAGATAGACAGCATAGGGCCTGGCATGCTTCCCGCAGAGGAGTGTCTCGTTTCTGTCCAGAGCAGCTGAGAACCCTTCAAACAGCAAGCTGCAACTCCCTCTCTGAGTTGCTGTCTTTTTTCTAGTTCCACGCCCTTAGTTTAAGTTGCGTGTTTTTATAAATGTTTTATTTTAAATATAGTTTATAAAATTTAGACTCTGTCTACTGTTGCCTTTAAAACTGAAATGGTTCATTCCTCCCCATATATCCTCCTTCTTCTTGCAGCTTAAGCTTTTCTTAAGCTTTGTAGCAAAGCGTGGGCATTAAGTGTAATGACTGTGAGTATGCTCAGATCAGAGTACAGGGAAAACTTCACTTTGGTTTGTGCAAGTGCCGTTAGTGATGGAGAGTTTGTGTAGCCCTTCAGGCAGGACAGAGCAAGGCATAGTCAGAGCCATCAGACACAGACCAGAAGAAAAAGGAAATAATATTTAAAGAAAACAGAAAAGTAGGTGTTAAGCAACCCCAGGAGAAACCGAGGCTCCTTGTTATGTGCACAATCATCACCACAAGTGGATTCACCTGCATTCACCTTAGCTGAGAAGGGTGTTTGCAAGCCTCCTGCATGCACACAGCCCCTAATCCTTCCTCTTGCACCATCACCCTCTGACCTCCAGCTGCAGGAAAGCACCGGAGCAGCATGTTAGGCAGTGCCACAGGTGAGTTGCTAGGACAGCCTTTACACCATTCCCTTTGGATGTGTGCCAGCTGCACAGATGGCTTCTTTTTGGCTCTGCTTTCTGCTGAGCTGTACATATTAAAGTCTGCCTGAGATAAAATCTGATTTTGCACAGCCAGCTAGAACATAGCTGTGTGGGTAGTTCTGAAAAAGCATCACATTCCCTCATAAATATGAGGCTCAGTTTCTCTGTTTTCAGATATTTTTACCCACCTGCTGAGGGTTTTGAAGGTTTCCAGGAGCAGGGGAAAACATGTCAAACAATAAAAAGTGCGTTATGACATCTAAAAAGTGTAAATCAGAAGCTAAACGGGCTGTTGAAAGCCTGAGTCAAGAAACAGGAGTGGCTGATTGTTACCTTTTCTGTACTAAATGAGGCAGTGCTATTAAAAGCATATAACTAAGATTAATTAATTTAGCACCATATCACCACTTTTAAGTAGGTAGATTACACCACTGAATAGGAAAAAGTAGTAGATAAAAATGCTCTGTGGAAGCTCATTGTAATTACATCAGCTGCACAGAGAGCCCCACGCCTATTTGTCCTCAGTCATTGTACAAAGCTATAGCAACAACATCTTCTGTAACACCGAGCGAGGCATTTTCCCAGCTATTAGTGAACAGTTAGGATTCATGGTCAAGATATCCCACATGGCAACTCATCTCTACAATTGTTAGATGTTTTACTACACATTCCTTAATTAAACACCTCTTTCTTTAGCACAATAGTAGCGTATAGCAGCAGGGAGCAGAGACTGAAGTCTAAAGACGACAGCAGCTTAGAACTGTTTCCTTACAAGAGGCAACCTACTGTGTCACAAACCAGCACAAGGCCAGCCCCAGTGAAACCATTAAGAGAAGATTTCTAGCAGACTAAATCTTGAATGCCAAAGCAGGATGGAGAAAGTTGTGCAGAAGCCTTAGCTCAGTATATGGGCAAATAATAGAGGTGAAACAAACATGGACTTAAGCTACTAACAGCATGGAACTGCTGCCTTGGCATGGACTGGAAGATTTCATGCAAAGGAAGGAAGGTTCCAATAGACCTTGGAAGTTAAAGAACTAATTTTCTAGCTTATGCTTCTTACACAACAGAAGAAAAATATCAGTTTAAGCCAGGTAAGTGTGAAGCTCCCTTTAGCTGTGAGTACTACTTCTCCCTTCCATCTATAGGCTCTGAGCACCCGAAGTGGCCAGGTCTGCCACTTCGGGTTTTACAGCCCTCCTGTCCCACAGAAGCCTTTACAGCCTCTCCTCCTCAGCTCCTGGTATTTGTTTCCATAGGCTTTAACCTGCTAGGACAGTAGATTTATTTCAGATGATGCATGATAAAAGGAAAACAATCCTTCATGGTTGTTCTGTGACCTACAGTGCAGGTGGCAGGTTCTCCACTTCCTTGGCTAAGCTTTTCCTTCGGTACTCTATCTACCCTCATCATCCGCACTGCATTTGACGACAGCCTACAGTTCTGTAGGGAATTCATGTGTGTGAGTAAACATGTGAAGAAAATATTACGGACAATCCTCCCAGCAGATCCAGGCTGACAAGCCAGAATCCAGTACAGTTGATTACTGTAATAGTAAAGCTTTTTGCCTCCCAGTCACTCTGTGAGGCCTCAAGACTTTAAAATGAAACAAGAAACCTTTTAAATGAGAGCAGAAACACTGCTAATCCCATGTAGCCACAGGACATTAAGCCTACCGTATTGATGTCTCAGTTTGGCTCTTGTAACTGGTCAGAAAGTCTTATGAGGCTGATAGAGATCACATAGCTCATAATTTTATAGCCAGAAGTTATTAAAATAATTATAGTAAAGTAATAACAATAAACCTTCACTTACTTTAATGTCAAATCTTTCTGACACTGACTGATTCCTCTGGCGTGCAGATAACTCCCATAGCCTGAGACTCTTGTGAATGAATCCCATGCTCTCGTTCCACAGTCTAATGGGTAAAATCTAAAAAGCTGACTTTAACTTGTTGATAGGTGAAAGGTCCTTTTTGGGACCTTATGAGAGATTTCACTGAACGGGAAAACTTTCCTTTGGAAGCAAACTTATTAAAATGGCAAAATCAAGCACTGTCAAAATCATGGCAAATGCTGTGAGCCTGTCACTTTGAAATTGTAGGGGCAGATGGTGAGAAACTTCCCTGCTGGTCAGGGAACTTACTGAAGGCTCTGTTACTTAGACCAGACTGTTGTTTTTTTTAAAATATTCTTTTTTGTGAGAACTAAACTTGGATTACTTCCCATGTGTCATAGGCTAAAAGCATATATCACCCACTATAAGCCAGCTACTTCATTGTAATGTCGTGGCCCAGAATAACCTTTTCATTTGATTGTGCCTTTGGTAAAGCAAGGAAGTCCATGGGCTTACTCCTTATTCTGTGATCCTCCTTAGTCGTAGCAAGCTGGAATTGAAATACAGTGGCATGTTGGTTTTTTTTTTTTGTCTGTGGGGTTGTTTTTTTTTAGCTTTTCCAGAGACTTGAAGTAGCACGATACTTTCAGGAAGGGGTTTAAGAGCCAGACAGCAAAGCAGTCCCTACTGACAGACAGATAATGGCTGGAAGAATAACCGTTGCTGAGAGTGGGCCAGCCGCTGCACTGGCAGCTGTTTTGAACCTGCTGGTAACACACTTCCAGGCTGCTCAGAATTTTCGGGTTTTCATAGAATCATAGAGTGGTTTGGATGAGAAGGAACCTTAAAGATTATCCGGTTCCAACCCCACTGCCATGGGCAGGGACACCTTCCACTGGATCAGGTTGCTCAAAGCCTCATCCAACCTGGCCTTGAACACCTCCAGGAATGGAGAATCCACAACTTCTCTGGGCAACACATGCCAGTGCCTCACCACCCTCACAGTGAAAAAATTCTTCCTAATATTTAATCTAAATCTCCCCTCTTTCAGCTTAAAACCATTCCCCCTCATCCTGTCTCTGCAATCCCTGACAAAGAGCTCCTCCCCAGCTTTCCTGTAGGCTCCCTTTAAGTACTGGAAGGTCGCTATAAGGTCTCCCCGGAGCCTTCTCTTCTCCAGGTTAAACATCCCCAACTGTCTCAGCCTGTCCTCATATGGAAGGTGCACTCTGATCATTTTTGTGGCCCTCTTCTGCACTCGCTTCTGGTTGCTGCTGAAGAAGCTTTCCCTGGTATTTTAAAGGCATGTGTTCTGACCTGTCACTCGTGAGGTTTGTTTGATATGAAATTTGAGTCTGGCCACGGGAAACCACACTGCAGGAATGTGTTTGGTTTGCTCTCTGCTGGAGGTAATGCTGAACAGCTTCGTTTTCAGTTTTGTTGAAGTTTCAGCTCCGATTTGTGTTGTAAATGTAATAATCACATTTCAGGAGGAAAACTGGCATGTGTAGTCTGTACATAGAAGGCCCAGAGCCTTCAGCTTTGCTTTAGCTTCCCCCAGACTATAGCTTTCCCAGGTAAATAGCCATGTTCACGCCAAGCTCATTGCAGAAGTGGTGCTAGAAACACCAAAAAACAAATTCACAGCTAATGTAGGTTTTCCCCAGACAGTAAGGGGCTTCTCTAAGTCACATGTACTGAGACTGTTGGCTTCATCAGCTGGGCGATACTCTCCAAATTTCAATATACCAAATGGATTTTAAGTCCATTTGCTCCTATCCAAAGAATTAAAGAAATCAAATCAAAACAAAGGAACTAAAGTAAAAACATTTTTTCAGTGCTACTTGGTTGGAGAGAAATTACAAAATAGAATCTTCTGCTTTGCAAACACTCTATTTAAAATAACTGGTAGTTATACACGGAGGATACTCACAATTTCAGTTCAAATGACAATGCAGAGGTTTTGAGGGCTAATTGAAGCAGTTGAAGTTTGTTGAAAGCTTGGAGAAGGGAAAACATGGACAAGCACTGCTTTTTACTACCCATAAACTTTGCCTTTTTCTAAGCCTTTTTCTATTCTTGACTAAGAAAGTATTTTCAAACTGGGACATGCATTAAATGGGAAAATTATACGCAGCAATTTTAATTGCAGCAGACCATAATGTCAGAGCTAAAATTTATTCTTCTTACTGACACAAGGGCAAATTAAACTGCACTTTATTTTTATAGGGTTTTTTTGTTTTGAAGAGACCAGCCTTGTTTTTATTTACCATGGCAGGAGCAGTCAGAGGCCTGTAACTTAATTAGGATGAATATAATCATTTCCTATGGGAAAAAAAAAGCACCTTCTGTACACTTCTTTCCTGTTGCCTTTCAGTAAGAAGTTGAAAGGTGCCTGAAGCTCCCCCAGCCCAGAGTCATTCACACCTGCAGTTCTTGCTAATGCCTCTCCTGCATCTGAGTTTGTGTGTAGTTTGTTGCATTACAACATATCGTGACTGTTAACACATCTGTCAAACTCAACATACAAATCTGCGGGGATTAGCATTCCTGTTGGAAAGGAACACTGCCTGGCTTATTGTCTGTGGTTTTGAAGATGAGCAGGAAGAGCTGAATCATACAGTTGAACTTTAGCAAGGTTTCCATGAGTTGAGGAATAATGTACAGTGACTCCAAATGAAGCCAATGGCAGACTTCAGGAAAGACTCTTTTTCTTTGTATGTAGTCTCTGTCCTTAGAATTGATGTTACCTGTGGAGATGGAGACCCTATGTGTGATTTTACTTTCACTGAAAAATGCCCCATTATAGAGAAGGAGCATTAGTCTTTTCCCCCACTTACCAGAACAGGTACTTCAACAGGGCCACATCATAACATTTACATTTATTTGTGCTCCTTGACTATGTGTAAAATGTGCTTTTACCTGGACTACACTACAAGCACTTGAATGAGAACTGGGAAATTATTAGCGTACTTTTCCATTCCCAAAGAGAACTATCAAAGTACATCTCCTACATATTAGCACCTCTATTTGTGCCTCAAGCAGCCCAGCGAGTAGAGTTATTAGTGTAAATGTATTAGTGATGTACCTGTATGTCACTCTGTACATTGAGAGAGGCAAGAAAACAAATCCTAATGCTTCGTGCACCAGCACTGGAGTGAATTTTACCAGGCATGTGACCGTATAATCCCCTGCCTCTGTGAGCAGGTCGAGTCATCTGGGAAGTATTTTGCACAGTTCTGCTTTTAGCCAAAAAGCTTTTGCAGTTAGAAGAACAGCATTTCAACAAATAAAACCAAGACCTTATATTTAAGGTCAGTGGTTTGGGTTTTTTTTGGAGGGATCTGGGGTGTTGTTTTGTTTTAACCAGCAAAGAATCTGGTCAAGCTTATGGAAGATGCTTAGAAAATGACAGACTGCAAAACAAGTATAGAGGCACAGTTTTGCACACACAGATAAAGCACAGGATGGGAAATGTAGAGATTAAGTATGCAGACTTCAAAAAACAATCCACTGCAAAACTGGCCACTGTGAACAATTGATAGGGATTTGTGAGACTCATTACGAGCCTGATGTAGTTGAACTATATGGACTGGCACTTCTGTGATACTTGCTTTATTAAGCATAGTCATTCTGATCATTAATTTTGGCATGAAACAGTTTGACAGAAGGTTTATTGTGTTAGCGTAAGTGATTCTTCACTACGGAAAGAAATCAGTATGTCAGTACGGTACTGGACATCTTTGAAGTTAGCAGAATTTAACTGCCCAGATGTTTCATGAAAGGCTTTCAATTCAGATAGTATTTTCAGCCTGGCTGCCTACCAGAAAATAAATACCCTTCAATTTTTCATGGAGCCAGGAGAGTCTGATACAGTTTTTCTCCTCTTCCCTGCCCCCTTGCTGCCGTTGTCAGGTCCGAGGTACCAGAGTGACACCTCGTGGGCAAGAGGGAAGCAAAACAAAGCAACATTAGCAATAGAAAAGAGAATATAAAAGTTAAACACACAACTGGTTTTTACTATGCCTTGTCATAGTTCAGCTAAAATAATTTATCCTACAGCTCCATCATTTCTATTTGCCTACATTTACGTTTTAAGCCACAAATACTAAGAAAGAAAATAAAATATATCTATGACTGATCTGGGAAAAAGTAAAAGATTTCTGCAATGAGATTTTAAAAAAGTGAAAATTCCATTTCCCCAAAGTCTCTAAAACTCTGTTTTACTCTAAAAATCTTTATTATTTCTCGGGCAACTTTTAAGAAATACTTCTCCATAAAATATTTTTTTTTCATTTATAGGAACATAAAATAGTTTAAGCTTTATCAACCATCTATGAATTTTATATGGCCTATGCTGTTTCACTTCTTCCTTTTATCTTTTTGCCTGTCACCAAATGATGCTGAGTAACTGTCAACTTCCCAGCAAGTCACTAGTCCCAGTAACTCTCAGGATGATGCACTGAGCTGAGTGAGGTTAATTCATAGAAGGTGTAATACATCATCCTCAGATTATAGATTTAATATCAAAATAAATAGGAGAGCTCCGCCTGCTTTTTTGCAGTCAGTGAATGAAAAGATATTACAGAAACATATGCCTGCATTTGGGGGGGTGGCGGGGGTGGAAATTGGCAGGTGTCAGACACATTTGTAGTCCGAATTATGCCTTGTTCAGCGATCAGAGTAAACAGTCCAGCAAACAGCTGTGAAGTATTTACTGTCCACAGTTTACGCATGGGGTTGAAAGGGAGCATGGAAATTCAGGGACTTTCTCACGCTAAGTGATGAGTGACTATTCTGACAGAACACAAAAATGTCCAAGATCCTGTGGGAAGCAACCAAAGATGACTCATGGAGAACACTAAGAGACTTAGTCTTTCCCTGCCTCCCTCCAACTAACCAAATCCTCTCTGACCCCCACAGGTGTCTGAAGACCTGCTAGGTCATAGCAGTAAGCTGTTCACCGTCTGATCCATTCAGAGAGCCTACAGGGTGAAGAAGACTGACCTTTCCTTTTATCCCCTCCTGCCCCACCACCATTTGGGAGCATTTTAGAGCCTGAGCCCTCCTTTGACATTACCGAGTCAAGATGCTCACAGAAGACAACTTCAGGTACTAGATAACCCTCTCATTGTCTTTAGTCCCTGTTGAAAGCAAGACAGGCAGAGCCAGCCCTTGGTTTGCCTAAGAAGTTTTTCCTCTAACCACTGTCAAAGAGAATGCCCTTGAAAAAAGGTCTGTTCTGATGCTTTTTAAGTAAATAGACTAAGAGGAGAGGAAAAATAGCACAGAAGGGCAGTTGGGGGTGGAGGTAATCGCAGCAGCAAGTGCAATTAATGATGCATGTGCCAAATCTCTAACTTTTAAGACAAAAATAACTTCTGGAAGGCCAAAAGTTGGCATGAAAAATGATGGTTAATGGGTCTTGTACAATGAAAAGTAGTAGGTGCAAAGCAAACAAAAACAGGGGAAGTTCCTTTAGCCCCACGTCATTAGAGAGGCCCATCGGGCATTGCTTGCTAGGAAAATCTAAGCTGTCTTGGGAAAACCACGTTCCTCCAGGACTCAGGATCCATGCTAGAAATTACCAAGGTCATAGACCTTCACACTGTCACAAACACATTGCCTTGTGCATGTTAGATATTTCGTGGGTTGTAGGCAGGACCTTTTAAAAACTGAACTCAATAGATTACCACTTTAAAAAGTTCGGGAAAAATACTTTCTTAAAATACCTCCTCCAACAGTCGAGTCTAAACCCAACAGAGGTCAGCAGAAAAGGCTTTTATTAAATTCAAAGAACTAAATCTAACTAATCCTGTAAAGCCACTAATTGTCCCCAAAGGCACAATACCTGTCATTTTAGCAACTGGGAGAAACAAGCTACCACTTCCAATTCTTGCTTTAAAGGCAGCCACCCACCTATATATATGTGTTTGAGTTCAGTCAATTAATCAGGTAACGGAAGCATCAATTGAGGCTGCTATTGATTCAAATACAATGAGAATATATTGAAATAGCCAGCAGACCACGCCAAAATAAAATATACCCAGCAACCGACAGGAACACCCAGCATCCTACTGACATTTATGCACGAGGAGAGGACACTTTATACTGGAATACACACTGGGAACAAAACCAAAAGTTATTACCTGAAATCAGCCATTGACGCAGTAGACATAAACCAGAGCAGCTGGTGGTCAAAGAAACAGGAAATTTTTACATTACTCTGTAAATTGATGCAGCTTGTCAGAAAATCAGGCAAGGAGCTCAACTGAGAATGAATCATCAGGCTTAATGAAGTATGGTCACTGTATCAGTGTTTCCCTATTCTCACTCATTCTTTACAAAGCTAATGCAAAATAAAATCAGAGCCAGTACTAGTGCTGTGTTTTCATGCAGGCCTGTAAACACCAAGCAGGAAATATTGCTGTTCAAAACTGGCTATTCAGAAGTAATCCCAGATACCGATACGGGAATGCTAGTAAGTTCTCAGTCATCTCCTGAGGAAGTTTTGTTTGCTGCTTAAAAGTAATTTTAAACATAGCTACAATCTTGCTAAGCAGGTATTTTCTTACAAGTGGTTTATGACTCCAGCAGGTGCATTTCCCATACCCTCTGGGAGAAAGAATCTTGTACCTACCTCGTGCTTCTTCATCAAAATAGCAAAAGAGCACCTCGTCGTAGTGCATGTTCCAGGACAAACAGGAGGTTGCTTAGGTAATTAATAAAGAGAGAGGATGTTTACACGATCTCTTTTAGCAATGTCACCATTGCTAGACATTCCTTCTCTCCTGGAGAAAATTGATTATATCCATGCTGAAAAGAGACTGATACATAGCAATGAAAAGATGAAGTCAGTTCTCCTTTACCACCAAGGGAATTGGATCAAACATGCATTTACCAGCTGCTGCAGGACTGTCCCAAGGCAGTGCCTATTCACCCGCTAAAAGCCAGGCACCACTCTGAGCTGCTCTATTGATTTAGTTAACAGCAGCTTTAGCCTTCAGTTAGAACCCAGCTTATGCATAAAGGGCATTTTCCAACTTTAATTGCACAGAGGTGTACAGCATTTTCCTTCATTTAATAAGATTTTTTTTAATAATTAACCTCCTTCCTTTTGTCACAGACATCATTACCCTAACCTTATTCCCTTTGGCACTAACTGCACACAGTGTGAAGCAACCCATAATATTCTTATTTCCTGGTAAACTGCACGGTGCTCCAGTGGACTCAGCTTTGCCAGTCACAGTACATACACTCTTCTGGTTCTGGTAACTGCAGTTGCATTAAATGTTGAAGCTTTTCTTTAGCAGCCTGTATTGAGAACGGCCCTTTCCTCTTACCGACAAATTACCACTAATTGCAACTTGGGTTCCCACAGGCATTCAACACATTTCTGCAGCACCGAAGGCTGACATTACCTGATCCTCTAGGTGCAGATATAATCCACCTGGTGAAGGACAGGGATTATGCATTACCATGCTTACTTGCTCTGTCAGAGCTGGGTACATAGGTAAACTGTGAACAAGGGTTGGGTTTTTATTCCCCCCACCCCCAATCAAATATTACTAGACAGCCTGGCAGAGCCAACCAAGCAGGTTACGAATCAGTCAGCTGCGACTTGCTGACAGTGCTAAGAAGAGTCTCATCAGACCAAGCCTTAATAAGACACTGCTTTGGGAACAAGAAGTAGTTGGTTAGAGGACAGGTCAGCCAGCTGCAGCTTGGGTGCCAAAAGCTGCACACAGACCATTTGGACAAGGGGAAGATGTTCCTGACTCAGCTTTGAGGAATTTCTGCTTTCCAGAGGCATAAAGTCTTTCCAGCATGAGGTGCTTCACAGCTCCCACTGAGAGAAGTTAGTACATTAAACTTTGAAACAGATTAGGTCTGCAGCAGAGCATGCTGATCAAACCCTGCTCTACCTGTTCAAATTAAAGAGGAATTCATTGAACACACCAGCATAAAGCCATTGCTAGGTCCAGGAAGGACCACCTCTGACCTTTGACATCTGCATCAGCACATGAAGAGGCACAGGTTTTTTTTACACCTGCTTTTAGAGTATTTACCCCTCTCAAGGATTTAGAAAGTAAAGTTCTTCCTCTGTTCTTTGTTCTCTGTAAAGTCTCTCTTTTAAGAGCCACTTATTTTAACAGCAGCAGATGGTAATAACTCATTTTAGTGAGAATATATGTCTGAGTAAACTAAAAGCAGCTGAGCTGAGTTCACAAGTATCTAGTAGGTGCCTGGCTATTTTGAAAAGCAAAAGCTTGCTAGCACTTGAAAGCTTTAAAACCACCTAAACTAATCAGATCCTGTGTAAAATCCTATTCTTATATGCAATCAACTTTTTCATCTGCACTACTTTTTAATGGGATGGAGGACAAGTAAGTTAATTAAAAGATCAAGTTAAGTTTGTCATTCTCTGCTGGGGTTTGCCTGAGCTCTAGTAGAAAACACATTGTGGAGCAGCAGCCACAGCATCATAAGCAATACTGATTCAACATTATGCAACTTAATTTAAACCAAGAGCAGACTGCTTTTAAAGTAATTCTCCCCTCAGTTCTTACAACATACAAAGGAAAGCTACTACAAGCTTGTGAAGCTTTTACAGATGCTCATTGTCACTACAGAAGACCATAATGGTAGTTTTAAATTCAATGTAGTGACATTATTTACAAGTAATAACAGTAATTAAGTTAAGAGCTTCACTTATTAAGTAATTTAGTACTGAATCTATGGCACTTACAGGCAAGGGGGTAGGGGGAAGGGACACACTTCATGTGTTTACTTCTAGTCATGTCAGAAAAGGTACAATGTCTTTTATTTTCAATCATTCTCTATTTGCAGCTATGAAAAGTATGCTAACTATTGTCTGGTGGGCCCATACACAACTGTTAGCTTAGTATAATATAATTGCCTAAACATCCTAGTAATTATGAACCAGTGAAACCCTGCCAAGTGGTACAATGCCCTAAACTGAAGGACAAAGGTACTGTTGTACTATAGCAACTCAACTCTCTCACTACCCACCAAGGCACTATCCATAAACAGGGCTGCAAATCAACGCCCATGGCAGGGTAAACACAGTCAAGGCACTTCAGGTTTTCACCAGTATAAAAAGGAGTTTCAGGTGGCCAAAACTTTAACACCACAAACCTTCAACATACTAGGTCTAGACAGCAGGGCAGTTATGAAGAGCAGATGATTTATTTTTCCTTAAAATAATTTATTTTCATCATTAATATCTTTGCACTGTATTTGAGAATGGGGAAATTAAGGTGTCACATCTTTGGGGATTATATTCACCACCTTAATCTAACTTCAGATGCAGATGGACAGTGTTATGCTCCTTTCTGTTCTGTTTACTAGTACTATAATTGTTTAGAGGTACAACCACAGCTATATGACACCAGTTGTAACTGTACTGGGGTAGACAAGAAAATTGAAGACCTGTAGTAAATATTTGTTTAAAAAGAAGCTTCCTTTAGAAAATTTAGTACTGAAATCTTTTAGTTGAGAGGCAAAAATGTTCACTGTATCACATGAAACTAAGACACAGCAGTACTTAGGTGACAAAAAAATTGGGCTTTATCAGTATTGCAAGCAATAGAAACCTGACTTTGCCTCTCTAAAGTTGTCTTCTCTACACAAAGAACTTAAATAAAAGTCTGTCCATGGCAAAAAGACCAACTGAAGTTAAGGTCCCCAGTATTTGCTTGAACAGATTAACTCCTGCTTTTCAGAGCAGTCCGTAGCAGGTTTGCCCCCATTTTTCTACACTGATGTAACCAGCTAGCACCAGCCATACTATCCCTTGGCCTATAAACTCATCAATTTATTGCATTCAAAAGCAGATAATTTATTTCCCTAGTTTAGTTTATCTTGAAATTGCATCCCATCACTGGTGTTAATAAAAAGGAGTCAGCCATAGCAATCTTCTTTCCCTCTGCCTTCAATTTAGCAACTTTCTGTACAAACAGTTTCAAAACCATCTCTCCCAACTGGCTCTCCACTGCTAAACTATTCCCTTCACCTGACAGCATCCAGATACTTCTGTAGATTTAGAACCACCCTTTAGAGAACAACCCTAATAGCACAACTGATGCTTACACATTAAAATGCTACTTGTTAACAAGATCTTGACACTAATCCTTTCAACTACTCATCAATAGACACAATAAGCAGGTGAGGAACAAGATGTCCTCACCTCCACTATTCATTTTGAAGTCTCAATCTTTGGCCGCAGTAGGACAAGGTTCTTACAAACCTTGCTGCTTATGAACTGCTCATTTTGTTCCTTTCACATACCCGATTTAGGAACTTAAATACATTCCTTCACCACCATTCCACACTTTCCTGCAAGCCTTGGCCCCTAACCAAAAGTAAAGGAGCACCGTGGTGCTTAGATACAATAAAACTTAGGACAGATGCACACACCGTAGCTGTCCCTGAAAGACAAGTTTAGCAATTGGAAATCTAACATACCATCAGTTGTTACCATACACCTCTGAATTTCATTTGAACTTTTTTTACAATAGTCTCACTAACGAAGTTAGATGCTGGGGAGCTTTAGAAAACTCCTGGTTTAGTCATGGGCAAGTCTAGAGACACACCTTGTAGCATCTCAGTCTGATTACAATTCCTAGCAGTCAGCTGAAGTCAACATTTACTTGACTATTCCTAGATGAAGATGGGCTGGTTTCAAATTCAAGCATAATCCAGGAGGTTCTGCTTTTAATAAGAATCAGAGAACTGTATTACTGTTAGCAGCTGGAAAGGGCCTATTAAGCAGTTACACACTGGTATATAGAGGCAATGTAAAATTTAGGATACCATACCTTAATTGATCCAGGAGTTAGAACTATGCCAATTCACAGGTTAATGTCTAGGTGAGTTCTTGGGCCTTCAAGACAACAAAAACATACAGTGCAAGGATCTTCCCAAAATCTGATTTGCAAATGCCTTCTAAAACTCAAAACAAAACTAGTTTTTTACCATATTCTTGGCTTAAGCAGCAATCTGCAATTCTTCTGTTCAAAATCTTATTTACAGGTCCTGCAGCACATTAATTGTCATGCTCAAATAAAATTTTAAACTGACATTATACTGAAATGGCTCAAGCTTCAGAAGAATTTCTTGCTGTACCAAGAACGGAAGTTTAGGTTACCTGCTCTTTTTAAACAAGTGGTACTTTACCATCACAGTCAAAAGGAAAGTCCTGTTCTTGAGCACCCATAGTCTGGAAATAAGTGCAGCCTTCACTGGATTTAAAGCTTTATTTATAGAAAAACTCACTGCATTTATGGCAGCAATATTTGCATTGTATGTGAACTAGGCACTAACAGGTTAATATTTACATTTAGATAACACTTAAACCAAAAGAAAAAAAACAGCCACAGTTTCAGAGCAGAAAGACAGACATACAAGTTACAAACAGACTTCATAGTGAAAGTAATCACAATTATTTCACTCTGGTTGATTTAGTCCAAAGACATATTACTTCTTAATCAGGTTAGCAGGAAGAGTAGATTTGTCCAAGTCATCAAAATATGGATGGTTCAAGGCCATTTTGCCAGAAATTCTTTTTGCAGGATCATAAATTAACATTTTCTGGAAGAAAAAGGAAACACATTTACTCCCTCATGAAATAGCAACTAAAATCTTATTAAACAGGTAGATATTTAACCACAGTAATAACCAAGTAACCACAAAGACAGTTTTCTCCCATGATCTATGATTTCTCAGAGTGGAGGTCATTTCTACCTACAAGTGAGTAGTAATGCATTACATCTCAGGAAGTGAGGAAACATTTATACTCCCATTCAAAACAAAGCCCATGCATGTATTGGGGTACCATGTGCACCAAACTAAATCCAGAACCAGGCATCAATAATTATTAGTCCCAGATTGTCAACTAAGAAATTAATAGGCTGTTAAAGGCCCAAATGCTCACAATGACAAGTGGTCCTATGCTTGTTTTGTTAAGCTGACATTGAAGGAACAGATGTCAAATTGCTTCTGCTCAGTTTATTGCATTGGTTTACAATTAAAACATAGGAATAATCACTCAGTTTTAGAATACAAACAGGAAAGCAGTATACAAAGCAGGTAGAACTGACTGAACAGTTTTAAAACTCTAATTTCTTTGCAATAAATTTCTTCAATTGAAAGACCTCAATAATAAAGTTGATGGAGCAAGTAAAGGGGATGATGTAGCTACTAAAATAGCCCCCAGAACTTTCTAGAACAGGGCAGAGACGCGTTTTGCTAGTAGTTTAAGAGCATCTACAGTTTATATCAGAATGAGGGACCAAAAAGGAAGAATGAAACATTTAGAAGATTTTAACTAGATCTAAAATTAACAAGGTCTCTACAAAGTCTTTCTGGTTTTCTCACTCTTTCCCCTTAAGGAAAGCACATCTCAAATACAGGCAACTGTTTCTCCTCCATCTCCATAGCAGATTCGTCTTCCAGAAAAAAAAAACTTCACCAGTATTGTTCTGCCCAGTACTCAGTCATGACACTTAACTGTCTTTAGTCTTCATCCTATAGGAAATCTTCCAAGTTGATTTAAAGCACTGAATTTGCATTTATGTGCTCTGAACTCCTGGCCAAATGAAATGCTATATCTAGATTTAACCTTGCACGTCCAATTTTACCTTGCAACAAGCTTCCATTAGCTATATGCCAGAACAACAGTATCCTATAACTATTACCGATAGCAAAGTTCTCTTAAAATTAACCAGACAAAAAGGAGCAAATCTCTCTGAAAAACGGATGCCACAACGTTAAGACTACAGCACTTCAACTGATAAATTAAGAGACCATTTCTTGTTTAAGCGGTCTGGAGCATAGTTTTTCCAGAACTTAGTGTCTGATAGACCAGTGCATTTGATGACAGTCATTAAGTGCTTTAAAATGCTGGCCACAGAAGTAGTTAACTTTTGAAGGTCTTACATTTACAGCCTCACTCAAGGAATTTGTCTCAATACTAAAAAAACGTAACCCATTTTCAATGATTGCTAACTCACACACTACTACTGTAGGCTGCTGCAATTAGAGATTAAGAGAAAAGCACTTCCAACTCATCAGCAGTCATCCAGCCACATCACAATTAGGCATACGGAAGGTGACAGCTACAGTTTGTGGGCAGAAGCCTTCACTTAGACTTGTTTGTAAAAGCTCATCCTCACTTTCAAGTTGCACCTGGCTTATTAGTATGAAAAAAAGCTGAGGCATAATTGTTTAATGAGAAGTAGTCTAGTCATCTATTATGTATGAAATAGTTGAGTGAAAGTCACACAGGTTGTCAGTTCTACAATGACAGCCCATACCACTGCTGATAATTTGAAGACCTCCATACCTTCATTCTAGCCAAGACTGATTAGTATAGCATTATGTATTCTACACTGTTTGAAACCACCTGCTCAGTAGTTTCCTAATCTGCAGTTTAAAAAAGGCTACTTACAGACAGCAGATCGAGTCCATCTTCATCTAAGTTATTGACATGTGTTTTCAGGCTGCCAGGTTTCCATTTTGGGAACGTGTTTTTATAGTCTTGCAGGGATTCCACTTCAGGCCACACCTCATTGTTGGGGGTACCTAAAGCTCTATGCAAGCACAAGCAAAATAGTAAGCAGTTTAGTCTGAAATCTGTGTACTGATATGATTTTAACAAGTGCACAGCACTGCTGTGCAATGCTGCACAAGTGGTAAGGAAAGGTTCAGCCTGACGTACCTGAAGATTCTGAAGAGCTGGTCAATCTCCGAGTCCCCATGGAAAAGAGGCTTTTTAGTTGCCAGCTCAGCAAATATGGTACCTATGCTCCATATATCCACAGGAGTAGAGTAACGAGCAGATCCTAGCAATACCTCTGGAGACCGGTACCACAGCGTCACTACCTATTGAACAAGGAGTTTTTAGAAGTTTATGGAATCAGGTCTTCTGACTGCAAGCACAAAGGGCTCATTCATTAAGCAGCACGCAGTTTTTTGGTTAAAATAACAGCTGGTGCCAGAAGTTTTAGTGAGAATACTATTTTCAAACTTCATTTATAGACAAGTATAAACTCCATTGCAGTAGAAACTAAACAAACAAAGCAACTGCCTACACTACTTCCCAAAGTGCCAGAAGCCTTCGGCACCTAGACACTAAGACCCTCAGAAAGCCCGAGTACTTCATGAAGCAAAAACACCCTTACAAGAAAGTAAGCAACAAGTTCTGGCCCATTTGATTCATCATCAAGGTAACAGTGGGATTCATAAGATGATTTGGAACCTTACAGTAAAACCAGTCAGGGAGATGGAAAGCCATTGAATAAAACAAAACAGACGTATAGCTTTGATACTATTAGTTGATAACTTCAAAAGCTCAGTGATTCTTTTTAAGCTGTTTCATATTCAGTTATTACTAGGAAGCTAGTAAGCATTGTCCAAATCACCAAGAGAATGTTCCAACTCACTCACTTCATGAGTGTATACCCGCACTGGAATTCCAAAGGCTCGAGCCAATCCAAAGTCTGCCAGTTTAATCACTCCCTTGTCATCTATTAAGAGATTCTGAGGTTTTAAGTCTCTGTGCAGCACTCTTCTTGAATGGCAGAAGACAATACCTTGCAAGATTTGGTACAAGTAACTCTGTAACGAGGATGAAGTGGGAAAAAAAAAAAAGAGGAATAACTTTCAGTACAGTTAGCGTTCTGCAACGTAAAGCTGTTCCTTTACATTAGGTCTCCCCATAGAAGTAGGAAATTGAGATCCAAAGCATTACACATATTGACTTAATATCAGTCTTAAAGCCACAAATTAATTATTTACTTAAGCTTAATTTAAGGCAGTTTAATTTCAGTAATTAAAAGAATTCAAAATGGCATTTGAGAGCAAAAATCACATACATCTTATCCACAGCTGCTTCTGTAACCTTTCTTTCCCTCCTCAAGGAGTTAATTATACTGAAAATAAGAGCTGCTTATAGCTTTGTAAGTCATCTCCTTTAGATTAATTTCTCCTATTAAGAAATTGTCCTCATTACCTTAACACGTGAACGTTCCAAATATTGGCCAGCTGGAATATTATCCAAGTATTTCTTGAGATCCATGGAAAGGAATTCAAAGACAAGGTATAGTCTTGCATCCTGCATGAGAACATCCTGCAGACTGAAAATTGAGTATACAATCAACTCCCTTGCAAAACATGTCAACTCTGTTATCCTTTCCCTCTTAGCAGGGATACAAGCTGACATTCCCAGGTTCCTATTACAAAAGCTTTAAAAAGCTTTCAGTCTTCAAAGGTTAACAGACTTAGTGAGTTACACTGTCATCTGAAATGGTGTCATAAACACCCTATGTGTTTCCTCTTAAACTTATGTTGCCTCATGCCTGGTATCAGACACAAGAAGTCTGAGGAAAAAAATATTGTTCCCTCAAAAAAAAAAAAAGCTGTGATTGTTGATGCCTTGCCTCTGTTTGAATGTGGCTTATACAACAGAGCCTGAATTACTAGGAAGATTTAAGGAATATTATGATAAAAAAACTAGTAGACACAGCAGGATTTGCACAGATTTAAGCACCTCCTTAATCCTTAATAGATTATAACAGTTCCTAAACCCAAGCATATATATAGACACTACGCAGCTGGAACTTGGCCACTTTTAAGGCACATTAGAGAAAGTACTTTGCTGCCTCAGAAAGCAAGTGAATATTTTCTGTGGAAGACAAAAGCTGCAGTCAGTTCTACATGATAAGTAGTCACTGATAGAAGTTTCACTCATAGTTCAGATGCACCAACTACAACAGCATCATAAGGTAACACGCAAACCTCCAAACAAAACAGCAAGGAAGTGATTGATGACAGAGGCTCACATAAGGACACTAAAGTCAAATGGTCTGTTCCAAGGTGGCTAATAAAGTTGAGATTGGATAAAGTAACAGCTACAAACAGTTTTCATGAGGTATGCTGTCTCCATTCTGACAATAACCACTCTGAAGATAATTTTCATAAGTTACAAAATTGGTTAGATTCCTAGAATGGGAAGAGGCAGCATGAGGAAATCTTAATTAGAAAACTGGCATGAAGATGAAATTTGGGACTATAGCCATTTGCTGCAAAGCAGACAGTATTAAGTAGAGTAGCTGTCATCTCACTAGAATTGTGGAAAAAAATTCTTATCTGAAGGGACCTAGTGCCCCTCAAAGAGTTTAGGGGAATACCAATATATGCATACCAGACTATATTGGGATGAAGAAGCTCTTTTAATAAAGAAATTTCTCGGATAGCAGTACATGGAACACCTTCCTCCTCACTTTCTAGACGGATTTTCTTCATTGCAACCACTTGGCCTGTGATTTTGTGTCGACCTTTATACACAACACCATAGGTACCTGAACAAAAAGACAGTGAGACGCATATAGGAAATACCACTTCAGGTACACATAAGTCATTGCAAATAAGAATTGCTAACATAGGCAAGGGTCTCTGCAATCATTTTTTTTTTATTTAAGTATTTGGCTTGACTAAGAATTACTATGTAATTTTGGCAGTTTAACCTCTCAATGGTTGTTGTTCAAAGCATGCCACTCATAAACAGTATCATTTGTTAGGACAGGGTACTTCATAGCTTAAGTGTGAAGCTTGAGTATGTGGAAGATGCAGTTGTAAATCAGATACTATTTGAGTTTCACATTAACTTTCAGGCAAGATCACTAAACCTCTTCATCCCCAAGGGTTATGATTTTGCCACCGATTAATGATATTAAAATGTAAAAGGCTTAGCTGCAAAAAAAAGTCATGGTTCCTCTGTAATCAGAGATCTATCCATCTCTCAGTCTGATCTGTAACAATACCTATAGCACAACCCTTAGTGCAGGAGAGAGAGTAGTGCAGTGGGTCTCAGCAAAAGCTAAGATTAGAACCAGCAGTAAATCTCGAATCAATGATTTATTTCAGTGTCCACAGAAGTAGAATGCCAACAAACCAAGACAGCTTGAAGTACATTCTTTTCACTCTTCTTGAAGGATTAGTCCCTCAGATTATGCTCAAACTAATTTCTTTCAGAAAGAATCATGCACAGGCTTCAGTAAGGAAGCTTTGTTGTAAGATCCACACCCATATATTTTGCAGTTACCTTGGCAAGCACTTTCTCAGAGTAATGTACTGCAAATTTGATACATGGGCTAGATTTCCACTGAAAGGGGAGCTGTGAAACAATCTTCTTGGTGCCTTATAGTTGTAATTCACTTTTCCACAGTTTACAATCTGCCCTTTCCCTTGACATGTAATCAGAACGGAATAACTCACAAACCACTGCTCTCTACCAGCAGCTCCAAGTAAGCATACCATGCAATACAACTTTAGAAGCAATTGGCAAGTTCTTACACAAAGAAATAGAGGAGCTTCCTAAACAGAAAAGGTGGTTTCAGGCCTCAGAACATTGGTTTTTCCTCCTCCTGGAGGAAAATTACAGCTTTAGTCATCAGTATGAAGACAAACGCTTCTCCACACTGATCAGTTCTTTCAAATAGACCATATCATCTTCAAAAGAAGGGCAGTCTGAAAGCTTTTACGTATAGAGATAATTGCTGCAGTAAACCACAGGCTTATTTTGTCAGTTGGTTGAATCTCAGTAGTTCTAACAGAAGAGCACACAGAGCTCCTATGACACTTGACCACTCAAACTGCAGAGTATTACAAGGCTCATGGTCCTCCATATTTACCTTCCCCAATCTTCTCTATTTTTGTGTAATCCTCCATTGCTATGGTTATTCCTGAAACGAACAAGAAAAAAAGCCACTTAAGTCACACCAGGTCTTTAGAAGCTACTTTTGTCTTACACAATTAGGATGTAACATGCAACACTTACCCTTCTCAACAAGAGCACCAGTTTTCATACAGGGTTCTAACTAGAAAAAACTATGTCGTGAACGACGAGTGGGCACTAACTCAAAGGAGAAAGATAGTTTTGTGAAGCTTTCTCGAGCAACTGAGAAAACACACCTCACTTCTACATAGCTACTACTCGTTAGCAGGAACTCTCTCTGGAGCTCGTAGCTCTCCAGAGCTATGTTAGCAATTTAAGGGAAGGCCAGCAAAGTATCATCGGAGAAATGCACACAGTATCCGGAGCTGCGGCTGCGTGAGGGGCACGGACACCGGGGGCAGACCAGCAGCTCAACCCCTCCCGCGGTGCCCCGGCCTCCTTCACGGCTGGGCTCCGACCTCCCGTTCAGAGCGGAGAGGCGGCCGCGCTCCCTCGAGCTCTCGGGGCCAGGGCCGCACCCGCCGCACCCGGTAACGCTCCCCCCTCAAGGCCTCGGGGCCCGCGCCCCCCTCAAGGCCGGCATCCCCCGACAAGGCCTCAGGCGCCTTTGACTCCGCCGAGGAGCTGAGCGGCCTCAGCCCCCGCTCACCGTCAGAGAAGCCGCCGCCGCGAGGACGCCCCGGAGCCTCCGCTCGCTTCCCCTTCACTTGAGCGGGGGCGGTGACGGCGCGTTCGAACGGGCCGCGCGCCGCTGCCCTCTGCCAATGGCGCCGCGCCGGGGCGATTCAAAGCGGCCAATCGGAGCGCGCGGCGCCAAAGCGAGGCCGAAAGGCGGCTTCTCGGCGAATCGGCGCGGCCGGGCGCGGTAAGCTAAGGGTGGCGCTGGGCGTCCTCGTGGTTCGCGAGTGGAGGCTCGACTCGTGCAGCGGGCGGGGGGTTCCCTTTTTTCCCCCCAGATGGTGGGATAAGAGAGCAGTGCTGGGATGGGCTGCGCTGGGACGGCGCTGATGGGGAAACTGGTCGCTGTTCGAGCAGCACGTTAGGGGAATATAACCATGTCTGGACAAAGCTAGGCTTGTGGCTATAGCTGCTCCTTTTAATCAAGCAAGCCCTGGAGCACCTTCCAAACGAGGACAGGCTGAGAGAGTTGTGGTTGTTCAGCCTGGAGAAGAGGAGGCTCCAGGGAGACCTTATAGCGACCTTCCAGAACCTGAAGGGGCTGCAGGAAAGCTGGAGAGGGACTGTTCACAAAGGCTTGTGGGGATAGGATAAGGGACAATGGGTATAAACTGGAGAGGGGCAGATTTAGACTGGACACAAGGAAGAATTTCTTCACCATGAGAGTGGTGAGGCACTGGCACAGGCTGCCCAGGGAAGCTGTGGCTGCCCCATCCCTGGAGGTGTTCAAGGCCAGGTTGGATGGGCCGTGGGCAGCCTGAGCCAGTGGGGGGTGTCCCTGCCCATGGCAGGGGGGTTGGAACTGGATGATCTTTAAGGTCTCTTCCAACCCAAACTATTCTATGATTCGGATGTATGGCCAACAAAAGCATAAATCCCTTATTTCTGGCTGCAAGGGTGCTGATCTGTGAAGTACTGCTGTGACTTTTGAAGCTGGCTTTGAAGTACCCACACTAATAAAAGATCATTGGGTAGCTTAATTCCATAGAAGCTGGGACATATGCCTGTAGGCAAATTAAAGTTTTGCGTCATTGCTTCTAGATTAAGAACAATTAGTCCTCATGCTATCACAGCTTCCTGAAGAAGGGCTGGGAATGTTAACCAGAAAGGCACCTGCAGGCTTCATTCAGGGAGTGCTCTGACCATTTAAGCCTCACTCCATCAATATCTGGAGCAGTAGTAATGAAATGAAATGCAATGCAATATATATATACATAAACACTATTCCAAACATTGCAAAATTCTTTTACTTAGAAACTTTAATGCTAAATAGATTTACAAATCAAATATGTTTCTAATTTTATAGGTCTTTTTTCTGCAGGATAGTTTCACTGTGGATTCTGTGATGCTGCTGACCTACCCTGACATCCATTTCTCATCAGCACCAACATGGCTCCTGTGGAAACCTACGGTCCCTGCAGGAGTGAGACACAAGCACCGCTCCACGTTGTTGAAGTGACTGCATTTTTTAATTACTTCATTGTACTGGTTTACAGCATCCTTAAAGGATGGCATCGCTGCTCCTCTTAAAAACAAGCAGGGCAGGCAGCTGTATACAAGAAGGTACAGCTACTCCCCTGAAAGAATATCTTCAGGAAGGCAATTCCAGCAGGCGGGAGCATTTTACGATGTACTTCCTTCTTCTCTTGTCTGGCGCAGGGCAAAAGTGAGAGGCAACTCGTCCAGCTCCTCCCCCAGTACATGTGCGTGTCTGGAGTAAAAATCCTCCACTTCTCCTCCCTCACACAAGAATTTTGGCAGCACACAGTGAGCATGCTCACAAGTTTCTGTTTACCTTCAATCACTTATTCCCAGCACTTGCTGGAGATTTACCTATTTTCTCTCTAGGAAATCCTGGATGGAAATACAGCCTCACATCTTGTGCGATTCATAGGAAAAGAGTCCGGCATGCTCTGCCCTGCAGAGGTACAGAGAAACTCTTCCCCATGTGTGTGTGGCGAGTCCAGCACAGCCACAGCAGCCCAGGCTCAGTGATGCACATGGGCTCGCCACACAGCTCTGGCCAAGTGTGTGTGACATGTCCCTTGGGCCTAACTCAGCATGGGCAGCACTGTCACGCTGGGCATGCCTGACAGCCTGCGGTGGGATTGCTTTCTATAGCCAGCACAGGACAGGAGCTGCTGCTGCTGACTCTATGGCACAAATCCTTGTCCAGAGACATTAGGAAAGTGGCCAAAGTCCACCTTTTCCTTCAGATAAAAACAAAAGCTGCTTGGGAAATCCCAGACATACGGCAACCTTAGATAACTTGAGGTGTGAAGGGGGTAGCAGTATCACAATTAGTGCTGTAAATTCATATAATTTATTTTAAAATCTATACACATCATATTTATATGTAAAATTTACTGTGTCTGAAAGAACTGAATACACTGATCTGAATTTTCTTGAAAGCGACATTTTCTGTTTTGCCATTTTTACCCAGCTTCACTTTAACTATATCCAAATATTTTGTAGTGGTGCTCATAAAACTATTTCTGTTGGACACTAATCATTCCTTCTTGGAGTGCTCACTGAATTTACAAACTCTTTGAGAAGACATCATTTTCCATATATCTCACTGCCTTGTGAGTTTTGAGTGGTGAAGACGAGGAAACACCAGGAGGAAAGCTGGTCCAGGAAGAATGGCTGTTTCTAACACAGTAGCCTTACTTTTGTTTCACATACGACGAGACTGATGCACAAGCCAGCGGCTAACAAGGCTGTGATCTGTGTGAGGTGGTGGTCTGCAGTGGTGCCTGAGATGACAAGTGTAGCCTTTTCTGTTATCTTTAGGGAAAACCTCGGGTGTGGATGGTTTTGAGATTCCTCTGATTGCCATTGCGCTCAAAGCCCAGCATGACTGCCCCTGCTTTCCCGTCTGCTCTTGTGACTCTCAGTGCACAAATTGTGCTGCCTTAATCCAGGTGAGCAGCTCAAGGAAACTAATTTGCTACAGTCTCTATGGCAGCTTTGTACCAACACTTTATAGCAACAGAGAATGCCGTTGTGGGCAGTGGTTTCCTTCAAGAACAGCTGAGGGTGCTTTGCTAAGAGTGTTCAATGGCCGTGATGGTGGGTATTGACTGAAAGCAGCTTACACCAATTTCAGTTTGTCCCTGTCACTTCACAGCACAGCTGTGCATGGCGTGACACCACGTACACCAGCAGAGGTGCTACGTGCTCCATGTCCACGCTCGCTTTCCCAGCCTGTCTCTGTAGACAGTAAGTTCTAGCTAGCAAGCTTATAAGGCACAGTACATGTAAGCATAGACCTGCCATGGCATTAATTTGTCAAGTATCAATCTGACAGTTCTGCTTACCCAGTGTTTTCCTCTCCCTCACTGTTGTCTGCGTATCCTTAGGATATAAATCATGTCTTCTTTCTAACTAGATAGTGCTTATCTCAAGCTGATCATTGCTTTAGACATGGCAGTAGCTAACAATACTGCTTGAGACAAGTGATACAACTATGTTTGTATTGCCTTCCGTGTCTGAGGGGATTTACTGTTATGCTTGAAGGAATAGTAGCAGTGAGCCTGCGGATGGACTGAGGCACAGATTTGGGAATCCCTAGGACTGCTGCTCCCCTTTACAACAAAACAGGAATCCAAGTGCAAAACTGAGGGAAAACTCAAAGGCAAACAGAAAGGAATCCAAATCTATCTTGACAATGTGTCATTAATTACTATTTTACCTATATAAATGGGCAAAGGGCACTTATATTAAAGCCTCTCTGGCATCCAAAACTTCCATTTGCTGGAACTGCAATGCTGTTTGTTCAAGGCACGTAGGATCAGACCTACAAAGCCAAGCTCGGGTGTTACCATCATATTCATGGCCAAGAACCCAGTGTAACACTCTGAACAACTCCTTCTAAGCTGGGTAGAGGGCAGCTGCAAGAGTCAATATCGTCTTGTCTTTCATAATTAATCATATTCTCTTCAGTAATAGCATCACTGTAAGGAAGTGTGAAACTATATTCTGTCCTTTACAGAATGATGTGATTAAAAAAGGGTCAACTGATTTGTGAGTACCAATGAGTGTATCTGAAATATGTTGCATTCACTGCACTAAGAAATGGACAAATAGCTTCTTTTAATATTTATTAAACACAAAGGATCAGTTTGTGAGTTTTACAATGCAAAAGTACAGTAGGAGAGATTCAGTAACATTTAGGAAAGCAAGATAATATTAGAGGGGTGGTATCTTTAATGCATAGCTCTCTCTAAGGCATAGTGATGCCTTTAACCTGTTAAATGCCTCTTATTAGGCAGGACACTTCCTTCTATCAAGAAACATATAGAGCTCCTCCGCTGCTTTTATCTTCCACTAGCATTTTGACAGAATGCCAGAAAGCAAAAAGTTTCCAAGAACTGTTTGGAAATAAAGTAAGATGATGGAAGCTGCTAAGAAAGAATAATAGAATTGTTACCATCTCTTTAAGGCATGAATATAAATATTTAAAATGCATTTCAAGTACTGGAATTTAGGTTCAAATGCTTTTTAAGTATCATTTTTGTAGCATAGTGCATCGCATGCACTAAACAACTTTACCTAAAACCCCTCAAACATTCATATGATTACAATAATGAAAATATCATATACAATTCCTTCATTTGAAATAGAGACATTTTAGACAGAAGGAAATTTCAATTTGGTGATTACTCATGGGCTTGTATCTTCCTGGAGGAGACCTCGGCTGAATTTGAAGTCAGGGAAGGTTTTACCATGAACTTTACAGGAGCACACGAAAAGGAGTGAGGTAAGAGCATGGTGCACAGGTAGCTTGTGGGAGGAAGGCCCTGGTGAGTGCATTGGGGTTGGCTTCCAGAGGCTGAAATACGTACAATCCCTGGATGTGAAGTCTGAAACCTTTCCTCAGCTCTGGCTTTGCTGAACTCATGCCCCACAACACAGAATGCTTCACTGTCACTGGAGATCTTCCTTTATTATGGGATGCACTGCTGGTTATGTACAAACTTTGAGAGAAACATCCAACATGGATTTTATCTTAATAATTGCAATACAATGAGAATGGTGAACACGGCACATGTACCAAGCCAGAGAATGAAACAAAGATAAAACAGGGGGCAAAAAAAGCACCTTTTGTTTCCCTAGAGCATCCAGGCAAAAATCCAGGCTCTGCTGAAGTCACTGGCAAATCTCCCATTAACTTTAGTTGGGCAAAGCTTTCCCTTCTGACCCCTGTAAAACCAACCTTAGGAACAGGTCGCTGCTTTCAGATTTTAGTTTTTGCATTTCATGTGGCTTACAATCCAAGAAGAAAAATGGCAGAATCCGATCAAAAATAACCTGCTTTTTATGTGCTCTTTGGATGTATGAGAGCAAGAGAGCTGCATTCAGGGTTGCATTTGGAGTTCAGCTCCCAGCCCAAAGAAAGCAAGCAGTCCCCCATGGCTGGAGGAAACTGGGTCTGAGGTCAGCGTGGAGATCAGCAGAGCCCCCCAGCCAAACAAGGCAATGGTAAGCCCCGTTCCCTTAGGCTTTGTCCAAATCTGAGGCCCTGTCAATACAGCCATAGCAATATGACTCTGTCAGCAATCTCCCTCAGATGGAGACAATTATTCTAGATAAAAATCTGTTTGCCGGTGTAGCTATTTCATTTCAACAAATAATACTCTTTTTTCCAATTACCTCAGGTTTTCGCTGCCTTCCTTATCTGTTTATCCTTTTCCATCTTATAATAACCACCTGCTACTGAGCTATATCAGATCAAATGCACTGCAATAGCACATTTAAATTCCAAACCTCTGTTGGGGACGCATGACCTAAAACCTCTCTCGAAGTAAGGGAAGTTAACTTTTTCTTTCTTCCGTGTGTCATTATAGCTGCCAAAAAAGAAGGTACGCTCTTCCAGGTGAGACTGTAGATGAGACAAGTGAGTTATGCAAACCTGTGGAAATGGACTTTGGATTTACGTGCACACATCACACTTAAATTTGCTTAAAAATTCCCTCTCCTCTCCGTTGTTAGAGTAGAATTACAAAAAACTTTTCACTTTAAGTAAATTTTTTTTTTCCCTTGAGTTTTTATTTTCTTTTACAATCTGGAAAATCAATTTAAATCTTTATAATTTTCCTTCCCAAAGAGCGATGGAAGGTGGTGTGCAGGGATAGCGCAGTATGCTAGTCGTATAAAATTTGCATGTAGTCCATCCACGGAACTGCTGATTGCCCCTGCCAGCGATAGTACCGCTCACCGATAAATGCGACCAGCCTTGCTTAACACTTCTTATTTAGCCAGTGTGGAGGTTGTAATGCTTTTTTTATTCCATCTCCTGGTTCCCTGAGTGGGCCGAGGAAATGAGTCACATCCAGAATAAGAGGGATAAAGACATTCTGGGGAATTATTATAACTTATCCATGGGAGACACAGCCAAGGTCTTTGGTTAAATATTTTCATTTGGCTGTATATACAAGCATACACTTTATACAGGGAGCGACAAGCAATTAGTTACACAGTATCACAAAGAGGTATAAACACCTATAGTCAGTTTATACAGCTGGGGATTCACTTTGTAAATTGCACCTACAGCCCAGGGGAGGAAAAAAAATAACTACATTAAGTTGTTACAAGCAACATTTCGGTAAATTAGTGCTTAATGGCTTTTGTTGTGTTTAACTGCTGCTAATTGGTAAATCAAGTTTTGATGAAAACAGGAAAATAGGTTGGTGCACCTGGCCAGGCTTTTGGGAGGGGAGGAAAAGTAAAATGATGAGATAAAGTCATTTAAGTCAAAGCTAGAATAACCTTAATCTCTTTTACAGCACTTTCCAATTCCAAGCCTGGTGGTAAAGCTCACTTTAACAAGATCGATTAAGATATTTTTGACCACCAAGTAGAAGCAGAACCACTAGTGTGACCCATGCAGCCGCGCACCTGCAGGGCAGCAGCTCCAGCTGGGGTGGTGGGAGCTCAGCACATCCTTCTCCAGGGAGCAGCTCCCAGCTGCCGTGACCTATTGTGACTTTGAATTTGCATTGCAGTAAACACACTACACCTGTAGTGCTCCCTCTGACAAAACAACGGCACTCCTTTAGAATTATAGAATCATGGAATCACCAGGTTGGAAAAGACTGCTTGGATCAACAAGTCCAACCGTTCCTATCTGCTACTAAACCATGTCCTGAGCACCTTGTCTACCTCTCTTTTAAATAATTCCAGGGATTGGGACTCCATCCCCTCCCTGGGCAGCCTCTGCCAGTGTTTGACGACCCTTTCTGTGAATCTTTTTTTCTGATATCCAGCCTGACCCTCCCCTGGCGGAGCTTGAGGCCGTTCCCCTTTGTCCTGTCCCCTGTCACTTGGGAGAAGAGCCCAGCTCCCTCCTCTCCACAACCTCCTTTCAGGGAGTTGCAGAGAGCAATAAGGTCTCCCCTCAGTCTCCTCTTCTCCAGGCTGAACAACCCCAGTTCCCTCAGTCAGACTTGTTCTCCAGCCCCCTCACCAGCTTAGTTGCTCTTCTCTGGACACACTCCAGAGCCTCAACATCCTTCTTGTGGTGAGGGGCCCAGAACTGAACACAGTACTCAAGGTGCGGTCTCACCAGCGCCGAATACAGAGGGAGAATAACCTCCCTGGACCTGCTGGCCACGCCGTTTCTGATCCAAGCCAAGATGCCATTGGCCTTCTTGGCCACCTGGGCACACTGCTGGCTCACGTTCAGTCAGCCAACACGCCCGGGTCCCTCTCTTCCGGGCAGCTTTCTAGCCAGGCTTCTCCTAGTCTGTAGCTGCACGGGGTTGTTGTGTCCCCAGGGCAGGACCCGGCACTCGGCCTCGGTAAACCTCGTGCCGCTGCTTTCAGCCCACGGTTCATCGGCCCCGAGCCGCGGCTCTTGCTTAGCTATTGAAGTCGTAAGGCAGGGCAGCCGGGCTGCCTGCGGGGGCAGTTCGGAGCTCCAGCGGCGCGGGGCAGCGCTCGGGGCGCCGATGGGGGCGGGACGGGGCGCGCCCGCCTCTCCGGCTGCCGCGGGGCTCGGCACCACCTGCGGGGCGGAGGGGGCGAGCCCGGCACGGCTCTGCCCCCGCGCTGGGCGAGGCGAGGTGCCTGGGAGAGCTGCAACATGGCCTCTTCCTCCTCCTCCCGTGCCGCGGGACGGGGCGGCGGGGACCAGGTGAGCGCGCATCCCTCGCTCCGCCGCCCTCGGGCAGCACAAGCGGCGCTTTCTGCTTTTCCTCCTCTTTTTCTTCCTCTCTCCGGGAACGGGAGCCCCGCTGCCCTGCCCGGGCGGGATGGGTCGCTCCGCTCTGCGTCTCCTGGGCTGAAAAGAGGATAAAACCGTGTTTTAAACCAGCGCCGCGACCCCGCGTTGATGCTGGTGCTGCTGGGGATGAGGGGGGGCGGCCGGGGGGGCGTTCGCCTCTTGTAACAAGCGAGAGGGAATGGTCCCGGGCTGTTCCAGGGCAGCTTCAGAGGGGACGTTAGCACAAACTTCTTCACTGAAAGGGTTATCGGGCACTGGAACAACTTCCCAGGGAGGTGATGGAGTCCCCGTCCCTGGAGGTGTGTAAAAGATGAAGTGCTCAGGGCTATGGCTCAGTAGCGGACGGGTTCGGTTGTGCTCGGTGACCTCAGAGGTCTTTTCCAATCTCGTAATTCTATGATTCTATTCTGTGTTCTGTGAAGGTGTTTCAAAGTGCTGGTGACGAGTTAGGGTGTTGCATGCACTTTGCGTGTCTGGCTTGCTTGTTTTTCACACCTCAGTCACGAAACGGTGACATGCTGGTTGGATAGAGGTTGGAAACCCGCTCGGTTAAGGGCTGGAGTGTCTCCATCCTCACCCAGTTGGCAGTACGGGCCTGTGGGCCACCCTGGGGAAGGCGGTGGTGGGCTCGTACCCTGTCGCTTGGGGAGCAATGAAGGGGCACCTGCGGCAAACTGGCCTCAGCGCCGCCTTTGCTAAGAGCGGGGCAGGTGGAAGGCTCCACCACAACAGCTGAGATGGCCATAGGGGTTGGTTTCCTCCCCAGTCTTCTCCACAGTGATTAGATCCAGGTCCCAGGGTTGGGTGAAGGAGCCTTGTGTGTCACTTAAGTAGCCAACAGAATCGTGTTCTGTTTATTGCTCCAACAAACACTGCCTTGTGTCACGAGTGAGTCGACTGATGCAGCGTTCTTCCAGCTGAACACTAATGGCATAATCAACTTTAACTGCAAAGATTTGCGTTCTCAGGGGAGAGAAAGAGCACATTTTGGCCTGTTACACAATGTGTGACCAGCAAAATGACACTTTTCCCAGTAGAAGTAAGTTTTAAGGAATTGAGAAACTATGATAAATGTGAAGTTGTTGGTTTGGGTTTTTTTTTTTCTTTTTTTTTTTTTTTTTGGGGCTAGATGCCCAGAACTCCTGAAACTAAAACTGAAAACTGTAAGATTAAAGATATAATTATTCAAGGGTGAATAAGCTTTATCCTTTGTTCCCCCTTTTTTTTTTTTTTTTTGGTAAAGTTGATATCTTTTTGAACCATTAAACCTCCCTACTTTTAACACCAGTTTTGCTGCTACTTGGAATACTTACTATCCCATCTTCTCTGTGCAGTTATCACTGTTACTGTAGAATGCTTTGGTTTCTCCCGTTTCTCCCTCAAATCTGTCCAGCATTCATACTTTAAAATGGAATGTAAATTAACACCCCAAGCGGACTGATCAGTTAGAAGTAAAGCGCCGCTCTGGCAGCCTAGTTCTCTAAGTTCTGGCTCAACAAGCTGCTGTTCCCGTTGCCCATCGCTTCTGCATTTCATGAGATATGTGTTTGAAGGACAGCTCCTAGGATGTGAAGATGACACTTCTTATTGCGGTATTGGTACTCTGGGCATTTTTGCTTCTTTTCTTCCAACAGCTGGCTCAAGGATAAACGGGGAAAATGTGACCTTTTGTGTGTTCACAAAGTGGGCAGCTTCCAAACTTATTCCAAAAGGTTTGTAACCTAGCCTACGTTGAAAGTATTGAAGCACTGAGTCCTTAAGGTGACTTGTCCTCAGCTTCCAAGCTGCCTGTGTTACATCTGGGCTGTTGGGGAGGTTCAGCTTTGTCCTCTGGAGTCTGATTGTCTCAAACCATCAAGGGCAGCAGATGTCTTGTTGGTTTGAGAAGACTGTTAGATCAGACTATAAACTTTTCAGGTGGTGCTTGCATCTAACCAACTTACAGTACTGGAAGTTTGGGGTTTATCTATGGCTTGTAGAAGAACTCACTTGGAATTTTAGACATGAGAAACTTTTATACTTTTCTTGACACTTAACTTAAAACTGAGGCATTGGTGAAAAAAAAGAGAGGAGACAGTGGTCATACTGTTATACAGAGGAAGAAAAACCCCAAACTGCTCAGATAGGAAAGCCATGTTATTTTCACATACCAAAAATAATTACTTTCGAAGTTGAAAATTTATTTCACAGAATGAGCTTCTGAGTGTGATTTGTAAGACTGCAACTCTAACCATAGCTGCTCTGAAAAACATAATAAACCTGAACTTTCTTCAGTCATTGAAAACTTTGGGGAAAATAGTAGCTCTGTAGTTTAAAAAAAGAAACAGCCCCACCGTACTCCCTGTTTGTGTAGTATACAGATCAGACTACTTGAGTCTCAGTTTTAGACAAGTGCTAGTAGTGGTAGGAAATTGCCTATATATATCTATTCTGGTTTTATCGTATATTTTTATCCGTTTAACTTTCTTCTGAAGTTCTTGGAATTCTGTTCTTACATACTGTTTCTCAAAACTCAGCACTCTTGACACAAGGTAAGAACTGTTGACATACTAATCCAGTGGTTGATTACCCAGGAGAAGTTATTTTTGCCACTCTGTTTTCTGAAGTGTGACTATTTCCCATGTAAACTGTTGACAATGGTACTTGTACTCCTGTAGGCGCGGCTCTCAAAATGACAAAATAAGACCTGGCATGTTGCATTATTTCTGAGAAAAGCATGGTTTTGCAATCTTTAATCATGCAAAGTTTCATTAGCTCTTTGAGGGAGTTTG
Source organism: Cuculus canorus (assembly GCF_017976375.1). Classification (NCBI taxonomy): domain Eukaryota; kingdom Metazoa; phylum Chordata; class Aves; order Cuculiformes; family Cuculidae; genus Cuculus; species Cuculus canorus. Next base: position 9,935,380 of record NC_071407.1, read on the forward strand.
ACAATGACTTGGCCAGAGTTTTCTTTTAAACAGCCCATGGCACTTAGTGTTTTTCAGAGACGCATAGAACCTGGGGCATGAGGCCAGTATAAAGTATTTCTGTGGGTTTTACGCTTGAATGCTGAAATGCATAATGTTAAACAGGTATTTATGATGTTGACAAGTCTAAGAAGGAAATGCAGAATTTTGAAGTTTGAATTTTTCAAAACAAATCCTTCAAAATAGTTCTAAATGTTATTTTTTATTTGGATGTGATAAGCTTGGATTTTATCACTTTCTTCTCTGAAAGATTTGTTGCTCTCACATTTGTTGCTTGCACTTTGGTTCTGCTGTCCTTACCACTGGGATGCAGGATGGCTGCGTACAGAGGATGTGTTACAGTTTGAGAAAAATGGGACAAAGAGGACAAGAAAATTGCTTTATGAAATTATTGACTAGTGTGATGGTAAAATTCTGAGGAACCTTGCCCTGCTTTTGTCAATCATTGCCTCATTGTTCATGTGATGATTGTGCACTCTTACAGTCTTGCATAGTTTTAGTAGTCTTGAGCAAAAACCATCCTGCTTAGTCTTAGGGTAGTGGCTGCTTCTCTTTCTATGATCCCCTGTGAAATCCCACAAAAATTAAATTAATATTAGAAGAAATTGCAATATAATTAAGTAACTATTATATAGATTTAAAATTTCTGTTCCCACTGAAGAGAAAAAGGTACCATATTTCCTTCAGTCTCTTAAAATTTTGAAAGTTATTCTCCAAGGTCGTACTTAGGTTGGTGTCCTTCAAAGGAGAAACTGTTCAAAGTTTCCATATAATATCTGGTGTATGCATCATGACTTTATCAGTATGTGTTATTGATTCCATCTGATAATGATTTAGAAAATGTTATGGCCCTGATGAAAGGAGTTCTGTAAAGCTGTAGTCAGCTGGTGCTAAAGGAAGAACTGGCTGAGCTTCTACACCTATCTTCTCTTATTTTAAGCAGGTTGTGATGACAGCTCCTTTCAGTAGGAGAAACTAAAGTAACATTCTGCAATGACAGAGTAGTTGATAGCATATGCATGTCATAGAGCTTCTTGCTCACTGAGAGTCTTTACAGAGACTTGATTTTAGGTTTTAAAATCTGTGATATAGCATCTATTTTGTAAAGTATTTTTAAAGCAATCCTAATAGAGGTCATATTCAGACCTTATGTAGAACAGATGTAGGTTAGTTTTATGATCTTTGCATGCTGCTGTTACTAGTACTGTATTTTAAGTGTGTTGGTTTTCTCTTTTAAAGAAAGGAATACAGATTCTCTAGCTTCCATGACAATTAGTTTGCTCTATGAAAAGTAGAAATTGGAAAGGTTATGAATGACCACAGCCTGACCTAATAATCAACAGAAGTTCTGCTTTAGTTTGTTGGAGTCGGAATTCTTCCTTGTTACCCTATTGAAGGTGCCGATTACGCATTTGGTGAGGAATTGCTTAGCATTAGAAAGATGTTCATGCAGCTGTCTCTATTTTTCTTCTGAATTTGAAAGTTAGAAATCTGAAGTCCTCTGCAATGGGGAGCCTTAGTTTTCTTAGAAACATTATATGCAAATATTTTTGCCTCAGTTTACTATTCTGTAGATTTTCATTGTGTGTCTCTTGCTCTTAGAAGATTGTCTGCTTTTCTGTTTCTCGTCCTCACTTTTCGGAGAGGCAGATTTTATTTAATCTTTTCTACTCTGTAATTTCGGACTCATTTCTGTCACTTCAATAGTTTAGTGCAGCCTCGGGCAATAGAGCAGTTCAGTTTGAGTTTCCTCAAACACCTGTTCGGCTTTAGGACTGGTTAAAAGAAATTTACTGTGCAAATAAGTCTCACTCACACCAGCCTAGAACTGACAAAGCTGAAAACCTTATAGTTAGTATTAGCTTTTCGTTTTGGTGCTGACATGAGTCTGGTCTGTATATGGATCCACCACAGATATTGAAAAGCATGAAAGTCAGGCTCTTGTAATGGGAAAGCAAGGCTCCTGGGGGGGGGGGGGGGATGAGCGGCAGAACTGCAGGTGTTGCTTATTAAGTAAGTTAATTTGAGTGATTAGAATCTTCCTTGTTTCTTCACTTCTTTCCCCTTACTTTGGAACTTTCTGTTTGTGCTGGGGAGGAATCCCAAGAAGCAGACAGCTTTGCTTTTGTACTGCAGGACTGATGCTTTTATGAAGGTATTTGGGAGATTGATAGGTAAAGTTTGCTGAGGTAGTTGGGTGAGGAGGTAATGAATGAGTGTTGTGAATCGGGCAAAGGTAGGGTAGGAGGCTGAGTGACCCTAGCATTCTCTTCAAATTATATCTTTGGGGTATAATAAAGCACTAACAACTTAACATAAAAAGAGCCAGCTGGCCTTCTGTTCTAACAATCAATATTACATTCAGGGAAAGAAAGAAGACTGAAGAAGAGTCAACAAATTATAGGTAGAAGTATTCTGTAATATTAAAAAATAACAGTAATAACATATAGTAATAATCATGATAAGTGTTCAGGAAGAGGTTAGTAGTGACTTCACAATAATCTTTGAAGGAAAATCTATAGGAATTAATTAATTTGGTAACTCTTTCAAAGCTTAAAATTATTCATTGCTTACCTTCCAGTGACCTCAGTGTTCTTCTATAAAGGAAAACATTTTATTGTCAACATTTATTGCTTTATTTTTATTAAAAATAAAAAAAGAGGGAGGCTTAGTATGGGTTTTAGAATTTACTTAAAAAGAGAAGTTACATGTGCTTTATTTTGGTGGTGGGTTTGGTTTTCTTTTGTTTTTGTAGATATCTTAGGCATTTCTGTAAATGACTAACTCTCATCAGAGAGTTAGGTCCAGTACTTATGCTATTGCCCCGTATCTCTAGTCGTATGACACCTTTGTGTAACATCTGAGGTACAGAAACTGGTACGTATATCACTGAGATCTGTGGAGCAAGTTGCCTTTAAGGTGTGGTAAATGCTGAGATAAAGGAAGACAAAGATTAAAGATACTCTTAACAGCCTCTTAAGACCCTTCCCCAGAGAACCATTATATGCACCTAGGCTTGCTCCTAAGGTTGTTGGAGACTCCAGATATAATAGTTATGAAGTGATTGTGTTTCTAAGTTTTGTTGGGCTTGAAATTAGAAAAAGTTCAATATCCGCATGCCTTCTAAATATCTGGCCTTAAACTTTTAGTTAATGTGTTTGTTTTTTAATCTGCACCTACATGCCCAGAGTTCTCGCTTTCAGTGTCCCTTCTAGTACAGTGTGGAGCCGCTCCTCTGGGCCCTGACCGAGGCAGCATAGGCAGCTTGCTTTTAATAATATTTAACCCCAGCCTGTGTAATGGCATACTTTGCCTCACCACATTCACACTGTTGAATAAGAAGCTGTCTCTACTTTTTTTTCTACACAGCCTCATAAGCCTTCATTACTTTATTGGGGGAATTAAACTCAAGTTCTTAAAGTACCATACCTGCAGCCTGATGAAGATGGGAACAAGTCAAGCGTGTTTCAGGATGTGGACTTAATCCTTCAGTGACATTTATTTTTGCAAGTAATAGCTTGTTGTGTCACAGATGCGACTCCCATTTGTAGGTGAATGATCTATATGTGTGATTCAGTGTTTTTAATCTCTGACAGCAGAGCCAATTTCCTTTCTTCCTCTACACCTTAGTTCTGCTTGCTCCTGCTCAAAGAATACTGCAGAGAGAGTGAATACGCGTGTGTCTGAGGAGGCAAATAATTTCACAGGTCATGACTTTGCAAATGCGTGTATCAGCCTTACTCTGGGGTAGGAGCCTCTGCTGGGAACAAGTTAGAGTGAATAAGGAAAAGGCAAGAATCTCCTAAATGGCATCTGCCTCTAATAAAATTGCTATGTAGAACAGCACCAGCCAGTGCCTGTGCTCACCTTTTATATTCAGAACCATATGTAACTCAGAAGGCTCAACTGGAGACTCGCTTGTCTTAGACTTGGTGCTTGTATCCTCAATTGGGACCTCAACCTGTAGCTTCAACATCTCATTCCAGTGCCTGCCTTGGTTCTAAGTACCCTGACACAGAAGAGAATTTTGTATTTTCTGTGATTTTTCTTTCTTTTTTTTTTTTTTTCCTTTCCTTCCCTTGATGCATCAAATCTACTGTGCTCCAGTGATCCTTGCAATACTTTGATTAAAAACCTTGTCTGTCTTCTGTCTTCCTTCCCTCTGATATCACTTCGTCTAATGACCTTAATTCAGTAAGGTACTTTTGTTCTTGAAGTTATTTCTTTTCCTTACTATCTTGATACAGGGTTTGCTTTTTCAGCCTTTAGTCATTTTGGTGAACACCACAGTTTTGAAAAGTTTCTGTAGTTGACGAAACATGGACTGTACTGATGTTGTGGCAGGGAGCAGTAAGAGAGCAGGACAAGGTTTTTTCTACCTGTTTTTATTGCTGCAGAAGATGTTACATAAATACGTTGAGACTTTCCTCTGATTTCTGTGATGAAATGTTTCATAAATAAGCACAGCCTCGTTTAAAATCGAAGTGTCCGAGATGGCAAGCTAAAGACATTCAGAAATTACACAACAGGTCTGAAGAGTATTACACTTTTGCAATGACCCTCATGCAGGAGCTTATGCTGCATTCTCGGGGAACTCACTAGAACCAGTATCTTTCTGGAAGGGTTTACAAAATAGTGATGTGTTTACCTGCATTTTGTACGATGCTTGGAGAAGTCTGGGACTAGCAATAAGAGGGTCACTAAGTCTGAAATGAAGCTGTTCTATCAAGTCTCATGAAAAATAGCAATAGTATCAATATAAAGATGAGATTATAAAGTCTGCTGTTCTAATTGAGTCATAAATCAAACAAGTCCAGAAAAAAGGAAGAATGCATGTGCATCAGTCTATGTCAGTTCAGCATACTTTCCTGTGTGTGGCCTGTATTTCTTTTCATGGACTCCATCCCTGCAAAGCTGCTTTGTGATCTCAGTCTTGATGTGGGTCAAAAGGGGAAGATTGTTAACATTCCTTCTTGCCCCTCTCCATCACCATTCGTGGCTCTTGGTGGATACCGTTCCTCTGGGCTTGCGTGGGAGAGGACAGGGGAATTCTGTACCACTTGTAATCGCTCTTCCAAATATTTCTCTTAACCTGTGCCTCATCTGGACAACCTCAGCTACCAATTTTTGATTATTGTGAATTGGGATGGGTTTAGTAATTGGAATGCTGATACTGCTGACATACTAGTGTTTCATATTTTATTAGCAGTCTTCAGGAAGTCTATGATACAGCTAAAGAAACAACTTTTCTCCAAGAGAATCGTAATTCTGGGTAGTGTTTTATGTAACTGCCCTTTAAAAGTTGTCTTGTCCATGCTTGGCAGCTTTAATACTGTTGCTTATCTATGAGGCTCTTTCTCCCCTCTTTAATGTGTACTCGTTTTTATGCTGTATAGTTTCATTGTGACATCTTTGGTTTTACTGGATAGAAACAACCTCATTTATTTGGCTAAATTTAAACTCTTTTCAAAGTGGTATGCTTTGTTCCGCAAATGAATTACACTGGATTGTGATAAGCAGTTTAGAATTCTTGTTATTGTGATACAAGTAAGTAACAACATGCCTTTGAAGAGATTAAGCAATCTTATGCTGCATGTGTTGCTATCAGCATTGTAATAATAATGAAATGCATGTCTCTTCTGCTGTCCCCTTCTCTTGTCCTTAATGTGTCCATCTTCCTAACGAACTTGTTAAAGAACATGGTGTTGTCAAACAATAGTCCCTTGATCAGGCTGGAACAAAAGAAAATATTCAGTAGTGATATATAGCTTGAAAAGCGAATGTACAAAATCACTACCCTTATACTAAGCTTTAATATATTCTCTGTTGAGGAGGGAAATACACCAAATATGGTTATTGCAAAGGTTAGATACAGGAGACAAAAAAGCTTAAACAGAACCTGTTTTACACATCCACTATAGATGAATCTTGCCAACTAAAATAATCTACTCAAGAGGAATATGTGTAAAATGATACTCATAAGTTACACAGCAAATTCCATAAAACTTGTGCTTGCATTTTATGTTAATGTTTCTTTTATGCCCTGCTTGCACTACAGTTAACAAAACTGAAGTATTGTAATGGAAGAGTCTAAAGGATGATAATTTTATTTAATCAGCTGCATGGTATGTTGTTGTAACCTAACCAGAGCTGGCAACTAAGCACCACACGGATGCTTGCTCATTTCCCTCAGTGGGATTGGGGAGAGACTCGGAAGGGTCCAAGTTAGAAAAATTAAATAAACACAGTTTTTAATATTAGGTTGGTGCAAAATTGCTGGTTTTGTCATTGTAAACTGTGATGCTTATTTTGGATTAAATTTTTATTTAATTGTGCTCATGTAGCTTATAATTTTTAAAGCATTAAGTGAGCGCTACTTATTTATGCCAATGATTTTTTTCTTGTTTATTCTTTTTTATATTACACTGTCAAATTAAAGATTGAAAAAAAGCAAATTTGAGCAGTTTTGTTGTAAAGGGTTCAAAAGGGGACATAAAGCAGTGAAAGCTACTAGGAATATCAGCCAAGCATGTGGCATGGAGACCATCAACAAATGTACAGCTAGTTCCAAAATCTTGTAACAGAAATGAGAGCCTTGAGATGACGAGCATCATGAATGTCTTTCTGCAATAGATAACAACCAAGTGAGGGCCAGTATTGAAGTGCATCTGCACCAAACTAGACAGTCAAAAAAGCTTGACAAACGGTTGTCACACAAGCTGAATGAAAATAAAAATCACCATTATGAAGTCTTCTCTGGGCTTACTTCGCGCAACAAAATCGTTTTCTTGATTGTGTTGTGGCATGTGATGAAAAATGGACTTTATAAAACAACTATAACATTTCATGCAGTGTCTAGACTGAGGTGAAACACCAGAACACTTTCCCAGACTGAGGCTGCGTTGCAAGAAAGTGGTTATGGTCACTGTTTGGTGGTTGGCAAGTGGAATCTGCCACAACTTTTTGAATGCTTGCAAAACCATCACAGCAGAGAAGTATTGCGAGGAAATCAATAAAATGCACCAAGAACTGCAAGGTTTACGTCCACCATAGGTCAAGGATCAGTTCTTCTCCATGACAACACCCAACTGCATGTTTTGCAAATGACTCTGCAAAAGCTGCGCAAACTGGGCTATAAAACTCTGCTTCACTGAGCTTACTCACTAGACCTTTCTCTCGCCAATTAACACACTTTCAAGTATCTTGAAAACGTCCTGCAGCAGAAGGTTTTCCACAGCCAAGCAGTAATTCAAAACACCTTTGAAGAATTCATCAGTTCCAGGACTCGAGGATTCTTTGCTACCAGAGTAGATAGACTTTTTTCTTGTTGGGAAAAATGCATGGATTCCGACAGTTATTATTTTGATTAATGAATTTTATTCTAAGCTGAGATATACTACTTTAAAGTTTATGGTTAAAAACAACAAATATTTTTGCACCAGCTTTATATACTGAGCATGACACCATTTGGTATGGTGTATCCCTTTAGTCGTCGGACGGTCCAAGATGTACCCCTCCCAGCTTCTTCTGCACCCCAAGCCTTCTTGCTGGTGGAATGGAGGGAGGAGCAGAAAAGGCCTTGTCTCTGTGTAAGCACTGCCCAACAATGACTAAAACATCTCTGCATTGTCAGGACTGTTTCCAGCAGAAATCTGAAACACAGCCCCATACTGGCTACTATGAAGAAAATTAACTCTATCCAGGCCAAAACCAGCGCATATGTTTAACTGGACTGTTAAGCAACATGAAAGAATACCATTCAGAGTGCTTCGCTGAAGGAGAAGTAATTGTCTTGGACACCTGTAATTTCATCATCTGCTTATTGTTGTGCCAATTCCACACACTGTAGATGGGTTTGGCAGTTTAGTGTGATAAGCGTATTAAGCTTTCTGCATGAAGGACACTAGTATCTGTAAAAACTCTCAATACTAAACCTCTTTTAATGTTTTGTGTTTTATTATGTAAAAACCCTTTGTTCTTGTCTGTGACTGTTGTGGATGATGTAAGTATAGCAAATCCAGCTGTACGAGTCACTCAAAGCCCTTGCTCAGGGTTTTGGGTTTTTTTTTGTTAGTTAAAATTACACACAGTATTCCTTAAAAGCCAGGAAACTCTAAACCTTAAGAACTTTGGAAAGCACTGATATAAGTTGTATATTTTTAAGTATAATGTACAAACAAGTTTGACCTTCCTGGAAATGTGTCCACGCATTACAGTGAGTTTCATATAGTACATTCTGTGAAAATAGCAGTAGTGGAACAGCTAAGAAGTAGTAGTAAATTTTACTGTGACTATCCCTAACAAAAGGGTGAAAAGAAAATGTGGTATGACTGCTGCTGTCTGTGATTGCTTTCACTGACTGAAATAAAAAATACAATTCTGTTATTTTGTAGCAGTGCCTCAATTAAAATATAGTTACATGTGTATTTAATGAGCTCGCAGGCTTTAGTTGTCATCCATTCATCACAGTCACTCACTGGTTTGCTGTTCTCTACTCTTTGTACTGTGGCAGGGTCTGTGCTGTTAAGGAATTGGACTTGGTTCTGTCCCTTGTGTGTGCAGAGCTGGTGACTAGTGAGGCTTCTCATAGGTGCTGAATGGCAGTGGTTGTCACCAGAGTTGGATCGAATGCAGCTGCTCTTAATGACAGACCTTAAGAGTACCCACTCCTGTTGTGGAATGCTCATTTAGGTGATATAATGACCAGGGGAAATGGTGATGGTAGTATCTGGGATTGACAGTGATTCCGAATACACTCTCTGCTGGCACTATTGTGAAGTCCTTGTTGCTCAGCTGATGGTTTTGGCAAAGTCCTTCCCTTCCAGGTGCTGTCTTCCGTGGTTGTGTGGAAGCTTTATTGTTCATTTTTACTGCTTGTGATGTAGATGCCACCGTTCCCCCTCTATACCTAAATGCGTTTGGCTCTGATTGCAGCTAATCTGGAACAGAAAACTGTGCATTAAGAAATAGCCTTATGTTTAATGAACCATGCCAAACAAAGCTTGGACTCAAAAACCTGCTGACATTGATAGAAATCTTGAAGCTGATTATGGGTGATGGAGTGGGTCTCTTTGTAACGGACGTTACAGTAACCTTCTCTACTTCAGCATCATTTTTTTTTGTTTTCATTCATAGTGATTAGGTAATGATAAAACTTGCATTGCTTGATGTTGTTTTCCTCTCTGTCCTTGAGTAAAAACGCATTTAAAAAGTAATTCTGTTGCATTTGAATGTCTGTTCAGACAAAGCCTGTAAGGGAGAGCCCATTCTTGGGTTTATTTTACTAGGAATACTTTCTCTTCTCTGAAATCTTGACTCTTCTCTGCATTAGCGTTACAGTGAACTCCTGAATACTACTGTGAGCGTGCTGTGTGCTTGCTGGGACTGCTGTATGCTCTAAAGCATTGCTCTGGCTGCCAAGGCAGAGAGGACTATCCACAACACTGGTGCAAGATATGGAATGCAAGAATGCATACTTTTTCACTAAAGATATGTGGTGAAAAGCATTTTCTGCTCTGAGATTTGCAGTAATGCTGTCAAGCACTCACCTGAAACTTATTTCTTCTTGTCTGTTTTTAACCCTGGCTATTTAACCCTTAGCATTCATCAACAATAAGATCTCTGTATTTCCTTTGTGTTTAGCATCGCGTCCTGTGCAACCAGGCAACGCAACATGAAATGAGGACATAGATCCTAAGACAGAGAAACAGGCACTGCTTCTCTCAGTGTGGTTCGAGTATGGAGCCCAGTGAGCAAAAGTGGACGCTGAGTTTTTATTGCTCGTGACTGACTGAGCAGTGCCTCTAGGACTGCAGTTCCTCCAGAAACCTCTGCCAATGTGTAGGTGTCTTGCGCTTCCCTTGATCAAAGGAACGTCCTGGCTGTTTTATTCCGATTTGTCAGTCCCCCTCTGGCAGCTCACCAGCTGCTTTGTTTGTGATCTCTCCTGCTTACAATGGTACATGTTTGTCACTCTTGTCATAAAGTTTCTTCTGCTCTGCTTTCCTGGCAGATGCTCGTACCTACCACGTAGCTGATTATTCTCTGGGTCAGAAAGCTTGTTGAATGCCTGGAGGGCTTTTGTCTGTCTCAACTACTGATCTCCTTAAAGTACTGGCTGAAGTTTTATGATATTCTGATCACACTAAATATAAAAGATGTGTCCTTTCCTATTTTTAGTAACTCTTCTGGTTAATGATTAGTTTATTTTACAACAAGTACAAATGTTTGTATTGTTTCAGTTATGCTGATAAAACAGATCTTTGTATACTCATACATGGTGGTTTTGAAGGACAAACTCGTTGGAGTATCTAACAAAGAGTGAATGCTTTTATTAAAGATGGAAAGACCTCTAGATTGCATGCTGGCTAATTGTAAAAAATTACTTTAATTTGAAAACTGATCTAGAGAATTGTTTCACTTCACTGCCAGTTAAACCTGTTAAAGGGAAAGAAATTAGGTAGCGATATTACTTAATATTTTCTTAATAAAGATTTTAAAATCTTTATTCAAACCCATAGGTTGTTATTGCTTATGAAAGAATGTAGTTTATATTTAAATAATAATTACTAAAAATAACAATAAATTTAAGTAACAATTACTAAAGGAAAGAATGTGATGCGATAATTTTTCTTCTTTCCCCATCCCCTGCCACAGCCTGGGTTAAAAAACCAACCTCTTATGAAAACTGATCATGTTTTACGCTGTTCAGCACTAAAACTCCATGGATCTATTTTCACTTCTCTGACATGGCTAACTTCTAATAAATGAGCCCCATGTTCTTCAATTGAGATTCAGTGATGTGTGTATTCTCGTTTCATAATCACGTTTCGATGATTAGCCAAGTAGAAAATTGCATGCTCATTAGAAGAATAAATTGAAGAGGGTAACATTGTAATATCAATCCTCACTAAATTGTAGCAAAATGATTTGAAATGCAAGAAATATGTATTTAATGATGTTTCACTACTAGCAGAAAGTTATCCAATTTGCATTTGTGTACAAATTATTTTTCTCCTGTGTTTAATCCGATGAACAAGTGAAAATAAGTCTTGAAATTGAGAACATGTGTAATATTTTGAGACTTGCACCCAGTTTCTGGTTAGGAAGTCTTTTAAACGTAGAAAGTTCAAACATCCTAGGCATTTTCTCCCTTCGTATTTCTTGCCCCCTCTCATCACAGCACTTAGTAGTTAGTATCAGATTTAAACAAATGCTTTTGGCATGTTACATGTTTTTCCACTCTCTTCAGAATCTTTATAGTTTTGGTAGGAATTATAAACGATCCAGGACTGCATTAATTTTTGCAGGTTTTCTGATGCTCTTGCCGAACATCAGTCTTCTAAAGAAATGACTTCAGAGTGCTTCAAGGTACAAATTGCACGAGCCTAAAGACAATGATGTTTATCCTCACGAACTGCTCAGGTGTATCCTTTTCACTCTCGTGGTTACAGAGCAGTCTGCACTTGTCTCTCAGAACATTGGATGTTTATATTGCGTAGTCTCATTTTGATTCCTCAGAAGAATTTTGAAGATGACTGCTGCTCGTGCAGGCTTTATTCTCAGTGCTACGTTCATCACACTGCCTGGCCTGAAAGTGGTCCTGAATGGGGTCTGCACATCATAAACCCTTGTGGTCAGAGGTTGTCTTAAAACAAAGTTACTGTTTAAAAGTGCAAAATATTTAGTAGAAATCGATTTTTGAATTGTCTTAATGATAAATATCCCACACTGTTATAGAGGTACCAACTAATTTTGGGGTGCTTTCACTTTGTTAGAAGTGACAAACATAATGGATGTGATGTAACTGAGGAGCCTTCCAGGTAACTGCAACCCAAAAGAAGTAGGGAAAGATCTCAGAGCTGGGGGTTGGGATGGGGACTTGCTGCATTCCACCTCTCTCCCTCTGTCTCCACAATCAGTTTGAATGGAGGCAGCCCTAAGTGAACAAACAGAGGAAAAAAAAAAGTCTGCTGTGTAGTGAAGAGCCAGGACATGAAGCAGAGAGAAAGCATGAACATAACCAGGTTATGGTGGGCTTAAGCCTTAAGATTACAAAAATATACAACATTAAATGGCTTGGTGGTAAACTTTGAACTCTATCCCAGAAAGATACCCAAGGGACTGCTGGCGCTAAACTGTCCATCAAGCCTTATAAAAGTTGGTTGCTGATCTTAACCCTATTTAATAGGTCAACAGGGAGAAAGATGAGAAGCCTATTTTGCAGCCTGTTTTGCAAATTGACCTTCCCTTCAAACTGAATACAGTCAATGAAACACTTAAAATGCTGATGGGCAAAAAGGAGACTTTAATGAATTATATTTGTGTACCTGATTCCAGAAATCTGGAATCACTTTCTGAAAACTGTTCTTGATTCTTGGTATGTGACCAAAGATTTGTCTAGATTGCTCTTCAGTAAGAGTTTGCAATCTTTTTTTAATTTATTTTATTTTTTTTTATTTTTTTTTTAAATAAATCGAAGTACAAATCTGCTAAGGGAGAGGAGAGGATCCTTCATCCCCTTGTTAACTTAAGGTAGTATAGCACATAGGCTCAGGTTCTATGGTGGGAATTCCCTCCCTTCCCTTTTTGCCTTGTAGTTGTAGACATGCCTGGATATGGCTAAGTAAAAGTGCATTGAAGTATATAAACACACACTACTCCTAATTGTTCCTGAGATATAAATGACCATTCAGCTTGAATTTTAAGAATCCAAAGTTGTGCTGTGTGACCAGGTATTAATGACCCTTATTGCAGGTGGGCTTGGATCTACGAAGAAGGCACTTTTTATCCCTTTTCAAAAACTATCCTTCTCCTGTATGCACACCTAGACAATCTGAGTTCTTTTCCAAGACTTCCTGCCCTTCACACTCTTTTTATAGGATAGTTAGAAGGGTTTTTATTTACTCTTGTGTGTATGAGGCAGGGTGATTCTGTAGTTTGAATCTTTATGCAATAATGGAAATACAAATCACTGGTCTCTTTTCAGTATCTAGTAATCTTGTACATTATTTCTCTCCAGGGCATTTCCAAAACTGTTTCCTTTGCCCAAAACAAGTGATTTTATCCTATGCCACCAGAATAGGAGAAACTAAGTAAAAGGTACCTTGCTTTCCTTGTATCTTCCTAATATTTCTGTAGTGTAATCAAACAAAAAAACCCCACCAGCCATGTTATTTTTCACAAATCTCAAGCACTATCTTGGTGAATAAATACATGAGGAAGGACTCTGGAAGGAGAACCTGAAGGAAGACTTGCGTGTTTCTTCATTGCTTCAGAAGCCACAGAAGCTAAAAAGTGAGAAATGCTCATCATATATCAGTGAGAGAAGGTTCCTTAGATCAGAAATGGGCAGTATTTTTGGCATAAATCTGTGAAGATGGCAACAGCTATTTTATCTTAAATTTAAGAGTTCACCCTTAAGCGATATGAATCTGTTTGAATCTTGCCAAATTAGATCTGGTCTATTTTTCATCTAATTTAATCTAATTCTAGATAGCACTGAGAGTTCCCCCCAACAGCTGCATGAAAAGGTGTTTTGGGAACCACAAATAAATGCTGTATGTGCTTTTGGCAAGTCAGGCTTCCAAGAATCAGCTTTCATGGAAGAAAAAGATAATATATGTGTGTTTCTATACTTGCCAAGTATTCTCATCTCTCATTAATTTATTGAGGCTAATCTGATTCCTTTTAGTCACAGGGTTTTGTGTCTCTCTCTCTTTTGAAAAAGTGAACAAGTGGGAGTAAAATGTACAGAGGGATTTGAAAAGGAAATTCTTCGGGGGTCTGTTGACTCTGTTCATAAAATATAAACCAAAACAGTGACTTGCAAAACTGTGAGATCCACAAGGATGGGGATAGGATGAGTTGTTTCAAGACCTGTGTGTACTACTCCGTGCTGCAGATCTTATGATTTAATAAAACTTTGTACATTATGTTTTTCTTTGCAGCTTTATTTGTAAGCAAATTTAATCTGGATAGCTTATCCATATGTAAATTTAATGAACATGATCACTTGCCTGTAAGAAGTCAAGCACAGATTATCGACTACAGAGCCTTGAGCATTCTTATAGGATTGAGTCTATAGGGGAAAACAAAAAAAAAGTGGGATAAATGCTTCCTCAGAGCTGCTGATTTTTTTTAACCAGATTTTTGTGATCTAAGTTTGTTATATTGCTCCCTGAATAACTATTCAGAGCCTAGAGTGGATGCTTAATTTTATACTGAATTTAGTGGGTTCTGGATCACTTTCTACTTTTCCCTTGCACTATCCTTCAGTATAAACCTGTCTGTTTACTCCCTCACAAGAATAGGAGAGTAAAAGTACTGTTACCCAGTTACTACCAATATCATGCTGGTTTTCTTGCTTTTGTCTGTCTTTCAGAATACCTTTGCTTTCTGTTGAAGCATTCTGATGACTTATTCTCCACAACAGGGACACATGTTCCTGAGTTAGAGCCAGAAATTGGTGACTGTGAATTTTAGTCTTCCTGGAAGATTCAGTATAAGATGCAGAAAACTGAATTGAAGTCTTAAAGGCGAAACTAAAAGACAAATCTTGTGCTGAGGTCACTTAATAAATAATAGGGCTGTTAATCAGTTACCACAATGAAGTCTGGTTTGACTACGTTTTGTACGCGTTACAAATTCTCTACTGTATTTTTGCTATAAAATCTCTCCAGCAGAGAATGAAAGGAAAGAACTTAACTGTTTTGGTTTTGGTTTTTCCAAAGCATAAAAGATTCCAGAGGTAGAGGTTGAAAAGCTGCAGGATTAGGAAATTAGAAGTTCCTTTTATTGTTGTTTGTTACTATGAATTTTGTTGGTCATTAAGAATGCATAAGAACTCTTTCCTGTGAGCACGGTACTAAGTTGTGAATTACAGTGCCAACATTCAGCCATTCAGCTAAATCACTGTTTAGCCTTGCGATTGTTTCTTTTTGGGAGGAATTGCAGGTGGGAGGTGGAAAGTTCAAGGTAGTTATTTCTCTACTGTGTTGAAAACAAGCTCTACACCTATTATATGCACTTGTCTCTGAAGTATAAACAGTTTATACTGTCGAAGTGTTTGGGGGAAAGCAGTGAAGTTATTGGAGGAAAGGTGTGATTTGTAGCTATTTACACTTGTGTATTTATTCGAAGAAGAATTACTGTTTCATTTCCACTTATGCATACACAGATTCAACTCCAAAGTTGATGCAAAACCGATGTATGGATCCATCTAATGTATGGGATCTGACATGCAAAACGTTGTTATTTGCCTGCTGCCTCACAGAGGCTGAAGCTGGGCAGGTCTGAAGAGCTGTGGTGGCATCACAGCTCTTCTCTGGGGGTGTTGATGGGGGAAAGCTGTGAACCTCACTGGTAGCTGCTTCTGTTCCCTTGCCTGTGTCCAGCTGATTTGCTGTTTCCTGCAGCCTCTCCTCAGTTCTTCTGGCTGCTGTTATCAGCTGGGTTAGGAAAGCAGCAGCCGGAGGATCTTGTGAACACTGGGGGAGAGAGGGGAGAGCACAATACTGAATTACTATGACTCGCTCTCCTATTTCTCATTTGCACAGTGTCTGCTGGCTGGTAAGCACTCTGGTAGGAGCTGCCAGGTGCAAGGAGAAATGAGATGGAAATAGAGAGCAGTGCCAAGTATGGGAAGAAGCCCGAATCCTAAAACTGCCCGTTGTGGCTCTACTAACAAAATGTAATCACATGGGGATAACTGGTTGGGAAGACAAAGATTTACATATTTCAATCTGCCGAGTGTGTTTCTGTATGAGCTAGTAAATACATAACCCTGCAATGAGCTGACAGAATGTTTTTATGAAAGAATGTACTTTTCAGCTGAATTTTCCTGCACAGTAATCCTTTCTGTCAGCCTCTCCCTACTGACACTCAAGATATTTTGAACTTCTTGGCTGTTTTTGATTAAATTTGACAGAGCAGAAACAGTTCAAAGTTAATTTTCCACAAGCTTCGTGAAAATAGGTGGGCAGACAAATTCACATTCCCAGTTCATCCACTGTAATGTGAGCTTAGCTCATTATTACACAGCAAAGAATCTAAGCAGGGGTGGGGAGCAGACAGGGTAAGTTGCAGTGTTCACCAAATGGCTTGCTTAACTGTGTCACATGCTCATAAAACAGTTGTAGCACCAACCTACGTTAAAGTTTACCAGAAAGTTGAGAGCCAGCTCAGATTCTCTGTTCAAAGACATGAAGCACGTTTAAGAACCAAAGAGGGGTTTTGTTCCCTTTATGTTGGATAGTTATTAGGACCATGTTCCCAACGAGAACACATTTCTCATCTTCATAAAAATAGGGTCATGGCATAAGCAGGGACTCCTTTAAAAAGTTAAAAAACGGAGGTCATGGGATCTTCATGGTCCTACCTGTGGATGTCTCTTCTTGTAGCTCTGTAGTTGTAGCACCTAAGACAGTACTGCCCATAGTCTCCAGACTTCCTCCTCTGGGGAGCTAATGGTGCTTTTCAACAAGCATCTAGGGATCAGCTCTTTGTTTTTTTGGTGTATTTTTTTCCTGATGGTGCTTTCCTTGCTTGCTACTTCCTGCTCCCTTTTTATGTGCTTTTGTTCCACGTTTTCCCACATCAATGGAAAACATGATTTATGTTTGTTAGTTTGATGTTTCCAGAGGATGATTGCGTTTTGTTGGTTTTTTTCCTTGTCTTATGGTTCAATTATCACCCATTAAACTGTACAGGTGGTTTTACAGTGCCAACAAAGGGAAAAAATGAAGCTGTGATTGGTACAAATTTAGAGGCTTAAACAGAGTGGCCTCAGATTCCTTCAGAAAGCAGACTGAGTCCTTTGGATGTACAGCAGGAATAATACGCAGGCAGAGTATACAGCATAGTGCTTCAGCTGCTGAGAATACTATGTCTCTGAGGTTGTAATCCTTGGAATGAAACAAGTATGCAGTGTGCTAGGAGGAGGGACTGGCATTTTTAATTTATGCCTGGGTGAGACGCCAATGATCAGCCTTCCACCCAACAAAGAACAGAAGAACTGGATTTTTATTTAGCAAGAAAATAGACTGGCATAAGGCTTTGTACATTTATTATAATAAGATGTTTTGTTAAACAGTGGTTAATTATTAGTGAGTTGGGAAGTCTGTCCCTTCTGAGGTTTCTTTTTTAGGCTGTTGTGAATGCTCACTTGAAGGATCTGCTATTTTCCACATCATTTTTGTGTTTTAACAGGCTTTGGGTCTTAAGAGTCACATTTTGAACTCAAAGTAATATAATCCTCTCCCATGACAAAGAATCTAGCACTTAATTTTCTGTAATTTGACTTGTCATTTTTTTAAGTAAATCAAAAATCTGATGGAAATAATTTTATTGCTTCTGCTTAAGAAAGCAATAATTGGGGTATGTGTTATCCTAAGGATATGGATTAGATATTTAAAATATGTAAAGGCAATGTATATGTTAGACTTAGGAGAACACTAGTGAAAATTAATGCATTTTATACTAAATGAGTAGGCTTGGAAACATCCTACTGTACTCATTTCATCAGCTGAGATGCAGATGTGCTTACAACTGAGCCTTTCAAAAATGTACAGCATGTATGTACATTGTTCATTGTAGAACCATGCAAATTCGAGATAAAGTTTAAAAAAAAAATGCTTAAATGCATGGAAAGAACAGAAAGAAAAATGAGTGTTTTGTTTAATTGTTTTTAGACAAATGGTCATTAACTAAAAGGATCAACAGTGCCGTAGCTATCCATTTTGCATGACCTTTTGAATTCTGAAGGTGTTGGAAGCATTAAAAAGGATGGATCTTTGAAGCACAAAAGTGTTCAGTAACGAAGATTCTTTTCATAAAATAAGAATAATTGCTGGGGATTTGTACACAGTTTTAGAAGGGGCAAGAGTTTCATCTTGCGTTTTAGATTTACATTTTTGTTGTAACTTAAGAACAACTTACAGTAGGAGTTCCTGCCTCCAGCAATTTTGCTTCAACTCATTTCTTCAGTCTCCCATCTGTTTGCCTTTTAAAACTTAAATGACCACTTTGCATAAGGCAAGTCCATGATAGATGAATATCTGGTAGATCAAGGTGATACCAAAACTTAGTTACTTGGATAAATGATTGTTTAAATTGTATTTGTAGCCTTTCTGCTGAATGGGCACTTCTACAGATTCTTGGTCAAAATTCTTAATTTTAATTTCCTTACATTTAGATTCAGAAGCCTAATTCAAATGCTGTACTACAAATGATCATTAAGACACCAGGGTTTTATAGGGTATATTAACATCAGTATTGCTAAACATGCTTTTTGTATCTTTGTCTTATTTTATTTCCCCATTACTGGCCTGGAAGCTCTCTAAAAGCCCGAGTTTAAATATTTTTCTAGTTCTTTAACTTTATCCATAACTTTCAGTGTTGTGTAGCCTTACAAACTTGATAGACGGTGTCTTCTTAAAAAATTACCTTTGCCATCTTTACAACCACTGAGAAAAAGCTATGTCACATGAACAAAGAAAGGGCATATACTTTTGATTTTAGCTTTCATTTACAATTTCTACTGGTTCAGTCTTGAAAAAGAATAATGTATTAGTGCTGAAGTGTGTATATGTTAGAATGCTCGCTTTCACTTGTGTCAAAAACCTGAGCTTACTGGAGAAGAGCATGAGGAGTGGGGTAGTTTTCCATTATTTGTTCTTAAAATAAATGTATTCTTTTGAAGCTGTATACAAAGGTCATGCAACCCCTTCAGAAAAGAATGGGGAAGAAAAACACTTTCCTCTACACTTTCCTCTTACACTAAGTTAGAAATGAAAGTGATCTATTAAGACTATGGTGTTCCATCGAAACACTGTGGTCTTAATTATTGTGCCTCTGCATAGCATAGGTAAGAACATATAAGGGTGATGGTTACAAACAGTGAGGTTAATTGTATGACCTATTTCATAATGTGTATATTCATATACTTTTATAAGTACCGTTTAAAAAATATTCTAGTAATTGACTTTTTGATACATATAATATGAAAATAAATTAAAGCATGATGGTTTTTCTGTGCTGCTTTTTTTTTGTAGGGGGATTTGAACTGATAGATTTTATTAGATTACATTTGGTTTTGCACATTTTTTTATAAACAGAAAGCTAATAAATATTATAGGTACTTATTTTTATCACACATGTGAAACCTAACCTATAGGTGTAGTGGGGTATTTGGAGCTAAATTATAGAGAAGTTCCCAAACATAACTATTTAATAGAAATGCTTTTTGTTGTTGAAACATTCTGAGGAAGTTGAGTGAAGAAGTGACTGCATGAATGTCAGGTGATGGTGGAGGAAACTCTGGTGCTATGATAAAATAAAAAAAAAAAGGTAAACCAGAGTGAAATTGCTGCAGTGTTTGAATGAGGTTTATTTGCTAAATATCAGTTTCAGCTTAAATATAAGCTCCAACAATAAAACAAAGAGGTATCACCTTTTATTAAACTAACTGGTACAGATGGGAGAAGGGAAAAGGAGAAAAATATTTCGTAGAATCATAGACTCACCAGGTTGGAAAAGACCTCTTGGATCGTTGAGTCCAACCATTCCTATCTGCCACTAAACCATGTCCTGAGCAGCTTGTTTACCTGTCTTTTAAATACCTCCAGGGATACCCCCTCCTTGGGCAGCCTCTGCCAGTGCCTGATGACACTTTCTCTGAAAATTTTTTTCCTGATATCCAGTCTCCCCTGGCACAGCTTGAGGCCATTCCCCCTTGTCCTGTCCCCTGTCACTTGGGAGAAGAGCCCAGCTCCCTCCTCTCCACAACCTCCTTTCAGGCAGTTGTAGAGAGCAATAAGGTCTCCCCTCAGCCTCCTCTTCTCCAGGCTGAACAACCCCAGTTCCCTCAGTCAGACTTGTTCTCCAGCCCCCTCACCAGCTTCGTTGCTCTTCTCTGGACACACTCCAGAGCCTCAACATCCTTCTTGTAGTGAGGGAAACCTTGTACGGTTTCCTCTGTTACTGACAGAGGAAAAGTTGTACAAATTTACATGAAACCTTTTATTTTTATATCTTCAAACTGCCACTGCTAAATCACTGCCACTGGAATTACCAACACCACCCACTCACCACTAACTTCAGGGTTCAGGTTCCTTTTGCTTTTCCTTAGTACAGTATCTCCCAGCTCCAGGGTATTAGTTTTGAGATGACTGTCGGTCATTGCTATGATACAGAGAAAAGTCTGCTGTGTAACATCACAGAAAAGTGGTATTTAGCAAAGTTGCGGCTGTCCCATGACACTATAAAAGTGCACCATGTGATTTATAGCACTTTGCTGCAAACATTTGGACAGGAGGCTGTTCAAAGCATGTACCAGCAAATACGATTCAGGGACACAGAGAGATGGATCATTGTTGTTTTTTTTTAACATGACTAAAAATGGAATTAGTTTGTAGCACATGCTACATAGTTGATGAACAGGTTGTAAAATAGTCAGGTAGAGGGAGAAACAGTGAAGTGAGGACTTGTAAACAGGAGTAACCAAATTGAAATTTATCCTTTTACTATTTTGTTTTTAAGATCTATCAAATATTGACCAAGGATGATGATACTCGTGCACATTCTTCATTTGATCTTTCAGAAGCAGTAAGCTATTCACAGAAAGCTACATGTCTTGCAGAAAAAATAGTAGAAAGCTTGAAATAGAGTGATAAGTACAAATAATAATTGGGACATGGTGCTTAGGCTATATTCCAGTACTTGTCTGGAAATGGATAAACATCTTTGTAGTCATTTTGCTTGACCTAAATCAGTGAAACGTGGCAAAATAATACCATACAGCGATGGCTGGAGAGAGTGATAGAATGGATGACTGCTTCTAGCAAATATGCAGGAAATTAAAGTAGCTTCCTTCCTTCGCTCCCCAAAATGGCCTTAATACATGGACCATAATTTAAAGGAAGCAGTTAAGCAGCAAAGATGGTAACAGGACACTGATACTGACAGCAGGCAGAGAGGGATACACACAGAGGTGAAAGTGTTATGAAGGAATAAAAGAAGGAATGAGCTTGGTTTATGGTAAGAGGAATTTACCCATGTAATTCACACAAGAAAGTCTGAATCTCTACGTAAGAAGAGATATAGAATAAAAATAAAGGGGGAAATAATTACCCGTATCCAAACGTTATTCTAAAATAATTTAAGAGTAAAGAAATCCTAAATGCAATCACAGTACGCACATTGTGTCATCACACACTGGAGCTGGCAATGCAAGGCAGTAAACTTTTCAGGCA
The DNA here is from genome assembly GCF_017976375.1 of Cuculus canorus. Lineage (NCBI taxonomy): Eukaryota > Metazoa > Chordata > Aves > Cuculiformes > Cuculidae > Cuculus > Cuculus canorus. The sequence continues at coordinate 9,956,670 of NC_071407.1, forward strand.
TGCACAATAAATGCAAAGCTTTAAGAGAAGCCCTTCTGTGTGCATTCTCCCCCAGAGGTCTGTGCATATACAATGGCCTTGTGCTTTTTGGAAAGCATCAGGCTGACAGCACGTGCTAAGAAAGCTTTCCATGCATGCAGCAAATCCAGCAATATTGGTTTGTTATCAAGCCGTACTGCATGCACATTTGCAGAAAGGTGAAGCAACATCCATGCTGCAAGTCTGCTGCTTCCTGAAAGCAGTGAACTTGACACACGAAACAACTACAAATACACACATCCATATTTCTTTATGGAAAGTAGAGCGCTAAACATACTGCTGCTGGAGAGGAAAGCCATGCCTAAGCCTCAAAAGCCACCACGTTCAACAAGACAGTTCACTATTTTGACATAGAGTCTGACCATGCAGCATGTTAAGCAATGTAAAGCTCTTGGTTCTCATCAGAAGCCTTATAAGCTTATCACAGACCTTTCCATGCTTTTGAGAAGATGTCTGTCTTTCAATTGAAAATTGGCAGAAAGACTGAAATCAACAGGTTTTATGTACACCATTAAAAGTCTACAACAAACTAAACAAAACCTCTCCCTGATTTTCTCTGTTGTTGTCTATTTTTATTTTCCATTCCCTCCCCCAGTAAAGGCAATGATAAATCACCATTGGTAAATGCATTAAATAGATACATGTACTTTACTAATTTAGCCCGGTCAGTTAAGGAGGACTGACTGGTTTCAGTGAGGGTTAAAAATATAACACCTCAGGTCATTATGCAGTAAGCTTCGTGTCTGTGATCATGCAGACATACCAGACAGCAAAATAGAGAAGAATATCTAAAAGCACAAGAACAAGTGATTAATGTTAATACCTTAGGATCAATTCTGAATTCCTACACTGTAAAAGTGTTTCTGCTGATTGCCTTTCTCCAAGAGCCCTCTTATTTCCTGATGTCAGGGGTATAAGACAAAGCTCTGTGACATAATTGCTCTCTCAAATACATGTTTGAACTACAAACCCCATTTAGTGCAGAACACCACAGGCTGGTGTAGGTGATCCTGAAAGTACTAACATGTCCATCTTAAGAAGTATAAAAACAATACTATCTGCTTTAATGTTCCGTGTTTCACTAAACAAACATCATGTTATTCCACTGTACCCTGCACAGGGAGAACACTGTATTGGTCATTGGCTTTGTACAATCGTGGTTGGAATGCATACAAATGTAAGCACATCAGGACAGCCACCATTTACTACTACTGACATTTATAATGCCACTAGTAACAATTATTAAAAATCCAGAGTTCTTCATTAAGTAGCTGAATTGTATATTTTCTTGATATTTTCTCAGTGGGCAGGATCCTGGAGTATCAAATGAGAAACGTGTTGTACTAGAAAAACACTTTAATGAAGTTTCTGTGCATTTTCTAGTGTCTCTCTCCCTCATAAAAAAATGTGTCAATCACAAAATGACAAATTTCCTGCAGAAGAGAACTGTGTTTATAGTCTATAGTGATGATGTTCAAGTATCTGCTTATGAGTATTTGGAAAACAATTTTAAAATTAGAGATATAAATACCATTTATAGCAAAATGAAGTTTTCTGAATAATGACACCACTGATGTAATTCACAGCCTCCACAAGATGCTTTTGGGTATATCTATTGACATATACATTATAGAGCAGGATTAAGCTCAACCACACTCACTATGAAAAAGGATCTTCACTTATTTATTTCACAAGTCTAAGGGGCTTTTTATACTAAAACAGCAAATTGTTTTGTTTTGCAATGCTATTGCAAAACAACAACTGTTAACCCCCGGGCTAACAGTCAAGACACTGAACACTTTGCAAAGAGATCTGTTCTTTACACACAAGTGGCTTTGGGATTTCTGGGAAACTGGAAGAGAGATGCATTTCTATCTAGAACTGCTGTCACAAAGACGAGGTCCTCCTCCACCTTTGTCCTGTATTACTCCAGCCTTCCGCAAGCACTCAGATCTTCTTCAAGCCTTTTTACCTCACTGAAGCAGCAACTGCCTCCCTGCGCCCCAACCAAAACAAAACAACACAACAACTTTCTGCTAGACTTGTTTTCTGTCATTTCTCTGAGCTATGCCAGATAGCAAGTGCTGAAGTGGCACAAGGGTATTAGGCCAGAAGCACAAAATCCTCACTTTAGCAGTGACCTCCATGTGATCAACTGCTTTTTGAGAAGCTTTCAGCTGCACACTGCCTTTTTGTTTCTTTCCTTTGCTTAACCTGTTTAATGTCAGGCTAAAGTGGAGCATGTAGCTTCTACGTTACCAGTCTGACATCAGCAAAGAAATGATAAAAGCACTGCTCATTTTGCACTGGAAGACATGTATATCCAATTCAGACCACACACAAGCCCATATAAACCATCCAAGGGCACCGCTCCTTACGAGGAGCTGCTGAGGGAACTGGGGTTGTTCAGCCTGGAGAAGAGGAGGCTGAGGGGAGACCTTATTGCTCTCTACAACTACCTGAAAGGAGGTTGTGGAGAGGAGGGAGCTGGGCTCTTCTCCCAAGTGGCAGAGGACAGGACAAGAGGGAATGGCCTCAAGCTCTGCCAGGGGAGGTTCAGGCTGGATATCAGAAAAAAATTCTTCACGGAAAGAGTCATCGGGCACTGGAACAGCTGCCCAGGGAAGGGGTTGAGTCGCCTTCCCTGGAGGTGTTTAAGGAACGGGTGGATGAAGTGCTCAGGGACATGGTTTAGGGAGTGTTAGGAATGGTTGGACTCGATGACCCAGTGGGTCCTTTCCAACCTGGTGATTCTGTGATTCTATGATTCAAAGAGCACTTGTGCCTCAGCCACATAAAGATAACCCAACAGCAGTAGATGTAGGGGGTCAATCGCTAAATCCTTTCAAAAGCAAACATTTAAAAGAAGCAACAAAGCTGTGATCCAGCAAAGCACCAGGGAGGAGCCAAAGTTTAAATCAATGGGATACAGGCATGTACACGTGCTTTACAGAATTCAGACTTCAATTCAGACTTCAATTCAGAGTTCAGAGACCTTACGTCCTTTGGGACATGAATGAAAAGTGTAGGGGAAAGAATAATTAATTCATTGAATAATAAGTGAAAGCTGTATGAATTGAACTGAGTAATAAGCCATTGTCATTTCCACACTTCCTTAGAGTTTTTATTCTACCAAAACCCTGAGCAAGCATATAAAGTCTTGTTTTAAATGCATACCTGTCGGTGCCAAGGTGTGCCGTTTCACACCATCCGGTGTTCTCAGTCAGGCTGTAGTTAATGAGAAGATGCTTGCCCACATTCAGGTGTTTTGAGTGTTCCCTTCCCAGCAGCTCCTAGCTGTGCAGCAGGCGATGCAGCCGGCCGGTAGATGGCATTGATGCCCTGCAGCTGCAGGCACCTCAGGGTGTCCCAACCCCTCTGTGCTCCTGAGCGGTGGGAGCCTTTGGGTTGTCTGTACTTTCCCACTTTGCTGGGCATTTACCTCTTGAGATGCGTATCTTGGTATAACACTTGAAATACGCTTCTTTTAAAATGTAGTTTATGATTCTGTGGTTGTAGTTCAGAGAGAATGCAACTGTGTTCCTAAAAGCTATTATAATAACACCAGGAATAAGAATAACACCAGGCTATTATGTAGAAATAGGAAATTACCTTTGGATAAGGACAGATTTTGTTTGGAGTTGGGGTTTTTTGTTGTTGTTGTTTGATAGGCTCCTTTTTGGTCCCACTTAGAACTGGGATGCTTTTTGTCCTGGCTGTTGTGTTACAGAACATCTTGTCTAGAAAGCAGTGAAATTGCTGCTCTGCTTTAAAGCATATGCTTATGAGGGCAATTCCCAGGTATAATCTTTAAGTGCTTTGCTGAACCGGGTAAGTCTACACTCGGAAAGGTTATAGGTTTGTGTTGTCTCCTATGCTTTTCTTTACATGCATTTAAAGAGGGACATTTGCAAGTGAATGCCTTTTATCTGAAATGCATCACTAATAGGCTTTTAATGTCCTAATGGATAGGTAGGTGTTGAATGGAGCATCGGAAAGACCAAAGCTCATCTGCTTCTGCCCAGACTTGCAGGTCTTTTCTCTCCCTCTTCCTTCCCAGAAATTCAATTTGTAAGTGCGTTTTGTTCTTGCATTACTGTGTTGGTCTAAAATGAATACCTTTACCTACAACGAAGAAAGCATTTCTAAATACTTCCTTTTTTTTAAAAAAATACTTTCTTGTGGTTCAGGTTGTGTTCAAGTAGGGGCAGTACTAGCTCTTTGTTCTGTCTGCAGTGCATTATGTATGACTCCCCTAGATTGCCCTTCTGTGGTAATAGATCCTTCCTTTCAGCATTTAATCAGTTTAGCAGGTTCAAGTACCATCATTCACATTTATGACTGGTCTCTGAAGTAAGACAGCTATTCAATACCTGGTTTGGGGGGTGGGAGGGGAAGTAAGAGATCATCACAAATTAAGTATATGAATTGGGTAGAGGGTGTTTAAAAAAAATGCAGAAAGGTGTCATTTTTTTTTCCACCAGGAAACAAAATAAGTAATAGGGTGGGAAAGATTAAGAAGATGTAAGTCTCTAGTAGTCTAAACCAACTTGGACGTATCTTAATGTGTATTTCTTAGGTGGAACTTAGATGTGGCTTCCCACAACTTTCAGGAAATAAGACTTTAAATTATTAGAATTGTCTCAGTTACATGGAGAGGAATTACTCAGGTGTTCTCATTTGGTACATTTGGGAAATAGCATCTTGTTAATGTTCTCAACTTGCCTTGCCTTCCATCCTTCTTGTATAAGAGAGGTCCTTGTATTTTCTAGAATAATGCAGAGAAGTCTACAGACCACTGTCCCACACCAGTCACATCATGTGTGTGCATCCCACAGAAACAAGACTGCTCCTCTGCATGCAGGTTCAGAATTTGTGTGACCCAAGTGCATTTTCAAATGAGCTCCTAAAGTTCTTCATGTGCAGCAACTGAAATGAACAGTATGTGATGATGTGTATTTTGCATATGTTGTGTACACTCAGTTCTGTGCAATGAAAGAGGGTGAAAAGGTTCCTGATGATGTAGCAGGGTGTGTGTTTGGAAAAGCATCCTTGATCAGAGACCCTGTGCAAGATACTTCTATTTTAGTGGAAAAAAGGAGATAATAATGTTCTCTGCTACTTAGCTTGAAAGACCCTGAGCTGGAACAGGAACTGTGTAAATTTGCTTTAAATACAGCATAACTACTAACTATTACTTGGCATTTAATATCGTAAAAAGATAGGCAGCTAGGCCTCCAGCCCCAGACATGCAGAAATTACTGACTTCTCTTAGGACAGCTGTATCCGTTCATACGATGTTCTGAGTTCTCACTATCCTGGTATGCTAGAACATTAGCACTAACAAAGACTTTCTAGTTTCAGATTAGGGAACCAAGAAAAGATGAGGAAATCTGCTGTAGAGCACTGATTGCATAAGGTTTGTTTTTTCTTGTTGTTTTTTTGACTTTGTGTGTAGAGTTGTCTGTCCTGATAAACTTTCTCAGTTTAAGGAATGCTTTCAAGACTAATGGTCTACCTAGGTTAAAGGTTTGTTCCAGTTGTGGATTTTCCCAGGGTTTCTCTTTTGTTGCTGCTAGAGGAGAGCTGTCACTTTTTGTGGCCATGTGGCGCAGTCTGTTTGGAAAAAAAAAAACAACCACCACCACCTTAAACAAAAACATTTATTCCTTTAATTTGCTAGTAAACGAAAAAGTATTCTAGTGAACCAGTGTCTCTTTCTTATTTTTGTTTAAGCAATAATTGCCGTTGCTGACCCTAGATCAATTAAATACTGTATTTTTCTTCGTAGGACATAATATTGAACTACCCACCATGGCCCCTAATGTAATACAAAGCAGTCCCAAATCCCAAAGAAAGGGGAGTGCAAGAGAACAACAGTGACCAATAGCAGCTCAGTGGATGGGATGACACACCAATACAAATTATTCATGGAAAACCAGAGAGTGGGCTAAAAGAGTAGCCTCTGCCACATACACGTAGAGGTGCTGTTGTGCAATCTTGAAGTTCAATGCAAATGTATTTTTCCTATCTTTTTCGTATCAGTTCATGCTAAAACTACATCTCCAAATGCTGACAGAAGAAAGGCTGGGTTGTATATTGGACTCTATACTATTTAGTGGAATTAAAATAGTTAAAAATGAATAACTGGATTCAGTCATATGCAACCAGGTTAGATACAGGACTACAAATTTTGCACAGAATAATGCTGTGTGTTAGCACAAAAATAATGTGATCTTTGTTCCTCTGTGGAAAATTTTGTTGCATGGAGGTCTACTGTGGATTATGTCTGTTGCAATTCATTAATGTGTTAAACTGCTTAAAAAGCAATTTGCCCTTTTTTTGCTTTTTGTTTATGACTTAATGTATTATAATTGAAGCTTATGAAACAAAAAACCATTTAACTTGGTAGTTTTTTATTGTTCTGTGATACTATTTCAAGGAAATAGATCCTAATTTCAATACCAGGACTACGACCTGCATTTTGCGTTGCTATTTCGTCCCACACCTCTTCCTCGGGTCTCTACAAACTCACCAATTAACATGTTTCTGCAATACACTGAAAACTCTTAACGTAATCACAGCCAGTGCTTACACTAAAGTGATAATACTGAATGTGATTTCACTGATTTGATATTATGTGCTTGTATGTGTGTAGTCAGTCCACTGTGGCCTCAGGCAGTGGTACTTGGAAGCAGAAGGTGGATATGTTGAGGATTAGTCCAGGTTAGTCCTGTGTTGTAGGTTTTGTTGCTATTGAGATACATCTGTTAGGTGGCACTTCAGCCCCAGATGAAGAAAGGCTTTCGAGCATATCTGGTTTTGAAGTTCTTGCAGCAAACTGGAGAAAGACTTGTGTTCAGGTTACGGCTGTGAGAGAATTCTGTGTCAGTGAATGCACAGCCCTTTTAGTACCTTATCTTGTGACGTTCCTAAGTGTGTGTATGTGCAGTTCCTTCTGGCCTCTGCAAGCTGAAAGGAGATTAGAAGGTGGGTGATTGTAACTGATCCATCTGTGCTAGGTCAGAAAGGTAACTTCGGTCATGTGAGCCTGCCTCTTCTAGGCTTGAAGAGACTTGCTGAAGGGACAGTGGTTCAGGGTTTCTACCACTGGGATAGCAACAGTTGATGCAGTCAGTCAAAAGCAGTGAGAATGCAGCACCTGAGAAGCTCTGAAACTGTGAGACTTATTATGAAATATCTTACATGAAGCACGCTTCTATATCTTTTATTGGTGACCTCAGTGCTCTGTCGTTTGGGAAATGCAACAATTCATCTACTTACTTGTGGAGGATGGCTAATAAATACACCAAAAATCATGTTTTGGATGCTTTTGCATGGATGCTGAGAGGGAGAAGAAAATAAATCTATGTAATGCTTACCTGTTTTTTATATATTTTAGGAGGAGCTCATACGAGGAGGCACGAGGAAAAATTTTAGATACAATAACATTGTTTTCCCCACTGCTGGTGTAAGCTGAATCCTGGCACTTGTGGTCCCTGTGAGGTCTTCTGTGACTTAAAATTTTGTTGTCTCTTGATGTGTCTTATTGCATATAGTGCTTTTGGGACAAGCAGCACTGGCTAACCAGCTGGAGTTGGCTCTCTTTTAAATGATAGGCAGTTGCTGGCAGGATACGTGGAAATGTCTTAGGTATTGATAATTTCTGTAAAATATCTAGCAAGTATCCTGAAATTAATCTTTAGAAAGAGTATTTTTTTAAAAAAAAAATCACCAGATGTCACTTAACTGATAATTTTATCAGTTTAATACCAACATTTTGTTCTGATATGTAGGTTTCAACAGTGGCTCCTTTTTCTATAAACAAATAAATGAAAAGCACTGCTCCCACATTGAGTTGCTGGAACATTCCTATAAAATAACAGGGATCTCTCCTTGTGAGCCTTTACTGAAATACCAAAGCAATGCTTTCTGTGCTTGCACCATGAATTGCAGCAGTTGCCATATGGAGAACAGATACATGCTCAACACAGTATTCTGCACTGGGTAGGAACAGCAGCTTTTTGGTGGATGTGGAATACACCAAGTATTGGGTAAGGATCACTCTGTCACATCGTGGGCTGATGGTAGTGTTTATGAACAAGACGGTGCAGACTTTGGGTGTGTTGACTACAGATTTTCTTGTTGTTTTGGATCTAAACTTCAGCCATGGCATTGCCTTGAAATAAGATTTTCCATTTATACTATAGCCATATGATTTTTACACTTTGCAACATTGCCACATATATAATGCTTTGCAGGGTTCCCAAAAACCATCGAATCTCACGCAGGAAATGTACAAATATATTTATAGTTTTTGTTATAAATGAAACATGAAATATTTGGTCTCCAGACATCTTGTCTTCAGCTTCGCGTTGCCATGGGCACTCATTAGTATTCCAGGGAGGCCTGGTTGGCATGGCAAAGTGTGTAGCTGTACCGTGTTCCTATGGCAACCTCCACCATTGTGTACCTTCAGCAGATCTGCTAGCAAATCTGTTTGGGTAAATCTAAGATTATCTTATGGTAGCATTAATGTTTTAAATACCATTGCCATTCTATCCCTAGGTGATCAACACTGCAAATGTGTTTGGTGTGTTAATACGGACCATTGGGTCAGGACGACACAGTGCAGTTCTGAACTTCAGCAAAATTGTTTTCAAAAAGCAGCAGCAGGGCATAGTTCAACCTCTGAAGAGGTTAAAACAAAATTGTGATGTTGAGCTGTTTACATTTTCCACATGTTATTGTGTGTCTGGATTTGCAGCTGAAACATTTCTGAGCTTGCAGCTCCTTCCTTGGATGACCTTCAACAGTAACAACCATTATGGTGTCCATCTAAATGCACGTGAGACAGTTTTGGTCTTTGAACCTCTTTTTTTTCAGGAAGAAAGCAAATTACCTGCTGGCATGCAGCTTGCTGTGATTTGCCTAGGGAGCCAGGTATTATTGCTGGTGAGGAATAGTACTGTAGATGGTTATCTTTGGATCAATAAAGCTTTGTGTCCATTGGTGAAGAGTTTGTTTTGATGTTGGAGATGTTTAGAAATGTGGTAGACAATATCTGTTAGCTCTTGCTAATGACATGCAGTTTACTTGTCTTAAATTTTGTTCTCCATTCATACATCTTTTAGTTTATGTAATGTACCCAGCCAATGAGCAGAGCGGATGAAAAAGCTGTACTGTTTTAAAACGCTCTAGCAGATGTGGAGTGCTTTGTGTTCAAAAGTGAAACATGTCTATGTAGGCTGTTTAGAAGAGACAGCTTGATTGGCCCCTGTACAGATGCCTGTCCAGTGTCTGTTTTTCAGTTACAGAAATGAACTAGAAAAATATACCAATGCACAGAAAATAGAAATCTGTCCAAATTTTTAAATCAAATATCAAAAATTGGTAATGGAATATCCATGGGAAGTGGTAACTTGACATATCTGGAAGTATGGTGTTCTGCTTAGCTGTAAGACTGAAGGTTTTCTGCAGCCCTAGAGGATATGTTAGTTCTGTCATGGTTCTGACTGTTTCCTTGTTGTGGTTAGCAGATAAAAGCAATTTCTTAAACCAAACAAAACTTCTAATTTGAATCAAATTGTTAAAAGATTTTAATGTTAGAAACCACTTGATCAGCTCATATCCTTATTCTTTTGCTTTCGGTTGACGATTTGCACAGATCCCTTGGCCTCTTTCCCAACAGCATTTAGAATTTCAGACATTTCTTGGAGGTTTTTTCTGTAAGTGTTTCACTTTTCAAATGCCTGTGCTGAAAGGCTTTTTTGATACCATTGCTTAGAGAACACCATGAACCCAAATGTGAGCTGATAATCAAACAACTGAGCTATGTTTTCAAGCAACACTGTCTTTCAACATACTGACAGGCGACAGCCAGGAAAGCTCATGCTTTTTGTCTTTTCAACATTTCTTCCAATTGGGTTTGCTTTCCAACTGAGTCAGAATGCATGGCCTGAATCACATCAGTACTGCTGAAAATGCTGTCTCACAGTACTCTCAAACCTGAATAAAAGCAGCATGCTTCTAAGCACTTAGTTAAGAAATTAAATACACTGTGTGAAGGGAAGAGACTGTGCTTCTGTTTTATAAATTTGTTAATGTATTGTAGAAACATTTTTATTTCAACACTGGTACAGCTTTATTTTGCAGTGCCTTAAGAATCTTATCCTGTAAGCAGCTGCCAGCTTTGTTTATAGTTCTAATTTGTATTTAGGTGTAGCAACAGTTAAACGTGTAGCTAGGAGAGACCTTCTTTTTGTCCTGATTACCATCGATTCTTCCCGGAGTCCTTTCTTGTACTAGGTAGAATTTTTGTAAATAAGAGGAAAAGGATTTTTTTATTACACTGATTTATAAATAAAAAAAGGCAGGCAGTGCAGTATGATTAATCTGCACAGTGAAGAGCTGTGCTAATGTGAGTAGACGTTTAAGCAACTTCTTTTTACATAAATCTAGAACCAAACAGTAAAAAGTGATGGGAAGCTCGTTTTATATATTTTCTTTTCTATCACGTTTACCCCCATTGACTGTCCAATTAATTTAGAGAAATTAAGAATAACTGATGGAAAACTGGAAACAAACACTTCTAAAGGAATTGAGACTGTGGAAAAAATGTCCAGAATTGCCCTGGGATCGTGGGAGCTTTTAGCTGGTGTCACCTGCTGGAACACTTTTACTCTCCCTCTGTAAGTGGCCGATGTTGAGTGTGTTTCTATTTGTTTCTTTCTGTCCTTTATATTTAGTCATTTTAGGTTAAGAAGAGGGAGGCTACCGGAAGAGAGGATAGGACTTCTCGATCCTCCTCGTAGGTAGAGAAACACAAACAGATCCTATGGGACACTTGGCTGTAGCCTGCAGTTTGGTGTTTGTAGTTTGGAAGCTGAAAACGGTACTCAAGCTTAGAGCTTTCATGAAGAGAGCTCCAGCAAGTTTCTTTGTTTTCTGTCAGAAATAGCAGGGACATGCTCAGGCTCTGCCTGTGGACGGCCTTTCCCTGGAGCACTGGAATTAAAGTACAAATGAAAGGGAGAGTCCAAAATGTCTGATGTGATAAAAGCACACATTGCACTTGAATGTGCATTCTTGTGCCCTTAATGCAAACACAGCTGGTGGTTGGCTATTTGAAAATTTATTGTCTGTGATCTTTTACATAGAAATGTAACAGTTGCATAACTGAATAACCCAAGCAATCACTGAGTAACTTTATAAAGTGTGAGGTTTTTGTTTTTCTTCTTGTCAACTGGAAAAATATATTGAAAGAAAAATATGTCTTGAAATAATTTTAGTCTGTAGGTGGTTCATAAGATATTGATTTGAAGTGCTTGCTCAAACTGTTCTTACAGAACGATCCCATTCTCTACCAGGAAGAATAACCCTTAAGCATTAGCATAAAAAGTTGAATTTAAGTTACATAACTTAAACTTTATGAATAGCCTATCATGACCACTTTGTCATTTCATATAACTGTTGTGTGTTTGTAGCAATCAGCTGTGAAGGTACTGATGTATGCCAAGTTAACCCGTTACAAGCTTATTACATGAACATTTCGTGCACTCTTTATCCACTTTCAGTATTGGCAAGTTTCCTGTTGTTAAATGTACTGATGAAATTTCTTCATCAACAGTTTCTTCATCAATTAAATATTAATATAACCATAAGTGTAGTGATTGTTGGTGGTAGAATAATAGATGAGATCAGTGATTTTATGTAGCCTGTTTGGGGACAGTAGATTACAAAGCATGTCTGTCCAGGTTACTGTTTAAGAGATGATAGTGACGTGTTGTCACTTGCATGGTTTGGACTTGGAAGACTCTTTAGGTAAGTCATGCATGTAGCTGAAAATAATACATGACCAGGACATGGACAACATCTTTTCCTGTACTTGGGGCACAACAACCCTGTGCAGCTACAGACTAGAGGAAGAGTGGCTAGAAAGCTGCCCGGAGGAGAAGGACCCGGGGGTGTTGGTTGACTGAACATGAGCCAGCAGTGTGCCCAGGTGGCCAAGAAGGCCAATGGCACCTTGGCTTGGATCAGAAACGGCGTGGCCAGCAGGTCCAGGGAGGTTATTCTGTTCCTGTACTCGGCACTGGTGAGACTGCACCTTGAGTACTGTGTTCATTTCTGGGCCCCTCACCACAAGAAGGATGTTGAGGCTCTGGAGTGTGTCCAGAGAAGAGCAACAAAGCTGGTGAGGGGGCTGGAGAACAAGTCTGACTGAGGGAACTGGGGTTGTTCAGCCTGGAGAAGAGGAGGCTGAGGGGAGACCTTATTGCTCTCTACAACTGCCTGAAAGGAGGTTGTGGAGAGGAGGGAGCTGGGCTCTTCTCCCAAGTGACAGGGGACAGGACAAGATGGAACAGCCTCAAGCTGTGCCAAGGGAGGTTCAGACTGGATATCAGGAAAAAAATTTTCACAGAAAGAGTCATTGGGCACTGGCAGAGGCTGCCCAAGGAGGGGGTGGAGCCCCCATCCCTGGAAGTAGTTAAAAGTAAGATAGACAAGGTGCTCAGGACATGGTTTAGTGGCAGATAGGAATGATTGGACTCGATGATCCAAGAGGTCTTTTCCAACCTAATGATTCCATGATTCTGTCTAGATTGTGGACGGAAGTGCTGTGCATTCAATTGTGGCTTGTTCGTTTGCCAAAATATTGTCTGTTATGCTTTTTTTCTTTTTTTTTTTTTGGCTTTTCTTCATTTTTTTCCCTCTTTCCCCACAGTATTCAATGAACCATAGGCTTTATTCATCTCATGTCTAAATAGAAAGATATTTGTTGATGTGAGTATAGGGTTAATTGCATGAAATTAGAAATAGTCTGTTAACATGCTGTGCAAGCTCTTTCTTTTAATATAAATATTAGCATTTTATGCATAGGTGAGGAAGAAGGAGTTTGGTAAAATAAATCTTATGCAATGATACCCATTGAATTTCATATTTGCCACTATGTTTACTGTCCTAATATTGATGACACTCTCATATAAGTGCATTTTGAGTAGAAGTTAATTACTCTTCCCTGAAAAATATTTGCATTGAGTAAGAGGCATGAGATGACTTTGATTTATTTTCACCATTCTATAAGCTATAAGTAATTATCTTTTAAAAATAGTGACAGTGAATCTAAATAATATGTGGTATACTTACTAGGAACTTTTTGATTAGCTATTAATTAGCCATGTTATTGACATTGCACGACACAAGATTGCAATGAAATGTTGAACTGGATGTTGAGCCTACTCACAGGTCTTTAACTTGGCAAACATGTAGATTGTCTAATACACACAAAACTTGTGTACAAATTAGTACTGCATAGGAAGGCAGCATCTTGAATCTTGAGAAAGTTTTTTCTATTTTAGTTGAGCAATTAAATCCAAGCTAATAGCACATTCTATTGTTGACATATTGGAGTTGTAATGAATTGAAATGAGGAAAGAGAAAAAGGCACTGAACTTAAGACAAACTAACCCAGACAACTTAGACCATCTAAAGTGCTAGAAATGCGATCTTGTAATATGTTAAAAGAGTATTATATGCATGCATTATTGTAATGCTGGGAGAGAGGTTACTGTTTCTCTTTGTAATATTTTTATTTAAGAGAAAAATCTTTTTGTTAACCAAGTGCCAATTAAGATGATAATGTGATATCACCAGTAGTCTTAAGATACTAATCATGTTTAAAAAAAAAAATCTTGCTACAATGAGAGTTAGAAGATAGATGTGAACAACTGTGAGTACTGGTGGGTATGTGGGTAGTACATATGGTGTACTCAGTAGTGTCTCAGTAGTGATACTCCAAATGGTTTGGGTGTTGTCGCAGATGGCCACTCATGAGACAGCGAATTATTTTTCTTAAATGTATGACCAGAACAGACCCATTTCTTATTAAATCCTTGCTGGGATGAGATTAAAAGTGTGGCTTGCACTGTAGAGAAAAAAATAAAAATTGAAGTACTTTTGAAGACTTGGACTTCTGGCTCTGACTTCTGTGGGATTGTTCTATTCTAGAAGAAAGGACTGAGGGTATCTGTCATTGATTAGTGTGCAGTTATCTAGAGAGAATTTAAAAAATGTGTGACTCATCTTCATAACTTGATATCTCCGGCAGCAGCGGTGTGTTCAGCCGCGGTGGTTGAGTGAAAATCCTCTGCATTCCGCCATTGCGGCAGTACTTGCAGACTTGTGGCAGAGAAGCAGTGCTTTGAAACTAATCTTCAGAATGCTGCCTGGGTTAATAGGAAGGGCATCTCCAATTCCAGTGGTGGCTGCAGTATATGCCGTTTCAACATTGTGGTTTTAACCCTTTCTTAAGGTGAAGCATGGATACAGAGATATACTGGGAGTGAATGTAGTCTTGCAGGAGTCCTGCTTTAAAGCAGTACTAAACTGCATCATGGAGGCGTCTCTGCATCTGTGGAGGAGTATAATCATCCAAGGGGTATTTTGCATTGCTGAGAGAACCCTGAAAACTGAGCAAGGACGTGACTTCTGTCTGGTAGCCTACTACAGCATATGCTGTCTTGATTCTGGAGCTGGCATTGCTCCTTTCAACTGTGTAGACAAGCTGGGTTTTTAAGTGCTTTGGCAGCTAGCTGGGTCAAAACTAGTGTTGATCTGCTTATGGGTGCTTCAGCCCCCTGTCCAAAGCAGTGTGAGTGCTGCTATATGGGGCACAACTAAACGAGGTGGACACACTCTGTACAGACATACTAGCACAGCTGGGAGATAGTTGCACATCCTGAGTGGAACATGTCAAAAATGTAATATTTTCTGCTGTTTCTACATAGCCTTTAAGTGTATTTTTTTCCAGAAGATTGGCTGAATAAAAGGCAGTTTTAAGATGGGAATAGGAAAGGACTATGTGTGGAAATGTGTCCACCTGTAGGACTTGGGGAATGTGACCTGCATAAATTAAATATTGTTCAATACCTTTATCCTCTAATAGGTGGGACCCTAGAAATGGAAATATGAACGTTGTCCCTACTTACCATGCTCGGAGAATTCTCCTTTGGTCGAAAGTGTTGAACAGTAATAAAAGGAGATTGTTGCCTTTGGGAGTCGAGCTCTTTGTTCAAAATGTAGTTCAGCAATTGAAATAAAGAAGAATATCCATTAGCTACCAGTAATAGCACTTGCTTCTCCTTTGCTGGATTCTATCTACTAAATGGAAAGACATTAAAATGCTACAAAAGCCTGTGTTGCAGTGGGACTAGGTACATCTTTTAAACATTTAAAAGGACCAGTTGTGAGTGATAAGAGGAGCCCCTTAGAATTCTTACATCAACTGAAGGCACCACTACCACTCTGTAAGGAAAATCCTGATCTTATGTAGAATATGCAAATTTCCCAGAAAGAATTGCTAATACATCTACTACGCCTGTTTTCTATATTTTGATTAACTGTCTTAAAGTGTACAATAGGACTAACCTGAGCCCCTGGGACTCCTATCTGATTTCAGCACGAAGAACGTGGTGTGTGGGAGGGTGTACGCATGGTGCATCCCTGACGAAAGGCATTCTTAGGAATATTGAAACATCTCTTAGCAATGTTAAGGTATCGGCTTTTATTATTTCTGAAATGCAGAAGCAATAAGTCAAATGATTACCTAAATCCTTTACTGAAACAGAAAGTTCAGGAGTTCTCTGGACAATACAGCCAAATATTTTGTTTAATTTGAATCACTTTTGAAAGCGAAATATATTTGTCTTGTCTGTGTCTTAAAAAGGCGAAGCTTCAGAAGACCATTACCAAATTCGTGGTCTTATTATTTCATAATCAAAGCTTTTATGTGTGGTTATGTGTATTGTATCAAGGTATAAAACAACCCTTAGTGAAAGATCCTTTTTCTGCTTCCATCTCATGAGAACTTAAAGTCCTTAGAGCTCAGCTTAGTGTCTTGAAGAATGCAGAAAATAAGTTTCTGTCTCAGTGTGAGGGACTGAACTGACTCCTACTTTTGCTGAAAGTATTTATATCTGTTTGCATATCATTCGCTAGTGCTTACATAGTCACCACATTGCGGATCACCCTGTAATAATGCCCTTTCTGCTGCTGTTGGCATCGTGTGATTCTTTTTGGCAACTCGTTTGACCAAATAATTCTTTCTCAGAAAAGGTCTTTTGTATTGACTGCCTGATGTATTTCCAAGGCAGGTTTTTTTTGAAGAATGTATTGCTTGGTAGTCCCCAAATTTTTGTCCTTGAAATCTATTAATTTTCGTTTCATTGATAGCCCAGTTGAACTGGTAGTGGCTGGCACATATAGGAGTTGTAGCAACTGTTCCAGGTAATGGGAAACATCTGATGTTTCTAAACCCTTCTCATCATGGAGCAAATGACAATGTAGACCTTGTTTGTGGTGCATAACCTGGAGCCAGATTCTCTAAAGCTGGAAAATGATTAAATTTCTTTCTTCAGTTATTTACACTGTCTAAAAATGTAGCCTAATATCTTCACTGATGTCTGTTATTCCAGACTTACAGGTGCCCTTTCATAGGTATCATATCTAAAATCAGTATTGCAGAAAATAGCATACACAACTGTGTGTACATCTGTATGTACATAGAGATGTTTTGGACACATGTACATGCATGTATTAGAGCACCACTCAATAGAATATTCATGAGCATAAACTTGTACTGTAATGCTTTCCATTAACCATCTGCTGCCAAGTATTTCCATGGAGGCCTGGGTGCTCTATGCCTGTATTCTGTCAAACTTTCCCTTTGTATTAGACAAGACACCTAAGCAGCTGCAGAAGGAACTCAGTGTTGGATTACTGTCATTTACAGAATCTTCAATGTAGCCTAAAAGTAAATGGATGAGAAAATGAATCAAGAACAAGAAGAGACCAGGCTATTAAAAAACACAGTCTGAAGACTCCTTGTACCTTACAAGTACTTTCCTGTTGATGGAAAGTACAGATATATTCCACTCCTTCCCTCTGCTACCCCTCACTGCATATCTACAACTCCAATCCCTCATCGTCTAGCTTGTCAGAAAAGATTTTATAGATGTCTCAATGTGATAATGTTGGGAATCTTGATTATAAAGTTCAAGAGTCATTGTCAAAGTAGCACTTATTTTTCTAATGCAGATTCTGCAGAATACGGAGGCTGCTGCTCCTGTGGAGAGTAAAAAACATGAGGAAGGACTAAGCAGCAACGTATCTTGTCCTTTTGGTCGCTGCAGACACTCAAAGGCAATTTGTTGCTCCAATACAAATGCTCCAAGGACTGACTTGCTTTGTTTTGTTAAGCGACAACTTTTCAGTAACCAGAATCTTATCTAGGAATATACGATCATTTACTATAAGCATTCCATTGCCTCTTTATATATCTTACCATGCAGCCTTTTGTTTTCTTGTTTTACTAGGCCACTGTCAGAATTCCTTAATTACTGGATTCCTTTCCCTGTTATGCCAAATACGGAGAAAAGCTCCATCTCACATCAGTGAGATGTTTGTACTAACTAGCTAGTTAAATTCATATTGTATACTCCCTAAATGCTATGGGTGAGTGTTTCTCCTCCCTCTGTTATACAGCCTTTTTACAGTACCATAGGCATTACAGTATCACACACAGAGCAGAGAAAACTACACAGATTGCAGACTACAAAAAAACCTGATTACTGGACTCTTGTCTAGCTGGCTTGATTCTTCTCATGGTTGCCATCATGAAGATTGCCAATGTACAGCAATTACCCTTTATGTCTTTCCAGTCTTTTGTAGTGTTTCTTCCTGTTTGGTGGAAATTGGTCAAGTATGTAGTGCTTGCCTGTAATTTGTTCTCAAATCTACTGTGCTGCTTAGTTTACAAAACCCAGTAATAACTGCCAAAGCAACATATGCGAGTGACATGAACAGTATTGTAGTAAGCAGCCAGCTACACTAGCATCTTAATTCGTCACTCAGTATGGGAGAGTGACAGTTTAGCATATGGCCAATCTCTTCAAATGCTGGTTTGTTATTTCAGATACAGTTAGGACTATTTATTCCTCCATTTGTGAAGTAGATCTGGTTTGTAAAGGAATTTGCCCCTGAGCTTTTTGACCATCCTTTGGTGGTGGTCAGATCTCAAAGTTAAAGCCATGACTGAATTAGAGTTACTCCTTCAATGCTGTAAGAGAATGGCAAAATGGAAGCATGAATTATTCACTAGAGATTGTAAAGACCTCTTCAAGTACATTAAGGATGGGTTGTTATGTGATATATGTCATATTTTGCATAACTTATGAATTAGAGCTAGAACAGTATTAACAGAGGCAGAACCTATTGTTTGTTAAGAATTATAACCAAATAATTACTGAACTGGAAGGTGGTTTGACTTTATGGTGGGAAAATGTAATGAATTGTTAACAATGCTATTTGCTATTTTTTTTTTACTGATTATTAATAAAGTGTTTGTATTCAAGTTAAATTGTGGAATAAGAACTTTAGATACTTACGATGTTAAAACATTTTATTAATTTCTGGGATTACTGGACAGAATGCATGTATCTGGGAAAGAAAATGCTCTGAGCTATGTGGATTTTCATAGGATATACAGAGAATTAGCTGAGCTTTGTACAGATACTGTTAACAATTCATTCTGAATTCCTGCTTTTTTAGAAAAATAAATTATGACATTCCTGCTGTGACAAAAACCAAAACAGAGTGCATACATCTCTTGAGCTTAGTTTCTCACAGGGATTTTAAATAACTTGTATAAGAACAGTAGAAAATGAGCAATTATAGGCAGTGCTCTTTCAGTGGAACTGTTTCTATAATAAAGGTGGTGATTTTGCTTAGTTGATATTCAGTCTGGGCAGTCAGTGACAGTTCAAGCGTATAGTCATGCCAACTAAATTTTGTGATATTACATGCTTTATTCACACCCCAAAACCCTAAACAACTTCTGAAATAAAAATAAAACTTTTCTTTTCATGTTAACAGCTGGGCTGATAAGCCCAGAACTTGCAAGTCTCTTGCTGTAACTGAATGTCACTTCACCTGTGTTTGAATCAAATACATCTCTCTACATTTCAAACACATTTCAGAGACCAAGTAGATTAATTTGCTTTACTGGAGCTGTGCTGACATTAATTCTTACTTTCTCAATTTTTACCTTTTTTGCCTTTCGAACCAGAGAGTTGAGACAGATGGACTTCCATAAAAAAAGCCAATGTTTCACTAGATTGGCAGGTTTAACTTCCTCCTATCTCACTTGAAGGACTGAACAGTTGGATAGCCCTAACTCTGTGGAGATCCAAGGAAGATTCTGAGGACTTATGTCATAACGCAATGAAATCTGCTTGGCCTCTTTCCCAACCCCTGCCAAGAAGTCATTGTAGCCATGTATTTGACTGCGTTCCTTGCTGAAAAACATTTGGTCAAGCACTGTATGTGGCACCTTCATGCAAATCCACCAAGATGCTTAAAACTAAACTGTGCTGAAGAACATGGCCCGTCTCTGCTCATTTTCCAAGTAGATGAAGAGGATATCTCTACTGTTTGGATGGGTTTTTTAAATTTATTTGGGTTTTTGTTCATAGGCTTCAGCTTGCAGTTTCTTTACCTATCTGTAGGTTTTGGCAGAACTGGAGGCCCGTCATGTTTTCTTGGTGCTTTGCAGACTTTTTGTTTGCTTTTCCTTCTCTCCAGTGTCTCAATATTTCATAGCCTTTAATTATTTTTTCTTCCTTTTTTGAGGTATTTGATCTTTTACCCCATGACAATGTGTGATTCTATTTAGGAAAACTGTATAAATGAATTTCCAGGACACACAGATATGTTTTGTGTAGGGTTGAAACAACTGGTGTATGTAATATTCCCATGGGACAGAAAGACAGCATCTTTCTATCAAATGTGAAACACTTATCGTGACATCTGTCAAATGAGGGATGTGAAATGTGTCGTAATATCAGTCAATTGTAACGTGGGTTGTGACTTCATACTTCTGATGCTCCACATTGTATTTTCTGTAAGGTTAAGTGTGTGTGTTCCTGAGATCTTTGCTACAAAGTGGTGATGGTCTTTGGGTACCACAGTAGACAGTACTAATGTTACCTTTTCACATTTATTTTTCTACTACCATAGAGATTGTTTTGCCTACCAGTTCTAATTATTTTCAATTTAATTTCTTTTATTTTTAGGTATACCACAAATTCTACCCTCCAGGAAGCCTTAGAAAGGTAAAACCTTAAAAATTCAATTTCTCTTCATTCACTATGTTTACATGCCAATGTTTGCTTTGGTTTTATTTTCAATGTAACACTATAATACTGAGCTTGTCACTGGGAAAAACAGAGAATGGTATACTGTGAAATCCTTGGGACCATGATGCTTTTGAGCACTTGTAGAGACTGTGTTTATTTACTGCTTTACATTTTTGTCTTCACTGCTTTGGAGCCTCTTCTTATTCATCTGTTGTCATAAGCATCCGTTTTACTGTTGTGTGCTTCTTTAGTGTTCTACCTCATAGATGTTTCTTTGTTCATGTGAGCAAATAAACAGTAACTCTTCACCTGAAATCACATGAAAGGCATTAGCACTCAGGATAGCTTGTTAACATATCTTTCAGGTGACAAGAACTTCTCGACTAAAGACCAGTTGCTACAGAATTTACCTAGAACCATAGAACGGTTTGAGCCAGAAGGGACCATACAGATAATCCAGTTCTGACCCTCCTGCCATGTGCAGGGACCTCCCATTGGATCAAGTCTCTCAAAGCGTCATCGGACCTGGCCTTAAACACTTCCAGGGTTGGGATGCCCACAGCTTCCTTGGGCAACCTGTGCCACTGCCTCACCACCTTCACAGTAAAATGTTCTTCCTAATAGAAGAAAGTTGTTCCTAATAGAACTTCCTAATGTAAATCTCCCCTCTTTCAGTTTAAAACTGTTTCTCCTCATCCTGTCACTGCAATTCCTGATAAAGGGCCCCTCCCCAGCTTTCCTATAGGCAGAATTTTTCTTGTACTTACTTTAACAAACAAAAATCCTTTGTCAGTCATTAGAGCTGTGCTCAGCTGTGGTTGAAAGCAATTTCATTCCATGGCCTTGGTTAGAAAATACCAAGTACTTAGTGCTTAGTCCTCATCAGTTGGATGTTTGACTATTCATCACTTCAATAAGATGTTAAGATAGGCTGTACTCTTAGTCCTGTATTAGTAGTGTATACTGCTGGCACGAATTATTATCCTCTCTCACTATAAAATACCACCTGAAACCTGCGTGAGAAATTTATAATCATCAAACGTTACAAATCTGTGTACAACTTCCTCCAAATTATCTTGGTCCGGTGTACACCTTTTTCTCTTATGTCAAGTTAGAATAAGGTTAAGAAAATAACTAGATCCCAGGAAGTTTTGGAAAAGAATGTGCCTGCTACTTCTCTCACTTTATTTTCCCCAATCTGGTTTTGGTGTTCGGTTTTTTTTTGTGGTCCCCCCTCCCCTTGCCTGGGTAACATTTATCTTAGGTGTAGCCATTGGCAAATTACAAGGCAAGATGTTGCACAGAGAGCACTGCGGATGCTGGAGTCAGATGTTTAAAGAACTGTGGTATTATCTAATCAGACAATGACACTGACTGCGTATCTTGGATTTGTCTTTAATACCTCTAAGGTGGAGAAACTCAACTTTTTGGTTATACAAAGAGTTGCTCAATAGAACAATTGTCTTTTATTGTTCACCTGTCAAATTTCTCTTTTCAAATAAAAGCATTTGGCACAACTGTCTCCAACGGAGTTTCAGGTTTAGTGAACCTTGTGACATGTTTGAATTATCTAATAACGAAAAAAGGTTCAGTGGACAAGTCTGTCACCCAATTTTCCATGCTATGTTTTTGTTTTGTGTTTTAAGTACCAACATTTAGTAATGCTCTGAATTTCACTGTTTAAGTATTGTATGTTGCCATCAAAGCTACTGTGATTCAGCAGAGAAGGACAAAGACTCGTCCTGGAGCTGCTATCATCTTGGTAGAAAAGCAACACTTCTGATCATACTTACTTCCAAATCTTCCAAGTGACCGAACAAAGCTCTTACATTGGCATTGTGACCAGTGAGTGAGGACATGAACTGGCACAAAGTGTCTTGGCAACGCTTTAACTTAAAAATGTAATAAATCTTTATTAGAACTTTAAAAAATGTAATAAATCTAAATAAGGCAGAAAATTTACACTGAACTGGGGAAGAATAAGAGAGTAGGGGAATAAATGGTAGAAGCTGGTGCTACTTGCCTTTAATCCCTTTTCTGTGTTCACATTGGGTCATCCTTAGGTGCCTCTGCCACGCTTAACACATTTAGTGGAAGAGGTGTGACTCCCGTTTTTAATCTTCTTGAGACTGGAGTACCCTTTGAATGCTGTGGTAATCCCTTGCCCACGAGAAGGGAGGGAGGGAAGAAAGAGGAAAACCCAATTCTTTTTTGCCAAGGTCAGCTCTGATTGATTCTATAGATAAAAGCTTATGAAATAAGGAAACTGATTTTAGCTCTCAGCTTTGAACCTGCTGAAGTGCTATGTACTCAAGTTGTGCTGCTGTTCCCCTATTGTGTTGTGCTCCTAATGTCAACCTGACATCCATTAGCTGGCTGTGAAATTGCTCATGGTGAGGGGAAAAAGGAAGGACAGTTTGATTTTTCAGGAAACAGTAGGAATCATTCCTGCTTAGCAGGCAGTTCCCTTCTTACCCTTTCTGTTCATCCCTTCTTAGCCTTGAACATTGCTGACAACAAACTAGTAATTCCTTGTAATAGGAATGACCAAGCTCTACTGACCAATGATGACCATTTTAATTTTCAAGTCTTGTACCCTGCATGTTTGGTGCCTCCTGAGCTCTGTTGGTATATTCAGTTCCTAATTTTGTTCCCTTGAAGGGTTAAAGTGTAGTGCATACTTAAAGATTAAATTACATCAATGTATGAGTTGCCATATGAATTTGCTGAGGCAAATGTATTTTTCTTTAAATTTCACTGATAATAATTTGCACTAATAAAATAGCGGTTTTTTGTAGTGAAAGAAAAATGAAATATAAAGACATTATAAATAAGGTGAAGCTTATAAATATAAGAAGAATCAAAAAAAATGTGAAAAGAGCTAAACAGACTTTATTTCGTTACACTGTGTATTTTTAAAATGACAGTCCATGTCTGAAAATGTAATTGCTTTCTCTTCTGCTTGACATTAAGAATGTTCTTTCTATTGTTGTTCAGAAGGTTATTTCTTACTGCTACAGCTTTAATTTGTCATGACTCAATCCAAATGCAAACATTTTACTTATTTCAGGAGCTTTGAACAAGCTGATGTTTGAGAGGAAAGCTTTTTTCATTACTTAGATTACACATTTGTGTGGGATGAGAATCAGATGGCAGCATTTTGGAAATCTAGTTCACCACTTCAGTCTTTTGTGCCAGTTATGTGTCTGGTCAGGACTTTGATATAAAGGCTTGGAAATTGGAGTTGGCATCTGTAGGCCTTTTTGTTTAAATCTAAATTGAGTTAATAGAAACAGCCAGAAGTAAGGACTGAAACAAACCCCCAAACTCTGAGGCTGAGACTCTCTCAGTTGGAAAACAATGGCATGACGCTCGGGCAGCAATGCACAACATGGTAGGTGTAAAGTTGCAGGAGGATAAATGGTCCTTGCAGAAATCACGTAAAATGATTAAGTAGTGTTAACTGTATCAGTTATGTGGTGTTTGCTCCTCCGGGTATGTGCAGTACCAGATCCTGCATCTTGGGATGTGCAAAACTTTAAGCCTGCACCTAGCAGGTGATGTTGAAGTAATGGAGGATTCTGTTGATCTCTCTGTGCAGAAATTTGTGGCACAAAATAAACCCTAATTAAAATTATTTTCAGGAAAATATGTTGATTTTGAAAAAGTAGTTGATTTTTCGAAAAGGCTTTTATATTTTTGCAAGGTACTGTCTTAACACCTAGGATCAATGCCTGGGAAATAGTTGGTCCTACTCCAGAATCTGATCTCCAAAACAGAATTAATTTTTGTTGTCAAGCAGTGGAAAAAATATCAGAGCATTAGCTTTAGTTCTTCAGCTGATATGTAAAATTGCTTCTAGCAGTGTGCACTTGATATTGATTTTTTAGCTGTGTTCATACTTAGCCTTGATGTGCATAAAGATATGCATCAGAAGTCTTCTGAGCTCCTTGATGAAGCCAAAAGTATGATGAAACTGCATAGCAAATGGATGATTGTCAAATGGACTCTGTCTTGCTTTCTACCCTTTTTGTACTTATGCTTATTAGAAATCCCAGGTGGTTGTTTTTAACATGGAGGGTGTTCATATGCTTCTATACTTAAAAACTACAACCAAGTTTTTCAGTTGTAAAACAAACCTTTATTTTATGAAGCGTAAAGTTCTGTGCAGAGCACTGCACTGGGAAGGGAAAGGTGTACTGATTGGTAGGTTGTAGAGACAATGTCAAAGATTTTGTTTTAAACATCTAAGCCTTGCTTGATGTAAAAAGGACAATTTATACGTTGTACAACATTGTATGTAAATCAGATGTAAGAATTGGGACAAGTGAAGTAATTTAGGTGCAGTGTGCCAGGTGGTAGAGCAGGAGAATGTTCCACAATTGTGATTTTTTTTTTAAAAAAAACATATCATAACTGGGCTTGCCGATTTAAGTTTTGTCTGCTGTACTAATGTGAAACTCATAACCATGGGTGATGGTGGTGATAAGCTTATTTTTCCCCTTTCTTCTGGAATACAAACCAGCTAATGCAGCTATTTTTGGCAGCTGAATATTGTTTTCACTAGGAACCTATTGTACCTTATTCCTTTTAGAACACTCATAAATACATAAATCACAATAATGTTCTAGGCAAGACAAGTTGTTCTTTTAAGTCTTGGTTAGATCTGTTCTGTCAGACTCCATATAAATATAATAAAATACTAAACAACAACAAAAGTTACAAAGGTCCTTGATAATTAAGTACACCCAAAATGGTAGTAGTGGCTATTGATAACATGAGCAATTAATGAAATCCTACTTGTTTGATTTCTCTAGCATTGGTGGCTTATGTGTTTTAGGGTTTTTACTTATACATTTTTTTTAAAGTTAACTGGTCCCTATTGGTTGTTGCTTTATTTAGAGTACAAGAATGAAAAAGATTATCTTCTGCTAGCTAGACTTCAGCCTGAGTGTATTCCTGTAAGATTTTATCCTTGGTAGAAAATAACCACTAACGAAGAGTGTTGAGTTTAGTTGTTAATATTTTCTGCATTTCTCTAAAACAGATTACAATTTTGATTTTTTTCTTCTTTAATTGCAAGAAAAGATTTTCTTAATGCAGCAGTTTCATACGCAAAGTGCTGGGAAGGAGGTTTAGGTTCCAACATTATATTACCCTGTTTCTTCTGAAGTAACAGGCCAAAACGATGCCTCGGCAAAAGATGGTGAGGCTTCTGGGCTTGTCTCCAAACTTCCATTATGTGATCGCTTTGTTATATCTGGACAGCACCTGTTGGAGGAGGGGTGATAAGTGAAGCCTTGTTTCAAGCAATGGCTGCTCACAGAAACAGTCATCTAAGGACAAGGGGTCAAGCAACCCTTCTCTTTAGCAACATCAAGAGATTACCCAAAAGGTGGAGTAAAGAAAACCAGTGAAGTATGCTTGAAGTTTCTGGGTTGCCAGCCACTTTGAAGAAGACTGCTCAAGAAACACTGATGACCTTGTTCTTCTTCTCTTTAGAAAATACCATATTTTCTACCACTCTGCCAGTAGCAGAACTGTCTGACTTCCTCAGAGAAGGAGACAGGGAATCTTCTGCCAAAGCAGAGAGAAGCTGTTGTGATGGTAGGTGTAACTTTTATTGGAAACATTTTTTCAGCCGAGTCAGAATTGTGAAATGATTTCATCCCTTCCTACTACTGTCAAGACAAAGGTGGATGGTGAGAAAGACCTTGGAGGCAGAGAACAAATAGGAAGCAAGAAATTAGGGAAAACAGTAGACTAGAAAGTGAAAATGGAACAATAGACAGATGCTATAAAAATTGCAGCAGATGCTAGCAGTTTGAGAATGAATTAGCTGTGATGTTACACAGGATGAGGTTGAGACTGAAATGTCAGTTGGAAGTGAGCAGGTACTCACCTGTGCCTGGAGAGAAATTAAATAGTAGAACTTAAAGGGAAGTCTTGGATCTCTCAAAACTGTAAGGAAGAGAGGGAGAAGAAGCAGAACAGTGAGTAGATGGAGAAATTAAGACAAAATCATGAGAAGGATGAATGAACACCGGAGGTGTCATAAGCACTGATCCCAGAGGCTGGTACTGCATTGCAAAAGGCAAAGTGAGATATATGACTAAGGTGGCATATGGAGGGAGCTGATGTGTATCTAGAAGGTACATAGAAGAGACAGGTGAAAATGGAGGGGTTCATGTCAAAATTCACTGGCTTCATTCATGAGGTTTCGGTGACTGTGCTGAGAGATTGAACACTGCACACAACAAGCATGAAGAGGCAGAAATGATGGAGGAGAGTGGAAAATGACAGTATTTCAAAGGGAAAATGAAGGAGAAGAATTGTGAGTAGGAAGAAAGGCAAAAGGAAAAGGTCTCCGCTACCTTTGAACTGCTTTTGCAAAGAATAACGTGTTTGCTATACAGTAGCAGGAAAATGACATGCCAACTTGTAACTCCGGTAGCATATAATGTAATTGAATAAGCATAATTAAGTGAAAGATGGGACTGTACTTCCAGAGTAATTTCTCTATCCATGTTTGGCCTGACAGAATTAATCAATCAGCTGATAAGCTATTTTAGAAAGTGAACAATGCTGTCTTTCATTCTTACTTTATGAAAAATGTTGATAATTTGAAATAATGTTTGCTAGCGAATTCTTGCATCTTGAAACTGAATTGTTATGTAAATTGGAGCTATTTCAGTACTTAAAAAGTGTTACATACACTGCATGTATTTCAGACTTACTTTTTTCCTAAATGTCTGTTAAGAGTAATGATATCTCCATGAAGCAATTATGACATGTCCTGGAGTTTAATAATCAGATGGGGCTAATCAGCTCACTTGAAATCAGCCACTCAGAATTTGAAAAGGGAATTCCTAAGTGTAAAATTGCTAGCTAATGGTCATTTGGAGTCACATGTCATGGTAATTAAAATTAAACTGCTTTTCTGTCTGTCAAAATTGTATAAATAGAAGCTGAAATTTGCTCTGAAGAACAAGGCCATATGCAGACAATGCAATGTGAGCCTTATTAATGCAGCATATGGAAAGCTGTTGTGCTAATGCCTCCTGTTATCAGAACAAGTATTGCCATTTTTGTTGGAGACTCTCGTGGACCTTCTTGAAGTAAGAAGATGTTTTAAGTGTTGCTATACAAATAATGTGGAAATGGCATGTGGATGATGCACAAGGATTTGTCCTGAGAAAAAGCCAGAGGGCATGATTGCTGAGCTGGAAAGATTCCTTGAGCAGGAATGCTAGTCCATGCGGCACAACAAAGTATCAGGAAAGTGAGATTATTTTTCTTTCTGGTAATGATCCCCTGGAGTTATCTTGAGGGCTTAACTAGTGAGCTAAGTGAAAAATAATCTTAAACCAAATTGCTTTAAGGTCAAAGTCAGGCTTTCAGTCTTTTCCTACTGCTGTTTCTCCTGCTTAGACTAGGAACATGTATTTAAACTAAACCTTTTACTGAAATTTTCATTTGACACCTCTACTTTTTGTGGTGAGACTAAAGCTACTATTGAGGGACTGCTTCTCTTGAGCATTTTTTGATTAATGACAATGCACCTCAAAAAAGTAACAGAAATGAGAAAAATTGGGAAACTAATTTAAAAGCTTATTTGGTTCATCATTGTTATAGTAAAGATGGTGTCTGTAGGTCTCCTTTTATGCTGTGTGGCAATGGCAGTTGATGGATGGGAAGAGAGCTTTTCTCTCTAAGATGCTTTCATAGCTGTATTAATTTACCTATTTTGAGCTTGAAAAAATTCTCCCTAATTTCCAATTTTTAAAGTTTTAGAAAATAGTGTTTTGAGGAAATTATACTTGAAACTGAAAGTTAACCAAATGCTTTGAACTTGCAGAGCTAAACATTCTTAGTGAAGGAGGCCATTTATAATAGTAGTGGAAAGTGAGCACACCAATTTGAATTAATAAGGAAAGATTGAACAGCTCCCTAAAGGTTAGCAGTTTAACTGTTTTGGGTTTGCAAACTCAGTCTACGTTGGTGGTGCTGAAACCGATGCCAGTGGTTTTATTTATGCCATCATATGGATAACTTGCACCCATGAATTACAAGTTTTTCACAACTTTGACTAGAAAGATGCAAATTACACTTACACTTGCTCCAGACACCCTTGTGACTTTTACCGACCGAGGAAAATGATACTAAATGTAATGGGAAAATGCTGTTTGGAGGCCAGAGAAGATCTTTCAGAATGTTCTGTGTTTAAATCCTGTTTGGCACGACTAAGGAGGCGCAGGCAATGATGCATATGTTAGCAGCTCTCCATATAGAAACAGGATCGTGGAAAGCCCTTGGAGGCGGAGGAAGCTAAGGATCCTGAGGCAGTGAAAGGAAAAGAGCCTTTTAGCTTCTTGCTTACCTCTCCAGTCAGTTTCCTTGTGTTATCTGGGAGTTAGCAGCTGTTGCGCTCTTTCTGTTATATACTTCTTAAGCAGACCTTTGACTTCCACTGGCATGTTGAAGGACTTAGATGATGCATGTTGTCCTCATGTTGACTTTTCTTTTTTCTGCACCTTGGAAAAGTGTCTGTTCTTCCAGCAGATGCTCTTAGACCAGTACAATGCTTGGGACTGCTAATGGGAGCCTGAAAACAGAGAAAGTAAGTACAAGCTCAAGAATTACCTGGATAAGCAAACAAAAACTCCCAGCAAAAACAGGAACAAAAAGGGGGCTGAAGGATGTTGACTCGTGCTTTATAAGAACCAAAAGCCACCTTATAGGAGGCTAACAATGCTGCAAATGGTGTGCAATAAGACAAATGTGTGATGAAGAAGTATATGGGCTAAAAGAATGTACTCTGTGTTGCCAAATGCAACAAAGTTCTCATTGGAAGAGTGCTTCTGGTTTAGGATTGGCACTGCAGAGGATTGCCAGGAGAGCTTAATGTACATATTTATTAGATAATTGGTGAGCACTGAAGATTACTTGAGTAGACACTTTGGCCTGTAAAGTAAAATACAGTTTAGAGTGCTAGGGAAAAAGTACATTCAGTTGAATAAGATTGGAACAGCGGACTGGCATTTGAGAAAATAATCAGTGCTTTTAAGTGTATACAACTGACCAGGGGGGTCTCGTTTAATATTTTTCTCTTTCTTGGTGGGTGCAAACTTTTCTACATCTACTAAGTGTCAAGTCACCTGGCATTTGCAGCAGAAATAATCAAGTTTTCTTTAACTCTGAAAACCTTTTGAAACTAGAGATAATTATCCTTTAATAGGACAGTGAGTTCTGGTTCTAATGATCTTTTCCTACCTCATTTTTAGCTATGGTACTGTGCTTTTGCAGGTATATCCTAAAAGTTGTGCTGGAATCTTTTTGAGAGTCTGGAGTCTTAGGAGTAAGGTTTCTGGATGTGTAAACAAGTAAGGCATCAATTTTACTTGATGTCAGTTTTGATCACTGCCACTTAAATGATACAATAGCATAAAGGGTATTAAAGATTTTTAAATAAACTCTATCCTCCTCATCCTACTCTCTTGGAGAGATGTAATTATAACTACTGGACTTCTTGATTCAGGGAATGTGCTTTCATTTGGTTAATTCTCTGGCCTAATTTACAAAGTTCTTTGAATCCTGTGGTGCTCATTCATATTTTTTAATTCTTTCTCCGTACTGGAATGACTGTATTTTTCATGTTTGTAACCTTATAGATTAATTTGAAATGAAAAACAGCCCAAAAAATTAAAAAGCAGCAACAGGGGTTATTTGTTGCCTGAAGGCATTGCGAGAGGAAATTTAACACAGAACCCTTTTTTACCTCAAGGACCTTCTGCAACCTCGTGCTGTGTGGTTTCTGTTCTGAATAGCTCTTCAACTCTGTATACAGCAAATTATTGGAGTACTTAAAAGTGAGCATTTCTGGAAGAGGAACGGGTTGTACATTAAAAATGCAGCACAGGTAAACCTCACCTTTCCAACAGCTTGGCAAAAACATGATATTCAATTGTGTAACTCTTGTCATAGTTGCAACAATTGTGAGATGTGAATAATTACAAATTGTTCCATTGTGTTCTACGCAGCCTGGTTCACAGCTTCAGGAAAACTAAGATATTTTCCTTTCCTGCTGTCTATGTTCATTTAAGATAAACATTTCTGCAGTATTGCTGTAAAAATTGCGGATGTGTAACTCTAGGCCTTAAGTCACATTAAGGATTGCTTTGCATATGTAAGTTTTGTATGCCATAATGACAAAGTATGTCTGACGTTTTAGCTATTTAAATGGTGTCGTCTTTCTCCCACTCACCTTCCAGTCAACGAGAGGAATAGGAAAATATACTTATGAAAACAGAACTTTTTTGTGATAGTCATCTTTTAGTGACTTTTTTCCTTTACATTTTTAGACCCTCCCCAAAACAAAGGGATTTTTTTGTTTTGTTTCCTTAGGATTTTCAAATTTACAAAATCTGAAATTTTTATCACTAGGATTAAATGAATATAAGTCTTCTTCCTCATGTGCACCTCCAAAGAGAACAGTATTGCAGCTTAGATAACTGGTTTATATCATGAAGTCTGTGCGGTGGTTCCAGGCAGCAGGGATTGTTGAAGGTTGGTGTTCTCTGACATGACGTGTCATCCTTGCCTGGCAGCCAGATGCCCATCCAGCCACTCACTCACTCTCCCTCCTCAACAGGACAGGTGCAAAACTAAGATGAAAAAGTTAGTGGGTAAAGATAAAGACGGAGGTTCGCTTACCAATTACCATCATGGGCAAAACAGTCATGAGTTGGGGGAAAATTAATTTCTTGTCAATTAATATACAGTTGGATGGTGAGAACAAAAAGACTTCCTCCAGAATGATTCATTTCAGTCTGGTATGAGAGTAAAATAAAACTACTCACAAGTGTCAGGGTCTTGAATATAAAGTATGAGAAAATCTGTTACAATGAGGCAAAATACTATATGTTTGAGAGCACTTGTATAGATAATGAGGATCTTGTAGATTTCTAGAATTGAGTTGACTATCTGGGAGACATTTTCTTGCTTCTCTCCTGTTTGCTTTTCCTTGGTGATTTCAATAAAGATAAGCTTAATAGATATTGAATAGTAGAGAGCAGTTTTGGAGCTTGCAACTTGTGTGAAGCTGGAAGTTTGGTACTTTTAATATCTTCCTTTATATCCGGTTGTGTTTTAAATGTAATACCAAATGTTTCCAGTTGCCATAGCATCAATTATGAAACTTCTCAAATGACTTATGAAGGTTTTTCTGCTCATTTTATGAGAAGTTGAAAATCTTCCTTTCTTTCCAACCTATTCTGATTTAATAACAACTCGGAAACTCAAAATTGGCCTTTGGCTAAAATTACAGAAACTGGGCAAGAATACAGTCATGTGTATGCCTTCCCCCTCCCCCATACTTCACTGTTTGTTTGGCAGGGGGTTATGGGCTTTTTTGCTCAGGCTGAGTTTAAAGGAGAGGCAGCTTTAGCTGGTGCTTATCCGTAGTCGTTTTTTAAATGTATATGTTTTAATAGAGAATCTTTCTTGTAGTCCCAGGTTTGAGGAGATTCTTGGAAGTTCTATAGACACAGGAAAATCAAATTTACAGGTGGTGTGTGTTTTAAATCTTCATGATGTGTTTTAAGCATAAAGCTCAACATTATTATGGTGTTATAGATGAACAGATTGTAGAAACTCTTCAATTTTGCTTCAGCTTTGTTGAAGCAAATATTTGACAGACCTTTATAGATTAAATTTGTTCTTTTTGAGCTGTATGCAAATTCCTTTCATAACTGCAAGTGGAAGTAAATATTTTTAATCAATAGGCACTGCCCTGAAGCAGCTTAAATTGTTCTAATGATGTTTGTTCTTAAATTACGGGTTTTTTTGTAAAGAATACATTTCTGATAGATGCAGGACATATTCGTGTTGGAAGACATGACATTCCAAACTACTACTACTTACCTGGGATTGAAAACAAACATATAAGCAACTCCTCCACCCTCAACCATCTCCAACAAAAAAAAGACAGCAAGGCAAAAAACCATTTCTTGCTATTAGACTCTGAAAGTCTCTGGGACGCCTCAAATTGTGGGCACAGTCATAAAAAGAAATAAATATAACGGTTTCTTTCTCTTTCTGTATTATCAAATGATGGGATTTAATGCATTTTCCTGTTTGACCTCATACACGCTCTCTCTGATCTAGTCTCCCTTGCCTCTCCGTTATCTGTCAATTTATTCCTATCCACATATATTCTAATGAGAGAAATCTAATCATGGCCAGAGTACAGGCTTGAATGTAAATGGGATATGGCTTATCATTTGGTGCTCTGTGAAATAATTATGGCCATTATTTCACCTATTTTGTATGTGCTGTATCTGGGCAAAAAAAAATACTGCTTTCATCCTTGGAGATTTAAAAACAAAACAAAACAAAACCAGAACCCTAAACAAGCCCCAAAACACGGACCAATCATTTGTTTACCATAAGAAATAACTTTATTTTCAATACGTTCTCCTTCCTAAAATGTAGAGCAGGAGAAAGATACTGTGTAAGAGAGGGCAGTGGGAACATCCCCTACTTTTTTCTTGGTGATATTTTTGTCAGTTACAAAAGAACTGAAAAATTTTCCCTCTGGAGGGGAAAAATTCTAATTTGACATCTTATATAAAGTGATTAACCACAGGACTATATTGTAATATAGCTCTCTGTATGCAGATATAAGTGGATTTATAGATTTATAAAGATGATGTTGCAGTAACTGATACAGTATAGATTAGACTTATCTGGGTATCAGATTTAGGGGGCTACATTAAAAGTATTTGGGCAGATAACTTACAAACCTGAATGTCAGCTCCTGTATACACTTAAGACACTGTTGGGCATCATAGTGATAAGACTAGAAGTAATTTTTTTTTTAAATTCCTCAGTGGAAACTTTTAAGTCTGGATGTTATGCATTTTTCAGTTAGTGCTATGACTCAATGTTTTTCTTGCAGTTTTACAATGTTGTGCACAGTGGTTACTTATGATATCATGGTTCAAAATGAAAGGTAAGAGACGAAGAAATTGTCACATAATCAAAATGTCGTGAAGCACTTGTTTTCCCCCCCTTAATTAAAGAGAAAAGCTGCTAGATGCTCTTCCTGTGGTGTTATGCTGCAAATGTGGCTCCAAAGCAGAGTTGCTCCAACACAAGTTTCTTCCCCATGTTTAAAAGAACTGCTGCTGCTGCTGTGATATCACCAGTTAAATTCAGATTAGTGTCTGGCTTAAAAAACCTTGCAGCCTGAGGCCTTAAAGCTAAATTGGGGTTGTTTGGCACTTACTAGTTCAGTGAATACGTGGGACTGTGAATAATTGTCATGAAGGCTTGTACTGGCTTGTGAAGATAGTGTCCTTTTTTTCTCTGATTGTCAAAATAAGCATAAATCTGGGGGATAAGGAGGTTGCATACGCACCTATGTATAGATTTGCTTCATTTGTCTCTTACTTTTCATTGTCCCACGTACTCAGTTTCACAGAATCGATTGACATTAGGCTGTATTTAATGTACACCATCCACAGAGATGTGCTGTTCTGGGGCACTGATAACTGAACTGGTGAACCTCTGTAATGACCTGAGACCCGACCAGCCTCCCTGCTGGCCTGCTGTAGTGGAAGTACCACGGGAAGGTGACAACACACCCGCCCCCGGGCAACCTGGTGAAAACCAGAGGCCTCTTGGCTGGTTATGTCCTCTTGTATTCTAAACATAAACATGGGCAGACACTGCATGCTGGGAAGCACCTTGTACTGGCTGCCAGACTTCCGAATCCTGACGTGGTTTCCAACATAAAAGGAGCATAGTCTGAAATATTGCTTTGCAGGGTGAGGCTTCTTTGCCCTACACTGTGGTCCTGAGGAAGTTTGTCTGGTATGGGCTGCTTTCACTCCCATTTTTCCTCTACCAGGTTAGAGGTTATATTACCTCAGACAGTAAAATAATAGAATCATTGAATGGTTTGCTTTGTAAGGGACCTTAAAGATCATCCAGTTCCAACCCCCCTGCCATGGGCAGGGACACCCCCCACTGGCTCAGGCTGCCCAAGGCCCCATCCAACCTGGTCTTGAAAACCTCCAGGGATGGGGCAGCCACAGCTTCCCTGGGCGACCTGTGCCAGTGCCTCACCACCCTCATTGTGAAGAAATTCCTCCTTATGCCTGGTCTAAACCTGCCCCTTTCCAGTTTATACCCATTGCCCCTGGTCCTATTGCTACAAGCCTTTGTAAACAGTTACTCCCCAGCTTTCTGGTAGCCCCTTTAGGTACTGGAAGGTCGCTATAAGGTCTCCTGGGAGCCTTCTCTTCTCCAGGCTGGACAACTCCAACTTCCTTATGTCTATTCTAAATCTTCCCCTCTCCAATTTATAGCCACTGTCACTACATGCCTTTGGTCTCATTGCAGGTAAATAGGATTTTCTAGAGCTTGGATACAAGGTATGATCGTTTGCATAACTGTTTTCAAGCACAGTTGGAAGTGAATTAACTTTGTACTAGCTAACAAATTTTGGACAATTTTTCTGGTATGACTTTTTTTTCCTTACCTAATTGTTGTTTTTATAACTCCTTGTTAATGAACTGGAATTGTTAAAAGCTGGTTGCTAAGGGATGTTTCAAGGCAAGTTGATTTCACTCCTTAAGGGAGTAAGGGAAGAAATCTAATCTCTTCATGCTCCCTCAGAGTAACTTTGCAGCCACTGTGGGCTTCACTCCCAGACTCCCTTCAGTTCCATCCTCAAGGGATATATTCGTCCTCGTGGCTCCTAAATTCACTTAGCTAACATATGTTAAAGTAATTGTGATGATGAGACAGCTTGGTTTTGATTCACTTTAGCATCTCATGTTCAGCCCTGGTCTTTAATGTGAAAATTCATTTTAACTTGTTAACTTGACTTAAGACCTGGGTTGCCTTGCCTATGCTTCTATTTTATTCTCGGTTAACCTTTCCAAGATCAGAATAAATCTTTTTAAAATGTGGATATTTGTCCTCGTGAAGGAGTTATAATAACTTCTTTCCTGATAGTGCAGGAGAGTTTTCAGTGCTCTTTATTGAGGGTTTCATCAGAAGGCCCTTCTTTCTTATGGTTTTATTTGACTTCTGCTTCCACACAAAAATATTGTTTGGAGTCTGAACTGGTGATACACCTCCATTTAAAGGCAGGAAGGGGAGGTCAAATGGGGCAGTGCTAGCCCATAGAGCCAAAAAAGTCATCAGGTTGCTAGTTGAGTCTATAGTGAACCATACCAGTAACCAGATGTGGTTCCTGAGTGGTAACCACACTGTACTCTCATAATCTTAGCCCGACGATAAGTGGGTTTTGGCTTGTTTTTTTGTTGGTATCAGATAATGGACCTCAACACACATACACCTTTGCAAATAAGAGCAGATGAGTCAGTAGGCTGTATTAGAAGCCTAGTATAAGTTAATGAAGTCAGTAGCAGTAGTATTTGAAGTAATTTTTTAAACTGACATTTTGCTCTAATTATTGAATTTGAAAAGGAGTCAAGATTTACCTTAAAACTATTTTTTTCTTTGCTTTTAATGTGTTGACAAAATGCTTCCTTGCGTATTTGAAAGGAAAGTTTACATTGCACACAAAAAGGGTATGACTTCTAATTGGTTTTAATTTTGTGGGAGAAAGAGGATTGGAGTTGGTTTGCCTTCTATCCTCTCGGCACAAATTCCATTTCTCTCTAGGTAATACTTTATTTAACCTTAAATTTTGGCTAATCTTGGCATAGAATATTGCTTGAGGCGCAAGAGGAAGTGCTACGCGGTCCATCTGCAAACACTGAATGCTACAAGCTTTTGTTAAATTAAACTTGTGGATTCCTAAACATATAAAGAGCAAGCTGGCTGTTAGCCTGTCTTGCTTTCCCCACGCTTTTACTCCTTTGGTTAGACTTCGAAGTTCTTCGGCTGTTTGTATTTTGATGTTGTTTTGGGTAAAGCAAGTCAGTATCATAGCTGTTCTTTTTAAAACCCGTTGCACACAGTTACAAAACGGGTTACCAATAACAAGTTGCGTACTCCTTGCTTCTTGCATGCAAGTCACTCTATTTATAAATAGAACTGTACTGATAGACAGAACTTGGCCTCTCCTCTTGTCCTCTTATGCGAGTTATTTTGATTTAAAAATAGAACTGTCCTAGAACTGATATGTATCAACGAGGCTGTGAAAGTTCACTTCTAGACACTACTGTAATTAGCAGTAAGTTACAGGGAGCAGTTTTTCTGTTCTCATCAATAATCTAAAGATTTTAAAGTATAGTAGTATTAATTTCAGTTTTTCCAGGAGCTACGGAATTGCTAAGTGTCACACTTCTGCATGTTGTTTCATTGCTGTACCTTATCAAAACATGCCCAAAATATACATATGTACTTCCACTAGAAATACCTGTTGAGCATTATAAAAAGGAAAATGCTTCTGTGAGCAAGGACTATTTAGACAGTAGATTGTAACTGTAATTTGTAATTTATCGAACTGTTCCCTTGATCCATAGCATTGTTGCAGTATGTTTAAGCATAGATTCTTTCTGAATGCCAGCACTTCCTTAGAATATTTTAGGGTAATTCTGCATTGGTATTACTTTGTCTTAATTTTGTTTGCTTTTTAAACTTGGAGCTCACTTCTGGAAGTTTAAATCTTCCTTGAATTCTATCTTTTTTTTTAATTTTTTTGAAATCTTCCTGGAATTCTATTGTTTTTTTTAAAAATTATTGGTTTTTTTCTTAATTCAGATTTTGTGCGTGTGACAGCACTTCATATGCATAAGAAACTTTTCTTGACTGTTTGAAAAATCTTTTTCTTTTCAAGCAGTCTTGTTTGACTTTTCTCCTTGCACTTCAGTTACCTTGGGTGTTTAAGTACAGAGTTACACTGAGTATGCTAAAAGCCTGGGGCTGGAAGAAGGTTAATTTGAGTAATTTCTTTAGTGTAATTTGGACATGGACTGATGTCAGCAGTCACTTGATAGTAGTTTTACTATCAAAGATGATTTTTATGGGCTCTGCAAAGGAATAAAGTTGAAAGGCATGATTTGAAGAATTTTTTTTTCCTAAAAGCCTTTCCTTAGAAATCTCTTGTGTATTTCTGTTAAGTCCTTTCATATCAACTTAGCTTCTCCTTATGTCATAGCGGCTTTATTTGGAGTAAAAGAACCCGGAAAATTTCTTCAAGAAAGGAGGAATTGAGAAAAACCTCATAAAAGGGTCTAAATGTTGACATATGAATGATTGTTTCAAATGGCAGAAGATAGATTCATTACATTTCTTTTCAGCAGGGTTGCTATGGTTAGCTGAGCAATATGGGGAGAGAGGAATGTGAGATCTTTTCCTGCTTCTCAGAGCATCTTGTGACTATAAAATTCTTCTATTGCATATCTGGATTTTTCCCTCATGTTCTAAATATACCAGTGCTTGGGAGATTACTCATTTTTGTGAAAATGAGAGAGAAAACAGGAAAAATTAAAGGGGTTCTGAAATAATTATCCCTTGAAGGTATTGATGCTCCAGAAACAATTACCTGCTCTGTGATCTAGGAATAGGACATGAGTCCTGAAACCTAATAAAACATTTCCATCCCATGTGTTGGACTCAGAGGTGCACAGTTAAATAACCAAAGTTCAGTGGGAACCTGTGATGTTCCTCTGTCTGTGTACCTGATCTCAGTGAATGATTTTAAAGTGTCAGCTTCTTGACAGCTAAGAGGTTGCTCTAAAGAGGATTTTTTTTTTTATTTTGTTTCTGAAGAAGTATGACTGTTTTTTATGACCTTTTCATTTAAAAAGTAATGCAAAATGGCTATTTGCCTTCAATTAGCTAAACGTGCCACAAATTAGAAGCTTTCTCTAGCCAGCCAGCTTAATGTATCAAAGCCTTAACTTGTTTTCAGAACGCACTCTTGAATTGTACTTGAACTTTACCTGTTTGGGCTTATTTTCAAAATTCTTGTTGTCCAGGGGATGCATGTATAGTAAAAAATAGTCTTGAGGAAAGGGGATTTGCTTTGCAAGTGCATTAGGATAGGATGATATTTAGGGTGTTTAAGCATTGTTTTACCCACTGTTAACCAGCAGAGAGCACTTCAGTTTATAACATAACAGCTATTGAAAATGTGAAATTGGGAAAGGCTGCGTTTTCTTTTCTTTCCCTGAGACGGCCATTAAAATAATCTGCCTGTGAAAATTAAATTCCTGGGTTTGTGGTTTATCAACAATGGTAAAGTTTTGAGTTTTGTAAAAAAATGCTGCTTTATAAGTATAGATTTTATTCTATGCCAATGACTTAAGGGAAGATTTGATGTGAATTTCAGCAGTAGCGTCTTGATAGTGTTAATTTAAACCCTGTACCTTATGAAGCACCATTCCTCAAAATATCAACTTTATGAGGCTGATATGGAGAATTATCTCCCTAGTTTGGAGCCACAGGTTAACATGGTGCTGGTTTGTTTCCAGTGGATGAAGACAGTAAACACAAGGACTTGTTGCCAACACATAGAAAACAGCTTCCATGTGATGGTGCTGTTGTGGTTGTTCACTGAAATTCATTTGTAGAGAATGATGAAAGGAGAAAGATTTGAGGCAAGGAGGATTATGAATCAGTGCTTTAAATCTTTTTCTTTTCTTAGTCTTCGATATGCATGTTGGTTGTCATGAGTGGAATTCTACTGAAATGAGAGTGATGATGAGAAAATGTGAAAAGAGGGGAGGCAGATCATCCTGTGTTGACCTGCCCCCACCTTCCCCCCCCCGCAGGCCCCATATATTAATTGAAAGTTGCCTGTAAAAAAAACCCCAAACATCACCACCACTTATCCCTGCCCTCTCCCACCCCCCCCAAAAAAAGAAAACACCCCAAAATTGAAATGACACCCCCTGTCATTGTCACTTGGCACCTCTGATGTGATTGGAGTCCTCAGAAATGGGTTAATTAATATTGGTAACTCAAGTTTGCTGTATGAGTGCAGTGGATGGGCTATTGTGTGATGTCTGATACCTGTGCTACCCACCCACCCCCAGCTAGCTTGGTGGGAGGGGAAAGATCCTAAAGGGACCTGTCAGTATAGGAATCTGTGGATGTACCTAAAGAGAGGTGCTGTAGTCTTAAATGTGGTAATGACGTAATTTAGACACGTCGTCAACGACTGCTGTCACGGCTGTTGGTAACGTATGGGTTGTGTGTGACACATCTTAATGGGCACAGAAGGGAGACAATTATTGCAATGAAGTCTCTGACCTCTCCTAATTTTTTATTTTCCATGAGACTTGTAGGGAAGCAGCCAAAGCATTCTGTGGAGTAGGTCAAAGCATGTGGAAACATGATCTGTAACCTGCCAGTCACGCACACACATGAGGCATGTAGCACTTGTGTGAAAGAGAGCTGCATTAATCGAGAGACCGTACAAATCCTGTCATAGGAACAGACATACAAGGGAGGAGCAATCTCTCACAGGCAGGGATAGTTGTAAATGCGTGTTTTGCTGAAATATAGTTGCTGCTTTTATGAGATGAATAATTAATATTATAAACCTTAGAGTTCGGAGTGGCAATTTGCATGTCCTTTGGATGGGGATATGGAGCTGTTGGAAACATAAACATCTCATCTAGCAATTTCTTCAGCAGCGTGTTGTGCCTTTTATTGTTTGAATCTGCCTGGGAGTGGCTTTAAGATCCAGTAACCTGATCTTTTATCACTCTTGGAGGCTTCCTTTTCTGGTCTGCCCTGATGCATTCAACACATGTCGGTATTGTACGGGACTGGCAATCAGAGCAATTCAGACTCACTTTCTTCGTCTGCAAGAAACGGCAAATCATCCACTGGTGAATGCTTCTCAGACTTGTCAGCTGTCTGCAGCTAATTTCTGTGTGGCTCATCAACCCCATTTAAGAGACTGGAAGCGCTGTGGATGACCAAGCTAGAAATCATTGACAAGATCTGGTCTCAAGAGTAAAGACTAGTTAAGAACGAGAGAGGAAAACTGTTTCTCTTTTCTTTAGAGGAATCAGAATGATGTGAGAACACCCAGTTTCTCACTGGGGAAAACAGAACAAGGCTATGAGCAATTCAAGGCTGTGCAGGAGGAGCAGCGACTGCCTTTAAACAGCAGTTATTCTGTTACTTATCTGAGAAACGTCAGCAGATGGACTTCGGTTTCAGTGCTGTGAATATTTGCAGTGGCTTTGCATGTTGGAATACAAGCAGTGATCTCTTTTATTCCCCTTCCCCTATATGTTTACCTGCTGAAAAATGAGTGAGGAAGCAAAGGAGAAAAATGCTAAACCAGCTCACAGGAAAAAGAAAGGAAAAAAGGTAACTCCCTGTATAGACAGTCTGTTGTAATGCCTTTTTTTAGTCATTTTGTATTCTAGCAGTTTGCTTCTGGGTGTGGACTGGCTTTGGTTTGATAATTTGTGTAGAATAAGGATGATGGTAGAATCGGGATGGTTGTGTTTATGCTAGATGGTGATGGGTGTGTTCTTTGCTTCAATCAGTAAAACCATCGCAACTCAGTTGTTTTGCATAATTTAAATATTCTAGTGTTTAAATATATGTTAGTTATAGAATTTCAGTGTGGTTGTAGTTTTCCTAGTGTATTCGAAACATAGGATTAACAAATAAACAGGTATCTAAATGACGCCTTTTTTCAAAGGAGAGACTGATAATCAACATGTGCTCTTGTAAATGAATATTATGGACATTGCGAAGAAAAGCAAGTTTTAAAATAAGATTTTATTTATAAAAACCTATATATTTTACTATATGCTACTTTGATCAGTTCTATATATTTTGGGGGCTTGGAAATACTGTGGTTAAATGCTGGAATAAAATTCTAGATTCAGAGGAACTAATTTACGTTATGGTGAAAATGTTTTATTGAGATTGTACTTAATAATCAAATTCATCTTTCTACCTTCTGTGTTGCAGATTTTTGCTTTCCTGATATCAATGTAATTTCCCCCTCCCTTTTTGAAATGGATGATTTTCATGTGTTTACACTCAAGACCCAGATTGTTAAATCTAGGAAGTTGACTTCTTCAGGTTTTTCTAACTTGTGTTTTAAATATTAACGCAGTATATTAATTAATAATGTGGATTTCCTCGAGTACTGTAGAAAAAGACATCCAAAATGTCTTGTTTTTGTTGGGGAGAATATATTCAGACTCCCATCCCTTATTTTCTGAATGTATTTTTGACTTCCTACCATATGAAAGTGTATGACAGCCTCATCGTTTCCTTGGTGAAGGATTCAGTAAAGACTGTTGAAAAAGGAAATTAAACCAGATTGGTCTCTCTATTCTCCCAGAATTGCAAAGAGCAGATTTGGAAGGAAGCAGGGAAAAATAATAATTGAAATAAATTTTAATGGTAAATTTAGGGTATCTTCCTAACATAAAAATGCTTCTATCGGGCATGATAGATTGCCTCAGGTCTAGAAGATGTATCTACAACTCAGTTCTGGGGTTTTAAATATTGACTGTGTTAATACTTTTATTACCTTATACAAATAATTTTTATGGCATTCTACAATCTAGATGTAGTGTAGCACACACACAAGGTTCTGTTGCTTAAGCACATATAAATCCATGTCTTCTAGAGGACCAAACCAGTAGCCAACAAGACAGAGAAGCCCAGATGATTTAGGATTAAGCACAGTTTGGAGTCTCACCTGTTATTCCAGTAATGGCTGGTGATAGCCTACCTGTACCTTTACCTTGTAAGGCTGATATTCTCTGTCGGCAGGAGGCTACAGCTGCCCAGTCCAAATCCACCCTTTATTGACTGGCATGGTGTTGTCATTGATTTGGGGGCAGATGGATGGGGGAACCTGTCCGACATGTTTACATTTGTGAGCTGGTGCTGTGAGCATTGAAGGCCAATGGTACAACGCTCAGCCGATGCCTTGCAAGGTAATGGTGAAACCTACCCTTATGTGCCTCGAGCCTTCACTACACAAGCTGTAGCTAACACCAGGGTGAGACTGCAAACCATTACATTTCAACGTGGAGTGGCTAGAGCTATTTAAACCTGCAGAGAGTGTTGTTTCAACCATCTGCTTGATTTTTCTTCACGCTCTTGGAATAGCTGAGACTGTTGCTGGGCTATGGTGCATCAGGCTGAGGTGCGTCCCTCGTGACTACTGCATATCAAGGCTGCTTATGTGTCAAACACAGACTTGGGCCAGAATGTGCCCAATGGAAAGGGAACTACTGTTTTTTCAAGTAAGAAGCAACCATTTCTTCTTATCCTAGTTGAACTTTTCCCTGCTTTTCACAGTTCACTGGGGGAAATCAATCTCTGAATTGCTGATCAAGAACAACTGAGTTAACTTGGGAATGCTCTCCAATAAGAGTTTGATAAACAAATAGTGCTTGGGTGTAAACTCATGAGCCAGGTGAAAGCTTAACTGGGTCTGGGATTCCAGTGAGTTATACCACCTGTCCCTGCTGAAAGTAGGTGTCTTGAAATGGGTATTTCCGTGGCCGCCTTCCTGTTCTCTTTAGATAGTTCCTTTCTTGGCAGTTGTGCTTTCTCCATATTTAGCCTTTCCTTCGCCTTCGTTCTCATTTATCTTTGGAGCTGAGTGGTGGCAAGTCTTCCTTCTGCTCTTTGACTACTGATGTGCTCATTCATATTCCATTCCCTCTTTATCAACTCTTTGTTATAGTGCTCTTAAACAATATCTGAAATAAACATACAGAAAGAATGGGAGGGCAGCATTGGAAAAGTCACGCAGTTTGCTATAGGGAAATCATGATCAGTAGCGTGTGATCTGAATTTCCAGAGTTCTATGATTAGGGCGTGCCACAAAAATAACCCCTAACCTGGGATTATACACAAACAGTGTCTCCTTTAGAGCACAAAGTCATGTAATAACTGTGCATTTAGAACAGACTGGCCAAAGCAGAATATTTTACACAAGTATGCTGAAAATTTCAGTTTAGATGGAGAGGATGGAGATAAGAAACAAATTAGGAGGTGTTGCTGACATTTATTTTGAAGGATGAGCAATTTAGATGAAAGCAGAATACTGTGTTTAGCGACGATGTTAAGTGGGGATACAGCTTTCAAAGGATGATGAAGGTACCACATCAATATTTATTGCTGAGGCTATGCTGAACAGGATTAGCTCTGATGGAATAGGGAGCCTAATTAGTTTCTCAGTTCCATCCTTCAGGGTTTCTCTCTACCAGCAGCCTGTGTCTCTTGCATTTGAGCTTCAGTCATCCTGCATTTTCCAGCCACGCTTTTACAGAGTCAGTGTTTTGAAACTGTCAAGTTGAATCCCTAGGCATTATGGAATGGCTTTATCTTGTATGTTTGTGTCATCACTTTTCAGTAAATTTTGGAATCTCAATTATAGAAGAGCATTGAACTCTGCTGTCAATGGAGATGTAAGATGTGTTTTGATTTTTAACAAAAGAGAAGTATTCTTTCCTCTTCTGATTCAAACTACCGGAATGAAATTAGCCATGAAAATACTTGTGGTTCTCTGAAGCTTTAAAAGATAGCCAGGAGTGCATGAACAAGAAATAAATTAGACCGGCTTAAAACTTGTGTAGTAAAAGATACTTTTCACTTTAATTTTAAAGTTTGTTGCTGGGCACCAATCACTTCTGAGTAGTGGAAAATTTCACATTAAACTCCCATGCCAGAAGCTTTGCTGGAAATATGTATTTTTTGGTTTTGTTTTGTTTGAATTTTTTATTCCTCTTTCCCCCTGCCACCTCCAGAATCTTCAGACAACCTGCAAAATTAATGTTGCGACTTTCAGTATATGTGTAGTAATCAGTAATGGAAA
This sequence comes from Cuculus canorus, assembly GCF_017976375.1. Classification (NCBI taxonomy): domain Eukaryota; kingdom Metazoa; phylum Chordata; class Aves; order Cuculiformes; family Cuculidae; genus Cuculus; species Cuculus canorus. Next base: position 10,000,707 of record NC_071407.1, read on the forward strand.
CTCCTAACATAAATATGTAAAGAGAGTTTATTCTTAAATGTACACAAGAGAGAGTTCATGCTAAACTCTTAATATGATTCTAGAGTAATCCGTTTATTAATCCATCTCGCTGCCTTATTTGGTTGATCACCCTAATATGATTTCAACACTGTTCCATTGCTTTGTGTAAAAAATGAATATGCAATGCAGAGAGGAATGAGCTGCTTGTGCAGCAGGTTGAAAGTTAGTGGTTGGGGTCAGAACGTCTAGGGTGGCCAACATTATGATTTAGACGAATAAGAGGTTTAACTCTCTTCTTGAGCCAGTAGCCTGGGCTCGGTACACTGGAAACAGACTTCGCAATTTCTGCCAGCAAGTGTTTTCTCTGTCTTAACTTCAAGGTTTGACTCAGCAGCATTAGTAGCTGTCTCCAGAGAGGTCTCTTCCATTATCGGACGTAGTTGAAAATCTGGTCAGCAGTGTGTCTTTATGCATGAGAAACGTCAAGGGGCATTTGTGTTGGGGTAGATGCTGAGGTCAAAGGTTCTTTAAGGTGTGATGAGCATTCCCTGCTGTTGTAAAAATGCAATATCAATAGTGGTTTGAGAGAAGAGTTGTCACTGCCTCTGATGGAGCCAGATCAGGTCCGTTACAGGCAAAGCCTGCCTCTACTGGAATAACATAGCTGATTTCAGCGGCGGCAGTTGCTGAAATAGTTGCAGGCCTGAGGTCTTGGCATTTCATCTTCGTATGGTCAAGCAATTCATTAGTTTTTTGTATGGTTATAGTGGGACTTCTGGTGATCATAACTCAGCACCTATGAAGACCAACTTTTGTTGTGACAAAATGAGAAATGGTGTTTTATTTCCAAAATTCATGGTGATGTCACATGTCTTTCAAAGCTGTCTTTTACAGCCAGATTTACTGATTTGGTTGCTTTAATAAACCTTGTTTATCTGTGTTCAGTTCTCATACGCATTATGGTTGTTGGGGGAAAATATTCACTGCTGTTCACTCCCAGTGGATAAGTACTCATTGCTAATGATAAAGAAAATGTTCATGGTAGTCTTTTCTAAATTTTTGTAGCTTTTAATTTATTCATAAAATTAACTTATTACTTGGAGTGTAAATTGATTTCTAAATCTGCTTTGTTCCTGGCAAGCTGAGAAACTAAAATCAGCTTAGGTTTGTGAAATAAACCACAAAAAGACTCTACAAGAAGACTGTCTCTTTTCTTGCTGTGGTAAATAAGCTTTACACTACGTTGTTAAGTTCAAGTTTCTGCAGAGAAGAAATAGTTCTTATAGATGTAGATTTGACTGTGTGGTGGTGGTCTTAAACCTTAATAAATCAATGCGTTCTGTATTGAAAATCTGATTCAGTGGCATGACAAACAGATTTGGGTTTGCCTTGCTCAACAATTTCTAGTTGTTCAACTTTAACATCTGTTTTATTGATGTGATAGATTCTTAACCTCACATTTTCAGCATTACTTTAAAATAAATACAAAGCACAGAAAACCTCTGGAACTTCTGGAAAATAGTGCTCATTTGCATGTCCAAATAGTAAAAGCCCAAGAATGGTAGAATAAAAAACTTTTCAGTCATTATGACTGTTCTTAGTTTATTTATTCTGTTTTCTAAAATTTCAGGCTTTCTAATTATGTTCCCCGGAATCAAAGGCATTTAAGTTTACTTGTCATCTACAATTTGCTGAATTTCCCAGAAAATTAAAATGCTTTGATTCTTGTCACCTTGACTGGAATCAATTTGGTATATAGTAATATTGGTTTCCTTATATCAGACTAGAACAAAATAAAGCATATGTAGTGGCAAGTTAAACATCTTATTGTTTTGAAATAAGCCATTTTCAATGTTTGTTTTCCCTGGAAAAACTACTCTAATTGACATTACTTGCCTTGAGCAGTATTATTCAACAGCTCCTAGCCCCTAGGTGTATAGGGTTAAAAAATTATAATTAGATGTTATTGTCATAGTCTATATTAAATGAAACAGCAAGTTGTGTTAAATTACTGAATATTTAATATAATTCACTCTGTAGATAAGTGACAGAACTTGTAACTTGAGTGACAATCCTTCCATTTACTGCTAAATTACCACTTTTGCTGAATAAAACGATTTTTTTTTTTTTTTAACAGAGGGATCCTGCAGTTTGTGAGAGAACATGAAGCTTGAGGGACATTCTCAGATCGTGTGTCATAAGTTCATTCTACTGTTTTCTGTTTTGAGCTTTTTCTAGAAAATGCAGATTTGATTTGTACTTCCGAAGGATGGTCTAGGAAGTAGAAGTATGATTGTGGATAAGTGCTTTGACTGATTTCCCATCTTTGTACACCAAATTTTTCTTCCCTTCTTGTGGGAAATTTCCTCTTGCTTCAATAAGCCATGTTCAAAGCTTCTACGGAACCAGGCATTTCCCAGTCTTGCCTTCTTTTGCAGGCCTGTTTTATTTTTTCTATATCTTTTTCAGCATTCCCCCACTGGGTTTCTGAGCTGTTCTATCCTTTGAACGACTTTGGCTGCCACTGTGTGTCCTCCATCAGAAAGTTAGTGGCCTTGAGTCTGTTTTTGGGTTGAATCTTATGTCCTCTCAAGACTTTCTTCATGTTGAATGGGACACTTCATAGTGGGCTTCCATCTTTAGAACAGAGTTGGTACATTTTTGCTCATATTATCGCCCAAAGGACTGAGGCCCCCCCTGGAGCCTGGTTTCTTGGCATCCTCTCCTGGGTACACAGTAGCAGAGCGTGAGTGCAGTGGGCAGTGTTCCAGCATGGCTTGCATGTGGGTTGTTGCTGGTGCCTGGCGCCTCAGCTGGAGAACTTCCAGTGCCTCCCACTTCATAAGCTGGGCACTTACAGGCCAAGTCGGGTTGTCTCCTTTGTATTAAATTGTTATATATGAAATTAGGTTACTGTTAGATTGGATTACAGAAAGTGGGTTTGAGCTATGAGAGACACAGTGGATCAGCTTCAGTTACATACTGCACGTTTGCAGTCACCAGTGGGACAGGAGATGACGTAAAAGTTCTGTAATAAAGTCTTTATATTAAACCACTGCATAAACTTCAGCTTGCTCCAGCTTCAACTTATTCTGAATCACATGGATATCTTTTTCAGGTTCCTTAGAACCCAAAGAGTCTCTGTTTGGCATATGGGTTTTCCTTTTTCCAAACTCAGTGACTGTCTCAGTTATAGAATTCAGTAGGTCTTGGTGAAAGCACCTAGGTAGATCTGATAGGTGTTGAAATACTTCTCCTATTTATGCCATGGTTATGTATTAAAGTAAAAATACTCCTATCAATCTACCAATTACAGATTGACAAAACTAAATGCACGTGGGCATCCCACTTTGACTTCCAAACAAGAACCTGTGCGCCTGCAGAACCTTTTCTGAGCACGAGCTTATTCCTCAGTCCTTTCATCTTGCTTCCACTTCGCAGATGTGGTGGTAGAACCTGCAGCTTTCCTTCACCTCTGGCTGACTCAAGGCAGGAGTAGGAGGTGGTGATGCAGAGTTTCAGAATGCTAGCACTCTGCTAGGAGGGAACTAGCTCTGTCACTTTCTTGTTGAAAGTACCAAGGTATCTTAGCAGGAAAGAGGGATGAGTACCAAAGAAAGCAATTTAGGGTTTTAAGTTGAAAAAATAGCTTTTTTTCTTTGTAGCCCATTATTCATAGCAAACACCATGACTAGATGTTTGATCATTCACTTGCCAAACAGGTTCAATTTCAGCTTTTAAACCTTAATGATTTATAAAAACATTTTATTAAATTGTTAAGTGTTGGGTCCTTATTTCAAATTATGAAGCTTTTGGTATCTGATCAAACCAATAATATAATTAATTCTTCTTGGTCACTCTTCTAAAAATTTGAGATTTCAAATTTGGAGTGTGAGCAATAGTTATGGAAGTAATAGTAACCTTCATGGTATTTTCCAGGGGTTTTTTTGCAGCTTGCTAATGTTGCATTCCACTGACTGCCAGGTGCTGGGTCAGTCAACTGGAAGTATTTGCTGGATAAACTGAAACAGGAATGAACTTTGCTATCCTTTCATTTCCAAAACAGCACAGGGCAAACCCTGCCTTTCCCCCTTTGAATTGAAGAAGAGGAATGAACTGGCTTGATGAGGAAAAACTACAGATGTGATATTTTCTGTAGCTTTACTTTGATCTGTAATACACACCATATCTTATTATGTCTAAATTAAACACATAGCTAAATGTATTTAATACGCGTAATTTATGGTGTTGCCTTCACAGACTTGTTTCAGGTTTGTGCTCACAAGAGACTTTGGTTGCCAAGAATTCTCTGTAGTGCATTAGTGATTTGTGAATGTAAACAAAGATTGATTTGTCTAAATACATTTTTTTAAGGAGTCATTATATTGCAAAAGGAAATAAATATATAGCAATGTGGATTTTCATGTTGTACACCAATAAGTCTGTTTCACAGTTTAGAACTGCTCTTTAGGAATAATAATAATAATAATAATAATAATAATAATAATAATAATAATAATGTCTTGGGGTGGTAATGGTTATATAAGGCTTGTGTGTCACTGTGCGTGGCCTTTTTCATAGAATCATTAAGGTTGGAAAAGACCTCTAAGAGCATCAGGTCTAATGATCAGTCCACTACCACCGTGCCTGCTAAACCATGTCCCAAAGTGCCACATTACACATTTTTTGAACACCTCCAGGGATGGTGACTCCACCACTTCCCTGGGCATCCTGTTCCAGTGCTTCACCACTCTTTCAGTAAAGAAATTTTTCCTAATATCCAACCTAAACCTCCCTTTACATAACTTGAGGGCATTTCCTCTTGTCTTACTGCTTGTTCCTTGAGAGAAGAGAGCAACACCTGCCTCGCTACAACCTTCTTTCAGGTAGTTGTAAAGAATGATATGGTCTCCCATCAATTTCCTTTTCTCTGGAAAAGGAAGTTCTCCTTAGCCATCCTTTTGCTGATAATGTATTTATAAAAACAATTTAGAAGAAAAAAAGAACCTGGGAGTGTTGGTTGACAGCTGGCTGACCATGGGCCAGCAGGATGCCCAGGCTGCCAAGAAGGCAAATAGATCCTGGCTTGTATCAGAAATAGCATGGCCAGGAGGACTAGGGCAGTGATTGCCCCCTGTATGCAGTGCTAGTGAGGGTGCACCTCGAATCCTGGGTTCAGTTTTGGGGCCCTCACTACAAGAAAGACATTGAGGGGCTGGAGTACGTCCAAAGAAGAGCAACAAAGCTGGTGAAGGGTCTGGAGCAGAAGTGTTATGAGGAGCAGCTGAGTGAACTGGGGTTTTTCAGTCTGGAGAAGAAGAGGCTGGGGGAGATGCTATTGCTCTCTACAGCTACCTGAAAAGAGGCTGTAGTGAGGTGGGTATCGATCTGTTCTCCACAATAACAGGTGATAGGATGAGAGGAAACGGCCTCAGGTTGTGCCAGGGGAGGGTTAGGCTTGATATTAGGAAAAATTTCTTCACCAAAATTATTGTTAAGCATTGGAACAGGCTGCCCAGGAGGTGGTTGACTCACTATCCCTGGAGGTATTTAAAAGATGTGTAGATGTAGTGCTTGGGGATGTGGTTTAGTAGTGGCTCGGCAGTGTTAGGTTAAGGCTTTGTCTCAATGATCTTAAAGGTCTTTTCCAACCTAAACAGTTTTGATTCTATGATGTAAGCTCGTCAATGTCAAAATGAACAGATCTCTGCAAGCTACGTTCTTCCTCTTCTCTTTCTGGATATGTCATTCATAGAATAATCTCTAGTAAACAATTCTATTGATTTTGGGTTTTTTTCTAAATTAAATAATATGAAAAACAAAAGTTAAAAAGAACACTAATAGTTTTGCTATACTACTTGGTATTTTGTAATTTTTCCTAATCATGTTGTTAAGGAGATCTTCTTAGTCAAGAGATGGTTGATGTGTTTAATCAAAGTCAAATCACTTATTTCTGTTAGTCAGTATCTAAAGTAGAAAGTAAGAATCTTTCCAAAGAGGTCCTGAACATGTATAGGATTCGCTATTGATAAGACCCTGTTAATCTGAATTATTCTAGTGTACTGGGAGTCTGAAATTAGCTTGGAATCTGTATCACGGAGTGAATGGGAAAATCTGGGAAAGGAGAGGGTGGTGGAGGGTGTGAGATTTTCAGATCTGTCTGGAGTTCTGTTTTATTGAGCAGGGGCAGGGACAGGGCATTTGCCCGCTTCTGCTGGTTTCCAGCTTTTTCTTGAGGAAGGCTTTTGTCTGGGGCTGTGCCTGGGCTTGTTTGCATATTACAAACATATGGATATACTGATCTTGCAGGCTCTGAGAATAAATAATGTTTTTTAAAAACTACTCTAAAACAGGGGGTGCAATATGTGGTGAGGAGGGAATTTATCCTGATGGAGATGGCCAGCTTCAGGCAAAATCTGAGCTGTATGTGAAGAATATAAATGCAGAATTTGCAAGCCTCAGACAGATTGCTACGGGATTTGCATGTACCAAAGTCAGATGGGGTAATACTGTGAAGTGATGCAGAGGACTCTTTTCCCTGCTTTCCTGTAACTTCATTTACTTAATTACTGTTGTGTGTGGTTAGAAGGCAGTATCATTACTAATTTGTAATTAATATTTGCAATAGAATGCCAGAGCAGAGTTATCGCAGGAGAAAACCTTAGTGAATACAGCAGTGTCACTTTGAATGGTTTTCAAGCAGAAAATGTATTATCAAAGATGGTCTGTGTAATTCTGGTGTCTGGTTCCACTCATGCTCAATTGAGCCTGAAGGTCACATTTCAGAGACGCGCTTCATTTGTGTCCTTTTACTATGCAAAAACCTAAATATGGGGATTCCAGTTCACCCTAAACCACGGCAGGATCCAGCTGTTCCAGTCACCCAGGCACCACAGACTTAAGCCTGTTCAGTACAAAGTGATTTCTTACAATTTTTTGGTCTAACATTGAGCTGTCAAACAAGTTCAGTTTGGAACATTTTATATTCTTCGTATGTGTCCATGACATAATTCTTGTACAGTTCCTTCAAAAGAATGAACGAACTGATGAGTACGAGTGATAATGGAAGCAATTAAACTCTTTCCGTCATTGCTTCTTACGCTACCCTGTGTCCCTTCTTCTTGGAACCCATTCCACAACAGTTACATACAACTTCCTGGCGTTTCCTACTCACCATTTTCTGTCATTAGGAACATCAGCTGAAATAGTGATGGAAGGTAAAAACAGGAAGAAATGTTTCCTAGGCAGGTGGCATTGGTAAGTAACTTTGCTTTTATAGCCAGGAGAGTGATTCCATCACATACCTAAAATGTGCCTCATTTACGGAGAGGAACAGTCCCAGTTGAAAATAAAGATGATAAATAATAATCTGTCTGGAAACACTAAAAATTATCTTTCCAGAGAAATTTTCTTTTAAAAGTTCCTAAGCCCTAGAAATGAAATTCCATGCGTGCTGCATAAACAATACTGTAAACCAGTCCCAGTCTGGGAGTTACACAGCATGCAGATTCCTTCTGCATTGCCCTCTAGAGTTTTGCTGGAAAATAACAACGACAACAACAAACCAAAACACCAACCACTCCCAAAAAACCAAAACACAAATGAAATGCAACAAAACTGAGAAGTTATTTGCTTCCACCTTAATTTTTTCTCTCACTGTGCCAAAGGTTTGTACTTGTTCCCAATGCTATGTCTATGTCATTTCATTAATTCAGTTGCATGTTTATGTTCCCTATTTTTCCTGTTTAGTTGGCTACAAAGTAGGAGCCCACAATTACAAACATTCTCTTTACCTTACTTTTTCCAGGCATCTTTGTTATATCCATGGTTTGACTTACTAATACAGAGGTTTCCTCTCTCCCCATGTTTTCCTCTTTCCTTTGTATTAGACAAACACATGTATCTAACAGAGAATGGTGTCCTTCCTATTCCTTCTCAAGTCTCAGTCTTTTCAATGATGTGAAAATCTGCAGCTCTGTTAAATCAAAAGATGTCTTTACAATTAAATGATACGCTCTGAGCTATACAGCCAGCCTTTTTGACTTCTATACTCACTCACATTTCTGCTTTTAGGTGTCAGCTACAATAAGATATTGAAAACATTATTAAGATGTGACCCATCACTCTGTTTTTCACTTCTATAGACTTACATAAGTATTTATAAGGAAGATCCGTTGCGGCAAAACTGACCCTAATGTCAAATTAAATGCAAAGCAGGCAGAAGGCCAGTTTGGAGGGTCAGTCAGTGACCCTTTCTGATGACCTTGACAGGAAGAGTTTCTGTGGGCTGCAGCATCAAACTGTTCCCTGTAGTGGAAGTTCTGAGAGTGAGAAGAAGGCAGCGCATATTCTGCCTAATCTCCGGAGTGGGTGTTTTTATCAGCAGATTGCAAAGCATGGTATTTACAACATCTGATTGTAAACTAGGGCTAAACATGGCTTGTTTTCTGGAAATTATATTTAATGAAAGGGACCTATGTACTTGATATGAGTAGATTACTTCCAGTGCATACCAACAACTATCAGTGGCACTAAGAAAAAGGAGGTTAGCGATCTAGACAAGTTTGAACATGAGGCAGGCAAACTGTGTGCCCTTAAAAAGATAATCAATCTAGCTTGTATCTTAAACACTAGAGGAGATCTGCCACTCCATGTCTTGACAGGCCACGCGGTGCAGGAAGAACGGCGTTTGTCTGACCTGTGAGGCTGCTGGCTGTGACTCCAGTTACTGTCAAGGGCAGCCTGGAAAAGGAAGGTTAGGCACTAGCCAGCTACGCTTGTCCTTTTGCCTTTTAAAGACTCCATCGTTTATTATCCATTATAATTAACAAGAACTGTCTTAAAATAGTGGCATGTTCCTGCAGCAGGTGACCGGGTGTGCAGAGGTGGTGGTGGGTAAGACTGGGGATGGGGTTTGGGAGTAAGAGGGTACAGATGGATAAGAGCCCTCTGTTTTCATAGTACTCACCTCACTGCGTTTGTTATTGCTTTTTCTTCTTAGGTCTTGCATATGCTTTGCATTCTATTATTTGCTTCATAGTATATTCCAAAGTAGAAAGGAAAATCTGGTCACAAGTCAGCATATCCCTTACAGACCTTTTTTTCTCAGTCATATCTTAGACACCAATAGATCTGCTGGATCAGTTTGCTACATTATCTTATTCTCTGAGGTTTAGAGTGCAAATAAAAAAATATTTATGATAATAATGATGCTTTACAGCAAGTTCAGGAATAAATTTTTGTATTGCACCTTCGGTCTTTTTCTCACCTCTTGAATTTACTGTTAGTACACTGAGAAATCAAAATGACAAGGTCTCAGTTGATCCCAAGCTTAGTGGTCCTGAAATACTGTCCTTTTCGCATCTTGTTGAAGTCTCTGTAGGGCAACGTGAAAGGACAGCAAGTTTCAGTAAACAAGATGACTGCTTTGAAATGCTATTGTAAGCATTTCTTTTTTTATGGTCATTCAAATTTCATGTAGAGTTGGGGTACTTTTTTTTTTTAGAGAACTTTGGTTTATAAAATGAGTCTACAAGAAAATGGCATTCTTTTACTGTTTTTTGTTTATCTTGAGAATACTACTATTTTTTATTGAGGAAAAGTTCATAAAAACAGGAGTTCATGCTCTTGTCTGAAACAGGAACTGAGCAGGTGCATGTCATCTTTTCTGTTTATTCATTTCTCAGTAGTCCTCGTGAGTTTGGAAATAATAAGGGGAATTTAGATAGGCACAGAAAATATTTTACGGTGTTTGTGTAGTCAACCTACTGAGGAGTGCTAGAAAGATGAGAGGAACCCCACAATACTTGAACTTGTGCATTTTCCTGTTGTACAGAATATCATCTCTTAATTGCAACTCAAAATCTAGACAATAAATACACAGTAACGCTTTGCCTATGAGACTGTAAAATATAGTTTGAGGGATTTGTGTCAAATGCAGTTATGGTTCTGTCTTCTGATATTTGCTGCTTCTGCTTGAAGCTCTTTCACAGCTGGGAGGGACAGGGCTCATCCTAAAATAGGCAACAAAATGTTAATCTATGAGGGGTTGGAGATGAGGTGCAAAATGTCAAAAAAGACTGTTAACTACTGTTTAAGATTTGGAACTGAAAGGAATGCAGTCATGAGGGTATATAATAATTTTTCCAAAGGTTACTTTAATATGATGATGGGGAATGTGGGGAGAATCCAGGCCTTTAATATACTGGCTGTTGGAAATAAGCACACAAATATCTGCCCGTTGCACCTGCCATAACATTTCAAGTCAAAGCTCCATAACTATACAATGCTAAAGTAGTTCAGGCTCTACCAAAAATTGTTTGTTTATTTTACTTCCATGGTAGGAATTGATATAGAATAGGCTTTTGTCTAAAGCCAAAATTTTCAGAAGGCAAACTAGGAGCAGAGATTACGGAGTGCTCTGATTCTAAAGTGTTGAGCACTCAGCAGCTCCACTGAAGAGTGGGAGTTGCTTGTCTGTTCAGCACTTTTAAAATCAGGCTACTTGTTTAGCCCGACTTAGCCTGTGTGGTTTTTCAAATGCATTACCGCACACTTCTGTGAATGACTATTAACAATGCTATTATGCAATTCTTTGCCATTCATAATGATAGGCATACTGCAGAGGGCATGCAGAGAAAAATCCAACAAAATAAGGAATGGATTTATAATTAGAACGTGGGGGAAGGGAGGAGAGAAAGTAGCTATTTGGAACATATTTTCACTTTATGTCTTTATTTCTGAAAATGTGTGATACCTCCATCTGGAGCTGAGCAGTATCTGCGCTCAGTCTATTGGGAAGAGCATGATGGAATATTCTGACAAGACTCTTCTCACAGCAGCTCCATGCCTGGAGTAACTCTCCGCTTATTCAGTTGTACAGGTCTTCTGTCTTATGAACTGAATCAAGATCTCGGTTGCAGTTAAGAGATAGTCACGTGCAGGACAGAAAAAGATGGAAGAGTAAGTCAGTGTATTGGCTTGATCTTTCTTTTCAGAAATATTAGCAGCTTTTTTTTTTAAGAATTCCACCACTCTTACATGTGGTCTTGTAAGTGTTTTACTTTTCATCTTCTTATTGGGGTGTGCATTTCAGCAGAAAAGAGTGTCTTAAAAGCCTGGATATTTAAGCATATAAATGCAGTGTATTTAGAAATAAATGCTACACTAAGGATTGCATGTGTGAACTCTTCCCATATATATATAATATATATATAACATATAATGAAATGAAACAGCAAACCAAAATCAATTGATTTTGCAGGTTAATTAGGGACCGAGGGTGTAAGTGACCAATTCATTCAGGCTGTAGAGAAGAGAGTAGCCTTTTGCATTATTTTGTTATTTCCTGAGTAAATAACTTCTTGATGGTGCATTAACGATAACAGTGAATGAATCTGTAGTTTATACTGAGATTGATGAGGGCTGTTAGTGTTAGGAAGAGTGCAACTTCAATCTTGGTTGCATTGTAGTCTTTTCCCTGTGTTGGTATTTAAAATTATGCCACTTTGTGCTGAATTGCTTACTAATCTTAAACTGTAAAGATGAGGCTATATCAAAACATTTGAGGAGTATTTTCATTGCTTTTGATGAGACTGGGGCAAGCTACTCGTGGTGTAGGAGGATTGACTGAGCAGGGGAACTCAGGCCTTATGGCGATAAATGTGGGTTACATGCTGGCTGGCTGAACGTGGGAGCCAGTATCACTCCATGTACAAGGATCTAAACAAGCTCTGCTGTGCTACTGATCTGGATCAAATCTGGAGGGGATCGGATAGAGAAATCTTGACTTCTTTCCTGGTCAGAATTACTGCATCCTGACAACTAATGTGCAGAATAGCCCTGTGAAGTGTTAGCAGGCAATCTAAACCAAACACATGAAGAGCTAAAAACAATTGCATTGCGGGATTGAGACTGTCTTGGAATTTTATGTAGTCTCATTCATTTTATCCTTGGAACATGTACACCCTGATGGAGTTTTTAAATAACCTTTAGATTTTTTCATTAAGTTAATGCATATTAATTCATGGCAGAATGAATCATATCTTGTTTCATATTGCACACTGCTTGCATTTAGTCACTAATGCAGAAATTGAAGTGGTCCAAAAAATAAGCAAATGTCATCTTATTCACTCAATACTATTATTATACATTTCTTCTAAAGTCAGGTTTTCATATAATGATAGTATGATGCAAATAAGCATATACTCCTTTAGTCCTTTAACACATAATTTAAAGGAAAAATGCATCTTTATAGCTAACCAAGAACCCATGTCTAGAATATGTGAATATTACACCATTAAGAGTAAAAGAAATGCAGAGCTGGCATCTCTTTTATTCTTGATGATGTAGGCAAGAGACAGACAAGCTGTCCTTGTTTTAGTTCCAACAGAAAGAAACAAATAAACAAAACCACAGACACCCCAAAGCCACAAGCGTGTGATAAAGTAGTTACTTGCATTTCAAACTTTGCTTCAGCCTTTGCTCAGAAGCCTATTCATGGAAATCAGTGGATTGGGCGGCAAGTATGGAAGAAAGGGGAGTCCTTAGCTGCAACTGACTGCTTTGTTTCCCATAACACATGCATTTGGTAAAGCATTACCAAATTCCATCCTCAGCAACTTGTCTTAATTCCATTGCCAAGAGAAGTGTAACTACCACAACAGCAGGAAAGTGATTTTAACGTCCATTTTACAGAAGGAGTTTCAATGACTGTTGTTCATAACAGTTTTACATTTGTGTCACTTAGGCAACAAAAATACGCTTCTGGTAATACATACGATATATAACCTAAGTTGCCATGTTTTGTGTTTTCTTGTCCAGCTTCAGTGTTAGTATAATGGCGGAAGATTTTGCAGTTTGTAGGTTTTTAAGATTTTGAGGGACCTTCACACATCACCTGAATTGAATTGAATGGAACCTGTTAACAAGTTTGTGCTTGCAAAACATACAAGTTGAGAAGAATGTAATTGATGATTTGGGGAGGGAGGGAAAAATGAGGAGATCTGGGGCACCTGCCTTGGAAGCGGATTATCCTCTAAATCTGACATGCCATTGTCTTTCTTTGTCTATATTTATTGCAGTGAAAAGTGAATACATAGTGCTTTCAACCCCAAATTTGCCATTCATTTCCTTCTTTCTTGTTCTGAATGGGTATAAATGACTACCAAATATACAGGGCACGCAAGGGCTGGTGCCTTAAAACTAGTGTTTGCTGCCCCAGTTGTGGGGGTATGCTGAAACAAGGTACAGCTTTTTGAGGCAAGCTGTAGTTGTCCCTAAAATATAAATACCTGGATATGAAGATACGGGGGTTTTATATCCATTTAACAATCACTGTAGTTATACGTTCATTTCCTGTTTATAATTGTGTTCGTTTGAAATTAATAGGGTCTTTGTAAGTATTTATGACTATTATACTGCAATATTTATGTACCTTTATATTTTAACTCTCCATTAAAGTTAAAAATGAGAATTGAACAACAGCTATGAATACAGGAACAGCCACTCACTGTATGTTGAGAAATCTGTGCGTTTTGCCTTGCAGTTTTTTGATTCTATAAACATCCAGGAAATAGTAGCTTGTTAAGAGCCAAGACCTCCTATGACTTGTAAACATGATATGAGGGTGTATAACAACAGTGAGTTTAAACTCAGCTGATCGTTCATCCGGTGAGGATTTACATTTTTGACTTATCTCCAACACTTCCGTTGCTTCACAGGGGCGAGAGGGTGTACATCTGAGCTACACAGGCTGTAGTGAAAGGTGGTAACCATAGTGCTAAACTTAGTCACTCTTTCCAGGTGCTATATTTTTAGTACATACCAATGACTGTTGCATATCTAAATAGTGTTAAGTGAATTATAGTAGTTTTGGGGAGTTATGAACTTGTGTGTCTTTGTTTAGAATTGCTGTATATTCATTCTTTCTCATAAGAGTTCTTCTCATAATCATTTTTTTGAAACCACACCCATTGGAACTTTTCTTAAATGTCTACTTAACTAAGGCCCAAGTGGGTTTTAATTGTAAATGTTTTGTAACTCCAAGAGGAATTAAAAGGCAAGAATCCATTTTGGTTGACTATGACAACTTTGCTTTGATTTTTGCTGGAAAATTTATGCATCTCCCTGCTGAACAACTGTTTGGCACTTGACTAATTTTAAGTAATTCAAATAATTACAGCAAGCAAATTTGTTCAGTAGCATGATCCATTGCCAGGATAAGCATTAGCACTAATGGCTATCTCAGCAAAATCTTCTGTGGCAGCACAAAATGGTAGTGTTGGCAGCCTATTTTGTGATGAATTACCTTGTGAAAAAAGATAAGGTCTTTATACTTATGGAGAAGCAAGAAAGGTACCGTCCACTGACATGGAAATTTAGGAACCAAGCACCAGGTGTAAAAAAACACTTCTAACTGTGAAATGTCTTAGCTGGACTGTCGTAATCCTTTACTCAAATGTGCTGTGCTTTGAGTTGCATACCTGCGAGGGGCCACAGTGCTCAGCTGCTTTTAGGCAGGACGTGGCCAGAGGGGCTTGGCATTGATCTCAGAGCTCAGTGTGGTATTTCTAATATGCAGGCATTCTCATCTGCTGTAATAGTCAGAAAGCTTGGTGATGGTCCCTGGGATTTGTTCCCGTTCTTTGACACCAATGGAGTGATCCTTAGTGATCCTTTCTATGCTTTGTAGCACAGCATAGTTGTACAGCTACTAGTCTGCGTTCTCACATTTGCTACCTTTAGTACAACCAAAGAACTGGAAATAAAAATATAGAGCAGCTTCTTTTAAGAATTCAAAGTATATTAGGGGAATGTACAGATGGAAGCCTGGTCCCTTTGACATGCTGGTGTGGGCAAAATAGTCTGCAAGAGCTGCTGTAAAGATGGAGATTGGCACTGAAGCCCAACCTTCCACAGTAGGCATCATACTGATGTGCTCAACTTGTTCTGTAATGAAAACTTACCATAAAGCTTGAAAAGAAAAAAACCCAAACCTGGAATTGTATTCACTTATAAATTCATTGTAATTTATCTGTTTGTTTATTTTGGCTACTGGCAGTTGATTAGGTACATTTCGAGTACAAGAACTTTGGGGAAACAGTGTTTCAGTATGATATCTAAATATAGATAAGTGGTTTTGCTAGTATTGATAACTACCGAACTAAATGATCTCATTACATACAGATACAGAAATATCTGTGATCTCTCATGGAATGCAAGATATATATTGTTTGGAGTAGCTATTTTATTTCTTAAGATACCTCTGCAGCAGGAAGGTCTTAGTGTGTGAAACAACAGATTACAGAACTTAAATCTTTTTCTCTCCCTCTCATTCACTCTGTATAAAGAAGACATTTCTTTTAGGCTTTGATTATTATTTTTCTGCTGTTAGAAGTCCTTCACCCAATTGTAAAATTATATGTTACAGAAATTGAACATATTTTCGGATGTAAAGGCTGTTCTGAACAGATACAGACATTTTGGCTATTCTGGTTACTATGGTGAGATCTGTGGAGGATGCCTGTAGCACATCACTCTTTTTATGTTCTTCAGGCAGACTATTTTTCATTTCCTAGAATTGTTTACAAGCTGTAATGATATTAATCTATTTGTATCCTCTTTCAGCACTTCCTTTGCTTTTCAGTGTAAGCCCCTTAATATAGATTGACTGGAGAAGAACAGATTTGTCCTTCTTGCTGTCTGTGTGAAGTGCCCTGTGTGACTAGAGAGCAGGGCTATCAGGGGAAGGATGACCTAATATACCGCAGGCAGGAAGCAGCTAATTAGTCTGCCTCACAGAGATGCCATTACAGGGTGTGACTGGGGTAATATAAATCTTCCGAGGAAGGTTTTTTTTTTCCCCTGTAGAAATGACCATAGAAAAATGTGTAAAGGAAAAATCAGAATCTGAGTGTATATTCATCAATGTTTGCTTACTTTTTGGCATTAACACATAAAAATTCTCTCCACATAACATGATAGAGATCCTTCTTTCCATTCTGGCTTCCCTAAGTCAGATGACACTTTTTTTTTCTTTTTTCTTTTTTTTTTCACACGTAGAGATGTTTTTTCACAAAGCAGAATAATCCTCACAGCTGACCTAGCAAGGAGCCACCTCAGGATAGTGTGGAAATTCTGTGCTTAA
This sequence comes from Cuculus canorus, assembly GCF_017976375.1. Classification (NCBI taxonomy): domain Eukaryota; kingdom Metazoa; phylum Chordata; class Aves; order Cuculiformes; family Cuculidae; genus Cuculus; species Cuculus canorus. The sequence continues at coordinate 10,016,854 of NC_071407.1, forward strand.
TCCACTATCTGCTAGCTCAAGACAGAGATTTGAACAGATAGAAGCTTTCGTCTGGTGATTGGAAGACATGTGGATTTGAATCCCTTCATGGAGAGGAAACAAAGTACTTGCCTTTTGCAAATCCTCATGAAGCTATAAGGCCCAAGGGAGACAAAGCAAGAAGAGCATGCCAGTATATCATTATGACTATTATTCCAGCTGAATTACTTGATAACTTCAAACTGCATCTGTAATATTATCTGGCTGAAATAGTCTTTTCAGGTAAAGTTTCTGTATATTGGATAAATAGTTGCATAAATGATTTGTGGTGACCTAACATATGGCATTATTGCTTTTGTGGACATAAGCATATTTAATATTACTGAGCTAATATTAGAAAAGTCTGATCTTCTCTGAGTGGTTCCATGGCACTACTTCCTTCATTCCATAGAACAATTACAAAAAACTCAGTGTTTTGTCTTAGCAGCCAAATGCAATGATAGCAAAGTCAACGAAAACCAAAGTGAAAACCAAGTATGACTTGTTTATTTGTGAACAAGAAATTAATCTTCACAATTATTATCTGAGCTTAAAAGTCATGGCTTTGAACCGGTTAGCTTGCTATCTTTAGTCTGCTAGCACTAACCTGTGTTTGAAAGATTTGGACTTTCAGATAGATGTGATGGGGCACAGAGAAGTGGAAATATGGCAGATCTAGGAGAACAGGGGAAGGAAAAATGGCAGCAGAAACTAGAAACCTAAAATAACAGGGCATAGGCATTAGACTTTAAAGGTCTGAGAATCGGGAAAATAGGAGTGAGAAGAGGACTCTGATCAACAAGAGAAGGCTTAGACCTGATGTGGTAGCAATAAAAACAGTCTGATTTGCAATCAAGCCAGAGAGGCAACAGCACAAAAGGTTAAAATGATGAACAAATTTTCATCCTACCTACACTAGTGTAAAATGTAGGATATGGCTTGCTATCTTACAACTGAGTAGAACACATCGTGCATAGGATTTAGTAATTTTCTACCAGTGTCTTGTAAAGTCACCATTGATACATGTCTCTCTGCTGCTGTAACAAGATGCATGTTTCTCTGTGTTTGAGTTCAATTTACACAGCGTAACTGAGGCTTACATGGTAACCAATAGCTCAGATACCTAAATTCTGGGTTTGCTGCAATTCCTAGCCGTATATTATCCTAGCCCTATAATTTTGGGTACCTTGTTTGGTCCCTGTGCTCTAGGTTTTGGGCAGACTAGTTTAAAGTTGCTGTAGGACTACTTGTTTTATTGCATATCAAAAATAGTGGGAGTAAACCCAAGAAGGGTCAAGTTGTAATCTCACACTGCAACTTCTGAACCACTCTGACTCATATACAACATAACCAAGCAGCAGAGATATTCCATGATCAACAGCTTCAAAGGTAGTGCTGAAGATTGTTGGGGATGTATTTCCTGTATCCAAGATCTGCATCAAATGCAATTTGCTGGCATTGAAGTAAGCTGATACAATATAAAACATAACTTTCCGAAGTATTTAGTCTTTAACAGGGTAGTAAGAGTATACTCTGAAAGCAGTTGATTGAATATTTTTGTAGGCTAGTAAGAATACAGTTTTAACAGGAGAAAGCCCCTTATAATTTAAATGTCACCGAGTAGACAGATACCTGCATTAAACAGGCTGGGTTGTATAAGTGAAAGGGTAACGGAGTTGAAAGAAAACTGGTAAGGGGGAATTTTTGACTGTTGTCTATCCTAGCTGCAGCAATGAGACCAGCCACAAAGACCTTTTAGGCACTGATGTGTTTCATAGCCCGAGCTATCAAAAACTCACACCATCTCAGAATTAGCAGCCAAAAAAGCTGCTGCATGTGCTCCGGGTATGTTTAGTTACCCTGTTGCATCCCTGTTGCCAAAGGTTAATACCTTCATTCGTAATGGGTTCCACCACTTCTAAGACAATGGCACTCATTGGAGTAATCCTGGATGTTAGTTATCTCATGCATTGACATCTCAAAAATCAATCTGGAAGTGCTAGAGGATGGTCTTTTCAGAGGGGAAGAAAGTTAAATGAAAACTGTGTAACTCCTTGAATTATTCAGTGTATTATTTCCCTTTTTTACTTTCAGTAGAATTTTCAAGGGAAAATATAATGTATTTAAATGAACTTCAGGATAGTTTTTAGAATGCGTATGTGAATAAGCACATCTTCCTTGGGACTGTGGTGAGATAGCTGAGGATAACAATGTCTATTTTGCTGCTGAAAAGTAGCATCAGTGGGAAAAACTGCTTGTTGAGGGAGATAGTCTTCGAACTCCTGTATTCGTAAGTTTGAATTTATGCAAATTGAGACTTAGGACTGGATGCTTCTGCATGAGATCATGGATGACAAGTCATCAGCGCTTGTTCTGTCCTTCTAAGACTCTTCATCATGTATTTGCTATTGAGCTTTGTACTGGAAATATAGAAGCATGGCTGATGGTAAACACATTTATGTGATATGCTAAATCAATAGCATCCACTTAAACAAGCAGAGATATGTTAATAAGCATGGGTTGCTGCAGATTTTGCAGATTTTCTGTATGGTTTTAAAGCTTTTTATGTGACTAATACATATGTATTTTCTTATTTAAAAGATTCAGGTACATTAATGCTGGAAACATTTTGAAAATCATTGGCTTTCTTTGGGGATGTGTAAGTATGGAAATATGGGAGAGGATGGAAAGAGTAATTTTCTTTTTTTCTGACTGGTACATTGAAGTTTAAAGGCTTCAAAAAAGACACTGCTCTTTGGAAACAAAATCTGCTGCTCTGTCTTCAAAATGAAGAGCACTTAATGTGAAAACCTTCACACTATGTTGTACTGTATGCCATGAACTTGATATAGGGAGAAACACACTTGATTAACACTTAGCAGTGTTTATGTATTCGGTAACAATTTCCCCATCTTCTCACTTCTCTGCCTTGCCTCTTCCATTTGCTGCTCTTCAGTATTGCACACAATTTCAATGCAGTCATAATGTCATATTAACATATCTCTTTCTGCTATGTAAAGGTAATGTTTTCCAGTACAGTTCATAGAAGACAGCCTCTTCTTTCCTTTGCATGTCTTTATTATTTATGTGCCATTTATCTAAGAGGCGGGTATTTTAGGTGCAGGGCACCAAACTTAGCCATCCCGTTTGGGGAAAGTGGGTCCCCTCTAGAGCCACATGTGGCTTGTGAACAGTCCCCAAGTGGCTGACATGCCAGAATTTATAATCTAATGCTGTAGGTGTGGTGGCTGCTGAGAAACTGGAATTAACAACACTGAATTGCACGCCTCCCTGGGTCTCTCTGAAATGCTACTTCCAAACAGTGGAGTGGAAATCTTGGGAAGCATAAACTTTGCCTACCTAAAAGCTTCCTATAAAATGTCTGTGTTTTCTGTTTCTTTCAGATACACTAACTGATTTCTCGGTGGTTTGGTTTGAGGTGGATAGGGCAGGTATGGCAGCTAGTGCTGTTGTGTTGTCAGCATGGAGGAATGAACTGCCTGTACTGGCTCCATGGACAAAGGTGGTTCCTGCTTTTATGTGCATTAGCTTTGGAGGGAACACGTGGTTTACAAACACTTATTCCATGAATTTGAGTTGGGCAGTGCAGGCAGAATTTCACGAAGACTCTGTGTTAAGAGTATATTTTCCCCACTACTTAATCTCACTGTGTCCCTGTGTGGTCTCACTGGATTTGGGGCTCCAGAATAAGAAGAAGAAGATAAGAGGACCTGTAGTATTTAGTCAGTTATACGGTTTTCCGACATATCCTTGAAAAATCTCCGTTCAGTTTTGCATGTCTGTGGTTATTGTGTCCATGACAGAATAAACTATAGGAATCACAAAAATACACAAGGAGGGACTTGCTGCCCAGATCCTTTCCTTCTGTTAGTGCCACAAGCCAATGGGATTTGGAAGTGGGTTTCTAGATCTTTACTACGCAATAGAGTGAGTGGAGATGAGGGACTGATGCCACCTCATAGGAGGAGAACTGCGTTCCTGGCTGAGGTGGAAAGAGGAAGCATTTTTGTCCCACTTTCAATACGTGGGGATAACAGGCAAAGAGGCGATGCAGACTTCCAGCTAAGACAGGCAGATGCTCCTAATAAAGTAAAGGAACATTTCCATTTTGTGTACCAGTTAATTTTCAGTCATGTCCAGGCAAAATGAAGGAAGGCCACAAAGGACCCAGCAGTGAAAAAGCAACTGATGACTATCTAAGAAATTGAAAAATCCAATTCAGTTTTTGTCACCAGTTAATCTGAAACTCTTTAATTTAAAAAAGAATAAAACATAGCTCTGGTTTATCACTCAAATTACTTTTGCATTATTTCAGCTGATTTTAACACCACGTGAAAGAGGAGGGAGGACACTGTCTCTGTTTACTGTACCGAAACTCTTAGTTCTTTTGATGTGTTTAAATAAGCAATTACACTGTAGGGAAGGAATATAATGGTTTAACGCAAGATGTTTTAGAGCTCCTTCAGCCTTTTCCTTTGTCTCTTGTAAGGAGACGAATTGCTGTTTTCTTCACAGGTGGCATTCAGCCAGCCAAAACCTGCTAATTATTTGTTGTCATGGTTATCTTGTGCATACATGCCATTCACTGGACAGCCATCATAAAATATTAAACATCAGTGCAGGATAGTACAAGGATGTTTTGGAGAGGCAAGGGTGGTGCTTTTATAGTCGGAAAGCAGTCAAGAAAGGGAAGACAGTTTGAAAAATAACAGCCTTCAATTTGGGTTGCTGTTTTGAAACGTGGAAGAGTCTAAGATGAGAAATTCCTGTTTAGTAAAGTATAATCATGAATTATTTGTCAGTAGTAGCATAGAAGCCACAATTATTATCAGAGATCTTTTATGCTGCACTCTGCATGAGGTAAAGAACTAGTTCTTGTCTTCAACCTTTTCACCATCTAAACAGTAAGAGATTGGGGAGCAAAATATGTGATTAATCCATTTTACAAGCTGTGATCAGTGAACTGGTAGCTAGTAGGAGAATTAAAGTTAGTTTTTAAAGCAATGAAACTTTCTTCTTTTCCATAAGTAGCGCAAGACTTGGAATTGCCTATTGTAATGGTTTCCTCATGTTTGTGTTTCCATGCAAGCCTTTACCATATCTCTAGAAAAAATACAGACTGAGTTTGGTATATATAGCCATACATCTTGAACACACTGTGAAGTTTCCCAAATATTCTTTGCAACTTTAAGGAGAACAGTGAGACATGAGGAACTGAATCTGCGTGGTTTTTCTTAACCTTCACTATCTTCCCATTCTTCAGCCCTGAAATAATTCATTTTCTAGAGCTCCGTATGTATATCTGCATGGAGTGGGGCTGTAGGTTGAGCACGAGCTGGCTGTTGAAAACCAGTTGTAGCGTGGAAGTTCTACAGCCATCTTAGTGCAGTGCTGCGTCTGGAAGTCTGATGTAACTTTTGTGTTAGCTTTCGATTGCAGTATAATTTCTGCCAATGCCTTTAAACCATACTTTCAGCAAAATCTTTTTGTAAAGATGCTCAACAGGTGAAGGAGTGCTCTTCTCCAGGTGGAGATCCCTTGAACTCTGCAGAGCTCTTGATAGACTCACTCCAATAAAAAATATTTGCTAATGACACTACACAGTGACACCTTTTACTTACAGTGCCAACAGTTTGAATCTCACTTGCAGAATGCTTGTTTTGCTGAATTCGAGTTGCTTGCTGCTATTGTACCAAAGTAAGTACGAGTAACAACCTAAATAACTTGAGAGAAACAAACTACATAGCAACCTACCTGAGAATCGAGAGATGGGAACCTGTAGTTATACATTAATCTATACAGAATAAAAGTACAGAAAATAATAAATATTCCACAGTGATTTTCACGCATGTGTGAATAGACATGGTTGAAAATAGAAGACCTAGTTAAGTTGGTTTTGGTAGTGGGTTTATTTTTAAAGGACTTTTCCAGCAAAGTCATGGTAAAGGTACTTGAAATGTCAGAAGTAAAAATCCTAGTAAATTATACAGCACTTCTAGAATAGTATTTTTTCTTATTGTGTGTTCTACTTTCATTAATACTAAAGGTCAGTTCTTTGAAAAAACTCTGCAGCAGCTGTTTGGGTTTGTTTGTTGTTTGTTTTTTTTTTTCACTAGGCTTTCCAAGGCAGCTTCCAGTGTCCTCATATAATACTCTTATTCAGTCTACTTAATCAATACTGAATATTACCCTACTGTGCTTCCTGCAGTGTCAAAAGAAATAGTTCCTTTTTCATAGTTTATGAATCCAGGTAACCATGGTGAAATGCCATCAAGAAATTATTAGTCCCACTCTTAGTATGCTGTACAATTGCCTTTGTGTATTTCACAATAGCACAAAACCACACATGCTGTATACTTCATAATATCACAGCAGGATTTTTGATGTTCTGATCTGAATTCCCCTTTTGGGGAATGTTTAGCAGGAAGATTGTTGTGAACTCAGATATATAGATGCCAAAATCCAGGTTTGCAGGATCCTTACACTGTTGCCTACCTGAAATTAGCCCACTCTTTCTGTCTGATGCCTTCGTGATTGCGGCTTCTGAGATGGGTACAGCACCTGCCTGAGCCCCAGCTGGCTTCAAGCATTAGGGCTAATACCTGTAAACATTTCAGTCTTTTCCAGGATCTGCAAAGCATGATTGACTTATCTGAAATTCATAAATTCATAGCACACAGAGCTAGGAAGAATCGTAGTAATTAAAGTCTTCCACAGCGTGAGGCAGAGAATTTTACTCGGATTTTTCTTTACCAGTTCCATAATTTGTAGTTCAACAAAAGTATGTTTTTTAGAAAGGCATGTTTTTTCCTTTAAAAATTCTCAAAGTATGTATTGTACTTTTTATCATTCTTTTCTACTAAATAATTCCCTTATGTGTTACTTGAGTGTGTTTTTTGTATTCTGGCATTAGCGTAATTCATTATGATGTGTTTGTGCATGCTGTTTAATGAGGTTGACTTGGTATTTATTGAACTAATTGTGGGATATATAACACTTCTGTATGCCAATTCAATGAGGTAAATTCTGGTACTTCTGGATGAAGTGCCAAGTGTTGTAATCCCAAACAAGGCACTGTACTTCATCGAAAACAATGCTTCTGTTGTGACTGAAAAGGTAAGTATTTCCTATCAATGAAACAAATAATGGATCAAAAGCAAGCACTTTGTTATTGCTTTCAGCTGTGAAAATAGCTGGTGTTGTACCAAAAGCAGCAGAAATTTTCAGTGAAGAAACCATTAAAACTACTACAAAGTTCCTGGTTTTTCTGAAAAATTACTAAGACAGAAAATGTAGGAGGAAAAAAATGTGCAAAGTTTATTCTTTTAATCAAATTTTAAACTGTATTTTGTTTGGCCTCCTCAAGTAAAGTGCTGCTGTCAGTATGCTCAACACATGTCCCTGAGTTTTGGAAACACAGTTTTCAGTCTTTACCTTTCCAACTTGTCCTTAAATGAAGCCTAGTAAAAAGGCATTGGGTTTGCTCAGGAATCGTTTGAGATCCAGGCCATATATGCAGTGACCATGTGGAGAAAACAATCCCAGCATCAATTTTATCTTCAGTCTTTCCACTTCAGTCCAACCTCAGCAATTCCCTCCATCTTTGCTTTTTTCACTTGCGAGTCCTAGTCTAAAGACATCCAGCCAAGAGCAAAGAGGGAGATTAACTGTGGGCAGGGGATAGCTGTGACATGATCAGATGATGAATTTCTGCTAAAATGGGAATTAATGCTCAGCTTCAGGGATTTCACTGTGAAACAAATTTTCACATTTCCTAATTTCTCATAGTTCCAGCTTGTTAAAATCTTGCATAAACTAAAGTTGGAGCCATCCACAATCACTGAAAAGTCAAATTCCAGGAGATAACTGCTACACAGTTTTGGGTATTTTTAGTTTATCCACCTGTTATTGCTATGTGCCTTCACAGTATTATTGGGCAGAAAAAGTGTTTAATTTCAGCCACATGGTAAGTACAGGCACTTTTCTATCCCTGTTGCTTACTGTGAATTGGAATGAACGGTGTTTTCCCCAAGAAAAGCATTTGCTGACTTTCTGCCAGCCCCCAAGTAAGTTTATATGGAGTGAGTTTCTGTTTTGAGGAATTATTCTGGGGTTTTTTTTGGGTTTTGTTGGGATTTTTTTGGGGGTGCATGGGGTGTGTGTTTTGCCCTTAAGTTGACTACAGCACTCATAGGCCACCAGACCGTGTTCTAGGAGGATGAAATGTCATGTCAGGTACTGTTAATGGAGCATTTGTGTTTTTCCTTTGCTCTGTGTAAACATGTTCACATGTGATTAAAGGAATGTATAGAGTGCAGCCTGTCTAAACTGTTAAATGGCATGCGAGCAGTTAACTGAAATTTTTTTAAACAGCTGCCTCAGTCATTTTCAGTTTACTTGTTTTTATCTGATTGCAACACAGCTGCTTAGAGATTTTTCTTTTCTTTCAACAGCTGTGGTCAGTGACTTTCATGACCTTCAAGTTAGTTTCAGAAGGTGAAGTATCATATTCAATAGATGATGCTCCTAAGAGTAGAACAGATTTTTCTTTTCAAAAGAATGCAAGTCATCTTCCACTGTGGAAAACCATTACTTCAAAAAATGGCATGTGTCATTTCAAATGCTAAAGGTTTTTCTTATTCTATTTAACAATAGTTATAGTATTTACTTCTCTATAGAAAAAAAACTTCCCAGATTCATATTCCTTCAGTGACTGCATATATTAAAAATTGGAACCAAACTGTGTGTTGATGTCATAAAATCAGAAAGAGTAGATAGAAGGAAATCTACCTTATTTGATAGAAATTGAATCCAAAATCCATTTAATGAATCGACAGTTTGGTCTGGTTTAATTAAAGTATGCGTCAAATTTCATATATGTTCATGTTTTATGTTCTGGGATAGGGGTTAGCCTTGTTCAGATGAAGGGTCTGTACTGTCTTTACGGATTGATTACGTCTGCATTCATCTGGGACATCTTCCAGCTTACTGATGGAATGAAGAAAAAGTTCTTGGGAATTTGTGATCAACTCCTGTTGGTGAACATGACTCTTGGCACAGTCACAAGTCGTGAAACAAGAATCATTGTTCCTTAAAGACAGGCTTGAATAGCAAATATTAATAGAACATGGCTGTTCTGAGGTTTCTGGAGTCTCAGACGAAGTACTGATGCAAGCCTCCATAGCTGCTGCTTCCTTGTAGACCAGAAAACCTCATATTCTTTTTCAGACTCTTTTGTTTAGATGTAATGTGTGGAATTACCAGTTTGCTGGTGAGAGTATCTTGCTACGTTCAGTATAATGATTTTTTTGGTTTCCCATTTATTGTACGCAAGGAAAAAAATCAATCTTTTAGTTTTATTTAAAATTTAGCAGCAGAAGGCAACAGTATCATCTGGATAGCAGCACAGATAACAGGGTTAGTAATTAAAAGACGAGTAGAACTCATACAAAGTTTGACGGACATGTATGGAGTGGAGATTGATGATGTGTTTCCCTAAACTGTAGCTGGTTTTAATTTGTTGATTTGTTGGTGGTGTGTTTTTGGACGGTGGTTTGTTGTTTTGGGCTTTTTTCGCTTGCTCGCTCCAGGGAGTACCACCTCTGTCAATGCCAGCAGCTGTTTATTTTGCAGGAAGTTCTAATTTTCAGAATCCTACACGTGTTCAGAGAAGGTACCATGCCAGTGGCATTGTTTTAACTTTTGGATGCAACACCTAAATGGAGCTCAAAGTTGTACTCGTCCTTCGCTGAATGTTGATAAGACACTTGTCATTTGACCAGACTTTTTCATGCTGTGTTTACATTACATTCAAAACTTTGTTTGAATACATCCTTCTTGCTTCATACCCTATTTTCATCTACAGAAATTGCTTACTCTAGTTTCAACCTAGATTTCTTTCTGTTCTGATGCTTTTTTTTCCTTACTTCCATTCTGACTAGTACCTTTCTTCTTTCCACTCCTTAAGGAAGTGCTTCCCCTATTCAGGTGTAGCTTTTCTTGCCTTTTAGGAGATATATCACCACAGCTCATCTTAAATTGGTAGAAAAAGTAATGTGTTTCTTTCTCATACTGATCCTCTGCTAACCTTGACTGTGCTCTAGGAAGTCTTCCTTCTCCTTTCCTTCTTCTATGGTCTCTTGGCTTGTCTTTTTAGACTGAGGAGTTCCAAAATCTGTCATTTTCTGTTCACTTCTACTCATGTAAAGTTGGCTTATGCAATGCTTATCTCTTGGCTAGGTTTGTTGTAAGCTCATCTCTCTCCTGTCAGCTCTGAGTTCCTTTTTTTTTCCCCTAGAGTTTCTGGGTGTTTGGCGTGTGCTTTTGCCATGCTGCTCTTTTCATCTCTGTCTTTCTGCATGAAGTTAATGTTCTATATCATGATTTCTAAGACTTTTTCCCAGCTCAGTCACTGCCTCTATCTCATTCTCTGTCTTTTCAGCCAATGCAATATCTTTTATTCCACTTTTCACACCTTCAAAGATCTTAGCAGAGGTCTCCTGCGTAACTTCTAGCTGATTAGGTTTTGCCTTTTTTCTCTTAATCTTGCCTGGCTGTGGTTCAGAACAGGGGACCACTCTTCTGGTTCTCCCCTCATCTCTCCTCTTTCAGAACATAGTTATGCAAGTGGAAGCATATGACAGATTTGGTGTAATTTTTCACTGTTGGTAAGCTGGGCATTGGAAAGCAAATGAAAATTCTTACTTTGTCTTTTGTGGGAAGTGTGCTCAGAAATAAAACCTGAGCACCGTGGTTTTCATATTTCCCTACCAGACTTGCTTTGAAGTTTGTTCCCTAGAAATGCAACAGTTGCAAAAAATTTCATTATTAGTCCACTTGCAACTAGCAGTTGCAAAAAATTTCATTACTAGACATTTTAATGTAAAATGTCTTCATAAAGTTCTCCATAATTAGTACTTGTTCTTCTGTCCTTCAGGACATCTTTTGACAATCGTCTGTTTGTCTGTGTTGAGTTTTTCTAAATATTGCTTCTGGTTTCCTCAGATAGCAGAACTTTGATAGTGAAAACCAACTTCCCATTCATAACTCTCTGTGGGAATGGCAGAGGCACTTGGTCTTAAACACTGAAGAGATGTGCTGTGGTTTGTCCAGGTAGCCGTTCTTCTCTCCAGTCTAAGAACGTAGCATAAATTGTCCATGCAAGGAAGGATCCTAATGCAGGAAGCCTTGCTTCACATTTATCCTTTATGTTACTCTCTGGATTAAATCAATACCAAAGGCAGCCATTTGCTCTCATCTTCTAATAGCCTCATGTCCTTCAGCACAGCTGCTGCTGTTGTGTTTTTCTTTTTTGTACCTTAGCCTTCCTTGCTGTTACTCCCTCTCCAAAAGGTTGCAGAGAATATATGTGCACCTTGTCCTTTTTTTGGCTATTGCTGTTGATTGTAATACCTGCAAAATTGCTACTGGCCACCTTGTGCACCTGAGGCCAAGCTTGCGAAGCCCTTATCCATTTGTCCAGCTGAGACCTTTTGTGGGATCTCTTCAAAGGCTTGGTGTGTGATGGCTGTCCCCATTCCTCTCAACCTACCCAGATCCTTCATGTGATCAGCAGTTGTAGAAGCTTCCAGATGTGCTGTTAAACAGAGTGAATTGCCACTGGGACTCCAAACAGAAATTAGTTTTCAAGAAAAGGGAGGAAACGACCTCATGAGATGCTGGTTGCCCAATCAGCTGAAGAGGGCCTTGTTCATTAACAGACTATTAACTAATTTGCTCAAATGAGGATGAGCCCCCTAATGCTCAACACTTCAACGGAAGAACAGTTGAAGACAGAGTACATCTACTCAGAACTGGTTTCCTGGCTTGGCAGCTAAGCATTATAAAGCAGCTTAATTCTAGGTATGCTGCGTATCTGGAGGTTACGTGCCCTGGGACAGTAGAGGTTGAATGAGATAATCTGATAGGTTGCTTTCGTTATACAACATTATGCAGATATATCTGTATCACAGAAATCTCTGTGGAAACAATGCAGTTGAAAAGCACTGTGCTAAGCTTAAGGTTTGTATGGTGTACCTAGGCTGTTTCTGATACTCAGCATAGCTTATGTAAGTTCATTTCTTATTTGGATCCTGCAATATGAACTGTGTATAATGAGTCCTTTTTCAACCAGAAATCTCTGTCACTCCAATTAAAACCAGTAAATAATACATTCTGAGTTACAGTAAAACTCTGTATTTAGCGTAAACAAGACATTGTAAGACTCTTTTTTATATAGTGAAACTTTTACACACCTGCAAAACTGGCTCAAGTTTTAGAATTGAAAATGCATTTACTCATATAAAAATTGATAAAGTTGTGTACACTTGTGACATGTATTTGTTCTTGTTTATAAAGGTATCTATATGAGTAATGTGTTTAGTTATTTATTTTCTTCATGTTTTCCCTGTTAAGAGATTGTAGGAGGCTTTAAAATTAATTTTGACCTTATCGGTGTGATGCTGACATTAGTTAGCAGCATGAGATTTTCGTATGTTTTGGTTGTGTTCACTTTGGTGAATCTATGCCTGCTGTTATCTATCATCTGTTTTAGTAACTCAGGGAATACCTTTTTCTGTAAGGGTCCACATTTTATGTTGAAATAGATTTTAAAACTAGAATTTAAAATTAAAATTGCTGAGAGAACTCCTAGTTCTTTCCACAGTCTGTCCCAGAAAATGGCTACTTTTCTCTGTATAATAGTATAATGTTATGTAAATACAGAAGAAACTAAGATATAAATAATCTTGTTGTGTCAGTTCTCTGCAATATTTTTAGTAATTCCAATAATTCTTTATAAAAGAAAATATTAAATATATTTCAAATGAGTCACAAAGAAAATTGCTGAAGAAATTAAATATTATATTTAATAAGCGAGTATGAATGAGGAATTGTTATTCTTCGAGAGATGTAATTAAATAATATATGAACTGGTTATTCAGAACAACTGACAGCAAATTACTCTTTCTGGGTTTTCACTTGCTACTTATTGTTTTAGTAAATAAAATGCATGACTGACTTATGTTTAATAAATTTATGCTTGTATTGTAGGCTAAACAGAAATAAGTAAGCATATAAGGTTATTATAATAAATCTCTAAAATAGATGAGGATAAAATCTCATTTCTCTGATTCCTGAGGAGCCCAAATGAGTACTTCATTATTACTAAGCAATCTGTGTGAACAGCGTACTGTTGTTAATTGAGATTTTCTTTGTAAAGTCTTTTGAATTGAAAACATTTTTTAACAAGCTATTTGGTTATTTTCTTGGAACTAACGCTCAGATCTGATTCTTATTCCCAGCATCTGTGGCTGTAGTATGTTAAGAAAGGGAATGCATGGGGTTTTTTTGATCATCTGTACCTTTGTAGGATGTGTATTTTCTTGCACAGTGAATGTTACAAGTGCAAACTGCTTTGAGACTGAAATCAGGAGTGGGGTTTACTGCTTCTATTTCTGGCTCCTTTGAGCAGCCAGTTGCCTAGGAGATCACTGGCAAACCCCCAGCAACTACTTGCAACCACGTTAGCCTATAAAGTAAGCACTGCAACAGATCTAGTGACAATCATTAGACACTTCCTGAGAAAACACCCTGGAGGTTTTAGAAGGGTTTATATTTCGACCACCTGTTTCATTGTCACATCTGCTCTCCTGCTAACAGAAAGGGAAATGTTTATGATCTCTTGATGAATATAATATTTTTCTTTCTCCAATCTAACCAATCGATGTCTATTAAAAAACATTTCTTTTCCTGCCTCGTGTAATCCTTCTTTGTGTCAGAGATAATTAGGAGCCATCTAATAAGATTAGCCGACTTCTGTGATTAGTGAGCTCAAACCCTGTGCTTTTCCTTTTGCAGGTAAGTGAATGTGGCACTGAAAATCCCTATCTACATTATTATCACTTTCATTGGCTCTTATTTCCAATGCCAATTTATGGAATGAAAACAATAAAGGCAGTAGGAGAATACTGACATGCAGGTACTGTGGATGCTATTGGAGTATATATCCTGAAGAAGATGGTAAGTGGGATGTTTTCCATCTCCGCATACATCATGATAGTATTTTTACTAATTTGCCGCTGACATCTGACAGCAGCCTGTTGTGCTTTCAGAAACCAGCTGTACATGGCATTGCTGCAAGGAGAATAAAATAGAAGCAGTTTTGTTGGATTGGTGGACACTGGTTTTCTGCAGATATTTTTTTCCCTGAACTGCAGGGGCTTTGGACGTGCTTCTCTCTGAAAGGCTATTGGCATTTTCCTGTGGATCTGAATATTTCAGCTTAGAAACGTGATAGCATTTGAAGAGATGTTCCAGGGTGGTGTAATTAACCATAGATTATCAAACTAGAAGGAGAAATATACAACCAGAAATGGGTGTTGTGTGCCTTGCTGAAAATGATGGGAGTTTTCAGCTGAGCACGTATCAAGAACATTTTCTTAGACCACTCAGAGGCTTTGTAATTAAATCTAATTTGAACAAGATAATTTTATTGCTTTTTATAAATTGGAAATTAGTCAGATTTTACAGGTAGTTTCCAGGAGATGTAAAATGCAGGGGACATTTTTGATGGAATAGAAATATACCGCTGTGAACTGATGTTTAAAGGAATAATAAAAGAATGAGCTTGTTCATCTCCATGTTAAGGCAGATGGAGTTCCTATGCAGTGTTGTCGAAGAAGGCAAAAATTTATTTTGCTTTCTATAGCAGCATCTATTCATAGTCTGACATACGAATGCCTCTGAGCAGGTCTCCTTAGATCCTTATAAACAAGGGCTGTTACCAGGTAGTGTTTTAAATGCCATGTTTTACATTAAGTGTCTGTAGTAGCAGTACTATTGAGTGAGTGCCTTTAAAAGGTAACGTCCCCTTTAGTCCCTGCTTTGCTCACAGGTATTCCAAGGTGTTCCAAAATACTTTCAAAGGGACAAATTACTCTTCCTCCTCTAGGTATCCGAATTCGTAGCTCCTCGTTGCCTTTCATGCTTCCAAAGGACCCAAAAGCCAGGCTACCCACTATTACAATGCTTCCTCCACATTCTAATGGCGATGACGAATGAGGAGTTTTCCTCGTCTATCCAGACAGTTAAAAGGAATTCCTGTGATGTTGATACACTAGTGTCTCTCTTTATATTGCTTAGCCTTAGTAGTCACAACTGCATATACCCGTATTTCTGTGAATTAAGTGAGAGGAGCTTTATCCCTTAAATGAGAATTTTGATGATGGGAAGTGTCAGTGAGATTTGCTGTCTGGAACTGTTAGTAGATTCAATGCAACATGTTTTCTGATTAAACCGTTCATTCTGGGAAAGAGCCAAAATGATTTCCTACCCTGAAAGCATAAAAACCCATGAATTCTTGAGCTTTGTCTTTGTGAATGAATTTCATCACTTGTTGTAACATCTTCTGTCATCTTTAACATATGGTAAAATAGCTGAAAACCTGTTTACAACATTAGTTAACACTACTTACATAACCATTTTCCAGAGCCTTTTGAGGGAGTGAAATGCCAGAAAAGAAAATATAATATACAATAGATTATTAAAAAAAAAAAAAAAAGTATAGGCACTAAATACCTGACTTCATTGTCCCTGAATACCTTACTGCAATTCTCACATGGTAATTATTTATTCATAAAACTTCTTTTTTTATAGAAAGATTTTTTCTGCTGTTATATATATATATGCATATATGTGTGAATATATTTACATAGTATAGTTTTTTTTCTGTACAAATGTGGGTTTTAAACCATCCTCTGGGCTATGCATGAATTAATATTTATAGTTCAAGAATATTTTAATCCTATTATCTGCATCTGTGGAATAGGTGGTTTACATTACACGGTAGGTTATGGTATTCGCTATTATGATCTCTCCTTGTTTAAAACACAAAATGCTATAAAATGCCTGGGGTTTTGATTTTTAGTATTGCATACATGCACAAGTAAGTTCTGTGGCAGGGTTAAGAGAAAAGTAAAGGTTTGGAGACTCACTTTAGCTGACTGTAAAATTGTGGTTTTTTCACTTCTGTAAAATTACCCTGATTTTTTTCTGAATCTTGGATTGTTCTCACTTATTTAATATTTGCAAGGATGGGGTAAAGGGGAGTGAGTGGAAAGGAAAAGAAAGGAAATAAGAGGACCCAAACATAGCTAGGGACAATTATTCTCCTGCCCTCTCCTGTGAGATATCTAAGAAAGCTGTTTTGTTGCCATTTGACATGTGCATCATGCTGAGGAGAGAGTTTGTGAGGAAACATGGACTATGAGGCCATCAAGTATGTTGAGGTGATCCAGCTAGATGTACCTGATGAAGTGTGACAATTTGAGAGAGTTTGGGAAAGCCAGTTGGGTTGATTAATAGAAAAAAGACCAAAGTAGTGCTAAAAGGGAGAGAAGAAACTGGAAAAGTTGGTGGAGATTGTAGTGAGATCCAGCCTGACAGAGCATCTTTGTTACTCAGGTACCATCTGTATCTGTCTACTCAAGCTGATATGGCAGCTTTAGAAGCTGCAGGGAGTTGTACCTCAGGCTTATTTCAGTTGCTTACATTGGTGAGCATCACTGATTTACCTCTCCAACTGTCACATTTGAAATGCAAGTTATTACAGTGTCTGAAATGGACTCCGCTTTTCTTAATAGGACATCGCAAAGTGGTAAAACACTTGAGCAAAACTTCATACTGGGCTGTTCTAACTCTCAGTGAATCTCCAGGGATGGATGAACTACTGGCTTTGTTCTGTAGAAGGAAACTTCTAACTCCCTCGGGATACTTTTCTCTCTCTCCCCTGGCAGCAAGCACAATTAGTTCTCTTTAGAAACAACTAAATCCAGAACTTCCAGAGGAATGAAGATGGGAGAAAGGCATCAGTGCCCTGGCTCCTCTTGGTTGCATTTCCTTTAGGCCAAATGGCAAAGTCATATACTTTCCGTAAGCTTTTAATGATGAAGACTGTCTGACATGATATTGTGGGGACTTGATTCCTCTGTATTAGTTTTGCAAAGCTCCTATAAACACCGGGGTTTAATTATGAAAAAGTACTAGGAAGGTAAAGATTTATTGGTGTTCTTGTCAGCTAACTGGCACAACATGCAGGTAGTCCTAAAAACTGCCACGATATCCTTCTGAAGGAGGCCTAAATTGGCTTTATCTCAATTAAGCATTGCGGTTTTCCTGTCTCCCATCCTGTAGTCAAAAGTATTTGGAGAATCTGTAATTGTCAGGAGGTGTGGGTTGCATACAGGTCGGTAAAACTCCGGTTTTCCTAAGGAGCTGACTTATCAGTATGGATAAATTAAAACCTCTTGGTTTGAACTGCAGTGCAACAGGTACACTGTAAAAAGTTAACACTGAAAAATATATTTAATATTTTCTTGACCTATTTATTGGTTATGTCTAGAACAGTGCTAATGATTCTTGTAAATAAACCTTCTGATAACCTGCTCAGGTCATGGTAATTTGGCATACGGCTTTGCCCTTATTGCATCATATTGCATGTAATTACATAACATGATATATAAAAATGCACTTGATGTATATGTATTTATTACTAAATATATAATCAAACATACTTCTTTAGATTTGAAATTATTCTATACTTATCCTCTTTGGCTTATTTTATGTTTGTGAAAAGTATGAATTTCATAGATTAGATTCAATTTTTATTGATTAACTTGTGTTTAGTAGAATCTACTGTTTGTATACCTTATCTTTATGTCCATGTTATATTCTTATGGTGCAAAGTGGTATTTGTGAATCATTGATAACTGTGTAGTAGATATCCATTAACTACTTTGCATCTGAACTTACCAATTTATTCAGAAGTCCGTTTTTTAAGTATCTGGTAAGATGCACAGATGCAGACTCTGCAGTTTGTGGTAGAATGAAGTCCTGAGAAGCTGTCATCACTAGAACTGCAGAAAAAGGGGTAGTATTATCCTAATTTGTGATTTTATTTTCCCCTCCGGAAAAAGTCCAGTTTGGCCATCTATATCATGAGCTATCAAATCCACAGGTAATTTCCAGTCAAAGTGGAAAGGTTTTCTAATGGTGGCATTTTTGTTGAATGCCAATGTTGTCTGCCTCAGGAGTGGAAACTTCACTGAGATCACCTGTTTCCTACCTGAGATTTTTGGTGATGTACGTGAATTACTGTGGATGTGTGGTCATGCACGTCCTTTAATGCTAGATTGAGCTTTTTGTGTGATTCATCATTTCCCTCTTCTGCTGTTTTTAATTTCAAGTTCCATGATGATATTTCCAGACCCCATAGAGACTGATCTTTCAAGGAAAAGTGAACAAATCAATAGTTAAATTTCGCTTTAATGAAAAATAACACCCAACCTTCTCTAGGGTAATGGCTGGTTAGAAATTTAGCAAACGTTCCATTTAGCTGAATTTCACTGTAATCTTATGTTTTAATGTGCATAATTAGTTACTTCATGACTATTTTCAACTATGTTCATGGGTTTTCTTCATACAAAATTACCATGGTTTATGATCAGATCATAGCTACTATATAGCCTCACTGTTTCATTAAAGCCCATACTAAAAATACTATCCTGCTGTTTGCTATAGGATAAACGCAGGAGGTAGCCAGTTCTGTATGTTTTCCAGTAAACTTTTAGCCTCTAGTAAAAATACTGGCAAATCCTTGTTTGTGAATGACGTAGGTGTTTATTAAAGTTGTTGAGGTGAGCAAATCTTAACTATAAACTTATCGTAACAATGATTTCACTTGTTTATTTTCAGAAACTTGTGTATGCGTGTTCTGCTTATTTGGGTGATAATTATAAAAATAGAAAAGTAAATGTCAAAAATTTTTTTTAGTGATAGGGCTATCCTTATTCATTGTGTTTCTTTGGTGGTAATTAGAACAGAACAAAAGTTGCAAAACTCTTCCAGTCTCTCCCTTTAGTTCCATGAGATTGAGAAGCAAATAATGTGGGCACTGTGCTGGTTGGGGAATCCAGTTGAGGCTCAGGGAAATGCTTGGAAAACACAAAATCTGACATTTGGACACTGAGACTCAGTCTTACTAAGGTGTTACCCCTCATTCTAGAGGCATGGTGTTAATGGCTTCCTTGGTGTAATGGCAAATGGAACTTGAAAATGCATTTAATGGCAGAAGAATTAATGCTCAATATTTCCTTTTAGCAGGGAAGTATATTATCTGCATTTCTGCTTCTTCATGCTGACTTGTTCTTGGCTAAAGCTCTTTCCCAACGTGTGCACTCAGGAGGTTCCCTGGTGAATTGCCCACGGAGGAGAACCATAGTCCTGTCAGCTCATATTGAATGTACGAAAAGCATTCATTTCCAGTACTGGAGACTGTAGTTCTTATTTTTTTTGTGGAATTGTGCCTCACCTTTAACTACTTAATTAACACAGTTCTTGTTTTGCTACCATATCACACCACCTTCATTTCTTTGTGATTTTTAACTTGATGTAAGACACTGGCAATGAATATATTTTAATTAGCATGACTACAGGCTGCAATTGGTTTTGTCTTTTTGCTGCAGCTTCTCAGTTACATATTTCCATCATTTCTGACTGTGAGAAGAATTAGGTTCTGTAATGATGGCACAGCATTTTCTACTCTGTTGAAATAAAAGTACAGAAATTTAAAATGAAATGTGTATTTGCATTTAGCTACACATTGGTAGAAAATGGCCTGTGTGGCTAACACAATTTTATATTGATTATGCACTGTGCTAATCTTGTTTGCAATTCAAGCAAAGAGGCGTATCCATACAGATGTATTATTTTTAGCATTACAGTGCTTTGTCTGTGCAGTAGTTATCCCAGTAAGATGCTTTAGCTTAGCATAACTGGAAAATGTAAGTTTAAGGAATTGTTCCTGTAAGGTATTGTTTTCATGACAGCACCATTTCTTCATTGTTGTTTGAAAGCAACTGTAACAAAACATCGGAATCAATAATCATGAAGAGCATTTTATAACTTCTCCTACGGGCTTCTTACCAAGAGTAAGTCCTTTGAAAGAAGGTGCTGGAAATGTGTTTATTTGTCACTATTCTTCTGGGCTAGTAGAATTAAGTATCTGGTCGGATATGGGAGGAAAATTCTACAGCAATGGAGCTTTAGGATGTTTAGACTAGTGTGGTGATGTTGTTACTAGAGAAGTTGAAATGGCCAAGACGTGAAGTGAGGTTTGGGGGGATGTCATAGAAGACAGAAGGTTTATGCAAAGCTAGAAGGAACGTTGTGTTTTCTAAATAATTCTCCTTAGCTGTCGGAATAAGCTATAAATATTGTTAAAGTTCATTCTCAATAAGGGTGCAAATGTGAAAACCCCTTATCTTTGCAGAGAAGGCACAGTACAGTGTATCTGCACTGAAGAGATCAATTTTTATGAATGCTGAGGCTTAAATCCAAAAAAAAGAATACTGGTGGGCTTTCCAGCGTGTTGAGATGTTGGATTTGTGGTTTTCATTCCCTCTCATGGAGGGAAGTCCACTGTATTTTTATACCTGACATGGAAAAATATCTGCACTTACAGTGGGCAACAA
Organism: Cuculus canorus; assembly: GCF_017976375.1. Classification (NCBI taxonomy): domain Eukaryota; kingdom Metazoa; phylum Chordata; class Aves; order Cuculiformes; family Cuculidae; genus Cuculus; species Cuculus canorus. The sequence goes on from NC_071407.1 coordinate 10,037,421, forward strand.
TTCACAGCAGAAAGTGAGAAGTAAGGCAACCGTGAAAGAACTGTCAATTAACACTATAAAATCTGAAGTCTGGCACCTGATGTTGGAAAATGCATGCAATATTTCTGCGTAAGAATGACTGGTTTTCTTAAGGCTAATAAGGATCATTGCATTCAACCTGTCCTGATTTTTCTGTGACGTGGAAGATCACAGCTGTACTTTATGCTGGTTAAATTGCAACACATTCTTTTATAAAGACTGTTAACCTTTATTTTAAATTTCAAGTGATGGAGAGTTCATTACATGTTTTGGTAAACTATTTTGTTAATAAAATACCCTCAGTGTTATAATTTTGCCAGGCACATGTGCTCTGAATTGAGACATTAACAAGGTATATCATTAATCTAAATTACACAAAGGCTTTTGACTTTTTTCTGTGTCTTATTATTCTGGAAACACAAGCATTGCGCTTTTTGGAAAGGTTGCTCTTGATGGAAAAAAGAAAAAGGCAAATTCAAATGTTCACCACCTCAAAGGTACTTTCTTACTCAAATATCTACTTTTGCTTTAAATACTCAACTAATTGCTTCCCTGGTTTCAACATTCTGAAGAAGGCATTTTTATTGTCAGGGCTGGCTTTATTTGTTTAGGAAACTGATTGTTCTCAGGGGTTTCAGGTCCCCTCTATGTAAGTGTAAATCCACAAGGAGCTTTTCTCACCTCTTAAAAATAGGCCTCTACTTCAAAAAGCAAAATTCCACCCTCAGCTATTCCTGTGTGCTCCATTTGGTGTTCAGAAATGTAATTGAAAGTGTAAGATAGAAATGGCATATGCTGTTTGGATTCAAAATGGATAGAGACAGGACTTCTTATCATCTGCCTGTAACGATGCTCCTGATGGTTCCTGAAATGGCAGGGATGGATGGACTACACTTGTGGATCCCTCTTTTCCCCAGCTCCTCTGCCTCTCCCTGCTCCTGGTGGTGTTTTTGCTTCTCTTGTCTTCACTCCTCTGAGGTGCTACCCGTGGGTCTGAGGGGCTGTTGGAACCATCCAGAACCAGCTGTACCTGGTGCCTCTCCTCATAGAGACCCGCTGCCATCCTTGGCCATGGGCACTCCATGTATCTGGAAAAAGAGTCAGATCCCCTTTTCTGTGATTCCCACAGCTCTTACTCAAGGGAATTTTATTAAATTTTTGATTCTGACCCCAAGAGCGGTGCAGCGTGGGCAAGGGCAGCGCCTTGAGTGGGGCTGCACGGGCACGACGCGTCCATTCTGCAGCGTCTGCTGCAGGATTAGCGCATGCAGCAGGCAGAAGCAAGGAAAACACGCACCTTATGCCCTGGGTTTGCTGAACAACAGCAATGGGGTGGCTCTCTTGTAGCTTCGTACCAGGTCTGATTGTTATAGCCAAGCATCACGTACATGCATATTCTTGGTTACTGTGCTTCAGTTTTATATGTGAGCAGTTACCCTAGTTGTGCCACTGGTTGTTTTTAGTTCTTTCAAGGGCATTTTCCACAGTTGTTATCACTGTGCTTTCCCTGAAAACAAGAAAGAAGCTTTCGAGTTTAAAATCAGTGCAAGCTTGTTGAAGTCAGTGGATCAAAGATAACTTTATAGCAGTTGAGAATCTATCCCAGGGTTTTATTCTTCCCTTTGATATTGTATGAAAATACATTTTAAGCCCATTCAGCTGCACTAGGCATGACTCTGCTCTTGCTCATACTCTCAGAATCTGAGCTGGAATATATCTGCAGAAGAAAACTTCCCTTGTAACCAAACATCGGCAGTATACAGTAGGTCTCTCTCACATCTTCACACAGGGTAAGAAAACCCCAGAGTTGCTTTCATGCCAGTGAGTACTAATTGTCCTGTATATGTTTTCCAAATGCTGACTTCAGGGTGTTGTGCTGAACACAATAAGCTGTTTAGCTGCCTCCCTTTCTCAGATCTATCATCTGTAACAGAAATCTGCTGTGTGTGATTAACCTCCTTGTTGTTGGCAGGAGGGAAGATGGACAAAGCTCATTTGCTGTGGAACTAAAAAAACTAAATACACACTAGCTTTGCCTATTTTAATTTCTACCATTAAGGTGGCTGAGTGGGACATTCCAGTCATGACCTTAAGGGACATGTGAAATACATGGAGCTTTCTGCATTTCTTCTTAATCCTCATTGCTAAGGATGCCAGCACGTGTTACTTTGTGCAGCCTGGCCTTAAGCTATTCCTGTCTGCATCTCTCAGCAAAAACAATCAGTCTAACAGGACAAGTTAATTGGGTCGGGGTGATCCACTCTCAAAATTTGCTAGCAGATCAGAGGCAGTGTCCTTTATCAACAAAGCGATATTTCTTGGAACATGTGAATGTGGCCAATCTGGCCTATTTAATTAATGGAGTGAAACAAAATTTCAGTGTTCATTTCCCTTTAAAAGTAGAAATTACTTGGGTATAACTTTAACATATCCAATTAAGTGCAACCCTTTCAGACTATACAGTAAAATCCAGTTCAATTTACTGTTCCTTTTCCCCACAGTGTCCTGGAGTTGCAAGATGGGATGAATCACAGTTTTCATTTAAGCCAGGGCATTTTAATAGGCAGCTTATCCCTTATCTGTATTTTTACATGAAAGCAGATGTTTCTGTATATACATTTGATTTGTGTTTTGCTGTAACCTGGCTTTGATCTTTTTGCCTTCAGTGTACATTTCCCGCTACTCTCAATCAGTTTTTGCAATTTATAATTGCTGAACTCTGGATTTGCGCCAGGTGGAACTGTGTGTCTCCAGTTCTGAGGCAGTGAGTCTCAATCGGAGTGGCTTTGAGGTGTTGCTCTTGATCTGTAAAACCTTTGGCAACTTTTTGACTTTCTCTTTTGTCTTGTATCCCCATCTATTTCTGAGCTCTGAGGCATTTAGTATTTTCCATGCATTAGGAAAACTCTGATACTTGGAATTGCAAAAATTGAGACTTTTATGTTTTTCTGTGTTTCCAGTGAGTTTTTCGTGACAATTTCTGCATGTAATTGCTATGCTGTATTTCTAAAGCTCATTTATTCTCTGCAGACTTTCCTATAGGTGATTACTTGTGCATGATGTTGAGAGAGAGGGTGATTTCTTAACATTTTATTTGTAGGTATTGAGTTTAAAAAGAAAAAACTCTAGAGAAATGTCAGCAATGATCTATAAAACTGAATAATGCAATTATAGAATGATTCTTCGGTGATGAATAGAGGCAAGAAGAAAATCACTAAACCATTATCATGCTGGTTTTCCATAGTACTTCTTTGAAAATTGAATCATTTTAACACCTCTTACTTGTATCATCCTTTGACTGTATGCTGAACATCCTGATTGCAAACTATATATAGTAGTGACTTCACTCACCACAAAACTGTAACAACTGTTGTTACTTAGTGTGGCACTGAATATGTTAATCTCAAGCAAGGATGGAAGAAGAATATTATACAGTAATGAAACTGCAGTGAATATGTAAAAAAAGAAATTGAAATTTCCCAAGCTGGAATTTATCTGAATTACTGAAAGTGGCATTCAGGTATCATGGGATCTGTGATGATCACTGACGGTCAGGACCTTGTCTTGTATTTAATTTACAACTGCAGCAGGGCAGTTATTCTAACACGATACTGGATAATAGGTTCAGCGCTAACTTGCTCTGTTTTCTTGAGTGTACAGGTGTTCCTCCAAGCCACATTAAAGTACCAACCCAGCATAATCCTGTTCAAGGAGGCAGGATCGCAACACATAGTATGGATTTAAGCATTTGATTAATCATTAATAATGGCTTTCAAATACTGCTCTCTTTGTAAATCTCTGGACACTTTATTCCCAATTCAGTCATTCTGGGTGAGCATGATTTTGTTTTCCTGAACAAACAGATCATCCAGAAATAACTTTTCATGATAAAAAAGAGTCACCATATGACCTATTGTAGAGTAGAAAAACTGAGGTCATTCTCTCTGACAGTATCATGACTCATTCCTGCGTAACATTTTGATTCTACTGTGGCTGTTGTATTTGCTGATTCTGACAAATAAAGCTTGACAAGCGGTAAACCCTGATGTATAGCAGTGAGTCACAGTTGAAGCACCTGGTACTTTCAATACATGTCTCAAACTCTCAGGTAACTGCAGTCTTGGAAATACTGATCTAAAGAAACTTATATGATTGTATTTTTGATGACCAGTGTTACATTATTATTGAATGTGTTCTGATAACGTTTCCCAAAGTTATGTTTGTAATGTTGGCTAACGTGCTTTGTAGCAGGGACAGAATCGACTGAACATGTTAACTAAAATCACTACTGGTATGAGTACCTCTGCAGTAGTTGTAATGACTAGAAACCAGCTAAGTATCCAGAGTGTATATGCAGTGTTTGTGAGAAAGAATATATGCAAAATTTGTCCAGCAGTGGAACAGATTATCTGCTTCTCAGTGCTGACCTTTACCTCAGATAGGCAAAAGTCCATGTTTATAAGAACATTGTAGGAATGTAGAATCATTAGTGGGAAAGGGTACAAAAAAAAAAGAAATAAAACCTGATGATATTGAGACACCATGAAAATGTGAGGTTGAAAGCCTAAGCTCATTAGAGGTTCAGACAAATTGAGATTAGTTGTCAAGTAAAAGAAATAAAAAACCTCAAATAATTTTATTGTACTGTGTTCCTATTGGTCTTCAGAGATTGTGTTAAGTAACACTTGAAACAATTTTAGGAGTTTTAGAGCTGTTATAATAACACTTTATAAAATACAAAACTAAAGAAATATGCATATTGAAGTGGGACTTTCAAAGTTTTGTTTCTCTCCTCTTCTTGTCTGTAGGATTTGATTCTGGAGTAGGTAGTTCTGGTATTTTTGCTGCTCTGCAATTGCTGTAAACGTGTGTCTTACAGGAGTAGCTCATTCAGTTCATGCAATGTATTTTTGGGGAGGATCATGTTCCAATATGCGCATATTGTTAAGACTTAAAAATTTTACCCTATGATGTGTTGTGCCAAAGCTCTTGGCAGCTGTATAGATCGTCCCTTGTAGCGTGCATTGAGACACAGGCAGCAGATTCTAATTGGAGTCAGTAAAGAGCTTTTTGTTCACTATAAAAACAGACAAGCTAATCATTTGACTCATCCCTTAGAGAACATACCTGAAAGAAAAAAAAGTGTTGTTTCCAGTATTGTTTCACTTTAGTTATCCTTTGTCAGATTTCAGTAGCGTAATGCCATCATTACATTAATAAATACCGTAAGGCAGCTTTCAAGAAGTGCAAATGTTTTTTGTTATCTCTCTGGCATCTTCCAGAGAGGTGCTTATGCTGCTAGGAGCTCTGGTCTAGCAACACCTCAATAAGCTGCTTCTCTTCCCTCTCCTACAATCATTTCCAGTATAGACCTATAATAGCATTGTACAGGTCAGCACAATAATAAAAAATAGAATTTTCTTATCTTAAGTAACTGAAGTGTTAAACTACACAGGTAGTATTCTAGGTAAAATAAGTCTCTAATTGAAAAAAAAACCAAACAAACCATCAAGGTAAATTGAATTATCTGATATCCTTAGGTATACAAGAAATCTTTGCAGGTATATAAAACAGGCATTACTTAAGCTGGAGTATGAATGAAGTCAGACTAAGGTAGAGAGTTGGTACTGTGTGTGAGAAATAATTGTGAATGTTTCACATTCTGACATCATCTTTAGCATCACGCTATTTTATGTGGCAATTACTATGTAAATCATTTCCTATCCTCGACATTTCTTTTGTGCAGAAAATATAATATAATATAATACAATATAATACAATATAATACAATATAACATAATATAATATAATATAATATAATAAATATAATAATTATTATAATATAATAAAATATTATATTTTATATAATTGTAAGTTGGAAAGGTCCAACTTACATGTTAGCTTTTAGAATCACAGCATGGTTTGGGTTGGAAGGGACCTTTAAAGGACATCTAGTCCAACTCCTTTGCAGTGAGCAGAGACATTTTGAACTAGATCAGGTTGCTCAGACCCCTGTCCAACATGATCTCAAATGTTTCCAGGGATGGAGCATCTACCATCGTCTGGATAACCCGTTCCAGTGTCACCACCTGCAGTGTAAGAAAAAAAATCTCCCTTATATCTAGTCTAATTCTACCTTCTTTTAGGTTAAAATAATTTCTTCTTGTCCTATTGCAACAGACCCTGCTAAAATGTTTGTTGCCATCTTTCTTGTAAACCTTCTTTAAGTATTGGAAGTCACAATAAGGTCTCCTCAGAGCCTTCTCTTCTCTAGGCTAGCACCACCAATCCTTTGAGTTTGCCTTCAATAGCAGAGGTGTTCCAGCCCTCTGATCATTTTTGTGGCCCTCCTCTGGACCTGCTCCAACAAGTCCATGTCTTTCCTGTGCTGAGGACTACATAGCTAGACGCAGTACTCCATGAGGGGTCCTACCGGAGTCTAGTAAAGGGGCCAGATCACCACCCTCGACCTGCTGGCCATGCTGCTTTTGATGCAGCCCAGGATATGGTTGGACTTCTGGGCTGCAAGCACATGTTGTTAGCTTTTGTCCAGCTTTTTGTTCGCTAAGTTCTTGTTGGTAGGGTTGCTTTCAATCCCTTCATTCATCATCCTGTATTATTGATACAGAGGTTTGCCTTGGCCCACATGCACAACCTTGTACTTGGCTTTGTTGAACCTTATGAGGTTTTGTCTGTGTATCTCACTGAGACAGATTTGTTTTGTTTTATTTTTTGTTTTTCATGAAATGCTATTAATTACTTAGTCAAGTTTAGCTAAGGTATAAGATTCAGTTGGTTTTTCACTCCTAATAATTCTCCATTCAGGCAGAGGCTTGCTTTGGTTCCCTGCTGTTGTTGGCTGATCTAGGTATGAGATATTGTGCATATGATAAGGATCCCTTTGAAGCTGCATTGTTTGAATTTAAATTACTATGTCTTTCAAATACCTTCAAATCCTTGAGCTGCATGGTACTGTACTGCTAAATAAACTGTGTTCATTGTCACCGGGGATCCTAAAACACTTACAGCGGAGCCTACACTCACATATGCTAACACGGGGAGGTACAAAGACCATTCAGAAATTGGAAGCAGGGGAGAGATCTTTCTCACAATTGACATTCTGTGTGTACTGTCCATCACTACAGGCATCTACTTGTATGTTTCTGGCGTGTTGACGCACAGAGCGATAGGACTGCCAGTTTCTTTCAGATGGCCCAGGAGGTACTTGGCTGCCTGATTTTATTATTATGATTTTAACTCTGCGAATCGCTTGGAGCTAAATCTGAAGATGATCTTCCCAGTTAGTTAACTGGGTAGCTGGGTGGGGTGAGCTGAAAGCACATCTCCCTGGCAGGTGAATTTTAGTCTCTAATGTGCCTGTCTTTAGGGTGGTAATTGCAGGCTGTCCATTTCTGCAACATGTCTCTGCTTTTGGTGAATTAGTTTGGGTTTTTTTTGAAGGGAAGAGCCCTACAGAGCAAAAAGCAGCGTTTCCATGAATAGCATATGACCCGTGCCCCAGGTTTGCAAATGGCACTCACAGTTAAGGCAACACTGCACTTGACTTGATCTTCACACTTTCTCTCTTTGTAAAATTTAGCAGTGGGCTAATCTGGTTTTAATCTCTTACAAATGTCTTGTTTCTATTTTACTCATGTGTGTTTCCATTTTACCTGTGTGAAGAGCAAGGCCATGAAACAACATGGACTTTCACTAAATGAGTTAAACATGGAACAAAACAACATTTTGGTAGAGGAAATAAATTAAAGGCTTCTTTTACCATCATTTTTTTTTATATAATTGGAAGACAAAGCAGTGCTGTACCAGTCAGTACACTGACAGTATAGTTTTTTTAGTAAATAAGTGTCAAGTGTTAAATGGAGCTGCCTTTTTATAAGCATGGCAATTGTTTTAAGAGCTTTTCTGTAAGCTTTACATTCTAGTATTCAGAATAGATTTGCAATTAATTTATGCTTTAGGCATAACTGAAAACTGCTTTTTAGATTAAGCGGAGCGAAAAAGAAGTCTTCCTTGAAATATCCAGAATCCTAGTATTTCAAAGGATATACACAGGCAGCAGAAAATAAATGTACAGATGGGGAGTCCTGAAAAAAACATCAAGTGCAGATCCTGAATTTATGCACATTTCTGACATTGTTGGATGAAAAATGCTGCTCTTATCTTCTTCTATGGGTAACCATGGCTACCGTGTGATGATTTTTTTTCAATGCAAAATTATACACAAGCGCAGAAGAGTGGTCTTGTCTCAGCTTGCACCATATGTATTTGGGTGATAAGGATTATAGTCAATGAATGTGGTTATCAGTGTGGCACATTTGCCTCTTTAGAAATAGATTCAGATTTACATCTTCATGTCTCCATTAGTCTGCAGAAGGGAAATGGTACTGTATTTGCTAAAGTACTGTTACATGAGACTGAGACCATTTCCTTTTGTGTTAAAATATGTGTATGTTACCTCCTTGTGTTTGAATCAGGACCAAATATAATTTGGGGAGAGGGGGGTTCAAAAGGCAACACAGACCTAAATATAAAGTGTTGCAGCTTAGATTTTGTGGTGGTTTAGTGCCATATTCTTAATAATCAAATACTTATTCCCTAAAGACTTATGCACATTTAGGTTAACGTGCTTTCCTGTTTGATCTGGTTCTGTTTTCATTCAGGTTTTTGATGGAAGCAGATGATAAGCCATGAGTTCCTAACCGCTGAAATCTTTGTAACATTAGGAGGGTTTGTACAGAATCTGGTAACTCATGCATGGAGCTAAGAATACATTTATGTGTATCGCAACAAGTGCATGAGTTGTACTCCAAGAATGCTAACCGTGAATCCAAAGCACTTGCCTCGCATGGGTGGTGAGGTGTAGCCTGCTGGATCCTTAACACTGTACTCCTGGTTGCCAAGCCCTGGTCTGGGTAATGCTCACGAACACAGTGGTGGCGTGTCAGTAATGTTGGACCTACCAATAGTAGACGTAGTTGTTATATGAAGAAATTAGGTAAAATTGCAATTTATGATGTTTAAACCTCTATAAATAATTGGTTTGCCAGTGGGGATTATGTTTGCTTAGAAACACAGTCATTTGGATTATGAGTGCAAGTACTCAAACTTCTGGTCATGTTGCTTTTGCTGTGGTGTGAAAACATCTGAATTTATACTTATTCTTTTGCATTTGTTGCCACTTTAGGGAGTTTATAATAAACAGTAGAAGAAAGATTTTAGGCAATATGTCAAAGAATGTTTTCCTTTTCTTGTAGCAAATTCTTTCTGCTGCAGCACTGCGAGTGCTCTTTTTAGGTGTGATTTGACTCCCCAAAGAGGTTTGTGAAATTAAAAAGGATAATTTTTCAAAACACATCAATGAAATTAGTACAGGCAGTATGTTCTGGTTCAGACCCTGATACTCAAGTGAGCAATACAAACCACAAGGAGAACTATGAAAGTCTAATGGACTGGGAGAAGGAGAAGGAATACGAATAGTTTGTTAGTTGAAAATGATTAAAGTTGGTGCATGATTCATATGCAGTAGGTTGGGAAAAGCTGTACAAAATTCCAGAAGCTTTATGCAAATGTATTACTATTAGAAAGAGGAGATAGTGTTCAAATAGCCTTATACTAGAAAAATCATGACAAAAATATGCACTTCTGTATAAATGTATGCGTAAGAGGTATCTTTTGAACTGTTGTATTTCGCAACTGAAAAGTAGATCTCTATGTTGCCGACTTTGGGCGGGATAGCTGTTTCAGAAAATTATGCCTTCATGGAAGATTGTAACAAGGATGAAAAATCAAACCAAAATCACACTAAAGCTGCTGAGAAAGACAGACCAAAGTAAAGCTATTGACTTAACGTGTAGCCAAAGACAATGAGTACAACAATCACAAAGTATGTATGGCAGACAGGAATTTCACAAGATGCTGCAGGATAAGGATGAAAATTCTGCTGCATGACTTTTTTCTTTGTGAAAGAGCAGAACAGAAAAAGAATGTGTAAAAGCTGGAACCTGGGTCCAGCAGAGAAAAATATAGGAGTTGAAGGTAGCCCTCAGAGTAGGAGAGTAGAGTAATTGTAGCAGAATAAATCATTACACTGAAGAATGCCTTATTTTCAGGAGGCAAGCGGTGACTCACAAGGATGAGATAGCATGTATTTGACATGAAAGCAGTTCAAAACAGCAAAAGTAAAATGACTTGTCAAGCTCAGATTAGTATCAGATGCGATGACAAGTCAGTGACAGGCAAGCAAACAGGAAACTGAATGCCAAAGGTGTGATAAGACATCAATGACTGTGCTGGGCTAAAAAGTCTTCCTTGGCAGTGGGCAAGAAAAGAAAGCAAAATCGCAAGCAAAATCAGGCAAACTAAAAATACACAATGGGTTCCTTCTTCTGAAGCAGTGACTAGGAGCAGCGCTAGCACTTCTAGCAGAGCAGGTGAACAGAGACACCTCTGAACTGATGATAATGTCTGTGCACGAAAATCAAAGATCGAGTTTCTGCCAAGTAAGAAGAGAAAACAAATCGTGTCGGAAGCCCTTGCTTGTACTCCCAAATGTCAAGGTAGCCAAATGCTTGCCTGTGAGTCGTTCCAGGCTGTCCCTATATAATTGCTATGACTCACAGGAACTTCTGGGAAACACTGTCAGACAGTAACACCGTGACCACCACAAATCGGGCCAACAAGCAAATGGGCAAGCAGGCTGTTTCAGCGAATGGGCTCCAGTTTTCTTACAGTGAGCTTGTCTGAGAAGAGGAGTTTGGTCATGTTGCAACATCAGCTTGTAATGACCAAACAAACAGCTAAGTAACTATTAACATACATTAATTTACATCTTAGTTAATTTTAGACAGATTCAGATAGTTGCCCTTACTAAATTTACCTGCAAAGAGTCACAGGTGAAAGTGTGGTGAAATATTCTAATTTGGTGAAAAACTTTGCTCTGCTGAATGTCATCAGAAAACAAAGTATTGGGTGATAAGAAACTTATAGGAATCAGTGAATGCTTTAAAAACCAAACACAGCATAAAACAACACAAAAAACCCAAACCCAAAACCTAACCCACAACCCCTACAGCTTTGCATAGCCATGTAGCCGTGTCCTTTTTATGAGAAAACATTTGATTTTGAAGCAAACCAAAATGCATACATGTTATTTGTTAAAATGGAATGGCAGAACAAAACAGATCATTCCAATTCAGAGTGAAAGATCCAGATTCTCATCTTAGAATTTTTAACTTTTTTTTTTATGTATAATGATTGATACTTTAAGATCATATAATAGAACATTAAATATGTAAGATGATTATCCTTTTCATTATTAATTTGACAAACTCAATTAAATATGACTGAAGAGGCAATATAATAGGTAGCTTCATGACGGAAGACACAGAAGGATATATATGGGGAGATTAATATCTAGAATCATAGAAGATATGAAGTGCTCAATAAGAAAAGATTATGTCCTTAAAGGAAGAAGTATTACCTGAATGCTTAACTGTTCCTTGTCTCATGCTTAAACACTGACCACTTGCCTTGCCTGTCTTGCTTTGATCCCAGATTATCTTTTATTTTGGAATATCCTCCCGTATCACTTGCTCATGATTCTGCCTTTTCTTGGCTGTGTCCTAAAAAATCCAGGTCTGTTTGGAAGGCCTGATGGATTTTTAGGTTTTTTTTGCTTTCTGCTTCAAGTTGAATTATCTTTTCCTTGCTATGGTTTAGGGAAGCTCCACACTGCTTTCCCTCTGTGTTTTACAATAGCCACAGGCTTCTCTCTTGTACTCTTTTCTAGAAGCAAATCCTTTAGGTCTTTTTTTTTTTTTTCTTTGCAGGATTTGTATTTCTCTTGTTCCCTTTCTTCAACAGGGTTTATTTCCCAGATGCCCAGTATTCTGCTGCAACAGAGTTGTTTTCACAAAAGCATGTCACGTGTTTTATGCCTTCTGTTTGCCCTTTTCTAGTTCCTTTTATCTAGAGCTCTTGAGCTCCTGCTTATAATATATGGACTTTCACTTCTGCAGTGACTGAGCTGGAAAGGATGATTTTTCAGGGGCTGGTAAATTTATTTTTCGTCTTTGAAAATTACTCAGTAGTAGGGAAACTTTGTGGACCTTTACTCTGTTAAGAGCCCGTGCAAATTAAATGGAAGAGTTTCCATCATTTAACCTGTAGTATTAGAATGGGATGGGAATTCATTAAAGTTTGCTGGGGATGGGAAAAAAGTCAAAGATTTATGTAATATGAAGATAGGTTGTCATATTAGAATGTTTTTTTGTGTTCTTTCAAACCAGCTAGCCCTCTTCTATCTTCCCCATGATGTTTCTGAGAGCCCATGTAGTCACATATTCCCTCTGTCTGGCCCAGTCAGAGGAAACAGCTTCTATTACAGTGAATATGTATTTGGGAGAACAAAGCCTGGGCTAACAAGCAGTTAGGACATCCTGAATGATAAAGAATACTTGACTCCCTGTCAAGGAAGAGTTCCCTTGTGTTTTATCTAATATTTTAGCTATGGAGAAGGTCAGAGAATAAAATTTTACAGTCAATGATTAAACAGTTCCCGAGTGTTTTGTCTGTTGAAGCCTACTTGGTAATAAGCTTAAAAATGTAGAGGAGCTGATGTATGTAGGATATTGTGGGAGGTACTGTTTGACATCTGCCGAGGGAATATTATGCTCTTGCTCTAGGTTTTGTGAATGACATTCTACTTATGGAGGCGAGACTGTTAGATATACTCTTAACGATTGCCACTGATAAACCTGAAGACTTATTGAGGAGGAGGGAAAATGTCCCTAACTGAGATTGTCACAACCCCCTGGAAGATAATTGTCTCTTATAGCTCAGCATGATTGTCCACTGCTTCCTTGCAGCTTTCCTTGATGCCAACCCTTCAGTCTTCCCGTGTCTTCAAAAGTACTCAGGTTGGAGTTTCATAGTTGTTTTAACTAGATTTGGCTACTGTTGAAAAAGGCAGTTCTGCTCTTACTCTTCTTCCACCTTCCAGCCGCTTGTTTCTGCCTTCTTTATGCTATTACTACTGTTTGTGTATTCATTGTCTCAGGTGAAGGAACTGATCACATTGAAAGATTATTTTTCTTTTTTTCTGCTTAATTTTCAGTTGATCAATTTATTGTTCTAGCTCTCTACATGACTCTGACCAGGAAGGAGGACAAAGCCCTTTGTTTCTTTTCTTTTTCTGGAGGGATGGGGAGAGAGTGAACTAATTTTCAGACAAATGTAGGATAATTATAACATCTCACCATCATTCTTTCTTCTTTCCCGATGGTGAAATCACACCCTTTTGAGGTTTTTCCTTTAGAACTTCTTAATATGACAGCTTAATACCGCATACTGCTGCAGTCAGTTTTTCGACACAGTTGCGATATGTGCAATGTACACCCAGAATTTCTGACTGCTTCAGGCGGTTTGCTGGAGGGGATTGCCAGTAGGATTTCTGGGCCTACCCCAATCAAAGTCAAAGGAAGAGCACAAGAATGATTCTTTCTACCAGAAATTATACTCTTATGCATAGCTGTTATCGGTGTCTCAAGTAATCAAGTAATACAGTAGCATCAAAACTAATATAAGATAGCATCAAGAATGAAAATGTTTGAAGCTCTTAGATTAAATTTTTTTCTATCCTTAGCATTTGCACATTCTGAATATAGAGATAAGCCACAATATTATTAAAGAATTACTGCAAGTCTGTAATTATCGAAGAGACATCAGTTATGGTGCAATATATAGAATTATCTGTGAGATGAGGTTTATAAATTTACTGTCACAAGTGATATGTGCCTTCCCCTATGTATCTATATAGTAAATGCCACCTGTCTCCAAGTTTATGAAAAATTCATAGTGTCACACAATAACTGTAAAATAAGCACAATTTTTTTTAATATGGATACAGATGAATGTAAGAAAATGAGTAAATAGAATGTATAATATTTAATGTCTATAAACATATAGTGAATCACATTTAATTTCATATGCCTCTTCTCCTTGCAGCTTTTGAGTGGAACATCCTTCCCTACGTGACAGTTTCAAAACATCCTTCTGTTACTGACCTTTGTTTCCACATTCACACTTCTTATAATGGCTCCTCTTCTTTCATAAGAATGGCTTTGTAGAGCACACTCTCCCTATAGAAAGGAGCCTGTGAAACTGGTCCTAAAAATGACTGTTGATCCAATAAAATATTAGCACACATGAAATCTTCTTTTGTTGTTTCTGCAGAGGAAGGTGATGTCTTTTTCACTGAGGCTGCTGAAAATCCATTTTCTTCGGTTCTAATCCAGGGTGATTAATTTCTGCTTTTTCAACAGTTTTGCTGCCTGTAACTTCACTTAATAAATTTCACAGGAGCAGTATTTGTTAACATGCTTAGCCCAAGTATATTTAACTATATTTGAATCTTCCACTTCAAAATGTGTAATGTAGGAATTGCTATCTAATTGTTTCTGACCTGTGTTTAGGCTAGGAAAGACTGGTGCAAAAACACATTAAATGATCCCGCTCCTGCCAGTTTGTGATTACAAAATGTGAATTTGAAGCAGAAGAGACACTTATTTGCAAACAGGTTTTGCACATCACTGTTTGACAGTGTTTTTTTAATAATGTTTTCTTTCTGCTAACCTGTTGTGTTCACAGCAAGGTTTCACCACTGAGATGGATATGCTGTGGAAATGATTTAACGAAGTTGTAGTTTAGGAAGCAGCTCAGATAGATGTAGACATCTTGAAATCACATTGTTACTGGTGGTCCTGTCTATGCCCTGTTCAGCGGTTTGAGCCCAGCAGCAGTGCTATGCTCCGTCATGCTGTTGAGATAAATTCTCTTAACCACTTATTCTCTTACTGGTACATGGCACTGAAAGCTCATTCAAGTGACAAAACAAAATCTAGCTGTCTTTACCACTACAAATGTAGGTGTTTTGCCCACTTCTAGCGGTGGGATTTCTTTGTTAGGTGTTCTTGGTATGTATAGGCTGTTTGATAACAAAGGCAAATAGCATAGAAGACTTTTCTCTTTGTGTTTTGAGATTTCAGTCACTTTTTTTTCAGGTACTAAATTAACAGGAGACCAAAAGCACTGGTAAAACTTCAGCTATGTTGCAACTCAAGAATTGTTACAAGTTGGACATGTTTTATTGATATCCAAGATAGAAGATAAAGCATCATTTGGAGAATGGTTTTGTCTAAACCCTTAAACATTATGTGGTGTAGCTTCTCTGTTAGTATCACAGCTACAAAGTTTAGTTTGACTGTAGAATCCAGCTAATCATGTAATGTTGTGATGCAAAGTAAAAGTTAATACCGTATTCCATAGATGTAAAATAGTAACAGAACAAGAGAAATTGCTTTACTGTTATGAAATCTGACAAAACTTCTCAATGCTGATTTACTAAGGACCAGAAAATGACAGAGGCAACCTGGCAAAGGCAAGCCACTGAAATGCAGTCTGGCATTGCTATACAGCACTGCCTTAGCTCACGTTAGTGAAACAGTATTTAAAATATTTGAGTCACAAATATTTCAGGGAAAAAAGTATACCTTCTCTCACTTTTTAAGAGAATCAAACCCTGGTGATAAGGTTTTTATGGCAATGGGGATCAGGCTACTTGAAAGAGAAGAAGTATTCAGTACTCTTCTGCCAGGGGGATGAATTATGCTCTTAATTGATAGTCTGTTTTCTCACTGAAAATGAGTACTTGGTAGAGAGAATGTGCTTTTGTAGTTGCTTTTCTCTGCCGCCCTAAAAGTAGTTCAGGATTTGGGGACCACAAGCTGCAAAATGATGCTGTGTGCATTCTTTTCTTTTTCTCTTGAACCTCTTAGCCTTTTTTTCCTACTGTGAGAATGAGCTGAGCGTGGGGTTGCAGGGAAGGGTGCGTCCCAGAGGAGAACCTGTGCAGAGCCTCTCTGCTGCTCTGGCACTCTAATTTTTTGCTATGCAGGTGAGTTAAATGTGGATACAGCGGTGGAAGAGAAGGAAGCCTGAGTGTGGAAGTCTCATAACTGATGTGTGTGATTTGATATATACGTTTCTTGGACAACACATTTTATATTTCCTGTAGACTTTACTCCTATGAAAAGCCTTAAGGGTGTGTGGAAGTCCCACTGATTTCCAAGTGCAGAACCCACATGAAATGCTGTATGTGAGTAATGCTTTACAGGCCTGGGTTTCACAGAACAGCTGCTACTGTTTTATGGCTTGGGTGCAGAGAGATTTGACCTAGGCTTGTAGGTTTAAGTGCTTTTCTTTTTTTCAGCTGTACTTCAAAATATCAGTATTTTTATGGGAATTGAAAGAACCTGCGTGCTTAAGGTGAGCCCATGTTGGTCATCTTGAGGTCTCAGTTATGCTTGCTTTGAACTTTACAACTGAAATGCTGTTATTCTGCTTGTGCTAAATCTAATAGCTACTAAGCATTGCAATGGAGAGTCAAAATGCTGTAGGATACATTTCAGATAAGTGCATTTGCTTTTGCATATAAAGAAATTGCTGAAAATAGATATTGAATAGTCTAGTAAAATTAGTGGTTGCACATCATGTGAAAATGATCTAGATGCAATTTGATCAGAGAAGTCACTATGAAGATCAAGCCTTTTTTTCTTCAAGCAAATGCAGAGAAAAGATGCTGTGAGCACATATAATGGTTAGGTAGTGCTAGGTCTTCGGGGAAAACGGCCACATGCTTGTTATAACCAATGTTTCTGTGAGTGTGCTTTTTTGCCTGAAGACTTCTTTTTGCTAACCAGAAATGTCAGTGAAAATAATGTAAATTGACAAGATGTGGCAGTATACCCCATAGTTTACTGAGATCATGATTAGGATAATACATCTTCATGTTTCATTGTGAGCCACAATACAGTGAAACACTACTGGCTGGATTAATGGTGACTGCAAATGTGTTTGAAACTCAGTCTTATGAAATGCTTCAACTCTTATTTGGCCTTTTAGTGTCACTGAAGAAGACCATGCTATCAGCTGTCCTGGTTTGGAGAGCTTTTGCTTTAAAGCCCTTGCTGTTGGATTCCTGGTAGCTCCACAAATAACCCAGAGAATGTAGATGTGAACTTAGAAAGATTTGCTTGTCTGAAGAGTGTCCAAGGTTAGTCAGAGGAAGGACTTTTGAGTTGTAGAGAGTCACTGATGATACAGTTTGGCTCTGTATGTGGATAAGGATTCATGGCAGAATGGTAATTCAGCCGGTTTTCTGAGTTTGAATTCTGGTCTTCATGCTCCAACTGCAAAGCAACGTGCCTGTTGCTAAGCTTTTGGGCTGGATACCAGTTTAGCACCTGGTGAAGTGGTCAAGCAGTTGGTACAGTCTTTTATAAGTAATAACAGCTTTGAATACTGAGGTCACTGTTTTGTGGGAAAGGAATTTTCTCTTCCCTTTCTTCAGGTTACTTTCCTGTAATTCTCAAACCAGCCATGAATAATGCACCCTTAGCCTCATATTCTGTTAATACCCACTGATAAATAGGTCCTAGCTTGCAAGCACATTCACCTCCGGCTATCTCATCTTCCTGTCCTGAAATGAAAAGTACGGTTCTGTAGGAAGAGATTGGAGTTGTTCTGCTCTGTTCTTTGTCAGAGATTGACTGTTTTCAGCTAGTGGCTTTCAGTACATTGTCAATGTCGTCTGTGAATAGGCAAGTTACTATTTGTCTAATCAGGATTTTTGTGCTCTTCGTTTAACTTTGTAATATGTTTTTTGCTTTGACATCTTTGAAAAGCATCCTTTTTTAAAGCCCAGAACACTCTGAACTGTTAACGTACTGTACCTAGTGCTGTGTAATACACTGTGAGTTTCAGGTAGCACTTTGCAGTGAAAAACATGAATGGCTTGAAATACAGCCTATTTTTCATTCTTTATCTTAGCATCAGCAGCAATTTTTTTACTAATTTTTAAGGAATGGTTAGTAAATATATTCTTGAGAAGCTTCTTTCATTTCTATAAGTGGAGAGTGGACAGAAACCCCAGCAGATCAGTCGTAACCCTCATTGCTAGGATACAAACCTTTTTTTTATTCTGTGCAGCTATACAGGTGTGATTAAACCTGCTTAGACTATTCTGAAAAAAACCCCCAAACATATTAATGTCAGCTGGTAGTAGATACTCAGGGAGAAGTGTTCTTCACAGTCTTTAAACTCTGTAAATGTAAAGAGAAATTTACTGAACTGGATCTTAGAATGTACAACAATGTAAGTCAGTCCAGTATATCTTTGCAAACTCTGCCAAAAATTATGTATATATTTAGGCTGTGTTGTCCTGTTGCTGGATTATTAAAGCCTTCAATAAACAGATCTTGTTGCTAAAGCCCTTCAAAGACAACTTCAGGAAACCCTTTTTGCTCTTCATCCTTGAACTACTAGTTCAGAGAAGTTATAGAAACAGACCACAGACAAGAGGATAGCATTGTGAGGAGTAAAAAAAAGAACACTTGAATTAACTCAAGTGGCTTAATCAGAATATTATCATAATGTTATATGAAATATAAAAGATCCAAGAGTAATTTGGAAAATGAGATAATATGTTCTCCACATTAGAAATAAGGAAATAAAACGTGAGGGAGAAGAGCTGCACCCAATTACATACTTGTTTAGAAATACAAGCAATTTTTTCTACAGAGTAACCCATTTTTGCCCCCCTGTGGACAGAAAATGTATGGCCTGATTTTTTTACTTCAAAACCTGTGAGAGGCTCAAATCACACAAATCAATAAAAGTGTAAGTTATTTGCACAAACTCTGAACCATAGGCTCTGTAGCATTTAAACCTTATTTAAATTTGTAGTTGGCTCTTTTTATTTTACATTGCTTTGGTAAAAATCTGAGATAAATTTTTTGCTGTTCTCTGCAACCACTTCAGAGGCGCTCTCTTGTCAGTCCCATATCAGGGGCAGTTCCCCGACGTGCTCTCTGGAAGCATCCGTAGAGGTCCAGGTTAAACACTGGTAAATGCTGTTTTCTCTTTTCTTGTGCTTCCTTCTCCTGTCTTCCTTTCAAAGGAAAACAACCTACGAGCAAGTGCTCCCACCCTCCGCCCCCAACAACAACAATAAAACCCCCATCCCTCCCTGCCAAAACCCCACAGACTGTAAAATCGAGTTGGAATCATTGGTTGAATATGAAGGCTTTTATTGCCATGCATGGCTTACTTTGCTGACTGGAGACCAGGTGAGAGCTGCCCGTCCTCTCCTGTGCTGGCTGTGCATTAATGAGAGGTTTCAGTGAGCACGAGAAACAGTCAGGATACCTATTTGAAAAAGTTGAAACAAATACTCTTTCTTGAAAAGTGGCCCGATGGTCAGTTAACTGAAGGTTAACAGCACTGTAGAACCAAGAGCATTATTCTCAAGAGCCAGTGTTGATCATGGATGTGTGCAACAGCATCCTTTTTGCCATGCACCTCCTGCCCTGCCGTGTGGAGCTGGGAAGGCTCCCTGGCTGCTGAGGCTCGCTGCTTTTGCATGGCTGGATTACAGTCCCTGCTTTGTGCATGTACAGTTTTCTGGGTTTGCTGCTTAAGGATGGGCACAGACTTCACCCTAGCCACCCGCAATGCTCCTATACTGCAGTTCGCTGGTTTTATAGCAATAGTATTTTTCCTCTTTCCCAATTATCTGCAGGTTATTCAAGTTGGTCTTTGCACAGGAAATACAGACTTGGATCTGAGGCAGTCTCATTTGTCTGTCTAGCTTTGTGGGCATGATAATGTTATGAAGGGGGTGATTGGGCTTGGGAACACATTTCTGCATGGACATTGGTAGCCCCAGTGCTCATAGCCTTCTCCTCAGACCCAGCCACAGCTACAACAAAATTTTTCTGTACTCAGTAACCCTATCCTCTCTGTTTTTACCCAGTCATTGGATTCCTGTCCCTTTACAGAGTCGTTTCTCAAACTGACAAAGGAGTATTGGTTGCAAATCCTGCCCTGACAAATGTCATCAGTAGACAGGATCCCAGTTTTGCATCTTGACTGAAAGCAAAGGGGCCCTGGATAACAAAGATGCATCCTGCTTTTGTTAGTTTTTCTGAAATGTGGAAGAAGAGCTAAAAAAAATCAGGGAGAGTGGAGCAGTTGTTCTGGGGGAAATGTTGCATTTTTCATTCTGATATACTTCCCATTTAGTTGTTTATTAGCGTGTTGAGAATACTGAAGATGCCATTTGAGGCACATATTCTTTCAGGACAGTCTGAGGTGAGAAAATAGTGCTTTCTATAATTGTTTTGCTTTTAAACTGTTCATATTGATGCACTTAAAACTACTCGACTCCATCAGCAAGTTTGAAGGGAAAAGCACTGTTCAATTACCAATAGGGTATCTGTAGTTAAAGAAATACCAAGCTTGTCTCAATTTGTTAAATTCAATGTTAGCAAGTATTGTTGTTTATACACCTTTTTTTAGGTTTGGGTAGATATTTGGTACTTCACCATAATTATTATGTGTATTTTCTTAATGAACCAGTTTGTTGAAGTTCTTTCTATGCACTGTTTACATTTCGACCTCTGCTATCGCTATACCCCAGCAAATGTGTCATTATCTCCTGAACTGCATGTGCTACTGGCCATTCTTTTTGGTTTTTACTTTCTGCTTCCTTCTTGTGGATGATTCATTCCTATGAGAACAGCGTGGCAGAGCACTGAAACACATCGTGTGATTGATGCCATTTGTCTTCGGATGGTGACTTATCATTAATACGAAGAGAGAGAAAAAAACTGTAGCTCTGGGCCAATCTACAGATAAAAACTGAATGAAAATAAAATGGAAGAATGTGTTGTGCCTACAGTTTAACTCTTTTGCGCATGCTTTTTAATACAATATGAAGAAAGGAGATGGTCAGAATAATATTTTTATAAATCTATTCTAGTAAGAACTGTAGTAATTAATTCACAGTTACAAACCGCAGCTTCAGTTGTAGCCATAGCTGGAATAAAAAATGTTGTAAAGTGCATCTCCATTTTGCATAGGTTATTTAGATCAGCCAGAAGGAAAGGATTTCTCTCCCACAGGCAATTTGGTAACTTGGAGACTGAGGTGAGAATAAGAAATGCAACAGCAATTCGAAATCAGAAAAGCAGGTTTCAAAGGGAAATGTCATCATTAGTCAGCTGGGACCTGGGAGCTCAAGCCCATGGCCACAAGTCTCAGCTGGTGGAGCTGGTTGGCAAGCAGCTTGAGGAGGGTTAGCAGACTTCCAGGATGAAAAAAACCAACCAAGCAAACCAGGCTTCAAAGTCTGACTAGCAGACAGTATTCCAACTGGATCAAGGAGTCTGCTCCTCGTAGGAAATCAGAAAAAATACCCAACTCAGATGCACCAATAGATGTGCACCTGAAATACTGGTAAAGGTTTAATTATACAGAACTTCTTAAAGTATTGAATAGTATTGTTATGCGTGTCTTACACAATAAACTGCATAAACCAGTATTTATAAAATTTCAGAAGCAGAATGGTATGGTAATATATGTAATACAAAACAGTATGAATGGTATTATGTATTACACCAAACTAGATTTTGGTGTTCAAGCACTGGCATTGGTATTGGTGGCATTTTTGGTACCTAAAACCAAATTGCTGTTATCCAGTCTACTGGAAGCTTGGCTATTGGAGCGCACACCAATATGGTCTCGAAGTCCTTTGGGTCAAAATATTGAGCTAATTAGCATAGATGCTGTCCTCTTTCCAATGTCACATTATTCCAGAATGACTGTCAGACTTATTTCACTTGTCAAACTATTGTTCAGGCAGTTACTTATTTATATTATGCTTTGTTCCTGTCCAGACATCAGCAAGTCTGGCAGTCATTTCAGACCCTGCAGCTATTCCTCTCTGGTGAAGACACCAACAACAGAGATTTTTGCAGCATGCAGTCTGCATATTTTTCGAACATACTGACCCTTATTGTCCAAAATAGCATTCAGACTTGACTTGTGTATGGTGACCTGTTAACTCACAGTCCATGAAATAGTTGTACAGTGCTTTAGATAACCAACATGTTTGTTCTGTTCATTTTTTATAATGTTCCAGTCTTATGAATCCCAAGTAGACTAAAGCAATAGGCTTAAAACATGTCGTGTTTTGTTTTGAGCTCCTTGCAGAGAAAGTGAGTCTCTTTAGAAATGGACACCCTTTCCTGATTCATCTGTTTTCTGTCTTGCATTATTTCCGTAATTTCTCACCATTTTAATGCAGTAAACTATGACATTGCCTTCTTTGCAAACAGGAGTAGCAGATAGAAATCTAGATGTTCAAATTTAAGTCCTAGAAGGAAAGCCAAAGCCTATGTTTGCATTCAATCATCCATTTTGTAGCTATTTTTTCCCTTTTCTCAACTTACTCTGTGACCTTTCTGTTTGGAAAGGAATGAACACATTCAGCTGCATCTCTCTGCTGTTTATTAATCGCCCTTAGGTGCCGTGCATGCTTTCCTCTCACCCCTTTCTTGTTAATAAGTTCAGAATAGATTTCTGTGTAATCTCTGACTGTACGGTTTCAGATGCTTAATGTATTAAGAATCTCTGAAACATCTTCTGGTTGCTATTGTAAGCTTGTAGTGCCTTTCTTGAGAGTCAAAGGTGTGAAATGACGGGTTTGTTATAATCTTGCTCACTATAAAGTTGAGCATATTTGTGGTTATAAATATCAAGAGACAACATTTGTGAAAATACCCCAAAATGAATGTGAAGATGGGTTATCAGCCTCTTTCTGTCATTTGTAGTTAAAGGTTCTAAAAATGTTGTGCAACTATTATATTGCTTGCGGTTGTAGAAATTATTTCACTCCCCCTGGATTTCTGCAGCATTTTCTGTGTGATTTCTCATTTCTACAAGCTATCTTGTATTTAATATTGGGACTGATTTACCTTTGTTTCCCTCTTGTTTTCCTGAGGGGTTCTGCTCTCAATATTGCTATGTGCTTGTAGTGGCTTACTTTGGGAACAACACGTCAACTACTGCAGGGTTTTTGTTTTTAATGAAACGCTTTGTTTCATGCAAGGAGGACGCTTCATTTATAAAGATATAACTTTAAGAAGTTTAGACGTTTTGTCTTTCAGTTATGCTTGTGGCTTAGATCCTTGCTCATCAAGGGTGCTGCTTGGAAGGCAGATGAATAGACTTTGCTCTTGAATGAAGCTAGTGTTAATTCCTCTTGCCACCTGCCCCCTCAAACATTTGGCTCCAACACTACAGTAAAGCTCAGGAGGGCAGAGCCCAGCCCTTATGGCTGTCCTCGGAAGGCACAAACCATGTCACTAACAGCTTGTGAACCTGATGATCACACTGAGCTTTCCTCTCCAACGCGTTAATAAAAAAAAAAAAAAAGCTTTCATTGCAGCCAAGCCAGCCTTTAAAAAGAAAATAAAGCAGTAGAAACTGACTTTCTGCATTTTTTGTAGATTAACATGAATCATCTCTGTCTTGCTTCTTAACAACTCTTGACAATGTTTATATTTAACTATGTTTTCCATATTTCAGGCTACTGAGCTGCTTGTTTTCTCACCATTTCTTTTAGCTGTGTTCACTCAAATACTGATTATTCCTTATTGGTTGTTTATCTCCAATCTTGATCAGCTGCTTTTATCTCTACTGCTCTGAAGGAAGATAATTAAATAAAGTTGAACGTGACAAAAATAGTCATTTTCGTCTATGCCAATTTCTAGAACTGGCTTCCAGATTTTTTCTCAGTTAATTTTCTCTCTTCCCTCATGTGTATTTAAAAGAAGTTTTATAAATTCTAAAAAAGAAATTTCTCATGGGTGTTCCAGACATTTTAACCACCGACAGGGGGGTTTGTAGCTCCCCCTTAAACATATTTTTAAATACTTCAGATATACTTTGCAGGCCTGGATTACTACATACATGTAACATTCAAACACATATTCATATCCAGGACAAGTTAAAAAATTAAAAAAGTAGATAAAGCCCATTAATTTGCTTTGCTTTTTCCATAGCCGGATGCTTTTCTCAATAGCTATTTCATCAAAAGCCAATGACATTTCTGTGAAAAGACGCCCACGCAAGTGGAAATGGCTTAATAACCAGGTGTTTATGGATTCGTGAAGCTTGTCATATAATCTCAATGGATTGCCAGTTTCCTCAGTTATTAACAACCTCTCGTCTGAAGAAGTTTATAGATTATGTTAACTATTAAGGGCTGCTGGAAAAAGATTGTTTGCTAAAATTTGCAACTCTAATAACTCTAGATGTAAATAATTTGCACAGAGCTTTAAAATGTTCTCCTTTGACATATTGCCAGTAATTGTTCTTTATGTGTACTGGAGGTTTTGTGTATATATATATGTGTGTGTGTGTGTATATACACCTATGTGTAAACAAAATGGAGGTTGGTTTTTCTTCCTTCTTTTTTTTCTGTGCCAAAGTGTTAATGGCTTTTTTTTAGCTAACTATAGTAACAGTGAAAGTTTATATATTTTTTTTATGTAGTTCAAACCAAACACAATATTGCTGTTCATTGTAGCTGCCCGACGGGTCCTCTTAATAGGCTCTCATGCCTTCAGGTAAGGCTTAGATGTCTTGAACCACTTAATGGCATAAATGGTGAAAAGTAACATGGTTGAGTGCAGCAGTCTGGCAAGCTCACAAGGTAAAGCGTTAAAGTAAATGATAGCCAAGTTAAGGAACAAACCATAGAAATTGCATTTTACCTGCCATCATAACAAAGGACTCGATCCTCTATCAGAAAGGACTCCACAGACAATGTTTTTATATTTGGGGAGTCTACATTAAATTGAAATGACAGTTTAGCCTGTTTTTTTCTTCCCCTTTTTTCTCTCTAACTGAGCAGCTCTTTCTTCCTCCTTCATCCCTGCTCCCCAGGGCTGTGTTGCACCCTTGGGGTACTGCATCCCATAGAGATTGTGTTCTTCAGAGCTCTGTTACTTTTTCCGAAGTGTGTTACCATAGAATCAGAGAATGTTTTGGGTTGGAATGGACCTTTAAAAGTCATCTTGTCCATCCCCCTTGCAGTGAGCAGGGACATCTTCAAGTCAGTCAGGTTGCTCTGAGCCTGACCTTGAATGTTTGCATAGATGGGGCCTCTATTACCTCTCTGTTCCAGTGTTTCACCACCCTCATTGTGAAAAATGTCTTCTTCATATCTAGTCTGCATATGTATCTATCTCGGACCTCTTTTAGTTTAAAACCATTATCCTGTGTCGTATTGCCACACACCCTGCTACAAAGTTTGTCCCCATCTTCCTTGTAAGCCTCCTCAAGTACTGAAAGGCGGCAGTAAGGTCTTATGGTTGGTTTTGTCTAAGTCCTGTTTAATGCACATAAGATTCTGTGGATTAAAATTTTCAAAATACTTTTGTCTCACGGTCTTTCACACTGCAGATCCCCCACTATTTTTGTAGTGTCTATATTGTGGGTCTGCTGATAGTCCTGTGTGCTAATTTGTCTTTGCTGAGTTTGCCAGGGCTTATAACTGGGAGTTCTCCCTCTTTCCTGGGTTTGGGATGCTGTTCAGGCTGCTCGAGTACTCACTTTCCTTCCCAACAATCTAAAAAAAGGTAGCTGAGTTTAGTTTATATGTTTCAATAGGCGATATGTCCCTCCTAACAGCAGCACTGCATGACCATGCTTTGCATAGGAGGGAAATGAGACTCGGAAGCAATTATGTATTTCTGGTGGGGATGAACTTTGCTTTTCCCCAGCTGCCTTTCCTCACCCTTTCCCTGACTACCAGACACTGATCACTTCAGGCTTTTGGAATAATGTCAGTCAGAGCCCGTGCTGGTGTTTGGCTGCTCCTGAGCCCCTCTTGCTGTACATCTCGTGTGTCTTGTTCTCAGAAGCCAAACCCTAATCCTAACCCTAAGCCCAGTCTTGTATTTCTCAGGTAGGAGCCTCTCAGCAATAGCCGTGGCTTATTTTAAGGATATTGGTCAGCAAGCCTTGTGCTCTTCCCCAGCCGTGCATTATGGTGGTGCCATGCAGATCTCTATCTGTGTTTAGCATAAGCGGAAAATAATTTGGATGTTACTAAACTGGCCTGTCTTTAGTAGAAACAAACTGTCTTTGGTGGAAGGTTTGTCTGATTTCCGCTAAGCTGCATGTCTCTATGGCAGAGTTGAGGGGGAAAAAAAACCCTGTCTGGCAAATAGATAAAATCATTTATAGGCTTAGATGCAATAAGAGCTTCCTGGACATATTAATTGTAGATGTCTGCTGGGAATTGGTTCCCAGTTTTCAGAGAAGAGTTATGAATGTATTGGTAAGGAAAACTCATGTATTTTGAAAGAGGCAATTTTTACTTCACTCTTGTGGATGACTTTACCAAAGAACTGAGAGATTTTCCACCAAATAATAAATAACTGAATAGAAAACTATCGGCTACATTTTGGTAATATATTCTGCTGCAGATAAGAATCTACACGTTCCAAATTATTTTTTTTCAGAGAGTTGTGGGAAGTGAAGTTTTGTTTTATAAAATATTGAAATATTGTGGCCAGTTTTACTGATGCTAATTTGGGAACATCTCTCTAAAAGAAGAGTATTTCTAAGGCTGGACATCTAAAGTGCTCACTTTTTGTCTGTTATCTGGCACCATTGTCTGCATGCCTTCATGGCTGGTGGGTATGTGGCGGGTGAGGTGCCGAATGAAGTGTTAAATTTTGCGTGATACATGATGTATGATACTTTGTAATTGCACTGAACAATATTGCTCTTGTGTTAGCTCTGCCAACATAGCTCCACTGAAAGACTGATAAAACCAATTTCTGGTATGACTCCTTTAACTTGTTGCTGAACTTCAGATGGGACATATCTCTACCTGGTGCCTCTCGCTGCCCTGAGGCTACTCTTCTAGACAGATGTTCATCCGATGGAAGATGTTAGCAGAAGTTTCCCTCCTCCTTTTCCTTTTGGGACAGGATGTGGAGGCTATTGCCTTCTTCTCTCAGTATGTAAATTTGGGAGTGCCGTTTACAAACCCTGGTGTAAAGCTGCTGGGCAGTGCATGACCTCCAACTGCTTGAGGAGCAAACTTCCACTTCCATGTTTCTGCAGCCTTGGGGTGCTAAGCCTCCTGTCAGCACTAAGTTTGCTGTCACCACCCCAAACTTGTCAGTGGTTTGGTTCTCAAATAATTTTCAGTTCTATTCTGATAGAGGACAGACTGTGTGAACCCACGTGTTTGGTTTTCCAGGTAGAGAACTGACAAGGTAAGCTGCTTATATCTGTCTTTAACTCTGCGCAGTTGTCCATGCTTACTACCTGCTCTGATGTTTCAGATCTGGGGCCAAAGCCAGGCTGTTGTCAAAACACACACCTTTTTGCAGAGAAAACTGTGGAAATAAAGAATAGAGACAAAGTCATACAATTGCTGTAAAAAGCATGCAAACAGGAATAACCTAATTCCTGAGCCTGGCTAATTTGCTAAATCCTGTAGTGGGACTTTTACTTTTGCAATTATTTAGCTGCCACGGTATGTAAAGTCAAGACCATTAAGATCAGCTTCAACCTAAACCAAGAGTCTCCCTTTCTGTAGGGAATGTGCATTGTCTCCCATTTTAGTTATTTGGACAGCTTGAATGAAAATAATTCCTCTGAATGTGAACTAAAAATGCAGTACATATGTGGCTCAACAAAACCATTGAAAGAGCTTAGTCATGTAGCGGCATTTTATTGTTTGTAAATAATTTCAGTTTAAGAAACAGAACAACTGCACCCTCTAGTGACAGGTTGTCCATGTA
Organism: Cuculus canorus; assembly: GCF_017976375.1. Lineage (NCBI taxonomy): Eukaryota > Metazoa > Chordata > Aves > Cuculiformes > Cuculidae > Cuculus > Cuculus canorus. The sequence goes on from NC_071407.1 coordinate 10,065,188, forward strand.
CCAGAGGATCAAGGCAGCTTTTGAACTGTGGTGTGGCATGAGAGAAACAGAGATTTCATGTTATGGAGCGGGCGAGCTTTGATGGAAACAGAGCATTAGTTATTTTTTAAATGTATTGGTGAGAGTCTTGGAGCATTGCCTTTGCTGTTAAGGACTTCTTAGCCTGTCACTGAATGTCAGACGTAGTGAATCGCTATTTATCTTGAGCACATTTGATTAGAAGGGAGCTGCCACGTTATTTGTCAATGTGTCATGTCATGCTTTTAGTTACCGCTAAAAAGAATTTACTTCATGTTAGGAATATCATTACTAAAACCCTGTGTTTGAATGGTGTCGCGTGACAGTGTGTCTCGTGTACGAGAAGCAGCACTGATTTTTTCCTGTAGGGAAACAAGCCGTGTTTGAGATACTTGCACGCATTAGAAGTGCATGGCTTCCTCTCTGACCTTACATTATCTGCAAGCTTGCTGCTACAATGCTACTGTAATTAAATTTTCACTGAAATACTCATAAAATGTCACTAATTAATTAAATATAATTGCTATTAGGGCTTACGGGTGGAGGTTGAAAATGCTTCTGTTGATATATAAAAATGTTGTTAGAAGACACAACTAAACCAAAAGCTGAATAAAATCTTGGTGACTCCATTCGAAACAGCTTTGATTCAGCCTATATTTTGGCTTTAGGTTTTTAGATAGAATGTAGGTTTTAGCCAGACTATTCTCTCTTGTAGCTCCTTAAATGATCTTGATTTTTCTCGGAAACACTACCTTTCTTGCGGCATGCTGACAGCACGTTGATATTGCTTTACTTGTCACCTGCTGATTCATCGATGTTGCTTTCTGCCGTCCGTGCTTATCTTTGCTGGGTTCCCTCTGGTGACCATTCCTCTCCCTTAGCATCTGAGAGCTGATATTCCTCCAAATGGAGGGATGGGTTCATTGGTGAGCGAGGCTGTGTGTTGTGCTGGGTGGAATAGCTGTCAGATGTCGGGATGTGCTTACTCTATGTGCTTCCTGTGGAGATTTTCCCATTTCATTGTGAGAGGTTTTTTTGTTGTCTACTAACAAGGACATTTCTCTTTTGGTGTTTTATGTTACTGGTGCTTCAGCTAGCCAACATTTTTTTCTTTTCTAGAGACAGATATTACATAAAAAATAAAGAAATGTTTTATTATAGGATGTCTGTAATCAATTGTTGATATTATGATATATTCGTGATTAAATCCTTTAAAAGTCCAAGTATTAAAACCCTTAAAGCTATGTTTTAAAAATGTTTCTAATAGGATACCACTATAAATATGCGTAAATTCCTTAAATACAAACTTCAACCGTTTTGTTTGAAAGTGAGAACACCATAGGAGCCAAACTCTTTGAAAACTGTTAAACCTTCACATCTGTATTTGCTTGTGGTTAATGGTGAAAAACTTCTATGCTCTGGATGTCATAGTATTGATACTCTGTGGTGAGTATAGATGCATAAATGGTGCATATGTGAATTTTTGTACTTGAAAACTTTCATTTCTTTAAGTATCACTAGATAATAATGTCAACCATGAGATGTAAGACCTCGCTCCCCATTTAATTTGTATTTCTTAAAGCTATAGCAAATCTTCTAAAACCAAATATTGAATAGATCACAATTCATCAATATTTTACACAAGGCAGAAAGTTGCAGATAACAAAGTTCAGCAGTGAGAGAAATTACTTTTCATTTAAACAAAACACAACAAGATTAAAAATGGAATATATTTTAAAAACCCTAAATTTTTCCTTCTCTAAAACATCTCATTGTTAAGAAAATTCCAGGACTGCTTGCATTATTTGCTATGTAGGAATTAGAGTAACTACTGAGATGAATCTATTCTCTTCAGTTAATTGTTTCTGTTGTTCAAGGGCATTTCCAATAACAGAGCCCAGCAGAACAGGGTGGAAATCTGAAAAAAAATGAAGAGCCTGGTTGAAATCCCAAACTAAAATTTATCCGTAATTTTCTTGTTAGATATAAATTTAAATTCCAGTGGCATTTCCAAACATCCCTAGAGCGAAATCAAATTTAGTGACTCCATTTACATGTGTCTACAGGCTTCTGAAATGAAAAGGGCTTCTCATACATGCTTAGGCTCTCCCACATTTGGCATTAGTGGTGACACGGTTTCTTACAGGGCAAGGCATCACATTTATGGCAGTAGTTCTCGTGTAATGGATAGTTCAGGATGCCCCTAATCACCCTTCAATTTTATGAACTTAGAAACTGTTCCAGGGAAGTAAATGTGTGGTTAAACCTGCATTAATCACTGAGCTATGAAAAATTATTTTTAAAAGAGGATATCTTTTAGCTGCTCACCTATGTGATACAAAGCAACGCTCATCAAACTGTTTTTATGAAGTGCCATGACATATTCTCGGTTGGTAGTGCTGTAAACAGGGGCAAGAGCAAACCTGTGCTTTGAAACTGGCTGGTCCTGCTGCATCGATTCACAAAACAGGTCCAGAACATCCGGTAACAGTGAAACTCCTGCGGGCTGCCCAGCATTTCCTCCGCTGCCAATACCCAGCTCCATCTTTCACTTCGGATCAGGTATAAACCTGCCAATGAGAACTGTAATTTAATCTCAAATTGGATGAAAACCAGGATGACTAGATTACTGGGGCTGTTTTCGTTGTCTTCATGTCTGCGATTTTTGAGTCTGGAGAGTAGTTTATCTTTTCTGGTCTTTATGTGTAAGTGCTGTGGACAATTGTTCATTAATAGGTGGATTTGTGCTCCCCACCCTGGCTCAGTCTTGTTAGTCAGCTGTTAATGGATGTTGATTACTACTGGCTTTTTTTGGCTTGGTTAAGGTTTAGGAGTCAGGATTTATTTTCCCCCTTATCAATATCAACACCTAAAGTTTTCTTAAAAGTTCCTATTAAAAAAAAAAATAAATATTTGAATCTTTTTCTAACTTGCATCAAAATTGATACTTATGACGATGTTTATATTTTGAGCTGTTACTGTATTTTCCTGCAAATAAAGTGAAAATCAATAAGATGGTGCTAAGTTTTGATCTGTGATTTCAGTCTGATCTGTAACACCTATTCCTGTTCAGCACATCACTGAAAGTAGAAACCCACATTTGTGTGTTAGCATTTATAACAGTAACTTAACAACAAATTATGACTTCTATAAATATCATATATAGCAGTACCTTAGTGACAAGTGGGGACCCCTATAAATATTTGATCAGTTATAAGACTTGTCAGATGCCTTGTTACACATGATAAACCCAGAATAATTTTTGCACACCATGGAACAGCTGCCAGTTATGTCTGATACCTTTGTTGGCATTGAGAAACATTTCTACAATACAGTCTAAATGTCATTTTGAGAACAATTACATTTTACTCTGAAATAAAATTTTTAGTTGTGTTATTTCTGGTAATAGATAGAAACTAGCCATAATGCTTTGTTGATGCAGTATCATGATCCTTTATGAGTGGGGTTTTTTTTCTACAAGCTTCAGCTCTGTTTTAGGACTGCACATTTCTTTCTTACTGAAACTGTGCTATTTATGATTGTCTTTTTTAGAAAGTCTGACAGGATGCCACTCTAGGGAAGCGATGTGGATTTATGCTAACTCTAAAGGGTGGTGTTGCATTTTGCCTCTGTGTCTCTCCCCCTGTTCAGAGACTCTTAATCACAATTTGTTCTGCTTCAGGTAATTCTTTGTGGCTTAAGGCATCTGTCTGGTAGCTACAGGAAACTGTAGTTTGGAGGTAATTTAGACAGTTTTGAGGTTTTGCTCATTCTCAAACTCAGTATCTCCCCTTCCCCTGAAATGAGACTTGGGGGAAAGGGAGGGATGGTAGTAGGTTTCAGGGAAATAACGTGATTATGGAAAGTAGGATGAGGGGTGTTTAATAATGGACTTTGTAGAAGTGACATGACAGGGAAACCAGAAATTATTTGTCAAAAATTGTTGAGGGACTGAACAATGATACTTGGAAGAGTAAGAAAGTTTTGGATTTTGGGATTTGGAAACATCGTGGAAGGACTAAGGATTAGGCTATCACCTTGACACAGGAAAAATAAATAGATTTCCCTCTGTTTTATCCCTGAATGCGAGACTGGTTGTTCAGGCTGCTGAGTGGGGAGCTGTGGCCGGTGCGTATGGAACTCCGGGCCATGTTGAGTGAGTGAGGCAGCTGTACAGGTGTGTGGTCTGCCCTTGCGGGCATGGGCTCTGATCTCAGATTCAGTTTTGGTCAGACAGAGCCAACTGGTGCCATTCACCAAAATTCATCTAGTCCTGCAATAACTTGTTTGCATCGTTATATTCAGAAGTGAGCCTGAATGGTGGCCTCATGAGCGATGCTGGATAGTTAGGCATGAACCAACGAGGCAGCATAATTTAACCTTGAGCAGAAAACAACGCAGACAGTTTTCAAGAAAATAGGGTGAATGTGTTTGGCCTTTGTTTTATCTTTATTGATAAATTTGCCTCCGCTCTTGCTTTCTTAAAAGGCAGATTCAGTGAAATCAATACCAAAAGGTAAGCTGTGCCTTCCTGTAGCAATGAGGTCTCTGCAGCCTTGTCCTAGAGAGACGGTTAGTGGCTCTGCTGAGGGCTGGGCAGCAAAGGCCAAAGAGAAGCTGTGCTGAATCACTGCATACCTAAAGAGCTTTGGCAATTGCCCTCTTCTTAGTTGGCATTTCTGCTGTGAAATCTTTGATTTCATTGGTGATTAAACTTCTGCAGCTGAAGAGTAAAATATCTCTTTTAATTCTGTATCCTTTCAAAATTCTTTTCAAATGCTATGAAGTTACTGCACATAGCAGTTGAATGAAAGCAATGAGTGATTGCATTCTTTACGCTGCTGTATTTTAACAACATTACTGATGTTATAGAAATAAAATAAGACTTTGGCATGGTAATACATTTTTTAATATGCTGTCTATCTGCAGGTTGTGCCAATGATTAGGTATTTAATGTTCTTACCACTTTTTAAAAATGTGTCATTTGATTCACTGTCAATGGGAAAACTTGAATATAACCAGGAAGTGAACTAAAATTCTGATGTGGGTTTGTTCTTTATATGCTTGTTTCTTCACACAGAGTTAAATTCAAAGATCATGTAACTGTGCACAGCTTAAAATATGTTAGCATGTTTCTGGATACTCACAAAAAATAGCTTATGAGAAAGAGATGCAGAAGAAGGATTCATCCTGGGGTTTACTACATTGCAGGGAGGCACTTATTACACGTAACAATGAGTTGCAGAAGTGATAGAGGCAGTTTATTATCTTTCAAACTTAGACAATTTATGTGTGCGTGTACACACAAACCAATGTTTGTATATACACACATATGTAAACAATGTCTTAAATGCATTTTCACAAATATTACCTATAGACATTCACATGTATATGCACGAAAATTTGTTGTAAAACATTGCTCACTTTACTGACCTAAGCAAAAACCCAACACTGGCATTGAGTACCAGACTGTGGTATTATCCTTCAGACCACAGGGTGCAGCTGCACCTACAGGGCAAACTCTCAGGTACACACAAATGAAAGCCTGGAATCATGCAGCAGTGGAGCTAGAGCCAGCACAGTGCTTCATGGATCTTCTGCAACTGCTCTGTGTAATCCTGCAGTCTTGGCGAGAGCATTCTCCCAGGAAAGGCTGGTGACATCATGCCTTGGTGCTAAGCTGTCAAGAAGAGGTTTCATGTAATCTGCCAAGTCATAAAAAACCAACGGAACATTCCTAGTTCTATGTAATATTTACCTAATGCAGTTTCAGGGCGGTTTTCACAGATTAGTATATACCCTGAATATGAATTGGTTGTATCGATGAAACTCCATTTATTGTTTTTCCTAGATAGTCCACAAGATGGTAGTACACCAAAATGATGTCTCTGTACGTTGTGCTGTGTAATACCTTTTTAAAAATCTCATTTCAATTTGCTGGCAATTCAACTTAAAAAAGATGTGGGTTCTGCTAGGTTAAGTAATATATTTTGAAAGTAGATATGCTGGAAGTTATCTGGGTGATATTAATGCTTGCCATGCAGTTAAATACTCTTACATCATATCAAAAGGCTCCATGTGTCTCTGAGATGGATTTCTATTCTCTTCCTTTGGAAGGAAAAGCTTACAGTTAAGAATTAAACTTAAGGCACTTGGTGGGACTTTGGGTGGTTACTGTCTAGTTTCACGTTTTCCCCTATTACTCACTCTGTGTGACAGAACTTTACTCATTAAATACTGGCATTAAAAATGTTTTTATTAACTTAAGTTCTTTTAATGTGCACCAAAATATTACCTTTCAAAATATTCATAAAATTCCTTAAAATCAAGACAGGTACGGAAGATTTCATAGGGAACCACTCTGCTAAATTCTGTTGACTGCAGCTTCCACTTGTCAGGGAAACACTACTGATCATTCCATGCGCTTACAGCTTACTTTCCCAGAAAACATTGTTCTGGGATGGACGGATAGATGGATGTAAACCCTTCTCTTTCCAATTTCTCCCATTCTTCTAAACTTCAGTTCTTGTGCTTTCTTCAGCTAATTCTGCTTTTCTCATGACTCCAGTGAAGTCAATCTACATTTTGTCATTGCTGTTATTGTTACTCCCCATCCATGTTTTTAGCTGTTGTGAGTAATTGTGCTAAACTAGTTCACTGATATTTAGTGCAACTCTCCTGAACATATCCATGCATGTGTCACTGGCTGATGATTATGCTTCAGGTCATCATTATAAGCCAAATTATTTTCTTTGCAGTCTGCACCTTTTTGATGATGGGGATTACAAGAATGGATCCTTGCACACCCATTTACATTTGGAAAACGAGTCCTGTGATACCAGGGATGGTGATATAAAGAAGAATTCCCGATTAATATTAGAGGTGCAAATACAAGTGCTCCCAGACTTATAAGCAGCTCTGCCCCTCTGGCTTTCACTGGGCCTAAGTGGCATTGATTTCTGAAGATAGAGAAAAGGAATCCCATCTTATCTTATTCATGACGGAGTTGCCTTCTCCAGCTGTCTTTGATTATGAGAGAAGCATGGGAGTGGGTGGTGGTGTGAATGGTCCCTGCTCTCATCTCCCTTGCTGACAGCTTCATTGCTGAGCTGTCAAATTAAGTTGTCCTAAAGCAGCAAGTCATATAGAGTCTGGTTTAGACACTGATCTTTGAGTGTCCCCCTCTAGGATGCTGTGCAGGCATTGCCTACCTCTCAACAACTTGCCATTTATCTCAATTTCGCCATGCAGCTGAGCTTGCAGTTGTCCCCTGCAACAAGAGAGGGATTTATATGGTTGGACAGGGACGTGCTGTAGAGAAGGCTTCTCCACACCTTTTCTTACAGCCTCATGGAAGCACTGGGAGGCTGTGCTCTATAGCCACAGATCGGCACAAGTTTTTAAGTCTTTAAAGTCCTCATCCTGAACTTGCAGATTTGGGAAGACAAAGTGTCCTTGTGATCCGAAAGCCTGTGGACGTGGTCTTTGAAGGATGTAATGGTTACCATACTATTCCATGAACATGACCTGCCTGGATGTTTATTGCTTTAATGAAAAAACAGTGAGGTTGCTGCTGGATAATGTGCAAGTGAGACAGTAAAACTGGTTAAGAAATATCAGTTTGTATCTCTCTATATAGGTGATAGCTGTATTAAATGTAAACTTTATGGATAGGTTTAGTATCAGATGTTGTTGTGACCTTTTTTCCTTTTTTTTTTTCTTTCCAATTTGTTAGGTGTTTTACACTTTGACAAATCTATTAACCTGCGTATTTGTCTACAGTATTTGCCTGCCAAGTCTAGTTTTAAAGTAAAATCAGCTTTTTGAGCAACTGAGGCGTAGAATAGTCTTTAATGAAAATAGCAACAGACACTTAACTCTACCCATTCCAACCAGATGTCATAATAATGTGAACCATCAAAGTGAAAAGTCACTTTTGATCACAGATATCTTGAAATCTATACTGATAGAAGGTGGTTGGTATGGTATGTAACTTTACCGTATTCTTAGTATGCATTTTTGAATACTGTATGATAAGAACAGTTTTGGGTTTTTATTAGATTCACTCATAAATTATGCTGAATTCCTTATTTTTTGGTTAATCGACCATACCAACTGGAAATATTTCATTAATCTAGTTCTTCATCGAGTATGCCCAAAGGGCACATTCTGATATGCTCTGCTCCCTTCGCTGCCTCCTCTCCCTTCTTACATGGCCTTGACTATTTGCCTATGGCTTTATCTGTGCCAGGTATGACACAAGCCCTTTACAGTTGCCAATGTGAACAGCATGCCCTAAAAACAGTGTGATGCAAAAGGAGAAAAAATGTTCTGCTTAGGTTTTGAGTGGCTGTGTTGAAACCTAATCTCTGCTCTTACAAACAGCTATTGGTATATCCTTGAAAATTGAGGACTTGTCCTTTGGGGGAACTTAATCTCACTTTTTTTTGTTTGTTTGTTTTTATTTTAAGACTCCCAGTGTTCACTTTGTGATCCTAGGAGCAGTAGTTTCATCACCATGACAAATACATCACCTGAAAAGCCAGAGGGCTGGGTCAAGGCATGCTTTTTCATTGTCATATGCTTATAGGATAGTGGTAGTCTTTAGGCTGTCTGCATTTATTAACGTCTCTGTTGCCTGGACTTGTGGTTTTGCTGTAACTTTTCCCCTGCAAAAGAAAAGATAAGAAAAGAAATGAGGCTTTGGATTATTTGGAACTTCCTTCAGAAAGATTTTAAATATCAGTAAAACACACCATCATTCCTCTTGGTAGTCCAGGTTGGGGGAGTTTGTTTTCATGGTAATAAAACAAACAAACACCCAACCCAAAATATTGCCTTAAAATTCAAGCAAGAGAGAATAGTTATGCAGTTCTTACCACAGTGCTTCTTTATGAATGGTATTTGAAATTCTGGTGATGACAAGTACTTTGTTTCTTGCTTTGAAGTGATTAAATTCTGAATTGGATTTACTCATTCCAAACACGGAGCTGAAGTTTGCTGAATCTTGTGATCAATGATGACTAGATTTAGGCTTATGCAAAGTGTTCATTCAGGAGAAGGCAGAAGGGAGGTACCTGGGCTCAGACAGATTTGAGTGTAATTGCAAGGAATGACTTCGGTTTTGTACCCGAGAGAAGACCTGAGGTGTAAGTTTGGCAGTGATCAGATAGAGACATAAGTTCAGTCAAGTCTGGAGGAGTTGCTGCATAGAACTGTAACAACAAAAAGTAGTTATTGTTGTAAAGGCTGAAAGTCAGCCAGAACAGTAGCTGGTTTGGGTTTGCCTGTTATGTTAATAAAGATTTAGATGAATTTAAGCACAGTAGGTCCTACTCAGTTAAGCTGTGCTATATTTTTTCATTAATTAGTCTCAGCAATTTACTGTTTTCACCTTTTTTTATATGGTATCGACATCTCTTAGGTTTGTTTTTTTTGCAGTTATGAAAAAACATCTCAAACCTCAACAAAACAGCTGGTCAAGAATGCAGAGTGTCATTAACATAAAACTGCAGCAACTTACCATAAGTCTCTGGAAACAACTCAGAATGATTTTATGCTCAGTCATCCAGAAGTCAGATTATTGCAAAGCTAGGGCATCATTTGTAGAATAGAGGCCAAAGTTTATCACTTTACCTTTTGAAATGCTTAACCTCTGCTCTTTGACATGTTGTGCCCTGCTGCCTGTTTCCACAGATTATTGGGAAAAGCCTTTTAAACTTTAAAGTGACTTTCCAGCTGCATTGCATTTAACTGATGGTTTTAAGAAAACAAGTAAGTTCCAGCCCCTTGTTGGGATGCTGCCAAACCCCTGGGTCAGAGAATATCTTGTTGCTCATGCCTCTGCCAAGATGTTACTAGCTTCTGTTATTTCATTTCCAGAAATGCCAACTCAGTCTTGTCCTGAAATAAATGAGCATTTCTTTGTTGCTTAGTCTTTCTTCTCTTTTGCTATTTGCAGATGACTTTTCTTGACCTGGTGGTGTTTCTGAGGCTTGCTTTACTTTACTTCGTATCAGTTACTTAGATGTTACTTCATTTGCCTCAGTAGAATGACTCCTGATTTGTACACCCATATAGTGACACCAGAATGGTATCTTTTGTGCATAAAAGTACATATCCTTTCATATCTTTTGTGGAGTCTGGGTACTACTAGAAAATACATTGCCATTTGGGGAGAAAAATAAGATCCAGTCATTTAAATCACAACTCTATAAAGCGGGTGAAAGGTAACCATATAATTCTTCCTAACTGGAGGGGAACTGAGCAAGGTTAGTGGATGTCTTCCTTCATCTTGTACATTTCAATATTTGTACAGAGCCTTGGTGATTTGGACTTCTTTACTTTGTTTAGTACTAACAATTTAGAACATGTAGGTACCTCCTTAATGTGTCTGCTCACAATCCACTAGTATGATCAAAAAGCTAAATAATATTAGGAAATAATTTGGAACAGAAAACAAAATTTTGTAATTTCCGGTGGTTTTGCATTGAGAAGAGCTACTGTTGCTCCATCACCCCACATCTCCTCCCTAAAAGAATGTTAAATGAAAATAGATGGAAAGAATGGCAAAGTAATCACTTCTTGTATGAGGGGAAATTAAATAAATAGATCTCTACAGATTGGAGAGGAATGAATAAAGAGGAACATGATAAAGGTGAATGAAAAATAGAGAGATGCAAAAAATAATGAGAAGGGCTTCTACAGGTACGTCAGTCAGAAAAGGATGGTCAAAGAAAATGTACCCTCCTTAATGACTGGCAGACTTGTACCAGCGGATGAGGAGAAGGCTGATGTATTCAACAACTTTCTTGCCTCACTCCTTTCTGGTAACATCTCTTCCCACACCCCTCAGTGGATGGACTGCAAGATGGGGGCGGAATGAGCAAAGTCCCTCCCACTGCAAGAGAAGATCAGGTTTGTCACCACCTGAAGAACCTAAATATATGTAGTCTATGGGACCTGATAAGACACATTTCAGAGTCCTGAGGGAACTGGCTGATGTAGTTGCCAAGCCACTCCATGATATCTAAAAATTCATGGCAGTCAGGTGAAGTCCCTACTGACTGGAAAAAGGGAAATGTTGCACCTATTTTTAAAAAGGGCATAAAGGAGGACCCTGGGAGTTACTGACCTGTCAGTCTCAGCTCTGTGCCTGGGAGATGATGAAACAGATCCTCCTAGAAGCTATTCTAAGGCACATGAAGGACAGGGAGTTGATTCGAGACAGCCACCAAGGCTTCACCAAGGGCAAGTCCTGCCTCACCAACCTAGTAGCCTTCTGTGACTCCATCAGTGGACAAGGGAAGAGCTACAGATGGCATCTCTCTGGACTTCTGTAAGACCTTATCCCACACAACATCCCTCTGTCTAAATTGGAGAGATACAGATTTGAAGGGTGGACTCATCGGTTGATGAGGAATTGAGTGGATGGTTGCATCCAGAGGGTAGTAGTCAACAGCTCAGTGTCCCAATGGGGATTGGTGACAAGTGGTGTCGCTCAGGGGTCCATACTGGGACCAGTGCTGTTTAATATAGAATCTGTATCTTCATGCATGACATAGTGGGATTGAGCATACCCTCAGCAAGTTTGCAGAGACACCAAGCTAAGTGATGTGGTTGACACACCTGATGGATGGGATGCCATCCAAAGGAACCTGGGCAAGCTTGAGAAGAGGGCTCATGTGAACCTCATGAAGTTAAATGAAGCGAAGTGCAAGGTGCTGCACCTGGACAGGGGCAACCCCTGATATCAATACAGTCTGGGGGACAAAAGGATTGAGAGCAGCCTTGCTGTACCTTGGGCTGCATCAAAAGAAGCATGACCAGCAGGTCAAGGTAGGAGATTATGCTGCTCTACTTGGCTCCAGGTGAGACCCCACATGGAGAATTTTGTCCAGCTCTGGAAACCTCAGCACAGGAAAGGCATGGAGCAGGTCTAGGGGAGGCCCACAAAAATGATCAGGGGGCTGGAACACGTCTTCAATGAGGACAGGCTGAGAGAATTGGGATTGTTCAGTCTGGAGAAGAGAAGGCTCCAGGGGTACTATACTGTGGCCTTTCAGTACTTAAGGTGGACTTATAAGAAAGAAGAGGCTAAACTTTTTAGAACGGCTTTTGCAATAGGACAAGCAGTAATAGTTTTAAACTAAAAAATGGTAGATTTAGACTAGATACAAAGAAGACATTTTTTTACAATGAGGATGGTGAAATGCTGGGACAGGCTCCCCAAAGAGGTAATAGAGACCCCTCCCTGGTAACATTCAAGGTCAGGCTGGATGGGGCTCTGTGCAACCTGGTCTAGTTGAAGATTGCAGGGAGGTTGGGCTAGAAGGCTTTTAAAGGTCCCTTCCGACCCAAACTACTCCATGATTCTACGAAAATAATGCCTGAGGTAGAGCTAGCAGCAAATGAATCATTGGTGGCTTTATACAATCTAAAGGAAATACTGTTCCCATGTGCAAGGTAGAATTTAGTTGTGGATTATACTGTTGTACATTTGTGAATGCAACTTTAAAATTTTTTTAAGTATTCCTATGGAACCTTTTTGCACAATAGGATCTCCTGTATATGTTTTTTAAAAAAAATATAAGTTTTAGTTATAACTTCTTAAAATGGTTTTGATGTGTCAAAACATCACATAGAGAAATGTATATAAGAAGCAGTGCAGTAGACTATCCTTATTCCCTTCTTCTAAGTCAGGGAGAGATATTCTGCAAGACCTGATTGATAAGATCTTCCTTTATTCCACTAAAATGCACTTTTTACTGATGTACTTAAAGATAGTGATCATTTATGTTTCCACAACTTCCATTTGGAGAGCAGTAGAACATGGAAAGAGTACCCTTTGTAGACAGGCTTTTTTTTAATCAGGTTCTTTGCATGACCTGATAATATTGACTGTCTTTATAACTTGCCTTTTTCCTGTACGAAAGAGATTGCAGTATTCCAATTCTGCATAGGTTTTGGCTTCAAAATCCCCTTTGGGCCTTCTCAGTTTTGGCATCATGTAAATTACTTCTCGTACTTGGGGCTTGTAAAATGGAAGTTGCCCCTCTGAGAGAATAAAGATCTGCTCAGAAATCTGCTGACTGAAGGAGAATGTTGTGGGCTGCAGCCTGACTTATTGTGATCTTTTTCTATATGTCCTGAAGGTTGCCCAAGCAAGAGATTGAAAATTCTTCTTCCTGTTTAGGTATTACTGGGCTAATTAAAAAATGAAATAAAATTTTAAAAATAGAACCATGTTTCCAAACTGTTCCTAATCTTTCTGTCATTGTGCTTAGGTAGTGGTGAAGAATTGCAGAAAAATCTTGCTCATTCTGCTTTTTTAACTAAGTATCTGTAGTTTTCCATGATGTCTCTGTTTTCAGTTTGTGTGTGTGTTTAGTTTAACTCTAGTTTCCCAAGGAAAGACTATACAACCTTAAAAAAGCCATTTTGGGAGCCATAGGGAAAGTGGAAGAGGACTATCATAGTTTATGCTATCATAGTTTAGTGATGTTGGAAAGGAGCTGGAGGCATGGCGAGGATGGGCAAACTGGCAACCAGGGAAGGGCTGGAAGGCGGTGGAAGGGGACCTGTGTTGGTAGCCTGAAAGAAATGGTGGGGACCTAAAACTCTTGTGCAAGAAGTCATGTGAAGATGTGATCCAGGTGTGATATGGAAAATCAGACCTAATCATCTCTGCTTTTCAAGGAACAACTTCTTTACATTTGAAAAATGATGTGGGAATTTTGGACAGTGTACCTGTAATACACATGGAATGAATTAACATACACATCCAGCTGAATAGAGAATTCATATTGTAATGGTTTTGGTTTGGTTTTTTTAAAGGATAAGATGTGTCCTTGGGAGTGGCTTCTATTTCTACCTTTCGTGTACTGGCAGGCCTGCCCGTACTCCAGACAGCAGTGCAACAGACTGCCAGAGAGCTTTTCTTTTTTCCTCCAGACAGCAGCCAGGCTTTGTCAGGAAGGTCAGGCTGACCCAGAGCCGGCTCCAGCAGCATTCTAGGAACTGGCGCGCGCTGACACTGTGGCAGCTATTCTCCTCTGCAATAGCACTGTGCCTTCTGCAGCTTCATGTGCTGTAAAACCTAAGAATATACACACTTCTGTAAAGTTTTGGAGAATGACACTGAGTATCCAACGCTGTAAAACTGGTGAGAAGGAGGCTGGAGGGTAGAAATCTAGCTGGCAGTAGTGCACAGCCTTTCCTGACACCACTTTGTGCTGATGAAAACTCTTGTTCATTGCTTTTAAGTTGGTGCAGGTTGAAGTACTTCTCTCTCTCTTGGCCTGTCCTTGTGTATGAACTCAGTTCCTACTCCACTAAATACACAAATATGTTACTAATACAAAAAGAGAGATGCTTCGGTTACATGGGTACGCTGTTCATAATACATTTATCACAGATACATAGTTTGTCTTGTTTCAGAAGAGACAAAGATAGACCACATGTCATGTAGAGTTGAGTATGCTGCAGCATGGGTTCTCTTCCTGCCTATCCATCAGGAAGGGAAAACTCTCATCTGTCTGTCCTTTTTGTATATTGGATTTTGCCTTGGATGTCGATGGAACACTGGTGAATGCTCACTTCCTTTTGCCTGAGTTTACATGCTTAACCAGACCTATTGCTGATGTTAATTTTCACTGCTTTGTTAAAGCAGAGAAAACAATATAACTGTACTTAAAAATATATGGCTCGAGGCCCCCAGGAAGATAGGAGGGAGAGGGAAGTCATGGCAAAAGTCATGTTATATGCCCTGGTCCCACTGCAGAATACATTCTAACTTGCTGCTTTTCTGAAGCAGAAAGTAGGTGGAAAAAATGATCTGCAGAAAATAAAATTGCATCTTAATTTTCATTTTATTTGTGAGATGCAAACTGCTAGTCTTTACTACTGCTTATTACTTTGCTATTTGTTTTGAATTATTGGTGTGATGCAAAGTGTCCTCAGAACAACAGGAATTCTAGTCTATAGTTTCCTGTCAAAGAAAATCTAGAGGTTTTGTGGTTTTAAAGCAAAGGCATAAAGAATAACAAGATTACACCCTGCCTGCATTAACAGCCAACAGCTGAAGCTGCAGGGTAGGATTTTCTTCAAATGCGGAGACTGAGTATGCCTTGTTGTGGGTGTAAGAGTACCGGCAGTGTACTCTTTGAGTGCAGTGGTGAGATCATGGATATCATAAAGGCTATTATCATGATGAGACAATTATTCAGCCTACGCACTGGAAGCCTGTGCAAACTCGCTGATTCTGATTAGTGCTTGGTTTTTTGGTTGGTTGTATTTTCACGGAATAGTATGTAAATTGTTAATTTACTGTTCACAAACTCAGTTCTTTTGATGCAGCCCAAAACTTGTTTTTCATTAGCACTACTCATAGCCTCTGATGAACTACAAAGATACTCAAACTCATTTGTACTGGATTCTGGCCTCTATAACTTGCGTGTTGGTTAGCCTGCCTCAATGCAGCTTGCAAATACTCTTCAGAATATAAACTATAGCCCTAGAAAGCAGCTCTAAGGCTACAAGTTACACTTGAATTTTTTTTCTCCTTTTATACGTAAGGTAATATATATTTAGAAGAGACACATTATTAACTCTATCTATAAACTGTAATTTTACCTAGTGCTTTTATAGTTTAGCGCCAAATATGTTGCAGTCTCTGTGAAGAATCAGTATAAAATTGCAGTTTTGTGTGTGCAGTAGAACAGAATGTCTTGTTGCGCAAGAAAAAAATGGTACCTAGGACTTCTGCTCACAGAAATATTCAAAATGTGGTGATGGGGTAAGTGATGGAAAAAGCCTATTAGATCATCTTAGCTTTTATCCTAACAATGCAGAATTGTTCTTTGCAATTCTTTTCTGTATTTTCTAGCTCAGTTTGAAATGGGCAAGTAATGAGGTTCCAGCATTTTCTTTAGAGCAGAATTCTGTAATGTGCCTGTAATTTATGCTGAGAAGTCTACTCTGTTGTATATTTCTACATAGTTTATTCTGCTTAATTCTTTATTTTTAAACACATAAAGTGGTTGTAGGTTTTATTTTTTATTCTGTTTTAGATGCACTAAGACATAAATTTTTGAGGCTTTCAAACTCACTAAAATAAATCAGATGTCACTATTCTCTGATATCTGGAGCAAAGGCTTCTGATAACGCGTAGCATGTTAATGGTCATAGATTTTATATTAGGATCTGAAAATATATTTCTAACTGTCCAATCTTATTAAAGCATACAGCACTGAAATCAATAAAATAGTTTTGTGCTACCACAGTAAGGCTGAACTAAGAACAGACTTTTGGAAGGTGGGATGTCTGTGTGCGGTGGTCACGGGATGGTCGTGAGTGTCACCGATCTAAATATTGCCAAAGGAATCCGCTTCTAGTGCTTACTTATGCATTAAGTTGCGTTAGGTAGATCACATGTTTATCTAGGACACAGGGATGTCTTGATTCAGAATGGTATTTGAGGGGCTGTCTCACCCACAAGTCATAGACTTGGGGCTGCTTTTGTGAAGGATTTTTTTTTTTTTTGTTTGAGGGTTTGTTCTTTGGGGTTTTTTTTCTGTTGTTTGCTTTTTTTTTTTTTTAAGTAGAGGTCATTTTATCCTTTTCCCAACTCTGGACATATCGCACAAACCATTTTCATAGTGTTCAGCACTTGCCTTTTGCAAAAGAAGATATGCACACGTGTTCTTGCTTCTGTAGTGTCCTGCTGACTTCCATGAGCCTCTCTAGAAATATGGATCCTATATGACTTTCCTAAAGGTCAGCAATGAATTTGCAGAGTTTCTTTCCCATTCTGTTGAGGAGCTTCATTATTCTTACTGTTAAAAAAATTCACAATATCTTACCCAATTCTATGTTGCTGCAATTTAGACTTTTTACTCCTATTACTATCCACAGCAATAGTAGAGAACAGACTATTTCCTTCTGCATTTTGATGGGCTTTGGTGGATACGAGCTCTGTTGCCATGTTCCACTAATCATCCTTTCTTTACGCTATATGAGGTTGTGTTTTACAGACTTCTGATTGTTCTTGTTAATTTCCAAATATTCATATCTTTCTGGAAGTAGAGTAGCAACAGTCAGACACAGTGTATTGGAAGGTTTGCAAATGATAAAAGCAACAGAAAGATTGCTTTATTGTGTAAGCTATACTTCTACGCTCTACTGTGCTGTTTATCTTTTGTCCCTTGTTGGACTTGCAGTATTTCATCCCCTCCAGACTGTGCTGAAGAACAGTATTAACTACTTGTTCCCTAGACCATGCAAATGTTCCTTTTCTTCCTTATAATTCTTACTGAAATTAATCTCTTTTTGTTGGTTTTCTTGGTTTTTTTGTTTTTTGGTTTTTGTTTTTTTTAACTCAAACCATTCCTCTGGTCTTACTTATGATTTTGATCAAAAATACCTCTCTTTAACATGCCCAGACTCCTTGTTCTTTCCCATTGTCTCTATTGGTAACACACGTTTGTTTCTCTTGCCCTACTCGTTACTGAAAACACCGGAGAGAAGCAAAGCCAGGACAGGCACTTGCAGAACATCCATCCATTTTGACAATGAATGTTAATATCTCATTCCTTTGTTTGGTTACCAGACCCCTCTTGG
Organism: Cuculus canorus; assembly: GCF_017976375.1. Taxonomy (NCBI): domain Eukaryota; kingdom Metazoa; phylum Chordata; class Aves; order Cuculiformes; family Cuculidae; genus Cuculus; species Cuculus canorus. The sequence goes on from NC_071407.1 coordinate 10,082,825, forward strand.
ATTAATCTAACAGTCTTTTCATCAACATATGTTCCTTCCTTTGCTCACAAGGATGTCAGGTACAAGTATTGTTTTTCCCCTGTCTTCAACACCTGTCACCCTTTCGTGGAACAAAATTAAATTAATTTGATACAGTTTCCTCTTGACAAATCCAGATTGATTGCTATTCTTTCCACTGCCTTCTGGGTGATGATAAATTCTTTGTTACAGGAGTTTTCTGGAAGGTAACTGGGCTAGTGCACAATTTTTTTATCTCCTATTCTTTCAAGTGTTTTTATTTTCCTACCCTGTTTCTTTCAAGTTTAGTATCAAGTTTGCCATTTAACAGTGTTTTGGTATCCTGCCTCTTTTCCAGAGGTCTCAAAAAAACCAAACCACCCAACCCCTACTATTGTAGATGGAATTTTATCTTAAGCCTATGTAACTCAAGTGTCTTAGCATGAACTGCACGGAGTTCACCTTCCTTGTTGTGAACTTGCTTTAGTACCGTTAAAGCTGTTCCGCTTCTGTGCTGAGGTGTCAATTCCTGTATGTTTTCTTATCTTCCGCTCTGTGTAGCATTGATTATTCAAAGTTTGAGTTTATAAAATATTTTAGGTGGAATTTATGCTGTCTTCAGGAGAGGGACAATGCATTTGTCTCGGAACAGAACTCCCATGCAACCTTACTCCTTCCCAGACCCTTCAAAAACTACTTAAAATAAAATAAAACACAACAACGGAAAGGAAATCACTAAAAAAATAATTTTAATAGCACCTTCAGTTCTTACGCAGGTTTGCGTCCAACTGTATGGGTTTTCCTTTTGAGGGAAAAAGAAAAAGCAGGGGAGGTGGGGAAGCAAGGAGGGAAGTAGGCAAATGAGCAAGATTGCAGTGCTGACTGGTATTTGTCTTTGCTAAGTGTGCACGTGAATATACACGTCCAAAGCTATTTATTACTAACTACAGATCCAGAGAAGCATTCAACATTTTTTTTCTGAAGAAAGTGATTTCAGAGTTAGAGCAATAAATTCTTCACATCTCCAGCTGACAACCTTTTCCTAGAAATTTAGTGCCTGAAATAGGACACAGTGTCCCAGCTGAGACCCAAGCAAAGCTGTGTAGGAGAGAGAGATTTCTTTCCTGTGTCTTCAAGGCTGTTACTTCTGTTTTCACATCCCCAGAATGATATTTGCCTTCTGTTAACTTATGTTCAGTTTGTCATACAAACAAAAAAAACAATACCCCCTCCAACCTCATCTCCAATTCACAGTTACCTTCTCTGAAGCAGGAGTAATACACACCTCCTCACCACTGTATACTGTGTGTTTAGCTTACAAACAGATCAGGGCAAGAATTACCTCTTACTATGTTGTTCTGAATAGGGCACTAATATTACCTGGGTTTTCAGGCACCACATCAATGCACCTATTCTGTGATAATTATATATTATACAGGTGGGTTTTTTTCTTCATAAGCTAGCTTGCTTTTGCCAAGCCAAGAAAGATCTTGGCCTGCTGTGGACATAAGTAGCATTGTGTGAAATTTATGCATAAGCAACACTTCTGAATTTTTGTAGTGACAGTGATTTTTTTTATTTTTTTTTTTGCTTTTGACCAGTCTCTAGTAGTTATATTTTCTTGATAACTATTATTTTCTGAAATAGCTGGCCTTCCTTTTTTTCTCCAAATAAAATGTAATTCTCCGTTTCTAAAATGATCCTGAGGGGTCTTTGGTATTAGGTTTGCCACTTTTATTGGTTATGCCATTTTTTTAAGTGTAAACTTGTAGATTATATGACTTAGGAATTTACGTATGGGAAAATGAGAAAAATGTTGCCTGAAAGATATGTATTGATAACCTTCAGCATCCTGTTATTGATTTTTAATGATTCTGCTTTTTATGGGTTTTTTTCCCCCTATGAAAGTCACTGCTGCGTAGAGCGTGCAAAAATTCTTACAGTGCTGAAATCTTACTTGGGCAGCATGTTGAAATTGTAATGATTCCTTGACTTAATTATGGAGAGGATCCTTTGGGAATGAGACAAAGATGATAATTTTAACATAGGAAAAGGAATAATGAATATTTAAGGAGTCTAATTAAATGAGTTTCTTATGCTGGAGTGGATTGGGATTTGGGTTTTGATTTTTGCTTTTGTATTTTCTTTTTATTTTATTTTCTTTAAAACTTAATAAATTGTGGGCATACTGGTAGGAACTAGGGTCTTCGCTGAAAATTCTGCATGTAGTTTGCTAAAGTGGGAAGTCTGCAATTAAAGTCAGTTGGTAAATGTCTTCTCTGCTTGTCAAAGGGGCTGAGGTCCAGCATGCAGGTGTGGCCCTGAACAGGGAGTGAACTGGAACTGCAGCTCTCTCTGTTGGCTCTCACATACTGCTTTCCTTGTCTTAGGAATATTGCATGTTAATAGTAGGTTTTTTGCATGTGAAAGTAACTCAAAGAAATTAAAAATGAAAAATGCCTACCGTACAAAATGAGTCAAGGAACCTTTTTTTCTTCCTTTCTTGTACTTTCTATGTTGTTGCGCCACAGAAATTCAACAAAAAAATCTGTAGTTCAAAGACTTGGGGGGCAACTGGGAAGTGCTGGCAACTTCAAAGAGAGCCTTTCTTGTGACCTTTGCAGATGGGTCCGTTGTTACACTTATTCAGCAACTTTTTACTGCAAAATAAAACAACAAGTGAGCCGCTTTTCATGTGCAGAACTTGGCAACGGGAAAATACATGGGCACTGGGTCACTTCGTGCATCTTCCTACTGTCGAAGGCGGTTAGGGGAAAAAACACATTACGTAGGGTGATCAAGTGCTGCCTTTGTCCAAAATTGTATGTATTTTTCTTTTTGTGGCTATGCCATGTTAGGAAAGGTAAGATAATATTTTCATGATCACCCTGTATTCCCAAGGCAAAGGGGATTACAAACCCTGAATATACATCATGCAGTGATTTATGTGGAAGCCCAGTCAGTCAAAATTTCATTTAGCCTTGAGTATGTATTTTTGACTGAAACCTAATAAAAATCAAAGGATGCTAATTAAAGGGCACTAGAAATGATCTTTTAATTACAGGCAAAGTCATTACACCTACTAGTGACTGTTAGTGCCCTCCCACTCTTTGTTTTGCAGCTTCATTTGCTTAAGCAGATTCACTTATTGACACCTTTGCAGGTAGCACAGCTCTGCAGTGCTATGGCTTTTTACATAGATTTTATTATTGCGAGACTGCTACTGCTCTAAAAAAGGGACAGCAGGTGGGGATTCAATGCCGAGTAGCTTGAAATACCACAAAGACATTTCCTGATGCTGTTTTGGGTTATTTTTAAACCACTCTGAGACAAAGCGTTTTTCCATCAGAGACGAGCAAGGAATAGCTTCTCTTATATCTGTTTGGGTACTGGATGATCTGATGGAGGTGCTTCTGAAAGCCGTACAAGGACCTCTGTGTTCTCTGCTTACGTTATGTTGAAGGGAACCCCTCCACAGGCTCGGTGTTCACTGGATGTGTTAGCAAAGTGGCTATTGCTTTTATATTTTGGAGCAGAAGTTAACCGATGCAGCAGTATTAATTGTCCACTCAGGATGAAGTTTGTAGCTGAACCATAAAATCCTGGTGAATGGTTGTTAGCATTTCTTTTTTGAAGCTCATCAGGAAAAGGACAGATCCTCCCACCATATCACAGTGTTCAGGTTATGCATGTGGGAGCGTGAACCTGATATAAAACCTACTGGTACACTTAATTCTGTGTGCCAGGTTGGCTTCTCCAGGCTGCGTTTCTGTAGCTTGCTGAGGCGTGTAACCATTCCTAGATCAAAACTCTGTTTGGTGCCATGTAGCACCATCCACTGACCGCCTGGTCCCCTTGCTGTACTGGGGCTTGCAGAAAAACTAGGAGAACACAGTGGACTAGGCAGAGAGTAACTATAAAACTAGGAATCCAGGGAATGTTAATAGGCTGTATTTATGGTTTCAGAACATTGTTGAATAGATCCAAACAAGGTTTGAAAAATATGTCAGTAATTGTGATCTAGTGTCAGTCCTAGACATAGCTTCCCCTGGTTAAAATGTTTGAAATCAATTTACCACCCTTTCACAGCGGTCTTTGTCAGCATCCCTAAGACACTGATACACTTCGCCTGATTTTCAGTCCTGGTTGGAGACTGTTATTTGAATTGTAGGGAAAAATGTAGAAAAACCTTTCCAAAAAGTACATGCTTGTATAATTTCAGTGGTTTCCAGTAGATGTAGGTTTTCAGCAATATTCTTCTTGGCAGAGGAAGAATAGGAAGAAAGTTTTTTGTGGGTTTGCTCAGCAACAATTTGGGGATTACATATCTTACTCTTGCCATGTTCCTTGCATTGGATACATTTCCTGGGCTCCTTAGCAATTCCATCCACAAACCCACTCAAAAATCTACCTTCCAATTAGTGTGCTTCTATAAATAAGATACATCGGTACTTTTTTTTTTTTTTTTTTTTTAGTTTATGAGTCAGAGATGAAGCTCTTTACACCATCTTCGCAGAACAGTTAATTTGTCACTTTTAGCTCTCTTTCTCTGTATAGGCCTCAAACAAAATTATCCTTGTTTGAGTGTTAAGATGATAATCTGCAGGTCCTGGATACTCTGCAGCCTTCTATAAGCACCCTTTCACCTCCGCTGGTACATGAGCGTATTGTTTCCCTCTCCCAGTTTATTTGCAGGCAGATTTACTGTGCCTGCACGGTGGCCTGGGATAGCTGAAGATTTATTGTCCTGCTTTCTCTGTCCCTGAGGCCATGGGTTGAGTGAGCCTTGAGTCAGCTTTTGAACTGTCCCAATTTACAATATAAGTCTCGAAGGCAAACCAAAATATGTGGCTGTTTTCTTTAAATATCGTGCCTCAAACTGGAAGTTAGTGACAAATTCGCAGGCGTGTCAGCCAGTCTTGTACTGGAGTGTGCAGGGCCCCACGAGGTAGGGCTTCAGCCGTTAACTCAAACTGTATCGTCTCTGCATAGAGGAATGGTAATTTTGCACTTAATTCTGCGAGCTTGAATGTGGTTGCTGCTTTGAGTTTGAGCTCAGAAGGCGGGTGATATTCCATGAGCATTGTCGCTGTAGGTGTTTTGTGAGGTGGGTTGGTTGATTTGGGTTTTTTTTTTATGATTACAATCACTGCCATTTCTACTTAAATTTCCACTGAGGGCAGCAGAGTCGTTGGAGAAGTAGCGAGACTCCCAATAGGACAGTACAAATACCCTTAGCTTCGAATATCCAGCTCTTATCACTGCATCCCTGAATTTGTGTCATTTCCAGAGCTTCTTTTACACTGTTGTGCCCTAATTCTGCCAGAAGAGGCAAGTGGTGAGGGAAACTCAGTGCAACAAAACAGAGGTGCAAATCAAGCCTTAACTCATCTTATTTTTCATTCATTTGCTACTTAGTGGCCCTTAGTTTCTGCATGTTTGGAGATGAGTCCATCCTGCCCTGACATCAGATGTGTGAAAAGGAGATGAAAGTAAAACTAGATGCTAAATAAGCTTTTAATCTTGTTTGTTTGGTTTGGTTTCGGTTTTTTGTTTGTTTTTTTTTTGTTTGTTTTGAGACACAAGGTCTGATAGTCTCGCATGTGAGCAGACAAATCTTATGAGACCCCTTTGAAGGGTTTTTTTATGAGTTAATTAAGTTTCACATAGCATTTTTTAAAAAAACCAGTACTCTTATTTCTTCTGTTTTCTTTCTTATTTCTCCCAAAGTGTTGTTTTCATGAATTGATAAATCAATATTGCCCTTATTTATAGTATGTCTTGTTCTTCTTTCTTCTCTTCTGACTTCCACTGCTTTACTCAACAAAAAAAATCCAGAGCAGGGCTATAGTGGCAGACAGAGAGGCTCTCTTGCCCTCTTTATAATTTGTTCTGTATCAGATAACTCTGAAATTAAGGAGAGTAACCTAACAAGCATTGGCTTTATTTTTCTTCCAGTGTTTTCCTTTCTTTTGCTCTCTGCTCTTTCTAGTCTTCCTACAATGTTTCTTTTCATCTTCGGGAAAATGTAAACATACTTTGTTCACCAGTAGGAGTTGTCATAGTGACCTTCTAGTACTTCTAGTGTGTGATTATAAACCTTTTTTGATCCATAGTGATCTAAGTAGTGTCAATATTGAATGTTTCTATGGTGTTACATCTTCCCTAAAAGAGCTTAAATTTTCGTAGAACTATTTTTTGGCACATTCTCAGTAAACCAATTTTTTTCATGATTGTCTGATCTGTTTTTTTCTTGTGCTGCATAGTTATTTAAAATAAATGTAAAATTGATGTAACCATCTTTAATCCATAAGCTGCTGATTAATTGACAAATTAACTCAAATAATTAGATTGCAAACCCTTTTTCCCCCCCCATATAACTACTTCTTTTTTTTCAAGATCTGTCTAAATGTTGTGTGCTAATGCTGTTTTGCAGTCTCTCTTGAATCTAGTTTTAACAGTGGGACTAGCAGCTTAAGCTGACCTAAAGGACACACATCGCTTTCCAGCTGATAAACCCACTTCCTAGCCATTTTTACTACTTTGTGGCTAGATGAAGCTAAGTAAATGTTACCCTTGCAGTAACAGAAAGTATAATTTTCCCATTATTCAAGTAAGTTACAATTTCTCCTTCCTTGTAACTTTACCAGGACCCTATGGATTGTGCTGAAATGCTCATTGGCATTTCATTAGTTTTGTAATTAAGGGTGAAATCAAATAACTTAATTATTTTACTGAAGTCTGAAAAGAAGCACTTAATGAAGTTTTCCAGTATCTAATTCCCTTGAAGTGAGTTATTACATATCTGGCACTAAAACCTTCACACTTCATCCGACTTTCATCCTGCAGTGCCCTATCACCTTCCAGTAAATGATGCCAATTCACCATTTCCACAAAAGTTGAAGTTGTACGTATACAGTTTCTTTCTCACAGGGGTCTGAGTCTTTTACTTTCCATTTTGTAACGTCTTTTCTGTTTGGGACTGTTCCAGCCTGCAAGTACACGACCTTTCCCTCATATTGCTCCAACTATTTTTTGACTATTGCTTTAGTAGCTGTGACATAATTTCTGAAGATCCTAGCTTAGAATGGAATTTTTTTTCTTCCCGAAATCTAGTTGAGAAGGAGTTCAGACTCTGCAGTTTTGAACCGCAGAGAGTTGTAATCCACATAATAAAAACATGTACATCTTTGGTCCAGTTGGTTAATTATTTGAAAAGGTACTTTGGATGGAGCAGGCTTGACTGACAGATAAAATCCTTGCACTTATGCATATCTCAGGGGATTGGGTGAGTTCACTTATTATCCTCATTTGTTAGAGTTATTCTCATTAATAAAAGCTTCGACTGCTTTCTACCTGCATAGAATATGGCCTGTGCAGAAGGTGGCATTAGGGCTTTTAAGTTGCTAATGTGTACGTTGTTCTCTATGCCAGCATTTTAAAAAGTACGCTTCAAGTATTTTAAACATATAACACTTCATAATACCTTATTTTCATTTAATGAGGTTATTTAGGCATAAATTACAGGCTAGAATGGTTAAAAGGTTTCTGGAACGTCATGAGATTAGCTAGCAAGTGGTGAATGACAGCAGCGTGGACTTCATTCGTGGCTCAGATGAGAAGTTGGCTTCCTAAGGCAAAAGCTCGCGAGTCTTCCAACCCTAGATAGAAAGGTGCTGTGAATATAAGGGGTCCAACTCTACTGAATTTTGTTGAATCCATTTTCAGTTCTGGTCCTGCTGTATTTCCTAAGCACTTCCCTGCTAATAACTTCATTGTCAGACAGGGGAACTAATGTCAACTTTATTTTACAGAGAAAGAACTGAGCTTCAGAGAGTATAATTGCTGAGGTCACACAGGCAGCTTGTGAGCTAGAAAGCAAAGCCTTTGGTGCTTTTTCTTTGCCTTTTTTATTTTTCTTTTATTTATATAGTCAGAAGGCAGTCTTCCATGTGATGCTGAAACTTTATTGATAGTGTCTTCAACAACCTCCTCCAGATACCTTCTCCAGCCCTCTTAAATCAACAACTTTGCCCAGTTCCCCTCTCCAGTAGGGCTTCTGTGGTACACTAGAGGCTTTTCACTGCTGCCCTGTGCCTCACTGAAGAGCTGGGCCAAAATCCAGATACTTTCCTGAATGTGGCCTTTGATTGCTTGCAGTTATGCCATACAGCTGAAAGCATGCTCTGGGCACCCTTTGGGTATACTCTTTGCATCTTTAAAAATAAAAATATGTTTATTCAAGCTTCTGTAGTACATGGAGGAGTGGGAATTTGCTACTTCTGGTTCAAAACCAGGGATTGCCCAAGCGCAACATGCCTATTTCCACAGCTTTCCAAAGGCAGCATTATGTGTGTATTCAGAAGTCTTTCAGATGTGGAGGGGGAGTAGGGAGAGGCACATGGTGTTGCGTAGGTATAGGAGATTTTGAGTGCCGAGAGAAACCTGTGATCTTACTGCATCAGGAGGAAAGGTCCCTAAGGTCACATAACTGTGGTCTCCATCCTTGGACATTTCTTAAAAGTTGTTCCAAAATAAATAACTTTTTAACCCTAGTTTCTTAGCCTGTGAACAGTAGACTGTAGGGCAACATACAGTGTGTTCAAAGTAGTTTCTGTTTTGAAGATTTAAAAGGTTATATTATTTTTAACCATCTTATGGGAAAATTAAAGTAATGAATGCATGTCACTTACTGGACCTCAACAACCTGGATTCAGAAAGCATCTTTCAAATTCAAGGTAGGAGTATTTACAACCTCATGAGACCTCTCTGTATTTTATGCTCCACTCCAGAGATTCAATACGATTTGGCTAATCACACTTCAAATTCTTTAACATTATTTTTACAGCAAATTATGTTTTTTCCCTTCTGGAAAGAAATTCTAATATCCTGTAAAATGCACTAGTTTCGCTTGTGGAGACTTTTGGTTCTTATCTGAAACAAATCAGACTGCCTTAAAACCCTAATCTTCATACTGCAAAGTAAGCTACTAAGGATACTGGGAAAAACAGCAATCTCGAGGCAAGCTGCTGATTGTTCATATTTGTGTAGAAAAAATATGGTTCCTTATTCACTAGATGCTTGCTCTGAATTCTTCCTAGTAAAAGATCCTCCTGCAGGCCCTAATACTGCTGCTATTTTACCTCCCCTAATGAATATTCAAAAGCTGCAGTCATTGAGGACTCAGGTGGCAAAAATAGTAAGATGATTGAAGCAAGCCTTGACATAAAAGCCTAAAAGTAAATTTCCAACTACATGGAAATAGTGCTGATTTCCCTTTCTGGCCACGTTAAAGAACGGTGCCAGGAAATCTCCTATGAATTAAATGCCTGTTTCACACACTAGTGTGATCACATCTTTCTTTCTGTATGATGTGTTGTAATAAGTATGTTTAAAAAAAAAAAAAAGGAAAAAGACAACAGAGCTTTCTGTAATCCTCTCTCACAAAATGTATTGGAATTGAAAAATGGGTATAAAGGGCACACTGTTAAGATATGGCAATGCATGCATTGTTTTCTACATAATGCAGTCAGGGTCTCCATGGTAAAAAGAAATTTTTATTTTATTTTTTGTCACCATCAGCAGTTAACCTAAAGTAGGAGCTGCTCCATTTCATTGTAGGTTAAATGGCTTACCATGCAAAACTAGATGAGAAACATACCTCGTTAACAGTGCATTTTTTAATAGGTTTTTTAAATGTGCTTTAGGATTAGAGAAGAAAATATAATGCAGCGCATGTTATTGTTCTGGAATTTTTTTTAATAGAAAGCACTCCTTTTCAGCATTCCCCCTTCAGTGGAGTCACTTAGACACTTCCAGCTGGTGGCAGGGGATACAGCCATAATACAGCTTTCTCTGTCCCAGCTGTCTTTTTCATTACGTTAAATGCATTACGATGGCTGCACTGTTTTATAAAGGTTCAGGTACAGAAAGGTATAAGAAGAAATCTGCAACTATGTATTTTTGTAGTGACTGCAAGCTTCTGTGAGATCTCTGAAGCCTGAATGTGTTCCTGGCTCTGGTCACAGATTTCCTTCCAATCACTGGAACATTTGCTCTAAGGGCTGGCTAAAGGTGCCTGAGGAAATCACCTTTTACAAGGGAGCATTGTTGTAAAGGATTTTTAATGCATTATGGCTCACGCAGCATCACAGTTAAAGAAAAACAGGGATTTAGAAATTAATGCTGATGAAGAAACTGAGAAAAAAAGAAAACACAGGAAAAGATCCCGGGATCGGAAGAAAAAGGTATCTAGATCTATGCCAAATTCTCACAGGGATTCTTTTGTTTTAATTTTCTTACCTTGCAATTTAAGTAGCCAAGCTCGTTCTTGCGTGTAACTTGGTAGCTGTCAGAGTAATTTGTTAACGCTGTAAAATAGCATTGATAACCAGGGCTGTGGGGTTTGCAAAGCAATTGAATGTTTAATTGGATATTACTTGATTGCAGTGATGATGCAGAAGGTGTGCATTCATTGCCTAGAAAAATCACTTGTGTTACTGTGATATGCCAACTGCCTGGGAGTTGAAAATAGTTTGTAACATGATGTGAAGATAAATGCTGAGCTTTCTCATACATTTAACAGCCTAATAGTTAAGCCTTGCATGCATGTACTTAAAAGGGATGTGTGTGGACTCAGGTTGTTTTATTTTTTCTTTGTGTTGGGACTGTGTCACATGTTTGGCTTCTGAACGTTCATTTTTTTTTGGCATAATGTTACAGAAATAGGTGTTTCAGTGTTTCTCGTTTTTCCTAAGGGTGAGCTATTTTACAGTATTGAGCTGTAACAATCTGTTATTAGCAACTTTCTTTTGTTAGGGAAATATGTGACTGAAATCTCAGAGCCTGGTTCTCCTCTACTGTAGATTTGACTTAGCTGCAGAAAACCCTCCAGCACACGAGGATCTGAAAAATTCAGTAGGCACTGCATTGCTCATTGTTCAGTTCAGGAGCCTCTGCGTGATTCCAGTCTTACTGTTTCTCTTTTAAGGTATCAAGCAGAATAGTTATGGTTTGTAGCATAATGACAGATAAAGAGGCCAGCCACTTTGGCAGCTCTGGATATGTCCTTAAAAATGACACCTTGTTCTCTGCTCCACAGAAATAAGGCCCTGCCATCATTCCGTTTCTCTCGCTGTAATGTATTCTAATTTTTCAAGAACATATCAAGAAGCCAGTTGTCTTAACAGAAATCCGGGTCTGTAGTATTCCTGTGTGCCTCTGTAAAATCCCCCTAAGGGGGGTTGGCTAATCTTCATATGCTCAGGGAAGTGGTGCATGTGCTTCCTAAATGACATGTAGATTTCCTGTAACATATGTGCATCATTTGGTTGGGTGAGAGTCAGTATTTCCCTGCCCTTTTTCTTTTTTTCTCTGCATGGCAGTACTATCCATAATGAAAAGCACTAAGAAACTCACTGCCTTCTGTCCTAGTGAGCACATTAGGAGACTGTTTAGATGGCTGCAGCAAATGTACTGCAGCATGTTAACTAAAGGTATTTTTTCAGTGTGAATTGTATACATACAGATCTTCTGAATCATCTTCCAATATAATGGAAAATATTGAAATTAGATTCTGTCTTCAGAGCCAGTTTTGAGGTGCCACTGTCTGAAACTGGTCTGAATTAGTACTATTTTTCTTGTCTGCTGTTTAGGTTATGTGCAGGTCTGTAATGTAACTATTGGAGAAGGTATTTTTTCGTCCCCCACCTGAAAATAACCACAGGAATTAGGAATTTTAGAGCTGGCCTGTCAACCCATATTTAGCGATGGCTTGCAAGCTAAAATGTGTAGTCTCTCAGCTAACTGTAGTCATGATGCAGGAAGCCCACGTCGTACTTAATGCACTCAAGTTTAACAATAGCGTGCCCAACCATATCCATACACTGTCTTTGTGTGAGGGTGCGTTCTCACAGTTTGTAATTAGAACAATATAGAAGGGATGTGTCAGTGAGAGGCTCTTGATTCACCGAGGTGAGACAATTGCTTTGTGGACAAAAATGCGTTATTGTTTATACAACACAGTGCTGTAGAAAGGAAATCTCTTAGCAACCAGAGTGGCACATGGATAAATATCAGCCTATTAATCTCAGATGTGTAGATTTTTTTCAGTGTTTTATTTCTACATCTTAAGAATGAGATGAAATAGAAAGCTTTTGCTCCACCAAAGGCTTTTTTTGGGGTATTGTGTGTCCCCAGCCTCTTCATGTCACATTGGAATTTGGTAGCTCATTCCAGTTTCTTTCTGGGTTTCTTTAGGACTTTGCAGCAGATTCAGGGCATGCAGAGGCTCTCGTTACTAGGAGAATGGAGTAAAAAGCAGCAGTTGCTTCACTTAACATTTATACAGTTGGGCATCAGTTTTCTCATAGCAAAGACATGGTTTTGCCACCCAGTACATAGCGCGTAGGAAGTCCAATAATTGTGGTTTACCATTTTGTACTTTCCTGACTATTTAAAACATTTTTTCCCCCCAATTTTTCCACTATGAGTTGTGAGTCACTTCTTGTTCCTCTGCACCACCCACAAGCAAGCAGTACTTGGGGTTTTTTTGTTGATCACGTGATACTGCACAAAGCTAACCCTTTGCTTAAGCAGTATACTGAAATATCCTTTAGGGTCTTCCAATCGCATTGGAACAACAGGGACAGCTAACGTTTCTGGATAATTTATACAGTAAGGAGACTAAGGCAGCCAATGGTTAGAGAGTAAGGCTGATGGGAGCACCCAGTGTCCTAGACTTGATGATACCAGCAGCAGTCATGCTGATTTATGTTCCTATCTAGTTTGAGGATTGCAGTCCGAGGGTAATATTTCACTGCTTTTGACTGGTTAAGCAATTTACAATGTAATAATGTTTCTTTTAAGGCTTGCTTCAATACTCTGTGAGAGAAATGACCTTTTTGATAAAACACACAAAACAAAACCCTGTATTATATCCAATCCCATTTAATTTCAAGGTGAGACATTTTCAAATTGCCGCACTTAGCTCTGTAGAGATGCTGTGCTTCTGTGCCCTATGGACCAACCACATGCTTTCTGTTTGCCTGAATTCAAGACATTTCTGAAGGTTCAGAGCTTAAATAGTTCAACTTGTGTAAGAAAAAAGGATGGGGCCAGCAAGTGAAATGGGTGCAGGTGAAGGGTCTGCATTAAACAGGTTTCCTGTATGTTACGTTCGAGTTTATATTACAGCTTCAAGCAGTTCTGCCTCTGGATGGTTGTGCAGTGTCCTACACTGCAAAGAGTTTGAGTACGCTCAAGGGCAGGCTTGAGCCTTTAATGGTATCACAGAACAAGCCAAGCCACCTTTAAGAATAAATGATTGATAGGATAGCTTGCTTGATTCTTTGTAATCTAGCTCTGTATTGCATAGTTTGGTTTGTGAAAACTAGAAATTGTTTATCCTATGTCTGAAAATAAATTAGTTGCTTAGTCAGTGCTGTTCCTAAAATAAAGGTGAAATCTGTAATTTTTTTTCTGTTCTCTCTTCGGTACACAGCAGAAGAGAAGGGTGGGTCTTGGCACATACTCAATGATTTATGTTTTATACAATATTCAGTAGGACTGAAGTAGTTTCCATTTGTGTGTAGTGCTCAGGAGCTTGCGTGTTCTTTGGGAACACAGAATAGCTTGATCATAATGCAAAGCCTGGCTGCTGCCATCTCCAAGATGTTAAAGGCTGTTGCTGTCACATCCCCTGTTACTGCAAACTTGTGGGCAGCAGGGAAAGTAATGCATGCCAACGTCACAAATCCTAGTAATTCCATCATAAGGCTGAAGGTTTTGTTTAACTTTCAGGTATGCTGGAAATATTGCCCTGCAATTTCCTAATGGGTATGAATTGAAATGCTGTGTCAAGAATGCTCAATCGTGTAGGTGTGTGGCTGTTCATGCGGTTTCAAGGAGCTTGGATATTTTATGAGCTGACTCTGCTCCCAGCTTGTGAGGGACTGTGGGAGACGGTTTGGACTGCCCAAGGCAGCAGAGCTGGAAACACTTCCCAAGGGCAGCGGGACCTCAGGAGAGCATTGTCATATCTTAGCTGAGAGACTCCCACTGCTTCCTTTCCCCTCAGCTCTCTCTGGGCTGTCAAATGTTATATGGATCTCAGCCATGTCAAGATTTCAGTACGAGTCTCATGATGTTGAAAAACTTCACCATCTGCACCCAGACAGTTAACCCGAGCAAAGGGTTGTGTGCAGACCAGCTTCAGTGCAAGTGGCTTCTTCAGTTTGGTTCACAGCAATAATTAAGTATGTTCGAGGAAACCAGGGATAATTCTTAAGCTGACAGGCACACGTTCCTGCCACAAATTGCCCTAAAAACCAGCTTGGGTTGGAATTGCTGCAGTTTTCACATGCAAACAAGACAATCAGTTATCAGGTGAAGCTTGAAATGTGAGCTTCAAGGCTTTTAACTCGGGTAACAAATACCAATCCCCATGCATTTTAAAAGAAATTTTAATTTCTTGATTTTAAAAGAAATGTCAGGATTAGAGAGATCTGTTTCATAGTTTCTGAACAATTGAGCTTGACAGCAGTAGAATCTAGATAGATCAGGCATAAGTGAGTGTTCCTTAACTCATTTGTGTTAAGGCACAAACCAGGCAGATGTTGGTCTAACATCTGGGAACTTGACCTATGGGAAATGAAAAGATTGTGTAGATCTAGGGAGTGAAGAAAAAATTTAAGTAAGTTTGTGAATCTTTCCGCAGTGCAAGAAAAATTTCAGCCCTATCCTTGATTTTGGACGCGATTCTCTGTCAGAGGCAAATATAATCAAGTATTTGAAAGATAATTTTGATACACATTTGGATGGGATATCTGCTAGCAGTGATATCCATCCGCTACTAGCAGTGTTGAAATCTTTCCAGCATGGAGTTTAGGGGCGAAAGTGTTTCTATTCAGCTAGAAAAACAATTTCTTCTTTGAAGTTGAGCCCCAAAGAATGAAAAGATTGCATTGTGTTGTGTGGGTAGCACTACAGCATCATTTGAAGTGGGCACTGCTCAGTGTTACTTTGTTGTTTATAAACCCAGAAAAAAAATTTGCACTATTACACATTTACATTTTTATTTAGGCAGGTTTAGAACATTTGTCTTTTTCTCTTCACCTTGATGCCTCAGGATTGTGCTGTCACACTGGATGGCTGTTAGTTATTACGCAAATGTCAGTTTGGGTTATAAACCACGTTATGCTCGATGTTACCAGCCTGTGATGGGAGGAGATGGGAAAGAGGGACGGCTAACAATAGGCGACCTAGCCATTACAGGAAGATTGCTTAGTGCCTAGATTTAGAGCTGGGCTCTCTGGGTGTGTAAATCAATATTGTTTCAACTGCCTGGTTGGTATTAATGTAGTCCTTTATCCTTCTGGTTTTTCCACTCAGACTGGGTTTTACTTATTTTTTTTAAGGGGAAAGCTAGGAGGGTAAGACAATGTCTCTTCTATGGGAAAATGGATGCTTTTAAAGCAAAAGGAAGTTCAAAGATGTTTGGTGAACAGTTATATAAAAAAAATAAACCAACAAAAAACCAAACTCTTTATGCAGTTATGAATATTCAGTCCAGTCAGTACTAATTTCAAGCTCTTAACTTGCCTGAATTGGTGGCTTCAGGGTAAGTCATGCGTACTTTGATACAATTCCCCTTGGCCATTCTCTAAATGTTCGTTACTGTGAGCCAGAATATTTGTCAACTAGTGGAACCTGACTGAGCACCTGCTAAAATCGAGTGTTAGACTCAATCAGATCTAGTTTGACTGGAACAGTTAGTAAGAACAAGGCTCTTAGTGTATGTGATATGTGTAGAGGAAAGAGATAGAGGAGAAAAAAATATTCTGAGCTGTATGATGTACATTGTACTTTAAAAAAAATAAATTGCTTAATTCCCATACAAAGCCTGATGTATTCCCAGAGTGATTTGAATGGACGTTTGGACAATAAAGGGCCAGATTTACTGCTATTCAGTAATTTGTACAGCTCTTTAGGCCACTGGCAGAGTGGTAACAGGGACATTCTGACTGAGGCAGTAGGGCTAGCACGGACTGAGTTGGAAAGGCTTAGAAAACTGGATCTTAAGGGTTTGATTTGGCCCAGTCTGCCTATAGAGTTCAAAACCCCTTAAGTCTTTCAGCAAATCTACAAACTAACGCCTCCCCAATAGACTGGGATGTGGGGGGGCTCTTTCAGGTAATGAGCTCAACTGAGACAATACAGCTCTTCACATTGTTCCTCACTTCAGGCATCTAACTTATGCTGTAGCCCTGTATATTACGTGGAAAAAAAATAGGATAATTCCCTGCATGTACATAAGATGAGTTAAAGCAATGTCCTCATTTTCAAAGGTATCAAGTATCTTCTTCAGCTGAGAGCTTTGAGCATTCTGCAGATCAGGCCCTGGCATCTCTGGTGGATATTTGGGATCATGTAACATTTCTGAGAAATCGCATGTGTGTTGCCTGGGCATGGCATTTGTGTGGAGCTTTGCTTTGCTGGCCAGTTGCTGATGCCATGGAAGAGGTCAGCTTTTGTTTTCATTTGTTACAGAGATTGATTAGTATTTATTCAAGTAAGACTAATGTGGACAGGAGAACGAGATTGAAATATGACTGTTTTGCTAATTGAAGGAAATTCACTCTGGGTTTTATTTTTTATAGTCTTTTAAAAATAATAATTTTGCCAATAAGATTAAATACTCCATTATTTAGAAACTTATGACTGTTTAGTAATGTGAATTAGTCCCACATGAAATTGTTAGTGCTGAGATGTACAGAAACAGTTTAATGGCTCTGTATTATGTACTAGAACTAAAACTTTATTTTGCCTTTGCAGTTGCAGAAAGACGTGGGACATATTGTACTGTGTAGTCACCTTCATCTGAGCATTATTCCAGAAAACTTTTAATGGTTTGATTTGATGACCTGAATGATGTGTTTTACATAACTTTTTGGTAGTTCAGCTATGTTTTATTTGCAGTTTTGGATTTTAGCTTATCAGGCAGCTGAAGGATCTAATATATTATATGTTGTTCAATCACAGTTTATGTATCAATTTTAAATCTCAGTTCTAGTGTTAATTTCTTCTTAGCTGTTCATTGAAAAATAATTCATGATTAAAGAGAAAAATATGAGGTAGAAGGGGTTCACTTATGTTTCTCATATCCTAGATTATTCAGAATATATCCTGCTCCATATTTACTCAACTGGAATTAATAGGACTTTATAGAAGTAGTTATTTCTTGATAAAAGTGGTCAAATCCAAGGCTCTTTTTAACAGACTGATTGCTCATTATCGCAACCAGGAAACGAAAGTCTCGACCTTAACAGGTATCCACTACTACATCATGGCAAGTTATAAAGACACGAGTCTGCATTTATTTAATGGGTTTAATATGTGATGTATATGACAACATGTATCATGGTGCCTAGTGGAGACTACGTCAATGAAACCTACATCAGTAGTGTTAAACTTGATGTCTCTGGTGACCCTGTATCGACCAGAAGCGAGGCAGGCTCCCATGTGTGCCTGGAGCTTCACCTATGGAATTAGTAATTTGTAAATGCAAAAAAACCAACCATGATCTTGTCACTTGCTTCCCTTGTGAAGGAAGGGATACGTGTCACTTGGATATCTGATCCAGTGTCAGTGAAAATCACTGCCTGCTTTCTGCAAAGAAGTCTGCTCATGCAAAAATGTGGTTTGTAGATTCTGAGCAGATTTCTGAACGCTCTTGGTTGTATCTTGAGGGAAAACCACTCTTCACTAAATGAGCCTGAATTACATTCCTGTATTTCACGCTTATTTGTAATACCCGTTTAAGTACATACACGTAGACAAGGTGAGGATATAAGATGTCAATTGTTTGTACTTTTGTAGAATATGAAGATTTTTTTTTAAAGCAGAAAAGTGTCTTTTGTGAAATCTTGTCAGCTCAGCTCTGAGCTGCAGCCCTGTTCTTAACCCTGTGGCCTCTGCCTTTTGAAATAAGATGTTATGAAGTATCCAGGCTCTGCTGGAGTAAGAGAGTTGGAAGGGAAGTCAGAAGAGGAGGCAGGTAGTTGCTGAATTCTGAGTGCTGTGAAAGGATTTCCTGGAGCTGTTGAAGCGGCTGGTTTTGCATAATCAGATTTTAAAAGTAAGCACCATGATTATGCAAATCATTGAACTCTGACTGGCTACAAGCAAGTAGTAAACAATCTGAATTCAAGTACTCGCATAGTTCACTAGTACTGTGGAAGTAACCATGGGGTGTAACACAAATACTCTTCTCCACTAATGATTATGGGATGTGCCAAGCTGGGGATGGTGGTTTTGTAAACAGCTGCCTGCACAGCATCTCTGTGCTGAGGAGTTCAACCTGAGTACAAAACCTCATACTCTCTGCAAGTAAAGGATTTATACACAGCAAAACATATATGTAGCGCATATAGTATAAGCGTGAGTTTGTATGTGAGCAGAAGAGGGGAAGTGGTCAAGGATTTGGTTGTGACTCCCCACCCGTGTGCTTTGCACCAGTCCATCCATAGCCCTGAGTCAGGCATCTCCGAAACATCCCTGCTTCCCACAGGGAGTCTCCAGCTGTGTCAGGGAGCACTTACACTGGGTAGGTTGTGTGGCCTTGCAAGGGATTTAATTTCAGAGGAAATGTGTTGCCTTTGCTCCTGTGCAGTGGCTCCTGGAAAGCCACGCTCAGCCCATTGCTGGTGCTGTTGGCCAGTCTGGGTCCTTAGGGAGAAGCTGTCCACAAATTATTATTGATCTTTTCAGAACTGTATATTTCGTGGGTGTATATAAATAATGTGTTTCTTCATTTATGTAATTTACAGTGTGACCTGTTCCATTGCTGACATTGATTCCTAAAGGAATTGTAAATCCTTTTTTAAATGAAAAGACAATTTGAAAGAGCAAGTAATTAGATAGAACAGCTGAAAAAGTTAAATGGTGTTTTTCAAATTTCTGTCTGTTTCGTTTGGGATTCTTCAAATTTCAGCATCACCAGCAATTTATTCTTCATGTTCTGAGTTCACAGAGCTCAGAAGAATTCACAAGTCAATGCAATTGTTGATATCAACCTTTCAGTTACAGCCACTGATTTGCATATTCTAAAGAGCTTTCCTCTTTTCCTGAAACCCCACGTGCAGTATTGTGTCCAATTCTGGAATCCTTGATATAAGTATATAGAACTGTTGGAATGAGTCCAGAGGAGGACCACAAAGATGATGAGAGGGCTGGAGCACCTCTGCTATGAGGACAGGCTGAGAGAGTTGGGCTGTCCAGACTGGAGAAGAGAAGTCTCTGGGAAACCTTATAGCGACTTTCCAGTACCTGAAGGGGGCTGCAAGAAAGCTTTTTTACAAAGCCATGTAGTGATAAGACGAGGGGCAATGGGTTTAAATTGGAGAGGGGAAAATTTAGACTAGACATTAGGAAGAAATTCTTCATAATGGGGGTGGTGGGGCCCTGGCACAGGCTGCCCAGGGAAGTTGTGGCTGCCTCTTCTCTGGAAGTGTTCAAGACCAGGTTGGATGCGGCCTTGAGCAGCCTGGTCTGGTGGGAGGTGTCCCTGCCCATGGCAGGGGAATGGGAAGTGGATGATCTTTAAGGTCCCTTCCAACCCAAACTGTTCTATGATTCTATGATTCCTTAAAGACAGTATTAAAATGAGACGCCACGACAATGCTGTCCTGTATGTACCTTCTAGTAAATCCTACTTTCACTTGCTCTGTTTGGTGTTGTAGAAGATACAGTTCTGGAATTCACTTCCTGCTCTGGACATTGGTTAATTTTCTGGGGTATTACTTTTAAATGTCAGGACGTAGAATAACTCTGTCATTGACTTCCTTCAGTTAAGCAACACTGTCACAGCTAGCCGGGCAGTTGTCCTTTCCAGTGATGTGTCCCATATGTTGTTCCCAAGCGTACCCATCTGGAAGTGGTCTCCAGTGTTCTCTGGGAACCTATAGAGAAGCACAGTTGTGCAATATCCATTGGGAAGATACTCCCTCCACTTCCCAACATGAGTTTACAGGGCATTTTACAGAAGGCAAAAGTGGAACCGAGCCACTGACTGTAGCTCACTATATATAACTTTCAAGTCATTTTTCCGGGGTTGTAATCATAGTGTCTTATAAATATAGACATTCATAGCTTTAGATGAGATTCCTTTATAGGTAGAATAATTTTATTTTCTCCTGTAACTGCATCACCACTGCTTCTGGACCTTACCATGGTATTGCTGAAATTGCAGTAATTTCCCATTCATTAATCACTAGCTTAATGTTTAGCAATTGCAACTGTCTCATCTAGTGAGTTTACCGTTGAGCAGTAAGGACGTATCAGTGTCTGGGTCATCTAAGTCTGTAACCTGTTCTCCAGCCCCCTTGGGATTGGCATGAATCTAGCAATCATCTCTGATGCTGAGGCTAATGTTTCCGTGTTCAGCCTATAGGAAAATTCATGCGGATATTATCCAGAAATAGACTGCTGATTGCACCTTGAAGCACAGATGAATAATCCTGGAGTGCTCTCCATGCCTAGGGGGAAAGATACCCCAAGAGGAGACGTACATGTACCAAGCCCCTCATGGTGCAGCAAGTTAAAAAGAGCTGCAATCTATGTGTGAGTAAATGCAGCTTTTTCCTGTAGTGCTCAGGAAGCCTCTCTCAAAAGAGGCTTTTCTTGGCCAGGCAGTAGCTGACAGTATGTTCTGAAGGGTGGCTGTGGACAGTTTCCTCTTTCTTACACAAGACTCTGAAAAGTTAAAACATCCCATAGTGAAATATTGCTGAGAAGGGGTTGGGAAAGGCTTCCATTATTACATTTGTACAATCTAAGCAAAGAAAACATCTTCAAGGAGAATCAGTGAATGCACTGGATACCTGCAGTCCTAGTTTTTCCTAACACTTGATTTAATTTGAAACCACCGGCACTTTGAAGCTGTTAGACATCAAAATTCTGATAACTAAAGACTGCTGTTTTTCTACCAGTCTGAAAAGATTAAAAAGATGTCGAGAGAAAAACATTTCTCATGACAGTGGGTGCACAATCAAAGTTTCTAAGTAGGGCAGCCTGAGGAACAGCCAACGCTTTTTAACAGTTAAGGGAAAGTGCATGTTTTTTGATGTTCCTATCTGATATTTTTCTGTCTACCTTTTTTTGTCATATCATAATGTCTGGTTATGCTTAAAGAAGGCTTAATAAATGTTTTGCCCAGTCAGCACACAGTACCCTCATAGAAGATAAAAGTACGCAAACTTTCAAGTCATCCAAGCAACAAACAAAGGGTAGAGGGTTCTCCCACTGACTCTTCCAGTTTGATCTTAAGCAGTTTATTTAATCTCTGTTTTTCTTCTCTGTAATATATATCCATCTTTTTCTTCATGTGCATTTTAAGGATCTCTTCAAATGTCAAGCACTGCCTATTTTTCTGTTCTTGATATAGAATATATTTTGCCTGCCTTGCATAAGCACCGTTGCTACAAAATAAGGCTCATTACAGGGTTTATAGTTTTTTTAATGGCCTCGGAGCTGCTTGGTGCTGCCCTGGTGTGTGATCTATTGGCTGTGTCCACAGCTTTCGGGAATAATTTTTGCTGCTGTCTTGCCATAATTCTGGAGCAGAAATGTGATTTTTAAAGAAGTATATGCTTTTAAAAAGGATTTTGGTGGAACAGAAGTATGCATGGGAAGAATTCTAACTGTGGCCCTGGGTATTCATTACAAATACCCAATTTAGTGTTATTTAGATTAATTTTCTTTTACATAGTATATCAAGCCATTGGCTAAAGGCTGTTTTATTATGATCGATCATACTAGCTAAGTTACAGACAGAAACTGTGTTCTTTACGGAAATTTTGTAAAATTATCTCAAAATTGTTTCTGTTTAGCCCACCTATATACAGCAAAATTGTCAAAAATCTTGATTTTAGATGTGCACAGGTTTAATCTAAAATGGCTAAATGCTGTGTATTTTATAACGTTTTATGTATCTTCTTGTTGACCTACGTGCCTGTTATCCTGGAAGCTAAACTCGCTGAATTGTGGTCAAGTCATAGGTCCAATTAGAAGAACCACTGAGCATATGCAATAAATTCAGCTTGAAAGGCCACATGCACAATCTGCCTTGGGTTGGAAAGCCAAGGGATGCTGTGACCAAACCAGATCCGCAGGGAAGCTGTTCAAAATTGTAGCTCTTTGTTCTCAACAGCAGAACTGTCCCTTTCTTCTTGTTTACTACCAAATGCAAATGAGCAAATAAAGCCGGTACAGTTTTAAAATAAGTCAATTTGAAGAAAGATGAGAAAAAAGGAATGCAAGCATTAGAAAGAGCCTTGATGTCAAAACGAAAGCGGTGATTAAAAAGGGGAGATCCTGGAAGAGTATTTGGGGCAGAAGTTTGGGTTTATTTTGTCCGTAACTTGCTGCGGGGAGATGACCTCCTCGTTATTTACCTGCAGTGTTTTGCCCAGGCTGAGTTGGTAATGAAACCTGGGAGGGGAAGGAGCAGAATTAGGACAAAGCCAGCAAAAATTCAGTCTCTGCTGGGGACTGGGCTCCAAACCCTGCTGAGTTCAGGGAGGCTTGCCATTCCTTTCAGTCTGGTGCAGATCGGCTCTGTGAGCAGTAAGGGTGATGTATGGCTGATAAGATGGCTAAGGGGGTGGCTCTCTTCCCTGCAAGCATCAGCCGTACCACAAGCGAGCAAATGCGGTGCTGCCTGCAGGGCTGCTGCTCTCTGATTGCATTGCTGCTGTGGGACTGCAGTTGTCCTTGTGAACCCCTCCTCCCCAGGCAGAGATGCTGGCTTGTTAGAGGGAGAAGAAATTCAGGCATCGAAGTAGGCAAGGAAGAAAAACCCTCTAGCTTTATATAGCAGAGGGAGAAATTTAATTGGTTGGAGGACATCCAAGAGATTGCATCTGATTAAGTCCTTGAAAATATGAAATCTCTTATCCATTACCTGGTTGCATGAATTTATACTGTGGATATGTAGCCTAGTGCTTTGCAAAGGTCCATATGCAATGAGGTAACCAGAAATTAATCAGGGCTTGTCAGTTTTAGGATATTTCTGGTACAAAGTTGGGCAATTAATTTACGCCTACAAAATAGCAATTGTTCCCTAAAATAGCAGTCTGCTAACCAAACTATATATATTTTTAATTCTTAAAGTTCAGGAGTGGAAACAAAATTCAGATACATGTCTTTCTGTGTGTTTCTTCTTCGTTTGCAGTAAAATTTTCTCACATTTTTTTGACAAGTCAAAATCTCTGTCCTAGTTTTCGTAAGACAATGCTCTCCGTGCCTGCCTGCCTGTTTCCTGGAAGATAGTTGTCTGAAAGAGTTGCCTGAAAAAAGAGTAAATCTCAGAAGGAAAATCAAGTCACAGATTGTGTTAATATTCAAACTAAACAATATCTTAAGGAAAGATTAAGGTAATATACAAAAAGAAAAGATAAAACTGGGGGCGAGCAGAAGGGAGATCTTGCAAAGCCACCCAGCAAAAGCCCAGCCAGAGCTTTCAGAGGCTTCTGACTAGAACTTTGCAAACACATTGGGTCTTTCTGTGGGTTCAGTTTTATCTCTTTTAGTTATTCAAAATAATGGGTTTGTTGGTTTTTTTTAGAAACACACATAATAACTAGTGGCAGTTGATTTTGTTAATATCAATTATTTTATGCATTTACTGTTCAGATGAATATTCAGTCCTTTGCCTTTTGGATAGTTTTGTTCATGCAAACAGAAATTGAATATATGAAGTGTTATTAACGTGATGGTTGCCTGGAATCAGTTTTATTTCACGGGTAGCTGGTTCCTGCGATTCAATAAATGTGGTTGTCTATAGTTCTTTTATTTGGCAGCTGCAGCCTAAAGCTGCGTCGATTTAGGGAGGATTTTCTAGCAGTTCCATTTAGGTTTGCTGTGTGGCAACCTTGTATTGAATACATCCTACTGTTTGGGGAAGGGACATTAGTGATGGCTCCACAGGGGAAGAGTGGTGGCAAGAAAGGACAAGGTCTGGGGGAACTTGGAAGGAGGGTATTAATCAGCCTCAAAGTGACAACACGCACTTTTTGCAAATGACAGGACCAGAATATTTAATAGCAGAACAGTGATGATGATGATGATGATGATGGATTTCAGGCTTCCTTCTGTAATGAGAAAAGGATGTTTCTGTTTGGTGAGAGGCTGTTATCACTGTCCTGGCACTGCACAGTAATAACACAGTGAAGTCGGTGGAGGAAAGCTGGTCCTTCAGCCTTGCATCGTTAATGTGTTGCGGGTACTTTTTGAGAATGTTTTTCTTACATTCTGATGTATTACCAACATAAAGATTTCACTTGAAAAGATGCTGCATGTCTTAAGTCCAGTTACATTGTACTTGGAAAGACTTTTAAAATCTTTGACCCATGGGTCATGATATTGCCTTTCCTGAACGATGCTGCCAAGTGCCAATGGGAGTGCTTGTGGGAGGGAGTCAAACCACTTGTGGCATAGCCTGCGAAATGAGGGGTACTCACCTGTCTCATTAGAAAGAGGGAACTAAATAAATATTTCCATCCAGAAATCTAAGTTCCTTTGCATTGGATCAAGGAAAGGTTCTCTTTGCACCTCTAGCTGCAAAAGATGTATTAGCTGGTACAATTGAAAAGCATAAGGGAAAATGATGTTTTGTGCCAGCCACATTATAGTCTTCAGGAACCAAAGTATTTTGCAACTAGATCAGCTGATCAGGCTTTTTATTTTTTTTTTCTTCCCTCCCTGAGCTGATAGGAAAGAGAAACTGTGAGCAGCTTTCGTTTTTGAAATCTGTATTTAATATTTACTTCTGCCTTCAGCCAGAAAACAGACAATAAAAAGACGCACTGCTGTTTCTCAGAGCTCACAAATGACTAAGTAAACTGCAGGATATCTTTGCTTCTGTTGTTGTGGGTCTGGTTAGTCAAAAGTGCTGAATATTCTGGGTCTATGCCAGCAAAGTAGTTAAGTGTGCACTTAAGTTTAAGCCTATTTGTAATTCAGTTGAGTACAGAGAAAGCACTGCGTGCTTGAAGCTGAGTCTAGTCTGAAGTGATGTGTTGAATGGGGGCCATGGTGCTTACACCAGCAGAAGAGGGCGAGTTTTTAGAAGACACGTTCCATCCTAAAATGCTATCAGTTATCCCAGCCTTCTGCAAACCAGGTGGGGTGTGAGCACCTGCAAGCTGCAGAAGATATCATTTACCTTGAATAGTAGATTGAAATACTGGGGATTCCAACAAATTCCAAAATGTGGCATTTCATGGATTTTTTTCTTCATAGGCACTTTCTTTGAAAACCTGTGCTACAAATATTTGTACATCAGTGAACAATGGTCAAATATTTGTACATCAGTAAACAATGATCAAATACTGACAGTGAAGATGAGAACAGTAAGTCCATTAAATAAACTAAGGAATAAGGCCACCTGGTGCTAAATCACAGCTAATAATTACACTCATATTATTGATTTAATCATGGTTATTAGGCAACTAAGTAACTCATTATATGACTGATGTTACAGAGGTATTAATCTAGTATGTAAAGTGTAAGTACATAAATTCTCCTTTGGGCAGTTAGTTGTATGCCACAAACAAATGTAAATTTGGAACATACTGGTCAAAACCTAGCAACTGATTCAGGCCACAGTTTTTCAGATAAGAGTTTCTTAATTTGAAAAATGCAGAGTTTAATATGCTTAAAGGTACAAATTTGATTTAACTCAACTAAGTAATTAAGTCAATAACAAGAAGAACACGTTCAGGGAGGAGGACACACACCAATTAAAACAAAGACAAACCAAGCAACTCATAAAATGCTAATCTAAATTTTAAAAATAAAAAAAAAAAGAAAAAAAAAACCTAAAATTCCCCAACCCTTGAAACCTTTGTTTTGGCATGTTGAACCTAAGGATTTTATTTTAATTTCTTTTTGGTTTGAAATTTCATTGCAAATGTTTTGAAAAGCTGAAAATTCTGATTACAATGTGCCATTTATAAATTCAGCAAGGGATTCCTAAAATAATTTCTATGTAATCTAGTGGGTTTTTTTTCCTGGACTGCTGTTGTTGCTTTGAGCAAAGAGAGCCTTTTCAATCACTAACATACCCTCTTTGTGACAACCCCCCAAATACATCATGACCCTACAGCAAATTCAGTCTTGTGAAAATTATGAAGGATCAACTTACCCTAAGACTGCAAGTGAAATGAAATACGAGCCCATGGTAATAGCAGCTAAGCATGTACTGTCATCCTTGACACATCTGTGATTCTGGAGACTCAAATAAGCAGCAAAATAATTAAGTATTGGTATTATTCAGATGAGCATGTTCTTTGTGACATTGCACAAGTGTGTCCGATCTTGTAAAGTGGGTTAAGTTAATTTACTAAAGTGTTTTCCCAAATCCAGGAGTGAAACATGGACATCTACATTATCATTAACAGAGGCATTTCATGCTGTCTGCCCTTCTAGTGACTCTGTGCCATTCAGTGTTTGCCATGGTATTAATACTGATTGCAAGTAACTAAAAGCAGGGCTGCCTGCTGACTGGGGGTGAATTATGTACCCAGAGGCTTGAGGCTCTCCACCTTCCCATCCCCTGCAGGAGAAGGCTTTGTACAGGTGGCGGTCAGGGCGAGGCCCAGTGCTAGAGAAAAAATGAACAACATATGCATTTCCTTTTTCAAGAGGACAGAAAATTTTTTGATGCTTGAAATCTTTGAAAAACTAGTGTAGGTCAACGGATTCAAACCTAGCATTCCTAAAAAGACTATTTAAAATCACAGCTATTATCTATTTTAATTTCCTCTGCTGGAGAGTACCCCAAAACATTCATTATGTGGAGGGTATAATCTCTGAACAAATGACATGGTGGAATTAATGAACAATTAACTATGATCATACGTTATAAACAGAGCTGATTAGAATCCACACATGCCTGGATTTTAGAAAGACTCTTTTGACTCAGCTTTGTGTTCTTGAGGTAGGACCATGCAGCTCTCATTTCTTATTCATTATGTGAGCATAACATCATTTGCTCTGAGGTAAGGCTACATCTTTTAGTTTTCATGGCAACCAGATAAAGAATTCATCTCTTCTTCAACTTCCATGTGTGGGGAGGATAGGGGCAAGGAAAATAAGAATTTTTCCTGGTAATTTTTCTCTTATCCATTTAGCTAATATGCTTACATTAAAGAATTTCTCCCATACCCTGGGGACTATTCTCCAATATCCCACGTGGTGATTAAATCAGAGAGTATATTGGAAAGCTAGAAGAAAGGGAATATCTGTCCCCAGTAGCTGCGGCTGCATGGCGGTGTATGCAGCACAGAATGCAGTTACTGTGCTGTGCAATTTACTGTCTTCATTAAATCAGACAAGCGTCAGGTGAACCATAGAAATTCCATCTGCATCCGCAGTGGGCTCCATGCATACTATTTACACTTTTTCCCTCTCACTTTATTTAGCTTTCACAAGTATGTGTTTAGTAAGTGAATACCTTTATAAATTATGATGATTCTTTAAGAACAGTATTGTCAGATACTGTGATCAAGCATGTTTTCAACCTTAAAGGGAAAATGCTTCTGTCATTTTAAAATAGAAGCAGGCCCTGAGCTCTCCTAATGTCATTGGGGACAGGCAAGGATTTGTTTCAGAAGCTGCAGTGCAGCACCAGGCAATGACTGGACATACAGCTTGATGATTTTGCATCACATAAAAGCACTAGCTTCCCTTTTATCGCCTCAATGCTCTGATCATCCTGAAAAGTGAGACAAAAGAAGCGGTCCACTGTATACTGACCTTCATTGTAACAGCAGAAACTTTTCATTATTTTATCACATTACTTGATACCCTGAAGGGCAATGTGTTTGAATCTAGGAAATTTCATTTCTGTAAAGAAATCACGTAAAATTACTGTTGCATAGGGCAAGGTGGAGTTTTACACATGTACTCTGTGTATTTGTACTTCTCAAAATATGTATACCTGAGAGATGCTTAAGCACTAACTTACAGAACAGATCTTTGTCTGACTAATTTGATTTGAAAAGTTAAAAGGTATTCCTGAAGTGGGAACAACTCAGTCGGATACAACACTGTAAGTAGGGAAATGCTTTCTTTGAATTACACAAATGGTATTTCAATATTCCTAGCATGCTTATCAGGTGTTGTCTGCCAGCAGCATTCTGTGCTGATAGGGACTATGCACCCTAACTGCTAAACAGAAAATAATTGGTTTGGAGCATTTTTAGCAAAATCTTCAGAATTCCAAGGTTATTCATATTCATGATATTAAATGTTTATTTAACAATTCTGTTTTTAGGATCGTTAACTGATTCTTATGTTTTTATCTTGCATTACTAACTACTTTGAGTAGTGCCCAGGTACAAACGGAAATAAATAAAAGACAGCTAAATCCTGTGGTAGGACTTGTTCAATTATCAAGTGTCTTTTGTTCTTAGTATGTTAAATTTTAACCATGATGAAACCGTAAACCATGATTTATCCCATTATCTGTGCCCTAACACTGATAGCCTGAGATACAAATTAAGAAACTGGCTAGTCTTTAAATAAAAATGCTTTTAACTAAGACTCTGAAGGTGTTTTTATAATTATTATGTACTAAAGGCTTTGGCCTCTCTCCTCTTTGCGAGATAAATGTGAAGCGTGTGTAGTCTATCTGCACTTTGCATAGGCATTCAGCGTTTATAGGACACAGTGGACAGTAGATGCGGTGGCTGTGACTGAAGAGTAGCAAATGGGCCAAAGCACCCCGAGGGACCACGTTCCTGTGTGAAGGTCACAGAGCATAGTCCCCAGCTGGATGTCAGGAAGGGAAGACCTCAGGAACCTGGCTGCAGGTCATGATGCTCTGGCTCCAGAGAGCTAGTGGTGTTCTGTTCACTGTGTTCAAGCAGGTGCGAGAAAATGTAACGGGATTTGTGTGAAGGTGCAGGGGAGTGCGAGAGTATTCGTACAGTAAATAGCAGGCTTTGTCCTTCTTTGTGCCTTCAGCTTTCCATTTCTCCTCCCATTTGGAGGAGGCAAGGAACTCCCTGGGTCTGGAATATGCCCTTCTGCCTGTTTAGTTTTAAAGCCACTTGGCTATGTTGGCTGCCCTGCCTTGAGCAGAGTGGTTGTATATGAGACAACTTGCTATTAGAAAGGATTTGCTGTCTTTGGTATGAGAAAGAGTGAGTTTTTTGTTCTTCTGTCTCACAGTATGAGGGAGTTTGAAAGCAGTAAGATTTGGCAGTTTAATGTTCAAGAAGCCTTGTTCCAGTTGGTGGCTGGAACCAAAGGCAAGGGTTCAACGCTGCAGGGAACTGGGAGTTAGTGTTTCACTGGGATTAAAATGGAAATCTTCATAGGTATAGATTCTTTCTCCTTTAGAAATGTCCATTACACACTGATCAGTAGGCAGAGATCCTTCTTCTGCTCTTCATGAGGCAGGTCCAGAAACAATACAGTGTTAAGAGACAGTTGCTCCTTACGAGCTAGTTACAGCACTTTCCCATAGCCCTGTTTTGCTATAATTAGGACACCGCTGTCCTAATGCACGTGTTCTGCTTCCAGGATCTAAACAACTCTCTCTTAGGGCCTTTTCATTGTTCACCATGGACACTAGGCTGTTCAAATCTGATGTGACTGCCCTTGATCCAATTCTGTGTGAAGTCAGGAATATGCTCTTTGACTTCTATCAGCAAAAGTAACATGCAAGGTTTTACAACTGAACCAGATCTCCTAAATCAGCTGAAGGAATATCTTCCTTCAGATGCAAAATTTTAATTCTAAGGGATAAACAGCATAGTCAGTAGTTGAAGTAAAATGCTTGCAGAGGACACGTAATATTCTTTTACAGGATATAATTAATAAAAAATGTGGCTTGATATGTTATGCTTTTTGCATGAAGGCTTTCCAGATAGAAAATGGATGTTTGGAGACCAAGCCAAGAAAGCATTGATCAATACAGCTGAAGGAAACCTGTAACATCAGTTCCTCAGCCAGCAATACAATAATAACTGGTGGCATTGATTACTGAGGAACGGAATAAGAAATGTGTGCTAAGAAATGAGAATATAGATTCATTTACATCAAAGCAGCTCATCTCTCTTCTGGCTTTCAGAGAATGTCTGTAACCGTACTGTGAGCATCAACATGTTGATGACCCTGGAGAAGCAACAGGGCAGTAAGGCGGATGAAAAGAAGTCCGAGACCTAGTTGTAGTCTCAGTGTGATCTTGGAGTGTGGCCCGGTGTTTCTTAGACTGCAGTCTGTTTAGACTCATTGAGCCACTTGTCACTGATAGCTGCAGAGCTGAACTCCTCTTTTTCCTCCATCTCACCATCAGCAGGATTTTTGTGTTAGGTTTGCAGATGCTCAACTTGCCTTTGGAGGGACACCAGTGGTTCGGGGGCATAGCAGCACTGGCCCAGTGGGAATCGGAGGTGCATGGGAGAGGCAAAGAAGAGTGCATAAGCACCTTTTTTTTGGCTCGCGGCTTAACTCGAAAATGTACTCTCAGCATATTTACAGCTTGGTTCTTTCTATAGAATAGAATAGAAGAAGAACCATCTTCCAGCCTCTAACACTCAGGTAGATCGTGGATTGTGCTGTAGCCTTTTGTAGTTCCAATTGTAAAAGTGTAAGGTAAAAAGAATACATTTTCAAAACACATTCTCAGTAGCTTTGTTTAGCCTACAGGTGTGTGAGTCTTTTTCTTACGAAGTTGTCATCTCTGCAACATCTCCAGTTTCTTGATAACCTCACCCACTAACAGGACAACATTTGCCAATTAAAAAATTGTTTCTGGCCTGCATTCATTTGTGCTACTAATAGTAACAAATAAAATCCTGAAAGAAATAACCATCTTTTTCTCCTCTTGTAACTGTGTATTTGAGTAATGAATGTGGCTTCAGCTTCATTAGGAGAATAAGTAAAACTTCTATAGGCTCAATTCGGACCTTGCTTTTCCGTCCATTGCCATCAGAAATTCAAGTTGCTACCTGTGCTGGTAGGAAATAACCAGGAAATAACTGCAAAAGCTCCTTTTGTTCCTGGCCTGTCACCTGGCTTATCCTTTCCAGCAATTATAAAGAAACAGAAGGAAAACATTGCTGAGCCCAATTCCCAGAACTTTATGGTTTGGCAGCGATTTGCTTTTAGCTTTAGGGCTCACAGCTGTTCTCTTATTTCTGTGCTGTGGTGTATTATGTAGGTGTCAGAACTTTAAAGACCAGTTATTTTTGCTTCCACAAACTTGATTTTAATTTTGGTCCCAGAAGTGACCAAAATGGCAAAATGGTATGAGCCTTGAAAATCTAACCCTAAAAGAGAGGTTGCTGTTAAATCTCTGAATTTTAATATAAAAACCAATTTTAATTTGCTTTTGAGAACAATCTTTAAAAAGCTGGTTCATGAAGCTTTCAGAATGATATGCTTTTGCTACACATGAAGCATGAATCAAAAGCATTTGCTAAAGTACAAACAATATGCCAGGGAGGAAGTAAAGGCAGGTGTGATACATGCGTTGACTGACTACATGGTGAATGCTTACTAACCAGAAGATTTAAGGCCACGTGAAAGCTACAAACTCTGTAGATGTAACATTCTTCTCCCAGCATTACAGACAAATGCAGCAGGGACAAAAGACAATGATATAGAATCTTTGGACTTGGACTTGATCCGTTATTGAAAACAAAGTGAAAGCTACTGGAGACTGAATTTTACCAATACTTTCTGCTTTCCTCTATCACGCTGTTGGTTTACTTTCTGTGTAACATTTGTCTATATGTTGAATAAATCCTCTAGGAATGACTTGCCAAGTGCCAGAAAATGCTCTGCCGTGACAGACTGACAGGTAGACTAACGCTATTATCTTTTAATGATGTTTTAACCTAAGTAGAGACTTGAATGTGTCTGAAAATATATTCAGAAGGAAGGACTGAGGTTTCTTAACTGTGATACAAGAAAATAAGTAACTATAAGCAATAGCTTAAAAATCCCCTACTACCTTGGGCCATTTTTGTTAAAGGAGAGGAGGGTTTAGACTTAATTTCTTTTTTATATTGTGCTTTAAGTAGTTATTTATCTGCTTATGTTTGAAAGGAGCATTACAGGATTCTGCTCTGTTAGTGGTTAGTCTCTCACCTCTTGATTCAGATGTAAACGGTTCCACTATGTATAAAACCTCAAAGAACCAGACCTTTTCTAGCAGGGTTTTCCCATTTAATGTTTCAGAGAATTAAGAGCTTTCCATTTAAGCCTACCAGGAAGCACTCATATGACAAAGAAGAATAGCCAAGCATGAAGATTTCTTGTCATTATTTAGAATCCATTAGAATTTGTGATTTCTTTGCAACCACAAAACTTTATTTTGCTTATATAAAGAGTATATTAGCTGCCTGCAGAGACTGCTCTTTCTATGAAAAGAATCAATGTGTTGTATTCCAGTTGCGTCGTCTTTTGGGACTGTACATTTCTTTCCAAAGGAACATGTGATTCCCGTGTTCCTCAAAAAAGAAAATTGTGTAGGCTAGGTTGGGTTTTCTTGTGGTATCCTAAGGAAGCAACCTTCAGATGGAAACTTTTTGAGTGTACATATAGTGAAGCAGTAAAATCAGACACATTTTTGTGGGTGAGCATATGTAAACTTCTAAAGATTCCAGGAACTGAAAATGAAAGTAACAAAAATTAATGTGGCCTGTGATCTTCTTGGTAGTTACATAACAGAACTACTTCTGGGTTTGCTTTGGTTTGTTTGTTAATTTTTTCATTTTAGAATGAAAGTGGAAGGTTTGAAATTGTTATGTTGTACTGAATTCCTTGTACAGATAATGTGTTATTTGTTGCCTGCAGCTTCTTGGGAGACTGAGCAGAAGGTAGGAATAAGTAGCAGGTCTTGGGAGACCATTTTGGTTGCAGAACGGCTGTGGAATTCAGCACATCACCTGTACAGTGGCTGTTCATTAGTTTTGTAGTTTGTTTTGGTTTTGTTTAACTGAATTAGTAGAACTTTTCTTTACGGTATCGAGCTTTGCCTTTCTCTTTACATCAGTTCTCTTCTTTCAGTTCTCAATCTTTCAGGAAATCCAAGGCAAACAGTAACATTTATACTCCTTTTGAGGGTTAGCATTAGCCATTTCTTTAAAACAGTGGGTTTTGTAATTAAATATACAATGTAATTTGCATGAGTTTACATGTATTTATGTGTTCACACTGTTAAGTTCATAAAGTAGCAATGAAAAGACACAGCCATAATAACATAGAAACAATATTAAATATTTTTCAATGTTTGATTACGTTTGCCAGCATTTCTTCTGCAGAGCATTCTACCCTGATAAAATGAATAGCTCATCAACACCTTAGTAAACATCAACTGCAGACGGCAGCTTTATTTGTCCATCATTAAACAATTGACAATGTGTTTAGTATCCCAGCCCAGCTGATCATGAGATAAAGTGTGACTAAAAAGTAGATCATCTGATGGATGCTCCAGTGTTTGACACAAAGGCATCCTTTCTCCTCTCTGTGGTGCCCATGCAGCTCCGCCTGCAATCAGTGGGAGCTGTGCGTGCCTATGAGGCACAGTTGCTGTATCTGAAGCACTTGCCCTGTTTCATCATTTAAATTAGCACAGCAATAGAGACATCCAAGCCAAGCACAGCCACCTTTTGTCCAGTTGTATATTCAGCTGTTTTCAGCATTAGTTTTAGTGGCTGAGCTTCTCTCTTACGCCTTGCGTATAATCCTTTAGCTGAATGAGGATAGTATTAGACACATCCGTTAACTCTACCTAGAACCTTTCTCCCAGGATTTTCTTGTTTTCCCTTTTTTTTTTCTGTTATCATCTAGGTTAGTAAAAATTGCTGTCCTGTAGATGAACGCTCTGCAAGTAAGGTTCACAACTGTTGAAGGTGCTGCTTTGATTTATTCATGCCAAGGCTGTCTGGGAAGAGTGATCCCTTTGGGGACAGCAAGCAGTACAGTTGCCATGTCCGTGCAGTGCTGAAGCCACTAGATGTGGTATGCAAGCAGGGAATGTAGTGCTATTTCTGAATGCATGCAGGCATATGAGAAGGGAACTCAGCCCACCCGGTCTCTTCTGTCATTCTTTCAGGTACAGAATTGCAGGGCTGAGGTCAATTTGCCCCAGTGTCAGAGAGGTGAGATGCTTCCATTAGAAGGCTCCTGCTGCCAAATGTTTCAGTGCTTTTTCATGGCTGTAGTTGCTTTATAATATCAATTATTCAAGTCTTGTGTATTTTCCAGTTGTGGTTTTTGACTGTGTAGTGCCACAGGCCTTGCAGATGGAAGTGGTGCATTACTGCATTTGTCTTTGTCTCTGTACTAAGGCAGGGCTGACCCCTGTTGGCCTCTCGGTGTTTAAATGTTTTTCTGTATCTTAGTGCCTGGAAGCTTAAAAGCTTTGCTTTCTCCTGCTACCTGACACAGGGCCAGAAACTTGTGGCTCACAGACCCGATACAGCTGGAAGATCTTATGTATGTCCTATTGTGGGTGTCTAGGCTGCTGAAGACATTTGGAAATACTCGGCCCTCTGCAAAGAGTCAGCTCCTCACGTGTGGGAATTTGTTGCATCTCCCTTCCTAGCTATCCGTTTAGTAAAAAAAAAAGGGTATGAGGACTTCATTTGCACAGTATTTGTGCTGCTATCCTGGGACTGCCTGTATGCCCAGAACTTGAACGCATCCACTTAAAGCCTTCACTCAAACTTTCAAAGTTTCTGGCTGGTGTGCAGATGATACGTACACCTGCATGGCTTTTTATCGTGGCAGACTCTTGTGTCCTAAGACCATTTGGGGAGTTAACATGGACAGCCATGCTCGGAGCACAGCAGCATCTAAGGAGACGGCCTTCACAGCAGTTTATTCAGGTCTAAGCTGTTGGAATCAAGGGTGAAGACAGCCCAGGTTTGTTTACAGAAGACAGCCCATCCTGCAAATTGCCACCTTATTGCAAGTAATGATACGAACTCTGTTTGGAAGTAGAAATCAGAGACAGAGTACTCAACTACAAGGCAGTTAGATCTTTTAGTTGCCATTATTTTTCATATATATCTTTCACATATTCCAACAGCCACCAGAATTTTTGTTCAGCATTATCTTTCCAATTCTTGATAGAAATTGATTATAACTGGGACTATGCTCTTCCTATTTAAATGAGTGATCCACATACAAGCAGCTGTAGCTTTGCTGTACCTGTGCTTTTCTTGATCAGTTCAGGTATGAACCAGTCCCTATGGAAATCGGGGGAGGGAAGGCTCATTAACCTCAGTGGATGGTTCTCAGTATCAGGTCTTTGTGGGCTCCTGGAGCCTTAGCCTTCCCTCCTTAGCCACAAAAGGCAGGAGACTGCTCCTATTTCTTACATTGCACAAGGACGTAAAAATTCAGTCACAAAATGCAGTTAGGGTTTTCATAAGCTGAAGGACTAAAGTGTACCCACACAAGTGCACCTGCCTGGGGGTGCTGATGGCAAGAGGGCCAGTGGCAGTGTTTTTGGCTCAGAAAGCTTCACCTGCCAGCCTAACAGTTCATGCAAAAATTGTAAACAGTCCTTTTCCACAAAAGCTAACCTTTGGCACGCACGCGTGCGAGTTCTAAATCAAACTGATTGATCTACCTCGTAAGTGTAATTCTCGTATATTCTCTTTTCTCACAAAACAGCCTCTGATGGCACTGAAATGAATAATTCTATATTTGGCAATTATTTATGAACTGCAGATCTCATAAACACAGCAGATGCATTTCCTGGATGGCAGCCATTAGTGCATCTGGGGACTTATTTACTAGTTATTGAAAATATTGGACTGAAAGGGGAAAAGAAAAGATGCTGCTCCTTCTTTCTAATTTTCACCTAATTTCTGGGGTGCTCCACAGCATTTCTTTGTCAAGATTTGTCACATTAGAAACATCCTTTGACTTCTGTCAAATATTTAGCCATCTTCTGGGATGCATTGCAGGCCCTGCTTCTCAGAAATTTGTTTCCAAAGATGTTTAGCACATACTCTCTTAATTTCATTAAGGAAAAGCAAGAAATACTTCCAAAAGGTTCTTCAGATTATTTTCTTATTGTGCCATGCATGACTAAACAGTAGAATGAATTTTTAGAGTAGTTGAAGAGCGAAATTGGTTATCTCGAGCGCCCAAAGATTTTCTGTGATCTACATAAACGTATAACCTAGGACGGCGAGGGGTGTCTCGTGCCCTGTGTATGAAGGCCACCAAGGAGCAAACGGCAAATGGGTGTTGAGTGTCTCTGCTGTTTCCACCTTGGCTGCCTTGGTCACAGCAGACTGTAGCGGTGCCAAGCACAACGCTTTCCTGTGTGCCTTTCGTACACCTGCTCGCTCGATCTGGGGCAGAAGCTCCAGCTCAGTTTATTGGCACCAACAAATTACAGCCACAGGTGAGATTTTAGGGAGGGAAAACAAAATTGTTCTGGGATGTAATGGAACCCTTGCTGCTCTTCGATATTTTGCAAATGCAAGTGTGCAAGTATTCTTGCTTTCAAAACTAAGCAGTAGTATAATGGGGAGAAACGCCTATTTTATGCTAATCTTAAGGATTTCATATCTGTTATCACAATGATACATGTTTCCATCTTTCCCATTCTCTTTCTTTGTGTCTTGCATTCTTCTATTTGTCTTTCTTTAATGCCTTTGCTCTGAGAAGGGGAGTTCCAGTTGTAATAAGGATGGGCAAGAGGATGCCATATGGATTTGGCTTTTTTTCCCTCTGTGCTTGAGAAGGGAGAAGGGATGATTTCAGGCCATTAAACATGCAATGAAGCATGAGTATCTTTGGGCTTAATGTTTCTTCTTGCTGAAATGTAGAGATTCAGTTTTAATATGGATTTAGTCTAGGGAAGAGCACATTCCTTATTATACAGAGCATTTTGTTCAGTGTATGTTTGAATTTCATGTGTAAGTCTTTATGGCATTGGGATTGAATCCCTTCAACTTCCCCAGGAAGCAATGTCAGTGATAGGGTTTGCAGTTTCCACTTCTGTTCATGGAATATATTCTTCTTTAATGGAAAAGCAAATATCAAGAGTTATTTCTTCAACTGTACATGATCTTATTTCCTCTATATACTAGCTGTGTGTTGTATTTTATGTATAAAGTAAAATACTTACAGACATATAGTAAAAGATACACCAAGTCAAATGCTTGTAGAAACTCCCTTCTAATATTCTTATGAGAACACACCTATTTGAATGGTAGGCTTTCATGCTTAATATGTCATTGGCACTTTCCATATTGAGGTGAGACCATAAGAAACAGTGCAGCAAGGGCCCAAAAACTTAGAAGCACAACTTGATAAACATATTCCACTTGTGTGCTGATTACTTCCAATCTTCATGAGGGTTGGGAGCTTTAGTGCCATCACTACTGGAATGTATTTGAAGGCTCTTTTGGCTTCATTTTGGTTTTAAAACAATATTTTTTTTAAAAAAACTGTAATTGCCCTGTAAACAGCTTAATTACAAATATTTATTCTACTAGTCATAACAGAGTTTGTCATTTTGCATATGAATTCATTTCCAGTCTTCAAAAATGTCTTGAGGCACATTAATTTACAGTGTGGATGTGTCATTTTTGGTAATTTTCTGCTTCTGTATCTTTCAAAGAAATATCTTAAAATTTCTAAAGGGACAGTAGGGTTTGATGCAAGATAGCAGTAACATATAGCTCTTGGGTAGATGGTTCTCTGTTATCTTTTGTGCAAGAAAACAGCATTGAGATGCAGCCTTTCAAAGTGAACCACGTTTCTGAAAATAGGTTGTTTTTTTCCAAAAAATGGGTGGAAGTGGGGTAAGAAAAAAGACCTACTTTCTCTGCCAGTAGGTCTTAAAGCATTTCTGATAACACTGCTTATGTATTGTCTTCCACGTGAGCCCTTAAGCTTGAGGAAGGAAATCAGAGAGGATGCTGTAGAATACATTACTAGACACTTTAAATAGCATGCAGTATACAGTGTGCGCACCTTAGGGCATTTAGTAAGGTAGCAGTTTGCTGTTAAGACATATCCTTGTGTGCTGGCTGTGCGTCTGTCAAAACCAGGCTTTTTTCTTGTCATATGAACTCTAGCCTTTCATTTCATCGCAGTCTCAGAAGCTGAAGTCTCAAGTCCAAGTCCACAAATACTCTGTAGTAGAAACGTCTACTGATGTCTTCCTGCCATTACCCAGAATTTGTACTTACTGCATCTGTAGATTAATGGCTCTCACTCACTCATCTGTGAACCATTAGAGGTCCATGGAGTGTTTGCTGCTGAGGTGATCTTTCCCTCTCATTGCTGCTTTAAATGAAAATAAGTGGAAAATACCTGGTTTCTGTAATTGCTATAGAGCAAGTTGGGTCAGCTGTAGAGAGCTAAAGAGTATCTGTGCAATAAAAAGGAGAAGAGTCAACAAGATAAATTTAAATGAGATTGTCATCGTATGGCTGCAGGATTGAAAGGGACAGGATTGTGTGATATGACTTCACCCACTGTGCAGTCCCTATACTTGCACCGTCCCCTGTGTGAGAAGATAGACTTCAGTGAAATCTACCTTCAGCCCCATCTAACTTCATGGTCAGGATCCTACTGAAATGCCTGGGCTCAGGAAACGCAGACATGGCAGCACCGGTGGTTTCCTTGTAGAGCCCAGGGAAGCCAGGTTCCCAACCCACTGTGTGTTAATTGTTCAGCAGACAGTATCGATCTTTTGCACCTGTGCTAGGAAGAGCAAGAGCATACATTGGTCAGCACATTTACTGAAATCTCTTGCTTCATAATGGCTGTTTTAATATCACTTGACTCAGTGGATGCTGGACTTGAGCAGTCTCCCTGAGGTCAGTAGGTCCTACCTACAAATGTGGGTCATTTGGCAGCTATTCCTTACTGCAAGTGTCACTAGGGATGACGCCACACTGGTAGGATGGCTGCCATCAGCAAGACGCCTGCACTGTCGGTTGTAATTAAAATCTTAGGCTGAATAATCCATTCTGGATTCAGACAATGAAGGGATCTTCCGCATTTCCCCTGCCTGTGCAGAAGAGAATGTCAGCCCCCAGAAAGGTGCAGCTCCATCCCCTGATTTGGCAAACAATTTTGGCTTGCAGACTGTGGAGAGGATCGGTTTAGGCAAAGACCTCTCAGCCTCGGTGGGACAATCCTTGGACCTGACAGTTCTTAGTTTGAGTCGGGGAATATACAGGGACTTTGAAGCAGGTCACCTTCTATCTGAAGAAGAATTAAACCAGGTAGACACTGGATACTTGCCCAGTGAATGATGGTGGTGGTGGTTTCCACGTGATGCCTGTTTGCATTGAATGAAAATGTCAGGAGCAACAGGAGAATTATGCATTAGAGCTCATGCACAGGAGTAACCATCCTAACCTTGTATCTGTCCATTTCTGGGGCGTAAGAAATGCAAATTCCTTGTGCCAGCTAGACTTGCTTTAAATTAGGGGGTTTTATGTGTGGTTTAGGTGGTTTTGATTTGTTTTGGTTTTGTTGTTGTTGTTCTGGGGTTTTGTTTGTTGTTTTGGTTTGGTGTTTTCTTTGGTTGGTTTTGTTTTAGACTCCATCATAGACCTTTTAAAGGGGCCTTTGAAATGCTAGTTTTAAAAAACTAGTTGAACTGAGTTTTTCAGAGGTGCTCGAGTTGTAGTTACAACTTTAAATCACAAAAAAACCCCGACACATAACCCAGAAATGAAGCACCTCTCACTTTTCTGTGGGGATAAGATCCTTTTGGCTGCTTTGTGCTATGTTCAGGCAGGCTGAGTCCCACCTAAATCACTCATCCTAGTGTTTGCTGCTGGTTCCAGGCAGACACATGAGGCCTAGGGACGTATTGTCTCTTCTGCCTTTTCTATTGCCAGTTGGACCTAGAAGTGCCTTTTCCTGGAGACAAGCATCGTGAGGACGTTCCATTACAGAAACCAGGAGCTCCATCCCAGCAGCTCTGTGCTGTCTGTAGGTGATGGCTCTGGTAGCTGCTGTGCTGTTCTCTAGAGAAGGCTCTCTAAATCGCAATCTCCAGAGAGATTTTGTGTCGAAACCTGATTTACTATGTTACCTGAATTTTCAACAGCACATTCCTTTTACCAAAGCCAGGAGAAGAACAAAAGTGCTTGCTGAAAAAATGTTTTATAATTGCATGTGGTTTTATGTCCATTGATTGTGTGTTACATGGGTTTACTGAAAGATATCCGTCAATGTATTCCTATGAAATTGAAGAAGCTAATATCTTACTGAAAAATTTGCCAAGTAAAGATAATCCAATTAGGCTGCTGCACATAGCTGAGTTTCTAAATTATTGATGTTTTAAAATCAGCTGCCTTATAATGCAGAAAAAGCTGCAATGTAGATCTATTTAGCTGTGGTCGGGTTGTGATATTACTGTGCAGTATTTTTTAGAAATGTACAGAAAAAACATTTCTAAAGAGACTTGTTTTGTTTTATAGAGCACAAATACAAAAGAATATACTTACAAATTAAACATCTAGGAAGTAAATAGTAGGACTTGGCTGAAGTGTTTGTTCCTGTCTGTTGTTAAGCTTCAAGGAGATGGCTCTTATCTTTAAAAAGAAGTATGTGGTGGTTTTATTTTTAAAACTCAGGCCAAAATCTAAATCCTCCATATTGCAGTTGTCCAAAGGAAAGTCCACTTGCAGCTCTGAACTTGCTGAAATAAATAATTTTTCCACTGTGGCTCTTGAAATAAACAAAGAAATAAAATAAAAACACATCAAAACCCCAGAGCAATTGGGCACGTCAAGTGGCAGGAGTTCACGTACACAAATTCCATAGATGAGAGCTGTGGCTCTGGTCACTCCCTGCGGCTCTAGGGAATGGCTGCAGAAGGCTCTCTCAGCCAGCATGATCCAAAACTATTTAGAGCTTTAGTTTCTTAAACCAATGCTTTCAAACCCAGCAAATAGGCAACAGCTTTGGCATAGTGATGCTGGATATTAAGAGAAGGTAAGGAATAACTGAAGAAGGGTACCCTGCACTAATCCAATCTAAAAGCAATATTAAATCCGATCACAGTAACAGAGCCTATATCCAAAAGCAAAGGAGTAAAACGTGCTCCACAGACAGATTAAAGAAGAGGTATTGATTACTGTCCCTGTTATCAAGCATCTGGGGCACTAATAAGTATCTCAGTTGTGCATTTTGGTAACAAAGGAGAGCAATGAGTCAGTGGTTGGGAAGGCAGCAGGATTAAGTGGGAAGGAAAGAGAATCATTATTATATTTATTCTGCTGCTGTCCAAAACAGAATATTAAAACCCATCATGACTGATTTTTATTTTCTAAGGGGACTATCTAAAATATTACTTCAATAGAATATCCTATTTTAAACATAACCTGGACAAGTTTACTATTTCCCATATGTTTTTGTTGAAAACAGCTTGCAAAGTCTCACATACTCTCCGAGTAAAGGCTTTGTGCCAAAGAGTGAATTAACCCATTAGTCATTTAACAGTTAAAAGTGACTTTTAAATGAAATATCTAAATCCCTATGAGATGTTTCAGTCCAACACTCATTATTTGCTGCTGTTATGAT
The DNA here is from genome assembly GCF_017976375.1 of Cuculus canorus. Lineage (NCBI taxonomy): Eukaryota > Metazoa > Chordata > Aves > Cuculiformes > Cuculidae > Cuculus > Cuculus canorus. The sequence continues at coordinate 10,124,420 of NC_071407.1, forward strand.
GCCAGTAAAGCTTAAACAGCAAAAGCTGGGTACGTTTTCAGGTCAGATGTTTGTCCTCGCACACATGAAGAAATGAGGAATGGGACTGTTTTGAGCATCTTTGATGTTGAAAATGAGGCCGTTAACTGAGCATTCAGCTTTCACTAGGATCATATCCATGGCATCTGAATTAGGACCCCTATGTCTCTCAGTAATCCATGGAAAGAGGGACTCTTCCAGAAGCTGACTTGGGCACCTTCAGGTGCCCGCCTTGATGATTTTAAAGGTCCTCTCCAACCTTGGCAGTTCAGCCATCCTTTTTCCCTGCCTGTGGGCTGTGACTGACCTTCATGAGGGACATTGATTGAACAGCTGAGGTCAGCCAGGACACAGTTGTGTCTGTCTGCCTGTGCCAGACCTTGCTCTTCTGTGTGCATTGGTATTCCACTTCCTCGTGCCCAGGCTGTGACAGCTCATACCCATGCAGACAAATCCTATTCTCCTAGAAAGTATCTTATGGTGTGCTGGGCTGAGAGGGGCCTTATTTGAATATTGTGATTTATGTCTAGGAGTTTGTTATTCAGCGTAATGGAAGTAAACACCTGTGTGGGAGGGCTCTAAGTTCTGGTTGGCAAGGATGCTATTGAAACCACTGTCAGCTGACTGGATTTATGAAAAAAAAAAACCAACCAAAAGCTGCATTTTTTTCCAGTGTGTGTGTGTGTGTGAGAAAACAATCTCACATACTAAGTTGTATTTCATTCTGTAGTCCTTGAGACCTCATTAATACAACTATTCTAAAAGGAGAAGGAATGCTATTTTTGCATTTAATCCTCACAGGTTTTCCACATTGTCCCTTGAATTATATATATATTACATAGTCTTTCAAAAAATACCTACTGCATCCTTCCCTATTGCTAGAAATCTAAGACATTTAAGATTAGTGTCTAGTTTATTAGCTAATTGTTATAACTGAAATTACGCAGCCATAATTTCTGATCGTATTGGATGTATGCAAGGCAGATCGAGTGCCCTGGAAGCTCAAAAGCAGTGGAAAACGTGAGTCAGACATATGAGGCTATTTGTATTAATTTTGCAGGCAGACCTGAGATTATGAATGTCCAGTGGCATTGACCTGCTGTGATTATTTACATTTTTCTGCTGTGATTTCTGGAATTATCCATGATTTCACTATATTTTTATGAAAAATGTTTATTTTCATTCAAAGAATCCTGAAGGGCTTTGCTAATTCATAGTGTGTTGTACATTTCCAATATTTTTCTGTGTGTGAAAAGTAAAAGAAAAAGAAATATGGTAAGAAAACACTAATGTTGGCACTGAAAATGCTTAATGTTTGTCAGCAAATGTAGCCAGTTGCTGAGGCCAGCAAATAAAGACGACTACTACAGGTAATTGCGACTGCTTTGGTAACTGGGTTGAGGAGAGCTTAATTGTCTGAGCTGGAATTTGATCATGGCATCCATTTATGTCTGCGTTTTCAAAAGACAAGCTGGGGTCTTTGAAAACTATAAGGTGTTAAAGGATATTGTGCTTCGTCCAAACTCTTACTGGTAATGAGGTAATAAAAGAAATATAACAGCATAAAAACACGTGGGAGCTTTTTTGATGTAAATGTACACAGTAGTACAGATGTGTTAGCGTTGGAACCGGCTGCCCAGGGAAGCGGTGGAGTACTACCTCTAGAAGTAATTAAAAGAGGTGTTGTAGATGTGGCGCTTAGGGACGTGATTTAGTGGTGGCTTGGCAGTGTTAGGTTAAGGATTGGACTTCATGATTGTGAAGGTCCTTTACAACCTAAATGATTCTATGATTTTGTGCTGGAGTGAGAGATGTACTGTATTAACGCGTGGTGTGTGTTTTTAAGCGGTCACTGCACTCGTACAATCTTTTTGCAAATAAATACCAACCTAACTCTCAAATCTTGCTGACATTTGAAGGCTTTATGTATCATTCTAGTAGTCCCATCCTCTTTGTGTTTTAATCATTCTTTCACAGTCCGGTGATTTTCCTGATATCACAGTTAAAACTCTTGTAAAGTATGGATTTACATGATCTGCTAAATTAAGCAGAAGGACACCACCAGGAGCAGCACATCCACCAGCTCTATTGTCACAAGAGGCATAGCTGCTGCCCATTTCTTTTCCTTCTTTTGTGAGCTTCTAAGAAGTGATTTTTCAGCCTTCTATGCACATGGTAAGATTAGATCAAAGTGCTAAAGTAGTTGATAACAAAAATATAGAAAGTTAGTTTTTTATATTCCACTTATATCTGTACTAAACATCCTAATAATAAGGATAAGAATAATGATTTTTCATGTAGGTCATACATGTGCATTTGATATTAGACTTGTGGATGATGCGTATTTACAAGAGAACTCTTGCCACTAATTTTAGGAAATATGATTCATGTCAGTAATGACATGGTTTTCCATCCTGGAGCAGTCTGTCAGAGCTCCCAGGAGGTTCATTTTAGTTTAAAATTCATAGATGAACTACCCTGTGTAAAGAGCTTTTCTGCTTTTTCTATTTACATTTCAAATAATTCCATGGAACTGTGTGGGAGCAAGAGAATTGTCTATTGAATCCTCATGGATACAATAATATTAATATCATTAGCAGTGCTAAGGAAATAAATAGATCACAGAAGTTTGCATGTGCCTTAATCTGTAAAATCCTCTAGCTGTATAATTTCCCTTCATTTACAATATTTATATTGCTATTTTAGTCTGAAAGGAGAATGCCTTCCCGTCCAGTCTGTTGAACGTCATCTTCCACAACCCAAACACCACATATCCCCTGGTGAAGGTTAGCATTATGCATCCACAAAGCAGTTTCTTTTTACTAGACTAATAATTTACTAAATGCTTGAGCTGAGCTTTTGTGATAAGTACCCTCTTCTAGGGAGAAAGACATTTGCTCCGTAAATCAGAAATGACAGTTTATAATAGTACTGAGATGGCGAAGAAAGGAGGGAAAATGGAGCTGAACTCTACATTATGGAGGGACCGTAGTTTCTCTTTACAGCCCCAGGAATCCTAATCTACAGTTCTTTACCAGTGAATATATAAACTCTTCTGCCTATAGGGGTTTGTATGCAGGTAGGCTGGAACAAGATTGCCTTAATGCTTTGGGTAGGAGAAAAGCTTCTTTTCATTTTTATTGTGGATCTGGAGGAGGAGAGAGAAACAGTATTATTCTTGTTTCTTCTTTGTTCTATATCCAGATGGCATTCATGGTCAGTTTATGAGAGAAGCTTGTAAACCCATATTTTTCATTCCTAATCTGCAGGCTTTCTAGTTGTACAAGATGGTGTTTACATACAAATCAAAATGGAAATCTTTCCCCTCTTCTTAAATTCTCTGCTGTATAATCTGAAATGAGATCCAGTGTTACTGTGGAGACTACTTGTGTGCTTTAAACTATATGATACTTGTTAGACAGCATGAAATATCCAATTGAATTTAAAGCACAGGTACTAAAGTACATTAGTACAGTTTCTGTTTCACCCATTTTCCCTTTTTAATTGTGCTTGTCGCTTTAATTTATACAACCAAATAATTTATACTGTCTAGAAATTAAAAATGAGATTGCTTAATAAATTATGTGGGAGTTGGGTCAAATTTTGTATTCAGATTCATAAGTGCCTTGCTCTAACTTTGAGCAGAAGTGGTACGTGTGCAAATCTAAACAGTCTTTATTTATTGATGGGGAAAAAAGATGTCTTTTACTTAGTGGTTATACTGCTTTGTGTCTCAGGAGCACGTTAGTTCTCTAGTCCTCTTTGCAAAAGCCAGTAAAATCCAGTTGATGAGGTCTATGGCTTCCTTTTGTTTTAAATTTAGGATCAACGGTATTCTCTGCGGTTTTCAGCAGCTATCTGTCTGCGTGCTCAAATGTATTGGACTGGGAAATATGTTTATAGATACTTGACATAAATGAACTCTCTGCGTGTGTGTGCATAGAGAATTCTTTGTCTAAACATGGAAATGAGTCTTTGAAAAGATCTGTTGCATTTCCTACTATTACAAAAAACATAGGTGAGTTACTGGAAGCTGACTTTACCCAAACCAAAATTGAATCAGTGATAAATTTAAAATGTATTTTAGATGTCTTATGAAAATGGTGTTAAAGCCTTGGCTCATCTGAGATGCCTTTGGTATGAATAGAGCTTGTTAACCACTGGAGAGAAGAACTGGGAAATGTAGAAAAACTATTGGACTCTGGGGTTATTCACAGAAGGTATAGATACAGGATTGATGGTTTGTCCAGGCAGTTCATGGGAGATGGTTGCATTTCAGTTAGTAACACCCAGCGTGCTATTTGGATGCAATAATAATTTTGGAGAACTCTCTGGGCTGTAATGTAAAATACTGCATACTAAAATTAGGTTAAATACCAGTGCCTGCTGGGTGGGAGGAGGGGAGCAGATTTAGGAAGTGCCATCTCTGTGTATTTGTGAAGTTTTAATTCTCCAGACCTTGCTCAGAAAATGAATACGTTTTATGGAAAAATAGGAAGCTCTTGTTTGTGAAACTATAATGCACTTGCCAAAGGAAAATTTAATTGAAGTTGCTAGGACAACATCTTAAATGCTTGATTTTTCGTCTTGTAGCATTTTAATTGATAATTTTTCCAAGTAAAAAGATAATGGTTTTCTGTCTTAAGTGATTTTAGACGTGTTGTCAGCAGAACTTGAACTCTCTAGTCCAGAATGCAAACTCCTGCTCCTACCAATGAATGTAGTCAGGTTGCACACCCCGCAGGGTTCCTGCCCCAATGTTGTTGGAACATTGCTCAGAAGAGTCCCCATCTCTGCAAGCGTTGCAGGCGCTGCGCAGTGCCACCCATCCCTGTGATGGCTCCTCTTGAATCCCCAGCGCACTGTGCCACTGGTGCTGCTTCAGTGGGGCCCCAGCTCTTTTTAGTGATTTTCTACATGTTTTTTATTTTACTAAGGCAAATGGGTAACCAAGGGAAAATGACAGCTTTTTAAATTATTGGGTTCTCAATTACAGTTAAATAGGATTTTCATCAGTCAGAAAAGGCATATCTTTATCTGTGAGTTTTGAGATCTGTGTAATAAATACATTTAAAATGGAAGAAAGTATTCAGTACGCTTAATATAGCAGCTGCTGCCTCCTCCATAATGCAGTGTGAACACTAGCTAGTTTGTCCTGCCAAGGGACTGCTTTTTCAAGAAGCATTGTGTAGGTAATACAGATATAAGAAATACTACTGCTCTACAGCAATTTTAGAAGCCTTGTGAAAGCTATTTAACGTCAGATAAAAAATAACAGTTCACAGAGAGAAAGGAAATGTGAGAGCATGCTACAAGAGTAACTACAGACTTGAAGGTTCTCATAAGGAAAACAAATGCAGGCTAACTAAGAAGGTTAGAAAAAAATCAAATATGGCCATGTGTGCTGCTGTAGTGACTGCATTATTTATGCAGTCATTCCAAGGTGTGTTTGTGCATCTGCTCAAAATGTTTGGTGTGAAATCAGATATCAGAAGTTTTGTGAACCTGTTTCACTGGCGTAGCACAGATTACACCTATGCAAGCCAGGGCAAAACCCAGTAGTATTCTAACCTCATGTCATTCGAAATACATTTTGAAAGTATGGCATGACTACCAGATAGAAAATGTGATGCATATGAGATAAGGCCATGCAAAGAGAGGTACATAGCTACTTCATAAAGACCTTTAATAGCTGTGACTCTTATATTTTGCCTGTAAAGATAGGTAAAGGTACCCTAAACTTTTGAACAAGTTTTAGAAGAGCTTCTTTATTGTATAATAACAGTTCTCTTGCTGTAGCTTAAAATATCTGCGGTATAGCTGGAAAGTATTACACTACAACACAGTATAATCCACTATCAAATCGCTATACATCTTGAAATCTCATCTGTATCTTCAGGAATTATGCTTCCTATGGTTTCTTTCCGCTCTCGTATAAGTAATTTCTGGGGAGCCATTGAGCTCATACAGTCTCTGAAGCTGCCCTTTTGCTTTGTAGTTTTCATGCAACTTCAGAAAGCATCTGTCTTAAATGTGGCCGGCATGTCATGTGTGTAATATACATAAAGGGACACAAAATCAGTAGCGGTGCTTCAGGGACAGCATTAATAGTTAGCCAAGCTGCCAGCTCTACAGTGAGAACTGAGAGACGTATTTATGCATCTGTGCTGACAAATCGAAGTCCTATTTGGAATGCAGTTTGCACAGCTGTCCTCGTCCCCCAGCAGCACATCAGAAATTAACTTGATGAGATTTTTTTTTTTATTCATTTTATTAATTTTCCTCTTTTTTTTGGAGAAATTCCTGCATAACCCCAATGCAGAATGTTTACCCCTTCCTGGTGTAATACATCTTGAGGTTATTACTTCTACATCTGAATGCTGTCTGTGTTCTTGGAAAGCCTCAGTGCTGTTATAGTAACAAAGTTGAGGCAACATGACTCTAGTGTTAGTGCCCTACCTAAGATTTGAGGATGAAAAGGTTGTGGAAGTTTCTTGTATTCGCTAATCAGACATTTCAATGTGGATTTAAATCTGAGAGACAGTTTTGTACACTGACCTCTAAGAAGCTGGAAATTCAGTGAATTCAGTATATATAGCTTAAGTACCTAACCTTCTCCTCATCTGTTGATACGTGATCCCCATTTCCAGTCATCAGTGGGGGTACGTTCTCTTTGATCTTCCTCTTTTGAGGCTCCACAGAGGGATCTGAACAGGCTGATCAATGGGATGAGGCTGAACAAGGCCAAGTGCTGAGTCCTGCACTTGGGACACAACAATCCTGTGTAGCACTACAGACTTGGAGAAGAGTGACTAGAAAGCTGCCTGGCAGAGAAGGACCTGGGGATGTTGATTGACCAGCAGCTGAATATAAGTCAGCAGTGTGCCCAGGTGGCCAAGAAAGACAGTAGCATCTTGGCTTGGATCAGAAACGGTGTGGTCAGCAGGACCAGGGAAGTGATTGTGCCCCTGTACTCAGCACTGATGGGGCTGCACACCTTGAATACTGTGTTCAGTTTTGGGCTCCTCACTACAAGAAAGACATTGAGGTGCTGGAGCATGTCCAGAGAAGGGCAACAAAGCTGGTGAAGGGGCTGGAGAACAAGTCTTATGAGGAGCAGCTGAGGGAACTGGAGTTATTTAGCCTAGAGAAGAGAAGGCTGAGGGGGAGACCTTATGAGCCTTACAACTCCCTGAAAGGATATTGTAGAGTGTTAGTCTCTTCTCCCAAGTGATACATGCTAGGACAAGAGGAAATGGCCTCAAGTTGCACCAGAGGAGCTTTAGATTAGACACCAGGAAAAATTTCTTCACTGAAAGAGTTATCAGGTATTGGAACAACTGCCCAGTGAGGTTGAGTCTCCATACCTGGAGGTATTTAAAAGACGGATGGATGAAGTGCTTAGGGATATGGTTTAGTAGTGGACAGGTATGGTTGGACTCAATGATCTCAAAGGTCTTTTCTAAACTTGTGATTCTATGATTCTATATTGTTACTGAGACTAGGGATAGTTTTTGAGCGATGCTGAAATCAACCTGTTATAGTCACTTGTTTCTCTTTGGGTTCATTGCATTGTAACATCTTATTTTTACATCATTTTAATGATTATGAGATATAATTTTTTTTATTGTTTTTTAATGATTATGTGTGTATATTTTGGCTGAGGTCTTGCATAGACAGTCAGTTGTAAGGTATCTTGGACAACTACTGCTTTTGCAGTGTTGCTTTTGGAACATATTACATGATAGAAATTTCTTCTTCTATGCGGAAACCATGTCTGAGCATTTTGAAACCATCTGGTGGTTCTGTGGCTTCATACTGCAGTTATGTTCAGAACAAGCCTAAAAGATAGACAACAGAGAGAGGGAGTGCTTGGAAGGGCTTATTTGTCAGCAGTCACATTTCTGGTGCTTAACTTGACTTCAGAATGAAATGCTTTGCTGTTGTCACCATGATTCTTAATGATTAATTCTTTGCTCCTGGCAGTCCTGCAATATTGAAAAATGTTAGAATAGGATCCAGACTACGAGACAGCCAACCCCTTTTTGCAGCATGGATACTCTATAAAAATGGAGAGTATACTTTATGTGACATTGCTGTGATACTTTCAACTAAATGTTTTGGTATATTCTTAAAAAATGAAAAAGTTATTTCTGAACTGTTCATTATTTTCCCGTGCTGTGTTGCAATAATAAGGTTAGCATGTGATTTTCACTTCCCTGTCTGTGTGTACATACCTACACACCATTAACAGCCACTGAATTCACTAGCCTTCTAGTATAGTTTTCTGTTAACAAACAGATGTTCTGTATTTACTGAAAATGCTGAACTCTACTGTTCAGATCTAAGGAATCTCTGCTTTCTAGAATTCCATGCTCCAGTGAGGTGTGTCAAAGGAGTAATGCAATTGCTGTTTTCAGTTTGTGCAAAATCCCAGTTTTCAGCACAGCTTGGAACAAGATGCATGGCATGCAACAAGCCATCTGATTAATCAGCAGAGAATTTGCAAACATCAGCAATGCTTCAAGATGATATAGGAAGATCTGATATCATTTCTCCTTGTGCTTTCCATATATAGTTCTTTGCCCTTGCTCTTCCTCTCATCTCTATGAGAGTTCGTGTGAGGTCTGTATTTTGACTAAACATAGGGCTGCCTGGAGTCTCTGGCTTTTGTTTTTTCTCTTCCTAATTGGCTTTTACTAGTTATTTTTCAAGTGTGATAGTGTCAAGTCAATTTGCTCAGGAGCCGATCGTGTGATTTTTCATCATGTTGCTTATGTAAACTCTTCTGCCAGCTTGTGGCTTTATTACCTTGGTATTTTCCAAAGGTGCTGTCCATAGCAAATCAATGCCATGGATGTCTTCTAGGTGATCAGTGGAAGAGAAGGAAATCTTAATAAATCCAAGGGCTTTTAGTTGGCTTAAAGGAAGCTGCTTTTCTTGGTGCTTACAGGATGGTATAATGAAACTCTGCTGCTTTCTTCAGTTCTTTGTAATTTGAAGGGTATGTATTGGTGGATGATCTGCTCAGCCTGGTGGCAGAGCTATGCAAGGAATTAGAAAGTTTAAGGAGCATCAGGGAACCCGAGAATAAGATAGACCAGTGGAGTCAGGCTCTGAACTTGGTTGTTCAGTCTAGACACAAGGAGGCTGAGAAGGGGACCTTATTGCTCTCTACAACTCCCTAAAAGGAGGCTGCAGTGAGGTAGGTAATGCTCAATTCTCCCAAGTAGCAAATTACAGAACAAGAGGAGAGGGCTTCAAGTAGCACCAAGGGAATTTTAAACTAGATATTAGGAAATATTATTTCACTGAAAGAATTGCCAAGCATTGGAACAGGCTGCCCACGATGTGATTGGGTCACCATACCTGGAGGCACTTAAAAGACATGTAGTTGTGGCACTTCAGGACATGGTTTAGTGATGAACTTGGCAGTGTTAGGTTAAGGGCTGGTCTAAATGGTCTTAAAGTTCTTTTCCAACCCAAACGATATTGTGGTTCTGTCTTGATAGCAAGAAGCTGCCTTGATAAGTATTACCTTAACCTCTATTTTCATACAGCAGCTGATTATGGGATTTCTGTGATACTGTGGCAGTGGTTTTACCAAAGCTGCTTTTCTCTAGGATATAGGTGGTAGATGCATCTTTTCCAGGTAGAGACAAATGCATTGAAGGAGGAGCCCATTTTGGACCGGAAGTTTGCATTTACCTACCAATCTGAATTCTAACTGGTCGCAGTTGTTCCTATTTCCCGGGGGACAGATTTATGCTGGGAAGGAAAGACTCCACTGGTGTTTTATCACTAGACTTGCTGGAAGTTAAAAGGTGCTTTAGAACTTGGGCATGAAAGTGACAGGTAATGGATAAAAATAAAATAAAAACTGCGGTCTTGGAAAGCATGAGATGGTAGCAGAGCTGACAGGAGATATATAATCTACTCTGATAGTTTAAGGGAACAATACGGGGTTAAAAGAAAGGAATATGAAGTAATTTTGCATATAGCGGGTCAGATGCTTTGGGCATGCTGCTCACACCATGCACGCATCGTTTATTTTAGTCCGTAATCCCGAGAGCCCCTTGCCCTGCTATTGAAGGCAGCGTAGAGTGGGGAGGTAACAGGAGCCCTTACGGATCTCGACAGAGTAAACACTGCAGTGCTTCAGTGTGTCTTTCATGGGCATTTTGAATATCTGTAAAGTGCCGAATTTCACAGGTCCCAGCAGGGCTGGCTTTGAGGCTGCTGTTGCAAAGTGTTTGGAGACTTCTGAAAAATTACTGCAGGCTATGCTTTAAAATTGATCGCGTTTCTGTCTTTGAGACTTGATCCTAGCTGCTGCTGAGGAGGAACAGGATGAGACCACGGGCTTCCTGTTCACTCTTTTGGGAAGCCTTTAAAGAGAAATTTTTAGTATCTTGTAGCATAAGTTACAGGATTTCCTTTTTTTCAGTTCTGCAGAGCTTTGGATTATTTGATGTGATGGCAGATTAATATCCTTGTCAAAGTTAAGAAAAAAATAACTACAAGATTTTCAGATTTTGCAGATACTTTCTGTTCAAGAGCAATAGATTACATGGGTGCTTAAAGCAGATTTTCTGGGGGGGGGGAGCATATCTTTATTTTGCTGTGAGACTTCAATTAATGTTTAGAGTATTGTTTTTCTATCCTTATTTTATTTTATTTTGTATTGTTGAAAGAGAATGTATGCTTCTGACTATAGATTTCTAATTCTGTGGATGTTTCAGCAGATGATCTCATCTGGCAGCATTTGAATGGTAGTGTAGCAAACATTTTCATGATGGATGGTGGCTGAACAGGCACATTAAGAAAAAGTCATACATTAATTATGCTGATGATTTTGGCATTTTAAAGTTGGAAAGGATTTTTTTTTTTCCTGTAGATGTATACTCCCGGTGTCTACAATTTTCACAGTTACTGTATATATGAGTAAATGTGCATCTCCTCTTGGTAATAGCTTTATAAAATCATGGTAGCTATTCGTAGAGATAGTGTTATGTGTTTGAGATTGAAGGGGGGAGGGAGTCTCTTAAATGGAAAGAAGAGGGAGTCTCTATCTGAACAGCTTCACTGTGCTTCTTTTGCTGTATGCAATACACATCTTTTCTGGCTTTGTATATGAACCAATGACCCGTGGGTCTCGGGGAACTGTTTCATGCACATCTTGTTGCTGTAAGTAGTCTTTGCAGTGTCTTCAGTTGAACTGCTGTTTTAAAGTTTTAGCTGGGGCAGATCAGGCATTGTTTTAATTACTGGAACAGGATTTTAGAGAATTATATTAAGTATCTTACAAACTACCACTGGTTTCTGTGATACAAGAAGTTTCTAAAATTGGGGATGCTTTGTAGGTGTAAGTCATGTAAACGCACACCTGTACTGATGCTATTTGTCAATATTTGCTCTCTGAAAAGGGTACCTAAAATACCACAGAGCTATAAATCCTCTGCTCTGGTGGTCTTCAGCTCCCTCTTCAGCTTTCCAAACTATCTGAAATGTCATCCATTGTGGTTTCAAGGGAAAAAAGACCTATTTCTTCTTGCAAAATCTGTATCAGTAGCTCCAGATTATGGTTAAAACTATTTCAATTTATCTTTCCCATTCTTGGGAAGATATTTATATTGTTTGTATCTCACGTCAAACCATGTTTTTCTTTCTGCTGAATTCTGCCATGTGTTGCTTTGTTTGCAAGTCGCTTCCAAGCCAGTAATCATAAGCACTCCCATCTGGATGGGGAGCAGAGTAGTGATAATGTAAAAGGACATTTCCACTATTCTGTTTAAAAGAGTCCTCCATCTGTACCAAATCTGCCATTTTAATGAGATTGTAAAGGGGTTTGTTGCTTTTTTTTCTTTTTCAAAGAAGGGAGGAGACTGATTGTTGAGATTTTTTTTTTATTTTTTTTTACTTGTGTATCTACTCATTATGTGATTGTATCTAAGGCCCTTTCTCTTTCTTAAGCTATGAATGGCTATAGGAATTTGCAGTTCATGTAATTCAGGATGCAAAGTAACAAAGGATCCTGAAAATTTTACCCCAAGTCTGTAAAAAATTGATTGCCATTAGCATCGAGTCTTTATTACCCATTTTTAATAGCACACATGTGAGAAATCATCCTGAATGCTGTAAAACTGATGCGCAAGGTTAAAAAAATTGTAGTGTCACTGTGATTTTATGATGTGAGCTTTCAGTTATCAAAGCTGAATTGATAGATGTGAATGTGCTGAGATGACTTTTCGGTGCTGGCATGTTTTAATTTTTCTTTGTACTTTTCTCTCATAATTCTGATCATTGCTTTTTTTAAAATTAATGGAGAGGGAATTGAACAACTTGTCTTGTGTTCTCTGTTCTTAATGTCACAGCCTAAACCAGGACAGTTTTGTGGAGGTTAATAGTCAAGAGTCTAGGTCAGTCATCCATCAGTCTCATCATACTAACGTGAACTCAAGAAGCCAAAAGCCAGTGACTGGAAAAGTAAAATAGCTGTAGCAGAATAAATGAGCAGGCAGTGGGGAGGGGAGAGCGTTCTCAGAGGAGCTCCTGGAGGGAACAGGCTGTCACCCAGCCCGTGCTGGCACCGTCCACAGGACCTGGGCTGCCGAGGGAACAAGGGGCACAGCCCACTGGTAACCTAAGCACATGCAGAGACTGTGTTGAATCTTTTTCTCAAAGATGATTGTTCCTCCTTTCCAAACAGGCAGTAATTCAGCTTTAGGAGAGCTGTTGGATTGCTAGTTCTTTGTCACCAGTCATTGCCCTGTGACAGGAAGTTGCATGTCAGTGGCACCCAGTGCCATAGAGACACCACCCCACGATGGGCTTGGTCTTCTGGACGGGCTCTTGCGAGTTTCCACTAAACTGCCCAGTCTAATCCTTTTATCTACGAGAAGAACTTTTCAAGAAGCTTTAAATTTCATGTAGTTCCCTTGATTCCCGCTACAGAAATAAAAATATTTCCTTTTTATTTTATTCTCGGACACCTTTTCAAAGGCAGAAGAAGGGTATTTAGGCACTTGCTTTGTATGCAGATCCTCTTCACTTAGAAACAAAATTTCAGTTGTTGGATTGTACTCTTGTCATCTGGGGTTTCTGGAACTGGGATGTTTCCTTTTCTGTTGTTTTGAAATTATAGTTCGCAGTCCTTAAAACAAATAGTTCAAATAAAAATTCAGCCTTAGAAACTGAATATTTCAGGATACAATGCGTTGTTTTGGCACCTTGCAATAACGACCGTGCTGAGGTAACTGTGGTGCAGATGATTGAAAACTCTGCTACAGGGAGCTCTGCACAGATATGTCAATTAGGTAAGTTCATTTAAACATACTTGGCCATCGCCTTGTATTTAAATCAAGGTAGAATGCTCTTCCATCCCTGCAGACAACTGTTAGCTTCTCCGTATTTAGACAGAAATGGGTCTTAGTCATAAACACTATAATGCCATAAGGAAAAATGTGCAGAAGCAGAGAGTTGTTGTTAATAGAGTACATCGTCAGTGTCGTTAATGATATAATTTTGAGCTAGATCACTTGAGTGTTTGGCCTACATTATTTATGTAGTGATGCATTGAAGCCCTAAATTTTGCACCTTCGAAAAGATTTTATGTAGTTAATTAGCAACAAGTTCAGCACTATAACCCGAGAGCATGGAGCTACCTGGTGGCTGGGCTCAGGCCATGCAAACGTGGAGAAATGTTTCTTGAAAATCTCAGATTATCCTTATAATAATTTACATACAGATTATTTCCTTTCGTAGGCAAATGAGACATAGGACATATCTTGTCTGATAAAAATATTAGACCATGATTATTTTTTTCTCTCCTCTTGCCTTTTTTTTTTCTTCTGTACCAACTAATATCTGTGCACAGCTCTCGTGTGTGAGGTGAGATGTGTAACAAGCAAGCACAGTGCATGCTGTGCAGGTGCACATGCTGTACTGAAGCAATTTTAATATTCCCTTCCTCAGAAGGTGGATGTTCTTTAAAGTCATTCCTGCTGCTTGCAGTACTTTCCATCAAAAAGGGAGAGATCTGCTTTACCAAATTAAACTCCTCTCTGGGCTTCCCTCTGAAGCAAAATGATTTTGCTCTTGGTACTGCTTTTAATCTCTTGTTTAGGAACTTGAAGTATATAGAGAGCAGCCTTTTAGTTCAGGAAAATAGCCTCTAGAACCAGCAGCACAAATCTATCATAATTAGTCATCAGAAAATCTGAATAAATATTAAAATTACCATGCAGTAGGAGGCAGGCATATGTGGTATTCAAAACACACAGAGTGTAAAATGATGTTATTGTTGCCTTTAGAACTAGTTCAAAGTAGTCTGCATTAGAAAGAGCTGATAAGCAGAATGACAAAAGCTTGTTTCATGAGTGATTCCAAGCAGCAGTGGTTTTCTGATCAGCTGATGCTGCAGCTATTTTGGGTATTCCACAGATCATGATTACATACGCGGGGAATGATTGGAGGCAGCAAATATGGCAAGTGAGCCAGGAATCCTGGGACATGCTCCGTTACTAACTTAATAGTCTTACAATCACTTGTCCTTTGCCATTTAAATAGCCAGGGGAAGTCTAACAAGTGACTGTGCTTAGTTATCTTTTTTTTTAAGGGAAAAAAAACAAACAAAAAAAAAAACAAGAAAAGAAAAGAAAGCCACTTCCTGGGGCCGCTATTTTTAGTAATGGTGCAGTGTCCAAAGTTTTAACTAATTGAGTCATCAGGTTTCATATCTGGCCACAGAAAATGGCAGTGGAAGAGGGAGAATGCTTTCCAGAACAAGTAAGCATTTGTGGATTCTGAAAGAGTGAAATCTGCATATCAAGTTTCTTGTATAAGTGTTTTAAGTCTTTGATTGTATGAGACAAAGCTGGATGTAGGAAGAGGTATGTTTCTGCTTGTTCGGTGTGTTTTGTGTTCTGAAAGTTGGATTACGATATAGGCTGAGGCGGCAGTCAAATGGTTTATGGAATTATTTGTTTTCTCTCCACTACCAATGGCTACGTTCTGTTCAGGACACTTTGTAGAAGACATTGATTGAAATTACAGAAATGTTTTCTAATGTGTGATCAGGGCCTTATAAACGAGATATACATAATAATTTTCTTCACAGAAATGTTTTAGCAAATTTTGCATATTTTGAAAAACATTAACTCAAATCTATGCTTTTAAGGTGTATTTATCAAATAACACACCTCTTATACTGACAATCCATAGATCAATTAAACTTCAAAAGGACCCTGTTGCACTGCTAGTACCATGTTAGTAGTGACCTATAAGGAGGCACACACAGCACTTTTACTTTCAGGGATAGTCCCAGTGCTCTCTGTGATTAAAAAATTCTACAAGTGACTAAGCTGCTATGAAATGACATACCCACAACTCTGTGAACTAGGCTCTGAGGTTCTTCAATAGCCTAAGTTATTCACATCAGATAAAAAACAGCAAGTTTTCTTTTTCCCCAGGCTGCTTTACTGCAGAATTAAAATGCTGGGTTCTCAGGAAAGTGTGGTACTGTGTTATTAATATTGATGAGTGCCAAGCTTTGTGGACGTGTCAATTAATGGCGGCATTTTTTTAATCAGAGATTTTACCAATGGTAGCACCCAACAGTTTACCAGCAATTTTTCATGTCAGCAATAGCTTTGTGTTCTGAAAAAATACTGCAGCGAGTTTCCTTAAATGTGTATGATGTTGTTTACTTGCTGTCAACACAGGACTGGTTTGTTGTTCCCTGTTAAAAAACACCTTTGAAACTCTGATTGTTTTCTAGTGATGCTATTCTTCTTTATAAATTCAGTTCCACCAGTAATGTCAAAACTATGCAAACATTTATTTGGGAGATTTTCTTTATGAAGAAATTTCATGTAGGAGGAGGTTTTGTTAGATTCAAATGTTTTATGGTACTTGATTAAACTTTTTTTTTCAGTCCTGAGACTATAATTTACTCTCTCCTGTTTTTTTTAGCAGTGTATTATCTGTGTTCAGAGTGATAAACATCTTTGCTGATGCTTTATATGAGCCCTGGTAGTACAGCACTTGATGCATTGCTGTCCTGCTGGTTTCTGTGTTCAACAGTTTGGAGAGTAGAGTGAACTGAAAATTCCTCTTCCCTCGAGCTGTGGCAATGTTCTGGTCTGTGATACGCTCTGCCCTTCTGTGTTGCAACAGAACGGTATTTACTCTCGCTTTACAGGGTTTTGTTAGAAGTTGCATAGAAACTGGTGTTGCTGTTAGCATATATGGTGTTTATTGAAAGTGTAGTAGCTATTTGAAATGGAGTTGGGCAATGGAGAAGGGGTACAGTATATATTTGTTTTCTACTTTTTTCTTGATGACGTTGATAATGGTAAATACTGCTTTCATTTCATGTACATACAGTAATCTCCTGTAGGCTGCCGTGCATGTTCTAGATGTAAGGAAGAAACAAGCTCTACTTTGCTGCATGTTTGTCCTGTAGATTTGCTATTCAGAAGTGATACTTAAATTAATCTTTTATAGTAATGGCCTATTCTGTCATCAAATAGGGCTGGTAGGCAGAATTGTTGGCCACAACTTATTTCTGTTATTGTGTAATAGACTGATCCTCACTTTAAGGGTTCAACTAAAAACTAATTTGAAATCTGTGTTTATTAAGCTAGTAAAGAAGTAAAGTCTCTTAGCCTAATTTGGAAAGTGTTAATTCATTAGTGAAAATAGCATTATTTTCTTTGATTAGATAATGATGTGTTTTCCAGGCATACTTTATTCTGATGTTAAGAAACAGCGATGATTTTCAGATGAAAATAAACTATGAAGTCTGGTTTAGGTGAAGTAAAATGTTGAAATAGTTCTGGCTTTATTTTTGTCGAAAAATAAGAAGTCGCTCCTGCGAAGTTCAGATCATCACTGTACTTCTACAGAATTCTGACTCTCTAGTGCACAGTGGCTTTGAAAGCCAGAAGAATACTAGTTCTGTTCTGTAACTGAAAAATGACCGTTCAAAAATGGCACTGTTTAATCTGCAGTGATTTAGCTGTATCTTTGGTAATTTTTTCTCATTTTGAGTATAAAACTGAGTTGTTTTTTCTTTTGCCTGTGTTCATTGAAAGGTCCCATACAGCTAAGACTGTACTCACTGGTTTCATCCTGTTTGTACCTGTAAATCCTGGCCCTGACCCTGCGCCCTTTTGCTTCAAAACAGAGTCTTGTATTTAGAATCACAACTTAATTTGACTTTAAAACTCCTGATAACAAATGCAGGGCTCTGATTTGTAGCTTTTGCTTGGGTTGAGAAAAGCAGTTTTCCTGCTGGAATCTAAACTAATCCCCAAACCTGGAACATGTGGAATGAGAAAGAAAACACTTGTAAACTAATTTACATTTGCTGCGTACACCATTTCATCCAGACAGCCCCAACAAATGCTGTCACAGAACTTTCTATGCCATTGCACAAATTTGCAACAGTGAATGTCAGTGTTTCATCACAGAGGAGGAGGAGGAAGGCAGTGCTGGGCAATGTGGAGGATAGCGGCTCTCCTGTGTCCAGCGGCACGGCTCTGTGCACGCGTCACGTCCATGAGAAAGACGACAAGTTGTCCTCAGTGTTTCTAACAGTAATGAACAGCATTGTGCGTAACACCTGCTCTGGTTTGCTCTGCCGTGCCTTTGTGGTTTACAGTAGGATTACAGAATGGATCTGGAAGTATTGAGTCATATCTATGACAGTGGAATCAAATGGAAAACAAGATGGAGCAGGTTATGAGGAAATTCAGCTCCTGTAGAAGAACATAGCCAGGACAAGACAGCCCAGAATATTCACTGATTGTATTCTCCCATAGGTCTTATACATCTCCAGACCAAGATTAAAATTGTCTCCTGGCAGGCTGCTCAGCTGTTTGAAAGCTGTTAACTCCTGTCTTGAATTGCCCTAATGAGTTTGGGAAGTGCTAGCTAGTTTTTTCTCCTCCTGAAAAACCAAAACTACCTAGGGAGATGTTTTAATTCTTTGGTTTATTTGCTGCACTGATTCTTTCTTGTTGTATATATTTCACGGCAGATCTGCAAAGAGGTGTTAGGACAGATTGTTCCATACACGTTACAAGCTGTCCTTAAGGTAAACTTCTATTACACGGCTCACCTGATGCCTCTAACCAGCCCTGCAGAACTGACCGTTACCAGATGTATGGCTGCATTGCAAATCTTGCCCCAGGAGTCCTCTTAGTACCTGAAAGCTCTTTAGATAATTTCAACTGACCCTTCAGATTCTGTATCTTTCCAGTGAGCTACGTATGGGCTTTTCCAGCCAGAGACTATCTTCGACAAGGTATTCAGGTGTGTGAACTGGAAGAAGTTCTTTGCTTCTGACAGAGGTCATAATCCCTGCTATAAACTTATAAACTGATAAAGGTTTTTAGTTCCTGTTAGAATCCTGAACAATGTGTCCAAAAGTTTAAAACTTTAGTGTCTAGCTTTAAAGCTAGCCATTCCAATGCCTCTGAAGCCTTCGAAAGTATAAACTTTAATTACATGTAATATTTGCAGTACTGGCAGTGTAAGTTAGTATGTTTCTGCATATGGTTTTGCCACCTTGGGAATAGTTTGACTGGTTATCACCAAACAATCTTTCCATTTAATGATGTTCATATTCCCAAGGCATATTCCCCTCTCCTTTCTGGGTCCAGATTCTAAAATCAGATGCATACAGAGAACAGGAGGGAGACTGACTGACATAATTCATGCCATGATCTGAAGAATGTGACTGTAGCATGGAAATGGCTTTAAATTTGAGCCTGAGATGTGCTGAAATTATCTCCATGCTCATTGGGTAGTTGGTTTCTGAGAGAGAAATAGCATGGAGGAGATCAATGGCATCTCATCTAGCTTGACATATAAGAGAGTTATTATCTTCAGGTGAATATAAACATAAGAAGAAACCCTCGAAGCACATCCAGCGCGTCTCTAGCTCTTTGTGACTGTGGTAGCAGTTATGAAAGCCAGTGATTTATTTTTCACTTGTAAGTGTATGATAGGAAAACTTTAGAGAGTGAGAGATGAGTCATTACAGGCTCTGTTTCTCCAAGAGTTTGAAATAAACTTCTAGAAGTTGAGACTGCAAGCCTGGAGAATGAATCCTGAGTTTTAGATGTGCACATCTTTTGCCCTCAACTGTATCGAATCCTTTTCATTGATAATACATGTGAGTTGGTCACAAAAGACCTGGTTCTTTGCCTGATTGTTTAGTTCTAATGCAGTACAGTGGTTCACTGATGAAAGCAGTGATTTTACTGGTTTTAGGATCTTGAACAGAGTATGTCCCAATTTACCTTATCATTGAAGTTTGTCTTTTCATACAGGACAGTCTGATAGCCGAAAAATCAGTACTAAAGGAATCTTTTTTTTCCCATTAAAACAAAATAATTCCTGTGATTTGTTGTTCATGCATACCTAGAAAGACTCTGTGTGTCACGCAGTTGTACGTTGACTTTGTAGTCCTGGAAAATTAGGATTTTGCTTTCTCTGTTACTAATTCATTTAATACATTCATATCAGTAATTGTTTTCATTAATTCTTCAGATGAAGCTGACACATCAAACGCATATTTAAAAAAAATCTCAGAATCTTATCTGTGCCAAAAGTACTGGAAATAGCGTAGCCCTCACCTCCTATCTGCACATCGTCGCTGTGGGATGGGTTTGACCTCAGTTCAAATGTTTTCTGTTGGGTTACCAGATGTTAGTTTTGTTAGAATTGTAGTTAAATTGCTCTCTGATGGTTGAGTATCTGTAGTGACAAGTAAATATACAGACATTACAGCTTTTAGGAGCATTTTCAATTTGGATGTTATGTTTAACCTGTTATACATGTTAAAACGTGGATGTTAGGCAAGAGTTTCCCATCTAACTCTGTATGTGTCTTTTGTGTCTTGGAAATTGCAAACCCCTTTGCTCTTTGTAGTAAATCAAAAGAATAACAGCTACTTTTTCTTTCTATCTTGTGCTTGAACTTTCTTAGGAAGCAGTCATTCAGGCATTTAAAGACACCCGGGCTGGATTAGTTGAATTGCAATTCACAGGATTGGCTAGATTTGTAGTCTGCTGAAGAAGATTGCATGCATAAAATCTAAGCAATTTATACAGTGAGAAAGCTGCACCATAGTTTCACAGGAGATGTCATTGCAAGCAAACAAGTGATTGTAGACTTCTTGATGCTGTTAAAAGCAGCAATGAACACCTCCTGTACTGGAAGCTGTGAAATGTTCTTGTATGTACCAGCCTTAACATCTCAGGCTCTGGCTCCTATTCAGCCGTCTTCCACTCCAATATGAGTGTTCCATTTTCAGTGATAACAGTGAGCGCAGATTCAACATTTTGCCAGGACAGACTCTTAACAGGTAGATTGATCTTGAAAACCATATATGCTAAACCGTCACATCAGAGACTTAGTTTGTCTTGTTGTCTCAGAAGGAAAGAGGATTATTTCTTTGGTTGGATGTTTTTCTGAATTAGTCAAGGATTTCTAGAAAGAAGGAGTTGTATCTAAAGTGCTTTTTCCATTCTGTTTTGAACTGCTTAGATGTGTGATTTTCAGGAAACACTTTATTGTCTCTACATGGATGTTAAGGTTGACTGCTGTACAGGTATAGAACCTCCATTGTTGCAAATACAGTTCATTATATATTTACATGGAATTGTTGCAGAAATATGAGATGTTTTAATCTCTACTGGTGTGACCAAGAAGAGGAGTTTCACACAGCCTGACATAAGTAGTTTTTAATTAGCGGAAATTGTAGTTACATAGTTGGAATGAGACCAGTTATGGGGACATTCCAAATAGTATAATTTTTTTGGCTATTTTATCATGCATGATACAATAATATGATCAAAGAAAGTTGATGATTAATTTGCATGATAGGGCAAACAATTAGAGGGATTTGTTTTGTTTTCAACCGATAATTAAATCATTTCTCATTCTGCAATCATATTCCTTATAGCTCGCCTTCTCTAGCTGAAAAATGTTTCCTTTGAATTGTCAGTCAGTAGGAGTGGAGCTTTTCCTGTTGCCCTGTGGTTGTGTTTAGGGTTGTGATCCCAAAGGCATCTCTCTGAAGGATAATTAACAGCAGAACTGCAGATAGCACTTGGCCCCAGGCTAATATTCTTATCAGAAGAAAACACTGTGATGTATGGTGCTTAAAGCATGAGTAGAGCTGTAGCTGTTTGCACAAACATCATCATCTCATCCAGTGCAACCAGCCCCTTTTCTAATAAAGGAGATACAAGTGAAATGTATAATATGGATTTAGTTCTGAAGGTAGTAGGGACATATGAAGGCTACGGCAGCTTGGAGGATGGATGAAAAGTCTCCTGAAGAAAATTAGATGACTGGTTTATTTCACATTGTTCAGACGTTGCTGTTATATAGTTTATTTGAAATAAAATTTCATCTCTTACCAAGTAAGTCTCATATATTTGATTGGAGTAAAATCCTAAACTAACAGGAGGAAATTCTAAGCGATACCAATGACCTCCAATGCCATCAGTTGCAGTAAGCCCACCCTTATCAAAATAAGCAAAAATGTTATCATCTGTTACCTCAGATCGTCTCCTGCTGCTGCAAGACTAGTTTTGTTGAGCACATTTCCAAATGGAAGTAACATAAGTTCATCCCTTAAAATTGAGGTCATTGCCTCCCCCCACAACAAATGTTAGGCATGGTTAGCATCTTTTTGTTGGGACTCAAGCCAGAATGCATCCTGCTCCGGCACAATGGGAACCTGCTGGGGGTTTCCTTTCACAACAGCTACTGTTAAAGATGGAGCGAAAAACAAAACCCTGCTCCCAATGTGATAAAAAGACTGGATTTTTAATCTGAAAAAGAAGCCACTGTAAGCAGAACACAAAGGAAAGAGAGATGAGCATAATAAAAATACCATGAGTATTGGGGGGGGGGGGGGGGGGAGGCTGTGCACATTGAAAATAATGGCTTTGCTCTTTTTGGGGGTCACTAAATAATACATATTCTATATTTTCTGAGAAGATCCTCTATAGTCTCATAGAAAAGCCAGGCTAGACCCTGGGCTGACACTCGGTGCAAAATGTTTCTGTCTTTAGTCATGCTAAATAGTCTCTCACTGCACTGGAAGTACTTGGAGAAAAAGATAGTGAGTATATATTTGCCACTGTGAGTCAGCATTGGGAGTTTCTAGTTTCAAATGGAAGCTTAAGATAATATCCAAGTGACTTAGGAGTTTTTAACTCATGTAGCTTTTCCTGAAAATGAGGAAACGGTCCTGAGGTCTTACCCCTGTACATCACAGCTGTAACATCCATCGTGTGGCAGGACTAGAGGACCTCAGGGTAAAGAAGGGCTGGGAAACAGAATACTGCTACCAGCGTGACTTATTGAGCCTCAGTCCTCTCCAGAGGTGTCTCTGGGATGAAAGCTGTTTAAATGAGCCTCCAGAGTGGAAAACCTATTGTGGGTTGCAGGCAGCCTGCAGTCTGCAAGCTCATCAAAATGCTCTACTTTAGAGAATTGAATTTTTATAGCATAATACATTAAAGGGGAATACTCATTGCATAAAAACGGCGTTCATTAGCTAATCATCTGCATTCACACATTTCTTAAAAGTAGAAATAGTCCCTTCTTCTCCCAAGAAATTACGGGGAGGGGAGGAGAGGGGAAAAGTCATACCGTCTGTGAAGAAAAAGCTTGATATTATGCATGCATCAGTAGTGGTAATCTCATAGATCCTATGTTTGTCTGAATAGCCATTCCAGAACTAAATGCTGTGCACAGGGTCTGAGGTCTGTCTCTCCCAGAATTAAAACACTCATTAGAATCTTGATTTTTAATTTGAGTCTGGATATAGAGATGAAAAAGATGGTATCCTCAGGGAGCACAAGAAGGGAGCAGGGAAAGGCTTCAGGGACACAGCCTGACAACAGGGATCTGTGCAAAGGCACAGAAGGATCTGCAGTCTTCGTGGCTGACTGCAGGACCATCTGAAATTCAGGGTATTTTGGTGTATGTCCCATGCCTGTCATTCTCTTCATATTTGTCAAGACAACAGAGAATCAAAAGCCAGTTTTCACGTTCATTTCATGTTGGAATTGATTGCAACAAGAAAGGGAGGGAGAGAGGGATCTGAATACGTTGCTACTATACGGAATGTCTGTATCAGGAACACTGAGGTTTAAGCAATTATTACTGGAGCAAATTTTTATTAGCTTGTTAAGGGAATGTCTTGTGCACACGCTGTCTGTCTTGGGTTCATCTTTTGGACGCCGACCAGCATGAAAGGTGGAAATGGGTGTATCAAGAACAATTACCCACAGAGGGAGGACTTACCTGTGTGGGTGTCCTGAATGATGGCTGGAAACCTAAAGTCCTTTTTCTCCCCACTGTGTTTTTAGTGCATTTAATAAAAGGTCCTTGATCAGTTTTTGATGGGGGCTTGCAGGCATGACAGCAATCCAGCTAATAATAATTAACATTATTGTTGCACTTGTTTGATCTTTTAAATCCTTCAGTGATTTGAGCTTAGGCTCTGATGCTGGTCCTGTCTGTGCAGTACAAAGGCATTTACAGGCTCTTTGAGAGACTTCAAGGGGCTTTGTTTTAAACAAAACAGTGCCAATTGAAAATTACATTTTTCTGCTCTGTTGTTGTATTTTAAAAAAATAATTTAGGCTTAAAATAGAAAAGCAAACTTGAGAAAATTTTAGATTCAGAAAGGTGAAAGCTTTGGTTTGATATTTTTGATGAATTTTTATTCACCCCCCATACTTAACTTTTGTAGAACTTGGATAGCGTTCACTGGCAGTTTTGTGTTTTGGAATTGGAGTCTTAAAAACAAGGGTATTTGAGGCATTTTGCATGGTAGAAAGAGCTTGAAAGTCTATTCCCTGCCTGAGCAGGTCTGAAGTAATGCCTTAGTCATAAGGAAATGTGAAGCTGGCAACGCAGCTTTTAGAGAGGCTGGAATCGCTTTTGGTTTCCAAAGATGCTGGCTCTCTTTTCTCCCTAATGTTATCGTTCATTTTTGCTTATGGCAGAAACCACAATGGATGGAGAGAATCCCAGAACTTTTTGCACAATTGTACAACCTCAGTCTGTTATCCCTCTGTGCAAATCTCAAAACTTCTGTGCACGGTGCCCCAGAAAGGGTCAGCTAACCAGCCTGAGGGCTTGGGACCTTTAGCCAAGGTTAGAAAAAAGGTTTTCCCCCTTCTTAGAGCACAGGGATGTGTTACACCCTGGCTGCTAATGCAGCTCATGCAGTTTCACACACTAGCTCACATCACATCAAGTAACTGGAAACCAGCAAGGTGGAAACTGGAAGTGCCAACTCAGATCAGCTGAAGTGTGGGAGAGTTTGTGTTATCCTCGGCACGCTGTTAAATGGCAGCTTCTCTGGGTGCTTCCTAGTTGTCTTTGTGGTGCGTGCACGTGTTTTTCTGTACGGTGCCCCTTGTGCTGGGGGCCCATCCCTGTCCAAGCAGGGAGAGTCCGGCTTGTGGGGGAGCGGGACACTGTGTCCGGTACCCTGCCAGGCTCATCACTTGGCTGCTGGTGTCAGTGACGTTTCGGGACAGTTTGGGCAAAAGGAGTGAGTTTTGAGTGGTGATTGGCAACGGAGGGCATGCTGTTTGCTTGAGGGATTTCGGCAATAGATTTGTGCGTCACCTGAGCTACCTTGATTTGAAGCACTTTCATAAATCCCCAGGCTGGAAGCGTGACCTAACCTATGTCCTTCCAACTGCTAGCAAGCAAATGCTTCCAAGTCCCTAAAAGACACAGGCATTTCTCTTCCTCTACACTGAAACAGCGGTTAGCTATTAATGTGAATATCAGATATTTATCACTCCTTGTGCCCCCTGCCACCCCCACCTCCATTTTGTTTGAGCAAATAGAAAGGTTTAAATGTTTCTGGGTATAAGCTTTGTTTCTTGTCTGGCATGCATTAATGTGACTGGCGGGAACTGATTTTCCATAGGAAGCTTCTCTGGTGCATCCCTTCCCCACCCAGAAGCAGCTGTAAACAGCTGATGTTAATTATCGTCCACCTGCTGACTGTGCCAAATAGACATGCCATTACACAGTGACAAAAAAAGGCTCCCGGTCTATTAAGTCCTCCCTCATACCTTTGGTAATGCTGATAAAATGCTGACCTGGTTTTTACCCCAGTGGCTGCTGTTGCTAAGCACTGAGAATATGACCTATCTGCTGTAATAATCTGCATTGCACAGCTCAGATGATCTTCCAAGGCAGCTATTTTTCCCCATAGTCTTTACAGTTCTGACCATGTTTGTAGCAGCTCTTTGTTTTTGATAGAGCCTAATTAACTATTAGTATTTGGGGGTTGTTTTGTTGGAAGCACATTGCAGAGGTTGATTTGTAATGATTAGTGTAGTGTACTTGGAAAATAACAATTAAAAGCAAGGATGGTTGTAAGCCAGTAACTTATCATCATAAAGGGGAAAGCCATTTGTGCGCAGCACTTGGGAGAAAATGAAGAGTCTGTAAGTATTGGTCTCTCCTTGGAAAAGAAAGCTTGTATTAAAAGCATCACACTACTGAAATGCTCTTGCAGCTTGTATTGGTACAAAGAAGAAAGTAGACTTCACACCCATTGAATGTTTTGCTGTCATTATGCCCATTGTCACTTCATTCTGCACATGAAGGTGACTTCAGATGGGCTTGAAGCAATGTTCAAAGAAAACATCCACTTTGCAGTGGCTGCGTTGACGGGAGAGGAAAAAAGTCTATGGAAAGTCCAGAAACTGGGGAATGAAAAAAAAATTATTTGTGCACTGGATAAGTTGCTGAGCTTTGGTGCGAGGTTTTTTTTATATTTCTCTAAGCAGGTACTGTCTGTAATTTTTTCTCTAACAGTGATTGTTGCACTTCTGTTAATAGAACTTTAAAGTATGATAAAGCATTGAAAGTTGTAGTGATGTTTGCCTATAGTGAAACGATACTGATTTAAAAAAAAAAAAAAAAAAAAAGATAAATCCTGCTATACTAATGGAGAAGAGGGCACAAAAAAATGCATTGACTGCACAAGATGCAAAGGAAGCCATGGCACATATAAAATCAAAGATTACATGATTTGTCCCTCTTGAAAGCTTACCCAGTTCATTCTTCTTGCTTCAAGGCAGGATCAGCATTATCTAAACCATCCTTAGTGGATATTTGCATAACTTGTTGTTAAAACCCTCGAGGGACAGGAATTACTCTCAGTGATCTCTTTCATGACTTAACCATCCTTTCTGCCATCCTTACATTCAAGCTGATGTCTGAATTACTTTCACTGAATGTGGACAGATATTGTAAATAAAATGTTCCGTAAAACCAGGGAGGATTGTAAATATTTTAATTTGTAGATCCGTGTTCTTTCATTCAGGTAGTTTTGTCCTTCGACACTATTTTGGATTCTTTAAATTGTTGTGTGAGAGCTCACAGTACTGCTCTGGTCTGTTCAGCTTGGACATCAAAAGGTGGCGTGATGCTTTTGGAAAGAGCAGAGTGGTTTCCATGGAGTCCTATCCTGAGCCTTACCATGTTTATCTTCCATGCTGGGTACCAGATGTGTCCCTGGCTACTAGCCTTGCACGTTAGACAGTGCTGCATAATTCATGTTTATGTGTAAAGTCAAATCTTGTTCTGCCTGGTCGGGCAGACAGGCTATTTACACCAGAGGGAATTTGCATAAGCAAGGAGAGCAGGATTTGACCCATATTTGATAAGGCAGTTTGGGATTCTTTTGTGTCGACTTAGCTGTATGTACAATATGTTGTTTGCCAAGGGAATATATTTTTATACTGTACTGTAATTTCTAATGAGACTTTTCCTTTTTTCTTGTAGTCTGACACGAATGCGAGTTACCTGAGAGCTGCACGAGCTGGCAACTTGGAAAAGGCTCTTGACTACTTAAAAAGTGGAGTGGACATCAACATTTCAAATCAGGTTGAAGAATATTTTGATCAAATTTGCTGGATAAATACCTTTCTTTCTGTTTCTCAAATCTATCTTTATATTTTCACCTCATGTCAGTGATAAATGTTGTGATAAATGTTTTTTATGAGCCATGCTTACATATTTTATCTGATTAAAGCTTTTATTTTTACCCTTTACCAAGATATCATTTCACTTCCACTTGGAGAATGTTGTGCTATTTAACTTTTTCTTTCATTCCATTTATATTACATCAGATCATGGGACAGCACACAGAATTTAAGACCCCAGAGTTGGTATATTCTGACACTAATACTCTTTCCTTATGATCTAGTTCTTGTAAAGTTTGCGTAAGAATAGTTTTCGTAAGCAGTGCTCTCACTGGGATATAATAATTTGTTTCCTGATATGTTGCTTGTGACACTGGAAAAACTTTGCCAATCTTTTTCATTGCTTTTCTTTATTTCCTCCTCTTTTTTAATCAGAATGGGTTGAATGCTCTCCATCTCGCTTCCAAAGAAGGGCACGTGGAAGTTGTTTCTGAGCTGATACAGCGAGGTGCCAGTGTGGATGCAGCGACAAAGGTTAGTCAGGCCTATCTAATTGTTCTCTTGTTCACGCTGATGGCATGGGTACAAAGTGTCCGCCAAGTGATTAGAGATGTCACTGCAGCAGTAATTGCCCATTTTCCACTGGTGAAGCGGTCTCAATAATTGTTTAATAGAAACCTTTTAGATTACAGTAAATGTCACAGGTTACTAAGGATAAGATTTACTGAACAAATTGTAGATTCCTCTCTTGGTTTCCGTCCATATCTTCAAGAATAATTTATCCATTAGAAGTACCCAGTCTGAGTATTTTATTGCAGGGAATACTATGAAGTGGAACATGTTCTTGATAGTATTGTCATGTATTTAAGCTCCAGTTTTGTACTCTTTTCAAATATTACTGTCTCCAATTCCAGAAAGGAAACACAGCATTGCACATAGCATCCCTCGCTGGACAAGCAGAAGTAGTGAAAGTTTTGGTTACAAATCGGGCCAATGTCAATGCACAGTCTCAGGTAAAGTAATATTTCTCTGTTTTTTACTATCAGAAACTTTTCTGGCATTAAAATCTTTCTCCCTATATAAACTGTAATATCAGAGAATATGTTTGTTAGATCTCATTATATTAATGCTGGCCCTTGAAAACAGGGTTTGATAGAGTCAGTAAGATGTAATCCTGCTAACATTAAAAAAACCCCACACTTTTTTGGCTGTAGCACCCCTTGTAAGTAACTGACAACAGCTTCAAGGACAAAGTTTAAGCACGCAGCTGCCATTTTACTAGTGAAGTGGGCACTTTAGTGAGTGTAGTGCTGAGTTTATTCCCACCTTGTAACTTAACATACAAATAAAACTTAGATGCTTACAGCACTCCCGCTTCTGGTCTACCCCTCTCCTGGTGGTCAGAGTGTACCATGGACCTAGCAAGTCTTGTTTTCCCCCTTAGAAATGATAGCACAGTGGAATGCCAGATTTTGTTCAGGTCTTTTCCCACAAGAGATATGAACCATCAGTTAGGATTAACTCTGAGCTGCCCACATGACTCATCAACAGAGAGAGCACAGAAATGTGTCTATTTCTCTGTTTTAAATCGTCCAGAAGCCACACAGATGCACGCCCCTGGAGATGAAGAAAGCGGAGACATGTCTAGGGGTGTTTGTAGACTTCTAGAAGTGGTTGTGTAACAGGCAGCACAGCAAAGCATTTACCCTTCAGCCTTAGATCTATCCTCCAGTGTCCTAAGAGCTGCTAATTGTTACAGAGTCAGAAGAGATACTGATAGAACAGGAGAGTGGAAGAGAATTTGTTGAAATGAAAGGGATCTTGTTTCACACCAGTTAGTGTTTCAGGCTTAATTGACCTCATCCTTTTTCCTTGTGCAAGGCGGTACTGCAAGCATATGCAGAGCTTTTGAGTTTGGTCAAATCCTTTGAATGAATATTTGGGTCAACTATAGAAAATATGAAATAGGGGAAAACATTGCTGGTGCTAAGAGCAAATCAGCAAAACAAAGCAGAGAAAAACTAAGGCTCAAAAAATGCATAAATCACAGATTGTTGAAAGTTGAGTGGCTGTGCCATGATGGGGTGTCCTTGCATGCCTGCTCCTTTCTTGTGCTCCCTGCTCAGGGACTGGCTGCCAGGCAGTTTCATAGAAATGGGATCATTTTAAGAGATAGACTCCTCATCTGGCCCAGTATTGCTGTTATTCTGTATTATAAAGGCGTGGGCATCATAGAAAATGTTTGTTAAAAGGGGAAATTTAAAAACGTACATTTTAAAGAAACATGCTTTTTTTTAAAATGATCTTTCAAATAATATGAACAAAATGTTCAATAGAATCTATTTCAATATTTGTTTGTGATCTGTATTTCCTTCAGTTGGACAAAGACAACAGGATACTCGGTTCTCCTCTCTTACTCTTTTATAATAGCTAGATATAGCAATATTTGATTCCAGGCATCATGTAATTTTGAATTTAAAGAGAACAACAGCAACAACAAAAATTAGTTTTAAATAAAATCCTCCATGACTATTAAGGAGTAAAACAAAGCAGAAATATTTCAGGTGTTTTTCATTTTTAAGAAATAAAGATGGCTTTGAAAGGATCTTTTCTGCTTATGATTGAGAACATCTATATTCAGCCCTAAAACTAAAAATAATCTGAGATTGTAAACATCTTACATAACTACATCATTGTCCATACATCCTAAGATTTTGCCACGTTAACCTTATTTTCCTGACATAGGGGAACTAAAGACTGTTTTACTCCCCATTATGGATACCTTTGTCTTTGCTTGAGACTCATGGCCGTTCCATAGCAATGCCTGGCAGCAAGATTGAGTTGGGGATTAGTCTTTTGGGGAGGTTCCTGGAGCAACCTATAACCAAACTTCCTGTGGGCCTGCTTTGTCCGTGGCATCATTTGAGCCTTCTTAAAGCTTAGAATAAAGTTGGGGCATACCCACAGAAAGACTACCCAAAAATATTTTCTTTTCTTTTGCTTTTTGATGTTGACCCTATTTGCTGTGATTTTGGCTTTATCTCCTCTTCCCTTGAAGGTAACAGCTCTACCTTGCTGTTAGTGCCAGTGTTACAGTCATGAGACATTCTTTAACCAAATTGTCCTGTCTTTAAAAAAAAAAAGGTGTATTTTTACTGAGCCTGAATTTCATACCTCCTCTTAGGGCTATTTACTACTATTGAAGACAAAATTTTTCCTTGGGCTTGTGGCTTTCTGGAAATTTCAGCCCTGTTTTAAAGAGAGAAGGAAAAGCAAAGTATGGGAGGGAAGTTGTTGAATACCCTATTGTAATTTAACATGGGCAAAAAGGTTCTGCTCTGCCTTCAAATGCGAATCATACTTGCCTCTGAGAGTTTTTGCCTATTAATTGTTTTCTGAAACTAATAATTAAGAAATGTTTCTTGTTTACTTTCTAAATGCAAATTTTTGAAACTAAAAAAATTAATCTTTGTTTCGAGCTGAGTTAGTAAATAGATATCGAATATGCCATGAAATGACATGACTCTGCTGTTCACTGTAAGAATAAACTGTGATGTGACATGTTAGGTACTTTAGTGAGCACTTTCTGGGTTATTTTTGTTGTTTTTTTTTTTTTAAATTAAGCAGAATTTTAACTATACAGCAAAGAAACCTTTAGGCCTTAGTTCTAGACAGTGCATTAACTCATTGCTAACTTTGGGCTTTGGCTCCAGTTGGATTTCAACACCTGCTTTATGCTTGTAGGGATGCTTTTCTGAATAGAGACCAAATAATCATAACACTGTAACAGCAACAGACCTTGCAGCCTGTGTAAGCCTTGTAAACATGTGGCTTCACAGCTGTTCACTGTTCTGTTGATGGTAAAGTTCCTCTTAGATCAAATGTCTAGTTCATGCCATTCTCTCCTAGCTGTTCTTTCTTCTGACCTCCTATTTGTCTCTTTTGCCAGTGAAGCCTGCAGGCTTGCCTTCAGGTCACCTGCACTCTCTGTGTTGGACTGTTGCTGTGACAGTTAGTTGCCTCTCGGCTGTTTTCACTGTAGCTACTATAACTCAGCCAAAAATTCACTGCTACAGGACTTAGGCTACAGTTTCCCTTCATCTTTCCAGAGCCCAGAATGTCAATGGTTTCACTTTGATGCTAAGCTCTTCTCAGCTGATTGCTGGCTCCATTTGTTTCCTGCAAAATCTAGGTCACTGTCCTTTGTAACTGTTCTAGCCAAATTGCCGAGCTGCTCCCCCTGCTCCTTCCACCCTGCCAAAATGCCTGTCCTGGCCATGGGCAGACCTCAGAGTGCTGATACTGTCTCCACCAAACCCAGTCATGTGGAAGCATTCCTGAACATCTCTGTTATTTAAACCGGATTAAATCTTCTTTTTTACCTGTTATTTTTAACTAGCCCTTACTTCCAAATTTATTTTGTGTTTCCATTCCTCCTTGTCCTCCCTGTGCTCTGGAGTAATCACCGGAAGCCGTGTGTGGTAGAGCGAGAAGTCTGGAGGGGTCTTGTGAAGGGAGCAGATGAAGAGAGAAATTACGGCCTACACTGCAGCACATCCTCTGTGAAGTTTTCTTAAGAAAAGTCTGAGGTTCATGGAAATCACAATGGTGTGAGGTCTGGAAGGCAGTGAGAGGAAATACAGGGCCCTAAGAAACCCCACTGTAACCTCTGTGATCTCCTGATGAACGTGTTTAATGGCATCATCACCCATCCTGATAGCATAAGGAAAGAAATCAGGCAAAATCTTGCAGTGTTACATCTGACAAAGATTAATGCTGGAATAGAAAGGGTGAAAACACATATCATGGTAGATTAGAGAAAGAGATTGTTGTTGTTATTACTGGTGCTGCTTTGGTTGCTCTAGCAGTATCAAAGTGCTCTGTATTAGTATATGGATATTTTAAGTTCTTACTCTAGAATGTATTTACCAGTAGTTAACAATACTGTTGAACTGAAGGACATGCAGTGCTATATGAAAGCCAAGCAATTTCAAGTGCAAGTCAGCAACTTCTATAATTCCTTTATATTGAACCCAGGACAAGTTTCATGACTTCATCTTGCTGTTGTTGGTTTGGGGTTTTTTTCTGTGAGTTTCAGAAGTTCTTAGATCAATAGGAAAAAATAAATTGTCTCAGTATTAGTCCAAAAAAAATCAGTTCCTGAAAGTCTGTGACCTGTATACAGTTAAGGCAAAGACAAAAGCATTAACTATAAGAGGAAAGCACTTGCCGAAGAACAAGTTAAGCTCTGCCGCCTTTAATACTTGCATTGCATTGATTGAAATCACCCACTTAAGCATAATTTGAGAAATGCTCTAATGTGGTTGGAAACACTGATAAACCTCTGACTCAAACCACGAAGAACCAACGATCCTCACATCTCCTGGTGCCTGAAATATGAAGTAGCTCAGTGACCACAAGCAGGCGATGCTCAAAAGGCAGCTATTTGAGGAGACAAAAGGCATAAGTAGCCAGCGCAAGTGAAAGAGAAGTCAAAGCTAATGGAAAGAAGAGAAAAACTTAGAAAGCATTCTGAAGACTATTGCTCTTGATTTTGCTACAGACTTGTATTGTATTTGCTGTCTCATTTTGCCTTTAGACTGCTGTGGCTACATTTGTAGGGAATCATAATTCATTTCTGCCAAGTAGTCTGGCCAGATTGTTTTCTGACTTAATAACAGATGTAAAAGGAAGTATTCTTGCTTAGCTGTGGGAACTATATCTGGTCAGCTGTAGGATTCTACTGTATCATTTTAAATAAATATTGCCCTTCTCCTATGTTCATTTAAATCAAGGGAGATCACTCCATTATCTGGCACATGAGCATACTGGTTTTGGTTTCCTGTTAATCTTCCCAAGTTTGGCAGATCTGTAGTATGTATGAAATATTTGAGAAGTGTTTACACTCTTGTTTTCCTGTTTCAGAATGGTTTCACTCCACTGTATATGGCAGCCCAAGAAAACCACCTGGAGGTTGTTAAGTTTCTTCTTGACAATGGTGCCAGTCAAAGCCTTGCTACAGAGGTAAAAGTTTGACTTTCACACTTTATGAACAAAGCAAAATGTGCTTCAGCAGTGATTCTTGCCAGCTTATATCAAACTAGTCTTTTAAATAGAAACTTGAAGACCAATAAAAAGTTCTCTCTGTGAAGTGCGCTAATGAATACCGAGTTACTCGCTTTTCAGCAATTTAAACCATCTCTTGCCATTTTTAAAATAAAAAATGACTTTAACTAGAAACCGTTCTAAAAATAGATGTGTTCTTAGTCATAGCTGGTAATATTTCAGGTTAAATGCTCAAACAGGGAAGCTCTGTGCATAATATAAAAGTTCTTTGTGCTTTCATTAAAAATAGTGAGTAATGTGGACGGCAACCCTAAAGCAAGAACAACTGTTTGTCTACACTTTGGAGCCAGCCCTGGGGTATTGGGGAAAACCCAGGGTTACTTAGTGCTTGAAATACTTTCTGAAATGCATTTATTACTATGCTGTTACCCTCTCTGTAGCACCTAGTTATCCCATCTGGTCCTGCGGTGATAATTTCAAGCTGACACAAAGATGCAAGGTCCTTCTTTGAAGGTGTTCTCTGATCTTTGTAGAAGATCACTTTTTATTTCTTGCTTTAAAAAATCATTCTAACTGAAATAAGGAAACCTGGAAGGCAAAAAAATAACAGACATATTAATAGTCATAAATGTACTGCATTGAGAGAGGTTTTTTAATCTCACAAATTTTCAGTTGTCTTCATTCCAAGATTTTGCTACTGAAAAAAAAATATTTCAGTATATGCTCTGCCAAATATTTATTAAATTATGATTTTTCTGTCTGAACTGATTCCATGAAGGAAATAATCCTTATTTGAAAAAGTCCTGCTTTTTGCAAAATACGAAATGCAAAATTAGTTTATTTGCATCACCATACTTTGTACTATCACTGTATAATGATGTACATATGGATTCTTTTTCTTCTGTTCTCGAGTCAGCACTGTAGAAAATAAATCAGTAAAGGATCAATATTATGTTTTCAAAATCACTAACATTTAGTTATAACTACAAGTATACATCTGAAACCACTTGCTGTGAATACTCAAAAATATTAAAGCCAAGAAATACCAAAATGAAAAATTTTAGATCTGGAAAATCAATTGAAAATTGTAGTTTTTGGAATGCTAACTTCTATTTCTTTGTAAAAACTTGGAAACAGAGAAATCACAGAACCCCCAACATGTGCAATAGATTCAGACTTCTGCAAATGCTCTTGCCACTGTGTGGTTTCCTGAAAATAGAATTTTTTAAAATTGTGCATGGGTACTTGGTTCTTTTTCTTCAGTTTTGCTTTTCCTTTGAGCATTGTATGTCAGCTTAGGCTGAGCTTTTCTCCAACTCAGCTTGATGATAAGGTGCAATCTAATTTTACCCATGGGGAATTCCTTTGAAGCTACCAGACCACAAAACAATGTTGCCTTTATTGCCTTACTTGTTTATGATAGATGCTTATGGGCGCTTTTTTATTTTCTCCTGGTCCAAGTTTTCATATAAATCTGATTTATCTTTATCTTTTTAAGTGCAAAAGCCTTTGCTATTAAATGATTGCCACTTAGCTAAATATTCATTAAAATTAAAACTCTTAAACAAATGCATTTTAATCTAAATAGACAATAGAACTAGCTTTTTTTTTTAAATCGTGTTTAGTTTTTTGGGTTTTATTTTGTTTTCTGTAGTGGGCTTTGCCTTATGTTTTGAAGTGCAGTTGCTAATTATAGTTCTGACATCCCAATACTTGCTCGCAGTTGCTTTTTGTGAGTTGGCATCTTCAGAGAGCATGTGGTGGAAATGCATTCTTGTCGGTGCTAATATTCTTGCTCGCAGTTTGCTTGGCCTTAGTACCGTGAACTCTGCGCACACTGAAATGATGGGCAACTCTCATCAGAGAGGCTATAGGGGAGGGCAGTTGTTCTAGTGTTGAAGTGTTCCCTCTCATTTCTCTGCTCCCTTTCCCTAAGGAAAGGAGAAAATACATTCCTAGGATTATTTTTATATTATTGAAGAAGGCCTAGTGAGAAAGGACGTTTGTAGAGAGCTAAACAACTTTCCTTTGTGAAGGGGCTGATTATGCCATTCTGTGGGCTGTATAAATTGACCAGGAAGCCAACATCTCTACGTCACTAAGGAGCGAGCTGTCACAGTCAGGTTTCACCTTCATTTCTGCAGGTACAGAGTAGCTATATCGCCAGAGCCCTCTTGTGGGGATGCTCATGGAGTTTTTTGGCCTTCAGAGCTTCACAGGATTTTTCGCACCCTGCCCACAACCTGAGGCTCCGCAGTTGTTTCACTCCAGGAGCTGCTCACAGCCCAGAGCCCTGCTGCATTACTGGAGGATGGTGACCAGAGGCAAAAGGGAAGGCTGTGGTTAAATTAGTTTAAAAAATTTATGAGAAAAAAAAAAAACCCAGCTTGTTGGGACCCAAATAATTTCAGTGATATTTTTCTTTTTTTTTCTCCCTCCAAAATTTTGAAAAAAATGCTCTTATTTAGAGATCCTCCTTTTTCTCCTCCTAAATTGAGTTAGTCTTTAAGTGAGAAAGAGAAACTCCACATTGAAAACATCACTTTTTAGTTCCAAAAGTTAAAAAGTTAGAACTTGAACTCTGCCTTTTTGATGTAATCTGAGGATCTACATTCCTCTGTGTCATTGCTGCACATTTCTTTCGTGCTTACACATCTTTACTATGACAGAAGTAGTTGAAAAGTGAAATATGTTTACCTACTAAACTATAGTAAGGTTCCTTAGTATACATTTTGGATATATTGATTGAGAGTCAAATGCAATAAATAAATATCCCGAGTGGATTAATGTGCGTTTGCAATTTTTTGAGTGATTTATGGGTACTATCTTGGGCAAAGCTGAGTGTGTTCCTGGACTGGAATGCCACTTACATGTTTGGGAAGGAGTGGTATCTAAATGACAACTCTTTCATTCGTTTCCTAAGAATCCATAAAAAATAAAAGTATAAAAAATCTCAGACTGTATTTTTATGTGGTCAGGGAATCCACTCTAAAATATACTATACAAAAGTCTTCTGGCTTTCAGGTTTCTTATTCTGCACTACTTTGGTTGGCTGTTTGCTAGTCTGAAATGAAATAGTTTCTGTTTGTAAGAAGATTGTCCATCGCATCCATATAAATTTTCATAAATGGAAGTGGGAGTAAAATAATTGATGTATTGGCAGAATGTGGTATTGCTATTTAAATATTATTAGATTTTAAATTCACGTATTATAAACTATCTCAGAGGATAGTGCTGAAGTGTTATCAGGGTTTTTTCTTAGAAAACAGATTATAACCTGTAGATGTAGGGGGAGTGGATTGTAATTTGCTGTGGAGACATCATTAACAGCTGTAATTTTAATATTTCAGCTTTTTATAACTTTTTCTATCATTATACCCTTTATTATACACATATTTATGTGACTGTTAATTTGTGAGTAATTTCACACTTCTTTTCTCAGGTCGCAGTTGATTTTGTTTGCTTATGTCTTCCAATTTTATGTTTATGTCTGGAGTGCCAAAAAGGTGTTTTGAGCATTTGGGATCTAGTTCACCAACACGTTACCCCAATTTCAGTGCATTGCAGGTTACTTTTAATTGTACCGTGTTACACTTCATGTTTGAATTTGAGAGTTCAGTACTGTTACTAAAGCTGAGATCTCTTCCCTTTCCCTTCCATCCTCTGGAAAGCTTGGAACATGTGTTGAGAATCCTCGTTGTATGTTGCAGGATGGTTTCACGCCTTTGGCGGTAGCCTTGCAGCAAGGTCATGACCAGGTGGTTTCACTGCTGCTTGAAAATGATACGAAGGGAAAAGTCCGTCTTCCTGCCCTTCACATCGCTGCTCGCAAGGATGATACAAAGGCAGCGGCTCTGCTCCTGCAGAACGACCACAATGCTGATGTGGAGTCAAAGGTCAGTTGTAAAGAGAAACAAAATTTGATGTTGTTAGGTGCTGAGCACATGTATTACATCCAGAGAAGATCTCTCCAAGTGTGTTTTGCTGCAGAGTCACACACAACTTTCTCCTGTAGTGTGTTTTAGAAGAATGATGTTTCATTTGCTTCCTCTGCCTCTTTCTCTCCCATCCCCTTTCAGTTTAAATCAGGGTTAATTTATCCTGTAGAATCTTTGCAAATGGAAAATAATAAGCAAAATGTTATTAAATTATTCTCTTGAGAATGAAAGCCACTCCTGCAGTGGTGTGCTATAGGTATTGTACAATTGAGTCATTTGATTAGTTGTTTGTGCAATCGCTACTTTAAGAACTTTGTTAAACGTGTAACAATTAACATACAAAATACTCGATCATTCAGCTTCCATTCAGTCGAGCTCCCTCTGTGTGCCGATTGTGCTGTCATCTGAGCTGCCATGCCACGTAGCACTCATGAAGCTTTTTGCATCCATATCACCGGTGGTGAACTAACCGTTCATTTTTTCCCCCTCTTTGCTTCCAAATGTGTTAACCTAGATGATGGTGAATAGAACAACAGAGGTATATATAAATATATATATGCATCATCACTCCTCCATGACTTAGTGCTGCTGCATCATTTCTTCCTCCCCCTTTTTGCATTGCCTTTTATAGGATAGATTCCTGCTTTAGATTAAATGAAGTAGCATGTGCTAGAGAAGACTGTAGTTCAGATACCAGGGCTTTCTGCAGCTGAAACTAGGGTTTCCAAGTAAGAGGAAGCATTCTTGGAAACTGACTGCCGTCATAAAAGAGCTATATTAAGTCAGATGGAGTTTTCAGGGATTCTTATGGAGCATATGTTTATCAGATGTGTCAAGAGCTGCAGACAACCCTGTGACGTTGCGCATCCAGATCTGATTTTAGGCTTCTGCATGACACTTACCTTGATGGTGTCAGCAAACAGAATGATCTGAGAGTGGTTTTATATCTGCAAAACTCCCGAAGCAAGGCAGTGGCAGCTAGCATGGCTTGCTAACAATTTAGAAATGCATCTAGTTCCCATAAGGTTTCATACTTTGCAGGACTGATGGAATTGCTGCATGTTTTAGCATTATTTTAAAAAGAAGTAAAACTACTTAAATATGAAAATAAGTTGCTGAAGTAATTTTATCAGTGAGGCATCTTCTAATTAGGGTGTTAACTCATGGTGTCTGAACATAACCCAGTGTGATTGCCCACAGTGGGAGACTGATCTTTATGGTACTAACTCATGGAAAAAAAAAATCAGAATTAATAATTTAAAATTGTCTTTGATGTTGTTTTCATTTGCATCTACTTTGAATTCTTAAAAAACAGTTAGCAAGTACCATTAAATGACTTGTATCTGAACTCCTGCAAAGAATCTCTAAGAGATTTAACTTGCAAGACTAACAATACCAATAACAACCAGCTATTTTGAGTTAGAAATTAATTTCTTATAAAAACCAGATCATTGCTTTAATACTCAAATGTTTTGCTGATGGTTTTCTGCAATAACTGAAAGTTTTATCCTACTTCTGGTCTTCTAGAATAATTATGTTAATTTCTTTCCCTCCTGCATAGCAATATGATTTTATTTAGGCTCTCTGAGAGTCTATAAATAAATGCCAGTGAGTGAAAACTAGTAAAGAATTGGAATGGTGACTTGCAGCAGACTGCTCTTACTAGCTTTTGTCAGTGATGTGATACCAATTTTGAAGTACCAATGAGATATCAAAAAATACGTATCTGTTGGTTTTGTTCTGTTTTTCCAGAGTGGGTTCACTCCCCTCCACATAGCTGCTCACTATGGAAATATCAACGTAGCTACATTGCTGTTAAACCGGGGTGCTGCTGTGGACTTCACTGCAAGGGTAAGTGTGAAATCTTAGTTTGCTTAATCATCACTTTGAAACACTTTTTCCCCAAAAAATGTGGAAAAGCATGTTGCTCTTGCCAGTCGAGGGTTCTGACCTGATGTCCCTTGTTCTGGTGCTACATGGTAAAACAGGGGTTTCCCTGGGTTGCTAAAATGAACCTGAATTCTAGTTATCACCTTTGAAAGCTTCTGTTTTAACCAAAAAGAGCTGCTGGTTTTTGTAGTTCTAATCTTACAAAAAGGGAGTCTGAGATGAATGCTTTTGCCTGTAACTTTAACATATGGCAGGAGTGGTGTCCCTGTTGAGTTGTCCTCAATGTGCAGTTGTTTCCAGTGAACGTGAAGTGCAGGTGTACGGGTGAATAAAGCAACTGTGCCTTCACTGCGTAAGTGAGAGTCCGACAATATGTAAAGGAGATCTGACAAACCGGAGAGGCAGAAAATGAAGTATAGAAATGGGAGGGGGTTGATAACGGGAGCTGTATGGCAGAAGTCACAATAGAGTAGGGGAACTAACCCTCCTGGCCCAGTAAGCTGTTGACCAACGTCACAGCACAGTCCAGGGAGTAACAAGGTGGTTCCTCGGGTGTATGAAAAAGGAACAGGATCCAGGAGGGAAATTATATGGGCTTTCTCGATGCCCTCTTGGTTTGTTGTGCACTAGGTGGGGATCAGCTGACTGGTGGCTTCAGTTTGCCTGCTTGGTTGGGGAGTTGGTCCATTCTCCCATGGACAGCTGGACTGCTTGGGCGAGCCTGGTGCCAGCAGGGCCCCGTCTGACAGCCTGGGCCAAAGTTTGGGCATAACTGCTGTCAAGGATCAGGTCTGTCAAAGAGGAATATTAGAGTGAAGGAATGTGGTCAGGGTATAGAGCATGTGAGACCTACAAAATGCAAGCAGAAGTATGAAGGACAGACAACGACAGGGAAGTTATATATAGTTGGAAGACTGGGAAAATAAAATTTATACGGACGAGGATACAGCAGTATGAAGGGCAAGGAAAGTGATTGTGCCAGGCATGTGACCAGAGACAAAAGAGAGGCAAAGGCAGAAGTAACACAAAATTTAATGAGCCAGGATGGAGATCTAGAGAAAATAGTAGGGTAGGGAGGATGTAGGCAGAAAGCTGAGTAAGTGCCATAAGAGTCTGTAGGGCTTTAAGAAGGGAAAAGCATAGAAAATTATTAGAGACATACAGATAAGTGGAAAAGGCGCTAATGTTCAAAATAGGTTAGTATTGGAAAATGCTGGAGCTAGAATTCGTACTGAAGTTCTTAAAATTTTGTTTGCTCGCTAACTTCTTCAGTAATGGGTTGGGCTGTATGAATAAGATACTGCCTATGGAATTTCTGCTGACAAGTGTCCAGGAATAGTTTTCAGTATAGAAAGTGTGCAACAGAACATGGAAATTGTGTTGAAATTCATAGCAGAAAACAGATCAAACTCTTGGATGAAAAATACATGTGTTTCTTCTGGTGGTTTCTTCCAAGGTATTTCTGGTACAGATCAAAAAAACTCACCAAAAATAAACAAAAAAACAAAACCAAAAAGCTCCACCAAACCAAACAAAACCACCAAAATAAACTGAGGCTGTGCAAGAGTGTAACTCACTAAACCTTCGCAAAAACAAAGCTAGGGAGGAGGTGCGGTAGTGGTTCCTAGAACAACAGGGAGAGAAACAAGGCAGCAAGAGGCATTCAAACCGAAGGCAAAAACTGATGCAAGAGTAAATAATTAGAAACTGGCCATGAATGACTGTTGTCTAGAAATGTAGATATTTTAATAGTAAAAATTTATACCATTTAATTAATAGTTGTTAATAATTAATATTAAATATAAGTAATGAGATTGTGGAGCAACTTTCCAGTTAAAGTAGAAAAGGCAAAAAAAACTCAATATGCATTCAATATGATATTTATGAGGGGAATTACATGGCATGGATAATTCAGCAACTCTTTTTCAGATATTTTAATTGTGTTGTATTTAATACTTTTACAGAGGAAAAGGACTATACTACTGCTTAGAGGATTTGCTGAACAGCAAGAAACAAATTGTAGTATTTTCTTTTACTTTAGATAGTTTATATATCTAAAAACTTCAATGCTCCTGTACTTAAGGAACATATTTACAGGCAGCAAAGTGCTTATGATAGGCATTGCAAACCCAAGTAAGTAATAAAACCATACCGTGTTCATTTAGCATAGAAACTGCTATTTTATGTATAGGATTTCTCACATTTACACCCCACCTCAACCTTTCCCCCCAGTCCCTCCCCTCCCCCCAAAAAAAAAACCCACCGAGCAGTTCTCTTTTTAGAGATTGTCTGTGTTTAATAAGGGGAGTCAGTGGAGAGTGTCATGGGGCAGGAATAGAAATTTCAAACAAAGACAGACCCAGAGTGTTTTCCTTAAACTGTCTAGTAGAAGTGCAGGTGAATGTGCTGGTGCTGGCCACTATTCATTCAACATAGCATCAGTCAGTGATTTATTAATGAAGATAAATCTTCAAAGCTAAGAGACCCTGTTATGAGGCATGATCCAGTCTCTACTAATGCTGGTGAGAAGAGTGCTAGTAGATATTGGATCGAACTGATGGCTGGGTATCAAAGGTAAGACTCAACTCTCAGATATCCCCTACAAACGATGTTTTACAAATCACATTCATCACTAAGCGTGTTTCATGTTATGGGCGAGACAGGGCTCCCAGCTTAGAGCCACATGAAGTTCACAGGCTAAGAGCAGGTTTGGAGGTTAAGAGTTTCTGGGAAGCTTTTAACTATTCATGCTTTTCTTTCACTGATAACATACCTCTCTTATTCCCAAGTCCTTAAACTGATTAAATTAGAGCATTAGGACATCTCAAACAGTCATAAGCTTTGGCATTCAGTATTTGGTAGACTTTAATCACAGGAGCAAGGAAGACAAATGGGGTCTTGGGTCAACTCTTTCTCACTCAGAAACATGATTAGGGATTAGTGATGCTGCTACATTAGCAATTAGCAGTATTTAATACCAGTACCACTAAATATCCTCTGCCTATGCTTGTTTTAATAAAATAATAGACATTGGGCTTCACCAGCCCTGTTCTGGATTAGGTACACCGATAGAGAGCACATCCAACGTAACAAGGCCATCTTCGCCTCCTCTTCAAGATCTGTAAATCCCAGTTTCTCCCTCCATTAGTTGTTATTGTCAGAAAGAGGCAGACTGCTCAGATAGCCAGGGAAGTGCAGATGCGATGACATCAGCCCAAAAGAGCAGTGGGCTGATGCTGTGACTCAGAGCACTGAACAGCTTTGTTTATGCTTGTGATAGCTGGGTGGGGGCATCCGCCGAGCACATCTCTACTGTATGGTGGTTGCAAATCTAGATAAAGTAGCTGTGACAGAAGGAATTGTAGCATAAATAACAGTAATATGGAGTTGAATTTTGTTCTTTACTGCTCATCAGACTGCGGGTAATGAAAATGCTTCACAGAAAGATGAGTTAGATTCCGGTAGACCAGTAAATCTGTAGGCAGATAGAGCACCAGTATGAGTGTAAAGTACAATTATCAGAGGCAAGTAACAGAGCCTTGCCTAACTTTGCCCAAACTGCAAAGCAGGTAGAGGTGCTATTAGAAGAGGTACTAGAAGCTGTCTGCCCGCTGCCACCTCACTGCCTTTTATTGCTTTAATTTTTGTAAATAATATCTATGATGACCTGTCTCCCCTCTAGCGGAAGGGACCTTACAGAGCAAAGATATGGAAGGGCTGTAACCCAACTAGTATCATACCGTGTGTATGTACTGTGGCTTTCAGAACTCCAAAGGGCAAACCGTAGGACGAGGGTGTTCAATGCACTTTGTGGCCACCTGCCATTTTTACTTTGTTCTTGTTAAATCAGTATGAATCAACACTACTGGTCCGTCTCTTAATTTATGTTCAAACTATTTAGGCAAGTATCGGCTCTGGGGGGAGATTTGAACAATGGCAGAGGATTACGGTAACAGAAGATACTTGTGTGGAGGGGACAACATGAAGTCAAATGTGTGAGGGCGGGATAAACAACCCGCCTCTGCCATCTGTGTGGTGAAAGTGGGGAGGGGTAGAGAGTGTGAATGGACACGTAGGATTAAGACAGAGCTCTGAGCCTTAAGGACAAGGGCAAGTGTGGTGAAAAGAAGACCTGGTGAAAAGATGTAAGAAAAGGGAGGGCAGACCTGTGGGAAAGGGAGTCTCTTCAGCTGCTGTGTTTTTCGGTGTGTTTCTGAGAGGCCTGAGGGAAGAAAGAGGCTCCAGCAATGAAAGTGGGGAAA
Organism: Cuculus canorus; assembly: GCF_017976375.1. Classification (NCBI taxonomy): domain Eukaryota; kingdom Metazoa; phylum Chordata; class Aves; order Cuculiformes; family Cuculidae; genus Cuculus; species Cuculus canorus. The sequence goes on from NC_071407.1 coordinate 10,167,590, forward strand.
GACAGAAGCTTGATGACGGCTCTCGGTGTGTGGGCAGGAGGTGAGCAGTGGTGCTGTACTGTAAGTAAATGATGTCCCCAGTGATATGCAGTAGCAGATGCTCCCCTTGCCTCTGCCGGTACACACCTGCCAGCGCCTCAGCTGTCATGTACTCCCTTGTCCCCTTCTTTCACTGTGCCTAAGAGAAATAGGCTTAGCTCCAGGAGCTCTTACAGGTGTTACAGTGCCTGCCAGCCTGTGTACCTGCTGACTGTAGGGCTGGAAGGGTTGGAAGTGTTCCTGCATTTGGTTTGCACTCTTCCAGCCCAGAAACTGATTTCATGTCAGCTGTTCTATTGAACTGTATTTGCCCTTCTGTGTCTGTGCTTTCTTTTCTAATCTTTCTGCAAGTGCAGGAAAGATAGCACAGCATAGAAAGTTCCCTGTGGGATGGATGGAGATCATTCACTAAATCAGGTTGTGATGCCTTTGATTCTACCTATTAACAGGGAAGCAGCTCCAAGAACTTTCATAACCTCAGTCCAAGTGAAACAGGATTTCCTTATTGGGCTGGATGTCTGCCATTTTATAATGAAGGAAAATCATTCATTCCAAATTGCTTGACTTCTTGGGCTTAAACTCAGCAATAAACCTGTCACAATTACTGGCGGGGTATGCCTTGTAGATTAACAGGCATTTTATGTCTAATCATTATCCTTTTTCTGTAGTACATTTTCACATGTGTAGCTATGCCTCTCTGAAACCCTTCAAAGCTAAAGAAATCTCTTCATTGCATCACGTTTCCCTCTTGCTTAACTGGGAGGCAACGACATATGTGCCAAAGAAATGGAGGAAGAGAATAAAGGGAAACTGATGGTGAAGTCAGTCTCTTTTCTTAGCAACATTAACACGTAAGTGCAGTCACTACCTGGGCTTTGAAGGATTGCAGCAATCCCAGACACCATTCTCTTAGCTGGCAATGGCACCTGATGTTGGAGAGGTGTGGATCAATACTAGTTACAGACTGAAAGAAAGCCAAAGACCTTTAAGTCAATCTATTTTATAAATTTTTCTCAGCAGGAAAAGGTAAATGCTGTTATTTAAAAAAAAAGAAAAATATTGTTCATCAGCCACTTGTGCCTTTGAGTCAAACCGTATCTGATATGTTACTTCACATCTTCTGGAGCTACCAGAGTAGGTCGCAGAAGTAAATAAAACTGCTGTGCTCCCATCCTAGCAACTGCTTCTGGAGCTGGACGTTGTGGAGGGGCTTTTTGCCTGGGCTTGAGTTTCTTTGCCAGAATCGGGTCATCTTCAGCCTGAGGGTGGGTGGGGTGCTGGATAAAAAGGAGAGGACACAGATGGATTTCTCTTCTTCATCTCTACTGCTCCCTTCAAGTTTGCTTTGGACTGCTTTGCACTTTGATATCTAGGATTTGGAAAGGTTTATACAGATACATACTAAAGGAAGTATCAGCCATTGGAAGGAATGAGAAACCAGTTTCCTTAGCAATCTGATCATGTCAGTGGTGTCCTGTGCAAGAAAGCTCTGTTGCTATAAATCAGACCCCTACAGACTGCCTGCCCTTTTCCCTTCAGGCCTTGCTCAAGCATACCCAGGAGCAGCGGGCAGGGAGAGCTGACACATTTATTTGCTGCATTTCCCAGCCAGCTGTGATGGAGATGTGTGTCCAGACTGCCCTGTGCTAATGCAGCAACAAGGAAGCGCAAATTGGTGTTTCTCTAAGGCTGCTATGCAGACCGAGGAGGTGAGGAAGGTGCTTTGAAGAAGCTGTATGTTCTGGGAATTGTAGTTAGGAAGAAGTTATCGTTTTAGGGGTTCAAAAGAGTCTTCAGAAATCATTGTTCTGTCTGAGATTATCTTCCAGTGGAAAGGTCTGTCTAGCTCAGGTGAGGAAATGCCTCTGAAGCTTCAGCTGCTCCTGAGGAGCACAGTGGTTAGAAGGGAAGAAGGAAATTGTTCTCTGAAGCTTCCAGAGCAGCAGCTGAAAGCAACGTCTGTGACCCTCTGTCACTCTGTATTTGAGCAAGTCGGAAGATTCAGGTAGCAAGGGAATCCTCTACATAAAGATGACCTCTGCCCATATCTTTCTTGCCAAAGTAAACGAGAGGTAGTCAGTATGCCATAAAACTGCACCCAACCTTATAAACAGCCTTCCTGATACGCAGCACTCCTTATTCTATACGAGATCTCAGTTCCACTGGGACTGGGCTTTGCCTGCAGAAAGTTTGCTTACTGGAAGGTTGAGAGAGGATTTGGTAATTTTGAGAAGGTAGTATGAGGACAACATGCATTAATGATGACCCTGAGGCTGAGAAGCAGAACACCATTAGCCCATCAAGAAGAGCAGGCAATATGTAAGTGACAGTAACACAAGAAGAAAAACATCTTTTTATTTCTCTAGTGGTATTTTGCCACAACAGCTCCTTGCTATAACCTTCCTTCTATTCTTCCAAGGTTCATTTTATACATTTCAAGCCTGGAGAAAGAGAAGTACAGAACCATTCAAGAACTAAATTAGCACTATATAAGACTTTTACTGAATAGACAAGAAAAAAGCTGAAAAAATGAGGCACTGTTGTCAGGTTTCCTGGAAAGCATCTGATTTTATGTCTATACTCATGATTTCTTTGATTTCTGGAAGTCCTATACAAATGTCAGTGAAACCTGCAACTGCTACTGGAATACAAGACTGGAGTTCTGTGCTGTGGCTCCAGTTCTGAATTACAGAAAAAATACAGAAAGAGAGAACACTGAGTGTTCTTATATACATGTTGCCATAGCTGCATAGTTGCATGTAACAATCTTTATGTACACAGCACAATCTTTCCATACCTTCAAGAACTGGTAATAGTGTTAATATCCATGCAGTGGTGTTGATGACAATTCCAGTATATGGAACCACCAACCAATATTATGCTTTTTCCTTAAGAACCCCTAATGATGGAGGCATTTTCCAGACTGTACAGGAAATTTCTGCTTTAGCAGTCTGACTATTTTCAGCATCTGTTTTATTCACATATTCTTTGTCAATATTAAGCTATTCCCAGAGTCTGCTGTCACTTGGGAACTAAGAAGGACAATCTTACTAAATTCCAAATTAATCTGAACACTTTAGTAAAAAAATGTTGTTGTTTGGATTTTATTTAAATCAAATATAAAGTTAAATATTTGTGGTTGAAACTACATTCCACTGGAGACCTGGGAGGAGAACTCAGAGGTGGAGGTAAGTTTTCTTCTGAGGAGAAATGTCCCCATGACACTGGCGATGTGTCTTCACAGTCTCTACATGATCTGACAGTCATACAGCGTTCAAAACAATGTAGCACACGACTAGGAATAGTTGGCCTTTTTTTTAAAGCTACAATTCAGAGACTGTACAATACTCCTAAATGCAACCATTTACTTTTCTTGATTATTATTAGCATTCTTATACTTGTAAACTCAGACTGTATGATGTGAGAAAGAGGCAACCCCACTGGACAGCATATCATGCCAGAAACCAGGGGGAATTCTTCATTTTCTAAATGCCTTAAAATAAAACTACGAGATGTACTGCATTTGCGTTCTGACGATTTTTCCCTGACTTTTTTTTTTTCTGACTTCCTAACCATTTGTATTGCTAATTTGTAATAGTATAGAGTAATTCTGACTACTGTGGTGAACTGTGATGGATAGCACCAAGTGTCAGAGGGGAGCTGATCTCATTTCAGACAGGAAATGTAGGTGACTTATTGCTCAGCACAGCGTAACTCAGTTGGGGTTTCTTTTCAATTTTCTTGTAAAGCTGTAGACAGGTGCAGCTGAAAGGGCTTAGTGTTTCCTCTAATCAGGCACAAACAAAAGCCACAATGGAAAAGCAAGTTGCTCTTCACTCGTCATATTTCTAGACGTTGTGAGATTCTGAAGGAAGGCATAGGCTTTATGTAAGAGAGTGGTGTACGGGGAGAGAGTGGTGGCTGCAGCAGACAATGGATAGAGATAAAGGGAAAACACCCATCCACAATGTTGGAAAAGATCTGCATACATCTCATCTGTCACACTTGGAGCTATGTACAATTTCAGAGTACTTCAAGTCATATACCCCAGGAAATCTGCCAAGGGGGAGAGGAAAGGCTGTGTGCTGTGGTAGTTCATAATCCTATGATCGTTAATTGTATAATTGTAGGCTGATATTCTCACAAGTTATTTTTCGTATTCCTTGTAGAACTTGTTAACTCTCAAGCTGAATGGCAGGTTGGATCTCGGTGTTGAGGAGTCTACCTGAAACATTACTCAGCATTTGGTATTTCAACAGTGAGGACAATAAGCACTCCAACAGGAATTCTACATCTGAATCCCCACTTTTTTGAAGGCATTTCAGCTTTATTACTGCGGGAAAACATCTTCAAAAGTTTCCTGATTTACTATTCTATCTTAAGAACAAAGGGAGAAATTTATAGAAGATCAAACAGATAAAAATAGAATGAAAAGACAGCAGATGCTGTTGATTTACTGAAGAATTTGGAACCTTACATTTGGTGGCTGTATTGTTTGCTGAAACCACAGTTTCAGCGTTAATAACCTACACCCAAGCTGCACATATTATTAAGCTTTTTTTATCTCTAGTTTCTCATGACAAGTACAAACAACTCTATTTTGAGTTGTTTCCTTTACATTCTGTTGTAAGAAACATTTTTGTTCACTTCTCAGTTCACTTTGTTAATTGTCAGATGAGAGATGGGAAGGGGGCATATGTGTGATACATCTTCGTATAATTCTTTAAGCCTCAGCACAACACAATATTGACCAAAGAGAAGTTGCTTGCCATAAACTTCAGTTTGCAATTATTCAAACATTCACATAATACTGTCGTGAATCCTGATTTAGGATGCTGCCAACTGCACCAGTTTGTCATGAAAATGAGCATTTCTATATCTCACTCAAAACAGAGGAGAAGCAATATACTTTATCGATATGAAAGAGTGAGTTAACAAAATTCAATGCTAAATGTGACAGTGGTTTAACAAGATTTGTTGGCAAGGTTCACTCTATTAATTACTGCATGGAAGGAACATACAAAGGAAAATGTGGTTAAACTTGAGTTAGAACGATTCACAGGGAGACCAGGACAAAGGGTAAGGAAGACCCTCCCCTCACTTTCTAAACTCTTTCTCAGACAGGAATTTAGGTGTCACTGTATCGTATATGTACAAAGTATATACAATTAATATTGAGTAGCTAGGCAGATTAGTTACGCTTCATAAGTATCAATTCATCATGCAAGCAAAGTTACCAAGCCAAAATCAGACTTCCCATACTACTAGGTTATGCGCAATATCGGTCTCTCACCAAAGATCTGCCATTAGTAAAAATTCTCTGTGCCCAAAGGAGAAAACTTGAGAGATGTCCCAGCTCAAGAGGACATCACCACCATGCAGCCATGGTGCTGGTGGCTGTGTGGTGGTGAAGGCTCACAGAAGGCTCCCTTAGGCTGTCATATTAATGGAATAAAGTGGTTGGCTTGTAGTCAAGTTACATGTGATGGGGAAAGGTATGCAGGAGACTCCTTGTACTCATAATTTTCTTTGTTTCTTGATAAATGAGTTTTATTCGTATGTTAACCGCATGATCAGTGTTCCAAGCTCCTATGCATCAATTCTTACTGTGTCACTGCTCTGTTGTGGGTTTTCAGAGAACAGATTGAAACTAGAGCACTTCATGGCCCAGCTATGGCTCAAGACTTCTCCTCCAGATCCTGCACCAAACCACCATCAGTTTGGTCAAAGGCTTGAGCACACCCGTAACAAATGCATTTCTTCATCTCTTCAGGAGGCAGAACTTTCAGTCAGCAGTATTATTACTTGGTGGTGTTCTCTACCAGTAAAAGCTCGAATAACTAAATGGCAAAATTAAATTCCGAATAGAGACCTGCCCCCTCTCTTTTTACCCCTTTTCTTCCCCTCAGTTTCCATGAGCTCTTAGGGCTAAATGAGGCTAAACATGTTTTTTCTTTTTTTTGTCTTTTAATTCTTTTTATAAACCATCTGAATAGGTTAGTAGGGTACAATGAAAACTGCATCCTACTTCTTGAGAGTGAGTGCTGCAGTGCCCTTTTCCCAGGAAAGAGGAGCTGAGTCTGATCATCCATAAAGTCAGATATTTCACTGGGCATGTAGGGTTTCATTTGCTTCTGCTCAATTCTTTATTTCAAGTAGCTCTGTGTAGTTGGTCACTGCTCACTCATCCACTCTAGAATCACTTCTCTTTCATTTAAGGCAAGAGGAGCTTTGAATGATTGGGTGAGCAAAGAACTAGATCCAAAGTACACATCCCAGTGTGATTGTATCTAGTACATAGGCTGCAATGGATTGATTTAGATTGGTATCAAGATGAATGAGAACCAGACTTCTAATAGGTATTTGTTCTGCCTTTTGTAATGCTTTCTATTCCTTTTCCATTTCTTCACAGATGCTTAGAAAAGGCATTTCTTCTGGTCTGTGTATGATACAGTAAATTATTAGTAGTAATGTATTAAAAGGTCACTGAGGTCTGAGGACTGAGTTGACCTCCTTGTGCATCAACCCCAGCAAGCAGCAAAAGGTGGTTCTTCAATCTAAATTACTTGCAGTACGCTTTACTTGAAGACATGGAAGTTATTGCCTTTACTGTTTTTTCTCAGAAAAATCGAATGCATCTCTCTCTTTCTCCCTGACCCCGATAACATCTGCCCTCCTGGGAAGATGGAAAAGCAGAAAATATTGTCTCATAGTTGTGTTTTCCCTTTTTTTCCTTGTCCTTTTTGTGGCTGATACAGTAATATACTGACCTCATATTATATCCAGCGTCAATTCCTAGTCAAATAGAATTAATTCTTTTTTCAGAACCAACTAACAAATTGCAATTTATGCAATCACACAGCTTTACATCTCTGGCAGGACTAGGAATATCATACTTTTTTATTAACATGTTAAGCATAATTTTTGTTTTACTCGTTTCTTTAAGAAAGGAGAAGCCCCCCTGGAATGGTAGTCGCTTTGATGCTCTAATAATCCTTAATATTGGAGCAAGAAGCTCTGTCATTTCATCTTGCTGAAATGTATTTTACCCCGTGATAATTTTAATTAATACTTTCTAGGAGCTGTGTGTTAGCTTCGTAGTGAAATTGTGTGTAAAGAAAAATGTAGCATGCCGGATTGGGTACTCAGCATCATTATTAAGCTGTGAGTCAGCTTGTCATATTTGAGAGGGGATCTTTTTTCAGTGCTGGTTTTCTATCACTCCTCTCACCTGCAGTTTTGAGGGAGCGCTATTAAATGGTCTGTTGCCCAGGCAAGACACTTGTACCGCTCTTCATCTATTCAAGGGGGTGGGTGCCTTCCTGGTTCACTCAGCCATAGGACATATGCTCACTAAAATTTACCGCTTTGTGCTCAGTCACAGGGAAGGTGGTGTTGTGCAGCCAGCTGTTTGTGCTGCCCCCGAATACACAGAAACGTGTTCTTTACAATTCTGTTTGTCTTCATATGGTAGCTGCCCACTTTACTTAAATCCTTTTATTTTTATATGGCTCCATGTGATCAAGAATGTACAGGATGTGGCCTTCATACTCCGTGAGATAAAGGAATCATCAGCGCATGAAGAAACATCCTAGCTACATCTTGTTAAAAAAAGTGTGTTTGTGCGCACACACACTGGTTATGTAACTGTCCTCAATTGCAGCACCACCGCACACTGCTGGCCAGGCGCCACTCAGGGAGGCATGCACACACATTTCCAGTCTCACTTGAAGTGCAGTTATTACGTCGATTAGGGGAACAAATTTGTTAGACAAAATTAGCGATGTAACTGAAATGAAGAAGTTTATGATGCTTTCAGAGTTTGCTGATGATGTTCAGAAATAAATAGCATTGGCATATTGTTGCTTTTTAATCAGACCTGCAGATGTAAAGGTTTTATTTATTTTCCATGACTCTTACAAGGCCAATGAAGTTGCAAGGTATGAATCTTTAGCATTACATGCTCAGAAACAACCATGGCCAGATTAAATTGCTAGGGTTTAGTCAATAAAATTGCATACATTTAACTCTTATACAAAAGCCAAGAGCTGAGGTATAATCTTATCTTCTTATAACCACAACTTAGATGGTTGGCTTCGTATTGCATAAGTTGACGTATCAGGCCAGTAATTCACATATGTGGATAAACACAACTTTCCTTAGCTTTCCTCCCAGCGAAATAAAACTACGTGCAGACTTATCATGGAGTTTGTGAAAGAGAGATGTATGGATATTTACTTTCATGGCTTTTTTTTTCTTTCCTAGAATGATATCACGCCGTTACATGTTGCATCGAAGAGAGGAAATGCAAATATGGTCAAACTCCTACTTGATCGAGGAGCTAAAATTGATGCCAAAACAAGGGTAAGTTAAATGTGAATGCCGTGAGTGATTGTGGAATGCTTGCCTCTGACCTGTTAGTTGCTGTACAGCTTAAATCATTCATCTTCCTGGCAGGCTACCATAGCAGCACTGCATTTATTTTTTATAAAATGATTGCAACAGGATGCTAACAATTTACATCTCTTAAATCAGTGTGTGAACCACCATGTATAGCAAAGCTCATAACCAACAATTTACCATGATCTCTGTAGAACATTTAATTAAGGGGTTGCTTCTAGCTACATGAGGGTAATGATGAATATACAGGAAAATGCTAAAAGACAAGAATTCAATTGAGATATTTCAGAATATGAATGCTAAAAGAGTTACTTTGATCTCAAGTGTGCATTTGCCTTTGATTATCCACAAGTCAGTGTCGCAGAGCACAATGTTGCTGATGAGTCTTAGGCAGCTCAGCCTCTGTCTAACTGGCTGCTTAGTTGCTGCCTTGGATTTGTCAGCAAATGCACTGTTAACACCTGACTCAGGTTGCTGAATGACTTTAAAGACCAATGCATATGCTTGCATCTAAGTATTACAGTTAAAACTCAATCAAACCAGTTTAGGCATATTTTATTTACTTACGTGATGGCAAAATGGAAGAAAACATGTTCAAGTGTTTGGAAGTAAACCTAGAACTAGTGGTGCTGTGGGCTCTAGTGGCAGTCTTTGCAACACATTCCCATAACCTTCAGGAGCTGTCTGTTTAACTTTTCTTGACAATTGTCCTTTTCTTCAAATATTAGCTTATCACCTATCTATCTGCCATTTTTAATTATTCTGTGTAATTTTCACTAGAATTATTCTAAGAAAAAAAACAAAAAAACTAAGAACCCTCTTTTTTCTGAAGTTATTACTGTTTCCACAGGTTTCTGTTTGGTTTTCCCATGTTTCAGCAATCTCTGAGATTTCCTGCAGTGCTTGTTGATGCACTTTTTTTTTATTATTTCTGTAGGAAGTTCAGAAATTGGGTCAGTTTACTTTCTCATCTCTTCACTCTTTCCACATTTATCTTTAGTTCTCCTATTTTACCCTTGTAAGTCACTAATGATTTCTTTGTAAAATATTTCTGGGTTTGTAATTGGGAAATATGAAAGACGTGACATTTCATGGATAACATGAACAGTGGGTATAATTTCTGGACTCAAATACCAGCCTCCTACGTGCTGCCTCGGAGCTGCTAGGTTGAGGGCTGTGGTCTAACTTGTGATGGTGGAAAGGGGTCACAATTTGGTGAGGTGACAGTTGTGCATTTGGTCAGAGTAGGGATAAAGGGATGTGCCAAGGGACTATTTGCTTCTGCTCTGCAAGCATTTATATGGCTCACTGCAACCAAAACATTGGGGACCAGTAACTTGAGTAGTTGGAGTCCAGCTTGTTCTTTTCTTTTAGTTATGGAAATTCATGATCTGCTTCATTTCCTGTATCACAGACTCCAGGGTCAGACATTAGGATAATTTACGTAACTAAAAATACAGGCTGGGACGGAAACAGGATTCAGGAAGAGAACAGAAGCATTAAGCAGCTCCTGAGTCTGGCAGAGCTTCCCAGTGAGCGAAAAGGCAACAGATGAGTGTGGATCGTGAAGCAGTAGTTTGTTTTTTCTGTCTTCCCCCATATACTGCCTGTTTCCCCAAACATCCACCCTCTCCATAAATCAGAAGGGATTTGCATAACTTCTGCTTGTGCTATAGGTGTGTCACTCATTCTTGTACTTTTGTGGCATTACTAGAGGCATCATTTTCTGACAGTTAGTGACTAAGTGGAAGTTTTGCTCCTGGCAGCACTGACTCATCCTGGCAAGGATTTACCAGCCTGTGGTCTGGGCGGAGTGGAGCTCAGCCGAGGAGACTCACTGAACCCAGCAGACAGCCACGTGATCAAGAAAAGGGAAGAGCATCACTGAGTAGATCAGGAAGGCTTTACAAATCAATAGGAGAAGCAATAGAAGGCTGAGAGTAATGAGGTTCAAGATGAAAAAAAGGACTGTCTCAGGAGTATCTGCCTAGTTCTTATATTTGATAGCAAAGATTAATTGCTGTGAGCTGTTATAACACATGTTCCTGCTACATCTCTGATGTTATTCCTAGCTGACACAGTATTGTTTTCCAAGACAGAACAATTAAGGCATGTCAACTTAGCAGTCGTTTCATTTTTTTTAAGCACCTTCCTTCTTTTCATGTCCCACATGTAGAGTGGCCTTATAAAAATACAGGATGACAAAGCTGCCTTCATATCCTTTTGCAACAGCATTCCCACTACTGAACATACTGAAAGGCAAAGGGCAGCCAAGGCTGTCTTTGTGATACTTGTAGCAAGTACTGCTGAGCTGCTGGTGCTGAACACACCCCCAACTTGATAAGCAGATGGGATTTGCATGTGAAAATGAGTGAAGGTCCTGTTAACAGATTTATAAATGTGAGACTTCTCCTTAGAGGCAGAAATTCCTAGGCCTTTGTTTCTCCTTTATCAGGTCTGCAATGCACCTTTAAATGACTATGTGGAAGATACTGTTCTGTGTTGTTGACCAGACACTAAAAGAGCCAGGATTTGCTACTCTGACTCTTAGATGAGATAGATTTAGCTCTTTAGCTGTGTTTTGTGATCTGTTCCTGCAATGCATTTTCTGTATGGGCTACTGGAAATATGCTCCACATTATGTCTATTTTTATTTTTCACAAACATACCCATTTTATAGATAAATTCACATAAACCCTTCCCTGAGCATTAAATAAGTTGGGGTAATGTTTTCTTTTCCTTAGTCTTTTCCATGAGCATTCGTGTTTGCTGCTGGCAGATGGTCCTGATAGCTGCAGTGCTGAAGTACTGCACAAAAGGTTAACGTGAAGGACTAAATCCTCATCCTGTTTAAATAATTGTAGAAGTCGTCATCCATGAGCCTTGAATTTCTCTATATTCATTAGGACTAGGATTTGCTGAGCACCATAAATACTGTTGCACACCTGCAAACTGTAGTTGGGAGTTCAGATAATGTGTGAGCATGAGGTTATTTCCAAAAATGATCTTAGAACTATTTTCAAGCTCAGGGTTTTTTTTCCTTTCAGTTCATGCTCATGTCGCATTGTTTGTTTTAACAAGCTGTTTATCTTCTCTCTGTCCTTTTATTTGTGTGAGATGTCTAGCAGCTGGTACTTGCAGCTTTGTGCTGAATTCTTAAGGGTACTCCTCAAGAACTGTGTGCTGGTTTTGTCCATCCAGGGCAGCTTTTATCATTCAGCTTTTTAACTAATGTTCTAAGCAAAGACCTATTAATGCATCACGTAACATGTTTACTAAATGTTGCCCTAACTGTTTTTTATCAGTCTTCCAGAAAAGAGTTTAAAAACTAAAGTTTAATTAGCGGGGTTGATTAAATTAGCTTGATTTGCTTTGGCTGTCTAATACTGCATGTGCCAAAGTGAATTTGTGTCTGAAGCAGGTAGCAAGCATGTTTTAGCCCAGATTATAAGCGTTTATAATCTTCATTTTACTGATTTTGCAGCTAAATAACAGGCCAGCGCTGTTATCTGCATGAAAACACATGGGATATGCAATTTTAAGATGCATCAAGTCATATATAAGCTGCTTCAGAAAAACCACATGTATTAAGATATAAGTACCAGAACAATGCTGACTTGGCACTTAAAATAGCATTTTGCACACGTAGGAAGGGCAAACATCTTTTGTTCACATGTTGCGTGGAAAGGGCTGTTTGCAATAGTGCCAATAAAGTGAAGAATTCAGGAGACTTGGAGCATGGGGGTACCCTGAGATAGAGCCCTGCTATGCTGAGGTGTATGCATGAGACTCACTAAGCAGTGATGATAATAAATAAACCCTGGAGGCAACAGTAATTGCTCCCCTGAGGAAGCACGTCTTCCCTCCCGCTCAGGGGAATGGAGTGCCTGGCATACTTCTCCCAAGGTCATGGGCAGGCTTTGGGTTTTGGCTCAACCTGACAAGCTCTTGCTGAATATTTACATCACAGTGAAATTTTTCAGGGTATTGTGCTTAATTTCATCACGTGGACTAGATTAGAAACTGGCGCTTGGTGATGCGAGAGTTGTAGTACTGCGGCTGTCATGGGAATTTGGGGTACAGCCTAGAGGTTCCCATTGTGCGAGGGAAATCCTGGGTGGGCATTGACAAGGAAGGGGTAGCTGGAGAGCACAGGGAGGCTGGTTCATACTTACCCATGCTATTCAGACGTCTCTTAGAGCCACGCGTGGTGGCAGGGAAACGCACGGCAGCCGGGAGGCTCAACTGCCTGCACCATCGCCTGCTAACCTCAAGGCAGTTCTGTCCCCAGTGTAACAAGATCAAGGAGCTACACAGGTATATGAGTCTTAACAGCAACCAGCAACAGCACTTAGATCTCATTTATTTTGGTGTGGGTAGGTGTTTGAAGTAAAAGCTAAAGAGAGAGCAGCCGCAGGGGCCGGTGTGCAACGCTTATGGGAAGCTTGTGCCTAAGCAGATCTCATATTGTCCTCCTGCCTTTGCTGGAGCTGTTCTCGGGCTCTCTGGAGGGAGAGATAATAACAGATGATATGATTTATCATGTCAGTGCATACTTAGAAAGTCCTTAATCTGCAGATTATTGTCATAATCGTTTGTAATGGTTTTTCTGAGCCATTGCAGACTATCATATTAAGGCAAGTTTGTTTCCTAATACATGTAATATTTTACGCTTCAAATAGCATATATGAACAGTAAATAAGCAACTAGAAAATCTCCTGACAAACCCCCTGAAGTCTTGTGGAGTTCAGAGCAGCTTCTTAATTTTGGATTCTCCTTTTTTAAACAAAATCTGTGATCTGCATTTCAGATTGCTTCTGCATATTCCTTTCCAATTTTTAGTGCTATATAGCAATTAACCAAGCCAGGTGAATAGACGATGTCTGTTTGGAATACAGAAAAGTGTCTCTGCAGCTAAATGAGCTGTCTTCAAGTGTATTTACTCTTTACAGTAGGAGTCCTGACATGATCTTAACAATAGCTACAGACCGGCTGTCTCAACAAGCAGCTACATTACGTTGTAATGTTGTGTCACGCCGTGTGATGCATCTGGTGGTGGCGACTGCTGTGTGGACTATAATGAGCTCTAGCTGGCCGAGCATGACTGCCTGCCAACCTTGTCAGCCATGGACACAAGCTTGGCAATGTGAGAGGGTTGGGGCACTGTGCTCTGGGGAGCACTGAAGTAGTTTGTAAGGGTCTAGTCTAGCGCATGAGGACGATCAAACATGTCTCATTCTCTGCGAGTTTTGTATGTACTACCCATGGCATGTTTTGCCCCGAGCTTAGAGTTTTGTACCTAATTTCCATGAGTATTTTTCTTTGCTATGTCTTGAGAATATGATAATTATAGGAAGTAAAAAAAATAAACAGTGAAATGTACATAGAATCATGGAATGGTTTGGATCGGAAGGGACCTCAAAGATCACCTAGTTCCAATCCCCTTGCTGTGGGCAGGGACACCTGGATTAGGTTGCTTGAAGCCTCATCCAACCTGGCCTTGAACACCTTCAGGGATGAGGATTCCACAACTTCCCTGGAAAACTTGTTACAGTGCCTCCCCACCATCACAGTAAAAAATTTCTTCCTAATAACTCATCTAAATCACCCCACTTTCAGCTTAAAACACAATCCCTGACAAAGAGTCCCTCCTCAGCTTTCCTGTTGGCCTTGTTAAGTACCAGAAGGCTGCTATAAGGTCTCCCTGGACCCTTCTCTTCTCTAGTCTGAACAACACTAATTTTCTCAGCCTGTCCTCATATGGGAGGTGCTCCGGCCCTCTGATCATCTTTGTGGATCTCCTCTGGATTCAGTCTAACAGATCCCTGTCTGTGCTGAGGACTCCAGAGCTGGACACAAAACTGCAGATGAAGTCTCATGAGAGCAGAGTAGAGGGACAGAATCACCTCCTTCGACCTGCTGGTCACAATTCTTTTGATGGAGGCCAGAATACGGTTGGCTTTCTGGGCTGCAGGCACACATTGCTGGCCTATGTTGAGCTTCTGATCCAACAGTACACCCAAGTCCTTCTCTTCAGTGCTACTCTCAATCAATCCTCTGCCCAGCCAGTATTTGTTCTTGGGATCGACCTGACCCGGGTGTAAGACCTTGCTCTTGGTCTTGTTGAATTTCATAAGGATAGCATGGGCCCACATCTCAAGCCTGAAAGTTCCCTCTGGATGACATCCCTTCCTTCCAGTGTCACCCACCCCATGCAGCTTGGTGTTATCAGTAAATTTGCTGAGGGTACCCTCAATCCCACTGTCCATGTCTGCAACAAAGATGTTAACATTGGTCTCAATACCAACCCCTGAGGAACGCCACTCATCACTAGTCTCCACATGAAAGTTGAGCCATTGACCACAACTCTTTGAGTGTGACCCTCTAGCCAATCCCTTATCCACCAAGTAGTCATTCATCAAATCTGTGTCTCTCCAATTTAGAGAAAAGAATGTTGTGCAGGACAGTGTTGAATGCTTTGCACAAGTCCAGGTAGATGGTGTTGCTTACTCTTCCCTTACCCACCAACACTGTAGCCAGTCATAGAAGGCCACTAAATTCATCAGGCATGATTTGCCTTTAGTGAAGCCATGTTGGTTTTCACCAATCACCTGCTTGTTTTGCATGTGCCTAAGCGGAGTTTCCAGGGAGATCTGCTCCATGATCATGCTGGGCACAGACCCGACACTGACCAGCCTGTAGTTCCCTGGGTCTTCCTTTTTTTATTTTTATTTTTAAAAATGGGGGTTACATTTCCCCTTTTCCAGTCAGTGGAACTTCACTGGACTGCTACAACTTCTCAGATATGATGGATAGTGGCTTAGCAACTTCATCCATCAGTTTCCTCAGGACCCACCGATGTAGCTCATCAGGTCCCATAGATTTGTGCACCTTCAGGTTACTTAGATGGTCTCACACCTGGTCCTCTCCTACACTGTGTAGTTCTTCAATCTCCCAGTTCCGACCTTTGCCTTCTGTGACTTGGGTGGTGTGCCTTAAACCCTTACCAGTGAAGACTGAGGCAGAAAAGTCATTGAGTATCTCAGCCTTCTCCATATTCTGGGTAATCTTGATCCTGGACTCCCTGAGTCCTGATCAAGTTATATCCGAACCAGAATCTTTTTTTCAACTAAATTGAAAACATATGCCTTATTTGAAGTGGAAGAACATGCACAATGAGCACCATACAAGTTTTAAACGAGACTAGCAGAAAAAGTTAATCACAACAATTTCTGTCCGCTGTTTTTCATAGGTTTATTAGGAGAGGGTGAGAAAGTAGAAGCAGAAGAGTATAATGCTTTCTGAGTCACTACTTCCCTCTGCCTGGCTGCCCTCTACACTTCACAGGTCTTAAGCTGACATTCTAGTAAAGCGTAGTGGTTTAGGAATTATCAAGATACAATATTGTAATTCTGCATGGAAAATATGTCTGATGAGGTACCTCAATAGTATTTGCTACTCTACAGAGACAGACAGGGAGTGCATGTGCATGAATTAGTGAGCACAGGATGTGCGAGAAGGAATTTTAGATAATCCTTTTTATAAAAGTGATGTACGTACGTATTTTAGACAATACAACATATATATTCTTAAGACCGCCAGAAGACACTGGAAAAAGGCCCCTTCCTTTATGACTTGTATTTGGAAAAGTAATAAATGCATATGCTGCTTCTGTGTTTCAACCTTTCTTTAAAAGGCTGCTCTTTTTTCATAGTTAGTGAAAATACAATATTGTTTCTGTGTGACAGTATCTCCTGTATAATTTTTTTGCTTGTAACAAATCAAGCCTTTGCTGTTATTAATTTTGAAAACATTAAATTTTCTTCATTATATTTCTTGAAACTATGACTTTATAATTTGTACCAAGCACTATGTCATGTAACTTTACTTACAGTTTCTGAAGATGTATCTACTTTTCATCATAGCAGTGTTGTACTGCAGGTTACTTGAGCATTGAAACATAGTACAAAGGTAAATAGGTCAAAGAATAACCAAATGAGTCTTCCTCTTATTTAAGGAATGTGTTTCTAACACGATGATAACTATTAATAAGCAAACTATTCTAAAAGACATATTGGCAGTATGCCTTGACTCTAGACCAGTCATTCAGCTGGAGGTCATAGAAGCGTGGTCCACATGACAAGAGACAGAGGTTAATCCAACATACCTTTATCCCTTGAGATCAAGGCAGTTTTCTAATCTGCTATACATCTGTCAAAATCAGTGTAATACAAAGTCTAAACAGGAAAGTTTGTTTGTTTTTTTCTCTCAGACAAAAAGACTATCCATTGGCTCTGAAGCATCCTGACAAATGAAAGACCCAATTTTCTCAAAGGCATGCAGGCAAAAAGTACATGGTGTGCAATCTCATCTTTTTCTTGTATGTGCATTTACGGCTTTACTGCATGTACACGTAGGACCTGGAAGGAGCCCATTGCAGGATCATCAATTTGATACAGCTATTTACATGTTTAGAAAAATCAGAACCAAACTGTACTCTGTCCATTTGAATAAACAATTTCAGCTGTTGAGTTGCACACGAGTAGCAGCCTTCAGGAATTAATTATTTTCTTAAGGCACAGTAGTCTTTATAAAAGGGCACAAGATTTTACTACTTTTGAAACTAATCAGTTATAATGCTTGTATCCTACAGGATGGGTTGACCCCCCTTCACTGTGGAGCAAGAAGTGGCCATGAACAGGTTGTAGAAATGCTGCTGGATCGTGGTGCACCTATTCTTTCCAAAACTAAGGTAACTGGTGGTGTTTTCAGCTGGGATAATCCTTGTAATTTTTTTTTTTAATTTTTTTTTTTTTGTAATTCTGCATGTCTCATTAAGGGTTTGAAAATAACTTTCCTCTATCATAGCTATTTAAAGTAACTGTGTGGGAGATCTCCAAAGTGAATGCTGTATGTAGTGCTCGTCTGCATATGTATAATGTGTTAAATTGAGATACACAAGAAAAGGTTTCTGTGCCAACCTAAAAGGCTTATATGGTAACTTTATCCCTCAGAGTTTCAGCAGTTGCAAATCTCTGTATCTATACTGAAACAAATATATTGTGATTACAATGCATCTTCAGCTTGCACCAAATTACCCTAAGGCTAGAGTAGAGATAAGAGATAAAAACAGAGCAATGTCTCTTTGCAGAAACAGCTCATATTTCCTCAGGACTTAGCCTGACTACCAGTTTCTCCACTTTCTATCTCTCTGCAGTTCATCATGCAAAATTCTTCATGGGAATTTCAAAACACCTGCACCAGGGCGTGCAGATTACTTTAGACCTAAAGGCTGGCATTAAAACCCACACTTGCCAGAACACTTCTGGTGGTGGTCTCTGCTGTGCTGTTATTGCTGATTTTAAATCTCAGTGCAGCAGTCTGCTTTTGTAGCATCACTACAGCCCATGACTTCTGCATTGAGGATTGTCGCTTGGGTTGTGCAGTTTGTTGAGGTTCTTTCCCAAGATAGCATTCCACTGCATTTTTTTCTCTCAGTCTGTAAGCAGTATATTTCCAATATTTCTTGTTTCCTTCTGTTATTTTTCTCTCTCCTGTCATCCTGTCCTATTCTATCTCAGTGCCTTTCCATATTCTGCTTTTCTCCTCCCTCTTCTTTCTTTCTTTTCATCCCCTTACTGGAATATATTTAGCATTTGTTTGGGGAGGTTGGCACCAGCTTTCCTTTGCTCAGTGAGTCACTGGCAAGTGCAGTCATGGGTAATCTGACAGACAGGATCCACCCATCCTTTGCATGTGGAGTTTCTACGGATTTCCACAGCCTGACTTGCAAAATTCACGAGCCAGAGGAGAAAGCAACGGGCTGTCCAGGAGCCCCCTCCCTGGAACACATCTCCATGCTGCTGCTACTCTCGAAGCCTAGAGCTGATGCTTCAGGGAGTAAGGCTCTTCCACACTCTCTGGCATCTCAATTAGTTCCTTAAAGAAAAAAGAGTAAATATGTCTGTTTCCACCAACAGAAATAAGAACCTCTCTTAGGGAACTATGTTTCCTTGCCGTGCAGATTTTGTATTGGCAGGTGTTACCCCTAAGGTTAACCTGCTGTTCAAGGCTTGTGGATTTTGAATTTGTTCCTCTTCTTGAGGAGAGTGACACAGCCTGGCCCAGAGCTGCCCAGCCAAAACCAGGCAGAGGAGAACATGGGAGAGTTGGTTTGGAATAGCCCAAGACTGAAAGACACACTTTGAATGTTGACCTCCAGAGGCTTATGTAAACAACTCCAGCAAAATGGAGTTCCTCCTCCCTGGAAAGGAAAAAAACTGTTATGTGTTAAAAAGTGAACAGAAGAAAGCACAGAGCTTCCCGAGTTTCCCTCTGATGTGTTAATTCTGCTGTTTTCAGAAGGTAAGCTAAGAAGTAGCAGTGCCTCTGAATGACATTAATGAATCCATTCAATTGGCACTGAACTGCAGTACTGTCCTCTGCAAAAATAAGTGGTTCCATTCTCTTCAATTTAAGCCATATATTATGGGAAGTAGGACACATCTTTGGTAGAATTTGAACTTCACAAAGTTTTCTCATGTTATGTAAAACTCTTTCAGAAGAATAACAGGACTGCAGTTTGATAGCTATTTCCTGCTAGAGATTGTCTAGTGCAATGCTGGCCTTTTTCACTCTGGAATAGCCCTGGATTTGTTTTCAGGGGAGGTGATGACCTAATGGATAATCTGGGGTTTCTTCAAGCAAAAGGAAACCTGAATTCTGCTTCTGAGAATACCAGTGATTTTCTGTGTGAGGAATTGTATCTCCATGTATCCAATCCCATCTTTTTAAAATTACTGTTTTTCTAACCTTATTTGGCTCCTTTCCCTTCCCCCTTTTACCCCCTACTTAATGACACTTTCCCCGATTGCAATCCTTTGACACAGCTACAAAATAAGCTACGTATCTCTCATAATTTGATGTTTGCCCCGTCAGAAATTTGATGCTTTGTTTCACCTTTGTGGTCCTCTTCAGAGGTTTTTTTTTTAATGTGACTGTCAACGTATTTGATTAATCTTGAACTTCCACACCTTTTGATATTTTCTTGGAAATCTTCATAACACCAGTAACACAACAGTGTTCTTACAGTGGCTCCATCTTGAAGCACCTAGTCACTTCTTACAGTCATTGGGCAATTGTGTCTCGCACCGTGGATATGGGATAGGAGAACATTGTTACATGTAATATTTTTATGTTAAAAGTGGGAAGACAAAGGCATTGAAATATTAAATGACTCATGTAAGATTGCAGAGTATCCTCCACCACAACAGAATTAAAGCAAGCACGATTTATTTCATAACAAAAGACAAAATTCCAGTGATGTTTTTCCTTCACCAACTTATTTGGCATCCAGCCTTGTCTCTTGCTGTTTTAGGTAAAGTCTGAATAGTTGCTGCACTTTTCTCATCCATGACAGATTTTTGTGAAGCATCTTGCTGATTTTCCCAAACTGATGCGTGGCTGCTCTGCCTCTTCCTTCTTTGCCATCAGTGTCAGCCTCTTTCATAAAAGTTTCTCCTATGAGGGAGTCCCATGTCATCTTCTCAGTTTCTTACTCCATTAAGAAGTGTAGTTTATTGGCTCTTATTGTTAAGAATTACGCTTTTCACCTGAAGGATCTTTCTCATAAAAATAGAAAAGAACAGTGTGTGACGATCGGTGATATTTTACCATCACCTAAAAAGCCTCATCAGTTCTAAACTGTTATCAGGAGGCCTTTGATGCCTGAGGGAAATTAAACTTTTTTTTTATTCTACCGTTTAACTACACTAGAAGACAGTGAAAACGTTTAAAATGCATTGCTAGTATCCATGCAGATAATTGCTCTGGTAGCCTTTGGGAATGGGAGTGAGGCTCTTCCAAACCAACCTGAATCACAAGTGAGGTGCCCATGAGATAATCTTACTTGAAAGATATAGCTGTGTCCAAGAATGCTTCTCAGCACTGACTGTAAACTGCTTCCAAATTCTGAGAGTATTAGCCTGATTGCTTTCACCATCCTTCCTCCATGTCACTTGGAAAAATTATTTCACTGTATTTCCACTTTTCTTTTGAATGTTTGTCATTACTGTTACGATACGGCCATGGAAAAGGAGAAGAAAACCAGCATCTGTTTCAGAAAGCCCTCGATCTCAGCTGGTTTTACATTACCATTTTGCCTTTGCTAACTGCGGTCACATGAGGGCACTGCATCTGTGAGCAAGAGTTTCCGTTTCTTCATGATGGCAAACACTGCCTTCTGTCAGTCATTTACAGATTATACACTATTATGTGTTACCAGAATAGCTCCTGCACTTGAATCTAATTTTGGCAGTAGAAGGACTATGTGGAAAAAAAAAAAAACAAAACAACTCAAGGAATACAAATGGAAGATTTGTTGCAGTTTCTCTAAGGAGCTCATGTGCTAGCGAGATGCCTTTTATTCTGGCATTTTTTTTTAATCTTTTGTCAGAGTCAGTCTTTTAACGTTCTGAGAATTATTTCTCTTGTACTTTTACTCTGGAAATTTAATACATATTGGCATCTTGTTGATTAACTATTGTAAGCAATGCAAAAACCAACTTTTTATACATATTTTATCCTAAACGTGAATATCTCTCAGGCGTTTCCCTGATGAGACAGAGCTTTACCACTGCTGCTGGTAGGTCACATTGTGGTGCTCTTGTTCAGATATTTTTAGCCCTGCTACACTTGACACTTCCGTGGTTGTACCAATGTTGGTTGGGGAGAATGGTCTCCACAGGTGTGTAATGTGGTATAAGGCATGTGCCTAACCCAGATTCAGGAAAAAACTAGTGGAGAGGTGAGGAAAGGTTGTAATGACTACTGAGTGGTGCTCTGACCCGCTCTCTCATGCCTGGTATATGCAGGCTACATTAGGGCGGTGAGTTGAATGCAGCTTTTAGGAATAGCAAGCATGAAAAGTCACAAACTGCTGTCCTTCACGTAACTCGTATAACTCAAGCATCTTATGCAGGCTGAAACAAGCTACATTTAGAGCGTCTATGGTATGATATGACTGTTTTTTTAAGGTAGAGTTACCTACAAACTCTAACCAAACAAGCTCCAAATTCCATATCACTTTTGCCAGAGTAAGAATCCTCGTTGTTACACTGAACAAGAGGGGGCTCTCTGGGCTTGTAAAGCCATTTGTACAACAAATGCTCTGAGAACAGCGTGGAGGAGTTTCATTTCCCTGAACATCCTATAACCCATAAGCATTGGGTCTTTTTGTTCACAGAATGGTCTGTCTCCGTTGCACATGGCAACTCAAGGAGATCATCTAAACTGTGTTCAGCTTCTGATTCAGCACAACGTGCCTGTGGATGATGTCACTAATGACTATCTGACTGCACTGCATGTTGCCGCCCACTGTGGCCACTACAAAGTTGCCAAGGTTCTCCTGGACAAGAAAGCTAATCCTAATGCCAAAGCACTGGTGAGTACACTATTCACACCTAAACATTCTTCCAAAGTTGTAGTGAGGCTTATTTGAGAGTTATTCTCTGCCTGCTGAGGGTTGACACTGAGGATATGTTGTAGTGCTGCAGCCCAAGAGAGGATGCTCGGGATTCAAAGTGTTAATGTTGTATCGTGTAATCAGAGTAGACCTTTGCTTACGGATGGTTAACAGTGATTTTTTTTATTTCTAGTGTAACTAGAGCATTTTTGCCTCCTGGTAGCTTGTTGTGATTCTATATACGTGAAGCTGCTGCAGACGTAACTGCTGTAGATTTTTGGTATGGAAAGAATTCTCATTTTTAAAATGTTTGTAACAAGAAAATTATCAACTTCTCCTAAAACAGAGAATTTTTATTAGCTCTCAAAGATGTGAAAAGTAAAAAGTAGGAGTGAGTTACATAAAAATATTGGTGGTATTTTATAATTATGTCAATGGAGTTATATGCCTTTCTACTTCAAAACAATTTCAGCAAGAAAATCTTTTAGTGTAATTAAACTGCCTATAAACTGAATGCATTAGTGCATTTGGTTGAAGATTACACTTGCAATCCTTTGGTTTTTGAAATGTCTTTTTGATTTGTTCCTCAATAACTGTTCCAAACAAATTTACATTCTGATAGTCATTGGATTGACTGTTGGTTTCACAGCCTAATGCTACTCACTCATTCAATTCCTGAAATATTATGTGAGCTCCTGAAACCCTCAGAAGCCAGGTGGGACTCACTTTCTTGAAAATAGCACTGACTCCATAGATTTCTCTCTCTCAGCCCCTCTGGGTTTTTTTTGTGTCAGATCAACCTGTCATCAAGTGGTTTTGGTCAAGGTATTATGATATATGGGTTTGTTCACTATAACCAGCAAGTGAGGAGGGTTGTAGGCCTGTAATATTTATTTTTGCCCTCTGAAATAATCAAATCATCATCAGGCGTAGCTTGTCGGGATTGCAGGCAGTGACCTCTCATTGGTCTGGTAACCTAGCCACAAATTTTCTTTTCCCCTAAACCTTTCAGTATTTCCTTTTATTCTGTCCTCATCCCCACTCAGGCTGATTAAGTAGAAGGAGCTTGAGCGCAGTACCTGGAGCTTGAGCTCCCTCTTCCCTGAAAACGCATCTGAGTTTACCCTGGACATTGTCCACCGCTAAGGAGGGAGCCGAGAGCTGCTCATGCTTTACTGGAACAGTGACACTGACCCCAGGTTACAAAAGCATATGAAATTCTTAACTATATGGCAAGTAACAAAAGCTAATTTTGATCAGATCTGAGGGACCAGTTCTGTCAGCTGTTTCGGAACTGTTCTGCAAAGACATTTTTGATGAATATATAGAGCGGCATCAGCAGTGCACTAATGTTATTGTACCGGTTGTGGATGTTCTGGACAGCTTATTTTCCTGTTTTACTCGTTTTCTGTTGTATCATCTGATGCCAAATAAGATGGTATTTTTAAATGTTCACTCTGCTGCAAATATAAAAAAAAATAGTAGTAAGATTAGTTTAGAAGAGGATCCAAATGCCAGAGCTGATAAAGGTAAAGTGCTACTTTTCACAGCAGTTCTCAAAAATTAAAAGGAAACAAAAAAAAAAACTCCTGCAACCCCTCCTACTCAGTTAACACTGAATATCCTTAAGCAAAAATGAAGCTTTTGATACTTTTATGTGAACTGAGAATTTTAAAAAATAATTTCTTTATTGGAGTGGGCATTATATTTAATAATTAAAACTGGCTTTATGAATACATCTTTTTAGAGGTTTTTTCTCTCTTCCACACGAACAATTTAATGAGGCCAAAACAAATCTGGGAGCTGTTTTTTTAAAATAGAGGAATGTTTTATGTGGATTCCATGCACAATTCTAATTTGTAATTTCATATGTGGTATCGACAAGTATATTCTTTCTCATTTACAGAATGGTTTCACACCTCTTCACATTGCCTGCAAGAAGAACAGAATAAAAGTAATGGAACTTCTTTTGAAGCACGGTGCATCAATCCAAGCTGTGACTGAGGTAAGAAGTGGACTTTTCACCTTTGTCTTTGTTTTTCCTGAAAATTCATTGTAACTATATTGATTATTTTTTTATATATTTCCAAAAGCGCAGGTGCTACCATTCAAGTCAACAATTATTTTCAACGAGATATCTCAAAATAATAAAAATGAATAATAAAGTCAGTTGCCCTAATGGATGACAACACCCAAAAGAATTGGCATATTTTGGGAATACAGGGGGGATAACACATGAAGCATAACGGATCTTAAAACAGTTTTGTAAAACTAATTTTTAAAATAAGATCTAGAATTTCTGCTAATTTTCACCTGTAATTTAATGCACAGAAGATGAAGTCACCCTGTTAGGCAGATCAAGGTGAAGACTGCATTTCACTCAAATCCTATTTTGAAAGTTGGTCTGATTCAAAAACATTGTTTTGGCTTTCCACACAGAAATGATATTCAGTCACCATAATGGGTCATCACAAATGAGTCAGACAAATCTATATGCTAATACTTCAATCAGCATGAGATGGTCTACACCCAGTTATTGGCACAACTTAGAGATCAATTTAGTACCTATGGAAAATTTGGTTTGTGTGTGTATAGTCTACTGAGTTAGGAGGAAAGGTCACATATATGAATGTGTGATCACTGATGAAGAAACCAGGGTAGAAAACGACAAACAATGCCGTTGATTAAACAAGATACAACTTGGAGCAGTTCATACCCCCCAAACGGAGTTTAGTTTAATGCATGGGGGTTTGTTCTAATTATTGAAGAGTACACCATGCAGCTCCCTTCCTGGCTTTCTTGGGAAAGAACTGAGCCAGCCCTTGCTACAGCTCACACATCTGCAGGTTAGTTTTAATAACCATAGGGCTTGTAGATGCAGCTTCCAGAGTCGAGTTTGAAGTCATGTTAGCAAACAGGAGGGTGCAGAGAGAACACTAACAGAAGAGATGCCATGTCTGTCCTCAATATTAATCAGTCAACATGGAAGCAGAAAAACTATCTATTCAATTTTAACCCATTTAAATACAAAGAATTAAACGAATGAAAGTAGCACTACTTAACAACACTGTCTTGTGTTAGCAAACCAGGTTGACAGCCTTACCCATATTCTCTGAATTGCTTTTAGAAGAAAACACTTTCCAGAAG
The DNA here is from genome assembly GCF_017976375.1 of Cuculus canorus. Lineage (NCBI taxonomy): Eukaryota > Metazoa > Chordata > Aves > Cuculiformes > Cuculidae > Cuculus > Cuculus canorus. Next base: position 10,192,638 of record NC_071407.1, read on the forward strand.
CAAGAGTTCTTCCTTTATTTCCTGTTGTTGCCTCACCATGACCTCAAATGATCTCAAGCCACATTTGACTGCATTTATTGAGATTCATCGTGGTACTTTACCACAGGGCTCTACCCGCCTGCCTCTTTCACTGGCTGGCTGTATGGTAACAGCCTTTCAGGGCAGAATTAGGAGCTGGTACTTAGCATGCATACACAAGCCACTATTTCTCTAGTAAGAAAGATAGTTTATAGCTGTCCAACCTAACAAATTGGCCAGAAAGCTTCTCAATATTCCTCCCCAAAGATATCTTAGAGCCACTCAGGTGTTGACTGTGAGGTCTGAATAAACAATGCAAATGCAACAAGAGGAAACAGTACCAAATGTCACAAATAGTCATTGTTGCATATAAGCTATTTGTTAAAGGTAATGCTTATTGTCTTTTCTGTGGTAAATTCTGCTTTCCAGGTAGATTGCACACTTCCATTTGTAGATACTGCACCCTGTTTTTCAGCTGGAGGCTTGCATCTCTGCAATATGAGTTAGTGTTTTCGGTCAAATTTGCAACAAATGCACTGCATTTCCTGCAGTCTATTATTTTAAAAAAGATTTACTAAATTATGTGAAACAGGTAAAAGAAGTTACACACTTAAGCATTTATTCTGCCCTCCTACTCATGTTTACTGTTCCGCCAGAGAAAAGAACAAAAGTGTGTTTTCCTCACCTCTGCCCTACAGATCTTTGTGTGTATCCATGGTGAAGCTGCCTAAATCAGGGGATTTCCAGAGATCCACTGAACTTTCTCCTTCTCCCAGTAGTAAAATTGCTTTCTGCAGCCTCTGGCTGACTGTTGCTACAGCTGTGCAGAAGCAGCTGTGAGAGGAGGCTTTAGGGTAATGCCACTTGGAGAAATATTAACTATTGATTGGATTTCTAAAGCAAAATCCTTGAGGTCATTACTTGCTAAGTGACTGCTCCCTTTTTATCCCTTCCCTCCTCCCTCTTTCTTTCACTCCAGACAGCCTTTTGTATCTTGCATAAGGGAAGCACTGCAGATTTGTGATGGTGTCATAAGGTCCTGAGGGAAGGGGGGATACTTTATAGCCTGTGTCATCTATACCTGTGCCTCTCTGGCTGGTGCCACACTTTTGCATTCCATTTTTCCTAGAGAAGCAGTGGGTTTGGCGCTCACCACTGGCTTCAGCAGGCTTTATTGTTCACCCAAAAGCAACTGGATTTGGTGAGGACATGGACACTGCGTCATTTTTGCATTAGCTGTAGGTTCCAGAAAGTCTCACTGTTTTATTTCTTATTTTTATTCCTGGTCCCAAATGATATTTAGCAAAAAAAAAAAACTAAGGAAGAAATCTTTCTTAACTGTAATTTATTTTAGCTGATTAAAAATTACTGAATTCCTTGGATGTTTTTCCTCTTTGCTGATGAATCATACTCACAGGTATTTCCAATTCTGTGTGCTCTTTAGTTTAAACATGTGTATAAGTTTTCTGAGAAGATAAAGTCCTCTGATAAGAGCAAATGCTTGGGTTTACTTGCTTTAGAATAACTTGTTTTTTCCTCCATGGCATTCTTGTAAAGAGGTGTGTGAGTAGATATTTAAATTTGATTTTGGTTTGATTTTCAGTCGGGCCTAACTCCAATCCACGTAGCTGCATTTATGGGACATGTAAATATTGTATCGCAGCTAATGCATCATGGAGCATCACCCAACACTACCAATGTGGTGAGTAACAGATTTCTTTTCAGCACGACAGGACTGCAAATGCACTGTAATAGCTGGAAGCAGCACTGTTGTTCACCATCCACCTCCACAGCAGTTGTGGCTCCTGCTGGAGTCATGGGAAATGCAGTCCACTGTCTCCTCCTCCGGGACATACTTGACAGGTTGAGGAAACCTCAAAAGAGGCTGACTTTAAGCAGACTTTGCTCTCTTTATTTTCTGAAGTAAAGAATGAGAACACACTGTAGCTTCTCATGTGTGATTTTTGGGGATATGTAGTTGACTGTTGAGCACTGTTTTCCCAGGACCTCGGGGGGTTACCATGTAAGGGAAGTTCTGCTGTTATCAACAGATTGCAGCAGATTGTCAGGACATATTGCCAGTGTCCGTCCAGCCATACAAGTGCTCTTTTCTACTGGATGTACACTGCATGCCCCAAGGTTCCCAGAGCATGTGTGAAAACTGAAGTCATTGTTAGATGGATATTAAAATCCAGAAAATAGGAAGAAAGTAGAAACTTCTTGATTCTTTTGAACAGTTTGGCCTGAAAATCTCCTTTTCACCTTCCATATACAGGTGCAGTTAGAAGATAATAGTTTATTAAATTCTTCATCTACTAATTTGATTAGATTATATAAAAATGCAACACCATTTCTAAAATAGCATCTGTTTGTATATAAAGACTTATTGACATCCGAAAATGTAGAAAGCACTTTCCTCTCCTGAATTTGTTTTGGTTTCCTTGGATTTATATTTAAATCAGTCCAAGCCTTAGATTAATGTACTCAGTAATTATTTTTTTTCCTGTTGCTCACTTATATCGGTGCTTGTCAGGTAACAAATGATAGTGAGGGCACAGGGCATAGCAAGAGGAAAGCTGAAATTATGTCTATCTGAATATACAAATTTTGAAATACTTTTTTTGTTTGACTAAATTATGCTCTGTTTAAATGAATGTAATTTTTAACACTGTTAGTAAAATGCTAATAAATACAAAAATTGCACTGTCTCTTTTCAACCAAAGCCTAGTGACAAAGGCACTATTGTGTCAAGAAACTGGCCCTGAAGTAAATTGCTTTGTAGCGTACAGCTAAAAGGTCAAATACAGAATTAATCTCCCATCATATCTCTAGACAACTACTAGAAAATATTCTAGTGGAGATTATTCTGAACTGGGTCACCAGTATTTTTGTATTTGTGAAACATGTTGGGGTTTGTTTTTCCCGTGGTGTGTTTTTAACGATGTTTTGGGTTTTCTGCTGCACGCTAGAGAGGAGAAACGGCGCTGCACATGGCTGCCAGAGCTGGCCAGACAGAGGTTGTTCGATACCTGGTACAAAATGGAGCTCAGGTGGAAGCTAAAGCTAAGGTAAGGTGGTGGTCCAGTTGTAACAACCCTAGATTATCTGTAATTAACAAAGTACTCGCATTCTTCTTGCATGTGTGTTTTTTGAAGAGAAAGGGAGATGAAGCCAAGAGCCCTGTTATAATGACAAGTGATATTTTGTTATATACACTCTTACTGTAGTCATGAGTGATCTGTATATAAGAGAGAAGGCAGAAGATGTAAAGTTGATACCATGCCCTTTTTTTGTCAACTTTTAATACAAACTATTCTGTGTTTGAAGAGTTTTGGAGTGGGAAGCGAGGAGGGGAAGGAATGCCTCAAATTTGCTTTTATTTCTGCGAAACTCTAAACCCTGTGCTGCTGATGTCTCCTGTCATGTCCCTAAAGCATCAGCCTGTATGCATTCAAAACTAGTTATACTTCTAAAGAACATCTCCTAAAGTAAGGAGGCAGGAAGCACAGGGCTGGAAAGAAGAAACAGACCCAACAGAAACAATTGCAATTGAGGAGGATAAGGTGGAAGGAAAAAGAAATGGTCAAGAGCCACTGAAGAAACATACAAAATTATGGAAATAAAAGAGTTCCAGGAACCAGAAAGGGGAAGGAGATACATCCACTGTAAAGCTATCTGCAAAATCCTAAACAACTTGTTCACCAGTAAAAACCACAACATATGATGCTTAATGCAAGTTCCTAGGCAAGAATATGCTAAGCTCTTCAGGTCATCCCAGGGAACTGACTGAGTTGTCGTATGTTGCTGTGGGAGTCATAAAAGAGGTCAGGGGGTGAGGAACAGAGCTATGCATTGGCTGTGTTTTAAGAAAAGTCTCAAATTTAACAAGTAACTCAAAGCAAAGTGAGGCAAATCTAGATGAAGAAAATAGATCAGTTTATTTACTGCTATGGATTTTGTTCCTGTCTGGAATATATTATGATGCATCAACAAATCATAGTATATCTTGATTATATGACAAAGAGAAAGTCACCATACAATATTCACTAGGTAAGACCTCAGTAGAATTAATGGTCTGCAGTTTTAAAAAGCAGTAGAATTTAAGCAAATATTTTCTGTCAAACTATGAACTTTATTTTTCTAATGGAGGACTGTGTTGTTTCCTTTACGTTTAGGATGACCAAACACCGCTGCACATTTCTGCTCGACTGGGAAAAGCAGATATAGTACAGCAGCTGCTACAGCAAGGTGCATCTCCAAATGCAGCTACAACGTCTGGCTATACGCCCCTGCATCTTTCTGCTCGAGAAGGACATGAAGATGTAGCTTCTGTTCTTTTGGATCATGGTGCATCTTTATCTATCATTACCAAGGTAAGAGAGTTGCTTATGGGATAGTTTGAATACTAAAATATACCTGTAGCAAGTGGTACTTGTGAATTAAATGCTGAAAAGGTCACATATACACATAAATAATATAAGAATGAACTACATTTTGTTAAGAGGGTACAAAGCTTCATGGTTTTGCCTCAGAGCCTGATGTATAGCATATCCCAGTGATCAGACATGGATTTTCTTGGAATGAAAGGAATGCGGGTCAGAAATTCCTGACAGAAGTTGTTGAACTGTTACCCAGCATTGTACTTGGGTCTTTGGTGGTGTGAAGAAAGGAACTGCCTCTTCCCTCTTTACTGTTGTTTAATGTAGATAAATAGAGCTTTGCCTTGCAAGTGAAGGCTTCCAGACCTGCCAGGGCAATTGGGAAGCTGCAGACTTGCTGCCTGTGTTCGTAACTACGTAAGGGGATGGATGGAAACAGCAGTATCCTTATAGATCAGAGGCAAACCTTGCCCTGAAAAAAACTGCCCAAGGCTGCTATGTAATTGCTTTCTCTTGCAGAAAGGATTTACTCCTCTACATGTGGCTGCAAAATATGGAAAAATTGAGGTAGCCAACCTCCTGCTTCAGAAGAATGCATCTCCTGATGCTTCTGGAAAGGTAGGACAGATGAAACCACTGCTGCTTGCACAGCAAATATCTAAATGCACATTATATTCTAATAATATCCTTTACCTACTTACCACTTCACTAGTATTCATAGCCTGGGTTTAACTGAAATGCGTTTTGTATATTATTCCAGTCCTTGTTTGAGCTGTCAAGAATTAGCAAACTATTGTCAGAAGTGTCTTTTATTGTCATTAACTGGCAACAAAACGATGTCCTCTCTATACTCAGCCAGGGGAATGGAGACAAACCATTCCCCTGCCTTCCTGCCGAGAGTATTTACAGTCCTTATCAGAGGCCTCAGGCAGCTGGCTCTGCTCACCCAGGTCTCATGACAGGGGGCAAAGCCCACTAGCAACTCAAGCTTTTCAAACCAGCCCAGCTTGGATTTTTACAGATCCAAGGGACAGTTTACTTATCCACTGCAGTAAAAGAAAAACATTGCTGTGAGTGTGACCTCAGGGTCAAAATTCCTTACCTGCTCTGTCCTAGGGGCAGCACAGATATGTGTTTCTCTGTTGATTTTGCCTGGGAAAAGTGAAAAAGCTTTCACAGATCAGTAATGGTTTTCAAATCTCTGTTTTATTTTTTGATTCTGAAGTTATCAAAGACTCTGGATACAGGAATGAATAACAAACGTGTTTTTTCACCTTATCTACTCCAATTTTCCAAACTCTTAAGTTGTCCCCAGAGAGGGTTTGTAACAGCACTTGTTTGTTCTGCATGTGTTTTTAGAGCGGTTTAACACCACTGCATGTAGCAGCACACTACGATAATCAAAAAGTGGCACTCCTACTGTTGGACCAGGGAGCTTCATCCCATGCATCTGCCAAGGTACACGTACTGGTCACTTTGGGGTAACAATACCTAGAGTTTTTGTGTCACTTTATTCCCTATCTAACTCTGATCCTTCTAGGCTGTGTTTGCAATTACAAGGGGCTCTGTGACCTTGTTTATTAATATCTTACAACAACATAAAGCTGTTAGAATAATTCTGCAGGTGAATAAAATAGCAGTAAAAATAGACGTGGAAGCATTTTAAATCTCTAGGTCAGTCTTGGCAAATACTGAGCCTTACTTTCACTTGTCTGGTCTCCTCAGTACCTTCTACAAGCCAGGTTTATATTACTGCATCTTAACATCTATGGAGGGCAAATTTGGAGTTAATACCTAGCTAAACAGGGAGAGTTCTCCTATATTGTGCCCTAGGATGACTTCTGAGGTGTGATACATTTCTCAGTACAATGTATGTAATTATTCCTGCAATTCACAATACTTTTTCCACAGTGTAAATGGACCGGTGACAAAATAAAAAGTGTTGGGCTGATGGTTAGACTGGATGATCTTAGAGGTCTTTTCCAATCTTAATGATTCTGTGATTTTATGATTCTATAAAACAACTAGTCACAGCCCTGCCTTGGTTGCAATTTACTGTAGGCAAGACAACTGTAGGCAAGTGTAAAATTTCAGGGGATGTGAAAGAATAACTATTTAAATGTATTCTACTTCTGAATAAAGACTTTAGAGAAGCTTATCTTTTGTGGATCCCAGTTTTAAGTATGGATTAATATCAATAGTTGGACAGCAGCAATAAGTGAAACAGGGTGGAAGTACATGTATGTAGAGGAGGATCAGGTTCATGAAGACCTGAGGAACCTGAACATATATAAGTCCATGAGACCTGCTGAGATGCATCCCAGAGTCCTGAGGGAATTGGCAGATGTGGTTGCCAAGCCACTCTCCATGATATTTGAAAAGTCATGACAGTCAGGAGAAGTCCCTGGTGACTGGAAGAAGGGGAACGTTGTACCCATTTTTAAAAAAGGTAGAAAGGGTGACTCTGAGAACTTACTGACCTGTCAGCCTCACCTCTGTGCCTGGGAAGATCATGGAACAGGTCCTCCTAGAAGCTATGCTAAAGCACATGGAGGGCAGGGAGGTGATTAACGGCAGCCAGCATGGCTTCACCAGGGGCAAGTCCTGTCTGACCTACTTAGTGGCTTTCTATGATGGGGTAACCACAGCAGTGGACATGTGTAAACCAACGGATGTGATCTATCTTGACTACTGTAAAGCCTTTGACACAGTCCCCCACAACATTCTTCTCTCTCAGTTGGAGAGATATGGATTTGATGGGTGGACAGTAAGGTGGATAAAAAGCTGGTTGGATGGTCGTATTCAAAGAGTAGTGGTCAATGGCTCAAAGTCCAGATGGAGATCTGTGACGAGCGGTGTCCCTTAGGGGTCTGTACTGGGACCGGTGCTGTTCAATATCTTTATCGATGATATTGACAGTGAGATTGAGTGCACCCTCAGCAAGTTCGTGGATGACACCAAGCTGAGTGGCGTAGTTGCCACACCGGAAGGATGGGATATCATCCAGAGAGACCTGGACAGACTGGAGAGGTGGGCCTCTGAGAACCTCATGAGGTTCAACAAGGCCAAGTGTAAAGTCCTGCACCTGGGTCGGGGCAATCCCCATTTTCAGTACACAATGGGGGACAAAATAAAAAAATGTTGGACTGATGGTTAGGCTGAATGATCTTAGAGGTCTTAGAGGACGTGACTGAGAGCAGCCCTGCAGAGAAGGACTCAGGGGTGCTGGTCAATGAGAAGCTCGACATGAGCCAGCAATGTGTGCTCACAGCCCAGAAGGCCAACCGTATCCTGGGCTGCATCAAAAGAAGTGTGGCCAGCAGGGCGAGAGAAGTGATTCTGCCCCTCTATTCCTCTCTTGTGAGACCTCATCTGGAAAACTGTGTCCAGTTCTGGAATCCTCAAAGTAAGAAAGATATAGAGCTGTTGGAACAAGTCCAGAGGAGGGCTACAAAGATGATCGGGGGCCTGGAGCACCTTCCCTATGAGGACAGGCTGAGAGAGTTGGGTTTGTTCAGCCTGAAGAAGAGAAGGCTCAGAGGAGATCTTATAGTGACCTTCCAGTACCTGAAGGGGCTATAGGAAAGCTGGGGAGGGGCTATTCATAAAGGCTTGTGGGACAGGACCAAGGGGAATGGGTATAAGTTGGAGAGGGGCAGATTTAGCCTAGACATTAGGAAGAATTTCTTCACTATGAGAGCGGTGAGACACTGGCACAGGTTGCCCAGGGAGGTTGTGGCTGCCCCATCCCTGAAGGTGTTCAAGGACAGGTTGGATGGGGCCTCGGGCAGCCTAATTTAGTGGGATGTCCCTGCCCATGGCAGGGGGGTTGGAATAAGATGATCTTTAAGGTCCCTTCCAACCCTAACTATTCTATGATTCTATGACTCTATGATTCTATGTTCAAGTAGGTAAATGCACTGAAAATACTCCATCTGGAACAACCTAGATGTGTTCCTAAAATTACTGCAAAAAAAACCCCAAAAACACTGTGAAAAAGGGAGAGCTAGTGGAAAAGCCAGTATTGTGGATAGACAGACACCTCTACTTGATTGCTTTCCTCTTACACATGACTGAATGCAGCCACAACACTAGGGCCTTCTGCATGGCTAAAGAGGATGGAGTCTGTCATACATGGTAGTCCCAGAGCTTATAGTGCAAAAGAGAGGAAAGTTAAATAAACATGGATAGCCAGCAGCAACGACACAGTCTGAAATCAATAAAGTCAATAGTGGCAATCTGCCAGAGCAGTGCTCCAGGAGGTGAACTGGACTGATCTCTGATCTTTCCCTACTGCAACACAGCACTCTTAAATGCCACTGTGGGCCTTCTGAAGAGGATGAGAAGACACTGACCCAGTTTTCACTGAAAGAAACTGCCAGTGGAAACTGTGCATCCTGTAGGGGCAGGGATTGCAGCAGCCACTGCCAAGGGCTCGCGAAGTTCAAACCAAGGTGGAAGCATTATAGACGATCATATCTTATACAAACTCCTGTGCCAGGTCACCTTAGCTTCCCCATCTGTAACAGAGCACTTTTGCAGCTGCCACTTCAAACACTGAAGTGCCAGCTGTAAGTCTTCTTAAAAGAAAGCATTTGCTAGTATTCTGCAGCAAGTGAAGCACAGCAACACTGAGTAGAGATTCAATACTAAACGAAATTAACGGTAGCATGTTCATTGCTTTAGGCACCCGCTGTGCAGTCATCTGGAAGATGAAGTTGGTAACAGCAAATGATTTCCCATTTCTTTTGTAAATGTGGTCTAATAAATAAATGAGTTATGTCATATCTCATCACTGCCTCCACAGTTAGATTCATCAGTTGTTTTTTCTGCAGCACTCCTGTCTTTAACACTGATCTTAGGACTGGCTTATTAGCCTGACCCAGCAGCATTTACCTTGAAAAGAGATTGGTGGAAGGGTGTGGGATGTGGCCATGTCAGAGTACAGTGCTGCGATATGCATAGCTAATCTCTTGAACCATTCTTCTTTTACGTGTGCCATAATTAGTCTTATGCCTAATTTTAGTTTGGTATCCACCTTACAACGCTTCTCCTTCTCTCCCCCTCGCCCACAAAGCCTCACTTTCTCTCTGTCCCTTCATCTTTAATCTTTTTCCCTTTTTACCACTTCTCACTAGTAGCCAGAATAACCCAATACCCTTCCTTCCAAATTTCCCTGTTCCCTTCTCCATCTATGCACAGGGACAGCCCTTATCATAAGGAGAAGATGCAAACTGAGGCAGAGCTGAAATTCAGCATTTATTTTTCACCTCTTTTTTTTGCATTCTTTTGGCAATGTGCTGCTTTCAATTCCACTGAAAGCAATGTAAGCATATTTCTGAGGAAAAGGCTTGAAAAAACATTTGTTATTTTACAAAATATACATGAGCTCCATTTAAAATACAGTTTAGGATATATTCAGGATTTAGCATATAGTATTTAGGATTTAGTAGGTGCTTATTTGGCGATGGCAGTTTTACATGTCAGTCTCACGGAGAGGATGATGCGTGTTTTTCCTAAAGCATTTTATCTTCAAAGAGGCCATATACTTCCCTTATTAATTGTGGCACCGTGTTTCCTCAGTGTTGTTTTGAAATATCTTAGTATCTAAGGCCTAAACTGAATCTGAAATGAATTTTGAAAATTACAGTACCTTTACCATATGGAGTCAGTGCTGTGCAGTTCTCTTCCTTCTAGATTACTATTAAAACTTTCTGGTAATAATTTCTGCGCCACTGTGTATTTATTCTTCACTCCTACCTGCATTACTCTGCTTCCGTGTGACTTGCCTGCCCGCATATTTCAGCCCTGGTGCCCCACAGGGTGCAGAGAGGTTTTAGAATTATGAAATTTTATCATGCAATAGATATTGCTTTTTTTATTATTATTATTAGTGGGCTCACTAGGCACACATACTGGAAGGAATGAAAAAAAATCAAGTATTCAAGACTCTAAAGTTACATGCTTTAATTTTCCCTTGATCAGAACAAAAAGAGCCTGTTAGTAAGGTTAGAGTAAATGCTGCAAGAAAGGCCATATTTCATGTACATAATGCTTTCATTCACACTGGGAAATGGGAAAAAAACCCAAACAATAACAGCTGTTCTGAGTTATCAACAAACATCTTCTCTTCTGTTTGCTAAAGAGTTTATGTACATTTAAGGAAAAGTAGCAAATGTCTGTGAAATGAAACTCAAATTCCTGTTGCTCTAGGCTGTGATCTTCTGACCAGGTATTTTTTCCCCAGATTTGAGAGTTTCTTTCAGTATCCTTCTATTTGTAGCGATACCTTCAAAACTAGGTTACTTAAAGCTCTGATATATTAATTTATGCTGCTAGTTAATATTGTATTTGACTACGTTTGACAGAATTTTTAGTATTAATGACTTACTTCATAGAGTCGGATAGGTAAAGTGATTTATCACATTGTTTAATGAGTAGCTTGCAATGAAGCGCTTTCTGTTGACAGAATGGCTACACACCACTGCACATAGCTGCCAAGAAAAACCAGATGGACATAGCGACTACACTGCTGGAATACGGTGCTGATGCTAATGCTGTAACGAGGCAGGGTATTGCCCCTGTACATCTTGCCTCTCAGGACGGCCACGTGGATATGGTGTCATTGCTTCTTGCGAGAAATGCTAATGTAAATCTCAGCAACAAGGTAAGTGTTCCTTCTGTTTGATGCTAAGAAGATAAATGTGGCGACGGGGAGGATAGGGGCCTATAAGTAAATTTTGTCCACTGTGATTCTACAGGTTTTGAAAACCACAGCAGGTGTTTGAATACACATCATCGTTTCTTCTAGCAAAGAGAGCAGCATGCCATGTCACATTAAATGAACTGTATTTCGTAGTACAAAATGTAGTAAGTTTTGATGATAGCAGATGCTGCAGAGGAATTTTTAATCCACCTCCCTTCCTTCCACGTTATGCTAATCTGCCAAAATATGCCCAGAGAGAAAATGTCTTCCTCCCCTCAGTGATTAGTGGGATTGGTGCCTGTCATTTATGAGCCTCTAGATATATGCCAGCCCATTAAGCAGTGGGAACAAATAACTCTTCTATTGGGATAATAACAGCAAGGTTCTCTGAGATTTTGTTCATTTATGTAAGTGATTCTTCCTCCCCAGGGGGTGTTTCTCAGAGCACAGTGATTTTCGGTGTAATTTCTGCTGGGGGCAGGAAAGGGAAGTTGGTAGATTTTAGTTTCTCTATGTATGAATTTATAGGCTATTAAGTCTGCTCTATTGTAATGTTTCTAGCAAATGTGCAGCCTTAATTCTTTAAATGTCCCACTAGACATGAGAGATGTAAAATGTAGTTTCAGCATGTATTTATGTGGCTGGAGTAGAAAGGCAAGAGACCAATTTTTCATGGAAAATATTTCTTATTCTCATGTGGTAGAAAAACTCTGTGTCCTGTGAGGCTGTGAGTGATGCTGCACAGGGCCATTGTGTTTTCCTGTTTCTAACGTTACAGTTTGGTTATTTTTGGGCCCTCTTTCAGGAAGCTTCTTTTGCAGGTGTTGATTTTTTTTTTTTCTCCAGTCTCAATCAAGTGTGTGGGATTATGCAGTGCAGGATGTACTTTGTATCCCCACAGGGCAATTTGCCATTTACACATTCTGTGTCACGTTGGCTATCATGGTTTTGCTGCTAAGACTAATACAGAGAATATGATTGCAGCTGCTTGGCATTTTTATTCAGTCCCACCAGAGGTTAATTACCTGCAACATCTTTCAGTCTGTTACTGGTTGTAATCTCTAGTTTCTCATTATACTGATAACACCACCTTTTGAAAATAGCTCCCCTGTACTCGCTTAGGGATGCACGTTTCCTCCAAGCTCCACACCTATATTTGAAGCCAGATATTTAAAGCATGCTAACTTTTGATTTTTGCAATGGGAATAAAAAGAACATTTGTTTTCTTTAGGATATACAGAATGGTTGGGAGCTGAATACTCAGAGCACTAAGTGTGAGCACTGAGCATTTATTAAATCTTCTTAGAAGGTTTGGCTCGTAATATCTAGGCTCCATTAGGTAATTTACAGTTGGTTACTGTTATATATCTGTGGAATGTGATCCTGTTATCAGGATCGCATGTTTGAGTGCAGTACAGGGGGATGCTCTCAGCAGTGACTGCCTTTGGTATCATCTCCACCGTGGACATGAGTCTGGGTTGCAAGTGCAGGAAACTTAGCAAGTTTTTCATCCTGATGTGCCAACTGCTGCCACCTGCTCTTCTGTCACTGCTGCCAAAGGCAGTAGGAACAGGAGGAGAGAAAAAAAAGTGTAATTTTCAAGTAATGGATATTCTTTACCGTTCCTAACAGCGTCCCCTCAGTAGATTCTCTTTCTACCCCTCTTACCTGTGGTCTTTTATGTGACAGGAAGTTGCATAGCTTTCTGAGGTTTTAAGGATTTTTAGATCTTAAATTTCAGATGAGAAAAATAATGACCTATCAAAAAAAGTAAGAGTTTCAGTACATCATCTAGCAAGTCCGTATACTCCCTGGGTGGAGAGAAATGGACCTGATCTCAGAGAAATGTAGTTTTATCTTTACTGTTTGTGTTTGAAAATGGTTAAGTAGAGGACAGGTAAGGATAAATCTGAGTGAATGTTACTTTTAGAACACTTTTAGAAGTGTAAACAATAATTCAATATTTCTTTTAAAATATTACTTATTCTAAGGAAGTGAATTAGTCGGGAAGCAAAAAAATACTATGCAACTCTAATTCTTAATTTCTGTCCTGCATTGAACAGTGGATGAAGAAATCTTCCCTGTGTAAAAGTAACATTAGCTTTCTGGCTTTCAAATTATACTTTCTTGCAAATCAACAGATGTGATCAGGAAGCACATTACACAATGAAAGTAGAATTCATAATTTCTTTATATTCAGCAGGATGTTTGGGGTCTTGCTGATACCTGGATTTGCATTTTAATATTCATCTGCCTCCTCTGAGGATTGTTACTTGTTGCTTCTAATTTTCAGAGTGGACTGACGCCCCTCCACTTGGCTGCTCAAGAGGATAGAGTCAATGTAGCAGAGGTTCTTGTTAACCAAGGAGCTGCGGTTGACGCGCAGACAAAGGTACAAACACCACTGTTGAGGTGTATTATTTTCTTTCAGAGAGGCATGAGCTTGTAGATGGGACTAGTAATCAATTTCAGGGTGAAACTGAAATGACAGCAGATAAACATTCCTTCTATGAATTTATTACGGAATGTATTCTGAAAACTGAAGATATGTGTACTTTAACGTTTAGTGTTATTCTCAGTCTTCTAGCAGTAAGCTTATTTCTTGCCAAATATTTAGATCAATATAGATTTAGATTGTGTCCTACTATTGTGTTTCACTGAACCTAAGTGGGATTGATCTGTTTTTTATTTAGGGAAACTTCCAGAAGAGCTTGTGCTGTCTCTCCAGAGAGTCACGCAGTCTTTCACCCTATGCATACTCTCATCCGCTTTTAGTATTTTTTACATTGCAAGTACTTTCCATTCAACTGACAGTAGAAACAAAACACAGAACCGTTACTGCAAACATCCGTATTTACAGTGGGAGAAACAATGGGAACGCAATGTAAGCATTCCCGACTCTCAAGTGGTTAATACTTTTTCCAACAACTTATGAGACTTTGTGAAATGAAGTAGTCTCCTTTCCCTGAGCTGATACTAAATAGCCACCCATAGACCCGATTCTGTGAGTAAAGCCGTGGTTTCTTTACAAAGGTTATCCCCTATTCCTACAATTTGACTCGGCCTTCATGACAGGATGCCTCTGAATTTCTAAACCCCTTTGTTTTGCAAAGCATAGTGAGGTGAGCTATTTCATCATATGGGTACATTCTAGAGAACTGACATTCTGGTGTCCCAAGTTCAGACTAGACCATTGTTCTGGTGGTAAACATTAACCTGTTAGATTGTCAGTAAATACTGCTCTACTCTACCTTTAGAAATAATATGAGAGATGAAACATTTAACACTTGAAGCCAAATTTGAAATTCTTTGTCATTGTATATGAACATGAAATACTTATATGTGACGGTGGTCGTTGCAAAGTTACTTGTGTGAAAATAGTTTTGCCTAAAGTAAATATTTGGATCCCTAAATAAGAGACCTGATTTCTTGAGGTGCTTGGGGATGCTTTTGAGAACCCAAGCAATGATGCCTCCCATTTCCTAGGTTTTAAGAGCAATGCTATGAGCAAATTCCAGGAGACTGCATACAAATGGTGGTAGGCTCACTAACACTGTATACAATGCTCGGTGCTCAGAATGCAATGATAATGATCTCAGTGTTGATTACACTACATTCTTCATGCATTGTCTAGATCTCCAAGTCATTCCTTTAGCTGGACTAGAAATCAGTTGTGATCAAATACTTGGACTGCAGCTGATGAAATCAGATAAATGAGCCAAGTTTCACCATCTGACCTGCATCCTTTGTGCAGAGTAGCAACTTTCACAATTTTCTGGTAGGTGTGTGCCACAAGTTAGGTACTGTGCTTGCATCCCAGGAATATCCAGGTGTGTGAGATTGTCCAGCAATATTATCATTCTGTCATCACACTGACATCTCAGAAAGGGCTGAACCCATTGTTATTTCTGGGTGCAACTCAGCTGATTATAATCCATGGCAGAAGAAGAAGTCATTGTTAGGGAATTTTTCTACTGTGTAATTCAAACTGTACTGGCTACTATTTCAGTGACTTTATTCTGATATGAAACTGAAGTAGTTCCACTGAAATCCCAGGAGTTTCTCCAGCTTTACACTTTCATAATGTACGCTCAGTTTATAATTTACAGATTAATCAATCTGGGTTCTTATCATCTGCTAAATCATCCAGGAGCAGATGAGATCTGCCCTGGTGCATTCTTTGCAGTTTCCTCAGTCACCTTTATGGAGATAGTTCCTATCTGGGTTTTGGTTTCCATAAGATATTACAGAACCTGCTCTTTTAATTTGGTTAAAGCCAAATTGCCTCCTAGCCCGTACTACTTGTCTTTAAGTATTTGCCTTTCTCCTACTCTTCCCTGTCCTACAAATAGTAAGTAGTCTGAGGAGACATTTACATCGACAGGTGCAGGCAGCCACGTGTCCCCTTTGCTTGCTCTCCAATGTCCAAATAGGATCTAGTTCTGGCTTTGATGGCCTTCTAGTCACATTAGCATGGTGGAAACATCTGAGATACTGTCACAGCTGAGAGGCAGAGCGTGTTTGTTGAGTCTCAAGGCCAGCTTGGCGCAGTTGTACAAGCTCTGTACTGAACTTAAAGACTGACAGGATGGCAGTGTGGCGGAGCAGGCAAGTGAGTCTGTAGAGACACACAAAAAAGGAGCTTTGGTTTCTCATTCAGAGATATCCTCTGAGTGGAGCTGAATTTCTTAATTGCATCTCTGAAAATGAACTGGTCAGCTGGTAAAACCACACACGAGGGAAAAAATGCAGTAGTATTTGACTTGAATCCTGCCTTCTGTAAGAGTCATGTAATTAAAAAAAAAAACCCACAAAACAACAATAAGTCTGTTCTTGTTCACCTTCATACATCAGTTATATATGCAACTAGTGCTAATAAAGAATAGTTTCCCGGTATGGATTTGCTTCCATGGGACTGCCTTATAGTTGTCTGGAAGTGGGGCAGGGACTCATAGGTCAGGCAAAGTCATGGTGTATTTAAGCACACTACTTTGGAGTGTAACAAATCACCTGTCTAGGAAAACATGCATTAATCCTATTGGCTTCTGTGGTGAAGAACACTCTCAATGGCTTATCTTCTTGCCTACCATGCTAACTTGTCTTCTCTGCTGTAAGGGACTCCCTTCCTTAGGAAGAAAGTGCCTGAATGCCTTGCAGGATTGTGTTAGCTTGATGCCTACTCACAGGGCTTCGGCAGAGTGCCGCGTGCTGGGTTTGTGCAGCAGAGAGTTCTCCAGGCTTCACGCAGCCAGACTCACGGAAGTCATCTGCCAGATATCCACTCACTACTGCCTGTTATGTAAGAAAATTGCCAATGTGATACCATGTATTTTAGCCCTGAATAGTTTCGCAACAAACTGATAATCATCCTGCGTTCCTAAAATGAGAGCTGACAAGCTCTGAGCTTCTACAATGAAGGCAAATTATTATGCTGTAAGAACTACCATATGTTGACCTCATGTTCTATGCAGGTGAAGTTTAGATGATTGGCTTGTAGAATATCAGCTCTGCAGTTACGAGCACTCTTGTTTGGATGGATTAACTGTTCTATGGGAATAAAAGGTCTGCGCGTGTTAGGTCTAAAAGCAGAGGCACTGGGGAGCAAGATATAGCAACAGCTGAGTTGGCTTCAGAAGCATTGTTACTATGCTTGCACGATACCGTCCAGTGTGTCCAGTTTTGTTTCATCACTTCAGACATATGGTGGCAGAGATGTGGCCGTCTGTGCCTTAAAAGTCAGTGGAGCCATACAGCTTAGAGTGTCATTATATTGTGGATCTCCACATCACCAATAACCTGTTTTCTTCTCTCCATTTCACATCCATATGCTTTTGTTACCTCAACTATGGTGTTCTGCATAACTATGGAGGAGTCTTTTTATTCTTTGGGTTTTCTTTGTTTAGATTCTCTCCTTATAATATTCCTCGTTTCCCCTGGTTAAGTAAGCATCAGTTATGTCACTGCAACATCGGATTTGTCAATAGAGGGAGAACACTTACTATCTCAGCAAGTCATTTAACTTCTTGGGTAGGGACCAATAAGCTATCATCTTCCATCTCTGCTACATGTACTTTAATCATCATTTATTTATAACTTACACTCCCTGTGGAAACATCTAGAGTTTGCAGTTCTGACACATGGGAGTTCTTACTCCTGCTCAGGTTCCAGGGGCCACACACGACTGAGGTTTTTCAGGTGATTAGAGGAGAAGATTAAGAAGAAACATATTTTGTATTGTGAAGCTACAGCAGGGAGGGAAAAAAGTCTAATAATACGTGCATAAGGTCTGTCTGTATGATTAAGATCAGTTCTGGTGCAAAAGCTTATCAGCATTTTCAAAATAACTCTCTGAACCATTGCAACTGTGGTTCTTTCTTGGGGTGATTTCCCTCCCAAGGATTTTTTTCCTGAACTTTGTTGTATAAAAAGGCATGAAAGGAAGAATAACTGCTGTTTTGGAGTCCATTTATTGATGGTGTTCTGGGATCTTTCTGGTTCTCTTGCATGAATTAACTATACAGCCTTTAATCCCAGAGCGGCAGGAGTCTGTCTCGGT
This sequence comes from Cuculus canorus, assembly GCF_017976375.1. Lineage (NCBI taxonomy): Eukaryota > Metazoa > Chordata > Aves > Cuculiformes > Cuculidae > Cuculus > Cuculus canorus. The sequence goes on from NC_071407.1 coordinate 10,210,297, forward strand.
CAACACTGAAGAGTAAACAACACTGTTTTAGTGTGCCAGAACTAGTGCTTGAGAGGCCACAAGGCTGCTCCTACCATTTGAGGGTAGGATTTTGTTATGTGGTTTTAAGCCTAGCTATGTTAGACAGCTCCAATTGATAAGCCACAGAAAACACCTTATCTTTGTATGCGAGAAGAAAATCACAGAATGGTGGGAAAGTAGCAACACTAAAATGCACTTCAGGTGGTGAATCTTCAGAGCTGCTTGTAAACCCTTCCCATTTAGAAAGCTTTAAAAATTGAATTTAGTGTTCACGGAAGTCATGTTAGTGTCCTGCTGAGAAGGCAGCAGTTTTTGTCTATTCTGACATTCCATTTGTCTGTCTGAATTTAGGTATTTTAAGGAGTTTTCAGTGCTGAAACTCTGTGTTATGCAATATCATGCTTAATACAAGGGATGCCCATTTTACTAATAATATTGGGAGTTAAAGGTCTGGTTGTCATGTTGCCTGTATGAAAGCTGTTCTGGTACATGTGATGTTGCTTTTGTTGCAGGGCTTTTGCGCTGGGAGCTGACATAAGTAAATGTCGTTTCATGGCTCAGTAGGTCTCCACATGTCATTTTTCAACTGTTTATCCCACTGGATAGTGTTATTGTAGGATACAGCATTAATGTGATGGACTAGAAAAGGAAGACTGAGGAGAGAAGAGTGCTGGTTCAGTGAAGGATGAAGAGCAGAATTTGGAGCTTTGATCTCAGCACAGGTCATTTTAGTCAAACAGCTGCTAAGCTAGGTGCTGCTCCTCTGCCAAGGGAATTGATGGTCTCGCAGCCCCTGCTTGACTGTCTGGAAAATAAAGCCCGTAATAAACTGTCCTTTGTTCCTAAAACTGTAGTTTTGGTAGAAGATAACGGTGACTGAGAGGTCAAGATGTTCTTCTGCAGGTTGAGTTGGGCCTTTTATTTCAGATTTATTCAGGGAGATTTATTCAGGTCTGCCTGCCTTGTTCTGACACAAGCCCCATACCAGCCCAAGTGCTTCAGTGGTTCTTAAAGGCAATCCAGTTTTCCCATGGGAGTATCTAATTTTCAGATGGAGAAAGAGATAGGCCAAAGACCTATATCAGATACCTTCAGTGTATCTTCATGGTACATTCTCTTTCTTCTTGGCTATTGATTCATTGGTATGAAGACATTTGTGTGAAAATTTCCAGCCTAATAATGTGCAATAGAGAACCTTTGGAAGGTATTGTAAGATGTCAGGCCCCAATACAGCAAAGCGGTGAAGTGTGTATGTACACATAGGTTTGCCTGTTTCATTCAATCAAGACTGGACACCTTTGTGATCTTTGGATCTAGAGCATTTTCTAGCCTTATCAACAATAATAATGTAATTCATTGTCTGACACAGCAGAAAAACAAAAACAGAGCAGCTTGAGAGAAAGCATGATGAGAAAGATGCAGAAATTCAAGCTGTTAAGATTTATGACTACCAGCAGAGGATATTAAAGTAATTCACTGACATGTTATACAAGACTCGTGATAATATCCTCAAAAAAAGGGCGAGAGAATGTGCTTTGTGTTTGTGTGTTCCATTAGAACTGAAAAACTCGGCATTTCTGATTTTTTTTCTTTTGACGCTTATTCTTGTGGCGTTTGATAAACTCTTCATAGTTTTAACTCCTGTATCGCTGCTCATTCTTTAAAATGGCTAGAAGCAGCATGGCAGCTGACTGCCAGAGGGTGATGTGTGTTAGAGCTATATTAAAGTAAGCCCTGATTTTCTTGCAAGTAACTTTTATAATATTAAGATGCCTACTAAGTCCCTTGGTGCTTTGTCAGTAAATACAACTCTGAACCTAAACTGCTATGCAGAGATGTGTGTAATTGTGAGGCTGGAGGGTTTTGATTGTTAATTTTTTTTTTAATTTATTAATAGTTTTTGAAACAAAATAATTTAGCCTCCTGGATCTATTTCTATAGGACATGAAAGTATTACAGCAAGCTCAAGTAGCCATGAGAATTACTGCTTCTATAGCTAATTCGGTTGTGTAATTGCAGAATCTGCCAGTCAGAGTATTTCAGGAAAGTTAACAGAATATGTTTTCCATTAGGGTGTTTGGATATAAATGTAAATATTATATACCTTAATGAGCTACAAACAGTTGAATGCAGAAATCTGTATTGTAGCTGAAAAGCAAAAAATATCCTTTGTGGGTCTCAGGCATTAAAAGTGCATTTTACTAATTAGTTTTATTTTGACCAATGCCTTAACTACAAACATTGCTGACTAGAAACGTGGAAGATATCCTCTGGTGGCTGATGATATCTAACCTGCCCAGTGAGATGTGACCCACTATGTCATTTCTCTTTCACTTTGCTGTCAATGATTGTGCTGCATTAGGCACTGCCTCATCAAACACAACATGACATGAGACGACTACAGGGTATGGCAAACTTAAAAGAGAGCTCCCAGACCCCTCCAGGCAGTTCAGGCAGGAAACTCATATTTTGCCACCAGACTAGCAGGTAGTCTTGCTGCTACCCAGGACGTGTGATGCCTGTGGCAGAGGAGCTGCTTTTCAGCTGCTATATCCAACTAGCGGCACCAAGAGCTTCAGAGGGAGCTTCCTTCAGCTTCATCTCTGAGACACTCAGAGCTGTAGCAGGGAGAACAGTGACCATGCCACCGTGGAAATGTCATTATTTGTATCTTGCATTTCGAGGAGAAAAAGGAGAAGTTTTCACTTAGTCTCTGGTTGAAACAGCAAGGTAGTGCAAGGTAGTCAGGAGTGACAAGGAGCATCAATAATTACTCCCCTGGCAGTTTATGAAGGAACCACATGTAAATCATTGTACATACCATCTGTAGAAGAAAATTGATGTTGCACTGCAGTAAATATTGGGGGGCTGATAGCTCCTTCTTCAGTATTCATTGTTACATGGAGAGAGGGGCCTTTACAGATCACTTCAAAGGGAAAGTTGAGATCAGTCCGTCTCTCTTCTCTGATACTCTCCAGATTTTAATGTTTTAGGGTTATTAGCAGGGGGTTCCCAGCAAGTGGCCCTTGACTTTGGATTTCATCTCCCCAGTTGGTTTTATGATGCCTGATTATTGTCTACCTTGCAGGTTGTGTTAAGAGGCCAGTGTTTTGAAGGAGGAGAAAGGTCTTAAGGTCTTGTATGAGGAAGATTAATAGCACTTTTTTTTTTTTAAACTGATGTTTTGATAATTTGGCTATGTTTTAATCTCAGTTTATCTTTGGACATGTAGGAGCAGGGGCCACTGAAGCTGTGTTTGTGGTACATAGTTATGAGTATGCTCATCGTTCTGCTGAAGGCTCCAGACTGGCCACCTTAGAGAGCCCTGTCAGGTTCAGACCCTGGACACTGTTAAGAACTATTAGGACAACCCTAAGTTAACAGTTATGAGGTCCCAGCATTCAGCTCATGGTGATTATATTATAGCTTTTACCACTGTGCGCAACCATTCTGCAGGAAAAGTTCATTGTAGTCATTTGGCATCTGATCTCATGTTCCTATAAGTCAACGGAAACTTTCATTCTGCTGATGTGAGTGGAATTTGGATCCAGTGCTGTTTCTTGCAATGATTAACTCATGCTGGTTGTCAAAGCTAATAGTTTCTTTAGATGGCACAGACTATATAATTAACTGAAGAAAAAATATACACCCTAATTTAAAGTAACTGGCACAGCTACCATCTCCTAGCGTGTATTATTACAAATGAAATTAGATAATCTTGTGTGAAGTAGTATCAAGCAAAACGATGTGAGGAAAATGATATAGCTATACCTATGGACGCTTGAATCTTCCCTGTACTGGAAATAGTTCACATTTGAGGTTTTCTCTTTCTTTCTGCTGAGCAGCTTTGAACTCAAGGTTTGAACGTGTTGTGTAGTGCTAACTCCAGAACCCCAGACTGACCTTGGTCTTGCCTTATTAGTTCTTTTGACCAAGTTGTCTACTCTGGCCACACCTCACTGACACGGATGTATAAATAAAGCTTTACAGGCTGCAGCTTTTAACTCCCTGGCTTCCTACACCTCTTGGGCACCAAGCTTTCCTTCTCAGAGCAGGAAAGCAAAGACACTTTTTCACCTTTAAACACTGATGAGAGCAGCAGGAGCCTGGTCAATACAAGGCCAGACCATCTTTCAGTGTTTCTACCCACAAAGATGGCTTTTGGATCTAGTTCCAGATCATTCAGTCCCGAGTAGTGTATTTTCCTTCTGGCCATGTGACTGTCTTGGACTCAACCAGCAGCCAAAACATTCATCATGGCTGTTTCCCCATATATATTATAACCGACCTTTCTGCTACTGGAAATAATGATCTCACCTCTTACCCTTTTTTCTGGAAGTAGAATTCTTGTAGATTAACAGCAGTGCATGTTTGCAGTGGTTTTACCATGTGTTTAATGTATTCATGTTCCTCATATCAGATATGAATTTTACAGCCTAGCAATTCATTTTTCCATAAAACCTGCTGATGTAGCATGGGAACAGTATCACATCAGATGTCCAACAGAGTAGCAAAAGGACATGTTCCACTGGGAGTGTGGTTTCATCCTGCTTGCAAAATGGTGAAGCCCCACATGAACAATGGCAAAGAACCCATCTCAGAACCCATCAAGTGGGCCCATGAAGACTGACCTTTAAAGGGGAAAGGAATACCATTTACCTCTGGAGAGGGGGAAAGCCCATTAATCGGTCTCTGTGAGCTGAGCAAAGCATCTACTGGAAAGCCAGCAAGGTGTTAATGGGAGTTGAGAGGTCTGGGGAAATGAGACCTCTCTCATGCCATGGAGAAAAATAGCAAGTGTCCCATTGAGAGGTAACCATCTCCTGAACTGTCCTTTGCGGAGCTCTAGATTGATTATGTTTGTTAGGGAAGAAGAGATAGTATTGTCTCACAAGGAAGATAAGGCAGGAAAAGATAATTACTTCAAGAAAGATAATCTAATTGTTTCTAGTACTCAAGCATCTCAAGTCCAACTTTTTCAAAACTACTAACAGTGTTCGCATGGCTATGAGATTAGAAAAAGCAACAAGAGCAAGCTTTTATCCTCTTTGTTGCATTGTATGTTAAATGTTGTTGACTCTTGAGTCAAGTGTTTATTACAATTAACAGGTTTCAACATGCTGTTTGACTTATTTAAAATATGTGGGTTTTAAACTGAGTGAGTTCAGCGTCAGCCTACAGACTCCTGCTTTGCTGCTGGCAGTAGTTTTTAAAAAGCAGTTAGTAGTTTTTATCAAAATCTTGTCAGGTTTTTAAGTGATATTCTTCTTTTACTACCTGGTTTTAGAAAAATTTCCAAAATAGGTACACTTGACTATAAAAAACCATTCAGTTGTGTTTAGAGCATTTGGTAGGGGAGTCCCACTGTTGACAAACATTTTTAGTCAGTCCACAAATAATGAAATATAAGTAATAGGAATGAAAAGGATACATTAAACTTTTCAGTTGCCGTGAAAAAGCAATTTCTTCCAGTTTGTGTAACATAAGGCCAGACACACAAAAAATTAGACTTTTCTGTCCTAGAGTCTCAACTCAACAGCTGGTGTTCCAGTTTCTGTAGGACTGTATTGTTCTGGCAGAGCTGACAAATCAGTTGCATTGTTTTACATTTACCTTCTGGGTGTTTCAGCCAGAATGGATGGGCTGCATATCACACCATAGCTGAGGCAGCCCTCAGCCTAGTTTTTAGAAAGCTGTTGTTGCTTGCTTATTTGTTTATCATCACATTGTGATGATAAACACATCATCATGCTTTGTATAGGAGCACCAAACATGTGAACCTCACTGTGCGAGGCATCATACACACCATTTATTTAAAAAGGTGGACTCTGCTCCAGAGACCTGATAGTCTGACCATTGGAGAGGAAGGCAAATCTTTAATCAACATTGCATGTATTGAAGGGGTTTGAATACAAGGTATTCAAAAATACAAGCCATTGAATACAAGGTAGTCAAAAAAGAAGGGACTTGAATTGACATTCATAAGAAGTGTGTTTTTTTCCTGAGGTTGGAGGATATTCCATATAGGCCAAAGAAATAAAGCGTAACAGGGTTTTTACTGTTTTGTGCCTGTATTTTTTGTCAGGGGATGTGTGGGTCATTCACATTCAGTAATTGCTTACATTCATTCTAGATGGGATACACTCCTTTGCATGTTGGCTGCCACTACGGAAACATAAAAGTTGTTAACTTCCTCCTGCAACATTCTGCAAAAGTTAATGCCAAAACGAAGGTGAGTTTTTCGCCTCTGCCTCGCTCATTCAGTGGAGGCGGTTTGTGCACTGTGGGCACTGCAACCTTTCCCTTTCCCTGTGCCTGCAGAACGGGTACACGCCGCTGCACCAGGCTGCACAGCAGGGGCACACCCACATCATCAACGTCCTGCTCCAGCACGGCGCGGCACCCAACGAGCTCACTGTGGTAAGTGCAGAGTGGCCACCGCGAGGCCACCGCTTTCCCCTCGGGTTCAATCAACCCACCCCATGTAAAGCATCTGAGCAAGGGAAATGTGAAAAGATGTGCGTCGTGGGAGAGGAAAAGAGCAGAGGAAGCCTGTTCCCATCGCCCCCACGTCCTCTATGCCACGATCCCTTCCAAAACTAGAATGACGAACATCTGGAAATCTTTACATTTTCATCCCATTTCTTAAAAAAGTTAATAACTTACAGTTATATATCCTCCTACTCAAAATACATTTCTTTCAGTCACCAACATGCAAACATTTATTTGGCCTTTGTTGTTGTTCATTCTTCTACAGTTAATTAGCAGTTTCTGCACTTTTCCTTGCTAACATTCAACTCCTGTTATAAATGTTTCAATTGCTAGAATGGAAACACTGCTCTCGCCATAGCTAAGCGACTTGGCTACATTTCAGTTGTTGACACATTGAAGGTGGTGACGGAAGAGACCATGACTACAATTGTGAGTACAGCTTGGTTCAGTACTGAATGGAATAATTCTTCCTTAGCCAGTGTATTCAGCTTTGTTTAGTTATGTGTCTACTGACATTACAGTTTAATTTCCACCTATTTCCTTTTAGCAGTATAAAATGGATATTAAGCCAAATATTTTTAAGGCAGGCGACACCATTAGGATGTATGTAGAAAGAGAACTGTCTGGGCAGAAAATGGACAGTATAAATGACTGGTCATAGCTGCCGTGTTTTTCCATGTATCTTCTTGTTTAGGGCATACATCACGTGAATGTGGGATGATTTTGTAGTTGAAAAGACGTTCCTTCAGACTTGTGCAAATAGGAGCTGCTTCTGCCCTTTGAGAGGGTTTGCCAAGGGACTGATGTGTAATGACTTGTATTTGGCCTAAGAGAACTTATTCCAGTCAAAAAAGTTATTGGAATTTACTTAAAAGCACCACATTGCATTGTTTCTGGCGTCTGTTGGAATATGGTGAAAGACTGTCTTCTGCAAGCAGCCACAGGCAGCCATTCACCAACACGTATATGAGCTCCTGCTCCTCTCTCTTGCCTCTCAGGGAGATTTATTGCAGTGTTAGCCAGGAGAGGTTAAAGGGACTAGCAATGCTCAAATATGGCCTGCTGTCAGAAAAATGGTGATTCACAGAATCCAGTGTGTTTCTCCGAAAGATCTTTGGTTCACCAATGTTTTTTCAAATAGCTCTATGAAGAAAATAGTTTTGTGAGGTGAGGAGCCTCCATGCGTCACCACAGTAGTAAAGCCAAAATTGGGTCTTAAGAACATAAATTCTGAACATCGGCTCCAATTTTGCTTTTCCTTTCTGCAACTTTTTTTTTTTTTCCTGATGAAAAAGAAAAAAGATAAATTTTTGCACAAATGTATTTTTAGGTGTATCGGAAATGGAGAACAGTTACTGGGTGTCCTATGTTTTGTCATCACCCATTTGTGTGCTCCATCAGTGCAAGCATGTGGCTGCCTTGCAATGAGCATTTGGGATGACAGGCAGATTTTAGCTCTGCTACTGCATGTGCCTTTTCTTCCTGCGACTTTCCTGGCTGTAGTCTATCATTCTGGAGCTTATAGAAAATCCACCACACAAAAGACAAATTTCAGAATAATAAAATAGAAAAGAATATGCCAGAAGATAATCATGATTTTTTCTTACAGCTTCTCTCTAGTTTTTCTCAGGAACACATTTCTCTCTAGAAAGATTCCAAAATGGTTTTCCACAACCTGAACAATTTGATGGAGAAGATTGCATGGGATTGCATAAACTTGACTGATTGCCTAGTACACAACTTAGTAGCTGCAGAAAAAGTAAAACCACATCTTAATGCTAAGACCTCCCAGTATCACGAGGTCATTCGTGGCTTGTAGAACTGAGAAGCTGTGGGAGTTTGTGCTGCATACAACGACCAATCATTTATGTTCTGTAGATAAAGAAGAGTAGAGGCATGGAGGGTGCAGCTGCAGATCGTGCTAGAAGAAATGTTAGATGCTGAAAGGCCAACCCCAAATACCTGCTCTCAAGAGAAGCCCGCTAATTATTCATTAAAATCAGAACATGCTGCATACCTGTCACAAGTGTGTAGTTGTCAGACTTTGGAAGGCTAGACATGAAATCTGATTCACAGCTGAGGACCTGAAAAGCTCAGTTTGACTGCTGAGACTTATTTTTTGAGGTTTGTGGCTAAACAACTCCCAAAGGTAAATTTAATTAAACCAGTGATGAACATAGCTGATTTTACTATAATTTATACTCAAATGCCAATAAAAAAACCCTAGTTGTTCCTGAAAAAAAAGTCCTGTGATTTTGCTAAGTTTAACAGCAATGTGTTAAAAAGCTTTGCAAGTAATTCCCACAAAATTAAATAAGTGTGAGGCTTTTCATAAGTTCTGTGATGTGTGAGCATGTAGGAGCTCTTCTGCCTATATCGAGTGATGGCAGTAACCCAAGAAACATGAATTGCCAACTGAGTATTCATGAGGCCAGAAAAAAAACTGAATTCTTTTGAAATAAATGAAAATGGAAGAGTTATTTTGTCTTCCTAAACTTGTTAATGATTAAATATTTGTATATGAAGGATGAGAAGTAATGGTGCTTAACTTATTATATTGTAATATAAAAATCCGATAAAGACGGGAGTGGATTTTGGTGTGGGACTTAGTGTTTTGGGGTTTGTTTGGTTTGGGTTCCTTTTTTTTTCTGATTCCACCACACTGCTTGAATGGCCACTCCGCAGGGTCTCCTGCGTGACCTAAATCTTTACCAGTGTTTGTTGTGCTGGAGAGTAAAATGTGCAACTGTGTTATCAGTCATGGGATACACAGGTATTCTAGGAACAGATTTCAGGCATTCATAATGGGGTTTTTTTCTGCTTCTGATTTTTTTTATATATTTGTAGTCTGAATCAATATAAACATCAGGATGAAAATCAACCAACCACTTCTGAGTGTCTTTCATGCACAAATTTCTTAAGGGGTATCCTTTAGCCTGCATGTGGTTACAGTTGTTCTCATTTGTGGGAAAAACACACAGTTCACGCTGAGGTGTGAAAAAAAAATCACATAGATTAAGCCTGCTCCCAAATTGTAGCATTTTTCTAATGACAAAGGAGAAATACTTCCCTCAGACAGTTTAGTTTAAACAGAGGTGACATATTCCTGCTCAAAGTTTAGATGAGTATTTAAAGAGTTCTTATTAAACCTCTTAAAGTGAAACTTTAGTTTCTTTTCAGTGTATTTGTTTCTTCTTTTGATGCTGTCATATTCTAGGCTTTTAGCTCATGCTTTTTCTGCTGTAAAAACATGAATGTAGTTTAACACACAAATATAATAGTGCATATTTCCTTAGTCTTTTTAAATGTATAGTTCAATGCATCTACAAAGGAAATTTATTAAGAAGCTAAAAAAAATAAATCCTGGTTTGCTAACTGCAGTTAATAATATGTCCTACCTTGCATTTTATTTTTTAAATAATTATAGCTTTAAGGAAACTTATGGCTGCAAACTGATTTTTTTTTCTTTGACAGACTGTTACAGAAAAGCACAAAATGAATGTACCTGAAACCATGAATGAAGTTCTTGATATGTCTGACGATGAAGGTATTGAAAACTAAAAAAAACCCTCTTGCTTATTTTTCAGTCTTTTGTTGTTATAAGAAACGTTTGTTTAAAAAAAACCCAACCAAACATTATTAATTGGATATGTTTTTTGCACATTCATTATTGTTTTACGTTGATTGTTGTGTTGACGCATTGATAGTCTATGCTTTTATTTAATGATTTTGTTTATTTAAATCATGCAGTTCGTAAAGCCAATGCCCCTGAAATACTCAGCGATGCTGAATATTTGTCAGATGTTGAAGAAGGTATTTGTGCATTTTTGTGTTGCAGTGATATTTAACTTAAGCCTCTTCCTTTTATTTCATCTGTCTGAAAAGTAATCCTTTCTGATAACTTTAATGTTATCCCACTAACAAAAAATCCTGCTTTGCAATCAAGAATGCTCTCAAAAATTCTTTGAGCAATTGCTGATAATCCTCTAACTTTTTCTGAATTTCTTACTCACAGTTTAATCAATTTAATAAAATTAACTCTGCTTCCCTGGAACAGTCCTTTTGCTGCTGCTTCTATAAAGTGGAGAATTGTTTTATTACTGTAACTGAAAAAATAAATACAGTACAAAATGGTCAAATATTAAAACACTTTGGAAGAAAAAGCTGATAGTGGAAGTGAAGAGTAGGAATAATGAGGGTTATTTGTTGGGGTTTTTTTTTATTTCCGATATGAATTCAGCTCTGAAATGGTTTATTTACATTGGTAGTGGTCCCTTAGCCTGGAAAGAAATATTTTTTTTTGGGGGGGGAGGGGGTGGAGGGAAAGTGTTTGTTTGTTTTAAAAAAATATTTCAGTTCTGACATTCAGTGAAAACACATAAACACATCAGATTACTTTTATTCTGAATAAAGAGGATGCTGCATTGGACTCAACACGCTGGTGTTTGCTAGTGTTGAAGCACCTTGTAGCTGCGATTCCATCGGTATAATCCTGCAGATTGACATGAAATCTGTGAGTGGCAATTAATGCCTCTGTTTTCAGCGCCTCTAACCAAGTCTTCTGAACTATGGGCACTAGCAGCCTGCCTGTCTCAGCTCACTCCTTGGTGCCGGGCAGGTTTGACATGTTTTCAGTGGTCCCCAAGTATTTAAACCTCCTTTGGCAGTTGCTCCCCTTCCCTCTGCCAACACCCCTGTTAGGACCCTTGGTTTGGATGTGCAGTTCTCTGTGGCATCAGGAACTGCAGGTTTCCAGAGGCTGTGGCAGGATTAGGTTCCCTGTTGACATTCAGAAACAGCAAAGTCTTGAGTTGATGAGCAGGGTGACAGTGTCCTGAGGGCAGTTTTCTGAGTCCCAATTCACTTGCATTAGAGCTGCATTTTTTTCTTCTCTGTTATAAAAACAAGTGAGTTCAATTTTGTTTGGCTTCTTTAATTAATCTTTCTTCATGCCTAGTGGCATATTTAATTTTAATTTTTATAGCATTTAAGCAGTAAGGTGAAAAAGATATTTAGCTAAGTTCATTGTGTGCAGCTCTTGTTTAATTCATGCGTTGAGGCGTTTGGTTTGTTTTCAGTTTGTCATTGTATTCCTATTGCTGCAGTTCCAAAAGGATAGTGTTCTTATCGTACACCTGTGTTTTCCAAATAACTCTCCTAGGCTATTGTACTGCTCAAAATACGCTATTGTTTTAACCAACTGGAACACTGATATATAATAGTGCTAGTTAACAGAGCAGTAACTGCTGCCGTATCCCACTGCACAGCATGCATCAAGGTCCAGATGGGAAACACTCCCATATGGAATCTGAATGTCAGCACCAAAGATGTAAAACATGTCTTTTGATGTACAGGATTTTTAAGGCCAAATCTGTGGAAGGCTTCTATTGTCACTAACTCTCAGTTAAACAACAGGGGGGGAAAAAAATAAACCAAAAATTAAAAATGCAGGGAATACAATTGTTTCCTTACCTTGAAACTGTTTTGCACCTATGTTGTTCTAGGGGAGATAAAAGACTGTTTTACATTTAACAGAGAAATTTTCAATGCTAACACTGAAAGGGAGCTCTCTAATCAAACAATAGGTATTTTATTGAATTGTGGTGAAGCACTCCAGCGTGCAAGGCATGCGATGAATGACGATTTTGAGATAATTAACCGCTGTCCCGTCCCTTTGTCCTGACTTGCACATCTGTGAAGACAATATCCCAACGCCCATTCCCACAATTCCTCAGTGTTGATTTATATACAATGCATCCACTTACACCAGTCAAAATAAATATGTTCAAGGTTGTAATGCACTCTGACAAATCTCATAGCCAGGGTGTTGATTTCCAAGTGAGCGAAGGCACAAATTTTACCACCCAAATTCAAGCTCTCCCTCACTTGACTAACATTCATGTCATCAGCCAGAACTCTCCAGTGATATTTCTCAATATTCCACAATCCTCAAGGTTTCTCTTATAAAAGAAATCGAAGACTTGGAAAGTAGAGTCTCAGATCTCAGTGACAAACGTCAGGAAGCTGTTTCCTTGTATGTATGCCTTGCTAAATAAGTGTTTACATGGAAGTTGTGTCATTTCTCTTCCCTGCGAAGGACAGTTTGGTCTAGTGTTGGACTAGTTGACAGGAGATATTTTCTTGCTTTTCCTAGACTTCTGTGGCAAATCTGTCCAGATGAGGTTAAGTGCTGGGAAACTGCTACATCGCAAAAAGGACATGGTGTGTTTTTGAAAGATGTGAACATGATTTTGCAGGAAAAAATGAAAGGTCATCTTTATACGTAGCAGAAAGTTTGTAGATGACTATAGAGCAATTCCAGTGCTCACTGAACATATCCTCTGCTTTTCTTTTTTAAAGAGACTGCGAATTTTTTAAATGTATAACCTGAGACTGCAAGAACGGGGTCTTCCCTGTCCCCATCTCCAGATGTGAGCTCGCAGCTTCACCCAGTGCACAACCTGTGGCCGTGGGGGCTGGTGGGGCGCAGGAGTCAGCTAAAGCACAACCCGAGCCATCTGCAGGAGGCCTGGAGGAAACCTCCTCCTCCGCAGTCGCTTGCTCGGCCTCAGAGCATCCCTCCAGGCGGGTGCGGGAGATTTAATCCTAGTGGAAGAAGCTGCAGCCCTGCTGCGCCTGCCCCAACCCAGCAAGGAGCTCTGCCACGATGCTCCCCAAAGCTGCTGTCCCGGAGGTGAAGGCACAGCAAGCAGTGGAGGCTGATAGAAAGAGGGGTGAGGCTATGTGAGCAGTGAAGGGAACTAGAAAAAAAAAAAAAAGTTCAGATGTTGTGAATTTTGACAGTCATCGTCAGGAAAGACTTACTGTTGAGCTTTTAATTTCTTTTATTTGGTCTTCAGTAGATAACAGATTTCTGGGTGTAAATAAGGACACCGTTTTAAACCTATTTAATGGAGATTCCTCTCGGCAGGAGTTAAGTGTCATGCTAATCAGTTCCTGAGGGATTAGACAGATGTCCTAACAGGGCATGAGTGCACACTGCCTGATCCCTGAGTAGGTGCAGAGACAGAATGTTTAAGACAGGTCAGGGCACGCCCCTGTATGAGTATTGATTGTTTTATGAGGGAGTGATTTATTATACTTTTATGCTCAGGGGTTTCTAAGTTTCTTTGTCTCCATAAAATTTTGCAGATTCATAAAAGTTTCGCTGGTGTGGTATTGGCTTTCCTCCATACTTGTGTGAACCCCAAACCTTGGCTACTAGAAGCATCCTGCTCTTCCCTGTGGCTGTACCTCTTCTGCCATCAGGAAGCTGTGGAGAGGCTGTGAGAAGGGAGTGGTAAAAACTTTGGGGATCTTTAGCAAAGCCAATGACAAATATCCGTTTGGATCCCAGGCTATGATTAAATTTTGTTTGCGGCTTTTCCCAAGCCACATGATGCCTTTTCTCCTGCTGCCGTAGAGCCTCTATGTCTCACTGGCCTCTAAAAAGAGAACCTACCCCTGCGCTCTTGCAATTGCCATCTGCAGAAGACAAGCTCAGGGAGCAGAAAAATGGTGAAAACCTGGAAAAAGGTGACAAAGTTGACGAGAGGCATGGAAAAGCTGCCCAGGGAGAAAAGAATGAAGAGAGTAGGACTAAATAAGAAAAAGCTTGATGAGGAATATGCTAGAACATATAAACTTGTGTGTGGCAGTAATGCTTGCTGCCTCCCCAGAAGTTCAGGAATAGGAGGCATCGTGGAAGCAGAAAGAGGCAGATTTCAGCTTAAAAGGGCTGCTCTTCCAGCAACAGGCAGTTGAATTGTGTGAATTCACCATATCCTTGGTGTGGGCAACACAAAAAGTTTATATGAGAGCAAAGTGTAATTGGAAGAATTTAGAAAAGGAATAAAAATACCTGTTCAAGACTATACAAACCTCTTGCAGATTTAGCAAATATGTGTTTAAATTACTTCCAGTTAGAAAAATGTCCCAGACGACTTCCACTCTCTCATGGTCTTATATTCTTCTGTGAAGTGTGGCTGCTGTCAGACACTGGATATGCTCTAAGTGATGGGCCTTTGCTTTGACCTACTGCCAATATTCCTTGGATTTTGAACAGTTTTTTATACTCATGATAGCTAAGTTTGCCCATTGTTAACAGGGATGTCATCTTTCTTAACATGTAACATAATAGGAAGGGATGGATGGCATTTGCAATGCAAGAATCTCTTTCTTTGGTGGTTTTCTTTCATTAGTGCTGCACTTCTTGGGTGTTTCTCTCTAATTTGTGTTCAGAGATGAACTTTGTCTTCAGTTTTCCACGGGACCTCTCTGCAGGAATACAATGTGCTGTGAGCAAACACTGTGCTTGTTACCTGAAACGCAGAGGATTAGGCTGTGGCACCTAATTAAACAGAGTGGGATTGCACCACCCATTTTGCTCCAGCCTCCCACGATCTCAAAACAATGTCTGGAATTCTTTGAAATTACCACTCCTAGATGCAGTTTTTCCTTTGATGACTGCATTTCATCAGAGTAATCCTGCTCTGGCTGGATTAGCTGCAGAGCAGGATAACATCTAATGTATTTTGCAGCTCAACTGGAATAACTTTTTATCATTCTCCACCTTGCTTTTGACAAATGACGCTCTCCTAAAGAAAATGCCTCATCTGTTCCTGACTGTGGCGCAGTCTTCAGGTTTTGGAAGGGCAAAAGTTTCCGAATGTTACTGATCCGGTTAGTCGCTTCGAGTTCCGCACCCCTGACCCTCTCTGGACCACCTCCCCACCGCAAACCCATCTTTCTCACAAGCAGTGAATTTTGCGGCTGGACACAAGAGCGCTGCTGGTGGGGGGGAAAGAGGGCGTGTGCGGCAGGCAGGGGCAGCCGGGGCGGGGCAGGGGGCTGCGGGCTCGGGGCGGAGCGCAGCGCCCGGCTCAGCCCCGGTGTCGCCTTACAGCAAACCCGCACCGCGCAGCGCCCCGATTTACATACAAATAACCCGAGTGCCTGCCTTTATGTCACCATTCCAGAGGCTTGCCAAAGGGAGGCTGTAATCCAATCAGCAGAAGCTTTAAAGGGATGTCTGCAGAGTGATTAAAAGGGGATTTTTTTATTTATTTATTATTTTTTTTTTAAACTGTAGTTATTCTTTTTCGTTTTGTTTCGTACCCGCAAAGAACTTTGATCTGAGTTGAGAGACAAAGATGCACGTGTCCTAAAATACATACGAAGAGATCAAGATGTTAAGAAGATCTCAGTCGTTGTGTGGAAAGCGAATATGACCCACAGGGATTAGTTTGCTTGTGCTGGTTTGGAGATTAACTCTAAATCACTGCTTAAGGACTAATAGGACTAATAGGAATTCTTGGAAACATCAGGGAAAAAATTCTTAGAGACCAGGCTGGTGAAAATGGCTTTCCAAAACAGTAAGACCTTTTTAAAGTTTAACTTAATGTGTACTGTTTCTGTTTCTGGTGTTTTGAATGCTTTCTGGTGTACGATGAACACGGGACCTTTTGAAATGTGACTGAAAGTACTGGTTGTGGCTGGGCTGGAGGAGAAAGTCTGTCTGTTTGTTTGCTGTTTGCAAAGCAGTAGCTGAAGGGGTATTTTTAGACTTGATTGTTAGTTTAGAACTAGAGCTCGCCTGTGGTTTCCTGAGTGAAGTGAATGGAAACTGGTGTAAACTCCTTGAATGAGAGTGGGGAACGCGCAGCTGAGGTGGCGGTGCGCTCCCCTCGGAGAACGGGCTGCTAAACTCCGGGATGCAACTCCACAGCTCAAGTGCCCTCACAACAAAGGGGGAGAGCGAGGAGGGAGCTCACGGGGAGCTCTGCTCGGTGGTGGTGAGGGACGGGCCGAGGGGGGAGAGATCCTACAGCCGCAAAAGGCATATTTTGGACTTGCTCTGTCAGTGCAGGAATGTAGGTTTGCATGATGTAATGCTATGCAAATGCTCCCCGGGAGACTGAGCTGCCCCGTTAACCCTTTGCGGCGTCCCCCCTCCTCTCTGAAGATTTAACTTTCCTTCCTCTCATTTTTTTTCTAAAAAAACCCAACAAAACTAATCATCTCCTTCTCTGCCCATGTCGTCTGCGGCCGGTGTGGTGTTTCCCGAGGGATCCCGGGTCTGCTCCCTTTGTTCTGCTCCCGGGCAGCGCGGAGGGGAGCCTGCGGGAAGGTCTCACCTCTGGGAAACCGGCCTGGGAGGGGGAAGCACCTCGGGAAAATAATCATTATCATCATAATCCCCTCTTGCATTCAGCCTTGCGAAAGTTATTGAGAAATACCTAAGGGGGAAGGCGTGTCTCTGCTTTTCCTCGTCCATTCAGCGGCGCTTCCCGGTCCTGGTGGGTGCCCAGACTCTCTCCCTATTAAGGGGTTTTTTTTAGGATACAGAATAACCTAACTTGAGTTTGTCAGCTCAGGCCTTTTTGGTAAGGAAAGCAAAAGCGAGTTGCGATGGTGCAAAGTACAGAAGAACTCTGTCGCTTGCTTAAACGATTGGGCAAAACTCATCCCTCGTGTAACTTTATTGGATCTGTCTCAAGGTGGAGTTTGGCTTCTTACGTTTGCTCCCAATGAAATGATTTTCTCAGGCCCGTTCAGAGGGCGGATAATTGACATACTACGTGGAAAGAGCCTTGGGGAGAGTGGGGGTGACGGGATTGTTTCCCTGTTGACTAGCAGAGAAGGGCGTTATGACTTACTGAGCGCACAGACGTTTGCAATACATGGAGCTTCTGATTTCAGCCTGGCTTTTGTACTGGCAGGTGAGGATGCAATGACAGGTGATACGGACAAATACCTCGGACCCCAGGACCTGAAAGAGCTGGGAGATGATTCTTTGCCTGCTGAAGGATACATGGGCTTTAGCCTGGGAGCCCGCTCTGCCAGGTACTGTATTTGCCGTTTCTAGTGTTTGCATGTCACCACAGTTACAAGCTTTTACAAACGAAGCGTTCTCTTTCACACAAAGCTGGAGTCTATTTCGAAACAAAGTCGAGAGGGTGTACTTCCATGTTATGATAATACTGCGCCTTTAAAGCATACGCTCGTTGCAGTTTGACTTCATGCTCTTTATTCATGTCGGCTTCTTATGGCAATGATACAGAAAACTAACTATTCACTTTTTCTGGTATCTGCTTATGGTCTGGACATCTCCAAGGCATGTTTTTGCTACCAGTTTGCAACTGGTCTAGAAACTGATGTAGAACTGGTTTCTTTTTGCTACCCTTGGTCAGATTGATGCTCACTTTAGAGTACTCCTTAACGGACCAATTTAACTGAAGAACATAAATGCCGGAAAAACTGAATGACAATCATTTTGCTGTTTTGGTGCTTTTATTTCTTTAAAGGTGCTAGTGAGTAATCCAGCTGAGATAGCCAATATGAAAGAAAACTGCTCCCCACAAAATAAAAAATACAGGTGTACCCTAAATTTTTGTGAGTTTTAATTTGACAGGGAACAGATTATGTGTTACAGAAAAGAGGGCAAAGTTTCTGTGAACCTGATAAAATACAATAAACCTCATATAATATCTGACTAATGGTGATTTCAGCCAGGTGTTTCTAGATCAACGTTTTAGATTTCATTTTTGAGTCTTGCTAAATCCTGCACTGTGTGTTGCTCAAAACAATTAAAGCTGTACGAGCAGAGATTGCTTCCATAGTTGTGGACTTGCAGTGCATTTACTGACAGTTGAATCATACTGAAGCTAATAATTAAACCTCATAAACTGGAGCCCTGAGGACTTTTTCCTATGCTGTAGTTTAAAGATCTGTTTTAAAAAGTGAGTTCATTGTCTAACAGTTAATGGCAACTCCCATTAGGTAAGGCTTAGATGTTTCCCTTCATTCTTGTTTGTTATGGTTGTATTAGAAATACAAGCATGAAGTGCAGATTCGCTCTTTAGTAGTGTCCAGACACAGTTTGCTTCACTCACAATTTTTAGGTAAGTTAGTCTTAGTGTAATAATACATTCACAAGGAATGCCAAAATGTGTTTAAATAGTCCAGTAGCTTGAAAATCAACAAAACAGATCTGAAGGAAGACTCTTACGTCTTTGTAAACTTAATTAACAAAGCTGACATGCTGCTTTTAAACACAGGTTTATGTTAGCAAGGTCAACATAGAACACCATCAGATGTGGTCAGAACTGAAGTACTACTTTGATGGTACAGAGGGAGTGCACTTTGTGTGCAGAACTGGGCACTGATTTACAGGACACCTTTTACTCATTATAGTATTCTTCTTGCACGTGTCTAAGTTCTCTCTGTGCAAGTGGGAGAGCAGAATTCAACAGTCAAGATCTGTTAGGTAGATCTGAGGGTTCAACCTCATTTTATCTTTTCTTTGACAGAAATCTAATATTCCCATGCTTCTGATTTTAGCAGTGCCATTAATATTTGTTGCTGCGTAACTCATTTTTTACATTGCACATGTTATGCTCAGAGGAGACAAATACAGTGTTTTTCCTGTGAAGTATTTTATTTAGCAAAAAGTATTCTGTGGATGTATCTTACTGCTGATTCTGAGTGTAACATTAAGAAATAAACACATTAAATATGTAAGCCACCCAGCCATAACATCTTGCTTTTCCCGTCTGATTCTTTGCTTTCTATTTCTCCTGTTTCTTTTCCACTGTAAATTGCTTTAGTCCAAAAGTCAGGTAAGAAAGCATGGCATCGTGTCACATCTTTCTGCTGCTGCCATTGGTCATCTTCATTTTATTCAGCATTGGAAAGTAACATGCTTTTATTTTTGGGCAGAGGAGGTGGGCTCAGCCTTAGACAATATCCCTCTCTTGTAACAAATATAACTTGATTTCTTTATGGCCTTTATCATGTAAAAGTCTGCTTAACATATTCCTACAGTGTGTAATTAAGATCCCTCTTCTGCTTCCAGCACAAGGAGGAACGTGTGCTAAGGGACTAGAAAAGTTTGATTAACAACTACCAAAATGCATGAGACATAATTGTAGAGTTCTGAGTCTGAGAAGTGTTGCTAGTTCAAAAGTGTAATATGTTGTTGGGTGTTGCTTTTTATTAATCCATGTTTTTTCCTACTTTATTTTTTGTCATGTAGCAAGCATGTCTAGGCCTGCAGCATGTTTTTAGCACATACCATAATGTATCTTCCAGGGTTAAGTGTAACACACTCCTATCTTTATTAAATTACAGCACATTCAGAGTGATCATAGTCATTTCTAAATAGTCTACCATGAACAAAATAATGCCTAAAACACTTGGATCTGTACTTAATCATTGATAAGCAAATTTCTTTTCTTTCTTTTTTCATTTCAAAATTATCCTTTTTTTTTTTTTTAACTATACGAATAACTAGGGTGTTTATAATGAAGTCAAAAGTTATTCAGACACAGAGAACAACAGCACATACAACTTGCTTTTAGTTAAACCTGCTTCAGCAATCTGAGCCACATGGGCAGGCGCTGTGACCCACTCACAGCTCTCCCAGGACCTGCCTTCATGGGTCTTCTTTCAGGATTAGGGTGTGAAAACATTAATTAAAGTTCATCTAAATACCTGAATACACTTTTCTGGATTTATTCTAAAGCCATGGCATTACTGCCAAAGCAGTAAATATCTGTTGTGATTTTGCTTACGTATATTGTAGGGAAGGGGATAGCCAAATATTCATTATTCCATTTTTCCCATGTATTTATTTCACAGATTATGTATATTTTGCCATCTTATGCTGTCCCTGGAAGTTGCATGTATTAATTTTTTTTTATTTTTATTTTTTGTTCATCTCATTGTCATCTGCACTTACTATGATAAATGGTAAATACAACAGCCTCCGCTCCTTCAGTTCGGATAGGTCCTACACGCTGAACAGAAGTTCTTATGCTCGAGACAGCATGATGATTGAAGAACTGCTGGTACCAGCAAAGGATCAGGTATGTGCTGCACCTCTGCCAGCCGGTATTCGTCCATCATATTTGTAGAGCATGACAGTCTGCAGCCCTCAGCCATGCTTGCAGGGACTATCGCCATTCTCTTAACTATTGAAAAGGGAGAAGAAAGGAGCTGAAAGGAATTGTGGATTTACCACATTGCGGTTTTGATTTTGCAAGAGACAGGGTGATGAAGTCCCGAACCAGAAGAGTCTTTAAGGGATCAGTTACATTTCGGAGTATGAGATTGTCCATTGAAGTCAGTGGGAACATCTATGAGATTAGTGCTATGTGTTTCCTTAGAGTGCTTTGATAAGTTGAGAGCAATGTGTTTTACACTAAGCAACCTCCATCTGTACTGTGTAGCCCGGGAATTACATTTGCACGTTCTGTCCACATGGAGGGAAATCCAACTGCTATCCTTGTTTTTCCACCCTTGGGAAGAATTTGGCCTTGTAAAGATTAAACTATTATGCACTAACCAGTTTATGTATCTTCCAAACATTTGTGCAGTGACTAATACAACAAAAGCAGAATCTTTTGACCTGATTATAGCGTGGGAAACTCTTTCCAAAAGCTTATGCTGGAGACGATAGGATACTGTATGCTTTGTTTGCACGTTTCTCAGCATTTTGCTTGGTAGTCTTGCTTCGTATTTTCAAATCTAACCAAATTACTCAAGTGTTTCTTGACACACAGAAGCCAGAGATCTGCTAAGAAACTGAGTAAAAATTCACAGCAGAGTTTTTACTTAGGAATTAAAGGACTGTGGAGTGGAACTGTTGTTTATGTCGTGGAAGAGCATAAGGTGGATTGTAATGAAACAGAGGTTTTCTGCTGCCATTTTCACAGAGGTACCTCTCAGCAGCAGCAAGTATTCTTACACGGGAGGTTATTGATCTCAGAGGAAGCTTTCATGGGGCAAACGGTCCGCAGAGCAGGACTCATGCATTTTAAACTTTGATTGCATTAGTCTGGAAATTATCCAGTTTTACTATAGCTTTTGCACACAGTTTTGGTAGCATTATTGCAATGGCAGAAATTGGATTCTGACTTTCGCAACTGAATGTTTCTTATTAGGTTGTTACCTTAAAGTAAAATGCTGTAAACCGCCAATACCCTTGAATTACAACAGCCAGCCAGGGAGAGTGTCTGAACATGGCATAGCAGTAATTTTGTTGCTTTTGTTTGTTTTGAAGTCAGAAAATAAAATCTGCAACTACTGGCACTGGGAACAAGAAATGATATTTTAGGGCTGAGAACCTAAAGTTACTCTGACACTTTATGTAAATGAAGCCAGGCTGTAGGTCTGGCTGACAGTGTGGTTGTAAATATTATTCTAATATTAATACTCTAAACAAACTTCAAGTTTCTCAAGGCCAGGACAGGATCAGGAATGGTGAAGGTGGTAGCGGAGAAAATGTCACTCCTGTCTTGAGAGGTTAGTAAAACCATGATGCCCTGAAGAACAAATGACAGTAAAGCAACAAACTATCTTCATGAGAAAAGAAGCCCGTCTAAAATTTTCTGCTATGGCTTCTGCAAACCTTGAAGTCTTGACCAAAAACTATATCCATCCTCTGGAATTCCCATGTTCTTCAGCCCAGCCCAGCCCTGTGGTGCTAAGATTTACAGCTCTTTGGCTGAAACTGGAGGAGTGCATTTGGGAGATGGAGAATACCCCGCCTCTCTTGTTCCCATCCCTCTCTCTTTATATTCCTGGACTTCTAAATAATCTTTTCTATGGCAGTAGAAAGCAGGGAGAAAAAACACCTTGTGTTCCAACAATGGAATTCACAGGTACAAAAATTGCTGTGGGTTAAATCATTATATCCTAATTGTCCATCTGGAAACTGATCGGAGCTGAGGCTGTTTTGGAGTATCAGACTATCTCGAAGGAGTAAGCCATTGCCTATCTGCATGTTCCATTTCTTGTCTTTTGTAAAGCTCAGACCTGTACAGAATTCATGGCAACAGCAAAGTCTCAGCGTAAAGGAAATTATTTCTATCACAAATATAAGTATATAAAAGAATAAGGGGCATTTCCCAACTTTTTCATCTGATCAAAATAAAAGATCCCACGGCCACCCCTTCCCAAGATCACTAGGAGACTTGAGAATCTATGAAGAGTCAAATGAGGGAGATCTGAAACCAGTCCACTGAACCCGACTGCCAATATGACAGGTTGGGTATTAGGGAAGAATTTCTAATGATTCCATGAGAAGTCACAATATTCTCTATTGTTTGCATGCAGTGGTTTATTGCTGACCCTGTTCAACAGGGAAGCCTGAGTTCAGACCATGCTGAGCCTCATAATCTGGATGGAGCAAAGTTAAAATGTGTGTCCTGGTGTGTTACCATGGATGCAGCAACTCAGACCAAATCCAAATGACTCTCTCCATGGAATAATTTACATCAACCTCTGAATCTAATCAGCCAAAGGCAGGATGAATCAGGCTGTCCATTTCATTGCAGCTTGCTGAATCTCTTCTGTCTGGATAAATTCATCTGGGAGGAAGCATAAATTCCTCTGTTTGCTGAACTCTGATATTATGCAGCCTGGATATTCAGTTGTGCAACCAGCAGAGTCCTTGCCAGCGGAACCATCAGTATTTTTATACACGCATTTGCATCTAACAATGCCACACCCTTTAGCAATGCATATTTAATCTCCCTCAGTCCAGGGAGGGAACACTAGGACCTGACTAAACACTGGATGAATCCTGTTATTGGGTGTCACTAATGATGTACCATCTTCTGGACTGCTTATATTGCAAATTACACGGGAAGATTTTTTTTTTGCCTGCCTGGAAAATCCAGCACCTCAACAGACTGACAAAATGAGACCAACAGATGTGTGCTGCCTGTAAGATGCATGTGTCTGGCCGTTAGCTTCTCCTACTCTGTGTCTATGCCAAAACTCTTGGCTGCAGGCTTTGTCCTTTTGCTGGCTGTAAATATGTCCAAAAGATCTGTTTGAGCAGACTTTGTCAGCAAAGAATGAATCAAAAAACATAGTCACCTTATATGCAGGCAATATCTCAGGACACAGGAATAGACCGAGGAACTCTGTCTATGCATGTAAGCAAACCTACATCAACGTGGTGAGCGTAGTAGCGCCGATATCTAGCATAGATTATTTCAGAGTGGTGGTATTTCCTTAGAAATTATGTGGCCCTATGCTTAGTTTTAGGTATCCTGCTGCTGAAGGGACTTGAGCATTTTTCTTCCGTTGTAGTTAACATGATCATGTATTTATTTGTTGATGTATGTGTCCTGGTGCATGCCCGGACCTCAGTGCAGTGACATTGTCATGGCTTAGGAAGCACTTGAATGACAAATACTAAATTGTGGTGTTCTTTTTAATGCATTTCTTCTGTTTCTTTGTTTTATCCTACTTTTGGTGGTGATGTTAATCACTGAGCAAAGGAATAAATTTATTTTCATTTATCTACATTATTACAACCTCTGAGACCAACTGTTTGGAGCTTACATTTTGCTTTCAAAAGTAATAACGTATTCAATATGAGCTCTTATGCAGTTAGACTATTTGGAATAGCAGGAACCACAGCGATGGCTTTCCTGCCTATACTGCAGGCTCTTCAGGAAAATGCAGAAGGATCCCTAGTGTTCTATTGGAAAGAGTTGGAAATCTGTCTTCATTAAACTCAAGAATTATATATTTTTCAGAATGGTGCTAATTAAAGCTACTGCCGTTTCTTAATTGCCATTGTTTTAATGGCATTCATTTTATCTTTTATGTCTGATGGTATATTTTGGAGTTTAACATATGCAAGTTTGCCCCTTGTTGTCTGTGCTTGAACCATCAGGCCTGAAGTACATTATTTTACAGCAAAAAGTTTAGTGAAAGATCCTGATAAAAGAGCTAAGGTAGCAAAAGAAGGAGGCATGTGTGACAGTGTTGAACAGATGGCAGAGTGTTTCTATTGATATTACTAAGATGTTTCTATTGATTGGCAGTAAATTATATTGTCAGTGGGTTTTGTAAGGAAGCTTGGGATGCTCATCTGAAATAAAAAATGTCTGTAGAGAGGTTTTTTGAGAGTGATGGCAGGGTTGCAGGTTCAGGCCAACAACAAATCACCGTCTGCTTGTTTATTTTGTGGAAGCTTCTCAACAGAAGTGTTTTTGTGTGTTTACGACTTTGCCAGATTTAGTACTAATGCTGTTATTTCCATTCAAAGAATTCACTTGCACTACCTCTATTTGCCAATACATGGTAATAATAAAACTTCCCTGTGCAGAAGTATGTGTTTGGCTCAGGTTTGACTCGAACCCATAGAATTGGATTTGAAAAGAGCCTATGAAGTTTTGGTCTTCACAGACTCTGTTCTCTCTAGATGTATTTGCCTGTAAGCAGAAAACAACCTACTTACAAAAAGCACTGACATTCTTTAACACCATCAGTGAAAACAGTCTGTGTGTATTGCGTGACAGCTTCTTGATTTAGTTCTATTCGTGTAACTCCTGACGGTGCTTCTTAAATCGTGCAGAAGCTTTCATATCACCCTGGAAATATGGGCATACGGTGTGGAACGATTTCATTTGTTTAAATTCCTAGGAGAAAAGAAACAAAGAAAGAAAAAAGAATATTTTGCTAGAATGGCTTTGCTATATGGATAAGAGGATTTATTGTCCGAGACCTTTTTGTGGGGCACAGGACGCATGAGTGTGCATGCACATGTCCGTGGGCAGCAAGGAGAAACAAATAACGCCTCAGTGTCGGTCAGATGGGGCAGTTAATTATAGCACCACTGTGCCAGGGCTACACAGGGTTAAAGGTATTTTTAGAGAGATGAGTAGGAGCAGTGGCACTCCAGAAGACGGTGTTCATGTTGGTTGTAGACAAACTAACCCCTCCTGCCACCGGAAGCTTGGTTTTGCATTTACAGCTTCAATTAAGCTCCCAGTGAAGTTATTCACAAGGTTCTGCTTGAGTAAGGATGTGTCCAATGGCATGTGCTAGGGGGGAATGTTATTCTGTCTCTCTGTACAGTGTATGATTGCAGTACAAATGGTAATATTTTTTTCAATCTTTTTAACCTTGCACATGTAGGTAAAGATTGGAAAGAGGTATAGTTGTAACTGAAGGGAGTGGGAAAAGTGGGCAAAAAGAAAGTTTGAAAATACATAAGATGAATTTGTCTGTGGATGTCATGTTTCTGTTGTGGGATTTCCAGTAATTTAACACCTGGCATATCGGAACTGTTACGTGAAAAGGGTCCAGATCTAAATTTAATAGGATCATGTTAACAACTTGTATTTAAAACAAGTATTTGTTGTATTAATTTTAAATTTCAATTTATCTTTTTCTATTGTGTTTTTAAGCACCTGACCTTTCAAAGGGAGTTTGATTCCGATTCTCTCAGACACTATAGCTGGGCTGCAGACACCTTGGACAATGTTAACCTTGTTTCAAGTCCCATTCATTCTGGGTAGGTCACTTAACAGATTTCCTTTATCTTTAAATGTGTATTGTTAGCTGAAGAATACAGCCTGCTGTAATGGCTGATAACATGCCTGTTCCTGCTCCAGTTGAAGCCAGTGGCAAAATTCACACTGACTTCAATGAGAGTGCTTAATAACAGGAGTCAGTCTAAATTCTTGCATATCAAATTAGAAACTTGCTTCTGCACTCAATTTTCTGAATGCTGAACTGTTCTAATCACAAGCTTCTCTTTAATAGTCCTGTTTTGCTTTTTCTCTTGCCTATGCTTGAATTTTAAGTATCATAAGGTGATTTTGTTTGAATTGTATTAAATTATTTTGCATACAAAATCAGAGATATAATGTTATGCTTTCTGTTCTTTCGTAGAGGAAAACATGAGGAGCTTGAATTTAAATTCTTATTTTATTTATACCTCCAAACTCCTGCCTTTTCTCCAATATCTGTACTTTGACTTAAGTGGTACTATTCATTTACTTATGAGTCATTTCTGTAGTTGTGCTGCTTCTTGACAGCACCGCATAGACTTGATTTAAATGCAATAGTAGTAATGTTTGAATGTGTATTTTAAAAATTAGAAATCAATATGTGTAACTGAAAGGAATCATTGCATATAAAATTGTCCAGTATAAATATTTGTTGTTTCATTTTCAAGATCAGGACATAAAATTTCATATCCTTTTTCATTTGCTTCCTCATTTTGTGACTAATAACATTCTTATAATGAAAATGAATGCAGCACATGCCAAAAGATTTTGGTTCCAAAATAGCAGCAAGTCCCACAAATCTAAAGCTACAGTCCCACAATATAAGTCAGCTCCTGCTTTTGCTGAACAGAACTATACAACGGTGGATTTTTGGTGTGATGCAATGCGGCATGTTGTGAGTTGTTACCACGAGAAGGTTTGTCAGCAAAGGACCTCAGAGAACTGAGAGTCCACCTATTTGCATTACAGCTGGATAAGCCATTCCTGAAATATGTTTAATTTCTTCATGATCACTAAAATTAAGAGATTCTGTAGTCTCGCAGCTTAAGTAGTTCACTGTTCCTTGTTACAATATTTCTTCCCCAGATATTCAACTCAAAATTTATTTCCTGCAGAGAGGAAAGCCTATTTCTTGATGTATCCATAGTAGTCATGGAAAACAATATCTTACTAGTTTCTTAAAAATGGTCTGTCTGTTGGAAGATTTGTGGTTCTCTCTTATAGACTAATATGTCCCAGATCCTCCTAGGTGGTACGTGTTCTGTGTTCAGTGCATGCTTGCTGCTGTCCCTTGGCTCTCCTCTCTTTGATGGTAGCTTATTTCTAAGTCAGTTTGGGCACCAGACCCCCACAGACACGTCACCAGCTCTGGCTATGACAGGATCGCTACCTCTTCGATCTCCTCCATGACATCCTAATCTTAAACAATCCAGCAGTGAGAATTATCATTTTGGTAACTTCAGTTTCTCTCGACAGATGTTTGTGATCTGCTATAATTTCTTGGTTCTTTCCTGAAATTCTCCAGTCTAGTTATTTTGTTTTGTGTTTTGGGCTTATGTGTTTGGTTTCTTCCTTCTGTTTGCGTTTGCCTTTACTATATTTAATTTTGTTGATTCTAACCGCTTTTTCCATTTTAGCAAGACAGCTTTTAATTCTGAGCCTATTTCTCAAAGACTTTTCAGACTTTCTTTCCGTTCGGAATGAAAACATTAGCTTAGTACCTGGCCCAGGACAGTACAGTGAAATCTTTGCTTGAAGTTTCCTTCCAGTTTAATAGTAAAGCACTGATAGTATCTCTTTTGAGGTAACTTCTCAGGTGATTGTGTACTTACCTTATCTACACTATACCTCAACTGCTGACTGTTAAATACCAAGATAGTAGTTTCACACATCCACTGGGTAAGTTACCTTGTCAAAGTAGGAAGATAAATTCCTTTGACGTGAGTTACTCTTTCCACTTATATTTTGATTCATTTCTATTTTGAGGACTTGTGTTTGGCAAGTTGTAATCTCTCAGTTACCCTTTAGCCCTTACGGATTCATTGTTGGATAATTTATTCCTGACTATTTCTGTTAATTGGAGTTAGACTGATTGGTCTGAAATTTTCTGGCTCCTTTTCATTCTAATGCAAAATAGGCCTGATGTTTGCATCCTGCCAGTCTTCTGGGACATTTACCTGCCCTTAGTTCTTCAGCATGTTCACGACCTTTTCCAACCCTCCAAAACATATAGTCTGTGGACATGAGAATTTCGCATCAACTACTTCATCTCTACTGCCTTTATAGATCAGTCCCTACTAACACAGACATGGCTTTAGCTGCTGCATGGAGGGGAAGGGGCTGCAGACCTGCAGCAGTGGAACAAACTGTGGGATTGCAGGGGAGGGAGAGGATCTGAGCACCAAAATATTCCCCAAACAGATGTAGCCTTTCTGACCTATCGCATTTCTAATTTGACAGATGCGGTTTAACCTGGCAGGCAGCCAAACACTGTGCAGCCACTCACTCACTCTCACCACCCCGTGTGGGATGGGGAGAGAATCAAGGGGGAGAAGAAATAGAGTTTGTGGGTTGAGATAAAAAGTTTAATAGGAAAACGAAGGAAAATAAAATATTAATAATGATGATAAAAGAGTATACAAAACAAGTGATGCGCAGTGCAATTGCTCACCATCTGCTGACCAACTGATGCCAATCCTGCTCCTGGCCAACTCTCGCCCAGTTATATACCGAGCATGACATTGTATGGTATGTTATATCCCTCTGGTCAGTTTTGGTTAGCTGTCCTGACTGTGTCCCCTCTCAGCTTGTCGTGCACCTGCTCACCAGTCGAGCATGGGAAGCTGATAAGTCTTTGACTTAGTATAAATGTTTCTTAGCGACAACTAAAAACATAGGTGTGCTATCAACATTCTCATACTAAATCGAAACCAGCAACTAGAGAGGAAATTAACTCTATCCCAGTGGAAACCAAGACAACAGACAAAGTCCATCATAAATGATGCTGTAATGACTCAATTCCTTTGTTAGGAAAAAAACCCTCACTCATTGTTTATTTTCTTTTCAACCGTGGCCCCATATTATAATATGATACTCTTTGGTTTCCCTGTTATCTTCATCTAGGGGCAATCAACAGATGTTCCCTTCGCATCTTCCATTACCTCAGCGCATTTGATATCGTGACTTTTCACTTCTCTTCTGCCAGTCTTTTTCTGAAAAGCAACTCCTTTTCTGGCTGTTTGCGGTGCTTGGTCCCCGGTTCTTTCGGTGGCCATAGGCAGAGCGATGCTGGCTGGGGTTGCCTGCTGTCAGCAGCCCTCTGGGCCGGGTCACCCTGCGGCCAAAGCCTGACCCCACTGCTCTTTGCATTCCTCGTACTCCCCCAAGCTCTGCGATGTGCCACGCGGGGGGAGCTTCTTCGCAGTCCACTCCCTCAGATCACTCTTTTCCCATTTACCCACTGACAGAAGAGAGCATCAGATTTTCTTCCCATTTCTTAGCTAAGGCAGAAGGGGAATTTTGGGAGCAGGATGTGGAGATCCAGTGATGTATCAGTGAAAGGGGAACAAAGAAGGAATTGTTGGCAGTAATCTTGACTCTTCTGGTTTTTCCTTTTTTTAAGCCAAGATAATGTTTTATGTTTTTCTTTTTGAGTTCAGATAAGTTGTTTTGCCAGCATATGTTTTGAACAGGGTCCATTGTAAGCAGCACATTGAAATGTGTCATGAATCTTGAGGCCTCAGGAAGGGTATAAACCCTTCATCAAAATGACCTTCGGCTTTCAGATGTGAGCTTACTAAAACTAAAATGTGGGTGTGCTTTCTTCATCTTGCCTTTTTTAACTCTTTGGTTTTCTTAGCTGAAAGAAAAAAAAAAATGTGTTACGCTGCTTCCCATACTGAGAAACTCAGAAACACTAAATACAGTCTTGCACAGCAGAATACATCAGATTAATTATAGTTTACTCCAACACCCTGCACACACAGAACTCATTTTTGAAAGAAGTGTAACAAATGGCATGGACTGATCCTCCTTTCAAGTGTCCTGCCATACGTATACTTAGGTTGTATTTTGGAAAATAAACTGCTATAGAAAAGTGCAAGAACTGGTTTTCCGTGGCACAGTGGAGCATGCTTTGGGAATTAAATAAAGATGTTGTGTTACAATAAATATTCTGTTGACCTCAGCAAATTGCAAATGCTTTTCCCTTGTCCATGTGCTTCTGTGATTCTCAGAGAAATTATGGATTTGTGTTAATTAAACGAACACTCCCTTTTGAATTAGTTTTCAATGTGTAGCATATTTTATGTGATATAGGTCACGATATGCAAAGCAAAAGCCGAATAATTTCTAAAGTTGGCCTTCAAATGTGTTGCGTTTGTTATTTTTTATTGTTATTTTTCCTTTGCGCTTATTATTGATATTTTCTGTTGCTTGCCTCTAATTATCTTAAATTAATTTTTCCCATTTGCTTTCTAAATTATTTTGCAGCTATTCCTCTCCACTTCCCCAGTATGATTCAAGGTGATAACTCTGCTTTCTGTGAATCCTCATTTTCTTTTCTTTTTTTTTTTTTTTAACTCCTTTCCCACAGAGTGTGTGTAGATGTTTGTAGTGCATCCGCCCACATCCTCATCCCTTCCATGTATTCAAGTAGAAAAGCTCATTAGCACTTAGCGTTGTGTTTTAGAGATCATATTGTAGTTTCCATTATTAGTGCAGCATTAATTTAGGTAAGCATCAACTACTAATCTTTTTGATAGAAAGTGCATGAAATACTGTTTGGAATTATTGTTATTGTTTTAAAAGGTAAATTAATAATTTCAAAACTAAACAAGGAAATAATTAATACGCTGATGACCGTGCTTACCTTTACATGGGAGCAATATGCATAAAGGCTCATCTGCTAAAGGTTTTGTCTTCACTGAAGGTGGCAGTGTGATGTGGACATCAAAGCTGGCTATAATGGACTGATTCCTGTGTTGGAGCAGAGACTCATGTCATGGGTTAATCTACCTTTACTGTGAACGCTGTGCATTAGCAGTGTTGAGTCCCAGGTTGCCAAGTCTGGACTGGTATTGGTGCCTGTCATCAAACCCAACTCAGCTATCTCTTCACAACCTTGAAATCTGCAGCCTAAATGTGCCTGAGAAATTGGGACCTGATTTTTATATTTACTTAGATCTAAACTCCATTGATTTCTGTATTATTTTATGTCAGTTCATTTAGGTGCTTAAATTTTTTGAAAATCTTCTCTGATATACTTGCATCGTTTAAATCATTTGGGTACAGAGAAAACATCCAAGTGCAAGCTTTGGCATTTTTGCATTAAATTAAAACTTCTTTTTTTATTAATTATGAGCTGGCTTAACATGTCGGTAATCACGTACATGATAGGCAGCTCTCCAAAACATTATTTTGTACTGAGTCATCAGGCCAAGCCCAGCCTTGCCAAGTTCCCCCAGGAAGCCTCTCTGTTGCTCCGTGGTGCGCCGACCAGATGTGCCTCCCCAGAGCAGCTGCTGTACCAGCTCCAAAGGGATGCTCCAGCCAGCACCCCTCTGCCCCACACACTTCCATAGAGTCCTAAGTGGCCCCATCTCCTCTGCAGACAAAACTACGCACATTTTTTAAAGGCCACCAGAGCACCAAGTGTA
This sequence comes from Cuculus canorus, assembly GCF_017976375.1. Classification (NCBI taxonomy): domain Eukaryota; kingdom Metazoa; phylum Chordata; class Aves; order Cuculiformes; family Cuculidae; genus Cuculus; species Cuculus canorus. Next base: position 10,241,786 of record NC_071407.1, read on the forward strand.
ACAGATTCCTTTCAGTATTCTCCCTTTGGTGACCAAAGGCTGTGGGTCCCTGCTTAGTATTTTATTGTTTCATAGTAAATGTTAAGATTGTCTTGAACTCTCTTCACAGCTAGTCACGAGCTGTCTCCTTGCCAGCTCTGAAGACCAACCGTTGGCCTATCCTTCCACGTGCTCAGTGGCATCTGCCTTCTTCCATTGGCCTTCACTGCCCTCTGTACAGAGCAGCTATAGGGAGAAAAAGCAACGTAAACGTGCTGACAGTGCTCAGTAAGCAGAGGGGAGAGAGAAAGGCTGCAGGCTCTCTAGAGCTGATCTAATTGCTTGTTACAGACTATTGCTAGCACATAGAAAAATGTTCCAGTGAACAGAGTTTACAGGCATCTAAGGTCTTGTATCTATAAATATTAAGATTAACATAATGTATATAGTGTATCATTTAAAGATTGAGCACATTGGTTTTGATGTAGATCTAGTATTTTTAGGAAGTGTTTTGTTAGCCATTCAGCAAAGATCCTGTCCTGTTGAAACAACTCCTCTTATGAGGAATTGAGGTACCCTAGTGGCAACATTTGGATTTGTTCAGTAGTGTATGCAGTGTGTATATCCAGGAGAGAAATGTGGATATAATTTATTTCTATGAAAACTCTGTGAAAATATCATTAATTTTATTCCATGCTTCAGTATTGTAAAGTGTCTAGGACCCAAGAAATTATAACCTCGGGCTAGGGTCACCTCAGTGGACTGTTCCACCTCCCCATCTTTACTGATGAATTTTAATTCAGTTTTAAGAAAGGCAATGTAGCCATTTCTTTATGTGGAATTTAGTTGAACAACCTTTCTGTCCTGCTTGTTATACGTTCAGCTTGTGTCCTTACCCACCTGTCTCCTGCAGACTGCTAAATACAAAGTTTTGATTACACTCCTGCTTTTGTGCAGACTTTTCCCACCCACATCGCCTGGACTTCCAAATGCAGCTTATTTGCATGCCTGGACAATGCACGTCAGCTGTTACTTTTGATATCCTGCTGGTGTCAAAAGCAAACATAGCTGTCGTACACAGATTCCCATTCATACTTCAGAGAACTTGAGGGCTTTTTTAAAGAACTTTCATGACCCCCCTGGACTCTCACCCTTAGTTCAGTTTACAGACGGGAACCAGGAAATTGAATGGCTTCTCCTGTTACTCATGGGAAGGTTTAGTCCTTAAAAATCTGGAAGTTTTGGCAACAGCCTTGAAAATCGTGAAATCATAGAGCAGATGTGCCAGCTACATCAGTGTCTGCAAATCATACAGAAGGAACAAACAAAAAAATCTATCGGCGTCAAGACTGAGTTGGTAATTTGCGTCCCTCTTGGTGCCGGCCTGTTATTACATCTTCTTCCTGAAGCTATTCTCACTCAGCAGCTTATGGTACAAAGGAAAAAGGAAGGTATTTTAGACCTCCCCCCCAACAGTTTAGCTTTGCAGGAAGCTGTATTTTTTGATGCACATAAGTTGGAAGGATTTTTGTTTCAGAGTTTTGAAGCAGGCCGCAGTCTGCTTTCATTCCAGGGAGGATAATCCACTTTCCTGTCACTGTTCTGTTAAAGACAGTAACACTTCATGTATATGGCCTCTCAGCATTTTGTATGAAATAAACAACAGCTATTAACAATTACTCTTGTTAATATTCATTATCCCCTTGCTAATTAAAAGTATTTTATTTTAAAATCTTCCACTCATTTCTTACAAATAGAATTGCTTACCCTTCTTTAAATGGAAAACTACGCATTGGTGGCAAATGCAATTCTAATTTAATGTAGCTGTTTGCTAATGAGTGTCATCTTCACAGAGGAGCAATGACATGGTTTCCTCCAGAGTGCCAGCAGCCTAAAGAAAGTTATGTACTTGATATTCTCAGTCATTCCCCATCAGTAGAAGCCTTTATTAGCCTGGACTGACTCACCTGTGGTGCAGGCACTCGCTCTGCAGCCACTGGGGTGTTTGCAAATGAAGCTGTGAGGTTTTGAAGACTGAGGTCTCAAAAATAATAAGCATTTTTGTTTCTCCTTTTTCTACAATGTCTGGTTCCTTTCTGCATGTGAGGCTATTTACTGTTATTTATGAACAGTAGAGCTAACAGTAACAGAGAGATGTTTTTAAATTCTAATAAACCACTACTAATACACTACTTGTGTACTCTTTTAATCCAAATTACTCAGTAGCACCTGTTTGTTTCACCATGGTGTTGCTAGAACTTTAGCAATTCCTGCTTTTGATAACCAGTAGTTAACATGTAAGTATAAGTTCTAAGAGAATCTTCATGTTCTTTTTAGTTTAGCTGGGATCGGGAGGACTTTTCTAATAACGTTTTAAAGACGGTGGTGATTGATTTTTTGCTGATTTTCTGCTTATTTTCCTTTTTCCTACAGTTTCCTGGTTAGTTTTATGGTTGATGCACGTGGGGGTTCAATGAGGGGTAGTCGCCACCACGGAATGAGAATAATTATCCCACCACGCAAGTGTACAGCACCAACCCGCATCACCTGCCGCTTGGTGAAGAGGCATAAACTGGCCAGCCCGCCACCGATGGTTGAAGGAGAAGGATTAGCGAGTAGACTTGTAGAAATGGGGCCAGCAGGGGCACAGTTTTTAGGGTGAGTTGTTCTATGAATTTCATTGTTTACACTCATGTTGCATCTTTCATTTCCTTTATCCTGTGGATCCAAGTAGTTAAATATTGACCCTGCCTCATCTGAGTGAGTCAGATAGGCTACTTAAATTGAAATATTAAAAAAATACCAACCTGCCATTCCTTCCAGAAAGTACTCTTGTATTTTGAAGGGAGCTTTGCCTCTATGATCACTGCAGGGTGGAGCTGAAGGTAAGGAAAGCCGTAAAAAAGCCACGTCCTGCCCCATGTACTCATGCAACCTGTCTTTGAAGTCAGGGGGAGTCACACCCCTATAACTCAGAACAGGTTTTGACTCTCTTGCTCGTAAAGTATCGGCAAAACACCACTGTCACAAAAAAATGTCCTAAAGTCACCCAGAAGGACCCAAATATTAAGCTCTGCCCCTACACTGCGGCAAATGCACGGTTGCTGCTGTAGTTGCTGGGCGCTGTCTGTCTGTGTCCCGTGGAGCAAAGCCACTGAGAGCCGTGGCGCAGCGCTATCTGTAGAGCGTCAAGTAGTACAAATGCTAGGAAGTGACTTTTTTAATAACTTAAAATAGGGGAAACAATCCACTATGATGTGGTGCTTTTTTTTTTCCTAATTACAAATTTTGTTCATTACCATGAGTGGCACCGTGGTGTAAACTGCTGGTTCTGTTGGGAATGACAGCTTGTTCCTAATTTCCCCTTCTCATTTCTCTTCCTGCTGCATGGATGTTATTCAGTAAACTGCATCTTCCTAACACTCCTCCCCCTCTAAATGAGGGTGAGAGCATGGTTAGCCGAATCCTGCAGCTTGGTCCACAAGGAACAAAATTTATTGGGTAGGATATGTACGGAAAAGATACAGAATGTCTACAGTTTTTCTTTTGTTTCCAATTTTTTGTTATTCCCATTTAATTTTTTTTATGTTTTCTAAAGCTTTCAGTTGATTTATGTCACTGAAAGAAAATCATAGTGGCTTGATTAACACAGCTCTGCTACTACCTTGTGCTTACAGGCATGTAAAATTCACTGCCAGCATTCTGCTTTCATAACTTCTGTGCTTTTGTAATTTTTTAAATTTAAAGTGTTTCAACTGCATCAAATACATTTTAATACACAGTGACAGTCAACTTTTTATGTTCAACCCTGTGGCAGAGAAGGTATTTACAGGCCTTAAGTAAGTCTGTTGTGCGAAGAGCATTTGTAAAATGTGATCACATAAAGTCTATTATTTATGAAACATTATTTAGAAAAAATGTCATTGAGCGAATGGCTTAATTCAACAAGGTTGGAGAAATACTAATATTTTCAGCTGCAAGAGGCGCTTTGTTCAAATAAATTTATAAAGCCAAGTATGCTACCCAAAGGAACTGCGGTGTTTAGTCTAAAAATATAAGAATGTTTCCATATATTTTTGACCATTGTTTTCAAACCATATTGTGAAATTTATTGCATTAGGTCTTCAAAATATTGGTGAGTGTTCGGTGTTCCAAACCTGTTCAATACCTTCTCACTGACTATTCTTGTTAAATGTCATGCACAGAATTGTGTGGTTTCTATATTTACAGAGACAGTATCTGAGATATTAGCCTGCAAAGATTGTACATCAGTGGTAGTTTTCAGTTTGTACTCTTTTTGAACTAGAGAGTAAATATCTTAAGCAACATATTAGAATTTTTGGTATTTACTTGCTGTGCACAATGGGAGGCAGCAGTTACATTCCTATTTCTTCTTAAAGCACTTGAGATTTGCATAATAGTCTGGATGTTCTTAAAATCATCTAAAATATGTATTAATTCAACTGTTTTTTTTCTGTTTTCATGGGGAAAAATACTATCTAACTCTTCTCCCTTGGTATTTAATGCGAAAACTTTGGACTTTGAACTAGTTCATGTTTTTCCTTATGATGGCTGTTGTGATTTCTGTGCTCAAGTAATTGATTGGTTAATGCACTCAGCACCTTTCAGGTGTACAGTACCGTAGAAGTGCTGCATAATTCTCCCATCATGTGATGCTACTTATAACTGAGTTGCCACAAAGCAGTGAAATCCTTTACAACCTCTGTAGGAAAATGATGATACTGTCTGTTTAAATGTCTTAAAGCTGCATAATCCATAATTGTTCACTTACCATGTGATTTTCAGTCGATTTGTCTTAGCGTACTTTAAAATGCATATCCTGCCTGTGAAGCGTTTGGCAAAAGTGTCTGTTTTGTTAAGGAATGGCACATGAATCGAATGGTGGTTTCTGTTGGTTGTTCACACTAACTGTTCCGTAACGCACTTGCAGTCCTCTGTTGAAGGTGGATTGTCCGGTGGCATAGGTGTATTATTAACCACCTTCTCATTCCCTTTCCTTCCCCGACAAATGTTTGACAGTAACTAATATAAACGTTGTCATGATGTTGCTTAACTTGGAGAAATCCATTCCGAAAGGATCTAAACATCCCCCAATGACGTTTACAATGCAGATGTTGCAGCTGTGATTTTGGGCATAGAAACCAGAAAGTGAAGCTAATGAGAAACAAGCTCTTGTGTTTCATGAGAGCTGCATTGACAGAGAGACAGGGAGAGCTTTGAAAAGTTTGGGACTAAGTTTGAAGTTTAAAACCTACACACATGCGTGGTTCCTGCTGCAGTCGATAGCAGTTGCATGCATTTGGGTAGCCGGACTATTTCTGAGCTGACTTTGCTCCTTTAAATCTCTTAAACAAAATCTGAATTTTGTCTATGCTAATACCAATTAGAAGTCAGTAGTGCTGTATGTGCTGAGGGCAGGTTGGATCACCTATATGCTGGCGTAAATGAGCAGCAGGAACTCTCCTTAGCAAAAGTTGTCACTATGTTTTCATGTAGACAGCTGTTTCAGAAGATTTACATTAAAATGAGCTATATATGAATATTTTCAGGTTGTCATTTAATTATAGTTTAAGTGATAAAGGATTGTGCAGCTTTGGCAATTTTAAATACATTTTTACCGTAATGGTGCTTACTGTTTAAAATGACTGTAGTTTTCTTAAGGACTTAACACCCAAAGGAAATTAAGGGCAATGAGGCAATATAGGATTAAAAATAATATGGTTCCTTTTTCTTTAGCCCTGTCATAGTGGAGATTCCACATTTTGGATCAATGCGAGGAAAGGAAAGAGAACTAATCGTACTTCGAAGTGAAAATGGTGAAACGTGGAAGGAGCACCAGTATGACAGCAAACATGAAGACTTAACGGAAATACTCAATGGCATGGATGAAGGTAAACATCTTCTCAAAGCTTTAGGAAGCCTTACCTTTGTGTAGGCTTGCTAACATGAGCAGCCTAAAGCAACCTAAAATAAAACAGTGCAGGGGATATCTGTTTTTGGGGAATACAATCTGTATTACATGTTAAACTAGTGGAAAGAGTGGAAAGATAAATTGTTCAGCAGTGGCCTGAAGACATCCTGAAATGAGTGGTAAGTTTTGGTCTGACGTCTTGCCAAGTTTAAGCAAAGTTGCGCAGCTGCTTTACAGCATGAAGTTAAGAAGGTTACTTACCTCCCATCTGGAGGTAAACGTGCTTCTGCTGCTCAGGCAGGGTCATTCCATGAAGGTCATTCTAGACCAACACTGAAGTGTAAATATCAGTTATGTTAGACTTTCCCACAGGTGCAGCCTAGGCCCATACATTGTTCTTCTTTGGAATGGTATTGTTAGAGGTTGCCTCCCACAAACACACAACGTGCCTTCCTGATGCCCATCTAGGAATTCTGTCTCCCTTGTTCTGCTCGGACATTGCTGTTTATGTGAGAGTCCCTTAAGATGAGGGAAGTCAACTGTACACAGTTCAGAAAGTGCTGTGACAGATGGTCCCTGCAGACACATCGTTGGCAAAGACAGGCTGGGGCTGCAGAGATACATTGGCACCACTGCTTTCTTTTCCTAGCAAGTATTTTTCAATACTTGTGCTGATAAACCATTGCTTGAGCTCTTTGCATCTGAGTAAGAATGAAATAACTGTGGTTTGGACAGGGTTTTCTCTGGGTAACCTTCTACAGAAAGTCACAGTGTGGTGGGGTACAAGCTGCAGGAAATCTCTTTCATTAAGGGCAAAAGCATTTGAATCAAATGATCAGCCTGTGAATGGCAGCTATGAGAGGCACCTGTGAGCAAGCTCTGCCTTTGATCTTGGCCTCTCCTTGTTTGAAAAGGGCAGCCACAAAAAAGACATGCTTTTTGAGAACATGGAAAGGAGACTAGTGCTGTTGTGAGGGGCTCCCTGGGCACCTGAGATTTAGTATTTTTACTAATTTCCTGGGCACCTGGGAATGGGAACAACAGAATGGACTTCTGCAGTACTTTCACTTCAAAGTACTTGAATTGCACGTGAGCTTGTAAAAATACAGAGCAACGGCAAAGATCTGCTTGTTATAGGATGATCTATTGTAGCTCTTTATTTAGAAATGAATGTAATAAAACCAATGAAGCAGTAGGGCAGAAACGCTGCAAATGCTGGGTCAGTGGGTTTGGAAAAATACAATACACCTCATCACAGAAGGCTACCTAAAAGCAGGGGAACAAGCGAAAGAGTGAGGTGGCCCAGGATAGTATTGCTTTGGGAAGAATTGCTTCAGCATTGAAGGCAGTAGTCACAGCCTTCCTGAAGAAAAATCTCACCAACACCCCCTCGTTCTCTTCTCTGCGTTGCATGAGATAGGAGGTAACGATTTGGCATTTGGCTGAAGTGTCAGTGCCTTGTCAGTGGCGAGGTAGTCAGAACTGATCAGCAGCTTGCTTATCTGCTTCATGTGCTTTCCAAACTGAGCTTAGTTCAGTTTGGGATAGGAAATCTGGGCACAAACCCATTATTCTAGAGTGCTCCAGCTTGCATCACTGATAAAAGAGCTCTCCAGAGGTGCCATATGGATAAATTCGCACTTTACAGAGAAAGGAGCTCAATAAATAAAAACGCTTTGAGCGAGGTGGGCAGGAAGCCCTCAATACCTAAAGCCTAAAATAATAACCTTCGCAATTTGGAGCCAGAGTACACCTTTCTGAACTGTTGAGGGTTTCAGGTGCCTCTTCCCTTCTGGGGAACTGTTTGAGATTAGTGGGTAGATGTAGAGTCAGTGAATCACAGAAAGTGTGATGGACACTGGACTATTCCTTTGAGTAAAACTGTTTAGCGCCTTAAAAGCCAAGCTACAGGAATGCCTTTTAGCAATCCAGACAATCATTTATGAGAGGGAAAGGAGAAAAAACACTGTGAACACACCCAGAGAATTGTGTTAATTATCTGTTCAGTCCATTTTAGCTTAATCCTTCTCTAGTTAGGAAAACAAAAAGGAAAGGCACCAAACACCTGCATTAAAATAGTACTGGAGTCTTGACAAAATTCTGCTCCAGTTAAATGACACCTTTTCTGTGTAAAAGCTCTTCCAAGCAATGACAGAAAATGACGAATTTGTGCAACTAAGAGTGAGTTAGTGTTTTTTCATCTGAACTTTTACTGGTTTGTTTCCAAATACTGCAATTAGGCTTGGCTCTGAAGCACTACCTTGCATCTCAAGAGCCATAACTTTGTAAGTTTTATTCCAGGTATGAACTCTGGAGGCAGAAGCAATCTTTAATTTAAATTAAAAGCAGCCACAGAGTCAGTCATTTCCAGAAGTTTAGTGTGTCTTTGCGAGGAAATCCATCTACACAATCATCTCTAAATGCCCTAACGTGCTGCAGGAGTGCCCATTTTTCTATTAAAAGCAGCTGGTCCATTTTGTGTTAAATCTGCTGTGATTCACTAAGTCTTTCCTTTCTGTGCAGTGAAGGAGGGCAATCAAACTTTTATTCCCAGCTCCCTATTATGCTTAATTTTTAAAGATGCAGTTTGCTTCTCTGTTGTGTTTTTCCTGTTTTGCTCTTCCACTTAGCCAGTGGGGACGAGAGCGAGGGCATCTTTGCTCCTCGCCTTCACGTGGGTCTTGCTGGAAGCAGCACCATCTGCTGGAAAACCAAGGCTCAGACTCAGAATAATCCAGAGCAGGAGGCAACACTTAAGGGCACTAAAGGCTGGATTAAATAATAACAGAACTTTGCTTTAATTATCATGACGGAACAATGAACTGTGATGTAAAGAGTCAGTGTTTCTTTGGTGCCATCAGGTTTCTACTTAAATATTTCTTATTCTAGAGGTGGTGCTGTACTTAGACAAATATAAGTCTGAGGGAATACAGGGAACTTGGCGTTTTCAGGAAGAGGAGTCTGGTTCAAAACACAGAAGTAGCAATACACAGCTGTTGACCATACTACATTTATTTGAACTTGAAAGCAAGTAAAAGATAAACTTATTTTATATTTTATTTTATTTTATTTTATTTTTATTTTGACAAGCTCTCTGTGTTCTAATTGGTAAATACTTTTTTTTTAACCAGGCTTCTTTTAGATATAACTTGTTTGCTTTTTACATTCCTGCACCCTTTACAGGTACCTGTAGACAAATTGTGGGCATAAACGCACACACTGGAGTAGCTAATCTTTCAACAGGCATTTGCAAACTAGTGAGTGAGCCAAGAAATGCAAATATTTGTGGCTACAATATGCTTGCAGCTGCTCAGTGTGGTTTCAGATGGGAAGCAGGAGTTTTTACATAACTACTTCTTTGAATCTACACATCAAACCAGAGTGTGACCTTGTTTATACTTGAAGTTTAAAATACCACCATAAATCACTCTGCAGTGGCTTTGCCACATTTCCAGGAAGAGTTTTTAAATATATTGCTGTTAGACTTTGTGTTGTGAATGGGAAAATAAGAGACTGTGCAAAGATAGACAAAAGAACACATAAAGGGCAGTGCCTTATTTGAGGATGAGACTTCCTCCTGGCACTGGGAGCATCTAGCTGTGTATGTGAAATACTGAAGCTGGGTGGATTGGTCTAGTTACCGGCATTTTTAAGACAAATCTCACTGCCTTCAGCTTTTTCTTGTACCTTTCCATGCGCTCTTTCTGCCTCCATCAATCTCCTGTCCTTCGAGTGCTGCCTCCTGGGTGCCCCACTGTTACTGCAACAATTTCTTAATAGGCACATCACTGTATGGGGGAAACTGGTATCCTATGCTCGTTCCACCTTTCAGTCTGCATAGTGACAAGGTCAGCTCTGCTCTAGCCAGTACGGCAGGAGGGTTGCAAAACTTAAAGCACTGTTCAGTCTGCTAAGTACAAGTGTGATTTTCTTTTTTTCAGTGCTAGCAAAACTCCTTTTAAGACCCTGTTAAGGGAAAGTAGATACCATATCACAAAAAGACACCTTGAAGCTGATGAACTAGCCTGGTGTTCTGTGACTTCTCTTATTCTGTATTCAGTCAGAAGACAGTCACTCTGTGTTGCTTTACCTGAGAGTAAAAAAAAAAGTTATTAGACATGGAATGGATTTGATCCATAACAGTCTCTCACCTGATAAAACTGGTGTTCTCTGACCTTGGAGGACACGGCTGGGTCTCCTCTCCTCTCCTCTCCTCTCCTCTCCTCTCCTCTCCTCTCCTCTCCTCTCCTCTCCTCTCCTCTCCTCTCCTCTCCTCTCCTCTCCTCTCCTCTCCTCTCCTCTCCTCTCTCCTCTCTCCTCTCTCCTCTCTCCTCTCTCCTCTCTCCTCTCTCCTCTCTCCTCTCTCCTCTCTCCTCTCTCCTCTCTCCTCTCTCCTCTCTCCTCTCTCCTCTCTCCTCATGGACTAGAAGGTGAGGCGAGGAGGAGTGATCTTGCTTTTCCTCCCTTCTCTCCAGCTCATCTCTCTCCCATCACTTCCCACAGCCACCTTAGGCTAAGTGTGCCATACACTTCAGTGGCAGGGGAAGACATATATGTACGGAGTATTCAGAATACCTTTTTCTCAAATTACTAAAACTTAATGGCAATAGGTGTTCTTCGGGCTGTTAACACAAATCTAGGAGATAGTGACACCGGGACACTCTTCTCAATTCTGCCACTCACCTTTCTGCTTTATGTCTCTCTTCTTTACCATACCTCTCTGTAAGACAAGGTGAATACTGTACTCCTCTGTGGTTAAAAAAAAAAACACATATGCAAAACCCAAATCAAACAACCAACTAAAAAATCCTTTGGGGTTTTTAATTGAAATAATTACATGGTAACAAAGTGTCAGCAACTGAGGAAAACAGTAATGATAATAGCTCTCTCTGTAAAATGCATGAGGTATGTTCAGAAAACACGACCTCTCCCAGGACTAGTTTTCCCTGTTTCATGAATTTTGTCATGCTAACACTGCCTTTCTTATGGCAGTCAGAGATGTGGTTGGATTGCTCACTATCTTTTTCTTCTGTTAGAGGGCAACTCCATACAGAAGCTTACATATGTATTATCCAAACATCATCTCCCTGAATATAGTCCTACTCCACTCCATGCCTGACTGTTGTTCTGCTGCTCTAATCTTCACATCTTCTTTCTCCTCTAAATGAGACCACCTGCCAGGCTCAAAGGATTTCAAAATGTTCTTGTATGAAGCACTAATTTTCTGTTTCAAGGGAATTTTAAATACTCTTCACCTCTGTGAGCGTTCTACAGTGAATTTAGTCTCTAGCAACAAACAGGAGAACGCACAGGATTTACCAGTCAAGATTATACCTGCCTGGTAGTTTAAGAATCCAGTTTGTCTCCTGCACAAGCTGAAGCTTCCAGGGGCTGCAGGCAGAATACCAATTCATTAGAAGGCTTCAGATATCAATCTCTGAGTCAAAGTAAATGGAAGCTGACATTATGATAAGAAATTATCCTCTTCTGGTACCTAGATATGATCCATAGCAACACTGTGCAATTAATCCAAATTACCTACTGAAAGTTTTAAAATGGAAAACTGACATTTTAGCAAATTTATATTCTAATTCTTTGGAGCTGTAATTGAGCTTACATGATCAGAGGAGGAAAATGTCTCAGTCACATAAAGTAAAGAATTGTACATGTGCGTTTTGTCCTAGTACCATTTCTGCTCCTCCTGCTTTCTCTTGCTGCATCTGATGGAAATGTCATCTTTCAAGGAACAAACTTTCTTCTTTAGGAATGCCCTTTTTAAGGAGGGAAATAACAGGGGAAATTTGTGGAGTGCTGGAGTGAAACCCAGTTACAATAGCTTAAAAGTCTGAGTGCGAGAAATTACAGGAGAAATGCACGACACTTGTGTAATTATCTCAATTTGTGAGTAGTTTTTATATCAGAGGGATTTCACTAGTGCATATTTACACACACATATATAGTTGCACAATTAGTTAAATTTGTGGCATATCACAGTTTTCCTTGGGGTATATACATCTATGTCAACTACTTAATTAATTAGTTAGTTAGTATGGGTAGATACTCCATGCACCTTTCTGGTCTGAGAAATGATGATCTGATTCTGCTCTGAGGTGATGTACTGGCGGTCCTCTCCAGCACACCATCTCTCAGTCACTGGAGCCCCACTTCCAGGCTCACTCCTGACTAGCCTGGTCTTGTCCCTCTCCCCTTCACATCTAGTTTAAATCTCTATTTAAGAGCCTGGCTAGATTTTTAGTAAGGACTTTAGTCCCCCTAGGAGATAAGCATGTCCCATCCCTAGTAAGAAAGCCTGGGGGTGTGTGGGTCACCCCATGATCAAAGAACCCAAAGCCTCTCTCCTCACACCAGGCTCAGAGCCAGACATTAATCAACTGCTTTTCTTTGACCTCCTGCTCCTCATTCCTTAGCATTGGAATGGAACTAAACGCTACTTGTGCCCCAGAGCCCTCCATCGTTCTCCCTGAGTCCTGAAGTCTCTCTTGATGGCTTTCAGCTTTCTGCACTGTAAACCATCATTGCTGATTTGAAATAGTACCAGAGGGTAATAATCTGTCTCTTTGACCAAGGAGGGAAGTTTTCTAGTTACATCCTTCACTGATGCCCCCCGGTAAGCAGTAGACCTCTCTGTGGAGCGGGTCTGGTCTGCAGAATGTGCAGAATGTGATGTGGCAAGGTATCCTTGCTATGGTTTCCTTGGTGGTGCTGGCAGAAAGAGCTCTGTCACATCCACAGTTTATGGAGAGCTCAGTGTCTGGTCAGGGTTGTATTGGTGCCAGTCTGGGGAATAGTTTTCTAAAGTGCCTTAGCTGGGCAAACTCTGGATTGCACGCTTGGCATGAAGTTAGATAGTTCATGAGTTGTCTGTTTTTTCCTGTGGTTTTCTGCATGTCAGAGCTATGTGAGGGAAAAGGCTGGAAATAAATGTCTTGTGAGGGTGTGCAAGAAAGATCAGTGCAGTTGGGTGCTTCTGGATGTAGATGAAAGAGGAAAGAAGCTTGACCATCACCTCCAGACCTCCTTGGACTCCTGTGCTATGTGACAAACATGCCATCCTGCAGCTGCTGCTGCAGAGACTGTCACGCTTAGTGCTTAGGTGTCCCGGGAGATCTGTGTGTCCGGTGCTGTTTTCTTTTGTTGTGAAGATTTATGCAAAAGTTCACAGAGCAAACTGAAGCTTGATAATTAATAGCATTGAATATTTTCTTTTTCCTGTAGTAAATAAATAAAAACTTAAGCATATTAAGGCAAATTCAAAACCTCACACTCACAGCTATGTCTGGTATGAAGCTGGGCAGGTAATGCCTGTATGTTTTAACTGTCTTCTCCCACCAGAGCTGGACAGCGTTGAGGAGCTAGAGAAGAAGCGTATCTGCAGGATCGTCACAAAGGATTTCCCTCAGTACTTTGCAGTGGTCTCACGAATCAAGCAGGAGAGTAACCAAATAGGCCCGGAGGGTGGGGTGCTAAGCAGCACGACGGTGCCACGTGTCCAAGCGTCCTTCCCTGAGGGTGCACTAACCAAAAGAATCCGTGTGGGACTCCAGGTAAGTGGGCCGCTTGTGTTCAGGTCCACAGCATCTGCAAGCATGTTGTTGGTCCTAACGCAAGAGGCTTTCGACTTAAGAGCCTGCTGTTCCTTAGTGGTGGGTTGCGAGGTAGGTAGTAGTCACTCCTGGGGTCTGAGCTGGCGTGTGTCTGCCTGGGCATGTTCTCTGCCTCTTAACGACCCCCTGGTGCAGGTGATTTGCAGTCTTTTGCCCTGTGGCAAAAAGCTCAATGCCACTTTGAGTTTTGCTTAGCTTCTGAAGAACGGAGAGAAAAGCAAAGGCGTGGAGCCACTGCAGCCCCAGTGATACTGTCTGCCGTCTCCCTGCTGGCCACGGCTGTCAGCAGCTGCACAGCGGCTGTACATTCCCAGTCTCCTGCGGCCAGCAGCTTGTGGTTGGTGTCACTGGACTGCCTTTTGCCATAGGAATGTATTTGGTAAAAGAGTTTATGCAGTTCCTTGCCAGCTCTTTCTGGGTGAAAGAGTTCCCTTATCTGTCTATTGTGGCTTAGGACATTCACCATTGCGTTTCTAGTGGTGGCTGGAATCTGGGAAGAGCATATAGCCTAAACTCTCCTTAAACAAACTGCATGGAAAGTGGAGAAATGCTCTGTAGAAGGTATCTTTTCCTTCAGTTCTGTTAATTATCACTAAAAATCACTTAATAACCTGACAAGTCTGATGGGTTCATAAAATAGAGATGCTGGTTTAGATTCCAGTGCCCGGAATTCACACTGGAACGTTTCTTGTCTGTTAATGGTATTTCACATTTGAAGATGATTAAACTTGAGAAGATGGAAGCTCTGATATTATGGTTATACCGCTGCCTTTCCAGAGCTATCTAATGTGATGGAAGCATGATGCCTCCGTATGCACTTTTGTCACTGTAGCTGCATATCAATACATTGTGCAGTTTGAATAATGGAGCTAGTCATGGGTCTGCTTGATTGAAACAGATTTGAATGTTTAGGGGGGGAGAAAAAGGCAAATACATGCAAACCTCCAAGTGTCCCATAATACGTCTGTCAATTTTGAGTTCAATTTTGACAAAAAAATACAAAAAATTTATAGCACTTCTTCTCATGTTGGATATTTTACCTTTCTTCCCATATAAAGTTATAAAACCCTTCAAGGCACAAAATGGAGGTAGAGAGTCTGAAATTTGCTTAAAGCTCTGTTATAGCTTAAGGCGTTCTGTATGAATTTGACTCGAAGTATTTCTTTCCTAATAATCAGTAGTGGAATAGCACTGAGGGCAGAGGTAAATCGGACTATGCGGTGTTCCTTGGGAGTACGGATTTGTGTTCAGCAGAGGTGTGAGAACTGTTTTGCATCTCCAAGAGAGACTGTCTAGTCCTCACTTCTCAAGACTCTGCTGATAAAAAAGGCCTCCTTTTGCATTTTGAAATTGTATTTAATATCACTCATCACTGTAAATTAAAAACAAACCCAAACTTGCTCTGAAAGCCACTTAGTAAATATTGCAGGCAACCTTCTGAGTTTTACAGTTCTTCTGAGATTTACAGTTTTGTTCTACAAGTTAGCTATTAGGAAATCATAGGTGGATTGTTGAGAAAAATACTAAGCATGAATTGTGCTAATAATCACCCTTGAGAGCTGTAGGGGAAGGTTGCCTGAGAAAAAAAGGAAATTTAATTCTACGGAAAATAGAAGGAAAATTTATTTACCTTCTGGAAAACAGTTCTGCATGTCTACAACCAATTTGTAGCTCTAGTTTAAATACATTCACTGTGTTGACAGGCTCAACCGGTTCCAGAGGAGATTGTCAAAAAAATCCTTGGAAACAAAGCAACTTTCAGTCCCATCGTCACTGTGGAGCCAAGAAGAAGAAAATTTCACAAGCCAATAACCATGACGATTCCTGTGCCACCTCCATCAGGAGAAGGTGTAACCAATGGGTACAAAGGGGACACGACACCTAGCCTTCGACTTTTATGTAGCATTACAGGTTAGAGAAAATCATGCTTTTTACAAGGGTTTCTCTGGCAGCGGTGCCTCTGTGCTCACATTTATAACCGTGGAACTTGTGCTTTCCAGTAAAGGCATATGGATGTGCTGTAGAGCGCAGATCAGTTCTCCTGAGCAAAGCCAGATGAGATCGTTTGAAAGGTTCCCACTGATTCTATGAGCTTTGAATCTGTTCTCATGTCCTTACAGAACTTTGCTAAAAGATATTAAATGCCATTTAGCCAGTATGAAGAACTTCAGCCTTGGCTATTGAACACAGTTGTCACTAAAAATCATTTGCAGATATAATTCTTTCCTAGCTGGTATCATGGAGGGGTTTGCTATTGACTTGTAGGTGTGTGCTTTGCTTACATCAAGATGGTTTTCTGATGCATAACATATGGTGTAGTATATAACATGTAGCTCAGCTGTTGGAAAACATTATTGTCTGTATTCTCTTTTTTTTTGGTGAAGCAAAATAACTTAAGATACAGATATTTTAATGTAGTATCTTTTTGCTTGATGTTTGAAAGAAAATCTTTATGGTTTGTATTTACATAGGAGGTACTTCACCTGCACAGTGGGAAGATATCACAGGCACCACTCCGCTGACGTTTTCAAATGACTGTGTCTCATTCACAACCAATGTTTCTGCCAGGTATGGTAACGCAGCTTGTCAAGTGCACTAGGGAGTAGTTTCCCTCAATCAACAAAGTGCAGAGTTGTGGGATGTTTTTTTGGAGTTCTATAAGCCTTTTTCAAGACTGATGAAGCAGTAATGGACCAGATGCTTCTTTGTCACTGCGTATCAGCATCCCACACATCCGGGGCTGCACATGTAGCTTTGTCCTGTCCCTTTCTGCTGTGGTGGTGTCTCTTGGCAATGACACATGCTGTTTCTCTAAAGGCTGCAGTGCCACAGTAAGGCTTTGTTTTTCTTATAAACAGCAACAGAGATGGAAAGTTTAAGATGCTCATTCAATAACCCAGTTGAGGAGATTCATTAAGAAACATTTGTTTAAAAAGTTAAAGATATTGAGTTTCTGGCTGTGAGCTTTTTAGTTGAAAATTATGCGAGACTACTTTCACAAAAATATAATTTGCCAAAAAAATCATGGATTGAAATGAATTTTGATAGACTTAGTAGATCTAGGTGCTGATTGGAAACATTAAAGAGGATCTGTGCAATTCATGCATCCTAGTGGATAAAATTCATAGTATGCCAAACAAGGAGTTTTATCATTCAATACATAATATTTGCACCAATAAAAGGGTTTATAGGTGGAAAAGACTCATACAAACTACAATTTAAAATATTTATAACTTGTTCTAAAATTGCCATCAGACTCTTAATCATAAGATGAGAAAGTGACAGTGTAACATCTGTCTCTCTGGAAAACTTCACTGTTGGAGTATTCAGTTTCAATCTATATGGGAGATGTGATTTTATACTATGTATTAGTTATCAAGGAGGTTGTTTTAGCAAATCAAATGTACAGTGAAGCATCAGCACTTGACAACATACATAATACGTGGTCACGAGAAATGCTTTGGCTTCAAATGAGGCTTAAAATAGGCAGTTCTATGAGATACCAGTGTGAGAAGGGTCAAATAGGTATATCAACATTTCACTACCAAGTATTCCCATATTTGAATGGTTAAAGCTCCACTGAAAGTAGAAGGAAAGTTACAGCTTTGGGAAGTCTGCAAGGACAGTAGGGATGCAAAATGGCAAAGGATCACAGGACATCATTTCTCTTTAAAGGCTTAAGCAATGTTTGAGCATAATGAAAAGTAGATTGAATGGTTTACTTTTTCCCTCTCAGATTCTGGCTCGCAGACTGTCATCAAGTACTAGAGACTGTCGGGCTGGCAACACAGCTTTATAGAGAATTAATATGCGTTCCTTATATGGCAAAGTTTGTGATATTTGCCAAAATGAATGACCCTGTGGAATCTAACTTGCGTTGCTTCTGCATGACTGATGACAAAGTGGACAAAACTTTGGAGCAACAGGAGAATTTTGAAGAAGTTGCAAGAAGCAAAGACATTGAGGTATATTTCTCACTGTCTGTTTCCTCCTTGTAAGTGGGCAGTGTGTTTTCCAAGTGGCAACAGTTCCTGCAAAAACCACTCTAAGCCCAGTTAAATAAAGCAAGGCTGTGTCAAAGGATTTCTTGAAAGGAGGCCAAAGAAGGACAAGGTGGGGGGAGCATGAAGGCCTGTCTCCAGATGGATGGCCAAGGCCAGTCTGCAGTGGGTTTTCATGCACTGCTGTTGAGTAGTCCTGCAGAGGGCTGGTCTGTAATTCCTTTTCATTGGCCCCACAGACACCCAGTCATGAGTAGGGCGTCTGTGGTGAATACATAGTCACCAACATGCTGTTTCTTGAAGGAAATCTACACGTTCTTATGCAAGTAGCTCACCGTTTCCCAAACTGCCTACACTCATAATACTTTGCCATAATACACAGTGATTTTCTATTTTGTTGTTGAATTTAATCCAAGTGGGGACTTGTGCTAAATTCAGGAACTGTGATGGGAGAAATTGTGATATACGTATGTGCACAGATCTACTATGAAAAGAGCTTTTATTTACTTTTGTTTATTATTTTGATAGGTTCTGGAAGGAAAACCTATTTACGTTGATTGCTATGGAAATCTGGCCCCTTTGACTAAAGGAGGACAGCAGCTTGTTTTTAATTTTTATGCTTTCAAAGAAAATAGACTGCCATTCTCTATCAAGGTAAATGCAAAACAAGCCAATAATTCTGTTGATATATTCCCTCCTCCTCCCAATTAAAACGGGTTTTTTTCAGCCTGATAGGACTAACTTGCCCCAAGGATGTAAGTGTCATTGTTTAATATGTGAATAACATGGCAAGGGTGCTTTGCATGAAGCCACAAAAGAGCTGCTGGGACCAGAATACCCGTGGTATGGACTCGCAGCCCTTTATTAAAACCATATCTCAAGTTAGACCTCCAGAATGCTACCAGGAGATCGCCGTTTCCCAGGGACTAACTAAATGATGTGCATTAAAAACCATACTGTACAGCAGAACAGGCTTCAAGAAGGTGTGCAGAACTGTTCATCTCTGAATTGTAAGGACGTTCACTTTCCTTAGCTTATCACAGCTGCCATGCAAAAAGATGTTTGTAAGCATTTTGATGAGTACAAGTGCAAAACATGGCAGAAAAAAAAAATAAAGGTGAGCAGAAAATGTCTCTCAATAATCTCAGAGTACAAAACTGTCTGGTTGGACTCACTCAACATCTTGTCTTGTGTGGATTTACCATCAGAGAGCTTCTGGCTAATCTAATTCTTCCATGGTAACACCTTTTCTCCTTCAGCACCTCAGTCTGAGCTGCAGCTCAGTGATGTTGATCTTTACCCATTAGTTAGCTTTTGGGGGAAGGAAAGTCTGAGCTGCTATCCAGAAACCTCCCCTGGGTTTCTGAATTACTACATATTACTATGCTGTACTAAAATTTCTTTTCTAGGTTAGAGACACCAGCCAGGAACCTTGTGGTAGATTATCATTTTTGAAAGAACCAAAGACTACAAAAGGACTGCCACAAACAGCTGTTTGCAACTTGAATATCACTCTGCCAGCACACAAAAAGGTACTTGCTAGGGTTGGTTTGGTTTCATTTTTGCTCCTGTAGTTCTTGTCTTTTTTTTTCCTGCTAGTGATGATGAAACCCTGTGAAATGCCAGTAATGAGAATGCTTTGGAATATCATAAAGGCTTTTTAAATTTACGTTGTATTAGTTTCCCGTATGTAGATGCTTTTAAAGTCTCTTGTTACTGTGGTGTCAAGTTCCTATAATTTTTATGGTTCTGTTTACAGCTCATGCTTCAGCCTGCAAGTCATAGGTTTATGCTTTCAGTAACGTCACGTGTTGATTTGAGTTGGATGTAAGGTTTTTTTTTCGTGTTCACATTCTGGATTTGCTTTGCCTTATAAATCAGCTTGCATTTTGTGCTCCCAATTTGGTCCTTTTCATATCCTGATACTCTTTTCCCTGCTGTCCATTATACTATTCCTTGTCTCTGCAATGCATCTTGGGACCAAAAGGAAACAGAGTCAGATCAAGATGATGAGGTAATATAAACACTGTCTTCTGTTTTTATTTCCTTCAGATTTAGTGAAGAAAAGTAATATGTTGTAGCAAAAACCCCAAACAACTATTTTTAACCATGGCATTGAAATTATACCTACAGAGTAATCATATCTTCAACAACAGATAATCTGTTTTAAAATGTAGAAAAAAATCAATTTTATATTATGAAATTAAATCAAGCATTCAATAATAGCAGTTTAAAATTCAACTGAGTTTCTTCTGAAAAAGAATATAATTATAAAATTCAGACCACATCCATTTTTTTTCAACACCAGGAAGAATTTAGTTGATAAAGAAGTATTGCTGAGGCCATAATAGTGCCCTGTAATATTTTACTCCTGAAAATAAACTGGATTATTCTGAAAAAGCAAAACAGCCAAGAGTAATTCCTACATATTGTGTACAAATCCGTTTTCAAGCAAACCTTAGATTTTTGCAGCTCAGAAGTCCACTGTTTGCCAGAAACTGCAATGTTTGATTGTCAAGAAATTGAGAGAGTTTGACTTATGAGAAGTAGCAGTAATGAGATCACCTTATAAAGGAAACTACATAGATGTCTCTCTTTTACTTAGTAGCAAAGTTTTCTTCTCTTCCTGGTGGCAAATAAATAGCAGTAGCCTCCTGCTGATTAAAACAATAATTAAAAAAAACAAAACAAAACACTCCTTACATGTTAAAAAATAATAACAGCAACCACATCACAGGATTTGCTCCCAGTGAGCTATTATATGACTGTAACAATAGTTTTCTTTCTAAACAAACCATATTTTTAGCCACGTAATCAAATGTGCTGATCTCTGAAGGATTTTATTATTTAGGACATCACACTAGCCGCTATGCCACTGAATTTAGCAACTTATGATGCAATTTATCAGTTAACAGTAGTAGTCTGCTTTCTAATCTGCATCTTTGCATTTTGTGCCTATTAAAAAAATCCCTTCCCATGCCTTTTTTTGTCCTTAATGTATTCACTTTAAAGCCAGCGTACATTGTGGTGTATGTGCTTTCAGGACAAATTAAGTTGGGGAGAAATATTTGATTGGTGCAAGTTGTACTCTTGTGAATGTTTTATGTCTGTATCTGTAGTCTTTTGTGTTGATTTCCGGTTTCTAGCCAAATGTGGTGTACTTTACAGGGAATGGATAATATCACACCCTTCCTGGTAGTGTGAAATTTTTTAAGTGATAATGAGATAATATACTATTGAGATGTATTGGGCAGGATCACGAGCAACATTTGTTATCTAAACTTTTCCCCCTCATAAGCAGAGATGTTGTAAGCTGGAATGAACCTATGGGGTCACCTCTTAGGGTTGCAGTCCCTTCCCTGCTTGCTGTAGAAGGGTAATCATTCACAGCAGGTTTCTGCCTCTTCCAGTAGCCACACTCCTTACTCCACAGTGTCTGACACTCATTACATGGCAGATGGGAACGGAGAATGACTCTGTCCATTCCCTGCCTGCTTGCCCAAATTTAGCTTCAGCACGCGTTCCTGAAGCTGAACAGAAACAACCGTTCACCCTTATGGAAACATGTACCACAAAATGTGGTATATCATCCTGAGGTTTGATGATTGTGCTGTTCAAAAGGGGGACAGTGATACTAAAGGCACTAAACAGTATTATATTTTGTTGCAGACTGAGAAAGCCGACCGGCGCCAGAACTTTGTCTCCCTTGCTTTACGTAAGCGCTACAGCTATCTGACTGAGCCTGGAATGAGTGAGTTGATCTTACCAAAGTACTAAACCATACATACATGAATTTTCATAAGAAGAGACATTTTTTCTATAAACGTTGTATTTTGTGTCATTTTGGAAAAAAAAAAAAAGAAAAAACCCACCTATCTAAATCAAAATTTTTGGATGGTCTGCGAACTCTTGTGTTGTGGGAGCTTGAAGAATCCTGACTGGCACATGACATGTATTAGTTGAGTAAAAATAGAATAATTTTTTAAAATGCCATGTAGCTCCAGAGAAATGGGATTGCAAAGTGCTTTCAAAAACAGTCTGATCATCTTCTCTTTGAAAGATTAGAGAGAGCTGCTGTAGAAGGGCATAATATGCAAAAGTTCAGCAAGGCTGGAGAATGCAATTCGGATAAGCGCTTAAATGTTTAGATACTTAGCCAAAATGGACTCTCTCATATTTTATGTTTTCCCTCTTCTTTCTCCTCTTCCTTTTTTTCCTCCATTCCCTGCAGATGCTTTTTATTCCCTGGCACCTCACATTGCTTCCTCTTAAACTTGTGTTGCCCTTGACCAGACCTGTAGCATTCCTTTCCTTCCTCGTTAAATACAATAATGTATTTGGCTTAGCTTTTCTTCCCTCACATCTCTTGTCTGAGGTTGACTGCTATTTATCCCCATTCCTGGGCTTTTTCTTGCCTTTTTTGTCCCTCATGACTTCTCAGTTGCTACCCTGCACCAGACCCTTTGATATAATTCCATAAAATCCATAGACAAACTTCATCGGGTCTTGGGAGCTCCCACTGGATGGCTGCTGTTTAATTATCCTAAAAGATCTGTGGCTTCTTTGGATCAGATGTGCTCCAGAATATGTTACACTTCTCAGGCCTGGAAGAAGACTTCTAGCATATAACATCTGAAGAAGCTATCAGATCTGCTGAAACATCTTGATGGACTGTTAAGGTATTGTCAAAGGCTTAATGGGAACTGAGAGAGAGGGAAAAGAAAGTTGCTTGAAAGGAGTTTGATGACTGTGTATGTTGCTTACAATTAGCTTTTCAGGCCTCATTGGGGAAAAAAAGTATTCACCAAAGGTCCGTTAAGCCTAATTTGCAAAAATTAGAGGAAAAAAACCAAACCCACTTGAGTTGTACTTAAAAAGAAAAGTTTGCTAACAGAGTAAAGTCCCTGACCATTCTTTAACTCTCCCGTCCCTTTTAGTGATGGTTACAATTTAGGGCTGTGAGCTACCCAAAGAGGGTATGAAAAGTTAATGTGTTTGCCAGGGAAGATTGTAGATAGTGGTTTGGCCATCAGCCTGAGCACTTGTAGGGGTTCACTCAGTGCTTTCAATTACCAGCTGCAAGCAAGGAAGTGTTGTTTGGTGGACAGAAGGTAATAACTAACATCTGTTTTAGGATAAAATCTTGGCTATAGAGTGATGGAAACTGCTAAGGCCAGGGTGTCCAGCAGCCAAAAAAGGGCTGTTATATAAAACCACTCTTTAGTATATTATCCCACTCTAAAGTCCTGCCTGGTTGTGGGGATTTCTTTGCTATTTCAAAATAGTAAAATTACCAGTTCCCTGCTGTTTGAAATATGTCATAGCTGAACACACTGGTAAATTACGCAGTTTCCTTTGTACCAGTTCTTTTTCTCAACTGCAATAAGGAGCACAGAAAAAGCATCCTAAACATGTCTTGAATCCATGATTTAACAGAAGAAAGAGCAGCTAAGAGGGGAGTGTCGTTGGCTGCCTCACGTGCCAGTTGTGATAAACTGGCTCATCACGGCTCAGTGGGGTCCCTCTAAAGACAGTTCCAAACACAAACTACTGAACAAGTTGTTTTGCTGTTAGTTCTTTTCAGAATGATTTTTGGGTTTGTTTCATGGGTATGGGACTGTATGAACTTTTGGTAAATGTTAACAGCTGCTGCTAATTAATCTTCATAATAAAGTGTAGCTTATTCAATGAAGTACACTATGTTTTCTTCTTTTTGGGGAAAAAAAAAGAAGTATCATTGCACTTACAAGTAAAATTGCAAGGAAAAACGGATGTTTCTTGACAGAGGCTGTGCCAGTCAGGCCTAATATTCAAGCTCTCTTCAACCTTAATGTTCTCATATCGCAATATCACCAGCCATCCATATTGCCTTCTGGGCTACAATTGGCTTCTCTAGGACCAGCATATTTGTCCTTGCAGGATATGGACCTGTGGTATACTAAATATTCACTATTTTATAACAGTGTGTGTGCTTTAAGTTTAACAATTTAGTATTCGCCTTGTTAAGCTTTTTGCCCTGTAAGATACTGTCTGTCTATAAGACAGATCAAGCAGGTTTGACAAATTATTAGTGTAACTTCAGAGGAAAATGTGTTGAAATAAGTTGTTTGGAAATTTTAGCTCCGTTTCTAACTCCAAAGTTAAAGAAAAAATAAAAAGCCCTCTAAGTTACTTTCAATGACGACTCTCTGAATGTTATTGCTGTATCAGGTTATATATGCTGTAATGGGATTCCCAGAAATACTGTCTTCTGGCATGAGTACCTCCTGTGATGCAAAATGTGTTTGATGATGATTTTGTTCAAAATGCCTATGAATAACCTGAGTGTTCTGGGGGATGATAACAGTTAACAGGCTTGTCCTTGCCAGGAAGTTTCTGCATAATATATTGTGCTTTGACTGCTTTTCTAACATTACCTTTTGAGAAATGTAAAGTTGAACAGGTCTGTCTTTGAGCTGATACAAGAAATCTCCTCAAAAGGTACCAAGACACTACATCTTGTAGAAAAAGTGTACTCTTCTTTTAATGACTTCTTGTGAATTTATTTTGTAAGGTTTATATATTTGTGCATAATACAGCATACAACTGTATTAATCTGTGTGCTCGTTTTGACATGGTATATTGTGCATGAATAAAAACTGATTCAGTTGCTTTGCTTGCTCACGTTTATCATATATCATACTTTCCATATTTCATGTATGACATATGCTTCTTAAAATCATTTCATGTAAAGTTTTACTTTAGTTTTTACCAAACGAAAGGAATATCGCATGAGAAACAGATGCAAAATTTCCTTTTTTTAATTTTTTTTATATTTTTTTTTTAAATTGACTCAGAAAAGCTCTTGCTCTTATTGGCTTTGTGAGTGTGAAGCATATCCGAATTGTGCATGGGAGATAGAGATTTGAATTTATTCCAGTTGCTTCACAGTTTGCACATCAATTGCCTGTCACTTAAAGGAATTTTGGGTTCTGCATGAAACAGTTCTGAGTGGTTTAGAAAACAACCTTTAGCTATATAATGTCATTTTACACAAGTTTATACTTTGTATAGGTTCAATGTCTGAACAGAACAACAGAAATAATTAAAAGTATAATTCTAATAGTTGTGCAAAGCAGAGACATACCTAAACAGGCAAAATAGAACTGATACAAACATTTCAGAAATTGCACATCAGAAAGTCAATAGGAAGTAAGAGAAGAAATTTTGATGTGGTTTTATTTTTACCTTATGGATTCCTTCTTCGTGTTTTCTGTTCTTCATTGTTTGCAGATTTGGTTGCTATGTGCTTTCTGTCTTTCATATCACGTTGCTTTTTGGTTTGGACCAGACATCAATATATGGCTCATTCCTATTTTTTTCTTTCCTTTTTATATCTTCTTTTGCCTCCTTCATCCTAACCCATGCAAACAATTGTACTTGCTTTTTGTAATATTACAACGTTTACTGACCAATTTTCTTCTCTGGTCTCTCTGTTTTTCAATCATTTTTGTTGATTTTATGTTTGATTTTAATTTAACAATTTAAGAAACAGTTGAACGGAGTGCAGGAGCAACAAGATCCCTACCAGCTACTTACTCATACAAGCCATTCTTTTCGGCACGGCCCTATCAGTCTTGGACAACAGCTCCAATTACAGTGCCTGGGCAAACTAAATCAGGCTTCACTTCCTTATCAAGCTCTTCCTCTAACACTCCTACAGCTTCCCCATTAAAATCAATATGGTCTGTTTCTTCTGCTTCTCCAATCAAATCCACATTAGGAGCTTCTACCACATCTTCAGTTAAATCTGTTAGTGATGTAGCATCTCCGATTAGATCATTTCGGACAATCTCTTCACCAATAAAAACTGTGGTATCACAACCTCCATACAGTATGCAGGTTACTTCAGGCTCTTTCGTCAGAGCTCCTGCAGTCACAGAAGCTGCTAGTCTAAAAGGGCTGGCATCTACTACCACATTCCCCTCTCGGACATCTCCAGTGACTACAGCAGGGTCTCTCTTGGAGAGATCATCCATAACCATGACGCCTCCAGCATCCCCCAAATCCAACATTAACATGTACTCTTCGACTTTGCCACTTAAATCAGTTATCACATCAGCATCTTCACTTTTGTCGTCCCCTCTAAAGTCAGTAGTGTCACCTGCTAAGTCAGCAGTTGATGCGGTTTCATCCTCTAAAGTCATGATGGCCTCGTCTCTCTCGTCGCCAGCGAAACATGTAGCTGGGCACACAGATGTACCATTGCTTAATGGATCTGTGTCACCTCTGAAATACCCATCTTCTGCCAACTTAATAAACGGATCCAAAGCTGCGGCTGTTTTTCAAGACAAGATTGCTGCAGCTGCACATTCTGCAAGTTGTGCTGCTAATGCAGTTGCTGACACGGCTGAGAGAGCGTTTTCAACAGCTACAACAATGTCATTTTCTCCACTCAGGTCATTTGTGTCTTCAGCACCATCAGCTTTCCAGTCAATAAGAACTCCTCCTGCGGGTGCTTTGTACACAGCCCTTGGGTCAATATCTGCAACTACCTCATCAGTAACTTCATCAACAATAACAGTGCCGGTATATTCTGTAGTCAATGTTTTGTCTGAACCAGCATTAAAGAAGCTCCCAGAGTCATCTTCACTTACAAAATCAGCTGCTGCATTACTGTCACCTATTAAAACATTGACTACAGAGGCACGCACACAGCCTCCCTTTAATCGAACTTCATCTCCAATAAAATCATCCTTGTTTTTAGCACCCTCTGCTCTCAAATTGTCCTCACCATCTTCTTTATCCTCCAGTCAGGAGATACTGAAAGATGTTGCTGAAATGAAAGAGGATCTAATAAGAATGACTGCAATATTGCAGACAGATGTCACAGAGGACAAAGCGTTCCAACCCGAGATACCAAAAGAGGGTAGAATTGATGATGAAGAGCCCTTTAAAATTGTTGAGAAAGTGAAAGAGGACTTAGTAAAAGTTAGTGAGATTCTGAAAAAAGATGTGTGTTTAGAAGGTAAAGGGTCGGCTAAAGTATCCAAAAGTGATCAAGGACACCTGTCTGAGGATGACTGGGTAGAGTTCAGTACAGACGAGATTGATGAAGCGAGACAGCAAGCTTTGACAAGCCCTCCTATATCTGTTCCAGAGAAGGTCCAAATTAAAACTAAAACCATGTCGGAAAAGGATTATAACTTGTCAAAAGTTATTGATTACTTAGCAAATGATATTGGTAGCAGTTCATTAACAAACATAAAGTACAAGTTTGAAGAGGGGAAAAAAGAAGGTGAAGAGAGACAAAAACGCATTTTAAAACCAGCTATTGCTTTGCAGGAACATAAACTTAAAATGCCTCCAGCCTCCATGAGGCCTTCAACATCAGAAAAGGAGTTATGTAAAATTGCAGATTCCTTTTTTGGAACAGATACTATTTTAGAGTCTCCAGATGACTTTTCTCAACACGATCAAGATAAAAGTCCCTTATCTGACAGTGGCTTTGAAACAAGGAGTGAAAAGACACCTTCTGCCCCACAAAGTGCTGAAAGCACAGGGCCAAAACCACTTTTCCATGATGTACCCATCCCTCCTGTCATTACAGAAACAAGAACTGAAGTAGTTCATGTTATCCGTAGCTATGAACCATCATCTGAAGAAATTCCAGAGCAGAAAGCAGAGGAGCTACCAGCCTCAAAACCTGCTCCTGCGTTTATGGAGCTGGAGCAAAAACCTGCTGGATCTATTAAAGAGAAGGTTAAAGCTTTTCAAATGAAAGCCAGCAGCAGCGAAGAAGATGACCACAAGTGTGTCCTTAGTAAAGGTGTCCGAGTAAAAGAAGAAACTCATATCACTACGACGACTAGGATGGTTTATCATAAACCCCCGTGCACTGAAAGCACATCTGAAAGAATTGAGGAAACGATGTCTGTACATGACATAATGAAAGCCTTTCAGTCCGGACGTGACCCTTCCAAAGAACTGGCAGGTCTGTTTGAACATAAATCATCAGTAACATCCGATGTTAGCAAGTCTGCTGAAACTTCACCACAACATGCAGAGAAGGACAGCAAAATGAAACCCAAACTGGAGCGAATAATAGAGGTCCATATTGAAAAAGGTAATCAGGCTGAACCTACTGAAGTCATTATTAGAGAAACAAAAAAGCATCCAGAAAAAGAAATGTATGTATATCAGAAAGACTTACCTCGGGGAGATAATAACTTAAAAGAGTTGGAAAAACATGATGCTTTTCCTTGTTCAGACGAACAAGGTCAGCAAGAAGAAGAAGAGCTCACAGCCGAAGAGTCACTTCCTTCTTATCTGGAATCCTCTAGAGTAAACACTCCTGTGTCCCAGGAAGAAGACAGTCGCCCTAGTTCTGCTCAACTCATGTCTGATGACTCTTACAAAACACTGAAGCTTTTGAGTCAGCACTCAATAGAATACCATGATGATGAGTTGTCAGAACTAAGAGGGGAGTCTTACAGGTTTGCTGAGAAAATGCTTCTTTCAGAAAAGCTAGATGTGTCTCATTCTGATACTGAGGAGTCAGTTACTGACCATGCTCTACCCCTTAGTGCAGAGTTACAGGGGTCTGATAAACGATGCAGAGAAAAAGTAGCTACTGCCCCCAGAAAAGAGATTCTCTCCAAAATCTATAAAGATGTGTCTGAAAATGGTGTAGGTAAAATGTCTAAAGATGATCATTATGATAAAGTGACAGTGTTACACTACACTGGAGATGTTAGTAGTCCAAAACATGCCATGTGGATGCGCTTTACTGAGGACAGATTAGACAGAGGTAGAGAAAAGTTGATATATGAAGACAGGGTGGACAGGACTGTTAAAGAGGCAGAAGAAAAACTGACTGAAGTGTCACAGTTCTTTCGGGATAAAACAGAGAAGTTGAATGATGAGCTACAGTCTCCGGAGAAAAAGCAGCATAAAAAAAATGGCAAAGAAATACATTCTAGCCAGAGCTCTGCCAGCAGCAGCCCTGAGAAAGTCCTGCTTTCTGAATTGCCATCATCCGGTGACGAATGGAGTAAAGTGAAGCAGTACACACATGATGGGAAATGTTTTCCCAAGGTGGATGAAAGAAAAGCGTCCAGTTTGCCCAGCAGTCCTGAAAAAAGGATATTTGTACAACCTGCAGAGGAGTCTAAACAAACTATGGAACACAAAGGAAGTGCTCAGCAGACTGGAGCACCTGAGGCTTCACAGACTGGATTTCAGCTGAAGCAATCGAAGCTCAGTTCCATTAGGCTTAAATTTGAACAAAGTATAAGTCCAAGGAGTAAGGACGTAACTCAAGAAGAAAAAAAGCTGGATGGTCAGTCCAAAATTCCAGTGAAGAAAGTACAAGAAAGTAAGTTACCAGTGTATCAATTTTATTCCAGAGAGAAACACGCAAAGCAAGTGGAGCTCATTGATGGGAGTACCGCTTTACAGAAAGAGGTGAAAATACAGGAAGATTTTGTTCCAGGTAAAGGGAAAACTACCGAAGACTTTCGCACCCCAGACACGCAAAAACAAAGAGCTGAGATGAGTAAAGGCGTGCCAGAATACTTCTCAGAACCTCAGGCAAAAGACCTGGTGTATGGCTCAGACTCAACAATGAAGGGACATTGGGACAAAAAAATCTATAGGACGTGGGAAAGTCCTGGAACTTCCAATCATAAAACACAAAAAGAAAAACTTTCACATGTGCTGGTTCCAGATACAGTAAAAGAAAACCACGTTGATCATGCTGAATCTAAAACTGACAAAAAAAGTGAATTTATCACTGTGACAGAGCACAAGCTGGCAGCAAATGGAATTCATTCAGAAGAAGTGAAGGAACTGACTGTAAAATCTCCCTCAAAAAGAGTTTTATACAGAGAATTTGTTGTCAGGGAGGGGGAGCAAAATGGTGAAGTGGCTGATAAAATATCCAAAAAGAAAGAAGAAATTTCTGTGTCCCATATTCCAGTCAGAATTGTTGAAGAGAAGAGAACCATGCTTGATGGCGTCTATGAACTTTCATCTAAAGTATCCCAATCAGCTGTGATTAAGGAGAAAGTTGAGAGGCAGATTGATTATGTGGAAGATGAAAAAACAAAACGTTCGGAAATAAGAAAAGTTACCAGGCAGCAAAGCTCGATAGGTTTAAGTCCTTCCGTTGAGGAAACAGAGCTATCCCCTAGCAAATCACCAGACTCTTTAGAATGTAGTCCAGGAAAGGAATTTCCTTCAAGTGAGTTAGTTGACGCTGATGCCAGTGATTATCTGGATAAAGTTGCACCACTAGTAAGCACTGAGGGAGTAAAAGAAATTAAGACCTTACCTGTTTATGTCAGTTTTGTTCAAGTAGGAAAGCAATATGAGAAAGAGGTGCAACAAGGAAGCATTAAAAAAATTGTCAGTCAGGAGAGCAAGACAGTACAAGAGACGAGGGGGACATTTTACACAGGTAGACAGCAAAAACAACTTCCTTCTCCACAAGGCAGTCCAGAAGATGACACACTAGAACAAGTGTCCTTTATAGATAGCTCTGGTAAAAGCCCTTTAACACCAGAAACACCGAGTTCAGAGGAAGTGAGTTACGAGTTTACATCTAAAACACCCGACTCACTAATAGGTTATATCCCAGGCAAGCCCAGTCCTATACCTGAGGTATCTGAGGAATCAGAGGAGGAAGCAGAGGCTAAGTCAACATCTGTAAAACAGGCAGAAGTTGAGGAACCGCAGATTGACAAAGCATTAATTAATCATATAAATAAGGACTCTAACAAAAGACCCAAAGGTAACAGAGTTGCCTACATTGAGTTCCCTCCTCCTCCACCACTGGATGCGGATCAAGGCGAGTCAGAAAAGAAGCCTCATTATTCCACTGAGAGTGAAATGGAGATGACAGAAGTGAACTTGCAAGATGAACACGAAAAATGCCAACTGGCTGAACCCGTCATAAGAGTACAGCCGCCGTCTCCTGTGCCCCCAGGAGCAGATGTCAGCGACTCCAGTGATGATGAATCTCTTTATCAACCTGTTCCACTTAAAAAGTATACATTCAAACTGAAAGAACTGGAAGATGACCAGAAGGAAACCTTGAAACACAGAACCCCTGAAAAGATTGAGAAACAGAAAGAGTTAGGACATACCACTTCTGGGAAACCTAATGAGATTGACATTGGGCTTGATTCACCCCAGAATGATGTAGTGCAAAATGGGAATAACAATGACCAGTCTGTCACAGAGTGTTCCATAGCAACCACTGCAGAATTCTCCCATGATACTGATGCAACAGAGATTGACTCTCTTGACGGTTATGATTTGCAAGATGAAGATGATGGTTTAACTGAGAGTGATTCTAAACTTGCAGGTCCAGCAGTTGAACCCAAAAAGGATGTATGGACTACAGAAGGCATTCTAAAGCAGACTGATCGCTCCTTTAGCCAGAGTAAGCTTGAAGTCATTGAGGAGGAAGGCAAGGTAGGCCCTGAAGAAGACAGGGCACCTTCAAAGGGTCCAGCTTCTGAAAAAGCCGGAGATAAGAGTGAACAGAAGTCAGGGGCACAGTTTTTCACTTTGGAAGGCAGACACCCTGACAGGACTGTATTTCCTGATTCGTATTTCAGTTACAAAGTAGATGAAGAATTTGCAACACCTTTCAAAACAGTGGCCACCAAGAGTCTAGATTTTGATCCGTGGTCTAGTAACCGAGGTGACGATGAAGTATTTGAGACTAAATCAAGGGATGATGAGGCTAAACCATTTGGTCTGGCAGTGGAAGACAGATCTCAAGCAACAACACCTGATACAACTCCAGCCAGAACTCCAACAGATGAAAGTACGCCAACTAGCGAGCCCAACCCCTTCCCATTTCATGAAGGGAAGATGTTTGAGATGACTCGCAGTGGTGCAATTGACATGAGCAAGAGGGATTTTGTTGAAGAAAGACTCCAATTTTTTCAGATTGGTGAGCATACTTCTGAAGGGAAGTCAGGGGACAAGGGGGAAGGGGATAAAAGTACAGTCACTGCCATCACACAGCCACAGGCAGGGGACAGCACTGTAGAAACAAACCTAGAGAGACCAGTAGAAACAACAGCAGTTGAACATAAGCCCATCATCCAGGCCAGTGGAGATTGCATGGAACAAACACTTGGTAGTAACTCACTGGAAAAATCATCGGCAGCAGTAAACGCTTCTAAAGTTGATCCCAAATTGCGCACACCAATTAAAATGGGAATTTCTGCTTCCACCATGACTCTGAAGAAAGATGGCCCTGGCGAAGTGACAGATAAGATAGAAGCTGTGATGCCAAGTGGTCAGGGATTAGACAATGAAACTGTAGCAGTGATTGCAAGTTCAGCTTCTAGCCAGACAAGCTGTAGGCAAGCAGAAAACACTGATTTTCCAAAAGATAATTTTAATAACAACAACAATTTGGATTCATCTGCTGTCCCTACAGATGATATTACCTGTAATGTAGAGCTGAAAGAACATTTGGAACCAAAATGTTCTCTCCAGAAAGCTAATCAAGCGAAAAGCACTTCAGGAAAAGGTACAGGGACAACACAAGGACACAGAGTAAGAGATAAGCCAAACCCACACGGCGAGCAGCAAAAGTCAACAGAGTTGATAGGGGCTAGAGGAAAATCAAAGCTTCCTGTAAAGGCCAGCTCAGTAAAAGAAGTCTTTTCACACAATAATCTCCAAGGCAACACAGGGAGTAAAGTGAGAGGGGCTAGTAAGCCTGACAAAGCAAAGCAAAGTAATTCTTCTCCCTGTCTAGAAGCAAGGTCTAGGATTCCTGTAAAAAGTACACATACAAGTAACATAGCTAGAAGAACTCCAGCCCTGCCAAAACAAGAGCAGGTAGAGAAAGAAAAACCAAAACAGAAACAGCCTCCTTCTAAATTACCAGTAAAGGTAAGATCTACCTCCGTCACCATGACAACAGTCAAAGTAAGGAAAAATCAGCTTAGGGAGGTATGTAAACATTCTATTGAATATTTTAAGGGAATTAGTGGTGAGACATTAAAGCTTGTGGATCGTCTGTCTGATGAAGAGAAAAAGATGCAGTCAGAGGTCTCTGATGATGAAGAAGACAGTACATCAAGGAACACATCCTTATCAGAAGCTACTCAAGTTTACCAGCCTTCCATTACATCGAAGTCTGCTAGAGACATGAGAACAGAGGCAGCATCTATAAAATCAAAGATTGAAAAGGCCGACAGTGAGAGGAGGAGGAGTAAGAGGACTGGTGAGAATGAAGGCAGTCAGGTTTCTGGAGCTCTCATGGCTCACCTCGTGGAGATCAAGCCTAGTTTGTAAAACTTTCAACTTGTTGATCCTAGTGCATGAACTGTTGTGATTGCCTGTGGAGTGACTTAACTGTAGTTTTCATTCTGTCATTGCCATCTGTATGTGCTGTCTTATACTCTTCTTTCTTCCTCTAAACGAATCCTGTACTGTAGAAAGCTAGTGAAGCATGCCAAAGACATTGATGTAACTCAAAAATTGATGTAATTCAGAAATTGAAAGATTTCTTTTGTGACAGCAAATTTATTCTGTCAAAGTAGAGAAAATAGATGTTAATGTGGTTTTGGTGTTTTCCACCAGTAATTGAACAACTTGTGTACAGTCTTTACAGCTAGCTTGTCAGCATGTTTGATTCCATTACACCACATCATGTAGTTTGACATTTGGCTTTACACAGGTGAAAATATAAAAGCTGTGAAAATAATTTGCTTTGTAGGTTATTAGGACACACAACCATTCTAGTAAACAATATAAGCACTGGCAACTTAGTCAAATTAAAGCTATTATTTATAATAAAATATTG
Source organism: Cuculus canorus (assembly GCF_017976375.1). Taxonomy (NCBI): domain Eukaryota; kingdom Metazoa; phylum Chordata; class Aves; order Cuculiformes; family Cuculidae; genus Cuculus; species Cuculus canorus. The sequence goes on from NC_071407.1 coordinate 10,275,140, forward strand.
TCCGGTATTGTGGTTTTCTGTGCAAAACTTTTTTAATCAGGAAATTGTAAATCACAGGTCCGCAGAGTCCATGTGAACGGACAGATATAAGGATGGCAATTGTAGCTGATCACCTAGGACTTAGCTGGACAGGTAAGCTTTTCAGCTTTAGTATTGAAATTAGTGTTTGCTATTACATTTTAAGATAATCTTTCACCAAAAGGCCACAGTAAGTCTGCATCAGGCATTGCTGGTTTCGTAGTGATTCCAGCCTCATTGCTGGGATGAGGCAACACATTGCTGGGAAAAAAAACCACCTAATAGGAAATAGCCATGAAGAATTATTCCATGGTCTCACAATAAATGAAATAGAATCTTGTAAGGAAAATAGCTGAAGCAGCACTTCTCTCAAGATGTTTGCCCATGGAGTTGAGCGGATGTGTCTGCTTGGGCTCAGTGCTGCCTCCATCTCTGGAGAGCAGTCTTCCCAAAACCTTGGAGGGCGCAGGGGCCCAGCAGTCCCCTGCAAGTCATCCTTAGCTGTACCTCCATATATTGATGGGCAGAGCTGGCCCGTCCCAGGCTTACAGCTGCAGCAGCAGCTCTCCCTGGGCATAGGTGCCAACAGAGACGGTGCTGAGCTGCGCAGCGAGATCACAAAGGAGTAATAGTCACCAGAAAAGACATTCTTTATAAATCAGTGATGATGAGGAATTCTCCACAGAGCTTTTCTTCATCATGTTTAAGTGGCTTACTGGGTGTAAATGTGATAATAGCTCACAGAGATATGATTGAAATTCAAAGTTATTTCTATCTTCAGAAATTAAAGTATGAGTATATAATGCCATGTTCCAGCTTGCTTGCTTTTTTCTTCTTTTTTTTGTGGTCTTTATAGAATTGGCAAGAGAACTGAATTTTTCTGTGGATGAAATAAATCAAATCCGAGTAGAAAACCCAAATTCCCTCATTGCTCAAAGCTTCATGTTATTAAAAAAATGGGTTACCAGAGATGGGAAAAATGCTACAAGTAAGTTCAAGTAATTACTTTCATTGCTTATAAGTTACAGCCCATTTCATCCGTTACCTGCTCTATACAGCTTAAATTGAAGAAAGCATTACAAATGATTTTTGCAAAACACTGATGGGAAAAAAGAAAAGTTTGTTATATTTTTTCTAGAAGTCAGAAATGTGTCGTATGTTTTCAGAATATATGCAGAAGGAAATAAGCTGTTCTCTACTTCCATAATTGATGGGACAAATAGTGAACTTAAACTCCAGTAACAAAAATATTAGGGAAAACTTTCCAATAGCAAGGAACATGAAGCATGGAAATAGGCTGCCTGGAAAAGTTAGATAGTCTTGCGTTATTGAAGGTCATAAGAAAAGACTAAATCTCCTTTTGTGAGGAGTGATGGAGACACTGATTCCGTGCTGGTTCTGTTGGTTTTATCTGTGCATTTCACTTGAATTGCTCAGATTGAAAAACAGGGTTTCATTTTTGTGTTAGGTCAGTGGTGCTTATTACCATTCTCTAATCCACACATTCCTACACGGTATTTGAGTATACTTTGATCTCTTTCACTGTAAAAGTAATTTCCAGTATTAGTGTGTTCTTGCAACAAGATTACTGTGACATTTCATGATGTACTGCCTGAATAGCCTTACATGCATTATTACCTACATGGCTACCTATTCTCTTGTTCCTCGAAACAGAATGGTAAAAGGCTTTTTATACTCCTTTTACGCTCCAGTATTTTGTTTCAGGAGTAACTAAATATGTTCTTTAAGAAGTCTTTGACCTTATTCTTTGTGCCTTTTGTATTGTAATATAATTATACTTGTTGGGGCGGGAAGGCTCTTAATAGATGTATACCTTGAATAAGTAGGCAGCAGAATGACTACTTAGGCAAATGATGAGGTTTGCTAGAACTGAAGGCATTGGGACAGAAACATGCCAGCAATTTATAATTAATGCACTGTGAATGTAACTGAGAAAGATAATTATGCAGTTCTGTAAGGCTGAACTTTTTTCTGACATGCCTTATTTGTTTTTCAGCTGATGCCTTAACTTCTGTATTGACAAAAATTAATCGAATAGATATCGTGACCCTGTTGGAAGGACCAATATTTGATTATGGAAATATTTCAGGCACCAGAAGTTTTGCAGATGAAAATAACGTTTTTCATGATCCCATTGATGGTAATTTAATTCCATGGTCATATTTAGTTCAGTGACATGTCCAATAGTACAATAATGTTGTATAAGCTAGACTCATGCTTAAGCTTGTTCCCACCAGCCTCAGTGTCAGTTGACAAGATCTGAATGTTCTTCTCCTGCAATAGTTGTGCTTTGAGGCTTGCTCACGTATAGTTTTAATACTTTTGGTATTGCATGCTTCCTAAGTTACCTGGAAATAAATGTATATTCTTTGGCTTCTTGTCTAGGTAAGTAACAGTAAGAATTGTTTGAAGAAACAGAAGAAGAACAAGGGAAAACAAAGTGTTTAGTAATTGCATAAAGTAAAATAATGTGCAGTTTACTGTCAAGCCTCTGAGACAAGTTCACTGAGACAAGTGAACACCTTCTGATTTTCACTTGGACCATTTCTACAGTGGCAGTAGGAAAATAAGAAATTGTTTTATTAGTGCATGAGAGAATATCTTTTTCAGTCCACTAATGAGTAAAATTGTGTAATAATTTTCACATGGAAGCCATACCAACTAAGGACAGAATTGTGCAGGTTAATTTTAAGCCAGAATTAAAAGATACCTGAAGTTCTGCTTATAAAACAGAATTGCCACATGTATACTTATTATTTATCATTATGTTGAAGATGCTAAATGCTGTTTTTTCTTCTTTTAAATGTTAGTTAACAGGTACTGGGTTGCTACTTTCCTTACTTTGATTTTTGTCACATGTATCTTAAATTGCTCCTTAAATAAGACTTATATTTTGTAAGTAACATTTCCTTTGCTCTTTGTAATTTGTTCAAGTTTGCATTTGGCTTCTCTGTGTGTTACTAGAATTTTTTTCTTTATAGCATATAAGCTCAGTGTACCTCCATTATTGAGCAGCATTGCTGGTCATTGAATCATTGCATTACAGAAATAATTTTCTGTTGACATTTTAAGAAAGTTGCTCTTGAAATGTTGCTTGCGCCTTTTAATAGTAGCATCAGTGTTTTTATGAAAGAAATACGCTTCTCTGCAGTTGCTTTCTGTCTCTCCTCTTCTCCTCTTCCTCAAGTTTCCTTTCCTCACCAAGACCAGACCACCTTTGCCTTTCTCTCAGCTGATTCAGGAAAGAAAAAACCCAAACCTTGTTAATGCACCGCCCTTTACAGGCAGCACAATGTCAAGTTAACCCCACAGCATGTATTTTTTTCCTTTTGTAGTTTATCCAACTTATTATTTGCTGGAAAGCAAACTTCAGATTTTGTCATCATTTTTGTGTTCCTATTCAGTTTAATCCTTTTGTATGGTTTTCCCATGTTTTCATCATTATTTCTTTTCTTTTCTCTTTTTATTTGATCAGTGTATCTGATTGTACCCATGTCACCAAGATCGCTTCACTCTGCAAGATCACCAAGATCTCCTTACTCACCACAGTCCTCTCACCTGTATAAATTTACTGTACCTGAAATATTCATATAGCTGTCCCTTGATGTGTTTGTGTTCTCTTATCTCTTTGTTAACTTCCTTTTTTAGTTTTTTATCGTCTGTGCATTTAGATTTACTATTCTTTAGTATCCTCACTAGGATCCATTTCTCTTCCTCATTCTTGATCTTTTCCGTTTTTGTGTCTCTATGGTTAAATTGGAGATATATATATTAGTAACACTGTATTGCTGGTATTGTGTGTTTTTATATAAAAGTATATTGAAAATGTGGACCTGTTTTAGAAATAATACCTCCTGACAAAAATTGGCTGTCCTATGATACGATCTACTTCTATCTTTAAAATCTATTTACTAAACTTCCAAATTTGAAAAAAAAATGACTGGGAAAGAAAGATTTACACAATACGAGTGGAAGAGATTGTATTGGATATAAAGGGACAACCACCCTTGTCCACATTTGATTTACTGCATGCTCATAAGACAATCTGCTATAGCTTGAAAATGGCTGCAAAAACAACTGCCGAAATCTTTACGGACTATTTACAAAATAGTCAAAAGTATTGGCTTTGCTCTACTATTCACTGGCAGTACTCTTTTTCTTTTTGTTTTGTTCCATCTATTTAGAACAAAGTAAAGAAATCTATCAAAACTGTGTTGTTCTTATACACTTGCACTGCCTTATACGTTCCATACTTTATGTAACTCATGAATCATTTGACATTTGCTTATTTGTTGCTCCATGCTTCATCCCAGTCAGCCCAAATGTGCTGTCTTCCTTAGGTTACCCCAACATTCAAGTGGAACTGGAAACTCCCACTGGGTTGCGCTTCGTGCCACCCACCCCTTTCCATCAGGACGATTTCTTTAGCGACACCTCTAGCCTAGAGTCACCCCTTAGAACTCCCAGTAGACTGAGTGATGTGTTAGTGACCTCGCAGGGACATGTAGATGGTACAGCAGCAGCACCGCCAGTGGTGACTGAAGAAGACACCTCACTGGATGACAACAAGCTTGATTTCTCAGTGCCTAGTGAAGGAACACCTAAAGATATTTCCATAGGCGAGAGCCAGTTGGAGGAAGTGGACCTTAAGGACTTTCCACGGTATCTTGGTAGTTATGGCGGGATATCAAAAGATGCTAAACAAAGGCAGAGTGAAGAGACTAGGAAAACAGGAGTAAGGACTGAACAGCCTGAGAGAGAAAAGTCTGGTACTGATGAGGAGATGACAGAAGAAAAGTTTAAATCTCTGTTTGAGGACATTCATCTGGAAGAAGGAGCTGAGTCTGAGGAGATGACGGAAGAAAGAGTATGGTCAATTCTTAAAGGTGTTCAACAAGCAGAACACGAAATGTCTTCAATTACAGGTTGGCAGCCTGACTCATCAAGTGTCACCGAGCCACTGTCATCGGGACGCAGAATAGGTGGTAGCCTGCTAGACCGCTTGGATGATAGGTGAGCATCTTTGTATCAGTATGTGTGTGTAAGCAAGCCTTCTCATGCTACTTTTACCTCCAGGAGCAGTGCTGAGACTGCTGCCCTACTGTTCCATGTATATATGCATAGATCTATATATATGCACGTAAAAGAAAAAGTAATAGTTGACTTAATTTGGCCTCAGATGTATATGTCTTTAAAAATGTATATTGATCAGGTTTCAATCTTAATACAGGAATTCAGAATTAGTTTGGTTTATGTTTAATGGATAATACTACTTCTCGTGTTCTTTATCTTCTGTATTTCCATTTTTAATGAATATAAGTGATGCATAGAGGAATTTAGGATTATAAAACGTACATTATCTGAAACCAAGATACTGCATTACTGCTATTTCTCCAGTCCCTTTTTAGCAGTCATCCTTTTCATTGCATCTCATTGCTCTCACTCAGGTACTCATTAGTTTTTCCATTAGCTAATTTTTAAATTGTCACTGTTTTTATAACACTTACTTCAAGCATGTCCCGTCATGCTGATTTACTGAACTTGTACAGAAATGAGTTACAAGGCGTAAAAAGGTAAGAATGGTGTGATACCAAGTCCATCTAGCCCCTTGTGTCGTTTTCCAGCAGTGACTGCAGAGGATGGTCAGGGGAGGGAGAGAGTGGACAGTATACACTGCTTTCCTCCAGTATTTTCCCAAGCTCCACTTGCATTCATCTCACCTGCTGAGATGGCTCTCTACGTATTTATCCTCAATGCATTTCTCTGGCATGAGCTTTTCCAGCCTTTCCTTGGACCTACTCAAGCCTTCAAGAGTCACAGTATGTGGCTTACTGGTATCCACTTGCTGAAGAGCTCCTGGATGCCTTTGTTTTGAACACGGCTCCCACGATTACTAATTGAAGGAGCCAGGTCTGCATGAGCTGTAAATCAGCAGACAATGATTATCTGCAGAGTGATCGTTTGTCTGTCAGCAGCTTACATCCTTTGCAGCTTTGACTCAGGATGTTTTAAGGTTCCAGGTAGCATTAGATACTCTCCTATTGAATCCAGTGGGAATTCGGCCACTGATTGCAGCAAACCGATTATCTTTCAGGACTGCAAAGCACTCGATCTGCTACTGATGTGATTTCTATCCTGTTAAGCAAACATTATTATTCTGCATTTTATATCTTGTTAAATTAGTAAAATAGATCAATTATAGAAGTAAAAGGGCTTCCTTTAGAAGATAACATCCCATTCTAAGTAGATTAATTCAGTTTGCTATGTTTTATAAGAGTTTTACTAGCAAACAGCTATAGTATTTTCATGACTACAGTTGTAGGCCTTGTCTGAAAGCAAGCAAAAATGCCAAAGAGAAGAAAACCATGCACCAGAAGTGCACGTTAAAATGTCTGTAGGTAATCTGAGCAAAAATTTTGGTCAGCTTTCTGTCTTGTAATAACCTCACTTGCATCTGGCTTTGTGTATTATTGAAACTCTACACTGTCTAAGGATTTATTTTCAGTTGCCAATATTTTTTAAGAGGCATGGCTTATCTGGAGTACAGATGTTGTAGTTTGAGGGAAAAAGAACGTTAATTATTTGGTCATTACTGGTAATTGCACAGTAACAGATACTTTCATCACCTCCTTGGTTAGAGAGGAGTTTAAAGAATTAGCGCCTCAGGGATTTATCTTGTCATTATACAAGGGAAATAGTAGGGTTTGTGGGTTTTTGTTTCATATTTTCTGTTCCTCCCCCCAAGTGGAAGGGGATTAACATAAAATATTTGGCCTTGTATCCAGTGTTCTCATTGCTTCTGAAAAGATACCATGATGCAGAACACGGGGCTATTAAATGGATTGATGTTCGCAAGCTGAATTTAAAATTTTAGTTTTCTCTGCCTGAAATATGTGTGCTAAGAAGGAAGGCTCAGTTAGAGGTTCAGTGCTTTGCCCTTCTGTGTGTGACTTGAGCACTGAATAGCTGTCTATTCTTTGTTTTTCGTTTTCCCATAGCTCGGACCAATGTAGGGATTCTCTTACCTCATATGTCAAAGGAGAAGCAGGGAAGCCAGAAACAAATGGAAGCCTCTCTGAATCCACAACAGAGACAAAAACTAAATCCTACATCCAGGAATCTTTAAATGATGTGGGAAAACAGAGTGACAAAGAAGCCCTGAAAGCAAAGCCCCAAATTTCAGCCGGTACTGATGAGCAAACGTTATCATCAACAGCATATCAGAAATTTTTGGAAGAGACTAGCAAGCCAACAACAGAAGGCAGCAAAACATCTGTGCCTGTCAGTGTGAAGAAGATGAACTGGAGTATTTCTGAGGATGGCAAGCCAAGAACAAGCATCCAAGAGGAGGAGGGAGCAGTAATGTCTGAACAGAAGGTACGGTATGTCCTGTAATTATTAATTCTGTGAGGAGAACCTATTGCTTGACATAATTTTTTGTAAGACTTGTAGTGTTGTTTGTGACAGGGTTTGTTTGCGGTTTTTAAATTCTTCTTTATGCTTGTTCTACTTATTGCTAAATTAAGAAAAATGGAAATTGGTGGAAATTTATATTCTGCAGTGTGAATAGAATGAGGCAGAGTCTGGGCAGGCTGAGGAGCTAAGCAGGGCTGCATACTGCTCTGCCTGACTGGCCCCAAGCCCTGGCAGAGGTTAGAACATCCGTCCCGCATCACTGGGAAACAGGCCCCTTTCCTGCCCTGACATACCACCTGTGCCAGCAGTGCCAAGCAGCTCAGCTGTCCTCCATCTGTTTCAAGTAAGGTGATGCCACTGGTGTCTTGTCTTTTTGTGACATTGAGCTAAACAAAGAGATCTAGGGACTTTTCAGACCATATCCTGCTCTTTGTCCCAAACACCCCCTGCATTTTTTTTTTCTCTGCTCTTCTGCAGGAGAATAAATTTGGGGTAATATTTACTGTACTCTTTGTGGTTTTGTTTCATGGCCTCATTTATCCCTATTCCAAAGTGCATGCAGCCAAAAGGAATCAAAAGATTTCCAAATGTGTAAAGCACTTACCCAGGTGGTTGTCCATTCTTCTTAAAATACTGCTGAGGGGCTCCCTTTCATTTCTACTTTACGTGACTTGTATGTCCATAACTGCAGAACCTCAGTTGTAAATTGTTTTCTGATGATGAATATTTTAAGAGCTTCCTCAGTGGCTTATATTTATTTCCCAGAAGCTTAAAAGTAAAGTTGGTTCAAAGAATGGCTTATAGCCCCATAGCTGCATGCATCTCACACCTCGGCAGTGGGAGAGTTGCCACAGAATAGACCACAGGGAACCAGGCTGAAAAAGGGAATTGCAGACTTTCTTCTATATTCCTCTCTCTGCTGAGATTGTCTTTTCCTGGGTGTAATACAGGAGGAGATCGTAACTTCTTGAAGAGTGGCATTTCAGCGGAATTGCTTCTATATAATGTAGCTTTCTTTTATTGTAGCACAATAAAAATGTTGGCTGTGGTGGGCTGCAATAAATCATTCAGGTTTAAATTAGTTCATTTTAAAGTGCTCTTTCGATTATGCAACCAAGAGTTCTTTTATTAGATGCTAACATAATCAGTCTCAGCAGTTATACAGCATATGATTGTTATTATCTTGTTATTAGTTCGTGACACAGTTGAAGCAGGAAAGATCTTTCCTAATGTTCACTAATTACTGGAAGACTAAAAATCTAAGAGCGAGCCCTCTGCAAAGGCAGTTAAAGGCTGCTGGCAGAGTTCCTTTAGCATCGGTAGGCTTTGGGGCAAACCTCAGGCTAATGTTACTACGCACAGTTTAAATGCAAGGATAAGATAGATGTACTCTGTAGCATGCTGGGGGGTTGTGACAGTGCTGCACTCCGCCTCTGATTCCAACAATGAGAAGATGAGTTGTTATCCACTTTTGTGTCCTCTTTACTTTTGCATATCCCATCTGTATTGGAAAGAATAGGTGCTTGCTTTTCATACATGTGCTTTTTCACTACTTTTGCCCTATCAGTACAGGACGGTAAGCTTATCTTCTGAATAACAAGCCTTTTTATAGATGGGATCTTTGAATAAGCTGGTATCAGAAAATAATGTCATTTCAAAACATGGGTCTCTCATAATGCTTCAATGGGTAACAAAGTAGTGTTTGTTAGAATGACAACAAGAATCACTTCTAATATCTTGTCAATATTTCTTCAATAATATCTTGTAATCTAATTTGAAGTCAATAGTTTAGTTATTAACACAGTCCGTTTCATGGTGAGGTCCTTATGTGCTGTCGTGGAAGCAGAAAGAGAATTTCAACTGCAGTCTTTGCATAAGGTGTTCTTAAGAAATGCTCCATAAAGGTAAAAGAATGGAAGAAACAAGACTTATTTCTGTGGAGAGAAAGGGGAAAGAAAACAAAATTACTTCCCAAAGTAAGAGATATTTTCTGTGACACTGAGAAAGAGCTAGGAAGCAACAGTCATCCACCTGCAGGATGAGGGCTGCATCAATGTTTTGGCACACAGTTTGCAACAAGAGATAAACTCAGACAATTGGGCTGCCTGGCGATGTGGATGAAACAAATTATTGACCTCATCCCAAGTCCACATAAATGCACATGGAAGTTTACAAAAGCAGTACAGTGACAGTGTAGGCCATATAATTCTCTACAAATGCCCAAGCATCAGATTCCGCTGGCTTTTTAAATGAGAGGAGTACAGCACAATTGCTTTGTTATCCCAGAGAGGGTAATGTCCACTGCATGGTCGAGGTGACTCCCAGTGTCAGAATTCCTTCACAAATAAACCACTTGAAGCTGTTTATTGATAGTAAGTCTTCCTCCAAAACTTCCATGCCCTCTGGGAATCTTCTCCTGCTTCTTGTTACTTCTTCAGCACAGGATTGGGTTGTAAGTATTTAGTATGTATATTTGGTTAGCGTCAGAGGAGAGCAGAAGACTTTACATGCAGATGAATACAGTCATCCTGCCTTAGCTGTTTTTTGTTATGTAGTCTTTTTTCTCCTCCATCCGCCTATGCCTGCTCTTATTTTACACCTCATTCCTGAGAAATGCATCTTGCTTGGGATGCCTTGGAACAGATTCAAAAGGAGAAACAGAATTGCACTCAGCAGTATTCATGGCTTTAAAATCAGCTTGGGGCTGTTATTGAGGAATTATAGAGAAAAATTTCAAACTTCTGTATTCAGAAAAGGGTTGGCTCAGTCAAACATTGAGTGAGAAGGGCCTCAGCCCTGTGTCTGTCACACATAAAGGTATGAAGTCCTCCACCAGGCATGTACACACAGAGCTGCTCGGCCCCAAAGCCGAGGAGCTCCTTGTGTTATGGTGGGGAAAACGTTGGGGCTGTCAGAGGGCACTAGGATAGAGTAGAAGCCTGTGTGCAGCTGTGGTACCTCCCGGCACCAACCTGGGACACGCATCAGGCTGTTCCCCTCACCTTCAGCTGAGGTCTACCAGTTCCCTTCTTAAAAAATGCAAAATGGTCGACTTCACACTACAGTTTTGCTATTTAAAAGCAGATAGAAGGAAAGTCGTTTACATGAGGTAGTTCTTCAAAATGCTTATTTGTAATCTTGTCTGTGAAGGTGCACATTAAATCTTTCTATATGACTGTTTTCTTTCTTTGTGGGTGAGTTCACTTCCCATACATTGTGAATCCATGCAAATGGTTTGAAACATTAATTTTTTAGGAGAAAAAAAGCAAGAAGTTATGATGAGGGTTTTTTTGTGCTCAAAATTTTTAATGACTCTTTAAGTTTTAGAAATTCCACAGGTCAGATCCATTCCAAATACCATTTTCTAAAACTTTATAGCTGCTGAGATATTCCATACCTGGTATACTTATCAAGCTACAGCATGCCAACGAGAAAAAAGGGCTCTTCCCACCATACACTTTCAAGGCAAATCTGCAAGTCATTACGTACATAATAGAAGAAAAACAGTTTCCATGATAGCCTCTGTTTTCTTCCCCTAGTCCTAATCATCATGGTCTGTCTTGCAAATGTGCTGTTCAAATGTACTAAAACTGCATTTATTAGGAATGTAGTGACAGTGACAGTGACAGTGAGATTGAGAGTGATTCAAGCTCAGACGAAGAGCAGAGAATTACTACGAGAGTTTATCGACGGCGGTTGATTCTGAAGGTATTTTGTGATTTGCATTCCTGAGGCAGTGTTGGCATGGACATGGGTTTGGACTGCTGTGTCAGAATATCAGTTTTGGCATACTGGAGTCCTTCTGGTAGTGTGCTTTCCATTGCCAATATGCCTTTATAACCAGGTTATAAAGTTTCCTTGCTTAACCCAGAGGTTTATGGTTGTCTTCTGCTGGAAAATAACTGTGCTGCATGGGGTGTTGTGTCCTTTACTGGCACTGTTTTGCATGGCATTTTAAAGACTGCAGCTAGATGCAGTGTGTTGGTCTGATGTAGAGCAAAATTAATTGCAGGCAGATATGATTGACATTTTTTTTCTTTTTTCTATTTTCTTAAAAAGAAATCTAAATTACAAGTTAAAAAATTGCAGCAATGTATATGAGTGGTATATTGGAGAGTAGGAGCTATATATTCTGGTTGAAAATTTTGGTCCCAAGTGCTTAATGTTTCCTGGAAAACCTCCACAAATTAGCAGGTGGTCCTGATTTAAAAACTACCAGAGTTATAAGAGTCTTTGCAATGCCTTCAGTAGGCTTTACTTAGTATATTTATTTACAGTTTACTTTTATTTAAAGCACAATATACTTTATATATTGTTAACAATGGTATAGTCATATAAATAAGTGCATTTGTCCTCATTTTTTCTTGTACGGTCATATAGTATGGCATTATATGCTTGCAGCATAAGAAAATACTTATGCATCAAAAACCATTATGTTAATCCCTCAGTAACTTGGAAGATTTATTAGATTCTTACTAGAAAATCATGTAGTCAAGCAATGAAATAGACAGCCGGCCACCACAGAGCTGTTGCAGCACTAGCCGAGTTTGCCTGAGACGTAATTCCTACGTCAGGAATGATTTTCTTCAGTATAGCAGTTCAGGACAAGCAGGAAGTGCAAAAATGAGTTTAGTAGAAGTGAATATGTTGTTTGATACCTCATCTTTACAGACAAACCTGCTGCTGTCCCTGGAAGGCTCTGGGCAAGTAGGGGTATAGCCCTTCATCAGCAATTCCCTCTGCAGATAATACATGACTAGTCAGAAATAGGAATGAGATTTCTGCTTTCAGATGGGGCAGGTGGCTTGAGGGTGATTACACCCCCTCAAATGCAGTGAGAGTGTTTCTGCTAAGACATAAAGTATCTACATGCCGAAAGTTTTAAAGGCTGTATAGCTGCCCTGTGGCTGAGGGCCCCCATCCAATTTGTGTCTGAACTTTTTTACTGTCCACTGGTTTGAAGTCAGGAAATGTAGAAGGAAAAAAGAGAAAGTATGTAAAAGGCAGCCTGCACTTACTTTCTAAGTACATCCACTGCATTTAGAGAAAGGCATAGAAAATTGTTCTTAAAGGTGTTGGTATAAATGCAGATGCTGTCGGGAGGGTGTGCATGGTGACTGGAGGCAGGTGAACCTGCCCTGTTGGAAACGTGTCTGATCTGAACTGGACTAAAGCTGTACCTGTCCCTTGATTAGAAAATACATGTGATACTTCTGTCACTTCCTGATGACTTATAGCTTCTTTCTTATACCCCACCCTACATCTCAAGACAAGCTTAAAACAGAACAAGAAACCTTTCCCAAGCAGCAGTCATCAGGCCTTTTTAAGCGAGAGTTTGATAATGGAAACAACCATTTCAGTGGGTATATTTTGATCGTGTAAAGTTCATAAAATGGTGGTACAAAATAGAAGAATTGAGCTTTAACATTGTTAAGGATCTGGACTTTAATTTCTGCACATTTCTGGGAGCAGGATTCCATTTGGGTGAATTGAAATCACTGTGACAGCATGCACAAACGGAGGAACAGCTTCTTTTCAAGGGAAGAGGTCTCAGGATGTAGTACTCAGCCACAGAGCAACACACTCAGCCTGCAGGGGAAAAGAACTGGTGTTTCTGCCATGGCACTTGAGCAGTGATCAGGAGCAGCAGGCTCTTGTCTGCCTGTGCCCGGGTGCCTGGCGTGCGGTTCTGTGCCTGACCCCACACCCCAGTGCCCCTCTCTGAGGCTCACCCTGAGCAGGGCTGGCATCGCTTGCTTGGAACAGTAGCAAGAGGGGAACCAGGTGCTCCTTCTCCTCCTGTGTTTCCTGGCACTCCTGCCTAGCCGAATGGTTAAGGGGCAGTGCAGAATAGGAGGCAGGGACTTTTTCCTTCTGGCTGTCCTGTCCCCCAGGCAGCAAACTTGTCACACACTGATGACAAAATGCCCAGTACTTTTCTGCAGTCACGCCTGGACCATGGGAGTACTTAACTGATGCTGTCCTGTGCTATATGGCTTTGTAGGAGCCAGCCCTAGAAATCTTTGCGGAGTTTGCATTCTCTGGAATAAAAACTGTTTTGAACGTCTGGAAAACTTAGGTGCAGGCTTCATAGATGGATGGCTCTACTGTACCTGCCTGCCAGTTTGTGCCAACAGCAGCCACGCGGAGGGGATGAGGGCGTGCTGGGGACCTTCACTGAGCAGAGCTGCATTTTTCTGCTGTAGCCTATATTCAGTACTGTCTGTCTGTTGCATTAAAAGCAACGAAGGTTCTCGTGTATCTTGCAGGCATAAAGTTTGGTAATGCCAAAACCTTGAGGATAAATTGAGTCCTGTGGAAAAAAGGCTTTCCTATGTGCCTCCACAGCTAGTGTCAAGGTGGAACTGCTTCATTACCTTTGTTCTTTTTGTTCTTCGTTCAACTTGTTTTTCCTTTCACTGCCGTTCTGCATTATTGCTAACAGTATTATTTAGGTTTAACTGCTACCTTACCTCTCTGTCCTGGCCCAAATATGGAGAAAGACTTTTCTCTCGCCTGGAGGTATTTTCCCAGCAGTTCGAGAGCCGAGTCCTGTCAAGTGTTCAGCACTCTCAGGCACATTCCCATGGGATTTAGCACTTCAGAGGGCTGAGCCCATAAAACCAGACAAGCAAGGACTGATGCCCATTTCCACATGTAATACGATTGTTTTCTAACCTCAAGGTAGTGCAGATGTTTTTGGTTTTCCTTCCTTTCCGCTATTCTGCTCACATGGTAGATTGATGGGACAGGGCATTGCAAAAGAAATGGGGTTTTATGATAGCACAGGAATGTGGGCAATTAGCACACAAGGGAAAAATAAGAGTGCTGCCACAATGTGCACATTCAGAGCCTGATCCAAAGCTCCTTTTATTCAGTCATAACAGAAATCAGTGTCTAATTTTTCATCCTTTTTCAGAGGTTGTTAAATCTTTCATGGGTACAAATTTTTGGCAAAAACTGTTTAGTAAGATTCTTGCCAAATGGTTTATGGTAGAATTTTGTAATGGAAAATAAAATAGATTTCTAAGCAGGGGTTATTCAAATGTGATGCCATTTTGTATCTTGCACTTTTATTATTTCTTGCCAATTTTTGTTAAAGATTTATTTGTCTCTTTCCATGCACTTAGCTATGAAACTTTCTCCATTACTGGTTGTGGAGAGTTTGGTTCAGCCTACACTGGAGGAGTGGAATGGGACCCTGAGCAGCAGTCAGTCAAAACTAGAACCAGCAGTATTCATGATCTTACTATTCAGGAGAAACTTATTTATGTAAAGTGAAATCGTGGCCATGCTGTAGGCACAAAGAATGAAGAGCCTATGTAAGGCACTAGGGAAAAGTTTCTATTTGTATATGCAGCCAGCCAGACTGAGAGAGCTGCAAGAATTGCTCTGCTCTGTAAGTGCCCTCACCCTGTCTTGCCCCAGGAGGGACCAGCAGGTTCGGAGCTGCCGGACTCAGTAAGATAACACAGAGGTTAATTAAAACACAGACTACAAAGTACTGTTATAAGGTCTGTTCATCATGTTGTCCTCCAATCAACAAGAAATAACACTATGACCAAGCTGCTAGTATTGGACTGTACTCTGCCCCATTTGCAGCACCATTTCCTTCCAGGTCTCCTTGACTTGCCTGTTAATTTAGGAGTTATATGTATGTGTATGTATGTATACACCTACCCCCTATCCCCACTCACTCCCCTTGGCTTTAGCCATACATCTGCAGACAAGCAAGTACAGACTCAGCACAGGCACCAGCAGAGAGTTGTGGCATCTGATTAACAAGGTCTCCCTGAGCAGGCAGAACTCGCTAATGAAAATGACCTTAATGAAAGATGTTTGTTTCTACTGCCACAGAGGCTTGAGACCCCAAGGAGAACAAAGCACAGCTGCTGTTTATGCATTATGAGACTGTGATCTCGAGACTGAAATGATTATGTCTTGCTGGTGGCTTCGGCCAGTAAAGGAAGAGGTCTGAGCACTCTGTACAGTTCCTATTCCCATTGCAGCATCGCCCTGGTCTTTGACAAAATTAAATATTTAGAATCTTTCTATCTCGCTTATTTCCATCTACTTTTAAATTCCTTTTTATCCGTCTGGGTAAGAGACATCCAGATTCACCTTTTTTTCATGCACTGTTATAACACTAGAAGTATAGGAGTAATAAAAGGGACTATTATCCTTCTAGTAACAAAATAAACATGAAAGAAAACCAGGGCTCTGACAAATCTGCAGTGAACTTCAGCACAATACTGCAGCACTGACTGTATAATTCCATTTATCTGGAGGTCCCTGGAAACACCTATAATGTGCAAATAAATGTTAAGGAAATTGGTGGAGCTGACAGAAGACTTTCAGGAAGCTGCTTTTTGCTTCTTCTGCTCTGGAGAGCAGCAAAGAGAGGATACTATCTGGTTTTGGCAGGACTACACTCCAGTGAGCAGGGTGACATTAAAGCACTCTGCTTTGCAAAGCTTCCTGGCATGTTCTGGGGCTGAGGCTTGCAGACTGCAGCCTTTGTGTGGTTTAGTCCCACGGATATAACTGAGCTTCCAGTAATCGCGGTATTAAGTTTGCTCTCTGCCTTTCTAAAGCTCTTGGTATTGTGACAGTGATTTTGACTGGTCAAGGGTAAATGAAGCCCACATAAGTATGGTGTTGCAGAAAGAATTTTATTCTTTAACTGTGACGCGGATGCACCAGTATTCTGTGTAAAAACTGCTTTTGTGGACAAGGTTGTCTAATGTGGCATTCTAACCCAAAGCTGGTTTGAGATCTGGCAAGTAAAACTGCCAGTGGTTAAGGGATTTTTTTTTTTCCTAGCAAACATCTGCCTTTATAACTGAATAGGATTAGAAACGTCAGTAAATCAAATCTATGTTCTGGCAATTGTGAGCCCTCCTACAATTTATTTAACTACCCACCAGCAAGAGAATTGTGAAAGCTGGGTTTCACGTGTGCTGGCTGCTGAGTATTTACAGCATTTATCCTTAAACTATGCTTAAAGGAGCATGTAGCTAATTAAAAACCAAGATTCACTGTACCTTTAAAACTTCATTTTCTGAATGAGAAGATGAGAGACATCTTTCAGTGAATTTTTCATTTTAAAGCTGAACACAGTTGTTTTCGCTAACTTATTTTAAGGAATAACCTTGCTTACACCAGCAGTAAGGAGTTGAAGGACCAGTACACGTAAGCATAAGTGGTGTGCCAGGTAGTCTGGTGGCCTTCCTACTGGCCATGTTGCTTTATTTCTGGCTTTCACGTCTTTTATTGTAGTGACTTTGGAGAGCCTATTCATGGGAGAGAGCCTCTCCATACCTCTGTGTTCCATGGGGTGAGAAGGATGTCTGGGCCAAGGCTCCCTCCTGTCCCTTATGGCACAGCACGGGAGCCCACTGAGGAGTCTCTGAGCCCACGGGTGGGAGGTCAGGAAAGAAACTGTGCAGCTAGTTCCCCATCTGCTATGCTTCTGATTGAAGTATTAAATCTCCAGAATCAGTATTTCCCCTTGCTTCATTGTGGCTAGGAAACCCCACAGGTTTCAGTTCCCCAAACCTCTACCCAGTCATTGCCCCCCTGCCGGAGCAGCAGTCCCTGTGCCATTCTTGTTTCTGCTCTCACTCATGAGAAAGGAAGGAGCAGGCTGCCGTCACTGGGGGGCAGGGGGACAGGCAGCCTCTGACTTCCCTCCTCCTGCACCTATCCTGATCTTGGTGCTTAGGCAGATACATGATTTCTCCTTCCTGTGACCCCTCAGCAGAGTCCTTCTGGGGAGTGAATTGTACCCTGAAGGCTTCAGCAGCTGTTTGTCTGCCTTTCTTCTTGTTAAGGATGCTACTGCTCCCTGGCCTGGGGACCTCAGCTAGGACCCTTTGGCTCAGGCGTTTCTCAGACACGGGACCTTATCTTTATGTCCCTATGCAGTGGCATCCACCTGGCTGTGGAGCCTGCCCTTCTCTTGGTGATGCTTCCTGAACCATTCAAGTTCCAACAGGTTTTACACTTTATACATAGACTGTGAAAGCACGGGAGGAAAGGCATGTAAAATGTTCAAAACTGTTTAATTACTTAATTATCAAGTGGTGATTTCAATACAGCTTTTAATATGAAATAAGCAAATATTCTGCACTTCTGAATAGTGACAAATGTTGACCGGGGGCTCAGTTAGCGACAGTGCTGTGCTCTGCTGTTCAGGGCTCCCCTCTGGCTTCTGCCTGCTGCAGTCCCTCTAAAGCAAGGAAAATGGAGAAGCTGGGCTATAGAAAAGACCACAAATGACTTATAAACAAAAGGAAGAGTTTATTGGTTTAGAGCTTAGAAGTAGAGTACAAACCTAATTTTATAATGTACATATTGAAAAAGCCGTTTGTAGAGAAAACAGTTGAAAAAAATAAACGTGGCATCACTGTATTTGTTCATTATAGAGCAGTGCCAGAAGCATATGTATAGACTACAGTAAATAAGAATTACATTTGCCCTGTGCTGCTTAGTACATGACACCATTATGAAAGCTTGATATTGAGCTGTAATAATCTCATTTTATTTCGGTGTTAATATCAGTATAACATGTTTTATACAATATTGCTTTCTACTTCCTCTCTCTAGTTGCCACTTTTTTTATGGTAGGTTGAGGATGAGGCGAGAAGAAAAGTTTTGAGGATTTGTTTGTTTCTTTGTTTGTTTAAAGGGTTATACATTTACATGTGGAAATTTTTCATATGTAGCCACCTATATTATGATTTTTTTTTAATATAAAATAAATAAGCACAGGTGATGGATATTTTTGAAGCATCAGAAGCACTGCTCGCTTCAGCACCCAGATTTGGAAACATGACTTTATAAGATAAAATTGTCAAAGTTCTTCCGGAAAATTAATTCATGACTGCCAGCTAGCCTTAGGCTCTGAAGTAATGTCATTTATTTATAATCTGAGCAATAATTCTTATAGTAAAGCCACTAGCAAAGCAGTTAGGAAGCTGCTTTTACATTTATTTGCGCTGATCCTATAAATAGCTGCTACTATAAGAAGTGATGGCTGGAGTGCTGCCGATCTCAGTAAGCCGTGCACCAGGCTGCCGAGGCTTCTCAGCAGGTTGGCAGGCATCACTGTGCCAGGAAAAG
The DNA here is from genome assembly GCF_017976375.1 of Cuculus canorus. Taxonomy (NCBI): domain Eukaryota; kingdom Metazoa; phylum Chordata; class Aves; order Cuculiformes; family Cuculidae; genus Cuculus; species Cuculus canorus. The sequence goes on from NC_071407.1 coordinate 10,293,719, forward strand.
TGTCAGATAAGATACCTTGCTCCATTTTGTAAACTCTGAGAAGTCTTGTCTTTAGTGCGTGTGTTTAAGATCTTGTGTTCAGCAAGCTATAAGAAGAGCTGTCTTTTTAAATCCCCCATTTCCCCCACCTTGTGTTGGTGTTAGATCATGTTTCTGCATGTGCTGGGCACTCAGAGGCTGTGAAAAGCTAATGGATGTCTGGTTAGACATTATGTGGTCATGAATTTGTGCCTCCATCTCATAGGACTCAGACTGACCACAAGATGATTTGTTGCCCAGAGAGCTTCATGTCATGAATTAGTTAATAAGAACAATGTACTAGAAGCTCACTACAGGCTTCTGTAGAATAAACGCACAGGTATTGGCACGCTAAATGAACAAGGCTTTCTTTCATACTGTTTGTGTGACATAAAGCAAACTGTTACATAAAGTTGAAGCTGGCATGTGCTTGTTGCTTGGTTTGGTGTGGAAATATGTGTGGGTTTGGCAGAATATAGGCTATATTGCTAATCTTATAACACGTTCTTTAGGGTGAGGAAGCAAAAAACATTCCTGGTGAATCTGTAACAGAGGAACAGTTTACCGACGAAGAAGGCAACATCGTCACGAGAAAAGTAATCATGAATTACATCACTGCTCTGAGTCTTTGCATTCAAGTAACTTCTTTTAACATACTTTCTCCCTTTAGAATCTAGGAAAAAAAAAAATCGATACTTTTCATGTATTGCTTCCCACAGATCACCCGGAAGGTAGTAAGACGCGTTGTTATCCCCCATGAGAGGAAAGCTGGTGAAACGGTAATGGAAGGGGGACTACCAGGAAATAACGGTAGACGCAGAGGGTTGTGTTGACTGCTAGAAAGTGCTGCTAAAGGGCTGGAGGTTTGCATTTAACAAGAAGCCATCGCAAAGTGCAATGCTTGCAGTTATTGACAAGTTGTGCATTTGAGTAACAGGGCAGGGGTCTCTCTTTGCGCTATATGTGGGCAGGAGCTGTGTCAAGGGAGCCCAGCTGAGGTCTGTTGTCATAGAAGCATTAAGGTCTGCACTTGTATAACAGACATCAGGCTTAAACCATAGGTTTGGGGACTGTTTTGTGCCATCAATATGAGCCCAAAGGAATGAGCTGCAGTCTGGTTCCCACTGGCCTCTCACTCACCTGTGTAATACCCCTGTGCCAGTTGCTCAAGGCTTGCAGGATTCAGGGAAACGCGATTATACCCAGGCATTGGTATCCTTTGCAAGCAAGCACCAAGATGGGATTTTGTCGTGGGCAATTAAAATTGGAAGCCCTTCTGCAGGGCTGGTCTGTGCCCAGCTTTCAGCACCCCTGAAAAGAAGGGAAGGCAGTGGGAAGACAGGCCTGTTGTGCCCCAGCACTCCCTGGTCCCTCTTGCAGGGGGCTCCAGGGGCACGGACGGGCACACACAGGATGTGCCTCAAGCTGCCCTCTACCCCAAGGAGGCCTTGGGGGAACGGGAAGCCCCTCTGGAGACAAGTGGCTTCAGGAGAGCACATGCCTTGTTCCCCAACAGGAGGCCCTAGGTGGTCTTTGCTCCAGTAAAGTTGTCATTAGGGTTAACAGAATTTTTGTTTGCGTAAAAAGAGATCCAAACCCAAAGAAAGGTAACATATTCTTTACCTGCTGATAAGAAAAAGAAAACAAAGGGGGGTGATACAGAAATAGGACGGTTGAAACCAGCATATTTCCATGCCCTCTTTTATAGTCATTTATCAGGGAAAAGGTAAATCCTATCCAGCAAAGGGGAAACATTTTCAATTTGCTGCACCAGATTAGATTAGTCAGAAACTACAAATAGTTACAAATACATCAATGCAGATCACCCAAGGGGTAAATTCTGCCGATAACCACGGATAAACAGATGCCTTTCTCTGATGTGGATGAGGATTGTGATTACTGGAGTATTTATTTTTAGCTGCTTATTGAGCTACTTTTAATGAGCAAAGATGAATTTTATTTTGGGGTTTGCTGTTTTAAAGACACTGAAACATGCACTGCTTGCCACTGTCATTGGTTTTACTACTGTGCTGCTTCGGTGGTGGGTTTTGCTGGCTTCTTTCTCCTCCCTTTATTCCATTACTAACCCGCTCGCTTTAAGGCACAGACATTGTGAAACGTCATAACAGCAGCTGTGGCTGTGCTGTTGGAAATGTCTGCCGATCCCAGCTCACCCAGGAGGCTGGTTGGGAAAGGTGATTATCTTTGACGGTGGTGCTGAATCCCACCGCAGTTGATGGCAGGGGCTCTGCCGAGGGCTGCCAGCCCAGGACTGCAACCCAGGGGTTGTGCTGAAATTGTAAACCTGTGTTTCCTACTTGAAGGTGATATTTCAGGCCTGTGCTTTTGCAGCTCAGCAGAGTGGATAAGTAGAGTGTGTGTGTCTTTGAAATGAAGTGTTACAGTGATTTAACTGCTTTTACTTACCCCAATGCAGCAAAATATGGAGCCTGTTTTGGAAGCGGGTTTCTAATTACGAGCACTCTCTGCGGACTGTGATAATGTTTATACTTTTCCTTTAAAGCAGGGAGAAGCATATAAGGTTAAGACAAAGAAAGAAGTCAGACATATGGAGAAGAAAAGTTACTCATGAAAGCTGAAAGCCAACAACTGAACGGTCAGTGTGATCAAATTTCTTCCATTGCTAAAACCTTTTGCCAGCACAGCGCTGCACATTGGCTTGCTTCTGCTACCTTGACATAGCTTTTTGAGCTGCAAAGCTGAATAGATGGACCTCAGTCTTGTAAGCAGAAAATGACCTTGGGTTTGCACATAGAAACTGAGCCTTACTTCTTGGAACATAAAGCAAAGCAATATTGAGGCATGTATAAGATTTTCTCAGAGTTTCACAAAGTCTAGTGCTTTTAATCTGTGGCACTTTCTATTCCTGAAAGTCAACTTAAACAAATAGCAAAGCACCTACGCAAAAGTAAATCTACTGGAAGTGAAAGGCTTCTTCCACTGTCAGGCATGTGATCTCAGGGCAGTTATGCAAGTCAAAGTCCTTGTAAGAGCCAGTGAAGTGTCTCAATATTTGCCAACAAAAAATCTGTACCAACTCTTGCTTGTGAATTTAATTGTTCCAGCTTTAATGATTGTAACAAAGGTGCAGCTGGCAATATAAGGGCTTCCCACACTAAAACCAATTGCACAGACTAATGGCATCCTTGCAGAGGCTCTGACATGGCATGCTGGAGCACCACAAAGCCAGAGGCTGCTTTGTCTCGATCATATAACTGTAGTCACACAGCAAATGTGCCTTTAAATATGGGAAGAGCCAGTCTGTGTCTGTCAATGCTGGTCAGTCCGTCCTGGTTTCAGGTGTGCATGTTTAGCACATTCATGTCTTTTTTCTACTCAGAACTTTACTTAGTTTTGATGGAACTGGGCAGAGTATGAGTTTATGACGTTCAAGTCTGTGTGTTATCCTTTTCCTACATACATCTGGTGTAGGGTTCACTGTAAGATTTGAAAACAGGGTTAATAGGTTCTCAAAAACAGACTGGATAGTGACGTGGAGGTAAAGGACAGAAGTAAACTCTCTCTTGATCTACTAGTCCCTTCTGACTACCAGACCCCTACCCTGACCATGCGGGCTTTCTGTGCTGTGAGTAGTATCATTTGAGATCAGCAGCACTCGGCGTGGGGGATCTAGCTGAGGGCTTTACCAGATCAAGCCCTAAGGAGCGAGCACTGCAAGGCGACTGGCACACTCTCAGTAACTAGTAGGCACCTACTGCTTCCACCTAGCATGACCGCTGAATTCCTGCTTTTACTGAGAGTCCTCCCACACGTGCTAGTAGGATAATACTGCTTCATGTGGCTTGCTGCTCAACATACTCAGAAAATATTTACCATTTTGAAAAGGGAGGTGATTCTTTTGGCATGTCTTTCTCCTTCATGGAGCTCAAGGCTACAGGAAGAAAGCAAGCCAAAGGGATGGTGCTGCATGTATAAAATTGTGTCCCAGGTTGTCTGCCATGCTTCTCCACTGTCAATCTGCAAGGGGAAACCAGCAGAAATCTGTGAATTCGAAGGCACCAAAGGCGAGACAGGGCACTGAACCCCACAAGTAGTGGAAATAAAGAGCCTGCTAGCATACAAGTGTGATGCAGCACACATTGGGGATAAGGGAGAAGCATTTTAAAACAAAATGACATTAATAAGGCAGTCCTTGCCTAGTGTATGAAACATATTCTGACCTTTAGAAAGCCATTCTGAGTTCCTCAGAACTAGATTTGCTCCCATGTCTGCTGATGCATTTCTCCTGTGATTTCCAGTAGGCAACTCTTCCTTGCTAAAGCCCCTGGGGAACTTGGAGAGTCTTCCTTAGATAATAAGCAATGGCTCAGGGGGAACTTGGTCCCATAAGATGAATCTCTGTTGTCCAAACTTTGATATGATAAGCATGAGCAAATGTGCATTAAGTAATCGTGAGTTCAGTCAAGAGTCTATTGAAAACATTTTAGTTGAACACAGAAGTGGATGTATAGGCACAGACACAGGACTCATAGAAAACCAGTTTGTTTCTTGATCGCAAAAATAAAAAAAGCTGTTTGGGAGGTAGAGGTGTTGCTTTTTGTTTGAACGTTTGAAAAAAGTAACAGTGTTAGCTAGATTTTGCTGTAAAAATATCTTTGTCACCGTTGCAAATACAGATTGGAAGGAAAAGCCAAGATCTTTTGCATGCATTTCCTCAGGACGGCACTGTGTGAGCCGGCGTGACTGCTGCAATGTGAATAGGCAGCTTTTAGCAGCAGGATAGATTTATGACAACCATAGATGAGGGCAGGGACAGACAGTTTTAGCGTAGGAGAGCACAAGCACTTCTGTGGAATGCGCGTGGACCTGTGACCTGATTAGTAAACAGGCATGTCCATGCCAGCCTGAATCCCGCAGGCACCGTGTAAGCTGTGCTCCCAAACAGGCTTCCCTGTGCCCAGGTGCTGGGGAGCCTGCAGGTCCTTCAGCTCCCATTTGCCAGTGTGTTTGTATTTCTGATTCCTCCCTCCTTGCTGCGAGGCATTGCTGTTGTACAGCAGATGTAACAAACTTGCTGTCCTTGTGTGTGTGGCTGTGTGACTGGTTTTGGATGGGTGAGAGAACAGGAGCTGAACCCTCTGTCTCCTTGGTGATACTCAGCGAGGCAGGCAGGCCGTGGATGGGGTGGTTCCTCTTCCTTGCTTTGTCCTTTGCCGAGCCTCCTAAAGGCTGGACTCTGCGTGCACTCCTGGCTCTGCCAGTCATATTCCCCAAGTGACGGACAGAGGTAGATGTGCAAGGAGTGCAGGTTTCCGCCACGGTGGGGATGCTTGCAAACAATAAAACAAAATCGTGCTGTGAAAGCAGCAGTGCTCTCATTCTGGAGATGACGCTATTTCTTCCACTACAGAGAGTACCTGCTCCTTGTCATCATCGGATCTGACGAGTTCGTGCTTTGTCTGGGGTAATGAAATGCAGTGTGTTTCAATCATATTTGTAAATTAGTTCGCGAGCAATGTGGACATCTGCAGCCACATTTTCTCTTCATGCTGGGAGCTCATTTAATGTCATTACCTGCTTAGAAAGTGTGTGATTTATCCTCTTGCAGAATTCCATAATGCCCATTAGAACTTCTCTGTTTAGTCAGGAAAAGGTCTGAAATTGATTCTAACTAGATACTCTGAAATGATTTGTGCTATCTTTTCTTTCCATAGGACTGTGTGCTTTTACTGCCAGTGTTCTAGAGGGACACTCACGGAAGAAAAATCAACAGGAATTAAACATTCACCTATAAAAGTGTGCGTGTGTTTGCTGCTTCCACACATTAACCGCATGGTTTTTACGCAAAAACAAACAAAAAAAAAACCAAACAAAAAAATTAATTTAGCATGAGCCAATTTACAGAGCATGGAAATTCACGTTCATTCACAGGATTGGAGGGTGCACAGTTACCAATGCAGTGTATATACAAGATGCCATGCTGTTAACAGCTTCTCTCAAGCAGTTTGATGTCACCTCAAAAGAAATAAATTCCTGTGGCTGGAGGGATGTATGAAGACGAAATGGTTAAACCATGGAAAGACACTAAAATTACTAAAATCCACAACAGCTCGCCTTATTTTTCTTGGACCCAAACTGTCAGGGTATAAAACACTATTTGTTTCTTTTTTAAACATCAATAGTTTTGCTGTAAATAAATAACACTGTATAAATTCTAACAAAATAGAATAAATGTTGATAAGGCACTGCCTTTTCGATCACAAACAGAATATTGCAAATGCATTGAGCAGGCTAGGTGTCTCAAACGGCTGCACCTACTGGGATATTCTGGGTGTATCTTCACAGATTCTTGTATATTAGCAATTATAATGTTTGTATATGCAAAAACGCTAGCTTGATTTTAAAAAAATCTTTAAAATCTGCTGCAAATTTAAATGATTCCCAAAATGAGGAATTCTGTAGTTCTGTGAAAATTTTTCTTCAGAGTACTAATATTTTGATGCATGTGTTTCACCTTATTTTGATTAAATCTTTTCCAGTTTTGCAAACACTATACTGCAACATGAAAAATAAGATTTTATCTGTAAACACAAAGCCCTTCATCTAATATTTGTTGCTGTTGCCAATTTTTCAATGAAATGACCTAAAATCCATAACATATACAGTAGTTGCATTATGGGGAGGGGGGTCCTATCTGTTCTTGCTTTATAACGGGGGTAATGCTTGCAGCTTTAGAAGTGGGTTGGTGCTCTAAGGAGCACAAGTTTGGGATATTTTTAAATGAACTGAAGAGAAATTATTAGCTAATAGACTGGCAGCACGCTGTAAAATTATTACTGTATTGTGTACTGGCTATAAGATGTAGAATCTTTCAGTAAGCCAATCATCTGTAATCATCCTAGCAGTGTAATATTAGGTTGTTAAGGCTGCTGTGTTTTAAAGGGCATTTTTATTTGGGTTTTGGTGAAATACTTTAATTTGTTGATTATATTCATATGGAAACAGCATTCATTGATAATAGCTCTAATTACATATGTATGAAAACAACAAACACTGGATGATCTAGTTGATTATTTAAGCATAAAATAAATTGTGTTAAAACTCTTGGATAATGTGTATTTGGCAATGTTCTTGTACCCTGTAGTTTTGCAAGCTTGTACCCATGTGGCTTTGCAAGGCTAGTGGTTAACCACCCCTGGCTTTTAGCTTCTTTTCCTCTCAGTTTCTTTGCCTGATCCACCTCCGTGTCTTCCTGGTGTGACAGGCCATCACCAAGCAGGCTGTCCCCACGTGGGGGGAACGGGAGGAAAACACAGCAGCCCGCACATCCTCAGCAAAACTAAGGAAACCCACCTCCCTGGGATGTAGGAGACCTCTTCAGGCATGGGGAAAGGACCTGTGCAGCAGGGGTATGCGCAGACTCTTCTCCAACAAGCGTTAACTCTGGACCTCCTATAATTTCTTTCACCCCATCAAGAACCAGGAAACTCAAAATCCGTTTTTTCCCCCAGCATGTATCAATGAGACCAATAACCAGCTCACTGCAGATGCTGTAAATAAAGTGTACATATGCACATCGCATGCACTTCCTGCATATTATTGGTGATAGACTACTATATATTGCCAAAACAAAGTTTTGTGGGCAGCATCAATTCCTGCTCACTGCTCTGGGCTGCAGGCTTCTGCTTGGATGCAATAAATAAATTTTATTACTCAGTGTTCGGTTTTACCTGGCTTTCAAGGCAAGATGAAGATGATGTATTTTACCCTAACCTGGCACTGGAGCAAGCACTGCTGCTACAGATCCAAGTCAGTCTGCTGCTTATTATCTGCTGACCCACGCAGGAACCAGTCCTCACCTGAGGGCAGTTAGCAAAGCTCTCCTGACTTTAGTGAAAAGCCCTTGGCTCCAGAGAGCATATTAGGTTAGTTTGTCAATGTTCCCAAGTTTCTAGGGCTGCCAGCTTTTGAAGCCATGGCAGTAAACGAAGTGGTTTTCATCATTTTAGCAGCCAGTCTGTTGCACTGCACATTTTACGTAGGTCAGGATACTGCTGGTACGCTGCTCATGGTTGGGGTCCTTACGCCAGAGCCTTGAGGGCAAATGCCACTTGGGCCGCTAGAGAACAACACATCTTACTGGAGGTCACAGTCCAACAGCAGTGATTGTACTCCTGGAGACCTTGCCATCCAGGTGCCTCCCTCCAGTTTGTGACTACCGAAATCAGCTGAATGAAAAAGAATGGTTTTAGTAAATGGTGGTGGATGTATTTTTTTAATATTCTGTGATGATTTTGCATTTGGAAGGAAAAGCTGTGGTGACCTGCCAGCAGGAAGGCAGGAGCAGTGCTGTGGACAAGCCTCATTTCATCTCTCTGTAAGAGCATTCAAAAGGTAGTGTTTTGACTCCTCTCTTCTCTGCCTGGTCCCCTTTTGGTGCTTGATGCTGATGAGGCAGAAAGCCATGATTGCACCTGGAATGGTAGTTCCAGCAGGCAGAAGCTCTCCTTACATAGACAGAAGAGTGGGGGTGCCTGTGCAGGTAGCAGAGGTGTGTAGGGGAATCTTGACAGGTCTCCTGCTGCTGGTGGTGATTTATGTGACACCTTCAAGCTCAGGGAGTTGGTCTCGGTGGTGACATTGCAGCTGTGAGTAGCTGCTTGCTCATCTCCAGGCTCCTGAGGATGCTTTTGCAGCAAAGCCCAGCCGTGGGTAGCGCTCAGCGCTTGAGCCAGCTGCTGCCAGGGCAGATGCGCCTCTAGGGCCATCCAGGGCAGCACCTGGGCAGGGTGGTCCCCCACCACTGGCAGGTCCCGGTCCTCCAGCTCCTGCTACACAGGCTGGCTGTGTCTCGGCTGCCTCCTGAGAAGCTTTGATACATTGGAAATGGTGAAGGTTGGAACAGGAACTCCATAGGTAAATTTGCAGAGTTCAAAATTTTGCATTCAGTGTTGTACACAGGAATTTCTGGGTGTTGGCTTGTTTTGCGCTGAGTGTATTGACTCCCACAGTAGCTCAGGATATTTGGGAAAAACAAGATTGAAGCATAAATGGTTATTTGAGAAAGAAAACAGAAGTCTTGCCAGTACTAGCAAACAGTACAGACAGCCCTGGAGTTAGCAAGGGCTCTACCTCTAATGTGAGCTTTTGCGTGTTTTCTCCAGGGAAAGCATTCCCCTTGGAGGCAAAATTGTAAGTCATGGGACTTTTATTGCATCTATTAAAATAAACTCGATTGCTAAATCTGGCATTCTTTACATCTTCTGATATATGCTTTAGCACTACCTAATGATAATGTTGCAGAATATCCTACCCAACTTTTTCCATTTCTGAAAAACTATAAATTACACTTTATTTGTGGCTGGTAATAGTTTTAATGTCAGAAATTCTAAGAGCTCCCATAGTTCAGAGCTGACATTAATGGAATAAATGGCAGTCACTTGCAGGATTGCAGCACCTTGCTAATTAATGCTAATTTCCTAGGGGGTTGTTTAACGTAGGCTTTTTCTGTAGCATGCACTGTGCAGGAAATCAAGATGTGCTCGTGGGGGCTGCTGCAGTTTTGTGTGTGGAGCACACGTCCCCCAAAAACTTCTCTGTGCCCCCTCTGGAAGTTTCTGGAGCTTCTTTGGGCTCAATGAAGTCAGTAAAATGTGGTGAACCACGTTGAAGTCCATCGGTGGCAATTTTTATCACTTAATCTATACAATGACAGCAAACTCGGTGCGAGCAGCTGGTTGAAGGCAGGTGCAGCTGCCCTGGCCTGAGCTGTGCGAGGTCAGAGGGCTCTGCAGGGGCAGAAATGATGGCACTGGGACAGCCCTCCTGCCCACGCCAGCCCTTTCTCCAGGAAGGAGGTGCAAGCCAGAGAGCTGGGGTTGCCCAGCTGAGGCTAGTGATGGGATGCCGGGTACATGTTCTGGGTATCAGCAGAGGGCTTGATTTTTGTCCTAGCTACATTTGCAAAACATGAAAAGGCTGACCCACTGCATCCTCGGCCCCAGGGTTGTGTGCTGGGGTTGACAAGGGACAGCAGGAGGGGTGGGATGCAAACAGGACCTCTGTTTTCAGGGCAGATCCCACAAGAATGGGATGGAGAAGGAAGAGTTCCCAGCTCCGTTCACCTCTAGCCCCAGAGTGAGGGAGGGAGGGAAAATATGGTGACAGTGAGAAGGAATATAACCTTGCATGATTGAAGGCACCAGAGTTTTCCACTGGAGGTGCAGGCTCTAGGCGAGGGAGAGTGAAGAAGGAAAAGTTAGACTCAGCCAGCTACAATGTGCTTGGCATAAAAAATAGTCAATTATTGGGAGAGAAAAAGGTTAGTGAAGGACAGAAAAATGAGCTGCTCAAGAAATATCTATGTATGTGCCACATTTTTCATAACTGCTGATGCTAAAAACAGTATGCTAATTGTGCATGGCTTTATTTATTTGACCCCAAGTCCTGGAGGAAGGTGAAGATTTATAATAAAAGTTTTATTGGTACTTCTCCCATCACACTAATGTTCAATTATTGAGAGCCATTTGGGCTATAAAACAGCAATGCACAGCGATCTCCTGTTCACCAGCTTCCTTGGAAGGCTTCCAGAGACTGAATATTGTTATGGCACAGCCAGACCAACAGAACCAACCTAGTATGAACTCTGAAAAAAAATCCCCTGGGAGAACAAGGATACAAAAGCCAAGCCCCAGTGCTGAGGGTGCATTAGGTACTGGGGGGCTACTCTGTGGCACGTTTTCATAGTCAGATACTCTATCCTGCACAGAGACTTTTCTAATACAAGTTTCTGATTACATAAAGCAAACCAGCATGGCTTTATTTTCGTCTGAATTGCTTGTTAGAAAACACGTTTTATCCCACATCAGTAGGCACCTTAATCCACAATATGAGCAAAATGGGAGGGGGTTCTGCTCTTAAAAATACCTTTCAGATCAAGTTTTCTCCCCTTCAATAACCCTTCCACAATGGTAAAATCTCCAAATATGTGCACCATTTTCCCCTTTAATATTCCCTTGTATACAGGTCACAATTATTTTAAATGCTGCTTCAGTTTATTTTTCTAGCAATATTTTCCATTAATATTCCATAATGAGATATTTCCATTTAATATTTTTCCATTAATATTCCATAATGAGACTTTGTCTTTCCTTTATTATTTTTCCCCTCTATTTCAGTTGGGTGCTTTGAGTACTGTACAGAAATTATTCTGGGGTTAATTAGCTTCAGTTGGTCTCTTCCTCTTTGGTCTACAACTACTGAATATTTTAATAAAATTGTATTGTTATAGAAGGTCTTCCACTTGATTAATGGACTTCTGGAATTATATGAAAGATTACATTAAACCTCTGAACATGCCTTTTCTAACCTTCCACACCTGGCAATTTATTTCATACAAATATTTCCACTGTTGCTGTGAGTTTATGAAATACTGTTTCTAATTGCTCATTATCTCCTGCATTGGTAGTTTCTATGAATAAATTCCTGCTTTTTTATTGCTTCGTCTTGATGTGAGTACCTGCTCAGCTGTTATTACAGCGCTGGTGACATTTTGAGATTCTTTATTTGTACCAACACCTTCCCTTGCCCTCTTACAGTTTTGCGTTTCTTTTTATACATAATAAAAAGTACTGGGGCGAGAAGGATGGGGCCCTCATGCTGTAGGCACTGTGGTGGTGACAGGCTGTTCATGGTGGCTTAGTTACCCCCACCTGCGATAGGGGACAGGGCGCTGGCAGCAGTGCCCCAAACAGCCTTGCAGCTGGGCAAAGCCACAATGCACAGCAGCCTCTATAAGCCTTTAAATGTTTTTTTCTTTCTTTTTCTAATTGTGCTTATACCACATACTTGTACTTTTTAATTGGTTTGGTTAACATTTTACAGATGTGCAAAGCATGTGATTTTTTTCTTTGGGGGGGGTTGCTAATTAGGATAAATTTTTCTCTCCCTGTTTAATCTATTAATTTGGAGTAGTTGGCTGTAATTGTAATTAAATGTACGGGTGCTGTTTTTTAAATGACTGAAATGCTGTTATGACGAGAAGGATGACGTCTCATAGCTCAACATCAAGGGCTCTTGAGTTTTCCTCCCACTCCCCCACTGACTCAGTGTTTGTCATTGGGCGAGTACCTCAGCTCTCTACCTCCCTTTCTTGCCTTCCAGGGCTGCTGTGTGAATTAATTAGATAATGTTTCTGCAAGGCTTTGAACTGGAGAGTGCTACAAAAGTGCCAAGTTATAATTTATTGTTATGAAAGCTGGCGTGCTGGCTGAGACTGAGACCTCTGATGCAAAGCCAGCAGAGAAGGATGGTGAAGCTGCCAAAGGAAAGCTCCGCGTCACCTAAAGATCCCTCCACTTGTCTACAGCACCTTAAGCCTTCTCTGAGCATGTTCTGCTGAAGGCAGCGCCAGGAGCTGCGCGCTGTGATCCTGAGGATGCAGCTCCTGGCTTTGATGACCCATCCTGGTTGCTGGATTGAGGATGTCGCCTGCCTCTCCCAGTCCATTTTCAAGTTAGTTTTGGTGTCTGAAGGAGCAGCAGCCACATGCCCTGGAAAATTATAGCGCTCCAAATCAGCAAAACACTTAAGATTAACATTGATAGGCCTGAAGAGTAGCTTAAGGTTAAGCATGCCGTGGGGCTTGCCGGGTAAGATTAAGCTGGAGCAGATGCATGTTTTGCTGATGCAGGTTTTCAAAACATTTAGGCCTTGAGATTCAACAAGACGCTTAAACATGAGCAGTCCCACGGAAGGCAATGGAAATAACTGGCTGATCAAAGCTAGGGAGACGGATGAAGAAAGAACATCAAGTTACAAACCTGTTTGTTTAGAAATTAGTTTGCTTTGAAGAGCACGTGTGCGTGTGGACAGAGGTGCAGAGCAAACCAGTTTGCCTGCCATCGCCAGCACTGCGGAGCGTGTGCATCAAATAACGCGTTCTCACAACCTGGCTGTGTTTGGCCAGCTCCCCAAACACCAGCAGAAATATTTAAAAGCAATTCTACTGAATTGTAACAACCTGCCCAAAACAGTGCTTAATATTTGTCAAGTCCCATTTTAATCATTTGGGCTTTTTACCCTGAAGCCCACCCTGGCAGAGTAGCTCAGCCCGGGTGCTGGTGTGGGGCAGAGGAGCCAGTGGCCACCCGCCCCGGGCAGTAGGGCTTGTCTGCTCCTGCAGAGCCTGGGGTCCCTAGGGGCATTTTAGGACAACACTCATGAGACCTCATGGACATCATCTACCTGGTCTACGGAGCCCCATGAAGCGATTCTATCTCGATGCCAGTGCTCTTGTGTTTTGGGAGAAATCCCACTCTAATGAAGCAAGCCCATGGATGGTAAATCCAGCTGGGGGGCTGCAGCGGCTCAGGGTGGTGCTGAGGGTCACTGGTATCAGCGGCCTTACTAGGTTTTAATATCATCACAGGGTTTGGGAGTATGGCTTGGTTTTGGCAGGGCCATGTGGGTCATGCAGGACCTTTTCTAACCTTAAAAGCCCTGAGCCAATGCACTCTGACAGGGTTGAAGTGGAGCTGTGAGGCTGTGACAATGCCAGATGGGGACCCCCCCCATTGGTCCTCCACCCCATTTTGAGCTCTACCCAACCACATAAGGTGACAGCTCAAACACGTGGACTGGCATTGCAGAAAACATTGCCTTTCTCTGGAAACCAGGAATGGCCCTTTTACTGCTTTTCTTGTGATTAAGAGACCAAAATTAAAATGACCTGCATTTATATTCCCAGGCAGACAAAAAGAATAATTACATTACACAGATGGAATTCCTTCATATATTATAGCCATTAAAAAGAGTAAAATTTGAAATTTACTATAGCATGTAACAAAAAGGTAGTGCAGCTAGAGATAATGAAATCCTTACTTGCCATTAATGGAAAAAATTACTGTTGCTAAAAGACCCCTTCCTAAATAATTGAGAAACCAATTATACAGTCTTGGTGTCTAATTTATCCAGGAGCAATATGGACCACATTATGCCATATAGTGAACGGTGCGTATGCTCCATTATGTCTCACCACAACTTGTGCCTTTATTCAGCTGCTCCACAAAGAAGTCATAAAAAAAAAGGAGAAACTACTCCACACAGTAATCAGTACACTATCTGAAACAAAAGATGGGCATGAATATAATATATAGCCAACCATATCCTGAGCTGCATCAGAAGTGGTGTGACCAGCAGATTGAGGGAGGCGATTCTGCTCCTCTACTACGCTCACGAGAGACCTCACCTGGAGTACTGTGCTCGGTTCTCAAGTCCTTGGTGGACTCAAGTCCTGCTGGAGTAAGTCCAGAGGAGGCCACAAAGATGATCAGAGGACTGGAATACCTCCCATATGAGGACAGGCTGAGAAAGTTGGGCTTATTCATCCTGGTGGAGAGGAGGCTCCAGGGAGACCTCACAGCAGCCTTCCAGTACTTAAAAGGGCTACAGGAAAGCTGGGGAGGGGCTCTGGATCAGGGAGAGCAGGGATAGGAAGAGGGGGAATGGTTTTAAGCTGAAAGAGGGGAGATTTAGATAACATATTAAGGAGAATTTTTTTGCTGTAAGGGTTGTGAGGCACTGATATAGGTTGCCCAGGGAAGTTGTGGCTGCCCCATCCCTGGAAGTGTTCAAGGCCAGGTTAGATGGCAGCCTGAGCCAGTAGCAGGGGTCCCTGCCCAAGGCAGGGAGGGAGCTTAAAGATTATCCCAAGGCAGGGAGGTTGGAACTGGATAATCTTTAAGGTCCCTTCCAACCCAAAGAACTCTATGATTCTCTATCTTAATATAAAGTGGTTTTATGGACATACATGTTGGAAAACTCTAGTTTGTCTTACTAAAATGTAGTCGAATAACTAATAGTTCTAACAATTCTATTAAATATAGTTAAAAACTAACTACTCTGTTGAAATTTCGCTTGCTCCAGGGTATAGTCTCAGGTATCCCCATTTGGGAAGGAATGCTGAAAACTCTTACTGAGCCAGAAGAAATCTTATCTATGTTAACAGGACATAGAGTTGGTATCTTTTCTAATGCAAGCAGTAAACTTGCAAAGAGATAACAGTTTGCATAAAAATGTAAAGAATGCTGAAAATGTTGCAAGACCTGATGTGACAATCACCGAAATGAATATGTAGGTTGCATCCCTTTTGAATATGTAACAGATTGAACAACACTTCAAGGATAAATGGCGAACGCGATGTGACGGTCTTTGAACCAGATTTGGGTGCGTACCCCTGGTTCCCGGGGCCTCGAAATAAAGCACCGCATATAACCTTCTTCGTATGGTTATGTGTTTGTCTCTACGCTAACAGTTTTGGCGACCACGAAGGGACCTCGCGGGCATTGCTGAGGCGGCTCGCATCGATCCCGCTCCGGCCGGCACCGAGTGATTCTCGGGGAGCCATCGACCGCAACCGACCTCTGCTGCCCCCGACGGACCGAGGATTATATTGGTAAGACACGGTGCTTTATCAGGAATGGTACCATAGTTGTGGTTTGGTAAAAACCTGCCTGTTAGACGCGGCGAAAGCTACGCTTGGTTGGGTTAAGGAGCTCCAGTGGGAAGCCTAGGCGCCGTCCATAAGACAGTAGCGAAAGCTCTGCGGGTTCGGCATTGGAGGTTTGGTTTTGTTTTGTGTAATTCTGTGTGTGATATTGCGTATTGTTTGCATAATTTGTTATAAGGTGATTGCAAAATGTCACCAATACCAGGATCATCACCATTGGGGTGTATCCTAAGACACTGGAAGGAAGGGAGGTTTGGACAAGGAATGCAGAAAAGGAAATTGGTGGAATATTGTAATGTCTGGTGGACTCAGTATGAATTAGAGGATCAAGTACGTTGGCCAGAAAATGGGACTTTGGATTATAATACTATTTTACAGTTAATGCTGTTCTGTAAACGCGAAGGGAAGTGGGATGAGGTACCGTATGTAGAATTGTTCTTTATATTGCGAAACAATAAGGAATGGCAAAAGGCGTGCGGGATTATGATATTAGAAGTAAAAGTGGATGAAAAATGTCAAGGTTGCACAGCGGAAAGAAAATGCATGCAATGTTCGGCAGTAGAGAATGCTGTACAGCACCATCAGGATGAGGATTTCGATCTCCTAGTGGCCCCCTCAGCCCCACCAGCCCCTAGGGATTTGAGGGAAGATAAGGATGGGGACGTAGAGGACCAACCCAGTGGAAAATATGAGACCGATTGTCCTTGTACTCCGATATCTCACCGAACCAGACAACGGGATGTACAGGGACAAGAGGTCAAAAGCAAGATGATAGCACCGTTACGGCAAGGGGTGGGGGCTGAAGGGCCGGTGTATGTAAAAGTACCATTCTCCCCCGGAGACTTGGTGCTTTGGAAACAATCGGCCGGGACTTATCGAGAAAACCCGGATAAAGTAGCAAGAGTAGTAAAAATGATCATGAAAACCCAGAACCCGGACTGGGATGATATACAGGTACTATTAGACATATTAATGGATACAACAGAAAAGGGGATGGTGCTAAAGGCAGCCCGGGAAAGGGTCCGGGAAGATATACGACAGGGGGTGGTCACTGGGACGGTGGAGCAGAACTTTCCTATAGAAGACCCAATGTGGGATTATAATACTGTCAGAGGAATGACTTATTTGAGAAGATATCAAGAATGGGTGGTAGTAGGAGTACAGAATGCTATGCCCAAAGTAATAAATTGGTCAAAGCTCTATAATGTAAGGCAGGAAAAAACAGAATCTCCCTCTGCATTTTTGGAACGCCTCATGGAAGTAGCCAGGAAATACACGGATTTAGACGTAGAAACAGAACAGGCCAAAATACAGCTGGCTTTGATTTTCTTGGGACAGTCACAGGAGGACATCAGGAAGAAATTGCAGAAATTGGATGGGGGAGAATTGCGTAATTTGGACAGATTATTAGAAGTTGCTTGGAAGGTATATAACAATAGAGAGAAGGAAAACACCCAGAGGCAACATCGGAATTTGCTAGCGATCATGCAAGGAAAAGATCCCCAAGGTCTGGGAAATAGGGGGAGAGGAAGAGGGGTAGGACGAGGACGGGGGAGAGGACACGGACCCGCCTATCCTTTTAATAAATTAGAAACGAGAATTGGTAGGCTTGGAATAAATCAATGTGCATTCTGCAAACAAGAAGGACATTGGAAGAACGAGTGCCCGCAAGGAATAGGACAGAGGAATCAGATGGGAACTCCATTAGGAAATACTGAAGTAGTTAAAACAATGATTATGGGGGAATACGAAAATCAAAGCTGACTAGGACGGGAAGGGGAGGAACCCTTAGTAAAGGTGAAACTAGGGGAAAGAGAAGTGCAGTTTCTAATAGACACTGGAGCAACATACTCAGTCTTAAATGATTTACATGGGAAACTGGGAGGTAAAACCGTGACAGTGGTTGGGGCCACAGGGAAAGAGGAAGTACGGCCATTCACCCGACCCCTGGAATTGAAATTTGGAGGGAAGGAACTCTGGCATGAATTTTTGTACATGCCAGACTGTCCAATTCCACTCATGGGGAGAGACTTACTTTCTAAGTTAGATGCCAAGATTATTTTTGAAAATGGAGAATTGATTATGCAGGTACCAGAGTCAAGAATAGGACAAATACTAGTGATCAGAGAATCCCCAAAGACCCGGATACCTAAGGAAGTAGAAGAAGCAGTCGTCCCCATCGTTTGGGAGACGGACGTTCCCGGAAAATCGAAAACTGCACAACCCATTAACGTGGAACTGAAGGATGGGGCGAAACCAGTAAAGGTAAAACAATACCCCATAAAATTAGAAGCTCGATATGGAATAGTGGGAACGATTGAAAAATTTTTGAGGTTCGGGATATTGGAAGAGTGTGAGTCGGAATATAATACTCCGATTTTTCCAGTGAAAAAGCCGAACGGAGAATACAGGTTGGTACAGGATTTAAGAGCCATTAACAATATCACAAAGGACATCTATCCAGTGGTTGCCAACCCCTATACACTGTTGACATCCGTGAAGGAAAAATATAAGTGGTTCACTGTAATTGACTTGAAAGATGCTTTCTTTTGCATTCCTCTTGACAAAGGTAGTAGGAAATATTTCGCTTTTGAATGGGAAAACCCACATAATGGACGAAAGACACAACTAACATGGACAAGACTCCCACAAGGATTCAAGAATAGCCCGACACTTTTTGGAAACCAGCTGGCAAAGGAGCTGGAGCTATGGACAGAACAAGGACAAATTCAGGTACCACGAGCCCAATATCTCCTACTACAATACGTTGATGACATTCTGATTGCGACAGAGTTGGAGCCAACGTGTATCCAGGTAACCATTGAAATTTTGAACCAATTAGGATTGAATGGCTACAAGGTTTCTCGAGAAAAGGTTCAAATCGCATGTACAACTGTAGTATATCTAGGATGTGAGATAACACAAGGACAAAGAAAATTGGGAATGGATCGCATTCAGGCTATTTGTGCGATCCCCGAACCCAGGAACTTACATGAGCTCAGGTCATTCTTAGGAATGACAGGCTGGTGCAGGCTATGGATTTTGGACTATGGACTAATAGCAAAACCTCTGTATGAGGCTCAGAGATCACCAGCTTTTATTTGGGAAGGACCTCAAAGAAAGGCCTTCAAGAAGTTAAAAGAGGCTTTGACCAGAGCACCGGCATTAGGCCTACCAGACCTGACCAAAGACTTCCAACTGTTTGTCCACGAAAGACAACGATTGGCATTGGGGGTTTTAACACAGAAACTAGGAAGCTGGAAAAGACCAGTAGGATATTTCTCCAAACAGCTGGACCCCGTGAGTGCTGGGTGGCCATCGTGCCTAAGGGCAGTGGCAGCAACAGTGTTACTAATACAAGAAGCTCGAAAATTGACACTGGGAAAGCGCATTGAAGTGTATGTGCCCCATATGGTACTAACAGTTTTAGAGCAAAAAGGGGGGTATTGGCTCTCCCCAAGTAGGATGATGAAATTCCAGGCGATGCTTACAGAACAAGATGATATAGATCTGAAAACTACTAACTTATTAAATCCAGCAGCTTTTCTAGGCGCAGCAATGGAAGATGGTCCTTTGGAACATGATTGCGTGGAAATCATTGAACACACGTATGCAACTAGAGAAGATCTAAAAGATAACCCGCTTGAACAACCAGAACAAGAACTTTTTACTGATGGGAGCAGCTTTGTGGAAAAAGGGACCCGATATGCTGGATATGCAGTAACCACACAAAATTCAATAATAGAGGCAAAGGCGCTCCCAACAGGAACATCCGCCCAACGAGCAGAAATAATAGCCCTTACTAGGGCCTTGGAGTTAAGTAAGGATAAAAAGGTGAACATATGGACTGATTCGAAATACGCATTTGGGGTGGTCCATATACACGGAGCATTATGGAAGGAAAGAGGACTTTTATCCTCACAAGGTGCAAGTATAAAATATCAAAAGGAGATACTGGATTTGATAGCTGCAGTACAATTACCCCTACAGGTGGCAATCATGCATTGCAAAGCACATCAGGGAGGGGACTCTAAGGTCGCGGAAGGAAACTCCCTAGCGGATCGGACAGCCCGGCAAGCTGCACGGCAGGTACAAAATATGATGGCCTTAATACCTACGAAGGTAAGCCCTTTCCAAAATTACTTAACACAAAAACCAAAGTATTCAGAAGAAGACGAGAAACTAGCCGGACTAACGAAAGCCCAGTTAAATTCGGATGGGTGGTACTTAACAACAACCGGGCAAGTAATCGTACCATCTAACGTTATGCGAACAATCCTACAAACAGAACATCAAAAATGTCATTGGGGAGCAGAAGCCTTGGTTACTTATCTCAAACGCAGCATAATCTCAACACAGATGTTAACAATGGCAAAATCTATAAATGCAAAATGCGAAATCTGTCTGAAGAATAATCCAATAGTTAGGAAAAGGATAGAAATGGGACATATTAGAGTAGGTATGGAACCAGGTGACTACTGGCAGGTTGATTTTGTGGAATTACCTAAGGCCCAGGGGTATCGGTATTTATTGGTTGGGGTTGACACCTTCTCTGGATGGCCGGAAGCCTTTCCCTGTCGCACAAACCAAGCTAAAGAAACGGTCAAGTGGTTATTGCGAGAAATTATACCAAGATTTGGAGTTCCTCTGGGAATATCATCAGATAGGGGACCACATTTTGTGGCTACTATTGTTCAGGGAATAAGTAAAATGCTGGGAATTTCTTGGAATCTCCATACGCCATGGAGACCACAGTCGAGCGGACAGGTGGAAAAGATGAATCAGACAATTAAGAGGCAGATTAGTAAGATATGTCAGGAAGCCAAAATACAGTGGCCACAAGCATTACCCATAGCGCTCCTGAGAATAAGAATAAAACCTAGAAGTGGGATAGGGGTGAGCCCTTATGAAATTCTTTTCGGAAGACCCTACGAGGCGCCACAACCTAACCTCAATATGCATATAAAAGGTGGGCAAGATGTATATAACTATGTGTTATCCCTTGCTAGAACTTTGACGCGGCTGCGGAGTACTCTGGTTTGGAATCGACCCTTGTCGTTGGAACACCCAGTGCACAATATCAATCCAGGAGACCAGGTTTACGTCCGTGATTGGGTTGAGGAACCACTGAGAGAACGGTGGAACGGACCGTATCTGGTGCTGCTGACTACCTTTACCGCGGTTAAAGTGAAGGGAATTGATTCCTGGATTCACTACACACGGGTAAAGAAGGTTCCCGGAGAGTGGCAAGCAGAAGTAACTGGACCTACAAAGCTGAAACTTACATACCAGAAGGATGTCTAATTACGTCTATGGGACAATCATAATAATATGGTTTCTGATGAATATGACTTTTTCCACAGGCACCCACCGGAAGAATAGAAATGTGAGATATCATCCAGAACAAAATGCCATTCTGTCTTGCACGGTTCAAAATCAGAAAGTGGCAGTAACATCGGGAAAAGGAATCCAATTCAACATTAACAAAGGATTGGAAAAGATAATAGTATCCCATAGAGAAAGGCGAGATATAGAGCCCACTCCAACACCACAGGTAATACACCTCCCCTCAAGGGACCCTGAGGAAAACTTAATAATAGGCTTAATTAAGGATTTTGCAGGAATACAGAATACCAGTAAAATCACTGCTTGCCTTCCAGTTCCTAAGGCAGCGGGGGAACCTATAAACTGGGGAATAATAACTTTCCCTCTCCCAACATCACAGGGAAATAAAACTGAGTGCAAACAAATAACCATAGAAAAGGAACGGCAGGTCAGGGTGAAAGGGGAATGGCTGCCAAAACAGATTTGTAACCAGCTCGCAAACTCCACCTTCATTACTAAGAATTCAGGAGGAGAATTTGGGGTATGTATGTATGATAGAATTATCACAAAAACAGAGACACAATGGGAATGCCAAGAAAGACAAAAACAATTAGAATGGGAAACCATTTGGTCAACTAATATCTTGCAAAAATTCCACTATGGTGGTAACACTTCGTGGTGTATCAAATGGGAGGGAAAGCAGGACGCAACAATTCCAACCGAAACCCTTTTGGCCAATAATGGAGTTAGTCGAGAAGTGATACAAAACGTACCTTGGTGGAATTGTTCTGAAATATGGGACTGTGATTCAAACCCAGATGAAATAACAATACCCTCCGTAAGAGTGGCTTTAAAGGCTGGGTGCGCCTGCCGGGGATACAAAAGTGGAGGACAGATGATCCCCTATCATAAACCAGATTGTAAGTATGCAACTATTAAGAGTATGGGAAATTTTGTATGGGCCAATAGTGATGGAACGTGGACTACCCATTTACCAGTTACGGGGAAGGTTAAAGAAATCACATTAGGCTTACCCACCTTATGCCCGATTTGGAAACGTTCCCCCTTTAAAGGGAAACTGGAAACTCTACAAATCAACAGAATCAAAAGAGATATAAAGGAAGATGATACATGGCAGGAGCCCTCTACAGGAGTGAAGGTAGGATGGGCCCTTGAATCTCTCTTTGCTGCTCCAGTAGCTACTTACCGAAATAGAGACATGATTTACAAATTGATAGGGCAGACTGAAAGGTTAGCTAGAGTTACTAAAAAGGGGTTCAGAGATTTGAATATGCAGCTCCAAGCAACGACAAAAATGACTTTGCAGAACAGAATGGCATTAGATATCTTATTGTTGAAGGAACATGGCGTTTGCGGATATTTAAAGGATCGAGTTGATCACTGCTGTGTGCATATACCGAATGTAACCATGGATATAGAATATGACATATCTCAACTCAAGAGAATTGAACAAGAAGCTGAAGAAGAAAGAAAAGAGATCGGCCATAATTGGATAGGAGAAATATTTAATGGATTGGGGATTCATTTAGGCGGGTGGCTACAATCACTTTTAGAAACTATTTGCACACTCTTGTTAGTATTCCTGGTCATCTACCTAGTATACTTGTGTATCCGTCAAGAAATCACCCGTAACACTAGCTGGACGCATAAGATTATAGGAGCAGTAACCCGGGAATACCCACGACGCCTGACCCCGCCACCGAAGTACTACGAGACTACGAGAATGGAGAACTAAGGTGAAAAACTGAAAAATGGAAATACCTTCTTAATGAAAGAAGGTATTTCCAAAGGGGGGAAATGTTGGAAAACTCTAGTTTGTCTTACTAAAATGTAGTCGAATAACTAATAGTTCTAACAATTCTATTAAATATAGTTAAAAACTAACTACTCTGTTGAAATTTCGCTTGCTCCAGGGTATAGTCTCAGGTATCCCCATTTGGGAAGGAATGCTGAAAACTCTTACTGAGCCAGAAGAAATCTTATCTATGTTAACAGGACATAGAGTTGGTATCTTTTCTAATGCAAGCAGTAAACTTGCAAAGAGATAACAGTTTGCATAAAAATGTAAAGAATGCTGAAAATGTTGCAAGACCTGATGTGACAATCACCGAAATGAATATGTAGGTTGCATCCCTTTTGAATATGTAACAGATTGAACAACACTTCAAGGATAAATGGCGAACGCGATGTGACGGTCTTTGAACCAGATTTGGGTGCGTACCCCTGGTTCCCGGGGCCTCGAAATAAAGCACCGCATATAACCTTCTTCGTATGGTTATGTGTTTGTCTCTACGCTAACATACAGAGGCTCTGTGCTGTAGACAGGAGCAGGGCTGGGACCATGGTGGAGGGGGTGACCCCAGCCCTGTCTCCTGCTGCGTTTCCCGGTGGTTGTTGCGTGCTCCGCAAGCAAAGGCATCTCTGGTACCACCACAGGCCTAGGGCTGCCATGAGCCTCTCCTGCCCCAGCTCTCGCTGGCCACACACTGTTTTACCAATATATTTTTTTTAACATAAAGATTTCCAGTTATTTGACCGGATGTAATGAACCCCGGGGCTCCAGCACTGCTGATTGTGCCCTCTGTTTTCTAACACAGGCTACAGCTTTGAGCAATGAGTGGGTTTTTTTCCATTACATGGAGGTCAAAATTCCAGGGGTTGCATGCAAGTTGTTTCCTATGGGTAATTCATGACTTAAGCAAAGCCCTCCTGGCCAGAGCCATGTGTCTGGGGGAGTCTGGCCTGGCATTGCTGCAAAACAAAGCAGTGGTTTCCATGCTGCTGGAGAACAAGTCTCATGAGTAGCTGTCGAGGGAGCTGGGGTTGTTTAGCCTGGAGAAAAGGAGGCTGAGCAGAGACCTCATCACTGTCTACAGCTGCCTGAAAGGAGCCTGGTGCTGGTCTCCTCTCCCAAGTAATAAGTGTTAGGATGAGAGGAATCGCCTCAAGTTGAGCTAGGGGAGGTTTAGATTGGAGATTAGGAAAAAACTTTTTCACTGAAAGAGTGGTAAAAGCATTGGAACAGCTGCCCAGGGAGGTGGTTGAGTTATGATCCCTGGAGGTATTAAAAAAAGGTGTAGACGGGGACATACTTCAGTAAGCACGGTGGTCTTTTGCTCACAGTTGGACTGGATGATCTTAGAGGTCTTTTCCGATCTTGATGATAGGACGAGAGGGAGAGGCCTCGATCAGAACCTAATCAAGGTTCTGATTAGACATTAGGAAAAATTTCTTCACTGAAAGGGTTATCAGGCTCTGGAACAGCTGCCCAGGGAGGTGGTGGAATCCCCATCCCTGGAGGTGTTTAAAATCCGGGTGGATGGAGTTTTCAGGAATACAATGTAGTAGTGGACACATACTGTTGGACTGGGTAGTCTCAAAGGTCTTTTCCAACCAAGTGATTTTATGATTATTTGATTTTATGCTTCTATGATTCTTATGTTCTATGATTGTTTGATTCTATGATTATTTGATTCTACCATTCTAGGATTGTTTGATTCTATGATTATTTGATTCTACCATTCTATGATTCTTTGATTCTGATTTTTTTATGCTATGATTATTTGATTCTATGATTCTGCGATTCTTCAATTCTTTGACTATGATTATTTGATTCTGTGGTTATTTTAATTCTATTATTCTAGGATTCTTTGATTCTGATTTTTTAATTATATGATTCTTTGATTTATGATTCTACAATTCTTCGATTCTTTGATTCTATGGTTCTAAGAGTTTTTGATTCTTTGACTATGATTATTCAATCCTGTGATTATTTTAATTCTATTATTCTAGGATTCTTTGACTCTATGTTTTTTTATGCTATGATTCTTTGATTCTGCGATTATTTGATTCTGTGATCTGCGATTATTCGATTCTGTGATTCTCCGAGCCTTCGATGCTTCGATTCAACGACTCGGTGCCCCCGCGATTGATTCCGTGGTTCCTAGCCGGGCGGGTGGCGCGGGCGGGCGGCAGGCGGTGCCGGCAGGCGGCGCTGTGGGCGGGCGGCGCGGGCGGGCCCCTCTCGGCGCGCGGGGAGGCAGCGGCGCCGGCGCGCGGCGGGCGCCGCCCCCTGCTCGCCCGGCGGCGGCGGCGGCGGTGGCGGCGGGAGCGGCGCGATGGCGGACAGCGCCAGCGAGAGCGACACGGACGGCGCCGGCGGCAGCGGCGGGGGCGGCGGCGCGGCGGGAGCGCTGACGGCGGGCGGCCCCGCGGCGGGGCCCGGCTCGGGGGCGGCGGGAGGCGGCTCGGGGGGCAAAGCGGGCGGCATCGTGATCTCGCCGTTCCGGCTGGAGGAGCTGACGAACCGCCTGGCCTCGCTGCAGCAGGAGAACAAGGTGCTCAAGATCGAGCTGGAGACCTACAAGCTCAAGTGCAAAGCGCTGCAGGAGGAGAACCGCGACCTGCGCAAGGCCAGCGTCACCATCGTGAGTGCGGGCGGCGCCGCGGGGGGGGGGGGGGCAGTGCCTGGGGTGAGCTCCGCGGAGGGGGGGGCGGTGTCCCGTGGGGTCGAGCTCCGCGGGGTGGGGAGGCAGTGCCCGCACGGGGTGAGCTCCGCGGAGGGGGGGGCAGTGCCCGCATAGGCTGAGCTCTGCGGAGTCGGGGGTTGGGGGGGGGGTGTCAGTGCTCCGTAGAGTGAAGCTCTGCCGGCGGAGGGGTGTCGGTGCCCCACGCAGGGCGAGCTCCGTGAGGTGAGGGATGGGGGCAGTGCCCCGTGGGGTGGAGCTCCGCCAGGCCGGAGCGGGGGTGCGGTGGTCTGGGCGCGGGGTCGGGGACGGACGCCCCGCGGTTCCCCCGCAGCCGCGTGTAGCGTCCCGCGCGGCGCCGGGGCTCGGGCGGGGGCGGCCGGGCCTGGGGAGGGAGGGAGGGAGGGAGGGAGAGCGACGCCGGGCGTTCCGTGGAGTTTCTCAAAAGTAGAGATTTTCTGCGGGTATCGGTAATCCGCGGGGATTACGGATTATCTGTCCAGGCAGCGTGGAGGAGCCGCGAGTTGCGGGGGAGCCCTGAGCCGCGGAGAAGCGTTCGATTTGTTTGTGCTGTTTCGTTATCTAAGAGGCTGCTTAAAAACTCGTTTAAAATAAAAGCCCTTAAAAGCCACGGGAGGAGCACCTCTCGCCCTGTCCTGGGAAGAGCTCGGTTACCGGCTTATGAGCACCGAGAGGGTAACTTGGAATTTATCGTGGTTTTGTGTGATGCTTTTAGACATCGATCCTCAGTAAAGTCCATATGAAAATGCAATAAATATGACATTGTGTTCTTCCCTATGAGTTGAGTGTTTAGGAGTTTTGCTGTGTTTTTTGCTAATTCAACAGCTAGAGCTATCGCTCGGGAATTGTAATGCTCATGGCCTGCTTGCAAGCGAAGTAGGTAACATGTTAAAGGCCGGTTAAAGGTAACCCTTGTACTTCTATGTGCTGTCCTGTACACCCTTGCCAGAGCAGACAGAGATGCCTTGAGAGAGATTAATCCCACCTGCATGTGCTGATTCGCTTCTCATCAGATTTTTTTCACAGGGGTTTCTTTATTATGAGCATAATGACTATTTTATTGATAATCAGTTATTTTCATTGTTGATCTATAGCAAAAACATGGTGCTCGCCTAGGCAAAGCTCTCATCTGTTCCCAGTAGTAAGCATTCAGTGTGTAGCAGGATGTGGGCCGGAAGAGTGCACGAAATACAATACAGAAGTAATTTATTCAAGGAAGACAAATATAGTGCCAGTCAGGGAAACGGTGTGCTTTGTTAATACTTTGCAAGAAGGGAATGTGTCTTAATTAGGTAGCAGCGGAGTGCCTTCTAATGTTGAAAGGGGCTAAGACATCTTGTCTGTCAGACATTTTCTCTTTGCCTGTTAGAAAGGTACAGCATCTTTCTAAGCCTCTGGTAGGTGTATTGTTTGTAAACAACGTGGAAAAAATGTTTGTGTGAATTAAAGCTCTTTTAGCCCTGTGTCTAGGGACTGATTACCTTGTATTTTCATCAGATTTTAATTTATGAAAAGGAAGTGTTTTTCTTAAATCTAAAACTCTGTCTGTGTGTTTTTGGCATCTTGGATAAAGAGAGAAAAGATGTTAGACTTTTATAGCAACCTGTAGGCTCTCTGGAAAACTGGCATCTTTGCAAACACTCTGTCTTTGGTATGCTAAACTGTGTGCATGACAGACTAAACCACTTCTTATTCATCAACTGGCAAAATAATGAATGCAGAACATAACTTTTTTTTCAGGCCACCAAGACTTTGTGCTGCGGTTTGCATAGCCTGTAATGTAAACACATTTGCAGTCAAAATACTTTGTTGTGTTGCTCTGGTACACAAGTGACTGGAGGTGAACTTTTTGGAAATGTTGAAATGTGTGCCATTTGCATTTAAATGTAATTAAATAGAATGTTTCCTGATTTTTCTCCATCGTGACTCTAAACCTTTGTCAATTTGCTCCTCCACCAGTCAGCTCAAGCTTCTTGCTGTGTTCTTGTGCTGGCAGGCGGGCACTGTGTACCAGTTTCCTCTTGTAGACATTGTAATGTCACAAATCAGCTTTGATTTTTATCAAGTGATGAGGATGAGCTGTGAAGCACAAATGAAGTTGTCAGGTAGCCAAAACAGCAGGTGAAATGACTAAACCTGTGTGTGGTAGGTGAAGGTGACTCCTCCAAGCATGCAGCTCTTCATCTGCAAGCCTTTCGCTGCCCCTTCATTTGAACCCCTTTGTGCAAGTGCTGCAGAGAGTCTTAATTTTCTGTAGCTCCTGCACTGTTTTGAATGGTTTTGAATATTTTCCCTTTAAGGTTTACCAAGTAGAAAGCTTCTTCCTCCTTCTTGTGTCCCTACTGGTATAAGTGTCAATGTGACTTTTTTTTTCTGTGTGTGTTCATAGTATGATTGGTGTTGGTGTGGGTGTGTACAATTTGGAAATTCAGTAGCCTGCTGCATAGGATCCTGTTCTATTTTGTAGTTAACCCTTGTGTCATAGGGTTGAAAACAGGTGCTAAGTATAGGAGACCTGTGTTAAGTAGTTACACTTGGGAAACTGAAAGAGAAAAGCTGTCGACTTAGCACGCTTGTATGTTCACTGATTTCATATGAACTTTTATCTAAAACGTGTAAAAACAGATGCTGCTTTAATACTGAGATCTGTAAAGCTGTCTTGATCCAAGTGTACATCAGAAAAGGTGTATGAACTCCATTCCTCCCAGTACCCTGAAATGCAAATAAAATTATGCTGTGGCTTGTGTGCAAGACTCTGAAATTAAGTAAATATGCATGATAACGTTATCTCACCTGCTATTATTGGTATCGAACTGGGGCAGAGTGGGGAGAGCATGGTTGTAAAAGAACTTGGGTAAATTTGGAGTGTTATCTAGCAGTGCAAGAACATTACATTACATTACAGAATGCAAAGTTTAAGATCGAGTATTAGGTAATAACTGAGATCACTTGACTCATTTGCATAGAGTTTGTATGTATTTAGCAATTTTTAGTTGTATGAACTCATGGTGTGTTTCTGCAAGATCTTTATTTAGGAAACGGCAGGGATGGTGTCTGGTTGGGAAAAGTCACACACCTGAAAATCTAAGATGCTATGTATTTGTAATGTTTCGGGGGTTAGTTTTGGTTATAGTGCTATGCCACAAAAAGTCATTTCCTGTGTGAGCTTAAATTTTTGGACAAAAATTTCTTCCAAGGAAACCACATATTTAATGGACTGGGTCTGGAACAGCAGGACTTCCGCAGTTAAATAAGGGTACATTCAGGACTGGTGGTTGGTAGTAGTGGTGTGTCTGCTTTTCAAAACATTGAATTGTTGCATGTGACGAAAGCTGGAATACTTCAGTTGGGTGTAAATAGGTCTTGGTCAGGAAGTTTCTTTAGAAATTGGTAGAACTTTGATTTCTAACTTCTATTTAATGCTTTTCAGGGTTTGATGTAGCCAAGTCATCCTATTTCAGTGAAAGCTATGTAAACTTTAGCTGATACTGAAACATTTTGGTTTTCTTTGTTATTGTTTTGGTCTGACAGGCCTTGTACAAATAGATTGCTCTTAATCACAAGAAGGGTTTTAGTCCCTGATTGCTACAGGTATGTAGGTGCTCGCTTTTTGGTGGTAGATTCATGTAGTAATTTAACTCGTGTAAATTGGCCTCCTGTAGTCAGGCATCTTCTGTAGCATTTGAAAAATAAAGTATGATAAGCATTATTCAGCTATTTATTTTTTTAACTGAGATGAATTTGAGAAGCCTTAATTTAAAACTGTTCCTGCTCCAGAGTGGTTGATGTAACAGTTCTAGTGCTTTGTAACGTAGATTTTACATAAATAGCTTCTCAATTTTTTTCCCCCCACTATTTGCTTTGTAGGGAAGGGAATTATTGTAGAAATCCGAGTTAGCCGAGCTGTGTGAATCCTCAACAGGATTCAGATGACACAGTCTGATCCAAGATGCCAGTGGCATCAGTAACACTTGGATGCTGGCTTTTGTGGGCTTGCTGTGAATTACCACTGTGTGGTAGCGACTGCTACAGCGCTTGCTGGCAAGGGGTGCTGGGACATGGGACTGCTGTACACGGCTGTGGGTTGCCAGTGGCAGTATTTTACTGCAGGACCTCTCCTACCCTTGTCTCTGTAGCTAAACCTGTCCCTCTGCCCCTTGCCTCTCAGCTTGACTTCTTTTATTCCCAGAGCGCTAGCAGGGGGCAATTGAGTCTCCTGGCTTCTCAGTCTCCCCTGTGTTTCTGCAGAGCAATGTGAACAGCCTCCCACCAGTTGGGAGAAACAATGGAAGAAAAAAGGCTTACTCAGCTCAGATTTCCTCACCCCTACTCGCAAATTCTAAAGAAGTTTACTTCTGATAACAGCAGCCTCCTGAAAACAAACAGGCTTTCTGGGAGTTGCAGATTGGAAAAATTCTGTGTGGTATTGTAGACTTTTTATAGTTTTCTCGACGAACAATCAGATGTAGATGCTGGAAATAAATATGATTTTAGCATTTTGTTTTCAAGGAAGTGTGTGGTGGGATTTGTGTGTAAATGCATGAGATACACTGATGTGGGTCCTCGTGGAAAACGTTAGCTCGGATGGATAGTTTGGGGAAGGGAATGGGTGTGCTATATTGTCAAAAATCAACTGCAAAAATGCTTTTTAGCAACTTTTTTTTTCTTCCCTGGATTTTGCACCAGAATTTCAAGGCAGAACACCTGTTTCAGTACAGGATGTCTGTTTACAGTAGAAGAAAGGGCAGGATAGGCTAACTGAATGAAAATATGAGCCCTTAAAAAGTGCTCACTTAAGGGCAGGGAGATGAATGAAAAAAATTAATTAGTAGCAGGTAGAGGTAAAAAGCAAAGCAAGAAAGCAAAGAGATTAATATTTTAAAAGAGGTGAGCCTGTAATTTACTGCTGTGAAAGAGGCTGAATTGCTATTTTGTGATGTCTTCTGGAGGTGTAAGAAACCTGCTGGTGGCTTTTGTATCCAGCTGTTGTGTCATTTGTAACTCGTTTGTAGCCAGACTAAACTAAAAGTAAAACTCAAAATAACAGATTTTAGAAATGCTTTGCTTAGGTGCTGTTTTTTGAGTAAAGACAATATTGTTGCTAAGATTAACAAATTAATGCACAAAGAAACTCCATCTAGAATTTTTCAGGAAGAGCAGGCACATAGGAAATGAGTGTCTTTTATATGAATTTTACATTTTGGCCTCAGAATCTCAAGCAGTTTCTGTTGAGCTAACACGGAAGATCCATAAAGGAAAAAGGAAGCTTAGTAGTACACCTCAATGTTAACTGTTTTGGCCTTTAGGTTAACATGGTAAAAGCAGTGCTACTTGCCGCACAGCTGGCAGACTAATTGTAGAAAAGTTTATTATTGTCAGATTCCATTTGGTAGTTACGCACAGCCACTAGCATATTGAGTTCCCAGGGAAAAACATGGTCGATGCAGTGGTAACAGTGCATCACCATTTGTCTGTGTTGTAGGCCTGCTTCAGTGCTGGTTAAAAAACAAACACCAAAAAAACCCACAGGGGAAAACTGGTAATGTTTCTGTGCTTTATAGAACTTGATTCATAAAGTTAATAAATGAGGGTGCTTGAACACAGGTGCTTGTCGTTTCAGGCAGTTTGAGGCTTCAGAGTGTTTCTAAATCATCTGCATTAATTTGAGTCACATCTTAATGTTTTTCTGAGTTGTTGCTGCATCAGATCTTGTAACTTACCTTGTAATGTGTCTTTGGGAAGGGTATTCAGTTTAATTTGAAGACTCATAGAGGTGAAGAACCATTGTGCTTGGAAAGTCTGTGGTGTCCTGCCTCTGGTTTCTCCTGTCGGCTTCATTAAGGCTGAGCCATTGGTTCCTGCTGTGCCTTTTGGATGGGTGAATGAGTCTTCTGGGTCCTCTGCTTTCTCATTATGAAGACACAGGCTGTAACAGGCATCTTCTAGTTTACATTGACAAACTGAGCTAAGCTTTCGGGCTTTGAGATGCTGGTAATCTAATGTGCTGGATCAAAAATGCTGCAGGTATATGATGTGCTGTTCTAGTCTAAACACACCTTCCTCCTTCAAATTTGCAAAAATGTTTCTGATTGCTTGGTATGGAGCTGACAGGCGTTAATTTTCTTCTTTTCATCTGATACCATCAATTGTCTTCTGTGAGGTTACTGTTGTATGTTCTGGCTAATTTGGCAGAAATGCAGTAGAACACCTGTGCCTCTTCAGGCCTCTGTTGTATTGCTAGTTGTTGAGCAGCACTTGCTTTGGTGCTAATAATTCCTGGGTCATAGTCTCAGGAAGCATATTTTCTCTTTTTCTGGGATTTTTTGAGACTCTCTGTAACCACCTCTGTTCTTTATAAAGAAGTACCAACTCCTTAAGTTTCTTGCCCCTCCACGTATCAATTTCACCAATGCCATATGGAGAAGTGAAGGTGAGCTGTCTCCTCTGTAAGGCCTTGGGTAACAGTCTGTGTCACAGCCTCACCCATGAAGCTAATACGGAGTTGTTGTTGTTCCTTCTTTCCATGTCCATTCTCTGAGAGGTTTGTCATTATTTTGAAAGCACATATTTAGAAGAACTCTTTTTGCTTCCAGTGAAACAAAACATGAACGTGTCTGTTCTCTAGTATTACTTTTTACAGTCATACTTAATCTCAGTTTCCCAGAGTTTATTAGAAGTGACTTACTGAATAATAATGTGCAGTGAGAATTTTGATCATCATGATGCTTAGTACATGCTGGTGTGAAATTTCTAATGAAATTTCCCACTGATGAGTATTTTTGAGATCAGTAAGCCACTTTGGAAATCCTGGTGTATACTTCGACTATTTTATAACTCATTTGAAAATAATGTATGTCATGTATTACTAAATCAAAACCTCTTATGGGTGCCATATACACATCCTACACCTTCACTGTTATCTTTATTACTAATAGTCCTTGGCTGAAAGATGAATCTAGGCTTATCTGCCACAACCTGTTCTCTATAGAACAGTGCTGAATGACCCTTTTTATGTTTCTGTCCTTCATACAGTCAATTAATTTGTTTCCAGTGTTGCCATTGGGTTGATACCAAATTCTGATAACCATCTATATCTTGCTTGCCTTTAAATATTATGCAGCAGCTCTACTTTTTTTTTTTTTTTAATCTGTTACTTTATTGGTGTTCTTATGTTTAATAATGGTGGAATGTCTTTAGTCAGTAGCAATACTGGTATATTACTCTTGAGTTACTTTGGGAATGGAAGTGAAATAAGAATTGAGATTTTTAGAGTGCATTTGGGATTTTTTCGTAATGCAAATTTCTTGGTGTTTCTGTGGGTTTGCTATTCTGCATAGTAATTTTGTTTAAATGAACTTCTCATCAAGGTTCTGTCTTGAATTGTGTGTCAGACCTGGTTTATAGTTAGCTTTTATTTTTTAATTTTATTTTTATTTCAAGGGTTAATGTTGGATTTGAACATTTACTGGGACTCATGGCCATTCTTTCTTAGTTTATCTCCAATGGGTTTGAAACATTTTGAAGGAGAGAGTTGTTTTATTTTTCTGCATTGTACACCTAACAGGTTTGCACTGCCTTACAGAAAAAAAAATAATAATAACGCATGCTACTGCTATATAGCTGCTAGAATTTTTTAATGAGTTTTTTCCACTGGTGCAGTACAGATCACTTACCCAAATGAATATTCCCAATACCAAAAATGTGGCATCATTTACAGCTGCTGATTAGATGGTAAAGGTGTTTTTAAGTGTTGTAATGCTGATTTCAGTATTGGAAAGCTAGTACGGGCAAGACTTCAGAATAATTTTTAAATCCTGGAAGGTTCAGTACTTCATTTTAGTTGTGGTTTTGACTGTAAAGGAGTTTGAATTTTATTGCTGATTTCAAAGGATGAAGGAAAGTGATTTTATTTTTTTTTTCCTTCCCACAGTAAGTGCATGGTCTGTGATTTTCTTGGACTTGTTAATTCTGTTTACTTGGTCACCTTGCTTACTTCCTCCTACTGCTGATACTGAC
Organism: Cuculus canorus; assembly: GCF_017976375.1. Taxonomy (NCBI): domain Eukaryota; kingdom Metazoa; phylum Chordata; class Aves; order Cuculiformes; family Cuculidae; genus Cuculus; species Cuculus canorus. Next base: position 10,327,076 of record NC_071407.1, read on the forward strand.
CACACTTAATGTGGAAGTTGTTGTTTTCTGAGTCCTTAGTAAGTTCTAGGTGTTGGTATACACAGAGTGTATCATCATCTGATAGACGGTTAGTGCTAAATCTCCTTGTGTGTAGCACAGAGCTGTGTTGAACGAGCTTACACATCTGCTATAGACTTCAATGAAAGTGTTCATTTTTACGCTGCACCTCGTAAGGTCTACTTGGGTGGGATTTCAGGTCGGAGCTGGAAGAGCAGAAGGTGCTTGGAATGATGACTCCATGGCAGCTACAGATGAGGGTGGTCAGGCAGCGGGATCAGTGGGGTGCTGAAGAAGGACAGAGTGCTAGTTTCTTAGAAACAGATCTTGTAATGTGATTGTGATGAAAAAAACAAGGCAGTGTTCCTCCACAGGAGTGAAAGTTGTCAGCAGTAGGCATCTGATGTATTTCAGCATAGCTTGGTGAAAGCAGTGAGAAAAAACAGTTGCTTTGCTGCTCTTTTTTTGGGCTAGGAGGTAGGAGGAAGTTGCTGGGTTTAGCAGCAGAGAAAGAGGTGAATCCTTACAGTCTTAAAGGAAAAAAGAAAAGCTGAAGGAAGAGAGCAATAGGGACAAAATGTACAAATTAAATTGTGAACAGAATTTGGGATCTAAACAGCATGAATGCAAAAGAGGCAAAGACGTACTCTAGAATAGAGGCATAAAATACAGTACAAAGCAGTTTCCCATGGATCTGTTACAGAAAACATTCATGTGATGCCTTGCTTCCAGTGCAGCAGCCTGGGGCTGTCTAGAGTGGGACATCTGAAGTAACACTTCTTTAGTCAAGTCCTTCTGTCTGACTGATGAGTTGTTTTATTTTTTGTTAGGTGGGCAGTTATTGTGCCATTTCAGTGTGTGGGATGAGAAGATAAGTAAAAGTGAAGGCAAGATGTTTGAGAGGAGCTATTCCACGGTAAAAAGGCAAGTTTCTAAGTAGGAAATTCCAAAGCACAAATTACAGATGTCCAGGTTTCGCATCTCTCTGTGCTTGCAAAGACTCCTTAGTGAAAGCTAAAGCAAAATGTTTACAGAAACGTTGAAACAATTTTTAATCCTGACACTTAAGTTCGTAGTTATTTTCTACTTGTCAGTTAAAATAAAGACATTGTAGGCTAATTGTTGCCCATGGGAACATTTCTTTAAGGTCCTTTAAGTCCTCTATGCCTTCGTGACTTCCATTGCAGCAGTTTTGTTCCTGGAAAAGGGGGTATTTCCTCAGCTCATCGACTTGTACTCTGATTGATGAAGAAACTCGTAGGATAAGGCCTTTTCTTCCCCTCTCAACTCTGACTTTGAAATTTTTTTCTTCTGTGCATTAGTATTACATGCGATCTGGTTTTCAGTATGGGTTGATGAGGTAGATGAGTATCTCTTCAGCTCCGCTGTAGATCGAAACAGCCTAGCAGTCTTTTAGCTATCTGTAAAGTTTCCTCAGGTGTTTTAATGCTTTAAACTGCCTAAAAACATGATGTTTTTGCTTATTACTGTAAAGCTAAGGTCTTTTTAGTTCCTTTATTGTTGTTTATGCTAATCATATTTAAAACCCCTACTACATATATAAACAAATCCCACAATGATACACTTCATTCTGGAGCAGAAATACAAATGTTTCTTAACAATCTTCATGATAAAACCCAACAATGTTTAATGGGCTGTAGCATGAAGTTATGCTTCATTCTGTGCCTTACAGTTCAATTTCTACTTTCAACAGAGAAAGTTGGATGGGGATTTTGTTGGTAGTGATGGGATTTCCGCTCTGTTTCTCTTCACTTTCAAATAAAGAGCAAAAGCAGTTACTTATGTATTTTGCAAAATATAGGGGTTTTCAATCACCGTTTTTCCAAGAGCTTTAAACACTGTGTTTTTCACATCTGTTAAAAATGAAGAGTAGAAATTTTGTCCTGGCTAGTGTTGCCAGGTATTGATTCATTAGGCAAAAGCCTTGTCCTCACAGATCCTGAAATCCTGGTTGGGTAAAGAGGGGAGACTCCTTCAGAGTCCTTTTCCAAGAATAAATTTAATCTGAAGTGTAGATCTGAAAAAAACCTCATTTTTCTCTGAAAATTGAGACGTATAACTGGAAGTTCTTGCTCTGTGGGTGGAAAGGGGGTTATGCTTTACTCTGTTAGACCTACTTCTCCAGTTCTGTATGGAGTGAATGTTCAAGGATGCTTGTATTCCCCCCCACATCTTGCAAACCTCTGTTTGTAGAGATCAGGGACAGGGGGTACAGAGTCAAGGAGTTGCTTTTTCACATTCCACTTCATTTTTTCATACACTAAGTTGATAAACTTATTCTTGTCTTGAAAGCCTGAAAACAGATCGCTCTTCAGAATACCTTGGTATGTACTGCAAGATAGCCGAAGTGTAGAGAAGGGAAAAAAATTAAATAGTACTCCTGAGACTCCTAAGACTGAGACTCCTAAGAAGGATAAGTAGAAACATTTGTATGCTGAGGTGGAGTTAGCACTAATATGTCTTAATGGAATGGACAGCGTGATGTTTACTTTGTGAATGTGTTGGTTTGGAACAAGGTACAATTATAATCAATAACAAGCGTTGGATCACTGAGGAAGTGTTTCTCTGGAAAGCCAATGTGTGCAAGAGGAAATGAGGGGAGGTTTTAAAGGGAATGCTCTTGAAAGGTTAGTTATATTGAGTGATTACGGATGCCCTTATAGTGTGGTGTAAAAGATTGCCATCCCTAATGATTATATGTTGTGTTTAAAATAGTCATTTAAAACTAACAAAATCCTCCTCCCCAAAAAAGGTGTTTGAAGAAAGTAAGTCAAGAAATTAAATAGTAATCATTCATGCTATAGTTTGAAAACCCCAGAACTGGATTTTGATGAGATAGTCTTCTCTAGTTTTGATTTGGAGGAAGACAGGCTGATGATGTATTATTATACCACAGGTTTTACATACCTTAAAGAAGGATCTATGAGTGCTGAAGGTGACTTGGATCTTGACAAGAAGGATGAGGAGCACACATGCTGTTCAAGCTCAAAACCCTGTCTGGAAGTGAGGGAACTTGCATCTTTTCCTGGGGAACAGGGAAGGTTGCTGATAACCTGTGGCATACCAGAGGCACCACGTGGAGGATGCCATGCAAAGGTGGTCTGACACCTTCTGCCTGGAAAAGCTGGGTATAACAGAATTGTACTTTGACTCTTATTATAAATGCTGATGAAGAAAAACAAGTGTTTCATATTTGCATACTGGTAATGATTTACCTGAGCTGCATAAAGTGAAGTAGGATTTTAATGAGGACTTTTTTTTGTGGGATGGTGGTGTCTATTGAATCTCTGCTCTCTTTTGTTTGTGCTCTTTTGCCTTTGAATAGAGAAACAATTGTGACAGCAAAGCTACTTTTAACAGTAGTTTGCTGTATTTGCGTTTTAGCAGAAGTTTATTTTAAAACACAGTTCAGTGCTTGTTAGCACCAACATATGCACCTCTGTGAACAGAAGCTGTGTAGTAAATTAGTCACCTAATAGTCTATTCCTCTGTATATTTTGCCTTTCCTGTTCTGAAACTCTGGGAGTGTGCGATATTAGGTTTACTGGTCAGTCCAACAAAGTGTATTTTGTCGTTAACGTGTGAGTACCTTGAAGATAAATGGTGATTTATCTGTGGGTGGGAAACAGGCAAAAAATTTAAAATGTTAGCCTAACAAGTGTTTGTGTTAGATGTCTGATGTTACAGAGTAATTCAGACTGATTTGCTGCTGTACTGCATTTGTTGTAGGTTCTAGTACTGAGTGGTGGTGGTGCTGAGATTTAAACTGTTGTGGATTATTAGTTCTAAGTAGCATGACAGAACTAGATTATGTTCAACTTGAGTATTCTAGATGCAAGTTAAACAGAACCACAGCATTTTCAGAGGATGATAATTCTAATGACCATGCAGGGTATGGAAAATAAATTTAAAACAAAACAGTATATTCTGCAACAGTAGTTGTAAGCAGTTTGATCTATTTTTCTTTCTGTCTCTCATGTCCACAAACCTACACATTCAAAAATTCAGGCAAACTACAAAAGAACAGGTCTGATTCTGTGTATACGTGCATCCTTGTTACATTTTTCAGCAGCTTTTGTGTTGCAGCTGAACAAAAGCCAAACCTGTTCCACATGCTTCTGTATTCTATTTGTTTTACACTTATTGATTAACTAGGAATCTATTTAAAATACAAAAAAAGTCACCAATAAAACAGTGGTGTCACTGGCAGTCAAAGAGTAAAGCAAAAACTTCTTGTCATCAGTGAAATATTAATATGGAGAGGTGTTTAAAACTTTGGTTCAGTGTTTGATGTAACAATTTAATCTTGTTTTCTATTTTGGCTGTCTCTGTTGAAGTAAAGCTTCAGTTAATCAGGTACAAACTCACGAATCTGGGGAAGGAAGACCCTAGCAAAGCACGTACCCTGTGCTGGAGCAGTGTTGCCTGACCTTTGTGCTGACAATGGGCCCTTGCCTCTGCTGGGCTGAGAAGGGAGCTGTGTAATATGGCCCCGTTCTTACTGCCTTCTGTGCTGTGTTTGCACATGCAGTTGTTACAGTCCTTCTGAGGAACATTTAACATGTGTTCTTAAGAAACGTTTTGCTTGTGTGCACTTAACTTGGAGTCTTAGGGGAGCTGGGCTTGTTGCTTGCGTTTGCTGTGCTCATTTTACGCACGTGTTGGAAATCCACTGCTAATGAAAACGCAAGAAGTAAAGGAATTGTATACTTCGTGTGCCTGTGTAGTGATGAGATGGAGAAACTGCTCCATGAAATAGAGCCATTTGGAAAGGTCTGTGGGCTAGATTTAATTTTCCTGCTAGGTCATTCCTGCCTTGGCCTGTAACTTCTGTTGGCTCAGGTTACAGCTTGTGTGCACTGGAAGCAGAGACTCCAGCCCTGATAACCGTCTGGGAGCTTTTCTACATGATGATGTTTAAGTGACTGAAAAATAGGTGCTATAAAGCATGTGTCTAATGAATAGTCAGATTGTTAAGGTTGTAACTCTGAGTGCTCAAAATAGGAAATGTGTAAAAATAAGTTTGCCCATGCAAACTTGCTACCTTTCCTATGTGGTGCTTTCTTATCATATACTCTGTAATTACATTAAGAATCATATAACTGTGCATTGTCGTGGTTGAACTGCTAAGTAAAAATTATTTCAGGGTTGGTGCATTTTCTTTAGACCTCTTGATATTTTCTCTCACAATGTTTTTTTCATATGCTACAGTTTTCTTAACTGTTTAATACTAGTATTTTGATATAATAAAAACCATAGAAGAGACACTAATTTTTATCTGTTTTATCAGTTTGGAAGAAAGGCATTTTAATTATATTTAATCATTTTAAATTCAGGAATGGACTATATTAATTATGAATTTCAAGGTTGTTGGACATTGTTTGTAGTCAACCAAATATATTAATTTTATAAATATTATGTTTGTGAAATGAGCCTGTTTCCATAACCTGCTTCTTTCATTTTCACCACTTGCCTGTTTTAGTTGTGCAAGACTTTTGCAGGTCAACATGAAAATGCAGAGAGAGCAGCTGTTTTGAGTGTTTAGAAGTCTGAAGTGGAATGGAATTGCATACTGTCAAACAATTTACTTCATTGCTGATGCTAAGAGATTAGTTAGCATTACAAATACTACTGAACATTTGTGTTTAGTAAGCTGGTCAATTCTCTTTTGAAGTACTATTCCTTGTGTGACTTTCCCAGCCACAATATGTGTGCACCCACATCTTGAAGGTAACCGAATATTTGAGAGAAGATCTTGTATGGCTGCATGAGTGATGTTGTGCTGAAAACATCTGTTCATGGTTAAAACTGACTTGGGAGAAAAATGTGTGTCATGTCATTTGACTCAGCTTATTTCTCTAGTCCCTCTGTGTCCATTGCAGATTCGTGTGGCGATATGCTGGATTGTTTGGTACGCATCGAGTGAGAAGCTTGCTGTGACTGGTCTTAGCAGTGTTGTGACAGAAGTGTTTCGACATGTCCAGCCAAAACCTAATTGACCTCCTTTTAAAAAGGAGGGGAGTTGGGGGGGGGGGGGGTGAAGAGAAAGAGGATTTCTAGCTATAAGTGGAGATTAAAAGGAACTATATTTTAACACTTTAAATAATTGCTTAACGTATAGATATTCCTTTATTATTGTAATAAATAGTTACCTTTTTTTTCCCTCATACAGCAGAATTCATGTACTAAATAGCTGAAATGTAATAGGAATTGTGTTGTGAGGCAGTTCTGCATGTGGCTTTAATGTTACATGATAGGTAACAGAGTGGTTGAGTTATCAGGCTGTCAGGGTTTTAGCCCTGGCCTGGCTAAATTTCGGCAGCTAAACCCATGAAGGTGGGCTCTCAACTCCCTCCCCTCTCTCCCCATGAAAAGGGGAAAGGAAAATGAGAGGAAAAAGACTTGTGGGTTGGAAACTAAAACTACAGCTTTAATAATAATAATGATAATAATAATAATAATAATGAAAATTATTACAAAATAATAAAATATATGAGATTGCGCCTCCACCCCTCGATGACTGCATATCACCACAAATGCTGCAGAGTAGACTGCAGAGGGAGGGAATGGGTCCACATCTAGGAGGGAGCTGAGCTCAGGAACTGGATTCAGGAACGCATGGATGGGGGATCAGGAGCAATCAGATGGATGAGGTCCTCCACTGGATGTCAGCCATCGCATAAGAGAGTTGAGAACCTTGTGATCTCTTTGTTTTATACTGAGTTTGATGTATATGGGATGTAATACTCTGCTGGTCAGTTTAGGGTCACCTGCCCTATTGTTTTTCCTCACAAATGTGGCCTCTTTTCCACCAGCTTGCGAATGACCTTGGTTGCTGTAGGAATAAATATAAGCATTGACCTTTTTGCATATCAGTCCCCCGCATTATCACTTTGGGAGAAGAACAGTCTCTCAAAAACATGCAGTTAGTTTTCAGAGAATGAAGTAATTTACAGCGACTGAGTCACAAAACTGACTCTAATTTAGCTCAAACCACAACACAGGCTGAGGTTCAATACTGATTTTTTTCCCCCCCCCCCCCCCTCAGTTAGTGCGTTTTGGAAATAATGTTTGGTAAGCCTGTAAGGTGTTTGTTTTTTCAAATAAACACCCTCATACACCTTTCCTTCTCATGTGCCAGGTGTGTGGTTTCTTTAAAAAAAAAAAGCTGACAGCTTGAGGTTCTGAAGAAAACATACCAAGGTATTACTGCTTGTTTGTTTGCTTTCAAAAGTGTGGGGCTTCTAGGAGACACTGTATACCCAGAGATAAAAAGGCATGGTTCTGATATTTGTGTAGCTCTGTTACTCCTGAAAACATGTATTAAAGAAGGGAAGAGGAAAAAAAAAAAGAAGAAAATGAAAAAAATGAACTTTTATGTCAGAATCAAGGAATAACCCTGAGGGTTGCCATAGATTTAGCAGGAAGTCACACTACAAATTGAACTTGGGACATGAATTCCAGGTCCCCACTTTAACCACAAGATTGTTCACTCTCTTCTCTGTAGAAGGACCAGTTGGCTGAAAAAAGTACCTTTTCTTGGGTGGAAAGCTCCACCCAAGTCCCACTGGCCCTGCAGCGAAACTGCCTTATCCTTCAGCCCTTACTGGCAGAGGATGTGCTGCTGGGCAATGGCAGTGGTTGGCAGTAGTGTGAGCCTTTAGTCTCTGAGTTACTGTTAACTTTGTTCTTGAGAACTGTTTTTTTCCTAGCAAGTTGTTTGTGATGGTTCATGTTTCCTGTCTAAATGCACATTGCATGCAGTGTGGCTGTTTCAGGTGCCACTGGAAGGTTTGTGGGAAAAAATAGCTCCAGCCTGGGAGAGCTCCAGTGTAAAAGGTTCCCCCTTTAAGGGAACATTATCAGCTCACTGGAATATTTATTGCATTTGTAGATCAGTAGTTTTTCTGTACCGTTTAAAACTGGTGCCAGAAGGTACAGCCAGAGCAGTAACTTGTTTGTACTGCTAGAGGAGGAATGTGTGCTTCGCACAACTTACATTTTATTTTATGCAAGAGCTGCATATTCTAAAATCACACCATGATAACTTTATGCACTTCACGCCCTTTTTACCTCATCATATTTTTTAGTAGGACTTTTGGAAGGGCTGCTTTCTGAAGTGACAGCTTTGCTTCAGTGTAACATGGGCAGCAAATGAGATCATCTCTTCCTGTAGCTGCTCCAACGTTTCAGTCTATATTCAGTAGCAAATATTGAGTTTCTTGTCTACTGCAACCAGGTTAAACTGCTATTCAGCTCCATCTGCAGGCTGGTATCCTGCTTAGGGTCCTGTCAACAAATTGCACTGTAGGAACATGGATGAATAGTAAAGAGGTCATGTTAGCTCTTGCCTTAAGTATGAGGGACTTTTAAGAGTGGATTAAGTTGAACCAGTACTTGGTAGACAGTTTCCAACAAGATCCCTTGAAATCCAGTGTCACCTCTACTACTGGAAACAAGTTGATGCTTTGTCAGCGTGCAAGCCAGGCATGCTTGGCATCTGACTTTCAAGTGGTAAAGTGTAGGTGACTGGAGCAGTTTGTGAAACACTTGTTACTGAATTGGTGTCCAAAGTAAGAGCCGAAACTAAAATGCAAGAACTTGTTCATGTCAGATCACTGATAATGTTGAGCTAATACTGACTAAGGACTAGGTATTGATTGTGAGTTGACCTGCTTAGTTACTCTGCAGTGTCAGGAAGGTTTATGATTTTAAAAGAATCAACCAGGGGGGCAAGGCAGTGTAGAGAGCTGTGATTATTATTATTTTGTTTAGTTTTGTTTGTGTTCAACTGATACTTCATCAGAAACACTGGATTTTGCTGCTTCATAAAATAGAGCCACTGGAACAACGCGTTTGAGGTATGGTCCAGTGATACAGAAAGAGACCATCTCGCCACAAGGAGAAGGAGCTGCATGTTCTGGAAGCAAGAGGGCAGAGGGAAATCTACCAGTGTGAACTTGGTCTGCTAAAGGTTTATTTACGGGAAGAGTGACTGACAGCAGTAAAATATGTAAACGCTAGACTTTTCACAGTTCATGCTCGCGTATGCTAATAAGATTCGCTTCTGAATATGGTACTCAGTTACTATATAAAGTTTAAGAGAAATATGTTTAATTCTTTTAAACTTAGCTCATTGGATTGTAAGCTCAGAAGGACAGATTTTTTCACCACTTCATGCATCGGCGCTACCTAGTGATCAGGATTTCACATGCTACTGCAATAGAAATAACTGAATTTTTCTTCCGAGAAACCATAAGAAGTTTTCCATGCTTTATGTACATGAAGTGCTTTTACTTCCTTCTTCATTTTTGATTTCTTGCAAAGTAACAGCATAGTCTGCCATTTATGGTCTTGACCACTATAGTTACAGATTTTTCTTAGTGGATGCATCTATGAAATGCTCAGAGTTAGCTATACATAGAGTTTTGAGACACAGGAGACAAATAGACTGTGGTTATGCACAATATCTGTGGTGGAGGTAGGTTACTTGGTTCAGGTTTCCAGAGATTTACTGATCAGGTCTTACCATATTATATCACTTGGCGCCTTAGCAATTTATTTTGTAATATGGTACACAGAACAGAGGGAATTGCAGCTAGTGTTTTTGGATGTTGACTGTGATATGGATAAAAGAAAAAACAAGAACTCTTTCCCTCATAAAATACCTACTGTCTCTGATTTCCATGCTCTGTTTCTCTATTTTTGCTGATCATATCAGAGTCTTTTTTCAAATGCAGATACATAATAAAAAGGCAGATTATCCATATGGAAACACAAAATATACGTGTCCAGAAAAATATTGCAGTGGGAGAATCTATGCAGGAAATAGTACTAAAAACTGATTCTTTGATGACTGTTTCACAACATCTGTTTCATTATGGGTTAAATGAGTAATGGATTTCAAGATTTTAAGCAATGGTAAGATAACTGTGAATTATTATTACTTAACCATGAATCTTATTACTTAAGATAATTGAACTGTCTTCAAGTATTGACTAACAAGATGAAGGGAAAGTTTCAGAATGAAATTATGTGGATTTAGAAGAAATATGGTAATGCACCGTATGCTTCTGTACCCAGTCTTAGTAAATGTATGACGGTTTTTGACTAAAAAGTTTGTGTTGAAATTGCTGACCCTTGGGTAATTGAAGTAGGCATTCATTATATTAAATATGATGTATGGGTATCTGGGACTTACACTTAATACTTAGATTTGTAGGGTTCCTTTTGTTTGTTCAGTTGAGAAATGCATTCTTTGTATAGTGGAGGCAGATGTAATCATACTCAACTTTTCCTTTGAGCCAGTGGAATGCAAGCTGGTGTCCTGCACCATGTGGGCAGAGTACTTTAAACAAGTCTAAATTGTGGCTCTTCATTCTTAGTTTCCACACGCTGGCACTCTGCCTGTGTGCTACACCAGTTTAGGAAGTGGATACAGGAAAGAAAAATGGGAGGAGAGAGGGAAAAGGTTGGTATTTTGGTGTCTTGTGCCTGTGCTGGCCTTGCTGCCTGACCTCATGAGCACCCGTGTAATCACAAAGGAGGGTCATTGCTGTTTGGCCAGGAGTGGGCTGGGATCTTGGCAGCCCGTGTTCATGTTGGCCTAAGCATCCATCGTTAATTTAACACTAGAATGTGGCTATGACGTGTCGTGCAGGCTCCGTTCTGTAGTACTATGAGTTTTAGAGCTTTTGATTCATGCAAAGCATGAGCAGAACAGATCTATACAAGCTAGAAATGAATAGAAATCAAAGTAGAAACACCCTGATTCCTAGTTCTTTAGAACCACGTGCATTCTAATATAATTTCAGGTAAGCTTCATCTGTATTACTGTCTTTTATTGCCTGAACCATTGAAAAGCAGACATCAGAAATCCTGCGTAGTGAAGGCAACAGAGGAATGAATTTTGGAACAGCAGGCATGAATTTTAACAATTTGAGGACAATGAACTCTTGCAATTTGACTTATTTATTCTGGTCCAGAATGTCTCTGAAGACGTGATTGTTTGTAACTCTAAGTAAAGCCACTTTTAGAACATGATAGATGGTGATAAAACATTAGAGAGGAAGGAGGTGCTGTGCAGGACCTAAGCTAACACACTGTGCCAGCTGTGCCAGACCTTTGTTTTTCTTTTCTTTTCCCTATTTTTTTTTTTTTTCAGGTTGGGTTAGTGCCAGCTCTGCTGGTTACCAGGAGAAGGGAACTAGTGACAGATAGGTAGTAGAAAAGGGCCAGAAAAAGAAGGCAATGGAGATGGAAGAAGACACAAGAAGGCAGAAGTAAAAATGTGAAGAGAAGGACTTGATGGAAGGAAGACTCAACTAACAAGTTTCCAAAACACTACTTTAGATTTTATGGTACTGGTGATATCATTAGGAAAATTTACAATTGTCCTATTTTTCCACCAGATTCAAAGACATTTGTGTTCTTTCAGTAACTTTTCTGGTAGGCGTGGAAGGTATCTGTGTTTACGTAATCGTCTCATGGACTACTAGGGAATATGTCATTCCAGTTAAAATATCACTGACATAATTGAAATCTTTAAAGCATTTTCCTGTGTACAACATGTATAAAGAGATGGTTGTTTTGGCAGTTAGTGGGCAGAAGATTATGGAAGCTAAGGTTTCAATATGTCTCTGGTTATTCCTCTTTTTCAGTTCTTAGATTTTCCTCTGTCAGATTTTACTAAAATAGAACTCACTGAATCGAACTCACTGAATCTTTACATATTGTAAGCTATAAGCTGATATCACTTTATTAGGAACAGGGCAAATCACAGATCTGCAGTTCGAGTGATGTGGATTTTATTGCAGGGCGTGAAAACACTCCTTGACTCTACATTGCTACATTTGTAAAAGGTAGTGGCTTGGTAATTCTGTATTTCTGTCATTCTTTTTTTCTGTTTGTACTGTAGAATTAAGAGTTGGCTCTACTAATTTGTAGCTGTGATCTTTCATTTGCCCATGTGAAATACCATACGTGGCCTTTTAGAGCAGACTTCAAAAAGATTATTTGTCTTCTATTTATCAAGTTTCTAATTTGTACATTAAAAGAACATACAAACATCTGAACTGTAGGGAATTGGAGGGAGTGAGTTCATGGACTGACTTTCTATGGAGCAGTGCCTAGGTGCAAGAGGAGCTCCCCTCTTGTGAAATTTGGAAATCCTCAGGGTAAAGCACACATGGCATTTTTTAAAGTTGATGTTGTATACAGTAAAGTAACAGTCTGAGAAGTAATATAAGTATGTTTTCCTGGGCTGGTGGTTGGGTAGAAATCCTTGTGAGAAGAGCCATGCTGCCTGCGGCTTAGAAGCAAGGTGTATGTGAGTGAAAAGAACAAATGCATCATTTGACTACTAGAAAGCAGAGCTGCAGTCCAAGGGATCCAGAAAGAAGATATGGTGTTCAATGCAACCATCTTGGAGCTGTGCTTAAGCTTATAATGGAGAACATTTAGAGGGGAGTTTGTTTTTGGAAATAGAATAGTAGGTAAAAGTAGGTATCTGTGAATCCGTAATGCTTTTGTAGAGTTTAAAAGGTTGGGGAATTTGTGCATTTGGTTAGAGGGAAGCTGTTTTAAAGCACCAGTGTAGTTTTCCCAAGCTGAAAGTCTGGTAACAGAAGAGGAATAAAGCTGTTAGGGAAGAGGATGGTAACAGCATTTAGATCCAGGCTACTGTTCTCCAGGAGATGGGCAAGATATTAAAAAAAAAAAAAAGGAGGTGGGACACATCTAAAGGGGGAAAATGTAATTGCAGCTTTTAATGTGGAAACTTGCTCTTTTTTTTTTAAAAAAAAACTGTGTCTTTACTTCACAGCAAGCAAGGGCAGAGCAGGAAGAGGAATTCATCAGTAATACTCTATTTAAGAAGATTCAAGCTCTGCAGAAAGAAAAAGAAACACTTGCAGTAAACTATGAAAAGGAAGAGGAATTTCTCACTAATGAGCTCTCAAGAAAACTGATGCAGGTAATTAGTGCCTTTACTGATGTTTCTCCCAAGAGCCTCAGGACCAACTGGTGGCTGAATGTTTTTGTTAGAGTGACTGCAGTTAGAAGGATGTGGTCAGGTTGACACTTGAAGTACAAGAAGTGCAGTTAGTAAGTGGTTTTTAATATATTTCTTTAAAAATTGTGTCATAGCATTGAGAACCTCCAAGTTTATATAGAGATGTGAAGAGATGGATGTAGCTTAAAGTAAATGTTAACTGTCTTACAAAAGAGAGTTACTGATTGATTTAAAATGCTAGGGAAACAGGCACTTTTTTCTGAAGTATTTGATATTTAACAGGAGTCCTGAAATATTAAACTTTATATACAAGGATGTGCAGTGATGCTTGTAGGGGACTTTATAAATAAATTTGTCCATACTTTTAACAAAATAGTTGCTTCTCTTGAATTAAAAGCATCGATCAAGTGCTAAAAGTAAAAAGTTGTACATGCTGGGACAATTCATGGTGGAGAAACTTCTTTTCATAACCCAAGTTGCTAGTTTATTTTTTAAATGAGTAAGTATTTGTTGGAAGTGTTGTACATGCCTGCCCTGTTCTCTTAGACTTGCATAAATACCTGCTTTTCACCTCTGTAGGAGACAGGGTGTGAAATTAAGTGAACGTTTGGTGTGATCCACTATGGCTTTTTGCGTGCCATCACATACAAGCTTTGTCATGAAAAAACTAGTCAGTTTTGAAGAACCTGATTTGTATGTTGTAAGTATTTCTTATGTTCTGCAGCTGGTGACTTAAGGCATGTTTAGCCCTGCAGTTAGGAAGTACACTGGGAACAACATTAGAGCTAATTTTGTTACTGAAAAATGAGACCTCTATGACTCAGTCTGTTTGATGCCTATTATCACATAATAAGTTGAGTATCAAGATAAAATATCCTAGATCTGGTATTACTGTTCACCCTTGCTGTTCTTGAGGACTGACAAGGATGTTTCTGAACAAGATGCACCTCTGCTTTCGAAGTCATACGTTTTTATGAAAGAGAGAAGCAGATGGCAGTAAAATAGGGGTATTGAGTGTTCTTTTGTAAATGAAGTAAGATGTAGGTTTCTCTGTGGAAAAAAGATTTCCACTAAAATTTCTTTGAGTACAAAGAGAAATAGTATGTTGAGCAATGTTGTCTAATTGAAAGAGGTATGTAGAAATCTGTTACAGATCCAAGTTACCTGGGACTGTACTATACACAGTGTAGAGCAAAGTAAAACTTAATTTTAAGTAAAAGCATGAATTGCACTTGATTTGGCTGAAGAGTTTTGAACTCATATAATGACCTTGCATACAAATTTGTACTGCATCAGTACTGCAGCAGCTACATTGCTGTATCTAGTAATTACTTAAAATATGCTTAGCCTTTTTCCTAGGATTCAACTAAGATTGCTTTAAAGCTCCATCTTTAACAGTTCTTAAATTACTAGTATTATGCACAATAGGTTCACACATTACAAGGAGAAATATAAGCTTCTTGTCAGCCTAAAACTAAAATTAATTTTTATTCTTTTCTGCTATGGACTTTCAGAAAGTATCCTTTGACTGTTGCAGCAAATTAAGAAAAAGGTGGCAATCTACTGTTCTCAAAATGGCGAAGGGGGTGCCTTATTGTCATGTATGAAATCAAGGCGTAATGCTGTTTATCCATTAGAAACCCTTAAAGGGTGTAACTTCATTCTCACTTGTGAGAGAAAGATTCTGAGAAGCTTGTATGTCAGAAATGGAAAGCTACCTTAAAACTGGTGTGATTGTTCTTGCCTTTTGTACAGCACGTGGAGAAAATCTGAATTTTTTGATTTAACATTGTCCTGTAAATATTAACCTGCTTTCAGGAGGCAAGCTGCAAGTTTCTGCTGAAAGAAACTACATAGTCATAACTAAGATAATATGGAGGTAAAAATCTGACCAGCACCTGCTTTTATTAATATCTCAGCCAAAAGCCTTACTCTTCATTTCGTGTGGCCTTCCCGTAAGCCTCATTTAGCGTTTTATAAAACGTGATCATGTCAACAAGAAGATTTTAAAAGGCGACCTGTGTTCCAAACTGTTAGTCCTAAAACTGTGTGGTTTCTCTTGGCATCATTAGGTAGCAGTTTTTGGAAGTAAATCATTAGTTTGTCCTCTATCTAAGTATTAACCCTGCTTACTTACAAAAGAACAGCTGTCAGCATCCTGTCAATGCTGGTGGTGGTTGTGCCTGTGAAGGGTGAGTGGTGTTGAACATCTTGCTTCACCTTTTAACTGCAATACACAGAGAAGATGAGAAGGGATATTTCAAAGCTCTAGTGCAAAGCATGTTTTAAGCTGTGTCAGAGGAATCTATCTGGTCTGCAGGTTTTTGCAGTCCATACGTCTGGATGGCTTTTCATACCTTTACAGTGGCTTGAGACTTGCAGTACAGGTGGAAGACTTGTTTGTTTTAAAGCAAACAGTGTAATAATAAAACTGTTATTCTGTTTGTTTGCATGCTGAATGTAGATCTCATTTTGTGGCTTGATGGTCTTTGATGTGATAAACTTGCTGTGAAATGTGCAAAATGCATATTAATGCATTCTCCTAAACACTTGTAACATGCTCAGCAGCTTATGAATTATACAAAGGAAATGATCCCTTCACCTGAAGAGCTTACCCGTGGAACTAGGAAACATTTGATTACTATAGTATGTTTCCACAAATTTTTTATCTCTATAGTGATGATGTATTTAGTAAGTTGCTATTAGAATATTGGTGAGTTACAGACAATTGTCTGAAAGAACAAAGAACTGAAAATAATAGTGACATTGGTTTTTGTTTTCTGAAAGATTGTTGTTTGAAAGTTTTGATTCTTCTATTATGAATCCTGCCAGATAAAAAATCTCAGAAACTCCTGATAATACAAGTAAACTTGTTCTGTGGAAAAGAGACCATCATTAGCACACGGCACATGGTTAACTTATTATTTTTTACAATATCTTTACTAGTTTAGGATATCCTTCCTGTTACACAGATGCTAAATTCCTGACTAATGCTTTTCAGACACAAAAAGTTATATAATTATAATTTACCTTCTTTTATTTCCTGAGATTTGTGGATGCCAGTACTTACCATTACCTCCTGGAATGTAGCAATACTGTCTTTATTAGAGAATGCAAGACTAATGAGGCCGTTATAAGGCTAATGATGGATTGATAAATGCCTTCTTCCCTTTTTGGTATCTTTGCTCTGTAGAGAATTCTAGCTACATTAGATGCTGCCTTTTCTTGGATTATGACCAGCAGTGCCGTAGTCTTCAGTGGAAATGTGGGCATTAATTGATTGCTCCACTGTTCTTTACTATTTGGGGTTAAACTTTTAATCTCTGTGTTTGCCAGGCAACATTGGCCTGACCTGGAACAAGACTTTGAAAATTCATGCTGTCATACTTTGTGCATCACATGGCTTCTGGCTTTTTGTGTGACTATGAGGAAACAAAAATGCATATCAATCTGTTCTGTTTAAGACTTTGCCATTTGCCACAGAGGAAGGGATGGATTTCTGGTAAACTGCATATGATATGTAGTCTCTTAATTATTCAAGTATTTACTAGCCTGTGGCTGTGTCATAATTACTACCATAGTATTCAGCTGAAAGCTGCCTAGCAGAGGGACTTTTTTCATCATGCCTGTGTGGTTTTTTTGCTTTGTCAAATGTTTGTTTGTCACAATTGTCGGGGCTTATGCATCGCATTCAGAGTGGCATCTGGAATGAGCTTCCAGAATGTTAAAATGTTTTAAACGTGAAAGCTGTCTGCCAGAGCATGAGCTGCAGCACTCCTTGCTAACAGCCTAACAAGAATTTCGCAGTTCAGCATGATGTGCATTATTATTATAACACACAGGGTTACATCAGGTTTTATATATTGTAAGAAATTAATTTTGAAACATTTTACTGTATGCTGGACTGATTCTAAATGTGTACAATAGCACATAAAAGAAGGTGTTTTCACTGGAATAATAATCTTCCATTTGCCAGGCTTTCTGATGCCATACCATTGCTTGATAATACCTATTTATAACTTTGTGGCATTAGCTTTTACTGCCTCTACACACACAATAAATAAGTGTGTACTTTTTTTAAAATTTCCTTTTTAGCATAATTTTTTATTTTCTAGGCTGTAAGCTGCAGAGATAAAGGATCACTTGCTTCTCAACAGAGCTTTTGGAGAAAACAAAAACTTTTCATCACATACGTTCCTGATAAAGTTCTTATAAGCCTTATGTACAGTCACTATATTTTCCAATGCTCTTACTCTAAAATATATTTTTTCTATCTCACTAAGTCTCTGGAAAGTTAGGAACAATATTCCTCGATCTCTAGTCATTATAGAATGTTAGTGATGTTTTGCAGAGCATTATTAGAAATGTTTTGATGCAGGATCTATTCTCGCAGCTGTGGACATGGTTTGAAATTTAAATTAGTAAATCTTGAAAATTTATCTTTTGTGAAACAAAGCTGCTCAAAAAAAGCACTTTTTAATACTGTTTGGACTTACAAAGTCAGCTATTCTTTAAATTGCACAATGGTCTTTTTCAAAATCAAATAGATTTCTTTTTTTCACTACCCTTATATTTTTGAAAGTGCAAATTCTTCAAAGTGTGTGTCCTTGAAAGTGTAATGTTATGATGTACCAAGATAATAGCATAATGTGTAGTCATGCAGATTAAGTAATTGGAAGGCTATACAGAACTGTTTCTCATGCCAGTCTGATTCCTGATAATTCTTTAAAAAATTATGTCTGTAAACATAAGCTGTTACCCTTCCTGCTCTCCAAAATACGATACGTCATCTTAAGAATGCAAATGGGATTTTTGCTGAATAAACGGAGTCAGCTCATCTCTCATTTATTTGATGAACATCTTGTGTAAAGAGGAGGCAAACTGCTGATACAAATTGTTAATAAATAGGACTTTCAGGATGCAGCAAAGGAGGAAGTAGACAACTTTTGAGGGCTGGAGTACTGAAAATAGACTGTTCAATAGAATGTACAAGATTATAGTCTGAGGGATTAATGAGAGTTGTTTTTTTAAGGGCAGCTTCATCCATTAGCTTCATGATTTCATTAAATGCTTTCTGCTGTCCCAGAATAAGCCAGTACAGTAAGGAGGAAAGGTAAATGCGGTCCTGTATTGTATCACAAAACGTTTCTGTAGAGACAAGAATACTATGATAGTTGCATAGGACAACATATGTACTCTTTCTGCTGCTAAGCTTTGTATTTGACAGCCCTGTTCTGACTTTAAAGTATTAGCTGTCTCGTACCAAACCCATCTCTGATCTTATGTAGCTGAAAATTGCCCCAGTGTCTCTCCTAGTGCTTTCATGTGCAATTCAAGGCCTATGAGATGTTATCGTCAAGGTGACATGGTCTAACACATTTTTTCCTTCTCTTTAGCTAGCAGTTGTAGGTGTATCTCTAAACAGTTGTTACTACAATTGTATTTAATTAAAAACAGTTTGAAAATATTCTCTTAAGTAAAATAAGCACTATCCACCGGTGTTTTACCAGTGGATATTTTCTCTTTGTTAGCAATTCTGTCTTTCGTTGTTGGGGTTTCAGCAACAACTCTTTTTTTTTTTTTTTGTTTGGTTTGGTTTGGCTTTGTGATCAAAGCTAATAAAGGGCAAAAAAATTTCCCCAATGATGAGTGACAGATACCATTAAAGTATTTTGGGGTGTGCCGTTAGTATTTTTCTCACACTTGGAATAATGAAGCTGAAAAGGGTGATGGGGAGCAGCACAAGTTTATCAGAATGTCTAAGAAGGCTTTCATGTTATAATCCCCTTTAGCACTCAAAGGGAAAGTGTTTGTGGGTTTCTTTTTATTCCCAGTCACTTTGCTTTCTGGTGCATTTGTTAAAATCAGAATAGAAGATATTCCTATAACACATCTCTTCTGCTTTCATTTAGTAGCCTTCTGATCAGCTGGAATGGTCCTTCGGCTGTAGTATGTTTGTACTCCCAAGGCAGGGTTTAGTAGATCCTATGCACACAGCAGCTCAGATCTAATGAGTAAGCCTCATCAGTCACATGTGATAGAAATTCAAGTGAGCTTTTAAAGGACTGATTTGATAAGCAAGATTGTGCTATTGCAGCTCAGTTTGTTTTAAATAATATGATAGTTGTATTTGCATGAAACATATGAGAGTAATAAAAAGTATTTGGTTTTAAGTTGGTTTGAGGTGCCTTCATACGACTGTATGATGTGCCTGCCTCCCTGGCATGTCTGCAAATGCCAGCAGTCTCCAACCACGCACTTTGTTAGCAGCATCTGGCTTTAGGCTGAGTAAGAGCTTCTGGCTGTGTGCCTTTTCATGCAGTTTAATTTGCTAACTAAATATAAGCTGATTACAGTAACTGGCTTTGGTCTCAGTTTTTAGTTAGGTAAAAAACAGCATCTAGCTTTTTTAATGAAGCAAAATGAAGATTGATGAAAGTCTAGCTGCTACCTTGAGCAGGGTTGTAATCTGTGCACTGTTTGCTCCTTGGGTCTGTGGCCATCTTCAATCTTAAGCTGTAGCTGCTGCATAGAGATGGGGAAGGAAAGAAGAAGGGTTTGTGGCGTTGTAAGGCTGAATAATGTTCTTCTCTTATTATACCATTTTTTTTCCAACCAAGCTTAACTCCAATACTGAAGTAAAAAACTTCAAGTTTTTGATTACCAAATAACACAATATTTTGATTTAAAAGTGTGAGTGTAAATTTTTCTTCTAATGAAAATCTCACTTAGCAGCCCCACATATTCTCACACAAGAAATGAAATGCCTTGTTTCCAACTAGGCAGTTAAATAAAATTTCCTAATCTTTTGATCAAGACCTGCCAGGATAGTCACAGTGATTGTCGTGGAGTCTATGTGGCTTCCTCGGTGCATGGGAGGTTCCTTGAGCATCAGCGGTTTCTGTAAATGTACTGTAATTTAGTAAGTGAAAGGAATAACTCTCATTTATTTTTTAATTCCTATTCTGATGTTAATTTTAATTTGTGAAAAATAAAATCTTGAAATTGATAAACCCTGAAAACACAGTTAAACTGCAAACTTCTCCCATATGTATCTTGCCAAGTAGTTACTGTTTTCCTAGTGCTGTCTCCACACAAGCCTTTCTGCTCTGACCTCTCTCCCAGGCTGCACTTTGCAGACCATTATGTCTCTAAACAGCAGCACAAGGAACTGAATTAATGAACTAGCAATTTTATATTGTTTTAAAATCCAAGTCTGTTTCTTTACTATGGATATCCAGCAACCTCAACTTGTGTCCATGGCTGTGAGGTAATGTCTCCATTTCCTCATATTTAAACACTATGATCTTACATATTTTTATGTGATAGCCAGTAGAACTAGCATAGAAAACAATCAGGTGGAAAAAAAGTGCCTGCACTTTTCAGTGGGTGGTCAGAGCCTGTTGTAATTACACCATTATCCTTTGGTGACATAAGTCAAATTCACGCTTTCATACCATGGTGCTAGTCGCACTGTTTTGTCCACAGGAAGGCTTAGATCTCTGTCTCAGAGGGATTCCATTGACTTAATATTAAAAGTGATTGTATGCCAAGCCATAATTTATGTTAAAATGTGGGGAGGGGCTTCTTTCCATCTGCTTGAGAGCTTTGAGAGTGTTCCAGTTTGTGAAGATGTTTTCATTTGAAATACTAACTGACAAAAAAAAATTCCCTTGAGCATTAAGAGAATTTATAACATTGATTTGAAATAGCCAGTGTTCTTATGTCATCAAAATATTTTGATTCTTGCTAGCATAGGAATAGAAATTAGATTTATTTTTTCATACAATCTTTTTTTCAGAGCCATTTCAGTAGAATGGCTTCAATCGTGATTTTAAGCTTTCAGCTGCCTGGGAGAAGGAAGTGTTAAGACCTGCCTTTTATGCTTTAGGTGCTCTTTGGGTGATGCATTTGGATTTAAATTAATACTTTTGTGAACATGACAATAGATTTTTGACTATTGAAATGTCTATAATTATTCTGTGTGCTATATACAATGTATCTATTTTGATTTGACTTCATTAAATATTTGGAAATTTAGTTTACTTCCATCTGCTTTGTAAATGGAACACAGTTTAAAGTGTTGCTTTTTGAAGATCTGTTGGGTGGATTGTGCGTTTTGAAGTCTCTTTAGAAGAATTATTGGTGGATAATTTAATGTGCAATAAGAATAAACGTGTAAATAAATATATAAAAGGTGCATAATGTCTCCTACATTTATTTGTGTGTTTAAAATACTTTGATGTCTCTTAAATTTTTAGCTGCAGCATGAGAAAGCTGAACTGGAGCAGCATTTAGAGCAGGAACAGGAATTCCAAGTCAACAAACTGATGAAGAAGATTAAAAAACTGGAAAATGATACAATTTCAAAGCAGCTCACTCTGGAGCAGGTAACTCCTTTCTTGCATAACTGTATGACTAAAACATGGGATTATGAGAATAAAAAACCAAATGGAAACCATAAACTTGCTTTGTATTAGATTTGACTTAATTTTTTTCAGTGTGTAGGAAACTAGGCAATATCAAGTATATAGAAAAGTCAGTTTGACTTATAATTTATTATGAGAAACGTTTGATCAGTGTTTTTTCAAGGCCATTATAACTTTTAGTAGCATTGCTGCAGGCCTTCATGTCTGCTGGACAGCCAAGAATTTTGCGGATGCAACTTTTTTGTAAGTAATGCTTCTTGTTGGGTGTTCATCAGCTTCCACTCTCATGCTGCTAGTGAGAAAGACTGTCACTTCTGATAGCAGCTATGCACAACAGTGAGCAGTATATGTATGGTCTGGTTTTGCTCTAGGTCACTTTTTTTTGGCAGCTTGGATAACACAGGACTCTAACTGTGAGATGTCAACTGTGTGTATACCTCAAAAGATTTGAGATTTAACTACGTCCAACTCCCTTTCTCCCTAGACAGTTATGAAGATTGCAGAGACAAAACACTGCTTGTTTTGGTCATCTTTCCACTGGCAATGTAGAGATTGGGACTGCTTTCATGTCTAATTTTAGGAGTGTGCATGAAAGCATCTCAGTGGCGTTAGCAGGTGTCCTTTAGACTTAAAAGACACACTGATGAAACATGTAGGCTTGTTAAAGAGCTTCAGTTTTTCTGAATTATGGAATCCCAGTAATTTGGGTGTGAACATAGTACACAGTTTCTGCAATTATTTTTAATCTTCTCATCAGATATGGAACTTTTTTGTTGCTGGTAATCTGAATTTCTACCATGTTTGTATGGTTTTACTACTGCTGTTGACACTGTGTATAGATTAATGGCTATCTTCATGATGAAATGAATTTTCTTGATTCTTTTGCTAACTTTGGAACAAGTTGAAAAATAGAAAGGTAGGAAGAAGTAGTTGCCAACAAATCATTTCATCATCATGAAAATTAACGTGAGCTTGAAATAACTCTCTTAGCCACAAGGTGGTGGTGGCGGCCACTTAATCAAAATGCAAAGTAAGCCCACATATTAAGCTGTTCTAATCTTTGAAATGTTAGCATGAGCCACAGCTGAAATCTTAATGGTATTTATTTTTGTGTTGTTGCTCTGGGCAGATGCTTTTGAAAAAACAAAATGTGAAACTTGTTGCTACATTTGAGTGTTAACGATAGATTGTTCAAAAAGTATTGATGCTCAAGGTCTTTCTCTTGAATATCTGACTTTGAAAACTTACTTTGTTAATGAAGATGTCAGATTTGGCTGTCAGTATTACTTAGAAATTCCACACATGTTTGTATGTAATGTAATGTATAAATTTGTTCTTTCTTACAGTAAGGTATATAAATCTTAAGTTACTTTGAACTTCAGAATGCTTTCTTCTCTTAAACAAATTAAAAAAAACAAATGCTTTTTGTGCTAATTAACCAGTTGAAGCAACAGCCTTTGGGGCATGTGCTGTACCTAGCAAGAAACAACCAAAATTTGTGAGCAGAGCAATGTTTCTTTTACTGTATGCATCAGGAGTTAAGGAAGACAGAATGTCACAATGCTTCAACATAACCTTTGGAGGCCTATTAAACAGGGCTTGGAAGGATTACTTCAGCAATGCTTTGAACGTAATCTAAGGCTACATTAGTAGATCTATCACTGCGATCAGTGAGGAGATAGTTGCAATGTCTGTTCACTAAACTCCTATTTTTAAAATATGGAGTAAGAATTATCTGTGCTTTGTCCTTCCTCCTTTGCTTTCTTTTATCTGAGCTGGTTATGCCAAGGATGATCAGTAGGTAGCCAGTTTGTGGCAGTGATGATTGCGTAGAATGAATTCCTGAATAAAAAATGATGAGGTTGGATCTTAGGTTTCAATATGACCTGACTTAATTTTCTTAAGTAGACTTTAAGTGGCAGAACATGCTTCTCTGAAGGCTAATGGTGAAGAAATTCACAACACGTGACTATTTTGTAAACTGAACGTCATGGTTAAAATGAAAAATAATGGGAAATAAGATATAAATAGCTTTCACTTTTGTCCTACAGAGGCCCAGTTGTGTGGTCTTGCCAATACTCTTTTTAGTTGCTTTTCTATTTCATACAGTACAGTGATAAAGTAGAATTGATGTAGATAGGATACGAGAAATAAGAACTAACCTGCTGATGATCATCTCCTGTGTCTGATTCCTTGAAAGGAGAACATCAGGAAATGTGTAAAATCGGAAAGGTATTCTTGGAGAGGGCAAAGAATTAAATCTACAGAGGGGATGGGGTAGAAGAGAAACAGAGAAGAAAAATTTGGGATAGTGGGCTTAGGCAGAGATCATATTCAACCTCCGTTTTGGGAGGGAACAGTTGTTCTTGTTATTAAGTTGGTAAAAAGACTGAAGAAGAGATAATCCAGGATTGCACAGACAATGGATGCTGCATTTGAAGTAAAGTAAGTGTAGATGTAAAAGAGGGAGGGATGAGAAGAAACACAGTTGGATGGTGAGGATGTTTAAGAGGTTTTTCTCTGCCTTTGAAGAGAAGGTTTAAGTCCAGAAAAATAAGCAATGCTTTCTTGTTTCCCTGTTGTGATGGTAAAAATTAAATATTTGATTGGAACGTAACTCTGAACCTATATAGAATGACACTGGTATTGAGAGAGCTGCAGGTTTCGTCTTAAGATACAATCCCATCCTGCTTATTAGTTTAGAATATTGTCACATTCCTAACAAATTCATTGACTAGAGTTAGATTACATTTCAAAGTACATCTGAAACTATCTTGTACAAAACAAATATACCTATCCTCCAAGTTCACAGCTTTGGTCAGAATGCTGCAGTTGCTCCTCCTGTAGGTTCAATTTTGGGTGGTCATCCTCAGGGCTTTAATATCCTGACACTGGAAGTAACTGGGACAACACTCAGTATCAGGAAAGGAAGAGACTTTTTTCCAGTGTGTTTTCATATTGCTGGAAATATGGAGTTTTGGATTTCTGTTTCACAATCCTGTTTCTTCGGTGTTTCATCAGAGCATGTCTGTCCCTTTAGGGTGTGACACAAGCTCATTTATATATTGTTGCTGATTATATGGACTTTGCCGTTGTGCGTGCTCACCAACATGCTGATTTCTAGTTAATGGACTCTGCTGCCTTGGTGATGGTTGCTATAATAGTAAATGTAATCTTAGATTTTTCAAATCCAAGGTTATAAATAATTTACTCTGTCTTCAGATGTCAGTGTGCTCTTCCTACCATTCAGTAAAATAGATTCATTTTCACCAGTGGGATTTTGTGGATTGGTTTGGTGCTAGGTTAGTAACAGCTGTAAAAAAACTGTGCCAGACCAAGTGAGTCAAAACCATGCTGCATTGAAGTGATATAAAAAACACTGCTACAGAAGTGGTGATCTGCAGTCAAACCTTTTTCATCGTGTGTTCATATAGATAGTTATGCAGTATAGTGAAGATCTATGAGTTGGTAATGTAGACGCAGTGTACAGATTCCCAGAAGGTTTTTACTTTCTTCCCTCTGAATGGTGTCAGCTCGAAGCTTTGCCAAAGTGGCCAATGAGCAGTCCTCTAAAGCAAAGCGCCCTTTGTCTCCCAGGGCTGAGCTCTCTGCCTTCATACCACTCCATCTCCTGCTGGTATGGGGAACGAAGTGTCAGTGTATTCCAAATTCTCGTCCCTTATGTGAGGCTGAAGCATGTTGCTTCTGACTTTTCTTTTAATTTATATCTGGAAACTCAGACACTGGAAGATTCCTAAACAGTGTTTCTTTTTCTAATTACGTTCCCTATTACTCATCAGTTTATGTCTGGTTTTACTGAGAGTAACTAATTCCTCTAAGCTTTAAACAAGAAAGTTGTAGATTCATGAATCTTATACCTGAAGTGCGTAAGTTTAAATTTAGTTTGGGTGTCTCAAGATTAATTTAGTGATTAGCACAGAGCCCTCGCAGATGTAGATGCTGTAATAGCAGTAAATGTGAAAGGAAATAATTAGATCTGTTTTCAGTCTTTCCACTTTGTAATGTGGGATTGTTTGCCCATCAGGAAAGTGGTGAGCGTTAACTAAGTCTTGGCTGGGAAAACATCTCCATGCCGTTTTCCAGCTGTAAAGCTCCCATATGTTAGTTATGTTTAATATTTTCATTGTATTTGTAGTAAAATACTAAAAACATATTTCTTCATGTGTGGTTCTACATTATATCTGCTTTTATTAGATTGTAGTGCAATCAAGAATGTTTGTTCGCACAGTAAGTGAATGAGAATGATGTCAAGTGTTTACTTTTATAAAGTCTGTGTAAGATAGAAATACTTTTGTATCTACTAGTAAGAGTTGATACAGTAACAGGGCAGTTCACCGAGCTTTTTCTTTCCTATTTTTTTATGTTGTTCCTTTACCTGACACAAGGCAGACATGGCCTCTCTTCCATTCCTAACTTAACTGTGATTCTTCCACTAAAAGCATCTATAATTGTTCAAAAGAATAAATGTTGGTACAGTGGACTGTAAATTCAATTTGAACTTGAGACACATAGAATAGGGGCATGTCTTTGAATAGCCATGTCATCAGTGACCGTATCTTCAGGTTTCAAGGTCCTCTTTATTGGCCAGAGACAACAGGTTATCTGAGAAAAAATTCTAGTAAGATGACAACTGTGTAACTCCTGAACCTCTTGATTTTTCACTGGCTCTGACCAATGTCTTGCTCATGACTTTTGCCTCTTCTTCACCTTCTCCTTGCTATAACAGTTCATCGCATAAAATGATGTGGTTACAACGGTGATCTTTCCTGGTGACAGTTCCTTGCAAAAAAATATGCTTCCATCATTTTCATTTTTCTTTGATTATTTTCCTTTCCAGCTAAGACGTGAGAAGATTGACCTTGAAAATACTTTAGAACAAGAGCAAGAAGCACTAGTGAATCGTCTCTGGAAGAGGATGGATAAGCTTGAAGCAGAAAAACGGTTTGTCTTGTTGCAGTGTGTTTGTTACTGTGGGAGAGATATAATTTAATACATAATGTTCTGGATTAAATATGTTATTCTCTATCCCCTAAGAGATGTTTAACCTATGAAGATCTGGGCCTTAAAGCAATTGTAAAGCTCCTGGTTTACATGATGCCGTATCTTTGATCGCTTCAAGTGCCTTAAACTAAGTAGTACAAGAAATAAACTGGGAAAGCTTGAATGAATCTGCTAAAGTTTTTCAACTATTGATAGACTCTCATTAAAGCTTCTGGTTTGGGGTCAAGTTTATATTCATGTTCCAGAGAAAATGACATGGCATTTTAGTGTATTTGTTTTCTTCCCTATCAGCTCAAAGAAAACTTCAGCTTTTTCTCAGTGCTGTATATTCATGTCACTGAGACTTGCTGCTGCTGCTTCAATAAAAGTTAAGACAGTGAGACTTTTTCTTCCTGGGAAAGCTAAGATTAAAAATATACATTAAACTGTATACATTCTTAACGTCATAGAAGAACTCTGGATTTGGGGGCATTAGGGGAGAAGAGATATTTAATACTTTATTTTCTTCTACCTTTTTAAGGACACTTATGTTAGTGTGACTGAATCTTGACTGGGGCCTCAGAAAATACCTGGACCTAGGTGAACTGCAGGTTTTGTAGTTTTATTTTACAGAGCCCTGCTGTGTGGAAGGTGCTCTAAAGAACTACATGTGATATTCCAAAGTGGTAAATCCATAGCAGAATCGGCCTTTGGTGGGACTTTTTGTGCATCTTCGATGTAAAACCTTCTCCCAGCATAACCATTTGTGGTTTAATTTATCTCAGATTATGTGCCTTCTATGAAGGAGCGATGGTGGGATCAGAATATACTTTGGTACAACTTTGTATGATATATGTGAATACACAGGCCGTGCCAAGTATTGTATTTGCGTAGCACTGTGCTGCTCTTCAGGGCACAGTTGGATCTGGCCAATCAGTGTGTTTCTAGTGAAGAGCAGTTTATACATTAACTCTAAAAATTATCATTTAGAACTGCTATCTACTATGTGATTCTGTTGATATCTACGATGTGATTCTTCCATTATCAAAGAAGTTTTTTACTCCTGAATTTATAGTCAGTTATTTGAAGCCTTGACTATGTGGAAAACGTTTCTGTTTGGGGATTTTAAAAAACAGGGAGAGGGGAGACTATTTGACTATGCTTCAGAAAATATCTGTGATGTTTTCTCTTTTGTTAATGGTGAAACGCAGAAAAGCTTATGTTCAACCGCAGACATACTTGTCTCTTCTTTTCGTCTTGAACATGTTTTCTTCTGATGTAAAAAAATCATTAAAATTAATTTATTTTTTGAGATTAAATGAATTTCCATAGAAATTATTTTGTGGGATAAGTAGTATTTGAGTATAAAACTGAGGTAACTATATGCGGCGTACAATCTGGTTTTCCGGAAATGTATGCAGAAATACTTGAGATCGTCAGTATCTGAATATTTTAGAAAATCCATCCATGCTCGGGCAACAAATTTTACCTTTTTTTATTTTGAGTTCAAAAAGAAAGCATTATAATTCCCCCCAAAATTATCTCCCCCAAACCAGTACTTCAAATAAGTCTTTTATGCGTGTCAGAATCCTTGCAATGACTTTTTGTTGATTTCAGGGGTTTTCTCTTCATTACAATTGAAGGTAAAGTTTGAACTATTTTTGATACAGAATTTTGCAGGAGAAATTAGACCAGCCAGTATCTGCTCCACCATCACCCAGAGACATATCAATGGAGATAGATTCTCCAGAAAATATGATGAGACATATCAGATTTTTAAAGAACGAAGTGGAGAGGTTAAAGAAACAACTGAGGGCTGCACAGTTACAGCGTGAGTAAACAACTTGTTTTCAATCTTTTTAAGCTTGTGTAATGTAAGTTTTTATGTATACTTTCATGAGTTTGAATTTAAGGTAGAAGTGGAAAAAAAAGGGCAGGTTTGAATTAAAACGTTTTCATAATTGCAGTATTATTGCTAATTGATACAGTTACACTGCAGACTGGGGTTTTTTAACTTTACTAGAAGGTGTCTGGAAGAATCAACAAGTATCACTAATATTTTGTGCCAGAAAAAAAAATGTTTCCATCTCTTTTTCTTTATGAGACTTAGCAGTATTTCAACATAGTTTTTCAAAACATAGTGTAGGAATGTTGTTATAAATTAAGAATTACTCAAAAGAATGAACAACTAGCAAAGTAAAGTTCAGTTGTATGCAAGAGTTTCACTTGTTAATGATTGCAGCTACCTTTAAATAATTGGCTGTAGCTGTGTTAGACTAATTGTTCAGGCAGCTGTTTGCCTTCACAGTACTACAGAATAAGTAATCTTGTCTTGGTTTTACCTATGTAGGATTGCTTTGAAGGTGGACAGAATAAATAGTTATGTAGAAGCACTTATGATGTTGTGAAAAGTGTCACAGACCCTCAACCAGAAGCAGAAAGGCTGCTGTTTTGCCTTTCCTTTTCAATAGAAGAGGCTGTGGCTCTGAGCTCATGGTCTCAGCTGGCAGGAGGATCATCTGTGCCTTCCTGTGATATTTGCAGTGCCAATCCTTCATTGCTTCATGCTAAATCTAAAATTTCTATCCAAGTTCTGCCTAGTTCCTAGTCAAGTAGCAATATATTTCAGTTGATAGGTAGCTGGATACCGACCCATATAGACAGGAAAAACAGGGTGAGTGGGAAACAGGCAATATTCTCCCCCTGTCGTGTGCTGGCCTTGACAGAGCAACTGGAATATATCAGCCCCCGTTTAGAGAAATAGCTTGCTGAAAGCAGTGGCCTTCCTTAAAGATAAATGGTGGGAGAGTTCTCTTTTGCGGAGGCCTCATGCGCAAATTTATGGTATTAATAATATGTGTCAGTTAAAAGAAGATAAGGACTACTAATCATTGTGTTTACCAATTCTGCACCGCAACCTTCACTTACTGGACTTCAGAATGAGAGCAAGGCCTTAGATTTAAGTACTCTCTGTACAGACCTATCCCAATTAATTTCATTTCAATTATTTATTATTTTTAAGTGGTTTCTTTTTGAATTATTGTGATTTAGAGTAAAAATTTAGAAGCATTTAAAATCAATTTCTCTTTGAAAATAAGGTCTAGGTTTAAAAGTACTTTTTACCATTGTGAGCAGATTAAACAGAGCTGCAATATGTGTAGCAATACTGATAAAAATGGTGAATGCGCTAGCCTGAAAGTGGAAGATGAAGCTGAAATACAATTTTCATTTTAGCGTTTGCAATATGTGGTCATTAGAGAACCTCTAGTATTATTCATAAATACTTACCAAAATCTGATTACTGAATTCTGATCCTGGTATAACATTTTGTGTTCTGAAGCACTTCTAGTCTAGGAATTGTTGTGGTATAACAATAATTTTAAATAAGTTGTACTGTTATGTTTATAAATGATCTTTCCACAGAAGAGAGATTAATCATGTATTGTTGATAGCTTGGGAGCAGTCTTCTAAACCAGGAATATTCTTTTGATTGAAGGATGCTGCATAAACAAGTGATCACAAAGCACGATGAATTGTATTTTTTTTAATATAAAGGTATTAACTGTACACTTGATCAAACAGTAGAAAGCCTTGCAAAATACATTGTGCGTCATAAGTCTTTGTCATGTGTTCCAATTAATTTAAATAATCTGTCAAAATCCTTTGTAGCTTTCCATAATTTGATTTTTTCCCTGTAAAAATAGCCTTTGATACCAAAATATTTAAGTGAAGTTTGCTGAGCTTGTTTAGATTTGCCAACTCAAACTGCCCTTTGATGTAAAGAATAAATCACTTGCTGGCTTATAATATCAGTACATGTTCTGCTGGCCAATCTCCATGATAAAAATATGTAATTGAAAGAATGCTGTAGAATACATATAGGTAGCAACTGTCAACCAGTAAATTATTTTAGTAGCTAATGACTTAGAGATGAGAATTTTGAGTGATCCACCCTGAGCATTTTCTACACTTTCATTCTTGAAGTACTAGAGTAAAAGTAGGCACAACGTATTTGCCTGTCTTTGAAATTGAATTTTAATAAAATCTGAACAAAAATCCAAATTTCAGATTCAGAGAAGATGGCACAATATTTAGAAGAGGAGCGACATATGAGAGAAGAAAACTTGAGACTTCAAAGAAAATTACAGAGGGAAATGGAACGTAGGGAAGCACTCTGCAGGCAACTGTCAGAAAGTGAATCCAGCTTAGAAATGGATGATGAAAGGTTTGTATTTTTGAGCCACCCAGATATGTTGGCAATGAGCTTTTTAATCAATACTCATATTTCTTTTTGACTTTTATAGAATAAGTATTTATAGAGATAACGTGTATATGGTTTAATATATGTATCAAATTTCAGCTTGGTCCAGGAATAACTTCAGCAGAGTAGTGTCAAACTTGTGCAGAAATTGCATTAGTTTTAACAGTGAGAAAGTGCTTGTACCAAAAGGTTGCGTAGGGTTTTGATAAAGGTATACTGAAATAAATACAGCTGTGGAGTTAAGATTCGGGATAATTTGATTGTAATACCTTTGTTTTGCATGTAACTTCATAACTGCAAAGAATTCTGTGAGCTGGGAACAGTGTCCGGAGGGCTCATTTGTCCTTTGCAGAAAATGAAATGTGTTGGGCCAAATACAAAGAGGTACTGTGTAAAGTCTTAGGAAGAGGAAGCATTTCCAGAACTGTTGCGTTGTTCTCGATGTCCAAACCATAACATCCTTGATTTTTTTTTTTTTTTTTTTCTCTCTACTGCAAGCTGTGTGGCTTGCACTGACTTCACAGATAGCCTTGAGTTTTTCATGGCTTTTATATGATGCCTTTTAGTATTTTCTCACGTCATGGTCAAATGACTTTTTTATATCTTGAAGGAGATTTTTAAGTACACTTTGAATAAAATATTCTTATTTCTTATCAAATGCTCATTTTTTTGTTGTATTGATTTGTATTGTGTTGGATTTATAGTGGTCCTTTAAAAATACTTTAAAAGTTATGCTCTTCTGTGTATTCTTCTAATACTGAGATATTTATTCTTGGGTCATCAGCATATTTGTTATAAGCCATAATTTACCAGAAACAAAGTTCCAGATATTTTATTTCAAGGAGTGCCCTTCAAGTTCAAGGTGTTTTCATTTTCATGCAATAGTAGGCAACTAACATATTGCAGTAGTGGCTGGTTTTAAGATGCAGCGAGTGCTATATAAAATTGAATTGTTAGAAATGCAGGATTCTGGTGTTTGAATTATTGTTGTAATAATAATCTTTTATTAGCCTAATCTTTTCTGCCAATATTTAGATTGTAATGGAAATACAGTCAAAATCTAAATCTATGGAATTCCCAGTATTAATCCAAAAATGTAGATTATCCTAATTCTTTTTTCCAAACAATTGTAGGTAGTGGTAATCCATAAAATGCAGGAAAATTTGATTAACTGTTCTGTACTTCTAAGAAATTTCATTATCGTTTTGATTTTCTTGGTTCTACGAAGACATGACAGCATCGCTCTAAAACAGGTATTTGCAGTGTAAGTAAAAGAAGTAGAGGAAGGGCGAAGCAGGTATTAGAGTTAGTCTAATGAGAACTGTGTAGGCAAAGTAATTGTGGAACTACATGCAGTAATGCTTTTAAGATGTAAAGTTTTGTCAGCTTACATTGTCTTCCTAAAAATGATGGTGGTGATGGTTCAGATCTCCATTTTTTCAGTTGCATTCTGTTAGCTGATTATACTTATTTTTTGTAGAGAGGGGTAGGTGAAGATGCTTTATTGAACACAAAATACACAGCTCTCCCAAAATTTCTTCCTCATGATTAGCAGTTGCTTTGTCTTGTCAATCCTCCATCCTAATCTCTGGACTAGTAGGGAAATATCTGAGACTAGGAAGCATGCTAATAGTGTACTCCTAACCTCATCAGGTACTAGGAGGACTTACAGGAAATGGTCTTTATATGAATTAAAACAAATTAAATCTCAGTACACACACTGTCTGCGTTACAAGAGTTACTGTGTGTTGCAGAGGTAGCCTAGTCAGTTTGATTTTTGCTAACCTTGCCACTGGTGGCTCTTTAGAAAACTGATATTTAATTAAACTTTAATTTGTCAGTTTGTTAATTTTCTCTTGTTCTTTATTGCAGCTATTTTTATTACCTGATCTGCCCAACTTTAAAATTTAAACCAACTTTGGTATCACTATATTGTGCTGCCTGTGCTAGGTGTTGTGGCTCAGTAGCTCTGAATATCCTGGTTAAAAATAAGTAAGATGCAGTATCAAAACATGTTTCAAATAGTTTATGAACTGGCTCACAGACCTTAAAGTAGTCATCATTGTAATTTCCATCAAACAGGGATATTTTTAATGCTGCTCCATGTTGTGGGTTTTTCTTCTGTGATCTGAAAATAAAGATAGCTACTAAGAACTTCTGAGCAGCACAGTGGTAGAAGGGGAGACAAGTAAGAGTGAAAGTGCTGTTGGTAGTTAATTTTGTGTGCTGCTTTGCCATGTCTGGTAAAGAAACACAGCTAAATGCAGTAATGTAAACTCAGCTGCACTGATTTGAAACCATATGTGCAGGAGACAATGTGCAGGGAAACCTCTAGTCTAGACAGTGACTTGAAAATCTAGATGAAGAGTGCCTAAGCAAAATCAGCCTGAATGCTGCCAGCCTACTGCTGTTGAAAAAATACATAAAATTACTTTTGGGATATAAACAGTAAATGGCAAGTAAGAGCGATTTGTAGGATTTTTGTCTCCTTTTATACAGGACTTGATGGCTGTGAAGAAGCTTCACTGTATTCAGTGAAGTAAAATAAACACCACTAAAATCATTACAGATAGGGAAGAAGTCCTTGTCTGAGGTTCTAATCTAGTCAATTTATCACAGTGAAGCATGGGAGGTGTCTTGCAACACAACCCAGAAGTATCTTTGGTGGGAGAAAGTCCTGGATTCAAAATGTTGCTCTGGTCCAGTTACAAAAGACATGATGAGCAAATGGCTAAACGTTGAGACCAGCAGGATTCATGTTGGAACAGATTGTGAATGCTTTAATGATCTTCTCGCCCCTTTTCATGGTTTCAGATTAGCGCTGGATGCCTTTTGGGAAAATACACTCCAGCCAGACAAGCCATTGAATTCAATGTAGAATTGCGTGTAAAGTGCAAGAATGCAGTATAAGTCAGACTGAATAACACGATTTATACCTCTGGCCTTAATATGTGCTATTCTAATTGTATGCAACTTGTACAGTTTTAACTGGAAATGACTAAGATAAAGGCAGCTATTTCCATTGAAAGTTAAGCCAATATAAGAACATTCAGCGATGACAAGAGTTCATGTTGTGACTTGATAAAGTTGGCTGATTCCTCATTAATCTAATGTAATTCTTACGGAAATTTAAAAAAAACACAGTGAAACATTTAAAATATGGCACATTTTAAAAGGTTTGATCTAATTATTCTTTACCTTTTTTTGTTAGATATTTTAATGAGATGTCTGCACAAGGATTAAGACCTCGCACTGTGTCCAGTCCTATCCCTTATACACCCTCACCAAGTTCTAGCAGACCTATATCACCTGGTAAATATCTAAACGAGTTTCTCAAATTATTGTATGCATCATGTAGTAATGTGCCCTATTAATGTATTTAGGTCAATAGCCTTTCAAAGGGAGTCTGGAGGAAAAAACTGCATCGTAAATGTAAACATAAATTGCCTCGGATGTCTTCTAGTGCACCGTGGTTTTGGATGGTTCTGGGTTACACTGTGAACAGATATTAAGGGCATTAAGTAGCTATCACTTGAACTTTCTTTTTTTTTTTCCTCTTTCCTTTTCTCTCTTACTGTCTTTTTTTTCATAGAAGTTGCCCTTCAGGATGCGTAGTTCAAACAGATTTCTAGAGTTTGGTGATGAACGAGTAATGAGACTGACGCTGTGTTCTGAATCAAAAATAAATTAAAGAAATTAAGAATTCCTGTCTCTAGTAGGGTGTATAACAAAGGCAAACTAACATTTTCTAGGTTTTTAATTACTGAATATAGTTCTGAAGTCAAAGGAAATGTATGTTACTAACGCATTTATTAACTGAAATTTAAAATCCCTTAAAATTGTGCTTGGACATCAGTTAAAGGTTGTTGACCATAGGTGTTGTATGGCAATCACAAACTCATTTCTATGTATTGAAGTGAATCCTGCATGCTCTGCTTTCCCAAGGTCACCTTTAGAACCTGTTGGACAGCTGTACAGGAAGGGCAAATGAGAGGTACTCTATATTGACGCATTCTTCAAGGTGGAATTGAGGCGTGTTATTATACAGGTCTGCTAGAACATATAAAATGGTTTTTAAGTCTTTAATTTTCAAGATTGACTATAGTTTTTCAGAATGACTCAAAGTGGTTTTCATCCAAGTATTGCAGAAGGAGCAAGCATGTGTGAAAACTAGCTATCGCCATGAGCCACATTACAGTGTTAAAGATGAGCATTACGATAGTTTTTCAAGAGGTTTTGGGGGCTTCTGAGATGAGATAAATCACTTGACTTTGTGTTTTGCAAGGTATATTGCCAGGAAAATGATACATGTTTTTTATCCTTTTCCTCTCTCTGAGTGTACAGAAACATAGCCATGCTGACACATGTTCTGGAGTAACTACTGCAGATGTTTGTGGTTATACGTGTGCAACCTTCATAGTAATGCAACATTCAACTGCATATTGTATCTCCAGTCCACACAGTGACTTTAATGATAAGTATGTGTAGGAAAAAGTAGCTGGTAGTTTACAGGTTTGCATCCTAGATTACCTAGAAATGCACCCAATTTAGATGTGGATGTGTCGATGCAGAAGTATTCTGTTGGTTTGTTCCTACACTGGGACTGAAGCACATTCCTTGTTCCCAGTGGACTTCTCTTCCTGTCAGTAGTTGATGCAAGAGTGCTCCATTCTAGTGGGAATTACATCCCACAGACAGGATATGCTGAAACACAGTCTGAAGCGGAGGAAAAAATAGCACAGCTGAAATGATCATTTCGAACAGAGTTCACAATTTTGGTAATGCTGGTGCAGTAAATATTCCAGGCAAGCACTTCTGCCCAGGCTGCTACATTAATATCCATAGTTGGGAAGTTTCAAACCTCAGAAAAGTAGAAGCAGCAGTTTGCTAGAGAACTAATGAGATCAGTGGGGAATTTTGTACAGCTGTCCAGGATAGATGAATGCAGTAATGGATGAAAACAAGTAGGTTTTGAGAGTACTTTGTGTCTAAAGTACTAGAGTAAGATGCTGTCAAAAGTACCAGCACAGAGTAATAAGGCAGTTATATTGGTGTCACGTTATTGTATGACCTGGCATGTTTCATTTGGGAAATAAGCCTGAATTTGTAGAAACATTGTTTGAAGCAAGTTAGAAATGCTATAATTTCGTGTGAATAGATGGTCAGGTTTAATAGTTCAGATTCTGGCTCCTGATTCCCAGAGCCTTTTGTTCTAGCGTGGTTTGAGATGCTGCTTTTGAAGACTCTTAAGTTAAAATACTGCTGAGATTTCTAGCACAGTGCATAGAACTCTGAAGACATTGGAAGTATTTCTGCTCCTAGGCAGCTGGGAATTAGTTGCACTAATTACCAGTTAGTCTTTACTGTAGATATACTGTCATGCTTTACTGCTGTGGCTACGCTAGATAGAGATTTTTAGCTGCAGAGGTGAGCTACCTTGGATGTACATATGCTGCTGTTATTGACTCTTTGGTTGCCGTATAGACTTGTCGTTGTAAACCTTCTGGAGCTGATTTACCCCAAAGCAGTCCAAAATTTCAATGTTTCAAAGACTTGAAGTGTATTTTTTGCCTTCTGTTGTTCTGGGCTTGCGTGTCTGACTTGCAACACATTTTCAACTAACTGACCATTAACTTGTTACAAAAACACTTAGTTATAAAACATGTACTGAATAGACAGGTTGTGTAGGGAAAAAGCAGATTAATTTTGTTAATCTGTTTTGTTTAACTAGTCTAAAGCGACAGTGATTCCATTGGAGTCACTTGTAATTTGTACCAGATGTACACTGGGGATATAGCAGAATCAAATGTAGAATTGAAGGAAGCAAAGGATATACGTTTTCTTACATGACTTTATTACCTTGGATTTTTTTCTCCACCCTCAAGATCTTGTCTCATCAATGGTAGGCACAAACACAGATGCATGCAGTTAAGGACAAAGCTTGGTTGCGGTGCATACTGTAGCTGCATGGCACTGTTTTGCATTGATTTATTGTTGAAGAAGTGTGAAAACTGTTAAATCCAACGTGCTGTTATATAATTTTAATAAACCTTCAGAAATTGTTTTGGTCATAATTCTCCAAAACAGTTGTGAGTATCTAATATTAAGCAGCTGAGAAAAGTCTTGTCTCCTACCTTACTGATGTGTTTGTCAGGAAGCAATAATGCACTAAAGGCTTTGGAAAATGGACTGTTCTGAGAAATACTCAAAATGTTTAGAACACTTCAAGGTCTGAACTTTAAGCACTTAGCAGCTGCTGTTTGTTTGCCTTCATTACGTATAAAGGTATTTTACATTTCTAAGAATTAGTTGTTACAGAAAGGAAATATTTCAATGGAAGAATTAGACATTTGCACTTTTGAATACTAGGTTTTCCTTAATGTGGATAAAACTTAAGTTCTAATTTTACATGATAGTTGCTAGCCTAATCCAGCTAGTGACTCATCCCAGAATGTTTTAACTTCAGCTCTAAAGATCTTTGAGTCCCTGCCTGTAAACACTGAGGCAAAACAGGAGGAAGTCTGGGTGCAGACCTAGTTTGCCTTGGAGGAGCCACCTACGTGCAGTTTATTTGTGGAAACTCCTAGTGGCCCAGTGCTTTATGACTTCTGTAGGGACAACCTCGCTGCTTCTTCAGACTGTATTTTGTTCAGGGAGCCCTTTCCTCTGAGGAGAAATGACAGGCTGGATGGAAATATTTGTGGACTAAAACTAAGCTATCAGGGAAGCTTTACACCATTTATGTTAAATGAAAAATTAAGTTTATCATTGAGTAATGTATGTTTTGAAACGTGTATTACAAGAAAATAAGTTAACTTTTTCATCATTTTCAGTACAACAACAATTTTTTTAGGCGTCTAATCTGGCAGCAGTTACCGTTTCTTAACGTATCATTGATTCAGACCTAAAAAATGTTAAGAACCCTCACGCTTTAGTTTGTAATATAGACAAGAGTGTTCATGTTAGCTTGTTTTGATAATTTTTAGGTCTGTCATATGCAAGTCACACAGTTGGTTTCACACCACCAACTTCACTGACTAGAGCTGGAATGTCTTACTACAATTCCCCAGGCCTTCACGTGCAACATATGGGACCATCCCATGGTATTACAGTAAGTATTTAAAACAGTAAATACTTGTTACCAATGTAAGTTTGTTTTTTAAAAGTTATGATTGCTTGTCCTTAAGATTTTTTGCAAAAGCATTTTTGTAAATGTTTGGTTTTGTCTCCTTGCTCCAAGATACCTATTGCTGCTTTCTTCAACCCTGATTTTCCTCTTCACCCCTCAGAAACTGATTCTTTTTGAAGAACCTTATTCTTTGCAAAAGAATAGAGTGTGTTAACACCTTAAGGAAAGTAATAGGTATCGTCTTATGGATCAGCAGGCAGGGTTTGAGAAGTGATGTTCTAAGCTGCTAAGCCTGTCCCAAGAAGTAAAAACATTGCTTTCATTTTTCTCCTAGTCTCCACCATCTGACGGATGAGTCATCTGAGGTTGCTTCAAGCTCAGGTTTTCTTCAGGATGACACACAATGCTACCACCATGTCACTGTAACAAGCAGTTAACTCTTGTTTTCTGTTCTCATTGGCAAAGAAGAAAGTTAATATAAACATTTGTTAGGACAATTTCTCATATCTTTCAAATGGATTTGTTTTCTTTTTACCTCTGGTGTTTGATGGATTTCTACTTAACCATGTTTCTTTAAAGTGTATGTGGAGTTTAATGAACAAACAGAGCCTAAAATTTTGCTAAAATTTGGCAAAATACCTTGTAGTTGTTGTATCAAGAGCATTTTTATTTTTCTCAACAGGTACGGTAGTGTACAAATATCCTGCAAGGTTTTTGCATACACTTGTCGTTCTCAGATGTGAAAACATATTTCTATAGAATTTTTAGTAGAATGCTAACATATGGCTGCTTCTAAAATGATTTAAGTGAGCATGCAAAGGTAATTGTTAATTTCTTGAGCAGAGTGGTGAGAGTGTTACAGTAGTGGGAAGAACAAGAGGGAAGGTGGAGCTCAGCAGGAAGGCAGAGTTCTGGTCTGGGTTCAGCCCATTGCTGTGCGTCACATTGAGATAGTCTCTGAAATACTGCTCTTTCTGAAACTGTAAATTAACTAGTGTCACATTGTGTCACTATGAAAAAGATCATCTTCAGGGTAAGATACTAATTGTTTTGAGAATGATGTTGATAAGTAGCTCTTGGTGTCGTCTTGATACTGAAACTGGGTCCCTTCATATTATTAGATGTATGCAAATGCAATAAATTATTTCAGGTGCTTCAGAGACATCAGTTAGTTGTCAAGAACCCTTGTTTTTTCACATACAGCATTAATCTACTGTACATAACTGCAGAAAAGTAGATACAATATACATTATTTGACTAAACTGCTGTTTGATTCTTGACTCTTCGTTTTTTAACTCTGTTACAGAATAAATTGACTCTACCTGTAGTACCTTTGGTGTAGCGCTGTAGTCATGCTTCTCACCAGAGCTGATCACCTTTAGCTGGTTATTAATTGTGGGTGGAGGGTGGGTTGTCATGCCATGAGGTTGCTAACTGCATTGTTAAGTAGTGAACATTTTAGTTTCAGAAGTGCAGGAGTTAGTGTTATGCAGTGTAATTTAAATTATTACATTTCTAACATTAAAAAAGGTCTCCCTCCACACACTGTTTTTATAGATAAAGTGGATTTTAAATCTGTGCTTAAACACGCAGGTGGTTGACAATTTGTGGTTTCTGTTGAGGGGACCTCTCTAACAACTGTTTCACTCCTGCAGCTTAAAGGGTTGTAATCTTCTTTTGTTTTGCAAAGAACAACTTGTATTATGCTTTGGTCTTGCTCTGGTGCGCAGACTAAGAGTCCTTCAGAAAGCAGGAGGTCCTGGGCAGACTCTCTGGCATTCAAACCTTCCCACCCACGCTCAGATACCTCATAGTTGGACCTCATACGCCAGCAGTGTAAAGTTAAAGGTTTGTCAGCACCTACTGGTTGGGCAAGCACAACTGAGAGGTGCTGTCTCTATAGCATCTCGCATTTCTTTTTAGGTTGCTGGCCATCATAGGTAAATGTGTCTTCAGGATATACATCTTGTGTTCATTTCCAGCAAGCTGACAGGGGGAATGCTTGTTCTGCTTGATCTTAGAAGTACTTCCTCTTTCCTTTGCTGCTCTGATGCAGAGTAACATTTATTTTATATAAAAGTTGTACTGGGACTCTCGCGATGTTTTGAAATGGATTCTTCCCACATAATTGCTCAGATGTTTTCGTGTTATGTTTTATTTGGGTTTTTTTTTTTCCGTCCGCCAAGCTCAGTACATTGATTAGAGGATTTACACCTAAAGCTGTGCAAGAGTGTGTTAAACATAATTTCAATATTTGTTCTGCAGAGGCCTTCACCACGAAGAAGTAACAGCCCTGACAAATTCAAACGTCCCACTCCTCCTCCTTCTCCAAATACGCAGACCCCAGTGCAGCCACCTCCGCCACCACCTCCACCACCTGTGCAACCTACGGTCCAGTCCGCAGCATCGCAGTCAGCCACTTTTCA
The DNA here is from genome assembly GCF_017976375.1 of Cuculus canorus. Lineage (NCBI taxonomy): Eukaryota > Metazoa > Chordata > Aves > Cuculiformes > Cuculidae > Cuculus > Cuculus canorus. The sequence continues at coordinate 10,367,373 of NC_071407.1, forward strand.
ACATTCAGTGCATCCCTCCTCTCAGCCTTAGTGCATGTGCTCATCAGTCTGTATGTCAGAAGTGGACTCATAACATGGAGCAGTTTACTAAAAGCCAAAGGCTTACTTGGCATATTTGGATTTGACTTATTTGCACTGAGGTTATATAGGCTTCACTGTTAATTGTGTTGTAAACGTTTGTATAAGATGCAGCCAGTGTTGTGGGTCTACAACACTAACTTAACAAAGTTTTCCATCAGTGTTTACTTGAAATACATGTATGTCCATTCTCTGGCTGGAACATTTGCTACTCTGTTTGGTAATACGGCATTATGTCGTTTTGCTTGGCTCCAAAGCTTCCTTTTCCTGGCTTTTAGGTTTGTAAAATTAAAGGGATACCTTTTTATATTTTTTCATGACAATTTGCAGAAAATTGAAGGCATGATGGGCTATCTGATAAATTCTGAAAAATTACATTGTTTACCAAGCTTATAGAAAATCAGCACTACGTTTCAGTCATTTGAAATAACAACTTCTAGTGCAAAAGTGAGTCAGACACCCTAATCAGTGCCCAAGACACATACTCTATTGTATTATGTAGTAAATAAGCTTAATTCAGCACACAGGACACATCCATACTTCTCCTGTTTAAAAGCACCTCAAATGTGTGGTACAGTCTGAATTTTACAGTGAGGGAACTGGCTTGTTGGAGTCTGTGGAATGTACAATTCGTGGAACTTAAGATTTGATGATTTCACTTGACATTTACATTAACCTGTAAGCTGCCCATACTGTGTGATCTTTCACAATTAGCTTTGGTGAGTGTGGTCCTGCCCACAGGTTACTGATAACTGATTAAAGCGTGCTCTTTGATTTTTTTTGCTGCAGAAGGCAATGTGATTGTAGAGAAACAGCTGATGATAATTTTTTTCTTGTTAAAATATATTAATTGTGATTCCCCTGAAGCAAAGCTTGAACAGGTATTCTAAATGTTCAAAAGTCTTTTAGAAAATAAGATATAAGATGAGCATATAGGAATATATTGGCGTGACAGCCAAAATGTTGTATTGCTTGGTAGAAACACAGTACAAGAAAGTAGCACAACATGGCACTAATGAATGCTTATTTAGCAGCCTAAGCCGGTACAATGTATGAAGAAATGTATTCTGAATACATTCTTTCCATCATTTAGCACAAATAAATTGGTTTCACTTTGCAGTGGAACAAAGTGTCACTTCTTGATATTGACGTTTTAGTTACATTTTTCCTGAGGTTCCTGTTGAGTACTGAGGTTTATATATTATTGATGATTTTAAGTGGTTTACCTCATATATATGGATATGTGGGCCATGGAAAATGACAAGAGAATGTTTATTTTATGAGAATATGTATCTGGCTATAATCAGAGCAGAACATGAGTAATTTATCTTTTGTTTACAAAAGCTAGTTTGACATGCCTAATGCTTTATTAAGGACATTTTTAAGAAGGAAGTACAGCATTCTGGTAGTATACTAACACTTGCACATATATTGTCATGTTTGCTGCTCACCTATTCAGTAAGAATTGAAAATTCAAAATCTTTATAAAATTAGTGCTCTAAATCAAAATAGTATGTTAAAATAATGTTGTAAAAGGTTCTGCTTAGACAAAAGTAAGAATTTCTTCACTGTAGCTATGTAGTTTCAGCTCTGAGAAAATTTAGAGAAATGCATATATGTCTATTACACTTCTTAAACCAATACGGGATCAAGTGCATTATCAAATTACATTAGTTATGGTAGTGACTCTCCAATCAAGCAATTCTCAAGTTTGTGACAGACCTAAAATTTGAGCAGTGCTTCCATCTGAAAATAATTGACCGTAGCTGATGCTCACCTTTCCATAGAGGAAACTCAGCTGTGAGCATCATAAGTAAACAGAGCTCCTGAATTAGTGGTAGGATTGCATTTGAGAAAATTACAGGCAGTCAGAGGTGAGACTGAGGTGAAAATAGGATTGCTTTAGTTCAATCCTTGTCCTTTTGTAAACATAAGACAAAGAAAAAATATATTCTTGTATAAGTAGGAGTCCAGGTCAAGTATACCACTATTTAAAATGGTGCCCTACTTTCTGAAGTGCTTTGAGGTTTTTGGACGCATGGCTCTATATAGAGTGTGAGCTCATAGTGGTGGTAGTATAAATGCAGGGGAGGGGGAAAGGGGAAAGCCTTTGACAGTGTTGTTTTAAGATCTTAAAATGAAAAATTTGCCTAGAATAATTTACATTTGAAGCATATTCCAAATCTGAATTTGTGTAACCGAAGTTCAGCTGCTGTTATTAAGTGTCTTATTGAACTCTCCTAACTATTCCAGTCGGACTGTTACCAGAGGAAAGTAAAGAACTGACAAATGTATGCTAAATCCTGAAAGTGTAATGAGGCACTAAGTTGGCCTTACCTAACTAAGAAGGTTGAACAAACATTTGCTTGCAATCAGAATTGTTAAACTCTGTTTGTAGACTTTTTGAATAATATGAGGAATTGTGCACAACCATCTCCTAATAAATGTAAAGGATTTTCAGTTTTGTTTGTGGATTATAGTCATGAATTATGATTCTGCAGCTGTGATTTTATCAGATCTCCTATAGACTGGGGAAATTCACTTGACGGTGAGGTCCAGCTTAGCATGAGTGGTTAAGCGCTTGGTGCCTTTATCTCCAAAGCACCTCAGTGGGTTTCTGCTGTCCATCTCATTACTAATGCCTGTCACTTGCACACTGCATCATCACTAGTTGTGTAAGGCCACAGAAGTGATTTTTAGCTGAGATGAGCATTTTGTAAGTGTATCTTCTTTCAGCTAGAAGTGTATATAAAAAAAAACCCTTTAGTTGTTTCAGCAGTGCTTTCCTCTCTGACAATCAAGCAGTTTTCCTTTTACTTTTTTTCTCAAGGGATCTGGCATGGACGCTGGAATGCAGCTGATACTCTGTAGAGCATTAAGAGTTTATTTTATCCACAATTTGTTCCAGGCAAGTTCTTTGGAAGAAGAAGTGGGACTGCTCGGAGATAGTCTTCCAGCTAAAAGCCAGATAAGATTGTTTTAATTACATGTACTCCTCTGAGACCATATTCCTAAGGGCAGAAAGGGCTGTCAAGAAAGCGTCAGTGTTATTTCTATTGGCAGTTGCTATACTGGAGCTGAACGGGACAGGATTCTTTCCCTGTTAAAATGTCTGTGTTCAGGAATCCATCTTTGCTGGGTGGAATCCCTGTACACTTCAGCTAAATGAAAAACGCAGTATTGGAAGTAATGAAAATGTGAAAGCTTCCTGGGATTTGTGAGAGTTGCACTGCTGACAGGAGACAGTTTAGACTCTGTGAATTTTGTTAAATAAGTGGAAAGTGATCACGGAGACAAATTAAAGAGCCTTGAATACTTTGTCCATCAAAGAAGGCAGTCTCTCATCCTCAGTATTGATTATTGCTTACTAAAAGGATGCATCCAGGGACCTTGTTTAAGTCTTGTAGTGCTTTTTCTAATCCTGACATGTAGTTGTACAAGCAGTGTGAATCCTAATACTGTTCAACTTTTTGATGTTTCCTTTTTGTTTCAGTGATGGCAGTCTGTTTCTTTTTGATCCTTGGGAATCTACAGAGCATGGACTATGCAGACTATATTTCTCCAATTCAAGCCATCTCATAAGAAACCAGAAGGTTTATGAGTGTAAGCTATAAAATTCTAATACACGTGTATGTTACCACAAGCCCCTTGAGAAGGGAGTGGATCTGCCCTCTTGGAGAAAGAAAATACAGCTGCTGCTTACCAAACAGACTGTATGCATAGAGACAATCTGGTTTCCTCGCTTCCCTAAGGAGCTGAATGCCTCTCCCAGACCTTTTCAGATTTGAACTAGAGTTCTTCATCTTTTAATTTATTTATTCTTTTTTAATTTCACATCTTGCTGTAATAAGTATTCAGGATATCCTTCATGTTCCTTTGGGTAATAACCACTAGTCCCAGAACAGACAGAGGTTAAGAGTCATTACTACTTTGTGGACCAGAGGAAGTCACTGAGTATGCCAGACTGTGGCCTTTATGATGCAGTTGTAGTTCAAGTGGGAGTGTTTTTTGAGCAGCTGTTGCTGGTTTTGCATTAGTAGTGTGCCCCAAAGAGGATATAAAACTATGGACTTTGGTGCTGCATTAACAGACAGCTGCTACATTAGGGAGAATAGTGCTTGTTCCTATTCAACTAGTTAGGCTCCAAAGAAAAGTACTACCTCATCTTTAGGTTGGGATAATGTGGCTGTAGGGTCAGGAGAAATGTCATAGCTGTGCTAGGATTTGTTCTGGATGTATTACCTGGCTAGGAGTCTTTCCTCAGTGGAACTGGGCTCTGGAGGTTAGAAAGCTTTTGTAGAGGAGGAGTGGGCAGTTAGGACAGATATTTGAGGGTTGAGTTTGAGAAAATCTTGTGTCCCTGTAGTAACTTGCTGCTCAGAGTACTCTTTGGCTAGGCCTGGGAATTGCCTGTACTAAAACTGTAACTTTTTTTCTGTATGGTTTCCTTTCCAAAAGTGCTGTGTTGCAGCTCTTTGAGTTCCTGGCATTGGTATATAGCTATAAAACAAAAAGAGCAATTCCCTTTTCCACGGAAATATTGGAAAAAGTCTACATGCAAAGGCGAGTTTTCTCACAATATAAATTAATGCTGTATCTGTAATCAAAGGTGTTTAATTCTAGTAGTAAAACATAAGCTGTCCAAGGCACTTTAGTTTGTGATTGCTGACTTTTGTTTTGGCAGGTGTTTCAAATGAAATCTAAGCCTCCTGTGGAGGAAGAAAAAAAAATCACCTGACAGCTGTAGACTGTTCCTTTCCTGCAGGAATACAGCAATTTCCTCAAGTGCAAGTAAAAATGGAACAAGCATCCTTCAGCTTTTCTGAAGCTTATGTTTAATTTCAGTACCTTGGTGATTGCTCTTGTGTATTTAAAGACTCTATGAAGCCTCATTATAGGCTGGTTGGCTGTCTAGCTGGTTATTCCTCTGTTTTCCTGATCCTAGTGAAGGAAGCCTGTTCAAATTCGGATCACATTTATAAATCCGCTGATTAACAACAACCGTCAAAGTGCAGATTTGTTGAGCATGAATCCAAGTGATGACTTTAAAAGTGTTACACTGTGTTGGCGTGAGTTGGAGCTTATCGTTGAGAGAACCTCAGATACAAAATTTTTCTTAGCAGGTTATATTTTATTCCTGTATTAGCTGTACTATTGCTTTGTTGTATATGTCAAGGTGTTTACATATATTTGTAATTGTTACGATGTGTCTGTAATCAAGCTCATCTGTGCCTTCATGCGGACTTCCAATAAACACTTGATTTTTTTGTATTTACTTATATGGAAGACTATGGGGTGGATGTATATCCTTCCGTCTGTCAGCCTGTCATCACTGGGAAAAAGAGGAAGAAAGTGAGAACTAGGAATGAGAGAAAGATATGTGCTCGTCTTTGTTTTTGTTGTCTTTGATTCTTGTTGCCCCATTTCTAGTATTTTCACTTAGATGGCTGAGTGGGGAATCTGGAGATTATTCTATTTGCATAATAAAGTTTGCATAAGAGATGCTTCTCACTTTGGATTAGGTGAATATTCTTTTGCTTTTTTTCTTTTATTTTATTCTTTTTGACTGTAACTATATTTCTTGAGTTATTATTGTGGGAAAATTCCAAAGTATTTTTCTCCCCCTGAATTAAACATGTATATTTAACCTTTTCCAGCTGCCTTTCAGTGAGTCCTTGGGCTTTCTTTGCCACAGCAAGAGCTGTGGTATCTTTTGGCCTTAGTAGACCTGCTTACCATGAGGGTACTTGCTGATGACTGGGGGACAGGAGAACAACAGTGTTTCATTTCTGGGGTTTTTTTTTTCCTAAGCTTATAAGGACAGAGATGCATCTTTGTGCAAAGTTATAGGAAAACTCATCTTGGGTGTTTTGAGTCAAAAGCAGTATACAGCAGTATGGCTGCATTTCTCATCTGATACTAAGTATGAGAGGAAGAGAAGGCAAAAAAATATTTCCTTGCCTGTGTCAAGGGTTGTGCTGTATATTTAGTAGCTCAGAAGAGAATGTTCTTGCTATTTCTTGGTAGTATCAAAGGTTATCGTATTTTCAGTTTTTCTTGATTTTTCTTGTAATCAAACCTGATTACATTTAAATAGTTCTATTATTGATGGATTCAGTAACTTTCTAATGAAGATTTGTCTGAAGAATCCATTGTGAGTTCTACTGTCTTGTCATCTTATTAAAGCATTAATCAGTTATTGTATTTAATAATATTAAAGCATTAACCAAATTGAATTTATGGGTAATTTTAAATTGTAGTCAATGCTTTCTTGATACTGGGACATAATATTAACCATCTTTAGACAGAGACAGGAGAAAAGCAAGGCATAGTGTACTATAACTGCAGTATTATAGTTGAATTGTAATCTTTTTATTTGCAGCTAATTTATAAACTTTAGATGTCTAAAGATGATGGTAGCATTTCTGACAATTTTGTGCATGCTTTGTTGTGTCATCCCTTGTGAGTCTGGTTCTGTCCCCTTTTTGTTGTAGGTGTTCATTCATTGACTTTGCATGCCAGACAGGTGAGCTCTGTGCTCAGTAGCTTTTGGAAGTGTTTTTCGCTGTGTCTGGCTGTATTACCAAGTTTCCCTTAGATCTTAAAGTCTCAGTAACACTTACCTGCACTTCTCCTGTGTTCAGTGTCTGAGTCTTGCTAAACTCATTGGGTGGATCCACTTATCCCTGTTTTGTTGCTCAGCTGCCACTCAGGCAACTGCATGCTTTGCTCTGGTCAGCACAGGTCTCTGCATGCAGTGTAAAGCGTGCTATTCTCTTTCATCTGCTGACAGTATGACCAGTGAATTCCCTGTGGGATGATTGCTGCAGCTTCTTGGGCACGGGGTCATGAGAGGACTTAAGCGAATGCTAATCTAGCTGATGCATGTTACTCTCTGTTCCTAGAACACATGTAATATTTCTTAAAATGCTTTATTCTCCTCTCTCCACTGCTCCCAAAGCTGAGCAATCCATAGTTCTGCCCATCTCTTGAGTGCCCTGCGGGACCCTGACACAGCCAGCGTGTCTGTAAACTGGATGGATGAGCTGTGGTGCTGCTGGCTGGCTTTGCATGTCATTTGTTTTCTCTCTGACATCTGTCTGAAGAGAAATGAGTTGCTTGAATACTTCCAGAAGATCACACGAAAAGGGCAACGTGATGCATGTGATCGGTTTAATTTCAGGTTGCCTTGTCCAAGTGATCTCCCCTTTAGATGGCTCTTTTGTATTATTTTCTGGTGCTTGTACCCCTTTGCAAGTTCCCAGCATTGCAAGAGTTAACTTAGAAATTCTGGCAAACTGCTGAGAGCAGGAGGAAGAATGATGTATTGCAAAGCAAACAATTTTAATAAGCCTAATCCTTCCTATATGTAAATATGCTGGTTTAGGTATTAGCGTTTCATGTGTGGCCATTCTATACCTTTCAAGGTATACAGTATATCCTTCAGCCCAGAAGCAAGAAGTCGAAGTCAGTCCTGTGTTTTCGAGATGGAGACTGAAGGTATGTGTACAGACCATTAGTTTATTTGAATGTAGCAAACATTAAAGAAGATGGGGACCTCATTTTTGAGCCTCAGCGCTCTGAATAAAAATCAACTGTGGCTTTTCTCTGCTCCTGCATCAGGAAAAGTCTCTTCATGCTAACCAGTGAACTGCTGGTGATGCCTGCTCTGACTTTTTTTCCTTTAGGTGACATGGAGCAAGAGTTGGAGTATTTACAATAAAGAATAAAAAGTATAAGTTAGATATGGCTTGTGTTTCCAGAGTGGAACAAGATTAGTTTTGTATCCTTTATATTGGTGTAAATGCTGTGCAGTCTGCCCCATATTTTTTTTTCTTTAAGGCCTCAACATAACCTGGCATCTGAATTTAATGTAACTGCAACAGTGACCTGAATTTCTTCACTCAGGGTGGTGAGGCACTGGCACAGGCTGCCCAGGGAAGCTGTGGCTGCCCCATCCCTGGAGGTGTTCAAGGCCAGGTTGGATGGGGCTGTGAGCAACCTGATCTAGTGGGGGGTGTCCCTGCCCATGGCAGGGGGTGGAACTGGATGATCTTTAAGGTCCTTTCCAGCCCAAGCCGTTCTATGATCTGTGGGAGCATCCCCACCCTTCCTAACAAGGAGGGAAATACTGATATCCAGCGGGACTGATTTCAACTCCACAGCATGAATGCATTTCTTTGTCATACTAGAGATGAGTTGGAGAAATTACAGGAACATCTGGGTGTAACCAGCTGTGTTCAGGAATTGCAGTATGGTCAAGAGCATCTTCATAGCTTAAGACCGCCGTTATTACATGGCATTCTATTTCACCTAGTCACGGTGTGGGATGCGTTTTGGGGGTTGAACTGCAGAAGAATACCACTCCTACCTCCTTTCTTCTTCAGCCCCTATAGTCACACTCTGGCTTTTCTCTGGTAACTGAAGGCCCCTTCAATCCAGTGAGAAAAGGCAGTACTGTGAACTGAGCTTGGTATTCTGGATCTGAGTGCATTTTTGAATTTACTGTTAAATTAAACAGATTGTAACTCCATAGTGAATCTTAACACTCTCTTGGCTATCAGAGCAAAAAGTAAATGGAGAAGAGGTCAGTAATGAGTACTCTTATCTTTCTGCCTGGAGATGGGAATTTAAAATCTGCTCTGACCTGTCTTTTTTCATGTTTCATAAAAATAATCCTAGTTTTTCTCTGAGTCTTCAACACATGCTATCCAACTTTGCTTATTTTCTAGCAAGGAGAAGAAGGAAGGAGTTAGTAACAAGAAGTAATTTTACAGTTCAGCTGAGATTGATACGTAACTTTGTTTGGAATATTTAGATTTGCTAATCTGTGTCACCAAATAAGGCAAATTGTTTTGGATCTCTTGTATGTGAATTATTGCAGTCACTGGGACATGAAAAGGGTTATATTAACCCTTATATTAAATATATTATTATGTTATATTAAATAAGAGTAAGAGAGTTTTTCTCTTATGCAGCAGTGCTGGCACTAGAAACTATCAAAGCAAATTCCAGTTAGATCAGAGAACTGAGAGATGGATGAACTTTGGAGGGACTTGCTTGGTGGAAAACTAGGAGCAAGACAGGAGACTAGAGGGCAGTGCCAGACAGGGGAGTGTGGCAGTACCGACTGGTAGACAGAAGAAGGGAGGGAGCCCTGTGGGAATTGCTGGCGTGATCTATTATCCCAAAGAACTGAAAGCTCCTGGAAGTGGTGGTACAGAGGGCAGGACATCATTTCTGAGGTGTTAAAAGTCTGCATATGACCCTTGCCAATGAAGCACCCCTTACCCGAAATAGGTTATAATTTGTGTGTCAGCATATACTTGAGAAAACGGGGGAAGAAAAGGTCGGCAATGATTTTTGGGGCTGTCCCCTGCTGTTGCATGTCTTGTAGATCTAGATCTACCTCTATCAATTATTTAGGTCTCCATGTAAGTAAAAAGTATCGCAGAGCCTTGGCAGCAGAGAAATTGAAGTTCCCAAACATGATCAAATGCACAGCTCTGATGTTTCATATTGGCAAAATCCTAATTTTCCCAGAAACTGTAGCTAGAAATTAGTTTCTGAGGATGCATCATTAAAACGATTAAGGCTTATAAACCTAAATACCGTGTTGTGTTGCTTTTACTTGTCAGGACATATTTCTCTATGATTTAAAAATCGTGTGTTCAGTTTTCCCGCACAGAGATGTTTGCAGCAGATTTAGTGAACTGTAACTGTCATAAGTTTTATTTAAGTCTATTTTCTTGGACTTTCTTTCCAAAACAAGTGTTAGCCATGACAACATACTAAGGAATTAAACCTGTTAAAACTTACTGCATTCCTCATGCTATTAAGGAACTCTAGGATTAATCTTGCTGTTGTCTGGAGTGTTTAATTAAGGACGATTTTAATGCTGGTTGGTTCCTGGAGATAATTAAGGGATTTCATGTTAACCGTTTCATATTGTGAAAAATCATTAAATGTCTTTAAAAACTTGTGTAGACAAAACCATCTCCTACTATTAAGTGTATATCTATTCGCTCTGTATAACTGAAATTAATATTTGAATTAAGAGGGGAACCTATCTTTTTAGCTGAAACACCCCAAGAGCTTCTCAGAAATGCTCCAGCAATGCTGTGCCCTTGTTCCAGTGGTCTCCCTGATTTAAGGGATGATGTATTGCAAGAACAATTTGTGTGAGTCAAGATTGCAAGGTAAAGTTTTGACGTTTATTTTACAGTATATTTTAGGAATGCACCTAACTGAAATTATGGCCCTTTGAGTTAAAATTCATGTAAACTATGATTTCAGCCCAAATCTTACCTAATTCTCGGGAAAACAGAGTCTCTTGACAGCAATAACCCTGCTAAGCTTTTGTCTGGAGGATAATGAGTTGTTGTTTGGGTTATTTTTCTCGAGAGAGATGTTACGAGGGGAGTCTCTGTGCATGTGCAGATGTGGTTACAAATATCATCAAAGCCTGCCAGCTTTACTGCCTATCTTAGTTCTCCCCATCTGTCTGATCTGTAAGAGAAGGGCAAAACCAAACCTATTTTGGATTGAATACTGTAGCGTATTTTTTAGCCCTGCCAGTGTGCAAGCTGGAGACCAGCACGGAGACTGCTCACCATGGCCTCTCCCTTCAGAGTTAAACTGGTTCAGGCTTGTTCTTATCTTTGTCTGCAAAGGGTGCAAGGGAAGAGACCTATGGAAGGAAAAACAGGAAGGAAATACTCAGCTTCTGTGAACACCATCTCCCATGTCTACCAAGAGCAAGAACCCCTGAAGGGTTTTATAGTTTGAGCTTTTAATGTTCAACATGGACCATTGTTTCCAGGGTAAGACTGTCAGGCAGGGAAAGAAAGACTTTGTTTCTGTTGTGGTGTTTAACCCTACATTTTACAGAATCTTGATTTGAATAATGGAACAAATCATTATGAGCAATATATGAGAAAAGTTCAGATGTGCCGGGGAATAACAAGGGCAAAAAGAGCACTACGTGAATAGAATACTTGCCTTTGCACTGCAATGACGGGTTGAGGGGGAAATCCAGGAAATGCACCAGACCTCGGTACTTTTGCTAGAGTTTAATAGCTTATTTTTTCCAAATACTTTCACTTTACTCAGAACTTTGTTCTTCTGAAGTATTTGGAATGCTCTGATTCTGAAACTTTCTCAGTTTCAGATGTCTGTTAAACATCAGAAGGTATTTCCATTTACCAGGTTACCTCTTTGAAGAAAAATAAAAAAGTAAGCTAATTTCTTCCTCAAAGAGTGCTATTGTTTAATTGATTAGTCAGGATGCCTCATTATAGTAATAAAATTTGCTTAAGATTTCCTAAAGATTTAGTAGGTCAAGCCATGAAATGTTGAATAAACTATACACTGTTAGAACTGATTATGACTGAATCTTCAGCTGCACATCTTGAATGGTTTATACTGGCACAAGCAGCCAAAATTGTAGCCTGTTTTTTTTTTATTGGGGGGTTGGGTTTTTTTTCTGTGTGTGTTATAATGAAAATATATATATAAACCTCTTCCCATCCTTGTTCAGTTTGAGTGTTTGGGATTTGATTGGTTGTTTTTTCTGTTAACGAGCTGCTAGATTTATGTGCAAGCTACTTGCTTCTCTTGCAAATCTTGCTTTTTGATCCATACTACAAATTAGCCATCTCCTATAAATGCTGAGGCAGCTTTCCTTTACCATTGCAGAACTAAATTTTAGAGTTTTTTTTCTTTAATGATAAAAACGTCCTGAAATTTACAGATGGTAACGAATCTGCCAAGCTTGCTGTCATTCTAGCCTCTGCTGCTGCTGAGCAGTACAACTTCCATATTCTCACATGCTTTTCTGTTATTTCCTATCTTCCAAATTCCTGGTTTTAAAACTTCTGGAAAGAAGAATTTGTAATGGTTTGCTTTTTTTACAGCACTGCCACTTGCATTTATGAATTACTCGATCTTATTTAAAATTTAGTAAGAAATATTCTAAGATATAATTCAGCAAATATCATTGGACCACCGATTGATTCCCCAAAATACTGCGATTTATTGAGGGCTGAAATTGGCACTTAACTAGGTATTGTGGGTCAGCTCTTGTTCACACTGATGAAATAACTACAGTGAGGTTGTTTTGCACTTAGACAAGCAGAAAAGAGGACTGAGTTTGGTTGCAAATTCCAAATGGATGAGTGGGCTTTGAAATTAGCTTTGGCATCTTCTATGCCTTCCTGAAAATTTTACAGTCGTTTCTAAACGGAACATTTCCTCCCAGCTTCACATCTCAAAAGTTTCACGAAAGGGACAGCAATGTTATTCCTGCAGGGGCAAAAGGAGCCAGGGCACTATTCTCTTGGTATTTATTCCCTGATACTGAAGTTGTCCATTTGATGCTCAGGCTTCACTTTATTCCTCCGCAACAAATCCCAAACAACAAAAGCCTGACACTTGCTACAGCTTTCCCATCCAAGTTGGCCTAGGGCTGAGGTGGGGGGAAATCTCAGCAAAGAGCAAGGATTCAGCAAAGACTGTTTTGTTTTCCCCTCCCAAGTGCTCTGCTCAGAGGCAGGGTTCCTGGCTTCGCCTTTTCTGTTTCCACAGCAGTTACACAATTACTGCAGGACTTCAAAGATAGGTTAACGGAAGCCATTAAGGATGTTTTGCATCTCTGGACTGGAAAAACTTAAGGTGGTTTGTCAGCTTACTCTAAAGCAGAAATCTTCCTTTTAAGGAAAATAATTATTTTCTGCAAATGCAACTTTAATTCACTGCTGACCTATTAAAATTTAAAACTGATCTTTTTCTACCAGTTTTACTTCAACTATTTTAACTAGGGTGAATCTGCTCTAAGATTATTCTCCTTGGTGGTAGACATATAAAATAATATTTAAAAAATATATATTTCCGCAACTTGAAGCAATGGCATTTTCTATGAAGCCCCTGGCCCTGTATTTAAATTGCTGTCTAGCTGTATGCGAAGTCTGTGCCAGCTGGTCTCTTGGCAAGTTATAGAGACTGCTTTTAATGACTGTATGGGAGTGGGGAGAACAGCAATGAGGAGGAAAACGGAAGAGGAAATTCATGTGTCAGTTCACACAGCTGTTAACTGTGCAGGAGTTAAAAATAAATTCCACGCCTGTGTAGAGATATTGAAAATAAACTTCCTCCAGTGTCTCAACCATTTCCAAAACACAAAAATAAGTACAGCAAATAAGGATAGCTTTTTTTTTTTAAATGAACACTATTTTTCTTTGTCTGACTCTCAAATCCTTTTAATATCCTTGCAGATATTATGCCTCTTCTGAGGGACTTCTCATTGCCTAAACGTAAGGCGCATGAATCAATGAAGAAATGACATTTCTCTGAGGCAAGACTCATCCCTAGCAGTAGAAAAGAGTCTGAAGAGCTCACTACAAGCCCAGTCTTCCCCTACCTAAATTGCACCCAGCGGCAGAACCTTGGCTTGGCCCTCAGCCTCGTGCTGTAGTTGTGGGGTTGACTTGTGCAGTCCCACAGTTCAAGACAGATGTTTACTTCTGTCAGGAAGCATTCTAGATCCCTGCTGAAAGTGGTTGTACTTTAATATATTAGTTTACCTTGGGAGAAAAACAAAACTTCCCTAAAGCTTTGTGAATTCAAAGTAGAGGCTTCACTCTATCTTAGATGCGAGATGTGGTCTAATTTCTAACTTTTCAGGCAAAAGCTTGTCAGGTTTTAAAAGCTATCAAAGCAATCTCTAGCCAGCAACTCTCCAAATTAATTTAGACTGGATATGAACGTGCTACAGGATTTCCAAGGTAGACCCATTTATGCCTCTACAGCGCACTTCTCTTCAGTGTTCTCCAGTGACATTGTCTGAATGCCGTCTAAATCAATAGCTTGGATCTCTATTTGTGTATGTAATAGCATTAGGTTTGTAAGTCAGTGAGCTGGTGGTTTAGCCTCTCCTGATCTCATTGGCAAGGTGGGAAGCTAGTTACCTAGTCTGAAACACACCAGCAGATAATTTGCCATTTGATGCCTTACATGTACGCATGGTGCATAGACTGTTTTACCCACTGTTTCTGAGCCCAGAAATCCTGTGGCTTAAAGCAAACTGACACACAGTGGCACTCTGAGATGTACTCTGTGCCTTATATTCTGAGGGGGATATTCTCTTCTGCTTCATTCATTTGTATCTTTTTGGCTTGTACCAGTAAGCTTTATAAGCATCCCTTGTGAATAAGGATAACATGAACTGTCAGAAACTCAAGTGTTATAAAGCAGCACTTTTTGTCGTGTTCAAAAATGTGTGAATGTTTCTAAACATTGAGAGCAGTTATGTAGAGCTGATGATCTGAATGGTTATGGCACTCCCATGTGATTCTAGCTGCTGCTAACAGTTAGCATCTAATATCAAGGCCCCATCAGGTTGGATGGGGCTTTAAGCAGCCTGGTCTGGTGGGAGGTGTCCCCTGGCAGGGAAATTGGAATTACATGATTTTTAAGGTCCCTTCCAACCCAAACCATTCTATGATCTGATTTGTAGCAGGCAGTGGGTGCTCCGTAAGACTGCTAAGATGCTCCAGCCTGGCCATGTTGTGCAATGACTGTTATTTGTGACAGGTATCTGGAGTCTTCATCAAGTGGGAAGAAGATACAGAGAGTGACAATGGAAAGTAAACAAAATCCTGATGCTCACAAAATGATAAAAGAGTACTGTACAATTTTGGACAGTACTTACTGTTTGGGTATGTTGCCTTGAAATTGTCATTTGCAGCACTGAGAAGAAACCTTCTTTGGCCTGTTTTCAGAACTGGTATGAGTATGTAACATACATTCTACTCACCATTTGGTTTTCTAACCTTTCTAGGTGTTCCACTACTTTATGCGATGATTACTGAACAAATTGTAATCTACTTTGACGTGGAATATTCCAAAGGTTCCAAAGATAGATCTTGTTACGTAATTTAGTTAGTAGATGATGTACCTCAGAGATGAAAGCCCTGCTAGGGTCAGCTATTACACTGAGGTTTGGAGCCAAGTGCTGACCCTGCTCAACTCCGACTCCAGGTCAGCACAAGAGCACAGCACTGGCAGATCTTGGGCTGTTAGCCTACCGAAACACAGTGTTCTGATCCTTTCACCTGGCAATCTGTGCCACATAAGCAGCAAACCCCAAAAGCCAAACGAAGTTTAATGCGAGTACAGTTATACGTTTAGGTCTGGTTTACCGACAAGTTACATGGGGGTGTCCCCAAGTAGTTTCAGTGAAGACATACTACTTCATATTTGTACTTTTTTGGTAGACAGCTGAAAGAATCAAGTAAACAAACAATGGTTTCCAATTCTCTTTGCAGTCACTGGGGGAATGACTCACATAAACTTGGAGAGGGTGTCGCATTGCAGTGGTAGAACACACCGGATATGTTTACATTGTAGTTGTCAAAGCAAGTACAGTTTAAGCTAATTTATTGATGGTAAATTGTCCAAGGTTTTTGCAGCTGTGGTGATATTACCGGTACTTGAGATAGACAGTTTCAGGATAGTGCTGTATTTATGCTGCAGAATACACGGATTGATGATTTGGAGACAGAGCAAGCGTTAACAGGTGGAGGACAGAACTTAACAGGAAGTGATGGTAGAGATGCCAGGATTTCTGAGTGGCAGAACAAGGACCTACACCTGCCCAATACAGGCTGTTCCCTGCCTTGTCACATGTAAGCTGCTGCAGGAGCTCACAGAACGTGTCTGTGTGGCCCCTGCTTGCCTGCTCTTGGCAAACCATGCTGAGTTGAAGAACTGGATCTGAAAGCTACAGCCCCTTGGTGAACTTGCTTCTCATCCTGAGAGTATTTACAGAGCTTCCCAAAGCTTAGATGTCAAAGGCGTGATGCCAACAGGAGGAGGTAAGCTTTTCTTGGTTAGTGTTTCTCTTTGGATGCAAAAACCCATTTACAAACTATTTCTTCGGGAAACAGTTATGATAGTTATCATGGGCCAGGGTGTGAATGTAAAGCCCGCTTGTTATTGCTGTGTAACTCTGCATCTGTCTGCACTAACTGCAGACTAAGGGTGTTTACAGTGGACAAATCTATATTTAGACAAGCCCTGGTGGCAGCTTAACATAGGCTTAAAATAAACCTCTTCCATTGTGGAATCTTCCTTTCCTTTTTGTCCCTCTGATAACTGAGTATGTCTTGGCATTGCAAAATTAAAGTACAGAGGTTTTTGGGGACAACTTATAGACATTCAGAGATAAATTGCCAACTGCTTTATCGTGTGCTGCATTGCCAACAGATCAATGCATAAGCACAACCACCAAAATACAGCGTATTCTGAAATTGCAGTCTTGGCCTGTGAAGACCCAAGCCTAGGCTGAAGTTAGTACCAGAAATAAGGGTACGGCTTAATTGGCAGAATGGGAAAAAAAGGGCAACATTTGCATTGAAATGGGATTGCACCGAGATGAATTTTGGTCGCTGGCTGTTTCATGCTGCTACTATTAGCCTCTCCATTTCATTGACAGAAAATAAATGCTTTCTTCACTATTTTAATGTAGTTAAATAAGTGAGGGAGAAGCTAACTGTCCTGATAAACGTGTGCCATTACACTTCAGCATTTCCTACACAAAAAGTAGATGAACTGTCAGCAGAGAATAAGAAAACTCCACTTCTGAGGAGCCATCTCCAGTATTCATGCTTGACCTGGTGACTACCTCAACAAAAATATTTGCCTTTGATATGCTGAGATGGTCATCTTTTTGCTCTGGAGCTGAAGTCGTTTACTTGGCCTGTATTTGCAAAGTCTGCTTTACATACAAAGATTAAAAGCTACCCACCAGAGGGGAACTGAGGATATCTAGAGCATCCAACTGACAGCGTTGTACAGTCCGAGTCCCACTGGGAAATCAGCAGGCATGTGATGAAGTTGGTAACAGCCCTCTTCATATCATATGCTCAATAGGCAGAAGCTGGAGATAGTTCTGTGTAACAAATGAGTCATTATTTTCTTAACACATGTTCTTTAATGCATTTTTGCCAGCTCATCATACCCTCTGCCACAGCTCTGATTATGCAGTTGTCAGCCAGGAGTTTGTAACACGGGACTAGAGGGGAATTTCCGGTACTTGCTTTGTTCTAGCTCACGCTGCTTTTCAGCAATAACTAAGGATCCAGTTCTTCTCTGTTTTCTGTCCATCCACTGGTGATGTAAAAATGTGTTTAAGCAATTTGCATCGTATCCTTTATTAAAGATTGTTACACTAACTTTTTAAGGTACAAAGCTGTTACAAAATAGAAATGAAACCAAATAGTCCTAATTACAAACAAAAAGCAGAGATAGCATCTCCTGCCTCCCTCTAATTATGCACACACTTTGTGCCCTATATGCGATAGCTCAGAAAGATGTGCAACATATAGAAAGAGGAAAGATGTTTTATTGAGTTATTCATTAAGTTATTTGCTGCAGAAGTAATTTGACTATCTATTGTGATTTTTTTTTAATACACTGGTATTTTCACTGACTTCTGGTTCTCTAATGGAATTCACTCCTATCTGAGATCGCTCTGACTCTCGCCTTTCTTCGGTAAGGAATCTTCTTCAGATCAGTGAAGAAAATAGAATCCTTTCCCTAGAACAATGAGTGCATTCTGAGCTGTCCTAGTATAATATGCCCCATCTTAACTGGGTTTTAGCTTCACTGTGAGGAACACTTAAGAAGATCAGTGCCACATGGGAAGATGGGGCTGAGCAACAGAAAAACTGTATCTCAGTAAAAATTGCAATTGTGGTCTGTACTGGCATTGATCTTAGTGAATTTATGACAAACCTAGAGGTCATGAGAGACCTATGCAATAATAAAAATGTACTACTTTATATTCCCTGAAAGCAGATGCTCTAGGAAAAATGGAACTGATATCTTTCTTTGCTTGGAGATGCAGTACTAATTTTATTTCCATTTTACTCTCTTAGCATATGCGCTTCATACTGCCAACACTTATTTGTCATTTCATGTGCAATATTGCATTTTGGTTGAAGTATATGTGATTTTTAAAATAGCCTTAAACTATTGTGGTTTTCCTTAATGCTCTAACGTATAAAAATCTCATTATTTAACAAACCCAAATAGTTCCTTTTTCAGTTGGCAGAATGCAAATATATACAGCAGATTTAGAAATTACATTACATAAAATTGTCATAATTCACCAGTTTGTTACTACAAAGTTCTACTAAGCAGTTTTACTTCTGAAGTGTTCAAAAAACATTCCTTGCAACTACATTACTTGATTGCATTGCATAGTAAAAGTATTTAAGTGAAAAGCAAGATAAAATTATTTTTCTTAGATAGCTTTTACCTGTAATCTTTCCATGTCCCTGTTACCTATATGGGTAGTGTAAGAACAAAACAGCTTCAGTCATGTAAAAGTAAAAAAAAGCGATTGTAAGTTATAACATTTACACCTAAATAGCTGCTGCATTTGTTTTGTTAAGAGTTTTTCAGAAGGTTTACATGTGAGGTTTATTTTTCATGTATATATACTGACAAAAAAATGATTTAAAAATTGACATTTGGAAGTATGCAGCTGAACAGTTTCTTAGGTGATGGTTAAACTGGTGGTACAGCTCATCTGAGCATCTCCTTCAGGTCTTGCCTGTGTTATGGGGCCTTTTCAGACGATGGTGGTGTCGACACATTGCATTGTGCATGGGCAGTGACAGATAGATGGACAGGGTGGAGGGAGGCGGTTCTGCTGCTAGATCTGCATCTCCCCAGACGATGTAAGCCAAATTCCCTGGAAGCATAGCCATGACAACACCAGGGAGGTTTGTAATACTTTATTGGTGTTTCGGTGGAAATCTGTATTCTTTGCAGCTTAAGCAATCTTATTGCCTTTCACACAAATCTGAGAGAAGGTATAACGACCTTGCTTGATGTGATCAAATGGCACTTGACAAGCCTCACTCCTTCTGCCTCTCCCATAGAGGGTTAAATTATAACTACTGAGGTATTGCCTTTTAAAGCTGCTGAAGACAATGCAGTGTCCTTTAGACTCTGTATGTGCACAGATATTTAATACCTTTGCTTAAATTAAACTTAGGCAGGCTACTGATTGCTTTCCTCTCCTTTTTCTTCCTTCAATCATTAATGGACTTTTTCCATAAGCAAGTTAACAAAACACCAAATAAGACTATGAACTTTAGACATATGAGCTTGGCCCTTTCATTTCAGAGTGTCTCCACTTATGCAAATTGTATAAAGACCGCAAGTGTACAAAAGGATGCTTCTTAGTCTGGACCACAGGTCACAGGACAGGAGTTGATCAAATATTTAGAATAGTTTTATATATTGAGATTTTGCTGCATTGCAGATTATGTACATTTTGTTTAAAAAAAACCACCAAAACTAACAAAACCAACACACACGTGCACACACACACAGAGTCCACAACAAACCAAACCACCATCCCCACCCAAAAAAACCCCCAACCCAAACATCCCTTCTACCCCTCCTTTTACCCAGGATGATAATTCCATTTTGGTCAGTTTAGGAGTGTTCAGCACACCAGCTATATTCCTTGCCAGGAAGGTCCCCCTCCAGGATGCATACCCTTTAAATTTCCTCTCTGTACCCTCAGGAGCTGTCACTGCGCTATCAGCAGAGTAGAGGATGTTTCTGGATGGTCTGGATGCCAATACAGCTACTAGTGACCTAGAATTGAATGTCCTGCAACCATGGTCCACCGAAAATAAGGTAACTTTTTAACTAGGTGTTGCTCTCATCCATGGCCATGCTACGTTGAGTACCTTTATCCTTTGAATCCTTAAACCCTAGAGATGGAATGGGTTTGCAGGCATTATTCAACATTTCCCTGCATTTTCCATCTTAAAGTGATGAGTTAAGAATTCCTCTGGTGATGTGTAAGATAAAAAACGTGGTTATGAAAGATGTGGCTATGGCGCTGTTAAAATGCATTTGCTTATGAAGGCTCTGTAGGAAGGGTTTCTGAGATGAAGAAATGAGAATATTAATCAGTGATTTGAAATCTAAACTGAAAAGCAGTTGCCAAAACGCTGTAGGCTATGTGAGTAAAAAACCTAGAGTTGGAGGAAGCTGCATTGCTTGTTATGAAACTAAGGACAAAGGACACATGGAGGAGGGACTCTTTCCTCTAGCCTTTTGTTTCTGTGTCTTGTTTTCACAGGTCTGTCTCTTGCCACCAAGGTTGCTCTCTGAAAATAAGGTATGTACTTGACTGGCATGTTCATGTGAAAACTGGAATTAATTAAAAGTGAAGGACTTACCATCATGATGTCACCCAGAGATTTAAACCAAAGTAATTAGGATAAATATGTATTAATTTAAAGTGTATTTTAATTCTCAAGTGGGGTTTCTTGGTAATTCCAAAGCTGCCTGTCATCTAAAGTCAGTTTGTATCTAACTAGGACAACTTTCTCTGCGTAAAGATCCAATATATTTCAGGGTATGCTGTAATGGATCTGTGCTTAAACTCCTCTGAATGTTCCTGTATAGATAAACCATTATGACCTCCAAACTTCTTGTATGCAGTAGTCTGATGATTGATTGTGAATACATGAATATTCTTTCTTCTGTATTCTTTCTTCTGGCTATAAATTGGAGAGGGGAAGATTTAGACTTGACGTAAGGAGGAAATTCTTCACTATGAGGCACTGGCACAGGCTGCCCAGGGAAGCTGTGGCTGCCCCATCCCTGGAGGTGTACAAGGCCAAGTTGGATGGAGTGTATGAGCAACCTGATCTAGTGGGATGCCTCCCTGCCCATCACAGGGGGCTGGAATTAGATGATCTTTAAGGTCCCTTCTAACTCAAACCATTCTGTGATTCTGTGATACTATGATTCACCATTTTTTCAGATGCTTATAACCAGTTTTGCTAGGGTGAAATGTCCCGTGTTTAATTTTAGCCCACAACATTGTTTTTTTTTTAAGTTCCTGTAGAATTAAAAAAAAAAATGACACTTGTATCAAGCGCTGTAATGGGGACTGGAGCTTTCTGTGCTCTTGTATGCAAAAGGTTTAATTGTTTTTATTAGTTTTGTATTAGAGTGTAGAAAACAGCACATCTTGAATGGTTGCTTCAGAATTATTTTCCAGCCATGTCTTGGGGGACTATGGAAAGATTTCAGTTAGCTTTTTGATTTCATCCTGTGTCCTGTAGCCCAAGAAATGCTGAAAGTAAACAGAGGCTGTTTACTATCTGGGCAGCTGTCTTCAGTCATTTCTTGTTTCAGCAACCCAGTGCACAAGTGTTTCCGAAATGCTATGCTCTCCTAAAGAAATCTCTGCCAGTACCAAGCTCGCCTTGCTTTTCCCAATATCTAAAGTAATACCTTTTGATAGAGTTTACACACACTCACCTCTTCTTGTTGTGTATGCAGAACAATTCATTCCTTTCTCTTAGCAGTAACTTCTTACAGTTCTGGAAGAATGTTATTATGTTTCCCCTCTACCTTCTCTAAGGCCTCTCTAGGTTAAATGTCATTTATTTCAGTCCTTCTCCCTGGACAAGTTTTCAAGAGTTCTGATAGTTCCTGTTCTCTTTTTAATACTTTTTCTTTTCTGTTGGCTGTCCTTTTTGACGTGAGGTACCCAAAATTGAACTGTATGCCAGCAGAGACCTCCTCACTTCAGACTTGTCTTAGAAGTGAGTCTTGAGTCTTTATCATTCTCGGTCAGTCCTCCTAGTAGCAAGTATTAATTGTAATATTTGCCTGAACGCTGTGAGGTGGATCTAGGCACTTTAAAACATACTCGAAGTGCGTGAACTTTTGTAAATAGTACACAGAGGAGTAAATCTGGACTGCAGGTCTGAAAGGGGAGTTATGCCATATCTGTAGAAACTGCATGGGCAGTAAACATCTGATACTGCTTCAGAATTTAAGTTCTATGAGTAGTTCTGCTCTCTGAATTTCACTCGGCTCTGGGAATGTTTGTATTTCCACCTGCAGCTTGTGTGGTTACCCCAGCTGACCTAGTTTGGTAGAGATAGCAGAAGAGCTGAGCACACAGCCTGGAGGATACCTTGATACCTCCTGAGCGCTCAACCAGGTTCTGCAACAGATTTTGCAGTCTGGAGGTTGAAAGTTGTGTGCGGCTGAATTTGTGTGAGTTGACGGCTCCCTTGTCCTCTGTCTAACAGCGCTGTGTCTTCACCTGCCCCAGGGCTGCGGCAAGGCTGCCTCTAAGGGCAGTGGCTGATGCAAAAGCAAGTTGCCTCTCCAAGTCTGTTGTTCGCACAGCAAGGTCTCTTCCTAGGGCAGCGATGCTGCCGGGCATCAGTGCCCTCTGGTCCCTCCCGAGCCGGTTTGAGAGCCCTGTGGTGCGCCCGAATGGGCCACCGTCCTACTCCTGCCTCCAGGGATGAGGACCGGGACTGTGAATAAAGGGATGGGGGTGAAGGGGGCGAGGGGGCTGTTGTGCCTTGGTGCCATCAGGGATGGGGGTGAGGGGGCTGTTGTGCCTTGGTGCCACCGGGGATGGGGGCGAGGGGTCTGTTGTGCCTTTGTGCCAATGGAGATGGGGTAAGGGGGTTCTCACGCCTCGATGTCACTGGGGACGGGGATGAGGGGGCTCTCGTGCCTTGGTGCCACCAGGGATAGGGTTAAGGCAGCTGTCGTCGTGCCTTGATGCCATGGGTTTGGGGGTGCTGTCATCGTGACTTCATGCCATGGGAGATGGGGGCAAAGGAGCTGTCGTTATGCCTTAATGCCACCAGAGACGGGGGGTAAGGGAGCTGTCAACACGCCTTGATGCCACCGGAGAGGAGGGCGAGGGAGCAGTCACTGTGTCTTGATGCCACCAGGAATGGGGGCGAGGGGCTGTTGTCGTGCCGTGGTGCAACCGAGGGCGCGGGGCTGCGGGGAGCTGAGGAGAGGGCAGTGTCCCGCCGAGGGGGTCAGGGTCCCGTCGAGAGGGGCAGGGTCCCGTCGAGAGGGGCAGGGTCCCGCCGAGGGAGGCAGGGTCCCGCCGAGGGGGAGCAGTGTCCCGCCGAGGGGGTCAGGGTCCCGCTGAGGGGAGCAGGGTCCCGCCGCGGGGGGCAGTGTCCCGCCGAGGGGTCACGGTCCCGCCGCGGGGGGCAGGGTCCCGCCGTGCCCGTGCCGCCCCTCGGGGCGGGGGCCGCGGCTGCGGGAGGCGGTGGCGGCCGCGGGCGGCTCCTCCCTCCGCCGGAGCCACAACCGGTTCTCGCCGGCCGCGGCGCGGCGATGCGGGGCCGGGGGCGCCCCCCGCCGCCCGGGGCGCAGGTAGCGGGGCGGGGGGGCTGCGCGGGACCTGCGGCGGGGAGGGCTGGGCGCTCCCCGTGCGGGGGACCCGGGGGAGAAGGCGTCCCGAGCCCCGGACCGCGGTGGGTTGGGCGTGGGGAGCGGCGGGGCGAGCCGGGGGCTATAAGAGCCCCTCGGTGCCCGCGGGGGGCGTGGAGAGAGCGGGCGCCGCGGGACCCGCGCAGGTGGGGATGCGCGCCTTCTGCCAGGTGGAACCGCATGGTGGTTCCCAGCGGCACCGGCTGCTATCGCCGTGTATCTCCCTGTCTCTATGGATGCGTGCTGGTGTCTGACAGGCGCTTCTCCTTGCGAATTGGGGGTGGGGGTCACCCCTGTGGGGCTCTGGGAACAGGTAGGACGGGTTCTGCTGGCAGATCTCTACAAAGCTGGAGGGTTTTGTGTTGCCCTGGCCTGATGCGCCTTGATGAGAACTTATTTTGCGCGTTATGTCTCCGGTAAGTTTTGTTCTAGTGTTGGGTTTTGTTTTAGACTCCGTGCTTCTTCTCTTGCCAGAAATGGAAGGAAGTATTTATGTTGATGACCCTCTTGAATGACTTGGGAAAGTGGAGGAACACAAGGAATAGGTAGACCTGAATGCTGAGAGCTGAGAGGAAAATGCATTCAGTGTGAAAGAACTTAAAGACAAATGTTTATATAGAATCATAGAATAGTTAGGGTTGGAAGGGACCTTAAAAATCATCTTTGTGGGGATCTACTGGAATCAGAATATGAGTTAAAGTCTAATGTCATCGAAATACAGATACATCTTTTCCAGTGCATTTAATATAACGCTTGTACCGTCATATCATTACGTATGCAGGTGCTTGGATGTGATGAGTACGTTAAAAACGTCACTCTGTAGGTGTCACTTGCAAGCTAAAGGGTAGCAGAAGCTTCAGGTGAGACTTGCAAGAGCATTGCCTGACGCATAAATAGAAATTTATTTAAAATGTAATTCAGCTTTAATTGAGGGATGTTACTGTTCTGACTGGTACCGTCTTAGTTTTTAGCAGTGCCTTGCAAAACTGGAATAGCTGAGTGTTAATCACACAGTGATTCTGCTGACATTGGCTTTCTTTGCAGCCATGTGCTGCTTGCAGAAAGCAGCATGCTTGACCAGACTCCAGTTGCACAAATTACAAACTGGAACAATCATATTGCTACTGTCCTGTCTTTCTCAAGATTCCCTTTCCCACAGATTAGTACAAGTTGCTGCGCTGAGGGCTGACATTTCTGTCATACTCCTGCTCTTTAGACCAGTTCTTTTTTTGTGCTCCACTGTCATCTCTAAGCCAAACTTTAAGATTTATAGAACAGGAGCTCAATATTGCGATAAAGCTGCTTAGGTGAAAGAAAATGGTTGCAGCTGAACACCTTTCTCTTTCCACATTAAAACTGTTGTTGTTCAGCTCATTCTCTAGAGTTTCTTGTTGGTGGTAAAGGCTTTCTTCGAGCAACTTTCTTCTTCTGATTCTTGTGCACAGTGAGTACAACTCACTGAAAAGCTTTTTCTGATGAAACTGCGTTACTGTTTAATTCTTTATGTTTCATTTCTCCGTTTTGTTATTTTTGATGTAACTAGGTTTCCTGGAGTCTGAAACAACATGCTTAGTTTTTGTGAACGGTTTTGTTTATGAAATGGTTCCCACCTGAATCTTAAACCCATGGTTGTCCCTCTCTTTCCAGGATCACACAAGTCTCCCTGGTTGGTTCCAAGAGAAAACATTGAGCACTCTTTTCTATGCGACCTTCTGCTTCTTTATTTTTGATGATCATGTGTATCTGTACAGTCAGTGTCCTCCTTCTGTATGGACAGAAAATAGTAAAGGCACTTTGATTCCCTCCCAAGACGATGCACAGTTTCAATGTCTGTGCTGGTACTGTTGCGAGTAGCAAAGGTTTAGTTCCTAGGGTCAGCTCTTGACTGTGCTGCTAAGCTTCTATAGTCATTTTCAGGGAAGCATTAAATAATGTACCAAGAAAAGGTGCGTTGGTTTCGCGGCAGCTCGGTTGCCTGGGACATCTTTTATTTGTTGTAGCAGAGGGCTCTGGGGAACAGCCTCCTCACACGGGGCTCTCTGCTCGCGTGTCTTCTTCAGGAGGACTTGGTGCCTTCAGGGAAGTTAGAAAATAATATCTCATTTTAGATAATGGATACACAGCACAATATAAGGTGAAGGAGCAACCTGCAAGAAAGGGAAGGAACAGCCAGTTCTTGTTGGCTCTTAAAAATAGACTCTTGGACTTCATAGATCTGTTTTCATTTTGAGGACGATTTCTGGGGGGCAAAATGATGGTGGCTTTCAGTTTTTGCTTGACAATTGCAGCCTGTAAATAACTTGAAGTGTTTAGAAAACGGAGGTAACAGGTTTTTGCTACCTAAAATCCTGTTATGTAGCTTAAAGATGCAAAAGAGATCTGTGGTGCAAAATGGGAGGTGTCAGGATGTAGGAGGTCAGCTCTTTTGCTGCCGTAAGCTGGAAGCAGCTGGTTAAAGTCAATAAAGCTGTACAAACTTCCAGAAGGTGAGGAATTGACACAGAGTTTTTCTGTTCTTTCTGTTAGAAAAGACAATGTGATCTAAGACTATGAAAACTACTTTCCTCTCCTGCCCTGCCCTCCTTTCCCTCCCCATCAAATGTTTAAAATAGCAGAACTGAACTCAGAGTTGTCTCTGTGCCAAATTTTAGGGCATCAATATAGTGAAAATCAGTATAACAGCTAAAATGTGTTTGTTTTCTAAAGATCATTTTTCAAACAAGTATTATTTCGGATTGTTTACCATCTATTTCCATTATTTTAGTGGTATTCTGAAAACTTCCTTGCGTTGTCTCAGTAGAAGTGTCTTTTCTTGAAGCTGTTACTTATTTCCACTGTGCTTATTCCTGTTGAGGACAAAACAAGCTTAGTGCGCAGAGAGATGCTTACGTCAGCTCTTTTGGTGACTGCATACATATAGTTTCAATATTTGTGTAGAAACACAGGGGCCTGTATAAACACTGTATAAAGATTATTGTTGTAGGAAAGTAACTTTAAGGAGCTTTTTAATGCTTTGATACGTTACGATGTGGTATGATTTCTAACCCAGCTGTCACCCTTAGCATAGAATCATGGAACGGTTTGGATTGGAAGGGACCTTAGAGATCATCCAGTTCTAACCCCCCTACTATGGGCAGGGACACCTTCCATTGGATCAGATTGCTCAAAGCCTCAGTCTGGCCATGAACATCTCCAGGGATAGGGCATGGACAGTGTCTCTGGGCAACCTGTTCTAGTGCCTTGCATCTGATGTAATCGAGGCGCACTTGCCAAGCATGTCAGGAAATAAGTCGGAGCTTACATTTATAACTGAAATATATAACATTGTAACATTAGTTACTGAAAATACTCTATCTTGAAGGACTGTTGGTATGTTAAGACTGTAAATCACTCCTAGAGGTCTTGGAGTTTCAAAGTTTTACATTAGTAGACCATGTTTTTCTTATTTTGAGGCTCAAGGTTGCTGTCAGCTGTTGATTAATGGAGGGGGGATCAGTATTTCTCCACTGAGATTAACTTCATTACTTCTGAGGTTCCTCTCAGAGATGCTGAAAGAAATTTAATGTGAAGACACCAGTTTTTCAGAGTTGAAGTCATTGTTGCAGTGTTACTTTGGCTGAAATCTTGCTTTGCCGCTTTTTTCTGCAGGTAGAATCACCACTTGAAGTTACATTTCTAGGAAGCTGAAGGACTGTTTTGTCACCATCTGTAAGTATCTGCCTTCAAAGAAACATTTAAGTGCATCGGTAAACTAGAATTGAACTTTTTCATGTCTCTAAAGTAATTATTCCTTAAAATTTTGTACTGTAGCTTTTTTTGTAAGTTCTCCGTGCAAATTCTTAAAAATTGCACAAGCAAAGAGCACAAGGAGCTTGAATGAAAGTTCTGTTATTGTACACTTGTTTACCTTCACTTTCATACAGCAGTAATTTTTTACCATCTCCTCTGGCGTTGAAGTCAAAAAGGCAGTGCAATGCATTTATTTTTCTGCTTTGCCTCCTGGGGGTGTCCCAGGGCAGAACTGTTACTGTGGCAGTCTTATAAATGGTAGGGTGAAGATGGTCCTTGAGAGTATTTCACAAAGAAAACAGAGTAAGATCTTGTCTGTTTCTACCTTACAGGGTAAAGGAAATAAAACTGTTGAGAGTCACACATCTGGTTAGTGACAGAGCCAGGAACAGAACATGGGTTTTGTGATCGTCACTTCGGCAGATTGCTCCCTGTAGAGAGGGAGGGCAGGTTGGTTGTGTACTTAGAGACTCGCATATCATTGGAGCCGTTCCAAAGCAATTTAACCTGTAAAACCTCTAAACTCTCTGCTAGATGTTACAGGCATCAGTCCGTACATTAACAAACTGGTCTTGAGAAGGTTGAGGACAGTCAGTAATTTAAAGCCATAGAGCACTGGTGATGCATCTTGCCATGGTAAGGAGTTCCGATGGTATTTATGAAGTCCAAGAAGTGAGCGCCAGTTTGAGGAAGGATTATGTGTGCAAACTGTGCAAAGAGTGGGCACTGTAACAGGTTATAGAAGATTTTGTTTGTGTGTGTTTTAATATTGTCATGTCTTGGCATATAAGCCAACATCTGTATACAGTTTTAGAACTCACTTCACTTACTAATGTGTATGAAGTGATTTTTAGATGCATTGCTCCTCTACACATCACCTTGACAGACCAGAGTATTGAACTGTTATCTATGTCTGGAATGTTAGTCTTCCTCTTGGCCTGCCTCTCACAGAGTACACTATCTGGTGGGAAATGGTTTGCTAAACTGCAAGGTACTATACTGAGATTTCAAAAAGTAGGGATTTTAAACTTGTTGTCCTTCAAGCCTATATACTTCAGTCAGAATATCTGAGGGCTTAGCAGCTGGTGGCCATGTGTTTCGGCCATTGAACTATGGCAGACATTAGTGCCTGTGGTCTCCACAAAGCCTATTTAACACTCAGAAAATGAGATGCTCCCCTTTTCTGCCACACGGTGCTGATATATGAATGACTTACTGATGCATTGTGTACAGTTCTTGTGTTATGCAGAAGAGGTAGAAGTACCAAATGGTAAATTATTATCATTGCCTGTATGCTTTATTGCCTATGTTTCTTGAAGTATCATTGAAATGTTTCCTTAATCATAGAATCATAGCATGCCTTGGGCTGGAAGGGACCTTAAAGATCATCCAGTTCCAGCCCACTTCCCACTAGACCAGGCTGCTTAAGGCCTCGACCAACCTGGCCTTGAACACTTCCAGGGAGGGGGCATCCGCAACTTCCCTGGGCAAACTGTGCCAGTGCCTCACCACCCTCATTGTGAAGAATTTCTTTGGCCTGCTGGCCGTGCTTCTTTTGATGCAGCCCGGGATACAGTTGGCCTGGGCTGTGAGCACACATTGCTGGCTCATGTCGAGCTTCTCATCAATCTGTGCTCCCAAGCCCATCTCTGCAGGGCTGCTCTCTATCACATCATCCTCCAGCCTGTATTGAAACCGCAGATTGCCCCAACCCAGGTGTAGGACCTTTCACTTGGGTGTGTGCTTGAATATCTACTTCTTTGTACTGCTCACTTGTGTAAGCAAACCTAGGTCAGTCGCATTTCTAATGCTCTCTTCTGTTTGGTTTCATTCACACAGGTCCTGCGTGTACATCTGCACTCATCTGACAAGATGGTATTTCGGAAACCACCAGATGGTGGCTGGGGCTGGGTGATTGTTGTCGTTTCCTTCTTTACTCAGTTCTTGTGTTACGGATCACCGCTGGCGGTGGGAGTCTTGTATTTGGAATGGCTGGATGCTTTTGGAGAAGGGAAAGGCAAGACTGCTTGGGTTGGATCACTAGCGAATGGAATTGGATTGCTTGCCAGTAAGTGTAGAGGCAGTATCTATCTTAAATTGAAACATTTCTTTCTAATAGATGCTTTTGTCTGTGTGTGCTTTTTATTATATTAAAGGCAGCTGCAAATGATACAATAAGGATGCTGCATTTTTGTTTTAGGTCAAGACTGGTAAGAAGTTTACTTTTATAGTTCCACTGTACATAAACCAAAATCATATAACATTAAAAGAGCGATAAAAATGTTACCCTTAGAAAATAAAAAATTGCTGTATTTGAATAAACTAGGAAAACCAAACTCTGTCTGGGAAACTGAATGGTAACTTTGTTGATGGAATTATTTTTTTAATGACGCTTTAAGACTAACATTTGCATTAGTATCTGTAAAATGAGAGCAAATTGTTAGTCTGAAATGGTTCCAGTGCTTTAAGAAAAAAAAAAAAAGTCAATTAATAAACTAGTTACTAATTTTTCAGATCTAGAAGTCAGCCCATCAATTAGGGTGGGTAAGGTCTTCTTTCCAGTGTTTGAGAAAGAACTCCCTTTGAAGCCTAGAATATGGAACAGTGGCATTAGGAAAACAACTAAGTAGTTGTCACCTGAAGAGTCCAGCAGGGATTTAGGGAAATAAAACACTGCTTTGAAAGTCCATAGGTCCATTTTGTTGTTGTTTTAATATTGAGCATGAGTGTTGTACTGGATAATATCACTAACTTCTGCTTTTAAAAATTCACCATGGGAACAATTATCTTTTGCTGAATCTGGAAAAAATTGCCTGCCAGCAGAGAAGTTGCTACAGGCAAGAGCAGTTATGTATCTTAATGGACAAAATATAGCTTGGGATTCTGAGGAAGTCTGTCCTTAAAAGAGCGTTGACATGCAAATAGTGATCCAGACCTGAGTAAAGACCACTGCTTTGTATGATGCTGTCACTGACCAAATACTGATGTAACACTCATGTTAGGGTTTTATGTCACTAGACAAAGGCAGGTGGATCATTAACCACAAGACGGCTATATTCAGTCCCAGGGTGTAAGTGAGCAAAGGACTGTAGACTGTTCTTCCATCATACTTCTATGTTTTCCCTTTTTAAAGGCATTAATTCCTATTATTAACAGATTAAGACCTAAATAAACTTGAGTAAGAGAATGAAGTGGAGGGGAAAAAAAGGGTAAATGAGATACTTACTGAAGAAACACTAGCCAGAACGGGATTGCAAGAGAAAAGGTGAAGAAAAATCCTCTCCCTGGATGTCAGAAGTCTTATACCTTTGACAAAAACCTCAACCATCTTTCTTCCATGTCAGCACCATGTTAGTTTTCAAATTTCTTAGTGTCCCCTGTCTTGTCACCCTGAGCAATTGTCAGTAGAGTGCTTTGTAGCAAACAGAAAGTTATGTGACTGAATAACACAAATAAAAGATTCTTTTATAATTGATTTGGGCATGGAATGATTAAATTATTTGAAATTTTGTTGGGTTAGGAGGAACCTTGTCTGTCAGTGTACTTTTATTCAGTTCAGGATTTGGAAGCTTAATAATCGTTCCTAATTTTAATACCTTGAAAGAAAAGTACAGTGAGGGCATTTTAATGCCTTGATGTTATCAAAATTGAATGAAAACAAAATATAAAGCCAGTGCTTTATCTGAAATGGAAGACGCTACTGTCCTATGAAGGTGGGATCTGATCTTAATGATAATTCTACTTAAAGTAAACTTGTTGGAGGGGCACTGTAAGTATCATAAAGTCTACGTAAAAGTAGAATGCTCATGACAAGTTACACTTTTTCAAGCAGTTTTCATAGCAGGTGGTTTTTCAGACCTCGTCACTGGTGTAAAGAACGTGTGTTTTTAGTACAAAACCATTGGAATAACACGTAGCTAATCAGGCCATTTTTCAATGACTGTAGGATAAGAGAACTTGCTCTGTTCTTATTTTTGCTATTACGGGTTCCAGTATAATAGGCCAGACGGGACCAATGTGCATTGTAGCCTATTTTAAGTAGATGATCAGGCTAATTGAACTTTTATAATTTAGCATATTTTCATGTATGTGAAAAGGTATTATCTGTAGCTTAATAACTTAACAATCTCCCCAGGCAAAATGATTTCAGCAGTAATATTGCATGTGTGAATGCTAGTAACAGGTCAGCCTTACCCCAAAGCCTTTCTGTAGTTCCCTTGCCTTTTACCATTCTTAGCTTGTTGTTCTTTCCTTTCTCCTCCTTTCTTTGTTTTTTTTTTTGTTCTCAGTCTCTAATCTAGTTATCCAAAAGACACATTTTCAGATACTGGTACTCAAAGCAATCCATGTGGCATGCAGAAAACGCTGTAATTCTTTAGAACGTGTTTGATTTAGAACGTGTTTGATTTAGAACGTGTTTGATTTAGAACGTTTGATTTAGAACATGTTTGTTTAGTGGGTTCTACATCTCTTAGAACTTTTCTCAGTAATTAATTCCATCTTTAAAAGTATGTAATATTATGATACAAGTTGCTTGGTATTAGTTCTTAGCTCATGAATAATGTTATTTTAAGTGGTATATTGTGAAGTGCCCCTGAATTACTGTGGTATGTGTGTAGGGACTGTAATTAAATTACTTGTAAATTTTCTTTTCAGCCTGTACCTTGATACAGTCTTTTTGCCATTGATGCAAGAGACTTCTACTCTTTTAATTAAGGTGCCTCTGAAGAGCCATTAAGACTCATCTGTGAGCCCTCTACAATTTAACATCACCTTTCTGAAGCTGTAGATTCCAGACTGGAGAAAAGAGTGGCAGTTATGTAGTTTGTGGCTACATACGGGAAATACGTTAATGTCTATTTTCTTAAGGAAGACTTTTTTCATTGATAGCACTGTAAATCCCATGAGCTAGCCTATGTAAGAGTGGAAGGTAGGTCCAGTGACCTCACTATAGTAGTACTGTAATTTCACCAGAAAGAAGAAAATGTTCTTATATATGTGCCAACTGGCACAGGAAATGGTTCTGTGTGCGTTGTCCCTTTCCCTCTGCACATGTAGTCTTAAACAGTTTTTCAAAGTAGCTGATGCTGGTGAGTTCTTTCAGTACTGCTATATTGGAATCCTTTCTACGGTGTTTACTTCTGACTTGTGTGAGAGCTAAACTTAGACTAGAGACATAGAAACCTGGTACAGCACTTTGTTTATTGAGATGAATTTCCTAGTCCCCTGGTGTTCAATTTCTGTCCTCCTGCAGCACAGACAGTGGTGTGAAGGCCAGTGTTCAGCCCTGTGGTGGACTGTTCAGCTGGAAAAGGGAATCAGATGGGGACCTCATTGAGCTCTTCTTTGCAGGATGACTAGTTATAACTGTGAACTGACCTTGCAGTGCATTGAAGAAATGTGCCTAAAACAGTGAAAGTAAAGCACCATAACATAAAGTTATTGTACAAGGCAGTGGTAAGATCTCATCTACAATATTAGGTGTCATAGCGCTGGTCAGGCTATGGTGGATGCAGCATATGGCTCCATGGGTGATGTAGAGCTTGTTGCACAGGAAGAAATTGAAAGAGCCTAGCATATTTCCCCTACTAAAACAGGCCAGGGGTGGATATTTACTATGTTATTGAAGACTGTTTCTTCTGCACCAAGTGTTCTTAATTTTACATTCTTTTCAAGCCTGAAATTAAATTTGATCCATGTTATACTTGTTAAAAGCAAAACAAAGACTTTGGCTCTGTAATTGGCGCCCCAGCTGTTTATAGTAACAGTTGCCTCCACAGTATTTGGCATAGCAAGGAACACCACTGATAGGTTTCCCACTCCCCTTTATTAATGGAGAAAGAACAAAAGGAAGATTCATCCTTGAAAGTCATGTCTTGATAAATTAATGGTGTGTTTCTGCTGGTCTGAAGTGCACACAGTGTTAAATATTTAAAAAGGTTAATTTTGTGTTTTCCAGCAATATTTTTACAACTCTAAAAGCCCTTTGCAGGATCTACATATTTTTGGACAGAAGCCTTTCACATGGATAGACTCCACTGTAAACGATGGAAACTATACATAGGTTGCGGGGAGGGCAGGAGGTGTTCCAAAGAAAGAGGAGCCCAGTTCATTTAATAACTGTCAGAAAGGAGCAGTCTTTTAAATCAGCTGGCAATGGGTTGCTGTCCAGTGTAAAAAGGCTTTTTCTGATCTACGTTCTTATCCAAAGTACAAATGCTTGGAGAATATTATGTTTATTATGACCAGGTTTTAGCAATTCCTTTAATATGCAAAAAATATTCTTGTGTTCTGTCCAGTGGATTTTATCTACAGCCATGAGCATTGCTTTTAGTGCACAGTTTCAACAGGTTCAGACAGATAACAACAAGTACAGTAGGTAAGATTAGTGCAGGAGATTAGAAAAAGAACTCTGTCCAGTATTGTTTGTTTAGCAAAAGGCTTTGTCTGTGTATGAGGTGGAGGAGGGGGAGGACCTTTGAGATGAGTGAGTGGAGGAAGGGAGTGTTCGTTGGCAGAATGTTTATTTTAGTGTGAGAAGATTGAGGAAGGGAGTGTTAGTTCTTGATTTCCATTAAACAAAACAACCTTGTATTTGTCAGGAGGTCAGAACATCACAATAGTTCTAAAGTTCTTGTGTGAGCAGCAGATGGCTTGTTTTCACATCTCAGGAAGGAGACACTGTTGCATCCAGGTCTCACTGAGGGTAAAGTCTTTTATTCAAAAAAGTCGTCATGGAAATATGAATGTACAAATGATTCCTTCTAGGAGGTCTTTCTCTTTGGCCTCTTTGCAGGAAGAGCTACTGTGAGAGCCCATCTTCTTCTGCTTCTTCCATTTTTTTCTAGAGATCTTCTTGACTTGCTCCCCTGTGGAGCCTGATAATTGTATTGCTGGCTGCTGAGCCTTGACAGGTTACATGCAGAAGAGCAGTGGCTGTCCCTGTGCTCGCTTCTAAGTCTTTCAGAACAATACAGTTTTCTTCTTAGAGTTAGCTGTCATTCTTATGAACTGGTCTGGTATCTTTTTTCGGTAGATATTTGTTCAGTTTTAAGATGCATCGTTAGGAAAGAAAAAAGCCCCAGGGATTTTATTTGTAAAAGAGGTAAATATTTATCAGCTTCTTCAAGTATTATTCTAATACCAGTGCTAACCCCTGGAGTTTCTTGGCGAACTAAACAAAATGCTGGCCTAAAAGCCATTTTCCATGCTTACTATTGAGGATTGTCACTGGGATTTTATTTTTATGTTGTTCACGTTACAGTGAGAAATACATTATCAGTCGAAAGATCTTTTTGAAAGAGAGTCAACTAATGAAAATCCTTATAACTGCCTGAAGAAGTGTTTCCTATGTGTCTGGACACAGACTCTTAGATTTTTCAGAATATCTATTTTGAACGAAATCCACAGGGCAGGAGTTCACAGAGCAAGTCTCAGTCCCGCTCTGTGAAAGCTGGATGTTTGGCCAGAATTAACTGCCTTGAACCCATTGTGTTTGAATTACTTGTAGAGAATAACATGTTTGTGTACAGTGAACTCCTGTGCAAATACCACGGTAATAACCAAAGGTACTGTGCCTGGTGGAAAAAAATGCCAGCTTTTTGGGAGACAGAGAAAGAGAATGAATTTGAGGAGGCAGGGAAAGGAACAAAGATGCTGGCTCACATGGGGGTTTTCTTTTGTGACTTTTATTTTCTAGCACTACGATGAGGGGAGTGTTAAGATAGGGGCCTGCTGTGAAGGGGAAGATGGAGCTGTTTTTCTTCTCAACCTGAAGACCTATGATAACTATTTTAATACTTTTGCTGGTGCTCCTTCTTATAAACAGGGTCATTGCTGAGCTGCCAGATCTCTTGCTGTGTGGGATGACACATTAATACTGAGATTATTGGAGCAGGTTCTTCAGTCTTGTGCAGGTTGTTTTCCATGTCAGAGCAAAAAGTTCTCTTTCTACTTTCTGTTCTCCTTTGGGATTATTTTTGTAAGTGAGAGAAGCTGGAAGAGTGTCTCCTTGGACCCTGTCAGAGACACTTTTGCTGATGTTCCAGAGGAAAGTGTCCTTGGGTTATGAAGACATGTTCTTCAACTCTGTGTCTCCCTTGTTCTGGTTTCAAAGGGTCAAGCTTCACCTCAGATTCTCTAGTAGCAATCAGAGCAGTCTGTGTCAATACCACCACCCCATGCTCAGCAGGTATCTTCTGAAAGAACCTGTGTCAAAATATAGAGAGCAGGTGGAATGGAAATACTGTTTGTTTTAGCAAGGTAGTGGGAGAGAAATAAAGGATAGAAAGAGTTCAAATTCCTTTGCTTAATTGAATTATTTTACCACTACCTAATGTTCTTTTAGCGTAGAAGACTTTTTTTATGTAATATCGATTCAATCCTTTGTTTATTTTTAAATCTTGTGGGTTTAATAAACATACTGACCTTAATTTGCCAGTTCTAGTAATTAATTCTAAGAATCAGCAGTGATCTAACACTCTCAGCTTTTGTTCTCAGCGAGTTGCTCTGCCCAAGTTATCCTGGCCAGCTTTCACTCCCACAGCGTGCTGACTCCTGAGAAACAGCAAGCGCTTAAACGTTCCTTTTTCATCATTTCCAAAATCCAGATAAACCCCACTTCCCCAGAAGATTTTCTGGATTCTTCTTTAACTGCCTCTTTGCTGGATAAGCCCAAATTCAGGGTTGCTCCCCTTTACATTTCCTAGGCAGATAGCTCTTATGTAGGGCGAAAGTTCTGACCTGCCTTGCCTTAGAGGATCATTTCACCTGCTAACGAATCTGTACTCCTGCCTGCCAGAACTGCTTGTCCTGTGGCTGGTAACCACACGAAAACCTTGCCTGCATTCCCAGCTGCTAGCTCCTGTCTGCAAACTTGGGCAAGCACCATCCTCAGCTCCAACTGTTGTTCACCTTGTGTCACCTCTCTGGGCTCACCTCCCATCTGCTGGGAATCTCACTTACGTCTGAGTCAGGGAGGACGAACCTTAACAAACAGCAGACTCCGAAGTTAGGGCTTTTGCAGATTGTATCAGCCATGGAGTGTCTTGCTGTAGCTGCGAATGAGACACAAAGGTGGTGAGGTTTTTCTTTTTTGTTGTTTTTTAAATAATGTCGTTCATCTGTGTATCTGACTAATCTCAGAGTTGGTGAGTTTAGGATCTTGGGGTTATATAAGTCTATGTGTGAATGTTTTGAGCTACAAGGTTTCAGATGAGAGATTGCTTTTGCAAGCCAAGTCCCTTGCTGATTGCTTATTTATTCAGGGCACGAAGCTTGCACGCTACTTCAGACTAAAAGGTGTATTCCAGGTCACACAACTGAGAATAAGTGCTTGTTCTACTTTTGTGAGGGGAGAACTGGCTGAGTAGAGGCAGAATACGAATGTTGCCTGCACTCTGTTCTTGTTCTGAAGAACAAACCAACCAAGAAATATTAGGGGGGTAAAGAGCAGTAGAAACCTCTTTTGAACTTCATGAATGTTGCTCTGGACATTCTCAATAAATGCCTTTATTTTTTTGTAGTAGAAACCAAGATAAGTAATAAACGCTTGCTCGGTAAAATACTGACTAGCAGGTGTTTAATTCCCTAGAAAATCAGGGAAGGTTAGTGTTTGTCTTTATCTGGTATGTCAGTAGATATTTCCTCTATGTAAGCACCAGGTGGCATTCGTACCATAATTGTGATCAGAAGTTATTATTTTCCATTTCAGTTTTTTAAATCACATCTTATATCGAGACGAGTACAGATACTGTCTTTTCTGAAACACGGTTTTGGGACTCCATTAAAAAATACCGGCTTGGTTAAAGCCTGGCTGATGGTCTAAGTTGCTTTGGTACCTTAAGAGGAAGATTCTTTTCAGAGCCTGTGTACAAGTGCTTAGGTGCATAGTGGCAGTGTTACAGTCTAGTATGTTTGTATCATCCTGTGTTTAAAGAATGTTTTGCTGCTCTTTCCCTCCCAGCCCTGGTACATTTCATGGTCTTCATGTCAGTTTCACTTTGAGCAAAAATCTTGTAAGCCTGATCTTGTATGTTTTTATAACCAAATCTTGCAAAGATTCCTGCAAAAATAAGTACTCTGATTTGTTCTTTTATATCATTATATATTTAAATAATTGCCATAAGAAATATTTCTATAGATAAGATGTTTTAGAAGCTCTTCCTGGTGCTGGTATTTTCTAGGAATGTTTTTCCTGCTTTTCCTCTAGGTCCCGTCTGCAGTATATGTGTATCATCTTTTGGAGCAAGACCAGTAGCAATTTTCAGTGGCTTTATGGTGGCCGGAGGCCTCATGATGAGCAGTTTTGCACCTAACATATACTTTCTATATGTTTCATATGGGATTGTTGTTGGTAAGAAACACCCCCTTTTCACGTAGAGACTTAATCTGTATTATTTTGAGTCTTGATTTTTGAATCTGAAATGGGAAACTTTTGATGAATGAATGTTTCACAGAGGTGGCAGTAGCCTGAGACTTGATTTATCAAGGAATATTTACTTTGGGGCAGGGAGAGGTGTCACACAGTCAGATTTGCTACGAGGTAGTGAAAGATAAAAGTAATGCGTATGTTCACCAAGTTTTGAAAGCAGACTGTCCTCTCTTAGAGGTGAAGAAGCTGATGTTTTACCTAAGGGGTAAAATCAGTCAGGTCTTTTGCAGGTGCGAAGTGCCAATCTTAAAGGAATGACATCTGGAATTTTGTCATCTGCTCATTCTAATTTGTTAAATTAGAGATCATTAGTGAGTGATGTTGTTCTCCACATAAGTGTATTGAACCTAAAGTGCTGTGCGAGAGGCATGAAAGTGCTGTTTTCCTAGCAGGTGGTGACCTGCCCTCAGTGCTGCAGAGCGGTTTATCAAGTTAACTGTGTCAGGAGTCCAGGCATCCCTCCTTGGCCAGCAGGGACCCAGCAGCGTGCTGGCTCAGGCACAGTGCCACGTGGATGCAGCTCTGCTGTTTTCTGGGGCCAGCCCTTGCACTGAAAGCCATGTAACCCTTCCATGTAGCACGGAGCCTGAGTTGGTGAACTCAAATGCAGCCTGCTCCATGCAGGCTCTACCCTCAGGGATGGTTAGGAGACAGGGATGGGACAGTGCAGAGCAGCCTAATGGCTCTGTCAGTGTGAGGCTGGTGCGGCTGGTGCTGAACCAGGGTGCCCAGGGTACACTACTGTATTATCTGGTGAATAAAAAGGAACATTCATTTCCCAGAGTACGTTGTATGCTTTATTTCTCTCTTTCTCAAGGACTTGGATGTGGCCTTTTATATACCGCAACAGTCACCATCACTTGCCAGTATTTTGACAAACGCAGGGGCCTTGCACTGGGTCTGATTTCAACAGGTATGACCTTTAATTGTCATCTAACATTTCAATTCTGATACAGCTACCATTACCCTGTCAATAAAAATATTTTTTTCAGTTAATTCCTGAGGTACATCTTAAGTCAAAACATCAGTAGCACGTTCATTGATATCTGTTCATTAGCAGATACAATCAGGCTTTGGATAAAATAGTAACTACACTTGGTGTTGTATGGTATGGTTTGTCTGTATAAATGAGAAAAGGATATTTGCTAAAATGAAAGCAGACTAATAGCTTGGGCCATGAGTAATAAGAGGGGAAACTTTCTGTAGAGCTTTCTCCCTCTTGTTTCTTACACAAGATCAGAGGTGAGAAAGAGATTGGAGGTGCTTTATATGAATACTGGATCGCCACAACCTCACATTAGCTATATCTTTAAAAGAGTAGTTGAAGTTTGGACTTATTTTTTTACTATTTTTTCCTGTACAATTTAAAAGAAGACTAAATTCTGAAATCTTCGAAAGCTCAAGGTTTTTGTCCATGTATGTTAAAGGGGTCCTAAAAAACTGAGCCTCTGATAATACAAGGAAAATTCTTGGAAAGATGCTGAGCAGTGTTTCTCACCCTTTCTCTGAGTCTTTAGGTTGTATCATGTTATCTTTTACACCCAGAGGAACTGCCAAATTAATGGACCAAGTAGGAACTGTTGAAGAAGGCTGTTGTCCCATGCCTTGCTTTCTGTGTTGTATTGAATCTCTCCTCTGACTTGGTCTCTCAAGTAGCTGTTGGTGAGGAGAGGCCCAATCAATATGGTTAGCGCTGTGTGATGATATTGAAGCCAGATCCACACCAGTGGAATAAAGGGGGACTTCTGCAGAAATGTTCCTTGGAATCATTTTCAGTGGCTTTTGTTGGGATTCCAGGTAGTTTGCCTTAAAGCCTGATCTTACTGAGCCCTGATTAATTTTAGTACCTGGAAGACAAAACAAGCGTGAATTATTTTTTCCTGTGTTTCATGCCAAGGTATGCAGATGGATATTACAGAACCTAGAGATGATTCAGTAAATCATTCTAATTTAAAATCTGTCCTCAAGTTGACTTGGGATCTATGTCTGTTTCAGTTGAGAGGCTTTGCTTTAAATTGGAGCGATTGCATAAAAAGCTTGTGTTTGTAGTAATTGCTTACTCTTCAGTGTTTTCTTCTCAATAGCAACATTTCTCAAATGCATGTTTGGCCCTGCAGACGTGCCTTTGAATTGAATTTGCACCATATGAGCTCCTCTCCTTCTAGGAGGGCTCTTGGTGAACCCCTGCTCTGTTCTTGCCTTAGAAGAGGAGGGTGACAGTGAAGAGTAGAAAGGGGAAGATTTTGGTGTGTGAAATTCTAACTGTGCTAACTGAAAATGGTCCCTGAAGGGATACATGTATGTGAGTGCACAGCAAGAAGGTTAGCTTAGTTGTTTGTTGGTTTTTTGTCAGATACAGTATCAATCCTACTTGTTTCTGAAATGTCTGCTGGCGTTAATCATCGCTAATTGTTCAGATATTTTGAAAGGCTTTTTATTTTGTGGATACTCAGTGAAGAAACTAACTTAAAAGGGATGATAACTCACTAGATCATTAGACTGAGGAGAAAGGCACAAACGACTTACCATTCCTGTCACAATCTATTTGTAGCTGCTGTAATGCAGAAGTTTGTTAGTGTGGAAGAATGTTCTTGGTTCTTAAGTTTCTTATCTTATTTTCCCTTTACAGGCTCAAGTCTTGGACTGTTTATATATGCTGCGTTGCAAAAAGAACTTATTGATCTTTATGGACTGGATGGTTGTCTGCTAATAGTTGGTGCATTGTCTCTAAATATATTAGCATGTGGCAGTCTGATGAGACCGTTGGAGTCCCCTGATTCTCCTCCAGCAGAAAAACCAAGTGTAGACAAAGTCCCAGATCAATATTTTGTTTACCATGAAAAAGAAAAGACCATTGAAGAAAACATAAGCATCCTTGAAAAGGGCTACATTGATGAAAAATGTGTGAACAATATGCCTGATTACAAACAGGATAGCGTTTTAAATAAGAATGTATTAAACTCAATAAATGTAAATGAGAAAGACACTTATAAAAAGAAAGTTGTAGAACAGACAAATTTCTGCAAGCAACTTGCCAAAAGGAAGTGGCAGCTCTATTTGAACTACTGGGAGGAAACTGCGGTTCTTTTTAAGAACAAAGTATTTGCAGCTCTGTTTGTTGCCATACTGCTCTTTGATATTGGTGGATTTCCTCCTTCTCTGCTCATGGAAGATGTAGCAAGAAGTGCAAACGTTAATGAAGATGACTATCACGTGCCCCTTATTTCCATTATAGGCATTATGACTGCTGTTGGCAAACTTACCTTAGGAATACTGGCAGATTTTAAGTGGGTTAACACTTTATATCTATACGTATCTACCTTACTAATGACAGGAGTGGCCTTGTTCGCAATTCCATTTGCCAAAAGTTACCTTACATTAGCGATGCTTTCTGGAATTTTAGGTTTTCTGACTGGGAACTGGTCGATTTTTCCATATGTAACAACAAAGACAGTGGGAATTGAGAAACTGACTCACGCGTATGGGATACTGATGTTCTTTGCTGGACTTGGAAATAGTCTTGGACCACCAATTGTAGGTAAGGTCAAGGTAGATATTATAAAATCAACATGAGCTCATCAGGACCAGACAGAGTTAATTTGCATTCAAGTAGTTCTGCTTGGTCCTACTGACAATGGAAAGATAAAATAAAAATCTTCAACAAAAATTTAAGCCTGTTTTGCCTGAGCTAGCAAAGCGGATTGTGTTCTGGTTTCGGGTTTGATGAAAAACACATTTCATGTCTTAAGTGGTCAAACTGCATTTTAGATTTGGTGCAGTTTTTTTCCCCCGATGACGTTTCTCTAGTTGACTGTACTGTGTTACATTTAACCCCTGAGTGATGTGCTTCTCTCTTATTTTCACCCTCAGGTTGGTTTTACGACTGGACGCAGGAGTATGACACTGCATTCTATTTCAGTGGCTTTTGTGTCTTACTGGGTGGATTTCTTCTGCTGTTGGCAGCGTTACCCTGCTGGAATGCCTGTACCAATCAGAGCTCAAAGCTGCCTCCAAATACTTACTCCTACAAAGTTGCATCTAGTGCTTAGGTGACAACTGGAAAACACTTTGTGCTTTTTTTATATTACATAGCAAAGTATTTTGGTAATTTTCCACTTATTTATGAAGCTCAAAAATCCTCTTCCACTAGAAAAATTCCATTGTTGCTTGTTTTTCAGTTTCTTTTTCTTTTATTTCTTTTATTTTTAAGTACAGTCTTATTTTGTCTACTGTGCATTATGTTTTCAACCTTTGTCTACTGTAATTTCCTTTCGCCCTATGAGGGGTATATTCTGCTGTATTACCAACTGTACTTGTTTGTTTTGTTTAAAAGAGGTGGTGCCGGGGAGTGTAAACTTTGAAGCAAAAATGAAGACTGGCGTTTCTGTCACCTTTTACAGGTCTCCAAGTTGCACAGACTTTTCAAAACAAAAATTTGCCTTATTAGAATGTAATACTGTGGAAAGGTGCTTATAACATCATGTCTAGATTAACTTTTTGTCTTCTTAAAGTTTCTCCAGTTTCCAATGAAGTGCCAACTGGGATAGGGAGAAGAAGGGGAGCAAAACCAACCTTGTGTTGCATAACTGAAGTGAACTTTATGATGAAAGTAAACATTCTTACTACCACTGCAACTAAGAACTGTTTTTATAAAT
Source organism: Cuculus canorus (assembly GCF_017976375.1). NCBI lineage: Eukaryota > Metazoa > Chordata > Aves > Cuculiformes > Cuculidae > Cuculus > Cuculus canorus. The sequence goes on from NC_071407.1 coordinate 10,409,628, forward strand.
AATAGACATTTTGTGAAGTCTGTTTATAAAACGGTTGTACCAAAACCTTTTAAACCAAGGAATAAATATGATTGTTGAAACTATGAAAAGAAGTGTTGACTTGGTTATGCAAGTTCATAATCTTTAGATTGGATTCGGAGAAGTGCTTACAGAAGTCCACAGGTGAGTGTTTTTAAGCAAGTCACCCACAGTCTGGCAGTGCTGGGGTATCTGGTTTTGCACCATTACAGTTTAGTAAGTTGAACCTGCTACGGAAGGCTTAGCAGTAGAGCTTTCAACCAGGTAGATTTGATGAAATAAGGAAAAATGCAACAGTAGTGTCAGCTTTGCTGTGTCATTTTTGGAATGGACACAGGAGGGAGAGGAGTTTGTAACAGGGAGCAAGAAAAGGCGTGGCATGGGGTTAACAGAAGAGGTATAGGGGGAAGCTGAGATGGAAGGAGAGCTGCAATGCTTTAACACTAAACAGGCCAATTAAGAGAGAGCCCCTGAAACCCACTGCCTGGATACTTTCTAGCTGCAGGCTACCTCTGTGTGTTCTGGAGGGATTGCTATGAGGTTGAAGTCTTTCCTGAGCCAAGTGGTGCTACAGTGAAGGCAGGATGCTACAGTAGCAGGTGCCCACGTAGTTCTCAGCAGTACTGGGTGCCTCAGATGGCTGCTATGATTCTGGCTTATAAATAATCCTTAAGATAAAAAACAGGCATGTAATGGGCAACCTTTATTGTCAAAGTGCTATGCGCAGAGTTACTGCGTTTGCACACCTCATTAAGCAAGAGCCATTTAACCTCTAAGTGGGGCAGACATAAGTGCAAGTAATGTTCCCTCTTCTGGTCCAAGGTAGGAAAATCCAGCTTGGTGTCAGACAGTTTTTTGCTGACTTTTGGGGATTCACTTGTATTTGTATTAAAACTTGACAAATACAAAGATGCAGTTATCTTCGTATTTTTCCTCCACTTGTCAGCTGGCTGTAACTATTGTGTGTGGTTTTTTTTCCTGGATTGATTCAGTGCATTTGTAAAAAATAGTGCATATTCAATATAGGCATAAATGCAATTTCAGTTCAAAATTGGTGCCCTGGGTATCTGATGTGGATTTGCACCCATTTCATGTGCTTTCTGGCAGCTGTAGTCAGATGTATGCACATAAAAATAGTACTGTGCTTTACACATCTTAAAGAAACTGCAGTGATACAGTGGATATAATCAAGGTATTTGTGCCTTCAGATTAATCTCTCTTAAAGTCTCTCACTTCCTGCTAACAACACATTCTGACTACTTTAACTATGAAACGTGTTAAATTATTTGTCAGTCTGAAAAAATTCAACTGGAAATGATGATTAGGCAATATGTAGTGCAATTTTGCAATGCAAATGAAGTCTATTATTAGGCGGCTTGATATGTTTGGAAATACGATTTGTGATCTGTGATAGTTTCCTGACGTGATCCTACCCATCAGTGAGGAAAGAGCCTTGGCTGCTGAAGAATTTTGTATTGTTAGTACAGGCAATATGAGTTAGGACTTCTAGCCCTAACCAGTTAGTTGAGCGTTGTGACCATACTCATCTTGTCTTTAACTGACAAACAAGATCTAAGATTTAATGGTTTTGGGTTTTTATTTTTAAGTCTCTTAGTTTTGCAGGATTACTTTCCAAGAAGAGATTTCTAGAGATGGTAAAACTTGAGTATTATCGGAGAGCCATTCCCTTTTCTGTTTGGCATGTCTTGTTCAAATTGGCCCAAAGGTTCAAATATTTTTTGGAAGGTGGCAGGAGAGGTATGACATGATTATTTGTGCCTCATTTGCTTGAAAAGTAGGTCATCAGCATTGACAAGGTGGTAGAGGGTAGGTACACAGTTCTGTCATGTAGAATTAAGTCCTGCATCCTATTGAGTTTTATAGCCCTGACAAACAGATATTGAACAGAAGGAATGAGATGCTTAAAAAATTACTCTGTTGCAGAAGAAAAAATTATTTATTGCATAAATTAATTGGTTACTGTGGAGTCAGTCATGAATAGAACATTTATCTTATTTGCAGATCTTAAGGAAATGTAGTTACAAAAATACAAGACAAACTGCTAAGTTTTATTAGATTTAAAGTCTATTCTGTGCCTTGCTCAACTGATGGTCTTTACGGTTAGCTGCAAAAATGGATTACATTCCTTTGGTAACTGTTAATTTGTCTACATCACGCTCGATTCCTGCATCACATACTAGCATTGAATATTGTGCTGAGTAAGGGCTACAGATCTTATGCTATAAAAACTGCTTGAGGTATCTGCATAACACTAAACTGACACTGAGGTGCATGGGGTTTTGTTTGAAAGATATTTCACTTGAGGCATTCCAGGAGGACAAGTCTGATGAACATGTTGGGCTGAGCATGCTACTGGTCAGATTAAAAAGGATAAAAGATAAATCATACAGAAATTGGACATGTATGTCAAAGAAACTGGCGAAAGGTTCTTTGCAGTATGAAATAACATTCCTCAGATTGAAAGGACTATTTCAGTGATGTGTTGCTATAGACTCAATTATGCTGAAGAGCCAAGTTAAAGACTTGTCAGTCTTACGAAAAATAGTCTTTAGATATGTGTCAGGATGCTCTGTTTGCCAAAATTGTTTTGCATTTACATGTTTTTTTAGAAGAAAGGTATTTGTGCTTTTAAATTAACACAATTTGTAGAAGCCAATACACAAGATACTCATCTTGTATCATGCTGTATCACGTAATGATTTTGTTGCAGGAATTAAATCACAGAATCATGGAGTTGTTTTGTTGGAAGGGATCTGTAAAGCTCATCTAGTTCAGCCCCTGCTGTGACACCAGTGATTTCTAGATTCTCCAAGCTGGTCTGCTTTCTGGGTTGTTGTTGCTTTCATGGCTCTGTGAGGAAGTCTTGACTCCTTTCTTTTATGTCCTCATTGTAGGGCCTTATATTTTCTGCAGTAGCTTCTCATGTTATTTTTCTTTATTGTGTGTATTTTTTTTTAACACTTGCCAGCTTTAGCTGCCTTTTTTTCAATTTGTGGAGTCTTTGCTTTCTTTTTTATTTGCTTTTTTTTTTTTCATTAGCACTAAATAATCACATCAGTACAAACTGCCCTAAGATAAATTCATGTTGCCAGAATCTAAAGGCCAAGATGTCTAAAATGAGCAACTCGCTGAAATTCTCAACCGGAGCTATATAACTACAATCAGATATGAGTGATATGAAGGCAGATTTCTTAATTTCTCTGCCTGCAGATGCTCCAGACCTCATTTCGTGAGGAACGGGAGCCTTGTGCACGTGTAAGGAAGAGCTGAAGACAGGACAAATCTTTGGCTTTGGGGTCTCACTGCTCTTCTTTCTCCTCTTTGGATCTCCTGTGTCAGGTACAACTGCAGTTTTGTGAGCCAACATAAGGTGAGAGGTAGGAGAATCACCTGCCTGGAGCGTGAGATTTAACACTCTGGTACCTCCATTCCTCTCACTTAGCATGCAACGAGGAGTATCGTGCAACATTCAGTCATCAAATATGTACCTCAGGAGTCTTCAAGGGAACATTCCTGCACCCGTTCCTTGCTGAGCCCCAGTGCTGCTGCAGAGGGATTAAGTACAGTGAGTTTTCCAGGCCATAGTTTCAAGTTGTGCCTTCTGCCGGCAGAAGTGCTCGCTTTAGGTGTGCAACAGTGCATCGTTGTGGGTGCTCCTGCAAATGCCTTTTTTAACTTATTTTTGTAACTGAGATCAGCTTGTCGTTTTTGCAATGTGGGCTCACATGTCACTGCTAGCAGAACACGCCGTGGTGCCCTGCAGCACACGAGTGGAAAGCAGCTCGGAGCAATTCCTTTTAAGTTGCCCTCGCAGCCATGCCCCTGTGCAGTGAGACTGCAGCAAATATTGTTCCCAGCTGCCTTTGGCTCCAAGCTTAATCTTACTTGGTCATACTTAAACTTACAAACCCGTTTTCTTTTAGTTTAAATTTATATTGTTGTTCTCCCCTCTCTCCGCCCCCTTTCTCTCCTTACAGGCTGAAAAGTCATCCAACTAAACTCTTTCCTCTTTTCCTGCTGTCACAGCTCACTTTGAAAGTAAACATGTTTTCAGTGATTAACAGCAATGAGTAGGAGATGTTGCCGAGTAACAAGATGAATACCTATGCCCCTGTTTTGTAAATGGCCAGTGCTCTGACCAACTCTGTTTACAGATCATATCTAAATTGTGTGTGGGGTTTGTGGTTTTAACTTCAAATGTTGGTATATGACATGCATATCAAGTTGTATTAGGTCAAGCTGTCTTCTGTTAGAATCAAATTACTTTGCTGTTTAATTAAAATGTCCCTGGGTCAGAGCGGCTGCCACCCTGCTATGCATTACTTAGGGGACAGTCTTTGCAAATCAGGATAACTGAAATCATCTAGTGTATCTTAAATTACAATAAAAACTGTGTATGAGGTTATTGAAGGATTATTAATTAATTGAAGTGTTTTTTATTATTTGCTTCAAATTAAACAGGTTTATGTAGATCTGCTGTCGAGGAATAAGGGTCAAATAATTCTATTTACAAGACTCGGCTCGACGATCTGGTATCTCCCCAGGTATCACTTACAGGCAACAGTTAAGTAGTCACTGTTTTGGGTTTGTAGATGACCATTTTAACTATCAAAAAGATTCCTGGGAGAGAGATGGGGAAGAGGCAATTCCCACTGAGCATGCTATTTCCCTTGTTGCTTCAGAAACGGGAAACTTCAGTTTGCTTATCATGGACAGAACTGCTGAAAACAAGGTTTCATCATCTTGCCTGGAACTGGAAAGCCTGATGGAGTTGCTGCTGCCATCTCTGTTTCTCTTGAGGGAAGATCTCCCTTTTGAGAGTCTTCCACCTCTTTTGAGTTTTCTCTAATTTTGCTCAAGAAGCAGTATCACAAGACAGCAGAAAGAGAGTTAATTGATCTTAGTAGACAGGAGTAACTAATTTGAAGCAATATTGAATCAGTAAGGACCAAAGGTATTGGAATTCTGTGCCAGTGGAGAAATACAAATAAATACAAATAAAAACATGCCTTTTACATGGGTTAGGGCATTCCACGGTGCAAGAGGATGGTGAAGCCTCCATTTACCATATTCTTCCTCCATTTTCCTTTTTCTTAATCCCATCCCAGGTGCTGTGTGAGACCTACAGGCAGAGACTAACCATATTTTATTTCTTTACAGCCTTCAAAATTTTCGTCAAGGAGATAATATTTTTCCAGACAACAATACTATATACACTGCCATAGGAACTCAATTAAGGAGCAGTGGTCAGACTGTCTAATTGCAGAATAGCCCTTGTACTTGTGCTTAGTTTTTACCAGACAGAGCCTTTACTGGGTACAACTACATTTCCAGTTGTTTTGGATATATTTTCCACTCAAATTTACCTTATATGTCAAATTTTGGGATTTGCTTTCACTCAATTAATTCCCTGAATATAGGTTCGGTTATCAGCTTTATTCATGTGTGGTTTGAATTTCATGATACAGACTGAAATGGGTCTTAAATAATTTGCAAGGCCTGAAAAAGAGCTTTATTTGCTTTATTACAATAGTTTTCAGCCCACAGCTATTTTTGCTGATGTTATGCTCTTTAGCAGCAACAGCAAGATAGTGCCTTTAGATAATGAAGCAATAGTGGATTTTTAATGCTGACTTGTTTTCCCTGGAACAGGATCAAGACAATTAAGAGGTTTGGATGCCAGGTGGAGATTAGAGGAAGAAAATGATATCCAAAACAGGAAGCAGAGACAGGCCTCAATTCTACCTTCATGATGTTTCTCTCCAGGAGAAGAGTATTGACAGTGACGACCTGTCACTTGTCAGTTGTTTTCAGTTCTGCAAAACTGCCAAGGAAGCATGCAGCTTTCTGCATGCTCTTCTAAAGCCTTCATAAGAAAAATGATGCTGAAGAGCCTAATAGGCTAGGGGAGAAAAAGGCAAGCAAGCAGTCCGAACATGTGCCTCCCGCTGTTTCGCTGGGCAGTTCTCCACATGCCTGTAACTCAGCTGCCTGGAAATAGGCTCTGCTGAGCCAGCGCAGGACACCAGCACCTCCCTTGCCAGAGATTGGTGCAGATAGAAGGAAGCAACTCCCAGCTTGCCAGGTGGGTTAATGTTGTGCTGTGTTGTACAGTAACAAAGAGCCTTGCTGTGGCTCAGGAGATATTTGCTCAAGCACAGCGCTAGACTAAGGTGTGCTTGGCTGAAGGAAAGAGGGCCTTTCTCTTTCACCTGCCTGGCGTTGGAGGGAGCGAGACCCCTCTGCTTCGGGGCATCCACATCCTGAGACCACTCGATCAGATCAGAAACAAAACAAAGTTAGAAGGGCTGCTGCTGGCTGCTGCCAAGAGCTTGCCTGGCAGGAGGGATTACGGGCTGTGTACTCTCTCCGTAAGCACAGTGAAAAGCAGTGCATGTAGCTGCTGAGGAGAGCGTCTCTCTTGTCAGGACAGCAATTCTTTCTAAAAATCTGGTTTGGTGAGGAGACATAGTTGGCAGCCAAAATATTACGGTGAGAGATATGTGGCAACTATCCTATAAGTCTGTACTATTGCTTATAGTAGCTAAGATGTGGGAAAATATGCATATTGATACAGTAGCAATTAAAACAGAAATACTATTTTTTTCATGCCTCATTTCTTGCCAATGATGACCTAATACTAGATGCATTCTTTCCCTGTCTGTACTTCTGTTTTGGTTGCAGCTCATATTTCATTTTTCCCCTTTTATTTGAGATTCACTATAGTTTCTTTGACAGCTGCATGTACTTTGAAATGTGCAATTTTTCAGAGCTTACCCATTTTTCAGTTTAAGGTGGCTCGTGTTGAATTGGAATAAAATATATGAATGCTGTGTGTCTAGAATGGCAAATGAAAATGTGCTTTGAAAGCCAGTAAGACAGGTTCAACTGATGGAAACTCATCTGCATGTATCTGACCCTGACTGTTTTTTGTGACAGTTCAGGGATACTGTTCTGGGAAGTCCACAAGGATTGTCAAGGCTAAGATGGTACAACTGTGTTACCAAAGTGCATTTAGCAAATGACCATGCTGTTACCAAAAGATTACATAGAGAAAGAAAAAAACACATTCCTGAATGGGACAGTTCTGAGTATTTTGAGCCAAGGAATAGACAACATGATTTTTTTCTGTTTTCCTTCTGTTCAGACCAGTCTCTAGGGCTTTTTAGTGTTTCCAGCCCTACTTGCTGAAGCTGTCAGCTCTGAAGTGTAAGAGGTCAGCACAGACTCACTTGGCATGGGTTTGTGGGCTTGTCACGATGTTCTATCCTATTTTTAAGAAGGCATATAAATTGCAGTTGGAGCAATACTGTTCCTACTTGTGCTAGTGACTTTTCTCTGAGCTCTCCACCCAAAACAAACTGTGCTTTTCCAAACAGTTCTCAACAGTGCCTTGGAGTCCTGTATCCCCTGCTACAACATCAACTTCTCATACTTATCATTTTCATCTCGCAGTGCCTTCTCTACCCGCTTCAGCTCCCACAGAGCCTGTCTGGCTCTTCTTTCCCCATGCTGTCCCCAGGCTGGGGTGGGCAAACGGATGGTGTACCACACTGCGGGTCTTCCAGCTGGGGGGTGCCGACAGGCCAGGGCATATGTGCCAGTTTTCCTGTTATCCTGCTGCAAAAGGCAACACTATTAGCTGTGAGGCTCTGTGGGATGCTACCCTGTGGACATCTCTTCCACCGGGCTGGTGTTTATTTTGCTATATAGGAAGAAAAGGTTTTTAAAGCAGCTAAAATGACCTACAGGTTGATTATGTGAACTTGTAATGTCCACTGTTCTGGAGATACCACACAGTCAGTTGAGGTCTTCCTGTACCAACAACATAATTTAGCAACTCCAGCAGAGCAGTTGCAGAGGGTCTGGAGCGTTTCCTACAGATGAGAGATGTGTGATGTTTTCATGTGCTTGTTAATTTGTATTTATGGTGTTCTCTGACCTTCTGACACACTGGAAAGATTTTTCTTCTCTGCAGTTTTCCACTTGGAAAGAAAAAAAAAAATAGAAAAATGACCTAAACATTCTAAGCACATCAAGACATTAACACAATTAAAATCAAGGCATCACAAAATATGTTTTAGGTAACATTAGATACCAGAAGAAAACCAAGGTGACATAAACATAGCATTTATGGGTGGACAAGGCTTTAAATGCAAATCATAGAGTATTGATTTCCTTTTTTTTTAACCAGTTTTGTATGCCCACACGTCCTTGAAAAATTGCTTTTGAAGTTGTCGCTGGATAATGAGGATCACCCCATGGGGGATCTGGCTAGGAGTTGCAATTGAATTGAATTTCTTTGCTTTAGGTCAAGCTTTATGCGTTTATTTATGAACCCCACAGTTCTATTCTGAGCCTGAGCATCCAGTGCTCAAAGCCTGCAGTTTGCAAGCTACTCTTCAGCTGAAATCAACGGGGCTGCTTTCCCCACACTGTTTACTTCTAATCCAGAGCCACTGCAGCTTCTCCAGCTGGATCTGGGCCACGGCAAGGCAAGCAGCAGGCAGGGCTGCCCACACCGCATCCCCACTGCGGCCTCCCCGCAGGACACGCGCTCCGGCTGCTCAGCTCTTGCCCACCAAGAAGGGCTTTCTTTCCTTTTTGGCTGGATGCTTGGAGACTCCTGAAGCCGAGACACAGATCACTAGGTTAGCAGAACAGGCTGCTTGCAGTTTGCAAAATTTTCCTTCAAATGAACCGTGAAGCCTCTGTTAATTATTCTTCTTGCTGCTACTGTTTTTCACTGCTGCTGACAGTGGATTTACCTCTGCCCTCTCCCACGGAGATCCTGTTGTTCTAAATGCTTCTGTAAAAAAAAACTTGTTTTCTTAGGAGGAAAATTCAACTTTCCTGTTTTCCTTTCATGTTTATTCTTTCTCTGTCTATTTGAGCAAGCCTCAAAGCAGCCCTTTTAGTAGCTGGAGGTCATGCTTAGTGGAGAGAGTATAAAATCAGCCCCCGAGGCTCCCTGAGCCCCTCACTCCGCCCGGGACAAGGCGCTGCCTCCCCTCACAAACCTTCCCGGGGGAGGCCAAAAGATTTGGTTTTAATTTGGTTCTTGAAGTCAGGGTGGCTGCTCAAAGTACCACACATCCTATTCACGAACTCCTGCTGGGGCTGACTTTGATCCAGAAGCTGCAAAGGAAGGGTTTGAATTGCACCTACACGGTCCGAGCAGTTCTATGTTGAATTTGTGCCGCCTTCTGCTCTTTGTAGGAGAGCAATGCCAGGAGAAATCAAGCCTGTGACCTGTGGTACTTCGTACAAAAGGAAAGCCCAGCCCAGGGCCCGGGTCTCCCTGGAGGGAGGCGTGCAGGACCACCTCTGCTGCAAGCCTCGGGTGCCCTCTAGCCGTCGTAGGCTTTGAGGGAAACGGAAATGTTTTCGTTTTCTATAAGCCTTGCCGAATTTCGCTTTTGAACCCAACAAGCAGGTCTTGAAAGCATATTCTTCCGTAATTGCAGTTAGACCAACAGTAGGGACCGAGTGGCCGATTGCAGTCGCTGCTGCCTCGTTTGCCCTGGGATGATCCAAGAGAAAAAAAATAGTGCTTGCTTACTCAGGCGGGGAATTTGTTGCTTTAAAAGGTATTTGCCTAGAGTTTGTATGTTCAGCTGAAGCAGGGGAGAGTGACATGTCAGCAGGATGATTCCTATGACTCCTAGGAAGATGGAGGGTGGAAATGTGCCGTGGGGCGGGGAGCACACAGCTAGAAAATGGATTATTTTTTAAATATTTGCTTTTGTACAGGCTTTTTGTGAGATGTTTGTCTGCAGAGAGCAAATTGCTGCCAGCCCGCAGCCATGGTTAGCTGGGACACTGGTGGCTCCGAGTGCCTCGTACTTCTGTGCATCCCAAAGGGACCCAGTGAAGGTGTGGGAGCGGCTTCTGCTCCAGCTGCCTTGCAGACATGGGGATCAAGTATGTGAGGGCATGAAGGGTGGAAAAGCACTGTTGATGCTGGCCTGAGGGCAGCGGTGGGGCAGAGGTTTCGGTGCAGCAGGGGAGAGGATGTTGCATATCAAAATGCCCCCTATATCCTCTCAGATACGAGTGCTGGACAACATAGTGCTGTGACAGAGAAGGGCAGTCACACCATGGGATATGGGAGGACCAGCTTCTCTTCTCTTATTTTATATTATATTCTCTTATTATATATGGGAGGACCAGTTTTCTTCTCTTATTTTTTTTTTTTAGCAGTGTTGGGGGGCAGTGCCGTCATCCTCTGCACTGCCTGTGGGCTTAACAGTTTCAAGCAGGTTTAGCTGTGAAGTGGCTAATGCTGTAGGGTGGCAGTGCTGGAGGCGTTAGGGCAGGGACAGGGCCCCTCAAGCAGCTCCAGCTGTGGTAGTGGGTCCAGGTGGAGCATATCTGTGGTGGTGGGTCCAGGTGGAGCACACCTGTGGTGGTGGGGCCAGGCTGTCCCTGTCCACAGTGGTGGGGAGGGTTGCTGGGCAGGCACGGGCAGGTAACTGGGCATGAGGTGTGGAGAGGTGGGGGCCTCTCTTGCTGGTTTGGGGGAGGCTGGGCTACTGGGCAAGGTGGCACCTGCCCCCAGTTCAGCCCATGGGCAGAGCAGGTGAGGGAGCCATAGGTAGTGGTGGTGTTGAGGCTGAACTCTCCATGCCGCTGGCCAAGATGGGCTTGGGAAGAGCCAGATGTGCTTCATGAATGGCCTGCGCACTCTGGAGAAGGCAATCAAATAAATGCCTGTTGTGCTGACTGAGCCAGCCTAGACGAGTGCACAGCAAGGTAAATGCATGATTTTCTGAGGGCTGGAAAGCTGAGATCTGGAGCAAGCAGAGGAGGCAGTGAGAGTTTTGTCTAGACATGAACCCTACTCTAGGGATTTAGCCATACCCTGGCTGCACCTGGGTGGTGGGGGTTGGCATGCCCTGATATAAAGGTGAGGCTATCACCTGTGGGAGGTCTCGTCTCATGCCAGGTGGGCAGGAAGGTCTCAAATTGTAGGGCAAGAAAGCCTTTAAGCCATAGCATTTCCAGACCTCATCATGGGAACTTGTGGAGAGGAGAGGTAAGTGGGCTAAAAATCTGCTCTATTTTTTAAGTGGTATTCCCTCTACTAAGGAAAAGGGAATCATCTCAGTAATCTCTGCTCAACCAGCAATCTAATGCATTGACACAGTAACTTTTACTTTTCTAGTATTCCACCAAAGCCTCTGACTCTGCACCTGTATTTTTTCTCTGTTGCCTTTTGTGTTTTGTTTTTGTTTTGTATGTACCTATCAAATTTGTTTTTAGAATATCCCCCAATTAGATTTAACTGCAACATTACTTGATTCATTGTGGCTTATTTCTTGAGAGATACTTTGTATCTGAAATACTTAGAAGATATTGGGCTTAACAGCATCTACATCTTCCATTTTTCAAAGGCCGGAAAGGATCCTTGCTGGTATGTTTACCAAAATGATCGTGCAGGTCTTACATAAATGTGTATCTGTAATACAGATACACTGCAGGCCATCTCAAAATATTTTGCTTACTGCTGCTAGCAGGCAGAATAGATGGCAGGTAGTATGGATATCTGCAAACTTGCGTTGAAAAACCTGCTCAAAAGTAAATATCAAGCACACGATCAGTGTGCTTCAGGAAGCTGTGCCACTGTGTGTGAGTTAGGTACCATGGAAACATCTCCTGATAATAACACATCCGTCAGCTTGTGCAATGTGGCTCTGGAGGCAAGTGTAGGCTACAAGGAAACCACTCTACTAGTGGTTAATTTCTACCTTCAACAAAATCTGGAGTGAAACTACTGCTTAAGATGATGTCCAGCAGTTGTGATACGATAAGTTAATTACAGAGGAACAGCCCGATGGCTGCCGTTAGCTTTGGCTGGATTGCATGGATTTGTGAGGGGAAGATAGGTGATAGTGTCTTCTGAGCAGCACAGCTGAAATACTGACACTCTCCTGCAGTCTAGCATGGGAGCAGGAGCCTCCCTTTCAATTTGCGTAAGTGAACTTAAATCTGAATTCTTGAGTTCTTTCTTACAGCCTTTCTTTTTTCTGAGAAGCCTGTGCTTCTTCCCCCAACCATACGGCTGCATCTGAAGAGGGAAAGAGGAGGTATTTAGGATAATATTATATAATATAAAAATATGTATATAATACATCATTGCTATTGTAGAGGGATTTTTTAACACCTTGCAGCTTGTATATGAAAATGCTGTAAAGTACATGGTGGTACATGCTGATACTGATTCCTCTTAGGTAATTATTAACATCACATTCCAAGCTTGCTTATGTACTGAAGAAGCGAAATGAGGTCTGGGGATTTCAGTGTGTGTTTGCATGTGTTTGCCATGGCAGTGTGGCTGGACTCAGCCTCTTTCAGCTTTGGGTTGTGGCTTTACTGAAGATGTGTGTTGTGAGCTGAAAAAAAGCTTTTCTGTAGCAGTTCAGCTACATATCTGTAGGAAAGTCTTTCCTTTTTGCCTGTGAAAACATAGTCTCTTCTTAAATGTTTTTATTACTAATTTTGGAATGTGCTGGGATGATGCAACAAAACATTAAAATCCCCCTTTAAAGAGAAATGCAGAACTGGTAAATCTAGGTGTTCCCATCTTGGACTTATGCTCTCATTGTGTGGCATAAAATGCGTGTCTTGGTGGAAATGGGTCCTCTCCTTCGTGGCCCTGAGTTTTGCCTGCCTTATGGGGAAGTGAGGACAAAATGCAGCACAGTGGGTAATGTCACGTGCTTATAAGGCAAAGCAGGGGGAGTGGAAGAAGGAAAGAGGATAAGGCACCAGGGGCTCCTTGTGACCAGGTGACGTTTCCCCCTTTCTTTCTTAAAAAAACTTTCCAAGGTACAGAAAGGGCACCTTCCAACATTCTGGCCTTTCTCTGACAGTGACAGATAATGTGTTCACTGCACCTTCCTAGTAGCAAAGATTTAAGTTTTCTTAATCTGAGACTGATGTTTAATTGCTTTTGATGGGCCAAAACTTCTTCCATGAAGTTTTCTATATTCTTTTTTTGAATTCATTAAATTTGAGTTGGATTGCATTCATTAGATTTGAGTTGCCACTTGTGGGGTTGGGGGGGCTCGGCAGAGCCCAGCTGTGGAACCTTTCCAGAACTGTCTGGAACCTGGCTAGGTTCCTGCTTCTCCTCACAGAGAACCCTCAGGCACCGGTGCAACAGCCCACATGCTGGGCAGCCTCTCTGTCCTAACATGATGAAAAAACAGCTCCCAAGTACAAGTTGTTCATGATTTTTTATGCATGTTTCTGCATTGGTCATTGGACTGAGAAATTCTGAATAACTGGATGAGCAGACGGGAACTCTTTACCAGGCTCGTGCTCTGGCTGCTGCTTAAATTCTTCTTCTGGCTCTTCCCTGAATCTTGCATTTTTTCCCTTTGTGAATTGGATGGAAATTCACAAATTTCACAGGTTTGAAAGGTTGTGCACCAGCACTTGGTCAGCATTCGTCATGACTGTTGGGACTTTTCTTGAGGAAGGGGTTTAGCGACCCATCCCTGCCCTACACAGGGTGTCTGCCTTGACCTTCAGCTCCGTTTTCTCTGAATGTACATGCAAATACATTTTATTGGGATTTATCCTGTTACAGGTCCCGTCTGGGCTCTACAGAAAAAGAGTGATATTAGTATTTTAAGAACATACAATGGAAGTAAAATCTGCACTAAGATGCCATAATGAGGACAATAATTGTACCCTACCTAAGAGTCTTAAAATAATAAAAACCTTGACATAATAAAACTCAGGTTTTGTTTATCACTTGCCTGGTTTTACTCCCCAGACGTCATTATCTTCTGTTCAAGTCAGGCACGCATCAAATAAAGTCTCACCAGATCTACAGTTCAGCGGAGAAAAAAGCACATTTGGTGTTCCTCTGGAAACCCTCATACAGGATGCAACACCTTGTGGAGTTCCCTTTCTTGTGATGCAGATGGTGGAATACCTAGAAGTGTTTGGTAAGTTCATATTTTCTTTGTTTGGTCTCTGTAAACTGTAATTCTTTGTTTAAGCTGTATTTTTCAGCTGTGACTGCCAAAAAGTCTATTTTTACGATTATGCTTTGTTAGAGGAGCTTTTGCTTTTTGAGATCCAGTTCTTGTCACACAGATATGGTGATGCAAGCACTGCTTACTGTTTCATATTTCTTCTTAAACAGGTCTGGAACATGTTGGTATATTTCGAATCGGTGGCTCAATAAATAAAATCAATGAATTGAAGCAGAAATACAATCAAGGGGAAAAAGTAGACCTTATTAATGATGGAGATGTTGATTCTGTGGCCAGTCTCCTGAAACTCTTTTTGAAAGAACTACCAGTGGCTGTTTTTCCAGACAACATTTCTTCTGGCTTGCTAAAAACTTTCCAAGGTACAGAAAGGGCACCTTCCAAGATTCTGTCCTTTCTCTGACAGTGACAGATAATGTGTTCATTGCACCTTTCTAGTAGCAAAGATTTAAGTTTCCTTAACCTGAGATTGATGTTTAATTGCTTTTGGTGGACTAGTCTTCCATGAAGTTTTCTATAGTCTTTTTTTGAATTCATTAAAGCTTTTGAACTTCCCAACATCCTGTACAAGGCATTGGATGCAATCCAGTCCTGGATTTTTTTAGAAAGTACCTTTTCTGCACAATTTCTTTTTAAATTTGATACCTTATGTGTTACTGGGATTACATTTTTATTTTCAATCTAATCACTATCATAAAGTTGTTCATGCCCTTATAGAGCCACTGCCTCACTTTTCTCTTTTCTAAGCTGTAAACTCTTTCTCTGTTTAACCTTCCCTTGTACAGGAGTCTTTCTGTACATCCCTGTTCCTATGTAGTACTTTTTACTAATTTTCTTGTAGTCTTCTTGGACAGCAATGTGTGGAGCAGCACAAAGCATTTCAAATTCAAAGCCAAGTTGAGTACCTGCAGCAATACACTGCCAAGTTCCTTATTCAAGTCTGTAATGGCTGAGAGATCAGAAGATTCTGGCCAGTGATTTTGTGTGATAACTAAATCAGATATTTGCATACAAATAAGTGGGTTTTGTGTGTTAGATTTCAGGTTGATTTCGTTCAAACTATAAAAAAAGGAAAAAAAAAAGATAAAGGAGTCATTTCAACTATGAACGGTTGTGCTGAAAAATCTGCAGGATTTTTTGCAAGCACTTTGTTTTGACTACCCTGAACAGTCTGGCTGTTATATTCTTATTTTATTTTTTTTCCTCTCCATCCTCTTTTCCTTATCTCTCATTAATTAGTTGAGCACTATGGGTCTTGCCCATTATGAATTTTTTTTTTTTTTTAGGCCTAAAATTGCCCTTTAGGGCATGATTTATTATTTACAATACCAGAATGCCAGAGCTACACAGATGTGTCCTGGTGATCTCTGGCAAATTTGAGCATCAGCTGCCAGTTATTGAGCAGTACTGTCATCTCAGTTCTAATAACCAGGAGACTTTATCATACTAATTCTGAACTGCTGATCAAATAGAGTTGTTTGTGAACCCATTTTCTGCATTGCAACTCTTCTTTGAAGAATGAAAACCAAGAAAATGCTAACTATCCCCAATTTAGACTTTTAAGCATCTCTTGTGTAACTACAGTTGCATATTTATAGAGCAAAAATGTTTTGAGACTGAGAGCTACCAGTTTGTTGAGAAATTAAGATTATATGGTGCTGAAAGGGGACAATTTCTTATTCCTTTTAATGAGAATCATACAGCATGTGTAAAATCTCTGTGGAGAGTCAAGACTGATGATCTTGTATTGTCTTTAAAGGCAGCTGTAAGGACTCAGGTACATGACTACTGTCTGCATATCCATTAGAAAAGAAGCAAGTGCTAAATGATTCTGTCATAACAGGAAGAATAGCAGAAATAGTGTGCATAAAGCAATATCTGGAAAATGCATTGTACTTAGATATTAAATTGAAAATTCTTTGTTTAGGACATATGTAGTCTTTATTTTTCTCTAATGTGTTTTAAAACCTCCTCTTCTTCTCAGGTCTCTAATAATGCCTATGATGTAATTGTGTTACTACTAGGCATGTCTATGTAATAATTTTTCTTTTTCCCCCAGAGCACAAAATCCACACAACAGAATGCATAGAGAACCTGAGACAGTTGCTCAGCTGCTTGCCTAAAGCCCATCAAAACCTTCTTCGGTTCCTGTTCGCTTTCCTGTTAAAGGTAGCAACATACAGTGCAGTGAATTTCATGACTCTGGAAAACCTTGCCATTGTGTTTGGACCTGTTTTGTTCAAGTGAGTACTCTCTATTTAAATGCATTAAATAGAACTACCATGGTTGAACTCAATGATCCTGGAAGTCTTTTCCAACCTAGTGATTCTCTGTTCACACTTTACAATGAGGCTTTCGGTCACAATCTTATGTCCAATTGTAAGTGGAACATCTTGAAAATTGAATGTTTATCGTAAATTATGGGCAATAATGATAGATTCTGAGATGGCTGACCACCTTCATGATGTCAGGCACTGGCTATGCAGGTCCAGCCTCAAGTAAGAAACCATCTGAAGAGAGTAGGCATGAGGGCTGAAGAGCCATTTAATAAAAACTGCTCCTCTTAGTCAAGCTAAGTTCTGTGTCATTGAAGTCAAGGTGGTGAGAAGGAATTACTTAGAGTGACCTGATATTGGAGGATTTTTCAGTGAAGGCGAAATGATTTCATTCTTTATCCTATCCTTGATGTTGATGCTAAAGGATGTTAAAATGTTTCTACCTGTCCTACAACGTGTAAAGCTATGTTTTAGTGGATCAATTCCATCTTAGTGTAAAATATAAGCCAATGCCACTTTGCAAAATGTGTATGTTAATAATTAGTATTTTCTAAAAAGTCCTTGTTACTTTTCACTGTTTTATTTGGCAAGCCAAATAAGTTATTAAAATGATATATCAGCAAAATTGGTAACAAGCACATTAGAAAATAGTGACAGGCTTTGTTTTGGGGAGCTGTGCTCTCAAACCTTGCTATTGTTTCCATAGGTCTCTGTTTGTGCCTGTTTACCTGCTCTGTGGGCTTACCACCAGATGCACCAGTGTATAACCTTTACAGGTCACATAAGTAAAAGGACTCTTCCTTTCACAAAAGTATAGCTAGGGAGAGGAATCTAACAACATGAAGTGTCGTAGGATTTATGCCATTTTACTCCTGTGAGAATAGGCTTCACCATGGAGGATGTTCAGTGATGAAACAAAGGCATTCTGCAACCAAACCCCAAGTTCCTTTATATCCGCATACTAAAACTAGTAAACGTTTACTTCCCCATGTCTGGATTAGTCATCTGGTGAAACTTATAACGTTAACAGCTAAAAGGCTGATGACAAACAGCCTTCACCGAAAATCTGTCCCTTGATCCCCACACTAACTCAGCAAGTACTGCACCGACTGTTACTCTTCCGTCATCAGGCCCCCTTTGCTACCACAGGAGGTTTCTGTGCATGCACACACATGCAAGAATACATAATTTTATTCCTTTATCTCCATTCCCAAATTTTCTGAACATGTGCCCACTGATTGCTGTATCTACAGATAAGAATCCAATGAGCTTCCTTATTGACTGATGAGCTGTTTCAGATTTTAAGCATCCTACTCTATTTTGGGAGATGGTCCAACTCCTTCCGAACATGCCCCTTTGTATAGTTTTAAAGTACACTTAGTGCTAAATGCTTGTGGCAATGACCTATCTGAGAAGCCTTGAAAACTACCAGCATCGGGTTTCTCTGCCAGCGACTTGTCAAGAGAACACAACTACCATAAATAGAAGTATATCTGCCCTATGAATATTAATGCTAGCTTTTCACAATCATTCTGGTCTCACCAGCTCTGGGAGAGAAACCAGTATGTCTGGAGCTCATTTTTTTGTAAAGTGTATAACTGTTGCTGTCCTTGAAAAGCTTTCTCCTAAGATTATGAAAAATCACCTTTTTTTGGTAGCTGGGTGGAGAAGAGAACCTCGCAACTGGCATTTTCTCTCAGCAAGACTGCTGTACTGCTTCCCACTGAGTGACCTGAGGCCTTGAATGATTCAGGATAAACCAGTTTTATTGTCCTGTACAGCAGCAAAATTCAAGGTAGTCTAGAGTGTGTCATATCTGCTGACATGGGGAATAAAATAAATAAATATGAAATTTTATATCTTTCAGAACATGAATAAGTGCAATTAGCAACCACATTATGAAACATTTGGCAGCCAGGGTGTAGATTCACTGGAAAGTGAGACACGTTGAGTAGTACTTGCTATAGCTGTTCAGTCAGAATGTGAAGGTTATGGAAAAAACAGCTCTAGATCTAATCTCCAATTGTTGGAAATAGCCTTCTGGATGTGGTGTCAGCTCTGCTTACAGCATTAATTCATTGCATGTGTTAAAACTGTTCTGCATGTTTCGGCAATCTGCATTTTTATGCAATTACTTCTCCCTTCATTGACGTTAAACAAGTAAACTAGGTTGTTTCTAAGCATTTTTACTTGAAATTTTCAAACTACTTATACTCAAGTGTAAATTCTGTCTATGATTATCGCCTGTCTCAATCTGTTGAAGCTTTTATTTGTGGAGACCTGTCATGCTTAAAGTTTCACTGAATTGAGTGAATTGGAATATTCAGTAGTCAGAACATGCATGGGCCTTGGGGGACACAAAATTAGAATACAAAACTTGCTGCTTATTATACCTTTCAAGCCTAAACTGCATATGCTTCACAATTAGTACCTATGGTAATTACAACACAAAAATTATGATTAGCACAGGTGTTATATTGGAAATTTAGTTAAGGATCACAGAAACTCCTTTTATAATGAATTTTAAATGCTAGGAAACTCATATTACTGTGTGAAAATTGAATACTAAATAAATACTCTTCCATATTATTTAAACTGCTGCAGCCCCTTACTTCAATGCTGCTTATATTGAATA
This sequence comes from Cuculus canorus, assembly GCF_017976375.1. Lineage (NCBI taxonomy): Eukaryota > Metazoa > Chordata > Aves > Cuculiformes > Cuculidae > Cuculus > Cuculus canorus. Next base: position 10,428,587 of record NC_071407.1, read on the forward strand.
TTTAACTAAAATTATCTTCTTATTGGAACTTTTCTATTATCAGTATATATGCTTCATGTCCCCGTTCAGGGTGGTAGAACCTAAAGTGGGGGTGAGAAATGAAGGTATGTTTCAGAAAAGCATAACTCAGTAAAATGTTTAATTTTGCCTTTAGTCTCCTTGGTAGACCATCTCCTCCTGAGTTGTTCTGTTGGCCTCCCTCCCTCATGAGACTGAGTTAAGCTATCTTCACTGCTGTAAAATGGCTTCACTAGCTACTTCCAGATTGCTTTTCTTTTAGATTTTTGACCCTGGCATCTATTTCTTGTCTCTTGAGACTTCAGTTTTAACATCTCCATGATGCAACTTTCATGTCTTTGCTCTCTTGTAGGTAAGGGAACCAAAAACATAACTCGTGGATCAAGTATCTGAGTGGCTACTACTCCCTACAATTTCTTTGCTGAGCTCCACTCTTCTATTAGCTTCTACTGTTGATTTCTTTCTGCATCTCCACTGAAGGATTTATATCTGTTGCTCTTCATCCATCTTGTGAGCTGTTTCATGTCCTCCTAGTCTCTGTTAATGCCAAGGAGAATGAGTTGCTCTGATTTTATCAGAAATTTGACTGATGTTGCTTAAACTTCTGTAGGTACTTTCTTATGTCTCATTTTGGTAAAGAGATTTCTGTTGTTCTTGCATGAATGCACAAGGGTGCCAGCCAGCCAGCTGTTTGCTTCTACTCACTTTGATTCATTCTTTCTGTAAATTTGCAGCAAGCCTCATACACATGCCTCTGCCAGCAGGGAACCTTGGCAGATCTCCTGAAAAAAGCGAAGGCAAGGGACTGTAGGGATTTTCTAGTTTGCACTCGGCTGCAAAACAGCTTTGAAATGTTTCAGCTCAAGGAAACCAGTAGCGGCTTCCTCATGATCCGTTTTTAATTTTCTTATTTGCAGTGAGTGTTCTGTGTTTGATTTGCACTAAAACTCATTACAGGGTTTTTACGTGAAGTGAAGAATGTAATTCAGTAGCTGTGTTCTTCCTAGGATTGTGTTCCTTGATTCAGCAGTGCATGAAGATGGTTCCCCTGTTGTCAGGTCTGATAATATAGTTTCTGCTAGCAGCAGAAGCATCTGAAGAGGCAGGAAGTGATTATTTTACAAAATTAATTGAAAGTCTGTGGACGGTGGCTGCAGAGGAAACTAAAAATGTATTTTCTATATTTGGAATACCCATCTGTTGCCACCTGTGACTATCTGTGAATAAGCAGACATTGATATTTGGAGTCAGCTGTAGGGTCACGTCCCAGAGTATAGCTCACATTTAGTTTAAAATGAATTAAGAACTGAGCACCCAAAATGTAGGCTGCTAGTAAGGGAAAGTGGGACCCGATAAGTAGGGCGAGGGCTGTTTATTGTCATGAACTACTTGTGGAATTCTCCTTGCTCGTAAGGAGTTAACAGCTGGTAGAGATGAATTCAGGAACATGTGCCTAAGTTATAGAAGATGAAAAAGAAGGCAGGGGACTAAAATTGTTTCTTGTATGGCCTGTGAGTTGTGCGTGTTGATGTTTGTGTAAGTGATGAATAATCTGTTAGAATTGTATACTGGAAAGGCTGTTGCTCAGTCAACCATGTGTTGCGTACAAGCTTGCTTTTTGTGGAGAAACTGTCAGAAGATTAGAGATCCAAGAAGGAGAAATATTAGCCAACCCTAAAGAAAGAAGTGATGACACAACAGTTTATCTTGTAAATCTGTCTACATTGCACCTAGCTGTAACTCTGATTAAACCATCTTCTTTCAAAAGGAGTCCAAACCCAAGTTCTTACAGGAACAACAGTAAGTTTACAAAAGAACTTCAATGAAAGAGATTGGACTGGGTCCATTGTGTATATTTATACTTAAAGTCACTAACAAATAATTAATCTACTGATTTGGCAAGCAGAAGACTGATGTGCTGTGTGTCTCCACGTCAGTCTCCAGGGTTTATGAATTTCCTGTTTAAATATTAACGTTGTGCTTGGTGGAACTGAGTTGGTGCAGCATGTCTGGAGAAGCTGCATAAAGGCGACAGAATTTGTGTAAGTGTCCTCTAAGCTTTGAAATAGTTTATGAGGGGAATGCACACGTCCTTCAAAGAATGAGATTAAAATCCCATGTAAAGAATTCCAATTTAATCTGCTTGTGTGGATAGTACAAATTTAACTACTGTTTATTAAAAAAAAAAAAAAAAAGAGAGGGAGAAAGAAAGAGGGGAAAAAAAAACCCAACCAAACCCCAACCTGTTAATGGCAGCATCCAGAAATTCCACTGCATGAAATGCCCGGTGTTTATGAACTTATAAATTATGATACTGAAGCAGTTTCTAAACTGTGTGTTAGGTGTTTTTGTTTTTCTTTCCCTTGGAATTTCTCGTAATATGACATTCTAGCCATCAAAGTTCACATTCTTAAACTAAGCTGCAGTAAAATAGCTCTTCCAGCCCCAATGCCAGGCAGTGATGGCAGATCTGTGGAACTTTTATTTCTCCTCTTCATCCTTGGTTATGAATTTCATGTCTGAGTTACTGCCAGGTTCTGGCTGTTTTGCTGTGCTGCCTCAAAGATTCATGGTGTTGTGAACCATTGGAGCAAACTGGGGCTCCATCACTGTGAGGCTCTCAGTGCTGTGAACCCACCAAATTCAGTTGGTTCAAATGAGGCTGGAAGTCTGTTTTATCCAGTTGAACAACTGGCTACTTTGCTGAATTATTTTGAGTACAGTGTGGCTCTCTCTGTGACTCATCGTTAGCCCCTGATCTGAGAGTTGCTAAACTTAAAACATCTCCTCTTCCTTTAGAATCCCTGTCAGTCCCTTGGCTTGTGAAGAACAAAGGCTTTACAATAGCCTCCTGCTGTATTTGCTTCAACACCATGAAATGCTTCTTGTTGACCTGAACCCTTGTTTTTCACAGACACCAGCAGATGGTCTTCAGGTAAGAAACTTACATTGATTGATTTATCAAGTAATCAAAAGCACCTCATTAGGTTGGAACCTGCAAATAGAAATATATTTGCATATACATAGTGTAATTAATGACTATAGTTTGTTGCCAGCAATGTAAATATTCATTATCAGGGCATCCTGATCTAGTGGGATGTCCCTGCCTGTGGCAGGGGTGTTGGAACTAGATGATCTTTAAGGTCCCTTCCAACCCAAACTATTACATGATTCTACGATTCTTTGTGCCTTAGTTGGAGGGGAAATGTGACTGTTTAAAATACTGATTTTGAAAAAAAATGTAAGTGCGAAAGCAAAAGGTCAAGAGTAAAATCTCATGTCGTTGCACTTTAAATATCTTAATGCTGAGCTTTGTTAGCTCAAAGCCACTGGACCTTTCCTCAAGTGAGTCACTTCTTTTTCGTGTGTTTGGCTATACATTGTCAATGCAGGAAAGCAAAACCAGAAGGATGAAACCCCTTTAACCTTTCCAGAACTCACTGTGTATTGTTTCAGCCTCTCCTTGGACATATTCTTTGCTAAAACATTGTTAGTATTTTATACCCTTTTTGCCTGTGTGTTTGTTTGTTTGGTTTTTAATGTCAAAACCCTCCTGGTGAAAGAAACACAATAGAGAAAGGCTGGTTTAGGGAGAGTGTCAGTATACATCTTGTTTTCAGTTTGTAATGTGATGTATCATTGCTGCCTAACTTGAAAGTGATTTTTAGAAAAAGATATGAAGGAAATGTTGTAAAACCTACGGTTTAATAATCCACCATGCGTTTGCCACATATCCTTGCAATTCATGACTAGATTGATAGCAGCGAGCCAGATCAGGTGAAGGATTATGATAGAGATTTGCACTGTGTGTAATTTTAGATCATGCTGCTCATGTTTGTGACTCCTTAATTTTCTGGCTTCTTTCTCCAAGTATCTCTGTAAAAAAAACCCAGCAGAATTCTAATATAAAGTTTCTGTATTTAGAGCATACTATATATCTCAAACTGAATATTGGGACTGTAATGCTCCTTGGAATCTGTCTTTAAAATAAATCCAGTACAGCTGTAGGTACAGAGAACAGAATACACTGATACAAGGATGTTTCTGAAATATTCCTGCTATGTCACAGGATGTGGCCTCAAATCTAAAACTAGGATTGTTTCACGCAAAGACAGTGTTGGAGACCATGTATCCCTTTACTCTCTGAAGATGTCACATGTCACTACCACCTTTGAGAAGTCCAGTAACCTGTACTCAAATGAGCATGCAGCATCAAAACCCTACCTATCCTATTTTATCTGCTTCTGCTTGCAAAACTAGAAGAAGCATCAGCAGCTAAAGGAAACTGGAAAGGTATTAGAGAAGCCAGGAAACTTGGGTTTCTATTGCAGTGCTTTTGTTTTAGAAGCAACTTCGCTCCCTGTAATTCTGCAAAATGTCACAGTCTGTCTGGGATGTGGGAAAGAATTCTGCTGAAAAGATCCTTTCAAGTTCTTTCATAAAACCTCAGACAAGGCATAGCCATGAGGCACTTTCCTGCTCTGAGGTAAGTTTATGAAAGAAATCCCATCTGTGGGTGAGAAGGGAATTCAGTATTCTATGGCTGATCTTGTTTTTGTAATTTCTGGCAGGAAACCCAGGACATTGGATAGGTACCCTTCATCTTTCATAATATAACAATTGCTCAAAGTCCACTAAACTGGAAACATCAAAGTTAGGTTTACAAACTAAACATATTAAAAGATCATTTTCTAGTTCCAGCAAAGCAAGCAAAAATTGAAATGGCAAACCTGCCTTGGATCCCTTGTTGCTTCCTGGAAATGAAACTTGATTTTGTTGGCTGTTTCTCATGAAATAATTTAAAGCATTTACACAGATACTTGCATTTGGACTACTTAACTCCCGGAATTTTTTGTTGTTGTTGTCGAGGTGCGTTTTTTTTCCACTTCAACATAATACGTTACCCTAATTAATTGAGCTTTAATGAATTAAAGCCATACAAATCTGGCAGCTATGTCATACAGCTGACAGGCTTAACTTTCAGTTGTGTTGTTCACTGGCTGAGATGGGCAAGATCGATTGATCCTGAGCAGAGCTCTTAGTATCTTGAAGTGCTAGGTGTCATCCCACGTACTCTACATCTACAGGCTGATTTAGACTGACAGATTGCGAGAAGAATTTGCAAGTTTTTGAAAGGCACCGGTTTAATATTTTAAAGCTATTACCCTGGGCTGGTTAGTAGACTATTCACAGCCACCTATTCCATCTGAAGATAGTGGTTTAAAGACATATCCAAGCTAGTATGTATTTTAGCTTGTCCTTTTTCCTTATTATTTCTTTAATTTCCCTGAGAATCCATTAACATTTAAAGCCATCCTATATCCTTCTGTCCTAGCTTGCAAATTGCACTGGTACTAAACTGATTTTCCTGTTTGGTTAAATCATTCTTTAAAAAGAGGTTATACGCTTCGGTGTTTGGTTTGGTCTGAGGTCTCTCTAGGTAACTCTGGTTAACTGGAAGCTATCACTACGTGTGTTGGAGTTGTATAAGATTAGCTAAACTTCTATAGTGTAATTAAATCATGAACCAAAGCTTGCTAAAAGCAATTTGTCATGCTGTTCGCCTTCATCATTTCTGAATCTTACATTCTAGATTAAGAACTATGGGTTTTTTTAAAATTATTTTTGCATCTAGGCCAAGAGTGTTTTTTCATATCTCCTTTTGGTACAGTAGTCGTAGATAAATCCTTCCTGAATTATGCATAGTACCTTTGTCTTGTAAGCAAACAGAAGCATGACTTTGTGGGTGCATAAAAGCCACTGCACGTATTTCCATCAAAGCATGACATTCATTAGACAAAAAGCCTACACCCTGAGGAAATGAGTCTCATTTCTTGTTTTCTTTTCTTCCTTTGTCCTTTTATCTGTGCTTCATTATGTATCAGCGAGGCTACAGGGGCTGCCTATTGATTGGATCTTATGTAGCTTCTCCCTGTAATCGTGGAACCCCAGTAAAAAGGGATTTCAGAGATTTAGGGGGTTGGGGAAGTGGAGCTGCACAGTATCCTGGACCTGCAGGTTGACCACAGACACCTCGGAAGGAATTTCTGAAACTTCAGTGTCCTTTGGAGTTGATCTGAATAGGACAACTGAATATTTCATGGAGACTTTATCTACTCAAAATACAGCTTTATTGGGGAGGCTTTTGTGCTCTGGAGAGTTTTGTCAGTCTTGGGGATTTAGTCTTTTTTCAAAGAGAAAATAGACATTTTGGCACTAGCCCTTTTCTGTGAAAAATCTGTGGTGCCTCACTCTCAGCTGAAGTTACTGTAAAAAGGAATTGTAATCTCCCAAATGGATTATCATCAACTTGGAGGACAGCAATAATGTAACTGATGTCTTCCTTTGCTAATCCCATGACAACGCTTGTGGAATTAGCTGAAAATTTTCAGAACTAGCAATGAACCAACCAAACAGACATTACCTCATGATCTAGTAAACTGAAATTTCCAGGTTAGACTAAATTATCCTGTCAAGCTAATCTGTCTTGAATAGGGCAACATAGTTCAAATTCCTGTTTGTGTCTCTTAACATTTTTTCCTGAATTTAAACTAGTACAGGTCTTGATTATTTTCTTTCACTTAAGATCATTTAAGATAGCAATGCTAACTTTTATTTGGGTTTACATGTCACTATAGCAAATTCTGTGTGTACTATGTGAACTGCCAGTGGATTTGTAGGGATTGCTGTTGATAACGCGAGTTCTTCATATTATTTCCAATTCCACAGAAAAACTATTTTCCCTAACCTTTGCAAATTTAGCAAAACATGGAATCATAAAACATTAAGTTTTAATTTTGTGTTTGAGTACTGCCCAAACCAGAAGACTGGATGAAAAAAATGCCATACATTGAGGATCAAAGTATAACCTAGATCTCCACAAAAATTGTGGCCAGCAGACTGTAAGGATATGTTTTTTCTTCTGGATAAATGATGCAGAATATTTTACTGACCGTAGGCATAAGGATTTAATAAAAACTGCTGTAGCCTAGGCGATTGTGACTTAAAGCCACCAAAGTGGCTGTGGCTGGAGTACTTATAACTCCTAGGTCTTCGAAGCCAGAGTCTTTCTGCCTGATGGTGGAGAGAATAGGGAATTAGGAGAGTGAGATGCTTTTTCTGCTCTGTGTCTGTGATCTGCAGCAGACTGTCCCTTGTACTGGAGATCTGTAACTTGGAAATAACAGATGTGTCTGGTCTCATTTGTAGTGACCTGCGGGGTGTGGAGAGAATGTCACTGGTTTGTTGTTTACTCCAGCACTGCTGTACAAGCGGTCTGGAACACTACTGTCACACTTCAACCCTTTGCTATGGCTTAATGGATTTTGCCACTAGCTACTATTCTCTCTTCACCTTCCCTCCAATACCTAGTTATTTATAATTTAATTTTTCAGTTGTGGAAGGCTTCACTAAGAATGCATATTGGCAGGTGAAATTGTGCTCTGTGTGACAGCCATTGGCTGTGCTTTACTGTAACAAGCAGCCTGAGCACAGCAGAGGGAACCTGGTCAAACAGAAATCCTGAGATTCTTTACTGTGATCAATAGTACAAGAACAGGGCTCAGGCAATCACGCAAGCTGATTACACTGGTAGCTGTCTGTCATTCAATAACGGTATAAAGTGTGTACAAGTGGAACATCTTTCTAAAATGAGTCACTAATACAAGCCTTTCCTGGCCTGGAAAATACAATATGTTTTGAAGGCAATATAGTGTTCAGAAATCAGCTCGGTGGAGACTTTTGTTACTTCTCAGTCTGTGAATACCCATTTTCAGTTTTGCTCTGAACAGAGCATCTTAAAAGCTCCTACCCTAATCAAGCTCACAGAACATACATAGATTCAGATTAAGTAGTTTTATCTGAAATTTGTGAAGGTAATACCTGATGTGTTCAGAGAGGCAACTGGTTGCTTTGCTTATGAAGCTCAGCTGCACTACAAGGAAGAGGATTGTAATTAATCAGCTAGTTTACACATTAGGATAATACAGATTTCTACTTTCAGAGGATCCATAGGGTCTTCCTCTGATGTTCAAAAGATTTACCACAACACCTAAACCTCAGGCTTGTGGCTCTGAAATTTCCAAGTGTCTCAAGGTTGCAACAGAACCTGCAGTATTTCTTCCACTTGGTGTCAGCATTTCTCTCTCTCACTCCGGAGCTGTTCTTTGCTTTGAACATCGCTCTTTAATATGTTCTGAGTACCTATCTTAAAATTAGGTGTTACGTTTCTATTTTTGTAACGTATCAGAACATCAGCCTGTTCCTTCCTCAGATAATTATTGATATCAGAGAGGCATGAAGGAATTCACCTCCAAACCCTTATGAAATGCAAGCCTTTTTGATTTTATGCTTGTGTCACCTTCCTTACCTCAGCAGGACAGCCATTAAAATCTCTTACCACTTTTGTACTCCTTTTCTTTAGTGTACACAGGCAATTTGATTTGTTTGCTGATGATCAAGGCTGTTCGAAAAAGCAACTTCAGAAGCACAGTCTTTGATAGGAAAATAATCCCTTGGGAAATTAAAAATATTTTTACTGAAAGGTTTGTGATACGTAAGTATCAAAATATTGCAGCCTTTTTACTTGTCATTAGCAGTAGTAGTGGGGGTGTGTGGAGGGAAGTAATTATTTGAAACCCTTAGTGGCTTTTCATTTCATGCAGTGTTAGGGATGGGAGTGGAAAATGGTTTCAGAAAAGCAGGCAAGAAATGTAGAGTGAAATACAACCAGAAAAAAAATTCCACTGTCAGAAAAAAAAAAAAATCAAAATAAGAAACCAACATTCTTCGTTTAACTAATGGGCTAATTGTACTTCATTCAATTGTAGTTAGTTGCAGAGCTGTGCAACAGTGAATTTCATAGGCTTATTCTGAATGCACAGATTCCCCTCAAGCTGCCTCCCCCTCCAGCCCTCCAGGAATTCCTGGACTGCTTTGTTCCTCTTTAATTAGTTTATTTCACCTGTTGTAGCAAAGATTCAAACATGCTTAGGTAATTAAACAACATGGATGGAGAGAAGAACAGGACTAGCACTTTTATAGCAGGTGCTGCAGAAAGGCATGGCTGAATCTCCAGAGCATATTAGCATGTTATAGCCTGCTGCAGTTCCACGCCTGGTTTAGGATTTTGTGGGGTTTTGCTGTAGAGCAGAGTCTGCAGTATTTAATTTCTTTCCTTCAAGTCAAAAAGGAAATGCATGTGCGTAAGTCAGCATTTCTGCTAAATACTTTCCAGAACTATCAAACTAAATACTGGGTACTGTTTTATTTTGCTATGAAAAAGGAAAGAGATGAAATATGCCTGTAATAAAAATGCAAACGCAATTGAGCCAAAACCATGAGAAACAAGAGGAAATGTATGGCAAAGTTGTGTGCTACACCTGTTCCCTGGGTTTTGTAGTTAGAAAATTTTAGTCTAAGTTGCCCTGATTTACTGATATATCTTTTTTATTTTTTTTCCCTCGGGGATGAAGTGGAGATTTGTGGAAAAAAATGGGAAGGAATACGTAGAAAAAACCTGTCAGAATATTATGGAAAAACCAACATGATGCTTCAGAAAGTTTTAATAAGAGCAAATAGACACAACACCTCCCTATGTGCTTTTTTTTTTCTCCAAATTCCTTTCTAGTCACTTCAAAGACCATTTTTAATTAAAAAAAACATTACTGAATCTGGCTTTGCATGCAGGGGTTGGCTTGCATGGATAATATTTTAGATGGATGCTTGGCTAGTAATTTACACGTGTGCTTGAAGATGAGGTTCTGTCAACAGCCTTAATTCTGACCTTTGAGTTTTCACTGACCATCTGCTTTAATTAGATGTTGCCCTATTTCCACAAGTCTGCAGATGCACATACAAGGATTCCAAATAGTAAAGAAATAATACTGTGGGTCTTAGGCTCTTCTGCCAAGTGGTAGGGTTGTCAGCTGTGCCTGGAGATGGTTGTTAAAGGATACTGATCAAGACTGAATATATCTGTAAGCTGTTAGGACAAGGAAATACTTGAGGAAAAGGAAATGCTGCTGTTTGATCCAGCATTGTTTCCAGTATGCAGCTGGAGCTTTGTCTGGGAGTTGCTGGTGTCGGTGGGCTGCATGTGATGGCAGCCGTAGGAGCTCTGTTACTTTGGGAGACTTGTCATGCCAGCATCCATGCATGGGGAGCTGGGCAGAGTGGGAAGCCAAATCGGGGTTAAAACCAACCTCCTGTCCATCTTGCCTGTGGGATGATCAAAAGATGCAGAGGTTTGCCAAGGTGAGGGCTGCTGGGATCTCTATGTGGCATAGGCAGGAGAAAGGCCTGGGTGCTATGACCGGGAAGGCTGAGCCCTATGTAACCCCTGCAGACAGCAGAATGGTAAAGCTATACAAGGTAAGTATGCGGATGTAAGTAGAGGAGGACAGGAGATGACATAGGGAGTTCTTTATAAATTTTAGGCTCGTAGCTTGGTTTCTGTTTTATAATATTTACATTCCTTTTTCTATTTTTACATTTCTCTTTTTGATTGGTTTATCAGAGTGTCTACATGATGGCTTTAGTGTATGCATAGGGTTGTGGTGGAGACCAAGTGAGGAAATAATGAATTAGAACTCTATGTGATTTTATTTTAGTTCTTTACTTTCTAATTTTATCGTCACGCTCTCTGCGAATTACATGGGTAGCTTTGAGCTTCATGATCTTTTTTGTTAGTCAATACAAAAGTACCATGCAACAATAATAAATAGTGGGCTGGAATTGGATATATACAGTAAGCTGTAACTCAAAGCCAGACAGTACTTATAAAAATATGTTTGTCTTTCACATGTTTCCACCAGGAAAATATAGCAAGCAGTCTACTGCTTAATTACAAGGAATCATGGATGAACAGGGTATTTCCTTGGTTAAATATCTGATCTGCTGTTTTATTTTTCTTCCAACTCTTCTTTTCATGTCCTTAACGTTTAGTTTAAGCAAATTCCTAGCTATTTTGTTAATCATTTATATTCCATAATGCTTTTCGTGCTTAACCAAAATGCTGGTTGGGATGGGTGAAGAGGAAGATAAGCTGTGTTTGAAATTAATACTAAATAGGCTGTGGAACAGTAAAGATCTACATCTGTTTAATTACCCTTTGCAGCCACTAAGCGCAGTTCATGTCAGAAGCATAAGCAACTTTTGAAAACTGCTGTTGATAGACCAAAAAGCTGCTGTATTCTAGATAATCAGTCAGCCGTGCATGTCTTTCTTTTCACCTGCCCTTAGTGATTTGTGTGCTACAAAGAAAATAGTCTTTCTTCTTGCAAGTTGTAAAATAAAGATACTTCCAGCAATTTTGCAGTAGCAGGTAAAGCAGTGAACTAAAACAAAACCTCTTTCTGGATATACCTGGCACGTGAGTTAATTAGCAACAGCAAACAGTGTTGACTCTTTTTCCAGCATTCCTTTCCCTATGTGTTTAGATGGTAACACAGTCATTGCACTTTCTCACCAGAGGAAGCATAAGTAGATGAAATACAAATCCAGGTGACATTCCTTATGAAGTCCATTTGTTTCTAATGTCTGTAGCAAATCCAAATCCATATTCATGTAACAGTCATTCTTTATGAAGTCTTTTTCTAAAGTCTATAGGAAGACAGAGAGGACTTGAATTAATTTGTGTGCTTTAAATTCACAGATACGCTTTTTCTGAAAAGTGTGCTTAAGGATCTCCCAAATCTCGATTTAAAAACAAAGGAAAAAAAAAAGAAAACAAACCCCTAAACAAACAAAAAACCCTCAAACCCAAAACCCAAACAACATTGCAAAGCTTTGCTCTGATTTCTGTTTTTAAACCCTTCACTAATACCTGAGATTTGTGTTTCTAAATGTGGTTGCTGCATTTTCCTCCAGTGAAGCCTATCTTATTTTTTTAAAGGTAAGAAGTTTGTATGGGTCAAAATAAAAGAAAAAAAAGAAAAACCTTTATGTGCAGAAGAGGAGGGCAACATTTTTTATATTCTTACTAAGCTGTCTCTCTTGAGAATCTTGGCACAGCCACAGTCACTCTAGAAAAGGAAAGTACATTCTTCAAAGTGGGATGCGTTAACTTCAATTTAGAGGACAGGTCAGGTCCCAAGAATACTGAGGCGATCTCTTCGACTTCTTCCCACTTAATAGATTCTGCAAAATGCAATGTTTCCTTCTTTGAAATTTTTATGTAGCATGGGATTTCTGTTTTTAATCAAAATTAACTTCGGAGATGAAGGGCTGCTGCTGTCCTTGCATTATCTTCAACTGTGGCTTTTCAATTATAAAATTATAGAAACATAGAATCATTTAGGTTGCAAAGGACCTTTAAAACCAAGTCCAACTGTTGACCTGCCAAGCCACCTCTAAACTATATCCCTAAGCACCACATCTACACGTCTTTTAAATACCTCCAGGGATGGTTACTCAGCCACTCAACAGTCTGTTCCGATGCTTAACAACCCTTTTGGTGAAGAAATTTTTCTTAATATCCAGCCTAAACCTCCCCAGGTGCAACTTGAGGTGATTTCCTCTTGTCCTATCACTTGTTACTTGGGAAAACAGATAAATGCCCACCTCACTGCATAACCTCACGACATCCTTGTAGTCCTCCTGAGTTGCCTGCCTCTTCTTCCAAAGATCATAAACTTCTTTTTTTCCCCTTGAATTCTAGTTCCTTAGTTAAGAGGGAGGAAAAAATTAGTCATCGAAAAAAGAAGAATGAATTAATTATTTGATATCAACTTATATATCACTTCGATGAATAAGTTGAGACTGGTGTCCTCATCTCATCCTGTTGCAGTACTTCCTCTCAGAATGAAATATTAATTCTTGAAACTACCATGAGGTCTTGAGATGTACCCTTTTCCCCTTTTTCTCCCTTTTCTCCTCCCTACCTCTACTTGGAAGTGCAAATGTTATACACTTTTTTTTTTTTTTTGAAACTGGGCTATTATGAAGTGGAACAAACACTTGGCATTAGAGAGATTCTTTGTTTTTATTTCTTCTTCGTTGTTAAATTAAAGCAAATAGAAGGAAATTTTCACTACTCTGGCCTACTTCACACCTGTTAAACTCTTGGCTCTTTGTCTAATATAACACTAAAGCAAGGGGAAGTCACCTATCTATAAATTATGTCTTGTACTGATAGAAGTGATGTAAATTGTTCCTTGAAGAGAGAGGTGGCAAGGGTTCTTCTGTACTGAAACGTTTCTCGGACTGGTTCTGCAGCTTTTGTTGGAGAGTATTTTTCCTGGGAAAAATGTTGGCGGTAATCCTAGCGTATTTCATCCTCTTTGTTTGCCTCTTTGTCATTTGCTTTAGGTAAAGACTGAAGGCCTTAATCCAAATATTATAAGACCTCAGTGGATCAGTGCCCAGCTATGCCACTGAAAAGGTTATTCCTGTATCATGTCCACTGTGATTTGTGTAGCTAATGTGGTAGAGCTCCCTGGGTAAAACCATTTTTGACTCTGGAATGATATTAAGAAGAAGAGACTACTTTCAAGGCCTTTTACAAGATGAAATATTTTACTCATGGTAGATAACGTAATATGCTTTTGACAAAAAAATATCAGCTTATTGATTTTTTTTTGTGCTCTGCACTTACAACAGGCAACTCCCACCATAGCAGAAGCAGAGAACACATTCCAATGTGAGTAATCGTATGCCAGTCTCATTACTCTAGGTTGAGCTTGGATATTATCATAGGAAGGCTGGAGTATCTTCAGTGCAGTGGAACAAACACTCTGAATTACATAATAGTGACTTGATATTTTCACAGGGTACCTGCATTTTTCCTCAAATAGACAACAAGTCAAAAAATTCCAACCAAAAAACTCACCATACAAGTAAAATCACGTGAGGGTTTGAAGACGTGGTTGGTTCAGGCCAAGAAGTTTGTGTATCTGAGGCAAATATTCCATGGTAATCATTGGAACATATAATGAATTACCAATGTGTTTGGTTAATCCAGCAATTATTAGTGAAGTAGGGGTAGTGCTTTACTTTGTTTTTTTTTCATTAATGTGATGTTAACAGGTACTGTGCAGGACAGCCAAGTGCTGTGCAGAGATGCTAGTGCTAGATCGGCATCACTCAGCAGGCTGGATAGGGTTAATTGGTTTGCACTAGCTATTTAGATAATGTAATTGCTTTCAGTACCTATGGCAGTGTTTTCATGTCCGCAGTTCAAAGAGTACAGAAGATAGGGTAAGTGTATGTTTTGTTTCCTGTATACATATTCCTGAATGTCTCATGGATGTATCACTTGTTTTTAAATGATGAAATAAAACAAGTTCAGAGCAACTGGCTGCACTAGGATGTGGGCAGGAAGTCTCTTGCATTTACTTTTTTCAATTTGTTTGTCAGGTTGACAGGAGTTTAAAAGGGTGACTACAGACTCAAGCGAACCTTTGAATAAAAGTTCTTAAGTGCCAGTAAAAATGTTGGATGAGGTTTCTTCAATATTGTTTTTCTTACTGAAGGGAGTATTAAAAATAATAATAAAAAAAAGGTCTGTAGTGCCTACAAAAACTCTTCTTTAGCTTGTCTTTGCCATTTTGAAGACTTAAAACTTGATCTAAAGCATAATCCAGAAAAATGTGTCAGAGGATTTGTTCATTAGCGTACAGTGCGTTGACATCAGTAATCTCTTACTATGACTGTCATGTTCCCTATCTTGGAGCCTCATTCTAATCTTCTGGCAACATTCAAGTTCAGCGCTTTCCATTTTGGTTCAATTAATTAGTGAAGTTTGTATGATTCTCAAATTCTGAAATTGTCAGATTTTTTTAACAGGATGTTTTTAAAGGTTATTTTTGCTTTGGTTAATGACAAGTAAGACATCTGACTGCATTTCTGTGTTGTTTAAATCAAAAATACATTGCCCATTTGGAAGCATTGAAAACGGTAAATGAGAGCTATATTTATGTACTTATCTTGCCTTTAAGTTAATCTCCCGTTACTAGTCGAGCCTTTCAGGTTGCTATAGAAACTGTCACAGCCTCCAACTGTGATTCCTCCAAGACTTAATTGCATTCTAAGTTTCGTACACTCTCGTTTAACTGCAGCACTGGCAGACACAATCATGTTGCAGAATGAGTTGAATTAACGGTTCAGTACGATGCATGTATTTTTTAGTATTATGTTTCCATATCCCATTTCACATTCTCCTTTACCTGCTGGTTAAACTCTCCTGTAACATGTGGTGAATACTAGAGTGATGGATTCTGTCTGTTTGCTGACACTGTATTTGATGTTTTCCAGTCTTTGATGCCATCAGAGCAGCTGCAAGAGTCATTAGTCTTTGGGACTTTTTTTGTTTTCCTTAGAGAAGTCAAATTATTCATGAACTACCTTAGTTTCACTGAAGATTGTCTGACACTTCTTTGCTTCTTTGAAGACAGAAGTGGAAGTGCATAACTGTTCTCTCAATAGCTCTGATAGGCTTATGCTGATTCAGTGCTCTTTAACACATGATTTTAGCTTGATTGAAGCTATCAGCTTCAAAGACAGGCACTTTTCCAGCCAGGCTTGGTTTTAGGTAGGAAATATCAATTCATCAAAGTGGAAGCTGAGTATGGCTGTATGCAAGGCTTGATAAGACTCTTCTGGGAAGTATTTCTTATATCCTTGGTGGAATTTCTTATCAAAAGGAGACTGAGGATGTGTCTCACTCAATTAGTACAACCAAATCTCAGAGATTTGCTTTCCCACTTGTTTCTCAGCTGTCAGTGCAAATACACTGTTTTTACCAATGCCCTTCTGCTTTCTGTGGGGATGAACATCAGGAACTGATGGTTAACATCACTTTCCTCTGTGTTGGATGGATGCATGTTCAGAACTTCATAATAAAAAAGCATTTCCTACTGTTCTCTTCTTACATAAAAAGAGAAGAGAAAACATATAACAGCAGAAGAAAGACGACACGCCATGTATATATTTCCATCTCCTGTAAAGCCCTCTGTCTCACCTCTGCTTGTGCTTAGTGGGTAAAAGATGGGGAATAGGGCAGATATCCTCTGTGCACTGTTGCTGTCGGACCTGAAGTGTTTCCATATTTGTGTTAAAGCTGACCCAAAGATGTATTTCTATCCTCATTGGAAGCATTAGAGACAGTCCATAACTGGTTAATGGACAAAGTCAGACTAATGCTGAGAAAAAGAGCACAGTGAGAATTTCACCAACGTGTCACTTTAAGATGTTCATTCACATTAAGTCATGCTTTTAGACGCTGAACATCTGAAGACAGCTTAAATATATCCTTTACAACCCTGAAACTTTTCAAATATAAAATCTAACCCTTTGGGCTAGTGCTTTTCATGTGGGTAACGTTTTCCCCTCCTTTTTGTCATTCTCCTTATGTGCTATGTTGCTTGACATGTGTGTTCATGGTCACCTATAAAAATCTTCGTAATTAAGTCGAGTAAGCCAACGTAGCTTTTTTTGCCTCATTCTTACTGTTTGTCTCTTTCTGTGAATTTATATGGAAATATATATGGAAATTTTTGTTCTTTGTTAGCTCTTTCAACAAAGATCAATTAGGAAAGGAAGAAATTATGACAATGCTAACAGGATTAATTTGAAAGAGTGTAGGCAGTTTTGCAGAACTTTTTTTCTCTCTCTTTTTTTCCCCTCAATCCTATTGCATTTACTATCTATTTTATGACAGTGCAGTGTACTTCCAGTCTCAGACCTCAAATCTCTTCCTCAACATCTCAGCTTTCCTTTTTAGCTGCTCTGTAAACTTGTATGTTGAAGGCAACTGGGTTTCCCTGCCAGTTCTGGCTCAGCTTATGTTTCCTGGATTACCCTACAGAATGTCACCATATATTCTAAAAATCTATGTGAGCTGGAGACCTTTCTCAAAGATTCTGAAAACACTTTGGGATGGGATTCATTTATATTTGAATGTAAAATAAGTATTTTTTGTTGGCTTCTTGCCACTCCTGAGAAGCCACATAGTTGCCACGTCTCCAGGTTGTCTGTTTGCATGAGCTATAATTTTCCAGGTAGTGACAGCACTTTGTTTACATAAAGTATTTCTTGCAATGTCTCCATAGGCATTCAGAACAAAGACCTTGCCGATCAACAGAATACCCAAGTGTGTGAGTGTTCGGAGGGCTTGACACTGGTTACATATGGTTGCCAGTGATCTTAGTAAAGAGAAAAGACTCGTAAGAACTCTGAGATGTGTCAATAGAAGGTTGTTTTGCTCTGCTGTGGAGTGTATTGCAGAAGCTTTTTTTCACAAGCCACAATTTCTTATGATTTCTGTAGTTTATGGTATTCTTAGGCTGTTTCTATGGTTGATGGTACACTGTTCCTATAGGCATAAGGTGGCTGGATATTTAGGATACATCTGTGGCCACATTACCTCATGCAGTTCTGGTTAGGGAATGCAGCACTTTATTACAGAGACGCACTTATCATTGTACTTTTCTTGTCATCCCTTGCCAAAACCTGTCTTTCAGTACCTGTTGTTTATCTTTCCCCATCTTGTGGGAGAAAACTGACTCACAAGCAGCTCTTGGAAACTACCCAGAAGTGGGCAAAAAGTGGGGATGCTTCTCCTTTATAGACTTAGTGCTATCCCTCTTGTTTTTCAGACCAGCTGTGATGCTACTCTGGGATGTTTGTGTTGGAAGCGTCACTGTTTCTGGGAGCAGGGAAGATAAACCATGCAAGCTTCTGGCAGAAATCAGGAGGAGAGTTTTGAGCCAGGCTGCTTAGTGGATAGTGGAAAGATTAAACCGTGTAATTGACTTTAAGCTTTGATTTCTCCTCCTTCCGTTGTTCTTCTGTTTAAGCAAAGAAAAGATGGAGTGAAACTTGATCATAAAGAGAGTTCTGGATAAGCAGGGGTACTGCTGACATGTTTCGTGCAGATCTCGGACAAACATCCCCACTGAAATAAGGAGAAGCACTGAGAATGTGATGCACAGGTAGGGACTGGCTGGTCAGCAAGATCTACTCTTGAGTTCTGCTTCACTGGTGTTTTTTTTTTTTGCTGCACTAAATACAGTTTTCCTGTAGCACACGCTGAGCAATAGAGGAGATAACACAGACCAAATGTGGGTAGGATGTAGACTAAGTAGGAGTAAACTTTTAAGAAATACAGACCTAGTAATTACTTTTAATGGGATTTCTATCTCTTTACCCCAACTTTGCCTCCAGAATCAGTCCCAAGTAAAATTTCTGTTTTCTGTCTTAAACCTACTCACCTCAATAGACACTTAGCAAAAGGATTTTACCCTTGTGTGAACTAAATTGATCATTTTGTATGTCCTTGCATGGCATGCAACAAAAAGTAGCATGGACTCTATTAATATTCTTATGTAAACAGAATAGTTTTTATTCAGCTCTTCAACTGAGGAAGCACTGTGGGAAAAAGACAGTCAGAAGCTTGGGAATTACTCTACAAGGAATGATCTCAGTGTTTCTTGGCAAAAGCTGCTTTATGCTCTAGGCTTGCTTGGTAAAAGCCAACAGTAACAAGGACTTACTTTGGACAGGAATTTAACTAAATAGACACTGAATATTTTTGCCTGTCTTTGAAAGCTGACACACAGAAATCCCAAAGTTTATTTCAAAGAAGGCTTAATTTTTATCTAATTACAGCCAGATACTCAATTTTGGGGAGGAGGTCTGACAAAAGAGGAGTTAGAGTTCCAAGTGGGGACTTACGGAAAATTTATTTACTTCCAAATACTTACAGAATATTAATATCTTTTTCCTCAAGTCTTTGCCTGTTGGTTTCTTTAAAAAGAAAATCAAAAGGCATAAGATGATTGAGGTGACCTACTTTGCAATAATTAGATTTCTAACATTAGTTGCTATGAAATTTTTAATAGAATAGCCATAGGAACAGATGAACTGTTGTATGTGGTCATATATAGTCTACTTTTTTGGGGATTATTGGATAAAGCTGTAATGGAGGCATTAGATTTACAACGTAACTTTTATAATGCCCTTTAATTTTTTTCTTATATACTTATATTGAATGAACGTATTAAATAGAACTTGTGGCTGGAAAGTAAATATCTTCAATGCTGTATCAAGTGCAGGTGAGCGCACACCCTCGTGCATCCTTCTGTCTAGTACTCCCTGATGTACTCTGATGGAAGAAAGTGGGGAGCTCTCATTCCCAAAGGCTTCTCAGCTGTACTGAATACTGATAGCTCTGTGAATGTGATATTAGCACTTTAGTTTGTCTGTGAAACTGAAACTAGCTTATATACCATTTCATGTTGTTGCTTTCTCTCAGGAGGTGATACTTCAAAGGTCTCTTCTGTTTCTTAAAACTACCTCTGGCTGAATGTTATTTCAGTATAAAGATAGCATCATCAGAGATAAACGTTAAGGAAAAGATGAATGATCCTCTTTATTCTTGGGTTATTGTTTGTTTTCTCTAGACTGGAAGATACAGATAAGAAGAATTTCAGAACGTAATACTAAAAGCTGCTGCAGATCTGGCAGAAACTGATGCAAGATTCAGCAGGATGCTCTGCTTTAAATAATTTGCCTTTGTGCATTCTTCTTCTCCTTCCTACATGAAATTCTGTCTTTAGCCCTGTCTGTCTTCCTGTTTTAATAGAATTATGAACTACAAATCTCAGCCTCATGGGAAAAATGTGACCCAATGTATCTTTGCAGCACAGACAAAGCAGGAACCTGTTTCTCTTGGCCTATGTTTTCTAATTGCCAGTTCACAATATGTTGTTCAGTTTATCAGTGGAAATGTTATTAGGAAACCAAGGAATTGCTGCTTAATGCATTGACCTACACAATTTGTCTCCAAATAAATCAGGGTAGCTACTCAGTCTTTTGTATTCAATACACATTGCAACAGCTGACGTGCAACAAAAATGTTTTAAAACATATACAAAAAAAACCCTATAAATGAATGTTCCTCCAGAACAAAACTGAAGGAAATTAGTGCAGTATATGCAGCACTAGTGACAAAACCAAGCCATTCATTCCCAAGTACAAAAGTAAATTTATAATTCTCTGTGTGAACTGGTTTTCCTGGATCTACGCATAATAAAATGTGACCCTGATTTTGTTGACTGCTCAGAATGGTACCTGGCAACCTGAAAGACATATCTGAGATCTTAGAAAAGCCTATAGGCATATGAATAGGGCCAGAAAAGCACAAAGAATATCTCTATGATAAAACAATTAAATAAATTTTAAAATAATTGAGAATGTATTTAAATTAAGAAACAATCTCAGTTCCCATTTCCTGGGAATCTGCACTGTGTGAGGAAGAAGGTAATTATTCTAAGAATACCTAGGGTAAAATCTTTAATTATAATAATTCAGACAGAAGTTAATTAAAAGCACATCTTTAATGTAGCACTATGGTTTTCCCTACATGCCACCACCTGGGACTGACTCTCTTCTGCCCTCTCTGTTATTTAACTTAAACACTAACAAACAGCAGTGAAAGTAGCTCTAATTTTCTCTTATCTGCTGAACAATGGTTTGTGTTCCAAGAGGGCCATTGTGCGGGAGGATGTGGTTTTTCATTTCTGCAGGAAAAGAAGCAGTCCTTCTCCCTCTGTATTGCTGTTGAAAGAAGTTACAAGAGTTATTGCAAAATTGAATTTATGTGCTTATTGGGAGCTGACCTCAGTCATGCTCCTTTTTTGCTCCCGTCTTCCACCACCAAGCAGGTAAAGTGTGCTGGGAAGTGTCAATATCCCTGTTGATTGTCAGTCTGCTGAGACAACTTGCTCTGTGAGCTATTGGTCTAGTCCTGTACTCGTAAGAGCTACCTCAGTGCCTGAGCTCTGTGGTATGCGATATTTGTGGAAATAATTTAAGGAGATCAGAGGTGGTTTCACAGTTTTAATTCTGTAAAATTCTATTTTTCAGGTTTAATTATACTCCTTAGGGGTAAAGTCATGGATATCTCTGCTCAAAATCTCCTTGGTTCTGTTGAAAAGGTGAATTCTCAATAGCAAATGACACACTAAGGCTGCATCCTTATTGAAAGGCAGATAGAATATTGTAATCAAGTAGTAAATTATATAGGTAGCAGTTGTAGGTGTACCTCACTCTCTTTCATACTAAACTAATTAAGTTCAAAAAGTCTTGTTCATCTTGTTGATGAAGCAGGTATTATTACCACGGTTAATTTATTTAGTACATTCTTGAAGTTATATGACTTCACATTATTAAATATCTATCAACCATCATATTGAAATAGCTTTGAAAGAGAGTACTAAAACTAAACATCTGTAACAATGTTACTAAGCTTTACAGAATAATTTAAATAAAAGAAAGAGGAAACAGAAGTTTACAGTGACCCTTGCATATGTTCCAAAACCATGTAAATGAATACATGTATTGATGAGCTCTGTTTATATTATGAATGCAAATTTTAGCTCCTTCTTCTTGGAAGTGTCAAGATAGCTGGAGAATGGCTAAACCAAGCAATGCCAGACATTGACTCAGGTTTACTGTACCTATAAGAAGCCCATTTTGTTTTCTCCCTCTAGTAGGTGATCTCTCAAAATTTGTTTTAAGAAATTATCACGAGTTTTCTCACAGCAGCTCATTCTGCTGTGAATTTTGAGTATTCAGTGGTGTATGCAACCTTTCTTTGAAACTTTGCATTATACCTTGTCTCCCAGCAATGCTATTGTGATTGCTTTCTTTGAATAGGAAGTCAGTAAAATATTTGTCATAGCAAAGTCTAGCAGAACAAATTCAAGTTGTTATATCCAAAACACCATAGGGAAGATGATGGGTGATAAGGGTATGCATTTTTTGAAAAGTACTGCCTGATCTTTATTTCTGGCACCAGACAGGAGGAACTTAGGTCTATGTTTTGGAGTTTTTTCTATTAGTAGATTCTGGGGAAATGTGTTCTCAATGGCAATATTCGAAGGAGTAACATGTTCTCTGCTAACCTTCTGCCACGTTGTCAGAAAAAGGAGGTGCTTCTTGGGGAAAGGTACATGAATGAATGATGGGAAACAGGCGGAACTGCTGAAAAGATATCTTTAATTTACAGTAGACTCCCCTGAACCTCTCCAAAATTAAATCACCTGACACCTCTTAATATTTCTTTATGATTAGTCAGGTGTAGATAAAGTCATTATTATGTGACCTTCAGGTCAACAATTACCCCTTAGTATTAATTTTGTGACTTGCATTTTCAAAGGAGCTTCGAAATTTCACTTCCATTAGAAAACTTGTGGTTATAGAAAATATTAAATTTTTATTATGCACTGTCTCAGTGTACCGATTGAAATAATCTTTTGCATTGCAGTTTTTGACTTAAAACAGCCCAAGGTATTGTGAAACAAATGAGTTTACTTTGGTATATTTTACCCTCCAGTCAAATACCAGCTTAGTGAAAAGCAATATGCAATAGCTTTGTGAAACATCCAAGAGTGGTTTAGCTATTAGTGGAAGAAGTCCAAAAATCTAGAGCTGAAGCCTAGCTTTAAAATGGAAAGAAAAGGAAAAGTTCAATGTGTTTATGTGTCTTTGTCAGATACAAATTATTATTTATTTTGCAGACCTATTCTCCTTTACTGCGGCTCCAGATTCCTTGGCTGCAAAGGATGCAGGATTTCTAAATTATTGATAGGGTTGCTTATTAGAGCAATTTCTTATACTAACTAACTGCAAAGATCCCTAGAGAAATCCTTGTTCTTATGCAGAAATCTATATGCAGTTAAAAACCAGGTATAGTAAAATGAACAATGAAGCTATGTGTGTTGTGTATTTTTCACAGCTGTGCCACTTCTAAAGGGAGTTTATTTTCTTTGCTTGTGTTGCGAAGTTCAGGAAGAAAACACTTAGTAAGCCTTATTTAAACGGTTCCAGTGAAGGCCATGCAATAATTAAAAGCTGATCATCCTCAAAGGAGTTTGAACAATAATAATGCTGACTCTTTAATGTGTGGGAACTGTAATCACTGCAGAGGAAGAGGGAGATCTAGATTCAGTCCCAGGTGAAGAAAATATTGGAGCAAGGCCAGAATAAAATAAGGCCGCTGCATTGGGTAGGATGAAATGTGCTCACTCACGGGAGTTTGCAGTGGTGGGGTACCTGCCTGGGGAGACAACCAGCTTTTCCATCCTGAGTGTATATGGCAGCCACAGAGCTGTGGGATCTGACAGGTTTAGGATTGTAGAATAACTCAGGATGCAAAAGGCCTCAGGAGGTCCCAACCATCTGCCAGGCAGTAATTTCACCTGTCCCAGAGTGTCTGCAATTTTAAGATAAGTATATTGGTTAGTAAATACAGCGCACTGTGGTGCTGAGGAGTAAGCAAGTACATTTGGGGATCAAGATTAAAACCCTGCAATTCCTTTTTAATAGTCAAGGAAATTTATAGTGTAGCTAGAAACTATATGCATGTATTAGTAGGGGAGGAGAGCAAAGAAAGTGAAAAGGTTTGGAGTTCCAAGTTTGTATTTGCATTTTCATATACTAAAGAGTTGTATCTAAGAGCTGTTGAGCTCATCACGTTCTTTTTCACCTGAGCACTATTAGTATTAGTAATGTACATTTATGGAAACTGTGTAGTTTAGTGCTATGCATGAAATTCATCTTGGCAGACACTGTACTGCTCTGTGTGTGTGTATCTGTATGTCTGTAAGATTTAGGTTTTGCTTAAATAGTTTATCAGTTCAGTGCTTGCCAACCTACTTAGCAAGTGCTTAGCATATTTAAGTTCTTAAAATTAAGCATATGCGTGAGCATTTGGCTGGTTGCCTGACTTGGGACCTAAATAAGAACTTTTCCATTTTTATGATAATTATTGTAAGATTTCTTGAGGCAATAGTTAATAGAAGGTTACTCAATCACTTTTTGTGTATGACAAGTTCTTACCAGGTAGCTCTGGTGAGGTGGGTAGTGGCTGTTTTGTCACTACTTGATAACTGCATGACAGACATAGGTAGAGGAACACTGTTCTTTCTGTACTACAAAATAGTGAATATTTTTTTGTGTCCTAATTTTCTAGATTCATATATAACACTGAAGCAGGAAAAGTCACAAGGATGAAAGGATAAAAAGAGGGAAAGGCAGCAAAGCCAGAATAGTTTTTCCAGTTTCCAATTACATCACTAACTGTCTGGTGTCCAGATAACACAAGATTTGATTTACGGTTTTATCATCTTTTAAAATAAATTAAAATAGTACCACTAAGATCTTTCAAAACTGGAGCTTAGTTCAGTCTTAAATGGCAAAGGTTCCAGCTGGCTTGGGGAGATTCTTTTGAAATCCTTCCCACTCAGTTCTTTCACAGTTTCTTGCAGATGCTTCCCATATTCAACTGAAAACTCTTACTGTCTTAAATTTATATCTTCTGTTTGCCACGGTGTTTACCAATTATAGCATTATCATAGCTCTTAAATGGTGTAAAATTGAAGGTACCCTGAGCAGAAGGGAATTTAACATATGGAATACAAGACACGTTGAGCCAAGTTTTCTTGAGGAGGAGAAGTGACTGCACTCAGACTACAGCAGTGTCAGAAAGTCTGAGCATGGGAAAGTATCTTCTGAATCCCAACTGAGGTCTCCATGTTAGTCTGGATTTCTTACCATTGTATAACAGGAAACATAAAATAAAACCTAACAATTTTTATTGCCCCAAAAGGCCCTTGCCTTGCCTTTCCTGTCCTGTCTTGTCCATCTTTCTTTCCTCTCGCTCTCTCCTTCCAAAAGAGGTGCACTGTACAGGTGTGCTTTGTGGTCTGGATATTTTTTTAGTACACTTTTGTTTGTGTTCTGCTGAGTTACTGCTTTGTTGTGTGTAAAAAGGTGCCACTAATTCGGTGGTCATTGAAAATCACACTTTCATATTTTAGGACTGATGTTTTTTCCAGCTGTTTCTATTAAGATTGTATTAATGATCTTCTGCCCTCCTCATGTGGGCTTCAAGCTAGGAACACAATTGTGTGCAGTCTTGACTATGACAATAAATACAAACAAATTAAAAGTGTTTATCCTCCTGAAAATAGACAAAACCAGCAAAACTAAACAGTGGACCAAGCTGGTCTGTAACTGAAATTCAGCCTTGTACACTTTGTCTCTTTTCTCCACACAGGAAAATGACACAGAAGATCAAGAAAGACTCATGTTATCAAGGTAGGATGAAAGCACTTGTTATTTAACTGCTTTGTGGAAACTTTTATATCTCTCTACCGATCTGTATAATATAATTCTGTAGTGTATTGATAGTTGCTTTGTTGGAGGAATAACCTAAAAAAGGAAACTTTGTCAAAGTCTTATTGCTGACATATATCAGCTGTTGGCAGATAAGTGGAAGCCCAGAAGGCCAAAGTCACCACCTGACCCCCAGACTAATGTATTCTTAATTCTTGGGTGAGTTGTTTGAGTTTTTTTTTACAGTGTTCTTTCCTATTTCTTATTCTGCCTATACGTACATATATGATGGCTCACCTGTTGGTATTTCCTAAGCTGCAAGGATGAATTGCCTAGTTTCAGGAATCTTTTCATGGGTTTGCACTGGTGTGATATTGCAGCAGTAAGCTGAGATACAATCAGAGTAAATATATTAATGACTGTGTGTACTTACTCCTGGGAAGCGGAGGGCCTGGCAGTGAAGTCAACATCTTGGAGAGGTTTGGGGTGTACCATGACTGTGCTTCATGCAGATGGCTAAATTTTCTGCAGAGAGAAAACTGATGTCAAACAAAGCTGAAATGCTTTGCTGTGTTTCTGTCAGAGAAATTTAGCTTTTATGTGACTTGAGTTTATGTAAGCAAACAGTATTATGTTATGCCCCAAGACTAGTCTTCCTTGCATCATTTGTCTAGCGTTTGTCTGACCACAGGATCATAGCTTAGCCAGAAAGTTTCTTAAGGGAATATTTTTACTGGTAAGGCTTAAAAATACAGTAATACATTACCACCCTTATTTGCATTTTGGAGTAGAAATACATGGACTGCTCTAATAGCCACTGGAAAGTCATGATACATGTTCCAGCCTTTTAGATTTTGTGGGTTTTATTATGAGATTACACTGCAACACCATAATGGAGGCCAAGTTTGTTGTTCTCCGCAGTGAAAAAGCTGAGAAAAGATGCTATGGTTCAGAGCAACTTCAAGTATTTCCCAGATATTTTGTAATGCCAGATGCTGCTGAAGTATTAATATTCTGCTTGCTTTGCTAGAAATACAACAGATTAATAAACCACATTATTTAGGAAACAGCTTTCTGTGAGAACTAGGAAAGAATTCAAGGTTTTAGACAGAGGTATTGAAGCAGAGGCAAGCTGGTGTTTCCCAAAAGCCAGCCAAATACTAGCAGAGCAATAAGGGACTATAATGCATGATTTGTGAGCAAAAAATCGAGGGAGAGGACATAAAAAGTTACTATCAATACTTGCCAGCAGGTAGCAGCTTCCTGTTTTGAGCCTTTATCACTGTAGATATTACCAAGCACAGTTAAATTAATAAGGGTGTCTCCTAAATCGTACTGATTGTTTAGGTCTGATGGAGGACTTGCATGTAGTCCTAACACATTTCTGGAGATACAGTACCAGGTTCAGTAGATAATAGGAATTCTTGGAATTTTTTTCTACATTTTTGATCGTAATAGAACAACCAGCATTTGTTTTTTTCTGACCATACTGAATTTAAGTCCTTTATATCTTACAGAGTTGGTAAATAATAGTTTGGATGTTCATCCAGGTTATAAAACAGCTGAATTTCTGTATCTGCAATGAAAAGAAAAGAGCCCCCCCTTTCCCCTCCCAAAAATGGGGCGTATCAACAGGAAAAATGGAAAAGCTCAGCGTCAACCCTGCTCAGCGTCAACCCTGCTGGAATCAGGGAATTCTTCTCAGGGATTTAGGGCACAGAGTGGAATTAGAGCTAAGTTTTCTATCTTGAGTTTGTCATACATTCTTGATTTAAAAAAAAAAATTCCTCTCATCCTCAAATACGTTTTTGTGAATCCCTCTGACGTAATTGAAATTCCTGCAGACAAATTCAAGCCTAATTTATGTATCCTTGGGATAGCCAGTCATATTTCCAAGAGAACATAGCATTCACAGCACAAATACTCATGAAATAGATATGCAGAAGAGGTAGCTTTAGCCTCAGTCTGCTGTAATGGGAATAGGTATTGTAATTAAGAAACCTGCTGTAAGTACTGTAAAACTGGCTGATTCAGAACCAGTGTTGGTATTTGGTTACCATAAAATCACCTTCCTCTTAAGTCTAAGAACAAGTAAGTACTGCCCAGTTTCTCAGTAAACAGAAGAGTAAAGAGAGGCATTATCAAAGGTACTTTAGCTTTCCAAAATTCATGCCTACCTCTGAACTGAGAGCAGGACTAATTACCATGCATCTACCTTCACGTTGCTGACCTTAAATATGTTTGTTCCATAGTACTCCTATATGGTGTTGCTAGTTTATTTTATAATATAAGCATTCTTACTGCCTTTTATATATTCTGTGTTCTTATATTCTGGGACTAAAACTTGTCCTGGTAATTTTACTGTTATCAAATTCCTTTTATTGTGGAAAAGTGCAGATGACTCACACTTTTTATTAACAAGCTATAAACTTCTGTTACAGCTCCTGTTACACAAAAATAAAGTCTTTCATTTAGCTAGTTTAGTGTTGTACCCTCTTAAAGTGAAAGAGTGTGTTACTACAAGGTGTACCTATTAACTAATTTTCTCTTTTGTTTCATAGAGACCTTAACTTGATTGCATATACAAATCTGTCAGCTTGGGGATCACGTCTGGAAATGTGTTTGCCTATCAGTATCAGGCAATTTTAATCCCTTTAAGTTTGTTATTAAGGACAAATAAAAGCATCTGTCTTGGGGACAGACTACCAGCATACATAGGATTCTAGAAATGCTGCAGGATGCTTTTCTTTTGGGAAAAAATTAATTATGGCAGATTCATCCTATTGGGCTTGGTTTGTTGTAAATTATTTTTATGTAAAGCTAATTATTAAGTATAATTCAGTTTACCAACTTTGTTGGCTAAATTCAAGAATAGCTGCAGCTCTCCTTGAATGCCATGGCACCACACTATAAGCGGGGTAGTGTCAGGAGTCTTGAATGTACTTGAATACTCTTAAATGTAGTAGGCACAAATAGCACAGTTGTTGATAAGAAAAACTGTTTTTTTCTCCTGCCTAACTCCATGATACACCTCCCAATGCCAATATAATTCTGTTTGCTTATTTAAAAAAGATGTGCGAAGTCGTGACAACTTAGAGTATAAAATATTAGCTATATAAAACTGATATATTGTGTCCCACCTATCAACAAAGTTTTGTCAGAAACTGTCTAGGGGTTGACAGACTAGCA
This sequence comes from Cuculus canorus, assembly GCF_017976375.1. Taxonomy (NCBI): domain Eukaryota; kingdom Metazoa; phylum Chordata; class Aves; order Cuculiformes; family Cuculidae; genus Cuculus; species Cuculus canorus. Next base: position 10,456,913 of record NC_071407.1, read on the forward strand.
AGTCCACAAAGAAAACTTTGAAATGGATGCAATGTTTTTTGGAGGAAGGGATCACAAAGCTGATGTTTCGTTTCCCTCCTTCACTCTCCCAATATGCTTTTTATAAAATATGCAGATGTGGTGGCAATTTATAGTGAGGATCAAACATGGAAAAATTCATGAGCAAAGGGAAGTATAAAATTTTCCAGAGTATTTTTTCCTCTGATCAGATTTTTTTCTGATCACACTTGAAAGTAGGTTTAGACCTTTTTCCGCTTGACATGAATGAAACCAAAATAAACCTGATAAAGGGACAACCACACAGTCTTTTGTACTAGCTTAATTAAATCAGCTTAATATTACTTCCCCGTCACATGCATGTGCACCCTTACTCCAGAGTAATGTGGTGTGTTACCTCCGTTTCAGCTCCCCAACACCCATTTAGAAAGATTTGTTTAGTGCTCTTAGTGCTACTCCACTGTCCACACTATTTTTAACTTTTTTTGTTTGTTTGTTTTTACAGTAATATTGTTAACACTAATTTTTTCTGTATATGCAATCAGGCTGATCAAGAGAAAACAAGTCCAGTCATTTTGGGCATTGCCTGTAGGCACCTAGGAATAGGTGCAGACTAAGCAGATGCAGGCACGTCTTCTCTAGTAGATCATCGTGAAGGATTATAGCTAATGTGATCCACTTTACAGAGTCAGCTCTGCCATGTACATCTATGTGTGTGTGAGCTTTAGAGTTCTGTGTATTGATATAGGATATGCAGCAGGGAATATTTCCAGTGGTTTTGATGAAGATGCAGACATAAATTATGGAACTACTCTTTCTAAGCAGGTATTATGTCAAATGTCAAGCTTTCATTTTTAAATTTCGCTGTTGAAAAGAAGGAGGAATTTTTGAGTATTTTCCAAGTGAAAGAGAATAGTTCTAATCCACTCTCTAGTAAAGTTAAATCCAATAAAAACTGACGTGTGCAAAATCCTTCAGAAGTGTTGTTGGCAATCATTGTAAATTGTAGTTCAGTGGGTTCATTTTCAGCTCTGGGAGTCTGACAGAAGAATTCTACAGAAGTTTTAGGTTACCAGATTTTAATCTGCAAGTATAATTCTCTGAATTTTCCTCATTTCCTCTTAAAAGCAGTCATTAAAATTTGCTAACATTTCATGTTTTCTTCAGGGAGCATGACAGGCTGAGGAAATAGCAGTTTTCCATAACTTGTGCCAAAGCAAAGTTTTACCTTAATTGCTGTCAAGTATCTTATTTTTCTCACAGCTGTGAAGCAGGTGTCTGTATCTCAGTATAACGAGTTCTACAGTAAACTGAACGATGCAAGTACTATGTCCCTAAAAGCTGACACAGCTTTGAGGATCACAAGTCATATCAGCTGCATGGGTGGAGCTGAAGAAATAGAATAACATGAACTGTTTCCCTATTGATTTCTTATGAAAATAAAATTTATTTAATTTAAGAGCTCTGGGTGGTCTATGTAAAAAGACGTCAGTCCAGTTTAGACTAGGGACAGTACTGAGCTACAAAACACAGAATTCCTCCCAAGTCTGAGGCTGGACTTGCTTCTCTTTTCTTCCATCTGATGCAGTCTGTCTGTCATATGAAACAGCAACATTTCAATACTGTATACCTGGGCATCTTTCTAAACTACTCTGGATTAGCAGGACTGCATTTCTGATCCAGGTGGTGATGTATCTTGCCTGGGAACTGAATTAGGATCATCTTATAGATGCTTTAAGAGAGAAAGATCTATAAACCATCACAGGGAGCCATTTCATAGCATATAACTAGGTTTCTTTCCTAGTTAATGAGGCAACTGCCTCTCATTTGAGTGTTACCTATAATAATATAACTGCTGATTGTATTTCTATTCAGAAATGGTTTATGATGGCAAGTAACTTACCAAGCTAAGGTTGCATTTGATCTTAGCTCTTGGTTGTTTTTCTTACAGGATAAAATTCCCAGAGAAACTATAAGCCAGTTATGTCAGTGAGAGAAAAAATTTTGGAGAACTGAGTCAAGAAGCGTGTTCCCAAGCCCTTGCTGAGAAGAACAGATTTCAAACATATGTTAAATATACTTTTAATTACAGAGTTAGATTTGTCTGTCTGTAACTAAAAATACATTTAAGCCTTTTTTCCGTCTAATTTTTTCTCTCTTCAACTATTGCTGAGTCAAACAAAATCCACCTGTGGTGTAAGAATTGCTAATTAGGCTTTCTGATTACCATAAAATTTGTTAGTGCTTTATGAAGCATGTTGCTATTGTGTGCTGTAGTGGTAGGGTAATTAAAGCATATGCAAAATATATCAATAGCTAGAGCTCTTTTTGCATGTACTGTTCCTATATGCTATCTGTGGACCAGCTTTCAGCTTCAGGGACAGGGTAATTCTGGTGTTCATGGACAGTACGAAGGCTTGAGGAGCAGGCAAGAGGGAAGGGTGAATGCCTAGTTCTCTATGCACCATTCCTGCGAGCATCTCTGCTAATGCAGCCTGGTAACAGGCTCTGCTTTTGAAGCAGTTCCTTGGCTTTAGAGGGAGTTAATGAGTAAGTCTTCACACAGGAAGGGCATGAAAGAAACTGCCTCGGAGCTGATTTTATTTACTGCTGAAACAAAGTTAAAGAGCAGAACTCTGTAACTAACTACATTTATCTTAGCTTCAACATCTTACATTTTTCATGACTCAGACTGCATGGGAAAGGTGGTATTCAAAGATTTTAGGTTTTATTTTTATGGTCAGATATGTTTTGCACTTTACGTGGTATGTTATTTTGAGATATATTGAAGATCTGTACTATGCATTAACTTTTTTACTGTCCTGCGGCTATATCTTTGACAATGGCTGAGCCTGGAAAATAATAGATTATGGATTTCATGAACTCCTTTCTCAGAAATGGCACTTAAGATCTGGGGTTTTCTTCTACTGTGACATTAATGCTGTTTGTGGCACAGCAGGACTGTCAAGAGAATTTGAAAATCAGAGAGTGTGAATCATAAAAACAGTGGTAATGTTATTTTCCATGACTACTGTTTCGTGATGTAACTCTGGATCAGATCTGGCTTTATTACTGAGAATAGAAATTCAGTGAGTTGGGAAAGAATTTCCCTGATACTCCTTTATGCTTTCTTTGATATCGTACGCCATTTAACTGTTTAATTATATTTAGTTATTTTTGGAGTAATTTAGTAACTGAGGGTATGGCACAAAAACCTGAAAAACCCATTTTTGTACAGGAGAGCAGGAATGCTAGTTATGTATTACAACATACTGCAAAACATTTGCAAAGGATGGACATGGGCAGAGAAGATGTTCCTGTTAATATCTCACAGATTTTTGAAGAGGGGAACATTAGGCCCACTAAGTAATTGTCAAGTTTAATAAAATATTCTGAGCCTAAGGTTTGAAGGCAATAATAAACCAGTAGCAATATACAAGCTTCTGATTTTGCCTTGTATTTCATTAAACAATTGATAGTTTGCTCCAGTGTTTCAGCTTCTCTGCATCCCTAGCATATTGGGTCGAAATGCTATCTGTTTTGCTTTGGCATTCTTGTGATCTGAAGATTCAATTACATTAACCATAATTGAATGAAGTAACTAAATTCAGTTTTTGGTTCTTCATGAAGCAGTGAAATAATTTTGGAGGCTAACAAAAATGTTATTTAGTGTTGCTTTTCACTGCACAGTCCTGAACACCTGTGATAAAATATTTCTGGGGATAATTAAAAGGATGAAGTCTATAATATTTTGATATGGGAATGCTCTTTCTAAATAATGAGGCAATTTTTTCCTTTTACCACTTAGACGGTTTGAAGGCAATGTTTTTATGCTGCAGAGAAGGCTTAGAGAACTTTTGTTACTAAGTAAATGTCCCAATACCCTCCTGTCACATGCCACAGGCTTTTGCCTAGAAAGAGTAAAGGAAAGCTTTAGAAGTCCAGACCCTCAGTGTAAGGCAGAGGAACCTCTTTCAATATGTATTGTGTGAAATGTATGATCCCTGCTGTAAGACTTCCATGCCGATGGCACAGTTGTGGGCAACCGAAGAGGACTTGGTGTGTGATATGCATGTAGATCTTTTGCTGTTGAGTAGAGGATTGATGCTCTAGCAGCTTGACCCATGGGTCTCCTCATCCCACACCATGTCATTTGGGTGTGCAGGAACTTCCAATTTTGGTCTCTTTAGGTTGTTTGTAATTCACCTGGACTTCCAGTACTTCTCCTTCGTATTCCAGGGCCCTGGTTCTCTGTACTCTTGATTGGTACTGCACCTCCAACCATTCCAGGTGCTTTAGGGAAACTCTAGTATGTGTTCATTGCTCATTGATGTGTGGTGTCTGAAGGAAACAGCTGAAGAAGGTCACCGAGATTTCTTAAGGAATATTTTTTCTTTTAGGCAGCACTAGTGGTAATAAACTTCCTCTATGTCCTATGCCAGTTGTTTGATTGTAGAATCATAGAATATCTTGAGTTGAAAGTGGCCTACAAGGGTCATAGAGTCCAACTGCCTGCTCCTTGCAGCACTGCATAACACTAAAACATATGACTAAGAGCATTGTCCAGACACTCCCTGAACTCTGACGGGCAAAAGGAGCCTAATGTATTTCCTCTTATCCATTTGCTCAAAGACACAGCTGCTTCTCTGGACTAGAGACTCTTCCATCTGACCTTTGCAGTGAGCTGCCTTCAGCACAACTAGCAAGGCTAGCAGGCAGCAGTCCTCAGCATATGATGTTCTTTCCTCTCCCCTTCTGATTTCTCTGGTTTGAGCTGTGCTGCTGTGATTATTCTTTAGATGTAAAAAAATATAGCTATTTCTTCTTTGTTGGGTTTCAATGTTCTTTCTTAAGACAGAAATTGTTTCATTGCCTTGTAGTTAATTCTTAGTTTTCCAAGAGCTTGAGTTATTCATCAACTGTACTCTGTACTCTGTTTCACAGCAGATTTTTTTTTTTTTCATTTTGAGATCATTCTGGGTCATTCTCTTGCCATAGTACACTATAGTTCTTGAACCAATACAGATTTCTTGATAGAAAGAAGACCCATATATCTCTGCAAAGTGTTCCCCTTCTGATGGTGCGGGATGTTTTGGTGACACTTCATTGAGATTAGAATGAAAAAGCTTCCAGCCAGCTCTTTGCTGAAGGACAAGTGTTCTGCACATACTACAGCTGATGTTTCAGGAGGTTGTGAATCTTTTCTTGTATATGGCCAGCATCAGAAATTCATTAGTAACTGTATAGTCAGATACTATCTAACATCTGAGTCATGCCGGTGTTACTCCTGTTAAGGCTTATTATTGTATAGTGTTACACCAACATAGACCTGCAGTGATAGACTAATAGATGGACTCTAAGATATCCTTTCCAGTATGAGGCTATGGGCAACAGGAAGAAGATTTGGTTCTGATTTAGAAGTGCAATTTTGTGCACTGCTTGGATTCTGTCATGAAAAAAAATGTTTATATTCATGGGTCTTTTCTTAAGCCACGTTGCTGCTGAGAAAAGAAAGCCTGATCCTGGTTTGTATATAGTCTTTTAGATGAAACTCCCATTACTGGGGAAAGGAAGGGAAATAAAATGTATCTTCCCTAGTTTTTTATGCAGTGCTTGTTACTGTTTTATGGAAGAAATATAAACTCTAGGTGTTTCAGTTTTCTACTTTCATGGATTGCAAGCCTCAGAAGCAGCAGATACACTTTCCTTGTTGAGCAAGGTCAGACAAATCTCATGCAATCTGGCTGTGGCTGGTGAAGATAAAGCACACATTGATGGTGTATTCGGGCCCCTGGATCTGAAATGTGTCAGACCTTGTAGGCATGGCAGGAGATGCACCCAGCTCCTTGCCTGGCTCATGCTGTAAGTGTGCTGTGCTGGGTAGCACTGTGGCGGTTGGCACTAAAAACCAGCAGTGCTCCAAAACACTGCCTTTAGATTTTTAAAGCAATCCCTAATGTCTGGAGCTGGGATTTCATTTAATGCCTAGCAGTGTTTTGGGGCCTGTATATGGTCTTCTGTGTCTCCTGCTGACATCTGCCCTGTGTGCCCCTGTGCCCATGGGCAGTAATACAGGCAGGGCAACTGCAAGAGTACTGTGTTTTTTATTAAGGCTCTTTGCAAACTGAAGTAGAGTTTTGACTTTACACCAGTACGTATATTGGCTATTTTGTTCTCATCCTTTTAAAAGTAACCATTTTTCATTTCTTTCTCAGACCATGTGAATGTGTCAATAGTGAATGCCACTTCCATCCCTTTTTCCAGGTGATATATTGAATAGAGGATTGATAAATTTGTGTTACTATTGCTGTCTGATGCAGTGGGTAGTGTAACTCACCCACTTGTTACACCTGGCTCAAACAGGTCTGGGCGTGAATGTGTGGGTAATAGATCAGTAGTAAATCTGCAGTCTAACAGTTGAGGTTGTTATTTATTTCAAGGACTGCTTATTGTTTTCTCTTATATTAATGATTTTTGTATAAAACTCTGACACTCGCTTGCCACCTCATTTTCCAAAGTATTTTCTATTTTCATTTATGGCTTTCTAAAGTTTTGGAATTTTTGCGTCATCTATGTTACACCTAAGAGTTTTCCGAGTAATACGGGAATAGAATGAATATTTTTGAAAAATAATTATTATTTGCTTTCCATGCCTTATAGCCAAAGGAATCACATCATTTAAAATAAAACAAAACAACAGTATTCTTCCCACTACTTCACACTATATAACCTTCATAAAAACAAACTCTGAATTTCTGTTTGGGTTTCATTGTAATATGTTGCAATGGATATGTCAGCAGCATTTTAATTCTTAGATTTGAAGTTCAGTAATTTTCCATACAAACAGCATATTCCTGAATTAATGGAAAATCCACGCTGAGCTACTTCGTATGGACTAGCTTTGCATGTCAACTCTGATGTTTCTGTTGGCTGGCAAAAATAGATGGTATTTTCCACTTAGCAGTTTTTTTGACTCTTTCTTTGTAAACCAATAAGGCTAATAGCCTGCAAAAAGGCTTCAAATATTAAAAGGCCAAAGTGGCTGGTGACATTTTAAACAGGCAAACCTCCCATCACAATGGTCAAATGTTGTTTTTAAGTCAGTTGTAATATCTGATTTGACTTATTGATGATCTTAAGATGTGTTTTTATGACTTTGAGAAGGCTGATGTGTGCATCATTTACTCTTTTAATGTGAGTACAAATGAACAAATATTTTAGATATTTTTTTATCTTGACAGGTCTATGAAGCAAAAAATAAACGGTACAATTTTGGGTTTTAGGTTCAGCATGAAAAGTCCTAGCTGTCCTTTATGAAAGCTCTGAGAAGAGTGCTGCTTACGTTTCTAATTTGGTTGCTCTAGAGACTATAAAAAACTGGTAGCAGGAAAGACAATATCTTGGCTGAAATTCAGACTATAGGTTTATTTTTGCTGTCTTATTACTATGTATTTTTCCTTCACTAAAAATTTCTAAGAAAAAGTTTTAGCTAAGCCCTTAAAATTGTCAGCTTTTATCCTTTAATGTTTGCAGATGAAAAACGTAATTTAGTGACACATAAGAATTTCTTTAGAACTGCATGCTGCAGATATTTTCTCATGGATGAGTATCTTTCCAGTAAAATCCTTGATGTGCCAAAATGCTACATTTTTTCTCCATACTTCTCCCTTAAGAAAATTAAATCAATGACTCCTTTACCATCTGCCCTGAAGAAAGAAAATTGATAGAGGTTTTCAGGGCAGTAGCCAGAATGCCCTTCCTCTGTGTTGTGTTTTGAATGCTGTATATTTTATTGCTTCTTAATTCTTTGATGCAGAATGTTTAGGTGTCTTTTTTTTTTCCCCTCAAAATCACACTTTGTACAGAAAATACTTCCATTTTCTCATCTGTTCAAGCAACTCTATCCCTTTGCAGTCCTTATCCTGTTAGAATGTTTCACATCGTGGTTTCTTGTTTTGCTTGTGTATTTTATTTTAAGAGATTTGCTCAGAAGAGCAAGGATTACTGTGAAAGGTAGTAACGAGATATTAAACAAGCTGCATACAATTAAAATGGCAAATTGGAAAATTTTCTGGAATGTTGTTTTTGAGAATATTTTAAGCCCTTGGTCTGGTCACATCTGAGCACCTAGAAAGACCATAGAAGATTTTCTGAGACTTTACGAAAGTGTAATATGTCTATGCTGGGAAAGCAGATGGTGTGAGTACAGTGTGGGTGGATTCCTGGATAATATCCATCTAAAGCATATAGTCTCAGGTGTCATGAAACCCTAGAGAAAATACAGGGTAATTTTGCAAAGACGCTGATACATTTATTTGGGCTGCCAGGTAGGAGGTAAATTTACACCTTGCTCCTGCCAAGGCTGTGATGTAGTCAAGGAAGGCTTGCGTGAGCCAGAGGTGGGGCAAGTATACGGACTGTGTGAGTCTATGAGCTTCAGGATGGGAGGAGGCTCCCTTGTCCTGCAATTTAATAAGTGATGGACAGCTTGTTTCATCTCCCTTCAGTGGAGCTGTGAGGGAGGTTAATAAAAATATTATGAAGTGGTCACCAAGAAAATATGGGTTTCTTACAAATGTTAGATCACCGTCCCACTTCATTCTCTCTCTTTGAAATAACTCTGTCTGTTGCAGTCTTTTTGGAGCACATTTGCTCAGATTGATGCCAAAAAAGTGCTTAATTTTCAAATACATTTTAAAAGCAACAAAACATTTATTTTATTATATATTTATGGAGTGTGTCAATGGCTTGATTTATATGGGATTTTTGTTCTAAAGATCTATATTTCTACTTATCTACTGCAGTCTAGTAGCTGAAATTGCTGTATAATGTAGGCACAAGGGCAGTTTTGGATTAGCTAATTCAAATTAGCATCACTGTGGCTGTAGAGACCCATGTAAGTTATAAAAGTCAAGTTAGGAGCTGATTAAGTATTGAGTTAAAGGAGCCCATGCTGAGCTCTGGCTTCACTATGGCAGAGAAAGAAGTGCCTGTAGTCGAGCCAACTAACTTAGAATTAACCTGGCTTTATCTATACACTATATTACAGTTGCAGCAGTGACCACAGCAGATGTGGCTGTATGTTCCCAGGCAAGTTATGCTAGAAATGCATGAAAATAACCAAATTATAAACCTTTATGTTTATTTTTTTTTGTAGTTCTCTGTATCAATTGACTTTTTGTGTCATACTGCAAATGTTTTCATATTGAGTGAAAAGCGAAACTTGTACCAGTAAGGTAATTTACTTCACAGAGCTAATATTAAATCTTAAAGTAGCACCCTAACAACACTTGAAAGGGTGGCAAAGTTTCTTTTGGAGAAAGCTAATTACTTTTATGTGGTTTATTTTATTAGCAGAAATCCTTCCCCAGTTCAGTTTTTAATTGGCAAACTGATTATTAGCTCCTTTATTGCCTGTTCATCATACTGAGATATTCATGCTCATCTTGAAGTAAACACTTCTAGCTACACAATATCCACATCTATATACATTTTTTTTTTATGAGAAGGCTGGCCTTTTTGCTTAATTCTAGGGTAGACATTTGAGATCACATTTGGTGCCTGTGGTGTTTTTTGCTATCTAGAATGCTACTGGAATAGCCTTTAAGCCAAATTTACCTACCTGAGGCACTGACTGTTGCCTGGGGCTCTTCTCCAAGAATGTTCAGGAAAAAAGTCATTTCTTATGAGGATATGGCTTTTTTTATTTTCTTATCTTACACGATAACTGGATGATCCAAAATCCAACTAAAGCTTTCTTTGTGGAAGAGCTTTCAGCTCCTACATTTTTCCTATGTGACACAGAGAACAGAGAACAAGGATAGATTCATCCATCCATGTCCATCTTGAACTTCTTGTTTTGTGTGTTTTTTATGTTCAATCTTTCTAGTCAAGACAAAAACTTTTTGGCAGAGAAAATCTCTGAGATGTTACTGCTGAGAAGGGAGGAATGGTTTCATTAAAGGGTGAGGTGGTTCCATTCATTTTTTTGCATAATTTGAGAAATGACATTTTTGAACATTGATCAATTTTGACATTTGTTGTGCTATCATTCCTTATGATAAGTGTCAGTATTTAGGCACAGATTGATGCCATCAATCTATTTCCAGCTTTTTCTTCTGTATGTTAGGGTGGAGATGATGTGTCAGCTTTCAGTGAAGCCTTAAATACCTGTTTAATTGCTCAACCCATATTTTACTGTAACATCTTTTCTAATGCTGTTAACATTGTTGTGGTTAGCTCTAGTTCAAATTCCATTAAGAATAACTGCAAGTTCTCATCGCAGGCACTGTTTTAACTCTTGAAGAGATAAATGCATCTATTTACACTGTAAGCATGATCTAGACAGCAAAAGCTGTGCTACATTTGCTTCTTTTCCACCCATTATCTTCAGAGAGTACAGGAAGTGGTTTGGAATGAGACTCTTGGGTGGATAATTGTCCTGTTGAAATACATGTGTAAATGCTATTAATACTAACGGACCGCATAGATATTAAGAGGCAAACAGTACATATGTTTTACTGCTAGGATGAGTGTCTTATACTGCCTAACCATTGCCTGCCAGGGAGGATCAAGGTATTGGTGAAGGAGGAAGGATGGTTTACCACTTCTGTTGGTTGTATTTTGAACAGTTGGAAATGAGACAAGTCTTGGAAGCGTTATGTTTCATAGTTCCCAGAGACTAAGCTCCAGTTGGTGGATGTTTGTGCCTGGAGACAGTCACTAGTGCAAGAAACATAAAGGAAAAAAAAAAAATCAGAATATGCCTATTTTTAGGCAAATTCCTATCCAGATTGATGTAATATTTTGTCTGTTTTCTCAACAACTAAAAATAATCTCACCATGACATGGTTCTCCCCTAGCAAAGAGTCCTTCTTTCTGTACTTTTCCAAGCCCAAGGAGTTTGTAACCTGCTGAAAGTTTCTAATGTAATATCTAAAACTGAAACATTGAACCAGATTCAGAATAAAAAGAATAACGTGTGATATCACTGTTGGGCAAGAATGAGTGATATAGGTGTTTCCAGACACGCTGCTGTCAATCGCAGGCTGTTAAATCACTCTCAGTAATAGAAGATGCCACATTTATCCTCCCAAAGTCACTAAATTAACGGGAATCATCTCAGCATCTGACCACACACTCAGAAAATAAGTACCCCTCACTGAGACAGGTTGACGAGTGGTGATGTGTATGATCATAATATTGTGGATAATATTCTCTGAGTTTATGCTGATGCAATTTGAAGACACGTTTAGTATTTGCTATCAATTATTGTATTTCTGCCTTACCTAGGAAGGAAATATGGATGCAGTATTAATTTAGCCTATGAATTGCCCGAGACAAGCAATGAAAATGATATCCGATCTTGTAAATAAATAGAATAAATAATAGGAGGCTGATGCCACTGAGAGTGTCAACAGTTTCAGATGAACCTGCATAAAGGGATCCATAAACCTATGGTTAGTTATGGACTGCTTTGCAGAAGTGTTGAAATGTCACAGCTATGTAGGCTGGGGAAAAAGCTGCCAGTGCACCAACACTCCAGCTGGGTTAAGCACCTGCATGTACGTCTCCTTCCCTGAATCAGAACCCCTGAAACACGATGCTTTTAGCCCTGCAGTCTGCCTGTCTTCAAAAGCTTAATTCTTTGCGTATTCAATGCAGTACATATTCTCCACAATGAAAGGAGAGTTGGGGGGGGAAGCTGCTTTAGAAGAGCAGTCAAAAAAAAAGAGTTTAGAGAATGTTCATCTAATGCTCTTTTATAGAGAATGCAAAGTCCATTAGTGAGTTTTGGACTGTTGATTGAGGGAGGATAACATAGGCTAACACTTGCACTTCTCCAGTGGCAAGTAAGATATGACAGAAGAGCTTCACCCGGTTTCCAAAAGGTGGTATTAAACAGTTGGCAGAAATTCATTTGTTTAGCTCAAAACCATTATTTCCCTAAGGTTAATGAATTAAAGGAGAGGACTAGACAAAAGAATTGCTGCCTCAGAAATCTGATCCCTGGGCAAAATGATTTTTTTTAATAGCATTTTGCCATTATTTTCTTCATTGCAATTTTCTAGATGCCCTTCCATTGAGAAACTGAACTTTGTTGGAGATTATACCTTTATTCATGTGTGCAGCCTTCAGCTCCTTTGAACAAGTGATGAGAAATAGTTTGAGAACAAGCTTTTGAAAATTTTAAGCTTTTCCAAGAAATATGAAGTGCAGTGTACTTATCATTAGATAAGTACACAAACCCAACATGAAATATTTATGGAATTCCTTTCTTTAAAGATTGGTGGGCTAAACATTACCATACAAAGGTAGTTGTTTATTTATTTTTGCCATAATATTAAGTATGGTAATAACTAAAGAGATTCTCAAAAGACATAAGCATGAGAAGATAATTTTGTATGCTTTTCAAAACCTGAAAATCAGAATCCATTAAAATATTGTAGTCTATTTCAATATTTTGTGTGGGGTGCAATAAGCAGGCTAATAACAAAGCATTAAGCTAAAATAAGTTAACAGCTGTAGGTAAAAATAAATAAATAAAAAGCCTTCAAACATACAGACTTGAATTCTGTTATTGCCCAAAAATCCTTTTACTTTATTTTTGCCTCGGTCAGCTTCAGGTGTGAACAAACTGAAAAACGGGTGCTAAGTGAGAACATGAACCAGCTGTGACTCTTGACAACCGTGTGCTTTGACATTGGATCCCAGAAATAATTCCGTAGTTCATTAGTTCATCTTCCCACTTTCGATAACAAGTTGAACACCAGCTGAAACTATAAATATTTTTTTTTCTCAAGTTTTCTGGGGGAACCTTTTGTTTTTGAAATAGGTGCCCTTTCAGGAAGCAGACCAATTGTTAGTGTTGGCAAGCCCTTTGCACGGAGATTCTTACAATGAACAAGGTCAGATTCAACCTTTTCATGGATAGTCCACTTGTAAATTTTTACCAAATCACTGAGATGGGAAAAAAGATGTTGAGATAGTATTTTCTCATAAATTTAGAGTACAGAATCTTGTGCATGCATTAATTTTTTTAGTGGTTGCTCCTTTGATTATTTCTTGATCTGAAAATGAGGCCAATAGAACTAGAGATTCATGACATACCTATTTTCTCTTCTTTCCTCCACCTGTTTCTCAGTACTGTCTTGGGTTATTGGTGGCTTTTTTTTTAATATTCTGAATTCACTGTAAATATCAATATTCCTTGAGCTGAGATAGATATAAGTTGGCTGAATCACAATTAAGCCTAAAATTAATGAGCTATAACTTGCTTCTTTAACATTTGGGATGCAATAAAAAAATCAGTTTATCTGAGGACTTTAAAATGTATGGGTAATAAATATAAGGAAAAACATATACCTGTATGTATGTATGTTGTCTTGACTTGTCCTTAGACAATACATAATTTCTAGTTTCAGTAAAGCTTGTTTTTAAAGTAACATCAAGGCATGGGTGGATGATATTGAGAAACACAAGTACTGGAACTGAACGATAAATAACTCATCTTGGGATAGTTTCCTTTGTCATTTTGCAACCATTTTCTGTTGCTTTTTAAACACTTCAGTGTCTTGCTAGGTGGGTTTCTTACATAAATACAATAGTTTGTGCAGGTGACGAATGGGAAAAACATCAGCAGCAGTGATGGAATGGAGAGTATTTTCCACGGAGACAGCAGGTCCTAACTGCTGTAGGAAGTTACATCTGTAGGTGGTACTTTTGCACAAAGAACACATGAAAAACAAACTGTTTATCCAAAAATGCTTCTATAGTTGGTACAAACATATTGCATGTGTTCACCAACATGTCTGTGTTTATATAAAAATTAAATCCATCAAGGCCCAGAATGTGAATATTTGAAGGTCAGATTCAAAAAATGTTTCCAGAAACTGCAAGGAAGAAGAAATGTCTCAAGTAGTTTAGCAAGGTTAAGTTTCCTTAGCAGAGAAATTTGTTTTAAAGTGTGTTTATTGTTTTGCTTCTTGGTAGAATTTCAGTGAGTTTGTAATTGTAAGCCTCCATTCTGGCTTCCACTTAAGGCATGAAAAATATGTTTTCTTCAAGGTCCTGGTAATGGAGAATGATGCACTTTTTGAAATCTTTTCACATTTTAGATAAAGTACTAATTTTTCTTCTCTGCAAAAGAAAGTGCTTTATTTCTAGTATTACGTTTCATGGTCTGTGGTACAAATATGACCATTAACAAGCTCTTGCATCAGGGGTATGTGCAAGACTATCACCAGATATCAGTGGAAAATAAGCAAAGGCTGATTGTGTTTGGTCAGCCAGAGAGATTAATGACTTTAGGACAATTATAAAGATCTCAAGATGTCAATACTTGCTCTTCTTTTAAATTATATAGATAAGACACCCCCACCCTCAAAAAACCCCCACCAAAACATAAAAGACAATACTGCTGCAATTCACATGCTTTTGTTTATCTGTTTATAAGGAAAAGCGTTGTGATAATACATGAAAATGTGGAAAACAACCACTGCATAATTCTAGATGTAGATTTAGACTTTTGTGATACTCTGGGAGTTCCAGTGTTAATTTTTCTTTGTAGTTAAGGTTCATGTAAACCTTAGAATCTGAGCTATGTGATGACAAGATGTCCTTCATTACTTTGTACATGTCCCTGTTGGTTAGAAAAATCTGAAATTTGTTTGCCACTCATTGTCAGTGTTGATGTATCATAGAGATGACCCTGCTGTTCCCCATATGTGGCTTATCTCTGCTGATTGGCAGCACAAGTTTTATGCAGATGTTATCAGATACAGTTAGACAGAAAAATGTTGCCTTGTGCCTGAAGAACTTTCCAAGCTCTGATGTACCTAAAAGGCATTGCTGATCTCTTGAGAACTTATTTATTTCAATGTGCATGAAGACTATTAAAAAGATCAGTTTTTTTATTGAGAACGTGATGGCTTGCCAGATGTTGTCAACTGTGAGGTATGTTTCCTTTGTGTTACTACATTTTTGTTCCTGGTTTTATGAGCCGATTAGTCCCAAGTGGTGGAAGAAGAAGAGCACAGCACATGCTGCATTAAGTAAAGTTTTGCCATGTTTCAGAACGGGCCAAGAAGTAATTTGAACCTTTCCAGATGCAAGCTGGGCAATGAGACAGGCTGGGCAGTGAGACAGGCTGGGCAGTGAGACCACTGATTTACTGAAATAATTGAAATTTATTTACAATTTCGATTTACATTGTAAATTCGATTTACATTTCGATTTACATTGAAATATGATGGTGCTGCTCTTTAGTCTGCAACATAGGGGTTTGGTGCTGGTGGTACGGGTGTTTGTCTGCTCTCAAGATGAGTTAGGGCTCCAGTATGCGTGATGACAGAATCTAGAAGGTGATTTCTTTTGATGTTTTCAAAAGCACTACTGTAGAAAGTGACATGGACAGGCATTTAGGAGCCAAATATCTCTATGATGGATCACTAGCTCTGAACATCTAGTTCACTTATGAGATACTAAAATTTTATACCAAGATGCTGTGAAGCTCTTTGATCCTAAAAGTACTCATCACTTGCTTAATTTTCTATACTGAAATCACTTAAATGCTCCAGTGATGCAAAACTCAATAAGAAATGTGTTTTATTTCAATGGCAGTGAGGCAACACGGTTCCTACTGGTGATTATAATAGCTTTTAATGAAAATTCAGGGAATAACTAAACTGAGCAGAGCTTTGAAGTTCTGCTTCATCAGTGAGGTTAAAAACAGAAACACCAAAATCAGGGAGAATTTAGATAAGAAACATACAAATGTTTCTTTGAGTATTTATGTCTGCATATATATAAAAGAATCTTTTTTTCTTCATTTTTTTTCCTGTTCAGTGGGTGCCAAAGATACTGTGATGAAGTTCCAGAACAGTAAAATAATTTTAGTCATTTTCTTGCAGATTCTTAGGAACTTACATTCTGTTCTTCATTTGGCATTCTGCTTTTAGCTATTTTATTTCACGTTACTGAAAGACTTGCTTTATGTTAGTGTCTGTTTGAATGTCATCGTAATTCTTTTTCACAAGAGTATGTTCTACTTTGTAGGTATTTCCTCAGATGTGAGATATGTTAAGTATTGTTGAAAACCAAGCTGTGCACTGTTGACAACAAAACCTTCCTGAGGGTTTGCCAGATTTTGGAACAATAGTATTTTGCTTGACCTTGTTCATAAATTACTTGCTATGTAATCAAAGATTTTAGCTTTAATTAGAGCCTTTAAAAAGCAAGTAGATGAATCTAATCAGAGTACTTCATAGTAATAAAGTTTTGATTCTAAAAAAGACAAAAAACACTCCTCAAACAATTTTTGCATTTTGTAACATTTATAGTAACAATGACTGATCACCGACCACAGGGACTTCAATCTTGCTGCCAAAGTTGTTGCCAAAAACAATTTTCTTTTTTTCAAGAAATTTTAGAAAGCTTTGAAATTCTTGGGAATCAACTGACCTGAGTATTCCGTGTGTGTAAACTGATGAAAGATTTATGATATTCATATTAATGAAACACAAATGTCACAAGAGATTTTGCATCTGTCACTTTGACAGACAGCTGCTGCTTTGACCTCTGTTGCCCACCCTGAAGCACAACTATACTTCCCTTTATGCAACATGTGCTGCTCTCTTCTTCCTTCAACATTTGGGACTAATCTGTTCTTACAAACAGAAACAAAAATCTAATAATGCAAAGGAAAAATATGCTACTGTTGTGTTATGACAGTTCATAATGTTTCAGCCAGGTGCTCACTTTAAAGCCAGAAGGATAAAATGCAACTACAGTCTTGTTTTCATCTCTCTGAATTGCACGCTGTTTACTTCTTTCAATACGTCAGGCTATTTTTCAGGCTATATGTCAGGCTATATCAGCTGTCATTTACTTTGAGGTGTATGGTGAAAGAAGAAAAACTGAGGTCTGGAAATGCTTTCTCCTAAGGTCTGCCTGTCGTTTTTCAAGTCATACTTTAAGTATAATTGAATGAATAGTTTCAGGGTAAGAAATAATTACTTTAGTTAAAAACTTTCCCATTTTTTTCTCCCAAAATGCACAAGGATTACAGTATCAGTTTCTGTCTGCCTGCCCCACAAAGATACTGCCTGTATCTCTGGATTTCTTGCTCACACAGAACTGTGTGTTCCTGAAATGGGTCTGCTGTGGATGCCAAAAAAGAAATTGAAAACCTGTTTCTGGACTTGGAGATGTTGGGCAGTGAGGAGGTGATAAAAATGGATGCCTTGCTTTCATGCTGTTATCTCCATCCTTTAGCTCATACTAAGGAAACTTGAAAATGGAAAGCATTTATTTTATTTTGTGGAAGCTGTTTTGAGTGGTGACAGGCTTCTGACAAGCCTGGAAGTATAAAACATCAAAGCAGAACAAAACAGAAGAGGCATTTAATAAAGTGAATGGATAAAGCTCTCCTCCTCACAGGTTTTTGCACAGATGGTCTTGGAGCAGTGCCAGGAACCTACAGGTGCAGGCGGCCTTCCCTTAGTCCTCATTCTCTTCAAGCAGCTCTCAACCTTATAACTCCTTGAAACCTGGAAGTACATTGCTTTTTGCTTCTTGCCAGATGATTCATAAAGGTTTTGCCAGTCAACTAGAAAGCCTATTGCTTGAAATCCTTTAAAACACTTTGTATTATCTGGTAAGTTATAGTCAGCAACAGAAAAAAAAATGACACGCTATAGCAAGTCTCAGAACTGTTATTGATTGTCGTTATTTTGTCCTGTAGAAGAAGGTGAAGTAGCTGTGTGATGTTGCTATAGTAGCTGCAGTTCTTTTTGTGTGTCATTCTGAGAGTTACAAGGGCTGTGAAGGCTACTCCAAAGACAGACAGTGATTAATGCTACTGTATTCGTGGACTCTCAGATCTGAAAGAAACCTCAGGAGGTCATCTAATCCATACTTTTGCCCAACGGCAAGGTAAACTCCACTTAAAAGATACCTTACAGGTGTTTGTTTAACCTGATCTCTCCACCAGAAGTGGAGATTGAGGAACGTCCCTGGATGCTTTACTCCTGCACTTAACTGATTTGTCTCTCTTTTCTTTATCTTCAACTACACAGTGTTTTTTGTCATCTGTCATAGTTCCTCAGCTTTTGTGATATGCTTATTTGTGAGGCTTGAACTGAAGGTAAACTAGGATGATTCAGACCTCTTAGGTTAGTTTAAAATATGAAAGCGAAGATCAAAAGAAAAGATACATTTCTTTTGCTTGAAGTTAACCAAATGAGTGTTACTTGACTGGGGAACAGATTACATAGAACTTCTTGGCTTCCAACTACTTTTCACCTAAAGAAATATGAGCAAATTCTACTTCTGAAGCACATCATGATGAATAATTTAGGGACTTTGGGATTGTTCATTATACATAAAGGTATTGCAGGCAATAATATATCATTTGTTTTCACAGAGTCTCTTCGTAATTTGGCACAGAATTTATACTGTATCCTAGCAGAAAATAATGTATGCTTGATGAAAACTATCTGCCCGAGCATTAGTGGCTTTATCAAAACAACAGATCAAAAATCTAATGTGAAATTTGTGTTTTCATAAAATTAATGGAGCCCACCACTAGGACTTGAAAAAGTAGTTTATGATGCTCTGACAGTGTAGTGGCCATAAATTAGTTGGATCAATTTCCCAGAGAACATCTAACCAAGCAAAACAAGTCTGCATTGCAGCATCTGGCATCTTGGAGTATGCTGGGCACGTTAGAGCCAAGGAGCATGACAGCGGTTCTGCTCTGGTTATATGGGATGCAGCTGCTGTATGTGAAGACCTGTACAGCTTTGGGTACCTGAGCACAATGCCACTTGCCCTGCAGGTGGTTTGAGGCCATGCAGGACTCGGAGACAGATTGTATCACCCTTGTCATATCCCACCCTGTTGGTATGTGGAGCACAGCTTGCTGTAACATTAAGTGGCTTCAGAGCATGTTGCTTCTGGTTTCACCTTTTTAAACAAATGTTCAGATAAAAATATTTATATCTATTGAGAAATGAATAATTTTATATGTTTCTCTGTGCTTGTTGCTTGCGAGAGTGTTGTGCTAAGATTTTTGCTAGGAGCTGGAAGATGCGTCAAGGTTCGATGATGCGACAGGGCACATGTGATTCATCCATCTGATGAGAAATACTACATGAAAATGCCTGCAGTGCACCAGGCAGGAGGAACATCTCATTTATTTAATTCACTGGGAATAATTAATTCACCATCGCTTCTGATTTGTGTCAGTCAAAACTAAACTTCCATTTTGAGTTGCTTCTCACTTTATGGCCCTTCTGATTCATTCATGAGTGTATGCTGGATTTGACCTTAAAACAGCTTTATGCACACTGTTCGATTTGATGCAAGTGAGTGCCATTAGTATTCTAATGAATACCATTACTTGTAAAATTATGTTAGTCCTGAAGTTTATTGCAAGCGGTAAGAACATTAAACTCAGTGCTGCTGAAATATCTGAGTTCTGGTGCCAGTTTTAGATCTCTGATGCCTTCAATGGTGAATATTAGAAACTAAACCTGGATACATGTAGCTAGGGATAGGGTAAGCGTCTCTTATATTTTTTCCCTTTGTAATTCTCTGTATGAGACTACTTTTTTTTTTTTCCCTTTAAAAAGAAACCTGGAAAGGGAAATGTCTTATAAGAACTGTGTTGTACTTTTCACTTCTTTTTCTTCATCAGCTTGTCACAAGGGTTGTACTTAGGTGCTGTATTAAATTAGCCGGGCACATTCTGATTTTGTGCATTAACATTTGACAAAAATCAAACATTTTTAAAGAAAAAGCTTCAATCCATTAAGAAGAATTTCTGGAATATTTGAATCCAGCTGCACAGGGCTATTCTAACTGGAAAAAATGACTCCTTTATGCTGCACTGTTGAAAACATACTAGTTTCCAAAGAAATTAATTCTTGGGTAACATCAAGTCCTAATTTACTTCCGTCTCCCAATCTCTTCTGCCCATCTGTCCTATCTGTTTAGCTTCTGTCACTGAAGATATGAAAGTCTTCCAAATGTTGAACATGCAAAAATTTCCACTTCTGTCTTAGAGTGAAATCCTGTATGCACATCTGCAAATTAGAGCAGGTAACAGGAGAGAATGAATAAAAATGTAAATCTGGCTGTGGTTGATATAAATATAAATCAAAGTGTAAAGCTTATAATCATTTGAGGTAATTGTATATGAAAAAAGGTTCATACAATTATGTTAATAAATTAAAACTTTTTGTTTTAAAAGTCAAACTGGCTTTTATCACATCCAGAAAGGAAAACAGATATAAAAATATTTCTTTTTAATGTTATGTTAATTTTGATTTTAATTTTAGCCAACTTATCAGTAATTTCTGTAATTATTTCTAATTGCTCCAAACTCACAGAGGTTAAGTTATAAACTGTACTCCATAGAATATTCTAAATGCCAGGGCACTAGCATACTGCCAGAAGATGAAAATAAGCAGACCTGAATAAAGCCTGTTTCCCATATAATTTGCATTAGTTTTAGCATGATATAATGCAAATAAGTATTGCACACATACTTAGGCAACCAACTGATCATTTGTACTTGTGGAAATGAAATTTAATGAATATATAAACAAAGGAGAAATGCAGATTGTGTTTTCTTGTTTGCATATGTTACTGACTGTGTATATATTTTATAAACATTGAATCCTAACTATTTGGGGTGCTAAGGTTAAAGAGCAGTCACTGGGCTTGAGTCCATGGCTAGAATTGCCAGATGGCTTTTTATGGTCATGCATATTTCCAAGCATTAATTCAATGAAAGAGACAGGGTAACCTCTACAATTTTTTTGAATAAAGTGCAAAATAAAGCAAGCATAGTTACCAACCCAAATCTCTGCCCTGAACTAATTAGATTTGCTAATTTTTAGAGGTACTACTGCCTATTTTTGGATATATCTGGAAATGATGTAAAGCATGATAGCGTCTTTACAATGCAGAGTGAGTATATAGATCAGTCACAAGATGGCTTATCTAAAAGTTTGCTTTGCATGATCTTTATCATGGTTTTTGCAAAAAGCAACAAAAAAATAAAGAGAGGGATTTCTGTGTCTCTATAAATACAGGGAAGATAAATTACTTTGGATCTTATCGATACTTTTTCCTCTAACATCTAATATTTCTGTTATTGTAATTAATTCTTTCTGTGTTGTTGGGAAACTTATCAAGATTCAATCTTTTCAGTTCTCTGCCTTCTCTTTTTCAAGTTCAACATGAGACTGATTCCATTCTTCTCTGTTTTCTTCCAGTGTATATTCCCACCTTGAACGATACAGGTTTTGTCAGCCTTCTTGACCATCATCGACTGAGATTCTTTTACCTTTTTCAGCCTTCTAACAGGTTATATTTATCCTCACCCTCAACATTTCATGAAATTTTATTTTATTCAGGTCTAAGAGCAGTTCCATTTCTCCCTTTTTCCCTTGCCCTGATTCTGATTTTGAACCCACAAGTTAAAAGGCTTTTTTGCATACATTGTTGGTGGATCCAGTGGCTTCAGCGATGTAATGTCGGTAAAACTGAGAGCATCAGCACATCCTTGCCAGGCACTAACTCTTTTTGTCCCCTTCAGTTCTCTTAGACTGACTTTTAAGAGAAAAACAATATCTTTTTCATCTTTTTGTGTATGGCTTCAGACCTTTCCAGTTTTCATCTTACTGTGAATAGCAATTGGAAAGGAATATTTTAAGCTCATATACAAAGAATAGCGACTTCACAAAGTCATGTCAAAAGCAGTTCAATGTAAATAATATGAATCTCCATTCAAACAGCACGATGTATTTCTAATTTGTGTTTACATGGATGATAGCAGGAAGGTACTTTGTTATGTAGCTGTTGCCTGTGTCTGTATGCAAAATGGACTTACAAGAATGTTTTACAGGACTAATGACCGATTTTCAGATTCTCATAATTGTACGGTTGTTTTTAATCTTACAATTGGATGACTTCTTCCTGCTAAGGAATTTGTCTTGTTGACCTAAGCAGTAGCAATAATTATATTCTGAAAACTGCGTACTGTAGAATCACAGATAGAAACATATGAGTGGATGATGGTTTGAGTTATGGGCACTACGTGATTCTTAAGATTCTTGGGATGTTTCATGGCTTACGTAGCTGCACTGTGCCAACAGATGAATTGTGCTTTCTATATCAATGCTATGATGACACTTTAAAATGATGGCGATGTCCTGAGTTAGAAGCAGACTTGTTGCTTGCCTCCTTATAGCTTCTAAAAGAACTGTGTGGTCTGTTTATATGAGAAGTTTTGAGGTTATTTCCTTAAAATCTTTAATTGCCAAAGAGACACTTTGCGTAACAGCTTCTAAGATTTGTCCTGTTAAAGCATGATGCTATTTTTTTTTGCAAAGATTATGGCATTATGAAAAAGTTCATGATTATTCATTTTGAGTGGCAGTTGTGCTGTGACTCGGCCTTTTCAGGGGCATCTTTCCCTACATTTGTAATGGATTTTTAAAATTGGAACTGTCTTCTGCCAACAAATGAAATATTAATGAAAGGTAGGGTTGCATAATGTAGTTTTTACATAATGTAATTTTTCCCAGAAAATGAAGTGATCACCTCCTAAAATAAATGGATGAAGTTATAGTTGGCCTTAATGACCCAGAGGGTCCCTTCCAACCTAGTGATTCTATGATTCTATGATTCTAAGTGCTTTATAGTCTTATTTTGCTGGGAGCTAAAAGGTATTATAAGAAAGATGGGAACAAAGTTTTTAGCAGGGCCTATTGCAATGGAACAAGGGATAATGGTTTTAAACTAAAGGAAGATAGATTCAAACTAGATATAAGGAAGACATTTTTTTACTATGAGGGTAGTGAAACACTGAAATAAGCTGCCGAGAAAGGTGGTAGAGGCCCCATCTCTGGAACATTCAAGGTCAGGTTGGATGGAATTCTGAGCAACCAGATTGAGTTAGAGATATCCCTGCTCGTTGCAGGAGGGGTGGGCTAGACAACTTTTAAAGTTCCCTTCCAACCCAAACTATTCTATGATTCTGTTTGGGTCAGAGCTTGAATATGTATATGTTTGCATATTTATTATTTACAGAGCATCTGCAGCTTTGGTGCATAAGATGAAACTCCTGAAGATGTATTGTATTGTTTATCACAATGACTGCTGCATTCATTGTAATCACCTTATCATACTTTTGAGTATGAAACTATTTCAGATTTGTTCAGAAGTGTAGAGCGCACAAGCAAGGAAGTGTGTATGCTGAGGACAGTGGAAACTCAGAAGTTTGTCAGCCCATATAAGTAAACATTTTCTGACAAACTACCTGGGAATTCTTTCACAGGTAGCAGAGAGAGATGCTTCACTGTTCCACAGCAGTTGTTAATCAGTCAATCAAACGCTTCCTACAGTATGGATTAAATTTAGTATGTTCTTGGTTACTGTCTGATGCACCAAGTGGCAGCACAAACTGTTCCCTTTCTCATGCTTCCCTCACCTAGGGCTGTAAGTAAGCGTTCAGATTAAGGCCTTTAGCAACAACCTGGGGAAAGCCACTGGATTTCCACAAGGGGAGGGTAGTAAATAATAAAGCCCATTAATTCTCTTTTCCATTAGTGGCAATGTCAGTTAAACGTGCTTAGAGACTCTTGAGAAATGTTACATGGATGATTTATTGTATGTATAGTTTTAGATGTAGAGTGTAATTCTGAAATGTGGTACCTCTGTAGATTCACCAAATGACAGAGAAGAGTAGCAGAGGAATTACAGCACCATATAATGGGAAATTTCATTGTATCTGGTGATTTCACAGCCTTTTCAGTTAGTGCTGGCTGTGTTGGGTGGATACAAACATCATCAACTGTAAAAGGTGACAGGATGCTTTGTGGTAAGAGTTGAAATTAAAAACCTTTCTTTGGTGATGCACTTGGAGAACAGGTTTCATTTAGTTCCTTTTCTCCTGCCTACTTGCTGTTTGACTTTGGTATATGACTATTTGTGAAAATGAACTACGAAAAAATTCATTTGCCTACTCTACATCAGAGGTGCAAACAATAGTTATGGTTTTATAAATGCTTTTAAATAGTGGGGATTCATTGCAATGGAGTATGAGGAGGAATGTTTACTCTGTACTCAAGTGTGGGCTAACAATGAATGAGCTTCAATCTTTCCTCTCTTTTATAGATTTAATATCCCTATTGATTTATAAATGCAAAATGTTTTCTGTCAGAAGCTTACTGTTCCTCGAGCTCTCCTTAAAAGCACTGCTGTTCCTGACCTTAGCTGCATTTACTTCTAAGAGAGGACTCAGTTTACATTTTTATTCTGCTTGAAATTGACTGCACAACATAAGAATGTGACTGAGCAATGAGTTTTAGAGCACTTGCAGGCAGGGTGCAGGCACCTGATAGCAGGGATGACTCAACCCTCCATACCTCCAGTCTGGCATTCAGTTGTTTTAACTCTGTTTGTCTAAGAAATAATCTACTAGTTTCTGGACAAATACATTTTCCTAACAGTAACTTACTATGTATTTTAAGCTTTAAGATACATTTATCTGACATTGTGACTTGCTTAGATCTATGCTGTGATTGTGCTTTGGTAATAATTTTAAAATTATGGAATGCAAAGCAATTGAGAAAGAACATGCAGAAACGATTCAAAGGCTGACTTTTTAAAAAGAGAGCTATTAAACAGGTTAGTCACAACCATGAGTCACTTGAATTGAGTCATGCTTACTTTTGGGTGGCTATAGATTATCTGGTTTTCTTGTTTCTCCACGCAGCTATGAGTAATGCTGTTGAGAACTGTTACTGCTTTGGAGAATGGCTTTTCCATCCTCTGTGTGATGCTCTGTCTGAATACAATTTGCACTGGGCAGTTTACAATGCTGTTTATTTGGCCCATTCTTTCAAAACACTTGAGTGTCTGGCTGCACAAAACAAGCAATGAAATATGTGCCAAGTGTTGAGTTGACAAGAGAGACAAGCAAGTAAGGGTCCTCATTATCAATCCATGTTTTGCAGCATTTCTGAGGGGGTTAGTAGGAGATATTAGGAGTTGTCCTGGTTTACATTAGCCTTTTTCCTCCTACGGTGGCTGAGACAGGAGCTTAGGGGTAGTTATATGGAATGGAAATGATCTGTGAAGAACAGAAAAAACAAGTATATGTGGGCATAAATATGTCCTTAGGTGGTAACTGGGTTGATGTCTCAGTAACTGTTGAAGCTGGGTTTGGATGTGTTGAGTTTTTTTACTTCTATATTTGTAGTTAGCATGTATCAACACAGCTGTAGTGTTAGGCATAATCCCAGAGCCTTTACAACCATCATTCTAGACACAAAATTAGCATAATATGTACTGGCCAAACTTTTTCTGCTTGGTGGCTACCTAAAATGAGTCTGAAACTGTGTAGGTGCTTAAATGTGGGTTTGGGAGTCTGGATTTGTGTTAGAAAATGTAGGCTGTTGTTCTCTAAGCACCAGCAAATAGAAGGAAGTTACTGTAGTTCTGGATATTCCTGAATATGCCTACATTTAGACAGCAATATTCATAGCTATTTTTAATAAGTGCTGTCAGCAGTTTTGTTCATATAAAGACAGGATGTTGTTTTCTTTTAATCTTTAGAGAAAAAAAAAGATATTACAGTCATAGTTTCAAGGATTATTTATTTTTTTTTTACTGGCTCTGCTTCTGAGAATTTTTCTAAAGACTGATTCTCTCCAAAAATGGATAGCTCACCTAGAAATAAAGCTTTCTTCCATGACTTGTATCTTGCTGATTGGTTTTGCATGACTGCTAGATGAAAAACATTATTAAAATTAGAATGAAAATGTCTTTCTTATTTTTACTTCTCTGCTGAATAATGTAAAACCCAAACCAACTTTCTCTGGTTTGTCAAAGAGGTCAGTGGACAGATAATTTGAGTTAGAAAATATGATGGTACTATGAAGAGTATTCAATGTGCTTTACAACAAAGGATTTAAATGCCTCAAAAGGGAAAAGTAATTTTCACTGCCCTTTTGTAACGAAACTATTGCAATAGATAGCAAAGTGGTAAAGCTGCTTGCTGCATAAATGTCTTTCCCATATGCTTCTGCTTCCTTTCAGCAGACCTATACAGGAAATACTTGAGTCATGTAGTTTTCATTGGGACCAAATTTATGTGAGATCAGGTCATTTGTTCAGTGTCATCAGTTATTGTAAAGCTGTACAAGGTCATCCCAAGAAAATACTTGCTTTCAAATTCTTTTTGAGTGTTAAAAGCTGTTGCTGACCTGGGACAAGAACATATTTAAAAAAAAAAAAAACAACTGAAAAAGAGAACATGGAATGCATTTTATAACTGAATGACTTATTGCTGTCCTCCACGTATGCTACACCACTTACTGAACTAATTCTGGAGACTTCTGTGACACATTTTAAGAAAAGGCAGCTGTTTTGCAAAGTCTCATTAAATGAGGTTTTTTCCTGTTCCTTGGAAGTGGCTCTCTCTTTAGGAGCTGGAAAGAGCTGCAACGCTTGGGCTCATGAGAATCATGGGCTGTTGTAAGGACCTTTCCATCGTGCCATGGGTGAAAGCTCACCAGTGATCTGCCTGTGTCAGAACTCAAATCTTGGTATTTGGTGCGAGAAACTCTGTTACCAAAGAAACGGAGATGTTGCAGTGGCCCTGGTGCAGGGCTTGTCTGCAGACATGCATGAGCTCAGTGCTGTCTCAGGATATTTCTTGCACAGCAAGGGAACCAAGCCACCTCATAAGATAACAGTACATGCACTTCAGCAGTACACAGCACAGCAGGAGAATAAAAGCCGAGAATACAGGTGGTGTGTGGTTATGTGGCTATTTCCTTGGCTTTGTAAAGAAATTAGGTCCTGTGTTCCCTGTGTTTATGTGCCTGCTACAGATTTATCCCTACCCCAAACAGCAAGAAGATGCTTTTAAATAATGAGAAATTCAAGCATGTGTATAAGACATCTCTAAGTCATTTAATTATATATGCTGTAGGGTTCTGGTTTTATGCCACAAAGCTGAATATTATGTCGTGGGATTGTATTATTTAATTTCTATAGAGCGTTGTCTCTTGTCCGGTTGTTTTACTGCATTGAAAGACATAATCAGTTGAGGATGTACACTTAGGTGAAATAGAATTTCCTCTGTCTTTCCTTTTAACTAAAAGAAAAATATTTTGCTTACTCAGAAAACCAAAATGAAACAAAGTGTGTTGAGAGTTGAGCATTTTCTCAAATTTCAGAAGAACAAACTTTTATCTGTGCTGAGGAGTGAGACGTTGTCCTTCTGGTAAGTTAAAATAGTAGGTGGTAGGACACTGGCACAGATTGTGAGCCTAGCTAGAAATAAAACCCAAATAGAGGAGGACTACTTGCTACGAGAAGAAATTAAAGCAGCAAGGTAGAAGCTAAGCAGGAGTTCAGCACTGACTGTGACTGCTGATACTGAGTAGCTTATTCACATAATTTCAGTGAAATACAAGTGCAGAGGAAAATGCCATAACTGATGAGACTTTTCTGATGTTAGTGGATCATGATATTGGAAAAGTTAATGATCTGAATCAGTGGGTTTCAAATGTCATTGACTATACATTTCAGTGAACAGAAATTCAGAAAAACAACTTGGAAAAAAAACAGTGGGATACATTACCACGCATTTTTTGTGGTGGAAATGAGAATGAGCAACTGGAGCTTCATAAACCCCTACAAAATCTGATGAGTTACTGCCCAGAAGTACAAAGACCTCCCCCAGCTACTGATTTCCATTGTGTTTTACTTTGTGATTGTTTGCTTGTTTGTTGTGTTTATTATGAACTTCATTTGTCTTCCTATTACATCCTCCAATATCACTTCCATTTTTTTGCCCACCACATTCTTGTCTTTTCTCTCTTTTCTCCTTGTCTGAAATTGCTTGCCATATGGACAGCTTTTCCTCTCTATGAGAGGTGAAGTGGCTAGGAAGAAATATTATGCTGAATTGGCAGACAGAAATAAGTAAACTAAATGCAGTTCTTGGTAGGCTTTACTATGGCTCAGAGGGGGCTCGAGAGGGGCCTGTGAGAAGTTGGATCTGTATTGGTTTTATAGTTATATGACACATCCAGCAAGTTCAGAAAACAACAATTAAATAAACACATTACATCAATTTCGACTTAAGAACATCGACTACTCTTGTGACCCTACTAGACCCTGAAATTAATAAACACTTGGCAAAAGAGTAGCCAGATTCATATGTGTAAAGATGTTGAGTACAATGAATGGGGATAAAAAGCTCTCTGTGGGATCCTGTGTCTTGTACGTTTGTATCTCACACGTGCAAATGGAGATTCCTTGTTTTCAGCTGTAAGAAGCAAAGTTATCTTTAGTTGTTCAGAGATTACAGATGTGCTGGGTAATGCAGCGTAAAGCTAAATTCACTCCCAAATATCCACCTATTATAGCCTGTATTTTACTTTGTTTCCAAATGAGAAGTAGTTCTGGTTATTTACTATGCTACAAGAGTCTTACATTACAGTTTATACTTTTGTAACTACATTTATTATTGTTCTCTTTCTGAATTTTAGTAATTACTCTTGATGTCACACAGACTGTAACAGTTATTCAGAATTCTCTGAATAGGATTTAAATTCATAAACAGAAAGTAGTTTGTGTTGAAGTTGAGTGGCATATAGCGGTGTAGTTTTAAATTTCATGTCTGATTAGTTTTTACATTAATACTTCATAATCTGGCTGTACCAGTCAGATTTTCCTGCAGCGCAACAAAAATAGAAATTAGGAAGCAAGCTATAAAGAAGAAATATTCAAGGAATTGAAGGGTTTTTCTGGCTTTATACCCAAAAGTATTCAGGCACATCAGATCAAAGGGATCAGGTCTGCTGGGCTATAAATAATGTGGGCAATGGGTGTGTAAACTAGCCTGGCTTTGCATGGACCCCCAGTACAGCTGCGCAGCCCTCTGAGGGCAGCCTGTTGGTGTTTTCTGCTTCCAGTCATGGCACATACATACACGTTTTGTAAACTAGAAAGAGGCTTAGAGGGGATTCAGTGTGAATCTGTTACCTGAACTATCTCTCAGACATCAATAGGACTACTCAGTGGTTGTCATTTGGTACATACTTGGGGAGAAAATGAAACTTTGAAAACAAGTAATTGCTGATAATGGAACTCTTTGATAATGCTAATTAAAAAGGTGTTGCGTCTGTGTCCCTGAGAATAACCTCTGACATTAGGCAGCAAGTGCTCTAAGTTGGTTTTGTCATATGACCTCCACGCTACTATAGATTTTGCCTTCTATCATTCTGGCTTTTGCACTGCCGGGAAGGTAAAGATTTGCAAAGTACCTCCTAAGTAAGTATACTGCTACAGACAGATGTGGAGAAAGGCAAGTACTGAAGCCTTGCAGGTTTATATTTCTGTGAACTGATTTTTGAAAGAAACGTGTACATACATGCGTGCATATCTGTGTGTGTGTGCACATAAGGTTACACAATGGGATTGCCAGGTAGTGAGCAAGAACTCTGCAAAGGGAAATCAGAGGAAAACATATGTGCTTTCTTGTTTATTTTTTGCTTTCGATAAACAAGTAGATTACTCGGCATAATCAACATTGCTTGAGATGGCAACAGTTATCTCCCTAGGAAGCATGAGGAATATTTTGCATATGTCTTTCTCATGTCTGGGCATAACAAGAACCAAATTGTGGCTCCAGTCATGTACAGGCCCAACAGAAAAAGGCATTAATGTTTTTTGAATGTATGAGCAGCTCTTTGCTTGGTTTTCCCTTACCTTTCAAATATTCAGCTTTTTGAGAATGTTGTTTATCTCAAGTTCACCTTTCCATTTAATTTTGTATTGAGAATTCTGGGAAAGCTATACACATAAGACTTAATTAGGCATTCGTGCTTATAAATTACAGTCTGGCCTCTACTTGTATGATCGCATTCAGAATATTCAGGAAGATCTGCATTCTTAAAAAGAAAAGGAAGCTCTTGAATGTTTGAGAGTGAAATCTAGTCCTGGCTGAGCTGTCTGGTTCTCTGTGGTTGTCTTCAGATGAAGAAACACTAAGCATGGAAGTTCCTAATTTTGGCTTTCCTTAATTTTGATATTCACAAGGTGCTAATTCCCCTTAACAACTTTTCTGTAATCTTAATTAACACTGTTAATGTTTTCAGTTGTTTTCAGTAGGTTTCTAAAATAATCAGTCTGGGAAAATAAAGGAGAAATGTGATCTTACAGCATTCCTCCAGTATTAGATATCTCAGACAGAAAAAGAGGGAGCACATTCAAAGAGGCACCATCACCAAAACAAAGCCATCAAAACAAAACAAAGAAACTCCCATTGCTGTCATTATCTAAACACATTCTACACATACGCTTTGCTCCAGGGAAGGAGTATAATTTTTTACAGAATCTTTGCCTGTATTTGCCTTTCTTCTCTTCGTGCTATCAAAAGTAGGAAGGAATATGGTGAACTTAAAGACACATCAGGCAGATGAATTAATTCAGAGAGGTCATTCTTGCAACTCTGATGCTTTCTTAAGTGAATAGTGGTAAAGATCAAGGCTTCTTAAATAAGAATGTCTTTTAGGTGAAATTCAACAAATTACAATTTGTTGAAGCATTCTGGTCACCTGAGTAGAATTAGAGGGGCATATAAGTATATTTTCCTCGTCTTGCAATGCTCAGAGAAAAAACTGTCTTTGAATTAGTGCTGTGTTGAGTCTAGCCTGACTTTGGTGTAAACCTGCTGGAAATAGTTTTGTCATCTGTGGCAGTATTCAATTATCTGCAGTGGATGACTGCAGTCAAGCAAGTTTTAGTGCCTATAATGGCTCAGTCACTAGCACTAGTTTGACTAGTACAGTTGAGTTTACAATGCAGCATAGAGCATGCTGGATAACCATTCTTGGGCATCTCTACAGAGATCTTTAGCAGAGATGATAGGCCTTCATAAAGCAGCTTGTTCTTGAATGAAATTAGAGGCACAATTCTGGTTTCCAGCTTAGTACACTTACTCAAGACTCATATGAAGTAGGCTTCTGCTAATTAACCAAGGCACTAGTAGCAGTGTAGCCTTCCAGTAGTAGTGTTGGCTCCCTGCTGCAGTGATTACCCGTATTCTTGGGAGGTTTCCCAGTGGCAGGGTTAGTGCTTGCTCAGGTGTGTGAACCTGAGCTGCAGAAATGTAAACCCACATGATGGGACTGATGTGATTCACGAACCAGAATCTCCTGTCTGCACAAGATTGTGTGTTTCCATGATATTTTTTCCTTCAAAACAGCATGGATCTGACTGAGGTATGGCTGTGACTTTTGAAGTACGAGGTAGCTCTCCCAGTGCAAGTTTGGGTGTACTATGGGAATGTGTATGCAATTCATGGGCCCACTGCTTAGAAGACTTGAGTAAGGAAGCACATGCAATTTGATTGCTTGCTGAAACATCTTCAGAACATATAACCCTGAAAGTCTGTGCAGTTGCATAAGGCTTTATCCAACCCAACATGTATACACCTTATGGAGTTGCCTTCGATTAGATTATGACAACTGGGTCTGCACCTATGCTCAGATCACGTCTCTTCCTGAATGAGTTTTTCTGTTCTTTTTAAGACATACAGCAAGATCAGCTGAATGCTTTTTTCCCCCTCAGGTCCATTCACTCAGATGATGTGCTAATTAGGTCACTGAGAAAAATCAAAGACATAGAAACTGGATTGAGTGCTCACCAACTGGCTCCTACATGTAATTCCTATATTTCAGTATGATTTGTCTTAAGATGTTTTCTGATGTCTCTGAGAAACTTACCCATAAAAAGGCAGACTGCACATCAAGAAAGCAAGTCAGTATACACATGAATATTTTGTAGCATTCAGTATTTATCACTACAGGAAAGAGGCATGTGACTTCTCTCTCACGTGGCAGCTCCTTGGTTTATGACTTACTGATTGGAAAATAGAAAAAGTATCTTAAGGAAGAAAGGATAGGACACTGGAATGATCCACAGTGTTAACATTTTGCTGTAGAATGAAACCTGTTCTTATCCCATAAGAAAGTCCCATGAGTTGGAAGAGAATCGACTTGCTGAAGGCAGAGACGAGTTGCAGCAGAGTCCCTCAGTTTGTTTTCTGCTTAAGTGTTCTGTCATAGGTATGACCTCAGAAGTTAGCAGTGTGACCTGACAAGCAGGCATATATAATCTGCTCTTTGATGGCACTGAATGTATTTTGTCTATGAAAGCATATGCTGTGTATGCCTACAGGTAGGAATGAATGCGACTCTGTGTTAGTACAATTTGAGAGGGAGTTGGACTGTTGGAGTACTTCAGGGTATTGCTAGTTGGGAGGAACACACATACTCTAAGGCAAAAACATTTGCTCAATATTTTTTTGAGTCTCTGAGCTCAGCTGGTTCTGGCAGGGGTGACTTGACCTTATCCAGAGAGGCAGTGATGGGAAGTTCATTCCAACTTTCCCTCTATTTGGCTAATGGAACATGAGTAACTCCTCAGAGCTGGAGGGAGTTATCTTGGTCTCCTTGTCATGCACAGTGTGTCATACTGTGTTTCTTGTGTCCCTCCAAAGCATCTACTGCAGCTCCCTTGTATGGCATAACCATTGTGCAGTATGTAACTGCCTCTGATGAAGCTATTTCAGCACAAGCACTTTGGACTCTGGAATAACAAATACTAATAAAGAAAATAGTCTTGCAATAAATGCTAATCACACCTTAAAGGATTGCACTGAATTTGTCATTAGATAGAAGATATTAAATGTGGAAATACTAACTTGTTCAGAACCTTAGCGAGTTCTTTATAAATACGTAATTCTTCCTTTAAACATACAGTTTATTTCCCAGTACAAATTCTTCGTTATTCTGTACTTAAGGCTGAAAAGCCTCATCATTCTCTGAGTCTGAAATGCCTTTAAGAGACTACAGTCATTTACTGCGATCAGCAAATTCTGGAAACTGAGTCAAAGATTATGTTCTGCACGTGAAAGCAAGCTGCTGCAAACTCTGCAGGGGGTTGTGTGCGTGTGCATGTGACCATTTAGTCAATTGTAGATTGGAAAGCTTCATTATTCCTTCTTTTTTTTTCCTGGCCTTTGATTCTGATTGTTATGCAGTCTTCTGTTTTCCTGAAACCAGAACTGCTTCTGCCCATTTTTGTCTCACTACCTCTCTTGTTTGTGGCCTTTGGCAACTAGACCGTACTGTCTTTGTAAAGCAATCGCTGCCCCATGCCTGTTTGTAGTGGCAACTAATGCTGTTTTGAGCTTATGAACATATCATTTATATTGAGTATGCATCTCTGTTATGTGGAAAACTGAGCTGGAGGCTGTGATTCCTGTTTCGGTCTTCCTCCTAACCTCGTAGTAATACTCTTGATGACACAAACTAAATAAAGAAAGGAATGTCTATGTCTATCTATTTGTCAGCCATAAATAGGCAATGTATTAGTCAAATCCTCAGAAGTGAATAGGAACATTTCTGAACCCTGGTGTCTCCATAATATATGTAGATGTTTGCTGTGGAGTTCTCTGACATTTTTTTGTTAGCTGAGAGGTGTCCTATGATATTTATGTTGACTCGATCAATATTTGGCAACAGAGGATAAAAATAAGATTGGATGTAAAGTGGGAAGCTTTTTCACAGAGGAATTGTCTTCCTATAGATATGATATTACAAAAATATGAATAACTTAAACTGTTAAGCATAAATAAGGAAAAACTAATTTAAAAGGGTCTATTGTCAGAATTTCAGAAAGATGTATTTTAATATCTTCAAAATATGATGTTCTTAAAAATATATCTGCTGCTAAGTCCAAAGTAGTCTGAAATCCAATGTCCAAAGCTTACTTTACATACAGACACAGCATTGTTTTCATCAAGACTTCAGGATAATGAGAGACCCAATACATCATCTGAATGCGGCGACAAAATATATCTGCCGCTGAGATTTTTGGTGTGTTGAAGAGTGATGTTTTATATAGTTACAGGCGTATTTGACTTTAAAGTCATTGTTGGAAATGAAGAAGTAAGAGCAGCATTATGTTTTCCTAGCACCTAGCACTTTGAGGGAAACAGAGAGCAGGTTCAAGCTTCTTTGCTTTGCTTTTGTAAGGCCAGGGTAAGGCTAGGGGCTCTTTGCCCCCTCTAGTCTTACCTAGAGCACATCAATAGGAAACAGGTGAAAGGAAGTGGGGTCAGCCAATAGGGCCAAGGCACTGTCGTTGGTGAAATAAGCTTTTGCCCCTAAAGAGAATTAACTTCCTTGTAGGAGGAAAAGAGAAGTTATTTTGAGTCTACTGTAATTTCTCCCTTGGATTCATCCAGGAGTGGGATGGCTTGATCTGTCTGATCGGAAGATTAGCTCTGAAACAGGATCCTGGGTTTAGTTTGCCTTTATTTTCATGTATTTGTTAGTACTATTCTGTTTTATATTAATCTGGTTTTGTTGAATGATTTCACAACCTTGCAAGTACAGAAGCACCATCTTTAAAACTAATGGAAGTTGGTGAGTGACCTAAAATAAATATAAAGTGCTTGCCTAGAAGACATTTAACAACTGTACATCCCTGAACTTCAGACAAACAGTGGAAAAGTGATGACATTTTAAACTTGGTCCCAGTCCAAAGCATCCCTGTTTTTCAAACTGATCTTCAATCATATTCTGTTACTAGTAACAGCAACAAAGCCCTACAGTATGTTTGCACAGTGCAGGAATTAACAGAGAACTTGGCCTAAACTTTTGCTTGTAGAAATGGTGAAGATCTTTTTACAAGGGCGTTCTGTTTGCTCCCCATCTTGTGTGGGTGTATGTATGGCAGTGGGGATAAATACCCAGTCTCTCTATAAGCTCTACTCTAACCAAGCTTTGATGCTTATCAATGTGATTTTGTAATAAAAAATTGTGATTCCTCCATTACACGCTTGAGATGCGAGCTGTAAACCTAACTGTAAAAAATAAGAGCCAAGCACATAAGCATATTTATTAAAAATGATATGTTTTTTTAGTGGCCCTCTACTTTTTAAGGTTTTGATTACCACAACAGCAGGAAGCATACCTTTTGCTCAGGGACTCTCCTGCAAATAGAAAAACAGTATAGAAATTTATATATGTACAGTCAGAACCTGGAAACAGGAGGAGAAAAAAATGTGAAATTTTGGGTCTAAGGTGTGATTTAAATGCTAATCATTAAATTTAGCTTTTCTGTTTACCTCTGTCTCACAAAACTCTGCTATTCTCTAGGGCAGAAATCCATACAGACTAGCTGTGATATTCTGATATTCAGGTAATTGTGCCATTACGTAACTTGATATATGTGCACAAATATGGGAAAGAAAACAGCAAAATAATAGTGTGTGCAAGCAGGTAGGAAGGCTAGGCAGAGATGTAGATAAGATACGTTGTTGGCACAGTTAGTGAGAGAAAGGAAATTGTCAGGCTGTGTCTCCTGGCTGCTGCTGCTGCCTGGGAAATGCGTGTCACCACCACCACAGCACGAGCTGCTGCGATGAGAAGGATGCAGCACCCCTCTGTATCCCTGCTCTGCTCGGTGCTGTTGTCCCCGAGGTGCCATTGTCCCAAACAGGAGTGTTTTTAAGATGTTGTTGTCTGCATTGCCTTCTCCTCCCCCACCCAAACAGCAACAAAAAAATCTCAGACCTGGTTTGTAGCGATGAGGTTGGTTTGTTTTCTTTTTTCCTCTGTTGCTGTAAGATTTTGGGATGATCCAACAGTGTATTTACTAGATTTGCAAGGTTGTGTTCAAAGGGGAATTCTGCTGCTGCCACAAAACCAGCATTTTATGGTATCCTGACCTGACCCCTTACTGAATGTATTGCATCAGGTCTGAATCATTTTGTCGCAGGAGTACAGCAGCCTATTCCTTTCATAGGAATAGTTTCTTCTATTGCTTGCTGTTAGCTTAATAACCTTTTGCAACTTGAGCTGTGCTTTCTGCCAGATTCTTTTTTTATAGCTTCCCCTGAGGATTGGCCATGAGCTGAGTATGTAAGAGACCACTGAACAAGAAGAAAAATCCTCCCGAGATCTTAGCTGAACAACTCTATTTCAGTAATAAAAACAACTGTGTTTGATAAGCCATTAACATAGAGCAAATGTTTAAAGGACAGAATGCTAAATACTTGTTCGTAAACCTAAGCCTTTATTACCAGCACTGTAACAGTTATAAAAGAATATGATCCCTTTCTGAGCCTCGCAGTCTACCTGCATCCCCCTATTAATTTGAAGTGCTGCTGGATGGGCTTTGTGTTATAGAACTAATCCCTAAGGCTCCTTGATTATGAGCATGTGCAGAGCAGCTGAAGGTACGGTTGTGCCTGTAGAGCTAACACACAGAGACTTGGCTTGCAATGCCATGTTTGTGCATGTGTTCTGACAACTGAGAAGGGTACAGGGAGCCTGCCTGCCTTGCTGACTTATCTGATGTTTTCTTGCTTCTGTCTCAGCAGCATTCAGGATAATCCCTTCAACACGACAGCTTTAGCAGAGTAAGTGAACGCTTTAAAGATGTCCTTATTTTTAAATAAGAATGATGAGTTTAGTTACTGTAGAGAATAATTGTATGTGAGAAGTCCCAAGCTATCTGTCATTTATTTGGATTCAGTTTTCTGTAATCTAACTATATTATTGACTGTATGTTAAGGATTGCATGAAACAGCTACCTTTACATGCTCTGTGACCATTTAGCAGTGAAATACCTTTCTGTGAGCATATGTTTGCACAACACACATGTTTAAATGCATGATTTTCAGTGTAGGATCCATCTCCTGTGAAAATATTGCTCATTTCTGGTACTGATGATCATGGCAAACACGAGTATGTCAGTTTTCTAAGAACACATGATCTGTACTTCCTGTGAGCATTATTAGAAAAAAAAATTATTTGCAAATATTTTGAAAAAACCACAACCCTGTCCATTATTTAGGCAGACCAAGTAGTAAATATGTCATTTCTTTTTGATCAATTCCATAAACTAATTAGAAGGCCTTTCAAATATATCATGATCATAAGAATATATATGTTTATTTTTGCTGTTGTTTTGCAGAGACAACAGGCCAGGACAAGGGAGGACATTAGAAAGTTAGAAAGGCAAAGGCTTTAGGAACTGTTACAAATAAAATGTTCTTTGTTTTATTTCAGTCTGAACCACTTCAATCTTGGTGTTCTCTACATTATTATTTTGCATGCTTTTGATTGTTTCAAAAGCTTCTAGGAAAGATTTTTCAGCAGTAATGCACCAAACAGTTTCTCAGGAAATTATTTATAGGTTTGTTTGTATACTAGGTACATTTTACACGGGTAAAATATTAATAATTTAGAAAAAACCCCACACTTAGCTCGACAGTAAGCTTTTTGCCCAAGTGTTGTGGGGAAAGGATATGTTCTGAAACGAGGCCAAGTAGTAATCATCTGAGCCATCCCTAAATATTGTCAAAATCCCTGCAGGAAAAGTAACGTTTCAGAGGGATCAAAATAATTTCCCTCCCATACACTGTTTTGCTTTATTTGCTTACATTACCCTGCTTTATTTTATCTTTTAACTTAGTCACTATTTTTGCGTGATTGTGGCAGATACGGAAAGATTTAAGAGAAGCTAATAAATCGTTACATCTTTTCCTTTATTATCTTCTTGTGTGCCTATTAAGTGGCGAAATGTGGTCTGTAAAATTGTGTAATGCTTTCATTTCACAGAAGAATAACCACATTAAAGACAGTACTTTTTTCTTATTTTTTCTCCCTCCTTTTCCTCTGCCCCTAAGCACATCCATTGTTTCCTATAGAGATTCCCCTGGAGCGGCCTCTGTGTCTGCTTCATCCTTGAGTTTTCCTGGGACTTGAAGATGATGGCCTTTCCCTGTGGTGCTTCATGTGACATTAAGACAAAGGCCAGGATGGCATAAAAGCTGATTGTGTAGTGGCAGCACTGCCCCTGGGGAAAGGGAGAGGGGTGCAGACTGAGCTATGCCGAGCTGAGGGGCAGCAGCGTAGCAGAGCTGGGGCTGGGCCA
Organism: Cuculus canorus; assembly: GCF_017976375.1. Classification (NCBI taxonomy): domain Eukaryota; kingdom Metazoa; phylum Chordata; class Aves; order Cuculiformes; family Cuculidae; genus Cuculus; species Cuculus canorus. Next base: position 10,494,959 of record NC_071407.1, read on the forward strand.
GGCATTGGTGAAGGGTGAATCTGCTGGTGCTGTTCCTGTGTCAGGGGCTTTAATTTTTAATCTTAACATTCCAAACATAGAAGTAGAAACATGCTTTTCAAAAATAAAGCGAGTCAACATTGACGTCTAAAAAGCATCGTCCAAATGAACAGTGACATCTGAAAAGCATTGTCCAAAAGAACAAACTTGATTTCCAGTGTTGATTTCCCTAAATCCTGTTTAGATCCTGCCCCCAAAGCCTGTTTTTGAGAGCTGCTGAGGATACACAATTCTTACTGGATTGAGCACTGGTTGTTTGTGCTGGCCATTTCTGAAAATAGGTTACTTTTTTTTAGCGGAATAAAGAGAGAGCTTGCAATGCAATTTTAGCATTCCTATTTGACAATTTCTGTCTTTACTTCTGGCAAAGACTAAATCAGGGCTTCCTGAGTGATATAAAATCAGTTATACAGTGCTTCCAGGAGCATTTGTCCAGACAAGGCAATAGCCAGGGGCTACTAAGCTTCCAGCAAGCCATGCATGCAGCCTGGTTTAGAAGTTGTTCTTGTGAACATCTTAAAGGTCAAGTCAGCAAAGGGAGCAATTTTCAAGTTGTACTGAAATGGCTCCTGAGGAAAGGTGAAAATGGAAGAAAGTTAAAAAAGCTAATCCCATTAAACCAGAGATGCTTGGAAGAAACATAAAGAGGCAGTACTATAGAGTCAGAGCAGCAGTCCACCTAGACTGGGATCCCATCTCTGACCTGACTTTGGCCAGTAGTGCATGTACTTACTTTTAAGAGAGATATGCATCAGTCAGTAGTTAGATTGAGCATTGAAGGAGAAGGATTCACATCACTGATTTTGCCAAAAGACATACTTGCTACCTAATGTAAGTTCCAGCCCATATGGATTTATGAAAGTGTTTGGTGTGTTCTGTGATATTTTAGGAATGGGTGAGATGCTGCTCCAGTTTTTGGGTTGATGGGAACTCTCTCTACTACGTGGCTACAAGCTTTCACAAAACTTATCAAACTCTTCTATCTCCTTCTGTCTGTTAAGAGAAAGACTAGTGGCAAGAACACATGAGCTACGTTTCTTAAAGAAGCCAAGCTAAAAACTCTCTGTGCTTTAACAGTGGATGTTTGTGTTATACCATGAATTCATCTTTTTAAAGGTCGTGCTATTGCCTTAGACTCAGGCAATCTTGTGTGAGTGAGCTTTCTTGGTTAATATTTATTCTTAAACAGAGAAAAAAACCTGTTAAAAAGTTCAGTGTGTTACTTTTGAATTTCCTCTCAATCTTTTTATTACATGGTGGACCTAGTCTTCTCTGATGCATTATTGCTTATTTTTCCTATCTTACTGCTATCTCGTTCTTCAAATACATTTGTTATGCTTATTTATGTTGTTTATACGTTGTTTTATTACTTTTATCAGTTGCTGGATGCTAAGTTAGGATCTCTGCTTCTCGAGATCACCTTATTACAGCCAACTCAGGAAAAGCAACCCCCCAGGGCACTTCTCTAAATTGAGGAATGTGCACACGTAGACCTTCCTGTTGTAGCTGTGCTCAGCCATCTATCGTCTGTCCAGAGAGTGTTCCTGATCACAAGAATGGTCTTTCAGGACCAAAGGCTGCCAAGTGTGGCAACTGGTGAGAAGAGGGAGAAAGAAAATCTGTTAGCGGAGCTGCTTCCTCCCACTGCTCTTCCTGTGACGGGAGGGAGAATTTGTCCTTTTAGGGGGTTCCTGGCCCTTGTTGCCTTCGGATTGGCCCATGCTGCACAGCATGCCTGGTGGCATCCTATCCTGCTCTCGTGTTTGCACTGAGAGCTCTCTCCATCCAGTTCTTTCCTTAACACAGTCTCCTCACAGTCTATTTTTTTTATTGTGTGTTTTTCCATCTGAAATTTCCTACCATGTTTTCCATCCGGGCTCCAGTTTCCTTTTGTACTGTGCTTCCTTTTTCATACCCCCGCTATGTCCTGTCCTCACACCTTGCTGGTGTCAGAGACCCATAAGGTAATTGGTGATAGACCAGAGGGGATGGTGTGACTGGCATCCGGCAGCAAAGTTCTACAGTGAGTGTATCATTTTGAACATCAACCTCTGTCTTCCGTCTGTTATCCCACTTTGTTTTGTGAGGAGAACTGCACCCGTTGCAGGAATTTTGTGTGACTAGAGGAACTGCCAGTGTAGTTAGGTGTTTCAGTGGTGAGCAGCAAATGCTTTCATTCATATGCTGATGTATTCAGGAAGTGTAAACACTTGAGTGTCCCTTTAAATATTTTCTGCTGCAGTCTGGATTTGATAAGGATACCAGCAGGAGACTGGTGGGGAATAGGACTATATTAAAAACCTTGTCATCAAATTGCATCACAGAGCTATGAATTTATCACTTAATGTGCTCTATCTTGAGAGGGGCATTTCTTCTGAAAATTTATCAAGTCAGCGGAAGTACAGGCTGCTTCGCCCATAATGAAGAGATTCCTCGCCCAGCAAACTTCAAATGATCCTGGCCTGCTTAGTCTCTGTGTCCTGTGAGTATGAACAGAGGGTGAGGAGAGGGCCAAGACTTGTCCCCAGCAATAATACTTAGAAAGGGCATAAGCGTATTTATTAGATGTGTATACGCTTACATGTATGTTTTATTTGAAGAAAGACTGCGCATAGGCTTTGCAGTTATATCATTCTGCAAAGTTCAGCCATGCTGCACAATATAGCGTTCAACACTGACTGATTGGCATATTTATCCAGACTTCTCGTTTGATTAGGCAGCCTTAAGACAATTTTGCTTTTTGTAACTTAAGGGGATGTAATTGATTATGATTCTTCAGGCATGTTTTAAGATTCTGCTAGTTCACTTTTTAGGGCTAATGATCACTTTATAATTAATTTTGGGATTCTTTTCCGTGCTGCACAAAGAATGACTGCTCTACTTGGTTAATATTTTTGTGAGTCTAGGAGAAAAACACCCTTAGTTATTTGTGTCTTGTTCAGTTTTAGTTTTTTTTTTAATGTGAAGTATCCTGTTAAGCAATTCAAATACAGAATGTCTTGTAATTTTCCTTTAATTTTTACGGCAGCATCTGAATTCCTTCTCATAATTATTTCCATCTGTCTGAAAATGACTTACTAAATTGTGTGTGCTTAACATGTCAAATCCTCTTCTTCCTCTGAGATTTCAACTGTCATGGAGTACCTATGGCATTAAATGACCCTATCTAAGGTATGAGAAGAAGTGTGTTTATACTTTGAGCTGCACTGCCGTGTTATTAAAAGCTAAATTTCTGCAGCTGGCAGAAAATCAGCAATTATTTTGTATCCATTTTCAAGGTGTGATGGAGATTCAGACTCTGTGCAAGAAGATCAAGCAGCCAGTTCCAGTCCCAGGTATTCTACTGCAAATTTTGTCTGGAATCAGTTGGCAACAAAAAAAAGCCATAAGGGTGCTTCTGTTAAACCATTGGAAAGATACATTTATTCTCAAGGGAACACTAATTACTGTTTTTATTATATAGCTAAATATATTATAGTCTGTGTTATTAACTTCTACTACTTTCATTCTGATGCAGTTCTGATGTTAATACAATGAGTTTTACTGTACAACAGCTGGTACAAAGTAGTAATAAGTGGAGTTTTGCAATTATGCAAGGATACGCTCATGGATGACTGTCTCTGGAAAAAAAAAAAGCCTTCAAATTGTAATTTAACTGAAATATTCTTGAGGCACATGTCTCTCATGGCTATGTTAATTTATGTTCATTGCTAGAGGATGCAACTTAACCTTTCAGAAATATTTATGATCAGATGATACCTTAAAATTAGCAACACTTCTGTACATTGTTGAAATGCCCGTGGGATATAAAGCACCCTACCCTGTAACTATAACAACTGCCTTGGAGCACATTTGCAGAAGGCATGGGCAGCAATAGTGTTAACTCCACAGGCACCCTGTGAGCATCCATCTGGATGCTGATGGTCTACAGATGGAAAGTGAGTTTGGCAGCTGAGAATCCTTAGGAGAAAATGTTGAATTAACAAGTTAGGCTTTCTAAAAAAATCTTAAAGCAGTTGAATTCAGTAGCCTTTGATTCCCTCATTTATGGAGGTTTCCTACCAGGAGAGAGGTCATCTGTGAGCTAAGCACTAAGATTTTACCAACAGAAGCTAACATCTGAAATTACACCAGCAAACTAAGCAACAGCCAGGGATTTCAGAGCAGTAATGCTGATCTGTTCATCCTGCCAACTAAGAAGGCAGCTTCACATTCTGCATTGCGGTAACTTTCTTTATGGTGACAGGGAGACGCTCACAGTGGAAGGCACTAGAGCAGTCCAAGATTGGATCAATTGGGTGTGGATAAGAGTAGCAAGGTCTTCTTAGGACAGGTTGTTCTCTGTAGGCTACGTGGAGACTGAAGATACCTGCTCCAGATTCGGTGGTTACCTGAGCATCCATAAGCAAAAGTATCTGTTTAAACACTCTGCTTTTATACAGGAAGATGTTCCCCCCGAAACTGGGAGCACACAATAGTTCTGCCTTTCCACCCAAACACATCTCTGGCTGTTCGAACCCTACTCTGTATGCTGACCTCCCTCACTTTGTCCAAAAGCCCTCAGAAAGAGAGACCATCAGAAGGCAAATGTGACTATAGAGAGGAGTTATTTTATGTGATGATGTTTTGTGAGATTGGGAAGGGTCTTCCCCATGAAAAAGCCTGCTTCAGACTTTATTTGGAGAATATGAATTATAGGATTGAAGCCAAAGAGTGTCTGGTCTTATTTAAATCTCTCTACAGTGAATGTGTAATAGCCATAATTTTTGCTTGGGAATTGACAATAAACAGTAGCCCCTCAGATTCATTTTACTAACATATGCAGTGTTTAGTGTGTAGACTACTCAACTTGGTAAAATTGAAATGCCGTGAATAGCTGAGAACTCATTACTATTCTTCCTTCATAATGTTTTGACAGGTATCTGAAGTCCTGCCTGATGCATTTCATTTTTATTTTCTTACAGAGATGATGATAACAAAGAAAATTATCCGGACAACGCTGCTGCCTTAGATTGTTGTCTTAGATCTGCTGTCTTAGAGGAAAAGCAGCTGCCTTTGCAAGATACTCAGCAGCACAAGCAGCAGACTGTAACTGACTACGTTCTAAGGTCTGAAATGGGCAACTTAAAGCTGAGAAAGCCTAAGCCCATTGCAAAGCTAGAAAATGGAAAAAGCCATGAGGAAAGTCAGGTAAAGAACTAAACTCGCCAAGAACAAGTTTATAGTACAGTGTCTGAGCAAACATAACTTTTGAAATGCAAAGTGAGACTACTTGGTAATCCATAATGTGACTGAGAATCCACAAATCTACCCCAATTATTAGGGACCAGGAGATCTGGAACCCTCCAGTGACAACAGACGATATCTTTCAGCCAGGGAATTGAAAAGAGGGGTGTGTTACAACTGCTAGCAGAAGTGAGTGGATAGCAAAGCTGAGATTGTGCAAATATCTCTCTTTAGATTTTCTGTGACTGCTTGCACCAAAGAGAAAAGTCTTGGTAGCTGTATCACTTGATTAGAATTTTTCTGCTTTGTTTGTTTGACTGTAGATCTCTTGCATTGGTATTTTGGCTGCCAATAGAGAGATTTCATGCTTTCCCTTTATGTTACTTTCTGTTTCTTTCTCACCTTTAAACAATAAATGTCTTCCAGTGCAGATTCTGGTACTGGTGCTCATGCCCACAGGCTTTCCCAGTTGAGCTGAGGGGAGCAGAACTGCAGAACTGTAACTTTTCTAAGGGCAATAAAAGAAGTCTAGAAATAAAGAAGCTTCTGCTGATCTCTGTGGAGGTGCCTTGCTGCATAGACTCCAGAGAAGGCTTTCCAGCAGCTGCTGATATGCTGAAAGTGCCCCTGTTCTCCCCTGATGTCATGTTTCCCGAGTCATGTTTCATGCGCAGTTTAAGGGATAGAGCTCTGGTCTAGGTTTAACCTCTCAGCTAGGAGTATTCTCATAACCGAGACAGTTGATATTAACATTGATAGTTTGTTGGCCTTTTGGAGGCACAGGGCCTGAGAGATGTCTGCATTCACATCTATTCTTTTATATAGAATGTATTTGGCTATTTTCTGTCTCTCTTCTGTTCCTGTTTGAGTTTAGAAATATGCAGAGTGCTTTCTGAAGTGCTTTGAACCCATTGAAGACAGAAATTATTTCGGTTCATTTTTTCCGATCTAGAATAGGAACTAATCATTTAGAATGGCATGTCTTACCTTCTAAGTGAGGAATATCCTTTTGAATACCAGAAGAAAAAGTGGAAGCAAATGGCATTCCAGTGGTATTATCATAGTTTCTTTCAGACTACCAACGTCAACTCCTGCCCTGGTCTTCTTGCTTATTTTCCCTGGAGTTTATCCCTGAGAGGAAGTAAGAACTGCTGATTTTTCTTTTTAACTGTATTGTGTTACTAGGAAATGTTATTTAGGCTGCAGGGAGATGAGGTGTGGATGTTTATCAGCAGCTAAAGAAAAAAAAAATAGGAAATTTTGCCCAATGAATAGCAAGTGGAGGTGTATCAGGAAGACAAGTCATGAAGAGGTCATAAACAGGGCAAGATTTGTCTTGCAGATGATCTGTTGCTCTTTCAGCTACTTCTGAGTCTCCTGTCTCCCTGCTCCCTGTGAATGTTGTGCCTGTATTGCTCACCCAGTGAAAGTTAACACAGCACAGATTTGCTGCTCCATGGTATTTTGCATGCCTGAAGTAGTTAACTGCACTGGTAGCAACTGCTGCTCTCTATCTTGAAGCTGAAAGCAAAGTGCTGCTGTGCTGTTGCTAGTTGGTGTTGTTTACATGTATATGGAAGGATGTTATTATCTGGAAAAGTGGGCCAGACAGATGCTTTGAAACACTGTGCAACTGCATGTACCCTCCTTTTGTGAAACGCCTTGCCTCCAAGCCACTCAATAAGACAAAGGATGTACTCAGAGGTGGCTGATGTTGAGCTGACAGTCATATCTGAGTACATGCATTTATGAAAGAAAAGCATGATGCACTGCACATGGTGATTAAGCTGTTCATTCTTGTTTTCCCGAGTTCATTGGTAGAGTGCTTTTTCAACAGTTTCCTCACTTCCCCTACCTGACTTCTCTGTGGCATAAGAAAGAGACAGTGACGATATTGCAGTGACAGTATCTCTTTTAAAGGTGTTTATCTAATAAAGAAATGTTTGCTACACGCTCCTATGCATTATAAGCCTATGAGTTGCTTTTTCAGAAAACTGTCCCTTTGCAATCAGAATAGGCTATTGGGAGATAAATAAGTTTGCTAAATGTGTCGTACAGATTGAAATCTGCTTGGATGGGATCCAGTTTTGTGTGCCTTTCTACTAGTGAGAATCCAGGGGATTTCCATTGTGGAAAAGTCACTGGAAAGGGAACAGTCCTCCGGTGTTCAAGTTGATGAAAGATCAACTTGATCAGCTTGGGGATTTTGAGCTTCAGAAGGTTCTCAGTCTGCTAAAGTGTGATTCACGTACCTCTGATTGTTTTGACACAAGTGTAGTACTGTGGTCATGTACCCTGGGTCTTGATGAAGAAAACGTTATTACAGCTACAGTGATAATTAACCGGACCAAGTCTAATAAAACTGCACTACCAAGGGACTTCAGTCGGCCACTTATGAGCTCATAAAATGTCACTAAAGTAAAGCTGTACCTTGGGTATCACATGCAGTTATTTCTTTTGGGGGCAAGAGCTGGATGTGAGGGAGGCTGTAAACCTTCCAAAGTGTGGGAAGAGAGGAAGGCTGCTGGAATGTGATTACACCGCTGCATTCCAGCTGTTTGATTTCATCTTTCCTATGGTTTCATGAGCTGCTTTGGTAATTCTGTGATGTTAATCTGTAGAAAATCGAATTAATTAGGATTTATTTGACTTCAAGAGGTAAGGAAGCATATGCTTAGAACATACTCTGGGGAGCCAGTGTGAGAACAGATGGTGAGGAATGGAAAGTCTGCTTTCCTTTCCTAATGCTTTCTCCCGTCACTCACCTTTGATGCTTAGTCACGAGTATAGATTATTAAATAAGTCATCCTCAAATTCCTTATTGATAGTGAGACATACTTACAAAATTACACTAAACAGGCTAGCTAACAGGTAGAGATAATAATATTTCATTTTCATGCTCATATTATCAAGATAAACAATTATAAAAGTGAAATGATGGCCTGACAATCAATGCCTAGAGATTGGAATGCTGAAAACTGCTGTGTGAAACTTAATATTTTGATAATAAATTAAGTGGACAAATTGCATGGATTTCAAAGAACTTCCAGTAATTTGGTATTAAAATTGTGTTTTTAAATACACAGAAATAAACTAAACCCATAGCTGTTGTTAACACATTAGCTAGGCAAACACATGAACATGTCAAGCAGTCTGCAAATTCTACTTCAGTTTTTAGGGATACTCTGTTTATATTTTATCTCTATCTCCCATCATGGATTACATCTGTTCAATTCACTGTCCATTAGTTGTATCTGCTTATTTACCTTTACGGACTGGCATTTTCAGGAGAGGTAGGAGGCACTTCTGCTCAGAACACTAGTCCTGGCTATTTTCTGTATTGACACAGGACCATGAGGTGTGCCAGGGCTGTGGTCCCAAATGCTGGTATAATATATTGCATGGTACTTGCATTTAAAGAGAGGTGGAAATATTTTTGTGTGGATAAATCATATGAAGGATGAAAGGCACTTTTTGGAGTTCAAGAACTGTTTAAACTGCTGTGTAAACACAGCGAAGGTTTGTATGCTTGCACTGTAATTCTGATGTTCTGGCAGAGATGAGTTATGAGGTGCTGTGATTATTTTAAGGAAAACAGATTTTTAACAATATTTAACTTGTGATATAGAAGCTGATTTATGTCAACGCTTGTGTATCCATGATGGTAATGTTTGGCAGCTTCCAAGGCAATGTATTATTTTGTGTACCAAACAAATATCATAGTAGTTATTATACAGCATTGAGTCTTCTCAGCACTGACTGGACATTTCACTCTTCACAGGCTGCTTACCAGGTGCAGCCTCATTGTAGAAGCTTCATCCTCTGTAGTAAAGAAGAAACGAAAAAACAATAGGAGACAGCATTATACTGTTGTGTGTCTTTGACACGACAGAAATGGGTTTCATAGCTCTTAAGAAATAGAAGTTCCATCAAGGGTGTTTCCCTAGGGTTACTCTTTAACATCCCAATGACATAATGTATGACAACAACAAAAGAAAAAAAAAAAAAAGGATAAACGAAAAACCAAAATGCACCCAATTCCTCAAGCATCAAGCCTGCAAGTGGCTGCTTATTACCAGCATATATTCTGGTCCTTAGCTTTCCCTTTCATGTAGCAGACAGCTTCTTGAATGGCCATGTTCTCTCTGCTGATACTGGAGATGGGTATTTGTTGGAGAAGAGGCTTCTGCTGAAGCAACTTTAATGCAGGTTTGACTTTTCACTTTAACTGAACTGACTTTCTTTGACTGATTAACTTCAATAGTACAACACCGAGAAGGCTTCAGCCATAATATATGCTTGCTTAACTTGAAATGTGTTTGTTTCACTCCTTTGCATAGCACCCGAGTTTTCTTTTTACCTGTATTGATGGCTTTTGTGATCAACTTCTGAAGCTAAGCCTGATCAGGTATAAGAAAAATGGTTCAATCTTACAAATCTTATTTAAGTGAACTGCTTTTGTCAGCCAAAACTTTTCTGATGATGCCCAATTAATAAAATACTACTGACATGTGAGTAAACAATTTCAACTTAAATGTGAACGTATACATAAGCAAAAAGACCTCAAGCTCTGTATCTAACCTCTTAGCTCAGAAGCTGACATCTGTTACCTAACTAATAAACAGAAAATAGGTTGCAGTGTGCTTTGATTTTAAAAAATGCTTTATAGTGAAAGAAGATACCACAATGTTTAGAATCTTTTCTAGTCTGTGTTTTCCAGTTGTTTCCAGATTATTACCAAAAAATAACAAAGAACCACAATCAGCATCCAGTCTCATGGAGCGTTTTTTTCTCAAAGCAAAATATTCCACTAAGGCTGATTGGAACTGACAGGGCATTCAGTATTTTTCTCTTTTTGCTTTGTGCAGGAGCTGGAGAGTGCATTGCCGGGCCTCTCAGAGTGGCAGGGGAAGGCTGGATCCTCATCTAATGACTGTGCACAGAACGTGACTTTCAGGTGCCAGGAAGCAGTTGTGAGATTTCAGCCCAGGTAAGCTCTGGAATAAGACAGTGCATTTCATTTCTGATTAACTGTAGGAAAGGCTTATTCATTTGATGCCTTTTGTATAAAATATTCAGTCTCCTGGCTTCATTGGCAGTTGTGTTTTTTATTTATATGCCTAGAACTGTTTAGAGAAAATGAAAAGGATGAAGATAAGAATGCAAATTTCATCATTCTTTAAAACCCTTACATATCAAGCTGGAAGAACATCCTCATTTCATAAACTTCAGTTCTTCTCTGCCAAGTTTCAAAAATACCTTGGCACTACTTTTATTTTCCCCCAGTGCTGACTTGCCTCACTCTTTCTCAGAGCTGTATTCTCGCTAAGAAATGGCAATGGGAATCCACACACCTGATTTTAACATGGGTATGCATTTACTTATAATTTAGACCCTGGATGCTGTGATAACTGTACTTCCAGCACTGTGTAGGGTATGGGGTGTTCAGGTCAGGCACTAACTGAGTGTTGATGGCAGGTAACACAGCTGATCATGAAGTAACTCAGCTCTGGTAATTGTTCACAGAATCATAGAATCATTAAGATTGGAAAAGACCTCTTGGATCATCCAGTCCAACAGAATTCACACTTCCTCATCCCATCCTTTATGGCTGTGCAAAAGGCTGGAAATGAATTTTCAACTTGCCCAACTGACACAATCTACTGGTCAGAGTGTGTCCTAAGGATATTTAGCTCTTAGGACAGGCTAGGACTGTGCAAATAAGATTGTGGTCTTCAGAGCCATCAGTTTTTGGGTTGCTAACTTACAAATTTCCCATGCTCAGGTGTTGATTTCACCCTGCTTTGCTGTGCACATAGAGTTTCAGGTAGGTAAGCCAGGTCTCTGCTCTTTGTTCTCTGTATGTCAGCCTTGGTGCTGTGTGGTAGAAGCTGTGGCTGTCTTTGGAGGGACTGGAGCAGCAGCTGTTCATCCTGGGCATACTCAGTTGTTGAGGGCACAGCCAGAATGCCATTCCCTCCAAGGTCTGTTTTAGTTACAGTTAGTAGTGACAGTTGCATCCCAGCTGCAGTTCTGTGGTCAGTGTGAAGTGAACTGGTTGCCTTCACCACACCTTTTAATTGGCAGTAGTGTAAATAGTATTAATTTGTGCTTGAAAAGGAAGCTTTAGCAGAATGACCAAGCATTTAAATAGCTTTCACAAAGAACTGCTTTCGTCTTCCAATGCTTGTATCTGCAGTTGAAACACTGCAGAGTCCTGCATCTCAGAAAGTGTTTCTACTTAATCCCAGCGAAGGAAGCTTCAAGTTTTTTTCATGCTAGGACAATACCACATGGATTTCTTGTAAAGAAGAGCATAGTGAGTTTGATACCAGTTACATCTACCTAGTGGCTCTGCTGGTAGGAGTTCTGTGTATGACATAGTGAAGAACAGAACAGGCAATGTAAGAGAGAAAATCTACAGAAATACAATTCATAAGTGTGTTGATTGCTACTTTGGGGGGTACATTAATTTTACGATAATCACTGAAAGAGGGAGGGAGAATTTTTAGTGAGATTTGAGGGAAATGGACAAGTAGACTTTGTGAAGAGGTTTACAGTCAGAAGAATGAGGGAATGCCATCTGTCCTTGGCTAAGCTTTACCTGACCTGTGAATCAAAGATTTTAATTTCCAGAGGTGCTTACCATGCATGATTTATGAACAACAGCATCAATTTAGAATGTGAAATGACATTTGCATGAGAGGAAACCTTTACATTTTATTACAAGAACATGAATTTCTAATACTATAGCTAGTGATTACATTGAATACTGCTCTAATCATTATGTGCAGTTTGGTTTGGATAAGAGTGTAATATAACCTGCACCTTTGGGAGATAAAAGTTATATGCAGGCCCCAGGAAAAAAATGTTACAATGAAGAGAATTACCTTTTTCTAACACACGATAGGGTAGCCACTGTGGAACAATACATGTGATTACAAAAAGCTGCTCTTACCGGTTGCCTTCTCAAAGGCAATCAGCAAAACTGGTGTCAATTGCAGAGCTGTGTATGCTGCTACCTGAATAGAGGATGGTGTTTTCTTCAGATGTTGGTACAAAGAGAAGGGTCTGAAACATGGGACTTCTGGGCAGTGGGAATGTCAGTGTTTCAGAGTTCCAAGTCAGTGTGGGAAGTGCCCTTTGGGGTTAAATTTTCTGCCAAAGAAAAATTCCTGAAAGTTCCCACTTTTCCCCATTCCCCAAATAAAATGAGAGTGGAGTGATAGTGTTTAGTAGGACTCAGCTGATCCTCGGCTTGGTCCCTAATTTCTGCAGGGGCCGTAGAGTGACAGTTGCTGTCATACGTATGACTGTTCTCCAGGAAAAATGGAAATGCTGGGAACCTTGGGCTGCCCTGGACCTTGAACTCAGCCAGAGTCTCTCAGAGTTTCTGTGCTCCCCTGAGAGAGACCAAGCTCTAGTGAAGCTTTCAGGATTTAAGATTTCAAGGCAAGTAGCTTTTGAGAGTGCAGTTCAGGAGGGGACTCATATAGTTTCCATGCTATCTGCTGAAGAGCTACAACTTACAGACGTGTGGGAGGTAGAAGGGAAGCTGCTGAAATGCTGATGTCCCCGCACCATATGTTGGACCTGCGCAGGTGAGGCAGAGCTTGTGAGGCTGCGTTCCCACACAGGCAGCAGGTGAGCAGGGAGAAAACTTGACCAGATTCCCTCAGAGTCCTGCCTTGGACCTAACAAAAATTCATCACAACCAGAATGTGTCTGCAGAGAGCTTTCTGTCAGTAATCAGGGTTTGCTGATGAAATATTGCTTTGCTGGGAAATGATCAATACAGTTGCTTGAGAACAGTTTCTTCAGGAATCCTGGTATTGAAATGTTGATGTTTATGGTTCTGGTGATACTTCTTGTATCCCTACCCTGCTGGGTAGGGAGAGGACGGAAGGGAGAAAGATAGCATCTTAGTGTAGCCCAAGTAAGGACTATGCCTGGTGAGTACAAGAAGCACTTGTAACTGCTTTATGTAACCGCTGTGATTGATGAGACAGGCGCTGCTGTGCTAGCTTTCTGCCTGGCTGCTTATTCCAGCATTCAGGGACTGCCCAAGGAGCAGCCGAACAACAGCCTTAGGCCCAAACAGCTCCAAACAGCCTTGGGCTCTTAATAGTGTTGTTTCTTTCACTGCAAGTGTGCACTTTATGTTCATCCAAAAGCCTGCTTCAGTTCTGTTTTGTAAGGATTCGTAGGCATGCTTTTGAAATATTCACCTGCAGCTCTGTCATAAGATAGTGACTATGTTTGAATTTCATAATGCTTTTGGCCATTTGTGGAGGTCTCAGAGAGGTTCTTTTTGTTGTGTGTTTGCTGTGGGTTCTGCCTTTCTGTAAAATCATGTCATGTAACCTCTGGGTACAATGAATCACTCCTGGGACACGGTACTGACACTGCCCTCTCTGGGCTGCTCCCCTGGCAGACCATCCTTACAGTGGGAATGGTAAATATCACTAGACTGGAGACAGAGAAGGTGTATCGGGACATGTTAGACTGACAATGAATCTGGAAAAGGGGTTTCATCCTACAGCACAGTGTGTGGTTTGCCCAAGACACTGAGCACATGTGGCAGTGTGGTCTATAAACGCGTAAGTCTACTGAGGATGGAGTTAATAAAATTCAGGTTTGGACAGGATTGAGACTTGCAAATTACGGAATCTAATGCTCGTTTCTGGGCTTAGTCTGGAAAATTAGAAGTGAATTTACTTAGATTATATTTAAGCATTTTTCCTAGTTTTTAAAATTATGTGGTTTTATTTGAATTTTATACAAGTTTAGAAGTGAAATCATACATAATTCAATAATTCACATGTTCTGGACTATTTTTTGAACAGCTCTCTCCTCAGGCAAATTGATCTTTCTCTTGAAATCCGGGAGGAGCTCCAAATACTCCAGTATTGAGCTTTGTTTTGTTTTGTTTTGTTTTTGTTATGGCCACAGACTTCAACTGTACTTATTACTGGGTTGCATCTTTGTCATCTGTGCCATGCAGAACAGAATAATTCTGCCAAAGCTAGGGTTGCCAGTCTGTAGGGAGGGTGAGAGATCAGGTCTTTCATATTTCATAAAGAATGGTATAATATAAATGTGAGTAGTAGCCACAGAGAGAATCTTATTTTCATTATTGTATGTGATGCAAATTATACAAAATAAGGTTCATCTGCAATTATTCAAAACTTCAGCCAAGGCTTAAAATGATTTTAATGTACTCAGCCCAGGCAGAAAATAAGGGCTTCTGCCTGCTGCTTTTGAAGTTAATGGATATTTTGTGATTGACTTTTAATGAGAATAGGATCCAACCCATAGTTATTAAACTGTAAGCCCTTTGTTGCCTGGTGACAATCAGATGACCTGCATTTGCCTAGCAGAGCAGTTAATCTTGGTGAAAATGAAAGAAGCACACCCCAAAATACTCTATATAAAGATCAGCTCAGCATACATATATAGCTGTTAATGGTCTTCACACAGAAAGGGTTATTCACCTTAACGGCTTCAGTATCTCCTGAATCCAAAGAATGCAAAACTAAGAGCATCTTACTCCAATATTTTTAGAGAAAATGAAACAGTAAACCACAAGATTTCTGCATCCTTTAAACAGCAGGCAAGAACATCATCCAGAATGAGAGGTGGTACTTCAGGGGTGTTGTAAACATTTTGTTATCCCAAGTGCAAGACTCATAAGTGATACAACCGCAAATTATATAGAACTTCACATAGCAATTACCCGTAGTCAGAGGGAAGAGATTTTTCCCTAGTTACTCCAGGACCTTCCTTTCCTATTTCCATGTGGAGAAGCAGCGATACACTGAGGGAAATTCAAAGGTATGGATAACTCTGATGTGGCTGCAAGGTGTCCCTTATTAGAAAATCTGGAGTTCTCTCCTACTCAATGGATTTTGAGCTCCTCATGATTGTCCTTTGGCCCTTTAGGAAATCTGCAAAACAGTGCTTAAGCAGAAAGTTGAAGATTGGGTGCCTGAAATAACCATCCAGTTTAAATATGGAAAGATTTTTTCTTTATGGCTCTGAAACAGAAAAACTCTTGTTTCTGACTTAAAGCATGTGAGATAAATCATGCTTACATTTAAACATATGTTTGAGCTCATTCTTGGCTTTAACCCTGTTAGCTCACTGAGAAACTAAGAGCTAATAATACTTCTGTGGAATTATTTCTCTGTGACAGAGTGAGCCCAGATTTTACTGTCATGGTTTCCAGGACCTCATTCGCAGTTTTAATATATTATTAAATATATTCCAGTAAAATCATCCTATAAAATACAGGTGTAACTTTCATAGAAATGTTATTTTTTTAATAAAACAACTTTATCCCATAACTTGTGATTTATGTACAGACCTGATGAAAAGTTTGGAATATCTGCAGCGCAGATAAGCAATCTATTGAGTGAAAATACTTGTTTTGTTTTGTAGAATAAATGAGAATGTGTGCATGCCACCAAAAGAAGCAACTGAGCAATTTAACAGAAAGGAGGTAAGTTTAATGAGAAGTCAAAATACGGTGTTAAAATCTTGCATTAGATGTTTGATTTTGTTAATTTTAAGGTCATGTAATCACTTGAGAATCTTAGGCTAGCTTTTTAACGAATCATTCTAGTCCTGTTTTTTGAGAAATGATTTAAAATGTGATATGAGGCTGCTACAATAGTTTAAGAGCCAGAAGCAATAGAATTTTTAAATATTTTAAGCCGACTTTATGCTGCTTTCTGTTTGTGCTCAGAAAAGAATTAAACATTCAATATTGACCGAGTGAAATGCCAACTCTTAAGAACATTTGATTTTTTCCTCGCATTACAGCTCACATGTGTTCAACTATCAATTATGTTTTGTTTAAAAGCAAAGAGTTCTCAGGATTGCTACATCCTGCATAAATAAACTATGAACGGTATAACGTAGTCTAAAGGTACTGTTGTTGTAAGATGGGAGGAGGAGGGGGTTGGAGTGAAGACGTGAAGCAAGGAAAGACAAATAACACCTATGACACTTGAAACAAGAGCTGTTTTCATTAGGATTATGACAGGAAGATGGTGTGAGAGTAGAGCACAAAGAAGCTGTTTGTGTGATCATGTCAAACAATGGATGAGACTGGGCTGAAGCCTCTCAATCGGCAATATCCTGGAGGTCAGAAACAAGCCTTGCAGCTGTTCAAGCTGAGAAATCTTATAAGGTATCTCCCACAAACAAGGGTATCTGCATAACAGCACAGAGTATGCTTACATACTGCAAGGGTAGTGTACAAGAGCAGATAATGTTTTTAGGTGTACACCAAGACAATGGAACAACAGAAGCAGTGGGGAAAAAAGAGTTGAGGGGAAGAGAATTTCATTCCTGTCAAACCATGGACAAAACAGCTTTGTTTCCATAATGAGCCAGAGAATGTTTATGTCTATTAATAGATGCCTGACTTTCATTAGGGGAAAACCACAATGTGTCCTTTTAAAGGAATTCAGACTTAATCTTCTCCTTACAATGAATTGTTTCCTATGCATTTGTGTCATTGTTGTGCAGCTCATTAAAAAGTCTCAGTGCTAACTAGTAAGGCATATTTCATACCAATATAAGGGAATGTACTCAGCCTTTGTCTAGCCAATTAAGGCCCCAGGAGAAATCATTGACTTATTGTTTCTTTTGAGAACCCCCATTCCAAATAATCACCAAAGTCTCCACTTAAAACTTCAATTTATAATTCTTGCAAAGGATTCCTTAAAGGTTAAGATAAAGTATTATAATTAAAAAAAAAAATCAGTGTAAGATATTAAAACAGATGTTTAGATCAAAAATTAAAATAAATTGCTAATAATTTATGGGAAATGAACAAAGGTTACGTTATGATGCTTTCTTTTGCAAAATCTTTGTATTGTGTCTCAGGTCTACTGCAAACCCAAAGGGATGTGTTTCCTGAAAAAATTAACTCCCTTTTTGGGTTAGAGAAAGTGGTGTGTCTTCTCAGTGCACACTCTTGGCATCATACAAAGCCAGGGCATATCTTGTTCTATCTTATTGTTGCTTGTTTGTCCCTATAAAGGAAGTTGTAAATGGAAAATGTCATATGCCTCAAGACACAAATATTTCCGTAACAGATACCACAGAGATTTATTTACATTCACGTAAAACATGCCTATCTTATTTCAACCTGAACTCTAAGATTAAAAAGCAAGAGAGGTGCTTTTATACATCACTGATCTAAGGTGACGTATAAAAGCATTAATTTCCTTAGAGTGAAGAAATTCAGCCTGCTGATATTTGCTCAGTTTCTTTTCTATATGAATCACCTCAAAGGCCACTACATACTGAAAGTTTTAATTATTATCCTTCTCTGCTCCAGCTGATTTCATAAATCTAGTAAATGCATCATTAAACTGGATATAATATAATAGCTTCCTGCCCTGGAAGGGCAGGAGCAGGCCCAGGGGCAGGGTGCAGGTAACCTCAGAAACACCATGGGTGGTGTAGGGTAGTTTCAGTTTATGTGGAAAGCACAAAGTCTGGGCTTTACTTTTCCTCCCTTCTCCCCATTAACCTCCAGGCTGAGAGCATGCAGGGTCCACGGCTGGGACAGACCTATTCCCTTTCCCTTTTCCTTCAGTTCTTAAATTTACCAGACCTTAGGATGTCCCCAAGGATGAAGCAAAGGATGCTGATAATAGTGATGCTTTTTCAAGGAAATTATTTCTAACAGCAGTCTCTCTCTTTCGGTCGTTGTCAGCTATCTGCTCTCTCTGTGGATATGCATTGAGCACTGATCGATCAGCAGGTTTGGCAGTGCTATAGCTCTTGGTGCAAGAAGAGAGAGCATGGGGCTGTGAGCCTCCCTTTAGCACATTGCCTCCCATGTATTTCAAGGGACTTCTCATTGTCACAGCGTTTGGTGACAAATTGAGAGTATTTATTCATTTGGAGTCCTACCCTTCAGAAGGATTTAGCGGTGGGAGTTTAGTGTGTGGTGTTTATCTCTAGATCTAAGAAGTTATCCATCATCTCAATAATTTCTTGCTCTAAGGTCTCAACTCTTGATTTTCAATAATCCTGAAATGGTTAGAGAGATGGTTAGTGGAGTACAGTCTATTACCTGTTTTTAAAGGTAGTTTCTTTACTACAGGCTAAGCTTGCTCTGCAAGTGACAGTCCTTTTGTACAGTATTTTCTCCAGCAGGCAAGATTATGATACTTTAATAACTATGTTTTAAGAAAACACTAGCAAAAATTACAAATAGGATAGAAATACCACACTGTCCTTCTTTGTGTTTTCCTCAGACTTCCTGTAAATGTCTTTGTTTTTTCATTATCTTTGATCTGGAATAATGCAGGATGTTTTTAGTTCTTCTCATGGAACTGGCACAGCTCAAGTTCTTTGAATTGTCAGTTACTTTAAGTGGACATAAGAAGAGACAATAAACCTTTGTCCAAGACAATCATAATTGCTTTATTTTAAACTTGCAAAATACTATTCTTAAGAGGTAAAAATATTCTTAGTTTTCCAAAGAAAACTTATGGATGCATTTTAAATATTAGTGTGTCCTTTAATTTGCATTAGCATGGACCGGGAATTACTGCATCAGAAACATTGGTGTTAGGCACAAAACTGGAATGAACATGAATTCTGAAGTGTTTGAACTGAGATCATTAGTTGATATAATATGCCATAGCTTAAATTACTTCAGAGATATTGATTTCCCATATAAGAGCTTACTAAAATCAATGATGGTACCTACCGTGACCTAACATGTCCCTCTCTATGTAGTTTAGCTGTTTGTATTTGCTTCTAACGTGTTTTGCATTTTCTTTTAAATGGCCAAGAGCAGAGATGGCCCAGCTGGGGGGCCATGAGAGATTTTTAAGCAGGGTGTGCCCCCAGGCTGGTTCACCTCCAGATGTGGTATATTGCTGAGTGTGCAGCACAGAGGAGTACACGTCCCACCACTGTGGCAGGATGCCTGCAATGACATCAGGGCTCTACAGATACTTGGAGAATTAGGGGCAATCTCAAAATGGTCAGTCAGTTTTTAAATGAACTTGGCTCATTTGAGGAGATGAAGACAGGACTCGAACTTTATTTTTCCTCTCTTCTTTCCTTCATTTTGCCAGCAGTTGGTTGCATGCTGGCCTGCCCACAGCAAGCCCAAGGATGGAGGACATGCTGCCAGTTGGTGATATACAGCCGTGTTCCCTCCCAGAGCACCTTCCTGTTTTGCTTGGGTTGCAGTTGCAGAAACAAGGACACACTTTTTTTCTGCCATAGAGCAGGTGGTCCAAGGCTGGCAGGATTCAGGCTGACTGCTCTGGCATTGCTGGTACTTCAAGCAGCCTCTGTGAGAAGCAGAAGACAGGTCATGCGGCAGGGCAGGCGGCAGGGTCATCCCTACCATTTACTGGGACATTCCTGTTGCCTGTGAGTTGGTGCCCCTGGGCAGGTTTGTGCTTGGCCTTTGCTTAAAGATATGTGTCCATACATGTGTTCTCATAAAAATGAGGTGGATTTTCATGTATAGCGTGCTGTGGCAGTACCATAGTACTCAGCTGTGTTTTAGGGGTAAGATGAGATTGATGGCATATTCCAGATTCTTCATCTGCCTGGTAACATCAAAATGATTAAAACTACTTACTCTTCTTCTCCCTACATCAAATCCCTATCAAGGGCACATTCATGTAAGATATTTCTATTATTATTATTGTATGATTTTTTTTAGTATTTGGCAGTGACTAGAAATTTACCATCCACCCACCTTCCACAGATGGGTGAAAAATATCATTTAGAGCAACTGAATATAAACCAGCTGGTGAATTACAGCATAAGCATTGCTGAACTACATGTTTAACAATGTAGACTATGTGAATGCTTTTATACTGAGCTTGCCATAAATATTAATGTATCATAAGAAATAGTGAGGCAAAGTGAATGTATTTTCTTGATATGGGAATTTTTTTGTCAAATGCTTGAAGTAACAGGCTATGAAAGTTAGGTATATTTGTCAGTTATTCACCGACGTTCACCTTGTATATTCTTCTGGTATGATTGCCTATGTTTTCTTTACTTGCTGTCAGAATTTCTCATGATAAGAGAAATCCCTGGGCTGACGTCAGAGTCCTCAACAGTCTGTAACTGGTATAGTAATCTTTTGATAGATGATATTAATGCCTGTAAAATGCTGCCCATTTGTTGTGATAATTCCACAGCCATGTTGTTTGGATCTAGCTGGGGTGACAGGCAGTGGGGAAAAAAGGCCTGTCATGTCATGAAAACTCTTCCCAAAACAGTGACAAGGATATAACTGAATTCAGCACCCTTTCTCTTTACTGCCACTTGAAAGCTGTTAAAGGCATGTCATGGTTTAGCCCTGACTGGGTTAATTTTGGCAGCTAAACCTGTGCAGCTGGACTCCCAAATCCCTTTCCTCTAACCCCCAGGGAAAGGAAAATGAGAGAAAAAAGACTTGCAGGTTGGAAACTAAAACTACAGCTTCAATTAAATGATAATGATAGTAATAATAATGATAATAATTAGAAAGTAATAAAATATATACAACTATATCAGATTGTGCCCCCACCCCTCGATGACTATATGTCACCCCAAATACTGCAGAGCAGACACGAGGGAATGGGTCCGCAGCTGGGAGAGAGCTGAGCTCAGGAACTGGATTCAGGAACGTAGGGACAGGGAATCAGGAGCAATCAGGTGGATGAGGTCCTCACTGGATGTTGGCCATCGCAGAAGAAGGCAGACACTTGTGGATGGGGCTGCTGGCTAGCCGACATGTAAACTGCGTGCTAGGGCGTTAAGGCTGTAAATAGAGGGGCTGAGAGAATTCTTTATGCTGGTCTTCACTGATAAAAGCCCGTGCTGGGGACATGCTCATGCCTGGAATACACTTCTTTAGCAGATAGTTCGAAGTAGCCAGATCTGTTTCAGTATGTAAAATATTGGATCAAACAGTGACTTTATAAGTGACAAGGAAAAGATCCCAGTCATTCAGGAGTCTTGGCAAAACTGAGATGTGAAGGTGAGGCACTGCTAGTCAAAATGGGTAAATTATCCTTACAAATAGGAGCTGGGCCAAAGGATGGTAACCTGTACCCAGGAAAAGTAAAATTATCTTCTGTCTCAGATTATAGAAACCAGCCCTATGTGCCATATTTTAAAAGAACAGTATTACATTTAGACATTTCATTATGAATCAGTGTTTGATCTTGCAATCACTGCAATCCTGGTATTATAGGATAACATGTCAAAATGTATCTTGACAACAGATAAGAGGAATTTAATCCTAAAATAAATGTATAGTACAACAGAAGATATTTCTTTGCTCTATGTCTCCAATATTAAGCTGCTTCTGATAGGAATGGCCAGAGCTTCTGTTCACTCTGAGACCAGAAGAAAGATGTTTCCCAGATTTCCTTTTTGATCTGCTGAGGCCAAGTACTTGATTGTAACCTAATCTTTGTTGTGGAACAGGATATCAATTTTTAAGCACTCCTGACAGCACATAGAGGGTCACAGGATCTAGCTGTGGTGATCTTGTGCTTTTTTGAAACTCTCATGTTTTTATTATCTCCTAGAAAGAGCTACTTTCTGCTCTCTTTTCACTGCCTGAATTCTATAAAAGGAATGAAAGGACTAAGGCTGAAATCTTCCCTGCTGTTCTCAGCCAAATTAGTTTCTTTCTGTTTTTTGGGGCGTTTTTTTGGTTTTTTTTTTTTTTTTTTAATAATACCTAAAACCACTGGTATCCTTCGGTTTATAAAAGGGCTGTATTGCAATAAAAATAATGCAAAAACTTATTATACTACTCACTAGATAGGTGAGGAAAGTATTTCAATAAATAAACTCATTGTTTCATTAAATGAATCAATAAATTGGTTTCAGGTCTTTGACAGAGTGGAGAAAGGAGATTTTCAAGATAGAAAATTGAGGATTTTTTTCCTATTGCAACTTAGATTTTTTCCCCAAAATCAATCTTTAATATGTACCATTTGAATGACTTAACATTTTATGTATAATTCTTTGTGTGGCAGTGGTGTGATAATTAAGACAGCCTTCTGTGATTTTGTTTTATGGTGCAAGCTGTATTTCTCTTGAAAGAGGGGAACTATATGCGTGGGGTATCATAGTGACTCATTTTGCCGAGTGAGATGGTGATTAGGGCTTTCACAGCATTCGCATCGCAGCAAGATGCTTGTGTCATATTGTACAGCTGAATATTGCAGGCAGTATTAAAGATTAAAATAAGAAATGGACCAAGCATGACACAGTAGCTGGAAGTGATGTTGTAGATAACTAGCCTTGTCCTCATTGATTTGTCTGCAGCAAGTGACAATGATCTGTTAATTTTACTTTTGCAGCAGAAAGGAAATGAACTGTGTGTCTTGTAGAAGCAGCAGCAGCCTACATAAAAGCTCTGTCTACATAAAGAAGTGTCTCTAAAAAAGCCAATTAAAAAATATCTCTTCCAAGAATCTCATGAGGGAGTGTGTTCTCAGTAACTCTTTGTTCACTGCTTCATGCTGCACAATAGGCAGGAGAGGGAGATTTGTTTTTTTGTGAATGGTAAACGGGGAGGGACATAATGTCATCAGATCGTGATGTCAGCCCAATGAGTGAAATACTTGCTTAGTGTATTGCTCCACGACCAAGAAAAGGGACACCATATCACTTTGGCTTCCTAGAATAAATTGTCTTTTGCTGACGAAGTCATCTTTCCCACGTGTCATGAATAATCCATGTAGATTGTGACTTAAATAACCAGAAGTCAAGAAACTCATGGAATAGTGCATGTTTGTTCTCTTGCACGTCCTCTCCGAGCTGCTAGCGGAACACCCCTTTGCAGGCGCTGCTAATGGGCTCAGTGAGTTGAAGCGCTACCGCTGTATTCTGTTGTTCTCTGTCTAGCCCAATGTTCTGCTTTTGTCTGCAGAATTCTTTGTTGAAGCTACAAGCCCTTGAAACGGATCTCTGCTCTGCATTTCTGCCAAGCCAGGAAGAAACTCCTCAGCTGCCGGCACCCAAGGATCCAGCTCCTTCATCTGTCCAAACCAGCGTGCAAGCTGATGGGGCCAGCTGCGGAGGTAAGCGATCATGTCATGATGTGTTCTCATTTGCAATTATAAAAGAGCCTTGTGACTTGCAGTTAATATCAGATTTGCAGTCCTCTGGGAAACAGTGCAGAGCTAATGCAAAGCACCGTTTCCTGATGCACATGTTGTGTGATGCAAGAAGGAATGATACCTGTTAAAAGAATAGAAATTAATGGCTGTAGCATTCTGTTTTTCTGAGAGGGGCTCCTGATTTTCAGGCAGGTTTTAAAAACTCTGTTTCTTTTAATTTCAGTTTTAATCTGTTGGGTTTTGTTCAAGTAAATTTATGCTCTTTACTTCCTGTGTCTGTATTGTGTGAGATCACCTGCCATATCATGTAATTCTATTTTTTGTCATTCTTTTTGTCAGAGCAATATCACTTCATTTCTCCTATTATTGATTTTAATTTAATGCATCAGCAGAGAGATAGTGAAGGTGAGTTTTACAGCATGTGGATTTTAATCATTCATGAACATGTATTATTACCCATTTGGGTAAAGTGTGGTGTGTTATCTCTCCCTCTTGCCTCAATATGGAAACCAGTCCTTGCAAATAAATAGCCCTAAGGCTCAGCACTATTTTTGTCAATTCATAGCTTGTAGTCACAATGCTGGCAGAGTCGTGATGCTCAGTAGAAGAGGAGTCACTGTTCATGAAAAATAGGTCAAAGGCAGTATGACTAATACATCTCACAGACAAGTGACATGAATACATAAATACTTAAATTGTTCACCATGTATGGTCCAAATTAAGGCAGATAGGTCAGTAACCCTTTTGCAATTGATGTTTTTTGTTAGAAAAAAGGCTGGGTTTAGAAGAACTTATTTCACAAACTGTTTGCTCAGAATTTTCAGCAGGAAATGACAATAAGTTATTTACCTGAAAAAAAAAATAAATCACTGATGATAGTGTTCTACTTAAGAAATGCCACAGTTTGAGATTTGTGTCGCACAATTAAGGAAAATGGTACATAGGATCTGAACTATATAAAAATGAAGGAATGTAAAAAAGCCTAAATATCCTAGGTACAGATGCTGTAGCCCAGCTAGGCGAGTACCTTAATGGCTCTTGGATACAGGGTTGGAACTTGCGCTGGTTCTAGTCCCTTGGCATGGATCTGAGGTAGAAACAAATTCTGTATCTGTGCTGCACAGGCAGAGACATTTTGCATCCAAAAATCTACACTGACTCTTCTCCTTTACGGCAGGGTGGGGTTTTCCTCATTTTCCAGTAGTTTACTGAATTATTTTGTTCTGGTAGTTTCATAATTATTGTTAGGATGGTTTATAACTGTTTTCTTTGCTTATTTTTGCTGAATAAATTGGATTTTGTTTTAATTCACGCTGATAGTGACCCCTGCTTCTGATACCTTCTTTAGCTCCTATTTGCCTCTCCATAGCTACACAGGCAAATATTCGATGATGTAGCAATTCAGAGGATACTTTGTCACTGTAGCGGTTCAAACTTGTGCTTTAATTAAAACTTACCTATTTAATGGATTTTAATGCACACACATTCCTGCTAACATCTGCTGTGTGATTTGTGTTTTATGCATTTTGCACAGATAGAGTTATTCCTAATTCTGTCTCTTAAATTACTCTTGAAACCTTCTGACACATGCAGTTTAGGCACAGTTTTCACATGGGATTACTGGCTGTTTCAGGTTGAACTTGATGGAAGTCCAGAAATTTGTACCAGAATAGGAACAGAGTTTTTAAAGGATGTGCCATAAATACTATGTCCCTAGTTATTAGCCTTTGCTGAGTGAATCAGGCAATAAAAATTTTAATGTTAGGCATTATTTTTAAAATAAAA
The DNA here is from genome assembly GCF_017976375.1 of Cuculus canorus. Taxonomy (NCBI): domain Eukaryota; kingdom Metazoa; phylum Chordata; class Aves; order Cuculiformes; family Cuculidae; genus Cuculus; species Cuculus canorus. The sequence goes on from NC_071407.1 coordinate 10,520,134, forward strand.
ATGACTGTGTAGTCTATTTAATTTCTTTTGTTTCACAACTAGCTAATTTTCTAAGGGAAAAAAAGAAGAGCAGAGTGTGAGCTAATTTTATAGCTTTTGGGTGTGAGTATATATCAAATATGTGACTTGCAGCTGAACTTAACTACAAGATGTTCTAAATCCTTTTAAATTAAGAATTATGATACTGGTATTCATCGATGTAACATGTTGAGGGATGAACACATTGCATCTGCATAGTCTTTTTTATATACAACAAGTTTCAGTGTATTATTATTTTACTTAAAGAATATCACATGCTAGAATACAGACTTACCACAGGCTTTCAGTGCTGTGATAAACTCTTGTCAGTGCTAAACTGGACCGAGTAGATGAGACGGAGGAGATGCAGCTAAAGGGCAACTTAGTGGCTTGGATACAGGTGGCTTTAGTTTCCAGTTTTGGCAAAACCAGCTAAAATTTGATTGGACACATGAAGACAGGTAGGTGTTTGGTCAGTCCATGCATGGGGTACTCTCAGGATAATGCTTAGTGTCTTGTTTAGGATCTATACAGAACTGGAATCAGGATGATGACCCTTAGCTGTAATTGAAAATGGGGTTGGTTATAATCTGCCATCAGCCTGAGGTGTACTGCTCTTGTAGTAAGTGGGCCACGTAAATGAATCTGTTTGAATGCCTGGCTGGCCACTGCTGAGCAGTAAGTAGAAATTCAGTGCATCTGTGGTAGGGTTGAGACTAAAACCTTTCTTGGGGCCCTAACAAAGCTGCACCCAATTTGAGAGCTTTAGTGGAGAAATGCTGTCGGGAAGCCCTGATGCCGAGGAAATGGAAGAGCCCTGGACTTTGAGAAATACTTAAAAATTTACCTGGTATGCAGGTTGCCTCCCTTTAATTTGCTAGCTGATCTTGAACTCTCTGCAGCTCTCTGTGTTTGATTTAACAGTGGGGCTGCTCCAGCCCTTACTTTTCCTTTGCATTTATCTTCCAGGCATGTTTAGTCTTGAGTGTGTACTTTTCTTTCATTTCTGAGACTGGGCTGGGCCTAATAAAACTTCCTCATTGTAAATGTGAAAAGGAGCATATGTCTGTGACTTTATAGTTTAGCAGCAGTACAGATCTCCCTCCTGCAAAAAGAGTACTTCTGGGTCCACAGTAGATCAGAGTTCGAATGTTGGAAAATGTTTTCCTGCTCTGTCATACACAGACTGGCTGAATTTTTTTGTTTTATAAAATCATTTTCCTTTCACAGTGAAGAGACTGCTACTTAATATTCCTTTTATTAGCAGAGCATGAGTAATAGTGAAACTCTTTAGTCAAAGTGCCTGTATATGTGCCTACTTCACAGTGCCTGTATATTTCTTGAAGTTCAAAGATGGTAAAATAAAAGGAAGGAAGCCAGTTTCTTCTCATTGACAATGTAGTTTTTCAGAAGTTTAAAAAAACCCCACAAACCAAAACCCAACCAAAACTAGTAATTTTTATAAGTCCTACAGGGTAAGGAAAGATTACTTGCCAGACAAAGACTTTTATTCACAGAGCAGCATTTATTCCAGCCTTTATCACTCTATGTTGTCTGTGTACTTATTTTCCCATGACTGCTGCAATGCTCTATCCTTGCTACTCCCAGGTGCCTTTCTGTATCTCTGTGAGAGGATATGAATCTCATACATGATTTAGAAGTTTTGGGTGTTGCTCTGGTATCTTGGAGGGCTTAATTTGACCTACAGAGTATGAAGTACTTAGAGGAAAGATGCCAGTTTAGAATTAGTAATCAACTGCATTGTCTCACTGTGAAAATGCTTAACATAGTTATAGATGATGGTGCTGTTAGGTGACTTTACAGATACCAAAGTCATGTGTAACTTTTGCATGACAAACTAAGCTGAGATTATCCAATATACAATCAGATTTTCTGTTGTCTGTAAAGCTAAAACAGTTGGATAGTGCCTGATAAAATTATACAGACCACTGTAACTGTTATTTTTCCAATCAAAATTTGCTTTCTATGAAGGGTGCCATTTAGAGCTGATTTGTCCCCACTGTTCCAGTGTAGTAAATGGGATTTGTAGCTTCAGTATCTGTTGAGCAAAGGTCAAATAAAATGTATTAAAAATGTTCCATTGAAATCCTGAAGGACATACCCACTCACCATGGTAATGTCATGTCCCGTGAACAAGGGAGAAAACGGAAAGAAGGTGAAGGGACTTTTCTAAATCTGCTTTGCTGTTCTTGAGTAAATCCATATACAGTTATTTTTCTGAGCAATTTTAGGCTTTCACTGAATGAGAAGATTCTGTGACATCAGAACACATGCTATATGGTTTTAGAGGAAAAAATAATGTAGTTGGTGCAAAATATTATGTACTATGGAAACTGATGTAAGGGAATCTGAGACAGAGCACATATGTTAACTTCTTTTGGGGGGTGGGGGGTGCGGGGATGAGCTTATATGAGAGTGTGGGATTTCTCCCTAAAAATATAATCTGCTTTAAAGCACAATCATCTGACAGCAAAAATATCGACTAGGTTAAATCATCCACACCCGTTTCACTCACTGAGCATGGGGAAGAAGATTCAATGGTTCTTCCCATTAATGTACCCAGGTACAGTAAAGGGAAGATGAACTCTTGGTGTTCCCTGGAAGTGGGCTCTTTAATGTGCCCATTATTTTCCATGTTACCCATGAACAGAATCAGTGTGATGAGGTTCACCAATGCCTACTTTTCCAGTCCAGAATAAATCATTCTGACTTCCATCTTGACCAACTCTATAAAACAAATTTTACCTTTTAAGGCACCTGAGGTGATATTTCTGCTTAGAGTCAAAGACAATATTAACATAGTATCGTAAGCATGACCCTCCAAGTAGCAGTTGCTGCACATTACCTTGAATAACTACCTTGAATACTGTTTGTGGTTGTTGTTATTTTCATATCTTATGTTCTTTAGACCCATGTGTATGTTACTTCAAACATTAATAAAATTCAGCAGTGTATACTGCAAGCAACACTGGAGGTTTTCAGCATCAGGACATAGATTTTGATATGACTTTCTCTTGACCAAAGGACTAAATGCTTAATCACTAAATGAAACTTGTTTTGTATATTCATTGCCTTCTTCAGGAATGTGGCTTTCAAAAGCAAACAGATCTATGAAAATATAATTAATGCTACTATTCTAGGAAGCTCTCCATCTTTATATTGTGCTTCATAGTTTACAAACACACCCACCCACTTTCTCTTGTGGAACTCAAAACCACTTTATGTTAAGCCAGTAGCTGTCCTTTCTATTTTCTTATCCTCAGTGTTATGTTCATCTTGCATGTGATACCTTGCTGAGCTCTTTGCTGTTTACTTATGCTTTGAATACTTCTGTAAGTATAGATTTGTATTTATGTAGGTAGCTAAATATCTTGTGAGTGACCTCCAGTCTGTGTCGGTTTATGTTTCTTTTCTAGAGCCTGTGCCAGCCCACAGAGACTGGCAGAATGATATGGACAGCAGCCCACAAGAACATTACTCCCTAGGGACCAGTCGACTGCTGTATCACCTTACAGATGGAGACAATCCTCTTTTGTCACCACGCTGCTCTATCTTTAGCCAAAGCCAGAGATTTAATCTAGACACAGAGTCTGCCCCTTCTCCACCAAGTGCTCAACCTTTCATGATGTAAGAAAATATATTTCAGTTCTTAGATAATTAAAATCATTTTTGTACAAACCATGACCTTTGACTCTTCACGTTTTTTTCAGTTACTGTTATGTCATAAACAAGAAATTTTTGTATTGTAGTGTATCTTGACATGGTTAATTTGCAATATGAGAGATAAGACCTAGCATTTTTTCAGTAATAACACTGTACAATATAGTTTGAAGTCTTTGTCAATTATAGTTAGCAAGGCCAGATTGGTTGAGGCTTTGAGCAACATGATCTAGAGAAAGGTGTCCCTTCCCATGGCAGTGCGGTTGCAACTGGATGATCTTTAAGGTCCAACCCAAACCATTCTATGATTCTGTGACTATTTAAAATGTTAGTTAGTAATTAGTCTGATGAGTGATGATAAGATAGAGGAGAGGGCTGTCAAGGTATAATACTAAAAATTTGAGCTGTAATAGAACTGTAGTTTGAGTCATTCATTGAGATATGAGATCTGAGAGTGTCATAGCACATATGAACAGTCCGTGTACGTGATCTCCAGAAAACAAGCTGTGAGTTTCGAATGGAAACCAAACTTTCTTAAAAGCTTCTATACACAGCTGTCAGCTGCATATGAATAACAATCATATCTATTGATTTGCAATTGTAAAAAATCAGAAGCTAAACTGCCTTCAAAATGATAATGTTTATTCCCAGGAATAAAAAAATTCACTGAGCTTACTTCTACAAATCGTGTTGTCATAGTCTCCCTTTACAGCTTGAAGACTTGTGAAGTAAGATGTGAGTGTTAAACATAAATACAGGATCAGGTTGTGACCTACGAGATTAAACTTTTGAAAAGATATTCAGAAATCCCACAATTAATTAAAAAAATATAAAAAAGATGAGAGAGTGAAAGACAGTTGGTGAGCTCTTTAGTATATCCTAAGGGTACCTTCAAGCAAAAGTGAATATTCTATGCCTACTTTGATAAACTATCTCTATCCTGTGAAAGAACATGTTGTGAAGTGCTAGGAAAGCATTAAGTGTATCTGAAACAAGACATGGTTCATTATGGTCAGTTCTTTGATCCAGCTACTATGCTTTTGGCTTTTGCAGGCCAAGGAGTTCTTCCAGATGTAACTGTGAAGACTGCAAAGAACCACAAAGAGTAGCACAACTTACCAAGCACCTTCAGAGTCTCAAGAGAAAAATTAGGAAGTTTGAAGAAAAGTTTGAGCAAGAAAAGAAATACCTGGTAAGACATCAGTTAAAAAGATAAGTGGAAATACTGCGAGAGCCAAGCAAGAATCCTGATGTGTTTAGACATATACAAAAAAAAGAGGGAAGAGAGTATTTTTGGTAAAATGAAATAGGAAAATCGTCAATGAGGGAATACCTTTTTAATGTCTTTCAGTGTATGCCGTAGTTCTGAGACTCTAATTTGCATTTTCTTTGCTGCAAAATAGCCATCTTCTAGATGTGTGAGAAGTGTGAAGCAGTGAAATGCAGCTGACAAGCTTGTGAACCAAAATGATTAAAAAGATGGAAAGCTACTTATTTACTTTGTAGAAGGCATTTGCCTCATAACTATTGCTCTGCTGTGCTGATTCCTTAATTCAGACAGATTCCTGTAGAACTCCAAAGCATAGGGGTCAATAGAAACTGATCGCAGAAATCAGAGGAATAATAATTGTGGTGTGTTAGTGGTGGAGTCAGTGATGTGTTCTGTGCAGTGTATGTAAGATCATCACTCATATCAAATTGTGCAGTATAAACTTACCAAAACATCTGTGATGCTAAGGATATGTACAATATGAAGCAGTTATGACTACATTAAAATGAATATTCAGCAAACTGTATATTGCCTTGTAACCTGATCAACGACTGCAAACCTAAATGTGCTTTTGTGAACTGTACTGCCATGTTGTCATCATATACTCTAAGAAGTAAAATTTCATACTTAACCTAAACAGTCATCACGCTGTGCCCAGAAAAGAATTTATTTCAGAAGTTTAATTTTGGAAATCTGTTCTGCCTTTTTTAATATGTGAGTTTTGAAGATCCAGTGTAAATTGACTTTAATTTGGAGACAATTTCCAAATGCAAAGAAAGAACTGATATACAAAGTTTTCTTGTTTCTTGCTTCTGAAATTACTGTGTTGCACAGGATTTTCTTTTCATATGATTAGTTAAGCAGTTCAGATGAAATGTTTAAAGTGCTGTTTCCCAAGATAATCCCTGTCTTAAAGCAGCAGGGGTCCCTGCAGGGGACAGAGTGCTTTGGTTACCATCCTGGAAAACTCTTAGGAATTTGACTAACAGGTATTTGATCAGTCCTTTTGAAGTTGCTGAGATTACTTATCCAATTAGTCAAGACTTAAATGGGTCTTTTTTTTTAGGATCAGAGCCAAAATACTCAGATCCATGTAGCACTGTGTCACAATGGGGAAAGATAAGGCATGATAAATTAGTACCACAATCGAGCCAAATGCTCTGCATGACACTATGATATAGTGCAGTTGGAAATGTGGACATTTTTTAGCATACTCTGTATGAATGGAGCTTTATCTGTTTGACTGTATAACCATCAGTCCCTTCTTTATTATTAATTTTTTCTTTACATCAGCCTTCACATGGTGACAAAACTTCCAATCCTGAAGTTCTGAAATGGATGAATGATTTGGCCAAAGGTCGTAAGCAGCTGAAAGGTACATAATAACATGTCGTTTCTCTCTGCTGCAGCTTTTGGAAGTATGAATGTACCTGGAATATTTTAGTGTTAGTTTTCTAATCTCAGTTCTTTGCTTATTTCTCACTAGTGTATGGCAATAAGTCTCCCAATTACAACGAAGAAATTAGGTGACATGACTTGCCTTGATTCCTGAAAGCAAGGATTAAAGTAAGCCAGTTCAACCTTCATAACTAAGGCTGAAAAGCGGAAGGGGAAAAAGACATGATCTCTTCCTCATAACTATAAACATTCATGGAAAAAGCAATGTTAGTCTGGATATATTTGTGAGTGTCTGAAAGACAGAAAGACAAAGTTAAAAATGCCCTTGTAATAGTACAAATGCAGGCGCAAAATGATTCTAGGACTGAGGTTACACAACTCTAAAGCTTTTATTTTTTTGATCATAAAACCAGATCTTTCTCAGATATTAGATTTGGTCTCGAGGGTCAAGTTTTGCCCTTGACTGTCTGCATACCACTCCATTAACGTCTGTGGGTGTATCACATGGTTGCCCTCAGGGGGACTGTAGCCAGAACTGACGGATATTTTTTAAAAGTTTATTTATAATTCACCTACATCTTTTTTTCCACATTATGTATAGATTCTCAATACTAATTAAATTGTAGTATTAAATTTCTTCTCTTGTGTGTTCTTAACTTTAGTTGAGAATGTAGGCATAGAGGATGTCATTATGATAAATAAAGAGTTAGAAACCAAACATTCAGTAAATTTCTTCTGGAAATTTCTCCCTGAAATACCAGGCTGCATGCTTATTAGATTTCTTTTTTCCCCTCTTGAAGTCTGTCTTATAAATCCAGGAAGGGCCTATGAAAAGAAATGGCCAAACTACATTGTTAAATTTCTGAAAATTACTTCTCTGACTCAAACATTGCTTCATCTAGCCAGGAGTTCTAGCTTTCATAGATCAGCCTCACCTGCCCAGCCAAAATGCTTTGACGCTGTGTACATCCTTGATTTTATTATCCTCAATAATAACACTGCTTTTAAGTGAAGTAAGATTCATGACGTTCATGAGGCAGATGCCATTGAAATGGAAAAGCATTCACGTACTTGTAGGTCCTTCAAGTTCATGAGACTTGTCCATCCTTCCTAGCTCTATGAGTTTAATAAAGATTACTGATTTTCCCTACAAACCTGGCCTGTATCTTCAGAATGTCAAAGCTAAAAATTGTGTTACTGCTTCTGCATGGATTTCAATAAATTTAACACATTTGTCACCATCAGTCTTCTGCCTTGTCCAAGGTCGTTCACCAGCCAGGCATACTCTAGGAACAAAGCCTGGTTTTACAGGAGAAAATTCAGACCTTAATTCAATTTCCTTGTTGCTCTATGCAGGTTTCTAAAACTCCAGGGTCTTTGGCTTGGTGTCAAACTAATACACTTACACACTTAATGGCATGTAGGCAGGTTGCTGGCTCTGAAGTTAGGACATACTGTAACCTAACCCTTCTGCTGTGTTGCTCAGGTACTCTACTGCCAAATGAAGTCATTTAAGTAAAGTGGCTGATCTTCCTTATGAGTTCCAGCTTAGTAGCCTGGCTGGGTGGCAGTGCAGCTTCTGGAAGGGAGTGTTATGGTTTAAATTGCACTAGCAAAGGATGGGGTTGATTTTGCAGACCTAGAGTATATGATTCCAGTAGCCTGGCAGCTAGCGTGACAGGCTCTGTAGCACAACTTAGCCTCCCCAGCCCTTCTTAGGGGAGGACCTTTGCTCTCCTCCTTACTTGCACAGCAGCTTAGGAGGACCGACAAGCACAACTGGGGTGAGAGTGGGGCAAGTGGCTGCAGAGACACTGCTTCTTGTCCAGGAAAGCTTCTGCAAAGAACTGCGTCCTTCGATGACAATCTGCACAGCAGGCTTGGGTGTGCCCTTACTTATCCAGATAACGCTCCCTTACGCCATGTCCCTAAGCACTTCATCAACCCGTAATGAGGAGAAAAGGGCAAGAGTGAGCTCTGCTTCCATATAAAACCCTTCCCTCAACTTCCTTCCTCCTCAAATCTCCCACAAATACTCTATGGTGCTGTTTGGCTTCTTTCTTAACCTGACTTACACTGCAATTCTGCCCTTGATTCCTACCCAGACCCCACTCTTTAACCCAGTGCCTCTTTAGTCCTCACACATAGTAACATGTTTTATGTCAAAGATGGGCTTGGAGGAGAAAGAGAAGTGCTATAAGTTTCTTTGGTCTGGACACATCTCGTCCCTTGACCCTTGGATTTCACTTTAACCAGCTGAAAGATGTGACATGTTGAAGTTAATTACTTTCCTGCACAACTGCAGTATGATAATAATTGTATGCAAGAAGTAGGGATGGCTTTTTCCTTGTTTGTAAATGTTTCTAATCTATTTACTTGCTAAGTAATTTGCTTTTCAGATCTGAAACTCAGAATGTCGGAAGAGCAAAACTGTACCTCCAGAGCACCTCAAAGAAATGATCATTGTGAAAACACTGGGACCTCTAAAGAGGCTGGGACACAGGAGGCCACAAGCATGGAACCAGCTCCCTCAGTAGAAGAAACCATGGATAGCGTTTTGAGACGATTAAAGGAGAAAAGACAACACTTTAACCTTCCTGAGGCTATTAAGGTATTTAACAAGTATGGCTATTTCTTTCAGAACTTGATCATCTGAGTCAGGTGTTAATCAGTGTGTAGCTGTCTCAGGGTTTACTAGTGGGTGTGTGTCCTTTGTCTTCTGGTGCTGCAGTGCATTTTCTCTCTGATGAGATGGGAACTCTAGTGCAGTTTTCTGAAGTGACTTTTCTGTTTAGAGTTACACTGCAAAAGAGGCATGGGAGGTCTTTTCAAATAGTGCAAAGTGCTTCTTTGCTCAGAGATGCGTGTGGCAGGCATCGCTGAGACATGTCTCCATAGTGTGTGCAGGAGGTGCATATTCCTTGCGTTGAAGACATTTACAGCAAAAGCAATCCTATCTTGAGTCCACAGAAACTGTATAACTAAAAAACATTTCTGAAGTTATTTTGATAACGAAGATCCCCCTCCACTCGAGAAATGCTGGAAGACTCTGCCCTGTCAGTAGCACTGCACTAAGATCACTAAGATGCAAAGCATCCAGACTACTTTGCCCTTATCTCATCTTGTACATTTACTTGTGCTTATACTGCCTCTGCTTTTCCACATTCTCAATTACTCTTCTAAATGTAGGAGTAATATTCTATGAAGCATAATTACTTGGCTGGGCAATTTTTTTTTTTTAAACTAGTAAAAATTTTTAACTTCTCCTGTACCTTCACACTACTGGCACACTATAGGGTCTGCTGCAATACATATTGTCCATAAAAATACATTTTTTGGCTATTCTTGCTGTCAGATGATTTTGCTATTCCTACTGCTACACAGCCAAGCAAGACAATAAATTCTATCCCTAAAAGGAACCTAAAATCTAAATGTTGACAGTCACATTTAGACTCTGATGAACGAAAAAGGAGAGGGGGGGCAAAAAGGAGTGATGAACTAAATGCAAAACCATTTGAGAACTAAGAAATTATTCTAGGTGAATTTCAGTAGCAGAAAGTACCCAGCAGAGACAAATTTGAAGTTTTTTGTTTTGTTTTGATTCTATTCTTTGTTCTTAAACCACTAGTTACTGCAGAATAAGCTGGTGATGGGTCTAGAGCCCAAGTCTCATGAGTAAGAGCTGAAGGAACTGGGGTTGTTCGGTCTGCAGAAAAGGAGACTGAGGGGACATCTTATTGGTCTTTACAACTACCTGAAAGGAGGTTGTAAGGAGGTGGGTGATGATCTCCCAAGTAATAAGTGATAGGACAAGAGGAAATGGCCTGAAGTTGTGCCAAGGAAAGTTTAAAGTAGATATTAGGAACTATCACTTCACTGAAAAGGGTTGTTAAGAACTGGAACAGGCTATCCAGGGAAGTGGTGGAGTCACCATCCCTGGAGATATTTAAAAGAGGTATAGATGTGGTGCTTAGGGACATGGTTTAGTGGTGGACTTGGCAGTGTTAGGTTAAGGGTAGGATTTGATGATTTTAAAGTCTTTTCCAAAACAATTCTGTGATTCTGTATGTAAAAACTAGAACTGTGCATAATGATGGTGTGCTTCTGAGAAATTAAGCTCTGCATACATGACTGACTTTTTAATTGTTTCTTTTTATAAACTGCTTTTTTAAAAAAATTCTGAAATGGAAAAAGTGTTTCATAACCAGAACTCCTTTGTAAGAAAACAAAAGATGACAACAAACCCATGCTGTTCTGTATATAGTCTGAAAATCCCAACAGTGCAGACCGTATAATAATATTTTCAGTTGTTAATTTTTTTATTATGTAAGGAGTGAGATCATATGGCACCAAAACAGATGTTAGCAAGGAAATCATCCAGCAAAACTCTTATAAGAGTAAGGTGGGTGTGGGTCTCTCATTTATCAATTAATTGGACTTCTGATTTTCCAAGAGAAGACCTCCTAAATCTGTACAATGGCAGTGCTGGCTCGAAATATTCTTGCAGATAATTCTACAAGAATTAAATGTTTGCAGAAGTTAATATTTTCAGATTTTTTTTTAAAGTTCTTGTTTATTTTCTTCTTGCATTCTTATAGAGAGAACTTGTGTTGAGAGAACTGTTTGTTAGCAAAGGTGTTATACAAAACTGCTAAGGAATGGAGGCTTGAAAAGGAATAACATGAAGTCAAATTGATATATTTCAAACCAATATTTTTTAGTAAGTCTTTAAGTATAACATTAAAACCAATTGCTTTCTGATTATGAGTCATCCTGGACTTCTAAGGCAGAATGAGTTTTATAGCACTAATGATGTGAAATGGATCAAGGATGTCTGCCGGTTACAGCAAACATCAAAGGCTTCATTTCATCTACATGCAACTTTGGTGTTACTGTAGATACTTTTTATGTGCCACTTTATCCTGTATATAATATTGAAATTAAGTACTAGAATCTGAAGTGGATTAATAGGAAATTAATTGCATGTTTATTTTTTCAAGATTTAATTATTTTGGACAAGGATATTTTTTCCATAAAAGCCTGCTGAGTTGTCCCATGAAGTTCAAATGGAGAGGCTCTAAGGCTCTGCTGAAATACAGCTGAGAGAATGAGTGTCTTTAAGAAAGGTGTAGAGTTAACACTGAACCAGTACGTCTAAAAAGGCCAGACTACAAGTTCTGAATATGAAATAGCAGAAGGTAGTTTTTGGAAAAAAACACCCCTCCCTCAAAGAAAGCCTGTGAGTAAAATTATTGAATTAGAAGACAGAGAAAATTTGGATTGACCTGTAAATGATTCAGTAACCCAAAAAGGGATGGTCACCTGTTACTGTTTGTGTCACTAGCTCTTTCTGCTGGGAACTGATGATTTATTTAACAGTTCACCTCATTTTTAGGTACAAGGCTTCATTTAAAAAAAAAAAAATTAAGACAATGAATGTAGGAGTTTAGGAGCCAAAAGACAAATAGACATAATTTGAATCGTATTATTCAAAAAACACCAAATCCCAAACGCCAAATCCTAACTCCTGACTTTTAGGCCAGTCTGAATGTTTAATGGCTGAGGATGTAATTGCTGCCCCAGTCACAGTGCTGCTCTGCAGCTCTGGTGCTCAGCTCCGGTTCACTGGCAAACGTGGCCTTTCACAGCAGGGCTGCAGGCAGACTCGGCCAGACACTCACCTAAAGTAAACTGACATCACTCTATGGATGTGTGATGCCACTTGTTGCCTTTCTTTAAAATTTTTCTTATTATTTTTGTGTGTAACAAGCCACCACCCATTCTCAAGACCTAGTAGGCGCTGGGAGCCAGGACTCGTTGCCTGCATGGAAACAAAGCGCTGCCTCAGAGCAGGGGAAGCCTCAGCCAGGGCCAGTTGTCACTTGTCTGTCCTCAGAGGCTGTATTTTCTGTCTGGAAGAACAACAGAAACTCAAAAGCATATGCATTCTGGGAATTTACTAGTGAGGAAGAAAACTGTATAAACCGTTGTGTGTGCCTTTATCCCAAGTTATGACAACCAAACTACTACGTTAGCTTCATATGTAGCTTCCTTTTTCTTGCTTAATACGTAAGCAACATTTTTTTCCTTATATTTAGTTCTAAGATTTGCTCAGAGAATTTTGTCAGACCAGTTACCTTTATGTATCTGTCCTCTCAGTATTGACCCGCTTCAGTTCATCTTTTCCTTGGCTATGAAGCAGTGGTTTTATTTTGTTAGCACTGAATTTCATGTTACTGCGTGCAGCCTGCAGTCCTAAGATGTCTCAGGCAATTCTGCAGATTGTGATTCCACCTGCCTTCTCTGATTTTAAAATTATCAGCCATTTTGAACTTAGCTGAATACAAACCTGTCTTGAGATTACTAATAAAATGAGCTAATGAAATAGGCCCAAATGCTAACCCCTCTTGAGATTGTTTCTCATGTGTAAAATAATATTAATGATCACTCCCCATTTCCTTCTAACCATTCAACTGCTCCAGGCTTAATAGTTTTTGAAAGAATTAGCCTTTTATTAATTTCAGTACTAGCAATAAGTAAATGAATTAGCTACTTTACATTACTCCTACATTCCATTTTGCAGCTCTTCTGTTAACATGAATGACACATAATTTTGGAGTGATTAACTTGGGCAGACCTTTAAGGCAAAATGTGATCAGTGGTTCTGCACCGGTTTTGCATTTGGACAACAAACAAAAAAAGCTTTTGGTCCTACTGAAGTTAATAGCAAGGCACTCCTTTGATATTAGCAAGAGCCTTACTTCTTCAAGGCTTGATATGCTTTTAAAAAGTAGAGGCTATTTATTAAAAATAATTAATAATTAAAAATAATAACCTTTTTTCACATTACTTCATCATGGTGCATGGACTCATCTCCAAACCTCTGAACACTTATCCCTAATTCATACAGATCTGTTGTGATCTGAGAAAGACTGTAGAAAATTATGTTAACCTCATGCGTTCCTTGCTCTTCCAACCCAGATGAAAATATGCAAATGTCAGGAGCAGATCTTGGAAAGAGGAGGAAAGGGAGAGGAGAAGAGAAATACCTGTTAAACAGCAGATACGTATGCATACAATGGTATATCACCAACACTGAAAAATTGAATTGGTGAAAACATCAACATACTTCTTTCTGCTACCAGTGATTCCTATGGTGATTTTTGAACAGAAATAAACTGCTAGTGTTGGGTGTTAAACCCAGCAGAGCAAGAACTGTGACTGAGGAAGAAAGACCACCTTCCTTCCTATTGTTAGTAAAAGGCTGCACTTTCTGTGTCTTCTCCATAGCGATTCTACAGATGCACATCTCCAGCCATACTTTACTGCTGTCTGATCACATTATTCTTCCATTTCATTTTAGAGATAGCACCCTTTTCTAGTACTGGATATTAGGGATTTCATTGTGAATCCATCATTGTACTCTGTAGATGCATTGTGTTTGCATAGCTAAAGCTTTCTGTTCTTCATTCCTCACCAGCCAATGCAAATCTATTTTTCTTGATGAATAATGACACAGCTGAGGAATGTACTCTCTGCATTTTTGCCAGTTTCTGAGTATGTTGACGAGAATGATTGGTGTTCTCATTTGTTACAACTAAACCATATTTAATATATAATGGGGAATGCTACCTATGAGCTATGAACTGATCTGGCAAATAGAAGTTAATAACATGCAGATCTCATTGATTTCTCCCTAGGATGAGAAAAATATTTCTTTAATATTTCATTTACAATGTCTATTTATAATTGTTACCTAAATAGTGGAAAATGTTCTAGGAAAGTGCTGCATTGGTATCTGTGGGATCTCAATACCAATACCTTCTAGTTAGATGATGCAGTTGAGTTTTGTGAGCCTACCTTTCCAAAACCCAACCCATGAGACATACCCCATGTCTACACAATTTGGCTGTGGTATTCGAGCTAAACCCTTTGCTTGTTGGACTTTCTGTCAACCCCTTTTCCCAGAAAAATTTTTCAGATGCAGGCTCTGAGTAACACACGAAGACATTCTTGCCTTATTGACTAAGACTACAGTTTGTACTCCTGGAAATTTTCCAGATAAGGATGCAGTGTTCTGTCAGTATCCTAATACCACTTCCTGACTTTAAGCTTGTTAAATTAATTTCACAGAATAGTAATTTTGAAAGAAATCAAGGTATTTATATAATGACATTAAGAGAAGTACGATTCCAGCCTTTCAGCACATTTTCATTCATGTATCTTTCTTCAGAAGAAAGAACACAAGTTCAGGCCACAAAGACTCCACTTTGGCCAGACAAAGTAAATACAGTGCATTTTCCACTGATAAAGGCCTAACCTAACACCTGCTCTAATATGTAGAAGTACCTCCTAACTGTAATCGGCTGCACGTTAGGCCTTGAGCGTGTGACGTACTTTAGTCCATCTAAAATTTCAGTCATGTACATTTGTATTCTTGCTAAGTCAAGATCAAGTCCCCACTGACCTCAGCGTGGACAGAAACAAATACATTATTGATGTTTATCTTGGGAGAACAGATTATTAAACAGATACCTACCTGTACCCTTGTCATGAAATTCTGACTCATAATCTTATAAATGACTTTTTTAAATAGGATATGACAAAAAAGCAAATGGCTTTGGAAAAAATCAATCTTCAGAAATGTCTACTATGTTTTGAGAGTATTCATGGACGACCTGTAAGTATACCATGGAAAGATAGGTAAATTAAAAATTATCTAACTTGTCTAACAAGTATTTTTGGACTCATATATTAAATATATTTAGATGAATTTTACCTCAGTAACATAATTTTAGTTATTTCAAAATAATCTTCAGGTATAAACATTATTGCCTGATACTGATGAACTTGAGTTATATTTTTAAAAAAGAAAATAAAAAGGGAAGTTTCTGGTGCCCCTGCATCTTTCTTCATGATTGCAGTTTGCAGGTTTTGACGATTAAAGTGAAAGATTACATATCCGTGGCAGACTTGGCTCATGCATACAACACATGTAAGGTTAGAGCGCTTATCAGCTGAGAAAGGTTTATTGGGCACTGTCTGAGACATTAAATACGTTTGATGTCTGTGTCTGTAGTCTTATGGCTGTCTATGTTTCTGCCTAGCAATTGTTGTGGTAGGGGAAAAGGGGAACGGCACCAGCATGCGTCCAAAAATATGCCAACTCTTAAAAATTATTATGGTCTGAATTTCATCTCTCTGCATCTTGGACAAAATCATTTTTATCCTCCTTCTTTGGGCCTGGAATGAGAGCTTAGGGATGTAGAGAACGTATAAGAAAGGTATGAAGAAATTATTTTTCCTAAGAAAGAGAATAAAAAAAGAAAATGAGTTATTAGTGCTATGTAGAAGTAAGAGACTTGAAGATTCAAAGATAGAAAAGAGAATCACAGCATGTGCTTTGTAACATGGGGTTCAGAGAAGGTGTTTATTCTGAAAGCTGAAGCAGCTCTATAATCAGCTAAGAAACAGGATGCCGACTGCATAAGGTAAGAGGGGATCAGTGATAGCAGCCGAGAGGGAGTCCTAGTTCTGCCAAACAGCTCTGACTGCAGGTGACAGAAAGCTCAGGGTCAGTCAAGAACTTAAAGGAGAGAAATGGAATTTGGGGAAGATTTTTACATCTTTGTTCTTGAAAATAAACAAGCACTCTGGAGATGCTTCATACAGTTACAGGTGCACACTTATTTACATAGTCACGTACCTTGGAGTGGGAAATTTTAACCTTTGTATCTATAGGGATGTCTTTTCCTGAGGGAAAGGTGTGAAGAGTCTGCATGCATTCTGGGCACCAAGAAGAGCTGGAGAGCAAGGCCACAAGGCCAAGGCAAGAGGCAAGCACTGGCCCTGCGCCTAGTTCAGAGCTGGAGAGGCCCAAGAGAGAGAGACCTGCTGGGGAAGCTCGTGCAGTTTGTAAAAGATAAGGGATTGATGACTTGGAGAAAGCAAATCAGTGACTGCCCAGGCAGAAGCACTATGGTGACATTAGGTAACAGAACAGGTGCCTCTCTGCTGGCAAGGAGTTGTCCCAGTGCAGAACATAGATTTTGCACAGTATTTGAACGTTGATTACTGAAGCCTCAGGAATCCCTGCTTCAGACATTTGAACTAGCAACCCGTGATGTGCCTTGTAATTTAACACATATGCCACTGCATTATCAAAAGGTTAACTTGAATGGAGTATACTGGGATTACAAGAAAATAATCAGAAATTTAGCTTATCATGCAAAAAACTTTGATGGTTTCTTGTGTAGGTTTTTTTTTTATTGTTTATTTAAAGCTTTTTCCTTGTCTTTTTAAGCAAATAGCAAAATTCAGTCCTAGACAATGTTGCAGTTATTGTAGAAACCTCCTTTGGGAGTACAAAGAGAGAACCCATTGAAAATATTATCAAGTTGCTGCTTATTCAGAGTACTATGAACACAGCAGCCTTGAAATACAGTGGAGAGTGCTGGTGACAATGTTTGCCTTGCTGGCAGTTAGAATGGATGAGCACCAACTTTATTCAAACTTACCTGAGCAAAGTCAGACAGAGAGGGCACTGGCTAGACTTAAGACAGAAAATGATCTATTCTGGCTTGTTTGGAGTTTCCTGGAGGTCTTATGTGTTGCAGTCAAATGGAACATGAAGACTGGGGAAGAGAAGTGGACTGTCTGGGAAAGGCAAGCCCTGACGTTCTGTGGTGAAGCATGCTTCTGGAAGTAGTTCCCAACTACTCAAATTGCTAGTTGGTGAAGAGCTTAGAGGGGAAGCCATGTGAGGGGTGGCTCAAGTCACTTGGTCTGTTCAGCCTGGAGAAGACGAGACACCTCATCATGGTCTACAGCTTTCTCACAAGGGGGCAAGGGGAGGAGGAGGAGCAGGAGCTGATTTCTGTGTTGACCAATGATAGGACCTAAGGGAACGGCAGGAAGATATGCCACGGGAGGTTTAGGTTGGATATTAGGAAAAGGTTCTTCATGCAGAGGGTATTGGAGCACTGGAACAACTCCCCAGGGAAGCAGTAATGGCACCAAGCCTGAGAATATTCGAGAAGCATTTGGACAACGCCCACAGACACATAGTGTGAATGTTAGGGTTGTCCTTTACAAGGACAGGAGTTGTACTTGATGATCATTAAGGGTCCCTTCCAATTTAGGACATTATATGATTCTGTGATGATCAGTCAGATATATGCAGGGTCATCGACCTGCATTTGTCTGCTGTCAACCCTACTCCTGATGATCAGGTCTTTTTTTCTGAGTAACTCTGGACTACTGCCCATGCTGTCAGCTAGCCTGTGTCTCTTCAAACCTGTCCCATGTTCACTCATTGTTCACTTGTCTGAGCATGTGTAGTTGGGCTTCAATGCAGTAGTGCAATTGCAGTGCTAAAAGACAGCGCGATTGTACCCAGTGGGTGCTGATAGGCATGTGGGGTGAGGAGCAGAGACTGATGGTTTCGCAAATGACTCTATTCAAACACTTCATGACTGAGGAACATGTTGGTTTTCTGTTTTTTTTTTTTTTCCTTGTGGGATTTGCTTTTTTTTTTTTCTTGTAAGTCGATCTACTGCACAGCTAGTTTATCTAAGTCTAATTTGTTTATTTATTATTTATTTATGACTGGATCAGGCTCTTAATACTTGATCTGAAATAATACTCTTCTCCAAATCAATGCTCCTACTGCTCATAAAAGAGCAAGAGCAAAGCAAATGAACAGATGGTTGACCCTGATTGCAGAAGGCAGTTCCAACAAGTGATGCGTGCAGTACTTCTGCATGGAGCCAGCTCAGTCACTGAAACTGTAAAGCTGTATTCTCAGTGCTCTCCATCCCACTGGGTTGCCAAGTACATTGGCCCAGACAGACTGTCACGTTACTGTAGAGAGCCTGTTGCCTTTATTGCAGTTAAGAAGTGAGATATCAATGCAATGGATAGTAGAAGCATATCTTACCTCTCACAACTCTATTATAGCATCTTCAGAAAGAGACAGAGAATTGTTTACCCTTTGCCTGGGTGGTGTGGCTCAAGGCATCTTCACTGGCTATTTTTCATTAGAACAACAGATTGCCATTTCCCTTTTTAGAAGTTGTATAGGTTAACCTACAGTTTCCACGGACTATCTATGGAAGCAAAGTACGCATCAGGTCATACCCTTCAAATAATTTCCTCAGCTTTACAGCAGAAAATGAGAAATGTATGTACTTTTTTATTTTTATTTTTGGAGGGATGTATTTTGTAATGATTTCTCTTTAGGTAACTAAGCAAGAAAAGAGTCTCATGAAACCTCTTTACGACAGATACAGAATTATCAAGAACCTTCTCGCAACTCCATCTTTGATCACAACAATTGTAAGTTAGAAAGAATTCATATCCATTGTCAAGAATCATAATAAATGCCTTATTTGATTTTTACCTGTATGTAGTCTGCCAGCAATGTAATTACCAGTATTTGAAGAATCTGCTTATTGGTTAATACAGAGGTACTTCCAGAGTGAATTACACAGAGTGAATTACAGAGTGAATGCTCTGTAAAATTCAACTTTTAAGCATGCTAGAGGTTGTAACGGGTAGCAGCAGTCTCTGAGGCAATCACCTCTAAAGACTGGCTAAGAGATCAAAGGTTGGTATTCGTTTTCTTTTGTGGCTAACATATGCAATACAGAATTGAAACCCATAGCTTCCCATGGAGCACTATATTATCACTATATATTCTATATTTACTTGACAATGCCTTTATTAATCACGTAGCACATAAATATAATTTGTAGTACTTTAATAATGTGTCAGTGTAATGTAACAGTACTGGTCTCACCCGTGAGCAGAGGTAGTGGAATCCGGCTGTTTGGAAGTTAATGAGCATATCTCCATCAAAAATATTAATCTAATAGTAATTGGGGCTGGATTGATTTGAAAAATGATGAATTATTGTGTGTCAGATGACAGTGAAGCTTTGGATTTCTTTGAAAAATCCCACTGTAAATCTTTGTACACAAGCACACGGATATTTTATTTGAAAATTTAACTAAGTTACCATGTTATGTCTTTGGAGCTTTGCTCTGTGGAGTTTTTATGTTGAAGCCTTAGTTTCAAAATCTCAACTTTTCTTCTGAGGATCAAGGAACATGAGGAAGACAGTGACATCCCTCTATTTGGGCAGTCAACACTTGCAGCTATAAAACTGTGGAATCTCTACTTCCAACTCCTGTTACAGTCAGAATTTCTGGATATATTGTAAACAGTAGATGGTACCTAAGAGGAGCACAAGTTCCAGCAAGACTGTAGTGCTTACATAAATGCATAATGTTCTTTAAATCTTTGCTACTTATAAAGACTTTTGAGTAAACAAAAATTAATTGCTGGCTGAAACTACTTGAAAGCAGGGCTAACTTCTGTCCTGTTTAGTCATAGTGGACAATATAGAGTAATTCAGTGAGTCCCACGAGCCCTGCCATGAACAATCTCAGGGATACCTGGATGAAGCTTTCAATATGTTATCCGTCTCAATGAATATACCCAGGAATTTAGATCCTAACTCTTCACAGTGTCATCCTATTAATTGTTATTATTGGATTGTGAACAACTAAGTTAATCATGTTTTACAATTTACAAGCGGGAGGAAGAAGACTCAGATGAAGACCATTCTCAAAGCAGCCATGAGTTATCATCTGGTCCACTGTCTTGCCTCCCTGTTGAAGAGCACCTGTGTTACACTCAGGAGGAGAGTGAGCCTGCATATGTTTCACCTCTGGATGAAAAGAAAGTTTTCAGGCAACCAGCCTTGTCTATGTCCAATTTACACGAGGCAACAATGTAAGTTCTGTCTTTTCTTCCCTCCCCAATTTTTTAAAAAATATTTCATGTAGGCTTTGTAAAGGAAACACAATCCATACATGTTGTATGGGAATGTTCTATACCAAAGAGGTGATTCAATGTTTTCTTATGGAAGAAAATAGGCAGAAGATAGTTGTTGCTTGGGCAGCATATCTGCGGATTGAGCTGTTTATTCAAACAACTTTGTGCCAAGTCACTGAAGAAACAGGTGAAGAAATGTAAGCAGACAGGAAAAATAACTAACTACATATACAGAGTGGTAGATTCGACGTCATGGCACAGTAAAGACATATGGACCTACCTATAAGTGCTGCAAATATTTTAGATATCCAACTACTTATCATCTTACAAAGCAGTCGTGAACCAAAACCCAGTTTAGACGAGCAGGCTAATCTGCTTTTGTGTGCGTGTACTGGGACTGACTACATGAGTGATGCAAAAAATACCAGAGAGATGAGGCATACAAACAGCAACAGGTGAACTGAGTGCAGGATCATGCACCATATGGGCATATGTGAGACCATTGAAATGCATGTAAAATCAATTTCTTTCTTGCATAAGAATGGGTATTAGCATCTGGATGCCCATAAAACTTAATGCCGCCCTCCTACTCTCCATTATAAAACCAAAATAAAGCTGTCCTGTTTTGTAGTTAAGAATTTCGTGTTGCATGAAACAACAAATCTCAAGATAGGTTGTTATGACTCAGCCCCAAAACTTGTTGAAGAAATACACCTTCTGGGAACAGCTGTGTTCTCATAGCTTATGGGATGGTATCTTTTTCTTTTGTTTTGATTGGGAGCTCTTATATGCACAAATGAAGTTGGCAAGGCTTACCAAAATTGAGAGTAAATAAAAATGTCTTGGTTTTCTGTGTCACTTAACTACATATGCAATAGTTTGCTCACAAATGCTGTGACTATAGTTCTGTGCATTTGGTTATTATGAGGGGAAAAAAACACAAACAAACCAAAACAACCCCAAACCCAGCTCCATAGGTCATACAAGAATTCCTTCTTAGCTTAAAAATGTTATTCTCCAAATATCAGCTAAAACATGACCTCCAAAAAAGTTGTTTCTGGGTACCAACAGCATTTCCACTGCATCACCGTACTGTTTGGTAACAACTGCTTTTAGGAGTGGGGTTTGTATGTTGACTTTAATTCAGCTAGAGATGCAAAGCATATCCAGTGGGACGCTGAGCTCTGTCAGCTCCATACAGAATTAAGACCACTAGCAAGACTCAATTCTGAAAGCTATTTTTCCCCTGTGGTCCATAGTGTCTCTGCCTTCACTTTATTAGAAGGATTAAAATACTACCAAAAGGGAAGAACCACAACTATTTATTGTGTGTGATTGTACAGCCATTTATATCTATAGTTGGAGGGATGGGATGGAATGTCTTGGGGCACTGAGATCAGTGCCTGCTGTGGCCCATAGCAGGAGGCTGCTTATTACCCAAAGCCACAGCTTTTACAATACTTTTAAGCATACGCAGGTTTCATGTTCTTGTCTCTTGTTTTATAGGCCTGTCCTGCTTGAACATCTCAGAGAAACAAGAGCAGATAAGAAAAGGCTTCGCAAAGCTCTGAGAGAGTTTGAGGAACAATTCTATAAGCAGACAGGAAGGTAAATAACTGCTCAACAAAAGCTCTCTTCTCCTCCCCTTTGGGCTCTTATGCAGATACGTGGCCTCCGCTAGGGTGGGTACTCCAAGGCCACAGGGCAGAGAAGCTGCAGCTAAGGACTGGAAGATACCGTGGAGGTGTCTGGTCTCTGTGACTATCTCCATCGCCCTCCTTAGTTCCTTTGGGATGTGGGCATCCCTAAGGACGGTCTGGATCTTCCAGGACATGCCTGCAATGGGTATAAACCCCAGCTTGGGATCTTCTCTGAGCACAAGGGAGCGTGCTAAACATTCTTTCTGAGGATGGAAATCTGTAGGGATTACATTTTGCAGTTAGGACATTTTTAAAAGTGCAGATTTAAAAACAGAAGCCACTTTCACCCATAGATAAATGCTAGCTACTTTTCAGTCTTTGTTTATCCTTTCCTCCCTTAATTTACCAACTTGTTTCATGAAAACCAGGGAGTTGATGGGCATGTAGTAGTCTGGTAACAGTTTTGAAAGCACTAACTAATTCTCTGCATATTTTAGAACGAAGTAGTTAGTTATGCTTGCATGGCTGACAAAAAAGAGAATTACCTGATATATGCAAATTCAGTATTTTAAATACTAATATTTAATTTCTGTCTATTAGAGCTTTTTGGTCCTGTCAAATTATGTACAGTTAGGAAAATGAAAATCCAACCCAATCCTCATTCAGTGTTGCACCATTAAAGACTACTCATAAAAGTGATGGTGCTTTTATTTGCTTTTCATAGGAGTCCTCAAAAAGAAGATCGTGTGCCAATGGCTGAGGAATACTCTGAATACAAGCACACAAAAGCCAAAATCAGGCTCTTGGAGGTTCTCATCAGTAAGCACGATATTTCCAAAACTATATGAAGTGAATGCAATGCTGTGGTATTGTTCTGTAGCAAAAAAACAAGCAAACAAACAAGTAATGACAAAGAGGAAGTAATTTTACAGGTCTTAGTCTGCTGCACAATTATTTGACACACTTGAGGTTTTTGATGCACTTTACCAATTACACTAGCTGGGATCAGAGAGGACAGCAATATGCAAGAATATTAAGCACGGGTGAGTGGACTATACTATATATTTTTTCCTTTTGAAAAAGCTTTGAAGTGCACTGTGAGAATGTTGTTACTAATTAAAAGGACGTTGAAGTATTGCAGAGTCTCAGTTTCAACTGCTCTTAGTTTTAAAAAGTGTGAGGAAATGCTCTCCAGTTTTTTAGTACATCTTAGTACATGGTAATGCACCACACATTTCTTTCCAGGATTAACATGCACTATAACTGACTATTGATCTTGGTTATCAGTGTGCTGATTCACTAGATTAAAAGAAACGTGCATAAAATGAAGGAAAAACTCACCAATATACTCTTGTCTTTCAAGACAGAGATACCATTCAATTGCAGTCGCTTCAGAGAAAGGTGTGCACAAAGAACCAGTGCTAGGATTTTGTCTAAAGTTCTGGGAGTAAGCACTGATGCTGTCTATGCAGAAAAAGAGAGACGGAACACGACTGCCAAATGGCGAAAGTGTTTGGCAAAACAGATAGTTTACAGGGAAGAAATAAAAAAAACCCGCACTGATTGCTGTCCTTTGCACTATGGCTCACAGGACCTGGCTCACACTACTTAAAAATTCAGTATATAGATTAACTACATGCTAATTCTTATTTCTGTATTAAAATTTGCACTTTATTTTGCCTGATGCTACAATGTTTGCTTTTCTAACTACCAAAGCTTGTTTAGACGCATGCACTTTGTAAAATGTCAAAGTATTTCTTGTGTTATAAATTGCCACATATATATATTAAAACAAAACTAGATTATTGCATTACGTTCAGATATTTTGGATAGATGAAATACATGGTATATAACTGAGTGTCATGGTTATCTAATGAGGAATGTTAGACAACTTGTTTACTAAAGTATTATAAAAAAGATATTTTTCCATTGGAATTATGCATCTTTCTTAACTTTCAGAGCACCACACTTTGTAATATTAAGGAGATTTTTTTCACTATTTGTGATAGACCATTTATGTGAAAAGTGGACTATTAACAGAAGGACTATCAGTGGTTTTTGTACCAGAAATAAAAAGCAGGGATTCTGGGAAATACCTAGCTCAGACATAAAGGAAGGAACAATTAAAAGAATAATAATAAAAGGGACTTCAATAAGTTGAATCATGTTTAATGTTTTGTTTCAACTGTCATTTTGTATTGATGACATAGTATAAGCCACCTGTTTTCTATGTTGGTAAGAAGATTTTCATTTTATAAACCCTATTCTGTACAAACCCTGTTTGTATTTGTATTGTATGTGATAGCTTGGCATGATGTTAAAGATGTACACATTATCAAATAGTTTGGAGGAAAAAGTATGAACACTAAAAAAAGGAATTTTTTATTTCTCAGAGGTTTGTTGTTCCAGTGTAATGACTTAGTAATTTATAACTTAACTTTTATGAATCAGAAATGGTCTCCTTCGTAAATCTGTTTTAATTAAAGTCATCTAGAGCAACAGGAACAGATACAGAGCTATTTGAAGTTTACAAACTACATCTTTGATAAGGGAAAATGATTTCATGACATATGTATACAATTGATATTAAAATGTAATCTATATATTCTCTATGATTGTATAATATTTTATACAACAGTACAAATAAAATATTTTTCTATTATATTTATTATGTCAAGACACAGTTTCTGTTTTCAGTTAGCTAATATAAATAACATAAATAACACTGTCAAACAACACGTTGGAAGTGCTGACATTTCTAGGCTTTGAAATTGAAATCATGCTGCAATTACAACCTTTCATGCTGTTTGGAGTTATCCCAGTATTTGTTCAGTAGTTAAAATGAATGCATATTTAAACACCATTTATAAGCCGTTATTTTTATTTTGCTAAAGCAGTTTATATAGGATTTTGTTATGTTTGGCAAGAAACAGAAAACAATTTTTGCAGCATCTAGGTATAAATGGTTGCCAGAAAGAAATCCAGGAATTCTAATCATTTAAAGCATCTTGGGAACAGAAGGGAAAGAGGGAGAGAAGAAATACTAAAAACACTATTGGAGATTTTGAAGACTCGTGTTTGCTTTTGGTGACAGCGGCATGTGCATGCTTCTGACAAAAATGTCTGACTATGGAAATGGGCAACAGAGGTTTGAAGGCTCCTAAGTAATGAGGAAAGATTTAACGTCCAACACTGATATTGCAGGTCTTGCAGCTGGGATCTTTCTTTGCATTTGCAGTAGACAAGCTCATTAGTTGGTGACCAGTAATTTCCGCAACTGTGCCGAGAGAGAGATCCACAGGATCAGTGTAAATTACTTCCAAAATAACATCTTGGGCATGATGGTAAACCATGACACCATCTTCTTCGTCGCAGGTCAGAAATTTATTATCTTTTATATTTAGTTGAGGAAGGCGCTGCTTGCAGAATTCATCTCCTGGTGATCCAACAGGGGCGATAACAAGAATGACATAGTGGTAGGCTGTGTACATGCAGTAGAAGTCTCCAAAGTACAAGTTAGTATTTGGGTTGAAGAGTTTTTCAGCTGCAACCTCAAATCTATATCTTCCGTAAGGAGAATCTTGTGGTGGCTTCCCAGTGTTAAATTCAGTGTTGCAGCTAAAGAAGATGCCTTCCAGCTTCCCACTGATTGGAGAGCCATGGCTGCCACTGTTATCCTTAACAGAGGGCTGCATAGCATTCCCATGATGCTCTCTACAAATGAATGACTGGTATTGTTTATTTTGTAACACATGTTAAAGAAAAAGGGGCAAGTTAGGATGTTATGCTGTTAGGTAACAGTACCGAAGGGACACAAGGGAAAACAGTTAAACTGAAAACTGTGGTTAGCATCATGATCTTAGGACCAAGAAAATCAAGCGAGGCCAGACGCAAAGAGCTAGAAATAACTCCTGATCAAGGTAAAAATCTACTTTTCCAGCCTGACCTCTGTGTCAGCTGTGAGCTGTGTGGGTATTATATGCAGGCAAAGAATAGTACAAACAAAAAGCCCCCCAAACCACCAATATCTTTAATTAGCTGCTTTGCTCAGCCTTCCACTAAAATTGCAACAATAAGCACATTTTAATCACATGGAAAGTTGAAAGTCAGTCTCTATATGCTGAATATACTGTTTGTTAATGTGTATTTTTAGCATAGGCAGTATACATTTTATGTAGAAAACTGCCAATGAAAGTTATTTCTGAACAATGTTTTTCAAAGTGTTAATAGAAAGGAACATACTGTGTGCTGAAGTTTTTTTTCCCCCAAATGAAAATTTCAAGTCTAATTTGTCTACTGCTGATTTCAGTCAAAGCAAAAATGGGCACAGAGCATTAGGTAATTCGCTTAGTTTCCACTTTGGTTGGTATCCAGCTTCTGCAGTCACTGGTCTCGAGAGGAAAAAAATGTAGATTAACCCTTTCTTTTTGCCAGCTGAGCTCAATTTGGTTCCAATGAAAAGCAGCACTCAATAGAACAAGTGAATTTTTAAGACTCTAAATCACAGATTGCATTCAGCAGCATTATACTGCTGAAATTTTAGAACAGTCCAAACTGCCCCACCTAATCCTCCTTCCTTAGCACCTGAAATTTTATGTATGGACATTCCCCAGAACCTATGCCCTACATCTCTCTGGAAGTGCTATACTGACAGCTTTGACACCCTCTGCACCTGCGACCACGTGATATCAGAAAGGGAAACATTCCCTTTTGTAAGTCCTGCAAAACACTATATTTACTAGGCACTCTCAGAAAATGCTTTTATACACAGTGACAGATTAAAACCGCCTGAGGCTGTGGGACTGGTGGGACTGGAGGAGAGTCTTACATCTTCCTCTCGCTTTACTCTTTTGTTTTTTTTTAAAAAAAATATTTATTTTATTTATATATATATATATATATTTTTTTTTTTTTTTCCCCTAAGGAGAAGGGAGACTAGCCCAGTCAGCTGTTCTCTCTGCTTTTAAACTGTAACAGCTTCAGGTAAAATGGTGCTCTGTGGGAGAAGGTTTTACTTGGTTAAAGTGGGAAGTAGCAGTCAAAGCAAACAAATTCTGTGTATGCATACAAACCAACTCTAATTAACTCAGTTATGTCCCCAACTGTGATTTTTTTTTTAATTTTATTTTTTCATTATTTTTAATCTGAGCAGTGTGTCTTAATTCAACTTTAAGAAAAATATCAAAAGCTTTCTGGGCCATTTAAATGCTACATAGTTACTGGCTCAAGGCCCCTTTCCAAAGACATTGATGACAGTGGGGTATATAATTGCTATAGGAGGACTGAAGCGATAATTAGGGAGAAAAAAAAAAAAAACAGCTTGAACAACCACCCCTGTCTGCACCCTGGAAAGCCAGGCTTCTTGCATTTCTGTTTCCGTGGCAAGATACTGACATCCAGTGGCCAATTAGGCTAATTATAGGTCACTCTTAGGGATCTGAGCTGCTTTAGGGCTCTCCAGCCGAGGTAAGTAATCACCAGACTGACAGGAACACTACTTACAAGCTCACACTTCAAACCCAACATTTGGGGTTGTTGCTTTAGCACCGTGACAGTTGCTTGTTTGCTGATGCTACTAGAGCTACTCTAGAAGCTTTTCCAAGCTTGTTTACAGAGGCCATTGCCAGGCATGGTATGATAAGGAAGTTTTCCTGAAAGGAAGCACGTGTTAGGGCTTTTAACGTAACATTCAGAAGGGTGTATTGTGGAAGGAATAGCTCTTGTGACTCTATTAGTACTTTTGTGATCAGAAAAGGTGACCATTGGACAGTTACAGGTATTCTAGCTTCATACTGACCTGGCAAACCACAGCTTTTTGCCTCTAACTCACTAACAGGAGGAAAACAAACTTGTCTCTATTTGTATCAAACCAAGAATAAACATAACAAGAGGGAGGGGAAAAGAGACAGTGCAATCAGAGTTACATTTGGCAGAACAAGGCCAAACCCACAGCTAGAAATGCACCTCAGTGGTAATTTTCAAAATGCAAAGGCGGGAGCACTGTGATTACATAGCTGAAAACAAAGCTCTATGAGAATGAGAACCAACACAGCCATACCCCTTCTGTGGTTTCTTGTCCAGGTTGGCAGCAGAGATTTATGAGGTCCTCAAACAGTCTCAACATTTACAGTTCGTTCTCTACCTCTATTGAGTTTTACAGCTTTGTCACTATGCACAATAAAATAATTCTTCCAAAACACAGATGGGAAAGAGCAAACCTCATGCTCTGGAATATATCAGACACTTCCAGAATCGAGCAGATTCTCAAGACTGCAAAGTGGAAACATTGCTAAGGGTGGTGGAGCCTGCTTCTTGGAGTTGGATTCCTTTTTTTCTTCACTGTTTTAAAAAAAGACTTTCTAGACAGGTACTAGTGTGACACCCACCTAAACCTGGAATTATGCAGCACAGCAGCAGCCCAATGTCTCAATACAAATTAAAGAAGCATAGTCAGTGTTGCCATCCTCCTGACAGTGCTGAAACAGATGTTGACACATTGCTTACCTCTTGTCCATGTTCTTCTCATGGTGGAAGGTTACTTCTGCATGCTGGCTGCTCCTGCTCAGTCAGTACAAAAGCTTTGATTCCTTCTACTGAAAAGTCATCTGTTCTATCGTAATGACACAGTTGTGTGTGCAAAGGAACATTGGGTGTCTGACAACAGGAATAAGGAACCTACCTCCAGCTATCCCATTTATTTGTTCCAAATGAAGCACAGTGTTGCAAAATTGCCTAAACATCATCCCCTCTCCCTTTCCATTCGATCTGTAAATTAATATTTGGATTGCAGAGCCCCAGTTACTATATTTCAGCATAGAAATTGTGTGGTTGTACATGGACAGCAAGTATTTAATAGAATCATAGAATACTTTGGGTTGGAGGAGACCTTAAAGATCATCTAGTTCCAACCCCCCATATTTCAAGCGGAACTCTGATATGCAGGGAAATGCCTGTGCCCACACTTTTCCACTTCTACTATTAGAAATCTTAGTCTGAATTTCTTAGTACAACGGAATTATTTGGCTATTGAACAGACTGTTAATATAACACACACTTTCAGGCTGGATACCCTGTGGATTCTTCAGTTTCTGCTTCAAAACACAACCTTTTATTGCCTAAGGAAAGTGCCGAGTTAATCAAGGTGGAAGAAATTAGTTGTATTTTATTTTTATTTTTTCCCTCCTTCTGAACTGGCAACATAGCATATCGACATTCTGCTCTAGTTTAGAACAACTACCTCCATTTACTTATTTTCATTACTACTTTAATT
Source organism: Cuculus canorus (assembly GCF_017976375.1). Classification (NCBI taxonomy): domain Eukaryota; kingdom Metazoa; phylum Chordata; class Aves; order Cuculiformes; family Cuculidae; genus Cuculus; species Cuculus canorus. The sequence continues at coordinate 10,549,250 of NC_071407.1, forward strand.
TGTCAAATGATTTTGCATATATTTACTTTCTTACCTGACATAATCAAAGTATTCTTTGTGCTGATTACGATAAAAAACAGATAGTTTAAGCATACGGCCTGCAATCACTTCAGCTTTTTCCAATAGCTGTGTTAGGTGAACTTTTGAATAATCTGGAAATAAAAGACAATCTGCTAGTATGGGGGCAGGAAAAACAACAATACTCTCCAAAAGCAGCACAGGCACACAGACTTAAAATTGGGAGCAGAGCCTTGATAACACACATCACATCATGCAGCAGCTATACAGACACTATATAGCCCAGCACACTTTCCAAGAGACCAAGAGGAGGAATATGTATATTTGATTCTCCCCACTCCCTTCCCCATAAATATTTTGCAAGCCTATAGCAACTTTCAGTCAGGATTTCCTCTGTTAGAGATGGTTTCCTTGTATCAGGGACCACAGAGCAGCTGAAACTGCTTTCTCTCACTTAGGGAATTTGATACACTGCTACAATGCACCCAGTTGTGAGCCAATAACAATTCACATAACTGCAAAAGCCTAAAAGGCATCTCAACCAACATGGGATTCACAGAGAGCTCGCCTCAGCTCTCGGCTTTCACACAGTCGAGCGCATTGGCGCTAGGTGATGAACATGCAAAGGAAGAGACTCATAAATCAATGACAGGCTAAACTGATCCTTGAGACAGAGTGTTGGTGATGCTCAGACTTTGCAGCAAGCAGAGAAGGGCGAGCAGCAGAATGTCTTAAGCAAGCTGTCTGTTAGGGGGCTGCCACTCTGTCTTTTTTCCAGAGGTGCTAGTAGCCAGCAGAAGGCACACAAGTGGCCCTGCTCCCCTTCGGTTCACCAGTCTCCTTTCCCAGCCTGGGACAAGCAACGGAGCCAGACACAGTACTTCGGGGCAGCTACTGTGGAACAAAGGGACACTCCAGCAGCCTCTCACCTCTCATTAACACAGCAAACCTAAGCAGACACAAAGCCTAAGGTTAGAGTTCCAGGTGTGACTATTATAACTCTACTAGCATTGTAGATGGCTAACCATTTCACACAGCAAAACAGCATTAAATATATACATCCTACAGTGTGTGTTTCCTCAGCAATATTACCTGCTGTGCAAAATTCAATGATTTCACTCCATTCAGAAACAACATAATCACCATCAACTTGCTTTGATGCTGTCTGCACTGCTACTGTGTATTCTGTTCTTGGACTCAAGAACCAGTGGCCACGGACTGTCATAGGCAAAGGAACAGCTTTGGCCACCAATTTAGTAGGTACATCCTGCCGGAAACAAAAAGATAAAACAATACACAAGTCAGCAGTGCAACCAAACCAATCCTCCACAACTTCCTTAGTTGTTTTTGCAATGTAATCCCCAACCCCAGGCTCTTCTGTGTAAAGTTCAGTTACTTTTCATAGTCCGTTGGGTCAGCAAATTTAAAAGAGTAGCCAAGACCAACGGTGTAATGTCTGCTCTAAAAGCTATGGTGGTAACTTGCACATATGAGTTTATTATTGGCTCCACGTGACTACAGACTGATACCATTATATATAGCCCAAATATGTAATTCAGACTAGGGCAATCTGTGCTTAAGTATGCAAACAGAGGAATACATGCAACGGAACACAAGGGTATCTTAAGTTGAGAGCTTCTTGTGCTCTCCTTGACATTGTTTTCTTTCAGTCAGTATAACCAAACAAAACTCCTCCTGCCATCAACCAGTCCACCTACATTGCTGTTGCTATCTTCCAAACCAGGCTTCAACAGAGAAAACTAAATGCATTGCAGAGTAATTTCATGTGTTTTACATGTATCAAATTACCCTTATGTACAGGAAGGATCAGAACAAGCCAAACAAAGCTAGATGGTTTGTGCTTACATCGCACCTCTTGCTTACCGTCCTGCCACCTTTTCAGGTACTCTGTTTTGTTCTTCACACATATTGCACCACAGTGCAACAAAGAATAGCTGCTTGGTGGTGTTGAAATACCTAATTTCTACAGCAGAGACTACCATGGGGAAGAAAACAATGAAGAACTAGACAGCTTATGCTAGAACTCTGGGTGAAAGGACTCATAGAGGAGTTGAATAATTCTCTGCATGGTATACACAAGGGGATAGGATAGAGGGATAGACTCTTGAATATTTATCAGTAATGATAGAATAGTAAGATGTCTGTCATGTGAAAAGTGGCCATTTTAGATAACATCCATAGCTGTCCACATGTAAATACTAGTCCACAGACATCCACCCATAAATACTAGCACAGTAGTCCCTTAAGGAAAAAAGAAATAGGAAAGAGACATTTTCTGTTCATCATCTGTAAGAAAAGACACGAAAGATTTTTTTTTTTTGTCTTCCATTGTGGAAAAATACCTTTCTTCTATTGTTTTTCTGTCACAAAAAAAATATTCTTTGGTTTCTGCATTAAGAAACTGTAAAATTAGCAGCTTATGTTATTACAATAACTGAAATGTGATTGATCAAGGGTAAGATTTTTTTTGTCATGATTTTTCTTAATTTTCATTGAAATCAAAAGAAGCTGGGACACAATTTTCTCTATAAAAGACTCCATTGTGCACTCTGAAATAAATAATATATAGCAGATAAAGAAAAATTACAAAGGAAAAGGAAAGAAACCTCAAATGGCATTTAAAGCTGCCAGCCTGGAACTATACTGCGAAGGCATCCCACTGGATCGAATCTGCTAATGCTCAAGCAATCAGCAGCTGCTGCAGTTACAATCATTAGTCTTCCTGTCATCTTTCCTTTGGCAATGGTAAAAACTGCCTCCGCCTGGGTCAGGCCTCTCTGCCTACAATCCACTGGTGGGTTTTGCCCCCATTAATTCTGTCAGTTCTCATGTAACATTAAAAGCCTCATTGCCCCCATGCATCAACCCTTACCCGCCAGCTGCGTATCCAGAAACTCTCTTAACTGTACCAAAGAAAGGGCAGACTACATAAACCCACAGTAAACAGAGTTCTATCTCTTGCACAGCTGGGGAGGAGGGGCAGATATGATGCTTTTCCTAACTCTTATCTGTTCTTTTTCTTAGCAAACACTTTTTCTTGCCCTTTTTTTAATTATTTTTTTCCTAAGGTTTCTATACTGATGTCAGGAAAAAAATGTTCAAATGTTCACAGAATTTCTCTGGGGATTCTGCACTTCTTCTTTTCATCTCAGCTCTCATTCCTGGCTGAGCCCCCAAAGCACTGCAATGGAGGTTATCTTGCATCCAGGATTCCAGAGTAGCAGATGGCTGCGCCACCACCAGCACCCACCAGACAGCAATAATTTCCAAGAACAACCTGGAAGCACTGACTGGCTAAGCAGCAAGGTATATGAGCCACAGTACCTTTCTCTGTTTTGCGAAGAGCTGCCTACTTTGCAGTGGCTTTTCTTTGCCAAAGAAACAGCTTTCAATTTTCAGCTTTTTCCCATTTAATCTTATCCTTCCCTTTGCCAGGTCTGCTTGTAGGACACACCGTGGGAGCTCAGCACACCCATTTTCTAGTCCTAGATTTGCTAAATATCTGACTCTTACCCTATTACATGGAAATAATCATGCCTCTATATCTGTATGCAAATTATTTTAAGAAAAAGACAAAGTCTTATTAGAATTCTACTCTTTCCATACTACCAGTACAAGTCTCCTCCTTCACAAATATGATGGCAACAGTCATAAATACTACAACTATATGATCCCTAAATATGCTCAATACAATTTATATATTTGCCAAGAGAAAAAGTATAAAAAGGATGAATCTTTCCTGTATGCTTTCCTGGGAACACAAGGAAACAAACGGTCCCCTTTCCTAAAGCACAGCGTTTATCTATCAGGTTAAGGCCATATACCCAGTCACTTGCTCACAGACGTGTGAGAAAACTGAGATTTAACATTAACTATCTACAAGTGAGCAAACAGAGCCATGCTATTAACAGCAGTCACAGGAAAAATACCCTCACAATAAAAAGACTCAGAGAAATCGGTGGAAAAATTTCCTGGTTATCCTACTGGTTTATATGGTTTACAAACCAAAAGCAATTTAGGTTCTGGTAAAATTAGACCTTTCATATTTGCCTGGATGCTTTTTTTTGCCTTGGCAAAGCTTATCTCTTAGAGGTATTGCCAACATCGTTTTTACATTTGAAGATGATTGTGTCATTTTGTCTTCCATCTTATTCCATATTTCTCTAGACATCTCATTATTTCAACTATTCCAAGGTTAAAGCAAATTTTGCTGGATTTGATAACTACAGACTCTGCAATGCATTCAATATGTCTCTGCATTAGTGGCTTGAGGAAAGAGGCCAGCTGAATATTCAGGTCACAGTACAGAATGCTGCAAATTAAAATTGCTGGAAGCCTTCCTAGAAGAACATTAGAATTTGTGACTCTCTGTTGAAATTACATGTGTTGCTTTTGTAAGTCTGTTGCTCAAAAAGGACAGGCACAGAATACACAAATTGTTTAAATAATGATCAAGAACTAGTCAGGAATAAAAATGGCTGTCTTGCAATAAATTGTACAGGTTCCAAAACTGTTTTAGCTTCACATGAAATAGAAAAAGCAATGTTCAGTTCTCTGTTAAACAAATGCATTTGTGTGTACACGCACATAAGCTAGAGACGGAGAAGATATCTGAGTAAAATAAATTGTCAATCAGATTAATCAAAACCCATCTTTGCTGGATATCTGATATCTGTTTCTCATGGTCTGGCTTTGAAAGGCTAATAAAACACTAAGATTCATCTATTCAAAAACAAGTACTTCCACTTCAAGTTCTAAATGAAAATTACCTTGTGTTTAAATTTGTTGGAATTCTTGTTTTCTTTCTTGTTGAGATCGATAAAGTAATGAGTAATGCGGTCCTTGGATTTAGAATTCATGTCCCAAGAAATCTTGAAGGAATCACATGTGATGTTGCTTATTTTGATGTTGTGGGGGACTGGGAGTTCCTCCATCTCTGCAATCCCACTATCTTGTGATTTATTCCCTGCATAAAAATAAAATAAGCATGATTCATCCAGTTAAAGGCGTATTCAATACCTGTTTTCTGTGCTCCAACACAACCACATCTCTAAACAGCCTTTCACAAAGCCTCATAGATGATACTCAGAAGCAACTATGAGGTACAATTATGCAAGTTTCAACTTCAGTGATGGGAAATATTGGGAGGGGATAAAATTCTTCATGTGAATAAGCACCAACAACATGTAAGCAGGCTGCAGAGGCTACTATCGCAACTGCATGCAGCTGCAGTTTGAGAATAAGGAACATCTGAACACATGGTGCTACAGTGTTAGTTAAGTTGCCAGCAGCAACGTCCACAGTTAACATAACAGTCCTAACCATACCTGTCAGTGAAATAAATACAAACAGAAATCATATTCAACCTAAAACTATTTTTCAGGCACAAAGTAAAAGCAGTGTCTTCCAGGTTTATAGATGGTTTGTATGTACATACACATACAAAAGATACTGTCTCTTCAACCATGAAACAATTAACAGTGATCACTTTGTGAAGCCACATTCAGAGGGACATACACATCAATTGCATTTTTTGGTCCTTTTTCTCTCTGTTCTGTTTGTCCAGTTGAGACCTTGCAATTTTCTTGGGAAATTTTTTCTAATTTCTCTAAGTGTATATGGTGGATAAACAAACCATCATTGACCCCAAAAAGCATCACTGGTTCTAAGATGAGGTCTTTTCACAGTTCCCAAGGCAACCCTGTGGTAGAGCATTCTGCGAACATTGAAAGCTCAGAAACATCAAGTGATCTTGCACTACATAAGACACAAGTCAAAAGTGAAAAAAAAACCAGTAAAAAAATGCAGAGAAACAAGAAACATGAATGAAAAATGGTGAGCAAGGATAAAACAGAGATGATGATGTAAGAGGAGTAAAGAAACAGAGTATAAAAAAATAAGAGATAGGAATAGAAAGAACAATGGAGAAAAATCAAGGATAATATCTGCATAAGAAAGAGAGGAAAGCTCCCAAATTCTGTCCAGACGAGGAAGACTGGAAGCCCATGCAGAGATGTGAGGGAACACATTTTTAGAATTATTTTTAGTCACATCTGATTATAGAAAAGGATAGTATTTACATACTTCCATCACAATAGATAAAAATGGACACAGAAGGTCAGTCTAGTCTGAAATAATAATAATAATAATTTGGTTTGGAAAACATTAGGGACATTTCAACCTAACAACATACATTGTCAAAGAACTATACCATCACCTCAAAGCAGGAGTGTTAAGGTTGGCTTAACTGTTCAAAATTCTCCTCATGGATATGTGAAATTTGGTCCCTGAGTCTGCAAAGCAGATTTCCAGCTAGTCTTCTCAATAAAGTAATTTTACTGATGACTTCAAGAATGAATAACACTTTTATATTTTTTTAATCCATTTTATGCATTTACATCCAACAGGTTGTCTATTCTTTAAACATCCTATTGCTCTTTTTTTTCCTTTTCAACCAAAACCAGAGGCAGATGGTACATGGTCTTGCTCAAAATCCTATGCTTTATGTGCCATCCACGATGACATTTTCAACAACTGCACTGCCTGTAACAGACTCACAAATAGCAGTCATTACCGAAAGCTTTCTGTTCATGTGAAATACATGGAAGTGCTTTTCCCAACATGAGATTTCAGAAAATCAGCAGGGAGAAAATGGCATTGCTTTCTGTCGAAAGCATTTTGTATTTGAAAAATGACTGAAAGCTCTACCAGGTACACTGGAAAGGCTACATATGATCAGCCTTCCAGGAGCGAGGCTCTGTATTTAAGCACACGATGAAGTGATGCTACTCAGGTTCTCAACCCTCCTGGAGAGCTGGATGCACGTGGACCCCAGCACACTGAATAACTGAATAAAGACCTGAACAGACATGCAGTCAAGAAATCTAAGCCATATAAATGCACAATACATTAATGTGCAACTTCTTTACTTCAAAAATAAACTTCTACGCTCTATCACTATGAGCCCTTCCATCTTACAAAGAGCCAAAGTAGTTTAAAGCTTGAGGAGACACCCGCAAAGGAGTAATGACCACTGACAAAAAATAACAGAGATGAAAAAAGATTTTGGAGCAGACTGATGACAGCCAAAGAGCAGAAGAGCTTCTGCAAATGGGCATTTTTTTCTGCACAGTTACTGACATACAACTTTAGATGTTTGTGCTCCTGATCCTTTTACTTCTTTGTTTAAGTAGTGAACAAACAGTTTAAGTAAATGTCTAGTAGAAAATCTCCAGGTAATTTTTAGCAATGTTTTTAATATGTCAGAAGAAGAAAACACTTGCATTACCAAGTGTAAAGCTATCCCTTTTTTTTTGTAATGGAACAACATCCAAAATAAACACTTCTCTGAAATCTTTATACCTCTCTGAAAGTGGAAAAAAATTATTTTACAGATTTTGAAATATAAACAGAATAGAAACACAGTATGAAATACAAAAGTAATATACCATAAAATCATCACCAGTAAGCAATACTCCAGTTTCCCTTCTATTTAGAATATGAAGTATCTGTGATATTTGTAATACATGCTTATATTTTGACACATTTTTGTAGCCCTGAATGTCAAAAACCAGTGAGTTGACAGGTAGTAATAGAAACCTGATAATGATACAAATGTGGAGGATGATTATTCAGTGAGTATTGGTAAATGGTGAGGTTTGAACAGCAATCGGTGCACTGTTGCATGAGAACAAGTGAAAAGAAAGGACAGAGCATGAGAAGCCTGCTCTTGCTCTCTTAGATTTGACTGATGATAGGAACCAAACATATAAGTATTAGACCATCTCTGTTGCCATACAGCATTCCAAAACTTCAGCTGAAAGCAATTTACTACCATTATGGATGTGAAAATAGGTGGAGAAGGCCTTAGAACTGACTACGTTCCTAACTGTCACTTTGCCACTTCACTGAAGCTGAACTGATCTTTGTTTGATGAACCATCACAATACAGACAAAACCTAAAAATTAAATTAGCATAGGAAATGTTGCTTTGAACAGCTTCATATCAAATTAAAATAGATCAGCTTCCAATTAAAATGGCTACTTCATTTTGCACGTGCCTGTTGCTTTAACATTGGAAGCCACTGCAGGGCTGGACAGAAACACTGCTTTCAGGTCTCTTTGGGGCAGAAATATATGGCAGTGTTACTAGTCAAACAAACCTCATCTCCTCTGCCAAAACCGCTAGGCTTGTCATCCCTGTATGCTACAGAAACATCTCTGTTTTAACAAAAAAAACAGTTCACGTTTCAAACAAGCAAATTGGCCCAGTGATTCTTGACCTGTATAACAAGAAGTCAAAGACCACTCAAGTGCGCATTGGTCACACTGGAAACATAAGACTTGAAATTTCTTCAAAGCTAAAGAATAAATACAACACGCCAGCTCTACTGAGATCAGCTGGAGAACTGCAAGATTAATGTTTCATGCTCCTATTCACAGGCTTATCTCTCTCTGCCATATCCAGAGCTAAATTTCAAGTTAAATTGTCTAATCAATTTTAAAGCGGTTATGATACTCACTGCTGCAGCTGAGCCAAAATGCTGGCAAATGGGAAACAAACCGATTTTATTTATATACATAGACACACTTAATTTAGTATCCTCATTATATCTCCGACTTACATAAATTATTTCTGAATGGGGAAAAAAGGGCAGAAAATTCCCATTGAACATTTGTGGCTTTCATCTGTAGCTACTGGAGACAAATGATAACACTTGGAAACTGATAAGCCCAAACTGAAAAGATTTGGAAAAGGCTGGGTTGTTTTTTGTTTTAATATGCTTCGTCACTCAAAACAAGCTGAACCATTATATCTGCGACAGTGGAAGGATGATGGTGAAGAACCTTAACATAACCTCCGACTAGGAGTTACCGAGCATTCACAATCACAGATTTTTTATAATTTTATAGTACTTTATCGTTCTTTTTCTTAGTTCTGCAAATGCACATCATCACAAGCAGGGCAAGGGAGTATGTGCTTAAGGATTTTTTTATTTCACAAACCATTTTATGTTATTCAAGAAAGATATCCTGAGAAGGCTAATTTGTAGTCCACTCTCTACATACAATTACAGCTCACAGAACTGAGGTTTTTTATTAAACTAGACCAATAAAATAATACATTTTTGGGCTCCTATGACCTTGCTTATAGATGCTTTGACTCTGATATTATCTTGGGAAATACATTCCTGCTATTAAGCATGAACAATGGAAAAAAAATAATGGAGCTATTGAATCCCTATACATACATCTGTATTTCACAGTTTGAATGTAATTCATCATTTGGAAACATTAAAAAGACAGGTTCATGCTCAAAGGCTGTGTACCAGACATGCTGCAGCAGAACTCTTAAGTATTCAGAAGTCACGCTATTTGTATTCAGCAACCAAATCACACCCTCTTTCCCATAACTCCATCCATAACACTAATATGCCACCTTTCACCGCATTAACTATGTAACTCACTGCACTATGCAACCGTGAAAAATTATGCAGCAGTCAAGAAATAAATTCACACAAACAGAACTTGCAAATGGCTAAATACAATGACATAATATCCATCCATCAGCAGGGAAAACCCTACAAATATTACAGCCATAATGAGTACGATTGCTTGTATTCAGTGTCAAGTAAACTCATGAAATATTCATTCAACTGCAATGATGTCCATTAAATCTGGAGAAATTAAAAGAGGGCAGGGCTGGGTGAAATCCTTTTCTCTGCTGGAGCTAAGTAAGTATCCCTTCAGCAATCATGGATGACAAAACATAGCTGTAAAATATTACTATCATTCTGCAATTTAGACTTGGATACTATGGAGAATGACCACTGAAGTAGTAGAAGAATGCTGTTCAGATTACTATTTCCCCTCCATGGGGTTTAGATTCAACCAATTCAGATATTGGTCCAATATCCAGGCAAAAAATATTTATTCATTTTATATGTGGAAAAAATGTAAATATCTAAACAGAATTTGGAATAAAGGTGGTGTTTTAACCATCACTCAACCAAATTCAGTGCTGTCCCAAGTCATGCTGGAAATTTATACGTCTCTGAAGTGATGTAAATGCTTTTGGTATCACAGAGCCCAAGCATGCCAAGAGAACAACCAACAGAAAAGAGAAAAAAGCAATAAAATGGCTTTTCCTAGCATTGCTTCAAAGTCCCTTGTCGACTGTGTTTCCTGCTAAGGCTTTGTCCTTCTGTCCCTCAAGATGCAAATCACATCAGCTTAATGAAGTGTAACTTACATTTTCATTCAAACTCATTACGAAGCCCCCTCAACATGTATAAATAGATTTGCCTCTTTTGGCACCACGCTGGAAAATCTCCAGTGGTAGAGACAAAGACAAATCATCTAAGTTTCTTTGCACTCAGGGATAAATCTTCAGTGTCTGTAGAATCATATTGTGGGAAACATGGACTTCTGATGCTTTTGGAGCACATATTCAAAACTCACTATTATGCCTCTCTTCAGCTGCCAACAGCATTGCCATGGATCTTAGAAAACATGTTCCCAAAGGACTTGTAAAAAACAGTAAGGTTTTTGGGGCTGTCAATTTGTACTTCATAAATCACATGCTTTTCCTTGCAGCTGAAACGGTTGCTGTTAAGAAGGTTCTTTATCTGCGAATTAAACTCCTTGCATTTAACACGGTCTAGATTTAAAACACAACAAGAGTAGTAGAATCCCTGCTCGTGATGGCTATTTCCAGTTACAACCTTGACTTTTCCAGCTGTAAGCTGCACTGAAACATCCTAAGAGCTCACTAATGCAGCTACCACTTTCTCAGCTGAGGGACTTGAGAGCAGAAGTTCCTTAAATTTTTAGTTCACGATGATATGCAAAAGCAGCTATTTAAAACCTCAGTTTAATTTTCCGGAAGACAAGTGAATATTTAGAGATTTCATATAAATGTAGTGTTAAAAGTCGTGGAATCTAATAATTCCCAAAGAATTTAATTGAAAATTTGGCAATGTCACTACTTAAAGACAAGGCACTTATTTAAGGCTCAAAAGTTGGTAGAATAGTGAAGTAAAAACCAGGTCCTTCTCAAATCCTGCCTGAAGACTGCCAGTCCTCTGATTTTACCTCTAGCAGCAACAAAGAAGACAACAGTTTAAGACACTCTCCAAAAATGAGTTCTATTGACATTTATGTGATGAAAAATGGCTTCCTGAGGGGAGAGTGTGGGAAGATGACGGAAAATGAGATGACATAAAACATATCTTAGGAGGACCACAGAGATACCAACAGTACATGTAATAAATACATCAAAAGCCAAACAAAATCCTATAATTCAGAATATATTCTTTTAAAATGTCATGTTTTTCAGATCTTAAGGTATATCCATTGGGGAAAACAGAAGATGTTTTTCTCAAGTTAAGATTTTCAATACAATGAAAGACATTATCTGTGAACTTTTGAAGTAAAAATGTTTGATGAGAGGGGATCAACTTCATAAAGAGTACCTAGGTACAAAAACATAAGAAACCCTCTTACTAGACACTGATACTAACAACTGAAACCAAACCATTTTGAAACGCCCACAAAATGGATAGAAGCATCTTTACATCTTCTGAAATGCAAAAATTTCTATCTTTCCCTGTCTTGATAATTCAGTTAATTATTTTTCAGCTCCATAAAGCCAAAATATTAATTTCGTAATTCTAGAAAACTGATATAGATTGACAATATTTGAATGCTATAATTCAGGTTGAATTCTCCAACTTACTGTGGAGTTATTTTATTTACTAAAAAATATAATAGGAGGAAGAATTCTTCTTTCTTTATAACCATCAAAAGTGACGTGTAAGTACCAGGAAATTATATATTAGCTGCATACTTTAAATTTAATTAAGCAAAACTACAATCATGTATTTCTCCTGAGCTCTGGAATGAATGGGTCCTTGTCCAACTACTATCTATATAACATTGTTTTACAGGACCAGGACAATATGTCCCTACCAAGAAAATAACTAACCTGAATATAACGAATTTCAGTATTCACTGCAACACCTTGTGCAAGATAGGCAATGAAATCACACAGAGGGAATACAAATACAACATTTTATAAAATTATCAAATCAGGACTGTTATTGGTCAGGCCACGTGTGGAATTACCCACGATGACTATTCTATTTTAAGGTTCAACTCGCTACCCATAACCACATATGGCACATTTATGGTTTATTCATGCTGCTTTTCACGTATAAAAAAAATAGTGAATAGTTTCCGACTCTTAAATGCCTCTCTCTCCTCTCCCCTGGAATCCTGGTAAACTAACTCCCAATACGGACTTTTATATTTATATAAGGATATTTCAGAATATTTTGTAAACAAGTATCCCAGTAAAACCAACTCCTACATTAGATAATGAGAGAATGTCTGGCTCTATAAATCCTGTTAGCGGTATAAACCCCTCTTAACCTTCTCTTCACTTCCTCCCAACATATGATACAACAGTTGTGCATTTTCTAGTAAGATAACGTGAGGTCTGTCCAAAATTTCAAAATAGTTTTGAAAACGAATAAACATACATGTTATGCATATTATACACATACACATCATATACATATTATGTATATACATATTATATACCTATACATACATACGTATTATACAATACATACATATGTATTATGCATGTATGGCTTAATTGAGTTGTTTCCTACTAATCTACATGGCTGATTTCAGCAGGAATATTCCACACTGCAAAACAACGAGAACAAAACTAGACTCTGTGAGCACAATTAGCTGCCTTTAGTACAGTCAGCTTCTTCAGCAGAGAGGGTACCCCAAAACTCTGCCCGCACAACGCACCAGGCAACCTCAGACTGCCTAGTTTCTCTGTTAAAGAATTTCTCTCAGATTCTTATAAAGGACTCACTTCTTTCTTCAACTTACTTGGAGAACAAATGTAATCTACAAGTGGTCCCATGATTCAAATCAGGAGCAGACCAATATCTCAATCCTGCCACTGACAGCAACAAACGTACAGGCTCTTAGTTCCCGCCGCGCAGCGCCCTGCTCTCTCCCAAGCCTCATTTCTCAGCGCCTGCTGCCAGGACTGCAACCTTGTTCTGCAAACAGCCTCTTGTTTCACCAAGACGGCCCCGAGATTTGGTTGCTACCTGACAGGAGCTGTAGTACAGCCACTGAAGGATAGCATTTAATGAAAGAAAAGCATTCAAGGCTTGCTATTCACCGGAATACTAACTCAACTGAGATGCTGATTTGCCTTTAGCTCAAGCATTTGACTCTCACATACTTTGGGATGTTGTGCTGAGGTGGACTTCAGAGGCTTAGTTTCTTCAAATGTGTATGTTTTCCACTAACGCCAGTGGGAATTCACAATGCAAGTGTGGCAAACCTGACAGCTAATAGTAGCAAATAAAGAGTTACACTGCTATATTTTAGAGTATGATTATGCCATCAGAACTGTAGGGCTTTGGTTTACAGCCCAAGCATTCTTTAAGTAGACACCAAATGCAACATTAGGTTAAATAGGAAATCAAATGCATCCGTACAGAGTAATTAGAAAGCAGAAATCAAAGAGCTCTACTATAAAAATTCTGCAGAATACATATTTTGGCTTAGATACAAAATTCTCAAGAGTGGATTTGCTGGGCCATATTCACTCCTTCAAAGTTAGAGATAATAAACCCCAAATATTTATTTGCTTATTAAAAATGACAGTAGATACAGTAACAAGGAAAAAGCAGGAACAACATCCACTCCTGCCACAAGACCACAGATGTCTGTGGAATTAACACCTGGAATAAATTTCATACAAAAGATGCATCCTCTAATTCAAAAGCGAAGGCTAATGTCCAAAAGATTTTATACATGAGACAACAGCCACGTGCAATGCTTGTATGATGTACTGTGGAAACCACTAATATTCTTATAATGCTAAGAAAGAAGAAGAGACCAACATCAGCCTTGGGAGGTTATTCTCCACAGGCTCACTTTCCATTCAATGAAGAAAGCCAGTTTCCTAAATTGGATAATCTGAGTACCTATATTTAGCTCTCACATTTAACTTTGCTCTAACAGAGTCTAATTCAGAAAGAAATTAAGAGCTAGCTGAAGTTACCTTTTGTAATTATTTCCTAAATGACATGAGTCAATTCTCGTGATTCTCATGATGCAACAGCAACCTGTGATATTTGCAAGATTCCCACTAGAGAGAAACAATAAAAAGAACATGGGGGAGATAAAGGAAGTATTACACTGCAGCCAATTTCTGAACTCCCACAGCAAAGAAATCTACATCACCGACTCAGAAACATCCTCTTGACTGATACATTAAAAAGGGATAAACTTTTCAAGAATAATTTCTCTGAATTTCTATGTCAAATACTTCAGAGCTTTTCTCTCATCACCACAATATTTTTTCCTGAAAGCATTAACAGGATGAAGCATCTCAGGACCGTTTAAGCTTGAATGTAGATGAATTTATATCTTGCTAACTGCAGTTATAGCTAAATTATTCAATAACAGCCATTTAATTAATTTTAATTAAAAATGAATAATGTGCTCAATTGCATCATTGAACTAATTACTCAAAATAATTGTTTCCTCTTTTGTTATTACCATAAAGAAAATTCAGATATATCACTGAGTTCTCCTCCGTTATCAGCCAATTGTTCCAATTCAGTGCAAATGTGTCCTTTGATGTTTGACCCATCCTTACTTGAAATAAAAATTTAAGTAAGATTTGGTAACCTCTTCAGAAATACTGATTCAGAAAAGTCTTAGTGAAATCGACTGGATTTAAGCTGGGTTACTCAAGGGCTTCTGAAAACTTAACTGCAAATATCTAACAGTTCACACCTATGGATGAAAGTGAACTGTGGAGGCACTCACAAGTTTCACAAACCCAAAGCATAAGACAAAACCTGACTGAAAACCTGATAAACAAAACTTTGTGCAGTGGCTAATATGGCAAAGCTGATCTTATTCCTTCACCTAGATTAAGTTCTTACTGTGTATCCTGATGTCTCGGAAGTATTTGGTATTTATTCATTCAAAATTAAACCAAGCTAAAAGCAGCCAAAAGCTTAGACCTGATGATAGACTGAGTACAAAAATGGAAAAATTTGCAAGTCTCTGTAGACACAATTACACTTTTTTAGAGTTTCCTTTACTCTTTACAGATATTTTGTGAAAGAAATATTTTATGAAAACTGGATGCTTCTATAGAGTACTTGGTGTTCCACAAGGCTGGGGCCCTATTACCCGATTTTTCCTCTTTCCTTTTCACATTTTTACTACACATAAGTTGAGGAGTGCTAATGCACTAAAATGCTAACCCAAACGTGCATGCAAAACCTAATTTTTCCTTGTGTCAAAAATTACATGGGGAAATTATGAAAAAGGAGGAATTTAATTATCAGATAAAAATATGCAACTGCAGGGTTGAGAATAATCATATAGGTACAGGTTTCTTCACTAAAGACTGGGAAAATTGTAAGACACTAAAAAAACACCTAGCCCAGAAGATTAAATTGACATTCTATCATGCCTACTTTTCCCCTTCTCTAAGATACGCACATCTATCGATCCTACCACGCTGTAAAGTCTGACCAAATCTTTGTAACAGGCAGCTGAGAAGTGGTGGGCTATCCTTTTATTTCCCATGAATATCAAAAGCAAGTGAACTGAATTAGCCTGATAAGGTGAGACTGAGTGCAGGAACACCACCAAACACTGGCATCTTGCTCCTCATCCTGTCTGCCGAGTAACTCATATATGCAAAAGGATTTATATCGATACACAGTGTCCACTAAATTCCTCTTAGAGTGCTTATACTAAAGATGTGGTTTTATTTTTCACCGTAGTTTGCCATGTCGAAGCTAAACAAGCTTCTCTGCAGCCTCCTATGGAATGAGAATTGCAGCGTGGCACAACCAGCTACACTTGCACTACAGCTCCTACTGGCACACCACTGGGTTTCATGCCTTTGACTGTCAGCTAGGCTAGTACAATTCTACCATCTTGAAATCAAACAAGACATTATAGTAGACCACAAACACTAAGCCACCACAATATTTACTACTAATTAAAATAATGCTCCCATTTTGTTCAGCATAGGGAGCTTACAGTAAGTACATGGGTGGTAAGAGGCTCTCCTCAGCATGTGTTGACTACAAGATGCATTTTAAAAACAAAATTTAATTAAAATGAGCATTTTGCAGCTGCTGAAAGTGAGAGAAGGTAATGAAGGACATAAAAGGCTCTAAACCATCTTCTAGCTTAATTTAAATGTAATTTAAAAATTAAAATGAACTTTAGAGCCACTTATATATACACGAATTTGTGTATATGCATGTCTTCAGTTATACAGAATTCCGGATTTTGAAAGATTTTTAAATTTATCACATGTACTTTAGTTACTTAGCAAGAGAAGCCTGCATTCTCAGGTGTCCTTACGAAATTCTGACCATACTTCAGACTGCACTTAGAGCCATCTTACGGTGTATTTTTGGAAGCATGCTGTCTCAGCACTGTCTTTCTGGAAAACAGGGAGTGACATTTTTCAGCAGACTCCCACCCTGCTGATCACTAGAAGGGCACATTTTGGAGCTGGAAGGAATCTGGAGCTTCTTATGGCATCAGGCTTTTCTCTTCCGAGGAATAAACAAGTCCAGCTGCCTGCGAGACTGTGGAACTGCCTATGTCTCCCAGAATAACAATGAAAGAAAACATCTTATAGATGAAGTCACTGACTGTGTGACCCTGGACAAGTTGCTTGAGGCCAGATTCTGATCCAAGTTACACAGCTCTGGGTCACTGGCCTGATTACTCCAACACAGTGCAACTGAGGGCAAAGCATTGGCTTTAATCTTCTCGAGGTTTTAGCATTAACTGTATGTTAAAGAAGTGAGTGGCCTTTACTTATTTGCGCTTTCACATGTCACTAAACAAAAGAGAGAGACACACGCTTTCATTTTAGTTTATTACTATGAACCTCACACTCATACTTGTTTACCTCATTCTTATTTGGCTGGCAACAACTTGCGCCATTTATTGCAGCTGTGTCTTAACCAAACCCAAAATGTGTACTCTACATCAAGCTAAGTCATGTGAGTTCAAATCTAGTAAGGAGAGGCAGCCTTGTATTCATATGAGCTTTAATTCGACCTGCCAGCTTGTCTGAAAACTGCAACTGCACAAGGACTTTCATTTTAAGACCTACTTTTCTTTCAAGCAAAGGGAAGCCTGGAGAGAAAGGCAAAACTCATCACTTGAAGGGCAGGAGAGAACTTAATGCTGGGGAATGCCATTTTACTAAGAATTTTTCTTCAGAAAGTAGGGTGATCAGCATGAGTGGGCATTTGTACCTCGCTGGATACCCTGGCAGTCTGCAGCATGAATGAGCATCACTTTACTTCAGTGCACTCATAATTTCTGTGTGCTTTTCACACAGATCTCTTGTAAGGAATAAGACTTGTCTCTGTTGTACACCAGTTTATGCTTTTTAACTGTGATTTGAAATGCATCACATATTCACAATAGTTTAGGAAATTCCACTCTGTAACTTCTGCTGTTTTTTTTTTTTAATTTAATTTTTATGCAGGTTTCAGACTCTCCCAGCCCCTGACAAATCAAGGAGTTTTGAGAGCCTTTTGTGGCAAGAGCTGGAGTTGTTCTGTTTCGTTTCATTTTTTTGCTGGTTTCCCAGGGCAACAAAACACATTCAAGGTCTTTGGATGTGGGTCTGCCACTGGCTGACTGTTACTAACTTTCGAACCTCTGACAAGAGTAGAGAGCTCACATATAACTTAGGTTGCTGCCAGTTCCGTTAAGGTAAGCAAGCATGCAGAAGAGAGAGAGGATCCTGATAAATAATCCCTATCAAGGGGAAGGATACTATAAGTTCAAGCTTTTCACAGATACTGGAATATAAAAATGACACAGCTATGAATACTGTAGTCTAAAGAAATCTTTAAGCAGAGTTTTCACCATATTAGAATTCACCCCTCACTCAGACATGGAATACAATATAGATTATGTGGGTTTGTAAGTCTTGACTCAAACTCATCATTTTCCTGTCCTGATGGCATTGGTAACATCTCTTGCATAGATTATCTAATGAAGATTGTCTAGTGAAAAGTCAAACTGAAGTTTTGATATAATTAAGTTAAAGAAACGTATAACAATTCTGAAACATCAGATTCCAATCCATTAGAACACCATGGTCCTCAACAGTTCTAGAATTATATTTCAAAACGCACAGCTCAGTTGGATGTTTTAATCAACTTCTCTTACTAAGTCTTCTGTAGTCTTATTCAGGCTATCAGACAGTCATTGGATCATAACAAGTTATCATCAATCATGATCACGGTAAGACAAAATTTAATTATTACCTATAGAGACATTGCTGCACAACCTGCTAGAGATTCACTAAGCCAACAAAGTCCCTTTGGGTATGGTACTTAAAAGGAATTCATATTTAGATTAATTGTTAGTCTTTTGGTTTTACAGCATTTAAAAGCATCCCAAGTAATGCTTTCCAGCTCACACTCACTACTATACAAGCTAACTATAAGCAGGACACTAGGCATACTGAAGAATTTAGTTTCACTGCATGGCTTCCATTGCAAGCACCGCACACTTGCATTAGGACTGACAGCCTCACCAGACAGTCTAGGTGGTTTGCTCAAGGAAGCAACACAGAATCCAGCTGAGCATTACAGAATATACAAAAATAGAAGGAAGAGAATCAGTATTTTATTTTTCACATATGGGATCTGATTCTCTCTTCCTTGCACTTGTACAATTATGAGAAAGCACAGAGTACTACACAGGTCATGCTGGAGCACCTGCCTATGTGATGTGGCATAGAACTTGAAATTAAACTCTGCTGCTATACTCAGATGTGATCTCAGAACTCCATTCTACCTAAACAGAGTGACAAAGTGAATTACAGAAGTAAGATATTCAACTGACCGAGGTTCTAAAGCATGGTAACAAAGCAGTTCACCGACAGAGGAAACAGAAATGTACCTGGAGTTTTATGTACCTTCATTTGAGGAGTAAGAGAAAGTAATCTCTAAATAATCGCTGATGTGAAACAATCTCAATAAATTGTATACGAAGTCTTACTGATCAAATCTGTCCTTTTGTGAAAAGTAAAGTGGTGTCGTCATCAGACAACAGGCAGCATTGGCTAAAACTCCAGTATGTTCTACACAAGAGGGACAGAACATCTCTGTGATGCCATGGATTCAGTGAGCAGATAGGCTTGGGGATTTTCAACTCCTGTGATTAGAGATATGCCTTGAAATTACATTCAAAGTGTAAAGGCTAGAAATTAATCAGAAACATTAAAAAAGCCATATGTTTACTACTAAACACTTATATTAAATTACCAGTATAAATCCCCTAATAAAAGTTTAAGTATATATTTCCTTTATGTCATCAGATGCACCTTTGTAGCATTAAAATACAATCTGCTGTACACTCTGTTCTTAAATTTATCCCTTAGTTTTTACAAACTCATGTATAATTTCCTTTTACATAAATTGCGTTAAAAGGTCCAACAACACAGCATGAATCATTCCACTGATCCTTGTATACTTTTAACGTTTTTTTTGCCCTGCTGATTTTGAAGTCCATATGTCTTCAAGTATGAGTACACACAGAAATGAACTGCAAAAAACACCCAGAATAATCTTTAAAAAATGTTACTTCTAGCCCAAAACTAAAGATAGATGAAATCCAGAGAAACTGCAAGTTAAAGAGAGATACTCCAAATTAGATGTTTGTCTGTATGAAATAAGAAAGAATAGACACAACAAAAGTTAGGAAAATACAGTAGTTTTAAGATCCTAAGCATGCCAGATCATGAACATAAATTTGTTCTTACGCAAAGTCTTATTGAAGCCAATGGAACAGCTCAAGGAATAAATTTATGGGATGCTTCTGACAACTGCAAACTGCAGAATTCTCCTAATAAGAGTGCGTTGATACACAAAACTTAACACGGGAATTCCTCAAACTACGCTTCTCCAAGGTCTGCCAGCTGTGTCTGACTTAACGATATTGGAGAAATAAACTCCAGATGCGACTCCATACTTGGAACTAAGAAAGAGTGCAACTCTGATAATACTTTGTCATTCTGCAGGAATGAAAAAGCAACGCTAAAGTAGCTCAGAGAAACTGCTGTTAGGTTATATAAAAACAGTATAGCTAATCATTGTTTTTGAAAACATCCATGCAAAACAGTTTGTTCATTCAAGCATAAATAAAACAAGAACATTTTGTAAAAACAATAAAATAAAATTGATTAATGATTCAACTAAACTGTGACAATTAAGCCAGCTACAAACCCTACAACCAATTCTAACCAGACCTTATGCGCCAAAGGAAACATTGTCAAGGTCAAATAAAGGATTCTCCACTGTATCACAAAACCTAGTAGGGAAACCACAGGAATTGATCCTGGAGCAGAACTTTCTTTACTTCCAACATCATAAACACTGTATTTGTTAATGCTTTCCCATAGCACAGACATACTTTTTACATGCACCTGTACTGAGTTTGCATTGCCAGGTTTTGGTAGTGGGAGTTTGTGAGAACCTTCTAGAAGCATCCTCTATGTTCAACAGAGCAAATGCCACCAGCTCCAGGATGGACTCTTCACAGTCCAAGGCTGAACCAATCAGCGGCAGCGATAGCATCTCTGGGATAACACAACATATTTAAGAAGGGGAAAAAAGTTGCTGTGCAGCAGCAACAGCAGCCGGAGAAAGGAGTGAGAATATGTGCAAGAAACAACCCTGCAGACACCCAGGACAGTGGAGGAGGAGAGGGAGGAGGTGCTCTGGGTACTAGAGCAGAGATTCCTCTGCAGCTCCTAGTGAAGACCTTGGTGGGGCAGGTTATCCCCCTGAAGCCCATGGAGGTCCAAACTGGAGCAAGCACACACCCGTGGCCCACGAAAGCAGATGGGTGTTCCTGAAGGAGGCTGTGGGAAGCCCTCGCTGGAGCAGGCTCCTGGCAGGACCTGTGGTCCCGTGGTGAGAGCAGTCCATGCTGGAGCAGGTTTTCTGGCAGGACTTGTAACTCCACAGGGGACCCATGTTGGAGCAGTCTATCTCTGGAGGACTGCCCCCTGTGCAAAGAACTCGCACAGGAACAGTTTGTGAAGAAGTCCATGGGAAGGACTTACATTGGAGAAGTTTGTAGAGGACTGTCTCCTATAGGAAGGATGATTCTGGGCTGTGTTCAGTCAGGATTTAATATGTCCTTCCAGGTCACATAAAGCACAAAAGGCCATGCGTGCTGGCAGCACAGCAGATCTACCAACTGGACTAAAAAAACCAAACCCAGACTGTAAGTAATTTTGCAGATTACATCCTCAATTGTGGTTAAAGATGCTGGCAGCATGTCAGCAGCACAAAGGGAACTGAAAACTACCTTATTCAGAAAAGCTGGGTCCTCCAAACCTGCTATATAGAGGCTGGCAATAATAAAAGGTGAGAAAACTACAAGGAATGGGTGAGGGAACTTTCTAGATTTTAGAGATAAAAAAAAAAAAAGGAAAATTAATGAGGTAGAGAAGTACCAGAGGAAAACCCAAGGTCAGGAAGTTAAGATTCAGCCAGCCTTTGGAGACAACTGAACACAATGATGCCTGACTGGAACCCATTAAAAAAAACACATGATGAAACACTACGGAACTCCACTTAAGAATGTGATATAATCTCTCCTCCCCCATCTTACACGACAAACCCAATATTCTACCCATTCTAGAAGCTATGGCTCTGGACCAGAGACCTCGCTGGAAAGCTGCTGTAAAAGCTGAAGCAGTCTGTAGGACAGACTCTGATCTAGATTAAACAGGCGTAACTGCAAGGTAAATAGTGAATTCGGAGAAGCAAGCTCAGAACAGAGTTTACCAGAGGTGGTAGCCATCAGATTAACAGGCTGAGAAGAAACTTGCTACATCTAGTTTAAAAAGGGAACATGAAACAGATGAAGAGTATACTAACGGCTTAACTCTTACTCAAGAAAAACAGGTTTTGTCTTTGAGATTTGCAGAAGATCTATGAAATTTTAAGCGAGGGGTTGGCTTGGCATTCCTGCTTCTGAAACGCTGGAGGAAGTAGAATTTCACTTCCCTAAATGATTCCTCCTGCCATCGTGCTTATTAAGAACTACTGATCTTCAGGGCAGTATGTTGTTTGGCAGAGATGAGTTTAGCAGAACAGCTAAGGAATCTGGGTGTCTACTGGGCTACTACAGAGCCTGTGGCTAATTCCAAGCTAAATAAGGATCTTTTTGAATGATCTGGAATGAAAGATAAAAATTCTGTATCGCTGACAACATTAAAATAGGAGGAGCTGCAAGCATAAGATGGCTTAGAAACATAAGCAGAAAATGGTAAAATGGATTCTGCTACAGAATAAACAAAAGAATGTGTCCAGGAACTATAATCTGAAACAAACACAAAGAAGAAAGGACACGTATATGAGACAGGAATATTTAGAAGCCCTTAATTATAAGAATGAGTAGAAATTAACTACAAAACCCATATTATGCATTTGAGTTTCAACCTAGCAATACCAGTGTATAGCACTGGGAGAGAACAGTGCTTCTGTACGTGAATCTGGCATAATTACACATCAAGCATTTCATCACTTTGTAAATGATCTAGAAAAGCTTCAGTGAAGAATTATTGAATCAATAGGGGCACAAATAAAATACCAGGCAAGATATACATAGTTAATAATATATAACTTGGTCATTGCTTGTTAAGTAGTTAATAATCAATTATACAGATTTGAGTGGCACAAAGTTCTAAAAGATGATGGGGAGGGAGGAAGAAGGAAGGAAAAGAACTCTGAAAAATAAAGAATATAAAGGAAGAATGGGAATGACTATGTTGATAAAGGGATATTGAATATTCAGTTTCTAGTAAAGCCTCACTAGTCCTTAGTGACATCATTGCTTATGACATAAACTAAGGATAAAACACGTTGCATGAGAAAACCTTAGTCTCTGGCAAGAATGTAAAGCTAAAACCATAATAAGCACTCTTCTTCACATGAGAGCTTTTTAAGCCATGTACTAGATTTAGCTTCTACCTGAAGCAGCATTATTGGTTGCTAAAAAAAAAAAAAAAAGCCATTTTTAAGTCGAGTTAGACAAAATGTTATGGAAGAAATGCATTTCTTAGTTGGCCATTCTGTTATTCAAACCCTAGAAAATGGATAGAGTTTGCATTTTGAAGAGAGCAAATGTAGATCTCCAAACTTGCATTTGGGGAGAGGAATAAAACCAATAATAAAAATGCCTCTGAATTTTGTGTCCTATCAAATATCACAGTTACAAGTGCCTCTTATTATGCTGGATATTTATTCCTATGCTCAGAACTCTCATAGTTAAAATAAACCCAAACAACTATGGAAGTCCAGCAATTCAGGACGCTAAGAATTACTGCAAAACTTGGATCTCTCTGTTGTCCTTCTTGTAGGAGTCTACCCAGAAATTCAGTTTTCCCCATCTCTGAGACTTACAGGATAATACTTCAGAAATACCAGTGATATTGCTTCACAATGCCAAAAAAAGGGATTTGAAGAACACATGCCGAGACTGGATGATGCCACTTAATCCCTTCTGTTTGAAAGGCAAATGTGTACATGATATGGTCATGAAAACTCCTGTTACAAACTCTAGAAATCTCTCTCAGAATGCTCCAATAAATCCAGCATAATAATAAACTTCTGAAATAAATAAGAAGATATAAGACATGCTCAAATAACATGGAAAGCCACAGATGCAAGTTGTTTATATACAGCAGAAATGACATGTTAGCTTGTATGATATAATGCTTTTATCCACCTTGTTAGACAAAACGATTTTGATAGTGTTAAGTGTTTGGAAGGTGGTGAAATTGATTTATTCAACTGAAACTGGCCAAGACACCAATTCCATTTCTGATCTTGATATCCCAAAATTTACTTCAAATAGATGAATACAGAAAAAAAAAAAATTAAAGGCACTTTAGTGAGACTGTATAATTTAAGCCATCAATAATTAGAACACATCAGAATGAAGCATGCTTGAATAACCTTAAATTGGCCCCTTTGTTTGTTCAGAGTATGATATAGTCTTTAACTGCATGATTACATACTATTTTTTCCACATAAATTCTGACTCATTCAGCACAGAATGAATAGTGCGTACATAATGAACTATTTTTCTTATAACAGCTATTTGCTGTTGTTCAGTGTGTAGTCCCAGAACTTACTTGCTACACATCATTCATATTCTGCTCTGAAGACAAAATTATGCACCTCATGGGTCTTCCATGTACCTCATGGGTTTTCCAGGCTACTACAGTGCCTGTCTGCTTAACAAATATTCATTAGTTTATTATGAAAACATCTCTGTGAGGGGAGGTAATAATTCTGCTTCCATTTTACACACAGAAAACTGAGGCACAGGTAAGTTAAAAGATGGTTACTAACATTCAGTGCTTATTCAAGGTCTCTTTTCTCAAAGCATTTCTCACTGTGCTGCGTATGTTCAAAGTCCTGCTCTCTCTGAAGTCAACTGCAGCTGTTGACTCTCAGTACCCTTGAAACATCAACACCATGGTACCAGGATCAAGCATCCAGAGAACAAGAAACACGAGTAACAAAGCCCTTTGAAAAGTTGGTAGCTCTTTTTTGGTTTTATGCAGAAAGTATAGAATAGACTCCAGATTAGAACTATATTTCTCTCTCTTTCTTCCCCGCCTTGTTCACAA
Organism: Cuculus canorus; assembly: GCF_017976375.1. Classification (NCBI taxonomy): domain Eukaryota; kingdom Metazoa; phylum Chordata; class Aves; order Cuculiformes; family Cuculidae; genus Cuculus; species Cuculus canorus. Next base: position 10,574,058 of record NC_071407.1, read on the forward strand.
CGTATTATTCAACACCCCTAGCATACACTTCTCAACACCGTGCTGATTCCGCATACAGGACCAAAATTTCACCATTTCCTAGCTTTGAATGCTTAACTTGGTAATCCTAATAACCTATCATATGTCTGCAATTTCTTAGGTTTTTACAAAATGGCAATTAAAAAAAAAAAAAAAGATTAAAAACCTACCTGTGGCTTCATATCAATTCTCATATGGGTAACCTGCAGTTCAGGATCATTTAGGAACACAGCAATTGGCACAGATGTGAGTATTTGAGCTAATGGGCTAGCCCCGAACTGTACCAAACTGCAATCCTTCACGTCGATAAGTAATGAAAATGAATGTCAAGCTTTGCCAGTGGATTTTAGACCTTTTTGCTGGCAAATGAACAAGGAGAATTTAGTATCCTGGGGTTGTGTGTGGCTGTGGAAGATGGCACATGCTGATACACACGGACCTTTCTCTAGCACACCAAAACAGGCCACTTGTGCCCTGTTCCCCAAACTTGTTCCTGTACCACCCATTCTTGTACTTCTCAGTCACACTTCAAAAGTCCTGTTCTTCATTCCTAAGGCTGTCTTTTCAGTCCCAGTGTCTTTGCTCGGCAAGTCCTACTTCCATTCATTTACTCCTAAACTGACCAGTTTCCCTCCTCCATATTCTTGTATTTTCTGTCTTCTCTTTGCAGACATGTCTCCAGGTTTACCCCTCACAGGATCCCAAATCTTATTTTACCCTTATTCATCCAATCTAGCTCATCTGTGTGAACACCCCCTCATCTTTTTCCCAGTTTTATTTCCCTGGGTGCCCTGCCTGAAGCAGGATTACCTCCCTTGCTACTTCTTCTTCTTTCCTATTCTTATTCAGGGTCATTTTGCCAACTTCTGGCTTCCCATTTAATCTATTCCTCATAAACATCTCCAGCTTCTAAGTCTTTCCTATTCACCCTTGACCAGCCACTGCCTCGGTCTCTATTACTGCCAAGCCCACACACCTCCTGGGATAGTTTTCTTGCCCCTCTTCCCAGCCTACATCTGCCAAGCTGCAACATCTTTGTTGAAGGTTTGTTACTCCACTCTTCTCCTTTCCGTGTTTTGATAGGTATCTCCTGCTTTCCAGCTGTCTTTGCCAACTCTAAGAGCACGGAAAGCAGGTGAGACAGCGTCACTGCTCTCACTGTGGCAGGATCCCAGCAGTCAAAGTGCAATATCTGTAGGGGGAGTGCTGCACAACCACAATGTGGAGCTTCAGGGAAGTCAGCTGCTAAAATCTAAGACGATTGTACCAAGTCGGTGAAAAGCACAGGTTTTGTTCAAAGGGTTATGATTTTCTGAAGTTAGATGTATTTTCATAAAATTGGGCTGCTCATGACACGAAGGGCATCCATCTATTAAAGGTCCACTCCCCAGGCAGAGTTAATACAATGTTTTTAAAAGGCTCACCAGAATTTTTAGCACAGATTAAACATTCTTTCCTGTCCTAAGTTTACAGAAGTTTGGCTGCAGTGTTCAAATACAGCAAAAGAAATCACAGAATCATAGAATCACCAGGTTGGAAAAGACCTCATGGATCATCGAGTCCAACCATTCCTATCTGCCACTAAACCATGTCCCTGAGCACCTCGTCTACCCGTCTTTCAAATACCTCCAGGAATGGGGACTCTACCCCCTCCCTGGGCAGCCTCTGCCAGCACCTGATGACCCATTCTGTGAAATTTGTTTTCCTGTAATAACAAATAATACACCCTCCTCTATACACGAAGTAAGTTCAGCAGAGTTCTAAGGAACTATGTGTTAGAACACTACAACAGACTCATACTAAGCACTACTAGTAGACCCACCTGAAATAAGAAGAAAATATAACACAAGATGCATTTGCAAATAAAAGAGAATTCTGAACATAAAAGCTGATAATTGGATTTATAATGGTGCATTCATTTTAAAATAATCTTACCAGGTGCTTTTAATAAAAAAAAATAAATCTGAGATGTGCATGCATTTGTTTTCTTTGTATCTGACATTTGTAAGTTTTCTAAATGGTCTTGATTAATTAGAAGAGATGATGATTCTTGAAAAAAAAAAAAAAAAATTCAAAAATATATGAATTGTTGTGATATTGTTAATTGCTCAGTCCAAGTCCTCGATTTCTGGCTCTGTGTATACCTCCACAGGAGGTATAACCCAGTTTTCTGAATAGAAAATGTTTCAATATTAATTCCCTCATCTTAGAAAACAAGAAAAATGTTTTATCTACATAAATATTCCACTATTTTTTATGTTTATATTGCAGCATTACCTGGAATTCCAAAGCCAGTGTACTGCAGAATTTGTCATAGTTAGACTGTTAAAATTTTATAGTTTACACTTACTACAGCTTAGAGATCAAGGACAAAAGGGGTTTCAAAATGTAAAAGCCTAGCACAATTTTAATTCACTATGGGTAAAATATTGATATTTTTCACAAAACTTTGATTAAACCCAGTCATGTCAACATATCAACTTAAGAACCATATCTTCTACAAAACAGACACCCTGAAACAAATTGTAAGCATTTATAATGTAAATGCACTAACTAAATCTGCGCTCGTAATCAGGGCCCTAAATGTGTTGCACATACATTTGCAGGCTTACCTAGAAAGATTAATGCCCTAATCTTTGCTTGCTGGTTTCTACGTTCACATTAAAACGAGCTTTTTGATACATAAGTGCCACCTGTAGGAAATGCTGAAGTATGCTCAAGTGCAGTCTTATGCCATATTAGGCACCAAGTTGCATATTTTTTGCATGCCCAATATAGGTGCCTCCTTCAGAAATTCAACTGTGTATTGTAGGAAGCACTGACCCTGTATGATTGTGGCTTACTTGATGAGTATTAGTTTGTAAAGCCAGATCTACAGGAAAGTTGTTGTTTTCCTGTGAAGCCTACTCAAAAGGGAATTGAAACTAAAAATACTACATTTTTCCATTTATTTGTCTGTATGACACTATTCCATGGAAACCAACCAGTTCTTAAGTACAGTTATGTTGAGCCAAATAGAGTCTGCAATCATTAACGTGGAGTACTTCACTACAATTACGTGGAACAGACAAAAATGAAGGATTGTATAATTTATCTATTTTTATCTTTCTTTAGTATTAATTAAAAGATACATGAAAACGTGTTTTAACAGAAGGACAGCTTAGTTTTCACTACTACAAACATAGATCATTTTCTTCAGGCAGTGAGTCAGGTATGAGTGCATGGAAGCGCATATTATATCTTAATTCAAAGATAAAAAGATTCAAAGACTAATGCAGCTATAAAAACAATTACTGAAAAAAGCTTTTTAATGCCTTGTCATTTGCTTGAATACTTCAAGAAAAAATGAAGAGCTTACAGAAATCCAGCAGTTAAAGTATTAAGTCTGTCTAGACCAAAAACGTATTTAATCACAACTAATTTGTAAAAAAATAACTGAGAAATCTGGGCTGACGCTTTCTACAGCCACCACCTATATGAGTTACGCCCCAAAAATAGACTCACAACAAGGAAATAGTTTCATTGATTCACCTGTGCCATTCACTGACACTGTCATTTCTATTCCTCAGTGTATTTACAATGCAACACGTATTTCACACCCAAGGCCCATTTTGCATCAACAAATGAGAAGCTATTTGTGATAATTCGATGTCAAATGAGACGATAAGGACAATCTGGCACATAAACACAAATTATACGCTGCTCCACAAAAAAAATATTTTTTCCATTGTTTGACAGTTTCTCTGTTCTGCTCTGCCAGTCATAGCTGTGCATAAACAACATTACTCTTCCACCACAGTCAGCTTTTGGTGCTGTTTTAAGCACGTAAATTGATTTTGGTGTCCCACCACCTTATATTTATCTGGTTGCTTTGACACAGATGATCTTTCATATCTGCACCGGCGCTCTAAACCCCAAACTTCATCTGTTCGACAGCCTAGCTGTGCCTTCCCGGCCAAGGGCTGCCCCTGCCCCTGCCTCCCCGGCCAAAGGCTGCCCCTGCCTCTGCCTCCCCGGCCAAGGGCTGCCCCTGCCCCTGCCTCTGCCTCCCCGGCCAAGGGCTGCCCCTGCCCCTGCCCCTGCCTCCCCGGCCAAAGGCTGCCCCTGCCTCTGCCTCCCCGGCCAAGGGCTGCCCCTGCCCCTGCCTCTGCCTCCCCGGCCAAGGGCTGCCCCTGCCCCTGCCTCCCCGGCCAAGGGCTCCCCCTGCCCCTGCCTCCCCGGCCAAGGGCTGCCCCTGCCCCTGCCTCCCCGGCCAAGGGCTGCCCCTGCCCCTGCCTCCCCGGCCAAGGGCTGCCCCTGCCCCTGCCTCCCCGGCCAAGGGCTGCCCCTGCCCCTGCCTCCCCGGCCAAGGGCTGCCCCTGCCCCTGCCTCCCCGGCCAAGGGCTGCCTCTGCCTCCCAGGGCGCTGCGGTCTCGGCCGCCCGCCGCGCCGCTGTCCGCGGTGCTGAACCCCCCGGCCGCGCCAATGCCCCCGAGCCCCGCTGCCCGCCTTATCGCTCGCACGAGCCACCGGCAACAAGTTTCGCCGTTCGCCCACGCCACCACCCAGCAGATTCTCCCGTGCCTTTTAAGCACGGGAACTGCCCTGCAATACAAAGGAGTTTGGAGATCACGGATAACAAAACCCCCCAGCAGGGCCACTGCTCCAAGCCTAGACCCGCACTCTGCAGCGCCCGCTCCGGTTCTCCTCGCTGCCTCTCCCCGAACCAGCCCCGACGTCCATTCCTGGCAGGGGCAGGGCTGTGCAGCAGCAGCGCCAGGGATGGCTCAGGGAGCGGCGGGTTTCCCTCCCTTCCCTCCGGCTAGGTGCAACCTCCTCTTTTTTTCTTTTGTTCTCAACGGCAGGAGGGTGGCGGCGAGTGGGGAACGCTCGCACCTACAAACACACGGGAGGGGGGTAATAACAAAGGACCGTACGCGGCTGGGATTAATTTGCATTAAGCATCCATGAGGGCAGTGGCATCTCTCGCGTCTGCAGGGATTAGCCGCGCCGAGCCCGGACTCACCGTCCCTATCGCAGAGCTGGATGGCCTCCAGGCTGAGATTCTTGATCACCTCCTCGCAGGGGCTGGTGGGGCTGCCCATGGGGTGCGCCAGCCGCGGAGCCTCCATCGCGCCGCTGCCTGCTGTGCCGGGGGTGCGGAGCCGCGGGGCAGCGCCGCCCGGCTCGGCTGGGCTCGGCGGGGGCGGGCGGGGACCGGATTTGTCACCGCAGCGAGGCGGGGACCGGGCGGGGGGGGGAGGTGTGGGGGGGAAGCAGCGGAGAGGCGCTCGCTGCGCGCACCGCCGTTTAAAGGGGCCGCCGCGACCCAAGGGCGGCTCGGCTCCCTCCCCCTCCCTCCTTATGTAACGCCGCCAACCGCCGGCCCCTCCGCGCCCCACGTGTCGCGGGCGCCGCTCGGAGGCTGCTCCGCACCCCCCGCGTCCCTCGGCTGCCCGCCGCCCCTCCGCGCCGAGCTGCGAGGGCTGCCCGCCTTCCTTCGGGCCGCCCGTCGGCGAAGGCGCGAACACAGGACGCGGGGCAGTGGCCTCAGGCTCCGCCACGGGAGGGTCAGACTGGACTGCGGGGGAAAAATTGCACAGAAAGGGTCACTGGAACAGCTGCCCGGGGAGGGGGTGGAGTCACCATCCCTGGGGGTGGTTAAAAGGCGGGTAAACGAGGTGCTCAGGGACGTGGTTTAGTGGCAGATAGGAATGGGTGGACTCGATGATGATCCAAGAGGTCTTTTCCAACCTGGTGATTCGATGATTCTGTCTGTTGTTAAATTGATAAGAAATGCTGGCAGAAGGTTATAGAGGGCAGGGTGTGGGAATGAGTCGTGTCCGGCTCTCTGCCCTGCACACTTCGCTCCTGCTCTTTTTGTGGAAAGGACACAGAACTCACAGTGCTGCTGTTTCTACCAATTTCTGCCAAGCTGTTGTGAAAAGTAAGAAATTTTTTTCCTTCTTTTGTTGGTTTTTTTTTTTTTTTTCCACTGAGGAGAAACAAATCCATCTCAGTTAACAGCTTCAGGAACGAGAACGGAGCCAGTAAAGGAGAAAAATAAAGATCAATAGGAGAATAAACTGAGGCTTGTGTAGCTCTGCAGCATCGGCGGGTATGAGCGCCCAGCTCCCCACAGGGTGGATGAAAGAGCTGCCTCTGGACCTCAGGAGCACAGCACTTTCTCCAGTTTACAAACCGACTTTGGGATCAAGCTTGTTCTGGGATCACCAGTCTACAGATAACATGGTTTCAGCCCTTTCCCTGCTGCATATCACAATAAGCATTGTTGGCACCTCTTTGTTGTTTCATTGAACTGAAACTGGCAGCGTTTGGCTGTCCATTTTGAGACACCAGCGATGGCTGCTGTGAGAAACACCAGTTCATTGCACGCTGACCCCTGACAAAGCTTGGGGCAGTGATGCATCTTGGTTAGCGTTGCATGCCAGCAAGTCCAGAGTACTCGTAAAACTCCCATTTCCCACTTTGGAGTCCCAAGAGTCACCCAGTCTCCTACTACATCCTCGCTGATCTGTTGTGGTAGCAAGTTCCACAGGCAGCCAGATGTTTGTCACTCATGGGTGGCTGCCTGCGGGATTTTGGGATTATTATGTTCTTTGCGATGGTTTCTAGGGACCCTAATCTGAGGAAATAGACTGTGGCATTACCTTTCAAATTCTGCTGCCTGGCAGAAAGGAACAGGTTTTAGGAGTTGTAACTCCTACAGTACCTTCAAAGATCTGTAATACAGCCTGGGGAGAAAACGCAATGCCGAGCACCCTTCCTGCACTGTCTCCTCTTTGTCCCCTCCCTTCCTTGCTCATCTTCTATTTTTTCCTCCTCTTTGTCTCTCTGCTGTTTTTTCACTACAAAGGAAAATGAGTGCAGAGGGGTCAGGCAGAGGAGAAATGGAATGAGTGGGAAGGAAACCTAAAGGAAAAGAAAATGAAAAGGAAGCAATAACAAACAGGGAGGGAGAGTGTGAGTCAATGGGGAGGTGGGAAGGGAAAGGAATATATGAATGAATGCGCAGACAGAATGAGGACAAATGTAGACTCTGAGAGAGAATAAATTAAAGTGGGTGAGGCTGCGTTCATCAGGTTTTAATTTTGGCTCTGACAAGCATTTGTTTCTTTTACAGAAGGAATACCTCTCTCCTTGATATTGCAACTGTTCTTAGCACACAGTCATTTCCTACGTAAGGCTGAAAAATTTCTTTCTCTAAAGACAGTGTATTTAGTCTCTCAGCCTTATGTTCCACATTCATTCCTCTCCACAATGTGGCAGACACTTCAGCAGCTCACACAATCTTGTTACTTCTTTGATACCACATTATATAAAGTCAATTTGAAGCAGACCCTGTTCTCGAATACTGATAGAATTCCCGTTTTGTTCTCTCTGCCTCTATTTATACACCTTTCTCTCCTTTACTTTCTATGCAACTGAGTTTTTTAAGAACAGATGAATTTTGCATAGCCCTTTGAAAACAGACAGCTTTGGGGGTGGTTCCCTTTCCTCCAAGGCCTCTCATTTCTCAGCTGCCTTTTAGCAATAACCCCTGGCTGAGCTATATCTATTTATCCCCCCACCATTACACTTTTTTTTTTTTTTCCTGTGAAAGAAAAGACTGGTTAGTCTACAAATACTGGCAGACTTCAGTCTAGATCAGAGCAACCTTTTCCACAGCTCTGCTTTTCTGAAGCGTGAAACAAGCTGGACCTGCCAGAGACAGCATTTTGCAGAGTCACCACTCAGACTTCATACTTGCTTCAGCCGATCGCTGTTCCCATCACCTGGGCTGGGTGTCACCATTTTTTTAAGCTCAGATTACTCCCAGATGTGATTCCATCCTGCAATCATTCTGTGGTGAATTTAGTCCTAGGTATTTCAAGTCTCAAGGCACGTGATACTCTCTTGGTGCTTTTCTTACCTTAAAGAACTGTACTCTGCTTGTCTTAACAAGGAATGGCTTTGTCTGAGTCTGAGTCTGTGCTAAAGGATGACAGAGTCACAGCATGTAATCAGAAAGTTTTTTCTGTGACGGATTATCCCTGACAGTGTTTAGCCAAAAATGTCACATATCACAAATATGGGTCAACATTATGTAACGGGAAGTCTGCCAATGGCATCACAACATCAGAGACAACAGTGTGTCGTGATTTAAAACTGCAAAAGCTTGCAAAGAATTTGCCACAACAGCAACCTTTCAGCGCTTTCAACATTAAATAGAGTTTTACCAATTTCTGTAGGTCAACAAGAGTGGGTCTGTTGTTATTGCAACCTCACATAAGGAGAGAGAAGCAGCATTTTCTAGCATGACACATGAGCTGTGACACACACCTCTTGCCTGGATAGGTTCAACAGTGCCTTAGCCTGGCATGCACAGCCCCCAGGCAGATCACCAAGATCTTTCTGCAGGGCTATTGCTCTACAGCAGACAGGCAGAGAGGCAGGCAGGCAGCCAGAGACGTGTGTGGCTTCTTTCCTAAAATCCACAATCTCATTCAAGGCATGAAAGTGAGATGGAAAGATGCTGTCTGCTCCTCTCCTACCCACAGATCATCCCACATACCATTACAAAGTTCTATCCTGCTTGCCACTCCATTTTGGAAAAACTGTGCCACAGTGGCAGCAGAATACAGCACAGACCTGTATGGCAACTGCATTCTCCCTATTTGAAAACACTTTTTGTATTTCACACTAGCAGGTTTTTATTTGCAAGTTATAAAAGAAACCCCCTTTCTCAGACTTCAGCAAGACTCAGAGTTCCAACTCTTCCTTCCCACTTGGGAACAAAAAAGACTTGTGTTACTGCTCAGTGGACTGTGCAAGCAAAAGGCAGAAAGGCTACAGACATACTTTTCAGGAAGGAACAAAAAGCGAGGAAATAAAGGCTGCCTTTTTTTTTTCTTTCCGTATTAAATTGTAACTTTTGAGGAGAAAAGCAAAATATTAAAGGACAGATAAATGGAAGGCTCAAAACCTATATCCAGCATTTTGACTCAGTCCTAAAAGGAACACTGAATAAGCTTAGCAACGACTCCTGAAGTTTCATGGAAAAAAACCACTTTGCAATTCCACAGTCATTCTTTGTCTTTAGTGGAGATGTCAGAGTTTCAAGCATGCAGAGGAACATACTTGCAAAGGACTGTGTGCAGGATATTCTTGAAATACCATAGAACTGAAGTAAAATCCACACACTGGTGACAGAAAAACAAAAAAAAAATATTTAAGACTCTGGGTGAAAGCTGTGACTGTACAGTTAATGTGCAGTGTGACACAGCTTCCTTTCCTACACAGAGACAGACATTGATGTATGACAATTTAGAGCACTAGGCATGGTATCGTCACTGAGAACGTCTTTGTTTTTTTCTCTGCTTTCAGAGCAAGAGTCTCCTCAAATGCTCAGACGAGGAGGATAATGGCACAGGACCTCCTTTTTTTCTATAGGAAAATTCCAGGCAGAGCAGCAGTGCTTAGTCTTAGCTCTGGAGCGAGTTCTTCTGCCTCTTTCTCTCACGCTCGGCAAGGGTAACAACTGCAGCCAAGCATCCTGATGCCAAGTTCAGCAGTCGGGCTGCAGCTCTCTTGGAAAAGGGTCCGTCTGCTGTTTTCTGCTTTGATGTTGCTCGTGATGCTGGGAAGCCCTCACTATTTCTGGGAACTCTCCAGTGAGATGTATGCAGTAGTTCATACATCTCAAAATGTCTTGCCTTCTCCGCTAGGAAGACTTAATTTCAGCAATTGCATTCAATTCATGCATTCAGGCTTTTCTTGCAAGGCCATAAACCATACTTTAAAATGTCAAAGATACAATTCTGAGGTAATCTTGTGGATTCTGGTTCCAGGGGGCCTATTAATCAATCTGTAGTTTTTTGTATAGCGTGATGTAAAAATGGCTTCTATAGAGGGAAAAGCTAGTGTACTACTGAGACAAAAAAGCAATCAGTCTGTGAAAAAGGCAACCGAGGGGATATGTGACAGAGATTCACTAATGCACACCTAGCACAAACGGGATAGACAAAGTCTGACTGCTGAGTCTCCCAGTACAAGAGTTAGAGGGTGTCAATGCAGTTAATAGCAACCGGCTTCAAAACAAACAGAAGGAGGTGGTACTTTATGAAACTGGTGTTAGATTTACAAGGCCAAAGGATAGTGTCAATGCTAAAAGTTTGCATTGGTTCAAAGAGAGGCTGGAAATGTTCACAAAAAGAAATTCTTCAGAGTTACTCAACCCACGAATGATTCAGAGTCCCTAATCTGAAAATTATTAAAGTCTGGAGAAGAGACACGAAGACTGTTCTATGTTCTTATCTTCACATTCTGTAAATATCCATTTTCAGCCACTGCTGAAGAGACTATACTGGGCTAGATGGGTCTTTGGTCTGACCCAGCAGAATCAAGAAAGTGCCCTGATCTCTTAGACTTTATTCCTTGCCACATCCTTTGTTCCATCACCACATAGTCCTCATTCACAATGAACCCTTCAGAGTGTGGAGCCCTCCAACTGTATCATCTGGGTATGCAACTCCCAACCTTTGTTGAACAATGTAAACAATGTTCCACCCGGATAAGCAGAAAGGTATCAAGCAAATCATCCTTTTCTTAATGCTATTTATAGTGCTGCTTTCGAAATTTCAGTTTTCTGATCAGCTTTATAAAGCCTAAATAAGCATTTAAGAAAGACAAATTCTTTCGTAAACAAAAATAATGTATTCATAGCTTCATGAAATTTATTTGTTGCCTAATGGGCACAAAGTACTGTTAACACTTAGCATTATCATTTATTAATTTGCTTTTCTTTTAAGTTTAACCTCATTTTGTTAGATCCACAGTATACCTAGGGAACAACTAGAACCTTCTGTATTTTGTCTCCTCTGTGCTGTTAGTCATTCTTCCTGCTTTAGTACAATTTTCACATTTGATTAGTGCCTTATCCTCCAGACATTGGACCATATCTTGACCTTTGAAAGATAATACCAGCTGCTTATCAATGACAATGCTGACTGCTATTTAGACTGGCTTTTCACCTATAGTTCTGTGGCCAGCCTGTGATACCTTGAAATGAATTTTGTAGAATCATAGAATAGTTTGGGTTGGAAGGGACCTTAAAGATTATCCAGTTCCACCCCCTGCCATGGGCAGGGAAACCCCCCACTGGCTCAGGCTGCCCAAGGCCCCATCCAACCTGGCCTTGAACACCTCCAGGGATGGGGCAGCCACAGCTTCCCTGGGCAACCTGTGCCAGTGCCTCATCACTCTCATGGTGAAGAAATTTTTTCCTTAAGTCTAGTCTAAATCTGCCCCTCTCCAGTTTATACCTATTGCCCCTAGTCATATTACCACAAGCCTTTGTAAGCAGTCCCTCCCCAGCTTTCTTGTAGCCCCTTCAGGTACAAATTTTAGCCTAAGCTGACTTGTTTTGCTAAGTTCCTTAAGATATTATGTGGTAGAGCATCAAATGCGTTTGTCAAGTCTCGACGCTGTTCTGTACTCTACTAGTAATTTTCTGGCTTCATCTTAAAAAGCAGCACAGGGATAAATGTTCTCATTTGTTTGACTCAGGTTACTGTAGTACACCTATGTCGCATCTGGGTCTCATTATACTGCTTACCTCCTTATAAATACATTTTCCCATTCTGCTTTAATATTTAAACTATTTATTTCAATTTGGAGTCATGCCCATAAGACAATAGTTTCCATAGTTACTCTTAATTTAATTTTTAAAGACTTGTGACATGCTGACACTTTGTTAGTCTCTTGATACTTCCTCAATTCCCTGTGGTTTTTTTTAGCAACTAGTTGTTCCATCAGTTCTATAAATACCCCAAGGGACACCTCAGACGCATTTGTTTGAGTGATGATACTCTGTTATGCATTTCTTAGTTAATTTTTCCAGGCAGTTCACAATTACATAAATGGTTTCTTAACCAAGCCATTATTCAAAGTTTAATCCACTTCCCAATAAAATTTGTGGCAGAAGTCCAATTGGTTTTAGTGGGAATAAGAACTGGTCTCAAAATTTATCTCCATATTACAAATTAATTACAATTAATATTTTCTTGGTTAAGTCATTCTGCATTATTGTGCCTTCAGGACTTGTAACTCAGTCTCATCATATTATCTTTAACCTCTTGGCAACTGTTTTAGTGTATCCTCACTCTGTCCCTGTTTTTCTCATGTGCACTAAATTTGGAATATAAAAGCCTGGTTTGGTGGCCCTCCAGTTTTCTGTTTCCAGTGCAGTTCAAATTTTTACTTCTACGTGCTTAAGTAGCCCACAGTGACCCATTCTCTCTTCAGTGCTTCCCATTTTCTTTGGAACAAGACACACTTCTGCTGGCTTTCCATTACAGTATCTCCTAGAGTCTTTCCCACTGCCCTTCCCCTTTACACAGAGGCTTTTCTTAAACTTTCTCAACTGATCCTGTACATTAGATTTTCCTCATAATACTACATCCTTCCATTGGATGACTTCAAAACTCTTCAAAGACAGCCACAAAGGGAGTACAGTTCAGTAATATGTAAAGTTAATAAAGAAAGTCTAAGTGACTAGTTCATCAAAATCATCTAATGATCTGGGTTTCTTGTAACTATAGAGCTTTTAGCTTTTTGTATAATCACAGAAGATAGTCATTCTAGCTTAATGTTGCTTCCTGCCAGCTGTTTTACCATCAAGATCTGCTACAACTGAGGTGACATGGCAAGACAGAAAAGACACCATTGTCTGTCCCCCACTGCTACTGTGAACACAGCTAATTACCTGCTAAGGAAACAAAATGAAAAATTATGTTAAATGAATGAGAGGAAGAACACCCAAACATTCCTTCTCCTTGGCTCAGAGCCTGGGTGTGTAGTAAGACTAGTCTTAAATCTCACTCACTTGATTCAGTCAGTTACTACAAGCTCTTCTACTATCTTTCAGATCTATGATTACTTAAATATGTGATCCATTATTAGAATTCCACAAGGGAATACATTAGAAACAACAATTAGGAGCTATGATTAGCATGTTTTTGCTCTGGTGGGAATGAATGCCCCCTTAGCACCCAGATGCAGGCAGATTAGATAAAGACTACACAAACAGAAAATAAAGTGACCGTTACTTTATAGCACTGTTCTGTTAATAACATCCACAAGCATTTTAATGAAATCATGTTTCTGCCCTGAATGATTTCCTGTCACCATTACTTGTGTTCTGAATATACAGTAGCCCTGCAGTATGTTATTTTTTTGATATTATAGCATTACACATTCCCAGTTGCTGTGCTTAGAGAGTGCCCTGAAGAGCTTAAAGTCAAGTGGAGGAACTGTGGCGTTCTGGGAACCCTGAAAATCATTGGACTCCAAAATTTGTTTGTAACTGATTCACTGTTCCTGGTTCTTAAACCAGTCTGCACAAGAGGATAGTTGCAAAGGCCACCACTAACCTAAGGAGCTTATTTGCCTTAGGATCTCTCCACAGCCATGTGGAGCAGCAAAATCCTCAGCAGAGTATCTGAATGGATGCTCATTGTAGGTACTGTGGGTTGCCCCAAAGGAAAAGCTTTCTTATGATTCTACAAGAAGCTGGGGGAGAAAAGCATCCAGAAGCTAAATGTAGTCTTTGTGAATTCCTCATAAATTATTCTTATATGTGTTTGAAACAGCTGTTGTTGATAATCTGCAATAAATGCTGGAATAAGTAATGAGAAGAGCAAGCAAATATGGCCAGACTCTCTCCCCTATGCTAATCCTAGCTCCTTACCTCCTTGTCCAAAGTTCAAGGGGCTTAATCTGCAGTACACGCTCACAGGGACAGTGCTGGCTGCAAAGCAGAACAAGTAGCCATTTATCCAGGCACAGCTGTTGCCTAATGATAGAAGTCTGACAGTGGCTCCTGTGTGATGGAATGTGGGTCTGTTTTCAGACTTGTCTGATCACTGCTTATCTGTGACCTGCTGAACTCTCATCAAACTCCCATCATCTGTAGATTCTTCTGGTCTAATTTCGTCTCTTTTTGCCATGTTAACTGTTAACTTGATATCCTACATGAGCCTTTTTTAGCAAATTTACTGATTTCTCTATTTTTTCCCTTTAATACCAGCATTTTTCTTCTTAATTCTGTTCTTATTGTCTGCATTTTTAGTCTAATCTCATCTACTCCCATCTGTCTCAATGGCAGCTTCTGATTAATATCTCTCTGCATACATTCAATTTAGCCACTGACAATATTTTTCTAGGTTTGACCACATGACATCCACCTGGTCATTTCTGGGGCAGGGAGGGGAAATAAGGTAGAGAATAGCAAAAAAATAAAAAATTGCTTTTCGTGTTGAAGCAGTTGTGTTTATTTAGTGAAACTCAATTTTCTTGTGTTTTGTCCTTAGCATAACTATTTACTGTAGTTGCCACTAGATAAGAAGGCTACCTTCATGTATTTTTTCAGTCTCATGATGTATTCCTCATCACGCTGTGGAAATATGAATTTGTCCATATAAGTGACAGAAAAGTTTTATAATACCAGATCTAGCAGAGCAACAGAGGTAATTGTATGAGGTAGAGCTACTCACAAAATACAAATGATTTTGTACTTTAAATGCTGGTCACTTAGACTAGCCTGGCGATTTTGCATGAGTAATAACTACCCTGCTACAGTTTATTTCCTTAAATTTTTGGAATTGTCACTACCCTTTTGAACATATTTTATAGCTGTGGCTCCATCAAATTAGTTTAGAGGTTGCACCAGCCTAATTATACCTACATCTACACGGATATAACTAACATTATACCAAAACTAAGCACAAAAACCTCCTAGTTTCCATGTACTACTAAACAGCTACTGCAAAGGATGAATTAGCCCTGGTATTAAGGCATTGCTGAAGCATATTTTTGGAGCAGACCCATATGTTAATCTATAGTAAAAACTCTAGAAACATATTACGATATGTACGTTTACATTTGTAAAATTTATTCAAAGCAAAGTTATTCAGAAAAGGTAGATATGGCACAGAGTAAACCTAAGGAAAGATGGAAAACTGAAATTCTTTAGCACCAGCAAAGGACTATTCACATTTGCCTAACAGTGCAGTAGAAATGAGTGCCAGTCCAAGGCCTGAGCAAAAACGCTCTGTGACAACTTTTTTATCATCTACCTCGTGGTTTTGTTCTTTCTTGAAGTTGAGTAATATATCACAATAAACTAGCAGGAGCAAATGAAGTATAAATCAACTAAGTCCGAGGGTTAATGAGATTAGCCACAATGAGACCCACGGGCTATCTATAGCCTGACCACTAAGTCTTATGCCCTCAGGAGTTAATAACAAGAGCTATCACAAATACCAAAAATGCATGTGACTGGTCTCTGCCTGAATTGCAAGCAAACCATCCTGCTTCCACCACAGAAGCAGTGATGTCTGGTAAAAATGTAAGAGCAAATAATTCAGGAAGGAAACACAGAAAGCTGCTCTGACATGTTTTCGGGGTTTCTTCCCATGCTTAAGGAGGGATAAGGGATATTTACTGACAAATGAGATACACATTGGGAAGCCCAGCTGTGAAAGCAGAGGTTGGTCCCCTAACTCCAGGTAGCTCAAAACTACGTTCTTAATTAAAACTTGCAAAAAATTATTAAAAAAATGTACAGTGAATATCATGGCTGGTGTGGTAAAACCCAACCTATCTGGATCTTGATTTTATTTTGGTGCACAGTGCTTCATCATTTGAAGCTGTGCCGTCTAGGTCTTATGAGAACAGTTGTTATCAGTAAGAGTTATTGAATAGTAGGCAGCTTGGGCAAAGGGGCTCACTCCCAATGTGTGGCTCTTCGGTTGCAGGGGGCAAATGCCTGGGAGCTGCCAGGAGTGTCATTACAGAAATAGTGGGATTAGACTAGAGTTTGCTTGGGGTTTTCAGCACTCAATAAAATGGCTGCCTAACAGGATTGTCTAAATGGAAATATTATGCAAGCTTTATGCATCCTGTGAATTCATCTTGGAGTAAAACCTCCTTTCTGTATCTTGCTGGTAAAAACACATTATGGACAAGTATATTCAGACTGAAATAGATCATGCAACCAGTTTTAGAGAGAATGTATGGTCTTATCACTATTTTCTCATTTTGGATTTCTCCACCCTCTCTAGGGATGGTGGTCTGAACTCCTCATACTGTCAAACTCTCTCTGACCTCGACGGAAAATTGCTCAAAACACAGCTGAGCAGCCAGCTGCCTCTCCTTTCGCGAGTTATTCCCAAACTGAGGTTGCAATCCCGTGTGCAGCTGCAAGGCAGGCAACTGAGAGCAGAGTCAGTTCTCCAAACTATTATCTAGTGGTTCCACAGACTGTGAGAGCAAAAGCTTTGTTACAATGATCATGGGTATCTTTCATTGCTTTTAAATTGTTTTCTCCTCTCATGCCCCCCTGAACTAGCCACGGAGTCTCATTACTGCTTGATCCATCTGAACCCTAAGGCAAAGTTTTCAGCACTGGATGCACTCCTGCCAAGAGAGTTTTGTATGAATTATAAAGTCAGGGCATTCAAATAGTACATCAGTTCCCTTCCCGCAGGCTGTCTTCATGAACGCTTATTCATCTTGAAATGATGGTACGCTAAGAAGTCACTTAAGCTCTTAATCTTCCCTGATCTCATGTCACAACTTCAAGAATGACCAAAAGGAAGAAGGAGAATGCTTGGAAAACCATAAAACCAAAAATTGTAGTCAGAAACATTTCTGTTACTGTAACTGCAGTTAAATAAAGAGATCATTCCCTGTGCAGATAAACCGTAACAGTACGTTCTGCTATATAGCTCATAACAAACTTTGATTCAGTACAACATTTTTGTTATCAAAAGATTATTTCTGCGGTGTCCTCCTTGTTTTGGGAAAGTAGACAGACAGACAGAAAGCCTCTCTGTATGCACCCTTCTAGAAACTGTAAAGGAAGACAAGCAAATAACAAAGCGATATCCAGCATTCTTCCCTTGTGGAAGGATTGTTGGCTATTTATGACAAACACAATACCATTCTGACATAGATGCATCTTAAAAAATTATTTTTGTCTGTCATTACATTTAGCAGTGTTGGTAGCCTTTATAAAGCACTCTGGTATTTCAAAGATAACATTACCACATGAATGCTATCTGTACACTTCTAAAAAGGCTAAGCAACACATTTCTTACAGTCTTAAATCATGTCTTCCAGGCCTGCTAGAGATTGGAGGGGTTTGCACAGGGGATCAACTAAGTGCTAGTCACTTGTAATGTTCTACCCACTAACTAAAGAGCAGACACACACTGGCAGGCTGAGCTGGAGCTGCAGGCACACAACGCTCGCTATGCCTCATTTCAGAAGTATAGCATTGCTTTCCTTTCTCTCATGCCCTCTGCCACACACCAGCAAGCAAACAGGCGCATGGGAGCAGCTGACCGCTTCTGATGCCAAGGCACTGTATGTGGTGGATGTAATAGCCTGTGCTCAACAGCACTTCTCAAAGAAAGGAGAAGGCAGTGTTCCTCTCAAGCCTCGTGTGAAAACAGGGAAAGGAAAGGGGAAAGGAAGCCTTTCTCTGTAGTCTTTATCATCCTGTGGGAGCTAAGCAGAGGAAGCCAGATTTAAGAAACTAGATGAATATGAGACCATGGGATGTTGTCCCCTTCCACACAACACAGCAATTCCAGGGATCCTGTCTGAGCCACGATGCCAGCTCTCTGTGCTGAGTTCATATAGTTTGGGAAAGTGGGCACAGGAGCCCCTCCTGCACTCTGATGCTGAGCCTCCTTCTCTGGACATACACAAATTCATATTGGCTTGGATGCACTGCTATGCTGCTCGCTCTAGGTGAACCTGCTTTAGTGGGGCATTGGACTAGATGACCTCCAGAGGTCCCTTCCAACCCCTGCCGTTCTGTGATTCTTCCCTTTCTGGGGCACGGCACAGTGGCTAGGACAGGCAGAGAAGCACACACACAGCAGAGATGCTTTGAAAACTTCTTTGCCCTTTTTCTCCTTGAAGTGTTTTCTCCCACTTACTCTCTTTGCTTTCTGGGGAAAAAAAAAAAGAAAAAGGAAGAACAACAAGGGGTAAAATATAAGCTGTCGTTTCCAGACATGACACAGCACTGGTGCAGGGATCAGAAGCACGTGTTGATCATGCTCCTCTCCACGAGGGCAGATTAAGGACATACGGGGAAACTACAGCTCTTAGAGGTGAGGAGATTTCAGCTTGACACGTACATCCTGACTGAGTGCCTGACATGTACACCCCAACTGACTACCCCCTCCCCATGCTGTCCTAACACTGGGTCTGCACGATAGGGGGCTGATGGACAGAATGGACTCCACATATTTCCATCGGTCAGAAGCAGCTTATCAATTATTTGAGAACCTGACCAGGTCAAGTTTGATTCTATTTTCAGAGCTGCGTAATGACTGTTGATGACATCTGCCCATGACTGGCAGCATGCATTAACGAGTACTGTAAACAACCAGTTTCCAAATGCACAGCCATGTGTCTCCTTTCTGCTGCAGGCAGCTGATAAAGATCTATTGATGGTACTTGCTCTTTAATATGGTAAATGATTTTGGAGATTAGTCGTCTCTTATGTAATCTCCTTATGTAAGGACAGAGAAAGAAAACATGCAAAGAGCGGAATCTGAACAGTGAAACAGCAAGGGATCTGGAACTCAACACAGGTATTGCCATCTTGGAAAAATTTACTGAATATCCAAAGCTAATGAAAAGCCAACAGAAATAATATTCACTCTCTTTTAAATATACATAAGAAACTTATTTAAGAGTTGCACCTCACCACAGAATACTGCGTGATGATCCACTTCCTCTATTTAGCTAACCAGATGTTCAATGAAATGGGAAGTAACTAAGCAAGTAAGTTTTAATCTTAAGTGGAAACAAAACTGAACAAAAAGCTCCAAGACCTAGAGCCTAGAGACTGCAAATGGTTTGTTCCTGGGGTAGGTTCGGGTTGAAGAAAAACAAGTTGTTCTTCCTAACCATCTACCACATGGTGACATGCAATGTCTGACATTTTTTTATGCTGATTTATGAAACCATGCCGTGCTACTTTATTCACAGTCTCACCATGTGCTGCATCAGCAGTGCCTGCTCTAAGTATATTGCTTGTTGCTCCTGAGGAAGAGTGTATTAATTCATTATTGCTCATTCCTCATAACTCATGCGCATGGTAGAGAAATACAGGAGGAATGACTTAAAATGTTTAAAATCTTGATGGCAGAGAAAGGAGAATATAAAACAAAAGGCAAAAAGAAGAGAAAAGAAGCAAAAGTAGCAGAACAGATGGAAAATGCAGAGAGGCTCTTTTGCCCTTTTCATTCATGTTTATTGTTGTCTGCTCTGTTCCTTTCTTTATCTTCCTTTACTATATCATGTGCCATACAGCAAGCTTTAAGAACACTGTGCTCATAAAATGGCAAAAAGCCAACACATGCAAGACCTGAGCATACCAGAGAGATTAACAATGTTCATGGGTGGAGGCTGTCTGTGGTAATGTGAGAATACCTCAACAAGTTTCATACCTGCAGAAAAAAAGTCAAAATCAGGAGGTCTGTTCTATCTTTATTTCTGAGCATGAGGTACTCCTAAAAGGCTCACAGATTTACATGACTCGGTAAGCGATGGAGGTTTTTTCACTGTTTTTTGATGAGATTTGAATCAGTTCTTAAGAGAGGTGAGAAAATACTGGAAGAAGTCCACCAGCATTTGCTCAAACTTTTGAATGAATTCAGCTCAGCTGTGTTCAGTTCCTACTATGTTTGTCCTTCATGTACATCCTAATGAACATATTTTCTGCTGATGAGACTCACAGGAACTGAAATCATTATGCAAATTATCCAGTGAAGAATTTGGAATAATGCATTGGTAAAGACTGGATTCTTAAAGATAAAAGCAAATAAGGAAATTTCACCTCTGCCCCATCACTACACTAGCTGTGAATAAAAGGGCTTGTATCTGGGTTTTTTTTTTTTGTTTTTTTTTGTTTTTTTTGTTTTTTCCCATTCAAAAAGCTGTAATTCTGAAAATAGTTAACATTAAGATGTTTTTCATGCTGGAATTTATCAGCTTCTCAAATGGAAAACGTGTATTTTACCAAAACCTCAACAATTTTTTTTTCTGTTTGCATTTTTTCCTTAAAATGGAAAACATTGGTTGATGTGCATCTCCTTAGCAGTAAGATCAAGGCCAAACTTAAGGCAGAAAAGGTTAAAGCACCTAACATTGGTTCCACTTATAATTAAATGTCACAGGCAGAACAAATCCAAACCCAGTACTTGCACCTGTCATCTCTTAAGCCCTGTAGAATAGCTCTGACATATAAGAGAATGTCCAAAAAGAAGGAAAGTAAGGAGAGAAAAAAAACCCCAGACTAGGGGAAGATATACTGCATGTTCTTGTTTCATGATGGAAAACCAGTACTGACGTATTGATCATCTGACTAGATTCAATCAATTAAGAAATGAGACTTTCACATTTTTATTACTGAATGCAAATAGACGTGTTACGGCAGCAGCTGGTGACGTTAGCCCTCCTGAGCTCTGTCTCTGTCGCTCAGTACTGTTGTTGCACACACCAGTGCTGTGAGTCTCTTGCTTTGCTGTCCTATGCCCAGCAAGTGAGACTGTCTGTGTGTCTCGCTGGTGCTATATAAGCAACCGAGTTGATCATACTTTAGACAGACCCCTTGAGACACTTCTGGAGAGCTGGTAACTCACAGCATGTAGATACATACTTGATTGAAATTGCCAAAACAACCGTTCTTTGTGGGCCAGAAACTGATAGCAAAAAAACCCCCAATGTTTTTTAAGCATTTTGCTATTGTCACACTGACACGGAGACCTGGGGAATTTCAAGAACCTAACTTTCTGCTCAAAGGTATCTTTTCTGTTAACAATTTTCTTCAAAATATCTCTGCAATTTTTATATTCTTGTAGTGCTCCTCCTCCTTCCACTTGGCTGTGTTGTTTTCCATCATGAGCAGTAAGTTGGCAGTCTGGATCTCTTCATTCACTGTGACATTAGGTACTTAAGCCTAAGGCACCAACAGCTTTCGGAAGGTTGCATAGGGTAGCAACACTTTGGTTCTGAAGATGAAATGCATCCAGGCACTGAATTTTGAATTTCAACTATTTCTTGACCTATACTGACAATATGCACTCTTTTTTCTCCAGTCCTCCTAGGAGGGAGATATTCAGCTATCCAAATATTACTTTTGGATGCATATAGAGCTTAGTTGCAAAAGTAACCAAATGCATATGAACAGCAGACCTTATTTATAACTGCTCTGCTTCTATACGTGATTGATTGCCTCCTGTAAGGATACTTAAATGTAGTTGAGCTATTTGTGTTGGAGGCAGTGGCTGCAGAGCGGTGTCATTTGGCAGTCACTAGACAGCTGAACTTTTTTAATACTCCTCTGTACGTGCCCCAGCAGACATTATTATTTTAAAAGTCACTAATGCTGCTTATTAGAATTCTGAACTAACATTTTTTCTCTGCTTCTACAAACTTTTTGGTTTTCCTTCCCTCTCTCTCAATCTTTTTTGCCAAGTTGCCGTTTTAATTCCTTCACCTAATAACATAGAAGATGCAATATAAATATTTTTTTCTATTTGTATACAACACCTATCTTTACAAAGTACAGAATAGAGGATAAGGAGAGCTGTAAGGATAAAATATCTCTTACAAAACATAGTACAGAGATTAATTCTTTCTTCTCAGGGTGACAGCAAGGAAGAAGTTCACTGACTCCAATGCAAGGGTTGAAACAGAAGGATCCAGCCCAGATTTTCATAGGAAGACATTCTAAATTGACACATGGAGTTTGACGGCACTGTATTTCAACAATGATTCAATAATTAGTTTATACCTGTGTCTCAAGTAATTTAAACATAATATGCTCTGAAACTATAAACAAATAATTTGGCAACAATCTGGAGGAATGCTTTATTTGCAGCAACCCCTGAATATAGTAAAAGAATGAAGTTATCAGAGTCTGAGCAGCTGAAGCCGTGCTGCTTTAGGAAAGGTACACGTGGATGTCTTTTTCTAGACATTGCTTCTAAAGTATCAAGTCCCTAAAATCACATTCTAGCCAAACACAGACCAGGTCAGAGAGAATACTGGTGAATACCACCACAGACACCTTTCAGGTTTCTGATTAAGAGTAGTTACACGCAGCCATGAGTATGCAACTAGAAATGATGAAAGGATTAATTATGGTATTTCGTCTCCCTGGTAAGTGTCTTACTGAGAAAAATAAAATACTGGATAGCAAAGGATTATACCATCAGGAGTTTTGAAAATGTTCAAATAGTGACACTCCAGAAGAATTCCTCTTAACTTAGCGCACAGACCTCAGACAACAACGCTAGTGCTGGTATTTTGGAAATATGTTCGCATGTAATTTAGATATATTTTGATATTTTATGTTTCTATTCCAAATGTACATCAAAAGTTGCAGGATTTTTTTCCTCACATTTTGATGAACACGACCACCACAGCATGATCTTTACATGTCTCTTGTTCATTATAAGGCCATATCCTATCCCTCCTGATAATCAAAATAAACCTTCACAGAGAAAAGTGATTACACAACCATAGAAATGGCATGCACCAAATTAAGTTGATTTTTTTCAAATGAGAAATGTAGCTCCTTTAGAAAATCATGTAAACATACTTAAAACTGAAAAAGGACGCAAATTCAAGTCTTGACTATATCCTTGCAGCCTCTTTTGGAGGTCAGCAGGCAGAGCCTATCTTAGATTGGAGATAAATACTTCTAAAGTTGAGGAGTTATCTGAAGTTATCGTCACCTGCACTTCTGTGCACATAAGAGGGGAATGCAGCTCCCGTGGTTTGGTTTGATAGTAGTCACCCCGTCATGGGCTGGAGGAGCAGTCTGTGAGTAGGAGGGCAAAACCCAGGCGTGCAGTTTTAAGATACAAATGCTGATTATGGAAGTCACCTGATCTTGTTACAAAGAAGCACAGTGCCAGGAATGCATGTTTTTATACTGAACTAAAAAAATGTGTCCTCTAGCAGCCACTGCAGAAACCCACTCCTTGGGTAGGACCTGCAGGAAGACTTCTCTGTTACAGCTATAGCTGTCTGCCATATGTGCTGTATATAAGTGCTCATTTTAATTAAGGTTTAATCTCCTCAGTCTCTGCACTAATCCTTGGTTCTCTTTCATAATATTCCTACAGACACTCCAGGGTATTTTCTGGCATTGAAAAAGTCTTAACTTTGCTGGATTTGGTCTGGTTTGACAAGGTCCTGCGTATTCATCTTCATCTTTTGTTTTCTGACAGGAATCTGTTAAATACGTGAGGCAGGAAAAATTACCAGGTTTTGAGCATTAATTGGGTGAGAGTGGTAATTTGTGGATTTGAGGAATAGCAAAGGTACCACTAGAGTGTGTAAGTGGGCAGCTGGTACAGTAGTGTTTGCCAGCATTTCTGTCAATGTGGGAGTGCAGCAATATGGTAGCTGTTAACATTGTACTCAATAAATATCTCATCATATGTGCAGCTATGACTAGCCTTTTAGAGGAAGAAGCTGAGTATTCTCTGTGGCTGCAGCAGGATTTCATGTGGAATCCCAACAAATGTGAGCAGGCCTTTGTGGGTGCTTAAATACTGTATACATAACATTTCTTTCTTGAAATATAAGTAAACAACGTATAGGCAAACACTGGCATAACAGTGAAATAATTCACACATTGAATTATCCAGAGAAAAACGGTGTAATGTGCAACATGACACATTTTCTCGGCTGTTTCAAGCCTTAAGGAAAAACACATCCTTGTCAAGTGGATGTCACAATTTTTGTTAATATGCAATTTGGTTTCTATGTGCTATGTATTTGTGTATCCATAAAAGGGAAGCACTTATTTCCAACAATTTTTTTTGTTGCTGTTAGAAATAAGAAGGATGTTAAAATTACTGTTTTAGGACCAAGAAACATGAATTTGATACATTTTGTAACCATTGGAATTAAACAAAGACAATATTATAGGTAAAAATGGCACTAGACCTCAGTGGGCTGTATTTCTACAACCATTTCTTGTCAGGAGGTTTCCTCCTGTGGATCTCTTACAACCCTTACACAAAGATTCACTACATTTTTCTATAAGGAAAAATAATTATCTGGTATTAGGTTTCTGTCTTGTCACATTTTGGTTTCATTTTACCATGACCTATCTCTCCACCTGCTTCAAAGGGTCTTCTTTCTGTGCCTCAGCCAACTACTACTGCTCTTCTGAGAGTCATCACTATACAATCACTAATTCTGGATAACTCCCACAGCCCAGTGCACTATACTTTAAGCTATATACATTCCCTTAGAAGAGAGTTCTATATAATACAAATTTGTCATGACATCAACAACTGAAACATCACCATTCTGAAGAGCCAAAACCACTAAGATTTTCAAGAAATTTTGTTTGTGAAGCTTTAGAAATGTCGATTTACAGACACAAGTAACAACACAGAACCGGAGGAAAGTAAAAATGTGTACTATAATACTTAGCTTGACTTTTTATTCCGTTTTATTGAAAATTAAACACTAGATTCAACAATGTGATGTAAATCATTATTTATTTTCAGGACCTATGAAAGTACCCTGGGTTAATAAAATCCTCATTTTTGTATCCTTCTACATTGTCCACTAGGATCTTGCTGCTAGTATGTACATGAACCGCAGAGTAAGCATTCTCTTTAACACTAGAAAATTCTAAAACAAATGCAACAAAATGTCCTATCAAGCCACTAGTAAAATTAGCTGCCTACTTAAAGAAAATTGTAAAGAAAATTTTCCATTCAGTAGTAATGGTGCCTATCCACTCTACAAAGCAGCTTCCAAAATGAGAATTCTACCCACGGAACATCACCCATTGTTTTATTTTTACATTCACAAAATCATATGCTGTCTTTTATGAAATAATTTGGGAATGTAAGGCAGTGTTGGAAAAAATGACAATACTAAACGACAGCGCTATTTCAAACTACAATGACTTATTAAAGTGCTTTGGCTACTATGAGGGACAAAAATGCTCTTATACGCATAGGAAAGATAATAACTTGCACATTCTCCAATAAAAGACTTTCAATATGACTCATTAATACAGATGTTTTCATTCACAGTTATTGTCATAAACAAAAAAGGAAGATAATTTCTCCACCCTGTCCCTTAAAATCAAGAACTTGAAATGTCTGTCTATAGAGAAATATGAAATTACAACATTCCTTCATGCCAAAAAAAACAAAACACAAAATTACACCTTCTGAATGAAAATGAAGATTCTCAAATGTTGCTCCAGAAAGTGAAATATCAGTAGACTGATTTCAGCAGCAGGCAGCTAAGAAAGACCACAGCAGGGTTGCAGGTATAGTTTTTTACTGCCAGTGTGCAGTCAGCACACGTGGGGAAGAGCCAGCCCCGGGCAGGAGGGAGGATTGGAGAGCCTGGCTACCCAGCAGAGTCACCACTTCTTCCAGCTGGAGACTAAGGCTGTATTTTAGGCTGCCTCATTTGTTTTTACCAAAGAGGTGAAAGAAGTGCCTCATTCAGCCACCACCAGCTGGCTGGACAGCAAAGCTGAGGGATGAATCTACTACTTGTTCTCTCCCAGGGTGTTTCCAGTGTCCTGAGGACACGGGATTGCCCCATCAGCCCGAACACATACACTAACACATTGCTCAGAGATGGCTGAAATGCATCACTATATTTGCTGTTCCCAGCTCTGTTTTCTCTTTTTGAGCAGATACTACCTTGTGAGTTAATTCTGTCTCATAGCCATTCAGTGGATCGAGAACCTATCCTGCATATGGTGATGCGTGTTTTGTGCTTTTGATAATGACAGGATAAGGCTTAAGCCATGGCTGCACTGTCCAGCTGTCTCCAGCATGCCTTCCAAATACAAGTCTTAGGAGAAATGCCAATAGGGAAATACTGTAAAATAACATTTTGTATAGAAAGTACTCTGCCATGACATATACAGTGTAGTTTTCAACAAGTATTCTTACTCAAGCAGTAAACCATCTTGTATCAAAACAAGGGCAGCTGCAACTTAATGCCCTATGTAACTAACTCTATTTATTCTTATTTAATTCTTATTTAAATAAGAATTTAAATTATAAAGACACCAAAACAGTAAATCTAAGCATGCTGACGCATGTGAGAGTCATGAAAATGCATGAATTTGACTTAAAGTGTGGAAAGTGTAGAGAAATTTATAAAGCTGAGTACTGTGCATTCCTCGTTTTGCAGTGAGCCCCTATTCTGGTGGGTTTTAAAATCCTAAGGAGACTTGAAGCATCATCTGCACAGTAAAAACTCCCATTAATCAAAATAGGTGCCAAAATAAATAGTCTAACGTCCCACACAGTAGAACAGATCGTTAAACAAATAGATAAATAAATAAATGAACTCCACTTCAAAAACAAGCAACAAGCAAACAAGAAAACCTTTATCCTTGAGCATCTGGGATCCAAAGGCATTCAAATCCAAGGGAACAAGTCATATTTGAACTTTGTTACAAGCTAAAGAGCAGGTCCAACCTTCCGAAGAGGACACAATCTCTTACATCTTATTCCCAAATCATGTGCTCCCCTCCTCTTATTCCTGAATCACGTACTCCTCCCCTCCATAAATGAATAAATAAATAAATATATTCATTTCATGGAAGAAGCCATACCATTTGGAATAGCTGGGAAACCTGACAGAGTGAGGTGCAGTGAATCCCTTATTTGCTGACTTCACAAAGGGAAACTCTTATTTTTGAAAGTTGTTTTTAGACAGTTTTCCAACTTCATGTCTTAGGAGAAGACCAGCAAAGTAGAAGAGTACAATTTTATGTTGTTAAACTCTGGAGACATGGGAACAAGACAAAAATACAAAAATGTCAGCAGAGTAAAAATTTAGAGAAAAAGGCACATCAGATTTGCATAATGTGGGTATCGCCACTCAAATCCCTCAGTCATTGCACAGTCAGTATTGCACCAAGTTATTAATTCTAAAATAAACTCTCCTCCTGCTCTCCTCATTATCACAATTCCCTATTTTCCACATATCTGAGCTTCTCATTGAATCTCATTTTCCCTGCAGGCAGAGGGAATGTTCTTCCAAGCCCCTCAATCTGGTTTCTCTGATCTCTTCACCACCTTCCTCTCCTAGCTGTTCAGCTCTTTTCTAGTTCCCGTTCCTACCTCTTCTCAGTCCCCCTCTGCCCTAACACTGCCGTACCTTGTGCACAGGGTAACAGCCTGAGATCCTTGCTGGAGGAGCCACCCTCGCTCACGACAGAGATGGCAGCTTGTCCGTGGACCCTTCGGCTTGCAGAGGGCTCCACGCTGCCCTCCTGGGTGCTCCTCCCCCAGCTTCTGCCAGTCCCCTCATCTGGACACCAAGAAGAGAGGTTTTGTTGAAAGTTGTGTTGGGGCCTCATGTGGGCAATGGTCCTGCCCACCCTGGCCATTAGCCAAACACCAAAGACACTCAAAGTGAGGGATCAGTAAGGGACCTGGAATGCTACTCGTTCTATCCCCAAACCACGCAGGTGCAAGCTTTGAGCTCTGAAAGCAACCTGCCTCCCAAGATGCTTTTGCGGTCAGCACTCCTGGTCACCTCCCTCTCAGTAAGTGTGCTCTCTCCTGGGGCTGGAACTGGGGAGGGTGAGCTGGGGAGACGAGGAGGTGGCTGCAAAACCAGCCTTCCCCTGCTGCCACTGTCATCGTATTTGCATTGCAGGGTGTTGGTGTGGCTGCCTTTGTGGGGCGCTTTGGCAGGAACCCAGCTGCCTTTCTGTGCCACTGCTCACATTGTACTGCAGGAGTATAAACACAGGCTTGTCCACAGTGCTCTTGACAGCTCTGGAGGAAATCCATGATTGCTGAGTGTCAAACAGGCTGGAGAAGATGGACTACTTTCTGTACATCATCTACTGCCTGTATCCTAATTCCCTATCTGTTGTAGGAACATGGAAATTCGTTGGTATCAGAGAAATAGGACAAGGGAATACAGTAGGACTGTGATTATTCTCACTCAGAGTTTGATGCTACAAAATTGTCTTTAATGCTCCACTGTTGTAAAGACATAGGCTGGACAGTGTTTAACATTTCCGAGGACCAAACCAAGGTACCACACAGATAAAAAAACAAGGCAGAAAATACATGATTTTTGAGAAGAAAAAGAGTTAGCAGGGCAAGAAGAAAAATTATTTTAAAACCAGAAAAAATCTTTTCCACCAATCCTCTCTCTACCCTACAAATATTCAAAAGCAAAAAAAAGGTGTTATCAACACTCTGCTGCATCCTGTCTAATCTCTCTTTGGTTGAGGATAATCCTGGAAAGCACAAAACCAAGATCTTTCATCTACGTAGAAGTCGTAATACCCTACTGCTAGGCACTATAGATGAGCTAGTAGAGCATTATGCTGACTTTGCCAGATTTGAGTGACTGCAAAAACTTCAAGGCCTGAGTACACAAGTAAAAAATCAACAGTGTGAGCCTTGTCCAAGCTTTGAGATCTCCAAACTGGAAAAAAATTCCCTTGTACTTCCTGTACTCAGTATATGGATTTGAAATCCTCTGGCCCTCGTTGTTGGGGGCTTCCTACTGCTCTAACACAGGTACTGGTTCTTCGGCAAATACTAGATGTTAAACTTCCCTTGGGCTCCAGCATGCACAGACCAAGAGCTAATGTTGCTCCTACAGTATACTCTGGGGAGCTTCTAGGAGCTTTAACAGAAGCTGGCGTATGTGTCACAGCCCCACGTTATTTTTCGTTTCCTCTGTTATCACATAGACAGAATTGCTTTGCCTACAAGGAAAGTCCTTCCAGAATGTAGAACCTGAAATCCAGGAAAGGGTAGGTGTGCAACTCCGTCTGTTCTTCTTTGCCCACCCCACAATGGAATAGGCAGAGGGGTGAAGAGCATATGCTAACATACTGTTAGGCAGTGCTTCAGAATATGGTGTTTCATTAATAACACCCTTTTTTTCCACAAAGACAAAAGGCAGGATTCACCTGCCAACTTCTCCATTACAGCAGTGATAAGCTGATCAAACCCTTTGGAGGCTGATGTAAATTATCTTTATTCCACTGTTTTCAGTGAAGCTAGACAAATTTTTACCCAGTGAGAAACTAATCCTTACATATTGCTGCAGCAGTGTGTGACTGTACAAAGGAATTACGGATGTGAAAAGAAAAAGAATATTTCTCTTTCCTAATAGCTGTTATCTCTTCAGATTTCTACAGGACCATAAAAGTATAGGCAACAAACTTTACTCTCTCTACCTTTCCTCTGAAATTAACACTGTTTTAAACTAATCCAACCTTTATAGTATTTTTTTATGACCCCAAATCAGTTACCATTTCCTGTTCTGTATTTAATATTTAATAAATAATTAAATATGTACTCTGGTCAAAAAATCAATTTCCTTTTGAATTACCCAAATGTTAAAGCCACACTTCTGTGGCAATGAGATGGTGCTCTGCAGAACAGAGCCATCTACAGAAATCTTTTTGATAATGGTGTCCTTCTTTCAAATCCAAACATTTACTTGATGTAGAATACAAATTGAGCTCTAGTGTATAAGTCAGCTAGGATTTCAAAGTTGGCCTTTATACTTTGCCATTAATTAATTCCGTCCAAGAAATTCAAACAAAGATACAAACAAAAAAGTTCTCTAAATACGTTACATAAGGCATTCAGAATATTCTAATTCATTCCTCTCCAGGAACACAGCAGAGTCAAAGAATAGTGTACACAGCATGTTTAGACTGTACAAAATGCACTAGAAACTGCAAGAATAGTTTAAAACCCATTTATTAAAAGCTCTCCATTATAAGAGCTATTGCAGAGTATTTGCTAATCAATCTACACTTCTGAGTTCTAAACAATTACAGGCTTAGTGAAATGTACTTTTCTTCACTTTGAGATGTAGGAACAAAGAGTTTCCTATTAAAAGGGAGGAAATGAAAGCAGAAGGCAGAAGACCTCTTTGAAAATTACTGGAGGTTCTGAGCAATTTAAATATTGAATAGAAAATTAGAAACTCTTCTGTGAGATCTCTTTCCAAGGGGAAAAGTATCTGAGAAAAAGACTTTCTTTCCTGATACATGGCATGTACAGCTTTAGGTCAGGTAGGATGAGTATTCTGTCTGATACAATGAGGAAAGCCTCCCAAAATCTAGCGGGGAAAAACTGTACGACTTCATTTTATTTTTTTTTAATCTCATTTTGTTGCAACTGTCACAACATAGCTAAAACAGAAGTTGAGTGTTGGGGTAAGTGGTCAGTCAGTATAGAGAAATCTTTCAAGCTGAGTAATCAAAAATGTTTTTTCCTTGGGAATAAGCAATGCAGCATAGAGTAAGGATACAGCAGATATGTCTGTTCAGCCTGAAAGTAAATTAAGAGTTTTCTTTTCCTCAAGATCTACTTAATCCAGCTTCTATAGAAATACAAGGGAAACTTATTCCCTATCACCTTTATCTTAAACGTAATGGCATTCACTCACCTGGAAAACAGATCTAGTAGAGAAGGGAAGAGGCAGAGTCAGAAAAGGTGTCAGACCAAAAACCAAAGTGAAAAGTAGACTTTATTGTGTTCTCCACTGCTCCACAATGCACAGATGCCATCTCCCTCCCTGTTCCTCTTGTGGCATTGTGACAATCTTTTATAAGAGGCCACAGACTGAAGTCGATAGCACACAGTGCTACAAGCACCATTGAGTTCTGTGAGATTTCCCAAGCCCATTACCTCCTTCTCTTAGCTCTTTATTCTTTGGAGCTCAACTGACAGAGAAGTAATTTCTGGCAGCTCCTTATTTGTGCTAGAATCTTAAATACTCATTGTTTCTGTGTAGCCCATCTGATTATTTTCTTGTAATTTTATTTACTATGCAGTAAGACCTAGGAAAATCCTATATTAAACTGTACAATTTACATGACAGTTTCTAACGCTTGATTGCAAACATACAGCATGAGAAAGGAGACATTTGACATTCTTTTGGCTTTTTATTTAGGTGTAGACCTACGACAGTGGACAGTCTAACTAAGGTCTTAGGTTAGAACAGTTTTAGCATTTCTTGGGACTGCTGCAGAAGATGCAATTCATATAAAGGGGAACAGAGATAGATTCCAGTGCCTATATGGACGTAGAGGAACATGTACTTTTTTTAATCTTTTATCATGTTTATGATAACTAAGGCTTATGAATCACTGAATTTTCATCAAGCAAATTTTGATTTTTGGGGAGGTTTGTTATTAACGTATGCTCTGGTTAGTGTAATCTGTTTAAATATTCATCTATACCCTTTAGGCCCTGAACCACATGCACTGAAAAGCATAGTAAAAATTTCACTTGTGTGTTGTAGGAATCAAGTACTGGGAACAAACTAAACTCAAAGCAAGAGAAGATCAATGATTTCCCTCTTTCCTCCCTGTAATAAATTTCAAATGCCTTGATTCAGCCTTCCTGATTCAACTTTTCTATTTCACCTGAAAACTGAAGACGCAACTAACCCATCTGTGACACATGGCTGAACATATTGTCTCCTTCATTTAAGCATACCGAGTCCAAGGAAAGTTGATACTTGCATTCTCATAGCTTATCCGTCTGAATAGCTTTGTGGTCTCTTGTTCAAGAATTTGGATTTTCTCCGAGGTACGTGTCTTGGAAATTAATCTGACAAAATATGAACAATTTTGTCATGTAATTGCAAAACTTAATCTCATCTCTTCTATAAATACAAAACCTCTCTGCTACTTCTGCCTCTCACACAGTCAAAATGTCACTGTCATATTATATGTTCACAGTGGGCAAATCTACCTATACTTTGCACTTGATAAAGATGAGAAATTGTAGCTTGACTTATTATTGTTTGGAAATTTGGCACCGGTGTCTCTATTTACAGTCTGGAAAAAGAGAAATTATGTCAGGAAATATAACTGATAACCACAAGGATTTTGTGAAGGATAAACAAAACCACCTGCGAGTATAAATGAAATGTTGATTTTCATGGGACCTAATCAAAAAGGAGTTGTACACAAGTCTGAAGCAAGCTAAAAGGTGGCAATGAAACCATAGCAACTTTTGATATTAACATGGGTTGCAGAGGAAAGATGACATTTCAGTTTTCTTAAAGAAACAAAGTGCATCTGATCCCACATAGCTTTGTAATGTACCGCTAGATATTCAGACATAACAAGCCAGCTACGCCATTGGCCCATGAAAACTAGTATCATGTGAGGAAAATCTGTATTTTCATTTGGACTACAATTTATTGACTACATAGTCTGGTGTGGTGACAGATGAACACTTCCTCAGCATAGTGTGGGATGACTGCCAATTATGCTGAGGGCTCTGTAAGGAAGGTTTCCATGACAGCATTCTGTGCATCATTGATAGTTGGGAAAACATTCACTTTTGATCTCTGACTTCTATAGAGTTTGCTGTTCTCACGAAACATTATATTTGCAAGGAAAAAAGTCAGGGCTACCATGCATATTTTACATACAATCAGGAGAGCCTGGAAGTGTTATTCCTGTGATAAACTGTAGAAGCATGTGATAAACCACAGAGCTACTTGATAAATGCACTTATTAAGCACCTATAATCACCTTTTCTACTCTCTGGCTAGTAATCGTTCTGTCTCAGAACTTATTCTGAAGTTTTATACATTGAACAGTTTCAGACAGATGGCATTTCCACTCTGCTCTCTATGTTTTAATATAGACCTTTTCTTGAAAACTAACTCTGCTTCAAAGCCCAAGAGAAGTTAGTTTCAATGCCGGGCCACCACCATCCCCCCAACTCCCTATGCTTTTCTATACGTTGTGCTTTTGAAGCACAGCATCTTGCTCCACAAAGCTGAAGATGCATTTAGTACTGAATGAAAAAAATACTTCACATTCAGATGTTCATAAAATTGTTCCAAGTAAGATTTTAATCTCTTTCGCAGCTGTCTTATTCCTCCACTTTTGGATAGGGATTTTCCAAGGGTCCTGAAAGAGCTAGCAGCTCAGTTCCTATCAGATTTCAGCAGCATTCCATCTTCTGATGCTGATGTGCTGCTCTGAAGGCTATTAGACATGAAAAATAGCCTATGTACATGAGTTTAAACTAACACTGAGTATGTGTGATTTTTCAAGAGCAAGGTCAAAATACTGACCTTATCTGTAGCAGAGGGAGAAGATCTGTGTAACTATCTGCTAGGTTGGAACTAGAGACTTTTCTAAACCCACCTACAACTCTGATAAAGCAAAGTACACTATCAAATTATGCACATCTCTCTGTATGCATGTATGTACAATTTATATACAATAAAATATCTAACTAGTCTCAATCTCCTTAAGGAGCTTTTCTCTTAATCCATTTGAATTTAAAAGCGTAGCTAAAATTGCTGGAGGATTTTAATTGTATACAAGATTTGAGCTTGGATAAGTGATCCGTATGGATTCTTAATCTTTTGTGGGCAGCCAGTACCTCTTAATCAGTGTAAAAAAGAATTCAATAATAAACACAAAGAATGACATTAAGAAAGCGTGGATTTTCTAGTGTGTTTGGAGGTATGGCACACAGCATTTCCTCTGACAGGGGAAAGTTGGCGCACTGTTCCCAAAGCACAACTTTTACTAACTGATTTGCCCATATTTCTTAGGGGATTATGAGAAAAATTTGAAGATGTGGTGAACGAATAGTACAGCATTCCTCTTCTGCTCTCAGGAACAGAGAAGTGATCTACCCATATGGTCTCTTCCTAAAGTAAATCCTAGTGTTTTTCTATATAAGTGTCAGGAGCATTAGCCACTTTCTTACATGCTCCTCCATTTCAAGCTCCAAGTAACCCAATCAAAAATTTACAAATGTATGTTTCCATTCTTACAAATGCTTATCATTAGTCCTGGACCATGTCAGGAAAGTAGCTCTGCTGGCTCATGGCAAGGAAACTAGACTTCTGCTCTTGTTTTGAAGAATGTATAGACTTAAGTTGTGAAAAGCTTGTGTGTAAAGGATGACCTGATAGTCTTCGATAACATATAACACGAAATGAGAGCTTCTGCTGGAATCAGCAAGAGCAAGATGCACTCGTGGTACCCAAAGCAGCACTTATTTTGCACTGAGCTATGGTACTGCCTAACGATTAACACAGTAATAATTTACGTGACAGACCAGAGATAAGAGAGGGTCTAAGACCCTTAGCACAGCCCTAGCTTCTCTGTTCACCTGATTTCTAGCCACAAGTGTGGTTGTACATTTTTGTTCCATGTTCTTCGTATGAGGTCTTAAAAGAAATTTGATCTGGGGGACTTTCCCTAGTAAGCGTGCACTCCGAGCCCACAGAGAGGGCTTGCGCTTTGCCCTGCACGCCCGGCTCCAGAGACCCTTCACACATAGGGGATAATTTATGTGCCCTACAGTCTGACAACTGGCCTCTCTCTGTTCCACAGTCCTCTTTGTAACATCATTTTGGAAAATACAGCCTTGCACAAGACCTGGGAAGATAATCAAATGGAAACCCACAGACAAGAGCAAAATAACCTGTACCAACAGCAAGTTTTGGTGATAAAGTGTTCCCAACTCAGATAATCTGGATATATATCATGGTCAAGCCAAAGTCACAAATAAAAATGAAGTATGAGTTAACAAGCTGCAGAGGAAGCCAAAGAGGATTTTGGACTTACTGCCTTTCTGGATCTGCTGGCACTTCACAAGCTTTTGAGCTGGAGGAGACTGCCGTGCTGGCTCTCCTGCACAGGGAATGCTGAAGAAAGGCGGCATAGGGCAGGTACAGCATCCGTGGGCTAAAAAAGCAGCCCGCTGCAGCAAATTAGGGCTTGTAAGTGTGCAAAGCATTTTGATACCTTATTCTAAAAACTAAATGTCACAGGAAAGAGAAAATAGATGTTATCTTAGGAACAGCTTTGTTTCTCCTCAGAATATGTTGGCAGCATAGGCCCTATTACTGTGCACTTAGCAAGATTCCCTAAAAACCTTAAATAAACTGTAAAGTTGTAATATTTCTTCAGCTCAAAGATATGATCCTGTTCTATGGGTTCTTTTTCATACCAGTGAGAAGTGCAATGAACACTTGAGCTGTAGAAAATACATTGTGAAACCCCAGCTTTCGTGCAGACACTATTTTATGAAAGCTGGTAAAGTTCTATGGCTCCCTACTTGTTTTGGCACCTCTGCCTGACTACAATTGGAGTAGCTATGTAATTTCTGATGCCTATGATTCACTCAGCAGCAGCTATTCAGCTTTTTTACAAAAGAGAATACCATCCAACTCTAATTGGAGTTGATGTAGATCAATATAAGCCTTTACTTTCATTATATTTAAAAGGACACATGATTTATTGATTTGTGTATCAAATTTTAGCACACATATTTTCTGTTTTGTCTGCAGTCAATGGGCTATAATGCACAATGGATCTGTAGATCCAAATGTCATTCTGTACAAAACCAGAGTAATTCCAGGAAGATGATTAAGCAACTATATTGACATAGGGCACATTTATTTTATGTTGTCTTCAAGTTTGTAGTATTGTAGAGATGTCTACTTGAATACAATGAAAAAAGTTAGTGCCTTGCAAAAATAATTAAATCTGAGTGTCCTTGCTTTGAAGGACTTTATAAAATGTATACTTACTGGACTTAAATGTGATGTGTTGTTTCTAGATATTTAAAAATAATTAAAAATTTAAAGTTAAGTTATTTTATGGTGTTGACAGTTGAAACCAACAATAAGCTAGTTAAAAAACAAAGGCTGCGTGCTGAGCTGCTATATAGTCTTTGCTTGGTATGCCTTTTTTTTGTTTGTTTCTTAACAAATGTGGTCTGGTTATATCTCTGACATGAGCTGATCACTAGAGTGAGGAGTTAGGTACAGTCTACCTCACTGGCCATGTACAGACATGCATACATTAGGGGTTTACTCTAACAGCTATCTAGGCTCCCTGTACAGTTGATGCAGAAGGACAAGCACCTCACTCTATCCCATCCTCATCTTGGGATCCTCTCCCGTGACCAGTTCGACCTAGATAGCTGACCTTGGCTATGTACCTGAAATTTATCCAGGCAAATACAGAAGATAGGAGTCCCAGTTTCAGTGAAAGCTGTTGACTTTACTTAAAATCAACTTTGCTTAATTTCACAGGTTTGACCCAGCCCAAATACCTTGCTTCAGCATGCATTACAGTAATTTCTGTGAGATTAGTGCAGTCTCACAGTCAGGCAAATGCAGAAGGGACTTGCTGAATCATGCCCTTGGTCAAAAAGATAAACAGATCTTGTTAAAGCTTGCATAAATCATATACCATCCTTAACAGGATTAATTAACACAGCATTAAGGATAAAGAGCAAACATAGAGCTATACTGTCTCTAACATATGAGAGGGGCTTTTTAGCACCTTGGCCTTTCCTACTCACAGCTGAAGTTCATAAATATTATTCAGATTTATTACCACTTGGAAACAAAGAAAAGGAACATGAAAAATAGGTTAATACTAACAAATGAAAGAATGATTGTTCACTATGGAGGTGTCATCACTCGCTAATAATTTGTATTTTTCCAGGGCATAAAGCATATCCATTATGTGTCCTGCGTATTAGCAATGCTGGGATCAGGGGGCAGAGAACAGTTTCACTCCTGCTATGTGAATAGAAACATGGTCCTATGTGAATGACCCACTGCTGCTGTGTAAGCTTGTAAGCATCTTTGCGTGAAAGATGAAGGCATTTTAGATGAGCCCACTTGAATCAGTGCTGTCCTCTCAAACTTGAGGACATTGTTATGAAGAGGACAGGCCTAAAATGCAACAAGATTTGAGCTTATGTGTTACTGGAAAAGAAATCCAGCAAAGATTACTTAAGAAGTATTCTTCACTCCAATACACAATTCATCTTGGCCATGGAGATGCCTCTGATTAGCGTTTCGTTTCAAACTTTGACTCCAGTTATACAGCATTCCTGAAGGCAGGTGTGGTCATTCTAAACTCCTTTTAGAAAGTGGTAGGTCTGAAATGTGTACTAAGGGGCAATTAGTTTCATGGCAATATTTTTAAGAAGTTGTTTCAACCATAGCGTATTTATCAATTTCTTCAATTATTAGTTGCAGGCTCATCTCTGTGGCTGCTGACCCCGGCCCCCACATATGGTCTGATGCATCTAGAGGAGCTACTTGGCTTGCAGGGCAACACATGCACTTTGTCTCGAGGAAAGTGATGTGTAGGGAGCCTGGGAAGTGAAGAGGTCTGAAGGAGCCCCATTTGTAAGAACTGGTACATTCTCTTGTCACAAGACTGAGAGTAAATATGGCCTTTATAAACTTGGGGCTATTATTTCTGGCACTGCTTCCCACTGTCTCCCCAATCCTGGAAACTGTATTAGCAGGTACTTGCACAGATTTCAGCATAGTCAAACAGGAAAAACCTTGCAAAAATTTATCATCTTACATACACAGTCACGCCTAAGAGATGACACAAGAAAAATAGTGCAAACTTGAGAGAGAAAACTTGTCTAACAGGTCCTTATTCTTTAGTCATCCAGAACAATGTATTTCTGTGTTGGTTTTGCTTCCCTAGGCAACTGCGCTGAAGCTGGAACCCTTCCTTTACACAGTCCAAATGCCGGTTTCCGTTTTGTAGAGCTACACGATTCGATTTGCTTCGGTGGTTCAAAAGTTCAATGGGGAAGAGCTCCCGTGGAGAGGAGAGCACAAGCAACTCGCACTAACAAATGGGTGCTTGCCTTGGAAAACAGCACATGTCTATTCGCATGCATCCAAACTGCAGGCTGCTAAAGCATCCCACCGAGAGCAAGACTGGCAGGGAAGCGACTTTACAGACCTTTGAGTCACTGGGAATAACACAAGCAGGATCCAGAAAAAACATTTTGCTATTTAAAAGAGAATCATTATATAGTGCTTGATAAAGTTTATTGTACCAATTCGTGGAATTGGGAGGGAAAACAGTAGCCAGTTGTCTGAGGAAAGCATTCAGATGTAAAATTTGACCTCAACTCTGTGTTGTTGTTGTGACAGGATAGAGACAGAAGGATACACAAAACGCATAGCTAAGAAAGGGGAAAGAAAAGCTGGTAACTGAAAGAATCCCAGCTGCTGTAAGGAGAGTTAGAGTGTGCAAGTCCAAGTGGAATCACCACATCCAAGCCCAGGTCCAGGGCAAAAATGAGTACAAAGTCAACAGTACTTGGGTAGGTTTAAATTATTGCAGCTTGCTAATATTTTTAGAGCAAATTAATAAAGATAAAACATTTTTTTGCACAAAAAGAGCAGGTCAAAACAGTGATATTCCACAGGCATTATGTATCAAAGAAATACCTTCCTCAAAAAAAAGTGTCCCTCCGTTCTCCTACTGGAGTCAGAGACAGACCTCACTGTCCTTAAGAGAGAAGAATTAGACCCATACAGTAAACACAGATAATATCTTTTCCACACCAGTCTGCTACATTTATATAGCATCTCTTATCCTGATGGGTTTGAAAGACATTTAATGTGCTCTGCAGTGTTACCAGGACCATTCAGCTACCGATATTTACAAGCTTCTCTTTCATACCACATCAACAGCCAACCTCTCTCCCTGGAAATGCGTCTCCGAAGTGGGACAGAGAGCTCACAGCATGCAGGCATGTCACTCTGGCAGGTGAAGAGCCTTACAGCAAGTCGTCCCAGCATGCACACTGCCAGTTCTGCCCTTCAGCACTTGTGCTGACTTCTCAGAGAGCATCCTAGCAACCTCAACATCTTAAATCCTAGTTGCCAGGATATTTTACTTATAAGCCCTCAACACTTTCTCTTGTGCGCGCCTCACCACTTGGGGGAAAAGGCATCTGTGTGGCAGATGTTAGCCCTGCTGCTCCTGGAGGCACTCAGGAAGAGAGAATGGGAAGACTGTGCAAATCTGTGAGGCAAGACTGTTCTTGTGGCTATATTGCAACAAGCTAGGTGCTATCCATCTGCCCACCCAATGATGCACTGAAGCCCAGCTAACCATAAGACTTGCCTGAAGAACCTCTCCCTGCATATCATTTATAGAACTGCGTGGAATGGTACATCCCGGGGTACCACATTGTGCATAAGCTATAAAGAAGCTGCACAACCTGCTGAGCTTGAGCAGACCCAAAGAAATTAGACAGACCTGAATTTATCTGTAGGGTAATCCAAACCTTTTGAGCCCTGTGTTTAAACCATCTCATTACGATCACTATTTCCTCCCTCAACATAATATGAGATTATTTGAACAATGAAGCCAGGTGCTGATATTTTGAGGTAAAAATGCTTTATACATTGTGGATAAAAAAAAAAAACCACAAAACAACGAAACCCAAAAGAAGTTACTATGTGGTTTATGTAAAGTGCTCTTAGTGTTATTTTGTAAAGGAGCACTGGTTCTAGAAATATTCAAGTTGGGTGGTCAGTATTTTTATTTCAGTCTCAAGCAACTTGTGGGAAATAGGAACAGAGAAGCCATGAAAGCTTAAGCTTACCATTGGCTGCTTCTCTGGCAAGAAACCACTGCACAGCCTGAAAATGCTGCCATAGTCTACAAGAACAAAACTGTGGATGAAAAGCTATCTCAGAGTGTGTGTCAGTTTTAATGTACGAGGCCTTTATCATGAGGCAGAGCTATGAAAAAAGTCCAAAACCGCTAAGGGCATTGTGGCTTTTTTTCTTTTTTTTTCCTCCCAGACAATAACAAAACTCCTGCATGTTGCTAGTTGTGGTTTTTTATATGTCTGGGCATCAGGAGAGTGTGAATTTTGATTTGTAGTGGTTCATATGTAGGACAGAAACCCTGAGCCAAGGATAGGCTTTATTTCTTCTCTGAAAATGCCGTTTTTTTGCTGGCCTGAGACTAATAGGAAATGACTCTCAAATCCTGGAATGATACTTCTGTGTTCTCATATCAAACAAGCTGCAAATACAGTGAAAGGAAAGTTATGTCAGAAGTCACCTTTAGCCACTTTACTCACTTGCAACCTTTTCCCCACCACTTAAAAAAATAAAAGTCGTTTCTAACAGTAAAGTTTCTAAAAGCAAAGCCCTCGAGAGATTACCCAGGAAAGAAGTGCTGCAGTGTTTAAACAAGAGAAGCTTAAATGAACACATCAGAGATGTGTTTAAAGCTGTGGGAGCTCCGTCAGAGATGCTACTTTGCAGGTGGAGAGACAGGGGACAGCTGTAAGGGCTGTCAGGACAGCGCCTGAAGGTGAAAAAGCCCAACATCTCCTTTTGCGCTTTTGCCAGTGCAGGAGCTTTGGCTCGTGTGCTGGGAGAAGTCCCAGAACAGGCATCCCCTAACCAGTCTAACCTGAAAACTTAGCTTTACTAAGACGTATTTTGCTCATTATAACGATAAAAATGTAAGGAAGATTAAAAGGAAGAATCATCACTCAGCATGAGGTTCTAAAAAAGCTTTGTAGGTTCAATCACATCCTAACCAGTGTTTAGTGATTTTGCTGATAAATTGGGTCTCCTGCTTTCTTGAGTATTCATACTTGTCTATATAGCAAGCCATCTCCATGAATGGTTGTGATCCAAGAAGGATCACAACGGGAAGAACTAAACTCTACTTCATCCTCCAACTCTTTCATCTGCAGCCTTGATTCCATGCACTCACAAACATAGCTATCACTGCTCAGTTTCTAGAGTTCATCTGCAGTTGATTCACCATAAATATTGCCAAGTTCTGTCCTCTGCCACAGTTCTGTGTCCTTATTCTCACTATTAGGATGTTTTGAAAAACTCCCCATTATTTAGCACTTTGAAAGCATGCTGTCTCTCTTCAAGCATAAAATGTTTGCATTGATGTACCCTGTGGGTTTTCATACAGTAAATTGATCAGATTATTTTTTTAAAAACTATTGTTCTAAATACATTCAGAGATTTCTGGGTCTTGGGTTGTGTTTGGTTTGGCCTCATCACAGCTAAAATTCTGACTTGAAGCCCATATAAATATTTGCCCTTTTAGCATTTATTTTTATTCTAATCATATTCATAGTTTGTTTGATTGCTTTTTAAAAGAAAATTGTCAATCAGATTAAATAGATCACTTTACTCCACAGTTTTGCCATGAATCTCTGTGCTGCAGAGCAAGATATTATTGCAAGGCTTTTTTTGCAGCCTCTGTAAACATTTACTTTGCTGTCTTATGATGGCCTTAACATGTATTTTCGTGCACAGGCTAACTAGTATCCATTAATTTTATTAGCAGAAAGATTCTACATAATGTTCAAACGCCATAAACTTGTAGACTCGTTCTCATTTAAATACCCCAATCTATCTTAGCAATTCCAGTAACCTCCATCTATTAAAGTGAGTCTTGCAATGAAAGAATTGGAAGTTTTAGGAGTGCACCCCAAGCCTATTCAGTAAAGATCCATATCAGCCTTTAAGCACGTGCTCCTCTGACACTGATGAATCCAGGAACAGTGTTTGCATGTTCACATTTGGGTGCAGATTTTGGCTTCAAATTTTGGTGAGACAAATGGCTGCTTTTACAAAACCAGAGTTCATGTTTTTCTGAAAAAAATAAACAAACTCATTTTTGGACTAACTTCTGCTTGTGGACTGACTCTCCCCACACTCACACGTGTGCTTTGACATTCTGTAGTGAACTAACTCAGGAAAATTATATGGAGCCTTTTAACTCAGCTCATTCTGCTGGTTCAGATGAATAATTTCTCAGTGCGTTTACAGTAGCAGGCATTCCCTTTTGACAGTGTATGTAGCAAAAGTTAGCATTTACTGTGATGGGAAGCCTACACATTGCAGTGCTGTAATATTTCTGAGAGATGGGCAAAGGGAAAAGAGGGGAATAGACCTCAAACATCAGTAGGGAGCTCCCAGCCTCTGTCAAGGTATAGCTCCCAATCTGCTTGCACCATGTGTGGTTTATGCAAGACATAGCACACGGTTTAAGACCACTTATTTTAAAATATTGATACAGAAATTTATCACAATTTTAATGAATTATTGCCTGCCTTGACAGTTTCTGCAGTAGTCAGGAATGGTTCTGGAACTGTAAAAAATAGTCTCAGCATAATGGTTGGTTTATTGTGGTCAGGACTGAAATACTGGAAAACCTACAGTATTGATAATTCAGGACAGCTGCTCTGCAAAATCACACATGACTTTGATAACTTGGCTTTGGCACTGAAAATATAGGAAAGAAGATAAAAATCCAAAAACTGAAATGTGAGAACTAATACACTAGAAATGTCTGCTGCCATACGGCACACACACATCAGGAGCTGTCTGAGATTCTCTGATGCATCACTCAAAATCCTCTTCAGTGTCTTTTCTCTAAAAATACTTTTTTTCAAAAAAACAAGCATACATTGTCGGAAGACACCCTATTTCCACCAGAGCTGTGAGGACATGAAGAAGGAATTTATCAAAAGTATAATTAAAGGAAGCTTCACAAATTTTTCTAGCTTTACAACATTTTTTTTTTCAGAAAATAAAATCAAGTTTCAGCCAGTTCAACTTATTCTACAATAACAGAATGTGCCGAGTTCATCATTATGCCCAAACAGTGAAGTTTCTAGTGTTCTTTACTCAATATATAAGCCTCTCTATTCTCAAAAGATATAAGTAGAGGGCCAGAAGGGAAACAAGCAGATTTTTTAGCCAGCCTGCTTAATAAAGGCTCCAGAACTGAATCCAGTGAACTTTTGTCAGAGAAAAGCATTTACGCTAAAAGGCAGTCAGTAAGGAACTGGATACTTCAGCAGAACACATCACTTTCTTGGATTTCTTGTTCCAATTGGAAATCTCTGCCACTCCAGTATTACTATTTGCACTCCTTTGGCTGCAGCTTCCAGCTGATGATCCTCCTCATGCCTTTCTCCACTAGATTCAAGAGCCCATTAGAACCCTTTAAAGTATTTCTATGTTGTAATCAAGTCGGCCCTCAGCCTCTTCCTGGTAAACTAAATAGATTGAGCTCCTTAAGCCTCTCCATGGAAGGCATTATCTCTAGCCTTCAAATCAGTTTGGGAATTCTTACCACTCTCTGCTCTTTCCTCGCTGCTGCTTTTTTTTGGTTTGGTTTGGTTTTTTCCTCCTTTATTTTGTCCATGACAAGTTTCATCTTCCCCACTGCCAATTTGCCAAAGGTGTACAAGACCACATCACCCATTTTTTTCTTGCTTATTACGTTTCCTTTAGCCATCTATGGATTTTTTTTTTCCCCCCAGTGCTGAACACATATTGGGAGCTGCACATGGAGTATTTTGTCATATTCAGCAATAGGCATAGCAACCCTTTCCATACATGTAGCTGGTAATCCTTGTTCCTAAAGGTGTATTCTTGCAAGGGATCAGTTAATCAGTTTAGCAAGTGGCTTAGATATCCCTGACACTCTGCTCATCCTGTTACTTAATATTTTACCAGTCATTCTATTATCCAATTTTTTAATGCCTGCTCTTAAATAATTGAGAAACTGCACCTACCATTTAGGCTGTTCACGGTTCACTGAGGTGCACTTTACAGGTTTGGTGTTGCAATGCTAAGTGATAAAAATATACATCTCAGTCAAAAAGTAAGTTTACCTCAGAGGCTGAAATCAGGTTTGCCTGACCACATTAATTACACTGTTGTTCTTATTTTCTCTATCATAATTAGTTTTTCCTAAGATTTTTTTTGCCTTTCTCTACAAAATGAGAACCAGTCCATTTTTTTGGAAATGTCACTAAGCAAATTACCTGCTCTTGCAGAATGATGGTGATAGTCTTGATCTTTTCTGCTCCTCTTTTACATTTCAAAACTTTTAATGTATGCTGTTTGGTTTCCCCCCACTTTTTATTTTCTCTATTTATAATTCCTTACTTTGTTTTCTCCTAAAGTAGGATATGCTTTGAGCCAAAACATTTTCACATTGCCAATTAATATTGGCTTTTTGGCCATCTATAAAAACCTTAGAGATCTTTGAGATTTCTTTGATGTTTTTCTATGTGTGTACACACGCATGTCATATTTGTCCTTACTCTTCTTCAGCTCTGATAAAGCAGACCTCAGGAATCGGTCACGATAAAAAACAGTGGTCGAGATTGGTCCTCTTTCATTCCAGTATTGATGTAATCAGGCCACAATCACCAGCTTCTCTGTAAGCGCTGATTTCTGGCCCACCAACTAACTCACTTCGCCTTTAGAAATTAGGCTAAATTGCAGCTACTGTGTATAAAGAGCAAGAAATCTTGAAACAGAAAATTTGGCTTTAAAATCAAGAACATTAATAATGCTTCACTTTGGGTGCCTAAGAACTTCAACATATGAGCTTGAGACTCAAACTGATCTTCTCCCTTAGTTTTTATCACCAGATTTTGGAGAAGGACTTGGGAAGATACGTGTCATGTTCTCCCATTTTGTTTATGGTACGCAAAACATTCCCCACCAGT
The DNA here is from genome assembly GCF_017976375.1 of Cuculus canorus. Lineage (NCBI taxonomy): Eukaryota > Metazoa > Chordata > Aves > Cuculiformes > Cuculidae > Cuculus > Cuculus canorus. The sequence continues at coordinate 10,618,502 of NC_071407.1, forward strand.
ATGTTCTGATGGCTTTTCAGCAGTAATGTGTTTGAATAAATACGTCCTCATTCATTGGTTTAATTAATAAAAGCAAAGGTCTCTATAATATTCCAGTTAACAGGCACATGCATCATCAGAAAACTAATTCAAATCCATCCCTTTCCACGTTCCTGATTTTCCCTAAATATTATCTGAGTTCTGTGCAGGCCAGAGGCTTTTGATAAACTTGGCAAATTAAATGGTTTCAGTTACCATAGTACAGATTGTTCCATTCTTTATGGCTTAAAATACTATCTGTAAAACCCATACGACGTAGAAGCACTGTCATAGAAGAAAAGGAATAAGCTGCTTACAATGGTTTGAAAGTCATATTAAATTACAGTAGAATTTAACTGTTTTTTTCCGAGGGAAATCCATGTGTGCCCCCATTGTAGCAGCTAGAATTTGGTCTCCTGGTTTTATGCAGTTGGAGTAAAGATAAAATTCACTGCACATGCGGAAGCTGGGAGAGTAGCTGCCACATGCCCCAGCACAGCCCTCCCTGGCAGAGCAGCAGTCCACTGTGCTTCTGTAGCTCTTCCACCCACCTCTGCTCAGCACTGTTTTCACAAGGGAAGTGCAACTGGAAAACTGCAAAGCCAGAACCCCTCCACAATTCAGGGAATTTTTACCAAGCTGTGCCTACGTGTAAAGCTGTGTAGTTTGTTTTATAAATGACTAATGCATTGTGTGACTATTTCTATTTTTATTCCTTGTTTTGACTGACAGATTATATAAAACTGTACAGCTACATGTGCAACACAAGAAAACTAAGTAATCAAGAAGCTTAATCTGGAGGCTCAACAAATAAAACACTGACAGCAGAGGAGAGCTAACACGAAGAGAAGGTGGCTCAGATCAGTGTGTAAAGGTAAGATCAGGAGATGACATGCTTTACTGTCTATTAGCTATGTAATTTTTGCCTGTAATTGCCTTCTTTTATTCTCAGTGCCAAGTGACTCTAAGTGCATGAAGAGACCTGATAAGCACGATATTGAAAAGGGAAGGCAATAGAAGATTTACATAACCTTAGTTCCAAAGCCATGGCAGAAAAAATACTCCTATTAAGAACCATAGCCTTGGCAACCGCAGCTGCCTGATAAAACTGACAGTCTCCCAATGCTTTTTCTGCAACCCTGCTGGCAGCTGCTGGGGCGTCACCCCTAACCTCTGGGAGGAACATTTTGAGCACTATGTTGTAACGCACAACTCCATAACTCTGCTTTGAGCATCAGCTTCTCTCCTGCTTCAGTGAGCAGCCAGGAGAACAGCCAAGGTTGAAATGGGAGAATGGAAACCATTCCATAGCCTGGAGAAAACAGTTTTGCGCTTAAGAGGTATTTCACTCACAACTTCTTTACACTGTCAGGTTCCAGCCTAAAATGATTCGTTAATTGTTGTCAAAAGTCCAGCATTTCTGCAAATGCACTCTAGCCGAAAAGGCCAGGAATGCACTGAACACAAGAGAAGAAGAAAGTTTAGTGAACAGTGGTGTGTGCCTTGATACGCTGCTATCTACTGAGTACAGTGGAGCACTGGGGGTGCTTTTGTGTTTAAAAGCAGGTTTGTGCATAAGTGCAAAAAATATGCACCAAAAATTACGTCCTTTTAGGAGGAGGCAGGTAGCAGGGGCATACACAAACCACACCACGCATTGCTTGTTTTTCCCAAGAATGCATCCACTGGGAAATTATTTCAGAACACTTGATACAATCAGAGAGCTCCCACCAGGTTTTCCGACAAGGATGGATGTCATCAAGCCAAGCCTTGAGATAATCACTAGTGGTCAAACCAACAATGTAAAATGGCAAAAAAAAGGATGAAGACAGAGTGAAACAGCCGTAATAAAAACATTAGAGTGGACAGATAATAAAGAAATTTTATTGTAGCTAACAATGAACAGGAACTAGCACCTGCACTGAGGCGGAAAAAGCAGTGAGCGAACACAATATGACCAGTAACTGTGACCGTAGACTCGCTGAACTCATTAAAACTCATGACAAGAAAGGTATAGGCACCTTATGCAAGATTCATGATGCTGCCTGCAGGAGAAAGTTTGAAGCAAACATTGCCAAAGGAAGCAAACGAGAATTAAAATGATATTACTTAAAAAGCATGTGAACAAAGTACACTGGCCAAGAAAGAGGCCATGAGAATACCATAGAAAGTGCCCTAGACTTTGGGTCAGAAAACACTGCATCAGCACTTTGCCCTACACTAAGAATCATGAGGAAAGGACACCCACAAACAACTGCATGCCTGGTCAAGCAAATCAAGTTTTCTACTTGTGTACGTCACAGAAAGCTACAGCAAAGATGCTTTTGTGTATTTTTTTTACCCTGCTGTGCCGTCTGTATTTTAGCTGGGAAACCACAATTCAGGACACAAGGGTAGAATAAAAATGTGAAACGCTCGTGCCAAAGTAACAAATCAGAAGCTCTGAGAAATAGGGTTCAGCAAAATTCACATACACAAGCAGACAGACATCTAATCCAATCTTTAAACCCCTAGTTTTACTAAACCTTATTTATGTATTAGCCAGAGTAGAGGCATGAAGTGAAATACATGTAGTCTTTTTTCCTTTTAATATACAGTCCAGTCAAAAATCGAGATGAAACTTCTGTGCTGTAACCGGCACTACTCATAGTGTATTTCCTTTCTGAAGTCAGTGACTAGTTGAAATATCACCCTTCTCTATGGCCTACAGTCACTCTCTGAAACAACAAGATACATGGGTTATTTTCAAGGCCCGCTGTTACTTTTGGCTGCTGCAGAAATTTTTCACCCTTGGTTTTTCAAATTGAACTGGACACTTTCAGCTGACATGACAAACTTCAGGCAGGGTGTCTTTAATCCCTGCCTCCTCCAACCCTCATGCTGTCTGAAGAATTACCATGACCAGAAAAAGCTCATTTCCTTTCTCAAGCTGCAGGTATGACAAGCCAGAACTGATTGCGAGGAACATGAGCAAAGTCCTGCTCGCAGGCTAATTCCAGATGGATGGCAGAAAAGGACTTTCTGCAAAAGCCCCCTATTACACTAGAGTAGAAAAGAATCTGTGCTAGTAACAGCCCCAAGGGAAAGAAAAGATTTTTTTTTTTTCGCACATCTCTTGACAATGTTTTGGTGTCTTGCCCCCAGACATTACTACTCTTTCTTATGTCCTCTTTAAGCAGTTCTCTGCAGTGTGTTGGTGGTACACCCTTGTCCTGTCTTGTTAGCTTAGTCTGTGAATAACAACTTGTTCTAGTGGATTGTGGCTGGCCAGTCATCTGGCAGCGCAAAGACTCCAGTCCGAAAAGCCAATCTCTTCCTGGCTCCAAATCTGCAGAGCCTTAATGATGTATTGGGGAGAAGCAGCAGCTACCAGGGATTCATTAAAGATGAGGACATCCTTGCACAGCTACTAATTGCTCTAACTCACTAACTTGTGTTGTTAGGAAAAAGCAGAGTCTGCCAAGCAATGCTCTCAATTTAAATTGTTGTGATGCTTTGTGCCGGCTCTGGAACTTTCCCACTGTCCATGAATCAAAGCACATAATGGATTAATTTTCTTTTCTATCATGACAGAAGATACTCTACTGGGGCCTGTGCATGTCTTTGTCTAGATAAATATTCAACTAGTAAAAGCTATGCTATTGTAAACTTTCTGAGGAATCATTATAAAGGTATAATCAATAGTACTTTCCTGGACTACATCTTTTCTAAACATTGACATGGTAAATATTTTGCTGCTGCAGCTCTGAATAATATCAGAGTAAAAGCCTGGCCCTTTATGAAGGGATGTGGCAAATCACTACTTGATGAAGATCTATTTTCTCAGTGAAGTCAGAAAGCCTTTGGCATATATTCATTTTGGTCTTATTAAAACAATCCTTTTTGATTTGTCTGCTCATGCTTTTTATGGATGCATAACTTACAGTTTACCCAAATAATCTTTAGTTGTACCTTGCAAACTCATTTAAATACGGCACTTGTCATTCATAGTCTATATTATTTAATATAGGGCGTTTAAATAAAAAACTAGATAGCTTGGAGCTGCTAGTACGCACATTTCGCTTGGAAATATGTGTCAGAATCAAGTGAGTAAGTTTTTTAAGTGTGGGAAAATTCTCTCTCAGGCTGCATTTCTATAGACAAATAACCACCTGAGAAACTGAAACTTAAGTGACTCCATTAGAAGCATTTGGGGTCAATATTAACAGAGAGTTTTGTAAACTAAAGGCAGCAAGAGATTTTAGATCTCAAAGGGACATTTTCAGAACAGGCAAATTGCAAGAGATGCCCACCAGCATCTGCCAGTTCGGCACAAGCAGCAATGTACCTGTGAAAATTTACCTTCAGTCTCCTCACCTGACTTGCTCACTGGGACAGCAGATGGGACGTGAACCTGACAGGCACAGGACTGATTGTTTTCTTGGGTTGGGCCTTTATTCATGGAAACATTTTGCCAATATGAATTAACACCCCATAAGCTTTTTCTAATTGCAGTCTTAGTATAAAAGCAGTCTTGAAAGAATGGCAAATTTCCAGTAAAGAAGATCTAAGGGAGGAGAAGGGCTCTGCTCCAGAGCATGGATTTTCCTTGAAGTATTCCCCAGGGCCATTTGTGATCTCTGCTCTGAAGCTGAAGGTGGTTTTGAAATAGCAGCTATGCAGATGTCCCTCTCTGATGCACTGGTTTAACGGTTTCCAGAGAAATAGCTCAAAGCTTATCTTGGCTGAAAGACTGTCTGATGTCCTTGAGGGAATGATCACGATGAACAACTTTGTACTACAGAAGGTTCAAGCTTTGACCAAAAGGATGAAATGTACCTAGTTAGAAAAGTTTGTTGTGTGGTTCATGGCTATGAAATAGTCCTTTTCTTATGCAGTGGACATCATGCCCTACCTGTAAAAATGTGAGACAAATACCTATGTGGCTATAAAAAAAGCAGAAAAGGAAAATAAAAATTCTGAAATACGGTTATAAAATTCTAAACTACAATTCATAAAGGTCAGACTGTTCAGGTATTGAACAGAAATCCCAGGACATTTGCACATGCTTCTACCTTGGCACTGGCTGAGCATTTCATGCTGGCCACTCACCAAAGCACCATGAGGTGTTGAGTTGCGGCATCCTCAGGCAGCTGTGTCCTAGATGAGACTCAGACTTTCAGTATACTTTAACACACTCTACTACCCACTGGAGGAAGATTTTGGCTTCCAACTGTGTCTGCAGAAAATTTGTAATAGCTGTGAAATAAAACACTTTTCATGGCATTTTGAATATGCCGTGACTTCTACTGAACAAGTGACAGGTCATCACAGAAACAAGAGTCTTCAGAGAAGCAATGGTTGTCACTAATTGTCCTTTCCTTTTCTATTTCCTAAGAATCTGACAGTCTAAAGGAAAGCAGGACTTCCTTTGCCTCTCTAGGTTGTCACTGAGCTGCTGGAAATAGCGCAAGAGAGCAAAAGCCATAGTTACTTTTGCAAAAATGCATTGCTGCTCTGCAAGAGCTCCCCAATGAATTCTCATCAGCCATCCTCAGCAGATACCTGCAAGCAGCATTGCCAGGGTGACCTCCTCCCCAACAGTCTGACATCTGCTAGGAGATCTGTAGTTTAGCCCTCACTGGTTATAGCAATTTGATTTTGACAGTATAGCACTTAGCTGATAACTCCATATTGCAAGTCTTTAGCAATCACCCTTAGAAATGGGAGGCAAGAAGCAGCTTCACAGTCAAAATGGAGTTTTCAGTCCCATGGGAAGGTAGACGCAGATCCTAGGTTGAGTGTCACTATGTAAACCACGCATAAGCACAATCTGGGGTGTCATCCCACAGCTGAGATGCAGGAGCAACTAAAGGTAAGTGAGCAGCACAGAGTTCCGCAGAACGCTGCTGGAAAAATCTGCTGGCACAAGGCATTCATTCAAAAACAGAGAAACAAATGCATTTGCAAAAATCAGTGTGCAACTTCCAAATCAGGAAAAGGAACAGTATTTCCCCAAGTGTACTATATGGTGTGTTTTCTTAGCACTTCTTACTAAATGACTCAACTAATACGGTTTCACATAGTCTTCTATTCTACTTGAAGTGGCATCATCCCTTAAAAATATTCAGCAAGGCACAGGTCTTTTTTCTGCATCTGAGAAAGGAATATGCAGTCCCTCTAGACACAGGGCTTTGCTCAGGGCTTCTGTGTAGGCTTTAATCAAGAAGCAGTTTTATTGTACAAAGGTAGGTGACAAGCAAGCAAATACATCTGCTTCCAGAAATCATGGTCCAATAAAGCAAAATCAAAACCCACTGTGTTTGCAAAAGGGTCTGTAAAATAAAAACAAAATATAAACCCTCTATGCTGTAAGAGAGAAACGCTACACAAGTAAGAGTAACTGTAAAGCTGTTTCTGGAAAGTACCTCAACTTTTTTACATCATTTAGAATGATGTAAAACTCATTCTAACACTTGCCGAGAGAATCAGAACAGAACTTAGGCAAAGAGGAAAAATGTGGTGGGGTGAGTTAAGGGAATTAACATAGCTAATAAGAAGTGTGCAGAATAAATTAGCTGTGATAGCTAATCTTCAATAAACACATTTTTATATAGGCTTACGTGAATGAATCAGATGAGCAGATTTTAACTCTGTGCAGGTAAACGTTCTCCAAATTGTATTCACAGTGGTTCTCATGCTGCTATATCTATATTAAATTATGAAGAGGACAACAAGTCTTTTCCTTGACAGCACTACAGAAGGAAAGGATGTTTGTCTAGTCACCAGAGACAGCCACAAGCTCTGTTGCTTGGGGCAAGTTCCTCAGCTTCACTGTGCCACTGCTTGCATCTGTGGGTGAGAGACAGGAGCTCTGACCCCCAGAGAAAATGAGTACAACTACACTACAGGTTGGAGGCAGGAGATACAAAAGTTCTTAAGACAGAGGCAAACACCTGAAGAACTCTAAGGATAGGCATGAGGAAGTAGAAAATGATTATTCCTCCTGTTTCATTCCTCAAAAATTTCATGACCATTGATATTTCACATACTTTCCCTTCTAAGGGACAAAAGTGCAACCTTAGAGGCTGCAGCAGAGAGGGCTCCCTTCTTGAACCAGGCTCCAAGTGCCCTAGAACAGGACACAGGAACCACAGTAATCATCACAACACCTCAAAATGGTTCTGCTTAAAACAAAGGAGAATCCTTTTTGATGACAACAAGCCCTTCCAGCCCTCCAACGAGAGTCTAGTGTTCAAAATTAATATTCTGCTATTAAAGTGGATGAGCACTTGAGTCCACTTAATTCAGTATTCAAGATGCCATCTGCTTTCTTTGCTGGTATTTTTCTTTTCTCTCTCCCTTTGTAAAAGGGAATTCTGGTTAATGATATGTCATGTTATATCAGCATCTACTGCAGACTATAGCGTGTACACGAGCTGCGAGATGCAATTCCACCTTAAAGCAGCCCTTGAGAGCACTATGTCCTGCAGCCATCACTCTTGCTATGCATATAGCACCTTGCAGAGAGATGATTAAATCTCTGACCAACAGAGGCAGGGTTTGGCCCCAGATGACAACAAATTAAAAAGGCAGCGCGCTATCTAGAGACACCATAATGATTTAAATAACTCCTGAAGGTTTACAGCGAGAATAACTTGTTCATTGCACAGACCTGAAGGTGCTGCAGATTTCAAAGAGCTAACCTGTGCCTGTTCTCCAGACAAATCTATTTCATAACTGAAAATCATGTGTGGGCTGGAAGTGATCACCAGCTTAACCTGGAAGCCAAGCTAAATAAATGGTTAATGAATATCACATCGTGATCACGCATAGTCACTGTAGCTACATGGCTTGTCTGTTGTACCATTTAGTATCATCCTCCCAACACAGTAAATAATTTACAGTCCTCTTTTCAAAGAGGGTTTTTCTATACTACAGAACACATGGAAAATAATCATGACTGACAAAAATCTAGCTTGTGAGAGAGTTCTTGCACTTCTTGACTATGAATAAGTTATATCCTGTTCACAGGAACTTAGTGTAACTGCAATATTTTGTTGCCATAGTATTCTGTATCATCTTGCCTGCACAGTAAATAATTTATCTGTTTATTTCTGCAGGGGACTTCATACGAGCGAGCCTGAATGGCAGTTGATTGCATCTATAGTATGCATAGCCCAAGAAAGGATTTGCAACAGCCATGTGATAGGAGTCCTGGTTACGGCTGCTGCTACAGAACAGCTGAGAAGCGAACACACTGTCTATTGATAAGCTTTCTTTAGGGGAACATCTTTAAATAGATGTGCTCTGTCATAGCACACCAGCTACCTTCAGCGGCTAACCAGCTTGCTGGCTCTTTTCAGTGTGTCAGGTGAGCCTCTTAGGAAGAGACTAACGGGTCCTTGCTAAGGGTGAACTTTTGTCATACTGTATCCATCTTTGAAAGTTGCCTTCAAGGTCCTCAAGGGAACATTTAAAGAATCATGCAATTGTATCTATGGCATTGGAAATTTTAATTTTTTTTTAGATTAGTAGAGCATTAGTTAATATTTTCCCCTCAATAATTTTCATGCATAATAATTCTTTGTGGAATTTCTATCTCAGCAGGAGCCCTCAAGTTAGGAAACTGAACTGCAAGGCAAATTTTCTCATAATCACCAAGAATCAAAGACTTGTGAGGACACATCACTATACTACTAGGAACAGCCTCAAACCTTTTGTTCTCTTGGGGTTTTTAGCTGGTAGTCAATTAGTTTGCCACTAACAGTATATTCCTAAACAAGCAGCAACTGTCTTTGATCTGATTATATTTTCTCACCCCACAAGGAGGCTGTGAATCTAAACTAGTATTTTTAAAGCACTTTGAAATATTATAGCTGCAGCTAACAGGTCTGCCTGCTACTCCTTTTCCACTTGTCCAAAAATACATTTTTGTGCATTGTTTTTCCCATGTGTCTGTCACAATTCCGTGCTGGTTTTTACTGAGAAGTGTTTTACTCCAAAAAGTCTCCCTGAAATCAATGGACTAGTCCATATCCAAAAGCGGCTGACCCAAAGGCTCAGGTCCCAGGCTGCACGCTTTATGCCCTAAGCACTCCCAAAAGAAGCCCTTGCATCAATGCATAGGTTAATTTCTTCTCAGAAGAACCAAGGGGACTTGATTCTTTTGCTAGATGAGCAAATTCATCTAATTACTGAACTTTATACATCTCTGTTGCTTATGGAACATCATACAGAAAGGCACTGTTGAATTAGCAGGTTATTAATGTTTACAAAATGAGGATTTGTCACAAATGTATTGCAACTCTGTTGAACTACAGGAGCTCGGAAAATTCAGCACTTTGCACAGCTTCTGAATGTACTGGGTTTGTTTCTAAAACATTAATTTGGACTGTGAATTCAATGAGATCTACTTTCTTCTCACAGCAATTATTCAATTCAACTGAATTCAACTAAGCTACAACTGTTTATGCCAGTGTAATTAGGAGGAGAATCTAGCCTAATAAGATACAACATGACTTTAAGACAGAGTGCTTAGGCTTCACTGTAAAATACAATTACATCATGTGATGTAGGTAGCATTGCTTTCCCAGTCTGCCAGTCTTACCAACTCTGAATAAACAGCCAAGAAAAAAAATATATGACTGCTTGGAGACTTCAGAATTCCATATCAACCTGCATAATGAACAAAACTGGATTTTAGACTGGCATGGAAATTAATGGTCCTGCTGAGTTTATTGACATTATACACTTTTATGCTATACGTGGGTCCCCACTGGCTTGGAAAATTCTGGTGGCTTTTTATTGCAAGTAGGCTCAGTTTATATCAAATCTACAAAGACATATGGCATTGCGTGCACTTCGGAAGACATTTTCTTGAATATATTGGTTTCAGAGCTGTATCGTGAAAGTTTTGCCTTACAATGAGATAAATTATACTTAGGATAACTAAAGCTGTGCAGTTTGCAAACAACATGGGTTTCTCTCGTTGCTTGGGAAATAAACTGTTCCTGGAACCTGGGCACAAGTTTGCCCAGAGGTGCTAATCAAAATGGATACTGTGCAAAAGTGTCGCAGGAAGAAAATTTTACTTCTGGAAGAAACTAGCATAGAAGAATAAGAAGTAAAGCAGAACAAAACTTTTTCTTGCAGTTTTGATGTTTACCTGGTCTGGTAATTTGAAATGTTTTGTTACACCTGAAATCAGACATTGAGCTTTCATTCTGTATCAGATATTTCCCTGCCTTTCATTTAAATGCTTTCCTAACAGGATAATAAAAATTAATTTTATTTGTATAGCCTTATTCTCTACCACTACTTATTTATGTTTTCTCAAGGATTCTGCTCATCAAATCCAAAGTGAATGTGAAGACAATTTTGTTTATATGCAAATGTGGGGGGTTTTCTGACCCTAATTTTAAAGGAATTCTACTGTCTAGGAAAAAATATTTCATCAACTATGAATCCTTTAATATACTTGTGCGGGTTATAATGGTGATTGGGTATTAGTTGTGGCACCAATTTGTTGGAGATGGTGAGCAGAGCTGAGCTCTTCTGCTGGACAGCAGGGTTATTTTGTTAAAACCTGAACAGGCAAAATGGGAGTCTCCACAAAAATCTTGGTGTGATAAACACAATGGACACAAAGGATTATTTTATATGGGGAACTAATCTCAGCAAACTTGCGCATGGCAGAGGACAAGATCCACACTGCATCCAGAAAATCCCCAAGATTCAGCTTAGTATTTCAGCCAAGACTCTCTCTTTGGCATGGTCCACAGAACAACTTTGTATATGAGTTTAGATCATATGCTTCATAGTTTTTGCTGACTCAACTATTTTCACATAGATTCACCTCTGAAAAAAAAATTAAATAACTTATCCTTGGAATTTGTCCTTTCCAATACAATGTTAAAAAGAAAAATTGACATTGATACCAAGGTATAGCCCAGTTTCCTTAATGTTTTGACTTTTTTTTTTTTTTCTGTGACGGACTCAATTCTCCCTGTTTTGCCCTTTCCCTGGAGAAATTCTTTCAATAACTTGGGTCAGAAAAGGAGAAAAAAATAAGTAAATCCTCAAACTGTAATATATTGCTTCACACACTAGCTGTTTGTGGGAACTCTGTAGCTCTAAAAACCACTCCAATGCCTGCATATAGTTACCTCAGAAAGAAACAAGCTTTTGTCCAACACACTTCCCACTGAAAGCATTTTACAAGTAATAAATGGTCTTTACAGACAGAGATAGGAGATGGGATCTATCTGACTTGCTGGGGCCACTAGGAAAGCAAACTGCAAAAGCCAACATGAATTTCCTATTTCCATTCCCCAGGAGCCCATTAGTATTTATTTAGACTTACAAAAAAGATTAATCTCTCTTTCATGGGTTAACAGGAATTAAGGTATGACAGTCAGTATACAGAGTCCATCTCTCACCTGTCTTTTAGTAAGACAATTCTTGCTAGGACATCCTCATTCTGGCCCACGTTGGGCAGTCACATCCCGGCTCAGCTCACTGGAATGGACCAGCCCGCCCCAGCACACACACACAAAACTGAGTGAGATGTCACCTGGTGGCTCACCAAATTTTGTGATATAGAATCATAGAATCACTAGGTTGGAAGGGACCCACTTGGTCATCGAGTCCAATAATTCCTAACACTCCCTAAACCATGCCCCTCAGCACCTCATCCACCCGTCCCTTAAACACCTCCAGGGAAGGTGACTCAACCCCCTTCCTGGGCAGCTGTTCCAGTGCCCAATGACCCTTTCTGTGAAAAATTTTTTCCTGACGTCAAGCCTGAACCTCCCCTGGCAGAGCTTGAGGCCACGGTTGTAGTGTTAAGACGCAGAGGGACATGTGAATCCAACCACTTTGGAGTATTTTTGTGTGTTTATTTTAGTCCTGAATAAAGCAAAGCCTGCGTCATGGCCCAGGTGCTTTTGGGAGTCAACAGCTAGGTTAAGAGATTGAGCTTGTGGGCCAGTCTTGAGTCTTTGGAGAAGCAATTATTCTACATTCACACACAAATTTTAAAATACAGAGGTTGAAAATATTGCACAATCTCTATTGTGTTTCTGGCAGTTCCATACTGTCTCACATTGATAAATTTAAATTTATAGAGAAGACAGAAATAAAAGGTGACAAAGGCTGCACATTTTCCCTCAAAATACAAATAATTCAGTAACCCTAAAAACACATGAGCAGCAGTCTGGGTTCCTGAAATTCTGTGGCATTTTCATCTTTGTCAGTGTCTATTGATCTCAACCCAAGAAACTAAAAAGTCTTCCTATCAGTCAGCTTTTTTGGTTTTTTTTTGGTGTAAGATGGTTGTCGCTTTAATAAAAAAAAAGTAACAAATAAAACAGTCAAGGAAATGTGAAATGCTAAAAGCAAACATAGCAAGCATTGGCACAGAACACATTAAGAATTAAAAATATCGATTTTTTTTGTCTTGCAACTGTGTGTCTTGGGAACACTAATAATAGGTGCCTCTTTTCTCTCGGAGAATGACTTTTTCCCTTCATTGCACATGACTTGGTGAAGGACTTGTCTAACTGATATCTAGATGCAAAGCAAGTAAGAAAAGGAGTCTTTGTCTGCTATTTTAAAAGCAGGAATTCTGACTGGAGAAAGGATGATTAAAATGCTCCATGTGGCAATGGTAGATGAGTGACTGTCTCCTTGACAACAATGATAGTGCTTATATGAATAAAATCACATGTTTACATAAAGTCTGGAGATTTAGGCCCTAGAAATGTCAGAAGCGGCTGAACCTGACATATCATATAGTATTGTTATTGATTTTTTAATTATCAGGCACGAAACATATTGATATTCAGTTCATTCTATTTATAGATGAGTTGGCTGGGTTTTTTTTTTCTGTTGCTATCTCAGAGAAATGAAACATTTCTAGAACCATGGCTCTTAACAGCATAATTTTTTCCAGTGTGTGCTGTTAAATTCAAAGTCTGATACATTTATTGCTTTACAATTTCTTAACTGATTCATTACATTAAGGAAGAACATTATTTGGTTTTCTTTATTGCCACAAGGCATATTTCTATCAATTAATTCCATTAGATGCACACATGATTTCCCCTCATTTCTGGAAAAAACATACAAAGTTAATGTTGTGTAACCTTGGGGAAATGATGCCATTAGGCCCTTTTGAAGAACTCTGATGGGAAAGGTGCTTAATTTCTGCAGAAATATGGGTTTAGGCTTCAGAGCCAATTGCTTTTTCTCATACTTTAAATCAAACAGCATGCATCTGTAGCTTCATTATGGCAAAGAAAGTACATACTAGTGAGCTGTAATCAATAGAAAAGTGCCAGTTCACCGAAACAAAATCTGTGTTTCAGTTAAACTGCAATCCAGAGGCTTCCCAGGCTGCACAGCCTAAGCCTTTCCCATTTGCTGTGTATGCTTTGAGGACCATAAGATTATCTGGCATTTCACGGTGAGTGTAAGGAATGACCCATTGCAGTGGGTTGCTGTTTAGCAGAAAGAATGTGTGGAGCTGGGCAGCTACAGGCAGGGTAAGCCTGTAGCAGTTGCTAAGCCAAGATGTCAAGTAGCAGTTGGAGCAAGGTCTCCCATTTCTGAGACTCACCTAATAACAAGGGAGAGTCAGACTCCCTTTATAGCTTGGCTCTTATCTCCCAGTAGTCTTTATACAAGTCAGGAACAACAACACACAAAACATCTTTTGCCCTCTAGATCTCCCCAGACACTACACTTGCTGTTATAAGATTCAAGTCAAATGATGCGCCAAGACTCCGCCAGGACCAAGAAAAGACAGAGGTACTATATCTGAATCTGACCACTTTGACAGCTCCTGCTCCCATCCTTACCTCTGCCAACCCAACTGCAGTGGCCAGAAGTACGATACCCAACTCATATACTGCAAAGAGCAGATCTTACTGTACTGTAGACTTACAACTGCATTTTCACCAGCCCAGCTTTTAGGAGCATGCCCATGGCAAGATAAGCAGTCGCCAGGATGATGTAGATGATGTAGCTGCACTTATATCAGGCAGAGTGCTGCTGGCAGAGCACGGAGCCTCGAGGCTGCTCCTAGCGCTGGTGAGAGACTGGTGATTTCTGAGAGCTCAGTGCAGTGACATGAGACAGAGCAGCCCTTGGGACATTGCACCGAGTATGGGACGGTGTCGAGGTGTGCAGAGCTGCACAGAAACAGGCTTCCATCTCTGCCTTGCCATAGTAGATGTAAACTAGGCTTATTTAACATAATTTACACCAAACCATCCCAATATTTTTGCCCTGCTTTTATAAATCACATGTCAGCAATCTATTCCCAGAGGCCAGAAACTTCCTCATGACATCTCACATAACTTTATTCCATCCGTCATGGCATTTGCTATATACACACAAACACGGAAGCCAAGGAGAAGCGGGCTGACCCAAGATCCCATTCAGAAGTACTACCTGTACAGGTGCTTGTGCCCCCAAAACACTTAAGAGGTTTGGCCCTTGCCAGCTGCAAGGGCTCACTGCACAGCCGTGCTGGGGTCTGCAAGGCAGTCACTGCTGCACACTTGCTGCAGCCCAAACCTGTCCTTGGAATATCACATCCTGATAAGCTCACTGGAGGAGCTGCCGTAACAAAGAATTTTCCTGCACTTCCAATCCTGCAGTGACTGGCAACAAATGAGAAGGAAATTATTCATATGGCATCAACTATCATTTTAATAGGCTACTTATCACACCATTGCTACTCATGTCTGCTATAGTAACACACAGGTGCATAATTGTTCTGAGCACTGTATTAACATAGGGAAAAGTGATTTCCTGCGTGCTAACTGCCTTTCAAAAATTATGGCATATTTTCCTTTAGTTATAGGGTAGGAAAACGAAAAAATTCTGTAGATAAAGATCAGTTTTCAAAGATGCAGCTTTGATAGCAAAAGAAAAGTAATTAGTAGTGTGGTCCCTGGCAACTTGAAAAGAATCATTTGAGATGTATACTTTGAATACTTACTTGCAGAGTATCTATTCAGAATACACTATTTTAATTTCTAGTGGATGACTAGAAGATAGCAAGCCAAATAGTCTTCCCTCCTTTCTTACGGAAGGGCCTTCCAATTAAAAAAGAACTTGAAGTAAGAGTAGTAAAACCATAATTAAAGTAAATGAAGTTCCATTTTTTTAAATATTTGCTAGAAACAACAGTAATGTATATTAATTGAAGCTGTTGACATTCACCTCTTCTACCTTTGAGCTATAAATTACCATATCTCCCTAGTCCTCTGCCCTTCCTAACCAGGAAGCAAGGAGAGGACTCAGCTCATCTCTTGAGGAGGAATAATCAAAAAAAAGTCAAGGCAAATATTTCAGACTGGGATTTTTGGTATCAAAGCATTTATGAAGTAATTCTGAAGGCTGAATTACTTCATTATAACCATCTGTTCATCAATAATTCATAATAAACAGGGAAATAAAAGCCTAATAGCTTGTTTACTATGAATTGTTTGCCAGGCTGCGGGCACAGTAGCAGCAGTACTTGCATGTTTGCCTGCTCCAAGTGCTTTGTGAAACGCAGCTGGGGCTGAAAAGTTGACAGGGATGGATGCTCTGTTGCCTAATGCACAGCGAAAGGCTACTGTAAGTACAGCCAGTGGAAGTTTTCCCACATATTTCAAAGAGTGGCATGGTTGCTTTTCAGTGGGAACCATGACACAACAAAAGGCTGTACCTCTGCAGACCTATTAACAATATGTAGATTGGACCCTTGAGCATAAAAGTTTCTTCAATAAGCAATAAATGTTTTGCAAACACACAAGAAACGTTGCACCTACCATTCTTCAAAATACAATGAGTCTTCAAGCATTCCTAAACAAAGGAGAGCCATTAAGTTTTGTCCCACTGCGCCTTTGTTCCACAGCAGGTAAACACTATTTAACATTCATTACTGACCAAAACTATTTTTTCTTAGAAAATTGAAGGTTAGAAATTATGATTTTATTTCCATTTTAGATTTGTGACTACTTTATACCTACTTTTCCTTATGACAGCTTTTTATTTTAACTCATATAGCTTTTCCTTGGTGTTTCTTTCTCCAATTCATCTAACTGAAACTGACCACAGACTTCCTTGCCCTTTTCTAGGTGGAGCAAACGTAGTCATTCTGGTCTTATCCATATGATACTCTCCACATCTCAGTCATTAGCCCACACCTGATCCAGTTTCATATCCTCTCGCACGCACATGAACAATCAAGGCTCCAAATATTTTTCCAGGATAGCTCTGAGGAGTTATTTGAATGAGGGCATTATTAAAGTTACAGATTTCAAAATGCCTTAAAGAATGCTTTTCAGTGATTCCATCTGTGGGACAGTTGTGGTGTGGATGTGCAAGGGAGCAAAACGTGAAGGTCTCAGGTTTAACTCCTAAGGCATGCCACATGGCACCTGTGAGGAATGTACCCAAAAATGCCAATCAAGGCTGGGAGGACATGTAAAATCATCAAATCTCAACATTACATTGTTCAAGATTTCTTTTCCCAGTATGTCTCCTAATTATATATCGTTTGGAAAGTGCAGGGGTAAAATTATGGAAAAGAAAGAAAACAAGGCTTGTGGAAGTAGGGAATTATTTTCACGATAATACAGCAAATATTTTCTTTAAAGCTAACATTGCATAGGCTACTATTGCATTACACATCTACCACAGCTGTGTTTGGTAAAATCAAACTATTTTTGGACCTACATATTATAATTTATACTGTGTGTCTTGCACCTAGTCCTACTAACAGCTTGTGAGACCTAGTAGGCAAACATCCCATTTATTTTGGTGCATTCAGGTGGAGTTTCACTAAGAGATCAAATGTGGTATTTTAAAGAGGTTTTATTTTGGTAGGGAGAGATTTGCTCCACCTATTTGTCTTACTATTGCATGCAGGTTTAAAGGATTAGTGAAAGACTTTTTTTTTTTTGGAGAAAGTAACTTCAAGGAAATAAACATCTCTGTTACAGATTACAAAGACACCATAACCAAAAATTTGGACTGAATCTACATCTCTCTCCATTCCTTTGCATTTCTCATGAGCAATATATTTGGACAGTGCCCCTCTTTCTAGGAAGGATGACAATGAAAGATGACAGTAGAAGAACAGCCTCTCATGAGCACAAAAATCCAATTTCCAAACATTCTTGGTTAAAAGTTATCTTTTAAAAAACTTTAAAAGTTATCAGGTTTTTGCAGACTGACAAAGAATTGCTTTATTTTCTCTGCTCCAGTGAAGAACAGGCCCGTGTTAATTTATCTGGGATAAACATGCATACAGCCCACATTGTCCTCCGATAATGCTGTTTACCGTTGTTGGCCCTGTCCAGTGTGTTGTAGATATGGACCCTTATAGATATATGGAGTATTATAAAGGACTATCTTTCCTAGAAACACGCAGTAGCTATTGCTCTTTGTCTCCCTGTAATTTTCATGGTCTTATTCATGTACCCCTGAGAGTGAGAGAGTCAGTCATCTGCCCACTGGTTATTATGCTGTTGCACAAAGGGGTTCTTCAGCTTAGAACACGAGTCTGAAAACAAGTCTGTTGACAAATTATTGCGACCCATCCTATTCCTATTTAGAATCATTGCAGCTGTCTGAAGCTGAAGTTAACACCCCCATCTGCACATACCCAGGGTGTTTTTACACCCATAAACAGAACAAAAGCTCCATGCATGAAGATCACGTATTAAAAAAATCAAGCAAGATCTAAGCTATCTCACATAGTTTCTTCAAGTATTGAAAATTATTTTAACCACATTTAAAATAGTACAACACGTCGGGAGAAATTTCTCTCTCCCAGCTTGGTGTCACAAAGCTGAGCATATTATTGGGCTCTACTTTTTATATTAATGGAAGATTATATCAGAACAGGTGCTCAAAACTGCTTTAGCTAATTGTAGTCAATGAGAAGACTGCTAATTGGCATATATCCTATCTCCTGGACTTTTTCTGTATGCCACAAAAATTACTCTATCACTAAATGCCTAAAATTTCCAGTGGTCTGGAATATAAATACATTCACCTTAAAATGTTTACTGGGGACAACAGGAAATCCGTATCTTCCTGCTAACTGAAAATTAGTATTTACTGCAGTTATTAATACTTGTTAGAGGCAAAATATATAACATCTACCAAATAGGAATGCAATCTCCCTGCTGTTACTGGAGAAGCTATCATGGAGTAACTGGCTGAACATTAGAATCTACATTGACTTTCAAAGACATGTTTGCTTCTAATATGTATCTTTCCTGCCTGACATAAGTCAAAACATTCTATAGCATGTGAATCCCTATGCTGAGGAAAGCAAAACCAAATATACAGTATGTCAGCGATAACTAGTCAGGCAGCAACATGCAGAAAAGTGTTAGGAGTCATCTTGAAATGACGTTGAGTTTGCAAAGCAATGCTGATGAACAGGAGGCAGATTAAAGTTGGACTGGAGACTCTCCAGAGGTCCCTCCCAGTCATGTATAACATGACTTACACCTGTGAACATCAGGGTTAGTGCTCCTGATTAAAAATAAAACAAAAATGATTGTAAGAAAATGTCAAAATTAAACCAGAAATCTAGTGCTGCACTAACAGGGTTTTGTGCATTGCCTTGCAGCTGGTACCAGTGACTGCTGCATCAAGTGTTTTCCCAAAGATTTGTATTTTACAAGCATTTATAAAGGGACCAAACATGTTTAAATGTCCTTAGATTTTAAGATCAATAAGCCTGTCTCCTCACTACAGCCTCCATCTAATGATGTAGGTAATTTTTCAGAACTTAATTATGAGATGACAGCCACACATCCTTCCCAAAAATAAAGGACTTAAAGAAGAAAAGGGCAAACAACTTCCTCATCCTACTGGTGCTTTTTCTCTGCACTTAGAAGAGACCTTCTCTTTGGAGTTAATTGAAAAGAAAGAGTTCTGGCAGACATGGATGCTCTCTTTAGCCTGTGAAAGAAAGATTTCTACAGGAGTTACTGAGCTAGCACAGAGCAAGTCTGCCAGCATAGCCAGAAATGGGGGCTGACAGCTCTGCATCCCAGGGAGCACACGGCCTCACGCAAGCAGGTCTGCCGCTGGCTGTTCTGGGTCCTCGGAGAGCCCACAACACTTCACTTGCTCTGCTCTGATCATGCTGCAGCACTGAGCAGAATCCAGGCTGAAAGCTCCTCTGCTTATCAGACACGGAGGCTGGAGCAGCTGCAAGCGATGAAGATGATTCATCACTTGCCTTTGGGTTTTTAGAGACACAGCTCCAGCTTTCAGCCAGGGCAGTTCAGGCACAAAGCAAGCCCTTGGGTTGCCTAAACACACCCTTCCCTGCAGTCTCCTCAGCCTGATTGATTTAACAGGTACAGGACAAATTGAGTCTAATTCCCTCCTGTACATCTATCATCCAGCTCCTCAAAAACAAACTCCCCTTTAAAGTGGCATTAAGTCAGTCCACACGTAGTTAGACCTGGAGCTATAACCCATGAGCACTGGTGAATAATTTATTTTCCATATTTACCTACGTGTGGATTTCTGGCTATCAAGTACCAAACCCAAAGCAGCATAAACCCAGGAGTTAGAGGAGCAGAATGAGGCTCCCGTGGTCCAAGAGGAGGAGGTTAGAGACTTGCTTGCCCAGCTAGACACCCACAAGTCTATGAATCTGGATGGGATCCACCCAAGAGTATTGGAGGAGCTGGCGGATGTCCTTTCCAAACCCCTTTCCATCATCTTCCAGCGGTCCTGGCTGGCTGGGGAAGTTCCACTAGACTGGAGGCTGGCTGATGTTGTGCCTATCTACAAGAAGAGTTGCAGGGAGGATCCAGGGAACTACGGGCCTGTCAGTGCTGGGGAAAGTCATGGAACAGGTGACCTTGAGTGCTATCATGAAGCACATGCAAGAGAACCGGGTGATCAGGCCCAGTCAACAAGGGTTTACAAAAGGCAGATCTTGCCAAACTAACCTGATCACCTTCTGGAACACAGCTTCTTGGCTGTCTGTCCTGCTGCAGGAAGGACCCAGGAATTGTTTGTTAAAACGCAGCACACATTACCACAGCCTCTCTTATGCCATATTCTGGGTATTTTTTTTCCTCAAGCCTGCTGTACTTAGCATGAAAGATTTCTGTTTACAAGGAACCCCCAAAACAGTGTTTCCTATATAAAAGAAACGAAGAGCACAAATGTGAATTCTTCATACCATTGTTTCTGGACCTGCAGCTGCTTTGACATTGTTGCCAGAAATGTAATTCACAGTTATCCCAGACCGAAAACCAAAAGAGCTGAGGTTTCACAAATCAATACCGCTCTCTTGATGCTCTGCACCTTTCCAGGTATTTCACAGAGATCGCTAGGTAAAATGGCAAAAAGGGCAAATGTACAGTTAATATATCCCACGTGAAGTGTGGCCTAGGCTGCAGCTTTGAGGAGTTGTTATGATGATTGTTCACAGCAATCGAGCTCAGCAGAGGCTTTTGTGTTCTGCACATTGCATCATCTCGAGGGAGCTTCCTTTACAGCACTTATAAATGAGAAAACAAGATAACTTTAGACTGCACAGCTGCAGGAGGAAAGCGATGAAATAACACTGAATTAATCCATTCATTCAAAGGCCACTGAATTGTCATGCGTTAATTTAATAAGGCTGGATTCTAAATAGCTAACAAATAAAAAACATGTAAAAACTGTTATTACTTCTTTACACCCCATATCCATCTCCCTCCACTAATCTCCTAGGAATAGATACAGGCAAGGCTTCCCACATTATGTAGGTCAACACCTACTCTAAAATTCATCTGTTTTAGTGAAAATAGAAGGCAGGCACTGGAAACATGCTCCCTGACCTCAGCTCTTCAGAACCATGTAGTTGGAGACAGTTTTGTTTTTTTCTGGAACTCTGCATTTTGCCCCTCACAATGCTGGGGCGCACCTGCACTGCGCAGGTCAGGCTAATGCTCAATCTCAAAGCCATGCGCGGGCTCTTACAGCCACATTGCAATGCTTTATTATGGCTGCTGGGATGAAATTGGAACTCACAGTCCAGACATATGCACTGCATAATGTTTTTTATAATATATTATAACTTGAATCAGGTAAAACCAGTATTTTACTAAGACACTGAAGCGCAGCAAAGTTTTCAGTTACTAGGAAAACATTGAATGAAGTCAATTTCTAGGTAATAAAATTCCATTACTACCACAAATTTCTGGATGCAATCTGTATTGAACAATGCCCCTGACCAGGCATGCAGCAGCCACTGGGGACCCACAAAGTCAAAACATCTATTCACACAAAAAAAACAGTGGTCTCCCTCCTTGAGAAAAGTGAAGACCACCACGGGTGACAAATAAGTGATACGGCATTTAGAGCATGAGGCACTCATATTTCAGGCTGGTTAATTCGCGATAAGAACCTAAACAGGATGGAAGTGAGGAAAGAAACTTGATTTTTTTTGCAAAAAATATTTGTCAATATCATGCTTCAAATCACAGATGTATCACAGAAATACTGAGGCTATTGCATCAGGATGGATGTGCATCAGATGCACAAGGAGAGACAGGGGCCTTTCATCATAGCGCTGTATTGCTGAGTCAGAGTCAGAGCTCACAATTCACCAAAATACACTTGTGTAGTGCTGGTTTCGGCTACGCTTGAGCAACAAAATTCCTGTAGCATTTTCTGAAGGGACAGCTATAGCAACATAGTGTTCTGTACAGATTTCTTGAGTAATTGAAATTCCCCTAGCTTTTCAAAGAGATCATTCAGTCTTCATTTTTTCCTTGTATAGGCTTATAAAGGTAGCTGAGTTTAGCTTGAGCACTGTGACTTTCATAGAAACTGAAGTACCTATAATCTGCTGACATGAAAATTGTTTATATAAACAGATGATTCCACGCATACAGTGAGTTTATTTACATAAGAATTGGTATTCTTCTATATATCACAATATGACAATTTCCTCTACTAGCAGTATTATTCTTTCTATGCCAGGAAGAATTTGCAATGAGAAAAGGGTGTTCCACAGAGCAGGTACATGTGTGTGTGTCACTTTTAGCCTGTTGACCCCCGGTATAATTCAGGGAATGGCAGTGGTCCTGAATTTTGGAAAATTCTGCAAGCTGGGATTACTTATAATACTTATAAAACCTCCAGTGCCACACTGACATACATCTGTATACTCAGTATGAGATTCTGTCCCACATCACCCTCATGAGAGGGCTTAGGGATGCAAAGACACACATACATACATACATACACACACCACCCAAGGACAGCTGTCCAGCTGCCTCACACACCACCCTCACCAGAGGAGCTTCCCAGGCTCAGTGCTCATGCTTTAGGACATTTGTCAATGCCTCCAAAGTCACCTACTACAACCTCTGCCATGGGTCAGGTGCTTGCAGGTTCTTGGCGTGAAGGACACCAGGTAATGTTCCACAACAGAAAGTGCCACACACACACATGCACATTCATGCACAGAATAAATTGTCACTGCCTGGAGCAAAACACTGCCTGGTTAGAAAGCCCACTCCATCTCAGGGAAACAAACCTCATTTTGTTCATCCCAGATGTGTATCTTTCCAATAATTTGTTGCTTGTATAATCTACTGCACTAAGAAGGATTATTTATAACCCTTAGGGATGTTTTATGTACTCCCAGGGAGAAGGGAAGGACATAGAGTATCCAGGTTGGGGAAACCAGAGCTGTGGACAGGCTGTGAGTAACCTGAATTATCTGAGTTAGCTTAGCCTGACCTGACAACATAAAATCCTAAAAACATGTCGAAAGGATACAGCAAAAATAAGATCAATGTAAGCTACATAGAATATTTCCTACATCAATCGAACAAAACAGGTTTGCAAAACCAAGAGCTGAATGTAACTCAAATGGGCATTTTGAAAATCAGAAATTCTTCATTTTCATAAATTTAATCCTAGTTCAGCTGGCTTGGGTATTTCTGGAAGTATAGTTTGGGTGTACCAGGCTTTCAGTCCATGCTCCCAAGGCATCTTTACAATCTTAGCTGCACCTTAGCATAGCACACTGCCCAAGCGCTGTGCTGACAGTGGAAACAACCTGTACCAGAATGACAGCCCTCCTCTGGTTTCTAAATATAGTTCTTCTCTCCTGAAGACTTCAGACGTTCTTGATTCTTTATTATAGAGGTTAACATCACTTCAGTACAGACTGCTTTAATTCATGTATACAGCCATGGAGGTAAACACTCAGTGTAGGTGTGCCTCTGACTGTGTTAAAAAGACGTGCTCACAGGGCTGTGAAGAACAAAATTAATTCTGTATGAAAAGGCTCTCACATACGTGGTTTTGGTGATAGACAGACCCTCTCAGATAGATGGGAAAGTTGTTATTAACACTGTGTTATTCCAAACCCATCACATCCATATCCCAAACAACCTTTCTCTTTACTCCGCCCATAACCTTCTCTCATCCCAGGAGATGCAGTTGCCGCTGTCGATGCAGCCTTACAAATCCTGAAAGCCAATCTCACAAACCCGGTGTTTATCCAGATGAAAGAAAGCAGAAGACTGCTTTAAAATCCATTATACGACACATCTGTGATATACAGAGCACAGACCCAAGAGTGATGCATGGAAACCAAACAGAGCATACTGAATAGAAGGTTTAAGGAACTGCTCCCATACGCAGTGTGGACCCAGGGACCATGGCCAATGCAATAAACTCAGCCATGCCCAAGGACACTGTTGGGTACCATACCTCTGCTATCAGCACATCTAAACAACAAGGATTTTTTAAAAACAAACAAACAAAAACCCAAATAAAACCAAATCTCCAAACAATTAAGAGCTTAGGTTCTCCCTGGCAGGGTTTTACCATTTTGTGTTCATGTGCTACTGCGTACAGTTTCACAAGACTGATGAAACACAGAAAAAAGTGAATCAGTGTTTAACTCAACTACCACTCACTTCCAGTGTGTGGTTACTAATGAAAAGCAATATTGCTGCTGGGTGGGTGTATGTGTGTGTGTTTGTTTTTAAATGGAGCATGGTTTATACTTCCTAGCAGCAGGCAGGATTTCTGCTAAGCACTATATTTGCAGCAGAATTAGAGTAATTTACTTGAGAGCGCACATAGTTTTACCTCTCTTCGGTGTTTTGTTCAGGAAGTGCATATTTATTCCAGTACTGCTGAGTAAATCTCTTTGATTAAATGAGTCATTACCAAGAAAGGCTAAAATTTCATTTTAATAGTGTCTGAGGCTAATCAAAATAACAGAAATATCAGTCTTACCAAGGACAGAAAGGGACAAGAGATGGGGAGAGTTTTTTGAATAGTGCTACCTTCATCTTGAACCTTTCAATTTCTTCTCTTCCCAATGCTTTCTATTCTTTACTATCTCCTCCCATTTATTTCCATCTACAGACAGAAAAGCCCGGAGTGAGACACAAGCAATTTCTAGCCCCCAATTAATGCAACCAGCTGTTGTACACTGCCTGATGGAGCAGCAAAGGCTTCTTTATTCTGAAGGGGTTTGGTTTGCTTTTAAAATGTCTCCTATGCTAATGATAGATTAAAGGAATAACTGTGGGCTTGCCAGCATAGTCGTGTCATTTATTACTGAATTATCACGTTTCTCAGAGGCATATGCAGTTTTCCCCAGTTCTGAAGTTTCGGCAAAATTCTCCGTTTCTTGACACCCTTTGGGCTCATGGTTCTGCTCAGCAGAGGAACTGGGAGGTTCACTCTCAAGGTGACGGGAGGAGATTATCAAGCTGTTCCTTGGCAGCAGCAAAGCATCACATCCAGCACCTTGTGTATCTGTGAAGGGAGAACCAACCCCACTGTCTTTAATCAGCAGGGCAGAGAAGTTGCTTTTTATAGAAAAATTGTTTCTTCTTTTGTTCTTCTGCCCAAGATATTGGCAGGAATTTCAATAGCTGTTTTGAATCAATGCCTGGTGAAAGCACAGGCAGGTTGAGCCTGAACATACTTTGGGGAGATGCACAGAGGTTTCGGCATATTACTATATTTCGGCACTTTCCGTTGCACGAGAGATAAGGGACTCTGAAGAATAAGTAAGCAGGATGTGTATTCCCTGCCCATTGCTCTCCCCATAGGGACTTCCTTGTTCCCTTTCTGCTGTTGCCACCACTGTGTCCAGGGTTGTCTGCGTTTGCTTCTGCTCTGCATTGTGCTATCCTGCAGCTGTGCAACACTGACTGGAATACAAGATTGAAATGCAAACTAACAGCTTCTATTTCCCTTTGAACTGGGATACCATTTTCCTCAGACCAAGGAGGGGGACTGCTTTCAGCAGATTGCTCTACCTTGGAGGAGCTGAAGCTAGGTTAATAACATCACTACTACAGCTGAGAAGTGCCACTGGCAGCTAGAAAAAGTGAGATATTTCACAACCTGAATACAGAGTTTTCTCCTGAGACAGTCCCTGTGTTTGCTGCCCTCTCAGAAAAGGAAGCATACCTTGAAATTTTACTGGCTGTGGGGATGGGGAGGTGGCATCTTGGTCTCAGCTCCCTCCTGTCCCAGAGGGAAATGCCTCAGTTGTTTCTTCTCCCCTCTGACACATACCACAGTGAGAGAGGGATAGAGGTGGGAAGAAGGAGAAAAACACTCTTATAAGGTTTCATGTGTTGACACTGGGATTTGTTGTGTTTTGACCGTGCAAATGCCATATCCAGGATCAAAGGGCAGCCCCAGCACCCACTTCCCATAACGAGGTGAAGGCACGCAGTGCAGCTCCATTCCCCCATGCTGCTGCTGGGCTGCCCATGTTCCCATCAGACATAGTTCTTTGTGGCCACAAGCAATAGTTTCAATTGAAACAGTGATTTTTACGGATTCAGAGTCAGAGCAAGACTTGCGGCAGCAGCAACAGCATTACTCAGTGACGAAAGAGGGGTCAGTTCTTCCTGCAGCAGCTGCTGGGACTGCACATGAGCTGGCAAGAGACAAGAGGCTCCCTGCCCGAGTGCAGAACAGGAAACAATCAAAGGCAGAAGGAAAGAAAACAACATAGAAGACTGGAAGAAAAGCAGCAGCAGACTACAAAACCAAATGGGTGGCTGTCTGTGTCTGCAGGAATTTGTTATTCCCCAAAACATGAAGGGAATGCTTTTCCTAAGCAGTACATCAAGGGGCTGGATCAGAGCCACATGGAGCCAGACCCAAGGTAAGTAGCAGCCCCCTCAGCCCAGGCAGGCAACTTCCCACCCAGCAAAGGGACAGGTCCAGGCTGTGTCACTGCAGAGCCCGTGGCTCCCTTCCAAAAAGGCCACCCAGCAGCACGGGCAGACGTACACAGACCTGCTGGCTGCTGAGTAACACCACCTTTTTGAAAAGCGGCAAGACCATCTGTTTGAAATCACTGGCATTACCTAAGATGTCATCAGAATTCCAACCCTCCAAAATCCTGTTTTCCTTTCTCACCCATCTCATATCTTTTTCATCCAAGGTAATCTCAAACAATGGTTTAAACCCGCAGTTTCTCAAACCACAGGTACCCTCATCTAAAAGACCAATCACTACTAGCTACCATGCACCCTTTGGTGCTTAATAGTGCAGGTAAATACAAGACAGGAAATCAAGTGCCACAGCTTCCCTTTTTTTGTTTTTTTCCTTCCCCAAACGAAAGCCAAAAGTAACTATTTACATCCTTGGACATCCTCAGCCAGCGACCTCCTCACCCTAGTCCTCCAATTCATGCTGAAAACCAGACTGAGACATCAGCGCTGGTGATTCAGACCTCTCAAATTCCTGCAAGCCAAAGCAAAATATTTTCCTTCGTCTTGTCTTGTATATCTGGAATAAGTGGCTTTTGAGGTTATTAAATGTGCCCTTGATGTGCTAACATTTAACCATCCCTACAAGCTGTCTAGCTGACATCGCAGATGGTACACTTTTTAGTATGACATTACCCCTTAATTTTTTTAATGAATTGTGTGTTTTTCATAGTAAACCGGGCAGTAAATCATACAGGCTCTTTACAATTGGTTTTACAAAATGGCCTTTAAGGACAGCACAGGGAGAAGACCACACTATTAAAAAATTGATAGGCAGTTCAGTTACTTCCTGCAATTTTGAGCAGACCTCATACCATCTATTTTCTTCTGTTCCTTTTTGACTTTCATACTTTGCCAGGGGCTCACACGCTTGGAGGCTGCATCCCACACGGATGCCTGATAAGCACCCTCAGCCCTTGCTCCCTCCTGTCACCCATCAGCTGTGCAAGTCCATTGTTTCTCTGCCTTTTGGTTTGTCCATCTCTATTTCTCATAGAGTTGGAGGCTGCACAGTTAACTTGAGCCTGATCTTGGCTGGACAGGACAAACATGGTTGCAGGAGACACAGCCGGTGGCTGCAGCATTTTGCAAACCTATACACAGTCTAGGAAATGCTCAGCCCAGCCCACCTGGAGCAATTTCAGCTCCTTCCAAGCACAGCTCAATAAAGTTACCCAGAGGATGCAGTGCAAATTAATTGAGCAATGCAAGTACTTTGATGATGCTGTAACACTTGGTAGAGATAATTAATACACTTCTATGTGCAGAGAAACTGCTGAAGCTTTGTATTCCCACTGCAAGAATCAAGTGGAGCAAGTTTTCGGCTTGCAAACCACCTTAAGCTGAATCCTCAAGAAATTTTCAGTTTACCAGCAGGGTTTGGACACAGCACAGCGTGCTCAGCTGTCTGCACAAGATGCCCTGCACTGACACTCCACAACCCGGGTTGTTCAATGGGAGAATCAGGTATGAAAAGGGTAAGTATTTTGATCACAAAAGCAGAGAAATCACAGGACACAAAAATATTTGCCAGAAAATCCTGGGAGCAGCCGATCTGCATGCAGATAGGGAAAGAAATTGGAAGTACAGAGACCCCGCAGGATACACGGAATGGGAGGGTCGGTGTCCCCAAGAGCACTGACTCACACCTTTTGGCCCTTGGCAGGTGGAGAGTCATAAGGAGGTGGCAGATTTGGAGAGACATGAAGATCTGACTGCTTCTCTGGGCTGTGCCATGCAATACCACTGTCATATCAGCCAGATTATAGAGCGTCCCTGTTCAGCCTGCAGCTGTGCGTATTACTGATGTAATTGAAATCCAAGCCAGAAAGAAGATTAAAAAAAAAAAAAAGAGGGAAAAAAAGACAGTGAGAGAAAACAACACATTTTAGTTTTGGCCTATGACACTTGGGACATTTTATATCAGAACAAGTGAGCATTTGTCTGGGGTAGGTCTGCAAACACATCAGCAGAGATACATATATTATTTATCCAAGCTCTGAGCCTAGAGAAAGCAAAAGGATTATGTAAACCCCCAGTTGGGATTTCTAGATCCTCACTTAGACATTTACTGTACCAGCTTTGCGTGGAGACATCCCGCTCAATTAGGGAGAGAGGGCAAAAGATGCCTTCATCAGTGTGGGTACTGTTAAGTGCATTACTTCAAGCTGCTCTTGTGTACCTGAACGGTAATTTTCCCCAAAGAGGGGAGAGAAAGAGCCCTAACTATCTACTGCTCAAAGATAACTGCAGTTATTAACTCTGCAATACAAAGTTGTCCAAGGCCAAGCAGGTCAGCTCTCTGCTTTTAGCAGGTGAAAAGGAAGAGACATGTCTCTGCCCACCCAGGGCAGCTGGCCTGGCAAGAATGCAGGACAGAAGGGCTACACCATGCTGGTAGGAGCATCCGTTTCCCTTCCCTCTTAACTAAGGGGGAACAGTCACAAATCCTGTATCCAAAGTTAATAGTGAAATTATGTCATCTCAACCTGACTATCTACACTTGGGTCCCTCACTCTTATTTTGGTCACAAGCATTCTGTAGGAGGGCTTGGTATTGGATGGATAATGCCATTTAGTGATGCACCCCAGGCAATTCCCATAGCCTAAATATTGACCTTTTGTTGATAGTTACTTTGACAAGGCAGAGGTTGGAGAGATGGAGATGTACTTTGTTTACCTCCATAAAATTTTGAGAGCAGTGGAGCCACGGAGCTTAGGAATGGTCATATGCACTATCATAATATTTTGTTACTTAGCTTTGTAAGTGTTAACACACAGGGTTCAACCATATCTCAATAATTAAAAGGCTTTTGCTAATAACATTGTCTATGAAAGAGTAAGCAGCCAAACGAACCTCACATTGTGTATTGAAGGTCAAAGAAGCAAATCATTTTTAATTGAAAATGTAAATTGTACAAACTATCTAGATGTCAAGAAGTTTGAAAGCAAAGCTGCAAGTTTGGTAAGTCATTGCAGGAATCAAATGTGATACATCTATCCTTTAATTAATTAATTGTAATTAGAGGGCTCTCCTAAGCAACAGGGGGACCATTCCCAACTGCATTGGGAACTGCAGCCTAACCAATAGGCAGACAGAAAGATAGTGTGAATTTACACTTGCAGACTGAAGATAATTAGGGCTTTGAAAGCACATTGCTGTTTACTACAAATCCAGCCATTTTCAGTTTTCAGATAGCTTCAGGCACTGCATTTGTACATTCCAGCTTTTTATTTTTCGATTTTACAATCCTTATGGCTTTCTCCATTATCTCTCACCACACGTGAAAACTCCACAACAGCAAAATTTGTCAGACTGTTCAGAGGAACAGTAAAACTGAGCATACACAATGCGTTGTGAAATGCAATGAACTAAACAAATAGAAAAGCAGGTGGTATATTTTCTTAATTTGTTTCATCTACCTTGGGTGTTGCTTGGAACAATGTTAGGTAGGCATTTGCTAACAACCGTGTGTGTTTGCAGCAGATGGTCCTCCATTAAAAATGAGATCTTGGAGAGCTTCGGGAAGCCCTTGAGGGACTGGAGAAACTGTCAGTCATGGATTTATGCTTCTCTCCAGAATTCAGTCTATAAGGCCAGGCCATGTGAACTATATACCCAAATGAGAAGGATAAGCAATTCCATCCTAAATCTATCCTGCCAAGGTACTGATCATTTACATGGAGTATGTGGTCCAAGGCTTTTTTCTTTAACCAATGGTTGCAAAATGATGTTGAGAAGCAGCAGCAAAGCTCCTGCACTGGCCAAAGTGTGGCCATAAATAAATCAAGGTAACAGAGAAATAGGTTCTTGACAAAGAACATAAAATACAATCTAAGACTGTAATAAGACACGTCTATTCCATTTCAATTCCCATGGAAAGCTGGATTGTGATTGTGTCTCACTTCCTAAATCTCCCTTTGCTGGCTCTGGATTATTCTTTAAAACCTAATTTTGATGAAATATCTTTGAATCTCAGTTCCATCAGACATGGTGGGGAGCTGACAAATATCATCTAACTGCCCAAAAGGGCTTTCTGTGGTTCAGGGTACAGAATAAACCTAGTTTTTCTCGAAAAATAAGAGTGCAGAAAGCACCTTGTGCACAAGTGTGAAAGCTAGTTTGAAGGAAAAAAAAAAAAAATGTTCTGCAGTGCCATTACTGTCGTGCTACTGGAAACTCAGCCTGGCTTGCTGCAACCCTCAGTTTTGCAACCTGCTGCATCAGACTTTGAGATCCAGCCCTGTGCTGTAGCCCCATCCCATGCTGCTGCCTCCAGCATCATCACCAGCACCCGGCATTCACACCATGGTTGTCCCTCCAGCACAAGAGAAGGAAACCCAAAACCTCCTCTAAGGTCATAGCAGGGGACAGTGATGTCCATCTAGCTTTCAGCCAAATCACCACTTGTTTTAAGGGACTTAGCAGTGCAGCCTGCCACGTCACAATACTGCATGTCAGGAGGTGAAGACTCAACACGCTCTGGAAGATTTTCCAATCATAAAATCCCTGGAGAAGGTTTGCCTCTTCCTCCTATCACTGAAGTGTCCTGGGAGTATGTATTTATCTCATTTGAAATCAGCTCACAGGTTGGGCTGGTGAAGGAGAAGCTGCGTTCCTGTACATATCTATATGCACTCTCCCTTTCCTCATATTTAAGATTGACATAACCCTACATATATCTTGTGTGAATCATTTCAAGATGTATGGATAAAAACGCAGAAGCAGATGACTTCACAAAATAGAAAGATTATCTCTGTTCCACAGCACAGAAAAGACTTGCTGCTACCCAAGCACTTTGGCTTCCCTGAGCACGCACTGCCTTGCTGCTCCTGTACCAGGACTTTCTCAGTTTGTGAGGAGCTATATCTTACGGTTTCCCTTACGGAAACATTTCTACAAACCAAAAGGAGAAAGCTTCCACAACTATCCATCTCCAAGCACATTGTGACACATGACAGAATTCTCCTAACCAAAGGCATGGAAGTAAAGGACTCTGTAGAATTTCCTCAATCAATCAAGTGCATAGTTCTAGTGGCGAGTCTGGTTAAACATAAGATGTCTTCCTTAACAGCTAAATGAAATCACCCAAAGGATGATTTTAACTATTGTTTGTGGCATCTTCTTTCCTTCATATATCTAACTTGTAGATTCCAACCCAAAGACTTTGTTTCTCTAATAAAGCATATGCAGAAAAAGCACACAACTACTGAAAAAAGCATTTGGCACTCTCGTTCCTCAATGGTGTTATTTGAAAGGATGTAAGCACTTCTCCATATTTTGACTAAACTATTTACAGTAGCTCCAAGTACCAAAAAGATGTAGACATGCTTATTTAAACATGTTACGGTGTTGTTTTTTTCCTCTGAGCTGACATTGTGAAACCTCAGTTACTCAAAATCAAAAGCATCCATCAGCTATGACAAGACCCACCACAGTGAATGCAGCAGCAGTGTAATGAGGATGAGACTTGGGCCCTATGCTGACCCTGCACCCTACGGAGGCAGGGAGAGGTGGGATCAGAGAGAGCTTCATGCTCAGTTTTGGTAGCACAAAGGTAAATTTTCATGGTACTGTTCCCTTCCCTGCCTGCACAGGTAGAGGTGTGAGTTTTTATAACAGCTGTCATGCTACCACACTGCTGTGGTTCCACCATTTTAAGTATCTTCTGAAAATACTACAGCAATACATTTAGAGAAATAAAGCTGCTTTCCAAAGTTGCATAGAAAGTCTGAAAAGCTTTACACACGTTAACAGAAAGAACGTCTGCTCTGTGAGCAGCACTACATAGAGAAAGTTGAAATTGAATTGCTGTAACATTGAGTCAAAAGCATTGCATAAGGCTTTGATCCCATCATTTATACTTTGCAGCAAGATAAAAAAAAAAACAAACCCAAAAAACTCATCGCTGTGACCTCACTCTGCCTTTTTTCTTTCCTCTTCTTTTAGGTAGCATTATAAAGTCACCAGTCACCTTGTGCACCTACAGCTTTGGGTAATCCAAAATGGACTATAACTAGGCTTATTGCTCTCTTACAAGAAAAATGTCCAAAAAAACCCATTTGCTTTGAATCAAAATGGTTGAGAATCGATATCCACCATGTTGTGTACAAAGATCTTTAATGCCTAGCTTTGAAATATTCATGTGCCTACCAAAGCTCCTCAAGCTTGTCCTGTGAAATACGCTGCCCATAACTACCCGCCTCCTACCTGCAGGCCTGTCAGACCCAGTGTCACCATACAGTTGTCACTTTTGCCACTCTGTGCAGTAATATTTTCATCATGAAAGAGCCAACATCTTAGTAGCAGCAAAACACTGAAAGCCCCAAGCACACGTTGCCTTGTGTTTTTGCCTTGGACCCAACGTGAGCTCTCACCCAAATAAATGGTCTCCTGCCCTCAGAAACTCCCTGTTCAGAAGTTCGTTGAAATATTTATGCCCTCTCTCTGTTTCCAGGACGAAGCTGCGGAGTGCATGCAGGGTCTGATGGTGGGGCAGGCACCCACTGGCCCCAGGGAGCAACCTCTTAGCTGCCCAACACCACAGAAACCCTTCAAAGGAGGGGACATTGGTAAAGGTCAGTTTTGCAGAGTGCTTCCCCAGAAGAATGCTGGGCCCCAGCATGGCTCAGCAGAGCCTGGCTCCTTGCAGAGAAGCTGTGCAATCGTTACCGAAGAGGGGAACAAAGTCTGAGTCATCACCACTTACCTCTTGCAAACGACAGGCATGATACGCTTCATTAGTATGAAGAGCTCCAGCCCTGCTGCCAGGATCCATTTTACAACCCAAAAATGTAAATGCAATTTCCCCATCTAGCGGTCCAGCAGAGTAAAAATGACATTTTTTTTCTCCTGCAGCTGGTGCGGGAGTTACATCTGGCAGGGAAATCTCCCAGCTGAGCACTCATCCAGCCCACAGCTCTGCCCATCCCAGCAGCAGCCAACAAGCAGAGGAAGAGCAGAGATAAACCCCGTGACAGGCTGCAGACCCGCTCAAAAAAGCTTTAAAAAACCAGACAAAGTAAACACGCAAAGTTGCTTCACATGGTCCAAAGAAAAGGGTGTATACACAGTGCTAAATCCTTAGGCTGATGCAGGACTGAGCCCAGTGCACTCTGAAACAATCAAGAAACTGTTCTCCTGAAATATCAGAATTACTTTGGGAACTGACAAGCCATTAACTGTGACAGCAACAAAACAGCTTCCTAGGGCTCAAATCCTCATTCACCGAATACAGGCCTGACAGCCAGTGTTATTGGAGCAACACACAGAAATAATAAACTAAATCCCTTTGGAGAGGCAGCTTTTAGCTGCCTTGCCATGATTCTTCTCACCATGAGGGGATTAAAGCAATTCAGGGGGATGGGGCAACAGTTCACGGCTTTTCTTTCCTCTGTTGCTGCCAGCTGGACTTCTCAGAGGTTTTCTAGGAGTGAAGGATGGGGCAAGAGCAAACGTAGCCCACATCCAAGGTGGTTTAGGGGAGCAGTGCCCAAAGACTACCCATGCTCCCTGCCAGCCATGAAGATACAGAGTGGTGTCTGCCACCCTTGCTGTGCTTCCAAACGCGTTCTCCTTGCAGCAATGAAGGCGAGAAACAAACTTTTGGCACTAATGAAGAAGCAGGAATCCCATCACATCACAGCCCCATGCAGCGAGACCCCAGCCAGGGTTCATGCTTGCCTCTTTTTCCCAATGGCTGGTCCTCGCAGCACTGAAACTAAACCCCATGCCGTACCATCCCTTTCCAGTCTAAGCCCAAACCACAGTCTGTTCCCTTTGTTTTCCACTTTGTGTAATTACACAAACATGGTTTGAAATGGATACTCTGTGACAGTCATGATTAAAGGTACTTATGGCCACAAGAATTTAATATCAGAAGTAATACAATCAAACTCCCTTGATGCCCATTGGTATGCAGGATTTCTGACTTGTTCAGTTTTCTTTTGGAAAGAGTAGCCAGGGAGGTATTTTTGCTTGACCAATTATAATTCAGAAACATCCTCCTCCTCTGTCATTTTACTTCAGCAGTAGAGAAATGGTTTCTTTTATCCCATTTTGTTTTACGGGTTTTCCATAGGGACCATCCCATGCATGAAAGAATGGGATACACCCAGTTCTGTTACATAAAAAAAAAATCCACCTCTTTTAAACACATTGCAACTTATTTGTTCCCTGTGGTTTATATGTAGCATTTGGACTGTTCCTGAAAAAAAATAATAATTCATAGCTTTATAGAGAATGAGATATTCCCATAAATATTAGATTTCATTTTAAGAGAGAAAGCCTAGTTAAATTCACAAAAGAAAGGAAAAGAATTGTCCAACTGGATCCTGTCTACTCAGACCTTATATTTGGGGCTTTTCTTGACCACTCACATTAACGTAACAGACAGTGTTTATTCACAACAGGCTTTGGTTCAAACTGGGCATAGCTGGGAAATAGTTTGATACCTCAACTTAAGCCACACAAAATATTTTGTTGCTGACTTTAACAAGGGAAAATCCTCCTGGGGCGATCCGATCCATGCAGCCCAGGGAGAGAAGCTGCTTCTGGCCTGTGACTTCGGATGACTCCAGGCTTGGAGAATGTGAAACGCACATGAGACATCAGAGGTGGGGAGCAATGAGCATCAAAGGGAAAAAAATTTCCCTGGCCAGCACACGCTCCCCTGAGTTGATGCTTATCCCTGTGATCAGCTGTGCTCATTCCTCACAGGGAGGACTTGGAGAGGGAGAGGGAGAGAGAGAGAAAGAGGGAGCACTGCCAGATATTTGAGGGGAAAAGCACAGCTAAAACTACTTCCATTTTGTTGTAGCTGTACAGAGGACAAAACAAGCCTTTTAAGGTTTTATTATTATTATTGGAAGCAGCAAAAGTTGGGGACTCAGGGAGTGCAAGGATGTGGTGGTGAACTTCAAGTACAGGAAGCTAATGATTTTTTTAATATAAAAAAATAATCATTTTTTTAATTTTTAAAAAAGGGAAATTTAGTTGTATAAACACCAGAGAAGATAAACTGGAAGGAGTTCGTTCACACCCAGAGGAAACAGCACAGCAGGCTCAGCTGTGGAGAGCCCAGAACCAGCTGAAGCAGCACCCAGCTAAGCACGCACACAGGCACAGGGTGCCGGGAGTCCCATCATTCACCAGTCTGGAAAGTGCCATGAGAAAAGGGAGTTTCCACTCCACTCAGCTTTTAGGGACTCCCAGATTTTGTCTCTGTATAATTCCCAGCATCCTCAATACTCATCAGCCATTTTACCAGCAGGAGGCAAAACCTCTGGGAAGAGATGGCCTTGGTCACTGCTCAGACAGCCTGGATCTTGGATCACACACAGTGGTTTACACATTTTAAGTACAAGGCAGCTCTGAGTTCCTCCCAGTGTTTTCCTGTTGTAGTGCAAACCATCAGATGAAGTTTTGTATGATGCTTTTCTGGAAAGTGCTATCAAAGGGTCATCACCTCACACCTCTGAAACCACCAGGATCTCATTGCTTTCCCCTCGAAGAGAAGGCTTTTCTTTCCTCCATCCCCTAAACTGATGAATAATTCTTTCTCAGATATGCAATTGGATTCAGGAGACCCAAACCACTCTCTCCACAAAACGTAAACAACTTAGAGAGCAGCCTGAAAACTTTCCCACACTGAGGTTATCACCTTCTCCCCTCCCTTTTAGGAGAATCTCTCTGAAACCAGGACAGTAATTCAGTTTTCTGGCTCTCTCCCTTTTCAGCCCTTCATTCAGTGTTAAGAAAACAAGACTGTGTGCCAAACCCAGTGCAACGTCTGTGCAGAGGAGATGAATCTGAGAAGGATGAAAGCAGAGGCTGTAGTTCATTTCCCACAGGCCACCTCAGAGGCAATGCTTGGCCCGGGCCACTGAGCCTGGCCAAACCGCCGCTGCAGGCACAGGGCAGAGCATCCCAGCAGTCAGGCTGTGCAGGCAATGCCAAAAAACTTTCACGTGACCTACAAATACCAATACCAACCTCCAGCAACCAACCAAGATGGGATGCTTCTTCACAGCAAGATCAACATGCTGGATGAAGCCTTGCCTACAACACTGTGGGTCAGCTGCCACAAACTGATGGTTGTCATGTCCAGAAGAACTATCCAGCCCCAAATCAGGCACCTGCCCCTCCTGGACTCCACAACTGTTTTTCAATTTTTCCTCCAAGAATCTCAGCACTCACTCAGTGCTAAGGATCACAGGAAAAGCGTTCCCTCAAGAACTGAAATGTCAAGAGGAGAGACACAAGAAAGCCTGGGCTGGAACCTTTCGCAACAGGAAGGAGGTTGTTACAGCAGTAATTTACTGTGGTAGGTTTTGCTGCATGATTGCAACATATCATTACACCAGTTTTATCCTTTTCCATTTGGCAGATGCCGATTCCTTCCCCCTGTTTCTTATAGAGTGCAAGCCAAGGTGGCTGCATTTCAAATGGTTTCAAACTCTGCCAATGGCAATAAAAAAAAATAACTGAAAAAGTTCTCACAATTGCATTAGCTTACCCAAAACTAATACATAGTTATATACACATATACAAGTGAAAAATATATGCAGTTCAGCCAAATTCAGGGGCGGCTCCAAGAAATGGTAGGGTCGGTCTGCTCTCCGGGTAAACCAAACAAAAGATAGGTTAGGTAGGAGCCTGAACTCAGACAGGCTATGCAGGTCTCAAGTCAGATAAACACTTATTTGATAGCCTACAGCCTCAAACGCATTAGGTACTTTCCAGGCACAAAGAGACCACATCCCCTCTGCGTACTATAAAAAAATCTAGTCAAAAGTAACAGACCACAGGGACAGCAGAGGATCAATGTTCTATCCATATGGGTGGAGGAAGCATTCAGGAAATAAAATATTTTCTTGTGGCATTTCCCTGCCTACTCCCAGGCTCATCTTTATTCTTTCCATGGATCAATAGAATCCGGGGTAGAAAATACATAGTGGTTGATTATAAGCCTTTGGGAGGCTGAAATGAGCATTTTTGTTGCCAAGTCGTTTATTTACACCAATGGAAAAAAGAAATACCTCCTATTAAGTCAGCAAAGTTTGGATGAGGCAAAGTCGAGGAGAAAAGGGAGCTCTCAGTCTCTGGGGAATTCAGAGCTCTACTGCAGTGGAAACCTTCATGCAAGAACCTGAAGCCATGAACGGAGAGAGAGCTGGAAGGAAGCAGGGCTGTCATTGCCTCCACAAATAGTGATATGACAGTGGGATTTGTTACACTCAATTTTATATTTCTTCTAAGGTATTTTTCTCCTTTGTTTTCGGCTTTGGAAGGATGTGGCAAGATACTTGCTCTGATGCTGGAACCATTTCTGGTCATGTCCAGTTACCTTCTCAGAGGAAAAGTTTATCACCAGTCATCATCTGCTCACAGAAACTGCTGTTCCTTTCTCTTAAAGAAATGCAATTCAGGAGTTGGCAGCACACAGCACAGAGAGCAAGAAGATGAGGATCATAGGCCAAGGTGGGGAAACGCATCCCTCCCCTAGCTTTGGAAAAACAGGGGTCTTTGCAATAGGATTACAGACTCACCATCTACAAGAGCCTCTGGGGTTTTGTGCAACAACTGTGCAGGAAAAAGGCATTTTCTTTCCTTGCTGTTCTGTGGAGCCAGGAGGGAATGGGGACAATACTTGAGCATACCCCAGATGAAGGAAGGTGCACTAGTTGACATGAAAGTCTAAATTCTCCTGTTTAATCATATTCAAGATCCTATTAATTGATTCCTACTTGAAAGCAAGGCATTACATTAATTTTCTCATCTAAGTAACAGAGAAAGAGAGAGTGGATATCATCTCAGATTAGCTCTCACTTAACGGAGGATACTACTGAGATATTTTCAGAAGATGATGAAAGTACAATATATTACTTTCTTAATTAAAGAGGAATAAATTGCTGCAGAGTATTGAGCTCATCTTTCTGTAATTCAACTGAACTTGTATGATCTTCAGAAGAATTTATACATCCTAAAATATTTCATTTTAAAATATATTGGATAAAATATTTGTGACAGTTGGAGCCATTCCATAGCTTAGGTCTAAATATTAGCTGTTAACATATAGCCGTAATTCTGTATTTTTCTTCTAGATTTGAAAGTTTGACTGAGATCCAAACCAACAATGAAACACTTGTTTGTAAAATGTCCTATTTACAACTTGCATTTATAGTTGTACCAAACTTGGAGGGGGCAGGAGAAAGAAGAGAAGAACAGAGAACAAGCTGCTAGTCTTTCTTCTGATTAAATTCTTGTTTATGATTTCAGTGATGCGCATAAGTAACCACGAGCACTGATACGATTTATATTTTCTCATGTAAGAATGTGAAGCTTAGAAAAAATATATTCATTTAACAATGGACTTCAATGTCTCATCAGAACGACAAATTCATTCTTTTAAAGGTCAGCTATCACACTTCCAATGAAAAAAGGAATAATCTTATTAATCCTAAGTGACTTCTTCAAATGAAACAATAAATGACTTATTTCTGTCTTCCTGTGTCTATTATCAGCAAAGCATTAATGAAAAGCAACTCCAGTGAAAAACCCTCTGAGGGTTTTTTTTAATGTGGATCAGCAGAGTACAAAATAGCAAATGCATCTGTGTGGTCAACGGAGTGGACAAATTTGCAGGAAACAAATCTGCTGAATTTGTATCTCAGCACTAAGAAGGAAAAGCTTGTGTGCTGTGTAATATTTCTGTATGAAACACATTAGAACATTAGTATTTCTATATGCAGATATATCCTTTCAGTCATGAAAACACGGTTTTACAGTTCATTTTGCTGCTTAAATTTCATAAAGCAAACTATCAACTCCCTCATGCTCTCTGCACTGTGGTGGGCCCCACTTCTCAGGCACCTGGTTGGTTGCTCTTGGGCACGAATCCCAAAAGCCGTCCCTTGAGGAGATAAATTTCCCCCACCCAGCAGTCTGAGTTAGCAAAATCAAGCTTAAATGTGGAGGTAGCGAATTTCTCTGTGTGTAATGATCCAGAAATGGAAGATGGAGATTTATCATGTTTTGACTATTCTTAAGTCAGTGAATGCAAGAGACTTCTGCAATAGCTTCTGCTCTGGTCAGCAATACAAATACAGTTTCAATATTCTTGTCCATGTTATAATGCTGCAAAAACTAAAACATGTTTTTTTTAATAAAAAAAAAAAGAATGGTGAAAATCACAAGGGAGATTTCAAGAAGCTTTTATACCAGAAGGTTCTTTTCTGATTATTTAAGTGAAGCTTATTTTAAACATTGTGCAGTCAACTTCTGAAGAAAGCTCAAAAGACCTAATCCTTCAGAAATTAAACTTCCATGAAATCAGTTTGCTGTTCTTATTAAATAGCTGTTTCCGGTATAATTCTCGAACTGCACCAAGCTGACTAACATCAAGAGAAAACTGAGCAAACAGAAGCAGCTGTGAATATCTACTATAGCTAACCAGAGCCTACAAAAACAAAAAGACAAATTCTTTTGAGAAAATCTGTAAATACCACCAAGACTGCACACAATCGATCACCTCAACTGCATAAAATCCTCACCAGTGTTAGATCTCCATTGAATTAAGAAAATCCCTGGTGTAGAGGAAGCACAGGTTTCTAACTCTGAGAAAACTCTATATGAATGGATTGAAAGAAAATACTGACAGAAAGACTTTGAGAAAATTCAGAGCAAAAACTTTATACTAGAAACAATGTTGGACCTGAAATGAGGAATTTTAAAATAGAAATGCACAGACTTCCAAATACCAGGTGATTAAATTGGGAAGTTGAAAGGGATGGAGAACACATTTCATTTACTTAACATGATAGCAAGAGGAGGATCCTTTGCTTGAAAAAAAGATCTATTATAAGGAAAACCCTACCCTTGGCCACCAAGGAGGAAACTTTCATTAGATATATTCATTAGTGGCACTGAGCAAACATTTTCAAACAAATTTCCATAAAGATTTTACCAACTTTCTCCTAAAAAGGCAGTAGCTTATTTGGAGCTTACATGTGCATTAACACCTCTGGAGCTGTTTCCTACCTAAGAAACCTAAACTCTGCATCCTACTGCTACCTTTCCAAGTAGGTACCTCCATTTACTTCTCATCCATGCCTTTGCAGTTTGTTGCGTCCTGTGTGCCTCTGCAGCAGTACCCTTGGCACGAAAGTGCAGCCATCAAGACACACAGGGCCCTTCTCTCTCCCCTGTGCTCCTGAGCAAATCTCGCCTCCACTTCAGCACCGCAATTTGTACAGATTGGCATCAAACCCTTAGATGTTTTCATAATTGTGAGGTAAAAAATATTAAATAAATAAATTTTAAAAAGGAATAGATGAAGCCTCCTTGATCTAGAAAACTGCTGTCATAGCAACAGCAGAGAGAAGAATCAGAACAGAATATTTTTCAGCAGTAAATCATTATTTTTAAGGAGTCTAAAGCTAACCCTTCTCTGCTTAGTATGTGATTTTACAGAGGGCTGTTTGTGTGGAAGGAGAACTGGTTATTTGGCAATTTGGAATTAAAGTTTCCAAAGCCTCACATGAAAAGCAGATTTTCAACAGATGACATGCAATCTTCTTCATTACTGAGCATGAAAAGCTAATTGAAAACAAGGTCAAGGTGACTCATGCCTTGATGATCAAACAACATATGTTCCTTAACGGAAAATATTGCCAAACAAGTTTGATTGTGTTTTGTTAAAAGAAAAAGTTAAAGACTAAAGAAATTAATTGGAGACAATTTGATGTTTATGGATGTCAGTAAGAAATCTGATATACTGCTGTTTGATATCCTGAGGGATACCATTAATTAAGTTGGCTTGCTCTGAGATCCAGTTAAATTCATACAAAGTAGGCTACAGAGCCTCAGAAAAAAAAATGTAATTTTAAACTAAAGCACTCCTATCATCTACCAAAGCTCTGACAGAGCACGATTTAGTCCTTCTGACTGTGCACAAGGGACCTAAAAAGACAAGTTGGAAGAAGCTTCTGTTTTCAAGTAGAGAGACAGTGCTAAACACTCAAGGAACTACACAAAAGGAGAGAGACCTCAAGATGCCAGAACTAATGAAGGAAGGTTTGATTGGGATATTGCTTACACTAATGTGTCTGGGAAGCAAGGCAACTAACCGGTACTCTGTCAATCTTCAAAAGCAGTGACAGCAAAGACAATCTGGCTGTGACAGCAGAGAACAAATTACATGCCAGTGCTCAGGGTGATGTAATAACTGAGTAACTCAGAAATTGGGCAGCTACTGTTACCTTATTTTAAAGATTTGTGCATCCAAGTTCACCAGCTGATTTCTCTAGTACATACATGCATATCCGGAAAACGATTTATGAGTTTGAGCCTGTGCGGCTGTTATCAACCTCGCGGTCAGCCAGCGGGTTGCCAATGTTCAGCTGTCTTTCAAAGAACACTCTCTGCAGCCCAAGAGGCATATAATCGGAGAACAAATGGGGTGACTTCATTACTGTGGAGGCAATCCCACTTTTCTGTGGGAATTAAGCGCCTACATGGATTGAAAGCTGTCTGGCAAGTTTCACACCTAAGCAGAGGAACTGAGAACAGATATTTCTTCTTCTTATTTCCTGCTGTACAGGAATAAAACCCTATCCTTACAGCCATAAGTCACACATTGTCTCATTTATTTTCAGGCAATTTCACCTTGTAAGAATGCCACTAAGGAAGGTGGGAAAAACAGTGGTGTAAGTGGCATATGAGATATTACTAAAGACTTGAGTTTTTTTACAGATGGATGTTCTCTGGGACTTCACAAAGTGAACTATTTTGTTTTTTATTACATAGGAAGCCCTAATTGCTGTAATAGGGATGTAAGAGGGAATGAAGCACACATTTACTTTTGCTGGAAGGACTTGAATAGTTTCCAGTTTTTAATCTTTCTTCTGGCTGGATTTAAAGAGTAGTGGAGGATTTGCCCTGCTCGCAGGTGAAGAGCAGCCTTTGGTTCCTGGCAGCCTCTGTGCTTTAACAAAGCAACAAGCCCTGTAACAAAAAAATTGCCTCACACTTCTGCAAAATACCAGCTATGAGAGCACGTGGGAAGGGCACAAGGAAAGAAGGAAGAGGAGAGCAGCAGGAGAAGTCTTTTCTTTTTGATCCTAGCTTTGCCACAACGTCATCCTAGGACCAAAGCTTTGTATTTGCTGGGGACACAAAAGACTGCAAGCTCTGTCTGCACCTCTGTTCCTTGCTGTATGCAAAAAAGCCTTCTGGCTTGGGCTCTTGGTCCTGCACTGTCTGTGAGTCACAACTTCCATTTACAGCCCTGGGACGCACTTGGAGCTGAAAACACTTCAGAAAGCTCACAGGACTGAAATCCCAAATTTCCTCAACTCTGAGTCAAAGTCCTGCATCGATGCGTATCCCAATAGACTACAAAAACTCTCACATGCTAAATGTCATGTCCAGATCTAGATCAAATGCTTTGCAAAGCTGTAATCATCTCCAGTCCAAAAGCGGACAGCAGGAGCACATAGCACTGCAGCCTGAGCATCAGTCCTAGTTACAGAAGCCCAAAGCCCATTAGAAATTATTTAGGCAGACAAATACTAGAAGTTGATTTCACTTTTACCTAGAGGGGCTATAATGGTCAAAGGGGAACAGACCCTTGCAAGACCCAAACAGCCTGGGGGCAAACAACAAGCTTTATTGATGTGCAGAAAAATTCACTTCTGCTTTGTCTTTATTTAGGTACTGAACAATTCCAGCCCCTATTGTGTACTGGAAGCAGCAGAGTATTTTTCTTGGAACAGACTGAAAAATGGTGTAGGTTTTCTCAGATTCTGAAAACAAAGTTTCTGAAGTCAGAGCCCAACACAGCCCCACAGACAAACCCAGGCGCGTGTTTGTATCAGTCACCCGATGGGCGCTGCTTTTCCCTTTGACAGGAGCCCTCTCCCTCTGTGCTTTCCTTTGCGACTCGGGATACACAGACTTGGGTCTCTGCAGCACAGCAGCTCAGGTCTCCTCCACACATGAGTTGGCTCTGCAAATGCAATGCCTTGTGCACCCTTTGCAATGCTGTCAGAAATCAATACCAAGCAATGCTGTGCCTGCAGCCTTACAATGGAAAATTAATTTCAAATAACAATAATAATAAAAAAAAATCAATAGTCCAACAGACCCTGGCCAGTCCTGGTCTGCTGGAGCATCAGGGCAGGGAGGAGAGCTCAAGCACAGGGGGGACACAGTGCAAAATTAGCATTTTTGCAACAAACAGAGCAGCAGGCTGGTTCAGTGAGGAATCTTGCTTTAAGAAAAATGAAACATCTGTGAATCTTCTCAGCACCCACCACCAGGGAAGATGTCACAGACCAGCACTGCTGAGGAGACAACACAGGAGCAACCCTGATAAGCTTATGGGAACACACTCGAGATCCTGTGCTTCTCAGCTGGCTGCAATAAAGTCTGCTTTACTGACAGGACTT
The DNA here is from genome assembly GCF_017976375.1 of Cuculus canorus. Taxonomy (NCBI): domain Eukaryota; kingdom Metazoa; phylum Chordata; class Aves; order Cuculiformes; family Cuculidae; genus Cuculus; species Cuculus canorus. The sequence goes on from NC_071407.1 coordinate 10,662,252, forward strand.
TAGAGAGGCACCTAAGACAAATACTAAGATGTAAAAGTACCTAATAAAATAAAGCGTTAGAGTTTAAATTGAATGGGAACTGTATTTTGGCTCCCTAACAGGAGCAGACACTTGCCAGGACCGGTTTCATCTGTGAGGAAAGGTTAACACCCTGTCAATTAAAAGTTTTTCCCATGATGATATTTTCCATTTGTTCCTTAATGGTTGAAATAATCATACTGACTTTATACTGAATTTTCTACTAGAGCATAGGAGTGAGAAGTCACATTCTATCCTTCCTCAGAAGCATCGTGATGTTTTTGTCTGGAAAGGCAAGTGGTCCCCACTGGTTAAACAGACCTGGATGGGCAGTAGCTTGGACTCCAGAAGCTCCTCTCATGTCTGGCCAGCAAATCAATGCCAGAAAACAGAGTTTCTCTTTACAGCCCCCATTTAAAGATAGGGTAAAGTTCTGCTTTTCCTGTGGCAAGAGAGTACAGCTCTGCTGATGGCAGCGGTCAGCATCTTCTGGAGGAGCTGCTGTATTTCCTCCTGTGTCCAAAGTCATCAGTTTATTTTGAAACAGTGACAAAGTCTCTGCTGCTCTCCAGACAAAGACTGCTGCCATCTCAGTACAAAACATCCCTCCCTCCTCTGTGTCCGTCTGGCCAACCCTCCCTGCATCTGCCTGCCTGCATGCAATGAGTGGGAGGAGAGCAATTTCCTTCTGCTAAATTAACCTTCTAAAACCTTACCTCAGTTGTTTCTGGACAAGCCTAAAATTGTGTACCTCTTCCAGCCACATGCCTCTGCTGTTTTCTGAGCTGTGGCTTCATTTTCTGGTCTGTGAGCAGAACCCCAGAGCGCAACGTGCTGCCCACACCATCCCAATTGCCTGACATCAACCAGCTTTTTTCTGGGCTGGAGAGAAATTCTCCAGCCATTTCCCCAGCGTGCACAAACAGGATCATTCTGAAGGTGAAATGATATTGTACATGAATATTTTTTCCTTATGTTCCTAAGACGAGAGCAACATCTGTCCATTACATTTCCAATGCTGAATTTGTGGGTGTTTAACAAAGACAGAGATCAGTGCTCGAGAGAAGGAAGGCTGCCAGAGCTGCCAAGCCCTGTTAGAAACTGCAAATGAGCAAACAAGATTACTGTTAGCATTTCCCAAATGTCACAGAGCTGGCAAATGGAGTATTTAAGTGACTTAGAAAAAGGTAAAGTGATGGAGATTTATATCTGAGCAAATCTAATGTGTAAAATCCCCCTTAAGAGGCAGGGTGTATCATTTGCAGTCTCTTTTGGATGCTATATCACAGGACACTCGTTGCTCTATATCGCATTCCATACATGTATTTAAATGATAAAAATGAGCCAAAAAACCAACTCAATCAAGACATTTATAGCAGCTGTACACTTCACTTCCAGAGCAAAACACGTGAGCTCGGCCAGAGCATGGGGTTCGCCTATTGGGCCCCATTGGGCAACATGTCCCAAAGGCACAGAGTGCTGATCTGGGATTTACATACATCACTTACACAGCACTCCCTAAATCACCCTCACTGGAAGGAGACAGCACTGCTGTTATCCAGACTCTATGCAGCATACAGCAGAACACTTAGTGTGCATCTCTATGGAGTTATTTCTTATAGCAGATATTTTTCTTATATTTTATAACAGTAAAACAATGACAGAGTTTTTGGGTTTTTTTTTTTGTTTTTGTCTGCCAGAGTCCTGACAGCGGTCAGGTTTGAACAACCTAACGTGCTGGATTTACATGCCAACCTTCTCTTTTCTCTTCCTGCATTGTTGGTATGTGTTTGTTCCACAGCTCTGTGCTTATGGGAACAATTCCACCACTGCCATCACTCTCTTTTTGGAAAGCCTCCCCTCACTGTTCAGGGATACTTGTCCTTAAGGGAGAAGCGTCTGCCATAGGAGGGGATTTTTGTCTCCACACCTGCAGTCTCATCACCACTGCTAGCAAAAAGATGTGCAGCCCCTAATTTGCACAAAACTCTCCATAAGACACACCTGTGAACCCCTTAGCAGATGGCCTTTCACCTCCCTTTCATCATCCTCTCCCCACAATAGTCTCACAAGGACTGTTCAACATGTAATTTCCACATTGTGAGTGTTTCTTCCAGTTGCATGCAGTTATCCAGAGACAACGGGATGCTGCTTTCTTCAGGGTGTGCAGCCCTGGAGAAAACACAGGGCAGTTAGGGTTGGACTTCAGCTGCTTTCACCAGCAAAGTGCAGCCCATCCTCCTCTTGGCAATGGCAAGAGAAGAGAGACATTCAACACCGAGAAATGCTAAAACCTTGCCAAAACTAAAAGCCAACAGAGCAGGCAGCCAGCAGGGTCGTCTAAGTATGCGATACGTGACAGTTTGCTGCATTTTATTAAACAGCAAGCACCTCGCAACCAAAGAACAGTCTCCAAAATGTTAATTTTCCTACAGTCGATTAACTGTCCAGCATCCAGACTTGCATTACCTCCAAGAATGAGCAAGCGTGGGAGGGAAACTGGCAGCAACCTTGGAGAGCAAGTGCCAGTGGGTGATCATGAAGTGCTCTCACACCATGTTTGGGATTACTGCATTCTGCGGGGAGATGCCAAATAATTCCCCCCATCATTTTTTTGCTTCTTTTTTGGTGGATAGGGATTAAGATGAGAGGAATTTGGTGCCTGGGTTTTTTTCTTTTTTTTTTTTTCTTTTGTTTTTGTTTTTTTTTGTTGTTGTGTTTTTTTTTTGGTTTTTTTTTTTTTACAATCGGTTGGTCCTGCCCCGATTCTTTCAGACAGGCTGATAGGTACAGATATACCACCTACCCTCTAAGTGCCTGCGTGTGAGGCTCTCAGGAGCCTCCTGACAACAAACATCTCTGTTTAATAAAAGTGATGCCTCTTCAAAGCTGTTTTATCATGCGTTCTAACACAGAAAGGCCCCTTTCAGACAACAGCTTTTTTATTTTGCTCTTGCTGTTATTCATTTGACTCTGCAAACAGGAAGGGGCCTGAGGTGTCCCCATCTCCCAGAGCATGTGGCTGCAACACACAAATGTCAGTCTGTTTCCAAAGGCCAGCATGGAACAACAGGAATTATCTTGTTCCCGTAAGTCAACAAACAATATTTAGAAAGGTCTGTGCTATGGAAGGATTTCCTAATGTAATACAAGTCATCAAACTTAAAACACATGCCTAGTCTGGAGAAAATAATAAAGCAACAAGGCTGGGTAGGAAAACAGATACAAGAAAACAAGAACTTTCTCTTGATGACTTCATCCCACAGAGGTCAACTGCAAATCGAGAGCAGCATTGGTTGGGAAAGGGAAGCTCTGGAGATTTCTTGGAGAACTTGAAAAGGAACATGTAGTGTTTAATAACAAAACCAATATTTTTCTTCTAAAAAAATAAAGAGAACATTTTCCCAGCATTGTACCATGAGAGCATCACTCATGGGGAGAGTGTTGCAACCTGTGTAGCTAAGGAATGAGCCTGGTTTGAGTCACTGAAATACTTGTTTCACCCCTTCTTTACTGTGTGGGTAGTATAGGAATATGTGGATAACACTGCCCGCTGCCCCCCACCCCTCTATTCATCCATCTATTTCACTCAAGCAGTGATAGGGGAGATCAAGACATGATGCTAACAGTTTAAAATGTGGAAAAATCCTCAAAACCACAACCCCCAAACCGCAAGAATTCACGCGTTTGCCTGAAGAAGCTAGCTTAATGTTGCAACAGCAACGCAAATTTGCCCCTACCCAACAAAGCAATCAGAGGAGGATGGACGCCCCAGAAAGGGGCAAGCGAGCCCAAGCAGGCTCCCAGGCTTTGTGCTCCCCACATGCACTCAGGGAAAAAAAAAAAAAAGAAAACAAAACAAAAAACTCCAAACATTTAGAAAACGTGCACCTTTTTTTTCCATGTTCTCAATATAACTATCAAAATGAAAGCTGATTCTGTTGTGTGGAAGCCTCTGAGTAATATCTTGAGCCCAAGAGGAAATCCTAGGGAATATTCATTGCTAGTAGCAGCACAGTCCTGGGCAGGACAGACCCTGACCTGCCCCAGCGCTACCATTTCCAGGTATGACATGGTCTACTTTGATGAAGCAGGGCTTTACAAAGTTGCCTTTTTTTTTTTTTTTTTTTTTAGCACACACAGCTGAAGTACTTGAGCAGCACATTGCAGCTGTAAAAGTTCTACCTCTCCTCTTTCTGTTGCTTGGAGAGCACAAATGTGTTTCTCATTTATTACCAGGAAGATCTCCCTCTCTACAACTTCAGGACCTCTAAAGATGAGTCATCAGCTAATTTTCCAATTTAAACAGGACAAAAGGAGCCAAAGTTGTAGAAACCTGCATCAAAATCCCACATTCACAGCTGCATGAGAAAATACCTTTCTATAGTTTTTTAAAAAAAGAAAAACCTTCATCTACCTTAAACTTCTAACACCACCACCAAATCCCCGTGACTTCTCAGAAAGTACCTTCCCAAAAGTTAAAGTTATTTAGAATACAATAAAACGTTCACAGAAATAAAACATTAGTCACTGGCTCCCTAACCTCAGCTCAAGTCTTCTACCTGCCTTCCTGAACTTACAGATATTATATGTTCAAATAAAAAAATTAAGCAGAAGTTACTGCAATTCCACAAACAGGATGAAATATAGAGCTATTTAGTATTGAAATGTTTAAAAGTATGAAAATGTTTAACTTATTTTCTTCTCTTTGGTTAAAAAGAGCAATAGCTGAAGCGTTTCAGTGCTGTTAACTACAGAACTCAGAGGATGGAAGAAAGTTTAATAAGCACTAGGTATTTTTCCTCAGACTCCACTAGTTCTATGGCCCATAAGCATGTGATGGTTTTATGTAATCTTGTAAAAGTATGTTTTAAATTCTTTAGTATGTGTGTAGCTATATTGACCTAATGAAGTTTATCGTTTCAGCCAGAACGATGTTGTTTTGCGAGGCTATTACCAGGCGAGTTTCCAGACTCTTATGAAATACAGCTGCTTCACAATTCCTGACAAGTCCAGACGGTGCCTCTGGGCACCTCAAAGCTCAGTGACAGATTTAAAAATACAATTCACAGGTCACTGTCCTCAGAAAAAAGCTTCAACTAGGTGTAAGTGTATCGTGCTAACAACTCACTGAGTGCAATTCTAACCTACTGTAACTTTACATGCAAAGGAAGAAAATCTTTTGCTTTAATGATTGATCAACAATATTCACAGGGAGATTTCTTCTATTGCTTCTGATCTAAATTTGAGCTGCAACTGTCCTTGTGTTCCTCTTTGACACCAGGAAGCCTTTAGCCTCCCACATATCAGTCTATTAACCAGGAAATAGCAGAGTGGATGTACACTTCTTCCCATTGCACTATACCGGGGCAATCGTGAAGTCCCAGCACAATGCTCCACCTGCATTAGGACATTCGTATCTGTTTGACATGCCAGGCCTATAGCTACCTGAAGAAACACTTTTTGTTTCTACAAGCTTATAACAAAGCCTGAGAAGCAGAGAAGAAAATGCTGTAAATGGTTTCCCCTTTAAACATTTTCATTATTCAGCAATACAACCAATCAACAACCATTTTAAAACCCTCGATTTTTAAACTAATTTATTTAAGAATCTTCTAATTTGTGCTTCTTAGAATGGTCTGAAAGATGGGTTCATTTTCTAGCACACTTAAACATTATTTTAAACACTTCTGATAGCAAGAGCGGATAACAGCTGTTATCTGACCCACGCACTCAGTTATTTAAGTTTGATCTGTCCCAGAAACAACAGAAAGGTTTCAAAGTTTCTGAATGTTTTGGGGAGGTTTAGAGAAGTGCTGATATGCCTTTCTCTGCATGTGCAAGCAGATTTATAGAAAGGGGCAATCCTGATATTTCGCTTTGGAAAAAGTCATAAAAGGTCAAAAGTAAGGAAAACCTCAAAACACTATTAGGAGTTCTGCTACATTTTTGCGGTGTCTTTGGCATCCCTTTTCTCGACATTTGCTACTCTTCCTTAAGCCCTGACTGCTCTGCCAACCTCGGCTCACCCAGCAAAGCCGGTCTTTCGAAGCACTGCACGCTATAAAAGTAAGGTTCTCCCTACTTGCCAATGTCTCCATCTGCTACCACAGCAGGGGTGTTGGGAAAGCTCTGCTTAGATGTCATACTGCCTGTTGCTGGAAATTTTTGCCATCTGCTATTGCTTTTACTCCCATGCCTCACAAAAATGTCAGGGACTCTAAAGGGAAAGCAATTTCTTCATCGGATTTTAAAAAATATCGATAATTTGAATCATGGCTGTTTTTTGATTGCACTCGTATTCACACAAATATAACAAAGCAGCATTGAATAAGGAAAAAGGACACAAAGTTATATTTGTATGGATTTAAATGACTAAATATAGTCAACAGTCTACTCCAAACTTGTTTCTCCCAAAACAGTTATTGCAAACCGTGATGTAGGTGATTTTTTACCTGTGTGAACAACACATGATTCTCTCCCAAAGCCAAGACCTAAATTCATCATGCAACTTATCACCCTGGAATGCAATTTAAAACCACGCGGTGTCGTACACAGAAACACAATATCTCTGCCCATGCAGCTCCCAGAGCAGAAGACCAAACACGCAGGAGTGGAGGGAACCTTCCTTAGGGTACTACTATTTAATTTAATGTAGGTATTTACATCGATACCTGACAAACTGTGCCCTGGATGAGGCTGCATCTGCAGTTGAAAACATGCCTGGCTAGAAAGAAGCTTTCTAGAACAAGTTAAAACAAGCATTTAGAAATTAAGCATCCAGACACCAAAACCTTGTAGAGTGACCCAGCAGATGGACAACGTATTTCCTACAGGCATAGCATATATGAACCCCTACTACAAAGCAGCGCTTTACACACAAACCAGACAGCAAAACGAAGTAAGACACTACCCAGACCCGGTTCTGCTACAGGCGGCTTTGCAATCAACTTGTTTCTTCTACAGGATTTTAAGAGTGGACTTACCTTTGTGGACGCTCTGGTGCACCACTTCTTGTGTCTTGCCACATCTCTCTCTGCTTGGCAGGGCTAAAAGTCCTCATTTCAGAATAACTCAGGCAGGAGCTTGTAGCAACAAAAGCATCTGCTTCACACACTGCTCAGGACTGCAAACCACATGCTGGGAAGGCCCATCCTGCCCTGATCTGGCCAGTACCTGGGGCGGGAAGGGCTCTGAGGGCAGCTCACCACCAGCAATGGCCACCACCTGGACTGGCTGCAGCTGCACCTCATTGTGCATCAAAACCATCACTTCCAAATTGCTCCCTGCAGCTGGGATAAACCAGCATGACCAGCCTGGATTCCCTGGCCTTAGCTGTCGAGGTGAGGGGTAGAGGCAGCTGCAAGGTACTGTCTCTTTGGTTGAAGGTGACATCGTAAGCGGTGGCAGCATCTTCTGTGTCAGGAGTGGCCGTGGCGGCTCCCAAGCCCACCTCGGGGAGAGGGAGCTCAGGGGGGCCAAGGAGGGATTTTGGGGGCAGCAGGAGGGTTTTGGGCTCTCTGCAAGGAGAGGTCAGGGCTGCCTTAGGTGGGGCATGGCCAGTTGTGGAGGTGTTGCCAGGTGCCTCAGGTGGTACCTCAGGGGGGCAAAGGTGAGAGGCAGGAAAATTTCACCTGGCTACATGGAGCAGAGAGAGGCAGACGAGTCAGGAGTAAAGGAGGGAGGCTTAGGTGTGGAAAACAAGCAGTGGTGGGTTTAATTTGTCTTTGTTTCTCACCATCCTAACCTATTGTCACGGAAGTAAATTAATTTTCCCCAAGTTGAGTCTGTTTCACGCCACGGTGATCAGTAAGAGGTGTCCTTGTCCTTAGCTCCACTTTAAGCCTTTTCACCTTATTTTCTCCCCTGCTCTGCTGAGGTGGGGGAGTGTGAGCAGCAGGGAGCACCCTGACAGCTGGCCACAGGCCTCAGGAGCCCTCTTGGTCACCTCGTACCGATTACAGTAATAAACCCTGCGTGTAGCAGCATCCTGTGGCACCCAGCTTGGGACTGGGACGTGGACAGATTAACTGGAAGTGCTGAAAAGAGTGAGCAGTGAGAGGGGACGTAAATCAGCCAACCAGGAACTCCTTGGTGCTGCTGTGTGGAGAAGTCCTCTGATGCTTATACCAGTAAATAACAAAGCTGCACTCAGAGCTGGCTGAATGTTTTCTGACAAACAGCTTCTATTTCTACTTCTGAGTGCAGAGGCAGGTGCTCCGGGGCCATCCCTGCCTGCAGCGTCAGTGCCCTCAGCAGGGGCAGCGGGACGGGCAGCGCTGGCACGCAGCGAGGGAGCACACACCAGCACGGCAAAGCACTGGAACTGTTCTAGATTTTTGCTTCTATTGAAAAAAAAACCAAAAAACCCAAACATCCAAAAAAGACCCCCCAAAAACCCCAAACAAACCTCAAACTATTCTATCAGATTTCAAAAAATGGAGTTAGAGGGGAAAGCCAGGAGACTACATTCCAGTTTTCACTCAAGCCCAATATCCAGGATATTTGAGGGCTGAAAGGGAGCACAGCAAATCTGGGATCGAGTATCCCTGTGCCACTGCCAAGCTAGAGCATTGCCATTGTTCTACGCAGCGCTGGCACTGCTGTGTCCGTTGCAGGCGGGATGCTGAAAAACTTAAATGGCCGAGAACAGAGTGGAGGGAGGATGGGTTACAAAGATCCAAAAACCTTTGGTAAAAGTTATGTGGAACTCCATCTAGCTAACTGGCAGGGGCAAAAAACAAAGCATGATTTTATTGCAACCCATTCCCTTGTGGAAATGTGAGGTATTATTTCATTTAATTTATATGAATAATGGTAAGAAGTGAGTGGAAACAGATTCTGACTTCATCTAGCTTTAAAGTAAACTTACACTTATTGCTTAGAATGGAAACTGCCCATTGAAACATTTACTAAAGACTGGCAAATCATTGAAAATGAAGAGTGCTTTTTTTCTGTTGTTGCCATTAACTGAAACCTTTCACTTTTCTCAGTAGAGGTATGAACACACATTTGTCAAAATTAGGCTCAGTATTTAATGATATTAAAAGCATTCATGAAACATTATTGCTTTCTCTTCAGAGAAGTAATTTGATGATGCTTAAAAGGTGCATCATACTTCTAAGCAGACACTCCCTTTTCTCATTTTCAATTGAGATAAAGCTCCCTCACAGTACACCGCACAGTTGGTTTCCTCCTCTCATCATTTATTACCACTCCTGCTAATAAGCAACTGCAAAGCCAAGGTTTGCAATATCTTCTGTTTCTTCAAGACTTGTAGTAAGTCTTCACAAAGTCGAATGTGGACACTTTCATCCACAGTTTTCCAAATTTCATGTTAATTTTGGACCATCCAACTCCTCACTTTGTTTGTAACATGGCCGTATACCACCTTGCAAATAAGAACAACATCATGCTGGAGGAGTTCCTCGCTAGGATATGAATGAAACTTGTGAATGCTGCAAAAGGAAAAGAAACCACTAAGCAAGCATTTCTCACTGTTGGTTTCAGTTATGGGTCCCTGTGGAGTAAAACTCACATTTACACAGACTTGAGTAGCCACCAGGAGATAGACCATAACACTTACTTTGACAAATAACTACCTAATACAAGCAGTCTACTTCATTAAACAAGAATTGAAAGAACTCTACTTTAAAAAAAAAAATAGCAGTTTAGCAAAAGACAGCTTTTATGGGAAAATGAAGACCTGAAAATTCCTATTGTCTAGACTTCTGCTTTTTCATGCTCGAGCATGAAACGTGGGCATAAATTGGTTCTCTTGGGTACACAAATTCAGAGCGTGTTGATCACAGAGCACAAGCTTCTAATCTCCGAGTAGGTGAACGTACAGCAGGTATAGGAGGCTGAAGAACTTGTTTTCAAAAAATGTAGGCAAGATCACAGCATACACGGAGGAAGCATTTCTCTACCATAGATTTCATTTCTATGCTTCAACACCGAACAAGCTCACTAGATTGAAGGAAAAGGTGACCTGGTGAAGAGTTAGAGGTCAAGCAAGAAAGCTTTCAACATCTTTTTGATATTTCCGCACACCTCCCACATTGAATAGCACATGGAAACACACCAGAAAGTTTATGAGAACATTATTTGCCTTCAGGAACCATAAATAACTTCATTTGTCTCTTGTAAAATATTGTGAGCTTGGAAAATCTTAATTAGATTAAAAAATGCCTTAAGATGAAACACAGAATTGTTATCTTCTGTTTGGGAAGCAGAAGCAACAGTCTCAGTGACATAACATTCTGTCATAACATTCTGGGGTTTTATGTATACACAAATTCCGAAATGCCCATACAATTTCACTTAAACTCCAAATAGACCAAGGATACAAAGCCCCTCCAATACTCAGTTTCTAATACAGCCTTGAAAAGACAATGCATTTTCATATATTATTTAATATCTATTTTATCCCAGATAGTATAATCACAAAACTTGAACACTTTAAAGTGTTGTTTTGACAAACAGAACCAGATGTAAAATGTTTTTAAGCTTCCGAATCTGGTTTTGGGGTTTCATTATCTTGTCTCTGCAGCAGATCCAGGGCACAGAATAACCACATATTATTATGCAACTGAAGAACATGGGTGCATTGGCCATTGGCCTCAGCAGACATACTACAGATGGGAAGCAAGGAAGAAATGTGCCGTTTCACTCCAACACATATTGTTAAAGAGAAAATGGGCAGCCACTAAATAACCCTTCGGTCTATGAATAATTATGTATATATTATTGGTTACAGCGAGTGGCCTGTGGAGTCACTTTGCATAATTGTTTTTAAACTGTAATAACACCACACAAAAGAACAGGTGATCCTTTCTGGGGAAGTATATATACAAAACAAAAATAATCAAACAAGTAAGTTAATGTTTCCTTTACTTATTCTTCATGATCAACCCCACTTGAAAAAATTATGCCCTCACCTAAACTGGTATTGTAATCACAACATACTGTTTACGTTGTGCTTACAAATTTCATTTTTCAAACTGGCCAATGACAACTTTCACTGCCACAGTTTAAGGCCAACATAAAAAGCAAAGGAAACACAGGTCTGCCTAAAAATTGAAAATGCTTCAAACTTCCCAACAGTACATTTTGAAACTTGAATTTTCACCAGAAGAGAGCAGAAACCAGAGCCAAGTACGGGACAGCCAAAATCTAGGAGAGGTGAGCAGACACCACCAGCAGCCAAGGAAGGCAGCGACGCCAGAAGTCTTATTTCAGTCTCCAATCATGACTTCTAAATCTCAAAAAAAATCCTTCAAAGCTCTCATCCACATCAGTGGTTCTGGATACTCTTCACATTAATCACTCCAAAGAAAAGAAGTGAACATCTTGCCTGTGCAAGCAAAACCTCATGAAACTGCATGTAAAATTTTTTTCAATGAGGCTGTTCTAGCCTTTGGAGTCCCAAAGTATAATGGGAAGAAAGAATGGAGTTAACAGTGGAGCATCAGTGACCACTTTCAGAAAGGTGGAAGATAAACCAATGCCCGAGCCATGCTCAGGCAGAGTCTTGCTACATGACAGATGCCTTCAGCACTCCAGCTTGCTGACTACTGTCACCATTCAGTGCAAGTAGAAACACTGCTGGGACAAAGATAACTTAAATATAGCTGCACGAAAATGTCTATTGGCCCATAGGAACTACTTAGCTAGTTGTCTCTCTTCCAGTTTCCAATCAAGACTCAAATCTATCAGCAATTTAGCCTTGCTTACCATTTTAGCTTTGTTTGTACTGATTTCTAGATGCAGGACAACATTAAAAAAATCTTTCAGTTTAAGAAGATCAGCATTTTTAGTATTGAACTGTCAATGTTAAGCATCAAATACTACATTAAAGCTGTTTCAGAATAAGGGTCTTGGCACAGCAACGTCACATTGAGGTAAGTTTAGGCATGAAAATAAAGCTTTGGTCTTGAGAAACCAAAAACTGTTCAGCTTCATGCCACAGATTCCTGCTAGAGGAGAAGGCTGTGAATGTTTTGTTGCATCTGAACTTCAGTTTTCATTTGCTTGAAAATTAATTAATTCATACTGGGGTTCCATTCTTCCTTTTCTGTTAGTATGTTCACATCACACAGCAAGATTTACTGTCTGCTCAAGGGTCTCTTGTGCCAGCCTTCCCCTCAGAAATCCCACATCGTTTCCACTTCTCTGTGGTCCACATAAAGCATGAGATTGCATTGTCTGTAGATAGTTTTAATTTTGGGATTTTTTAATTTTGGGAACTTAATGCCATGTGCATTCCTGTTGAAATTTTCTGTCAGAAAAACAGATGACAAACTGTGATTTTTACCATAGCAAAGAGGTGTAACACCATCCTTATCAACTAATGGTCCGACCATTGTCATCTCAGTGGCAACAATATTTCTTTAAACATTCACCACCCATTGTTAGAAGTGACAAATTTTTACTTCATTACATAATTGGTTCTTTTTCCGATATTATGTTTTGGTTTATCCATCTGTTAGTTTCCATGAAGTTGCAACACAGTTTTGGCACCAACTAGGCAATTTCCATCACAATGTATTCACTCACCTTCGTATTTTTTCTCAAACATCTGGAATCGTTCTACATTCATCAGTAGAGCAAATATTTCTAAAGAGTAAGATTTGGGCAGAGTGAAGAAATTTGACAGTAGGTGATGCTTTGACGAGCCCATAAGTTGCTGCATCTACATAACCAAATGCCTTCATCTCCCAACATAATTCAGATCTACTCTGATTCAATTCAATATCCACAGAAATTAATCGAATACTTGTAATCATAGCTCAAAATACTCTTTAGAGTGTTGGGAATAACAAAACAAGATATACAAGTATGTTTACAATGCAATTCCAAAAATTTCAGAGTATATCCTGGACTATTTATTAAAAAAACCTTGACAGCTTGAGGGTGCACTGCTGGCTCCTACTAAGGCTGAATAATTTATAATGTATAAAACTTGTAAAATTTGATTTGTTGATTCATGAAAACATGGAAGACAATAAAATCAAACTTCTGTATGTCTGTAGCACAGAAAACAAATATAAACTCCAAATTTTCCTTAGTACAATGGCAAATCACAATCTGCAAAATACCTTGTAATTCCCAGATTTAGTTTTTAGATACATAAATGCCCCAAATAGTATCTTAAGCCAAAAGTAAAATAAAGGCAATTTACACCAAAAGCACGAGTTTATTGTGCGGTGCTTTTCAGCTTTCAGGTTTTCCTCACTAACAATTAACCTCAAATAAAAATAAAAGCTCATTTATCTTTTAACCATTTCAGGCATTCTGTAAACACTTCCCCTAATCGCTACATATTTTTACAGTTCTCCACTTTCAGAGAAGCTGCTGAAAATATTGTAGACATTGCAAAAGTTTTCTAGAAGTTCATTTGCTTTTCCATCTTCCCAAATCCTCAAGAACTTTGCAGCAACTCCAAGTAAAGCCCACGGCTTTCTTTTGCTCAGCTGTCTGTGACACAACACAAGTCGGTTCTTCAGGTACAAAAGGTAACTCCAGCAGTGTCCAGAGTTGTCTGGAATCAAATACTTCTTGGCTTACTTGAGTACAAATTTCTGAATTTGCCTACCGCACCTTTCCCGATGAGCCTGCAACACTACTGAGAGACCGTGGGTAACCATGTTTTCCAGGGGTTTGGAAACATACGTCTCTTCTACCAAACATTTGATTGAAGTGGGGTCAAACAGGAAGATGTCTCACTGTTAACCTCTACACAACTTGGACAATCCGTCTATTTTCACCTGTGCATTAACATTTCTTAGCAGGCATCTTCCTCTTCAGAGTGGAAATCACATTTTGTTTGTCTGACTGGTACCAAAGAGAGGTGATGAACATTGGGATGGTGAAGACCGTGAAGCCTCTTAGTTCATGAGGCAATACTGTTCATGCCATGCCACTCCAGCTGCTAGGAACACCCCCCCATACCGCAGTGAAAGCGGCCATCCAGCTCTGACGCTCCATCATCATTCCTCTTCTTTCTCACACCATCTTTACCACTTTGCTGACTGAAGCCACATGGCTGTCCATTAAGAGCAATTCTCCCAGATGAACGGTCCACAAAGGAAACTATCTTGTTTCAGATGTCTGTAGTTCACTGTTGCTCAGGCAACAGAAATGCTGTGCAATTTGCAAAGCCGCCCGCCCGTGCAATTTCCACAGTTTATGCCAGTGCCTCGTGAGTTGTACGCAGCACCATACCCTTCACTTGTCCTCAACAGAAGGGTTTGTCGGGTGTGTTGATCTGTCTCCTTCCTAGACTTGTTCTCACATCTGCAATTCCCAGCAGGTATTCAGAAAAGTAACTCAGATTTTTAGAAGGTCAGTGAGCCAGGAATATAATAATTTAAGTGGAGACCTGTGTGTATAAAACAGTTAAAGGAAAACACATTAGGCTGCAATAACAAAATGCCTGAATGCACCCAGTGAGGTAAGTAAGATTAAACTTGTATCACTACACATCAAACAAACCGACAATGCTGATGTAACGTCATGCACACATTACCTCAGAATGAAAACGATGCCTCTCTCTAGATTTTGACTGGTTACGCGGCAAGCATCCCAAGTAAAGAATCCCTATTGTTTTCTTTCCACTTTTACACTGGAAGTGATAGTATGACCACTACAAAAGAGTACATGCGACTGTCCTGCTAATCGCACTGAAAAATTTTGAGTCATTTAAATCAGAAGACCAAAGAAAGAATAAAATTCATATAAGGCAAACCATTAAAGCCTGCTACAAACTGAACCTGAGATAATCAAACTCCTTTCATATTTCTTTATAAGAAGAGGTATCTCAAAAAAGCATTCCAATTTAAAAGTCATAAACACACTGTATGTGATATAAAAAGAATAATAAAACACACAGAGCATTAGCATATGAAAGAAACATGTTGCAATTGTGTCAAATACTGGTTTTTATATTTTATTAACAAGCAAGCATCCCTGGAACTGGGTCCATATAAAAATACTTCATTAACCAATCAGAATACAGGGAGTTACATAAATTTATTTTTATGCAACATTGATTAGTTTTGAAAATTCCCATTTTTAATGTTTTAATTTCATCTTTTATTTAAAAAAAGATCACTAAAAGGACACAACCCACAAAAATACAATCTGTATCTGCTCTATATTTACAGATAACTGGTCACTATTAAGGCACAGATTTAAAACTAACATTTTTATGTAGCATGTCAGATATTTGTGCATAATATAACACTAACAATATGGTACAAAGTACTGTCATATTCCCTTTGTGGAATCAAAATAAGTGAGAAATTTTTTTCTTCCAGTGTGTTCCTTTTTGTGTGAAGCCCTATTGAAAAAAAATTGTTGTTAATGGGAAATTCTTCGCTTTGGTGTAGATGATACAAGCACTGCTCAGCAAAAGACCACATCAACTTAATACTGTAATAAAATCAGTTTCTGAGTATAGTACTGTCTAGATACATAGTATGTACTTACGAAAGACTGAAAAGATCTAAGAGCACAAAGGTTTGTTGATGCTTTTACGTTTAGGCAAAATAAGCAAGAAGGGGTTGTAAAAAAAATCTGTACAAAGTGTTGCTACTTATTTAATTAAAAATATTTTATAAAATTAACATGACTGAATACAATTTGATTTGCAAACACTGGTCTTGCAAATGCAAACATTTAAATGACAACTTACCTGTAAGCATGCAAGTAGACCACATTAATGGAGCTAACTACATGCTTAGAAGTAAGGACAAGTGTAAATAGTTTTAGAATTAGAAGTTGTGGATTCCACAAGGATTTCCATGAAGTTGCTCTTGCCTGTGTAACACATGCACACAAATATCTCAGATACGTGGATATGGACTTCTGGCATTTGAGCACAGTAACTTTGTTGTGAACAACTGTGTGCGCACAAGTTATCCATCTGGATCTGCAGTACAATTTTAAAACCAGAGGAAACTAACTGCTACTTGATCTACAGGGGAAGGCACCCAGCTATACACCATTAAGTAGATATGGCTGAAATGATACTGAGCAGTTATTTTGTTGCTAACTGCAACAAGACTTTATATCTTTCCTAGATTACATATGCCCTCAAATAATAGTTTTTTAAAAATTCCCTTTGTGTGTGCAAACTTCTCTATACATCATTTTGTATTCTCACCTTAAAAGAATTTTCCATGGAAAGTGTCGAAACTATTTCTCACCCATTTTTACATAAAAACCAACTACTGTAAATGTTATTCTAATGCCTTCTGTTAAGAGCACTTGACAGTGGTTTATGTCCATTTCAAAAGGCTTGTACGCTGAACATAAATAATACATTACAGTAGAGGTAATTTACAATATTTCTTATTGGAATGCTTTTCAGAAAATTAATGCTTGAAAACTTCATATTGCATTGCAGAAAGAGGCACTTTATGAATTCCTTCATTATATCAGAACCCTTCATAAATCCAGAACAAGACACATGTAAAGACAGAGGAATAATATTGCCGAATTATTTGGACTTTCACAGTATAAGAATGCAATATTTAACTCTAGCCACTTATAATATGGACTCTTTCTGTTGAACTTAACTTGTTTCAGAAATAGTTCATCTCCAGAGTTTCAAACACTTCTGCAGCTGAAAATTACAAATCTAGATTGAACAAAACAGATGCTATTACACCTATTTTATGTAGGTCGCTTAATTGCTGCATGCATAGTCATATAGTAACATGTGTCATTTATTACATGGCAACAGTGCTGTCTTGTCAAATTAGATTAGTTGTCTGTTTAATCAAACTGACAGCCCAGAGCTCTAGTTTGATGAATGCCTTTCACTCTCTACCATAAATCTGCAGTAGATCAGTTTAATCTTATATATTGTAGGTGTATAGAATCTACAAATAAAAGTCTGATATAAATAAGTGTCATTCGGTGGCAGGGTACTAAAAATAGCCCTTTGATTTGAGACAACCATTAAAAACAGTTTTAGTGTAACAGGCAGCAGTTAACTACGATGACTGCAAAGGGTTAATATTGCAAGGGCCATTTTGGTCTTTCATTGCATCTGTTATAGTGAGTATTATTGCAAACAGAATGAGACTACTTCATAAGAGCATACTAGGCCTGGTCCACTACCAAGTGGCTTGACTTTGGAACAATCTCTTCAGATAAGTAGTGGGGAGACGGAAAGAGGGAAAAATCCGCATAAGAACCAGTTTCTAGTACCATTATAGTGAGATGTGACTTAATGCAGAGACACCTGAAAAAAATTTGATTAGTGCCAATATAAAAATTTATATGGAACTGAAAGAGAGAAATTTCCACAGGACAAGAAATCAGAACATGTAAAGTGCAGAAAGACCTCAATAATTATTTTAAGCAGTACCAGAAAAAAATCCATCTTGATAAAACCAAAATCTATGCTCTCTGGCATCCCAGCTCTTCATTCTTCCTTCATTCAACAAAGTAAAAATTCAGTGCATACATTAGAGTTATAGGTAATAAAATACTAAACAGAGAACCCTATATTATTATTATTGCAAATTCTGTCCAATCTACACGAGTAAAACGTAACCCACATTTGGTGTTTTGAAAGACAACAGACAATATGTGTTCTCTCTTTTTTTTTTGGCACAGTATTGTGCAGACAAAACGCTTTGGTCCTTGACACCCAAACTCCCAAAGTGCAGAGGGTGGTGTGCAGTGAAGGCTGTCCACAGGATTGCCATGTCCATCTTTACAGGTGACTGAGTTACAACGTACTGCTACCAGCGACCGCTGACACTAGCAATGTCCGAATGATACTGACGTGGCAGTCTTCCACTAGCTCCTCCTTCCAGGAATGAGGCACGTAAGTTTGATGGGTCAAAGAGCTTTCTTCGGTTTTTATTCAGTTCTGTAAAGGTCACACGCAAAAAAAAATCTCTCATCAGAAATTTATTTTAATAATTTGATCTAAACAAAAAAGCCAAAATTCTATTTAAACAAAATATTTTAGACAGAACACCTTGACCTGCAAAATGTCTGTGAGATACTTATTCAATTTAACAGTTCAACAGGATAGCAAGAGTGCCAAGTTAAGACTCGGAGGCTGCTTGAGAGGCAGGCATCTATTCAGTGCAATTCCTATTTGGCACTGATAGAATGTGGAGTAGATAATATTTTGCAGTATTGATTTAGATCAAATTGGCATAGCTGAAACACTTTAAAAAGGTTCTGTTACAATACCCAAAGGCTGTTATCTTCCTGAAGGCACATGCACACAGAATATATGACCGCAGCAAAACCACGCAACGTAAACCAAGATGGCAGGAAAGCTTATTAGCATCTTGATCATTTCTCAGTGCACAATTCGTTAGTTTAAATGCAACACTGAAGCAATATTTTAATAAGCACCTTCAGAAAAAACAGATGCTCATCTCTCATTCAAACATGCACTCTTAGCTTGTATTAGCAGTTTTCATCCAAAATGTTTTACCTTTCCCCACTTTTCTGTTCTTGTAAACAAACCATAATAGATACAGAAAGAATACACATATTTTCATTGACTGCTATTTTCATTTTATGACTGCTATTGAAGTAAGTACACTGAGTTTTTAACCTCTTTATGCTACCAATCTTAAGTTCATAAAATACATTCACTAATGGCATCAGTAGAAGAGATGAAATTGGGAGAAAGTTGATCTGGTGTTTCAATTAAGCACCTGAAAAAATCTGATACAGATTCATTGCCTAGACAGATGACACAAAACTCTTATGTAATATAAAATGTCATGCTATTTATTCTAGTTAGAAAACAATAGTTAGGCATTATATATTATAACACATTGTCAGAAATTATACTTGGCCTTCATCTTCCTGCATGTAGGGTACAACACAAGCTTTTAAAGTGAGTTGGAAAAATTACAAGTAAGAGTTACATGTTCGTTTTCAAATCCATACATTTGAAGAAATAACTGGTCTTGGAAAAAAACAAAAAAGCAAACAAAAAACCAAACCAAACTGAAAGCCTGCCAAAACCCAGCCTGTTTTTCCCAGTAGGATGATTGCTCTGCTAACCAAAAAAGTAGAGAACAGGAACAGGAATCAAAAGCTTGAAGATGTCCAGTCTGACCAGTATGTAGTGCTATTCAGATTTTGCAGAGCCTGTAATGCCAGAGCTTCTAGGACCCACACTTTTGGGGCATAAAACAAAGGTCAAAATCTGATGTGAAACAAACTTTATACTAAGCCCCAACTTTACAAAGGTATACAGGACTATGCAAATCTTATTTGCTAATGTCAAAGTTCTAAGCCCTGGGTTTATGTGCTTTCTGATGAGGGGGCAAGCCAACGTGACCACTGTGAATTAAATTCTTAATTCTCAGCATTTCTGAGAGCCTTCGTCAACTATAAAACCACAACTAAAGTGAGAATACAAACAATACATACAAGCTACAAATTATAATGTGTGTTATTTACCTGAAATTGCAAGCAGCATTTTTCTTCTGGCACCAAAAGTGGTAATTCCCAACTCTTTCAAATCTTGATCAGTAAGAGTAAGGAATGTCTGCAGATCAATCTAGAGCAGAAAGAAATAGGAAAATTACTCAAAACATGTCTCTTCCCGAAACTATTAAGCTATAAACATGGTTCAGAATAGTTTCACAGTTTTTTCCCTACTGTGCTATACAGTTACTCTGCCAATCTATTCTTGGCATGTAAACAGCAGCCATTGCTTTCCAATGGCTTCTTCACACTTGCTCATTATGCTACTCTGTATTTTTGACAGATAACTAACAAGCAAACAGTTTTAGAAAAGCATAGAGAGGAATTAATTTTATTTATTTGTGACTCTTCAGATTGAGTATTTACCATAATTGCTACAATGTACTTAGGAATAGCCAGGTTTATAGGTCTGTTGATACAGCAGGTGCTTCAGACTACAGCAGGTTAGCAGAGGATGATTGCTCAACTACTGCATTTGAGTTAAAGTGCTGAGTACTTCATAGCATTCTGAAGTGTGTGCCACCATCTATGTTTGCTCCATTTTGGCTTTTTGCTCCAAATACAATTCACAGAAATGTAGTGGAAAATCGTTCAGTTTTCACTCTGGCTAAACCACTTGGCTCATCGCACTTAATCAGCAACTCTTAAGGTAAGAAACAAAATGAAAATCCACCTGTCAATCAAAAGCCATCTTTAGTGTTAGAAACTCTCCTTTTTAGGCACAGGAAGTGGCTAACAGGAAAACATTAACGACTGGATAATATGGGAATTATGGAACATGCAAGGGAGTACAAAGAAGATAAACCTGAGGAACTGTACACAGAATTAACTGAGACACAGCTGCATTTATTCACTCAGACTGAGGACTGACTCTGCCATTTTCAGACTGGTTCCAGGCAAATCCATGCTGGTGTCTACTCCACACCTGCCAGTGCTTTGCAATCCAAAAGGAGTCCATTAGCCAGTATCTAAGCACTTCTGTGCAGTACTGCACAGGAATAAAATTCCTCCCCAGCGCTTAAGCATCATGATTAGAGAGAGAAGAAATGCTGGCACGGAATGCACCAGACCAAGCTGCCTCCAGGCTGAGATGGCAGCAATACACTTCAGTGGACTCAAGACAACTGCGTGAGCACATATACACAACTGACTTAGCGCACAGGAGAAGATACAAATTTGCTTCGTGTCCTCACTTTGAACAGTGCAGTGTGCATCTGAATGTGCCCCTAGTGTGTACAGTTCTCCTCTCATGGAAGCAAATCTGAAGTTAAATATTGGCACACAAGGGCAACTCATGCAACACAAATAGAAGGTCCTCATGAAATTTCTTCTTCATGAACATGGGCACTCTTAATGACATGGCAGTCTGTGCAAAACCCTCCTTTGTGTGGGCTATTAGGAGAAAACATGCAGGTGCAAATCCAAGACAAGGAACTTGTGCAGATCTCACTGCTGATAAATATGCAAAGTGGACATATGGATTCAGGACACAAAGATGCCAAATCCAGCTGTGGTCCTTCCCCTGTACCACATGCAGTACTAACATAACTTAGATAGACATCTGTTTTGCTCCTGAATGCATCCACTTCCAGTGGTGTGACATATACGACCTCCCACATACAACTACAGTGTTTTCAGGACAAGCTTGGGGGCTCTATATCTAAGCCAGTAAGTCTTGCAGCTGGGCCCACTGAACTTTTGTTCAGTTAAATCTGTCACCAAGAAAAAGGTTTTCACAGATAACCAAGCTGACTTCACCTGTGTTGTTCTCTATGGATGTGAAATACTACCACTTGGACTAAACTGAGATTAGTTGGTGTGAAAGTGGAAGGCTCACACAGATGACTGACAGGGAGATAAAGGAAGTCAACCGGCACACAGAGGAAGAGGGAAGGGATGAATAAATGCATTGGCTGAGACAAGATATTACTTCTGAATGCAGGCCAGATTTCCATAACCTATATATGAAGTTCACCAAAAGCTATTAAGTTCTACTTAGCATAGGAGCCAAGGTTTAAAACTTCCTTAAATATCCCCTTCCTCCCAAATCTAGTGTACTTCTTTATTTAGTATAAATGAAAGACACAGGGCAAAATAGTACCCACATCCATGGTGGCTACCTGGAAACGGAAAGATCTACGATACGGCTTTGAAAGAACAGATTGTCAAAATACTGTCACAAAGTGCGACTTCAGTGGCTTTGATCAAGAGAGAACAACTACTGCTGGAAAACATGCTACAAACACAACGGTGTATTTCAGAGGAATACTGACCTCTTGCTGTTGGAATACATCCGTGTATTTGCCCAAACCGAGTTTGCTGAACAGCTCAGGAAGATCAGATCCCTTAAACAAACTATTCAGGCTACAGCCATTGCTTCCTGTCAGCGAGGAAATGCAGTCCATGTAATTACTGCTACTGAGATAGTGTTCAGCTGAAAGACAAGAACAACACTTTTTAGTCACGTCACAGAAATGCACAATTTTCTGTCCTATCAACACTGTTTGCAATTAGATCATTTAACAAAATATTTTAAATCTTGCATTATTCAGCAGAAAAAGCCTCTCAGTTGTCTGAGAGAATGAACAGCATAAAGCCAGTTTTTTGTTAATTAAGTTCCAGTGTTTGTTTTCTATAAAAAGAATAAAATCACATTATGTGGAATGTCACATGGATAGAAGGAACTCATGCAAGGGAAAGAGCTGGAAGATCCCATTGCTTCTCCTCCAGTTTAGCCCTCTCTCATCCAGTGAATATCTTAGAAAACACTATTTCACACAAATGCAACCACCCCTTTTTGATCTGGATGGGGAGAAAACCACGCTGGAGCAATTCCTAGTAAAGGAACTGCTTAGCAGGGACATAATTTGGCTATTATTTTAGTACAATACAAACAAAAAAAAATACAGTAGCTTTCAGAAGACTAAAACTGGAAATACACTCCCTATACAAATTGAAATTACATTTCAATGGCATATCTTTAAAAAAAAAAAGATCTTCAAAAAGGTCTCTTTGTAGGGAGAGGTTCTTAAAAAAAAACAAGAAAAACTGATTTAGCAGCACAATCCTTTTGCTCCCTGTATGCATCCTGATAGCGTGTAACCAAATAGTTTATAATTATTTTTCCTCATGCTGTGTGAGAAAAGGATAGCTCCCAGGGAGTGCATCAGGCATTTGTGTAAATGGGGCCGCTGTGAGTGCTTCCTCCCTTGTTACAAACACAGCAAAGAATAACAGTGAACGCATAAGAGACTTGCAGAAGGTAAAGGGTACTTTCATTGGTGAGTAAAATTATAATTGAGCCAGAGACTTATGCTATGTCCAGCAGGATGTGAAAACCACTGTTTTTCATAACTGGCTACGCTACATTTCTTTCCTGGCCACAGACTAGTTAGAAGCATTTGGGATCAGATTTACAGTCAGAGAATTTCTATGAACCATTTTGGAACAGAGTTCTAGAATACAGTAAATTGCTCAATGTTGAAAATGTGAAGATCAAGTTCAACAAATGAAGCAATAACTAACTTGATTTTTTTAGAGGTGGTGCCTCAATTTCTTCACTATCAGAGTAAGATAACATTAAAAATACCAGAACAGAAATTTGTGATCCTACACTCAGGGCAGATGATGCAAGGTCCTGTACTGAAAACTGAATATTACGAAATACTTCTTACTGTTGCAGTCAGAAAGCGTTATCTTCAAAAGAAAGACGAAATCCAATGCTACTATACAACTGCGTCAGTGAAGACTTACATTTTAGTACTCCAGCACCTATACATTAAGGTAAATACATTTGTCCATCCATCTCACAGCTATTTCTTTTGTTCCTCCTCCACATATTTTATTCTCTGGGAAAGCTGCAGCTGCTATAGAACTGTTCCTCCCCCACCCCAGTTCATTCATATTTCTAATTTACTTCTTAGGAATGTGTAAATACATTTTTAATCCTTATTTATTTTGATTAAACTAGAGTTTCCATTTTTGTCCAATCACCTTGGAAACATCAATGTCTCGATTTCAAAGATAAACTTTTCATTTCTCTTAAGTACTTAGAATACAGTATGTGGTCATTTACAGCTGAAGTACTGTGCTTTTTAAAATTATGAATAATTACAAGTATACCAATCATGAGTTATTTCTCCAGTTGAAGTTATCTTTTCTTAGGATGCCCAGATTCTGCTATCTATGTACTTTGCAGTTAATCCAGGATTTAGGTTTTATTCACCTTTCTAAGAAAAATGCAACAGAAAAAGTAGAAACAGCCATCGTGGTTATTTCCCCATAACACAGCTAGTTAGTATGGACCGATACTCTCTAACTACATTTGTCACTCTTTCAGAAAGGCAATACATTAAGTAATTGAAAAAACAAAACTAAGCTTCAAGGAGTTCAACTGAAGTAGAAGTTTAATTTGTAAGTTTCAAACATTGTTTAAAAAATATCTGCAACATTTATAGCCTGTATCCACAGAAACCAGTGTTTAAAATCATGTGCTAGGCCACGCCAGACATATGCACAGTCTTCTATCATCAGAGAACTGTGTTTTAAAATTCAGCATTAACACAGATTATGACATTTCCACCAGTGAGCAAATAGCCCAATAAAGACGTAGCTGTTGTTGCTGTGTCGATAACAGAGCAAAATAATGATTGTCTAGAAATAAGCTTTTATATAGGTCTGTTTTCAGTATATCTTGAAAAAAACCCTTCCAAGACTGCAAATAGCTTTCAGCAAGAATGTCTCACATTTTTTAAATGTTCTTAAAAAGAACAATTATTCGTATATTGTGTTACACAATCTTGCATATGCTTTCACTTTTCAATTTGTAAAAGTACAGGTGTGGGAGATTTAAATCCCTAGTGATGTCAGGAAACGTTCATGTTAAAATAAAGATTCATTTATATCCCTATACACATTTTAAATCGGATTTAAAAAAATTATTAACCTGATTTGTTTTGTTTCCGTTTGGGACTGCCAATTGACGAGACAAATTCATTATGAGCTGTAGGTCCAAGCCCATTATGATCTCTCCAGTTATCAGATTCACTGCCATTTCCCAGGTGCTCCCGACTGTTGGATCGAGACAGAGACATTGATGAACCCTGCAAATCACAAAAAGAAAATTTGGTCAGAAAACATGACTTTTGTTGTGACTCAGATGTATTTTTTGAAGCAGCTCAGTTGAAAAAAAACCCAGCTTTTAAACACTGCTTGCAAACATTCTTTTGAGAGTTGACTGATAGTCAAATAATTGTAAACCGGACAGAAAAACAGCAGGTGTGCTTAAAACATGCAGTTTACAGATTTTAAACAGAAGATAGTTTAAAACCATGCTTCAAAATAAATGGCTCTGTATTTCCAAGTTTGTTTCCAAAACATTCCACGGTATCAAATTCCAACACAAATTCTAGACAAAGCAGTCTATTCACTACATTCCTCCAAGGGGAAGACAACAGAATCATAGAATAGTTGGGGTTGGAAGGGACCAACAAATATATAATACAAATAGAGCAAGCTCTTCTGTTCTAAAGATTTCTCAATAGAAAGTAAGATGAGCTGCAGCCATTTCTTGTTTTGACATTCTGCTCCACCATGTAGTGATTTACATTATACATTATCACACATTGTTTTAATTGGGTTACAGAATTTCTAACACTTGCGTGCAATTATTGCGACATTGGTCCTGTAAGTTGTTTAAGTTGCTTTAAATGAATATATTTTTGGGAGTACACTTCTATGAAGCCAAAGGAAGATTTATAAAGTGGACATAATTTTGTGTGTCAGGCTGAATGTATTCCATACACCTTAATATTTACAGAAAATAAATTTTTAACAGTAAGAAATTATTTAGAAGCCTAAGAGGAAAGCTAAAAATCGTATCTGCCAGATTTCTTTTTATAAAAAAAGTTAAACATTTCTCAAGAGAAACTCCATCTTTCACTAAAACCAAATTTCCATTACGGTATAGCTCGGGGTTTTTTTATACCTCATATGTAGTTGTCATAGATGGCTTGTATGATACATGATTCGCTCTTCTTAGTTCCTTGATAGTTTCTGCAGGCATAGATTTAGAGAACCCTAAACCACTCCATGTATTTGTTGGAGTTCTCACTTCTGTAACAACTGGCTTCTTTAACATAGCTGAAAAAATACAGAGAAATTAGTAAATCTCAGCCTTAGTAAAAGTACTGAGATGATAACCCCGTACACTAACAGACCGCAACCTATCAAACAGTAAATTCTGAATACCTCCTCTTGCTACAAAACTCAAATTCTACCCTTCCTTAAGGCAGTTAACTCTGTGTGACGACAGTTAAACCCATAGGGCTGCGAGGAAGCCAAAAGAAATATATCAGTTTCAAAAAGTAAGGTTTCTGGTTTTCTTCTCTTGTGGGTGTATTTGGTTTTAACAGATACAATCATGTCCCTTATCAATTTTGTAACATAATTAATCCCTGAAATAAGGAGCAACTTTGCCAATATGACAAACATCTTAAAGTTTAATTTGCATCCAAATAAAATAAAGTACTACAGCCATGAGGCCTCTGAAAACAAAACAGATAATTTGCATATGGATATATTCACACAGAGAATATCCCATCTGCAAAGTTGTTTATGTGATATTTTATGCCACATTGCCATTAAGAAATTTTTGGAACATGAAAACTAATACACAAATGTTTCACCATCAGCTTTAAATTTGATTAAAAATCAAATCAGAAAACTGAAACTTTATGAAATTCTTGCAGCAGTATACTAACAAACTTTCAGAAGCCACTGGTTATCCACATACCTTTGGTTGCTAGTAGCTTCTTCTGTTCATAGTCAAATGCCTAAAAATATAAACATGCAGAAGATAGCTTTACTGTCTTTCTAGTGCTCAGCTCTTCATAAAAACAAAGGTTTTGAAACTGGTCAGTGAATACATCTAGGAATCTAGGAGGAAACTGAAGAACTGCACAATCATTTGCCAGTAGACTGGTTAGAGCCTCAGTTACTTAAAGTGTTCACTCACACGTTGACAACCAAGATTTTAAATAACTATCTGATATCCATTTCAGTGAGACTGTAGCAGCATTTACAAACAGTCTACAAAGAATTTTTCTTCAAGTTTGTTTGTTTGTTTCGGGACATTTTTCCAAGTATAGTTTCTCTTTCTTAGTCATCAGTTCTTCGCATTTAAAACACGTGTCAATGACACAAAAAGATAACACACATCAGAGACAGCAAACTGAGGCACCACAGTTATTTTTACTAATATTCTTTGAAGTTTAGTTCTTCTTCATGCACTCATCTTCTGAAGGGACATTAACCTAAATTTTGAGATAGTTAAAAAAAAACCCCAAAACCTTTGTATTTGCACTACCTACAACAATGAACGGTTTGAAGTTTAAATGCCCCTGGTTAGATGAGCTACACTTCTTTGAAATACAGATTAGCAAGTCTAAGCATACACACAAAATTACAAAAATGCAGTATTCAGCCTGAAGCATTAAATTCACTGCTAGAAATAACTGGAGCTCTGACTAGAAAAAGGGCTGCAAAACACTAATTAATGTTATCTAACTATTCCATACTTTCTAGGGATGCCCACACTGACAGATCTATACTGGAAACCACTCTGTTACAACTGCTTGACAAAGGGCTCTTTCTCACTGGGGAGATTTGCAATAACATGGAAGTAGTTTATAATATAGCAGTAGGCTGCAGTTTACTAAACAGGAACTGTAAAAGAAAAAAAAGTGTGTGTACATATCCACATATGTAAAGCAAAACCAGCACAGTTACTCCAGTAAATCCCCCTGCATATGAATCTGATATTGAAGAAAAAAATTCCACTGATGCTGCTTATGAAAAGCTGCAAGATGTCTTTTGTGTACATAATTCTCTTCTCAAATTTCTTCAAAGCAACTACATAAGTTTTTTTACACACAAATGATGCTTGCTTAGACTAATGTAGGCATCCAATTCATTCTGTACATAAATTTTTCTTATTCAGCAGAAGCATAAGGTTTTTTTTGTGTTCAAGACATTTAACTAACAACTCACTCTGCAGCTGAAAGAATTAATAACTTTGCTGTTTTTACTGAAATGGTGATGGCAAGTCAGTCTGCTAGTCACCTGCTTTGCAATTATCAAATATGGTACTAGATTTGCGTACCTGTATATTTACATATGACGGCTGTGGAGCTAGACGTGCTCTTTCAGAGTTCTGCTGGGCAGCTGCTGCTCGCTCTGCTGCACGTTCACTTCCAGGAGCCTTTTTATCAGCCACAGGACTTTCAGAAGCACTTAACTCTGCATCTGAGAGCAACCTCTCTGCAGCACTGCGGGATCAAAGTCAGTATTAACTCCAGGGTTTTTTTCCACAAGAGGTGAACATTCAATGCCATTTTCATAACTAAGTTTTAACCTAAGAAGTTTGGCAACAAAATTCAAGAAATGCCAATATAAACATCTCTGGATTTAGCAATATTTCCAAAATCTCAGCCTTCCTTCTCCTGTTTCTCTGTCAGTGAAACAAAAATGTATTGCTGCTTCCTATATTACCAAGTATGAGGCATAGTATATAGATTCAGACTTGAGCTGTCTGTTATCTGGAATTATCACATGTAATCTTTGCACAGTATAACTTCATACGATTTAGCACTGCTCAGGCCAGCAGTTCTAACAGACTGATAGTACCAGGATAAGGGGAACCGCATGGGGGCTAAGAAAGTTAATATGGGTCCTACTCGCTTTTAAAGTTTCAATAATTGCAGTCCTATATGCCAAAGCAACCTCTTAACATAATCTTTTCTTTGTAAAAATAAGCCACATACTCTAGAACGGTACAAACTGTTACTACAAAGCAGAGTGACTGTGGTTTAGATGCTGTGGATGACCTCTGAAAAATGTCCTAAGGAAAATGAACACTATATCCTCAACAAAAAGAACAAGACATACAAAAACCAGTGACGTACAAACAACTGAGTCCAGTTAGCAGGAAGCTTTGGATTTCTAATTTATGAGAGCAGAATTAATAAAATATGTATTACAGCTTTAACAGTGTAAATAAATGAGGTAGGGAAAAATAAGCATCTCAAAAGAGTGATGATAAACAGTTCCCAAAAGGAATAGTGCAAACACTACTTAAAGTAGATTGTACAAAACATTGTGTTAAGCACAAAAACTGAGTTGCCAAGACATATTATGACTCAAAAGAGCCTTTCCCCACTGCTGGCTCATTAGAAGAACACAAATAAACAAAATATCATTGAGACAAGTGCTTGAGAACATGCTGTTATGCCCTGAGTATCGTTTTTCTAAGAAGAAAACAGCTTCAGATACACACAAATAAAAAGGTTGTCAGTCAGGAACTCTTCTCAAAGCAATCAATAAAGAAAAAAAGTGCAAAAATGCATCCATTAGAAATAGGTAATAACAGTTCCTCTAAAAAAAAAATCCCCATTCTTTTGTGGTAGAATGCGGCATTTATTTTTCTCAAAATATAGAAAAATATTTAGTATGTATGTACAAAAAGCATTCAGTTTCCATTACCAGGCAAACTAGAAGGTTTATTAAAGCCCAATATGATTTAAGAAAATCAAGACAATTTAAATCAGCTTTGAATATCTTACAACTGAACCACACCTTCTATCTACCAAAACATGTAAAGAATTTCGCGTGTTCAAAATCCATTAATCTGTATTTCTACATTTAACTTACTGTAAGTGAGAATTTTTTGTGCCTTGCAGTAATTCAACTGTTTGCCTCTTAGCACAGGCCTGTTTGGAAGAGTTCATCATTTGCTTCAGATCACTAGTGTTTGCTGAATGGGATGGACTTCTTGGCATGCCCACTTCTACAAAAGCATCATTGCAACCTACAAGACCAATTAAGAGAATAGTTAAACGAAAACACTCTTGTCTTTTAGTGAACCTACTGAATGAATGAAAACTATAGAACAAAACTCACATTTCCTCCAGTTTTAATAAACTTTGCCAGGTGCTCAGATAACTTTTGCTAATATAAAAGCTCCCCACTAGGTATTCAAATATCTTTAGAATGTGTTTTTACAAATATTTGTCACCTTAGTTATGCAATGTACTTTTTATTGAAACCAGCATTTCAAATGACCACAAACCTTGAAAACAGAGCATCTTCTTGTTGATCAGTAGTCACAGAGGAATCAAGGCCTTTATGCATATTTAAAGTGGAACTGGCTTTCCCTTCCTTCAAGAATTACAGGAACAGTTCAGTAGTTCCTTTACCTTCTAAGGGGTACATAACTAAAATGTTGTTATAAAACAACATTTAAAATAATCTGTTTGTCAGGGTCATTTAGGTTTGATCTACACACAATCTTCTGCAACAACCTTCTCAAAGGCATTAATTCTTTCCTTTCATTAGAAGGGCAAAATGTAACATTGTTTAAACCAGCAGAGATTGCTTTAAGCAATGAGGCTAAGCTGCTGTAAAACACAAATTTTCATAGGTTATTTCCTTCTGCTCCTAGGGAAATAAATAAAAGGTTACAAGTGCATTTAAGTTGACTTAAGGTGTTCCTATCAACAGTACAGCTCAGACACTACAGCTTCTATTTACTTTGACAACGAATCTGGGAGATCCAGCGATATTTTCCTTCAATACACCCACAACACCAATACATGAGCAATAAATTTACATTTTGGTTTCATTAACAGTACACAGACTGTACAAACACTACCAGACAAAAGAATAAAATGTCAAAATCTTACCTTCTGCACTATTTGATTTGGCAGCTACTTGTTCTGAGGCACCGTGAGTACTTGTTTGTCTTACCGAATCACTGTGGTTTGTGCTCAACACATTTTCTCCAAGTGATGTGGCAGACAGTGCAGCATACTTGATATTTGAGGTCTGAAATGATTGTCAGAAATCACTAAAGTGATTGTTATGCTTAAGGAAATATTGAAAGAATTTCCTTTTTCTGTCTGGAGAATAGGAGAACAAGCAATTCATTCCTGATATAGGAGAACAATATATTTGAATGTTCCATTTTTCAGTCTAAGTAATATTTTGAAAACAACACTGTTCTATTTCCAAACTTAGCAGCTTTAAGAATCTACTAATTTAGTTTTCAGCTTTACTTAGCAGAGGTCTATTACAAACAGATCAGATTCTCTGGAGATCATATCACTTACCTTTACATGACCATTTAAAGAAGGTGAGCCTTTTTTACTCTCTGATTGCATGCCATTAACATGGACTTCAACAGGAGTCAAGCCTGGTGGTGGAGATGGAGTGTTTTGACTATAATTAGGTACTCCAGACAACAGAATACTAGTTAAGGTTGCTTGGGCAGTAGATGGTATCATTAGGTGTGGAATAGCAGAAAAACCTGTAATAGAATTCGGTTATTTTCTAATTAAGTTTCTCATTTAACTTTTTCAGGCATTGTAGTACTTTATATAAAGCTCTATCTTGATGTAGCTTTGATACATTACTAAAGTTCCCACTAGAATTGCATGCCAAAAATGTGATGCTTTATCTAACCACTAGTTTGTAGGTTAATGGTTTTCTATACACAGCAGATTAAAACATTGCATGTGACAGCATGTTGTACGTTTATATTAAGATTTGGATAGAGTTATTCAATTTACTATTAAGGTTCTCAAGAATGAGTTACTTTGGACTTTTCAATTATCATACTAATGACTTACTGTTACACAGTTCACTTAATTCACAATTAGCTTATACCAACCTGTGGCATTTGTGTTAGCAAGAGATGTTGCCCATAACGTGGGACTAGGCGTGCCTGAACTTGGACTCTGCAAGGGACTCACAGAGCTATTAAGGGCATTCAACAGAGAGTTTGGAGCAGTTGAGGTGTTGACTGACAGGGCTGTTGGACCTAAAAGTCCTGCAAAAAATAATGCAAGTGAATATTTTGCTAAGACTTACAGAAACCCTTTTTCTACAAAAGTACCAATTAAAACCAAACTCCCACTAAATTGCACAAGCACGTATTTCACAAATTTTAACAAAGCACGTTAAGAATGCTTGTTCTGAAACTAGAAATCATATCCAGAAGAATTGGAGCATCTTTTATGTCCTTCTACTGGACTCCTAACTACTGTCACAACAACGAGTCTGTACTGGCTGGCTCTCAGCCTCACCTGCCCCTTGTATCCCCTCCATTGCTTCTGTCAGTTTGTTTCAAAGAAGCATCTCCTAGAGAAGAGGAAAGCAACTGCACCTCACAACCTTACTTTCATTTCAGGCAATAACCTTTTTCTCAGCTCATGTGAATGAGTTACCACTTCCACACTAAGAACTATTGAATTTCCTTTTTCACCTTCAATACTGACTGCAAATCATACCCCAAATTCATTGCTTATTTATTTCCCAAAGCATTTCTTCAAACTGGATCTTCACATAAGAGTATTCGCAAGACAGTTAAGCACTACACCAATCCCAACAAGTAGGCATAACAAGAAAGGTAAGAAAAGCAGCATGAAAAAACATGGTCAAACGGCACAAACACTTGCTTTGTGACTCCCAAGAAAGCATGTGACATAGAACTATGCAGCACTCCTGGATGGCAGGTTGCAAGGGAACATGGTGGCTACACGAGAACTCCAAGTTTCAAGAACCAGTCTTAAGATTTGTCACTAAATCCTCCTGGGACTGTTTGGTTTTCTATAGATTTCTCATGTTAAGGTACTTGCAGAGCTTGAAAATGAAATACTAATTCCAGTCTGGACTACATGCTTCTTCTCTGGAATTACATGAAGACACAAAACTAATATATTTCTGTCCTGAATTTCAGCCTGATAATTAAGATCTAAACTATTAGGATGTGCATCCCTCAATTACAGCGAGATGCAGCGAGATACAGCCAGAACTGGAATGTGGCATTAGCTATGTTACACTTCATGGTATTGTCGACAGGCTTAAACACCTACTGAAGCTCAGTACAGCCTGAGACATCACAATATTGTGAAAGAAAAACTTCATTTGAAAAGGATTCTTCTGAAAGTTGTAAAAGCAATATCCTACTTCACCTTCCTTTCACTTTTAGCTGAGTGATTTGTGAGCTTCAGGAGAAAGTTCTACAGAGATGAGTCACACAGCTGATTACAAAATCCTTGGAGATGTTTTACAATAACAAGCCTTTGAAAGGACAGATACTTTTGGAATTCTCTAATGCTTTAACGTGATTCCTTAAGGAAAACACACATCTGGTCCTTTTTTCTTAAGCAAGTGAGTTAAGTTTTAAACAAACCTATCTATAACAATAAATAAAGATATATTTAGAATAGAATGCATACCAAGCCCAGTGAGTCCTAGTCCTGCTGAGGACAAGATATCCAAACCAGGACAAGACAGACCAACAGGGCACGAGACACTAGAAGGATTTGATGCTATGGTAACTCCACTACTTTCAAGTCCCAAGAGACATTTCCGTGCCTCATACATATTTAAGGCATTTCGTTCAACGCTTTTTACAATCACAGACTGTAGGGAAAGAAAACAAACAACAACAACAAAAAATAAAACCAATGAATAACACAACTATAGAACATGGATCTGCAACACACAACTCTTCTTAATAGTCCCTCATGGCTATTGGTAACAAAGCAGTGTGAAACAGCATGCGATAATGTCCATTAGCAGCTACTCAAATTCAGTGGCCTTGACTGTAAATTTAGGGATTCTGTGTGCATTTGACAACGAGAATGCTGCAAGTCCTTTCTGCCTAAGAAAAACAATTATTATTATGCCTTAGGATTTGATACACCGAACAGCACCAAGTGCCCCAAGATTTAAAGAAGACAACCCATTATTAAAATCTGGTCTTGGCATTCATCATAGCTTTATACCTTGAAGTGGACAAAAAAGTTGTTCATATTAAATCCAGCTATTAAGTTCATAGCTGTCTGAGAATAAGGTAACAAATGCCTGGAAAATAAAATTACAAAAAACATTATTTGTTTCTTGTGCATTCTCTACATATATTGATTTTATAAACACCTATGCAGAGAAGGTTGCTTATTGACCTAATGGAATGGTCATTTAATATTTTGAAATTTTTGCCTGTTACGGCATTCAATACAAGGAAGATAACTAGGAGTCTCCTATCCATACTCATCTGAATATTTCACAATTAGCATCTCCCATGTGAGGTATTTTGTAATTCTGGTTTTTGTGGTCCCTTTTAACATCTTGTGTAGAACACAATCAGCCTTCTCTCAGTCCTATTGTTTTTATCTGGTTTTTTTTTATTTAATTCTGATTGCTAAAGAACTCTGCAGTGATGTGGGAGAGCTGCAATTTAAGATTAATTTCCTTAAAAACAAATCAAGAATAGTTCTAGTCAGATACAATTTATCTCCTCACAGTTTATTTCTTTTATCAGCATCTCCCATACAAAAGCTAATCTCTGTATTGTTAATTGTTTAACAAAAAAGACAAATTACCATAAAGGAGAGCTGTTGTAACATATAAATTGATATATCAAGCAGAAAACATATATTCCTTTTTCAAGTACATGAATCCATTAAGCTAGGCAGGAGGAGCAGACATGTCAACTCATCAGCTCTGTAAAGCTGTCATGAAAGTCTAAAAAGAATAGAATAGCTTTTCACCAACCTTGCTTGGTTGCTTTGGCTTCGGTTTAACACTTATGAAGACATCTAACTGTTCCATTAGCTGAGTTATAAACTGTGGTTCTACTTCAATTTCTTCCTTCATATCAAACATGAGCACAAGAGGAAGGCAACCCTGAGAAGACAAAATGTAAAAATTCTCACGACTTATAACGTGCCCCTTTTCCCATAAAAATGTCAGCAATAAACTGAAATGCAGAGACTGTAACACGTGTCCATCACAACAGAGCAAGTTCAGAAAACTTCATTCCCATCATTTTTTAAGTAAAGCCATTTTCTTGTATGCAAGAATACAGGGTATCTTTCTACTTTAGGATTCTGAACAAAGAGTTTGGTGGTATAAGTGAAATGACTATTTGATAATCCAATTAGCACATATGCTCCCCGAATTAGCTATTTATACAGACTTAGATGTGTTTGGAGGATTCAAACTTGGAAACTACTATTACCTATCAAATAAGAACAAAATACTGTCAGAAGCCGATAGCGGGACTCTCACATTAAACTGTGGTTGAAAAAAGGAATCAATTCTGAAAAAAATTCTCTGCAAGTGACCATACCTAAGTCCTAACTTTTACCCTTCTCTTCCCTTGTCCTAGATCAGCTATGGATGACATCTCTGAAGCACTTGAAATAAGGCAACTTTAAGTGAAAAGAAAAAGCACCCCTAATAAAAGCCCAAACCCAAGAAACAACAAATTCAATGGTCACAGAATATCTAGAAATTATTGAATTGCTACTTCTCATAAAGTAACAAAAATACAAGGCACAATCTCAGTAAAAAACAAATTATACTTTTTGTGAATTTAGATTCACAACAAAGCAAGCATAACCATAGGTCTCAGGGAAAAAAGCCACAAAAAAATCTATTCAAGAAAGTGGTGTTGTTTAATGAGTTTCCAGCTTCTGCTTCAGAATTAAAAGCAGCAAATTGTTTTACCTATTATTCAGATCAGTAGCTCAGTATAACTTTATATTTAAATAGTACTTCTCAACACTACCACCTACAGGCAACACTATACTTCCCAAATCTATATTAAAGTAATTTTAAGTTAAGGAAATTTAAAGCAAGGCATCTTAAGTATTTTGAAGGGAGACTGAACAAACACAGCTTACTCCACAAAGTGAACCTGCCTGAAAAGAAAAATTATGAATCAAGTCTATTTAAAAACAAAAACTGGGGTTTGAAAGGGTCAGTCGAGTCTGGCAAATCAACAAATGGCTGCAGAACTGGTCCCACAGCCGGGGCTTTGGCTACTTAGACCATGGGACTTGCCCTGAGAAACCTGGTCTATTGGTGGCTGATGGAGTCAGTCTGCCTATCGGAGAAGGGGAAGAGCATCTTAGGTCACAGGCTTGCCAACCTGGTGAAAAGGGCTTTAAACTAAAGTTCCAAGGGAAAGCAACCTCAATCCACCCCAATCCCACCAGCCTGATGCCAATTCTAGCAATAGATGCTCAGAGCCTGAAGAAGGGTTGTAAATCAGTAGCAGAGCACTCGAAGAGCAACATGAAGTATTTCCAGTCAGTAAGTCAGCTTTCAGGGGCCCGATGTAAGTACCTCTATGTAAATACATGTAGCATGGGGAATCAACAAGAGCAGCTAGAGGTGTGAGTACGCTTGCAGGGCTATGATCCCAATGGTATCACAGAGATATGGTGGGATGGATCTTATGACTGGATGTCGGAAGGGAGGGATACAGGTTCTTTAGGAAGGATAGGCAAGGGAGATGAGAAAGTGATGTTGCTCTCTGTGTCAATAACTGGCTGGAGTGCATAGAGCTCCACCTTGGGATGGATGTGGAGCTGACTGAGAGCTTACGGGTCAGGACTAAAGGTGGGCCTGTGCAAATCCGATGAAGTTCAACAAAATTAAGTGCAAGGTCCTGCACCTGGGTCAGGGCAAACCCAAGAACAAACAGAGGATGGGCAGGGAATGGATTGAGAGTAGCCCTGAAAGAGAGGGACTCGGGGGTGCTGCCGAATGAGAAGTTCAGCATGAGTTGGCAATGTGTGCGTGCAGCCCAGAAAGCCTGCTGTATAAGATCTGAGACACCTCTTGCTTAGGTAAGCATTTAAATGACTACAATTTACAATTGTCTTCTTTTTACAATTTCCCCTCATCACTACCATGGATATTGTTTTAATCACCACACTGAATATATTTCTGCAGTATGCTGATAATCAAACGTGAGACTTGCAATGTCTGTCAGAGATGAGGTATTCAGTTTATACACCACAGAATCCATAGCCTACTCAATGAAATTAGTTACTAGCTGATATTTAAGCTTCCATTTAGACATACTGCTAAGCAAGTTTTAAACAGAGCACCAAGACCCCATGTGTCCTACTGTAACTTATCTATGCACTGCATTGCATTTCTCTCGATATTGCGACCTCTGCCACAAATCTAGTCTGTTACGAGAATTAGAGATCACAACAATTTTGCAGTTCAGAAAAACATTATGGTATTTCTTCTCTGGGTATTGATATTCAGATGCTTGTAGACAGCTACTTCAAGGAGCGCTGCAGAGTTCAAATCACTATTTTTAAATCTCTTCTCCAATTCCACAGGATGCTTGTGCTGTCCAGCTGTGAAGCAGCATCAGCTGTTATTTTGACTGAATCAGAGGAGCTGGCAGGAGGCAATAACAACAGCAACCACAGTAAGAAGTCAGCCTGCAGTCATACCTTGCAGGAGACCACTCCACAACAGAAATCTCATCCCAATGAACAATGCCCCCCAAAACACCAAATCAAGCTAAACATATTTCAAAAGAAGCAGTGAATGACTGCAGCTATCTATCTGTAAGCAGGTACCAGCATGACTGGCATATTAAATGTTTTTATCTGAAGCTGAAAAATACTGCTAAGTTTTTATCTGGTTAGTTACTTCTTCCCTCAGCTTTTCAATTTTTTATTGTTTGAAAAGATACATTCGCCCTTTGCAAAACCTACTTTTAATACTTGTTTTTATCTACAAAGCTGAAAACAACAGTTTCAGAACATATAATGCCTGTGAGTTGAAACCAACTAAGTCTCCTGGTCAGTACAGTTCTACAAGGATGACATAGTGGATGTGATGTGGGAAACTAAGTTGTAGTGATGTGCTTGGAACTAAATCAAACTTCAATATTTCAAGAAACGGCCCTTGCATAATTCTGTGTTTCTAGAGTAAAGGTGTATGTTGATGTTCATATGACACCTTGTTTGCATTTCGTTCTACTTCATGAACCTCCAGAAAAGTATTACTTAAGCTTCACCAAGGAAATACACAGAATAAAGCTCTCTTAGTATTTACAGATAATAACATCCTATAATATAATCATAATATAACTGCATAAATAGAAAGGCACCATGTTTTTGTTTTCCACTGCACAGCTATGCACAGTGCAATGCAGGAGTTATGGAGAGAGAGATGTTGACGTCTGGAATTTAAATGTATCACGGTTTATCCAAATATCAGCTTTGAATTGTATTTCAGTCAAATTCTCCCATGTGTTGTTCTTAAATATCCATATATATAAAAATCCGTGTACAAGCATTACTACTACAACAATGCCTGAAGGCTCCTGTGAGGCTTAAAGATCAATGTAACATGTACACATCACCTAAGCTATTTTTATAAAAGGTCATATAGTTCTGAGGCTGTGGTACTAGAAAGAATGTTAGACTGCAGAATGAGTACGTATTTCCAACGGTCCCCCAGCTTCCTTAAAAACTTGCCTACACTGGAGCCAAGGAATTCCTGCCACTTCCTTCCAAAAGAAACCTCCTTACCTGATAAACATGGAAAAAGCAGGTTGGCAAAACAAACCAAACAACCCACCCTCCAGCAACAAAACCCTCCAGAAATCTGCCTTCCACTCAGAAGCATACTGTTAGAATAAATTTAAATTGCTTATGCTGCATTTACATTACCAAGGTTATTTGTCAAATCACGATTCCAGATATTATAAGTATTTTAGATAACTACAAACATTTAACACTGACAAAAATAGAGCATTCAACTGAATCAGCTTTTTGCTATGTGAGTGGTAATCCTTCCTTGCTAAGGCTAACTTGCTTTTCACCCATAAATACATGCTGAATGAATATGGCACTTTTATCAAGTAAGTTTCACTGGAAGTACTTACCATGAGATATTGCCTGGCAAGACAGACAGACTCAATTGTGCCTTGGAGGTAGACAGTGGATTTCTTCTGTGGGTTACTAGGGTCAGGGAAGTGGATCTGAGCACCAGTCCTCTGCATGATATGTTTGATGTTACTGCCATTTCGACCCATCATAAAGAGATGATGCTGCGCTGCGATGTCTAGTTGTGTGCTCACAGGAATTGCAGAAGCCAGACTCCCAGCTAGGTGTTCTAAAAGCATGGCTGTTCCTTCCTGCAGAGGAAACGCAGGAAATGAGTGAAACGGTGCTCATAGGCATAAAAAGACATTTCAGACTGTTTCCTTTCAGGCATTCCACATTCAAGATAAAGAAAATTCTGGTTTGTGTGAAAATCTGATTGATTTGTCAAAGGTAACAGATGGACTAAGTTACTATCTTCATTTTATGACCAAATGCATGTTTAATTACCATTGTAAAAGTAGCAAGACTATCAAAAAAGTTTGGTCCCAATAGACATTTAGTGCCCACATACAGCAACAAAAGTCAACAGATATTTATTTAGGTAATAAATACTTGCAAAATTATCTTTCAATTTTGACCTAAGACGTTCTTACTGGCTTGAGATATACCCATCCAAGACTGTTACCAGACTGTCACATGGCTAAAAAGGAAGCTTTTTTATTTTTAATATAAATAGGCTCATGGCAGCTCCTTTACTTGACTGCCAAATTCACATCTCTCAATCCTGGCTTTGCAAGACCAGTTTTACTGACTGTTAGTGCAACTTTCAATGTTATGTATTTGAGTGCAAGTTGAGAAGATCAAAGCCAGAAGAAGACATGGAGGGGAGGTTGGGTTTTTTTTTTTTAATTTCCTATGCATTTTCCATTTCACTTATACCAGTTAGGTTTAAAAAAGGCACAAACCCTCAAGCTTCAAAAGTGATTATACAATAATAAAGTGTACTGATGAGGCGGGATATAATATTAATATAGTTCTCAAGTACCTAAATTATGAACGTATTTATGACATGCAGGAATCTACTTAAGAAAACACATACCTTCACAGCACTAGTATTATTTTGTGACCCTCTGACAATGACTGTAGCACCATACATACGAGAGCGTTGTTTAAAGGAAACTGAAATATTATACGTCTGAGATATATGCTGAATTGTGGGAGAATTAGGATCTGGGATTGGTTGAAGAATTCCAGCAATAGGCAATTCAAACATGAGTACCAATGGAAGCAGCTCCTACAACAACATTGAAGAGCAAATATTAAAAACTGAAATCATACTCACTAAGACTACAACCATTATATTGAATTATATTGAATCATAATGTATTGGTCAGTGATGATTAAAGTGACATAATACTTCCTATGCTCAGGGTTCATTGATAAAAATATTATAGCTTGAGTTGGAAAAAGGCGCAGATTTTTCCAGGGACATGAAATGTATTTGATGTGCATAGGCTATTTCAATTGTGGCTTCTCCCCTCCTCCCAAATAGGAGGATATTTTGCACCTATGTAGCAACAACAAAGCCAGGTAATTTCCCATACTTATCCACGCAGACCCACAAATAGATGAATACTTGTACAACTTCCTAGAGAAGTCTTTTCTGTCATGGATTAATTAGAGCTACGAAATCAGCTACAAAGCTACACAAACATCAGCTTCTTTTATGACTGTCAAGACCAAGGCTGTGTAAGTGACACTTTGACAACAACTGAAAACATTTTCATACTTTATTACATTTATAATTATCCATGCTGGAATATGCATACAAATCAAATCTAGAAAGTAAAGATAAAAGTGCTACGAATGGAACCAAATTCCACCAAATTATTAACGCAAATCGTACATGAAAACGATTAAAATTAAA
The DNA here is from genome assembly GCF_017976375.1 of Cuculus canorus. NCBI lineage: Eukaryota > Metazoa > Chordata > Aves > Cuculiformes > Cuculidae > Cuculus > Cuculus canorus. Next base: position 10,702,389 of record NC_071407.1, read on the forward strand.
AAGGCAGCAATTGCCTTTCCTAAGTCATAGATTCACAGGATGCCTGAGCTTCTACAGACTATCTTGTGGAGGGTAAGTTAAGATTACACATAGTATGTGATGTTTTACATCTCATGTACCCTGTAGACTTCACGCTCAAGGTCCACATTGGGCTAATTAAGAATTTGGCCAGAATGCAAATCACTGATATTGTAATACCCTTATCATGTTACTCATATGGATACTCACATTTGTTCTTACATTTCTGCTGTCATAAGACACAGCCAGACAACCCTAGGATTCTCAAAACTATATATATATTTTTTTTTTCCTTTCAGGTGTTTTCAGGGGAACACTATACTGAAATAGACTATTACCCGAATTCTAACTCTTGCAGACTCCACTCCAGCTGGCTGTCCTGCAATAGACACCTGGAAGACCAAGAGTATACAAAACATTAACATTACATTTTCAAATGAGGCACTGGAGACTTTATTCAGGTACCTGTGCAGTCTTTTTAATTTTTTTTTCCCCCAAAAATTAACACTTATTTTACACATGGTGACAAGCTAAGTGTTCTCTAAACAGTAGCTGAAACTAAAACCAGTTTAAAAAATTAAAAATACCCCAAAACTACGAATATTAAAGAATCTTAACTTAAATAAGCTTAAGCAACTAGAAAAAATTGATACATCAAACAATACAGTTGTTTTGATAAAATGATGGAATTACTACTGTACATATCAGCTCAATGCTAATATAGAACAAAAGTAGGTTTTCTTGAACATTTTGAAATCACTGCAGTTTGCTCAGCAGCCCCTGGGATGCAAAGAGGGATTCTGAATACAGTGATGGCAGACTTGAAAGTAAACATTCCAGTAATATTAGCATTACAAAAGATGTACAGTTCAGGTTCAATGATTTATTCTAATAAAGCTGAACTCTCACAATAGGACATTCATTTTTGCCAGCTATCCAATGATTTCTGCTTTCAACTAAGTTATACCATAAGCCAAAAGCACCAAGAAATTAATCAATAAGCTCAATAAGTCAAGTGTTGAACAGGAAAAAATGTACAAAAGCAGTGCTTTCATACCGCTTCTCTATCATTCATAGTAAGTTGTTGACCTCGTATACACCAAATAATTTTAGTTTTAAAAAATCAAAATGATTCATGAGCCATCACAAATTATTTCCATCTGCTTTTAAATAACTGCTCACTTAAGAAGTCCCATGCTTTCCACAGGGTGTAAATACCAAACCCCTACCTTCCTTGAACATGAATCCACCATCCTCCCCAAAATGAGTTAAATACTAATCAATACTTACTTGGTTGCTTTTCTCTGCTTGATTATTCCTGTTTGAGTCTGGAAAATGGATATGGCATCCCGTTTCCTCCATCACCTTTTTGATATTATTGCCACCTTTACCTATCACATGAGAATGTTCTGTATGTGAAACATCCATCTTCAAGGTTACCCGATTGCTCTGGAAATCAAGCACTCACGATTAGACTTGTTCACAGTAGAACCTGAGTATTTGAGAGTAATGTAATTTCAAGAATAACATTCGAAACTGTATTTCTGAAGTATTTTTGCTGTGGTTTAAATTCTACTCAAGTGAGATGTTTTTAATACAGATTATATTCAGCTGCTAAACCATTCATATTTTATTCCCGGTGAGGAAATTACATGGGAAAAAAATACCTCTACCCCAAATATACATCTTCAAAACAAAGTCCCATAGCTTTTAACTAGCTTTTATCAGCTCTTTTATCCCTCTTGTTTACCGAAGATTTTTTGTTTACTGATTTTTTCTGGTACATCAGTTTTTAAAATACACAAACTGCCTACGGCTGTTCTTAAGAGGTATGTTGATAAGTGTCCATAGTAACATCGTTAAAAGTTGCTCAGAAAATGGTGCTTAGCACTGGAGGATTTCTTGTGACGATCGGTTCACAGAAGCAAAAAAGTGGCATACAGCTACGCAGAAGCCATATACACTGCCCAAAAGGCTCACTATTGAATGAAAAGAAAGTCTGATTGAACATATGAGACCCCTGACCAAAATCCAGATGTTTTAGAAATGCTGGTCCTACTGTTTCAGAAGATGCAGTAACAGTTAAAAATAGAATTGCATAAGTGCTCCCTAAATTGAATTTTAAAAAAAAAAAAATTTAGGTTCGCTGAAGTGGCCGCATAATCTACTGTCTTCAGTGAAGCTTTATTTCAGACTCTGAAGTGAAGAAATCAATCAAATTAACAAACTATATACAATTCTAGCTATCTAGCTATACACTTGAAAATATTATTTCTATACAGTTCAGATCTAGAAAAAAGTGGTTTAAGCAAGTGTTTTCTTGTAGCATGTTCACATATACGCGTATACACCAAATACCAACATCCAGAAGGAATATATTGCAGACTTGGCTTCAGAGCATCCATAAATACCCTCTGTTTAACTGAGCAGATTTAAAAAGATCAAAGTCACCACAAAATAAGAGGACAAGGTGATATTCCAAGCAAGTTTTTTCTTACTTTTGTGTCCAAGACAGACATGATTTTTTCTTTTGCTTCTTTAACGTTCTCTTTTTTTCCAGAAACTTTAATATGGGGATCTATAAAAGAAAAGAGACTTGTAAGAAAGATAAAGTATCAAAAATTTCCTCATTGTTTAAATAAATTTCAGTGGTAGACTGTACCACAAACCTTTGGGATTCAGCTAAAAAACAAATCCATTGTCCCAACCCTCCAGCCCCACGATTAGGATTACCAGATGAGTCTATTATACATGATAACCAAACTTGAAATAAATACAAGTCAAATGCTAAACGTACATCACAGTATTATGAAGATTGTCTGCAACACAATTACAGAGCTAAGCCATCGTGTCTTCTGAATCAAGAGGACAACTAAAAGCTTTTTGACAGCCTTACTCAAACTTAAGACTATGTCTAAGAAACTCACACCAATCTGAAACATAACCTCAACATCACTTCATTACATTTGTCTCCAGAACCATCCTCTGCACTTTCAATCTGACAATAATGGTGCCTCCACCACAAGTCCTCAGACCAAAGTTACTAAATCTAATGTAAAGGACACTTTAAGAAGTCAAATCTCTGAAGTGTCAAGTACATAAACTAAGATTTTCCAAGGTATATACCCAGGAAAAACACCATCTGATGGCCCAGCGAGACCTAAAATACCAATTCTACAATGCACTTCAGTTTGCATTATAACTTTCCAGTCATTGTCCTTAAACAGTCTATCAGGTACAGTTCTGCATCCTGGAACATACACCTGGTCAGGAAGTACAGAACTGGTTTTGGAACTAAAACAAGTGTCAATTACTCAAAAATGTGTGAAAATTACACATTAGATAGTTGAGTAGCACCATCTGGTGTCCGAAAGCATAAAGTGCCACAATGCAGATTTGTTGTCAAAGCATTAAATACAGGTTCAATTAAAACAAACAACAAAATACCCAACTACCACCCAAATTTCTAAGTATTAGAAACAAGGATATGATTTTGCAGGTGATGCCTTTTTCTCTCCTCAGTTCTTGAGTCCTCTGGTCTTTTACAGCATAACAGCTCCTGTGATAGGATGAGCTACTTTAAAAAAAATTCTAAACCCTCTTCTGGCTAGTGAGTTTAGTCATGCTACACAGATACATACATTTTAGGGTATATAAAAGTAAATATACTCTCAATAGCATAAGAAAACATACCCCTACCACAACATTTCTGCCTTTCACGTCATCTCAATGATTAAAATCACTACTAATGCCAAATAATACATCTTCAGTTTGGAAATCTGTTTTATCCAGTTGAAAATTTAAACTGTTTAAGCCATGCATTGATACTCTTTTTGTTCCAACAATAAAACACCTCTGCAAAAGTTCTGAGCGCATTCAGCTGGGGATACAAAAAAGCAGAAGGAACACGGGATTCAATGCCAAGTTTCATGGAAGTCAAGAAAAATGCAGCATTTTGAGTTCTGAGAAGCATATATTTCATTTTTAAAAATGGAAAATCTACAGTCATAAAAACATGGCATGTGCATAGAATCTACAGAAGCATAAAAAATCTGCTGCTTCAGCCTTTTCACGATGGGGCAAAGCAAAAAAAAAAAAAAAGAAAAAGAAAAAGAAAAAGCCACAACAAAATAGTCTTAAGGGAAATTTTTCTTTTCTTTCTTAAGTTGACAGTAAGCCATGTGGTTTTAATGTGTTTAAGCTGAATGATATTTGAAATGGATGGCACAGGCAGAAATTCCCAGAAGCACATTCTAGCACACTATGTATGCTTCAAGTGCTCTTTATAGGCAAGCAGGAAAAACACAAAACCAGACCACCACCTTTTGAGGGCTGATTTTCACATACTTGTAAATATTTTAATACACATTGTTACAAATATGAAAAATACCTGAAATCAAGCCTGGCATCCTATTAGTACCAAAGAAGATTACTACCATTCCATAATACTGTTTGTTTAGCCATGGTTGAAAATACATTTTAGAACACCTTTTTTTTTTTCCATTTCCATCTAAGCTGCACTCATTTTGCTCTTGATACTAACAGCTTCAGCAAAGACACTCTCGCATATTTCTACAATCAAACCTTTCTTTGGTCTTTATAGAGGAAAAAAAGCTCAATTACTCACATTAAAAGCAAAAGCAAACTGGAATCCACAAAACAGAAAATAATCCACTGACACCAGTAACAATTCTAAAATATGCTATGAAATCTTTCAAAACCGGTCTTAAGTACCCTCTCCTTACTAGACTCAGTGGTTGGTAAGAGATATGAAACAGCTCCTCTTTAATTTAAGAGAATTCTTCCATAGACAATCGCTCACTCTTTCCTTCAAGGAAAACCAATTTAGATATGACATCTATACCAAATTTTGCATAAAAGGAGTTACTTGCAACTAGCAGAATTTGAACTCTTTGAGCTGGCTTTGCAGGAGGTTAAAGTACACCGAAATTATGTATGATCTGCCAGAAAATCAACAGAAAATCAAATAATACTGAATCAACGAACAAACAGATCACTTCCAGAATTATTTAACAATTCAGAGGGGCAAGCAGATCTTATAACCCGATTTTCCATATATTACTGGCCCTCACATTTCTTCAATGTACCTCTTTATGGAATTAACTAGCTTGTTTGCATTGCAGTCCCTCTGGAAAGTGTGGAAAAGAGGAAAACTAACTGCTCCAATAGTTCTTCACTTTCAGCCTCCCAGATTTGTACGCAGTTTGTGACAGGGTTTGTATTTCGGCTCTTGTTCTACCTCCCCCTTGCCTCCCTGAGATTAAAGAAACCTTAGTGTTCAATAGTGTCTTCCAGTGAAGGTCTACACATGCTAATCAAATCACCTATCACTATATCAACTCTTTTTCTGAGCCCAACCCTAAATGCCATATTTTGAGCAATTATTAAGAAAAATAACATAGAGAAGCTGCCTGTTTTCTCCTGGATGAATTACTTTTCAAAGTAAAGGATTTCCTGTTTGTTTTCAAACGCTAGACCCCAGGCCAGTCTACTGGGAGATAGTCAAAGGCAACTCCTCTCAAAAAATCTTGGAAGCCCAGTGCAGATTAGGCTGCATTTGACCTCAAACGACTGTCTGCTAAATAGAGAAAACCTGTCACTAATGGAACCAGCACTTACATTCAGTTCCAGCTTTCTGGTTAATCCAAATTATTTTGTGGAAAAGACTGAAACTGGATAATATCTGAAAATTGCTTTCAGAATCTGTATATGAATAGACCATGTAAGGTCTTTGTGCATCAATACAAGGGAGTAATTAGAACAGTTGACTTAAGATTTCTTAATGCTTTCTGAAGCTGTTGCCACAAGTAAGTAGCCAAATACATTAAAAATGGTTCCAGATAATTTACTACTTCTTCACATCACAAACTTAATGTGTCCGGTACTAGCATATGACAAGTGGTGTTTGTTTGCTATTATAATCATATTAGACTGGACTGAACATTACCCTGCCACATATTTTTGACATGCAACTATTTATTCCATAGATTTACAGTTATATTTTTTGTTCTAGAAAAAAATTACTACCTTTCCTTAGTATCAAAGCAGAAATGCTTGTTAGATAAAGCTCTACAGTTTACATTCTAAATCCCTGCTGGGTGTGACTGTAGCATTCCCAACAGGCAAGGTCAAAAAACAAGACAGAAGGTAGTCTCAAAAGCGTGAAGAGGACTGTCAGGCATGGAGGTATAGCAGGTGTAATTTACGTATAGTACTATCAGTACAGATAAGCATTAAATCACCCCCTAGTCAGTACCTAGATTGACCCAAGCGACCATGGCACCTGCACAGTCCTAACTGGAATGCGATCTCCTCACCCACTGAACAAGAGCAACTGATTCCCACAGAAACGGCTCTTACTGACACCAGGGCCATAACGCCATTTCTGTCAAGACGACAGCTGGATCAGATCATCAAGACGTTATACCATATTTCAACCCTGAGGAACACTCCTTTTGGAACCTATTTTTATTGGGGGAAAAAAAAAAAAATCCCATTCCCCTGATGGTTTTGGTTCGGGTTTTTTTACGGGGGGGTTGGTTTGGGATTTTTAAGCTTCTGAACACAACTGCAAGTATACTTTATATAAAACTAGAATTAGAGCAAATAACAGATGTCTATCATAAATGAAGAAATGAGATACTGAAGATTTAAAAACTATTTGTGTACCCAGGACCACATCTTCAGAAGAAGTCTGTGTGCTAAAAGCATATAGGGCTCTAATGCTTTAAATGCAAGTGTGGTATCACAAACTGTAAGTAGATTTTGACTTATAAGAAATAACGTGATTAGTGTCTTGCAAAACAACAAAAAAATAATTGTATGGTAATCTATCTTTTAATCAATTTTGATGAGCAATATCTTTTTGCCTGAAGGAAAGGAAGGAAATTTAAATTTAACAAGTTTCCCTCCCTCTCAAGAAAGGGGAAATATTTACATAAAATAAAAAGCTACAGTTACACAACAGAAAACGCTGGAAATTTTTCTCAGCAGTCTTCCTTTTGCCAGACTCCTGCCTTGAAGTGGTCTTTTATTGCTCCTATCCTCAAATTCCTCATTTCACACTCTGGCAGAGTTTCAACCTCCCTGGGTCTTTGTCCACAGCTATACCAGGAGCCTCCAGCCTTTTAGCTACTATTGTGTGCAACATTTCAGTAAACAAAATAAAATTCCTCCAAGCAAAAATACATTTGTGCCAGTTACACCAACTTCTGCCAGACAAGTACACTTCAAATAACTAGGACAATTAACTGTGCGGGCCTCTCCTGCAAATCAGACCTTACATTTAACGTCTGCGCAAGCTCTTCAGACCACAGGTATGCATCCAGCTTGTTTGCAGGATGAACAGACTTCACTTAAGTTACAGAAATACCACTGTTCTAAAAATAGCGATGCAACTGGGCAGCACCAGGGCAGATGGCAGTCATTACAATAAGTAGCTGATGAGGAATCTGAATAGTGCATGAGTATTACTGAACTTGAGCCATTCAAAGAAAAACAGAAGACAAAAGAGATCTAGCATTCTAAAGGACAAGTTATGAAAATATCTGCCCCAAAAATTACTAGCAAAACCACACTAAGCTATACAAAGCTAAAAGAAAGACAAAAAGCCAAATGAACACGTTAAGTTGGTATGTTCAACTGGAAGAGCAAGTACATTATTCAACCTACAAGATGAAACACAGGTCTATAAAACAAGTAAATCAATCAAAAAAGGCAAGTAGAATCTCCTACTAGTATGGAAAAGGGGGAATAATTGAATTGAAACAATTTATTTGATGCTTTTAAATTAGGACAAATTAACTTAAATTAGGAAATATTGTGTGTTCAGTTGTTAGAGTGGAAATTCACTGATCAAATTAGACGTATTGATGATAGCCAAGACAGACTTGAAATAGGCTCAATATTTTCCCATGGTGAAGAAACATTAAGGCTAAAAGCATGCAAAAAGTGCCCACGATTAAAGGTATATGCAAGTAAATTGATTGAATAAGAAAGGAAATTTGTCACTTTGGCAGTGCTTGCTGTTGGCTTATCAGTTTAAAAGATTTCTCACCCTCTCTCTAATGCACCTCAGCACATTTACTTCACCTGTGGTATCTAAACCACAGAAGGAAGAAAGCTACTCATGTACTACGGCAGAACACAATGAGCCATTTCCTACTGCAGACTCCCCAGGTATCCTCAGACCTATTACTCAAGAGCACAGGGGGTTTTTTTATTTGTTTTGGTTTGGGGTTTTTTTGTTGTTTAAATTAGACTGCATCATCATCTCTGAACGAGATTTCAACCAGCTAATTTGGGCACGATCAAAAGCCTACCCAAAGCATCACACAAATCAACATGGGCCACAAGCAATTAATAGTGTCTTCAGAGTAGACATATCCTGAAGCTCTGGGCATTCTAGGGGATCCGTTTGCTGTGGACAAACAACTGATTACAAAACGTCCTTGGTAAACACTAGAGCCACTGTCTATATGTGTGCACACATTTGAAAGGCTCTGTTTTCTCAAAACTTTGACTCTTAGCTTTCCCCCATCCAGGCATCCGACTCCAGATCATCTTGAGAAGAACTTCCATTCTAATAAGAATATGAGAAGGAAGCTGAGAAAAAGTAAATACTTGTTGCACTGCTTTTGCCACCGCTCCAGGGAAAGCGGTTTTCATGCAATCCTTTGCTCTTTTTATGTTTAGGTTGCTCTCACATAGTTACCTGAAGAACACTACATATCAGAGTGCTGCTTTTCAATCCTGCACCGTAACGACTGTATAACGGTGAAACCTACTATCACCTCCTTACTTCTCTCCACCATTTCTGAAAATACATATATATACACACATACATACACAGACACACATACACATAGAGATACATGAAGCAGAGACTGTGTAGAATACTGACCTTACACACACACAAAACCGAAGAAATGCTGTGCAACACCTGGTAGAGCAAAGGAACTTGTTTCTCAAAGATTTCATAGTGTGGTTCAAAAGAAAACTTCAACATTTGTAACAGGCTACTTTAAATAAAACAGCTTTTTCAAGAGAAGCATCTATTTGACATAGCCTCACAAATGAAACTAAATAACATTAGGTGAAATTTATATTTCAAATATAGCTGAATCCCACATTTGAGTCTTTTAGCAGCCTTGAAATATCCCAGCAGAACATCAAAAATTCATGTTCAGAATGCCCAGGATTAATTGAAAATTAGCCAGAAACATCATATAAGCTTTAAATAAAATAGATTACCTGTACCACATATTATTTTTGGAGAAATAAACTACTGATGATTGGAATTCGGACCCAGTGACAGAAGAAATGAAGTTGAAAAGACTTCTCAAAGCATAAACAAAGAGCTAAGGACAAGGAAGAGATAACAGAACGTATGACAATTTAAACAGAAAAGTGACTGGATTTGAAGGAAGAAGAGGAAGGCCAAGGTGGAGAAGAAGAAAACCTGAAAAGAAGAAATGAGAATAAATTAATTGTAATCACCGAGAGACTCTAGTTACACAATTTCAGTTTCTTACCACCATAATTAGCTTAAATTTTGTTTTTTACTTTTCTAGAAAAGGGTCGTTAAGGACATTTTATAAATGCATTCAGACACCAAAACCACACCATGCTGCAATTCTGCTACTTCTTGGATAGTAGTTCTTTAGCCTAAGGAGCCACCCAAAGCAAGGCAGTATCTCAGCAGGACACAGTGTCTGCCCTGTCTTATTTTTTCAGCATGGAACCAATTAACTCACGGTTCATTATTTAAATGACTGTTGCCATTGTATCTCAAAGCACAAACAGAACCACAAAGCCTGGGAAAGAAAAGAAATTAAGGGAAGGAAAAAACCTCTACACGATCAACTTAATAGAGGATTTGAAAAACAACTCAACATTCCTATCAAAAACAATATCCTCATATCTTCACTGCACACAGACTCATACTCAAGGTTACAATTTTGATGCATAAGCTTCAAGGTAATTTTAGTTTCTTACATACTTGCAAAAAAATTATAGTGACTGTGTTTTGCTAAATAAAAAGCATCACAACATCTGACTCATGAGCCTAAGTGCATGCCTCAAGCTCAATCTTCTCTGCAAATTCTCCCACACCTAAATCCAAGGACACTTATTTTGCATCTTCTTGCTTCCTGACTACTGCTGTGCCTTTTAACATCTCATTGCTCTAACTGACTGCATTCCACTGAGAGCACTGATTTTTACACAGCCATTTGAAATATTAATTCTGTGGTTGGAACAGGAGGATGCAGCTAGTCTTCAGCAAAGACTACTACACTAGATACACCTGAGCGAACAGGACAGACAGAACCGTCCTCTCGACAACCAGCATGAAATCTTACCAGAAAGATGGAAACAGCTGGTTCTTGATAGGACATCAAACACCTGATAACTAACGCCAGACAGTTAAACACAGTATTTTTGGTTTACTTTATTACTTTCTCTGCTTTAGTACCACACTTCTACAGAGTAAAATGGATTCTCCCCATAAGTTTCCCTTTTGTGGTTTATTGTATTTTTAGAAGTTCTTAATTCAACTGTATTTCTGATGAACACGGTGAAAGGGTTCTTTGTCTTGTTGTTATTGTTTTTTTTAAATACAGTGAAAAACAAAAAATCTGCCAAGTAAATATCTGAAGTGCAATTAAGACAATATAAATATGCAGCACCCCAAAGGAGTAGAGCACCCCATCAAATGGCCTCTGCAGAAGCAGGACACTACAGGCAAGTTCCAATCAGCTACTGTTGGAGGCAGAGCCACAAGCTGAAACAGGAGGTCTGAGAGAAAGCGTGGCACCTGCTGAGGTGGAAGCCCAACAGCAGGAATAGTTACAATCGAGGAACATGAATGATTATATATGACCAATTGGCAGATGGTAGAGAGGTTTCTAGCCACCGCATGGTCAACAGCACAAGATTTGAGCAAATACTGCAATCACCATGCATAAAAAGCTCCGTCAGACCATTTTACTATTTTCATTATGGTCAACCATTGTTAAAGACTGAGATTAAAGCCTAACGGACCTTTTGCTACTCATCCTCAACAACTTACTTACAGTACCTACTTTTTCTAACTTATAATAAAAATAACACGTGTATTTTGAAAAGTCATTGGCTTATTGCTCATACATCCTAGTGCATGACGTATTCACGTCAGCTGCCTGTATGGTGTTGGTGCACAGAGCATACATACAGACACACAGGTGTAATAAGAACTCCCAGCGGCACAACACAGAGGTTTTCCTACAGTATTGACAATCCAGTAAAACTCTAGTCTCACAGTCCACAATACTGATTTAATGGCTTAGTAGTCTCTTATGACAGCAAACTCAAGTGCAAAAAGATCATATTCACTACCTACTTGATCTTTTCATCTGCCAGATACAAATAACATTGCTTATAACAGATGGATAATATGGCAGAAAAACCTAACTCTTTGAGAAGCTATGAAGAAGGTAGTCGTTTTCTCTTCAATACAGAAAAGGTCTTGAATACAAATTTGTCAATCTTTCAGTGAAAAATGAAATTAACTGATGTACTGATTTTTTATTTTTAGCCATTAGCAGATACATTGCAGTGTGCTCCACACTGCATTTACATGTAAACTGAAGACTGATAGTCTTCTAATCTGTGATCCCCCATCCTTCTATTTAAACTCAATTTCGGAGCACACAAAAAGCAATTTATCAAAATCACTGCTGAAATACACACCACACAGTCAAAAGACAATTTTCTAGAGGTGAGTTTTCCTATTGGTCTAATACTGGAGAAAGACAGATGGACAGAAGAGATGCATAGAAAATTCATCTGAGAACAGGAATGATTTCCTGATTTGACAGGCAAACCAGGACGTCTTTCAGGGGTGTTTTTAAGTGTATCACAAAGAAATTACTCCTAGAGAGCAAGAAAGAGACTAATGTGTTGTTCACTGCTATGAACCTTTCCCTGAATAGAAAAGCAGCAGCTAGGTTAGTGGGCTTCAGGGGATGAAGGTTTTCTCAGATTAGCTGCAAACTGCCTGTCATTCTAGAGAAAAATCAGTCAATATCAAGTAATTCAAGTAATTAAAGCAACTTGATTACAACAAGAGTTTAAATTACTACATTCCAGAGCCTGAAATTTTAGTTTTTACAACAGTTACTGCCAAGCACTCTCACTGGATGTCAAGCCCCTTGATAATTCCCTTTGTATTACAAATGTGTTTGCATTTTGGCTCTTATGTGCCCAAGTATAAGCAAATTCCTGCTCTTCACAGCAAGTACAGCAAGTCCTAGTCACAACTAGAAAAGGCCAAAATCTTGTTCCTACTTTTCTTGTACAGTTGGAATCACTCTGCTATAAAGTACCATGTCCACCTGCTGGCTCCCTTGCTACACAGAATGTGTTTCCTTAAATCAGTCAGAAATGGGACCCTACATGTGTCCTTCCCTGAGCTGATACAAAGTCACATTTTTGCATAGCATTTATTGCTGTAGGCATATACATCCTGAGCACAGAAGAACTAACAAGCTAACAGCAAACAAGATAAAATGGTCAAGCAAAGGTGACTTGCTTTAAAATCTGTCTCATCTGTCACCTACACTGCACACAAAGAGGGGAGAGAAAATTGATCGGGCTGTTTTCTGAAATGGTAGCAAACTGGAAGCTTGTTTAAATAACTCCAGTAAATGAAGTATTTATTGCCAGCTGCCGGCACAAGGGATGCTGTTGATCTCTGCATGTCTTAACTGCTCAGATCAAAGAGAATCATCATGAAATCCTGCGGCCTAGTTTCGAATGGTCTGGGACAGTCTCCTGTTCATCTACTTATTACAAAACAGGGAGGAGTCACCTAGGCTTGGATCAGCTCCCCCAGAAACAAAAGAAATAAACAGACTTGTGATCTAAACATAATGGTTCTTTAATTTTTAAAGTACACAATTATAGGATTTGGGGGATTTTTCTTCAGAATGAGTAACTGTGTGCACTGGCAGTTTCTCAATTATAGAGAAAGTTAACAAAAAGCAGATGCAGCGCATAATACAGCGACTGCAATAGATGCTGTAATTAATCTGGCATTCCAAACAATAAACACAATGTCAGCAAGAGACTTGCTTCAAATCTTTAAGTCAACTATGCACTGATCACCTTAGAAACACATTACAGAAAATATTTATCATTTGCAAAGTCGTGTTAATATAAAGCAATAATTTAAAAAATGCAACAGGTAATCTGTAGGTACATTAAGAAGCTTAGCAGCAATTACTTGGAGAACCAACAAAAGTACAAAGACTCTTTCCGTCAATATATTCATAAGCCAAATACAATAAAACATAGAAAACAGCTGAACAATTCCAGTTTAAATCTCAGCCTGAGGAGAGCTGCCTGAGGAGGATTTTTCCTCATGCCTACATTTCTGACTGCAGAATATGGAAGTACTGTCCACCTTGGCAAATTACAGAAAAACTTGACACGACAGTAAAGTATATGAAATCTGGGCTGTTAAGTAGAGAATATGTCCACTCAGAATAAGAGTGGCAGCGAAATGCTGAAAAACTCAAAAGTCATCTTTGTTTCAAGTTCTATATTCACAGTTTAAAGTAAAAAATTCCCAATGTTAGTTTGTCATGAGCTGTTTTGTAATGTTTGTAATTCTCCACAAAACTGTATCTACAGAAAGAAAGGCTAACACAAGCTTAACTTCTCCCTGCACTCCATTAAAATAGAAACAGAAGATGAGAAATATACACAGGAATGTATTTTGCACATGTATAGCATAGCATAACTCTACAAATGTATTGCTAAAAATCTTGGTGGGAAATGTTTGACATTGAAATATTTTAAGCAAGTTCCACAAAACAGCTTGCATTTTCTTAAATCCCAGTGTTTTCTCAGCTTACTTTCTTGGCTATCATTCTCCTCCAGTATTGCGAAACCAAGCAATTTACATTATTTGACATTGCCGTAGACACAAATCTAATAAGTTGGATGATAGTTGCACTCAAATTTAATCCTTTTTATTGCTGTCCTGTTTTATTTGCACACATTCTAGTTCTGTTCTGTGATTTTTACAGGAAAGTGCCAATATCCTCAAGTCCCATGGACTAGAATTTTATGTTTTGTTTTTCCAGTATTTTAAATCATACATATGTTTTGGTGCTAGACAAGATATCTGTTAAATGTTTAATCAACTGAAATTTCAGTAATTTGAAACTGCATCTTTATGGACATAGCACAAAGATATTAGAGATGAGAACAGTGATGTTACGATATGTAATCACTGGTCTAGGACAGCAATGAAAGTCTGCATCAGTACAGTGGTGTTCACCAGCTTTTCCTCAGGATATTCATGAAGTATGAATTCCAGGATTGTGTGTCTGATCTCATTTCCAAGACTAGAATATGTATTGAAAGTCCATACCAGATATCTACTACCACCAGGCTGTAATCTTTCTCTTCACTTCTTGATAAATACATTTTCACCTGGCCCTTGGCCCACATCTTCCTCTTCTACTCCCATCTGTTTTGCCATTATCTTTATACGACTTTTGCATTTACTCTTCCATTATTTTGATCTTTCAAAAGCCTCATTTTCTCAAAACTCCCACTCTAATTTCACTTTCCCTATCATTATTCTGCTGAATCATGTTTACTTCTTTGCAACTGCCTTCAGTCTCTTCAACAGTCTCATTTCCTCTCTGCATCTCTCTGTTCCCCAGATCCACTTAATTCCCAACTTTTTCCTATTTCCACAGCTTTCCTCCCATTAACAAGAGATGGTTTGCCTTTCCCTTTCACAAGAGTTGATATAGGGAGTCTGTTTCCAACGGTCCGCAGTGCCCAGACTTAGTTGAAAACACTGCCAGATGGTATCAGTCTCACTAGTTAAACCAAACCAATCCAGCAGCTTCAATTGCTGCCACACAGCCAAAACTACAGCTTGCCAGAGTTCTTGACAAGTATTTACCATAAAATAACAATTATTTTGTAACTGCTGAAAATTGGGGGTGGGTGGTAGGTAGGGTGGAAATCACATATATATGTCCTGGATTTTGTTCTCTTTAGGTATGAACTTTAGATTTGACAAATAATTGAAGAATAAAATGACTAGCAGAGTTTATACAAAGTTAAGCTTGTGCAGGTGAAAAGCTTAAAATCCTGAAAACCATACTATAGTTATCTTTCAGATATTCCCTCCTACTGCTACTCCAGAAAAAATTTATGATTCAAATTGTAGTCTCCATATGAAGTCATTAAAGAGACTTTTTATCAATGACGGCTTTGTATGTTTGCACCTGGTCTTTGGCACAGCTCAGTCTATATTTAGAATGCATGTTTGAAATCGAAAAAAAAATCAGAATTTCATTTATAATACAAACATTTGCCAAGACAGGAGGATACTCACTTACATTTGAATTCCAGACAGTTTATTGGAGTTGCCAAGGTTTGAAGAAGGAAATGCAGTAGCCAGCCCTACCTGCAAGTGCTACCATCAGCAGGAGCGCCTGGAGCATCAGGAGAGGCACTGGCTTCCTTTGGGAAAGAATGATCTTTGGATGGCAGTTACAGAAATACAGTGGTAACAAACTGGAAAGACTATAGAAATACTTTATTGGCTTACATTAATGCTTTAGATTGGCATCAAGAACTTCTCAACATCCCCTGAAACCTTCTGAACCACTGTGATTTAAACACGTGGAAGCAGGAGTCATATTTTAAACAGAGAGAATATCACACTTCCTCTTTCTCAACAATTCTCCAACCAAACTGAGGAAAAAATACATACCAAAAAAAAACCAAAGAAAAACATACTATGCGCTTCAACTGGCAGGAGAGAAGATAAACTCTCGGTGTCAAATGAAAAATACTAAAGAATATGAATAATCCCTTCTCAAAAGGAAGAGTGTTAATGAATAGTAATAGTTCATGAGCAGATAACACATACCATTACAAAGAGATGACTGCTGACTCTCCAAGATCTGCAATCTAAAGTCTGACAGACTAAAATACCTAACTGATTGACAAGAATTATCCAACCAGCATTTTCTGTATTCTGATGATTAATTGCCACTGACAATGCAGGCTATTGATGCATTTCTGTAATTTATTTCATTTGCAAATGCTTATTTGAGTTATATCTGAGCAAGTCAAGCCAGATAAAACAATTTTAAGCAATTCAGCGGACACAAGTAATAATCTAGCATAATTAGAGAAAGACATAAAACAATTGAGCAAGTACTTCATCTTATAAAGGCCTTGCTAAACGAAGGTATTCTGCATTTCAAATTATGTAACTATTCAATTTCATTTAAGCTCCATGAGATGCCCCATTGATCAAGATACTCCACTTTTCCCTATGGAGAAATGAAAATAGCATTCAGTTTGCTACAGAAAGGTCAAGCACAAAAATCAGTGAACAGGAAAAAAACCCTGCCATTTCCCAGATTATGCAGTACATCTGACTGAATATTTATTTCATATATCTTATATCAACTACAGATATAAGATACAATCACTTTCCCTGCCTTGAAACCTTATTATCAGTACAAGAGATATTACAGGGCATCTTTTATCTCCTGATGTGACTACCTTCAATACGCAGAAAAACACTGTTGTGAAATTAATGCGTTACCAAGATATGAGAACAATGTAAAAATAACTCTACTCATACACAGTTATCAGCTGGATAACTGATAACGAGATGAATCTTTTTTCTTGTTCTTAGTGAGGTCAAGTAAAAGCTGCAAAGGAACTTCGGTCCATGCATAAAGAGCTGACACAGAATACCCAAACCAACAGCTCCCGTTGTCATGGGCACCAACAAGGAAATGGCATACAAATGCCAAGATTTTTAAGAAAACCTTTACTGGACTGGTATGAAGTCAGACCTATAACTTTATCCTTTGGTAACCAAAATTAAATAGCTTTTAAGAAAATTACTGCTGACAAATAAACCAGTGGACCTGAATGCCCTCTTCATCAGTGTGTTATGCACCAGGACATGCCAGGCTCGAGGGCTGAGCTGCCTAGCAGGTAGCTAGGGAGGTAGAGGAACAGACTTTAAGCATGCAGTAAGGAAGGAGAGAGATAAGACCACAAAATTGTGCTCTTTAGCAGCTGTGAAAACAGTTCTGTCTCCCCTGATTTCATTTCTAGCAGAAGTAATTACTAGTCTTGAATTTAGGAATACTTGGAAAGCTCACAATCAAGTGTAGCTTTATCATTACTCACAAAATATAGAATGAAGCTGTCCTAAAAGTATAGTTACGAAAAACTATTGTGCCTACTGCTGTTGTATGAAGTTGTCTCAAACTGTTCTACTAGGATCCTCTTTCCACTTACAGATGGGAAAGACGGGGATTAACTTCAAAACCTCATCAAACAGAACCTTTTTACTGGCCTACATGTAACCAGATGGAGAGCTCCTCTCCTGAGGGAATGGGTCCCTGCAGCACAGAGTCATCAAATCATTACCTCCACCCAGTCCTACATGGTCGGTTAGTGACAGGGGACTATTACCCTTGCCCTGTAAAGGTGGTGATCCATGCAAACAAGAGAAAGCACTCAGTAGCAATGCAAGAGCCTAAAACAATCCTCAGATCAGCAGCAGTAAATAGACCTGCTGGCTGAGTTCCAGCTGGTGTACAATATGTTATTGCTTTGTAACAAGCAGCGTGACATTGGACAATTTCAACCCATATTTCCATTCATCTGCACTGAAGTCAATGCTAAGACAACAGAAAATAAAACTTTATCATGAACAAATAGAAAAGTTACCTTTGTATTTAAGCACCTAAGCAATTCAGAGGCTTAGGTGCTGTCTTTTCTGCATCGTTTCACATCCCTAGTTAAATATGACAGAACACGCTGTAGGTGTTCAGAAGTGGACATCACTTCATACGTTTCCAGATCCTTTCACAGGGTACAGCCTTGTAGCACAATTTTGAAAAGCATCTTTGTGAATTAAAAGCTGTTTGTCAGAAACACCCATAAACCACTACAGATCTCCAAGGGCCCGGTTAATTTATTCCTTGCCCTCCTGCCCACCCCCATTATTTTCCTAAGTGAAGCATAAGGTTCTAAGTCAATTAAGTGTCTATTCATAGCACTGAGTTTAAGGTAAGAAAATTACTTGATAATATGGCATGTTCACCCTTTTCCACTCTATTTGTTTTGGGGCTGGGTTCTTTTTTTTTGTGAGAATAGCAGAAGCTACAATTATTCTAAGTAGAAACAGCACACAGATGAAAGCAGGTCAAGAACAAAAAAAATTTGACCAAAACTATGAAAAACAGTACTTGTTTCATTAACTAGTCTGAAGTATTTAGTAATCCTGTGATGCCATGTGACCTTAGGTGGGGTTGACTTAGTATTTAAGACTAACATCCAAAATAAAACTCAATGCATTATTGCACTTACAGAAACACAAACTATGAACTCCTTTTACAGTAATTTAGAGCAGTCTTAAGCTTAAAGACTGATAAAGATAGATATGTACTGAGAAGCATAAAAGTAATGCCAGCACATTAGAGTTAAGTTTCTTATTATTCACCACATCATTTTTATGTAGTCTCAGAAGTTATATTTGGTAATGAATGAACAAGACTAATTTTAGAAGTGAATGCAATTATAGGAGGATTTTTAAAACTTACACATGAACACTTAACACATAACTTACATGGGCATATTCTTTAAAAAATGCAGCAGAATTCACTTTTATATTCAAGGAACTAAGATTATATCAAGTGCAATTAAGAAATTCTGCCTTGTAAGAGTTTTCATCCAACATAAATCATCTCTGTAATAATCAACCTTTGGTTAAAGAAGAAAAACACGCGCACACACTGACGTAGCAGCTGGAGTTTATATGTAGATGTTTCCTGCCCTGAGATTTAAGTCTCAATTTGCCAGGCAGATATAATATAATATAATATAATATAATATAATATAATATAATATAATATAATATAATATAAAGATATATGTAATATAATGTATATATTATATATTATAACAGTATATAATAAATGCCAACATATTTGAAACATTTCTGTGTTCAGGTTGAGACCATAACCTGTCTAAATCTATATAAAGTAGCCTAAGAATAGGCTTAACCTCAGTGTGCATATTCACAGAAGAGAGTTGCTTATTTACTCCATTATACGTATAAATAGAAGCACACCTTCATATATACCTTTAATTTTCCAGACTACGCTGACCTTCTCCATGAAGAATTCATTAATTAAAATATAAAAAGGTAATATTATACTCCCTCACTACATTGTACAAGCAAAGAGGTTCATACACAACCAGGCTACCCTGACATGATCAGCTCCTGAATTTTAACAGAGTACCAGAATCGGTCAGACATCTTTACCTGGTCATTTTTTTGAAACATCAGTTCTCTATGCATAGAGGAAGTTAAAAACAAACAAAAAAATCTAGGCAATTCCTCCATACCATTTGCTTCTAGAAACACTCTTAGAAATGGTCTTATGACATTGTACAAAATGCAACCATTACTAAAAGCAATGTACAAGGATTTTGTTACAATAAGAACTCTTGCTGTTAAAATCAATGGGTTTTCATGCCCTGTATTGGGTTTTGGATTGTGGGAAGGTCACAGGGTTCGTTTGGGTTTTGTTGGTTGGGTTTTGGTTTCCTGGGGCAGATTGTTTGGGTTTGTTTGTTTGTTTGCTTCAAATAGAAGAACCAAACAAACAAGAAACACTACCTTCATGCCCACAATCAATGAGAAGGTAAAGATCTCTGAGCTCAGAGGTAATCAGTAGATGTTGTATTGCCAACAACTGCAGATTTTTTCCACAGTACAGGTAGTTCCAAATTACTTTGCAACAAAATTAGAACAAAATTTGAAGTGGCTATAATATATATGAATTGTGAGAAAGGAAAAAAGAAATTGATCTCTCTTCAGTCCAGGATAATGAAATCGCTTAAGGAAAACAGAATTAAACAGCTGTGTTATGACAGGGTTTCCAGAACTATAGAATCTGACCATTTAGGATTTAGCAATCTACTCAACTTTTATAGCACCGAAAAAGTTTTTAAAAGACAACTGATAGCATTCCTAAGGCACAGTAACTATAACAGAGTGAAAAAGTACTTTGAGAGCAAAAGGGGAATGGATAGGAAAGTTACTATCTCTCAGTTTGATTTTTAATTCTCTGGACTACAGAAGACCTGAAACCTCCAGAACACGAGATTTTAGTATGGCCTGAAGTGATCAGCATCCATGCAAAGCAGATCCAAGCATGCCAGCGCCAACTGTTCCATTACTGCTGGATAGGAATCAGTCATTATAGAAGTATTTTAAACTGTTTCACTTCCCCCTCTGAAACCTTAATGTTACAGGATCTCTGTCAACCTGAACAAATGGATTGTGTAAAGATGCTACTGGAAGATTTATATCTGTTTGTGTGTTTTCTGAACACGCATTTCAAAATACTTCAACCTTCATCACCCTTCATCACCAGAGCAAGACCACAGCATCTGGTATTCATTAAAGCCAGGAAATTCCTATTTTGCTTTTTATTAAATCATTAAGAATTGACAACTGATTTTTTTTTTTATTCTAGCCTTTGCAAAGAGCTATTTTAGCAACTTCATACTACATCATATATCATAAATAGCAGATATTTAATAATTCTGCACATGCTAAATCCAGACACTAGCCTTTTGCAATTAAAAAAATTTCAGAAACTATTATTCAGAAACTAAATCAAGTTTGAGTTAATGAATTATGATATTCTCTATACAGTATTTCGCAATCATCAATTTACAAGTTGTAATCCATTTAACACAAAAGAAACAATTTGGCAGCTTGCAGGTCATCTACTCTTAGTGCTTCAGCTTCATCACAGTATTTTTTTTTCCCCCCACAAGATCACAGAAAGATTCTGGGTCTTATACAGAATTTAATCTTCAGATCCTTGCTGAACCTTAATATGCATTCCTGGTCTGGAAATTTCAATAACTATGTGTTGCAATTAGAAAGAAAATATGCACTGTGCTCACTGATTTAGCACCAGTGATCTCAAACTAGAAACTAACAACATCAGTAAGAACACTACATTAAGTGCTAAATGTTTCATTACAGGCTGAAAAACGTGACAGAAACAACGGCACAGCTAGAGAAGTCTTCCTAGTGATTTATTTTCCCTCCAAGTCTCTGGAGGAAAGCTGTGAATGACTGAAGGCCACAACATACGTCAACAGAACGTGAAGCTACTGAAACTTTAAGCAAATTATACTGGAAAGTTATTTGAAAATTCTGGTGTGACTTGATGATGAGAGGATGCAGCGTATGGCTGCAGTACAAGTCTGTCCATCTGGAACTGCTTCTCCCTCACCACTGAATGTCTGTTTATCAGGCATTCTGTTCCCAGCCAAGCGGACAGGGAAAGATCGCGTGTTCTGAGTTCAAGCCCCTGGAGAGCTGGCCAGTTATATGTTGCAGACTCTAGTCTCCATCACAAAATGTCATTAAGTGAAGCTAGAGTATGTTAAACACTTAGAATATTTTCACTATATAAACAGCTGCTGTAGCTGCAAATTGAAAGTGACCAAATTGCAAACAGTTGATACCAAGCTTCAATAGAATATATAAACTACACTATTTCACAAGAAATAGGAACATCTCAGTTAAGGGGGTCTTTGTACTCATTTTGCAATTTTCTAGCTTAAGTGTAGATATATGCAACTTGCCAGAGCAAAGCTGGCCAGAGAGTCAAAATCTTTGGTCTACAGCCACCCTATAGTCCACAGCCATGCGAAAAAAATTTTTAAAGACTATATTATATTGCTAAAATGCCTAGTGTGCAGCCCAGCACTACCTAAAGTTTTTTTTGGTATAAAGACTTTCCAAGATAATCATTCCAACTGCAGATGCACTCAGTATGCCCAGCTGTATTATGTGTGACCTCTCCTCAACTTTTAGTTTTATTATCAGCTCATAACTTTCAGCTGCTTTATTTCCCCTGGTATTCAAATCCATTCCCAATACTGACAAGAGCCTCACCACAAATCTAACATTATCTTCTCACTGAGATCACCAACAAAGAGGTTAAAGAATCTGCATTTAAAGGTGCATCTCTAAGTACCAATCCAGAATCCCAGCGGCTACCTCTTCCCCTCTTCTCACAGCCTTTAATCCGCACCTTTCATCTTCAGAGCTATCCTCATTTAATTTTGAAAGAAAATAAGTGCAGGTACTGCTTTATTTCTTTTTTACCCTCAAAAGAAAAACAAACTCTCCTGCCTCAGAGGAGAGGAGCTTTCCTGAGGAGCTCTAGCGGTGTATCAAGTCATAGCATCTCGGGCAGAAAGTATGAAGAACAGCATGGGAAGAGCACAGGTTTGCACAGGGACCTTGTCATTCTCACATTACTATAAACATTAGTTCCACATATGTATATATACAGACACATGACATCTGCATTTTTTCCAGTCTGAATTCCTTCCCTGCTTTTCCCCTCTCAAGTGAGACACTTTTTCCATGCAAGTGAGGGGGAAAAAAAAATTAAACCAATTTGTTTTTCAATACCATGTGGCAAAGTACTCAAGACTGAACCTCACTTTACATCACAGAAGTGTTACTAATCCTACACCTTTCATAAAGGGATTATTTTTCTTCCCATGAGACCTCCACCATTTACAATGGTCATTAGCTGACATCTCCACCTATACATTCTAAATATAACGCACAGAGAAATTATTTGAACTCCATTTTCTTGATTTTTAGTATCAGCCTGAACAGAAATCTATGCAATGTTAGAAATCACTCCCAATTTCATTTTTCATGCAGAAGAAGAATTAAGTATTACTTTCATTCAGTCACAGCTATGATTCTTCAAGAACAACACTAGAAGGCTTCTGTCAAAAAGATGTTCCAGATTGTATACTTGGTTCACGTTAATGGGTTGTACTTTCCAAAGAAACAATTTACGACACATAATACTGGCCATTCCTAAGAAACAGCTCTACTTAGGTTTCTTAAAGATATCAAAAAAGCATGCACACTGTCTCTGTCAGAGACCAGTACATACTTATTGTGTTCAACTGGCCTTGACCAACACACATCTTTGCACTCCACAAAAACAAAGACCCCTACAGAACACACTCTCATCTACAATGTCGCCAGAAAAACTAACTGGCTTTGGCTGCTGTAAAATAAACATTCAGATTAGACACCGAACCATGCACAAGAAAGCACACATTAAAGATAGAAAGTACAACAGTATTGATGAAGTATTTGCAGAAGTGCAAGTTACTTAAAATGGGTTTGTACATCACATATACAACACTGAGATAGCTTTGACAAGAAATTCTTATGAAAACAGCAGATTGAAATCAAAATATTTCAGGTGTCCAGTATTGATACAGTGACTACAGACAGATCCACTTGTTCTTTGTTTTTTCTACTCTAACAACTAACCTCACTCCATGAAAAGAACAAAACCAAATACCTTTCTTCGATTTTGCTCCAATCTTCAACTTCGATGGCCAAGCAATCTGTGTATTTGTTTCTTCCATAATCTGTTAAAAAGAAAGTTTTTATGAAAAACTAAGTTTTTATTGTTCTACTACAAAGGCAAAAGCTCATTTTTTTGAAAATATTACGTTTACCATTTCTAAATCTGTTGATTATTATTATAAATAGCACAAAAAACCAAGTCATTTTGTGGTTTTCTTGTAAAGAATTTTTGTCTAGTGGTAGGTAGAGCAGAGTTCTGATCATTTAGAAGACTATAAAAGAGCAAATCAAGATGCCCAATGGCATCAAATGACCATTACCTGCTACACCATGCTTTAGGGCCATCTCAGTGGGAATTTGAAAACTTTACAGTTCAATAAAAATATTTTTTCGCTATCTTAAAATGGCCTCTAAATGAATGCTATCGAATTCAAATCAAGTCCTTTTGAATCTCCATAAGTTTACACATCTGTTTGCCTTCACAGGTTTGCGGTTTTTTTGCTTCATGTTTACCCAAAAGCAACTTTTCCTTGCATGCTTACCCAGACATCAAAAATTTTACTCCTTGGTTTAGCAGCTCAGAGTAGAAATTTGTCAGCATTTACCAACACAGAGTGCATAACCTATCCGTAAATCTCCAGCAAGCCAACACCGGAAAAAAACTCTACACATACACTTACATTTTGAAATCTGTGTAGTCATTTGGCTCAATGTAGATGCTTACTCTGTTGCCACCTTTTTGTTTCACTAAGTCCATCAGCCACCGGCACGTTATACTGAAATTTAATGCTGACACAGACCTACAGCTCACCACTAACATTTAGTACTAACACAGGAGAAGAATGGAATGACACTGAAGTCTTCACATGCATGAATTAAAATTCAGTTCTAAGAAATGCTAGGCACGTCTACTAAAAGGACTGCTCTTTATACTGAGACCTCATCAACAAGTATGATGAGATCATACTTTTCATTACGCTTGAGAGATGAGACTATCTGATTATCATGAGTTAGAAGAGAAAACCTCATCATCATGAAGACCTGAAGAAGCAAGAAAGATCTGTCTGTATTAGTCCATGACAAGATGGTTGTAGGGTACCATGAAAATGCATCTATTCAATATCATGCTAGGCTGCACGAGACAAGACATTCACAGATGTTGATTATAGAAAGCCCTGATGAATTTTCACCTGGAACAAACTGTACCATTCTCCTAGCACATGGGCAAGATTTCGTACAGCAAAAAGCAAAAGTGTCCTCACTCCTCTGAAAACCACATTAGCTTATTATAAAAGTGATGAAAAGTGATCAGTTTGACTAATGTTAGTAAGAAGGGGTCCTAGAATCACAGAACATGTTTGGAAGAAAGGGACCTCTGGAAACCATTTAAGTCCAACCTGATGCTCCAGTCCAAAGTTAGTTCAGGTTGTTCAGAGGCCTTGCCCATCAAGCTCTCATCACCTCAAAGGAAGAAGATTCCACAGCCTCTCTGTATACTTACTCAGCTATGTGGCCACCTTTACTGAGCATTTTTTTGATCTTATCTGGTTGAGTTTTCTTTGCTCAACCTTTGGGCATTGTTACCCGTGCAGTTTTAGGAGAAGCCTGACTTAGTCTACCTTCTAACCACCTGTGGTGCACCTGAAGATTACCTCCTTCATACTGGACAAATCCTGTGCTGAGATTCTTTTTGTACATCATCTGTCCAACCACCAGGCCCTTCATCGACCTGGTGATCACTCACTAGCATCACTCTTGCTTGTCAGGACCTTTCTTGTGTTGAGAGGGACATAACTTGGCAGAGTACTCCACATGCCGCCTCACAGCGACTGAGCAGTCAGGAATAACCCTTTCCCTGGATCTTCTGAGTCATATATTTTTAGATAGTGAGTCCATGTAAAGATACACACAGGGGTAATAAGTACTAGGGAGATTATTTAACACATATAATGCTAAGAAGTAAACAGGTGCTCACTGTAAGCTTGGGCTGTAAACTAGAAAAAACCCTATATCAGAAGAATTGAAAGAACATTTGATTTCCTTAAAGAAGCAGAAAAGGAAAAGGAGAGAGCTTTTCAGGTGGAAACTCTCAGGGTCTGGTTCCTCCTGTATAAATAATATTGTTCAAATTCCTCAGAAGGACAAAAAAGGACTGTGCTCTTTTGATTGCTGATACAAATGAGAATCACAACATACAAAAAGTGGACACTGACAAAAAAAATTCAGCTCGCCAAAATGACAGGAGGTAGGGGGTAATTAAGTAAAGTACTACATTTTAGGACTCGTAGTCATCTGCAAACAAACAATAACCAAAAAAATAAAATTCCAAAATAATTAGCAAAGCCACTTCCAAGAAGAATGTAAATGCATTAAGAAAACAGCTACAACACCAGTAAGTTTTCCATAACAGTAGAATTCAGAACTAAGGCAGACGTCTCTAAGAGTTCTTAATTCTTATCTTCGACATGCAAATCCCAAGCACACTACAACAACTTCCAGATCAATGCAACATGTGGAAAAAAACAAAAGTGTCAACCACACTTCAGTATACTAGTATTTTTGGTTTCAGCAACTATTGGATAATAAGTTACAGCTGAAATAAGTCATTTCCAGGAAGGTGAAATTCTGTCAAGCAACATACAGATACTTTTCACAATTTTCCATCCAGATAAGCTGTTTCAAGGGATTCGGTTGGTCTGAGAGAGAGTTTCAGGCTAGATTATTCTTAATTGTACAACAGGCAATGAAAAACACATAAAACAGGAAGGCATTAGCTAAAAGGAGAAGGTAGGTGCTAAAACAAAGAACAGCGCTGGACTGAGATAAAGATCATACAACAAAAAAGGAACCACAACGGAAAGAGACGGAGAGAATGAAAGTCATGAAAGACAAGCATCGCATCCAATCAGACCTTTACCCTTTCAATAAAGTTGGGAGATTTCTGTCTAAAAACATTAAATCCTCATTTCTGATGCTAAACCAAAACAAAATGAAACCGCACAACTTCAGAGATGCACACATTCTGGGGACATAAGAGAAAGCTGCACATGATATCTTCAAAGGAAAAGACGTCTGACTGCCAGCCACTGAGATCTGGCGACTTAATATTGTTAAGCTCTTCGGAGAATGCAATGCTAAAAATTACCACATTAGACTAAAAAGATGACTCAGTTTGGTCACTATAAAGATAAGTTTATCTCTTGTCTTAGGCAGCTAGGTTAAAAAAAGCCTGGACGCAGTTAGATGAAACATAAAAATGCTCATCGTATATGCTGGCTTTCAACTCCAAGCAGTAAACTTTATAATAAATTCCAACCTGATTGCAAAAATCATCTTTTCCACAATTTTGAAAGCCATATTTTATACAGGAAAAAATATAATAGTTCTTGCTGCAGCACTTATTTTTTCACCAGTGAAAATAATTTATCTTCCCCATAAAATAATTTGAACATTGTAACTGTCTGAAAAGTTTGCAATGGAAAGTGAATTCTGGTTTTACTTTTGTGAAACTGGGGGTTTCACAAGAACCATTACTAAGAGTTTAAACTATGTAATTGCTTGGTTTCAAAGCTATGTATTGTATTTATTTCAGTATTCATGTATTGTATGTACTGTAACAGCAGGAATGTCACAAAGGCCTAGGAAGCAAGAAAATGAGTTTTTACCTTCAAGTTTAACATCTGTAGTAACGTTTATGTTGAAACTTATGTAACAGTAAAATTCTACACAGTGTAGATCACTGCTGCATCGACATTTAGTTCTTTTTTACCATTCTAACCCAGGCAGTTTTAAGTGCCAGGATTTTTTTTTTTTCCCCTGAATCAAATTTGGATTCATTCCATAAAAACCTCAAGTGCATGTTCCAAAGGAATAGTTTAATCAGTGAAAACACAGTGTTATGCTACACAGCCTGAAAACAGCAGTACTGCTCTCAAGTGAACAAACCAGAAAACACTACTCACTTTACAAGCAATACAGATATAATACTTTTATTTTAATTGTGGAAATACTTTGGTTACAAAACATTTGGAGGAAGTTCTGCCTAGCGATGATTGATTCAGAGTTCATGATCACTACAGAACAGCACCTCTGCTTAGGCTTTGCTTCTTTTCATATGAAGAAAGTGACTGGATTTATACTAACCGGTACTCTCCTCACCTTGAGGGACCAAGTGACCAAAGAGAGAAGACATATTTGGCAGCAAGATTTAACCCCATAGTAAATAATCTCATGCTTCTTCTCAAAATGAGGGAAAGTAAGACATTTTCTATCTACATCTTCCCTTCCTCCCCTTTCCTCAAGAGAAACTGTAGTGTTTATGTAGCTGAAATATGTAAGCTATTGTCCATGGAATACAAACAGAAGATGACACAAGACACTGGAAGATACCAATAAAACAGATAAGACCATGCCCTGACCCTGAAACAAAAATTACTCCAGTCACAAATCACAGGGCTTTCAGGAAAAAAGCATCTAGCTATAAGACAGCTGGAAGGAAAACTCGGCTTCCTTCTATTCCAGCTTCAAAAATTTATAGTCTAAGCACTTTGGCAAGCTTTTACATTAAGACGGCAAGAAAATATTTTTTCTTAGGTTATAATTTTTGCTTAGCTGATTTTGGATGAAACCTGGAATGCCCTGAATGCAACAAAACAACCAACCAAAACTCCCCCAAAGCCCAGAGACATTTCAGAATTCAGAATTTTACGTGCAGTAGATGAAAAAGAACAACATATCAAATGGACATTTCTTCATTTAAAACAAGCACATTAAATGAAGGTAGCATTCCTCATAGTTAGTGTTATTAAGTGACCTGTTTCTGATATTCCCGTGTTTGGGATTTGTGCATCTTGGCCATTTCTGCCTCAGTTCTTATTCACAGTGAAAGGAAAAACAGGTAAGAGTGAAATTGTTAATATTAAACCAATATGTAGTAATGTCTTAATCTCAGCAACATCTGCAAAAGGGCTTGTTAGAAGACACAAATACTAATTTTAAGACAGATACAGGCACCCCAAGGCACCCATACATTCCAGACTAAAAAGCTACTTTAGAGAGTGCAGTTTGTGCTTCTGTTTGGCAGAAAAGCAACCTGGTATGCAAAGTGAGATTTAAAACTATAAAGCATAGAAAATACTTTAATGAGTTTGTTCTTAATTTAGATTGTTGACACTAATAGCTTACATGCAAGTGTAAACTTCAAAATACACAACAAAACAATGCATTGGGAGGACAAGGATCAAGCCCCAGCTGTCTGTACAGAAAGGGGCACTGTAAAGAGCACCTTGCCAAGCGCAAGGACAGGAGTGCCAGTGTGTCTGACAGGGTAGGAATACCCCATTTTCCTATTTCAAATTGCAACCATCAGAAATGCCAAACAGTTTTAGAAAAGTATCTGTATGTGACTGCTTGGCTAGTCCTTCTCCTCTAACTATATTCATCTTTGAAAAAGGTAATATTTAAATTATTTTAGAGATTGTCATACGGAAAAATAAGTATGGATAAGGTTAATAATACTTCCATACATGTTTTCTTTTTTTCACATTTCTACTGCAAATCATTTGTCTCAATACTGCAGGAATTTGATCTCCACATACTAACTTGTCCATCTTGGTTTAACTGATTTTTATTTTAAGTTAACTTTATTAAATGCCAAAATAACTTTAACCAAAAAATTAGAATGGCCAAATCATTTATGTTGGAAAATACGTTTAACATAATCAGGTCCAACTGTAAACCTAACACTACCAAGATCGCCATTAAATCATGTCCCTAAGCACTACATCTACACATTTTTTAAATATGTCCAGAGACTGACTTCCCTGGGCAGCCGGTTCCAACACTTGTTCATCCTTTTGGTAAAGAAATTTTTCCTAATATCCAGCAAAAATATACCCTGGCACAATTTGAGGCCATTTCCTCTCATCCTATCACCTGTTACTTGGGAGAAGAGACCAGCACCTGCCTCACTACAACTTCCTTTCATTGCCCTTTTTAGAGGGCAATAAGGTCTCCTCTCAGCCTCCTTTTCTCCAAGCTCAACAACCCCTCAGCTGCTGATCATAAGACTTCGGGTCTAGACTCTTCACCAAATTTGCTGCCTTTTTTTGTACATGCTAATTAAAGTGTCTCTGAATTTTCCAACTAATTTAGATACAGATATAAAAACGAAAACATGCCTGTTTCCCATTTGCATACTTCTACACAGCTTCATATGTCAAACTAGCAAAATACTAATATGCTTTCCTCAAACTTTCATTACCAATAATTTTGTGGTCTGCATGTGCAGACTTTGAGGCTTCCACAAAGAAGCAAGCAGACTGTTTGCTGTCAGGGGCTATAGCCTAGCCCAGATTAACTCCAAACCAATTTACCATCTTCGCTACACGTTCACAGCTATTCCTAAAGACTTCATCAAAAATAAAGGCAGGCACACGCACTGAGTATAACATTAGAGCTGGAGATTAATACCATAGGCAACCTATTCATTTATTCAGAGTTCTGATCAATAGGTATCAGCTGATAATACTTAAAAAAAAACCCCTAAATAACAGACTATATGTAAAGACAATAACGGCAGTAGTGTAAACATCATCTTTGCCTCTCAGACTTCCTGGCTATAAATAAAAGCTCTCAATCAGTAAAGACAAAATTGGGGAAAGCTACCTATGTGGACATAGCTTTGGAATTCATATTCTTTCACTTTCCATTAAGGCATTTTTAGCTTAGAAGGGGAGAGAACACATGCATGCACACATACTGCATCTTTTTTTAACCTTCACTTTACCTGAAGTGAACTGGGAAATGTCATTCTCACAAGGGTCTTTCGTTAAGCAATCAAACACTGCACTATTGTTACATCCAACAACTGCACTAAGTGAACCTTCTGCAACAATAATATTTAGAGAACTTTGTACTTAATTTACACATAAAGTAAATAAAACTAAACAAATAAAAGTAAGTATATTTAAAAATGTAAAGGGATTACCTAAGCAAGCAAAAAGCAGCTGTAAATTTGTGTACAGCATTAATGAATTATAAGCAAGTATCAGAAAGAAGGAGAAATTTATCTAAGAAAAAGTATTATTTAACAATGAAACTCCCACAGCACATTGTTACAAATGCCAATACGCAACCAACCCTTCTCTCCAAAAGCAGCAACTCTCCTCCCTACGAATTAGGAATTCTGTGTATATTATTAATTTGTATCATTCTCATACTTCACCTCCTCTTTATTTTTTTCAGCGAAAGTAACGATTACAAGCATTTCTGAGGACAAAAATCCAAAACCCACCCCTTAAAACAAGATTTAGCTTTCAGAGTGAAAGGAATTAAGCACTTCACAAATTGCTCGTTCTGTCTTGCTTTACAATGCAAGAGATGTTGCACAAAATGTTGAGTATAGAAATAAGGTGGCACTGTTTCTGGCCAAGGAAATTATTCACAAGCTACTCAACAAGGACAGTTAGTGTTTTAAGACTTTTGCCTGCAGTGGGCACTTAAGAGGATTAGGCCCAGAGACCACTTCTATATTACAGGTAAAAGCTCTCAAGACTGTCCCCATTATATCAAACGCAACACAGAAGAAACAAAAGATGAAAAAAAAATACCCAACCTTGTAATTACTCCATTCCTTTAACAGAATTATGGCTATACTAAGAGACATGATGAATGCAGTTCTTCCACAAGAACGAAGCCTTCCCACCATTTAGCTCTGCCTGAACTAAGCAAAAAGTTAAGTAAGCACTCTAGATTTACCTTTTTAGAGAAACAGATCCAACTTAAACAGTTGTCGTCTTTCCACTGGGTGTGGTTTTGGCAAAAGAAAGGCAAACCTCTCAATCTCAAGATATCCTGTGAATGTTGACTGCATTTGCTCAACTCTATAATCCATACCACCCTCTCCAAGCAGTTGCTTCCTCTTCCCAGGAAGCTAAATCAGAGGAAGCTCAATGTAAATGAGAAGCATATGCCAGCGTTCCCATCCCACCCTTGCACAGCCAGGCATTTCAAGCAAATTCTGCAAATGTATGGCCTTAATAGATCCCTGTCACATGCTGTAAGCCAAGCTCTACACCAAGATGTTATTTTAATGCTAATGCAGGTACTAATGATTTCTACCCAGAAAAAGTAAAAGGTATGGAAACAGTTTCTGCAGTTCAAAACTGCTCCTGTGGTTGAAACAGAGACAAAATCCATGATAATGTATAATCAACATGAACTTACTATGTCTCACTAGAAAGATAAATAGCACTGAAGAAACTGATAGCTAAGCAGTTGCCATCGGAAATGGGAATATAGCCTTAGGGAAATTATAAATAGGCAGTTCAAGAGAAGTCATGGATGAAGACACACGGAAAGCCCTTCATCTTAGTCTCAGGTCAATGATTAATATTTTTTATGCCTGAAAATGCCCTAAGCCATTCACACTTGAAGTCCTACCAACATGTTTCATGTTCAGAGATTAAAAAGGAATATCAACCAACTTTCAGCCTGACCTACTGCATAGAGAAAAATAGATTACTACTTTTAGTTAACTTTACTTGTATCAGTATTTACTACCTATACTTAGAAAGCATTCACATGTACACAAACGCTGTATCATTATAATCATACATAAGTACTCTGCATAAGTTACAAATTTTGCCCCAGATCAACCTAACAAATATTCTTTAAAAATATAAGTGAAAACACAGGATGTTGCAAAACAAGCTCTTTTACTGTCTTAGATAAAGAAACAGGGCTTGAGGCAGCTTCCTTACTGCCTTTGCTGACAGATCCTCCTAAACAAATATAAGGTAATATACAGTCCTTAATAAATTCTGCATACAGAAAGGTGATTAAAGATGCAATTAGATACAGCTATTTTTCAGATCTTCAGATAATTGCAATTTTTTTATGTTTCATTTCTAATATTTTAAAAACTTTTACTGCTACTGCTTCCAATAACTATACTGAAAGAACAACTCATTTTAAAGGATGGTTTCACAAAACATTGCTTCCAAAATGCCCTCAGTACCTTTTAAAGTGTTACCCATGTAATGAAATAAAAAGCTACAGGTTAAATATGTTTCAAGTAAGGAGAGAAAAAAAAAACCAAAAAAAACACCCTAGTCTTCCTTTACATTCATAAACTCCTATCAATGAACAGAAGATATTTTAGTACACACACACATTTGATCATTGGTATCTTCAGACTTCTAAGCATTATTACATACCCTTCAGGGAACAACAGAGTCTGCAGTCAAGAGAAGAACGAGCATCTAAACACGCATTTTGCCTAACTCCAGTGGTAACCTAAAAAAACAGTTTGCAACTGTGCAAATGAATGTATTCCTATAAACACCATTTCTTTTTGATTAAAGAAAAACCAAAACCATCACAACAAAAAAACTCCCCACAAAATCTAAATAATCTCAAACATTCAGAAAAATAAAACCCACAAGTTAGAGCTGGTTGGTAGCATGTTATGCTCTCCATAAAACCAAATTCTGCAAACGAACTCATTGAAAGCGGGAAAGGAAGAGTGGAGGAGCCCCTTCAGAAACACTCCAAAAGCCCATGACTAAAACATGAATTATGCGGAAATGAACAGCTTCCCATCTGACCTACAGTTAAGCACTGGGTAGCGGACTACGTTTGCATCACTTCCAGTCACTACCTCTGCACACGCAGCCCCACGTTAGCCCAAAAACTCCACCCAACTTCTACTAAACATACAGTCTTCACCTCTCTCTCACCATACTGCTGACAGTCTCATGATTAAGGCTAGATGTACACTCTAGCCCTGAGAAATTTCAGAATGAAAGGTTATCATCAGCACTAAGATTTCCAAGTGTTTAAGAAAAAAAAAAAAAAAAAAGACTCCTTGAAGCAAGAATTAAAAGCAAACAGAGATGATGCATTAAATTCCACGTTGTCCACACAGCCAGCCTTCATCTGTTTTGGATTATGAATTCTTCAGGGCAGAGACCCACCACCTTCTTACATTTTATATAAGAGTGTCATGCATATCTATAGTGCTACATAAATTATGTGTTCCTTGGAACAATGTCCTGACTTCGTCTGGGAAGGGCCTTGCTTGCCTGTGAGGCGTGAACCAGATGTTATGGAACTCAATGGAAAAATTCCACCATCAACTGAAAATGGGCTTTGGCTCAAGAACAAGTAAAAACTTCATATTATGTATTACTCTCATGGAATAAATTACGACAAAAATATATAGAGCAAGGTCTACAAAGATCTTTAACATAAATAGCATGTAACACAACAGCAATCCACTCCACGTTTATTTAAGATTACCTGCCACTGAACCGCAGATCAGAGAGCTCTAGGGAGAAAGCTATCACATTATTTGATTATTTCTTGCTAAATTATTAGCAGCTTCCAGCTGTTTTGAAAAATCCATATTAGAGTATATTATGTTTCCCTCCCTCTGAAGCAGTGCTAAATCTTAGAAATATTAAAAGAAAGTATGCTGAAGTCTCCAGATTTTTAAAAGTAATACTACAAAAAACTATTTCTCTACATTTCACTTTAATTCAGGAGCAGAGGAAAGCACACTTCATCACTTGATCTGCCCCACGATGACAGCTCAGAAATATTATCTCAATTTGCCCCTTGCAGCCAAGAACTGAGGCTTATTCTATAACTCCATCAGCAATGCAGAGCATGTGCTTGTTTGTGCTAAAATGCTCTATGAAATAATGCATTTTGATAATAAAATTGTTATTATTAAACATTGTAAGTTAAAAGTTGGACTAGTTTACATTACAGTTTACAGTGTCTGCTTGATTATGAAAATCCAAGAAAGTAATACTGCTTGCTCACATGTTTGAAGAGCAGTAGAAGACTAGTTAGCACCAAAACATTGCACTAACTTAGATTCATTAGACAACACTGTATTGCTTAACAATCCACACTGGGTCCCTGACTTGGGAGAGCATAAGGGTTGCAGGGAGGATCCAGGGAACTACAGTCCGACCTCAGTGCCAGGGAAAGTCATGGAACAGGTGACCTTGAGTGCTACCATGAAGCACATGCAAGAGAACCGGGTGATCAGGCCCAATCAACACAGGTTCATGAAAGGCGGGTCTTGCCAAACTAACCTGATCGCCTTCTATGACAAAGTGACTCAACTACTGGATGAGGTAAAGGCTGTGGATGTAGTCTTCTTGGACTTCAGTAAAGCCTTTGACACAGTTTCTCACAGCATTCTGCTTCAGAAACTGTCTGCCTCTGGCCTGGATGGGCGCACACTCTCCTGGGTTGAAAACTGGTTGGATGTCCGGGCCCAGAGAGTGGTGGTAAATGGAGTTAACTCCATCTGGAGGCCAGTCACAAGTGGGGTTCCTCAGGGCTCGGGACTGGGTCCAGCTCTGTTCAATGTCTTTATCAATGACCTGGATGAAGGCATTCAGTGCAACCTCCAGTACTAGCCTTCTCTCTCCTCCCTCTTCGTCTGCATGTCTTCACATATGGAATCACCTTCTCGACTCTTTGCCTTGTTACTCCTGTCACTTCAGCATTCATATGAAGACTTCCTTTATTGCACACATTCCTTCCACCCAAAAATAACTTCAGCACGTTGAGGGTAAAGTTTGTCAGAAAACACTATACATGTCATTATTTATGCAAATCACACCCTCAGTTCTTGATGTGCCTCTTAAATGATGCACTTCCCCTCTCCATTCCACTCAAAATCCTGCCAATAATGCCTGGAAGAATGTCTCATTTCAAACTATTTAAAAAAAAATCATTTACTATGGCTTTGAATTTATTTTAAGTTCCCGAAGTATCTTGCCGCCTTAGCTTGCAATGTGTTTCTAATGCTATAAATCACTTTCTTCCTCCCTATACAACGTGAAACACATGAAGAAAGTCTTCACTTTACCTCCAGAAACTGTCTTATTCATTTCACATGAGAAAGGAAAAAGCTTAACTCTGATTAAAGGAAATTGCACAGACCAAGACGGTGAGTAAGCCATGAGCAACTGTCCAAAGATTTTTTTGAACAAAAGAAAACTTGCAAAGATGATAGTTTCCATCTGTTTTTATTAGCAGTAGTATCATGTGCATGTACTTAGAAATGACAGTGATCCAGACTATATAGCTGATGAGGCTGTAAGAAGAATGCCAGTCAAAATAAACGGCTTTAACCTATCGCAGCATTCACACTACGCCTATATAATAATGAAGCATGAATGTGACAATATACTAATTCCAGAATAGGCACTACAGCCATTATCAATATGCATAAGTAATTTACCCTTATTTACATACTTAAGGTTCTACCACAATTCACTCCCCTATTAAACTCATACCAGTATTTTTTGGCTATTACACTAATTACATAATTGAAAGGTAACATATCTACAGCAAACAATGGGGTACCCAAGTACACATGTCAAATACCTATAAAGCCACCCAGAGGAAATATTGTGTCTACAACCTCGAGAATTATGAGCAGATTTACACAAGCATGAGAAAATACTGTGTTGTAAAACGAATGATGTGTAGAATGAAGCATGTGCTACTATGGCTTAGCTTTGGTGCAGCAAGTAAAAGAGCCCATACATTTTGATAAAATCCTAAGGAAGAACTATTGACACATTCTCCTCTGTGCACATTAACATTTGACAGTTAAGCACAAGCACCACATTCAGAGAAGAGACTCTCACTGTCAGTCAAGAGCAACATAATCTGAAGACTCTCATAGAAATACTTTCTAAAACCAATATTTTGGCAGCATACATACTCTTCTCCACCCGCCTTCACCAAAGCATCGGACAACCACGTGCACGGTAAAGTATTCTTTCACATCTATAAAGAGACCTTTTGGTAGTACCACTGAAATTCAAAGAAAACATGGAAAATAGGGCAAGCTACTTGTTTAACAGTCGAACAGGAGCTTCAAGGCATTTCAGTATACAGCATAAAAATTTACACTGTCTTCCCTACAGTACAGAAAGAGAAAACAGCTCATTTTCATTAGCATACTATAAATGTATCTTTACACGCTATTCTTGAAAAAAACCGCCATGTTGCTTTGCAAAAGTCATTTCAAAGTCATTACTCTTGACCATGTTTCTCTGTAGTTTAGTTGCTGCAGGACTATTTTTTCCAGTCCTTCCGTGCCCCTGTCTAACCACAAACTTTACTGAAGCACTCTGCGGATTGTGCATTGCTTTCTTAAAAGTCCTTTGCATTTCTCAACCAAATATTTATGCTTTCAATGATATCACAATAAATTTCATGTCAGTTTTTCAATAACAGGATATAGCATTTACATAAAATAAACTTAAGATCACCTCACAGCAACTTTTGGATCAACCTGTTGCTACTAAGCCAAATACTTTCATAATACATATTTTGACATTTTCAGTTAAAAAACAATTAAGTTGTTGTGCATGAATGACTGCAGTGTACACCAGAGATCGTACTTCTCATCACATGCCATGCACAGCTGATGGTTAGTAGACATTAAATTACAAACATTTTAATAAGATTTGATTAATACAGTGGAAATGGCACATTAGGTTTAATTAGCTGATCTCATATATGAGCAGTGGGCATAATTTTTCCTCTAGTCAACTGACATAACAGAATTAAAATATCTTTCTTACCTTCTGAAAAAAGTCTTCCCCACTTTTCCCTTTGCCTTCTGCAGCAGCTGTAAAACAAAAGCAGGATCTGGTTACTAAATACACAGGAGAAAACTTATAGGTTTACATATAGAAATCATAAATCAGTACACACTACTGTGAAATTATAACTCCGGATAATTTTTTCTCATTCAATAAACATTTGTCAACAACTAAGACCCAGAAGAACCTTTTGCAAGACCCTTGCTAAGGATGGGTTAAGCTAAGATAATTGTATTTGCACACTAAAGCTACAATATACTGATACATACTTTAGTTAGAAAGTAAATATGGTCACATGAGACTAATGATTTATTCACACTGCATACATGTAATGCCACGTAATTCTACCACTAGGAGGATCAAAAGAAAGCTAACAGGGCACAAGATCTGCTATATCGAGATTCTAAATTAAAACCAAAACGAGAATAAGCATTATGTTAAGCCAGAAGCTTATTAAGAATATTTTGCCTCTATTCTGCAATTTTTTGTATTAAAGTGAAATATAGAGCTACTACTGTGTGGCTTATTGAACTTGAGAAAGTGCCAGAAAAATCTAAACACTTATTAGTGCTGTTAAATATTCCTCTCAGTTTCCTGCTATTCAGTGAAATTTTGCAACGTACTTTACACCATCCAAAGTTTATGAGCTACTACATTCAAAGCAGCTGAAAAACAATAAAAGGCAACCCTAGGTACTCAACTGGAAATGGTGCCACTGTACAAACCAGAGGCATAAGCCCGTTTGAACATTTGAGAACAACGTTCAAGATGACGTGAAGTTAAAAGTGGCAGGGCTTCGTGACTGTGGTCAAGGAGGAGCTTGTTAAGCAGGGAAAAACTAAGGTCTCAACCCTCTTAGGCAAGGAAATCAGAGTTTGAAAGCTGAAAATCTTGACTTTATGAAGAGAAGTACCATCAAAAAACACTTCACACCAATCCTGTTTGGAAGAGAAGAGACAAAGAAGAATGCCACTCTCCTCCTCGCATGCAACACACACCTCTTGCACTGCCAACTGACCCAGTGCAAGGGGCTAAAGCATGGTGGGGATCCCAGGAATCCTGTTTCAGAGGATGAGCAGGGAAAACCAGCACTGCCAGCGGAACACTTGTCAGAACTGTGAAACGTTCCCTGTACTCTAGGGCTGTACTGCTCACATTTGGACATCTGTATTTACAAAAAAAAGAAACGCTGACAAAGAGTGAATAACAAATATATACATATAGGCAGCAAATAGGGTATCGAACCCTCTGAGTACTTTCCAAAAACACTGCAGGCAACACCACAACAACAGAACAAAACCTCATTGTAGAACACAGCTTGGGTGCTCACAAGAAGTGATCATATAATTGAGTGATTTCAAGAGCAAGATCTGGATTATCTCCCACATGTATTTAAACCCATAATTGTATATTTAGCTACTATAAAAGATTACACTTAAAAATGGTATCACTGCATATAGCTTATGTTGTAGCTTATCTAAGCTGCAAATCAAGACCTAACAACCAATTAAAAACATCAGAGGTCAAGCTAATTATTAAAAGGAGAATTTCCTTTTCCCTCGAGAAATGGACACTTCCAAACGGAACTCCAAGTGCAAGAACAGTTTCCTGAACGGTACTGGATCGCTGAAGAAATTCATTGTCATTTTGATTTTTCTATATTTCTCACATACAAATGAAGCCTTTAGCTCATCTCACCCTCATCCGCCTGGCTTCAAAACTGTTTCAGGCACTTAATTCGCCATGCTCTTCTGATCACACAAGCAATCCCAAACTCTTAAGTTGACACTAATTCAGCTAACGCAATATAAGAAGAAAATGCAGCCAAGCAGATGGAGGCTGGTGGCATGAGACAGTTTTTACTACCCCAGAGGAAGCAATGCCATGCTTTGGCTCCTCAAAGTACCAATAACTACACTTCAATACCATGGAGAATGTGTACACTATGAAGTTTTATCCAATACAATTCACAAGTTCATGTTACTTAACTCTAGCGCAGTCAGAGCAGAGGCAGTGAATGAAGCCTGTCAAGAAGTCACCTCACTGCAGAGCAACTCCAGACTGTGCAATTCCACAAATCTGAGAAGAAAACAAAAAACCTCCTTGTCCTCAGAAACCTCTGAGTGTCTTGTAAGAGAAAACTGGTGCAAGTTTCACCAGAGCAAGATCTTCTAGAAGCAGAGAAAAAAAACAAATGGGGAAAACTTCAGTTCTTCAAGCTACAGATAGCAGCAGAAAAACACAACTTTCTTTTGTCAGCAGTCACTTCATAGATGCATGTTGTTCTACAAGTTTTCCATTAACTCAGCAATAGCTATGAAACACTTGAAAATTAGTACCACTACACTATTTCAATTGAAACATGGGACCAGTGTGCTTTTAATCAGAGGGTACAGAAGATAAATTGGAGATGAGAATATGACAGATGTGAGGCTGAAGCTGCAGTTTTGAGAACAGACAGATTTTGTTCCAGCGGCAAATAAATGATTTCTAAAGTTAATATAAACAAGCGATGGCTTAGATAATAGCAGTGATGCTCTGCAGGGCATTTAAAAAGAAAGCTGACAAAGCAAATTCCAAGCTTTTTATTGTAGATTTATTTTTAAGCTGAATCACTCTGGTGACCTGATTTACAGCTTTGCCCCACCAACATCTGTATGGCACAACAGATGGACTCCAACAAGCACAGACAAAGTAAGGAAGAAGAGGAGGGAATAAGAACATCTTAAACTCAGTTCACAGGGAAAAAAAACAGTATGAAGAATAGTGATGTTGGAGGAAACAGCACTTTAAAAACATCTTCTGTTAATCACTGGGTTTAGTTGTTACATCACACTATAAAGATATGGTCTTTCATTATAGCTTTTCAATATGTAAGATGTTTTATGATAACTCATTTGTCAGGTCCCATAGTATCTATGAAAAGGCAGGGAGATGAGCAAAAGAAGCATTCCAGAGTTATAAAATTTATGCACAAGTCATTAAAAGTGGAAACTATTTACAATGTTCACTACAATGAGCTGCAGTTCATTAAGTCATTGAGGTTTACCTCAAGTCATAGAATCATAGTCACTAGGTTGGAAAAGACCTTTGAGATCATCAAGACCAACTGTACCTGTCCACTTCTAAATGATACTCCTAAGCACTTAATCTACCCGTCTTTTAAACACCTCTGGGGATGGTGACTCAATCACCTGCCTGGGCAGTTGTTCCAGTGCCTGAAAACCCTTTCAGTGAAGAAATTTTTCCCAATGTCCAATCTGAACCTCCCCTCACGCAACTCGAGGCCACTCCCTGATCCCATCACCTATCACTTCAGAGAAGAGACCAGCACCCATTTCCCTAGAACCTCAGATAACCTGCGATAAAAGGCAAGCTTTAATTTGTGTTTAGAAAAAGTTTGCTAGGTCATTACATCCTAACCTCTATTTTTTTTCTAAATAAATCTCGAGAGTATTAACCTCAACTCTCAAAATAACAGTCAAAATAAACCTCATCTTTGAAATATTATATTGAGAAGCTCCCAAATTTACATCTTATGTATGTACCCTGGCAGATTATTTTAGTAATCTTAGCAACATTAAAATTTTAATATGAAACAAAGCTTTCTTCAAAAAGCCCTAAGTTCCCAAGTTCTCAAACACAACAGAATAATAGGTCCTTTGTAGGTGTGAAGGGGGCCAGCAGAGCTGTACCTGTGCTATATGGCAAGCACAATATAGAACCACACGTTCATTAAATTTGAAATAAGCCTTCAGCTTTTAATAAACAGGAGTTTTGCATCTTCTGACTTTGAGAACAGAATTAATTATTTCAAAACACTATACCACTAACAAACAACATTAAGAAGTGACGCTGATGCCTACATTTATTAGGTTACAATCCTTAATCTCTATTTCGGAAGTATTATGTCAACGAGTGCAGTTCAGTTATTTAACAGCTTGCTAAATTCCACTTCAAATAATGATTAAAACACACTTATAAAACTTTCATCCTAAACACACACAAGTCACTAGAGCCCCACTATCCTATGCGGTGGGAATGTTTTTATAAGAGAAGTACAAGTAGCTACTCGTGGAAGACAGACAGACATTTTTATAAGAACACTTTCAGCCACCAGAAGAAAAAGCCTTTGCTGCTCACTTCCACCTTGTGCTGCTCTCCTTTGCTTGATGGCACAGCTGTCTCTGCAGCCACAGCAGTGACCAGGTCTAGCTTTATAGTTGGCAGAAAAAGTAGGCTCTACTGCAATCGTCCACCTGGTCTTCCCCAGCTGGAAGGGTGGATGGAAGGAGATCTTCAGGGCTGGCTTAGCTGGCAGCTCTGGCATATCCCAGTTGAAGGTGTTCAGGCAACTACAGCTTCAAGAAGCAGTAGCAGACCTAGTTGACTTTTTGTAAGTCTTCTCCAGAACCAGTCTCTTCCACCAGCAGGACCAGGCACCACAAACATGACCCAAGCAGAACAGCAGTTAACTTTAACAGTGTGTTTTTCAGCAAAAGTACTACCAAGTCAATGAAAGTACTCCTTGAACTCAAACAAATGCGTACAATGAGAACTACTTAGTGTCTCTAATGAGAAACAGGAAACCATCACTGCTTTGACAGGATTTCCAGATGAGCTCTGGAAAGTCACACCTGGTTATCCACCTCAGGAGATCACTCCACCCTTCTGCCAATGGTCCTCAACCCCAGAGCAGATTTGAGAGAAGCCACAAACCAAATGGTAATTAATACAGCATACAAACTTCTGACTGCCGAATTCATTCAGTTCTGCCAACCTCTGCTACTCAGGAAATACTGTTTTCTTAGAAACAGTATTTATTTTATGGTATTGAATTATCACTTAACAAACCTTCATAAAAACTAG
The DNA here is from genome assembly GCF_017976375.1 of Cuculus canorus. Lineage (NCBI taxonomy): Eukaryota > Metazoa > Chordata > Aves > Cuculiformes > Cuculidae > Cuculus > Cuculus canorus. Next base: position 10,744,434 of record NC_071407.1, read on the forward strand.
GTTTATTTTCACACAAAATGGTAACATTGGTTTCAGAAACAGAGACGAAAGACTATGTAAATGTGCATAATAAGCGTTTTATATTTTAAGTTGTACTCTGTTTATTATAATTTCTTCCATACCATGAAATATTTTATATCAGGTTTTAGCTTTTAAAGATATATTGGATTGCTGAAGTTCCATCCAATACAAATATGAAACAGTTGAAACAGGTGTTAACTATTATGGTACCCATGAAGTACACCACTTGCCTATAAATCATAAAAAAAGCCCAACTGTAATTTCTAAGTTCACATGGAAAAAATAATCTGAACTTTTACTTTGAATGTTATTTTAATTATTAAAAAAAAATTATAATACGGGCCATATTTTACAGTAACTGAACCCGAGATACACTGATTAAGTCTTGTTTAGATGAATTACTGTAATTTTGTGTTGATGTCTCATCAGCTTTGTCTCATTGTCTAAACTCTTGTAAACACAATGTAATATATAGTTGTGAATTTGCCTTTTTGTTGATTAGTATCAAAGCTTCTTCTTCAATCTGCACTGAATGACTACATTTATAGGAACAAAAAAGTTTGTTCTGCTTTTTAGGTTTCAGATATGATGAAACAAAAAACTATCATTCCTTGCACCAAAACACTCCTTAACAAGAGAGATAACTAGATATTATTTTAATTTTAACAAGACAAATAAACAAGAACAGGATTTTGAGAAACTGTAGAATAATGTATCTGAACATAAGTAATCAATTATCCTCTACCTCTCCTATCCTCTGAATGAGAAAGAACACAAAACACTTGAGATTATCCTTATGGTAACTAGTTTTTTTTCTGAAACTGCCATAGAAACATGCAAGCTACATAGCTCTGTTGTTTTTCAATTACCTTTTTTGTTTGTTTTTTTTTTTAATGAAAAGGACAGATATTCATATTGAAAGCCTGAGCTGTTGGTCAGAAGTTACCAAACTGGTTATCATACACGAAAAAAACCCTCCAGAGTTTTTCATTGTACCAGAAACACCACCTGACAAAAGGATTATGTTTCCAGTGCACAAAGTCAGACACTAACCCATACATACTCTGAAAGCGTGCATATATCAAGCCAAAATAAAGAATTCCACCCCAATAAGCCACAGGGTTAAGCCAAATTGCTGAAAATATGCCTTTAGGAACAAAAAGATAGAGCACATATTCTTAAAGAAAAAAACTGAGCTTAAGTTGAATTTACTGAAATCCAAACAAAACAATTTCTCATTTTTCCTGTAGTTACAAAGCTAGCCTCAATTGAAGTTTTCAGTTTAGAAACTAAGAAGTTTGAGAGACAACACAGCTGAAATGAAAAGGCTTAGGAAAAAGGCATAAAGGCCTAAAAAAAAAAATAAATTTGCATAAGGAACATTTTTCAGTTGGCTTATCAATAACACGACAACTACATATTATTCTCACTTTATTATTTACTGCAATAAATTTTATGAAGTAACCTGTAACACCTATCACCCTTACTGTCTTAGGGCCTCAAGTGGTTTCATAAATATGACCAAATTTTCCAGAGCAAATGAATGAAAAAAAGGCATTTCAACTTTCTTTGATTCATATATAAAGCAACCTTCAGATTTTGAGGATGCTCAGCACAGATAGATCGGAGTACAACTACAACATCAACTGGAGATATCAGAAGGGGGGGGGGGGGGTTGCAGATTGCGAAGGGAGACAAAACCCCAAAAAATCAAGAAATTACTCACACACTCAACAATCAAGAAAAAGAAAAATATACCTGTCCATGTGCCATGCTTTGTTAAGTCAGGACCTACACGATACCTGTAATACTATAAAAATTAACCAATATCTAAATATTCTGTGACAAAAGGACTCTTGGACTGAAGACGAAACCAGGAGCATCACCTTTAATTAACAAGTTAAGAAAAAAATTAAAAACAACGTAGACAAAAAGATTTCCAGGATACCAACTTTAAGAAGTTTACATGTGAGTATTCTTCCTCTGGTAGAGCAGCCAAAGAAGAATTGGAAGAATTGCAGCATGCTCAGTAAATGACAAGACAGTTAAATATCAGGACATTTTTGGGTGGGTTCCACTGTATCTCCTTCTGTTAAGAGGAACTTGATACGCAAGCTACTAAGGTATCCATAAAGAGGCCAGATGTGCTATAACTTCTGACAGACATAACTAAATCTGGGCAAAAAGATAGAATGCAGGATACTTTCAACCCTGCTATTGAAATACAGTGTCTACATGTCCCCTGGAAGTCCAGAGTCTCTTGTGGTTTTTTTGGACTGCTTGCTGGCTGGATGATGTTTCTTGTATCAAAGCCAATGCCATCTGAATGCACATGTAAACACAGAGGTAAGACGTTCATAGCCTTAATTCTCCCCTTAAGCCCACATTTACTCTCAGAATCATGAAGACTACACTGGAATATTCAAATCTTCAGAAGATTTGCTTTTCAGTAACCTTTTTTCCCCTGCATGCTACATTAAAATTAAGATTGTTGGCAAATAACTAAAACCATGCTACAACAAAAATTCATAAAGCCTCAGCCATCTATCATCTGTGATGAACAAAGTACAACTCAGAGAAAAGGGAGAAGCTTAGACTATGCTTATTCCCACTACCTCTGCATACACTGCCAAGAAAGAATGCAAGAAAGAAAACAATATACACTCTAAAGACCAAAGACACTGATTTTGAACAAATATTCCTAGAGGTTTCCTTAAGGACTCCATGGATTTGATGACTAATAGCATCGGGGCAGGAGGGAGAATTGAGTTACACTGAAGGCTACTTGCCTTGTCAATTTTTCCCCCTATATCAATATTTTCAGAATTGCCTAACCGTAAAAGTCCATCCAGAACCAATAATTTAATACATAACAACTGTAAATTTTAGATATATATCAACACATTTTTCTAATTTCGTAAGACAAATTTATCTCTAGGGAAGAAGCTGTCTGCCAAGTTTCTGCACAAAGTCTGTTTATTTATTTATTTTTATAGCCAAGTCACAGCTTGAAAGCAGACTGTGAAGTTGGGGTTGTTCTGGGAGCCCCTTTTTCCTTGTTAAAAATCTCTCCTTTCAAAGGCACACATGGGTCTAGCTCATCCACACAACCACAGAACACTTCCTTATGTGATGTGGAGTGCAGTCGAGCACATGGCACAAGATTCTGCATTTTAATGAAGATAATGAAGCAAACACTTCGCTTCCTGCCAGCTACTCTTAAGAATGAAGCCAGGAAGATGGATTAGCTGTCAGCACTATATTTACCTGATTAAAACTACTCTATTAGCTGCCTCAGACTGACACTTGCTTGCTATTAAAATCCCAAACACGCTGACATCTCTATTACTTTTTCTTTCCTTGTATATGGGAATCCCAGCAATAATATTTTCCCTTTAGTAGCTTGATTAGGATTGTTATGATAGAACAGCAGTAATAGATCAGGAAGAGGCAATAAAGCAAAAAAAATATTACTTGCAGTCCATCCCAATACTGTGCAGTTCAATTCACCTTCCTTTTCCTTCATCCAAAATTTTACCAACTTCTTTAGTTTGACGTTAGCATTTCTAGAGCCTGTTCTTACCTTTCTTTTTCTCACTGGTTTGAACCTAAATTTTGACAAAGCCTCTCTTCCCTTAGAATAGTTGCTGAAGTCACCATATATCCTACACTTTTCTTCAAGAAACCCCCTTCTGAATTCTTAAGTTCCATGACTGACATTAAATCAATGGCCCTGCTTCTGAGAGCGAAAGGCTTCCTAGAAATTCCTTAGCTAATAAAAATTCAACTGAAGTCTGAAAAGGACTCACCCAACAAAAAAAATCTTAAGATCTTCCTTGAAGCATAAGGAATCTCAAGCTAATGCAAAGATGTCGTTTCAAATTTGCAAGCATTTTAACTGTTCTGTAAAAATTAAAAAGAGATATCCATGCAGAAAGTGTAGCTGGCTGCTAGGCTGTAGGAAAGGAGATAAGAATTTAAAGGAAGAAATAATTCAGCATAGAACATCCCAGCTAGAGGACTACAGGTCATAGAAGATGCTGGGTATTTTTCTGAAATAAGAAGAAGAGTTGGTGCTCTATTTTAAGCATTCTTAGATTTAAAATTTAAAACTGATCATTTTTAACTAACGCTTGTATTAGCACCAGAACTTAAATAACTGTTGAAGTTCAGGATATGCTATACAAAGTTAGAGGACATACTTGATGTGGACAAACTGAGGTTTTCTTTGCCTTGTGAAGAGGCTTCTTTTCATGAACACATGTAACTTCTGGTAGTTTTCACTTAGAGATCCCTAGATTATTATCAGCAGATGCAATATTTTTCTTTCATTTTAATCAATGGATGAAGGCAGCTTTCCAGCATCTAAATACTGTAGTAGCAGAGTTAACAACCTATTTCTAGTTTCTCTTACATTAGAAAACTATCTGTGCTACCGATAATCACTTTTTAAAAAGAGAAAGTATCAAACTGTCACTTACAATGAGACAGCTTTATTAAGATCCATGGCTATTAGCAGGAGTGAAGTCTGGTTGTTGTATTGTGTACATTCAGGTACTCTAGCCCACCCCAATATTTCCCCTCAGTCTTGAGAAAAACATTTTTCGAGAATATATTGGATCCAGTAGTGAAAAGGAAGAATAATGACTTATTCTAATGTTCACAAAATATTTTTGCTATCTAAACATGTAAGAGTAAAGTACGTATGACCTCAGTCTTCCTACACTCTTTGGCAAAGCTGCCCTCCAGAAGATGCAAAGTGGTGTCACATGCCAAGAAATGTCACCTGCACTAAGATGTGCCAAGGAAAGATGGGATGGGTTAACTGTTCTTGTTTTATTCAAGGACTTAGTTAATTGTCTCCCCTCCCTCAAACAGGCCTTTCTGCATTTTAGTTTTTCAGGAAATTTTGGAACCTGTGGTCAAAGTGACAGGCTGGCCAGAAACAAATTTCATGTTGTAGTAATTTGTTTCAAATCCTTTGTAGGCAACAAAAACGACTGAAGCAGTCAGCAGCCAGCCACGAAGTCAGCAAGAGTGCTCTCCCACATTAAACACAACCTAGATAATATCTATTCCCCTGACCCATGATCCAAAGAAAGGTCATTTTGGAGGAGACAGCTGGAGAAGGGCTGCTCTGGTAGCTGTAGGAAAGTCTCGCAAATATCCCATAGGACCTACTGCTGTTACAAAATACTCACCACAGCAATGAACAGCTATTTATACCAGCAACTGACTATTCCATTACTATATGCTTATTCCCTAACACAAGGGAAGAGATCAAAACAATGTGGTAGGGTTAAGCCATTCCAGCCATACTTTCGTCTTGCCTGCCTCAGTTGACTCCCTTATTGTTATTGTTGTATGAACTGACATGCACTTAAACTTAGGCTGAATTTAGGGACTGTTTTTCACCTAGGAAGTACTTGGTGGGAGCAAAAGATGGAAGACAAGAATACATCTTTTAGTCTCTAGCATTTTTCATCTTCCCTGCATCTTAGCCACCAAAAACACTCTGGAAGGGACAGGACAGCTGATTGAGCCTACCTGATGATGTCACACATCTGGAAATGAGTCAAAAGATTCACGTAAGGGTAAGAGAAGTAAGATATGTAAAGCTTGGCATTTTTCTAAAAAGCTCTGCAGCGGGGCTGCCTTCTTGAGTCAGTGGATGCTGTGAACACTCAAAAAAACCCCAACCAAACAAAAAACCCTTGAGAGCCTCCGGAGGCAGAACCTCTCTTGCTGCCAGTGCCCAACAGATGCAATTCTGCCCCTGAGGAAGAGTATCCATCTAACAGAACTTGCTGTTTACACGAGAAAAGAAAAATCATAGTATCAGACATGCCCCAGGGGCTGACAGGATAACTGCCAAATACCAAAAGCTCTGCTCTCAGCAGATTGATGGCCAGGATATTTCTTCTATCTATTTAGCATTCAACTTTCTCTCAATGCACAACCACTTTTCATGTCAGGTATGTGTACAGATACCATATGATTCATTACATAGGAGGGAAGAATATAGCAAGACTATAAAAAAATTAGAAACAAAACCCCTTCAGATTTGGATAAAAATGTACACAATATTTTTCTGATTGCCCCGCTTATTATGAGTCATTCACAGATGTGGAGTTACAGAAGAGAAGCCAAGATTAAGTCAAAGACAAAGCTTTATACAGGAAACCAGTTTAAGTCTGTTGCAATGCAGGTTACATGCTGAGCTACAAGGAAAAGAAAGACTTTTCAAACAGTAACAAGACACCACATATCTGGAACCATTATGCTGAACAAGATTCTGCAAATACATACGGACAAGCACAAAAAACATTTGGAATCGAGAGATCCCTTTTCTAAAAGCCAACCAACCCGACACTCTCCAGCTTCCTGGACGCATACTCCCGTATTTGGACAACAAACCACAAAACCTTTTTCTGTCCAAAAATCACTTTCCCTTCATTTCTGTCTCTTTATCAGAATAAAAAGCCAACAGCCTCAGAGTTTTTAAAGGATACATGTTATAAATCCTTTTCTAGGCATCTGAGTTCCTATTTTCACACACCTACACAGCTGAAACACCTCATACAAATAAAAAGACCACACTCACAAATGCACATATCCGGGCTGCTTAACACTTTTTTGTTCCCTGTTAACCTGAGCATTCTGAATGTCTGCCTTTTTCTGTTTTGTGTTAATCAATTTGAAAACTGATAGAATACCTCAGATGTAAATTCCTTCCCAGCTACCATTTACAGATCCTTTTATTCTTTTTGCTTCACATCCTCAGGCTCCTTACAAAGTATTTAGTACTTAGGTCAAGTGTTCAGTACCTATTGCACTATGCGTAAATGTTACCATGAAAATAAGCATATTAATGATAAAATAGGTATATTACAAGCCTATAAAATTCAGAATTTTAATGAATTTTATTTAATTAAATAAAATGCCTTCACTCATATTTCAAGTATTAACTAAATCCAATTAAGACTTATTTTTAGTATATTCTAATTTTGGCATATATGCTATGCGATTACCAAGGAATTCTAGAAGAGGGCTCTTAAACTCAAAAATAACTGATTTCCAGTTCAGGGTAAGACAAAATCACTCTTCTATATCAAATTTATGCGTTACACTACTACTGAAGCGGTGACCACATGATATCAATTGTTGCTCAGGCCATTTGCTAAAATTAAATCCGACCCTTTCTTTATCTTTTACTCCTCCTGCATGAAAGAATAGTCTAAGTTTACATGCAGAAAAACGTAAACCCACCTAGATACTTCAACACTTTGCCCAGTGCTTACGTATGTACTTAAATCTGCTAAACCAAGAAATGTGTAGGATATTAACTTTTTGTCCTTTGCTACTACGTACTAGCTTATAGCTCAGTTATGTTTTCATATTTAGTTAATTAAAAGAGAAAATACAAAACTTTACACTAACAAAGAAGATAAAAATCACATTTTAACATGTAGCCCAATTTGCAGCAATGCATTGTATGTATCCACTCATAGTGTTCACAGCTTTAAAGACAGGAAAAAAAATTGTTCCTATGTGCCACATTCTTAGAGGTCACTGTAATCTACCTAACACTCGAATAAAACAAATTCACCTGATTCAACAATAAATATAATTAGTTCTGTACATCGCAAAACATAGACCAAATCAATCCAGTGTGGAAGCTGCAAAGTAGTTGTGTAAAACAGAGAGTGGGATGGATCTACCCAAAGGGCAGAGGTAGGAGAAATGACAAACTTTCCTGTACATCAAATTCAGAGCTATGTGTAACCACAAAGTGTACGCTAACTTGCCATCCACTTTCCCATACATTATCTAGGCAAGGAATTCAAATTATGTATCGGCACAAAACCACGGCAACGTAATTTACTTCAAACTAAAGTTTACTCACAATACCAAGATCTTTCTGCTTTTAAGAAACTAAGGAAATGAAGTAATTGTTTAGGTAAGAAGATCAAAGCACAAACAGAAGTCTAGAGCCTTCTGGTAAAGGTGAAGAAGTTTTATTTTCACAGCTGTTATGTCCACATTTTCAACATCCACGTGATTTTTTTTTTCTTATGAACAGTTCCCATATTAAAATACATAACTGCCATATACAGCTGACAAAGCATTAAGTGATTATGTTTATGTGTATGCGTATAAACAAGAACACACAAACATACACAAAGAGTGAAGAAAGAATGTCATGTTGTATAATTAGGATGTCTAGATGCAGTCTACAGCAAGACAAAAGCCTGTACTAGTTTACATTGCAGTGGTAAAATTTTGTCACGACCCTAGCATCCATACTAGCTCAAATCATGCTATGTTACAAATGGACTGCATTTGCTGTTAAGCATAATTTATTAGCTTTTACTTTAGTGTTGTAGACTGTTTAACAGAAAAGAGGACAGCTGTCTGATTTTAGAGAGATAGACACAAATAAATTAAAACAATTATATTAGTTTCCTCTTCTAAGTTAAATTACTCCATTTGGGAAATCCTACTTGCTTCATCACTAAGGCAACACTATGGATACAAACAATACTGGACTGAGACATAGCAGATACATGCATCCATTAAAAAGTGCTCTAAATTGGCACTAGGAGAAAGCCTTCTTCTCAACAAAAAGATGCAGCCCCACAAGAAATTCTGCACTTGTACTGGTAGAGTATCTTTCTTACCAACATGTTTTTCAAAGAAATCTTCTATAAAACATTTGCAGAGCGGTAGCAAATCCTTGTGAACTTCAGGTGGGCCACAATTTCAACTACTTCTAGTCATTTTTCCATCAATAACTAGGAAATAAACTACAAATTACTTTCTCTGCAGTGAGTAGAGCTGAAAGACAGAGATAAATCTTTTTCATTGGGGAAAAAACTAACCAGTTGCACATTGTATTCAGTTTACTAACTACTGTCTCAGAATACATAAACATTCTTGTCACGCTAACTGTAAGGGTGGCATATAACTTGAAATTCTGCTTTTATATAAGTAAACAGCAAAGCAACATACTCATTAACATTTCATTGAGGACTTCTCAGTTAAGTGCTTTACAGTCCTAGGTGCTATAAATCCATAAGCTTTTCCAGATTGCTTTGATCCAAGTACCTCCCAAGAATGCATGACAGTTCCAAGTATTATGAAGATGAGCTCATGCCATGTATTACAGAGGGTCAAAGGAAAGATACTGTTAGTCACCTTAAGATTGAAAACCAAAACAAAACCTTATCTGGCAGAACATGCAAAGATATATACCAAAATATCTCAACGCTATTGAAACTTGTCCCTCAGAAAGACCACACAGACATACTGCAAGCACACATCACTAACACCACGTATGGATAAGTTTTAAGTGCCCCATTCACCTCAAAGCACTGATCTAGGTAGTTAGCCATTTGCACATGGGGATTCCTCACAAATCTAGGCTGATCAAGAAAGAAAAAAAACTAGTCAAGGATGCAGATTTTGCAGTACTTGAACAAATAAAAATATATGTACATACCATAGGAATAAAGACTACAAACAACTTTGCAAGTCAACCATCAAACTCCACACGTATTTTCAGGCCACACTTCCATGTATACAAACATGCCCGAGTCCCTTTCTCTTGGTTTCCAAATTATGTATTCTGGCTCAATGGGAGATGTACAAAGCTTCCTCACCCCAACCCTTTTAACATGCTGGTCTTTAGACAACCAGATCTATTAAGCCTAAGACTCCTTGTGATCTCCACCCCACAGAGGCACAGTCTTACCATAGGGTAGCTGAAATGCTCCCAAGAGACTGCAAAATCTTGGCAACGCTGTTGAACTGTTACACTTAAAATGTGAAAAAACTTCATTTTCGCTTTTCAGTATTCAGGAAGCAATCCTGCAGACGACTGAAACCTCTAATGGGTTTGAGCAGTCAAAGCAAATACACAAACTGCTATGGCTATCGGACTAGTTCTAAATAAACATCACTCATAAGCACATGCAACAAAATTTGAAAGCCAGCCTTTGTGGACTGATGAACCTTTTATACAAGCTTTATTAAACTGTTCAAGGCATTTCAGAAACGGACAGGAAGTGAAGAGTTGTTTTTAAGTTACGTGCCCTGCACAAACAGACCCAAACACGCTTCTCAAACTGTAAGACTCCTCTTTTCACACACAAAGAAACCATTGCCTACAGTGTATGGTCTTGAAGACCAATACCTAACCCTCTACTAGCTAATTTGTATTTTTATGGACACAAAGCTATTTCTAAAACTGTTTTCAAGAAATACACAAGCCAGAGAAATTCTACAAAACTGCATTTACACAACCTCGTGATACAGCACAGGAAATGCTTAAGCTAAATTAATGACCACAAATAAACCAGGATACATTGTTTTGTGGTTAGACAACCATAATTTTGAGTCATGCAACTCATTTATCCAGGAACTTTAATTTCAGAAATACTCAAGGTTACTCTCTTCCACTTTTAAGACTCAAAAATCCTGCTTAGAAGAACTGGTACGATACCAAAACCCTTTAAGCTCATGCAAAATAAACTGAAAAGAAACTTGTAAACTTAAAGGATATAAAATGTCAAGTGTGGGGAAGTGAAAAATTAAAACAAAGAATGTGCAATTTCTGCCAAAATCTAGAAAAACAAACGATAAAGAGTAAGGAACTAATATTTGGCCTGCTTCTGTCTCCAGTTCTTGTGTGGGAGTTTTAGCTCAAAAAACACTGTATTTTTGCAACCAAAACCAGTATTAAGTAGCAAGATGTTAGCTATTTAACATAATGCTTGTTTTAGGAATAATTTTTTACCATTTCTGCTCAGTATTATTCAACTCGGAACCTTTCAGTAAAAGTTCATGTCAATATGTTTTCTGGTGTGTTACATAAAGTATCGATTCCTTTTTCAGTGTTGACACAGTAATAAAATAACTTGTACACAGGATAAATAAGTTAATCAAAACCTAACCTGTAGCAGAAAGTTTAATACATCATAATGCACATTTATAAGTGACCTTGAACATGACCTAGTACTTCAAGCTGCCATTTCTAGGTGCCTGCTGATCAGCACAAGGCACATCTCGAGCATGAAACAGCGAGCATCGTAGCAAGCATTTAGCATATCCCAACACCAGAACAGTGCCCCCACAAGTCTATATTCACATTTTCTTCTATATGCACATGCAATACTAAAGGAAAAAGCTTAGTCTGAATCCCTGTGGCAAGCACCTCTTTACTCACACAGCATGCCATCCTACACCTCTATGAGAAGTACTTAAGGACAACCTACAATACATCGCATAATAATCGATACGGCTCACGAGTCTTTCAAATTAGAGCAGTTTAAGTAATGGGGTGACCAATACAAAAATTGCAATTCTTTATCACTACACACAGGGCAATGTTACCACCTATCAGTATAAAGCACTAGAGACTAAACATTGCGTAACATCACTCAACATTTACTTGCAAAATTACTCAGTTTTTATAAATATTGTCCGGGTGTTTCATGCCTGCACAAAGCCTAAACAGTCACCATGGAAGTCTCACTAATAAGGAAAGAACGCCTGTGAACCAATGAGAAAAGTCAAGTCTCCTTTAAAACTTTGGGTTTTGGCCCATTACCTGCCAATTTGTGTTTCTGGAGTAGTTATAATTAACTGAAATAATTAATGCACACATTCAGATCTAACAGTTAAAGCTGAGTTGACCTAGTACGAAATTCTTAATTAAGACATGTTATAATGAAGGAGCATAACATCACTCTGAGGACTTCGTATTGAATAAACCAAAACCACAGACAGTTGTTGGACAAAAAACATCAACAAGTGTTATCCAGGAACGTGTAAAGATCAGATTGCTATGACAGCAGATAATGTTAGATTGTTAACTACAGGAAACTATGGTTTTATTTAACAGGCATATAAGTATTGATAAAGTTACTTTAAAATAGGCCAAGAAAAATATAGCCTAAAACATAAATATCAAGTAAGCCTGGCAAAAGGAAATATATTACCCAAAAGACTTTCAAAAAAGAAGCACAAATAGATGTAATCTGGGAATACTAAAAGCGATGGTTCTTGAGAGTAGTTCTAGTTGGGAATGATACAGGTATGCAATACAAGAAAAAAGACTCCTTTACTTATGGAGCCACATTTGCTCTTGAGAAACACCTAACTGTGTTTGATTTATACAATGTAAAAGACAAGATAGCATATACATATAAATTATTTTCAGTTCGAGTACAGAAATAAGTTATTTTTAATTTACAATAATCATCTCTGCAGCTGATATGGGGAAAAAACAACACACTATGAATGCGTAATTTCTAATTCAACAACAGTTTTGTTTTAAACAGACAAGGGTCTTCGAACTGAAAACTTTCTTAAGAAATACAGTCCACTTGAGAACAGGGTAAAGTAGCTCTAAGTCAGCACTCTCAGACGTAAGCATGTACTGGAGTCAGGCTTCTGTGAAGGAGACATTACCCGTCAATAAAAAAAATTACTATATGCTTGTTTGCATTGGCCATCAGTAGTTTCTTCAGCCAAAAAGGAATCAGCTTAGCACTTTATGTTCAACAGAATTAACGATAAGCCAAACTTCAAGTACTCAGTTCTGCTGGACAGTAAAACCACAATGACACCTTTGCCACTTGACGGCCCAGGGGATGTCAGGTTTTTATTTCAGTGAAAGAACACCACACCACCACCTTAGAGTACAGATCAGTCAATACTCCTTATGTGCTCAGATTCGGCTACTGTCTCCTCTAAACACAATTTCGTAGTTGATTTTTTTTTTTTAAATAACAATACCTTGCTCTAGTTCCTAAACAGATGGAGTTAAAAATTGCTTTATGTTTTCACTCTCCACCAAAGTCTGTATTAAGAGAGTAATTAAAAAAAGAAATTACAAGCAACGAATAGCAGGAATATAAAAACCCCATTAAAAAGTGTATAGTTTACCTAAGAGGTAGACACACTCAGTCTCACTTTCCTTCTGATGACTATTTCAAGCCACACAATTTCAACCCCAAATTGTAAGGCATACAGTCAAGTATCACCATCACAGAAAAAACTTAATTTTAAGTCCTCCATTACTTCCTCTATTCTTTATCAAGCCCTTTGTCCTGGTTGTGGCTGGAAAGATTAAGGTTTCACCCTACTAGCTGGTATAGTGCTATGTTTTGGATTTAGTATGAGAATTATGTAGATAACACACGGATGCTTTCAGCTGTTGCTAAGTAGTGCTTATACTAACTCAAGGACTTTTCAGCTTTCCATGCTCTGCCAGCAGGGAGGTGCACAAGAATCTAGGAGGGGACACAGACAGGACAACTGACCCAAGCTGGCCAAAGGGATATTCCATATCACACAGAGTCATGCTCAATATATAAACTAGGAGGCTGACCGTGGGGGCAGATCGCTGTTGGGGATGAGATGAGCATTGGTGATTAGGTGGAGAGCAATTGCATTGTGTGTCACTTGTTTTGTATAGTGTATTATTTTTCCTACTACCTCCTTTTTGGTCTCCTATTAAACTGTCTATATCTCAACGCACAAGTTTCACTTTTTCTTCCCTGTTCTCCTCCCTATCCCAGTGGGGAGGGAAATGAGAGAGCTGTGAGCAAGCAGCTGCACGGTGCTTGCTTGCTGCCTGGGGTTAAACCATGACACCCTCACAACAGAAGTCTTTCACGTTAGGTCCAATTTACACTTCTGGGAACTTATGCAAGCTAACTGTACTGTCTCATGCTTCTTCCTCTTGTAACTTAAGAAAAAAAAACCCAAAACAAAAACCTCCATTGACCACTCTCTTTAATTATGTCTCCTTAATATACTGAGCTCTTCGGCTCTATTTCAGCTTTCATGTTCACACACAGTGACTGACGACAGAGAAAGCGAGGTCAGTACTCTCACAGGTTTGCAAGAACTATGCAAAGCCCAGAGTATTAATGCCACTATGCCATACTGGAGAAAAGGACAGAAAGTAGGGGTGTGCCACCAACTGAAAAAAGGGAAATGTAAGGATATTACCTTACTTAAAATTACCAATCCTATTATTTTTACTATTTTAATTTTTTTTCCAAGACAGAAAGGAGAGCACTGAGTCCTCGCATCAGAAAATGTCTAGTACTAAGGAACAGTAAAATGTAACAAGCAGTTACAGCCTTTGCTCTTCACCAAAGAAAGGACACAAAGCTCTGCAGCAAAAACTTGTCCACAGAAGATTCCCAACATTCCTTTTCCACTGTAATATAGATGGCAAGATGTTCAACAACGTGAACTACAGCTTCATGCAGTGCAAATCAGCTAACAGGAAAAAAAAATGCATTTTTCAATCAGTTAAAAGGGATTAACTTTAAAACTAGGCAGAAAGGGAAAACTGAGGACTTGCTGCTCTAGCTCCTCAGCTGGATGTTTGGAAAGTTCATGTTTCACGAGTCTTTAAGCAGAGTAAACAGTCCCTCAAGGCTGCAAAAGACTGCATGTGAAGAGGAAAGAAGGATAATAATACTTTAAGTTATACTAGCAGTGCTTTCTTGCAAATTTATCATACTGGAAACTTCCACTTCCAGACATGAAGTATTTGCATAACAAATAGCTCTTGCAAACTTAAAGGAGCCCTCATTCAGTGATCTTAAACCAGAAAGGCATTGAGAAAGGATAAGGACAGCTTACCACAGAGAACTCTGGCAGCAGAGCAGATGCTCAGCTCTGCTGTCACGCTGCTGACGCAATGGGCACAGCAGAAAGCAAGCACTTGAAGTTCAGAAATATCTTCCTGGAAGTGGAATCAGCAGAAGTGTCCACTTAGAGTAAGAAGCAGGCAACTACATTATGCCCAGTCCTGAAAAGCAGCACATGTAGCCCTACCACGCATGTTGTGTATCAAGCAAAGCCTCCTACTATTGACTTTATTTAACTGGGTCTTCCTAGAGTCACAAATAATCTCTAGGAATTTTCTCAGTTTCCCAGTTAGCGGAGACTCTGGACTGATCTACATCAAGTCTACTTTTACAGTTTAAAAAAACCCTAAAATCCACATATGCACAAAAGCACAAACCCAAGATTCTGAATACTGAAATACAGATAGTCCAGATAGTCTAACAAAAAAAAAATTAACATACACAATTTATTTATTTGGCTACATTCTAAAGACAACACATACCATCAACTACTTATTCTTGAGCACAAGATATTACAGAAGTGCAACCATCAACTGCATGCAACAGCATAAGTAGAATATATCAGATGCATGTCAATCTTCATGCTTCATACAGCTCCATTATCTGATAAAAACAATTTCTTCTACTGCCTGTTCTTGGGATAAACATGACATTATTGTGTTCTCGACACTGTGCAAACAATGGCTTTATCACCTATTTATGCTTTTGAGCTTCTTCCTTCATGGTGTTTTTACTAGTGAAATTCAACTATTTCAGCTGTTCCTTTAAAACCAGAATTTAGCTATTGTTTCCTTTTTTTTGGCACATTACTAAAAACTACTAAAATAATTAAGTTGCATGGAGACTAGTAGATTTTTCTGCAAGCATGTACATCTATAAATTATTCTCTTTCCATAGACGCAGCAAAGCTCCCAAAGCTGTCTTAACAGAGGAAATAACACTGCAATAGCCAGGATAAAAGTCAAGAAAAGCTCAGGAGATTCTGAAATTCTCTGCAAATCTCGATCATGCATAGTAAAGAAAAATAATCTAGAATTAGAGGAGAAAGCTTGGATGGCCTACTCCATTTCCAGAGTTCATAAGCCATTATTAAGACTGCCAAGAAAAGCAGCATTTCCTGTTTGCATTTTTTCTTTTATTTTGATTTTGGTTGAATTCAGGTTTCCTGTTACAGCCCAACTGACTTTAACCATAAAATACTTTTCAGCTCTGTAAGTTTCTACCCTAAAATCACGAGACAGCTTGGCTACTATAAGACCACAACCTTGGCAAAACCAATTTGCAGAAAATGATATGAATAATTTCTGTAACTTGCTGAAAAATAATGACCAAACTTGAAGTGTCAGAAGAAACATTTGTTCTAGAAAAAAACACAAGTTGGCTTCTGTTGCCTAAGCTGTCACAGAGAAATGTTTACCAGCTCTAACTGTGCCTGCATGAGACCACGATCACAGATTAGAGGTTTCTCCAAAAAAGAAAACTGTGCTTGCATTGCCAGAGAAACAGCATCAGGGAGAGAGCTCAGGCACTGGTCTCTAATGTATTCAGTGTGGATGCTCAGTCAGCTGCCAACCTCTACTTCGCAGTAATTAACTAGTTCCTGCCAGAAAGTCACAAACCAGTCTGTATTTGAGCAAAAGCAGCCAGTAACATGCTAGTTTGGGGCTGTGGTCCATCTGGGGCAGTAACTGCCATTTACAGAAGAAAGTCCTAAAGTCATTAGAGGACATTTGAAAAATTGAACTTGAAGTTACACAATAACTCGACCAAAAAGTTGTTTTCATCCTAAGCAAGCCTCTTCAACACTTTTTCTGTACTCAAAAATGTTGGAATACTATCCACTTAAACTCAACAAGGTTTAACTGATGAGCTACCTAAAATGTAAATTGCCTCTGTGTTTCTGAACCTGAACTAAAGAGACAGAGCCCAAGAACAGAAAGTCTGGGAAAGTTACGTTATTTGGGAATCACAAGAGACCACAACGAAAGATTTTTCTATTTTAGAAAAGACTGTGATGTTTTAACTTCTGCTGATGCTAACTAAACTCCTTTGCAGAATATAAAATTACTTATACATTAAGAATGTATTCTTAATCTTTTGATTATTAAAATTATAGAAGAGGATAAATTACAACATAATGCTAAACACTATGGACTTAAGTGTTTCAGAAAAAGAGACTCAGTCTATAAATTTTCCACTACCATGACACTACCAGGTAAAATTGATCTGCCTTAAAAATATGTATGTTCTCTACGTTATTTTAAAATAACTTGCAAGGTACTAAAACAAATGGTCAAACAGCACAATACTAAAACCTTAAAAAGCAAATAACGAGCTGTACCCAAAACTGGTTAGATATAATCCTAAACCATCTAGCGTTATCTAGAAGATTAGAAAATATATTTTATAGTTGCTGCTTTTCACTTGAGAGTAGAGCAATGGGAACCAGTGATGACTGACCCACCACCAGCAGCTCCTATCATGGTCCTGCAAATTAAACCTTTTAACACGGAAGTCAGTATGCACTGAGGCATCTGAATGGACTTTACCACTGTGAAGAGAGAAGGCATTAGACCCAACTGTCTTACTACCACCTCCATTCCAGTAAAGCAGATCCAATTAACTGGAGTAGCTCTCTTCTGATACACACACCAGATCTCCCTACTCAGCACAGCACATGGAAAGAAGGCAAGGAGAAAAGTATTTACACCAAATCCTACATTAATTTACAAGAGTTCACCAAAGCTCTGCACTGTCTGAAAGGGCAGAGTAGGAGAAGAGCAAAGAAAGCCGAACGTTCATCTGCCCCTGTGGGTTCCCAGCTCCTCATGCCTGGCCTTGACCCACTCTCAATCGCACAAAGCGGCAACAGCACCGAGTCTGTGCACCAGCTGCAAAAATCCCGAAGTGTGCTTCAATCGATTTTGATTCATCACACTGCTGGAAGGAGGCAGAACAGAGCTGGTGAGTGGTTTCTCCTCCTCTCCTCTCATAAAACAGTACGAACTTTAGAGAGCAGACGAGAAGATGAAGAGAAGCGCCAAGAGCAGCTCCTCTCGGAACAGCATGTCTGGCTGCCACACGACAAGCGGAAAGATCCTTCCTCTACGCGTCCAAAGCTACTGGACTTTTAAAATCCTCTTAGTCATGTCTCTGTTCGCCCCTTGGGTCCCAGGATTTCCCACTTCAAAAAACCTTTCCTATCTGTCTGAAAAACTTGGCCTTTATATCCTTCTGCTAGAACTCCGGTCTGGCTAACCTGCATGGGCAGCTAAGTCAGTCTTTCCTTCAACTCAGCCGCACGCACCTCCCACGCCTCACTCAGCCCAGCAGCACGCTCCCGCTAGACCCAAGCCACTGCTTGGAGGATGAACATGACCTTAATTTGCACGATATTGAAAGAAGGTAGTGGGGAACAGAGACACCAAAAGCATCCTGTAAGTCAGTCGGGTGCTGCGGAAAGGAGCTGACAGCATGAGACACTAAAACGTACTAAAAACAGTGTCAAACTCTCTTCTGGCTATTCAAGCTAGAGTGGAAGGCAGTGCCAACACCAGCTCTGCACTAATACAGGAGAACAATTTTCCTGTAAATGTGCTTGATATCCCAGAAGCAAAAATGCGTATTTAATATTTTACATTTTACTTGGTTCAAATTCTCAGCTCAAAACATCAATAACAATATTCTGGTCCACATATAAACACACGAAATACAATTCCAAATAGATATACCAATTAAAAAAAATTATTCAGTTAATCTCCTAAAGCTTTCTACAACATAAACTTAATTCTACTTAATATAGTAGATCTGTAATCAATGTTTGCATCTCCCAGCGTCTAAGTCACCTAAAACTATACTTAGCATGGAACAGACCACATTTTAGCACTCAATTCTCCCAAACACGTACAAGGACACAGAATATAATCTTTGGAAATATTTAAATACAAACAAAACTTTACAATAAGCTGTGAAAAAAGTAGGGTCGACTTAAGTGATTCCTCATGTTTCAAACATTGGAATGACTATTTTATTTCTGCCAAATATCTGAGCAATCTAAAGATGTCACTGAAGGCTGCTGAAAGCAAAAAAACCCCGAGTGTTGCTAAGCAACCCAGAAAATATACTTACATGTTCAATTGTTCAATGCATTAAAAAATTTCACACATATTGAGGACCCATGTATTCTGAACTCTAATGATGATAAT
The DNA here is from genome assembly GCF_017976375.1 of Cuculus canorus. Taxonomy (NCBI): domain Eukaryota; kingdom Metazoa; phylum Chordata; class Aves; order Cuculiformes; family Cuculidae; genus Cuculus; species Cuculus canorus. Next base: position 10,763,335 of record NC_071407.1, read on the forward strand.
GCCTTCCACACCAAGCAGGGAAAGAAAATTCAGCAGGATATGTTCATATTTCAAAAAGGAATTGCTTATAAAGGACTAAAGATTTGATCAAATTTATTCACTGTTTCTGCACATGGAATATATTAGAAACAGATTCTCTCTTATCCACTACTTTACACAGACTCCAGAAGTAGATTTACTAAGGAAAAACAGCACTTATGTTTGTTTTATAAAAGAAAAAAACTATCAAGATTCTTTTCGACTACGTGAAACATTTTTTTTTTAAATGTTCCCTTTTCAGACTCTTTAAATGACCTTTGTTTATACGCAGTTAGAAAAGTTAAAATAGCCTTGATTTAAAGCAATTTAATATTTCTCTGTCCTATAGCACTTCTCACCCATGGATGCACTTAACATATCCGAAAAATTGAGGCCAAGTTTTAGAATCTACGAAGTAGATCATGATTAAATGAAGTATTTCCATGTCCCAGTAAGGTCTAAGTGCATACGCACCCTTCATTTGAATTATATACAATTCTAAATACATATTTGTTATTTAAATGTATGTATTACACACACAGAGATGGGATTTAAACACAGATTCTTTTTTTCCATTAAGTGATTAACCTTTCTCTCATCATGGCTTTTGTACTGCAGCACAACGCTCTGTATTGGAAGTATCTTACAACACAACCTCTGGTTCAACTGTACTGCGAAGAGTACACTGAATCCCAGTTTATACGCCCCCCCAGCAACTAAATTATTTTACTATAAAGGTCATGGTGAATATCTTCAAAGACATAACTCTGCTAGAGCTTTCCATAACATAAAAATGCATCACTTAATTGCTGTAATATTTATTTTGGAAATATGGATTTAATTTTTTTTATATTTCTCAAGATGCTTAGCCTTAAATCACTAATCTCATATTCAACTGCCACAAATTTATTGCGGACACAGTCTGAACAGAACAGAGCCAATGAAAACAGATATAATCAAAGCCCTCCATTCACACACAGTTACTGGCAACACAGAAAAAGGCAAATTTAAAAGTTAGTTTAAACCATTTGTTCAGAGTGGCAATACAGATCCTTAAAACCAGACTCATCACCACCTATAAGCAGAACTAAAAATTACATTATAACCAAAAAAAAGAAGTGGTGAAAATACATTTAAAAATGAAATAGCTGTTAACCTCACCACGAAACTTTAGAACATCAATACAATAAAAATTTTAAAACTTTAGCAAGATACAATTACAAAAAGCAAGATACTAATAGCATGGGTAGATCATAGAGAAGACTATGTATGCAAGCATTACATTAAGAAAAGTATCCTGTATGTACATCATGTATGCATTGGGCACTGGAACAGGCTGCCCAGGGAGGGGGTTGAGTCACCTCCCCTGGAGGTGTTTAAGGGACGGGTGGACGAGGTGCTGAGGGGCATGGTTTAGGGAGTGTTAGGAATGGTTGGACTCGATGACCCAGTGGGTCACTTCCAACCTGGTGATTCTATGATTCTATGTTTAAAAGGACCGAAATGGCACTTCTTATAAACTAGAACAAATCATTAGTATTACAAGTTTCTACCTCCAATTATCTATTAACAACGATTATTTCAGGCCATATTTGCTTGGCTTAATGTTGATTTTCAGATGTGTTACGCTAAGCATTTTAGCTTAGCTGAAGTTCACTGAAACAAATGCAAAATAAAAAAAAAAAATGTGTTTTCCTCACACGGAAATAACATAATGCCTTTCCAAGAATGAACTCTAGTCTGACGAAGCACATGATTCAACCTGTTCCACAAGCAGCAAAACGGCACTTGGGTTTTCTAGTCATCTCATTGCCAGTATAGGCAATGAATCCAGCTCTTACAGATACTTCATACCAAGTAAGTGAGAAATAATACAACCCAATCTTTTTTTTATGTCAATATTCAAACTATATACTTATTTCGCTTGAGTGACCTGGAATGAGATCTTCATTTTTCTTTCCCTGGCATTCATTTTTATTTATAATTTTTGCTTTCAAAAGTGTTGTAATATTTTGGCATCCAGAGCAAAAACATCCTGTGGCATTGTAAATCTTACAAACAGAGGTTATCTCCTCAAATTAACAAGCTTTAAAGAAGGACTGAAAGACCAAAATAATTGAGCATCCCACAGATTCTGAAGTAAAATGTTGGGCAGGCCCAAAACAAAAAAAAAAAAAATCATCAGAAAAGCCTTTCTGTGGGACAGGGGGGAAAAATTGCTATGAAAGTCACAGTCCACAAATAAATCCTTCAGTACCTACATATTGCAAACCTCACAATAACCATACAAGTACAAAAATTACTGCTTTTTTTTTTCCTCAAAAACAATTCTTACAAACCTGATTAATATCACATTTTTAGCAGAACATGGGACCAAGACTTCGCAAAGCCTCCCAGGCCTGGCACGCACAGAAGTTTAGCAAATCGAAAATGGATGGCTCATGCTTCACCTGCATCTACACGTGTTCCCAACAGGCAAAAAGCCAAAAGAGGAATGTTTACAAATATTTTTCAAAAACCTTTTGCCCTTGAAAGAAAAGAAACCTAAAGAATGAGTTCTCTTCTGTTTGTTCTCACTCACATGTGCAAGGAGGAGACTCTAGGAAGGGCACATTGAGCAACAAGTTTTTCTGTAGTTTACAGAATCCAAGCAATAAAGATAACAGGACTGTGCTCCAATCTAAGCTGCGCTAGGAAGAACCGCTTCTAACACTTTCTAATGTGCTGTCGATAAGAATGTAAAGCTGAGCAGGACACTAAAGCACAGCATGGCAATGAACACCACTGGAACCAGCAAGGCCACTCCAGCCCACTGCTCGGCCACTGAACCTCCTGCTGGTTCATCCAGTTCCTGCAGGTAAACCCCAATACCCCAGTTTAACTCAAGCAGTTAGGAAGCACACACAAGCTTACCAGTATAATTAATTAATCCTTGTGTGATGATTTTAAAAGTTGCCTGAAGGCAGCAGAACAGCAGCGCTCAAAGCATTGCCACAGAAGACCTGTATCCCAACTTGCCCTGCCAGGCTGCAGGTCCCCTTCCTGCCAGGGACCCTCCAGACATGCTTCCATGGGCCAAACAGCCAAACAGCACCCACAAACCCCTCACAAGGACGAGAACAGGCTAAAAGGTGCCTACCGAGACCTGCCCTGTCAACAGCATCTGTCTGTCTCAGGGCTGTGGGGACTCAAGACACCAGCAGCCTTCCCAGGCATGGGCTGCAGCTGGACCCAGCCCATGCACACAGCAGACCCAGGGGCACAGCACACTGCTGCCAGACACACACCGGGGTTACCACACACCATCCAACGTCCCAGACCTGGGACTGCATCAGTCAGGTTGGTGCAGGCAAACGAAACTTGAAGTGTGCTGAGCACTGTCACCTGTCCTCAGTGTTGCTTACTTAAAGACCTGGCTATCTTGATATCTAAGATCAACTTCTCAAAATGTTTCCTTTTTTTGGTCAACATATGGATATTTAAGAAAATTAATAAGACAGGAGGCAGCCTTGGCATAAGAGATGACACAAGGGTTAAAATAAAATAAAGAGTATAAGGAGGAAGAGGTGAGCTGCCCAAATATTTTAATGATCATTAAAACTGCAAAGACAACTTAAATAACTTTTGACTGCTCCATCAGTATTTTAAGTTATATTGACATGACACTGAAATATCCATAACTGGACATAAGACATCTGAAGTTTAAAAAAAAAATCTAAATCCTACCAGGATGTTTAAAATTGGGATATATAGACCATTTTTACCCAGCAGATGTTTCTCACTGCCCTGGGGAAGACAAATTGACCTTATACCCCGTCACAATTTTATCAATCCTGGAGTACAGTTCAGGCTGCAAAGTGCCATTTTTATTACTGCTATTTGATCAAGCATTTACCTAAATTAATCTTAGTTAATACATAGCATTAATACATATTATGCTTTAATTCTACAGTCCAATAAGACTTAGTATTTTAACTAACAATTGAAAATGTAACAACAGTGTTAAGCTTCACAGTCAAGCAGCACTTGATTGTTCTCCAAACCAGTCACTAGCAATCTCCTTTCAGCGCTGAACACTGCAAAACTGACAAGTCTCCAGATTTTACAGACGGCTTTCTTTTCAGAAAGGGGAGAAAAGTCATAAAATGAAATTTTGTCTCTTGTCCTGTCATAAGGCACCATTGAGAAGAGTCTGGCTCCATCTGCTTGTATCCCGACACATACACAAAATTAATGTCTTCTCTTCTGAAGACTAAAGCCACAGTCCCCAGTTTCTCAACTTCTCCTCTTATGTCAGATGCTCCGGTCCCTCAAGAGCTTTGCTGCCCTTTGCTGCACTTGTTCCAGTATGTCCATGTTTGTCTTGTACTGGGGAGCCCAAGTCTGGATATAGCACTCCTCATGTCCCACCAAGGCTGGGCTGCAAGCAAGGATCACCCCTCAGCCTGCTGGCAATGCTCTTTCTCGTGCAGCCCAGAATGCTGTTGGGCTGCTCTGTCACAATGCCACACTGCAAGCTGTCCATTCAGATTGTCCATTAGGACCCACAGGTCCTTTTCTGGGATGCTGTTCTCCAGCTTGGCAGACCCAAAGCTATGATGCCATATGGGGTAATTCCTCCCCTGGTGAAGAACAGCTGCCCTTCGTCTTCACGTCCCTGACCACTATTTCCCTTATTGCAAATGCTAAGTCCAGCAGAGACCTCCTATTGTCACCACCTTGATCACCTATGTTTGGAAGCTGTCCTTGAACGCACTCCAGAAACCTCCTACATTGCTTGTACACTGTGCTGTTCATCCAGCAGAGAGCAGGGTGGTTAAAATCCTCCACATGGACCAAAGCTTACAAATATGACACTTCTTCCAGATGTTTGAAGGCCTCATTTGCTGCTACTTCTTAATCAGATGGTCTGTAGCAGACACCCATAACTAGATTGGTCTACTCAATAATCCTGGACCCATGTGCTCTCAACTTGCTCATAATCTAACCCAAGGGAGAGCTCCATACAATCCCACTGCTCTGAAAAAAAAAAGAAGGGCAATATCTCCTCCTCAGCATTGCAGCCTGTCCATATTAAGCAGCCTATACCAGTCACTGAAGCACTCCAGTCCCAAAAGCTGTTCCACCACACCTCTCCAATCTCAGCGAGATCATAGCAGATCTCCCATCTTCCTATCCGATATCCATGCTGCCTGTGTTATATTAGGCAATTCAGGGAGGTATTCACTCGTGGGCCTCCCAGAAAAGGCATGAGAACTTCTGTAACTGTCCTGCAGGCAGACACTTATTGTGTGCTTTCCTGATTTCTATGTCCTGGTTTCTATTACACTAGAGCTACACAGCCAGGACAGTGACTAGGACAGACTAATGTTGCTACTTGCCCATCAACCTCTCTTCATGAAAACTGGTTTGCAGCAGAAAAATTAAACATAGTTATGCAACTAAGTGACACACCCACCCAGACACTCAGCATTATCTCTGTTCTCTATTTGTTTTAAACACTCTGGCCATCACACTCATCTCTTCTTGCATAGACATCAAGAACTTTCCCTCCTTAATATCCCAAACTTACACTTTTATCCGTAAACATGAGAGAACTTCTTGGATACCAGATTCCTCAGACTCCATTAGCTAGAGAGAGAACAGCAGAAAGGATACAGCTCTGTGTTTTCTATGATTACAGCTACTCCAGTAGCTCCACACATACAGTGACCTGGTAGAGGGTCGCTACCACACACGAGCATTCCCTCACAATGCCAATGAATCTTTAACAGGAAATAGGTTTTCTGAAAATTATGTATCCCTATTCCAGTAAACGGGATATGGCTGTAGACGTCTTTACATAAATCAGCTATAAAAAGCACTGAAACATGAAAAGTTACACTGCCCCATGCAAAACAGTCGTACTGATGCGAACCAGAGACAAGAAAGCCTCACCATAAACAAGAAAAATATACTGAACAAAAGTTGCAGATATGTTCAAGGAATATTTTTAGTTGTTTAAGTCAAAATTATTTTGAAAGCTACCACCAAATAACAGGTAGCATCTTAAAGAAGAAATTCTTACATCAAGTACTCATTCCTTCGGCTATAAAAAAGAACTCCAACTCACATGTAGTCATATTAGTTTTAATTCTTAAAGTTCATGAAAGTCATTACTGGGTATTCACAGTAAGAGATATTACTGTAAAAAAAATAAAAAGTTATTAGTTATTTAACACAGAGGTCTGAAATTAAAGAAAACTAGTATGTTTGATTGCTTGACAGGCATAAAGCCAAAAGCCTGAAATAAGTACTCAACATAGGACATATTTTCCAATGAAGGTAAAGATTACAATATAACCAACAGGAATGTGCAAGCCAGCAATACTTAACTTAGCAGTTCATGCCAAACCATGATAGTCCGTTGTAGTACTTAAAAAACACTGAAACTTGAGAAAGTGGTATTATTACAATTGTTAACAATGGAATGCAAGAACATTTTTAAACTACAAGTCACACAAATTCATTTCATGTATTTATTTTTGTAGAAATAGACCATTCAGCACTTTAGGGATTTGAAAGCCTGACAAAGAACTTAATATTTTTTTTCTGCTACATGCAAGTTGAACACCAAATGTAAATGCTATTAGAAAGGTTTCAGTTTCCTCACAACTATGTCCTTGTCCAGGTTACGCTGATACACGGGAAGGAACAAAAAACAATAAAAAACACTAAGAGAAACCTCACAATTTAGTAGGAAAAAAATATTTTTTCCTCTTTTCCTAAAGGAACTGTGTTTAGGACTTACTAAAATAATTGAGAAGACATGAAGAGAAGGCTGAGAGAGCTGGGGTTGATCAGCTTTGAGAAGACTCTGAGGAGACATTATTGTGGCCTTTCAGTACTTAAAGGAGGCTTATAAGATAGATGGGGAAAAACTCTTCAGCAGGGCCTGTAGCAATAGGACAGGAGGTAACGGTTTTAAACTAAAAGAGGAGTTTACACTAAATATAACGAAGAAATTTTTTTTGCTGAGGACGGCAAAACACTGGAACAGGTTGCCCAGAGAGGTGGTAGAAGCTCCATCCCTGGAAATATTCACAGTCTAGTTGGATGGGGCACTGAGCAAGCTGGTAAGGGTTGAGGATGTCCCTGTTCACTGCAGGGAGGTTGGACTAGATGACCTGTAAAGGTCCCTTCCTACCCACACCATTCTACGATTCTATGATATTTCAGCAAGAATCTGGTCAAAAAGAAGACATAGTTCACATCTCTTAAAGCTCCAACAGAGACACTGGAAACTTTAAACAGGGGTATAAATCAAGAACACTGAGTTCAGTTGTAAGGAAGGTAGGCTAATTATTGAAGGATCACAGCACATTTAGTTTTACTATACAAATTTCTGCCACCATCACATGCCAAAAGAAAAAAAAAAAACAGAAGAGAAGCAGTAATTCCTGGTTAGACATTTAAACATAAAAATCCAACATATATTTATCATTGAGCTCGCCATCCCCACAGAGAAACCATCACTGTCAGGACCATTCTACTTAAGTCACAATTGCCTATTAAGCAGCTAACTTGTTCAAGTTCAATTAATTCATGTCTTCAGGGCCCAATCTCTAATAAAACTATTGTTTGTAGCAAAGTCTCAGCAGAGGCCCATGTTTCTTAGAACATCTCCATCTTCCTTAACATATTGAAACACAAGCATTTTACTTCCCTCCCAGCACCTCTGAAACTTCACTTGCCACACATCAGTTCATCATTGTCCGTAGCTGAAACAAACTAGCAGAGAAGTCTAAGCAAAGTATTAAAAGCACGCTTTCCTGCATAGTTATGCATTAAGTAGGGAAAATATACTTGTTTAAATACAGCAAGTTTCACCTGATGGATCAGCAAACAACATGAATTGGTTATCATCCAAGCATCATAACTAGGTATTGCATAAATACAGTCTCAGGATTGGGAAATGGCCTCAAGGGTAACCTTTAGGCAAAAGAGTTAACTGATTTTCAGTAGATTTACAGTTAATAATTTTCACCTAGATTAAATTGTGCAAAAAGTTATCTAAGTAGTTACATCACTTCTCTCTATGAAAAGCAGGAGTTCTTTTGGTGAAAAATCACTAGTTGAACACTCCCCATGGCAGGCAAAGGGCATCAGAACTAGGAGAGCAGGACAAGGAGTGCTCATCCAGCACTACGATGGCAGGAGGGTGAGGTTTGTAAAGTAACCCAAATAATTTGCTTGTGCTGGCTGTTCGCACTAAATTGCAATTAGAATACTTCTACCCTTACTACAAGAAAATTAGAAATCAAGTCTACATTATGTAAGCTAAGGCTGACATGATCCCTTCAGGTTCTGACCAGCTGCAGTTCACACATGAAGGCCCTAATGACAGTCAGCAGTCAGCCAGCACAGGGCACACTATTTTCCAAGATTCCTACTCAGTATCAACACAATCTGCTCTGGAAGATGAGCTCAACAGCAAACAGGGTACTTGTGGTGCTGAGTATTCCAGAGTTTCCTGAGCACGAAGCTCTGTACTTTTCTTCACGGGTTTGGTTATCAATAACCAAAACAAACAATGAATTACCTCACGAGAGAAAAAACAAACCCAAGCACAAAACCTCCCACTGAATAGGCTCTAGATACCAAAATTAAAACTACCCAAAAGAGACCCAAACTGAAAGATCATGCATAAAAAAACCCAAAGAGAACAGAGAGAAGTTGAATTCTAACAGGCAGAGAGAGTTGTTTTTTTAAAGAAAGAGCCATACATAATAGGGCAACTACCCCACTGCTAGAGTTAGACTCTTCTTAATAAACAATTATGGGGATTTGTTTTCTATCCAAGTATTGTTGTGTGATGGTGCATTATAAAGCCACGAAGTATTTAAGTATATGCTGTATATACATCCCATCAAAATCCCAAATACCTGTTAAAGAACATGACACAGAAAAAGGATTATCTTAAATCCAGACTGTCAAAACACCCTGTAGCCAAGAATAAGGCACATCATGCCTTATAAGGCAAAGGTGGTAGTGGTTTGTTTTGGCATTTTTGGGGGTGGATATTATTTGTTGGGTTTTGTTGTTTCTTGCGGGAATCTTTTGTTTAGATTGTTGGTTTGTTTGGGGTTTTTTTAAGGTGCACAGTCAGCTTGCCCAAGTCTATTGACGGCTGCAATATTAGCCATTAGACTATACTTTTTTTGGACAGCCTTTCTAAGTTTAGGTTTTGCATTTTTTGTAATAATACTCGGCTGCTATGGTAACAGGCACTAAAACATTCACTACATGATTCCACAGTATTAAGTCACCTGAGCATTTACCAGAATTTAGTGCAGAGTAGCTCTAATTAATAGGGCTACTATGAAATATCACCTTCTGTCACTGCTGAGAATAGCTGGTCAGCGTTATGCAAGTTTGCTTCCTGGAAAAAATAAAAGTTTATTCTAAAGAGACCTGTTCATCCATAAACTCTGATAAAGACATGCAGCATAAAATAGCTTATACCCCACTGCAAAGACTGAGATTTGTTTATGGAATGTTATTCCAGTCATCTATGAGGAGATAATGACACAGTCATACAGAATTGTTGGACACAACAAGAAAATACTTATTTTTATGTTTTGCATTCTCTGCTATTCCAAACAGAAAAATCAAAGCCCTCAGAGAAGGCCTCTCTACCTTTCATTTAACATATTTAACTTAAGGCTAGAGACAAAACCACCAAAAATACTTAAACAATTATTTCAAAGCAAGAAAAAAAAATACCAGCAGCACTCAAATCTATCAAGATTTTCCAAAATCTCAATTCAAATTTGGCTTCTGCTTCAGATACAACTGGTGGCAAATCAGCCACAGCAACTCTTTTTGGAAAGAGACCTACCCAGTGGCCTGCTACACGACTTAGTCCTGCTGTGTACTCTGTATCTGATGGTGAGGCATCCCACTCCCACAGTCTGCTGTGCCCATGTCAGTCCCACTGGAGTCGGTATTGTCCCTCAAGAAGCTAGCTTGAAGCTAGGTGAAGAGCAGGAAAGATGAAAATAACCCTGACAGAAATGCACATAAAAATCAGCAATTCAATCACAGAATGTAACAGAAGCACCAAGCCAAACACTGAGCTGCTTCATATTCTTATTACTCGATTGCTTCTCTACATTTAATCATTAGTACAGTAAACAACAGATGTTGACTAGCAGAAAAATAAGGGATCCCAGAGCAAGAATGAGAACATTTCCTGATAGGTTTCTTCAACAGATGCTGTTTCAAACTTGGCTTTAAAGACAACTGAACTAAAGACTCCATATTCTCACTTTCCCATAATGTAAGAAAGCTATGGTGAACACCAGAACAAATCATAAGCTTTTAAATAATTTAAAGAGTATCTTTCACAAGTGCAAACATGCTCTCTAGCAGCTGTTAAAAGCAAAAGAAGAATCTTTAGGCATCCAATATGAACAAGAAGCCTTATTTATATCAGTTTGAGTTAAAAAAAAGGCAGAAAAATTGAATAACTTCTGGAAATCAGAAATCTGGTCAGCATCACTTAAGACTACAGGGATAGTTCCCTTCCACAATGCAGTTTCTGCATATTCAGCGAAGGATCTGGTATCAGAAACCATAAGAAACAAGACTCTATGAATTGTCTGACAAAAGTTAGTTTCCGGAGATGGCACACTGCTTCCTTTCCACCGTTCCTTTCCTACTAAGGGGAGTCAAAATTTCAATTTCCAAAAGACAGCCACAAAAAAAGGGGGGGTGTGAGGGGAATGGGAAAGGGGAGAGGTTAAAAAATAAAATCAACTTTGGCTTGTGACCAGCAGTACAATTGGCTGAATTTCTGGATATCAGTTGGATATGGCTTCATGATGCTCTGTGTGACACCCTGGCAGAGCTGCTGTATGCTTGAGGATTCTCCAAGAAAAGGATAAGTAAAACTCTTGGGTTTTTGTTTGATCTCTCCTAGGAAGTCAAGAGATGAGTTAAAAACTTGTAAAGTATGGAAAGGAACCTGAATGAAAGTGACAATGCTTAACAAAGAGGTCACAGTTTTCTGACAGAAAGAGCTATCAAGTTTGCCTCATGTTTTCAAGAAGTGGGTTTTCATTAACAATAAGCCAGAAAGGTTAGGTTTTCACACAAAATCAATTACAAAGTCTAACACATACTTTGCTTCACAAAAACAATAACTATCCAATGCAAATACTCCTCAAACCACCATCTGAAGCATGTGTATTCTAGACTGGACACACAGTGACCTCTCATCAAAAAGCAGGCAGCATTCTGTTTGCTTTTACTCACTGTACTCTATCAGCCACACACTTCTCACTACACTTTTATAAGAAAGACAATTTTAAAAGCAGAAAAAAAGAAAAGAAGTCCCATGTTGACACTGGTTACCACTGGATGACACAACCTACATAGCAGTCAGATTCTGCTCAGGAGCTGTGTTTACCCTCACATGCTTACTACCTCAAGCAGCAGAAGGAATAACTGACTGTGTGGGATGAGATAATGGAAATTTATTTTGCTACTAGAGGAAAACGTTACGGCAACCTTCAATCTCCATGCAGCACTTCGCAAACTTCGACCCTTTCTCCTACCACTTCATACAAAGAAATAGTTTTTCTTTGCAATACCCACGTTTTTTATTTTAAGACACTTTGATGAGCCTGTATTTATAAATAGTTGTTGCTTATGAGACTTCTGTTTCTCTGGATTCCTTTCCCTTTACTGCACTACATAATGAGATTTTTCTACTAGCACTGAAGTATTAACTGCTTAAAGATTAACTCACCCCCAGGACAGAGAATCTCAATTAAAAAAATTCCAATGATTGTAGTCACCCAGTCAAGCCGCAGCTCTTCAGTGACCAAGAGGACCCACTTTGCTCCCGCACCCCGGTGCTCTGACAAGGGACTGTCAGGTCGCCAGCACCTAAGGTTTCCAGTAAGGGAATGAAAGCTTTCCAGAGCGAAATATTTGTCAGGGGTTTATTTGTTTTGAAAATGTCAGTAAATACATGAGTTACCACTTTAAGTGTAACATTAGATGTTTACAAAACAGTCGCCCTGAGAGGAGTACCTTCTACCCTCCATCATCCGCCTTTGTTGATGCAAACACAGCCTCAGGTTTGACAGTGCAGGACTTGAAACTGACCTGGGCTGTCCCGGGCAGACAGTGGGCAGCACCCGCGGGACTCGCTCCACTCAGCAGCATCCTCAGTCCGTTTAAATCGATTTCTCTGCTTTTTTAGCAACAAAACCAACCACTGCTGCCCTTAGGCTGTTTTGTCAAGAAGCGCCTACGCCGCTTCCACTGAGATAATGCAAAACACACCGTGAGAAAGTAAAGAGAATCATAGAATCACCAGGTTGGAAAAGACCTCTTGGATCATCGAGTCCAACTATTCCTATCTGCCACTAAACCACGTCCCGAGTACCTCGTCTACCCGTCTTTTAAACACCTCCAGAGATGGGGGCTCCCCCACCTCCCTGGGCAGCTGGGAGTGCCCGATGTCCCTTTCAGTGAAAATTTTTTTCCTGATGTCCAGCCTGAACCTCCCCTGGCACAGCTTGAGGCCGTTCCCCCTTGTCCTGTCCCCTGTCACTTGGGAGAAGAGCCCAGCTCCCTCCTCCCTACAGGCTCCTTTCAGGGAGTTGCAGAGAGCAACAAGGTCTCCCCTCAGCCTCCTCTTCTCCAGGCTGAACAACCCCAGTTCCCTGCAGACTCGTACTCCAGCCCGTTCAGCAGCCTCGCTGCTCTTCCCTGGACACGCTCCAGAGCCTCAACATCCCTCTTGCAGCGAGGGGCCCCGAACTGAGCACAGAAAGCGCAGCGTCCAAAGGAAAAGCAGTCGCAGCGAGGCGGTCCCGCCGCTGCCGGGGGCTGCGCTCCCCGTTCCTCGAAAGCCCCGGCGGGACGGGCTGCCGCTCGGCTTCCCGGGAGCCCGGCGCGCACCCCGCGCCCCTGCCGCCCCCCTCACCTTGGAGCATAGCCTCCAGTTTCTTCCGGTCCACTCGGAATCGCTCCTCGCCCCACTCGGGGCCGCGCGCGTCCTCCTCGGAGCCGGGCGCGGGGGAGTCGGCGCTGCGCTCGCTGTTGGAGCCCGGGTCGGAGAGCGGCTGCTGCGGGAAGGCGCCCCGCGGGTCGCGCCGCGCCGCCATGGCGCAGCCGGCCGGACCGCGCCGCCGCTCCGCGCCCCACGCCTCCTCCCCGCGGGTCGCTATCTGCCCCCAGAGCTGCGCCGCCGGCTCATCGCCCGCCCCTGCCCCCGGCGCCCCGCCGAGCGCGCGCGTCCCCGGCCCGGCGGCGTCCGCGGCTCGGCGGCGCCCCCAGCCCGCGCGCAGCCCGCACAGCAGCTCCGCCTCCATCGCCGCCGGGGAGGGGCCGGGGAGAGCCCCGAGCGGAGCGGGCAGCGCGCGGCGCCGGGGGCGGGCACGGCGCGGAGGGAGGGGCGGGCGGAGCGGGGCGGGGGGGCCGGGCCGCCCCCGCGGAGACGCCTCCCGCCGGGGCTGCGGGGCAGCGAGCGGGGACGGGGGTGAGCGGAGCCGTGGGGCGGCGAGGACGGCGTCGTAGAGTCACAAGCGTAGAACCGGGCGTAGAACCATAGAATCATAGAACCATAGAATTGCAGAATTATTGATTCATAGAACCATAGTGTCATAGAACCATAGAATCATAGAGTCATAGAACCATAGAATCGTAGAATCATAGAACCATAAAATTGTAGAATTACTGATTCCTAGAATCACAGAATTATAGAACCATAGAATTGGTTCATAGAATTGCAGAATCATAGAACCATAAAATCATAGAGTAATATAATCATAGAACCATACAATCACAGAATCATAGAACCACAGAATCACAGAACCATAGAATTGTGGAATTATTGATTCGTAGAACCGTAGAATTGATTCATAGAATTACAGAATCATAGAACCATAAAATCATAGAATCATAGAACCATAGAATTGTAGAATCATAGAGTCATAGAACCGTAGAATCACAGAATTATTGATTCCTGAGGTACTCTTAGTGGAAACACCTAGTATTCAATTTTAGTGTTTAATTCTCCTGCTGGTCTCACAGCTTCCGTGGATGGTAGCCAGTGGCTTGAAGGAAAAATGCTGCTCACAAGATCCCCTGATCTTTCTCATGATGATGAGAAATGAAATGGCTACAGACAAAAATAATAGAACAAAATAAAAATGTAGGTAATGAAAACAGCCTCCGTTTCTCTCAATAGTTTGCTTGTAGCGCGATAATATTTTAGGAGTGCAGAGAAGTGTGAGGAAAGACTGAAAATCTTCCTAGTTCAGAAGTTTATAGTTATCAACCTCCTCCTTTTTTTTTTTTTTTTGAGATGGGAAAGCGGACATTGTCCATATCAAAACAACTTGAAGTTCAGTGAAGTCTGCTGCCTCACTCCAGATCGACATTGGCTGGAGTTTTCTGTCTTCTAGATGCCAGGACCAGTGAGTTACACAATCCAAATGCTCAAAAGTTATGAGTGTTGACAGCACCAATTACAGTCCAGAGCAGCTACAGGTGCTTATCACCTCTGAGCAAAACAATTACTTGGGTATTTTCCACTCATAAACTAGTGAGATTTACAGTCAGATTCTCAACGTAGGAGGTCCCTTTCCTTGCATTTTATCAGTTCCTGCAATATAGCCACAGAAGGCTTCTTTCTCATCAATTAGCTATGGTTGAACTCAGCAGCAATTTTTTTCAGCAGCCATATAAACAATATAATAAATCAGAGACCTCTTAAAGATAATTATAAATACAGTTTTTATTCATTTAAAATAACTCTTTTGTGGTCTGGGTTTAGAACAAAAATAGGAAGTAAGCTCTTTGATTTCCTATTTAAATCCATATAAATGGTCAAACCCTCCCCCCCCCAGTTTCAATGATTAGCATTTATCGGTAGCATATACTCCGTAGTTTCATTTTTGTTGCATAAATGGTATTTTATTTCTCCAGTATCTTGAGGTGGGAGGATGAAGTGTCTGTTACCCAGAAAACTTGAACCAAGTAGAAAACCACATTTCTAATGGCTAAAAGAATATAAAATATGGATACAGTTGGGGGAAAATGGGTGGAAGTTGGTAGATAAAATATCAAATGGCTAGAAAGAACATCAGCTGAAGTTGACTTTGGCATATGTCGTTTATATTGGCCATTTTTCTGTGGCCAGTAGCTTGATCAAGGGAAAGAATAACAAGATCTTTCTTGGTTTGGCATACCATGTCTATTTTGCTACATTCTCTTCCTCTTTTTTCACCCTGGTCTCTTTTCTTCCCCTCACACATATATAATATCTACAAATCTCAGGAAAAGCATAACTGAATAGAAAAGTGTTTTATTCTCCCATTCAGGTTCCGTGCAAAGTCTCTTGTATTATATTTTTGGGGGCAAAATACATACTGAGATTCGTGAATTTAAAGGAGCATTATGAATTGGTTGATCTACTGTAATAAGGTACATGTCTTTGGGACTGCCTAAATCCCCCAAAATGAGAGCAGTATAGGATCTCCCCTGTGAGGAACGTGGGTCTGCCCTTGGGCCCTTAGACAAGAAGTGGCAGTCTCCATACAGGAGCACCATAAGGTGGCTTTGGCTCTGCCTTAGGGCTACTACCAAAGCGTGAACGTGATGGCTGGCTATCTCTGGGCTCCACGAGTGCAAGATGTAGAAGTTATCTATAAATAGAAAAGTGACGCAATTGTCCTGGTTTCAGCTGGGATAGAGTCCGTTTTCTCCTAAGTAGCTCCACTTCTCAGTAGCTGCAGTTAAGTGTGAAAATAATGATGATAACACCTATTGTTTATAGTTGTTAGTTGTCTATGGTAATGCTCAGCTAGGTAATGCTCAGCTGGGATAGAAATAACTTTCTTCTCAGCAGCTGCTGTTTCTACAGATTTTGGTATGAAAAGAATGCTGAAAAATACACTGATGTTCATAGCTGTTAGGGAAACCAAGGACCTTTCTCAGTTTCTCATGTTTTACAAGTAAGCAGGTGCAGAGTAAGCTGGGAGGAGCTGATCCAGGACAGCTGACCCAAATGGCCAAAGTATTCTGTACCATAAACATAATTTCTGGGAACAGTTCTTCTCTTGCTCCTTCTGCCTTGCTGTCAGCAGTCCCTTTCTCCTGGCATTGGTGTTCTCAGTGCCGCATTCCTGGTGCTCTGCTCAGTGATCTTTGCATCCGCTGTGATCCCTGTACCTGCTGTGATCTTTGCATTTGCTGCAACTGCTGTGCTTGCTGCATCCACCATCTGGACATCATTGCTTGAAGCATGTATTCTGTGACCTGTATCTGGGACAACTAGGTGTTGTTTTGTATATTTCGTGTATTTCATTATTATTATTATTATTATTACTATTAATATTATCATTATACTTTAAAAAAATAAATTATTAAAGCAGCTTTTATTTCAGTTTACGAGGCTTCCTTCCCTCTTCTTTTCCTTCCCCTGAAGTAGAGGAAGATGAGAAATTGGCTGCCTACTGTTTCACAGACAGCTAAGGGCTAAGCTGCCACAGCTGTGTAACTTAGCATTAATAGAACACAGTCTGTATTTTAGTGTTTCCATTAATTTATTATTCCTTATCTTGGGTTTACTTACTTCACAACACTGTTATGAAGAAAAGTGCTGTTATTGGTATTTTTCTGAGGTGGGAACCATGTGCAAAAAGACCATCTCAGAAAGCTGCCAAGTGAGGGTGAGGAAGGAGAAGGAGGCATACAGCATCTTTAATGATCTGTGGTATCTAGAAATGGTTTTCTAAGGAGAGTTTTAGTTGTTTGGGAGAGGTTTATTACTGGTTATAATTAATGCTGGTGGCGTGTTTTGAAAGGCTTTATTGCATTCACCTATTCTGCGGAAGTAATAGCCCATAAGAGTTTGTCTTTCATGTTTCTCTGCCATATTCCCCAAGTAGGCCTCATTAAATGCAATTTCTTAGAATAAGATAACACAGCCTACTGTGTACTAAAGTGCTGTGCACTTAAGGCCCCCCAGCAAATAAATAAAAGGTCCTCCACAGCTGTTTGTTATAAAAACTTTTCTACCCCTAGAAATTCCTGAGATAAATTCTTTTTCTATCCATAAGAGCAGACATAAGAGCAGAGAGATTCTGAAACATCTTTTTAGCTATACTGAATTACAGGACCACAAAAAAGGATTGAAAGAGATCTAAAAAGAGTAATCTATTTCATCTCCTAACTATGCTGAGTTCATTCCTGACAGATATTTGTTTATCTACTCCTCTACAGTGTCTAATGATGAGGTCTCTGTGACCTCTCCAGGAAATTCCTGTGCTTCACTTACCATCAAGAAATACTTTTTCCCCTTAATGAGTAACTTGAATTTTTCTTGGTGCAACTTGAAGCCATTGGTTCTTGTCCTGTCCACCATGGACATAGTGAATGCATTATTTCTTTTTTGTATCAACCTCCACCTGCTTGTGAAGGCTTTTATCAGGCATTGATCAGCCCTTAAGTGTTCTTTCTATTTAGCTAGTCACTCCTCTTAAGTCTCTCAGCCCATTCTCAGAGGTCGTTTCTTGTTGCTCTCCAGCATATTCTGTCTGTAGTAATCTATGTCCTTCTTGAAATACAAAGCACAAAAGAGGAGGGAGAACCCCAGCTGAGACCTTACCAGTGCTGAACAGACTACATGATCTTATCAGGTGTCTCACAAACTGTACTCCTGTTTATTCATCTCAGCGTCATGCTTATCTTGACTCCATAGCATGACCTTACTGGCTTGTGTTGACATACCCTAATCCCTAGGTCCTTTTCTGAAAAATTACTGTCTATCTAATTGTTCCTTATTCTGTATTTGTGGTGTTGATTAGTCTTGCTCAGCATAATCTCCTGGTCTTGTCTCTGTTGAATTTCACCCTGTTTTTTTTCTATATTTAATCTATAAGTCAGTATATTTGATCTCCTCCTTTTTTTCTGGCACCTCACTGGTTACTAAAAAATTCTAAAGAAAGCCATTAATGGTTGTGAGAATGAGCAGGGAAATAAACACAGCCTTGATGAACCTGACAGAAAACCAGACTATCTAAAAAATCCTAGCTTTAAAAGTCTGACTGATCACACACAAGGTGTTAACATTTGGTAACATTCGATGTGCTGTATAACTTTAAACGTACACTGTTATTTATTACAGCCATGCAGTGTTAAACATCTTAATCTCCAGCCGACTTCAACAGACAGACTTTGTGAATCTTGTCTTTGCTTAAACATTAGGAGAATTAGAAACAAATGTAGGAGATTCAGAAATCCAGGAATTTTCACTCTTTAAATTGCAGTGGCAATTTCTGCCAGGAGTGCAACTTGTCTCTCCTGGCTTTCAGAAGCAAAGTAATTAATTCACATTCTAGATCTAAGTAGAAGTCAACTATAAAGAGAGATTTTTAAATTAGCAATTGGAAGAAATAATATTGATATTGTCTAATTTGTAAGGGCAGTAGTCAATAAATAATAGCATGAATTATAATGTAGTTTTAGGTGTTACTGTAAAGAACCAAAAAGACTGAGAACATGAATACTGCACTGGGAATCAACTTGTCCTGTCAATTAATACTCTGCATTGCTGTCAAAGGAACAGCATTATTTATCTGTAAATTTAAAAAAGTTGTTTTGTAATGTTTCTAGCAAATTAGAATCTAAATACTAAATCCTGGATATTATAACCATATTATTCTCTTAATTAAGAAGAAGAGGAACCGTGTCTCCCTCTTTATTAGAAGCCACTGGAAAAATATCCTCTTGGCTTAACAAAAGTTATTCCTGGTTTGAAACTTCCCTCTTGCCACTGTACACTTCACAGGTCATTTTTAGGTATTTCACATTCTTTCTGTCTCATCCAAATAGGTTTAAAGCGGCAGGCTGGAAAGAGTGTCTTTATCTGTTAATAAAGACATAAATAAGAGGGACGGGGCATCTAAAATAATTTCTGATATAGTTTTACCACTGAAAAGAGTTAATCCTTCACTTAAAGTCAAATATATAACTAAAGATTTCCTCTATCTTCCCAACAATAACATGTTGTTAAAATCTATTCTTCCATTTGTATCAGTAAGATTTACAAAATTATTACAATTGTCCGTCAATGAAGGAAAATTCTCCTTTATGCTGCAGAGGCACCCCTGGTCACTCAAGACTTTCATATTGTGTAAAATGGCTGGTATAACTCATGCATTTCCACTTCAGTAGTAAAGGCTAATGACTGCTGAGATCAGACTAGTTTTCTAGCTCAAATCAAACAGGAAAATGGGATTTGAGGGTTTATTTTTTTATTTTTTCATGCAAGTCTAATACTCAATTTCACTACTAAAAATATGCTTACACTTTGTAAGTTGCTATTCTGCCAAAAAACACCTAGATATACTTACTGATTAAAACATGCTTGCTTTTATTCCATACTACTACTCGTTTATTACTTCTCAGTAGCTACATTCTTGTGGTGTCAGAGCTCTGAGTGCACTAATAGGCTTTAATTTCTCTGATTTGCCTCACCTGCCCTCTCCACCCACGGGCACAAGAGTTCCATTTAAGCTTGACTCCAAGCATTTGTTCCTGGTTTGACCTACATTGGAGTTCACTCTCTTGTTCTGTCTGACATAGGTGGGTCTGTGTGGGTATGTGTTTTCATTTCCTGTCTTGTGCTGTTCCTGCATGAGCTCTGTGAGTGGATCTTGGTGATCAGTCATTGACTCACGTCTGAAACTGTTGATAGGACTTGTTATCAGCACCCTTTTCTTGATCTGATGAGACAGTGTGGAATTGCACCTGGATTGGTGAGGCCCTATTGTCCTATGTTCGTGGCTTGTTCTTCCTTGTGGACCAACCCTGTCCTTGTTGCTCCTTGTTAGGAACTTCCTTCTTCTTACAGGAATGTCCCTTATCAGCTGGCTGTCCCGGATTTCTGAAAAGGAGCCTAATGTCCAAGTGGGTAAGCGTCAGTACTGCAAACTTCAGTTGTCTAATTGTGACTGAAATGTTAGATACGGTGCTAGTGGAGCTACACTGAGATTTAGATAAGGCTTTTCATTAACACAGCAATATGGACATGGTATCAGGAAAAAGAGAAACTCATAAGCTGTAATCAGAACTCCAGGCAACTGTTTCTCCGATACCCTTCACTCTGTGTAGTCACTTATTCTTCCAGTGTTGAATACTACTATTTCAGAGTTCCCAATGTTTTATTGTCAAAGTAACACTGATGTCTACTTCATGTGGGTGCAAGTAGCTGAACAAAACATAGGGAGTGGAAAGGCTTATCTAAACAAAAAAAATCCCAGGGATTTTTTTTTTTTATTTTCCCTTCGGAAATTGAATAATGTGTTTAATTTGTTTTATCTAAAATAATTTGTTAACTTGAGCAGACCTGCTATTTCATTGGCTAGTACAACTGCAGGGGAAAAAACCTTACTTTTGAAAAGACCTTCTTTTAGTTATCACAGTTTTCATTCAGTTCCACTCCTCTCCTAATACTCTTGGTAACTTTGATATCTTTGGTTTTACACGATTCCCGAAGAACATTTTGTTCTGTTTTCAAAGACAAAATAATCATGTGATCTCTGGTAAAGGAAAGGAGACAAAGGGTCCATGAACTTGTAACTCATAACTTGGTATGAAAGCAAACATCTTCTTGTGCTGATGAGAAATCATTCAAGCATTCATTAAGAGACAGGAGAGTGCCTTATTGTAAACACAGGGGAACTGATAGTTGAAATAATCTTTTTCTTGCATGATTTTTTCTTTTCTGCACTGCACTGCAGAGCTTAGTTTTGATATAGCAATTCAGTTGTTAGAAAATGTTTCTTGATATTTTCTATTCTGTATTTGTATAGCCATTACCATAAATTCAGCATAACTTCTTTCTGAATGCTAAATATGTGGCTGTGTATAAAGCAGTAGCTGAGCTGTACAAATTGTAAGGATGCATGAAAACAATCCTATTTTCTTCTTTTCCATATCTCATGCTTTATTATATGCTGTGAAATCTGATTGTTTTAATAGCTAATTTAAGAATGAAAGAGGGAAAGACAGCTTTTTTTGGGGGGGTTTGCCTATCAGGGGCAAGGAGCTATTTCATGACTAAATTTTTGGTGAAACTAGTTTATTTTAATGCATATATTAAACGTGGGCCATGACTGGGCAAAGGGTAGCCTTAACTTTTCCTCTGTGCTTCTGTCTGAGGCAAACACAGCCATGATCTATGTGGTCAGGGGAGGAGGATGGGAGGAGAAGGAGCAAGCCTGGCTTTGTGACTACACCTGGCTCCTGTGATACTAGAAATATGCGTCATCCTTGTTGGTGCTAGTGGGAAGGTTACTAGACACTGGAGTACTGTATTTGCCAGTATGTTTGCCTTATACAGAGGTATTTTCAGCAGTGATTCTTTTTTCTCTTCTTTATTTAACACTTTGGTGAAGGAGACATTGTAGAATGCCATTTGGTATCTTATACTTTCATGGAGTCTTTTAAAGTCCACTATCAACAAGAACCATTTCAGTAGTTGTAGCAGTCTTGAGGCAGAGTATTTGAAAAATGATGCAAACCATCTTGCCTGGTCTCATCTGGACCTGGAATCTTGAGCTACATCTGTCAAGAAGCTGGTGTTCTGAGTCTGGATTTATTTATTATGAATTGAGTTCTGCGTGGTCCAGTAGGGAAATAAATTAATTAAAAAAATGTTCAGGAGTCCAAAGATTTCATGTATTGATATTTTTGCTTCTTTTTTTGTGTGTGTCTTCCTCTGCCAAGGCTTAGGAATACATAGAGAACTACCAGAGCCATCAAAATGCAACATCAGACTTAACATATTTGGGCATAAAGATTTCTTTCCGCTTATTCCTTTAGTCTAAACTGAGGAATGAAATGATGGAGTGATACAGCCGTATTTCTAAAGATGTGGGAACCAGCTACTCATCTGCAAGTTCTTTATCAGAACACTAATAGAAAATAAGGCTTGGACCCTTGATAACTGTAAACTTGTATGGCTTCAAAGAACCTATGCTGCCAGATGAGTTTAGCTGATTTACGTCAGGTAGGAATCTAATTATTTCAACACAAATACCTGAGATAGAACTAATGTAATAGAGAAATGGTTCTAGCACACAGTGGAATTAAAACCAGAAGTGGAAGAGGAGCATTGGCAGTTCCTACTATCCTGAAAACTGCAGCCAAACCAGCAAAGATTTAAGGAAATGACTCATAGTACTCAGAAGAAAGAAAAACACCATAGTAATGGCGAGAAAAGCTAGGTTAATGTAACCAAACTGTTGAAGTCAAGTTCACTAGCCCACAGAGGCAGAGACAGGAAGCACTGAAATGACTAAATTACATTCCTGAAACAAGTCTGTAATAGTGTTTTATCAAGTTAGTGACTGTAAATGGCCAAGAACGTCAGTGGACAAGAAGGAATACATTTTGCTCTTGGACATTTTTACACAGATGTGTTGGAGTAAGTGAACTTGCACACGTAATAGATAAAGATGTGATCCAGAGATCTTAGTGTAACAAAGACTCTTTGGCAATCCCATGAAGCGCGTTCTTGCTTAAGAAATGCTTGACACTTGATTTGCTAATATGCTATTTTTTACAATGTTACTTTCAAAAACAATCCCGTGTTTTGATTGTTTATAGACTAGTGTTTGTACTGCTTTTTAGAAAAGGTACATCTGAACACCATTATTAGCAAGACTAATTGTGTAGGAATGCTTGCTGTGTTACTGTTTGAGTGGACTGTGAACAGTAAAGCCAAACCTTGGCTTCCATTGTTCTTACAAAGATTGTATATCGACATAGAATTCATCTGAAAAATAACTTAAGTCATAATATTTTTTTTCCAAATGCAAATGATTAATTTAATGGTATTTTTTCTGCAGCAGCTGTTGTTGCCTTCAGCACAATCTCTAGTGTCACTGTGACTGCAGAGATCAGGGTGTCCTGGTTGATAGGCTTTCTTATTTCTTTTTCAAAAGAGCAGTGAGCTATCAACAGGGTGGAGGTAGTGGACACAGGTTAGCACACAGTCCTGAACAGATTTTATTTAAAGCATGATCCCCTTTAAGGATGGTCAGATAGTAGAACAGGTTGCACAGGGAGAGTGTGGGATTTCTATCCTTATACGTACCAGAACCTGACTGGACAAAGCTGTGAGTAATGTGGTCTAATTGACCCTGCATTTACCATGGGACTGGATTTGAAGACCTTCAACCCTAATTAATGAAGCCTCTGATTCTATTTTCTTAGTCTTATGTGAAATACACTAGGGCTTTTTTTTTCCTTAATTTGCTTTTCAAACTGTTTTATGTTCTTATTCTAGAAACTTAGTCCAGGCTCCAATTTTCTAGTTTACTTATAAGGATTTTATGTGGAACTTTGTTAAAGTCTTATCTTCCTATCCTTGTACAGTACATCTGTTAGTTGAAGCCATGACATATTCTTAACAAATCTGAATGGTCTTTATCCTAATTGTCAAAAAATAATTTACTAATAGGTTGTTCTAGTATAATCTTTTATCTTTCCTTCTTATCTCCCTCTTTCTTTTCTGCTTTTGGATTTGGTGCTGCACTCTTGCTCTCGTGTTTCTTTTGTGCATCATTTTTTTCCTGAGGACTGTGGTGCATGTTGTTTTTTGTTTTTTTCCAAAAGGGTGATCCCTGATGTATCACCTGCATGGAGCGATAATGGCCTTTGGGAAATAGAGCATCTCTGCTATGATAACTGGAGCTGCTAATTTTCTCTTGTTCTGCATAATGCTTTGATTCCTATAGGTGGGGGGACACTGGGACAGAGTTAGGTTTGGCATGAAAGCACTAATGGACGCGGCAACTAGTCTACCCCCTGGAGCTACGTATTACAATAGACTGGTAGCAAATAAACCGTAATCTTTTGTAAGGCTGACCACACTAACATTGTTTTTCTGCTGAGCAGTTTTCTGGCAGCAGAAGAGACATATCTGCTTGTCAAAGTGCTAAACTGGAACTGTTGGGATTATTGACTTTCTGGCTTTAGTTGGTGTGAGTACACTAAAAAAAATCTCAGAAAACTGATGGAGTTAGGCAGTCAGATTAATTTACGATAGACGTCAAGTACCCAGTTTCTTTCTGTGCCCTGCAAATGTTTTTTCCACTTGCTGCCTTCTGCCGTGTTTTAGTCTTTCTGCGAAGCTGCAAATGACATTTGGATCTTGGCAGATTTGCTTTACAAGCTTTGTTTGAGGTGGTGAATGGCTAGGACTACCAGTCACAAATCACCACGGACCATACAGGACCTATGAATTGCAAGTAACTTTGCAAATGTATTCTTACATGAACAGATCTGTCTGGATTCTGAGTGAAAGCCATAGCGTTTGAACTGGTACAGTCACCAGGGTGGTTTCAGGTATGCAGGTATGTCTTATATAGCAATCTGAGGGGCACTGAGAGGCTTGGGTGGCTTCAGGATATGTCTGTCACAACTACCAAAGTGTGGAGCAATA
The DNA here is from genome assembly GCF_017976375.1 of Cuculus canorus. Taxonomy (NCBI): domain Eukaryota; kingdom Metazoa; phylum Chordata; class Aves; order Cuculiformes; family Cuculidae; genus Cuculus; species Cuculus canorus. The sequence continues at coordinate 10,787,870 of NC_071407.1, forward strand.
TTCTACTTCTCTGGATGCATATTGCCCTTTTGTATGTAGTTATAATATACAGCTATGCATGGATGAAATGCAAAATAATTAGTCTTCCATTCCTTTCTTTTGTCCCGGTATGTGCACTTGTAAATGAGATGAATCACTAACTTGACTTAGTTAACCCTAGGGGAAGGCCTTTTAATTATTAACTTAAATAGTTGTGGGAGATTTGCACATTTTGCTCTAAGAATGTTATGCATTTTATACTAAAATGAGCTGAGTGTGTCTTATCTGATTCTGTCGGCATATTTAAAATAAATGAATCTCTTCATATCCAGTACGAAACCACTGGCTGAGAGCATTGATCCGACTTCATCTTAAGAGGTGCAGCAGTGGTTCCAACTAACAAGACCAGTACCCTTCCATGCAGCCGTCCTGCCCAAGAGCTAGTCAAGTTAGTGAAGTACAGTTTCAGGGTGATGTGAGAAAGCAGGGAAATGGGCACTCTCGTTTATGAGCTGTAATATTGCAATACAAGGGCTTCTCCACAGATTCCCAGTGCTAAATGCTCACTTAACTGATCTATACCATTTCTGAACTCATTGTGTAACAAACTGAATAGTGCTGGAGTGGTAAAGGGCACATAGGTCTTAACATGAGAGCAGATGAAAAATGTGTAATCCCTTATATATAGAAACAGTCCAGAAATACATTACAACAGACAATCTGCTGATGGATGTACAATTAGTACAGTGACTCTGAGCATTGGTGTAGAGGAACAGACTTCTTGACTCCTCTTTGAGAGAATGGTAGCCAAGAGACTTTCCTGTAAGAACATATTCCTCAGGAGGGAGGGCAAGCAGGATTTAGAACCCTAGGGTAGGCACTGTGGTACCACAGTATCGCTGTTTGGCTAATATCATAAAAAACATGGGCTCGACTGTTCTGAAATAGCTAAAGATGATTGATTGCCCATACATTTCTTGACATTCAGATAGCTAGGTGATTCTAGACGATATATCAGATTATAAAGAAAGGCCATCATTCACTTAAACCTGGCTTTATGCAAATAGAGTCACCAAAACCAATGGGCTTGCTCATGGGGTTGAATTCATGTCTGCTTTAATGTGTTGCTGGAACTGAGTCATATACTTTTAGGCTATGGTACATGAAACTGTGCTTCAGGGAGAAAGTACAATCCTTAACAAAATTAATAGCATGAAAAGGAGGAGATAAAAATATGTAGTTGACTGTTGGTATGTACAAGCCTGAGAGAGCACAAATTTGACAAATGGAGCATATAGCACAGTGGGGACTAGTGTTTTGGCAGGTGGATTGTTGCTGACCTAGAATTAGGTATTTTGATTCATGGCACAGTCTTCTGGATGCTTTTTCCACACTTTAGTAGAAAAAAAAAAAAAGGTGTATAAGAACACTTCAGAAAACCTATTGACTACTAATATTTTTTTGGGTGGTGAGAAAATATTGCCAGTTAGATACTATTAACATTCTGGTGAAAACTCATCTTTTTGCAACATGGGGCTGATAAAACAATAGCTAATCATTGAAAAAAATGCCATGTGCTCATACCAGATTAAGTTTCACAAGGAACATTCCTGTGTCTTACAAATGAGCTGCCATGGCACTGTGATTCCTGAACTATGAGAAAATGTTTTCTTTGGTTTACAGGTGGGTTAATATTGGAAATTCCTATGAACATTGCCAGATATTATTTGCTCTGATAAGGAACAACAGTTTAGTTTTTATCTTGTGTTTGGAAGAAATACATTAGTCATCTACACTCAGAGAGCATGGAGATCGTTTCAGAATAATCTTTAGTTTTTTTGAATCTTCCTACTGGAGTTTGAGATGACTTTAGGCACAAAATGTGGTTTCCCACTTCTATTTAGTTCCTTGTGACACATTAATTAGACTAAAGTTTTGTTTTAAAAAGAATCTTCTTCTCTTTATATTTTTAGCTCAGGTACCACTCTTAAAGTTAATACAATAAATGAGGAATTAGTTAAATTAGTGACTTCCAATTTCATGGAAATGAAAGCTGCCAATAGGAAAAGATTGCAGTTCTTGACTCTTTAAACATTTTCTGTCCATGCAGTTACTTCAAAGTTTAGTCTGTTTGAAGTACTTAGGGGTAACTTTTCATTACATTTGTTTACTTTGTTGGAATGGCCCAATCTCCCTCATGATCAGCTCGTCTGTCTGGAAATCTTGATGGCAAGGAGGTTCTTAGGCTTTATGGAGCTTTTTCTCCTCACTTCACCAGTGGCATGATTTCTTTCTTTTTCCTCAGCAAGTGGCCAAGTAGGGATGTTCCTGCAGCCTTTAGTCAGGCTGTGTTCCCAGTAGAGCAAAGCCAGAGGTCTGTAGTGTAGTAAGTGAGTACTGATCTGGTAAGGATTGCACAACTTGACCCAAGGGGACCTTTGTCTGAAAAGTGACTGCAAGGTTATGATGAATCAAAAGGCAAGCAACTGGCTTTGCCTATGGATAATTGTCATTTAGTATGTTTTGCTACCACCCATGGCTTAAATCTTAGAACTGTTGCAGTATTTGGAAGCTAAATATGAAGTACCTAGGAAGTGGCTTTTAACATGCTGAATTCAAAGGTAAATGCAGCACAAAGTGACCTGTGGACCTTTATCATCCTTGCAAGATGAATGTTTGGTTAAAACAAAGTTTAACCTAGAAAAATACTTAGTGAGGAGTATATACTCTCATTGACCTGAATCAACACACTGTGAGTGGGGAACTGTCCGTGACAGTTTATGTAGCTCTTAAGATGATGTAATAAATTTTACAATATGAATATGAAATATTGTTTCATTTGCAAATGTGTTCCTCATGTTTTTTTTTCCTTAGAGGTTCTAGGAATTCTGCTTCATTGTTGTGAATACATCATTATTTTTCTACCTTGTTGCCAAGTAGAATGCCTAGAGTTTCTATGGTTAATATATGATATGAAAACACATTGTGTCCACAGAGTCAGTCTGGGTCTAAGTACTCCTGTGAGTGAGAAGGTAGGATTGGATTCAGTTGCTTAGTCAGATGTATCAGGAATGTGCATAACGTACCAGTGTTCTGACTGCTAATTGTGGCCTCATGTTTATCTGGCACTACAAGAATGTTGCCTGAAAAAGCAATCTGCAATTAAAAATTTTTAACAAGTAATTGAAAATTATTTGGTACGTTTTTGCTATCTGATGTAAGAAATGCGTTTGGGTTTTTTTTTTCTGCTCTGACAAATGATATAGCTAAACTGTTGAAGGAATTTTCTGTAACGCTGGAAAGCAAATGTACCTCTAACAGTTTATGATGGCTTGAAATCAGTATTGGTAGAATGCCGAAAAATTCCTGCTTCCTGTTGAAAGCACATTCAGCACACTGGGACACATTTGTCTGGATGTGATATGTAGGCCTAGTTCTTTTTTTTTCATTATTATTTACACTAAATTTTCAGTGATTCCTGTTACTTCAAACCACATACACCCACACAGCTATGGTTACTTGGAATCTGTCTTGACTGGAATATATCAGGAGTAATTGGGTTGGTATGCCATGTTTTGTTGATAATTGGAAACTCTTGGATCTGACACAAGAAGTTAACAAATTCTCTGTACTTAACCATATGTTTTAGAAGTTATTGCAACAGCAATTTTCAGGTCATTTGTCTAGCTGGAATTCGAGAGGAAACATATGGCTACTGCCTATGTCCTGCCTTACTATTTATAAGAGTATTATTTCATAAACAGAAAAGAGCTCATTAGCTGGTAAATTATTCGTAGACCTACCTGGCATTGTACCAGATATGCATTGGGACCCTTGAAAGGGTCTTTTTAAATAGCCTACATTTGGAATTGTCTGCACAGAAGTATATTTCTCTTTTCAGTAAGACAAACAAAACTCTGTGAAGCCATTCATCTCATTTAAGTCAAACTGTATGGTAATTTCACATAAATACTTCTCACGTGTGATTAAGAATAGAAAAAAAAAAAACTTGCTAGTAAAGAAATTGTAGATTTAGCTGTGAGTTGCATTCTGGTGAGCTGTGGAAAGCCATCACTTATAGTCAAGTAATCGAAGTGCACATACGCATAGCAAAGATGACTGTTCCAATTATCTTTCATATTAATGTTAAAATATTCTCTGGTGCCACCTAATGGTAAAGTTATTCAGTTACTTTAAAGTGAGAATAAACAGTGGGTACCCACCACATTTATTATTGCACTCAGATCCATACATATAACAAAAAAAATTGCTCTGACCTAAATTGCTTCCAGTCAAAACATTTCACTGTTAAAGGAAAAAGTACAGTAAACCCTGTACTACTTTATTTAGCTGCTTTAACTGGTTTTTAAAAGGTTTGGATACAAGCCTGAACAAAACCAACTAGAACTTAAATCAAAGCTGCACTATGAAAATAACCCCTACTTTTGTAAAAGGCCAGATAAAAAATTCGATATGCTGTTCACTCATATTCTACTGGGAACAGAAAATTCAGATAGGGATCCTAGGCTTATTTCTAGATCTTTTTTCTGTATTCTTGCCACAATGCCACAATTTGCTCATCCTCTGATTTCTAGCATGCAGAAAAATGCCTCTCTGAATGTGGAAAATATTGTATGGGTGTGTGGCAATATCATTTTTGCCCCATCTTCATAGCCTCTGAGAGTTTCAGAGCAGTTGTACTACCTGTGTAGTTGGCAGCAATACCATGAATGCACTCCCCAGGGTGGATGGATTGCTGGGAGGGTGTGTGAAGGGCCCCCCTGCAGCAGCAGAGGAATAGTACAAGATGGAAGAGTCTGCGGGCCAAAACAGATCCAGAAACTCTACAAAGTCTGAGACACTCAGTGGGAGGTCAGGTTTATGTAGATTAATACAGCCTGGAAGCCAGTTTCTTTACCTGCCTAGAGCAATCCTTGAGAGACACTGATCTGTGTATGAAGGCTGTAGGCAATTCTAGTTTCCTTCTTCTCATGCACTTTAAAAAATAATGGAAAGATTAAATTTTATGTCATTTGCTTACCTTTAAATATACTTTAGCAGTGAGACATGAGCGTGCTTGTAGTTTTAGCATTGTGCCTTGCTATGACAATTTGTGTAGTTTTCTTAGAAAGCGTGTGTCACTCTTCTATTATGAGGGAAAAGTGTAGCTTCCTGCTCTAAATTAAGTATACATGAATATTTTGCTAAAGTCTGTAGAGAAGGAAAGTATAATGGAATGAGTGTAATTTTTTATCTGTGTAAGAAGCTAGTGGGAGGGACACTGTAGCCAAAGGATGTTGCAAAAGAACTGCTTCAATGAATTATTTCTCAATCCTCTGGAAAAGAATGTTCGGTATGTTTTGACTGATCAATTCTGCTATCACACATTTTCTGAATACCTGGTTAAGATGGAATTAATAGAGTAGAGGCAAATAAACAGCAATACCCTAGAGAAAAGGAACAGTTTCATCCAAATAGCTGAAATATTAGGTTTGCTGCCAATTTCTAAGGCTGTTAAGTAATGTAATTGTCAGTTACTCTAATCAGAAATGACTGTGCTGAAAAAAAACGTGAGCAGCTGGCTTCCACTCTGTCTTGTTTTGAACAACAGGCTTACAATTTTTGCGTGTTCTGAATCACTTTTCAATTTAATTTTTAAATCCTTTCTTCCAGAGTAACTAACCTTACAAACAAGCTATTTGCATGAGTAGTATTTCTGATATCACTTTTAGAGGAGCTTTGTTTCAAAGTGAAACTCTCTGCTTTTTAGCTATGGAATAGTTGTATTTTGGGGTGACTTTTTCTTTGTAGCTAATTCAATTCTGTTCTGGGACAAAGCACCCACCACCATGCTGCTTCTCTTCAGGTATTCTAGAAAAGAGGGCATAAGTACATGCGAATAGACTGGATAAAGTAGTTGCTAAAAAAGTCACATTTTTTTCCTTTGCATAAGCATAACTAGTGAGGGAAATATTATGGGCCAAATTATTTGCAGATGTAACTGTTGTGGTTTCATTGAGTTACAGACAGACTTTAGAAGGTTTTGTCCCAATAGGAGATAATATGCACAAAGCACTTCTGATGAGCTATCCAGTTTGTGGGTTTTCAGTCTGAGCTGAGAAGCTGGCACTATGTGCTTTTGGAAATCTGGCTTTGAGGACTGTGCCACATTACAAAACCAGAGGTTTGGGCCCACTTAGGAAACTAACAAATGCAAATCTTCAAATATTTTTTTTAGGTCAACTTAATAATAAAATTGTGTTTCCTTCTGTGAGTTGTAGATAAAGAAAGGAATCCTTCTCTGTGGGTGGACTGGTGTCCTCAAAGGCACAGGTCATTGCCAGTAGTGCTTAATATTGGTTTCCTCTTTAGTTGGGATATGGAAAAAAATGCCAAAGAATCCTCCAAGCTAAAACTTTCCACCATTTACAGTAAGCGTCTTGAGGCCTCCTGATTGACATTGTAAGCAAACTAGTCTTGCTTTATGGTCCTTCATGAATCTGCAGCTGACAATCTGAACTCATGAGTGTTGTCAACTCCAAATGTTTAAAAATCATGAAACAGGCCCTGACTCATGACACTGAGATACCGTTAAGCCAAATAGCTCGTGCATGCTACTTTCTTTTTATTAAGAACAGGAAAGGTGAAGGAAGGAATTAATGTCCCAGTCATAGAGGTTCAGCGGGTGAAGCATTAGGAGACGAACCCTTGGTACTACTGCAATGAATAGAGCTAGTTCTGCTTGTCCCACACCACTAGTCTTATCACAATATTGCAAGCATCCTGGAAACACGGTGAGAGGCAGCAACGCTGTGCATGTTGTTTGGTTGCTTTGTTAGTTCCTGAAGTTATGGGAAATTCAACTCTGACCAACAGACTCTTTTTAGTCCCCTTTACTTTTTTCATTTCTGAAATGTCTTATGAGTTATGTTCTTTGCAAGTTTATTTTCCAGTCCCTGTTCATGGTTAACTTCAGAAACAAGTTCAGTGGTTAACTTCATGGTTAACTTCAGAGACAAGCATTCAGTGAATGCTTTTTCGTTTGAAAGCATTCATTTGTTAAGGAGCCTCATGTGCATCTGGGTGAATGTGTGGAGAGAGCTTTAGCTCCATCCCGTAGTAGTGCCTAGAGCACAAATTACGCAGGGGTGGCTTGCTATCTGTACGAACCACTGTGCAACTTCACATGAAGTTGTTTGGCATATAGGTTTTTATGAAAATGAATTCAGGAGGTGGCATTACAGCTTCCCACCTACAGATCTTGCAAATGTACTTAGTATATCATAATGTTGTCATTTATTTGCATGCAGAAGTGTTGCCTTTAAAGAATTTTTCAACCAGATGGCACTCATTTTCTACAGCCTTGAATCCTCCTTACCTCATTTGTGAGGCCTAGGAAACCAGTCACGTTTCTAGCCATGCTTCTCAGCCATTTCTGTGAGGTGTACCTTTGAAACTGACCAGTGGGACATGGTAGAAAAGTTACTTTTCTTCACTCCTATAACTGAGCTATCCACTCAAATATCTGACCTTAAACTTTCTAGTTGTGACGTCTGTGGCCATAGAGACAGATCATGCCCTAAGCTCATAGTGGAGATGCGTTTAACCTGTTTAAAGCCGTCACCAAGTTCTCCATGCCTGCACAGAAAGCATGAGAGCCCACGCTGGTACTTTCTATCTTTAGATTGGATGTTTTTCTCAACTGTAGTACATAGCTGTGTTGTGTAGTACCACTTTGTGTGTTGCCAGGCTGGTTCTGACCTGGGCCTCCCAGAAGGAAGTGAAAAGCAGAAGAGCTAGACTTCGACTATTTACTTCAAGTCCCTGTTTTGGTTTTGTGGGTTTTTTTAATGTAGCTGATCTGTTAGATATTAAATCCATGTCTTAGAGCACATTACCTTAACAGTGTGTCGTGTGTGGTTATTTTCAATGGCCTCTAAAGGAGATTAAAAATCTTAGTATTTCCTTAGAGTCTCGGTACAGACAAAACACTGCATGCAGACTTCTATTTGTGTGAGTCAGGAGCTGCAGGAATACAAAGGGCTTAGTGGGTTTATGTGCTGGCACTGAATCTCAGAGGCAAAAATGAATCAGTAGCAAAGCTCAATCAAGCACAGTCTTCCTTCTGCTGGAAAGAGAATGAAGAAGTGATTGGTATCAGTTACCACTGTGGTGCTGGTGCCTGGAAAATGCTTCAGGAAGGGCTAGGACTGATGTGTCCAACTGGCATCGTTTCTCAAGGCTCTTGAAGAGCCCTGCTGAAAATGAATGTCATTCTGGTGAGATCTGCCCAGGCAAAAATGCTTCCTGAGTAGTAGGCAACTTAGAAAAATGGGAGCTGGATGCAAAATGTGGATCCTGATTGGGCCCTTTATTTCCTAAGAAGCTCCTAACAAACTCAAAATGTGTCTCATCAGCTTTAGATTCTTCGTGCTTCTGCTTCCATCCTGGCCTCCAAAGGTCTCCTTTCCTACTGGGCTATGCTTTCAGAGGAGTCTGAAACATCCCTTTTCAGACTGAGCTCCCAAATCACCTTCTTGGAGCCTCTCACGTGTCACTGACACCAATACTTGCAAAGAGAAAGAGCACTGTGGTGCTCACCTCCTCCATCTAGTCTGCTGCCTGCCAGGGGGAGGCTGTCCTTCCTATCCTCAAATGCTTTCTTATTGAGGTAATGGAGCAACATTGCAGAGAGCTCTCCTTGGAGCAAAAGCAGTATAGGACAGGGTATACGTTTTTGTGGGGATGGCTTTTAGTCACTATAAGCAAATCTTCAAGCCTCTCACAGAGGTCATAAGATCAGTGACCAAATTCCCTGAAGAACGAGCCCCTGACAAATTGGGGTCAGCCCAGTGTTGGTGGGACATAGAGCTCTGGTTGGAGGTAAGTCACTGCTAAGTGTTGTCAGTAAGACAGGGAAGTAAGGTTCCAGAGAACCCGCCTCAGGGAAGGGGAACTGCAGGAGTTGCCAGGAGGCGCTTGGGATCACACCTTGACGGGCAATGCGTGCCTGAACTAACACTCCCCACTTCAACCTCATGAAATCTGTGACTGCTCTTGGCACCATTGCATTGCTGTTTTATAGGAGCCTTACCCTCATCAGTGATGGCAGCCTTCAACATCTCGGACGCAGTGGGAACACTCGTGTTACAGTTCTTTCGGCAAGCACCTATCGTTTTTTGTTTCCTGTCTTTCACTTTGTATACACTTTAATTTTGAACAAAAAAAAAATATAAAATGCCAAAGGTTGGAACACTTGAAAGACTGAAAGAAAAGAAAACGTAAGCTCCTTGGATTTTTCTTCTATGCTTTCTGCCTTAATCTTATCAGCAAGATACTTGGCTTGTTAAATTTGCTGAAACGTTTGCTCCTGATAAGCGTTATCAAGGATGCTCTTTCCCTTCTCGTCCAGCGTGACACTGCCCTCTGGTGCTCACAGGCCCGGCGGCAGGGCAGCTGCCTGGAATGCTCCATCAGCTCCTGGCAACATTGGCTACTGGAGCGAGAGAGGCTTATGCCAGCAGTGGTGGTTAGCCCACTATCCTCTGGGTTCATCCTTGAGTTATCATGTTTCTTTACAGAAGAATTTAATGTAGAAGTGTGACATACTTATTATCTACCTCTTCTAGTAAGTTTAATTGCTTTTTACAATGCCATTTCTTAATATTCCTTGACAGACTTGCCTGCTGTTTTGCGAGAAGCAGCACATTCACCTGTCTGTGCTTTGTTACACTGATTTCTTAATCAAACATGTGCCGAAAGGGTAACACTGATGAGTAGCCCTGTGTCTATTGTTCACTTCGATTCCACAAGATATAATAATCTATTTTGTTTTGCCTGGGTTTGTTATTTTGCTGAATGAGCGTTCAGCTGCCAAGGCATCCATTTTTCTCTAAATGCCATAGAGCTTCAGTTGCTCTAACAGCACCTGAAAGCCTTTGGCATTTTGGGATCACTGGCTTGGACTTGCTGTCAGTGCTAATGTTATTTGACTTTTAAAACTGGATTTTAAGCCTTGTGCAAAGCTACCTGTGGCCAGAATGTTTAACTACGGTGCCCATAGTTCATAAACTCCACACTCAAAAATCCAATGGCTAATAGTAATATAGCCCGAAATGGGGATGATGTGTATACATGTAAACAAGCACATCAGCACTGCCTTTGAAAGCAATTAGTGAGCAGGATTTCAGTTCAGCACCTGGGGCCAAAATTGCAAGACTATTTTTAACATGTTGCTTAAGCTAAAAGCAAGTATTCTGAGTGGGGAGGCATTATCCAGAACACATAAAGATACAAAGATGAAATAAAAAATAATCTTGCTCAGAGCTGTAAATGCATTCCTTCGTGGTTTTGTGGGCAGATAGGGAACAATTTCTAAAAGACTACTAGATTCACATTTAAGGATATCTACATTTGCTAGGAATCTCAAGGTAAAAGGGAACAAATAAATGATCTGTTAAATACAGGAGGGGAAAAGGAATGACAAAATAGATGATTCTCAATGTCAGTTAATATTTAACTCATAAATGTCATCAGCCCTTGAACCCAGTGTCAGAAACCTCTATGTTGCCTTTAGAAAGTATCTTTCAAGTGTATAACTTAAATGAGATTTATCACTGCCTCAAGTTACTTTTCAAAGTTTTCGGCTATAGCAGTTGCCTGTAATATTGAAAAGTGATGCTGATGAGCCCCTTGCTGCACTGTTTTGCAGCTTATAGGCATACACGACAGCAAACTGAAAAGCCCATGCTTTACTTCACTGTTTCAGATACCTGCACCTCATTTCCAGAATGCAAGCGGTGATTTGTGAGGCTTAGCCCATAAGGGAAGGGGATGTGTATGTGAAACCTGTTTATTTCTATTACGTGCCCTCTCTGATTTTGGTATCCCTGACCTCCACTTGCCGTGTGGAGGGGTGGCTTGGCAATGGGAGTAGTTCTGTAAAAATGCTGGGAAGAGATGCATGGGCTCAGGCTTTTATTTTAACAGTGACAGGACTTGAGATATGATAGCTGGAATCCCACAAAAACTGGGAACTGCAACTGAACACTAGGAAAAATACTTTGGCCTGATAGCACTGAGAATTTGCTTTAAATGATCAAAAAAAGCAAAACATTGCTTTTGAAATGATCTTCATAAATATATATTTCTGCATTTCCTATTGTGTCAGATTCAGCAGGGATGGGGAGCAGACGGAGAAGAGCTGATGACAGCTTAGGGCAGGCTGGACTGAAGGAACTAAGCTTACCTAGAAATTCAGCAAGACTGCAAAAAGCGTAAAGAAAAGAAAGAAGGTAAATGTAGCTAGAGAAATTTTATGGTTGGGCTACAGTATGCAAGCATAGTCAAATGGAAGGGGGAGAAGATAGGAAGACACCAAACACTTTTGAAAGAGAAGGGCCTCTGAGTGTTGAAGACAGGGTGCTGTGCATGTGAGCAGTTTGTAGGGGTAGGAAGAGCACCAGGGGTATAATGCAGCACCTTTGGTTTTGTTGTGAGTAAACCTTTGAGTCTTCACTCCCAGGACAGCAGTCAGTAAAGTGAAACCCAGTTTAAAGATGAGTGCACCCATAGGCTGCCTCGTAAGAAGGGTATGGTCGTGAGTGAATCGAAAACATGTTTACAGTCTGGTGCATACAGGCAGAATCACAGTGGAAAGATCAGCCAAGAGGAATGTTCCCTGCTCCTAGGGCCTGTGTTACAGACCATGGCTGGCTGCACATATAAACAAAGTGGGCTGCTACCTGGAAGGCAGGTTGCCTGTCTGCGTATATTCAAGCTTATGAATTTTGACAGAACAACATGTTCCTCTCCATAGGCAAGCTCTCCCCTTTGTGTGTAGAGGCCTTTGCTGATGGAGGGGCTGGTATGCATGGTTGAGCTCCTCCTGTGAGTGAGAGACTTAGCATCAGCTCTCCCAGCAGCAGCAGCAGCAGTTGCTTCTCTGCTTGTGCTACAGACTGCACTGCAGAAGCAGTAAGTTGTGGTCTCCAGAGGTATCCACTGGACTCAGCGTCGGGCAGTATTCTGCATGTAGCAATAGCCAGAGAGAGGGAGAGTCAAGAGGGTATTGCTGGGGGAGGAGGATCTCTTGGCTTTTCTCAAAATCTGCCTGGAATATCTGCTGAATCTCCAAACCCGCACTTCCTTCCCTCCAGCTTGTGACTAGCTGTCTGTAAACTCAGCTGCACTGAGCCTTTGCTTATCTATCACCTCAGACTGCTCAGCTCTCTTTCTGCCCTCTCACAGATTCTCCTTCTATCCCTTCCTTGGAACTCTTGACTACAGACCTAAACCAAGGTTTTGCTGAGAAGTTTAAAGCCAGTTCTGTTGTGAGAGATGTTCTTCAGTAGAGGCATTAGTATTGGGTAAGGTGGATATCTTCCAAGTGACATTTCTGTGGCATTTGTGTAGAGGGGACAAAAGGGTTAGTGCTCTGACAGACTGGGGGCAGTGGATTAAGAGTGTATTGTATCTGCAGTTAAAAGGATCTTTCTTGCTTCTCCTCTATTATTATAACAATTGTTATTACAGTCATTTGTAGGGCATCTAAGTGAAGTTCATCCAGAATATAAACACCTGAAATTGAGGAGGAAGGCAAAAGAAAACCTTAAGATTGCCAAGTGGAGATGACCTCGATTCCTCTTTGAGCTCAAGCTACTTTTGGCAGGAGCAAAATGAAGAGAAGCCTTCTTGGAAAGAAGGCAGTGCATCTGCCAGCCCCTGTAATTAGCCGAAAGGCCCACAGAGTGTGGGGAGAAGGTCACAGAGCACATGGCCCCTGCCATGGCACTGCTCAGTCCAGAATAGCGCCTGCAGGAATGTGAAGCCAAAGCCCAGATATTGCAGCTGATCCCATGCGAAGGCCAGAATCCTTCTTCTGGGACTAATGAGTCTGCTAATGTACAGCATGCATCGTTCAGGGAGCACGAAGCTGTCAAGTCTTCGGAGCAGGAAGCATAGAGTTGCAGAATGCACAGAGGACTGATTCAGTCCTAACCAAATGCCTCCAAGCATGCTTAGAGGTAATAATTATTCAAAGTAAATTAGAAGTTTGACAAGCAAACTTCTGAGGTATACAATAACAGAATGAATCATTTATAACTCTGCATAATATAATTGTAGAGGAAAAAAATTACAGCAGGCAGGATTTCACTGGCAACTTCTGGGTTAATGAATCTATGGTATCTCTATATATGTAAATTCCAGACCTGCTAAGAGCCTACATGCAAAATATTTTCTAATGATAACTGAAATTATCAGGCTTTTTTATAAATACTTGATATTTTATATTTTTTTATACTGTCTCTTGTGATCTAAGGAAGGTAATCAAGGAAACAAGACAACAAAAGGTTTATCAGGATCTTTACTACAAACATTTTCCCTCTTATATTTAATAGGAAAACAACATTTAATTTTTCCTAAAGCAACACATTCATTGATATAGGTTGGGTTAAGGATAGTAAAGAGTTGTCTGTTACACTCAGGAGTCACTCAGGGAGAGACATGGGCTTAGTATCAGAAACTATCGATAAAAACCTCCTTACCACAGCAGGATGCCTTACTGCTTTCCTCAATGGACAGCAGCACAGCAGTGTATTTGTATACTCCCTAGAAAAGTGGGATCCAGAGCCAGTTCTTGGTCTGTGTTTTGTCTGTTTCTAACCAAGCACAGTTTATCTATGGAAAAGAAAGCCAAGCACCCATGCAGGTAATAAGGGAAGGTGAATTTCAGCCTGCGTCACTCAAGGTGTGGTGCTTTACACCAGTTCCCCTCTCTGGGTTTTATTTAATTTGTCTCCATCCCTGTTCAAACAGTGGAGAAGTTCAGTTTGACTTGTGTAGTCTCTCAGTTCTTCGTCAGCAGATGGAGTTGCGCAAAATGGAAGATTCTCTGGGACTTTAAAATAATGATGTGTGATTCTTGCGAGGCATTTCCCATCATTTCTTTGTGGGATTTCAGAAACATTTTCAGAAGCGAATCTGTTTCTCACAGGTGCCATTGTAGGGATTTTGTTTCCATTTTCATGGGTTTGTTTCACAGATCTTTTTTTGCTATCCGAATGAGATAGATGAGGGGGAAAAATCCCACCTTATACAGGAGAGGAGATGCAAATGTAAACATAGCGATCTGTACAACTAAGATGTTTCCTCCATAAAATCTCACAGCTTTAATTTTTTTTGTGAGTGAGCATGTTCTAAACTGCCCAGGCTATGGCATGGATTGGCCTTGGTTTTAATAACAGTCTTCACTCACTGACTTCAAAACATTTCTTTAAAAACCTTCAACATTTTTTTCTGGTCTTAACAACTTTGCTGTGATATCTGACAGGGATGCCAGATGGCCCAAAGAGGTAAACATCAAACAAGTAAAGCGTCCCCAAGTCCAGTCCTTTGATGGTTTCTGTGGTGACAGCTCGCTGGAGATTCACATCAAAGAAGTACTTGCACAGCACTTTCTCTGACTTGCGCCGAGTTTCAGGTCCAGAACACCTGTCTGCACTTTGCAGTTCCGTCCAGACCTGATCTTCTTCAATTTTTTTCTTATATACACAGTACTTGCTCTCCTCTTGTGTTCCTAGCCAGGCAATGGTGACAGAGTTGCAGGTCCTCAGTTTACTGAAGGACTTAATTTTTAAGCTGTCTGGAAGAAGTGGGAATAAGGGCTTGTGTAAAGGGGGGGACACCTGTACTTTGATGGAAGAGTTAGACTCCTCTGTGGACCTCAGCTGCACCAGATATGTGTCTAGAAACTTTCCCTTCAGTGAGAAATACTTCAGCCCTGAGATATTTTCCGACACCACTGGTTTGCCATTCTTTGTTATGTGAACCTGTACTTGTCCACGACACAACTGAAAGGCGAATTGTATCTTTTTGTGTCTTGCCTGGTACTGCAGATTGTAGAATTTCTGGTTTGTCCCATCCAGGACAACCTGAATCACTTTTCCATCTTTCAGCTCCATGGCCTTAGGTTCGGGTTCATCCAGGGTTCTTGCAAATGTCCCGGTGTAAGCAGCACTGGCATTTGTGAGGAGATTGACGACAAAAACATCGAAGTAGTACTGAGTGCTGGGACTGAGATTGGGCACAGTGTAGGTGTTCTTGGTACCCATGCATATCTGCCTGACTTCCCCACTACTTGCTTTGCTGATGATGCTCAATTCACTGTTGGACAATATCATCACCTGCTGTGGTTCAAGAAGGTGTGGGGAGAGAGACAAAGCTAAGGTAGGTGGCAGTTTCATTCCAGAAGATCTGATTGCTGTCTCAGCAGCACATAAGCTCTTATAGTTGTGCTTTTCGTTAACTAGAAGACAGTACTGGATATTTTCTCTATGTTGCAAGACAGAGGGACTATGTTTCCAGGTCAGAGTCACTGTTGTATGCCCAATGCCAATAACGTCTAAGCGTGGATCTGATGGAAGTTCTGGAAAGAGGTGCCCAGATGTTGTGTCAGTTGTTAAGTACACAGTAATGTGTGTGTCTCGCTCAGTGGATAAGAACTCAAGAATGTAAAGGGCAGAATGAGGAGACATACCCATGTAAGTCTCTACAGAATTTCCCTTAAAATTAAAAATTGTAGACACCATACTTAGAGCCTTCTGAGATTTTGAGACCTCATGATCACCTGCAGGCAAAAAGCAGACTTGTAACTTTGGTTTTAAAAGATTTAAAATAAAGCACATTGCATAGATTTTATTGTTCATTGTAAGGGAATATCCTATTTTCTTCCTGAAAACAATAATTATAACTAAAAATACTTTTTGCTACTGGTATTTTGTTTAAATAAAATTTGAGTATCTTTTATTTTGGCAATGCAATCATATAATTACGTTTTCAAAAAGAATATAATTATAAAACCACTGACTGTCTCCTATGGAGATGGAAAATATATTATTTCAGTGGAATATTATTTGAACTCCTCAGTTGGGTGTACCTGCCTGCCAGGTAAGAACTTGTTAATGCAGCTTTCAGATTTTATTTTGAAAAATTAATTCAAAAAATCATGAAAGAGAATGTAATTTCCTCTTGGGCTGAAGGCAGCATAATGCCCACTGCCATGGCAGATGATATTCCTAGAAAAATAAAGAGCTAAATCTTCCGCACATCACAGTAGGAAGCAAAATGTCCAGTTCAAGTGGCTTAAGCCACAGAAAAAGACTAAGACAGCAGAGGGAAGTTTGGACCAGTACAAAGCACTTGGGAAGCTGATCTGCGTTTGTGGAGCCCCAAACACCCAGTGTTGTTCCCAAATATTACCCTGTGATTTTGACTTTTTTTAGATGTAATCCTTAATTTAATTGAGTTGATAGCAAAATTCTATGGGCTCCTGTGTTTCCTCCAGGGAGGCAAGGATGTCCTTTTCAGCCCATGGCAGTTTACAGGAGAGGGAAGCATGAGAGATTTAAGTTTGTGGAGAATTTTCTGTAACACAGCTACTTATGCTTTCCCTGTCTTAGGCAGACTGAGGGTCTTACCTTGTGCTGCTTTTCCAAGGAAACTTGCTGAAGCCTTGTGCACGAGTATGCTCCATTCGATGGGAACATCACAGGGGGTCACTGTTATCGTGAAAGGTGCAAGGGCTCTGCCTTCCTCCAAAACAAAGTAGTACCTGTAAATGTAGATTAAAAACAGGGTGTCAGGAAATCCAAGTCTGCCTGAGACTCCTGAAACAAGCTGTTCTGTTGTGGCCGCTCCACTATGGGCAGAAATGATCACTCCTCTTTGAGGTGAATCAACACAATGGGATGGTCAATGTCTGAAGTCTTCGGCTGAGGGAACAACAAATGCTCTATTTTTTTAAAATACACAAATATTTACTGGAAGTTTTATCCACTTAACATAGGCAGTATTTTTCCCACTGAATTTGAACGTGCTTCAGGTGAATATTATATTTCAGTACTTATCCAGCTATTTTGCATGGTGGATGTAATAAAATGCCTTCCAAATAACCACCTGCTGGTTAACTCTGAGGAATCTGGTATGCTTTGTCCCAGAATTTCCTGACTAGAGTTCAGTGAAAGCTCTTAAAACATATACTCTCTCATACATCCTTGAATATCTAGGTCTTCCTGGGAGTCATGTAACAGAATAACTTTAGCTAGCCTTGAAGATTATCAGATATCAATGGCAGTTTAATCCAGGCCAGTTTTAATTTACCTTTGTGACAGAGACTGCTGTGCATCAGCAGTGCAAAGCAACATCACTCTACTTAGTCAGGTTTTGGTTCCTGCATATTTACAATAAAGCTGAGCCTTCTGTCTCACTCCTTTGGTCTTCTGTTTATTTCAGTTGTTTTGGTATATATGGACTACATGCAGCTGCAGAAATGTTTGGACTTGGGTCAGTCCCTCTGCAGTTAAGGCAATTTGAGGGTTTTTTGTTTGTTGGTAAAACAAACCTGAGTAGTCATTATGGATAACTCATGTCAGCCTAGAGGTCTAGCTTTTTGTCAGGATATGGCTACTGTGCTAGAGTCAACCTTCACTGGAAACAGCTCCACATTTTTGAGTTTTTTACTTTAAGCCAAAATTATCATTTCTTAGTTTCCTGTCTGGATGATTCTGGGGTTCATAATGCCCTTATCTGATCATCTAAACTAAAGAGGGTTTTGTTTCCTAATTGCAGTCTTAATGTTATGCCACAAGAGCAGAGCAAAATTCACTTTTCTCTGAGATTTTGATAGCAATTTGCCTTTAACAAAGAGAACGCCTGGTTTTGCTCTTGTGAGCATCGCTGTATTATATAATATGTGCCATGTTGCAGTTTCTTTCTGTGCAATACATGTCAGGACTGAACCATCTGGCTCACTCTCTGCTCCATGACCGCTCTGCTGTATGTCAAAATCTGTATGTGTTTGTCACTGCCCAAGGTGGAGTTTGATTAAACCCCTTCAAGTGTATCTCTTTCCAAACAAGCAGATCAGTCTTTTCAAACCAAGATGCAATGCCAGTTGTAATATCTAGATCACCTACGTACCTAGGTATGGCATCAAACTTTGCAGGTATTTTAGGGAAGTGAAGAATCTGGGGAATTTCTGCATGTAGAGCACTTTTGATCTTAGCAAGGTTTAGCGCCAATAAACAAAACCACTTTCAGCCTGAAAGACATCGGCAGAAATCTTTCTGATAAGAAGTCCGCGCACATCATCTATTGATTTTTTGGTATAATTTTCTAGGTAAATTATTGTATATTACAGTGAACGTAGGATGGCCAATGTGTCTCTGTGGTTCTGAAGCCAGGCTGTTTGTGACACAGCTGTTGGCAGTGGGAGCTAACCTGCTCTGTATCAGCTCTGCTGCTTCTCTGAGGAACACCACCCAGAAAGGTGCCCGAAATGTATGTGTGAATCTAAACTTCATCTAAGAGGGACGTTCCAGATTCTAGGCAATGAAATGACACTTGAGTTTGACAGCAATGGGGCATTTCTCTGGAAAGTCAGTGGACGCAGACAAAGTTCTGCAGGTGCATAGCAATTCTTGGCTTGTATTGGTAGCGTGCAGCTACAAGTGTCGTAAGGAAGTGTCTCGGAATAGGAGTGACTGATTTGCTCTTACCTTTTAGGAATATCCTTCAGCAGGTGAACTGTTGTTTCCTTCCCATCAGCAAGTAGCAGGGAGTGGTAGAAATTGAAGAGATCGGTCTTGAAGTTCTGTTGGGAACTGGTGGTGAGTGCTTTTATGGAATGACACAAGAAAGCCACTGCTAGGAGATGGAGAGGCAGATAAAGCCAGAAGCAGGACATCTTCAGTACTGTAAAGCAAGATGATGAAAGTAAATGGAAACTGCTGTCTTGGGGGAGAAAATATCAGAGATCCTCTCATTCTGTGCCTTTTCTGATGTTTATCATAATCACAGCAATCCAGGCAGTCAAACAGTGCCGGTCTCCTTTTTCCTAAATTGCTTTAAGTTCACAGAGAAATATTTCTCTGAACATCTCTCTGCAGAGATTTAATGGTAAAAGCTGCTATGAAGTCTTTTATTATAAAAAATGTAGTCAATGCAGCACAAGTGCAATATCACAAGACAATTATAAAAAAACACTATGCTGACAAAATGAGTGGAGAATTACATTTAAAATATTTTTCCTTGCTTATAAGTGTTCATTTGATAAATTCCACGGCTGGGTTATTTGTAGTGGAATAGTCACTTTCAAACTGACAGGAGTTCACAATATCCCAAACACTGTTTCTGCCCTTCTGTCAGAGAATGTTATTTTTATGTCATCCATTATGACTGTAGGTATGTGTACAAAAGAGGATCATAAAAACTTATTCAGAGCAGTGTAGGATACTGTTTGATGAAGAGCGGAGGATCCTGGATAGGAATCCCTAAACTGATACTTAGGAGATTTTGAGCTCTTTGTGTATCTCATTTGGAGGAAGGGGTTTTAGTACTGTAAAGTAGCTGGATAAGTCATTCTGAGATTTTTGTATTGCCGGTCCCTTTCACACCTGCACCACTTCAAACCCATTTGCTGCTCACTGATAATGTAGCAGCTGTATTGTATTCACTGTGATATAAGATTTTAAAAAAAAAAAAAAAATCATGTATGCCCCTTCCTTTTGCCAGGAGGCTTTATTATCAGCTTTGGATCTATGAAAGAAATGCACACAAACAGTCCCAAAAATCATCTGTGCACATGCTGGCATTATTATCCAGTTTGAGAAAGAGAGGAAAGTGCGGAAGTGGAAAGAGCATAAAAGGGAGAAGGAAGGGCATAGCCCTTTAGTACAGGTGCCAGCTGTAGCTCAGGGATTTGGAAAGCAGAGGGAGCTCTGTGAGCAAATTCCCCTTTTTGAGGAAAAAGTAGCTTATTGCATCTTACAAGCAGCAAGGAGTAAAGATCCTGATGAAATCTGATTATTGGCTAATGATAGAATGGAACGTAAAAGACAAAGCCTCGATCCTCTGTAGTTTCCATTAGTTTCTAAGATCAGCCCTTTCCTCACAGTGCCTGCAAAAGTGCAGATCTAATGCAGTCAAAATATCTACAATTCAGCAGACCTGCTGTCCATTACAATTAAAGTGACTTTATAAAAGGACCACTTCCTTTATAAACCCATTTCATACATGATCGTTTAAACACAGTATTGAATGTATCTGTAGATTTTATGTACAAAATTTGTTTTCATCTGTCATTCCCCAAGTAACACACATCTTTTAGTATCAGTGAGATTATTACTGAAATAATCACTGCCAGGTCCTGAATGTCCTGTTCAACATCCTAATAAAGGTAGAATATTCTTTTCATCTTTGTAATATTTTTAGCACCTGGCTGTATGCAAGATTAATCGACCATCTGAACAAGTTGAAAGAATAGTTAAGATTATTATATCAATTCCATTGTTAATGTTTTCATACCAGAGCTTTCCTTATGACCAAGTCACTTTTTTGCCACTTTGTTTTTCTTGTAGTCTAGTGATAGCTTACAGATTCAAAATATAACCCCAGATATTTTGGTTTACCTTTGACAGTAGAATCTGAGTTGCTCCACACTTCGAAGAGGATTAAAAAAGAAAAAAAAAGGTCTTTCTGCTGCTTAAATGAAAGGATCTTGCAAACTGCACTGACAGCACAACAGCTGAGATTTTCTTGTCCAGGAAAACAAACAAACCAAGCGACCCACCAACCTATAATCAGCTTATCCTAAAGAGAACATCATCCTAAAGGCTGATTTCACTCAATTACACAAATGGTATATTCTCAGACTCTTGGAAATACGTTTTACAAAAAAATACTCTGCTTACCTATTGTTTTCCTGGCCAGATGATCTCCAGACCACTCGCTTTTTCTGCCGAAAGCATAAAATAAAACAACATACACTGTTCAGATCTCTGTAGACAGATGAAAACCAAAACAGCGCAACCAGTTTAACAGGACAGAACTGATTTTTCCATATGGCTCAGGAACAAATTTGGTAACTAAACGGCTTGCAGTCCTTAAGAAAAGAGGGAAAAAAAAAAAACCCCAAGACCCAGAGTGTTTTAGTATTTTTTTTAAGTTGGATATTTTCAAAGATTATTTCAAATTAGCATCGTTTTGAAATCTTCAAAGATCTTGATTGTTGCTCTTTCAGTTCTAGAGTTCCTTCTGGAGGGCTGCGAAGCACATTTGAGTGTGCTGCCTCCAGACAGCAGGACTTTATTCCTGCACAGAGTGTCAGCCAGGCTGTTAGAACAGCCTAATCCCAGGATGGCTGGCCGGAGAGTGGGTCTTTGACAGAAATGCACAGAGAGGAGGAGGGGGAGAGAAGGAGAGAGAGCAAACACTGTTAACCCTTGTTAGTCCTTAATACAATCCAGACAGGCGCACGCTGATCTCCTCCAGAAAAACTGGTTTTATGTCAGTAGCTTGATGGCCCTTCCATGGAGCATGTGATCTTCTTGCCTGCAGAAGTGTTGGATAGCTTCAGGTGTACTATGTTTCTGGTGTGGTTTTTTATGGCTCCACAGGTGCTGAGTGGCTCACAGGAGGGAAGGGAGAAAAGCCGTAAGGGAGATAAACACTGCATTTTTAAAGCAGACTGGAATTGGCAATCCTTTGAAGGCTGTTAGGAATCTACTAAATAGAGCTGAGCAGATTTCTTGGCTTGCAGAGTCTGCGTAAGAAAGAAACTCCAGAAGTGTATGAGCTGGGGAAGTATTTCTGGTGTGAAAGTATTGTGGAAGCAGGTGGGAAAACGGTGCATAGGAAATGGCTCAAAGCAAGCGAAAACAATGCTTCTGCAGTTGGGGCTACAAAACAGTTGCAGCAAAGCCATGTTCCCGACAGGCCCTGCTCAGAGCAGGGCATGGCCGGGATTTGTGTGCTGCTTGTACTTCTTGGCCCCTTTGCTGAGATGTCAGAAGACGAGCTCTGGGCTTGTCCCAGGGGGGATGCCTACCCAACTTTGATGCATGAACTTCTAGGCAGGCAATTTGCGAGGGCAAAGCCAGAGCATAGCAAGGAAACAAGGCCTTTGATCTGTTTTAAAATAAAGTCTCTTGTTCAGTGTTAAAAGAGAGTGACTTGCAGTAACCCATCACCATTGTCTCCCTGGATTTGAATATGCATTATTTAAGCCTTCTCGGGACTGAAAGTTTACATAGAAGACTGGCGCAGGTCAGGAAAAAGTATAAAGATTTCAACAGATTCTACACAGCAGATCCTTATGAAAATGTAAATTTGCTCATCAGCTGATGTAATTAAGAGAAATATTTACAGTGTGTTTACTCTCATTGCAGAAGATGGCAGGAATAATTATGATGTTGTTTATCAAAGATTTGCTAAAATTTTATTTGCAGAGAAGCTTTTGCTGAACAACTGGGATTTCAAAAAAAGGAACGATGTTTGGGACCCTTAATACAGGCACTGTATGATCAGAGTATTGGCACTGTGGAGTTAGGAAGGAACATTGTGAGGTGTTTGCTAGACAGCTAGCAAAACTAGGGTAAATAGAAAACAGGATCTTTCAGACAAATTGTAATTCTTGTGTGAAATCCAGAATGGGTGATGTCTGGGTAACAAACGTGGGAACCCATGAAAATATAAGCACCTATCCAGAATGAAAGCATTCCCCCGCTGGACCAGAAGCATGAGAAAAGGTGCTGCAAAGTCCAGTATGTTTCCAGAGCGGTCCTGGAATAGGAAGATGTAGGTCAGATGAGGTGCATCAAAAATGTACATTGAAAACAGGGCATGAGAGAAAAGATATTGCCCATAATATAAGTGTGTGAAATATAGCATGTTTTTGATGAGGTTTGGAGGGACATATGGATGGAAGTAAGCAGGGAGAATTGTAAGGAAGTAACCAGTGTTGTTAAGTAGGAAGATCTTCGGGCAGGGTTGAGGAGCAGATGTTACTCATGTCTGGTAAAATCCCTAGTCAGTATGGACACAGTGGACATGTTTGTTATACAAGGGGGTAGACTCATGGTCTCATCACTGATGAAGACCAACTCTCCTCACTGCCATGAAGACAAGCTGTTACCTTGACCTCAATTCAGCATCCAGGGAAGGCAATAGGAGTCTTTCCATTGGCCATCATTTCAGCTGTGTTAAGGCAAAAGTTTGAAGGAGCATTCTGTCTCAGTGAATGAAATATGAACAAGGATGATAGGTGAAAGAGGGTGACAAGATGGTTTAAGTATGGATGTAGTCCAGTTCCTCTCACAGTTATTTCTTGCATGCTTCCCATGTGTGTGCTGGAGCAGTGTGCATATTCATAAATTTAGAGGTTCACTGAAGCGGTATCAAATGAAAAAACAATATTCTCTATAGAGAAAGTTCAGAGCTAAATTCATTACTTGTATAGCTTGACTGAACTTAGCGGAGTTACAACAGGGATAAATCAAACCCTTGATTTGGTGCAAAATTGATACACCAGACTTCTCACTAGAAAAATATAGTCTGTAATGAGCAGGCTCTGTTGCAGCTCAGAGCAGAGTCAGTGACTTCAGGCAGGCTGTTCAGAGATTCTGCTTTTGTACCAGCCCTGCCGGCCATCAGCACCTTTCATGAACGCAAGAGATGAACACCTCTAACACCAGGGATTTGATTTATGCTCTGTTACGTAGTAGCTCTGCTAAAAGATCAATAGTGCTAAAAACAAAGGAGCTTTGTTGGAATATGAGCAACTGGTCAGGCTGTCAGGGATTTAGCTTGAAGCTCTCAAAGACACTTCAGATGTGTATTTGCTGGAACTGCAGTCCCGATTTCCATATTTTGGTGAGGGATTCTGTAAGCTAGAGGAGTGTCCCACGGTGCTAACAGCTCTCAGTACCCACAGCATTTGGTTGCTCTTTCACAGAATGCCTTGCTAAAGCATTCCTGGATTGCCTCTCGAGCCTGTGCAGCTGGCCACATCCCATCCCATGCAGTGCACCTCTGATAGTTGTACTTGGCAAGGGAAATGCAAAAAAATGACCATGTATATTTCTGATGAGGCAGTTCCCCTGCCCCAGGAACCCACTGTTGAGATGGTCAGATCACCTTCATCAGGAAACGGTATCCGTGTGAAGGACCAGGGGATATCCAGTGCCCCCCATTAGCACGACACGTGGGAGAGTGGTAACAGGACTGCACAGTCTTCCCATCTGCTGCTCAGCTGGATCAGGCCCTGGCTGTAACCCCAGCAATTACCCAAACATAGACAACTTCCCTGCACTCCCAGCCCTGCCCAGGGAGTTCTGTTTCATGAAACTCTGTAAGCACATAAAAAATGCATGGAGAAATAGAAATCGCATCTTTCGGGTACATGACAACCAATATTCTCCTTGTCTTTTACATGCACACACACATATATCCTATGAACAACTGAGTTGAAATTGTTAGTCTTTAGCTCCCAGGTACATACCTGCCTGCAAAATACCTTCTTAACTAATTAGCACTTATAAACTATGTTCATAGCGCTGAGTGGAAGTAGCTGTGGATGTCTGACATTTTCAAATGCCTTTTGTATCAGAGCTGCAGGGAGGATTGTATCATCCAAGTACGTTTTGCATTTTCCATGGCTGCAGGTTACATTCTTCCTCTTGGCAAAAGAATCTAACTTCTAAATTGTCCTTATGGTGATGGGAAGCGGGCTTCAAATTTCTGTAAAAATGCTTTCCCAGGTGGTGAAATTGTCCGAATCATTGCTTGACGATCACTAGAGCTAGTATGTCCTTCAGAAGTTAACACAGTTCTGTTTGGTGTTATTGCCCAAAAATAGCTGGGCTACGGAAAGAATAACACTTTCCTTTGAAGCGGTGAAAGACGAGCCTAAGCAGAAGTCTGGCACTTAAAACCTATCAAGGGTGCTGTAGTGGGGCAGCTGCTGCTTCCATTTCTTCCAGATTTTGTCAAATCCTGGCAATGTGCAAGCACTCAAAGGACTGTCTGATAAGAAAAGCCCTCGTCTATTCCTATTCAGAGGCATTAATAAGCCAGAGAGACTGGGAATTGCTTATAAGTCAAAAGCAGACTTGGAATTTTCCTGCAGCGTGTATGCAGGTAGAGTATAGGAATAGGTTGATTTGCAAGCTGGTGGGTTGTCCTGGCAGTACGTATTGGGTTTGTAGCATTAAAAAAAACAGTGGCCTTCTGCATTTTGGATCTATAGCCCCATTGTGGCATGTCTATGTTGGTAAGTTCTCTAGGGAATTATGTGGTGATAATTGATGTACCTACTAAAATTGAACCTAAGTTTTTTGCTCAGCAGTCCCTCTCCAGGACAAGATCCTGGCACCTTTACACTTGAAAATTATCTTTTCCTGATGCTGCTGAAACTAAAGATAGCCTTGAGGGGACTTCTAGTAAGCAACAATCTAAAGATTATGGACACATGATTATCCCTCACTATTTTCATATTCCATATTTTTAAGAATAATTGTAATTAGTGAGAGAAATACTAGATGTGATGTAGGGGAGATTTCCTGTGCAAAGCTCTGATCTTGTAGGCTGTGAGAGATTGCTTCTGCGGTTACTATATCCAACCTAATGGGAAAATTCCCTATTTTTATGACCGATTTTTTTTCCTCCACAAGTGTAAATTCAGTACAACAGAAAAATCTTCAAGTCCCTAGCCAGGAGTCAGTATTAGAGTAACAGCCTCTTTATGAATTAAAGAGCAAAACATATTGAAGGTCTTGAGCTGCTATTTTCATTTCCTTTTCCTTTCCACGTACCCCTAGGCTTTCAGGATTTTAAGTTAAGTCCTGTTAAGTAATGCCTTAGAAAAAAACATTCCTTTCAAGCCATCAAAGCAGCATAACAGTTTGGGAACGTATGGAATAATAAGGTGAGGTTTTCAGCTTAGCTAAAAGCTGCCGATCATCTTAGTCAAAAAAGTCACTGTAAGAAAAGAGGTGGTGTTGTCTGTAATCAGAGCTCCATTTTAATAGGGTAATCCTATATTTTGTTTTTAGCCAGTGCCGCCTGTTTTATATACTAAAGTATTAAGCTCATATTAATAGAACTAATCCACCCTGGTGGACAAGGAGCATCCAAATGTTTCCTGTGGCAGAGGTTCTCAAGTCTGATTTAACTCCTTTCAGTGACAAGTCGGAGAGGGTAAGGGAATGCTGAGGAGCCAGGCTTGCTCTTAAATCAAGCACGGGTCTGCCAAATTTCATGCATCTGGAGGGAGGCTTCTTGATCCTGAACTACTCTGTAAGTTTTCTAAAAAAACCTTTGATCTGACTAAAAGGACTTTTTTCTTGTAGGTGCTGGTTTAATTGACAACATTTCACTTTCCTCTTGGGCTCCTAGGAGCCCTCCTTCCTTCTCATACCCAGGGGAATTTGCAAGCAACTGAAATGTCCACCTACAGCGCTGAACAGTTTTTCAGAAGGATGGGATTATCAGTTCTTGCTTTGTTTGTCCCCACAGGCTGCAGCAGTTTGCTCCCAGGAGCTTTAAACTATAAACTGCCTTTTACAATGTTGGAAAGCAGCCTGCATTAATTTTCCTGTCCTGACCTCCAATGTGGTCACCAGCAGATAAAGAGTTAATGACTGTCCTCTTTTCTGCTTTTGCTGGCTGCAGTCACTGGTATCCCATCTGGTCCAGGCTGTCCGTAGCTCTTCCCAGTGTTCTCTGGGGAAGGCACTACAATATCCAGGAATTTTAACAATCCTAAACAGATTGGGGGCCACATGTGGAGTAAAATGATTAGATTATAAGAAATCCAATCACATTTGCTGCCCTGGCCTTATATTTTTAAGCATTTGGAATCAGGCTTTCTCTCAATTACAAGTATTTTACATGCAACAGAGATAAAGTTATTAGGCTTGTCTATCCATCTTGTCCCCAGAGGAATAATATCCATTTTAATATTTGATTGTAGGAATTTAATGAATAAGTTAACATTATGTCCAATAAAATCTGCCACCTTTGTCATAAATCGTCACAGCGTCTTGCTGTTCACGATAGTCAGTTAGACTGCAGAGAAGAGGGAATACCAAACATGTTCATACATATGTATACAGAAGGGGGAAAGTAATCTCTGTGCTTTCTTCATTCCTCCTTGTTTAATGTAGGCTTTTTCTGTTCAATTAAAAAGTGCTGGATAGTTCATGGGAGCTTAACAATAAGTTTATTTCTGTGAAACATTTTTTTAGCAAAATTATTTGTTGAGCGAATCATTCCAAATGTTAAGCATAAGTATAAAAATCAACATAAAATCATGGAGCTTATTCTACATTTGCATCCCTTGATGTCACTCTCCCTTATGATACAGGACATCGCCTGCTGATGCCCTGATAGCCATGAAATCCTGTCTCCTCTTCCAACACCCCCGGCCGAGCACAGACCAGCAGGCAGCAAGGCATTTTGGTACAGAGTTCTTGTGTGGGAATCTCTCTAGTTTTGAATAGATTTCATGGTGTTTATTTGGGTGTTGAGCAAACACGCAAATTAAAATTACCCCACGGTAAAGGAGAATGTACGTAGGTAAGGGCATGTCTTCAACTGCATGGAAGCTGCCTTTGCACCCATGTGGGAACCTCCAGACAAGCCTGTTGGCCATCCTCTGCACTCCTCTGTTGTGGTCCTTCATGACTCCAATGCCTGAAGCGCTATTCTTGTTTCCATCTGTTCCTCAGCCTACCTGTGTCCTACTCCCCTCTGTTTGTCTTTTAGCACTCTCTGACTCTTGCATGAGATTTAGTCAATTCCTGCCAATGGGCAGGAATTCGGGTCCTTGCTCTGTTGCAGAAGGCCTTGCAAAATGACCAATGCAGCTTTTCGTACAGAGGCAAGTCCAAAAGGTCACAAAATAGTCTAAGAGTCCCTTTGGGAATCCTCGTAGTAGAAATACAGAGCTGTCTGATCTGGTTCTGCACGTTTTCCTTTCCATAGACCAAAAGTTTTGCCTGGGCTGAGTTTCCCACTTAGAAAATTTTATTACAGAAATTGCCTTGCTCACTTTTCTCCTGTGTCTTGGATAAGGTGCAAAATCCTCAAGCACACCCTGAAGGAAATAGGCTGCCTAATAACAAGAGTGCTTTATCTTGTCTCTGGCACTGGTCTGCTGCAGGAATCTTAGCAGAAGGTGGAAAACCTTTGCTGCAGCATTGTAGCACACCTAAGATCAGTGATCAGCTGCAGTGGCTGCAGGCAGCTAATGCATCAGGGTTTCTAGAAAAATTGCACTGTTCAATTTATAAAAAAACATGACTGTTCTAAATTTACAAGCTATTTTATAGACTCATTAATTTTTCATGGGGGAAGAATAAATGATTGGCTGGAAAGGAGCTCAGAATATGGGCTATTTACACTTAATTTATAAATTATGAACTTGAAAGCTGACACTTTATGGTATTTGGTATCATTTTATAATGAAATGGAGTGAATCTCTCTGCTTCTACACCGGATCTGGCATAGCATTAACATCTATGCTTCCAGGGAGTTTCTAAGAGCAGTGACTGAGCACCGATCAGCCCTTGGGTGGAAGAGGCATTTCTTTTGCAATACTCTCACCTCACGTTCCTTGTGTTCCCTCTTTCTGGTGGCAGATGTTTGGCCCCCATGTTCTGCAGATCGCAAGTTATCCAGCAAAGTCCCGGCATGGTTGGGAATCATCTGAATCATCCCATGAGGCTTCTGCAGCACAAGGGGGAACTCAGGAAAACTAAGGCAGCTCCAATGACAATTAATTCTGGAGGATTATGTGAGCTATCTGAGGCATGGTTAAGGGATGTTGCCCTTTTTGTGTCTCTGCTGTATTCAAGTGACCCTTAATCTCCATGGGCAAGTTCTTGGAGTCTTACATAGACATCTGGAGAGTCCTATGACAAGAGAAGAAACAGCGATAGCATTGCAAAGGCAGGACCACAGAGGATTTGGGGAACATCCACCTGTTACACGATGCTTTCTGGGATTGTATTTGCACTGAATCAGAGGCAAATGTATGCAAAGAGCGTGCAGCCACAAGCTCATGTGGGAATAATTCTCTTTTCCCCCTCCACTGACACAGCTACTTACGTGTCAGACTCAATCTGTATTGAAGTACTGCTTCTGACATTAGATTAGCTCTGGTGTTGTCCAGCCTTTCAGATTTATTCCTGATGCTGGCTTCATTTATGGCCAGTGGCCATTTCTTACTGAGTCTTATCTTTAGATTTCAGTATGAAATGAAATTTCCCCACCTTGTTAATGCTCCCTACCAGTGAACTTTTTTCCAGGAAGCTGCTCAGAGTAGGACTGCTTCAGCACAGAGCCACCTGAAAAACCTGTCCCACAACTGATGCCCCACACTGCCAGTCCCACTCTCTGGAAGTTGCTCCAATCATCAACTATAAGGTCAGTGGGGTTGCCTGGCCAATTACACATGACTGGTTATGTGGCCTTCAAGCCATCCTTTACACTGTTCAGTGCTGCTTTGTGGTTCTTTGCTCCCATTTCCAGTTATCTTTTGGAGGTTCTGGTACTGGCAAGCTATTGCAGGCTGAAGTTTCCTGAAAGGTCTGATAAACAAGTCGCTAAAGAGGAGTTATCAGAAATCACTGAGCTTTCCTTGTCTATTTGTGAGCATCTGTGAACTTAATTTAATGCCTGTGTTCTTCTTGCCCTACATGGAATGCTCTGGGCTTGGGTTGGTCTTCAAATTTGTGACTGTCTAGTATTAGGACTGACACTAAGAATAAGCTACCTACGGTTGTGATGTTGCCAGAGCCTTGGCCTCCATAAGCCTGGACTGCATGTCAATTTACGTTTTTTCATGCTTCCCTTGAGTGATGATTAGAAATTGTTTGTTGCTGGACTTCACTAGGCAGAAAACACATTATCCACCACCACAGTCTGCCCTGTGCAATACGAAGCAAAACCATTAGGTTTTGACATTGCTTGTCCTGTATCTTTCATGCCGAGGGCTGTTCATATTTCGGTGCTATCTCTTCCCCTGGCTGTTGGGAACTAATTTTTCTGGATGCTGTGTTACACACAAGTTGGAGAGTGAGAGCGGAGCTGGAGGGCATCTGGCCCATCCACATAGGAAAAAACAGATTTAATTGCTCTGAATACACGGATTGTGACTGGGCCGAGGGTGGGAAGTTCCTGTCAAAGGGGCTACCCTAGGATGAAGCTACAGCACAAATCAGCTGTAGGAGAAAGGCATAATTTCAAGATATGATGGGCCACAGGGTAAATAGCAGGCAATTGTTGAACTTTGGGAAGTATAAAGGAGCAGAGGAGGAGGTGTTTAATACTCAGACACTACATTTGGAGGAGTCATAAGGCAGAGTCAGGAAATGTTTCTTCCCAAGACCGATTCCCTGCTTCTCTTTGAATTCAGTTAGGCACAGAACAAGAGACATGCGGCTCCAGATGGCAAGGGCTGTACGGCAGCAGTGTCTACTCCTCGTGACACAGAGAGCAGCAGTGAGGAAGAGAGAGGTGCTGCCATCCGAGGAGCAAAGGGAAGGAGTTGGTGAATAGAGAGCCAAGAGGTCAGGCTGAGGAGGGATCGGGAACAGCCACACCATTTTAGCTCCAGGTCATTGCCTCTAAAGGCTGGGTGCTGGTGGGTGGGGAGGGAACTGTTCTCTTATTTCCATTTTTACAATGCAGGTTTGTCAAATTTTCTTGGATTGAACACTTTGTATGAATGTGTGATCTGTTTTATTATCTTCCACAACTTGGTACTACATAGGCCAAAGATTCAAAACGTCAACCACCTCACCTGGGGTGAGTTTGTCTGACATAGAGTATCCCAGATTTATAGTTCTGATTTATGCTAATAAATCCTCTTTTCACAGGGGAAAAGGGGAAGAATCGGAGAAGTGGAACTTTTAACTAGGGACAAGCAACTGCTGGGAAACCAAGCACTGATAAATGTATACTCTGGGACGATACCTTTCTAACCAAAATAGCTCCCAGCACTATTGTCAGGGAAGCAATTGTCAATTCCTTAAAAAAAATTAATCTTTTCATAATAGCTTCTGATGAGAGCCTTTATCATACTAGCTGAGTGATTGCACTGCTGTTAGCAGAGGATTTCCATTAATTAATTAAATTTTTTTTCACTCCAGTATGTTCCTGACTTATTTATCTGATGGAAGTAGAAATCTCTGATGAAACATCTTGGCTCAGAGAAAGACATTAAAAGAGAGTTCAGGGATAAAGGTGGGGAAAGAAAGTTGTTTTCCCTCAAGGGATCCACTCAGAAATAAAAAGCAGGTTGTCAGAGAAATGCATTCAAAGGAATAATATCTCTCTGCCATTGTATTTCAACTACAAGACCACAAGGAAATGAAATTCACCCTCATGCTCCAAAATACCAATCTGATACAGCCATAGAAGGAAGCTAAACTAGGCAGTGCACGTTGCACTCATATGAAGGCACAAAATCTAAGAGGCAGCTAAGGGAAGTCAGCAGTCTAGATAGTCAGGACAAATGAGACATTCTTTGTGCCAAGTTGGCTTTATTCCTATGTTTTAGAAGCCCACACATGAGGTCTCTGAACTTTAGAGCATATGATCAAGTTAGCTCCATTGTGCTCTTATGAACAAGCCAACAAAGTCTCTTCAAAGTTTTCAGGTTTTTTTTCTATAAATCTCACACCTTTACAAAGTAAACCCTTTTTTCCTTTGTTCATAACAACAGTAAAAGTGCTTGAGGGCCTCAATCTGCAAGCGCTAATCATGAATTATTAACAAGGCTTCTCCTGCCAGTAAAGTTATACACAGAGGCTGAGCCTTTAGCCCAGAGAACACATTCTGGCTTAGAAAGGTGCTAAAACTGTGGTTGTAATTGCACCGTTATAAAAGCCAATTAAAAAATTATTAATGGCACAAACAGCACAGCTTAACAGACGTGGGCCCCTTATCTTTGAGAAAGAAGCCCCACACAATTTCATCGTCCCTACAGAGCTGCTTAAAGTACAAAAAGGGCTGACAAATCTGGCAGTCTGACCACATATTTTCCACTTATTAAAGTGAAATGCGTGTGACCATTTCTCCAAGCTGCTTTGAGAGTATCTACCTATTAACTTTCCACATAGGAGACTTCCCCGAGATTTTCCACATCTCAAGAAACCCTTTTCCACATTGGCAGCTCTTGCAGGAGGGTCTGAGACAGCAGCGACCTTCATTATTTTGAAATCCTAGGGGGCGTAAATCTGCACTGGGTACCATCATGCAGTGAAGAGGTGCAGATTATATTAATGCTCAGAGAAAGAGACTGCTATGATATTTTGGTGAAAAAAACCTGATCCCTCTGAGCTCCACCAGCAAAAACCATACTGCAAAGAGGTCTTTGATAGCGAAGAATGGCTCAGTAGCCTTAACTTACCTCCCTGACCGCCCCTACTAGTTCAGGGCCTGCACTCTGCTGAACTGTCCATCTTCCTTCCAGCTAAACAGGGAGGGAAAAGAGTGGAAGCTGGTAGGAAACTGTGTGAGAAGCTGCTCTTCCCTTGTAGGATAGGTTGAATAACAAATGTGGTTTGCAAGATAAGCCTTCTCTGAAAGTAGAGGATAAAACTCTTCTTCCTCCCAGAGGCATTTTGTAAAGTCACCAACACTGGCCAAGCTGCTGCAGATCCAGAGCGCAGTTGTTGTCAGGATCTTTTAGCTGATGTAGTCTAAGCATCCATGAAGGATGGGCTCTAATTTTATTACGCTAGCAACAATTTGTATCAGGATTTAAATATGGAGATGCAAAGGCTTCAAACTGCATGCTTTTAAGTACTTCTTTTAGAGGTCCTGTCTGGTTGAAATTGGTTTTGGCTTTTGTTGCTGATGGTGTTTTATTTGATAAAAAGAGAAAAAAAGCCTACTTTCTCCTAGATGCTCTCCCCAGGCTTTTCCTTCCATGGGCAACTGGGTATGAAAACTGGGATGGCGTAATATTAGCTGGTCAAATCAGAAGAAGACAAGTCACAGCTGGTACTTTGTTGGTTAAGTTTCCCTTGAGTCCTCTCTCTTACTCTTCCATTTTCCTAGTTTCTCTGTGTGTTCCCACTCCAATTAATTTCATTTTATACCCATCACCAGGAGACTCTGCACTGAGCTGAGCATGAATTGGGCTGGCCCCACGCCTGGCACACGGGAACACACAGCCTTGGGCAGTCCTGACCATGATTCCCTGCAATGCCGTTTGTGAAGATGACACTTCCCCATAAAGAAACTTTAGTGCATTTCTGCAGTTTTCAATTTTCTCTCTATTTCTAATTTGTCTCCACTGTTAACACTATCATTCTGGGCAGGTGTGTATATTTGGTCTGCCTTTTCCATTCAGTGGGAAATATGATACTTTTGCCTACTTATTAAAGCCAGCATCAGGAAGATTAAAGTTTGAGAAATGTTGCAAACCCTGGCAAAACCACAAACTGTTCTAGGTGCCAGAAATGAAAAACAACTAAATAAACATCTGGAAATAATTGCAATAGTTTCACAGCAATATAACAGCAGATCTTATAATATTCATAGCATGGCTGTAGCTGCTTGGATTTTCCCTATATTAAAGTACCATTTATGAACCATATGTAGAGAAGTTAGGCTGCAGTTTAACAGGTTGTGCTGTCCCTGAAAATTTTGCTGTCAAAAATATCTTAAAAAGCTGATTGATGACTCCGATGTGGTAACATTGCCTTTAATTCTGCCTGTCAGTAATGGACAGCAGACACCTGTGAGAGGTGGTATATCAGTTTCTTAATTGTACTGTATCTGTGTAGTTTCTGCAGCACAGATTAGGCTTCTGTCTTTGACCTTGAGAGTCCCGAGGTTTCCCTACAACATCAAATCTATTCACTATGTCAGCTCGAAGGACTTTTTCTGCTTCAGAAGGAAAATCCCTCTGTGACATGCCTGTTTCTTCAGTGACAGATCTTTCCTCTCTCCCATGCCAGTGGATGGAGCCAATCCCTGCAGTGTGACCCCTTCCAGCTGGGTTATTTGCAGCTGGGCCCTTCTTTTAGTTCCCAGCGCAGCTCTACAAGCATTTAATGCGCAGAGGAGTGGATTGTACGGTGTAGTGATAGGTGATGGGCGATGTCAGGTGTGAGACTTACCAATATTGCACCAGACATGGAGGTATTCCTGGTGGGGAGAAGTCCCTGTGAGATAGAGAGGGAATCTCTTAAACTAAAGAAGCTCCGGAGAGGAGAGGAGAGGAGAGGAGCGGAGCGGAGCATGGATGCTTTTTGATGACTGGCAGTACTACTTGGTGACAAATTTGATATTTGCCCTGCTAGCCTGTCATTCGGAAGATTTTAGCTTAGATTCTTGCCTCATCTGCTGTGTCTTTTTATTTTAGGAAAGGGAGATTCCATCCTTGTAAAGCTGCCGGTAGCTGAAGGACAAAATACCAAGCAGCGTGACTCTTGTGCCTCTTTGTCACAGGTATGAGGAAAAAAAGGAACCTTTAATGATGGAAGTTTAATTTGTAATATGTAACCTGCGCATCCAACCCTCTTGCAGACTGGGGAACTGGTGTATTTATAATGCTGGAAAAGAGCCATGCTAGGGATGATAGATACATTATCATAATTAGAGGCCAGAATAAATTTAGTAGAATGAAATAATATTACTCCTAGTTTAAACAATTATATCAGCCCCATCCAAGCATTGTTGAGAAAATAAATAGTATGCAACATATAATTCTGCACTAAGGAGTTCAGAGAGGAATTCCTCTTCTGTCTCCAACTCTGGAGCCTTAGGTAAGCACGCTCCTTTCTCCACTGAGGGGAAGAAAAAATATCTTCTCTTAGACAGGAATGAGAACTGGCATACTTAATGACGCCACTTGTTTCACAGAGTGGACATAAATGAGAGCACAGGTTGTCTGTCTCACTCATGAATTAGTCTTGAGACTGAAAATATGTAAGTATGGAGCTCCTCCTCCTATTAAGTCAACTGTTTTCTCTTTGCAGATCATGACCCTCTTGTGATTTCTGCATTGCTAAATGGAACAGGGTGGGGTGAGGACTAGCTGGGACCTAGAGTACTGTGAACAGTGCACTTTTGTGAGGAGTCACAACTGGGAAAAGCTGAGTCACTGATCTGATTTTCAGAAGAGAACAGATTAAGCAGAAGGCAAGACTGTTTCCTGAAGACTGACATTTATGTTCTGAAATAAATTATGGTTAATCTATTCCTGCCTGCAGTTTGTCTTCAGGCATTTACCAATGTTATCTGAGATGCACTGTTACCTGAGATGGACTGGTGGACATATTTGAATGGCAGAGCTTGATATTGGGGGTCCATTTAAGTTTTCATCATTTATTCTCTTTATTGATTCACTCTTACAGTACACTGCTGCCATTCAAAAGTCAGGTGGTGCCAAAAAAAAAAAAACCCAAAAAAAGGAGTTCCTCGATTTCCTGACTTCCAGTGAAGCCCTAAATGTATTTGCTGTGTGTTTCCAAACTAGTCCTCAGCTCTTAGGTCTGTTTTCTGACCTCAGATAAGTGAGCTGATCACAAATAAGATCCCTATTTTGGGCATGCCTGAGTTCACATCACACAGTAAATCTTAAATTCAGGCCTTGGGTTCCCAGCACTTCATTGTTCCTTCTCAGTCACTTCCCTTTCTGTGTGCAGGAGGGGAACGGTCAGGTGTTTCCTGGGGTTCATGGAGCCCCTAATGAGAAGCCAAAAGCCATTACTTTAGCTCAGGACAAGTTGATGGGCCTCTGGGAAGTTTTGGTGATAGATGTGAGATGCAGACAGTCAGATGGGTACACGTTGTCAGTAATAACAGCTAACAGTAATGGCTGGGTTTTCTTTTTTAACACTATTCCACTATTCCAAGAATTAATACAAGTGTAAAGCCACAAGTGGAAGCACTGATCTGCAAGGTGAATTATATTATCACTTAAAACTCAATATAAGTTTGAAACTGCAAAATGCCAGTAGTGTAGCATCACTCCAAAGAGTTAATGGCACTTTTCAAAGCATCCAGAGTAGTCAAATAAGAGACAAAATGCCATTATGTGAGAGGTTAAATTACAGGGCATCTCACTTTCCTGATCTCTGGTAATGGAATATGGAGCTTTTCAACTGCAGGTAGCTTTGCAATCTATTAATGTGGTTGAGAGTTACAACTGTCCTCTGTATAATGGTGTAAGTCCTGTTCTCCAAGTGAGAGATCTCTCTCTGTTTCTCCCCCAATATTCCTCTATTTATAATAATTATAATCAGGTTTGGGTACTTTTGTTTAGGAGAATATGCAAATGCCTCACTAGCATGGAGTCAGAGGCTCTGCAGAACCGGCTGCTGCACCAGGAATGGGAAGGAGGTTATGCAAATTGAAGGGAAATCTTTCTTACCATGAAACAGCTGAAAAAGATAACCTCATTTAAACACTTCAGTTTTAAAACTGCCTTTTAAATAATAAGGCTATTAAATGACTAAAACCTAAGGAACCACTCTGCTTACACTCTGTGGAGATGAAACCACTCTACAGAGCAGTTTCTTCCTAACAGCATGGGAGAAAAATTGTCACTATCTTTCTACAACAATTGACATTATATTTGTCATGTCCTTACTTGCAGTGGCTGTTCTATGGATGGGCAGAGAATATCTATCTGCAGAGCTGCCAATAAGAAACTTTCATCAATATTCATTTAATTTTTAGAGTACAGAACAATCACATTGCACCAGGAGATAAGGACAAGTCAGCTTGGTGTGTTTTGCTATTACCTCTCTATCGGTGCTGTTCTGAGGCACTCCAACAAGCTCAAACCAGTACCATCTATATCACAGAAAGACACACAAAGTCTTTGGATAGTTCACTTTTCCTGCTGGATACCAAACCGCTATCTTTTGTAGAGAAGCTCATCCTAACCTATCCAGCTAATTGTGGCCCTGACCAGCCTCTCTGGAGCTCCACCCACTGCCTCTACCCATGGACCCAGGAGCTCTAATTAAGCTCAGCCCTTGGTTTTCACCTCTGACCAGAGCTGTGTTGGAGAAGTGTTGATCTCCAGCTCAGCTGTGCTTGTGCCTGCCTGGTGGACCCTGCTGCTCCAGACCTGTGGGCTGGCTTCACTGAAGGTCTTCCTCATCACCGTGAAGCTGTCTGACCTGGGCTGCTATCTCCAGCTTGCCTTGCTAAGGTACTGTGGGATGGGGCCCTGGCTGGTAAGCCCTTTCCTGCCAGCCCTCTTACTCTACCTGCCTTTCCCCCTGTCCCTTAAGGAGCAGCTGATCTTAGCAGAAGTGCTAAAGGGCCATCTGGGGCAATCTTTAGAACAGAGAGTTACATTTTTACAAATGAAAGCTCAGGAAAGAAATTCCTCTCTGTAAATAAAGCGTAAATGTGAAGAAAGCATTAAATATTCAGATGACTTCCCCCTGCTCCGGAACCACTGCAAGCTGAGGGTGCGTGTAGCTGTTGCAGCAGCATGGTTTCTGTCACTCTCAAGCAGTAACTGCTCTGTGGTCTGTTAACTAGTCTAAGTACTTCATGCATTGGTGGAACAGATGCTTGCGTTTGAAAAGGTGGCTTACAGGTGCTGCTTTCCCCAGGAGGCTTCCTGGGGTTGAAATCCCCGTGTCCCATCTAGATACTAAGGCTGGCACATACTGTTTGGGTTTCTGCATTCTGTAAGGTTGTTGTTTCAATGCCTCCAAGAAAATTGTAGAGCAGAACAAAGTTTACAATTGCAGTGTCCTTTGCACTTGCAATCAACCAGGCACTATCCAGGAGGTCTGCACACATCTTCAGAGAGCTGTTGATGGGAAGCAGGGGAAGATGAGGCTCTAGAATGTATTCCATGGCCAGGAGCTGCTACATATCTACCTCAATAGATGTGGTTAACTCCTCTGAATGGTGAAAAGGAAATGGATTGTACTTCTGTGGATTCAGTTTATCGTTGCTGGCTGCCTGTTATCCGTCAGGCTGCTAGATCCCAGTTTGACATCTGAGGAAAAATAGAGGAATTCAACAACTCTTTAGGTAAAGCAAGAGAACATAAATCAAATATGTCACTCAGCTATTACGCTGCTGCTGTGTTGGTCTCTCTTCCTGCTCCGGCATGGTGAAGGGTATCCACCTCCAAGTGTGCAGGAGTAACTAGAACACTCAGTTTCAATCTGCCTTTACAGCTAATTCCTGAAAGTTTTTCTGTTGAGCGGCATCCCTGTGTGCACCTTGTGGGCCAGCCCAGCAGGTTTGCGAATGCTGCTTGTTTCCTCTGTCACCAAAAGCTTGGCACGTATGCACAGTGTGCAGCACAGTGGGAACTAATCCGAAGTCTGCTGCTTGGCCTCCGTGTGCTAGCATTTATTGTCAGGGTCCAGAGGACATAAATAACAGGCACAAGGGCAATGACCTTGGCAAGCTGTTTTCCCAAAAGGCCTGGAGTCAGCCTCTGCTCTCTGACACTCGCCAGTCCCAGTGGGATCAACAGTGAAAAGTAACAGTAAGGAAAAGTCTCACGTGACAGATGCACTGCCTTGGTCAGGGCAAAACAGCAGCTAGATTTTATATTCAACTTGCAAAATTACCTCAGCTGAAAGTAATTTTTGCAGCAGCTCTGCACAGCCTCAGCAAGCAGTGGTCCTGCAGGTGCATTTGAATTACTTAGTAAGTACTCAGTAGGTCTCTATCTGTTTTTTCATTTTTTTTGAGCACTCTTATTCCTAAATCACCCTACTGTGTTGGTCGTATGCTTCCTATTTTGAGTGTGTACTTTGTAATTGGGAGTGAAGGGCCAGTGTCCTGGATCTTCAGTGAAGGTGGATGCCCCTTCTGGTTGGTACCTTTGAAATTTTCTTGAAGTAGGATAGTGTTTCTGCATGGAGCTATTCGGTGTTTGGTGGGAGGGAGGAAAATACTGCCACAGATCAGCTGTAAGTATAATAACACCTCCGAGTAGGGACTTTACCTTCCAGGCATGTTCAGACTGCTCCAGGGTTTTTCCTACAAGCTTATAGCTGTTCTTTCTGGAAAAGCCTTTTGAACAAGATAATGACATAGTGACACAGGAATATTTGCAATTCAAATGCCATGGGATGAATATTCATATCAGAAATGTTTGTGCATTCATCTCTCATGAGAACTGACATCACGTGGCCTCTTTGAATCATCCCAAACAATCAAATTGGCTTAAATAGTAAAAGTTGCATGATTAACCGTTGTGGTTTATGATTGAAGGATGACTGTTTGAAAGAACCTCCTGTAAAGTCAGTGGTGAGGATTTTTGATGAGGAAGGGCAATACAGGGTGAATGCGCAGGGTCTCTTCTGCTGGGTGGAGAGCGAGGGCTCCCCAGTGCAGCCTGAGCCGCTGTGCGGAGGTGGGAGTATTTATCCCAAGTCAGAAATGTTTTATTTACTGTGCCATAGTGTGCATCAGACTTGGAAGTCTCCTTCTTTTTAATTGCCTTATGCAATAAGTCACACATGCTGTAAATGATTACTTGGCTTCAACTGTTACTGCTTTTACTGGATTTGTCCTGATGGCTCAGGCTGGATGTGTACACCATGGTGCTTCCTGAGGGAGCTTTCATTTCAAAACCAAGTCCAAGCAGGCTGCATAAAAGTGCCAAAAGAAGTTTAATTCAGGATGGAATAAGAAAAATAATCAGGTAGGGTTTAGGTAATTATGCCAAAATTCAGCCATTCTGCAGCCTTTAAACCCAAATCGGTTTGAAACGTGGATGTGTAGTCAGGCTGCCCTTTCCCCTTCATCCTTCCTGCCTGCCCAGGAGGGAAACATGTTTGGGAACCTTAGAAACTGAAAGAGACTCTGTGCTTTTTTTTTTTAAAGTAGTGAGTCCTCTTCTCAGCTGAGGGTAAGCGTGGAGCCTGCCAAAGCAGTTCAGTTGGTATAATCCAATCCACAATACTTTGTTCAGTATCTGTTTTGGTGCTCTGTGTCTTTTCTGGTACGTCTTGTCTTTCTGACAACCTTCCCTTCACTCAGTGTTTGACTACACTGGACACTAATTTTTCTAGAAACAGCCTTTTGAAAGGGTAGTTTTCTTCCTTCACAGCCTGACAGCCACCTGGCTCATCACTGCTCAAAGCAATGAAATTGTGTACTAAGTCTACGCTTAGCTCTGAGCACTAATTTTCTTTCCCCACTGACATCATTACACTCATTTACTGAAATCTTAAGGCCAAGAGGTACTAGAAGGCCGTGGAGGGTGGCTGCTCCCTGCCATCACTCCCAAGCCTTATGCAGGCACTTGTGCAGCCAGAGATAATGCCAGGAGGTTAAACAACAACATGCGGTTGGTATGGGGAATCAGAATCTGGGCTTGCTTCTTTTGCTGAGGTTGTGTGGGCAAGGATC
The DNA here is from genome assembly GCF_017976375.1 of Cuculus canorus. Classification (NCBI taxonomy): domain Eukaryota; kingdom Metazoa; phylum Chordata; class Aves; order Cuculiformes; family Cuculidae; genus Cuculus; species Cuculus canorus. The sequence goes on from NC_071407.1 coordinate 10,828,055, forward strand.
GCTGGAGGGCACAACAGACTGGGAAGGCTCCTCTCAGACATGGAGATGGGGAATTTTGGGAAGGAGCAGGGAGAGGTCCATGTTGCTGGCTCAGTCCTATGTTACACCTTCCTGTAGGATGGACAGCAAAACGTTTCCAAGTGTCTTCCCTAGGGTTGCTGCACACCTATTTTGGAGGATGGGATGCCCAAAGTCTGCCCAACAGCACACAGAAATGAGTACTGGAACGCCCTGCTTCACTGGAGACTTAAGTCTTACTTCTGTGAAGCTCCCACCTAACTCTAGTTAGATGATGAGGACTGAGACATTGTTTGCAGGCACAGATAATGGGTAGAGGTTGTGGTCAGTGGGCACAGGAAAACAGCAGAGAACTTTCTTAGATGTTCCGCTGGTAATGTTGTTTTTCTGTACCAAAACCAAGGTTTTCCTAAGCCCTGCTGTCTCATTTTTTTCTTTCACTTTATCAGTTTGGATGCAGGCAGGGTAAAAAGGGAGCAGTTTGGACCTTTTTTAATTCCTTAGTCTTTCTAGTTAGAAGTTCACTGAAGAAATTCATACCCTGAGCCACAGGAACTGCCTTTTACCTCCTATTCTCTTCTTCCTACGCTGGCAACTTACTACAGACTGATTCCTTTAAGGCCTCTTCATCCCTGTTTGAGGCTCATCGCTACCCAATGGCTGTTCCCATCTACCTGCTCTGAGCAGGTCTCCAGGGTAGTTTTGGCTCTATCGATACCTTTATGAATAGACAATCCAAAATTCAAGTGAGAGATGGGAGATGGGGTTTCTTTCTCTCACCATACACTGCAACAAGTTTGCTGAACTTCTCTCTCACTTGGGGCGGGCACAGATCTCTGCCTGGTACGATGCTGTGTCTCCAAGTCCTCATGCTAACTGGCAGCTGTAGTTGACCTGTAAGCCCTATGCTCCTTGTTCTGTGTTCACAAATGAATTGGATAGAAATACAGGATGCTCATGACCAGTCTGTGAGCTCAAAGGGATGTGCTATGTCAGATGATCTCTTACGAATTAATTGCCTGGCACAAATGGGAACATAGCAGCCATGAATGGATAAATATGCCCTCTCCAGGAAAAATTTGGTTCCTTAATGGAGTTGCAAGGGAAGTCATCCATCCTACTTAATGTTTAAAATAAAAATTGCCTGCTTGTTAGCTGCGATTTATTGTTTTTGCTTGGGTCCTACAAATGGAATGGAATCAGAAGGTTAAGCCCAGATGAGCTCATGCTGTTCAGCTGGATGATATTAGGAGTTAATCCCTTTGCATGGTTCCATGTTCTGTAATACCTCTCAAGCCTGATGATTGCAGCTGTATTTTAAAAGCTTTTTTTTTTTTTTTTAAGATAATCTGCTGGAAATGTGAAGCTGGTAGTAATAGAAAAGATTCTTTTATTTCCATAGAAAAGATACAGTATTTGTTTCCATATTTAAACTTTTCTTTGAACTGGCTTGCAAAACAAATTGAGGATTGATGACAGGTTTCCAGTGATGACCTGCAAATTCAAATCTATTATTGAGATGTGACTGGTAGTGTTTCCCAATGGCTGCAAGTAATTAAAGGTCTCCCTTACAATTTTAATAACCTGCTTGTTTCCTGGCCACTAAATAACTCTTCTGTTCCATGTGATTTTATTTTGCTTTATGTTGTGAGCACTTAAACTGGCTGGTTTCTGCGAGTCTATGGACTGCTATGTGTTTTAACTGTAGTTTATCAACCAGGCAATTTTATAGCCTTCTGGCTATGAGATAATTAAATATATGTGTAACAAATCTACCCTGTAGACTGAAACTCCAAGTGTGTGCTTGGGTGACCTAGAGGTCCCAGCAGGGGTTATTTATTTGATTCCCATGCTAACAGAACGTTGTAGAGATTTGCTATTTAAGTGAAATCCCCGTACTGGGTTTCTGAGCCATCTACCAAACAGCTGATCCACTCATCCAGGTTAACGTTCTTGTTGCCATCTGTGTCACAGGACTCAGAGGATGGAAAGTGGATTGTAAATAACAGACCTGCTATCTTAGAAGAATTGTGGAGACACTGCAATGCCCCAAATTTTTGCAACATGTCTCTGAGCAAAATATTGGTTTAAGTAAGCTTACTTGTGAAAGAAAGCCACAGTATTGCTAACCCTGACTTTCCTTGTAATTGTCATGAGTTTTATTTATTGCTTCTGTGTAAAAAAAGAAAAATGTCCATATGATGGCAGTGAAATTTGATCTGAGTAAATCCTAATAACTTGAAAATCGGAAAGCAGAGTAAAGTGCTTACTATTGGTATGTCTGTCCTTTTAAGGCCTAAGTTTAAATGCAAAATGCTCTAGAACATTGTGGTTTAGATAGCTGGCCTTAGTCTGGTCCATCAGGATCAAGGAGAGCTAGTAAGAAGCTCTTTCTCTTTTCTAATAGTATTTAGTATATCAGCTGTTACTCTAAGCTCCTTGTGGGCATATGCTCTGTGTGAAGAAATGAACTCTGCAGGCACACTGCGGGAGTGCTGTTTTCATAGAATCATAGAGTGGTTTGGGTTGGAAGGGACCTTAAAGCCCATCCAGTTCCAACCCCCCTGCCATGGGCAGGGACATGTCCCACCAGACCAGGCTGCCCAAGGCCCCCTCCAGCCTGGCCTTGGACACCTCCAGGGATGGGGCAGCCACAGCTTCCCTGGGCAGCCTGTGCCAGTGCCTCACCACCCTCATGGTGAAGAAATTCTTCCTTATATCAAGCCTAAATCTGCCCCTCTCCAGTTTATACCTATTCCCCCTGGTCCTATCACCACAAGCCTTTATGAACAGTCCATCCTCAGCTTTCTTGTAGCGCCTTTCAGGTACTGGAAGGTCACTATAAGATCTCCTCTGAGCCTTCTCTTCTCCAGGCTGAACAACCCCGACTCTCTCAGCCTGTAGCCAGACTCTAGTTCACCAGCATTGAACACCTAACTGGGAGGCTCTGTAAAAGCCTCTAGGAAGTATGAAATGTGTAGCTGAAGGGTCCCTGGTGTGTTTTCAGTTAAACCTGGAGCTCCAGAAGGTACTGCTGTCTGCTGAGCACTCAACACATCAGCCCTTTGTTTCAGTCTTTGACCATATTTAGAGGAGGATGGAGGAGTTCTCCAGAGGTGCAACCTTCGCGAAGTAAATTCTCATCCCCTGGGCATCAGGTTAATGCACTTAGGAATTGGATGCATTACATTTAAGAGGAATGGAAACAGAGAAGCACATCTGGAAAAGGAAGCAGAACTTTCTGCCTGCCCAGTTTATAGAAATGATGTGTTGTTGTTCAACAGGAGGGGATTTTCACTCTTAAGATTTAGGGGAAAAATACTTCAGCACAAGGTGTAGATAATGAAACTTCTTCAGCTCTTGCTGGCCACATTTGTAGGTTTTTTATGATCTGAGATCTGGACTGCACTGCAGTGTTCCCAAAAGAGGAGGAATAAACTTAGGCAATCAAAGTATTTTTTGTAATAGTGGAAGTTTAGCTACGTTCTGTGTATTTTTAAAAGTGTGAGAAAGTGGGAGTGATAAAAAGGCTCAGAGTTGTAAGCCTTACTTCAACCATCATGCATTTTGGCTGCAGTGGGAGTTAAATGGTTTTTAGAAATTCCTCCTATACATTTGTTCAGATAATGACTTCTTCAAAGGAAACTATTTTCCTCTATTTTACTGAATCTCAAGTACACCAACAGAACAGTGGACAAAGGCATACTTTGCTTATAATCTCAAAAGAAGTATTAAAACACTAAGCTATTATGGATTAAAGCAATGTCCTGGTTTACACACAGGCTAAAACACAAACTGATGAAAAGCTTTTTAGTTAAATTTCAGCACACAGCTAAGCTAATTACGACATACTGCAAGATTTTGTTAAGACCCAGGTTAAATTACACAATATGCAATGAACAGTGGTTTTGAGGTTAAGTGAGACAGAGATGATGGAGTTTTCAGATTTCAGTGCTTTCTAATAACAAATTAAATACAGAATTGATAAATGCTATATAACGCCAATGGGAAGAACAAGTTAATTTAAAACCATGCAAGTGTACTGAAGACTTCTAAACTGATTAACTAAAGACTCGGGAAAAGGCTTGGATGTCACTGTGAATTGCTCAGCAAACTTTGAGTGATAGGTCAAAAAAAATGACAAGCGACTAGCATATACAGGACAGAAAACTGAACTGAACACATGCCAGAACATGTCAGTGCTTTTACCTGGTGACATGGTTGGTCCTCAACAACATTAGAAAGCTGGGACTAATAAGCTGGAAGGGTACTCCAGAAGCTCTCACAATGAACCTGTTACTGGAGCAGGCTTTTTTAAGCACATGAGCTGTAGTCAGGAGGAATTTTTTGCTACCCATATTCTGTTTTCCCCTTATTATCATCTGGTTTCTTGCCCAAATACACATGGGTACAGCACAGATGTGACTTGGAGCCAGCAGTTGTTTTGGGGACTTTAGGTGGCTATGTTGCTGTTAAAGAGACATCAAGTGGCATGGAGAAGAAGGAGTGCATTTTCCCTGTCCGAGTCCCTGCCATATCTTGGCTGGGCTCACAGAGACCTGTCCACAGTGCCTGGCTGTTCCCCTGCCCCGGTACCCTTCACCCGCCTGGGGCTACCCCTGAGGGCATGAGGAGACCTGGTGCGTTACCTTTCCTGAGCAAGGCTTGGTCAGGTGGTGCTCACCTCCCCGTGTACAGCAGCAGAAAGATGGGGAACTGCTTTCTGCCCAGCAGAAACTAGGGTGCTGTGCCGAGCTTGGCTGAGGTGGTGCCTCTTGAGCTACCTTATACCTGCTGGCAGTCTGTCTGGGCAGTTCTGGGTAGGTGATGCCTAGTACCTGCTTTCTATTTTTCCTTCTTTCCCTGCACACCCTCACACCCACCCAAAAAAAAACCCAAAGGAACGTGAAAGGTGAGGCACTTTAATTACTTAGAGAGCCCTGTCCTTCAGAATTCTGGCAAAAGGCATGCTAGGAGTGAAAACAAAAACAAAACAGCCTTCTGGTGGAGGATCAAGTGAGATCTGGAAAGCTAACAGTTACCTGGGGGGTTCAGGAAGCTTTCCATTGTCTTGGAGTAAATGGTTTAAAAAAGGGTAAATCTCTGTAGCTAGCAAAGGCTGTGACAACCTCCACCTTGCTGCTTGCTGGAGTTTCTTTCTGCTGGTGGAGACTTGTTTCAGGCACATTACTGGCTTGAGTAGCCTGGCAGAGCAGCTCAGGAGTCCCTGCGGATCTGCGAAAGCCTTCTCCTTCTCAAGGTGCCACCTAAGAGCCCATATCAGCCAGTGGTTGCTTTGGACTTCAGCAGCTGCTAAGGTTGTGACTTTGCTACAAAATGCCCGTCTGACAATCGTTTACATCATGGTTCACAGGATTATAGATGAAACCAAAGCCATATCTTTGGGATTTTACCCTAATAATGAGGACATCGTTAAAAGCTACTGTCTGACGAGGTTAGACCATGGTGCAACATATTTGGTAGCAACGTGCTTCTCTGATGTGGTTAGGAAGAAGCAGTAAGCAAGGTTGGTCCTTTTTTGTCTTACATCCGTCTATGATTTTTTTCTCCTTTCCCTATCTCTGTGCTGATTTTTAACTCTTAGGGAACTGTTTTGGCCCAGCTTTTATAAGCTATAGACAGAAAGGAATCGCATGTCATCCTACTGAGTAGTCAGAGCTTTATGCTGTCGCTGCCCAGTGACAGGTTTCCCTGGAGCGTTTGGATTGCATGCCGCATCCTGACCTGGGTGCGCCTGTGAACACGCATGTACACGTCACACTTCTGCTTGGCTTTCATTATTTGACATGAGTGTCCAACAGCGTTGCTGCTTTTTTTGAGCCTGCAGAGCGTTTTCCTTAAACAGGAAAGAAAATGCAAGAGGAGATCTCTGAACTTTACCTTCACCTGTTTGTGCTGAAGATGGCAATTTCGAGAGGCAAGCAGATGCTTTTGCAGTCTCGGCTGCCAGGGCCAGCAGTGAGGTTGCACTGGAGCCCTGGATCACGAGCAGAGCCTGATGAATGTGTTCTTCTGCTTGGTTGGTGACTCTCTTATGAATCAAGACAGTCATCCCACCAGTTTGTAGGGTGAAGTAAAGCCTGGGATAGAAGAATTAATACAATCCGCAGGAAGGCTTTTTCATGGGATGAAAAGCAGCAGTGAACTTTGAGCAGAGCACAGGCTGAGAGGAATTGCTCAGAGCTTACCTTGATCATATTTTTTGTGATACATTTAAGCCTGCTGGACTAGGGGTAAATATTTGTTCAGCTCATAATCAGCTGTGCGTAGAGGTGACCATTCCTGCCATCTGATGGCAAAACCTGGAGCAGACATACCTTATTGAGTCACCCCATGTGCTAGCCAGGTGTGCCCTGAACGTGGGTGTAGCCAAGGTGCAGTCCCCTTACCAGGGAAGGCAGAACGGTGCACTTCCAGAACAGCCTGGGCTGCGAATCGCTGCACAAAGCAGGGCACTGCTCAAAGGTAGCCCATGGCTGAGAGCTTGCTCAAACGACAGTGCTTCACGGGTTGCAGGGCACACATGCAGGAGTGCTAAGGTGCTCCCTGCCTGCTTGCTCGGTGGTCGTGTCTTTAGCTGTAGCCAGTACAGTTCATGGCAGGAAATCTTCATACATAGTAGCTAGGGGAATAAATTATCACTTAAGGGTTTCACTGTGGAAAGGGAAGATCGGGTTATAATGTGGTTCACAATCATTGCTCCTTGACTAAGAGGAAAAAGAAGCTGACAGATACCTAAGGTTTTCACTATTCCTTCCAGGTGACCAAGCAGCAGTTTTATTTTTAACACTACCTAATGCCAAGAAAGTGAATTGAGCTGATGATAAATCTCAGAGCTCTTGTGTCACTTCCTGCATTGTGAAAATCTGCTTAGGTTTTGAGCGATGCATTGTATTGCGTTGTATTGATTTTTCTACTTCGAGTTGAGTGTGCTTTCTCCCCGGTGACAGATTAGGTCATCTCTGCTGAAGGTCACTGATGGTTTTTTGGCATCTTTTTCATCATGAAGGCTGGGGGGTTGGCTTCCCTGTCTGTGCTTGTCTTGGCCAGCAGAGGGTACTAAATGAAAGGTTAATATTGAAAAAAGTTTTCTTTTGCTGTCCGGCTGCACTCAAAGGTGATGACAAAAGCTGCACTTCTGACAACTGAGAGGCCTATAACAGGCAAAAAAAAAAAACAATTAGAAATGCTTATATCCTTATGTTGCCTTTCCATGCTAATTTGCTTTGGTTTATATTTAAAACATTGGATTTAAAACTTGCCAGTCATGTAAATGACTGCTATTTTTATTCCGTGTTCAGCTAGCAATGCCTGTTGCTTTACATCTTTGATGACATATTTTGTAGAAATGAATAAATCCTAATAATAATAAATAATAATAAAACAAAATAAAAAATAATAAAACAAAGCTATTATGAAGTGATGTTATGAAGATTATGAAGAGCAGTTATGAAGTGATTTCAGTATTAAAAAAAAAATATTTTAAAGAATGTGTATCTAAAGCTAGTGCTTGAAAGCATCAACAGAAAGTGTGCTTATCCTTGAAGATTAAAATGGAATTTTCACCCACTATTTTTATCCTCTTGCCACTTCACTTTCTCTTATGTCACAGCTAATACAATCCGTCTCTCTTTGACAGATGTTGTCTGTCCGGCATTGGGAGGGGTGTTGAACCCCTTACTCTGCCTCTTTTCAGACAGGCTTTTTGCATGGGCTTGGATAAAGATCGCACTCCCCGTTTGCTATCTTGTTGCTGTAAGCCCCAGACATGGCCTCACTGTGTCAGTCACCCTTTCAACATGTAAATGCTTTAGAGGTCCCTGTCTGGGACATCTTGGAGTGGCAGAAAGGCTCTCCCTGCTCACACTGCATGGAACATATCACACGTTTGGGTCACTTGCTGGAGCAAGATGCACTCCTTGCTAGCTTTTTGTAGCAGGAATTCACCCTCTACTCTGCTGTCCCAGATCTGAGGACAGACGTATTGGCCGGTCGATATGACATTTATGAAGTTTGTTATGGCAGTTATGCACAGTGTCATTATTAGTGAACTTGTGTGGTTCCTGAGGTGTTACCAGAGTAGACGTGCCGCTGGCCCTGAGAAGAGCTGCTGTGCTTCTATGCCACCACCACTGAGCCCCCTCTGAGCAGCCTCATCGTGCACGGCTGCTGCATCGAGCAGCCGGGACAGCATCCGGAGCGCTGTGATAGCGGAGGTGGAACACAAGGCTGCAGGGAACAGATCTGCCCATTTTGAATCATTTTGTAACATCCCCATGGATTTTAGTTTGTTCCTCTCTGCAAAACAAGGTTAATATTTTAATATTTCACGGCAAAGTGGTGACCTGCATTCATATTTTCAAGAAAATATGTTATTGCTATTTTGTTTACTTCTCCGTTCCAACCTTGTGTTCCCATTTGGGAGTAACTACATGTGGAAAAGTGAAATACAACTGCTAGCAGGAAAACAAAATAGGACTTTCAGAATACATTGTTAGAAAAAAACAGGTTAGGAAGATACAATGATGACATTTTTCAGCTTGAATTCTGAAAGAATTTTATGTTACATTGGGGAAATGCTTTCCTCCAACTACTGTCAGAATATTTTTAGTTATATTTCACATATAAATACATTTATCCTTTCATATTCATGTTTTGTACATATAATGCTAATATGAATAGTAAAACTGATAATCAAGCATTTATCAGCAGATGCAATTTAAGATTGAAATCCAATGTGTGGGAATTGAGAACTGAGGGTCAAAGCCAAGAAGGGCCCTGTCATTTCTCATAGGACTCGTGATATTTCCTCTCTATTGCATATTTTTTTCAATGTACTATCAATAGTGTATGGAGGGTGTTTGTTTATGAATATGTGTATACATCTAGAGAAATATAGTATGGGGTGCAGTAGGGAACCACCAGCATTGTGCACATCGTTCTGAGCCTCAGTACTCTGCACTTTTCACCCTCTAAGCTGCAACCAAATGTGGAAAATTAAAATCCTTAAGGATTTTTTTTTTTTTTTTAAATTGAAGAGGGCGTGAAAGAGGTGTTCTAAAGAAAACTGAAACCCAATTTCGACAATACGAAATGTGCATCTGCGAGCTGGTAATAGAAAATGTGAATGTTCTTCAGAAACCTACCCATGACCCCTTCCTCTGGGGTCTCATGGCACCCAACCAGCTAGAAATGTTGAGCGATCTCTAGCCCTGTGGATAAGGCTGCCAGAGAAAAGAGAAAATATTGAGTGTAAGGATACAGTGCTCAGTGGAGTGAGTTTACAAATGCAAATATATATATACACACACACACATATATACACACACTTAGCTAGTTGCAAAAATGTGATAGGATCAAGGGTAGCAAAGGAGTCTTGCATCCCAGATGAAACCATCTCCATTGCTGGATTTTGAATCAATAAAGAAAATGAATCCGACAGCCAGATGCCTGTTTTCATCTCACTGCGCTGGAACTGGAATAAAGCCCACAGAATCTCCACCAAAATACTTTCTTTGAAAGCTCTTTGTTAATGCCTTTCCAACTGCAGGGAATGAAGGCTGCAAACGTGAAAATCTGGTGCCATCTAAAGGCCGCTTGAATTTTCACCTTTCAAAGGCTGTGCTTGACTTTGAGACTCAATCACAGTTTCAGAGAGCCAAGTCTTGAATTTACACTGTTCCCCACAGACACAGAAAGATGGGTGCAACCAGTTGTAAGGGGACTTTGAGAAAGCATCCAAGGGAATATTTTCTCTAACCCCTCAGCTCAGCGTAACTGCCCTGTGTAGTACCCACCACTGTAGCAGTAGTGTGCTTGAAGGATTAAACATCTACATGGCTAACAGCAGATTTGGGCTGCACAAACACAGCTGGAAGCATAAGCTGCAACTAGATTTGCCCTCCAGTTGTCATCATTAGGCTTTGTTTTATTTACTTACAAGTTGATCAAACTTGACTGAAACTTTCCACGCTGGTCCAGCTGAAAACTGCTCGGGCATATTTGGAGGTACTGCTAGCACACATGAAATGTAAAGCGAATGTAATCAAACATTTCCAAAGAACAAAGCTGTAGGAAAACACAGATTTCTCCCTATTACATTCTGGCATTATTAAGTCTAAATTGCTGCTGGCCTTGCAACTGAGATTAGAAATTGCAGTGAAGGGCTGAGCAACCTTTGTGTTAGTGATGTACTTTCCACTGTTTCTGTAAGAGTCTGTGCAAGTTCGGACAACCTGCAAGTCTCTGAAAAGAGGAGTTTATACTAGGTCTGTGACAGCTGAAATGCCAGAAGCACCCATCTCCACCAGTCGTCCTCCTGGCCTTCCCTGCAGGGCTCCTTGTGCTGTATGAGCTGAGCACAAGGCAGTGCCCACAGACAGACACACGAGCTCCAGCTGCCTGCACACACATCACCAGGCAGTTTCTAATTAGTGCTTTCCAAAGAGTGCTCCATCTCATTTAACATACTGCATCTCTGAAAGAACACCCACCAACCCACACAACAACCCTGTGGGCAAGGGGATGCATTTCCCCACCCGTTTGCAGGAAGGGAGTGGAGGAACATCAGTGATAACGTCAGAAGTTTCCATCAGACCCACATGCCCAGTCTGGGACACAGGGGCCCTTTCTCTCTGTCCTTGGCTACTTAGCAGTAGCAGTACCTCAGACTTGAGAAGTTTCCTCAGGCTCAAACACTGGGAACTCACCAGTTTTGCAAACTGGACTTGCAGAAAACAGAAAGTCCTCAAAAACTGCTGAGCACCAGAGAAAACAGCAGTTTGTACTCCTATGCTCCCTGCTCAACAGTGTACATTAACTCAACTGGCAAGGCAGGAAAATAGAGGTCAAAATGGCTTCTTACAAACTTTACCACAACGTTATCCTGTCTTCTTGCAGCATTTAAAGTCTGTTCTGCGGTACACCTTTTTTTTTTTTTTTCAATTTTTGCAAATCAAGGAAAATCTGGTTGGCTATGTAACACTTATATATGTAACACTTACATAATACAGGCTTTAGTTTGCCCATACGCTGACAAAAGGAGGGTAGAAAGCTGCACAACTTTATAAATCCTTTGTTTTCCTATATAAGGTTCTTAATTGGTAGCTGGCATGTAATTCCCCATAGCACACACCGCTGCTCGTCTGCATTGCTCTTCCTTGGGTTAAGCATCCTCATGGTAATTATTTCCTATAATGTCAATGACCTGCTTCAAAGCTCCTCTTTCCAAGGGCTCCTACCTTCCAAAACTTAAGCCTTTTTGCCTGCTATGAACACGTACTCTATTTCCATACTGTGGCCTGCAGAATCTCAGATCTTTCTTACAACTCTGTGAAGGAGTAAGATCTAAATGAAAATGAAGGACCTGCTCTGGTTTGGACCTCTTGGGAATAAATAGAGTTCAAAGAATAAAACTGTAGATGCACTCAGCCTTACAGTGTAAACTCCTCTGTGTTGATAGAGTTTTGTTCATTTTCATGTAGTGCAGACTGTGGATGCTCCTGGAGAAAAACTACTGTAAGAAAATTACTTGAATCTTGGTTAAGATTAATTGAAAACGCTGAACTAAAACTATACTCCCACACGGGAACCGAGTTCATGAGACTGTCACTGGACTTGGAGGGCTAGATTTTTACTTCCTTGTGAACAGAAACAAAAGGCCGATTTGTGGTAGGGCAATGAAAATAAACATTTGCTGAAATCCTTAAAGACATCGCACAGAGCTGATACAGCTATAAAAACATAGCACTGCAACTTCTGCAGGCTCAGAGACTTCGAGGTTACCATATGCTGGCAGGACACGACACAGATGTCTTCAAATAACTTTTCATTCAAAGCCTCCCCTACAAAAAACCCTTTGTTTTCATCACCAAAATGAAAAAAAAGTAATTTCCAGAGGCTATTTCCCTGCTCTGTACTTAACACAGCACTTAAACAACCTGAGTCCTGCATCTCAGGCTGTTATATATAAACCCACGTTGCAGAGCAGAAGACGCAGACCCAGAAGACAGGGAAGCAAGTCCTGGGAGAGGAAAGTCAGCTGGGGCTCAAAGCCACTGCCTGACAATGCTGCACGTTTTACCATGTGCCTGTGCTCTTTTATCTCCAGGATCTGTGACAGAGATAATAACTGTTCTTTAATAAGATTGGACTATTTTCTTCCATAGCTTTCAGAAGCAGCACAAGCAAGAAGCCACCTTCAGAATAAATTCTTGAGAAGTTACATGCAGAATCAAAGCATCTGTCCTACAAGTAAGAGATGCAAGAGCACTGTATGAACAAAAAGGCTGCTATACAAAATCCATCTATTTAAAATACTGTTTATTTGTGATTTAACATTAATTAGCATTACATCTATGAGCAATTTCAGATAACATTTATATATTTTCCACAGGACACAAGAGTTGGCTGGCTCATTCTTTATGCCAAAGCAAGTAAATAGAGGCATTAGCAAAAGGTGCAAATAGTTCACGGTTGCATTTTAAAAAATATTTTTGCACATTGCATTCATTTAGATATATTTTTAAAAAAGTTATGAAAAGCGTAGTTCACAGGTTACTGTTTCTACACATGTTGTGATACAACACAAATAATGTAGAACATAAAAAACAAAGTAAGCAACTGAAAGTTTCCACTATGATTAAAAACACTGATTCCAGTATTTAGTGATAGCTAGAAAATTGTTTCCAGGATCCATTCCAACATCGCATTATCTCACTTACACGGCCAAAGCTAACCAGCCCCAAAACATGCTATAGTCAACATTTTGCATGCCAAACCACTCTCCAGCCATATTTAACAATTATATATTGTATAATATTTCAACCGGCAATTTAGGAATCACATGGATCTTTAAAATGTACTTCCTATTGCGATGAATGATTTACAGACAGTTTGACACAGTGAAGAAACCCCTATGTTAATGTCTATGTTTAGTTTGTATTTACAATACAGTAAAAGTACTAAAACAACAATATCAGTAAAAATGAGTAAGCGGCAGTACTGCCCTTACTCACGCATGGCACGAGGCTCTGATTTGCTCTGGGTTCATCCAAAGGACAACACAGATTCACGAGACCCTTTTACAATTCAAATGAAAGTGAAGAAAAAAAAACCCAGAGTGCTGCACTCTGTATGAATCCATACAAATCATTTAAAACGTCTAATATGGAAATGTCACTTTGCTGATTTAATAAAAATATCCCATAATCCATATCATATATTTAAAAAAAATAATCACCAAACTTTTACTTTCTTTGTCTCCTCCTATTTTCTTACTATTTCACTTTCCCTTTTATCAGTTTTGTTTCCTTCATTTGGTTAGGTTAAGAGATTATTTTTCTTCATTCATTAGCAATACCATGAGAGAAAAAGAAACCCCATGAGTAATTTTTAAATGTGAATCCAGTTCAATTTTATATGCTTTTATCTTTCAATTTCTATGTCTCTGGATTCTTGAATTATATTTAAGTATACTCTAAACCAAGCATTCTTAAATACACTCTACTATTAAATGCTTGGTTCACATGCTTATAATACCTTTATACTGAATGGTATACAAACATTTGAACATATAAAATCTTCTTTTTGCTTTCCCAGTTAAACTAAATTATCAATGTTAAGTGTATAAAATCCTCCCTCTTGAAAAATAAGGGTTCCCCCCCAACTGATAGAATAAAAAAGAAGTCTTCAAAAATTATATTTCACTAAAATGAAATATTTGGCAAAAAAGTTATTGAAGAATGGAATTCTGTAGACATTTTGTTTAATTCCAAATAAACTCTCTTACACAGTTTTCTCCTAATATTATGTGCCAGTGTATAATATTTCTACATGAACTAATCTTAAAAAAGATTTAAAGGTGTGCTGTTAATATGCACCCACTCAAACAGGGGTACAGAAACAAAATATGTGGTCAAAGTCACAATACAAAAATGTATGATCCGGTTACCAAATGAGACAGCAGTTTTTAAAAGTTGTATGACCACTCAACAGTAACTTTAATAAAGGCTTTAGCCATACTGAGAAGTTTAAGGTCTGCAAAATACTCCAAGCAGAACTCGCTGCTGCATACTGTGATGGTATTCGATCTTGCTATGATGGTAACTGAGCACCTGCCAGTGTAGTTCTACATGAAACTAATAAATGTGTCCAAACCTTACAGCAATTTTGGACACAGTTAAGTGAGAGATGAATTAATTTTCAATTAACATGAAAGGGTTTTTTTTTTTTCTTTTTCGTTCATTTGGTTCTTTTGTTTAAAGCAAAACTTCTTCCAGTTCCTTTTAATTTATGTTAAAAGTCCAGTTACTGCACACCCCTAACACTATGCTGTTAATGGTCAACTAAAATGTTTAAAATGTGCAATGTCTCCTCACAACAGAACTGCACTTATGCTTCTACTTTCTCCTTCTTTTTACTCTTTTTCAGGAAAGATGGGGTGCGGAATTTCTTCTTCTTCTTTGATGGGGATTTGGAAGGTGACCCTTCAGGGGACAGTGCCTCTTCTATTTTCTCAGAGCTTTTAATGGTAATCTCCACGCTTTCCACAGTACTGGTGGTTAACTGACTGACCCTCTTGGTGAGATCATCTTCCACATCATGTGCATCATCTTTGCCATTTACTACCACAACTGGCAACTCCACAGACATAAGGTTAGCATTCGGGCTATAGAGATCTTCATGATTTTCTGAAAGAACAGATAATTTTGCAATTATTTATGTACAACATCATGCAAAAAAATGGTATTGAAAAAATCTGCAAGTCTGGACTGTGACCCAAAGAATGAAACCCAAAGTGCTTGGATGTGGGATTTTCCCCCCCTTTACCTACACTCTTACTTGTTGTAAGCACAGAATACTGTGAAAATGTCATTCAAGGAAAACAAGCTGAAAAAGCCAACCTTATCTCTGCCAGGTGTGTATAGAGCTCAAGCTCGATGCAGCTGGATACCGATACAGCCTACACAGCATATATGTATACAGTCTCCAGCACACTCAGAATTACGCTTTACTGCAAGTGACTAATTTATGAAAATGCAGCAATTCTGCAGAAGTCTTTGGAGAAATAGCCTTGCAAAAATGCATTCTTAGACTTTGCTGGAAAAGTCGTAGGCAAAACCCCAAATATTAACACTTTCAGTAAAGTAAAAATACAGTATCTATTTCCTGCACCTTATTAATGTCCAGGTTTCAGCATGTCCTGTGTTGTTTTATGAGAATTAGGTATTAGAGAAAATTGAGGAAAACCGTTTTCTAGAAAGAGTTCCACACCCAGACTTGGTAAAAGAGGGTTCTTTTTGGCTCAGTTGACTTCATGCAAGGGTAAGAATACAGTAAAAGAGTGGATGCCTCAAGTTACCAGAGCCATTGGCATTGTACAGAAATTGCATGGAATACCTTCTAATTTTTCTGGGATATTTTGCGGGGATTGAGTTTGTGACTGAATTTGTGACACAGATGAACCTTCATCTGAGAATAATTCCTGTTCAGCATCTGCAGGACAAGACTTGAATTAGTAGCCATGCAAAGGTAAAAATAAGCAAGAATGTCAGTGCTCTCTAAGTATCGCGTTGCTCATGCTGACAAACATCAAGAAGCTACAATACACAATTTAAGCTCTACAGAATTATACGTTTACATATTTTATCTGCCAACAATCATCACATATTAGTTATTTAATAGAGAGCTATAAAACGGGCAGCAGGGTTGCATTCCAAGTAGTACACCCCATGGTGTTACTTAGCCATAAGTTGGAGTTTGCATTATACTCAGTTAATATGCTATGCTCTGAGTGTAACATTCAGCGAAAATGTTTTACTACACATATTAGCAAAGAAGAATGCATAGTGTTATTGATAAAAGAATTAATAATTCCATATACATAGTAGTACTGGAAGCAAAAAAAGTGAAAGTAGGTGAGTCTTGCACATTCGGAGAATGCAAGAATAAAGAAGCCAAGGACAAAAATATCAGTAAACTTCTGCTCAGCTGGGCACAGACCCAAGCAACTTCATCTAACTTTGGTATCAACTTTGAGGAGGAGGCTGGACTAAGATGACCTTCATGGGCTCTTCCAACCTAAGTAATTCTATGAATCTGACAAAAAAAGTCATTATTTTAAACTGTGTTTTTGTTAACCCCACTTCTGTGGAAACCCTTCTTTGCTTTAATTTTAGCACCAACCAAAGGAAAAAAATAACAAAAAATTTGACTGCTTCAAGGAACGACGAGTTCTAAAGTAATTGCCAACAGTATATGCTAGTAATTAACGTGTATACATTTTTTACGTTAGATATTTTCAAACTAAAAATGAGCTTATTATTCAAATGTAAACCCCAACATTTAAAAAACCACCACTGACCTTCCAACCCTTGCTGCTTGCGTTCAATTATTTTCTTGTACTCTTCCAGTTCCTTTTCTGTGAGATGGCTGAATGGGTTGGGTGGTGCCGGCGGCGCGTGCTCGTCTTCTTCAAACTGCATTGGCTGAGAAAATTTAACAGTTAAAAAAAGAGAAGCAAGCAAGCAAGATGTACATGGGTAAGGTCTCTTTTTTTGCCCAAAGTTTGGTAGCACCAGACTAGCAGGGAATACAGAAGAAAAACACAGATGCATCCAGATAAAATTTACCCATTTAACAGACAGTCACATAGTAACGAATAGCGACTACTGAGCTTTAAATCACCATCCTTTTGCTGCAGCACGATCATTTTATGAGGTGAGTAGGGGTTGTATCAGGGGAGACAGTTTCAGAGTACAGACCTGCCTCAACAGCTTACTCTTCAGGGACTAGTACACTCTTCAGAGATGTGAAAGTCCTTTAACAATAGGAATTCAAAACAATATTTCCTGCAAATGCCCTAAGTTCTAGGAGTTTTTTTGTAAGAAACTAACTGTGCTTATGTTCCAGGAGTCTAACTGGAAGAGTCCTTCCGAGATGAATGTTACAAGACAAAATTAAAATGCTTCTCATACTGAAAGAAAGCTCATTTGGAGAATATTCTTTTTGCCTGACATAAATAAGCAGATTCAATATTATCTCAAAAGAATGCTGGAAACCAAAATAAGGACACAGATGTACTAACCCATGGACAGTTTGAAACTCCTAGAACTATAGAGTTCCAATTACAACTCATCTCAGTTTGTTAGCTAACCTTATTAGGAATATCTCTACTGCTATCTATCTGTACTCTGAGTGCATTCTATTCAAGAAAGGATTACTGTGGACAGGTAGGAAACTGGAAACCCTCTCAGTAAGAACCCTGTTTCTAATGAAAGCTGCCTCCTGCATGGACCCATCCCATCTTTTAAACTCATGTTATTTCTGGGCCTCAATCACTTCCTTAAGCAGTGGTTCCACTGACTGATGAAAAGATTATTTTTGGCACCATGCACTGCGAAGCTCATCACTCTTTAGCTTAAATGATCTTAGCCAGGGGTCCTATACTTCATTAATATTAATGTCAGGCAAACTTACCATGCATCTCTATTGGAAACATTTTAAACCTCTGAAATGAAACACGAATAAAATATATCACATATTCGAAATCTGGCATTAAAATAATCAGTTCTAACACAGCATTTCGAAAGAAAGTGGCCCAAACTGATGTTTGAAAGACAGGCAGCCAAATAACCCAAATGTTTGTAAATCAATCAGTAGTGTCCTACTCACTGGACTTGGCTTTTTATCCACAACAATCCCAGCAAGAAGCTGAGACTGTGGTCCTGCTGTCTTCAGGTCGTATCGGTTTTGCTCCCTTATCTACACAGAGAAAATAACCTGCGTTAGAAACAGATATTTCTGTTTAACAAATCCTATACCCATCATTTTTGCAAAGCCAGTAATGCAGCCAGCTGTGAATGGCTGAGGATCAATCTGTAGACTGCTTCATCTAAAAATGAATATATTTCCTTCCACCTCTGAATACACTGCGTATGTTGTTTAGCCCTTCGAGTACTCCCGAATATCCATCCTAGTTGGAGCTCCTGCGCTTCAAGCAAGGCAATATTTAGAAATAAGCTCCAAAGAACAGTCTGTCTCTGAACCAACCCATGAATGACCCATGTTAAGCTACTGGAGAGATGTCTGTGGTCACAATGGTTGGTAAAGTTTTTCCTTCTGTGAGTAACTCACTATTATTCCCAAACCAACAGCCCTATAGCTTCACCTTGTCAGCACTTAAAAGACAGACAGGTCAGATATAAATACAAATACACAACATACAAAAAAATTCTACAGCAGAAAAATAGGAATATACTATCTAATGAGATAGTGACATGCATGAATTTAAAAATCATTGTATGGCACTTGTATTATTAATCTCTAGATAACTAGAGGGTGCCTTTCCAGTTCTACGGAAGGGAGTTGCTCCTTCTAACTCCATTTCAGTTCCCATGAATACTGATATGGTGCTTCCCAAAAAGGAAAAAAACATGCAATCGAGTAGAAAGTGTCCTGAATATCTGTTAATACAGTTATGCCTAGGGTGGAGTATTTCGTCAGCATCTTATCTTACTCATTTTCCCTTCCAGCACATATTTGTGGTTACAGAGAGGTCCAATAATAATCTCTCATTTTCTTTATTTACGGCCACTAGTAAGTGGACCAGACCATAGGAACTCCACCTTAATAAGTGCTAGGCAAATTAATACAGAACAGAATAAGAGTACAGTTTGAGCCTGAATCATGCTGTAGATGATTCACAGCAATTCGGTTCATGTTGATACTTAATTATCCACTGAACATAATGCTAAATAGCAGCAACCACCATTTCCAATCTATCATTTCCAGAGTTAAGACTCACCCTTCTTAAAACTACTGCATTGAAAATTTTTACATATACATATAAACACATATTTCACATATACCTACAGACTACATGTATCATGCATTTAAATATATCCTTTTTAGTGCCAAAAATCACATACAATGTACGAAACTTCTTAGTAAAATCAGAACATTTGAAAATATTATTTTACTATTGTGCTGAACCATTACTTGAACATATCATTTTATTTGGAAATGTTGAAGTTTTAATTTCATTACACTTCTTTTACCTTATTTCTCTTTTCCAACACTTCACTTGGGTTTGTGTTCAGAGGAACAAATTGATTTGGATCTTCAATTTTAATTGGCGTTCCTCCACTCGTCTTGGAGGAGTCATCAGCTTTCATCCACTTGAAGAGAAAAAAAAAAAATTCAAAAAATGACAGCCACAACATAATCACAACAGCTTAAAAGTTTGTGTGTTTGCCTGAGAGCATTTAAGTTGCCTTGAACACGTCATGAAGATTACTTTTTTAAACACTCAAGCATCCTCCTGAAAAACGCAGTACTGTCTACTAATGAAGTCATATTTAGAAAGGCTCACGCTTCCTGGTAACTGGCACATAGATCCACCAGCTCCAGAGCCCTTGTTCATGGAATCAGCTGCCACCTCTGCTAACAATGTCTGTGAGTTTTTTTCCTTTGTAAGCAGAGTTCTAAATCAGTTGCTGAGGGCGTTTCTTCCAAATTTAAGACTGGATACTCGCTGGCTTGCCAGCAGGAGGAGCTCTTGCTTTTACAGTTGTCCTACACAACTGGGAGGAGAGAGCCATCTCTCTCCAGGCTGGAAACACAGTGGAAGCATCTTGGTGAGCCAAAGGAGAAGGAAAAATCTTGATTATCATTAAAAGCAGTAGCATGAACAGACTTTTCAAAGTCTGTTTTCAGTAGGGCCACAGTCAGGAACAGGGCAGTTAAGAGATGAATTAGGGCTCGTGCATCCAATCCCTCATGCAGGGAAGAGAACAGCCCATGGGTGATTTAAAACCTTACTATGTTTGGCGGATAATCAATAGCAAAAGAGACGTGGTAGAAAAACTGTCTTTTACTTTGGAAATCAGAAGAGCTAGTAACAAAAGGGAACTCATTGTTTAATTTTATCATAAACTCCTACTCTTTCAAATGATTACATCCCCTTCCCCAAACAGAGGCGCCTCTTAGTAGTAGTGTCATTAAATTTCCTCCAAGTGCATTTTTGCTTGATAAAACTATTTGCTTCATCATATAATTTGCCAGTAGTTTACTTTCTCTCAAGTAGCACAAAAAATAAGTAACTGCCTAAAATATCTACCTACCGTGATCTTAGTCCTGGGACTGGCTTCCCCATTCCAGGACTCCTCAGGCACATTAACTTTCAAGTATGTGTTTGGAGAATTCAGCCATCTTGTCTTTTCTCTCTGTTGCCTCTGCGCCAGGAATTTCAGGGGGGAAAGTGGGACTGTATCATCTTCAAAGGAAAAGGCAGTCACAGTGGCTGGGATCTCAACGTCACTTTTATGTCTGGGTTTTTCCCTGACTAACGGTTGCCTATAGGCATAGCCAGTTCTGTATCCCTACGAAGGGGGGACAAAAAAAAGGGTTTTAAATAAATTCAAAAGTAATAATAAATAGAAAAAGGTATCCAAAGAAGTCATGGAAGTTTTGTGCTGCCCTATATACATTAAACAGATCCACTGAGCTCTTCAGAGAGCAGGCTAGTGCTGTTGTCCATCATTCCATTCCATACTAGGAACATCAAGACACCCATTTAGAATATAGTACGGCAGCAGCTGGATAGGATCCCACTCACACTTCACCTTCCTCCTACTTTCATGAACATCTGATCACCAAATGACTCCCTGCTCAGGTTATGACCTAGGCAGCTTTCATGAGAATATTTATTTGTCTTGCACAATGGCACTTCCTAGTTCATGGCACTCCCTCATTCCTTGCTCTGTTTGTAGTAAAGGCTGTTCCAGAATTCACAGTTTCCAAACAGATCACTATCATCTCATTTCCTAATATTAGCGTTAATAACAAAAGGTAGAGGGAATCTTCTCCATTTATTTACTAGGCAGTGACTAAAATTTATTTTTACTATTAAGCTACTATAAAGAGCAAATAAGTTCGTGAGATGAGTTGAACAAAATTTAAGTTCAAAACATTCTAAATTCGTATCAAGACAGAATACTGATCTCAGATACAGTGGCATAATAAAAACTAAACCAAGCAGAAGATGTTTCATACAAAATAGAAGTTACTCCATCTTCATTTTCAAACTCGCAGAGAAACCAGAAAAAATAATTTTCTTTACAGAAGCTAATCCTGCATTTAAAGGTTTACAGAGACTATATGAACAACAATGCCATCAACACGCTCTCACCAGGTTGTCCAGCATGCGCATGAGTGCTTCAAACTCTTGCTCCCCAACTTTCCATTTCTGTTGTGAAGCCATATTAACTCCACCTCCTCCGGTTGCTGCCACAGCGTGTGTGGAAGGCTTGAACTTCTGCAGATCCAGTAGTAGGAGATTGTCTATCCCACCTGCTCCAGCTAATGCATGAACCTAGAGACATCAACGAGTATCTCATTTGTGGAAAAAAGTTGTACATTCTCTGCTTTTCTGAATTCACAGGAGAAACGTGCTTAAACACATGCTGCAGTTATTGCTCAGGCTAAACTTCTGCTGTGCAAAAATGTATTAAAAGTGCTTCTTATAGAAAGGATGACAATATCTGCTGCTAATTGCATTTGGAAAAAGAATAGACTCAAACACTAGCTTTCAGAGCACCTTTCTGCATCACAAGACTAAAAATTTTTCATTTTTTTATCTGTTTCAAAAGGAGTAAGTGATTGAATTCAAGATGAACAACGGGGCAAGGGAGAAAAGGAAAGGAGTGGGAGACTGCCATCTGCACTTCTAAGCGCCTGCCTGGGAGGACAGGATTGCTGGAGAAGAAGTTAAAAGCAAAGCGAGGAAGTTTCTGTGGAAGGGCTAAAGAGTTATGGAAGGTAAAGACACATGTGGTGGTCTCTCTCCACAGGTCATAGATAATAACCAGATACCTACCTAAAGAGTTAGTTAGACAAAATGGAAACAACTGATTATGGAATTCAAAATATTTTTAAATACACTACCCTCTACCATTTCTCCAAAGACCTTTTGTTTATTTGGTTTTACAAATCTTTGTGATCATGAGGAGAAGCATCTGTCTTTGTCACAACATTCAGCTCCATAAACGACCTGGATATCGAGAGATTTTTAATTCACACTTCCACATGCAGCAAGTGTCACTGAATCTATTATCCAACAGATTGCCTGCATGCAGCTTACTCTTCACAGCATAGAACAAAACCTTCAGAGCGTAACACCACCAATACTCATTCCAGGAAGAGTGATACAGAATTTATGCTGTTCCTTCTCTATTTTCCTCATATTCAAATTTCTCTGACTTTGACCTGGCAATTGATTACTGGATTCACAACTCCAAAAGTTTTGTTATGTTCAAGATTTCCTATTTGGGATGTAATCTGTAACTCAGCAGCATAAGCATTTGGAATTAAATACAGATAAATTCTCTCTCACCTGTGTTTCACAGGCCAGTTGCACATTGAAAATATAGTGGAATGCTTCTTCCAGTGTCTCTCCCAGTGCTACCACACCATGGTTTCTCAAGACTAATACCTAGTAAATGAAGACACTAATGTTAAATGGTAGAAACTGGCGCAATACATGAAAATTGTTTATGAAGAGCATGAATGAGGTTGAATACCTTGCAACTGGGTCCAAGAACTTTCTGAAGCTGAATTCTCTCTTCCTGCTCATCAAGAGATCCCTGGTAGTTGTAATAAGCAACATCTCCCAGAATCAGGGCCTCCTGTGATATGGGAAGGATGCCACACTTCATAGATGAAACCTATTTCAAGAAAATGAAGTACTAATAATTAGGGAAAAAAATGAAACTCACGGTTTTGCCACCCAAGCCTTAGCAGGATGTACTTTGTATCTTTGCTAGGAGAGAGAAAGCTTAGAAACAATACCTCCCCCACCTCAAGTCTAATTTGCAATAGGGTGATGGAGCAGCTGCTACCCAGCCTTGGCACAGATTCATCATAGGACAAGATATATTATCCAAACTAAGTTAACTTTTATGAATTTTCATAGCATCATAGAATGGTTTGGGTTGGAAGAGACCTTAAAGATACCCAGTTCCAACCCCCTGCCAGGGGCAGGGACACCTCCCACTGGATCAGGTTTCCCAAAGCCTCATCCAACCTGGTCTTGAACACCTGCAGGGATGGGGCAGCTACTTCCTCACTGGGCAACCTGTGCCAGTACCTCACCACCCTCGCAGGAGAAGATTTCTTCCCAATATCTAATCTAAATATCCCCTCTTTCAGCTTAAAACCATTACTCCTTGTCCTGTCACTACACTCCCCGACAAAGAGCCCCTCATCAGCTTTCCTGTAGCCCCTCTTTATGTACTGGAATTTAATTCTACTTAATGTTTTTTCCATCTTGCCCACACTTATAACTTTAAAAAGCTAGTATAAAAGAAGTTATCCATTCCTTTTTTTGTCTTTAGTCAAGGAATGCGTATCTATGCATTTATATATAAAATAATATCAATTTATCGATTTATCTCAAACCAATTTTTTTCAGTCTTACATTTTTATCACTGTTATACAGACTATTTTTTATGTATACATTAACTATGACTTTTTAATAGTTCGGTAAATCACTGAACATATTCCTAATTAAGCCGCTTAAAAATGGAGTTGAATAATGCAAAAGATGATATATACAGCATGTTATATGGTCTAAGATGCTATAAACGAAGCCTGTGTAAACTATCTATTTTTATAGCCTTCTCAACCTAAACACAATGGTTTCTGAGCACCAGTTTATCGCTACCCATCTCACTGTGGGGCCTGGCCCTCTTTGCCTGCTTATTTGATAAACTCACACCTTTCTTTACCACTGTAGGGTTAACGTTAAAAACAAAACTGCCACGAACAGTGATTCAGATTAGAAATGTGCTCTAGGTTCATGACCTGCTTTCTTTTAGTCTTTATGCTAGAAGGAAGACTTACAGCTGCTGTTGCAGGGGTGTGTATGTGTATTACACATCTGACATCAGGGCGCGTGGAGTAGATGGCAACATGTGGACTGAATCCTGCGCTGTCAATACTTAGAGTTGTACTTCCTTGGTCAACTACATCTCCTAGGATATTTACTTTAACCTGGAAAATCAAACAAATGAACAATATTCAAAGAGCTTGTGCTGCTTCAACTGCCACTATATACAAACGACTCTCCTTTTCTTACTTGGCAACAAATTTACCCCCATATATTTGGGGGTCAGAGCATGAAAAGTAGGGGAGCAGCCATGAATCTTTGTGTCAATAAATCATCCTACTGCTCAAGTACTTAATAGTTGTTGGAAGTCCAGCCATGGAAGAAGTAAAGACCCTGATACAACATATATTCCTCTTTGGTATGGCTGACTTTTCCTTGTTTCTGACTTGCAAAAATGAATTTCGTTAATATTTTCTACATTTTAAATATGAAGAAAATTCTGCCTCTGAGAAATTTCCAGTAAGAAAATTAAGTACGTAGGGAATTTTCAATTGCATGAGAACATTTAAATAATTCAAAATTCAACAAAAACCAGCAGGGTCTTGCTCTCATGTTTGTATTTTGGTTCTGTGTTTGCTGGTGTAACGCTATCGCTCTCAGTCTGCTACCCTCTCCAGCTGCAAGTAGTTTCTCTACAGATATGTAGTGACATGAAGAACATACAGCAGGTTCTGCACCAAAAGGTGTGTGATTTAGCCGCTGCCATTGCCTAAATGTCAACCTGTAGCATCACCCAGGTCCGTTGTCGGGCCTGGGGAATATTATTCAACCTTATTTCCCCACCTATAAAGATAAAAGCTGATTCTACTAATACTACTACAGAGTCATTTCATATGTATCACCATATTGTCAGATTATAAAAGGCTGCAGTTATATTGAGACTATTTGATGAGCTTCATCAGACAGGAAAACAAAACTTTGCCACTCCACACTGAAGCTGAATACAAAGCAACAGAAAGCAAAGCTAAACCCAAAAAGAAATGCTGAGGACAAAGGATGCTAGTAACTTAAACAGTTAATCAGCTTTTCATGTGGTAGGTAAACATTAGAAAACAAATAACAGCATGATTGTAGTTTACAAGTCCATTTTAGCAGCCACAAAAATGTTTTAGAAAACAGGCTGATCTTTGCTGGTTATTACAGCAAGTGAATCACATACCAAATTAGACGCTGAAGCTTCAGAAAAGGACAGACCTCTTGGAATGATTAGAATATGGTCATGTTCTTTGCTTACTCTTACCTGCAAAGGAGGAAGAAAATGGATTATTGATCTATTTCTGAATTTATATTATTCAGAGGGGAAATTAGTTTGAATGAATAGGTAAGATTCCAAATAAAAACTTTTATTATGCAAAATACTTACTGTGATATAGGCATTTGGTAAATGTGCCCACCCAAACAAGTCAGCCAATCTATATAAACTGGCTAACTTGCAACGAGTAAGTTTTTCTCCCTTAACAAATGAAGAGGTATCTAGTCCAGGTAGATCATTGATGGGTGTAATCATTCCATGGCCTGAAAAACAGATTAAAAAAAGACGATGGCCAGTCAGACAATTAAATAACTTCTAGCTATTTCATGATCTTCCAGAAGCAGTGTATTTTAATTGTCAGCATCGCAGTACTTCAAGAACCATACCCAGAATTTCAGTCTTCATCCCTCTTTCAAACATGAGAGAGGTGTAATACAGGTTTACTTTGAAGCGCCACTTGGATTGTGAGCTCTGTCCTAATTCAAAGTTCCTATATGGGACTTGAACTACACTTTAACACATTTGCCACTAATTAAGTATTTTTACATGTTACATTGAAAATTACAGGATTTATATAAAATATACACACCTGCTGGATTTCTAACAAAAATATAACTAATCTGAAGAGATGTCCCAGTCTGAGCACTTTAAT
The DNA here is from genome assembly GCF_017976375.1 of Cuculus canorus. NCBI lineage: Eukaryota > Metazoa > Chordata > Aves > Cuculiformes > Cuculidae > Cuculus > Cuculus canorus. The sequence continues at coordinate 10,853,945 of NC_071407.1, forward strand.
TTAGTCGTAATGAAGAAATTGGGATTAGTGCAAGAGTTCTCAAAACGCTAGACAGAAGAGATCACCTCTTAACAGAGCACAAAGATCCATTTATCTCTTTGACTGGTGACTACGCAAACATACACTTCTGCCTTTCATGAATGCCTTATACCCCTTTGAGAGCTACAACCTTTGCTTACAGGGAAAGTTAAGACCAGAAGAGGTAAAAGTCATCTTGGTTTTAAACAAGAAGAGTATGCGCTTTGACACGAGTTGCCCCGTCCAAGTCCCCACAGACATGGAGCAAAGACAGCAGTTGGACTGCAGTCTCATTAAGCAGCCACAGACACAGAGACAAGATTATTTGGGCTCTCTGCTGTTCCCTTTGACTTGTTTTGTTAAATCAACTCTGAAAAGCCCTTTTGGAACCAATTCTCAAAAGATCTCAAATGATGACAGCTGCCACCGTACTTCAGGCTTGTAAGCTCCTATATGATATCCACCTACAGAACTTACATTGGCTTTCACGTTTCAGTGCTTCATGACTTGGAAAGGATTTGGATATTAACTGAAAGATCCTAGTGACATCGTTACGACTAGAGAGCATACTACAACCTTGTTTTATCTGTAGGAGCTGTTTGTGTAACAATTCAGTATTCCAAGTTATTCCCCGCTCCTTTTTTAAAAAAATAATAATTTATATGCAAGAATAGAAAAATAAACAATCTATGTTGTTATGTATTACACATCTCAGTTTATGCTCATGTTAAGCTGCCAGAAGTAACAGGTCGCAGTTTTGTTCTCTACTTCAGTTAACCTTTTATTAGCAAATTATAGAATAACAGAGTGGAAGGACTCCAAACATTTTGGATATCATTATACAAGTCAAAGAATTTGAGAAAAAGAAGCCTGAAAAGGAAAGTTAAAGCCACCATCTGTACTACTTCACAGGTGAAGCAAGCTCTGACAGAACTTTTATTCAAAGACAGAGGATCCCAGCATTGCTAAGCCCAGGTGCTAATAAAAAAAAGGAAGAGAAAAAATGCAATTAAATGCATAATTCACTTACTGAGTGAAGATGAGGAAAAACCTGAAAAAGAGCTTGCTGTAATGTAGTCAGCAATCTGCTGTAACGCAAGCAGTCCAGTGGGGTTATTGCCCTTCTTCATCTGTTCTTGAATAAGGCATTCCAGATCCTCTCTAAAAGCCTGTAGAAACATTTGAGAATCATCAGGGAAGCCTGGCTTTGACAGAAATAAGACTATTATGGGTGGGGCTGGTATCTTTGCCTGTTATTAATGTTACATGACACTTCCTCTTAGACCTTGTTTTTAGTTGCTTATAGCTTTGTCAAACTTTAACCATCTGACCTAAACCTGGTGGGTGGGAGGAAGGAGTTTGGTCACAAAGGGTTAACAATTTCCCAAAACAAGATAAGATAAAATGTATTTTTGTAAATGATAATAAAAAACATTTTTATTGATAATGAAAGAGTTATCCATATTTTGGAAGAGGTACTTGAAATTCAATCTGGATGTGTTGCTTTTCATGCTAGATATTTTTTAAATTCTGTAATCTCTCTGAAAACCCATCCAAATTTGATAAAGTTACAAACAACTGGAAAACTGGAGCTCATCCATACTCAAGTAATATCACAGGCATGCAGAAACTAGAAGGAAGGCTGACATGTCATCTCCTCTCTGTTTCTTCCCCTCTCCCAAAGCAAATCCCCATTTCCTCTTCTTCTGTATAAAATGTCTGCAACCTCAAGAGATAAATTCATGAAAAAGGTTTTCACAGTATCAAATCTAATATACAAAGCGCCATGGACAAAGTCTGTTCCTTCTAGATGATAGAAAGATTGACCACCACCTACAACACACACACATTCTAGGCCTACTTCAGTCCTGACATTTCTAGACTAAGTAAATTCTGTTCCTTCAAACTTTACTTAGAGGTTATATTTTCTAACTTTCTCATTATTTCTTGGCAGCACCTCCCAGCTTTTGTCTGAGCAAGCAGAACACAAAGCTGCATACAACACGAGCTGAGGTGTATTGCAAATGCTCTTGCTGGTTCATTCCAGAAAGACATTTGGTGTCTTTACCACACAGCTGACTCTTATTATAACTCCAGGCTATTCCCAGTAGGTAATTGCTCCCTTCAGTTTGCCTCTCTTAGCAAAGTACTTGCTCTCAATTAAAAAAAAGAAAGTAGGTATGTACGGCAAATGTAATTTCTTCACTGAATTTGAATTCAGTCCTCCAAAACACCCGATTTGTTCGATTAAACCCACCAATCTCATGGCGTAGTCTGCTCATCAATAGTTTTGACTCTAAAAGAGAGAGTGATACCAGATCCCCAAAAAACATCCTCAAGACTTCGCTGGATATGGCCTCTCAATTGGACTGCTGAGCATCCATACCTACATTTCAATTTCCATTTTTCAGACACCTGTGCTCTTCCATACAGTAATTTTGTCAGGATTATATGTACATTAGACTTGCCAGATTTCCACAAGTAAAGCCTCTAAAATTCACGTGGACTGACTCTGCAGTGATCTGTTACATGGATCACAGAATCACTTAGGTTGGAAAAGACCTTTAAGATCGAGTCCAACCTTAGCATTGCCAACTCCACCACTAAACTACGTCCTTAAGCACCTCATCTACACATCTTTTAAACATCTCCAGGGACTGTGACTCCACCACTTCCCTGGACAGCCTGTTCCAATGCTTGACAACCTTTTTGATGAAGATTTTTTTCCTAATACCCAATCTAAACCTCCCCTCATGCAACTTGATGCCATTTCCTCTCATCCTATCACTTGTTACTGGGGAGAAGAGACCAGCACCCGCCTCGCTACAACCTCCTTTCATGTAGGTGTAGAGAGCGATAAGGTCTCCCCTTCAGCCTCCTTTCCTCCAGACTCAAGAGCCCTGGTTTCCTCAGCTGCTCCTCTTTAGATTTGTGCTCCAGACCCTTCAGCAGCTTTGTTGCCCTTCTTTGCAAAAGTTCCAGCAGCTTCAAACCTTTCATGTACCGAGGGGCCCAAAACCAAACCCAAGATTCAATGTGTGGCCTTACCAGCACTGAGTACAGGGGACAATCGCTTCCCTAGTCCTGCTGGCCACACTATTTCTGATACAAGGCAGGATGCTGTTGGCCTTCTTGGACACACAGCTGCTCACATTCAGCCAGCTGTTGACCAACACCCCCAGGTCCTTTTCCATCAGGCAGCTTTCCAGCCACACTTCCCCAAGCCTGTAGTGTGCATGGGGTGGTTGTGGGCACACATACCCAGGGGCACACACAGAAAATCACAATCTGAAAAACCAAGAAACAGATGATTTGGCACCATCTCTGACAGGCCAGTTTAGATTCTTGGGGCTGGTTTGCACCTGACCCAGAGCACCTCTCGCAACAGCCAATAGGTTGTGAATGAAATTTACACAATCCCCCATGGAAGATAATGATTTTTCACATAACTGGAAGAAAGTGTTTTGGTGGTAAAACACCTCACAGTGCATAGAAAAAGAGGGGAAGGTCCACATTCTGTTATGTTCTACCGATCTGCTTGAAAGTGCAAAAAATGTAAAATAACAACAGAGGTACTTTCTCATCCCTTTGCACATCATAACCTTCACATTACTGAAAGTGCTTCCCTACACCCTAAAAATCCCCAACACACATAAAACACTTTCAATCACCAGCTATCCAGGTGCCAGCTCACCTTTCTGCTAATGGTTCACCATAGAGCTATGGCTTTAAGGCCCCTTCCTCTTCTGTTACTGTGATCTACTAGAATTACAGAGACAATGGCCGGCCAATATTTTCCAATCAGCAAGCTACACTAACACTTATTTTCAAATTCCGTTATTCCAAGATATTCAATTACTTCTGAAATATTCCTGAAAGAGGAAACCTACAAGAAACTTCTGCAAGGCTGAAATGCTCTTTCACTCTTGTTTACGATCCTTATATAAGAAAACTGCACATTTGTAGTCTCCTGGGGGACACGTGGAAGATAGAACTCATAAAATTTATGGAACTACTTGTTTGGGAGGAGATGGCGGAAAACAGTTATCTGTATTGCATTAAATCACTCCAATTTCTATCCAACGATTCCAAAAAGGATCTGCAAAAGCATTCACAGTAAAATCTTGTTAGTCATATTCAGACCATTTTTGTTAAACCTGTACGAGTAATGTTACTTCTATCCCAGATAAAAGGTAATGTAATATATTCGGGCAATTTTTGACAGGAAGAATTTTTTTTTCTTGTTGTATTTTTAATTCTTCTGCTTTCTGTTCATGCTGTTTTGATTCTTCAGAGCTTAGTTTTGCTCTTTGATGCTAACAGTAGTATGCTATACACTTGCCGAAGCTACCACAGATGAGGATTTAGTGTTGTATCAACAATTCTGTTAAACCAAACAAACAGCTTTCCTTAAAAATAATTTCAGGAATAATACAAAACAGGTAAAAGCCAGAGCAAGTAGCAAATATGGAGGTTTGGGAATGAGCTATAAAACAGAAGTGAGGATATGGATGAAATGCATGAAACAAAAGTATGCAATTTATCCATATGCCAACACACAATATTTTCTAGCAGATTGCAGCCTTCAGTGTGTCATGCATAACTCGTGTACATTCCTCAATGCATAATTATGGATATTTCAATAACTTTCATTCACTGCTGCAGACCTTTTAAATCTCAGATCTGTATGTCCTCAAGATAACCATCCCACGTGTGCTAACACAACCTGCCTCCATGTCTAGTAATTCCCAATGGGATCATGGGAAGTGCATCACCTTTTTCTGGGGAACAATTTACCGTAAATACTAGCCATTAAATGAATGATATTTATTGAAGCTTTCACTGTACAGCACTTACTTCTGTAAAACCACTACCGCGCAGGGCTCCAATTTCAGTATCTGCTTCTGAAACCACAACTGTAGCCTCGAGTCCAGACTGTTTGGTTTTTCTTTCATTCACAAGACTGCAACATATATATTGCATTACACTGCAACTGCCCACAAGTGACCAAGTAAAACTCACAGCTGACAGAGATGTTGTCAAAAAGAGGACAAACACTCTGCTCCAGCAAAAAGCAGACATATTTGAAGGGGAAAGGTCACTAGTAATTTCAGATGTAGTATTTGACAAGAAAATGCTGACAAAGGCAAAACTGTACTTTCAGATGAATGAAAAATTATGTTAGTCAGCTTTATGCTCAGCATATCTCAATAAAGAGAATGTTTCAGCTCTGGGATTCAAATAGTTCTTCGGGCACGTGTGGGGGTTTTGCTTGTTTGTGTTAAAACATTATAACTTGTGACTTAAGATGATACAATAAGGGCAGTGATTTTTTACAGTGGGGTACCAAGTCCCAAAGTGCACAGCACCTCCTGGCTGTCCATGCTGCCCGTCAACATCGCTGCACCACTTCTGGACTTGGCCAACCTGCCCATGCCTGCACCAATGCCATGGCAAAGCCACTGCCTGCGTAACTCACTCCAACGTTTCCCATTTGCACAAGCAACCAGGGAGCTCACCTTACCCAGCCAAGCACCGTGTCCCCTTGTTTGTGCTGGAAAAGCACTCCAAGCATTCTGCTGAAAGTTTGCATATAAAAATAGTCCATGGTATGAAAACTGGGCCCATGACAGCTACTAGAATGGAGGTAAAGCCATATTTCAGACAAGATGCCAACAGGGGTTGTTCTCTTCAAAACTGCAGTGAGCCGAACTACACAAAGTTACACCACAGCTAACCATACTTGGACCAAATATCCCCTGCACAGCCAAGACTGTCAACTGTTGTCCTACCTGCCCTGAGCTGGTGGTGCCTGGCTACTCTGCTTCCATTTTGCCCACCTTCTGAATGTCACACCCCTACCTTGCACTGAGACATGAATTTCTCCACAAGTCATCAGAAAAAAACATACAGGACAGCTCAGCCTGTTCCTAAAATTGTTTCTAGAACTCCACCGTTTCTAGATGCTCTGTTTCTAGAATTCCAGCTAGCTCTTTGATACCAGCTTAGAGAGCCTGATGAACAGATACAGCTTTTCTTGATAGAGTCATTAGTTGCAGCATTCAGTCAATGTCTTTCTAATACAAAATTGCTTCTCCAGAAATATTTGCAATCATCTTCTAAATACACCTTATAAGCCCAGGCAGTTTAGATGCAAAAATCTTTCAATTTAGACCTCCAAAGGCTCTCTGAAACTCAAGAGTGAAGTTAGAAGCCTCAGTTCTGACTCATTTGCTTCCATTTTCTTTCAAAGGACAGTCTAAGTGTGAGCTAAGAGTGTAAACTGTGGCTTTTAAGAATCAAAGCAACATTTGCATGTACCATAACTGGTATTTTTCCATCAACATAAGCAGAAAAACTAGAATAACCAACTTGCTAGAATAACCAATTATACATATATATAGCACAGAACAATAATGTTGCTAGAAAATCTTAGTGTTAACATCTGAGGATGTTAAGAAGTATGCAGGCTCTTAAGTATTTTGACTATTTTTTATGCTGGGTTTTTTTGTTGACCATTGATTTCTCAAGTAGTCCTTATTGACACGAAAGAAGTAGAAATAAAATAATTTAAAAAAATTTTCCTTGTAAATAGCAAAAACAGTGGCATACAGGTCATCTGCCAATACTCCACACCACCACAAGCCTTTAGGAGAAAGAAGCACGTGTTCACATCAGTACTAATTACAGTAAAGTACACAGTTTGATATGTCAATCTACAGGAAAGTAGCTAAAGAAGATATGCAAGGTCCCTACATTTAATAGCAGTGTTGCTGTTTGCCTAAGAGCTGTGGAATAACACAAGAAGCCTCTTTGCCCATTTTCGATCAGAGTTTATATATCTTAAACCCATTCTTTTTCAAGAGACTAATTCAAATTACCTACATATAAATGCACCCACAAACAGTCTCTAAGCCAAATCACAAGCACTGAAAAAACGTTTCAAAACTTAACTGGTATTTTGTTCTGGAGAGTGAAGAGACGTTAATTTTAATTCCTGTGCTTCAAACGCCAGAGAGGAAAACCTTTGCTGAGACAGCCGATACAGCTTCGTAACAGGCTGTTTCAAGACTAAAGTTGAGATACAAACAACCGGTGCCCTAAGTGGAAAAGGGTGGAGCTGGCCACAAAAAAAACCGCCAGCAAGTAAAGGCTGGTGGGGAGAAGATAAGAGTCAAAAAACGTGTTTGCTAACGCCAAGAAAAAAAAAAGCGGCATCTGTATTAACACAGAAAGAAATAAGTTCAGTATCAAACATGGGGAATTAGGTAAAGTGCAAAACCCGAAGCACTGAACTTCTTTGCAAAGACAATAATATGAGTTTTATACCACGGGATGTGTCTTGCTGGATGGAATACAAGCACCAAATCTTAAAATGCTAGTGGTCTTACATCTTTCTGAGCATAATCAAACAGTCAGTAAGTGCATGAATAGGGCAGGTGGGGGCACACGTGGTGGTAATGCACCGGGACAGATGATGCACACAGCTCTGGACGCAGCCAGGGATTATCTAGGCACTGTTAAGAGCTTGTACTAAACTAAAAGATTAAAAAAAATATTAAAAATTAATATAGCTAAGTAAGTCCTTCTAATTATTCTTCATTATTTGTACCACAATGGAAACTCCTCTTCCTGCTTTCAGTAGACCAACATGATGTCTTTACTGGACCGAATGTACAATACTAGCGAATGAAAGAAAAATGGTGGATTTTATTACAATGCTTTTTATTTCATATCTCCTTATCACCTACAGAAGGAATTAATTCAGATTGGAGTGTTACTTACAATTAATAACTTCAAATACATACAGGACCATAGGAAAGTCATCAGGCTAAAGAGGATGGATCTGATTTTGTCAATGATTTGAAATATCTGAAGAACATGGAGCCAAAAGTACAACAGGATCTCCCGATACCCCACAACAGGACAAAAGCCCAAACCCAAGCAGTTAACAACCTGATGTAAGATTCAAAATACCAATGAAAAAAACAATTTATTTGGAAACAGTTGGTATTTATACCTAATGAAAACCACAGTTCAAACTAAACAAAAAGCAGCAATATGAAAATAACAGAGGAGGAAACTTTTGTTTTTAACATAAGAAAGCAGGGACTAGCACAAAATTCTATGCACCAGAACATGGATATGAATTGACCATGCATTGCCACAGCTATAGGAATGGAATTTAGACAATGGGATTTCTTGGTTTCCTCACAGAGATCTAGTGGATGGCCTTGAAAGAACACAGCACTACCCTGAGCACACGTTCCCCCTCACTTAAAATGCTGAACCTGCCTGGCCACTGGTCTGCCCCAGCTCCATGGGGTATTGTCATGGCTCCGGAGGGATCTCCAAAAGGCATTTTCTGGCATGTCCTAAACAACGTGCAAAGTTGAGCTTATCTGCCTTTGTGAATGAAATGCTGCACAGGCTGTACAGCAACCATCCAAAGGATGGATTAAAAAAGCCATTGTGATGAGAGGAGGGTCAAGACTCCAGAGCAGGAGGCCATGAAGGTGTCAGAGAAGACCAAAGCCAGGCGAGGGAGCTGCAATGCTGAAGGCCTGCCCAGCGAGGAGTTCCCCAGGGGATGTGCCGGGTTGTGAGCATTAGTGGCCAAAGGGTGATGCTCCTGAAGGGTCTGAAAGGCTTTTGAACTTGTGGGGAAAAGCAGTGGAAGTTGAAACATGAGGAACTGAAAGGACTTTGATAATTTAAAATAACAAACTGCTCGAAAAGGGAGCGGTGTTGCGAAAACACTGGATGTTCACTCGATACACAATAAAGCAAGCCAGACAAATGCAAAAGCTGGGAAAAAATAAATCAAACCATCCTTAGTCTCTGACCTGATGGTTAGAAAATAACATAGCCAGAAAAAAATTCAAGTGTGGGTGGGATTGCTTGCTTTTGAGGAGAAAAATCTGGCAGATCGATCTCTGAATAGAAGAGTTGTTAAGCTAGACTGTGATCTCCCCAGCTTTTGGGGCAAGACCAACTAGCGTGGGAGGCAGAGGGGTGTGTGCATGTACAAAGCAGGAAGGAAGAGAGGCACAAGAGAGAAGTACATTTTTACCCTCAGTATACAAGAACTCTCGTTTTGCAATCCGGATGGCCAGACCTGAACCACTGCCCTCATGCAACAGCGCTGAGCCAGAACTGCCCCAAACACCCTGCAGAGCCAGGATGGATTGGTAAGGGCTCCCTATATCCAACATGAAATTGAAGCAAAGCTTGATGAGATCCTGCCAGCAAAGTGCTCAACTTAAAACCAAACAAGCTCCAAATAACTGTGTTTCGTATATAAAATTAGCAAGTACACATTCAATGTCTCAACAAAGCATACAAGATTTTCACTGGTAAATTCAACACATAAACAGGGCATTTAAATTTCAATAACCAGGTATTTTTATGTTTATATACTTCAGCTGTTCAACTCATCACTTTATACACACATCTGACAACTCCAACTCTTCCTTATATCAGTAAAAATAGTAAGATATATGATTATGCGAGAGATATTTCATGTATAAAAATGCATCCTCGTCCATTTTCACTCTGACTGGTAGCTCTTCTACAAATACAGTGACACAAAGTGAATGCAAGCTATTCCTCAATGCAGTTTAAGGAGTGATGCTAATTTCCCATACGGTTACACACACAGTCCTGTTAGCTAAAGCCTGTAATTAGCCTTCCTGCTGGTTAGATAATTGTTTCATATGGTCTTACTTCACTGTGAGCAGCATGACATTGCTGCCTGTTCACAGAAACACCCAACACCTTCTCTGGCTGCTCAGGGCGGGCTGTGGGGGGTTTCTCCCATCTGTATGTTCGTGCAGCTCCTTGATGCTAAACTGACTGTTCAGTCTTCACACACAAGAACTGAGTCCTCATGCACCACAACTGCACAAACATTGCTTTTTTTTTTTTTTTTTTAAATAAAAAAAAGTGTTTTCGAAGCTTTGGGTTGCCATGGTGAGGGCACCAGAGAAATGCCAGAAGGAAATGAAGACCAGGAGGACTTGCATACCATAACTGAAATAACGGTTTTGATGACACAGCAAATACATGTTTACTCTTTAAGAGAGGTAGTTACTCTGTGTAACAAGAAATAAATGATTGTTTAGCATGTAAAAAGGCAAAATTGCCTTTAATTTCAGAGTTAAGTTGGAAAATCTAAAGTAACCCTCCATCTTTTCAGATTTTGGATATATTATAGGTCAAGTATCTCAGACCCAGTGTAAAGCAATAAAATTAGTCCACTGCACCTTTCCTTTAAAAATAATGACACAGTACCTAAATCTTCTGAAAGAAACTTAAATAGTTTTATTGCTAAAGATTAGCCAGCAGTACCTCTGGATGCCATCTGGCTGCTCAGCCCTAGCTTATCTTAATTTCTTCCCACCTTTCTAACAGACATAGAACAGCAAACATACAGGTCCTTCGGATTCTCCAGGCCATCATGGGTTACATGCAGCATTAAGCAAATACGTCTCTGAACTTGTTGATAATATCAGGACATTCTTTGCAGGCAGTGGTCATAAAAGTCCTGTAATTTGCTTAGGACTTACTGTGAACAGACTCTAAAGCATTAGAAAGCATCAGAGATAATGAGAATTATTTTCCAGTAGCTTTTAAATTATTTAATTCAGGAAAGGGAAATTGCACATCAGAGAGAAGTAGTCAGATTGCACATCAACATTTGCATCAAACAGGCCATCAGAGAGATGCAGCAGTTTGATGTCTGAAGATGTCTGGTCAGGGCTTTAGCCTTTACAGTAATATGCACTGCACAAAATATATTCTCTAATTTATTTCCTTGCTAAAGGATTTAGATTTTCCTACTTGAAAGAAAGAAAAAACATTGTTAATAAAACAGATTAAATCAGTACCTGAGCTTCCTAGTATATGACTCTGATTAACCCTTTAGTTTTGCACCATAATCCTTTGCTCGGAGAAAGTACATGTTCAAACAACCTCACCTCAAGTCCATACATGCTTGTGTATTTTTAAGAAAGGTATTATCCTTGCTAAATGCACCTCAGAGTTACTGATACTTCCCAGAAGATGAGTCAATGACTATTTCTGTGACCTGAATGTGTGTATCCAGACAGGGTGAAGCTACATACACATACATCTAAGACTGATTGAAGTTTTACCAGCAAACGAGCTCTTTAAAATGTGTCTGATAACCTCTCTTCCTCTTCTTCAAAACACCTTCAAACTAATTCCTCCTCATTGACTGGAATAAACCAAAGGAGCAACAAAGCTCTCTGCCAACCTCTAATGCGATGTAATTCTGCAGCTATTTAAAAAAAAAAAAAGTTATGCACGATACTTGTTAATTCAGTCCTAAAGCTGTGTTACGCAGACTCGTAACAGAAAAATGCTTTATGGATGTTTTGCGACAAATATTACTTCCAGGAGGAGAAAAGGTATTTGTTTTCAGTCTTGACTCTTGAAGAACGCTATGGCACATCACAGCTGGAACCTGGAAGAAATAATGCAGTTTCTATCCCCAAATCGCTTATGAAATTTGCATGATGCACATTAAGTCACAGATACTGTATTAAAAATGCTTTTATTTCCTTACATGAGATATCATAGCAGTTCCTCTAAATTTTCTTTTGCAAGAAAAGAGACAATAAAAAGAGATCCTTAAGAGTGGGGAACTGGTAGCTCAGACACCTCCTCTTCATGCTTGATCACACACACTCAGCTCCCACGCCCCCATTTCTCCCTTGCAGATGCCAGGAGCTGAGCAGGCGGCAGGCCTCTGGCTTATTTGGACAACTGTTCCTTACACAACAAAAACTTCTAAGTTATTGGCAGCTCCAATCACTTTCCAAAAAGTGCTGGGGTCAGCTTCTCTTGCAGGAGGACGCTAACAGCAGCCCAGCAGCTCTTTTGTCTTCCAACCTCCTACTAGAACAGTTACCTAGACTCGGAGGTTGCCCCTTTTCACTCCCCTTCCCAAAATCTGCACGCTGACAGTGTAGATGCACGCTGACAGAGGCTGTGGCAGAGGGACATTTGTTGGTTTGGCAGACTTGGCAAAAGGTCCCCCAGAATGTTAAGGAAATAGTTACGCTTATCACATTCAATACTGCATTGAAAGGACCAAAGAAATAACACACATATAATCTCCAACAAGGTCTCCATAAGTTATTTTTATCTGTTAGGCTGAAGATCTATTTTTTTTAAGTCCTGACCTCTCATAATGTGAACATTTTCACAGGAAGGAACAGACTTCAATCAGATTTTACAATTGAGTGTTTAACATAAAATTATCATGATTAAAGCATTATGCAATACCTCCTTAGAGAATTTTCTTTACAAAAGTATTTGCTTGGCTGCAAAAACCAAGCCTGCACAAACTGACTTAAAAGTAATAAATTCCTCTGTCAACAGGTTCACATTATACTCAGAGCAACACACATATCCAAGAGGCACTCCAGGACAACACTTTAGCAAACAATCCTGTTATTCATGGATGGCTATAATAGGGTGATTACTAACAGCTGTTTGCGATCTCATTACATATGGAAAAGCTTCAAAAAAAAAATCACAGAAGAAGCACCTCAGCTTACTGAGGAACTGAAAAAAGAAGGATTTGTAAAGCTGCTACTGCCTTCCCAGTCCCGTTATCCTCATTACTCACATTCCACCACAACACGCCGCAAAGGCTCACTCTCACACAGTCCTTACTCACCGCCCATATACTCACGGCAACAGTATTACTTTCCAATTTATTCATCATGTTAAACCCAAAGAATGTATGTATTAAAATATAAATTAAAACTAACTTGAGGATGGTTCAATAGATGTAATAGTTTTGTATGCAGCCTAAACAAGTACTGAACTTACACAACCAGCAGATGAGTGCTAATATGGCTTGCTATGGGTCCGGTCACCCCCAAGGACAGGAAAAGAACACATAGTCTAGCTTTTAAACAAACTTAACCCAATTAAAAATGTTAATCAAAGCATTGCTGATGCAAATGGTAAGTTAATATCCAAACCGAGAAAGGAGAACACCATGTAATGCCCTAATTCGTTCCTACTTGACCAGTGACTCCTTCACTCTTCCCTGCCCCTAAGTTTTAATTAAGTACCCTGCAGACAGCCAGACCTTTTTGTAACACTGCAATGAAGCATAAGAATCTAAATACGTCAGAAAAAAAACCCCAACCAAACCCATAAAGGCTGCTTGTTCACAGACAAAAAAACTAAGCAAACAAAATGCTGGATGATCTGTTTAGTGAGTGTTCTCAGAAGATGGCCCAGAGTTATTCTAGCCAGCTGTGTGTCTTAAAGAGTTAATAAAGAAAACAATACTTTTTCATTCCCATCCCCCCCTTAATCCCACTCACAGGGCTCTGCAGTATCTGAGTAACCCTTTTCCTTTGCTCCATCATATTGAAGTCCTGTCTCAGGTCAGGAGACATGTTTCTCTCCCGAATATACTCTGGGTCATTCTCATTGATGCGATCGAAGTACCGCTCTTTCTGAGGCATCGTGGCCAGGGGAGGAGTAGTGATCACCACCTGACTGGCATCAGTACTCATGCTTCAATGCTGCAGATGGTAGGTGTCACCTGAAACAAATAAAAAAAGAGGGAGGAATGATTAACCATCAAAAGGAGGGCATTGAATACAAATTCCAAGTCTGGACACAGATGTTCTTTTTCATCTTTTCAGAACAATATCTAAAATGAAAGAAGAACAAATGAATAATTAACATAATCAGAAAACTAAGGAAAAATTCTAGGAAAGTGTTTAAAAAATATTCATGAGTTCTCTGACAGCGCATAAACATCTCTGTTCAAGTTCAAATAAAAAAACAACAGCATACACCCAAACAGCACACATTTGAAATGACCGTATGATATTTTATGACAAAATTTCCTCTACCATTTTACATTGTATTCATCACCCTCTCAAGTTTTTTATATAGCTCTCCTTCCTGACGTGTCCAGCCAAACACACCCAGAAGACGGTTTAACATCCACTCAGAGCTCATCTCCCAACTTGAACAAAGATATTCCTCAATTACAGCATTTCTGAAGCATCTCGTAACCCTGGCTTAAAGATAAGACGTCAGGCTGCTCAAAATCCACCGGGGGATCTCTGCGGAGTGCCGGCTGGTGCCTGTGCTTTCAGGAGACACTCAGAGATGGCAGAAAAAGTTATATCGCACAGGATTGAGGCTGCAACTGATGAGCTTTAGCTTTTCTCCTCATGTGTGCAACTGTACGCAAAAATTCTCACTGAATCTTATTAGGGAAAAACAAACTTTCATGTCTTGGTAGAAAGCTATGCATAAAACCTCATTTAAAAAACTGATAAGCATTTGTAAACATAAGCAGAACTGGATCAAACAAAGCAGACACTTGAATTTTCATACAAAGAATCAGGCTCAGAAGTACACTAAGGAACACTGTTCCTCAAACGGGTACCAAGGAGGGACGTTTTCTCAGGTCTGAGGAACGAAGTGAAACAAGATTTGTAGGAAGAGATAGTGTATTATGAAAATACATTCTAGCATGCAAAAATTGACATTCAATAATATATTTAATACAAAAATATTTGCATGCAAATTTATTTGGTATGTAAATAATTCACATCTTCAGAGGAAAAAAGCCAAACAAAGGAATGAGAGTTGTCAAGCAGTGTTTACCACCCTGATTTGACATTATGATATGAGTAGTTTAAAGTGTCCTTGCTCCACAGCACAGTTCACCCATCCCTTGTTTGAGTCAGTGCATCTACTGTTCGAGGTATTCTGTGAACAGTGAACTAACACAGAACAGCATGTGAACTCTCCTTGCCCATTTTCCAGATGAAACCTGTGGGAGCCCTGTTAAAACCAGCTCCAATAGCCCAAACACTCCTCCTCCTGCAGAAGACAAGCCTTTTCAGCCCTTGCGCTGCACCCTCTGCTGCGCAGCCACACCACAAACCAGGCTGGCAGGAGGATGCAATTTGATTTTCAGCTACTGACACCCAATTAGCTTTGCTGGTGCACTGCAAGGGACAGCACAAGGATCAAATCCCGTGGCGCTGCAGCTCTGCTACCAAATATGAAACCCCAGACAGAAGACAAGTCAGACACCACCTACAGAGTTGGGAAAGCATTAGCAGATAAGGTACAAGAAAAACCATATCCATGTTTTTTCTCATATGTTGTAGATTGTGACAAAATTAGGGATTAAGATGAACTTGTGTTTACAACAAACACCCTTTTAAAAAAGTCACTAAAAGTTGTAAATTTTTTTTTTTCTTTATGGCCTCTTTTTTTATGGAGGGAGGAAACACGATCTCGGAAGCAACATTATCCAGCTGCACACACAGAGCTTCCAGAAGGTACGTGGCATGTCGGATGAATGTACCACATTATGGGATGTAATATTTGAATCCTGGAGACAAGCTCCCTGGCCTCTGATGGCTTTGTCACAGAGGCTGCTAAAGCATACCCTGAGTTTTGCATTTGCTGCTCAGGTGCAGCATGAGCTCATTCAGCGTTTGCCTCCACCAGGAGGCCGGTTAAGTGTGATCAGTTTGGGGATGCTGGAGAGAAGAAAACAGGCTAGCTTCAAGGAAGGAGGGGTTTGGGAAAAGTCCAGTAGAAGTATAAAAGGAGCTTAAGTTTTTCTAAAGAACAAATTATTGTCTTTTCCAGCTAGGAGCAGTGAAGCAGAAGGATAAACCCTCTTGCAGCATTTGGGGATATGATCACAGCTCAGCTTCCCTGTATTCAGGTAGAAGAGATATCCTTACAAATGTAACCACGTATTATGTGCCCACTGTTTCATATGCACACCCCACTGCCTCACCCCACACCCCCCAAAAAATGTCAGGGTTTAAGAAGCAAAAGAAAAAAACACCACGAGAAGACACAAGACCCTGAACTCACCCTCCAAATGCCACAAGGTACAAAAAGCTTGAGACCAGACCTACAACCATTCTCCATCAGTTTTAGGGTAAACACCTCATCTGAGTTAGAACAGACACCTCCTGGTAACTGAAAACAGTCTAGAAATGCAGATGGCAAGAACCTTGCTTGAATCAGTGACCAGCTGTGACTGCTGCTGCTCAGTTACCTCTTCCCAGGAGCTGCCTTATCCGAATGTTTTCCCTAAAATGCTCCTGATAACCCTAAGCGGCAAACTGTTGCTCAGCTGCTGATCCACTCAGTTAGTTGGACCAACTGCACGCATGTCTGAGCTTCAAAAAACTTTTATTGTTATTATTATAGGTTTATAGGATTTAATTAGTTCAAGTCCGTTACTTTGCAAGTAATTCTTACAGTGACAGAAAAGCCCATTCATCTGTAAAAGACACAAATGTAGCTGGCAATAACTAAAATCTTCAAAAGAGATTTTTCTAATTGCTTTGGACTCCATTTTTCCTTCTTTCCTTCCATTTGTTACCTCTAGCCATTAAAACTACATCATTGAAGCCCTTGTACTACAAACCTCCCTCCTTTACTGAACATAATATGGGTATAGGGCCCAGTTGTTCTTATTAGGTCCGGTTCAATGCCTGCTCTGTTGGCCCAGGCTGACGTTCATATAAACCCTACTGTTTAGCTGGAAAAAAAATTCAAACAAATCAGCCATTCTTATTATTTATTTGCATCCTGCACCTTTTTTTTTTTTTATTTTTTAAAGGCACACTTGTTAAAAATGTGCTCAGCTTTTAGGGATCCAAAAATCTGTACTTACTTCTCAGCATGTGACTGACAACAACATAAAAGTTTAGCATTTACAGAAAATCCAGATCTCAAAAGCTATGAATTGTAATAGAGGATTCTTTCCCTCTCTACACTTTTTTTGGTGAGCGTCTTTTGTCCAAAAGAAAAATCAGCTTTGCTGCAGGGCTACTTTTGGCTCCCACCCCTTCCAATGACAGTCATGAGAGCTATCACCTTCCTTAGTGGTACCAGTTCATGTTTCTTACACATGCTATAGGTCTTGCATCGGGGAGATCTGTTGTTACAGAGCCTGAGGCACAGGTGGAAATGAGAGACTGTGTCCCCCTACAGTAACCAGGCACTAAATCTTGACTGTCAGAACGGACAAACGTACATAGAGAAATCAAACCTAAACTACGATCTCATTTTGTCCTTGTGAGATCCATCTCCCTTGCTCAATTAAGACAGGCATTTTAGCTCACATTTTGGCCCAACATGCATATGCTCTCATGCCAAAAAGTGATTCAAAAGTATACAGAAGAGCAGTTTTCCCAGCGGTGGTTCAACTACTCCATTGGGGTGAAAAAGAAACTACAAAAAGCAAGTCAGCATACATGAGTTTTTTTAATACAGCATCCACATCTCAACTGAAAATACTTTTCCGGACCTGTGAAACAAAGAAGCTCAAAAGCTCTTGCTACAGGGTAACTTGTTAATCTAACTCTGCTTCCCCCTGTCTAGATCTGCACTCCTGGTTCCTGCAAAACTGAACTCTGATGCTGCCACAAAAGAAAACAGGTCATGTCCTCCTATGCTTTGATGCTTTATATAGCTCATGGGTTTGGCCTCTGTATTCTGTTCCATATTTTATAACCGTAACTGGGCTACAGAGAGAAAGTAGAGCTTTCCACCTTTGTCAGGAGGATATGCATCTCTTCACTTAGAAGTAAATTTTATTTAACAACAATCCAGTTTATTCCAGGATTTGATTTTAGGCTGCAACATTAAGTCCTCAGCATCTCCATCTGATACTTTGTAAAGTCCAAGTAACATGCTGTGCTGCTTTGTTGGAATAACTGTTTTCAAAGTCAGATCACAAAAGCAGCACAAAAATAATGAGGTCAGAGAAACAAGGAGTAAGAGGGGGAGGGGGAGCAAAGAGACCAAAGGCAGGAAATATTTACCTTGCCAAAGAAATCTCAGAAAGCACTGACTTGATATGTTTGTATCTTTAATAATGTACAGGATGTATAATAGAAATAAACACCACCACAAGAGACAGACAGAGCAAAAGGAAAGGTATAAAATCATTAGATCACTTAGCAACGAATCACTAACCTACCTTTTATGCTGATTTTTTATGGCTAGTTTCAGACATTCCCATTTTCTCTATGCACTGCAATCCATCTGTTTGAGAGTTCCCAGCACTGCAGACCAGCAGCGTGCACACCACATCGTTAACCAGTACAACTAAATTCAGGTCTGAGCACTCAAGCTAGACTACACCGCAATCGGAGCACGTATTTTTTGAGGAGTACATTGTGTTATTCTGCTCTTGTTATTTATTGCTTGCTTGTTTATAAGAAACAATCTGCTCTTTCTTCCCCCCTTCCAGTACCTTGTCTGCCAGAAGACTTGTTGGAAGCAAACTGGGCGTCTCTTGATCTTGGTTCCAGCCTCCCTATGAAACGGGCAGGTTCCAGGCTGAATCAAAGCCTTGGCTTTAGTCAACACTGTCAGCTACATAAGTAAGCTGGCAGGAAAAAATCAAACTTAAGGAATACGAAAGAATGATTAAGAGGAATAGGAAAACATGTGGGAGACTACAGTGGCAAGGGTTACCATCACTATCTTCTGGCATTAGAAAGTCAACTGTCCATCCTCGCTCATAAATTTCAGTAGTGACATATAATTGAGTAATTGCACCAGTTCTAGGAAAAAAAACAATTATTTAGATAAAGACTTCAAAATTTAATTCAGTTTTTTATTTTCCTAATCAGGGCACCAAATACCACAAATATCTGGCATTGCATTGACAGATTATTATCTACTTTTTGTTTTACAGTGGGTTTGGGTTTCATTTATCAGTCCCACCCTACTCACCGATAACTAAGATGTATGTGCAGACATCAGCATTTTGCAGATGCAGTTCATGGGACTGAAAAAAAAATCTGCTACATTAGGTAGGCAGCATTTGTTCAGAATTGTATTAACTGATTTTACTAATTACAGTGATTCTGTGCACTAGCACTGACGTCAAACTATCAAACTGCATCCTTAAATTGACACAAGGTAGTATTTGCATTAAATAAAGCCCTCACACCTTTTCCCAGCCTTCCCTGCCATTCAATCTTTCTCCCTGTAACACCTCTTCAGAATCACACTAACAGATATTTGTAAGGTCAGATTGCAAAATGGGTAGGAGAAACTCTTCCTTGGCTGAGTTTAAGTTTTATTTTTGTTTGTTTTTTTAACTTTGGGGATTTTTAAATTGTTTTATTTTCAACTGTATCAGTTCCCCCAGCCATTTAACTGCATATCTACACAAACATTTGTTCTGAAACAAAAACAATGATGATACAGGGGTGTCTCATACTGCTTCTTCCTGTAGCAATGCAGACAAACGATTTGTCATACTACAACCCAAACTGGTTACAAATCAAATATTCTAATCCAGCGGTGCATATTTAATGTAAATAATTCTGCTTTAAACAGACTAAGCTAATGAAATAATCATCATCTCCTTTCAGACACCACATTAAAGAGACTATATGGTAGCAGTACATGTTTTCCAAAGGAATAAGAACTTAAGTGTATTTGAACATCAGTTTTGTGTTCCTGTGTTAAATCTAAAGCATTATTTTTGCCCCATGACATAGTGCAATATTAAAATCAACAGAAATACTCAAGCTGCGCAACTCACACTTAGTGTAAACTGGAACTGAGCCAGCTACTATCAAAAATTGAGATAAGATATTTGGTTGCTGACAGGCATCCAAAATACAAGGGCTAAACCTTTACCTTTAACTGAAGGTGTGACATTATTCTTCTGTTAAAGAAGGCTCCTTACACTGCATCCAGCCTGTCACAGGTACAGTCTGCACTTCCACATTTACACGACAGTCTGCCAACATTTTGCAGCATAAGCACTTGGGGAAAAAAAACAAGCCTAGAATAATAGTTCGATGTATCCAGTACGCTTCACCACATGGCCATAAATGCTATTTGCATGTGTCAAGTATCATAAAAGAACTTGTATGCTTAACCCTGCAGACCCAGAATACTTTAAGCATTCACATTTTGGCATCCCCTCAATGCTGTGTGTTCTTAATGATGGAGATAATTCTTGATAAATGAGCTATCCAGTTACTATCATGCATTGACAGGATGATAGAAGACAAAAACAGCCTCAAAAGGACAAGAGTGACCCTGAAGCAGTCACCAGCAAAGGGGCTTCCTTGCTTCACTCCATAAAAGAATGTTTTCTTGTTTTACAGTTGAGGTTGTTCAGACAATAAGAACATTTTGATACTACGCTGTTCTTTATACAAAACATTCAAGTCAGAACAAACCCAGTCACACAAGCAAATTGGTTACAGAGAAGTAACAGAGGAGGAACGAATTGGTGAACTGATGCACTCCTGCACTGCACCAGGGAGGGGCGGCTACACCACGAGAAACACCAGAAAGCACTGAAACATCAGAGTGGCAAAAGGGAAACTCAAGTCACGTGTTGATCATTCACTATACATCTCTCACCTCTGAACAGTTTGCCACAGCAGTTATAGACAACAGTATGATAGAAGTGAATATGAATGATTAATTTCCAACTTTAAATAGACACAATAGATTATGCCACTAGACCCTCACTTTAAGAGAAAGAGGTCAGTCACCCACACATACACATCGGTTTGTTTTTTCCCTTTCCCTAAACTTATTCCTTTAAAAGAAAAATTTATTTTCAGTATTATATTCCCTCCTTTTGTTTATTTGATATTTTTAACAATACCTGATTCACTGCAATTTATCAGAGACCGTTTTAAAGCTGAATCATATTTTGCTCCTATGCAAGTTCTATTTACATATGAATGTATGCGTATCAGTTCTGACAACAAAAAAGGTGCCTGTAACTTTTTATTTAACAAATAAAGAAAATCAGCTACGATCACCTTCAAAATAGTCCCCATTGAGCCAACACACAGCTGCATAGGATGCCACCAACATCCAAAGCAATTCTGCAGATCATCTACTGAAAGGCTGTTGAGGATCTCAATTATTTTTGCTTTCACTTCTTCTAACAACCAAAATATTGGTTCCTTTGAGCACTGACTTAATTCTTAGGATCTCTAGACCTTCAGCCTCAGTCAACAGTTGAAAAGTTCCCATCAGTTTCCCAAGAAATTTGACGTTAACTCACTGTTCACTCTTGCACACTAACATTTTCCAACTAAGGGTAAGAAAACTTCTGTATTAGAACACGTGTCCACTTGTACTGAGTGATCAAGTTGAGTCTTGTCTTACCATGACAGGTCAGAACATGTTCTATAACCATCTCTTTGTATCTCCACTTCCACTCTTGGCTCCCGAGCTATAGGGTTAGTCCCGGAGGTTTTGTGTCAGACCTCATACATTTTGAAACAACACGAAGTTGCACGTTGGAGCGCTGACAGTCGTCACTTCTGCTCCGGTATATAGGAGGAGCGATCCTATGAAATGCTATGGAGTCTGTGAATGTGGGCTATTGCTAAGGCAATTTTTAAAGAATCACCTCCTTAAATATAAACACCAGAACAGCTAATAAATTAAATTAACTGTTAAATTGTAAATGGTTTCTGTACTTATTAGCCTGTCAGTCATACCTTACACCCACTTTTCCTCTGTTTTTCTTTCATCTTCTGTGTTACACTGAAGATCATGAAAAAGCACAGTAAAAATGAGCTCTGTGAAGAAAATGTAAGTGTTCTCTTGGTATTCAATTAAAATTTCATACACAGGATCCCTCAAAAATATTTAAACACAAAGCTTAAATAACGCGCTTCTATCCAAAACTAGTGTCCGGGAAGAGTATCCTCAGTGCAGCAGAAAGCTAAGGACATGTACAGGACCTGCCTGGGAAAAGAATGACATATGCCTCTCCCTATGACATATGCAAAAAGCTGCTCTCACACAAAGCATAGATGGACTGAATTATAACAATGGGAATGAAGTTATTTCACCCCTTTCACATTTTTCTGCTTGTTCCCACTTGGCTCCAGGATAAAAATTCACCTGCCACTCATAGAAAACCCCCTCCCACCTCCACCGCTCCAGAGGATTTAGTAATAACCAGAGCAGCCTGAATTGCTGCAGATTTTGAAGATGCAAGTTTTCTGAAGCTCTATTCCCTCACAGCATTTAGGACTTCTAGAGAAGGAGGACCTGAAGGCAGAAGACCTCTGGCAGAGGAGCCAGACAGCTCATGACCACCCTCAGCTAGCTCATGGGCAGCAGGAGCACTCAACCTGCAAGAATTCAATCAAGTCTCATCTGGAAGTGGTTTCTTCTGGAAAGGTTAAACGAAGATAAAAGCACTGGCTCTTTCCCATTGCCACCTCAAAGCTTAGGCATCACAGAAAATAAACCACGCGTTCAAACTAAATCACTTTTAAAAGTATACTAAGAATATATGCATTAAAATAATCTCTGAGTAGTGGTTGTAGACAACAAAAACACATGAGCACGTATGCAACTGCAGTGCCAGCAGGTCACTGGACCACAGGAAGGTCCCAGCACTCCAGAGCAGTTCTGAGTAGCACAGCCCACTTTGCAGAGCTGACTTATGGGCCAGTGCAGCCCTGATGGGCTCTCCCACACTTGGAAGTGCACTTTGGCTCTCCCTGACCCTGTTTTGTTACCCCCCTTTCAGAGATGATAGCATTTACCCACCCACATCAAAATTTATTAACAAATATTTACATATTTCAAAGAATCTATCAGTTATCTCAGCACTTTCTGGGCATTAGTATCCCGGTTTTACGCATTCCTGACACTAACAGATACCCTGCAGAGTTTGCATCAATATGGGATGCAAGTAAACTATACTCGCAGAGCAAAAATCAAGATTATTTGTGTTTGACCTTACTTAAGTCAGGGTACCTCCCAAAATAATGTCAGGGAGCTTTAACCTCAAATGCATACCTCGGTTTTATTTTAAAACCAGAAATAAAGACATAAGACCTAAATACCAGTCTTCAATAGGAATAATTGCTTGTCTTTTTTGGTTTTAAAGATTCTAACGAAATGCAAGTGCTGCAGCATTAAAGCAGCTTCAAATTTTGGTTCTCATGACCCAGCTCTTATTCATGCAACAAAGAGATAGAGTAGATCACAAGGAGGCAGCAGGGAAGGACAGGATATTTTGGATTTATGTAGTTGAAGGGATAACCGGGATGCTCGTAATGAAAAAGAAAGCTAATATATCCCAAAATATTGCAACTTTAAGGCAATAAAAAGCTTTAAAAAAACCCAACTTCTCTCTGCTTATCTACATAATCACTTGCGGCTAAGTTATCTAAAATTATTTCACGAGTCAGTAGACAAGAGAGAGCTAAATTAAAAGATTATGTTCTGTTAGTACTTATCCGTATTAAGCTGTGAAAGTACCCAAACACAAAACCCCTACACATACACAAGCAATGCCTGAAAAATCTCCCTAAATCCTTTGAAAGAGATGTAATCTAGGTTCCTCTACAAAATAAACTAAGAACTTCTCTGTGAGAAAACCATGTAACTGGAAAAGCTGATTTCAGTCAAAACCTTTCATACTTTGCAACACTCTTCCTCTCCCTCTCTTGCAATGTGAAGCCTCCAACTAACTCCAGCGATCTCTTGCTTGGGCTTCCTCTGAACTTAGCTGATATAAGAGGAAAGCAACTTCACTCTTTATGCAGATCTACACAGAATTATGGAGTAGAAGAAACAAGTTTGTCACGTAAATGATGTTTTTTTAAATCCCATTGATTTATACCAGCCTGGAAAGCGCTGTTTGGTGTGACACGGACTACTCCTGGCAACCTGCAAGAGCCCTCCTTGGTGGCTGGTAAAATGTGTGACATTAGATAGCAGGGAAAACTCGTATCGATCCAAGGACACATCAAAGCCTCCGTAATTTACAGCAGTTTGATTATCCTGAGAAATGTCATGGCCAAAGCAGCTGCCTCCAGGGTTTTGCTGGAGGGTCAGAGGCTGCGATGGTGGGCATCCCAGATGATGGACATGAGGCAACTGCTGGATTTTACAAATGTTTACACGAACAACCGATCTCCTGTGTGGCAGCATGCAGCCAAACCTTTTTATAGCCCAAACTCCTGCAGTTCCTCCTCTTCCCATCAAATCCTGACCTTTACCACCAGCAGCAGCAGCTCAGGGTAGACCCCATTTAAGACCACTGCCACGCACCGGTCACACAGCACTGCAGCTCAACGCCCTCCATAAGTTGTAAGTGAGGAATGGGAAACTAGGCCAACAGCTAATCTCAGTGGGGACATTTGTAACTGGAGACTTGAAGAAAAGATGAAATTGTTCCAGGCCTTCGATCATAAAAATCTTCAGGACAAATTGTATCTTTATTTATGTTATGCACCACACCCTGCACGATCCCCCCGAGTTCATTCTGGGATCTCTGAATCACTCTACCATAAATCTTAAACAAGAAGCAATAACGTAAGTCACACTAACGCACCAATATCAGCTTGGCCATGTCAAAATAAGTTGGCTATCTTCTCAAAAAAGGAATTTTAATATTGTACTGACCTGCACATACACTCTCACATTAAGCAGAAACAGCATTTAAAAAAAAAAAACTGATCTATAATGGTTATTCTCAGAAACTAAGAATGTTTTAGATAAAACAACACAATTGCACATACTGATTTCACATATGAAAAACACGCATAGTGGGAACGTTACGGTTTTCCTAAGGTTTTTAATTGTAATTTAAAAATCGCAATTTTAAGGATCAGTAAAAGCGTGAGACGAATGATACCAGCCAAGCCCAGGCCTAACTGTGCAGCGGGCACATTGACAGTGATGGCCATAAGAGTCATGGAAAAAAAACCTAGGCATCTCAAGAAAAACGCGACACTTTTACTCTAGTAAACACTCCAAAAAAGCGAGCTACAAATTGAGGCAGAGAGAGAAGGATGCTGGCATTTTAACAGCTTATATCAGCCATAGGATGGCGCAGGAAACAAAAATCTGTAAATCACTATTTCTCCATTACCAGAATTACCTTAACATATGAGACAATTTTTCCCCTTCTTAGCCCATTTACAAACATAAATGTTAATGTATGTTAAAACATAACATGAAAAAAGTTAACAAACACACAGAATTTGATTGAGGTTATTGTCACATGCCTAATGCATACAAAATTGTCACCTTTAGAGGACTTAAGCACACCTAATGCTACAGTTTTTTATGTTTTCCTGACTAGCTTCAGGCAGTCTTGCCTCTCCCAGCTTGCCTCATGTAAATCAGCTCCTTGGTTCTCAAAACACCATCCCCTACCTGTGCCAGCGCATCTCTCCATAGAGCTACAGCCTGAACTGGATTCACAAAGATATAGGGGTTAAAAATAATTTGTAGGAGGAGGGCAGGAGAGAGAACGGAGCAGAGAAGGGCCACATGGAAGTTCAGGAGGAAGCCAGGTCCTCCTCCTTGAAAGCTTAGAAGGCAGTTATTTAAGTAGCTGCACTCAAAACATGTTGTTTTAATTCTCCTTCCCAGGGAAATCACAAGGATCTACCATGGTGCAGTAGCACTTCTGGGTTCATTGCTAATACTGTCTTCAGCTTGCTCCAAAATAATTAAAAAAACCCAAGCAGCTACCTAACTAGTAAATACATAAAGTTCCATTTGCAGTCAAAGTTTAACTACATAA
Source organism: Cuculus canorus (assembly GCF_017976375.1). Classification (NCBI taxonomy): domain Eukaryota; kingdom Metazoa; phylum Chordata; class Aves; order Cuculiformes; family Cuculidae; genus Cuculus; species Cuculus canorus. The sequence continues at coordinate 10,879,575 of NC_071407.1, forward strand.
ATATGCATGATAATCTCAACTGACTTGTATTTGACCTGCTTCTCGTCTCTGCCACCCTTTGCTGATGGTAGTACTACAAAAGCAAATTGAATCTAGAGACCCAAAGGTCTTCTACACCTTCAGGAACAGAAAATTACTCCACTGAATTTCAATCAAGCCAGTCTTTAGCCAAAGGGTCATTTTGGACGTAACCACAGCACCAAACAGAGAGGCAGATGTGCCCAGAGCAGCAGCCAGCGTATCCACAAACAGCTGCTGAAGACTGACTAACAAAAGCTCTGGTAGGACACGCAGCGAGGCGTATGATGAGTCAGCATTAAGCACGGTACAAAGATTAAGATTTTTAAGTCAAGAGAAGACTATAGAAGCATTTTATAATTACATTACTATTATCTTTTTTGTGCAAGCAAGCAATTATCTACTTTTATCCCATGATTCTCCTTCTCCATCACTCAAAAACACTGAAAGTCTGGATAAAATGAAAGACACTCCACAACAGACTACTCCAGTATCACAGAGCATGGTTGCATCCTGGCATGCTACATAAAATCCTGGGGACTTGGGAACATCAGCGATGCTTGTTTCCAGAACGCAAAATCAGCCTGACATGGAGTACCTCAAGATTTAAACCATCCTCTCTTTTGTCCTAAGCAGTTGAACTGGCAAATCTTCATGTCTGAAGAGGAGCCTGTCCAACACTGGGGACGGAATTTCCCAGCAGCCAAGGTGGCACAAACAAACACCATCTACCACAGACAGCTTCAGGAGAGGTTTACTTCTTAATAAAGCATTTTCGTGCCAATGAAGAAAAGCTTCCTTGCGTCTCTCTTAGAGCAGAAAGAAACCAGGCACCTGAACGAGTTGCAGAACTAAGGACTCAGAAGTCCAGTCATGAAGACCTAGGTTATAATTTTGAAGGCACGTGCAGGCTTTGATCAGTCACACACACAGCATGAAAGACTTCCCTTCAGGCCCTTTCCCCAAACAGTTCTTCCAGCTTTGACCTCTACTGGGTTTTTTGTCTGTCATTTCAAGAATATGCTGAAGCCAACAAATGTATTAAGATGGATCTGTCTCTTAGATAAAACTATTTCAATATAATGCATTATGACAAAAATTCACAACACAAAAGTTGCTTTATTTGAATTTCCGAAGTTTTTTCGTAAACCTAGCCTAAAACTGGTATTTCCCAGTCTGCAATTAAACCTGTTTATGTTTAATACTGAATGCAAGTATCAGACTTGTTACTCATGGGCTGGAGTTCAGAGTCTGAGTGCACAGAGGTGTGGGGGTAAATTTTTCTCTCAACTTTATAATTACGAATGGAAAACAACCAATTTCAAAATCAATCAACAATTGCTGTAAAAATTACACTGCGTGAGCTTTGGTGATGCTTATTTTTGAACATTTCAATACCTCATGGAAATCATCTCAGGTAAACAAGTCATTACAGTTTATACCATAAGAAAATTACTGATTACACAAAAAAATGTCTGAGGCTACACAGATTACATCTGCTTGAGCAGTGACAGGAAATCACATCTTTGCCATGGCTTTCAGTTATCTTGTTCGTTTACGTTGGGTGTTTTGTTTCGTTTGCAGTTTTTTTTTCAAATATGTGTAAAAACCTAACACTGTCCAAGAAATTACAGATCCCTGTATTAATGTAAGAACATATCAAAAAATATCACAAAACTATTTTAATAAAGTGCTGAATAACATGTGATTAGATGCCGGCCAAAGTCTCGTTCACAGCAGCTTCCAGAGACGTGCTGGAATGCTGCCGAGGACAAGAGGGAACCAGGGAAGCCAGAGCTCTGACTTATCCACAGTGGGGACACAGACACATCACATCTTTTTGGAACTCATTTTCTAATCCAGAAAGGAAAAAGGAATCTGCAGGACAAGTTTGATCTCAGGAGTCTGGCCTCCATGGTTTCAGAAGGAGTAGCAGTGGATGCTGCTTTTAGAGTTGGGCAGCATTTAGATTTTTGTTTAGTTGGTTCTGGGTTTTGTTAAGATGCATTGTTCCAATTTGCTAATTTATTGCATTATTATGGGCAGGGACATAGCTGGCTTTCTATTTCTTTATCTTAATTTTTATTGAGTGATGAAAACAAGCCTTTAAGATGCCATTTGAGATTGCTGTGGCTTTTTTGGTTTTGTATTTTAAATTCTCTGGCAAATGGCTATGGGATTTTCATTTCTGCCTGCCTCATCAGTATTATGTTCTTTCCCTGGGACAATTATCAAAACTGATCAGAGTTTATACTGCAAAGCAGTCTGGAAGAAGTGATGAAAAGCATGCAAAGTTGCGCTATCTGGACAGACTTCTTGAGACTTCTGGCTTTAAACTGGGAAAGGTGGAATTCATAATGAAGAACACTCCTTTCTGGTTCACAACCCCTGTCCCTCACAGAGTGCAGTTAAACAATTATAGTGCATGAAACCGAAGAGAGGTTTTTGTTATGTCTATCCTACGTTAATTTTATCTATCCTATGTTCATTTTCATGTTATATTCAAAACGTCATTTGTAATTGGGTGATACTGGGCTAGAAGACAAGTGGTTTCTAGAAGACTCAAATGGATGCAGCTATTTCAACTGATTTATTTTATAATTTTTAAGTTATTTTCATCTGTCCCATTAATGAGGCATTGAATATAAAGCTTTTAATAATTCTACATCCAATACCTAAATAAGAAAACATAAGTCAGAAAAAGATAAATAAGTAAACAAACAAATCCATCCCTTCTTTGCCCCTCCTGGCATGGTACAGCAGGTTATGGGCTAAAAAGGTCCACAGCTATCCTGAGCCAACAGTGCATTTCACCATTTCATTCCCTATTAGACACTATTGTCCATAACACCAGGTACTCCAAGCCAGATGTTTCACCCTTGCATGGGACATACACAAAATGTAATTACCAAGTGATGCTTCATGTGTTGTAACAAAATGACTGCCAATGCTTTCAAAATTACTTTGGGAAAAGCAATTCTTGCCTCTAGGTTACTTGTCTATATTATACAGGAACTTCTTATACGTCTAAGCAGCTTTTGGGCTTTTTGCAACTAAGTATAATACACTTCAAAAACTGAAAATTTAAATTGTCTCTTGATTCTGCAAACTTGATCACAAGTTCAATTAATTATGTATGCTTATAAAGGTTTTCTTTTTTTTTATTGCCCTACGATCAGGTGGAATGAGCAACTCGTTCAACCTCAGCACCAAAATCCTACATCTTTCTCTTCTAACTAAATATCAAATTTTAGAATGCATACAGAATTACTCCTGATCTTTGTACCAAGTTTGTAAGAAACAGGTTCAAAAGTTCAGTGGCATCAGCGAATACACGCACAGTGAGATTGGGTAAGATCTCATTTTCACAGAGCAGTGGGTGCACAACAAACAGGTATCTGTACCTCTCACTGACATACAGCATAGAACTAAGTTCAGTCATTTAAATAAACCTCCCACAATAATTAAAGCGACTCTATGAAAAAGCACAGTCTTGCAAACGTGAACAGTCATGGGAACTTGGACAATCATGGAAGAGCCAACACTCCTCTTTCTTTTAAGAAAGTGCCTATGGTGGTAGTACTTCCTGAAATGTGAACAAACAAATTTCTGTTTGGAAATTTAAATTTTTAATATACATTTAAAACCAGCATGAACTCTCAAAGCACACTAAAGGGTAGCTAATTTTAAAACTGTACCTACAAACAGCACAGGTTCATACTTCTGAGAGAGATGAGCATTTGTAGTTCCCCAGGTGCCAGTGAATGATGACCTGGAAGTCACACTACCTGAGCAATAAAATCACTTAACAGAACTGGGAATTGTAATGGAAGGGGCAGAATAGCCTGATTTTTTGTCTTTTGTACCCTGTTCCCCATTTCCAATTGTGTTACTTTCACTAATCAAAAGATAAATCATTTCTAATCATGATAATCAAGAGATCTATGATAAACAAAAGAAAAATACATTTTCACTGCTATTCCTGCAGCTCATCTGATGCCTCAGTACAGCCATGACAAATGGTCAAAAAAAAAAAAAAAAAAAGGCCAAAACAAAAATCTGAACGAATTGAACGAATTGTAACATAGGCTCAGCGTATCAGTTAAGAAATATAGCTGCTCTGAAACATTTAAAAGAGAATACAAAAAGGCCTCTACAATAGTATAACCTTTGGCTCTGGCTGTTAGCATCACAGTTTACACGGTTTCCATGGAAACCCTCTACAAACATATGAATGTGCTTGTTGCATTAGATGTCGAACAGAAAATCCTTTGTGGCAACTCTGGAGGGCCATGGCCAGTGCCAACCTCCCAGTCGAATAATGCCCTTCACTATGCCTTGCCCAGCAGGCTCATGACACACTCGCTCACATGGCACAGCTGCTGCCATCGCTTGTTTTTCCTCAACCGACTAAAAAAAGAAAAACCAAACACGAACATCATAACTATTAAATCCTTCTTCCCACATGGAGAATACATTTTGTCCCCATCAAATTGCTGGTGAAGTCTCCAGTACTGGACCTTCAGATACAGCCCAAGTGAGCCGAGTGAGGACACGGACTTGGGAGGCTTCCAGCAAGCCTGCAGTCAGGGTGCTGGGGAATACATTTACATAATGAGTAGGCAGCTACCCAGAAAGGGAAAAACACAGTTCTTCATTATTACACATTTTGAGAAGTATAGATTAAAAAAGACACAAAATTCTCAGCATGTGACAGGTACACCAGTCCAGAAGAGAAATCTAGTTTCATCACCTTGTTGGTTTGCATCGCGGAGAGGTCAACTGATTTACAAATAACTCATGTACAGGATGGGCTCCTCCTCCAGCCAGAGGCAGGGAAATTCTACCCAAGACAGTCTGAAATGTCATCAGGAGGTCTGGTTTCTTTCTTTTTTTTTTTTTTTGTTAAAGTTGTGTGTGTGCAAGTGAAAAACTTGTTTCTGTTTTAAAAAGGAGGTGCTACTGACAAACATCTGAATGTTGTGTCCCATCTGACTTTCCTCAAAATACACATCCACTCTGCAGCTCTACATATCGTAACAGAGTTGAAATAAAAAAGTGCTTCTAACAAAAACATACTTTTAAGACTAATAGCATATGTAGCTGAAGCACACCTTGTTTGTAGATCAAGGCATTCCCCTATATTCTTATTCATCTTATTCCTAGTGCAACAAGTTTGACTTTAATTTCTGAGATGTCAATGGCATAAATTATCTAGCTGCTTATATTTGTGCACAGTCTTGAGAAGGGAGATGACTCCAAAGGCTATATTCAAGATAAAAATCAGGTCTGCGGACTCTGCACAGGAGGTGAAAGCTTGTCTGTCCCATTCCATGTAGAACAGAAGAAGCCCAGACCTTTTGGCATTTCCAGCCACCCCAACAAAAATCAATGATACAATAGCTTTGATTTTAAAGCTGCAGAATGAAGGAAATCTGTTATTTCACTAGGAAGGAAAACAACCCTACACACTTTTACTTCGTCAACGCTCTGTTTGCCTGTTTATTTTTGGCTCTTTCTCTGATGGGAAGCCCTCTGCACTCCGTCATGACCACCTTCATCTCACACCCACCACCAGTCCAAGATCCCCTACGCCAGCTGCCCAACTAGCTCGGAGGGCAGCCAGCCTCTCCTTTGAGCCTCGCCTGCAGAACAGCGTAAGGAGGGGGTCCAGGTCCGTTGCAGCCTGCCTTGTTCTAAGGCTCTAACAGCCTATTGTTCTCTAGAGGTTGCCTCTGCGAGATAAAACGAAAACCAGGGTTTCCTGCAGTGAATTCCCACCCTGCCTCACAGGACGCCGGCCAACGGCTTGTCGGCCAAGGGCTCAGCCTCACGGGGGGCCAGCCTGCCCCAGGACTCCCCAGGGAGATGGTGACTGTGCTAGCAGGTGGTTTGCAGGAACTTCTGCTCAGCGGAGTGCTGATGTGGCTCTTGCCCACCACTGCCTGCCAGCCCTTCCCCACAGGTCTGTGCAAAATCACGTCTTCCCCTCTGTATGTGGCTACTGCTATAAAAATACTACTACATTGAGAGTCCCGCAGCTAAAATTTGGCTCCTACCTGATCAATGTTAATGATCTGCTCTCTGCCTGAAATTGTAGAAGGACACAATGGCTCCTACCGAACCGCAGTAAGATTCCAAAGAGAGGAGAACCACGGCATGGGTTTGGGACAGAGCAGCCTGATAGCAGAGCTGGAGCACCCCCAGCATCACATCCAGTAGGTTACCAGTAATAATAACGTTTTGCTTACTGGGATGGGAGAAAGGGCATAACCGAAATTAATCCACCAATACAGGAAATTACAAGATCGAGAAGTTGCTCATTTTATATTTTCACCACATCCTCTTGTCCAGTAAAGAAGCACACTGAACATCATTAACATCCCACTAATGAGACACCCGACTGCCCAGAACACAGCAATAATGAAGACAGCTCTGTTTCCACCAAATCTACCAGAAAGATTTCTAAGGGTCTGCTTTCCTACCGACACAAACACATGACTCCTATTAGCCTTAATGAAGGACAAGTGCATTCAATGGGAGAGAAATTTCCCAAGGTTGCATAACTCAGCTGTGGAACACGGTGAAGACACAGTACGGACCACTAAGAGAAGTCAGCCATCCCAAAGCTACTGTAACAGGCCAAGTTCTTCCATACTTTTTCCACTAGCTTTTGTTGCAGTTAGGTCTTTCTCACTTTAGGCCAGTGAAAACGCTCAGAACTTTTCTTATGGCAAAATCAGGGCAGGGAAAAGCAAATCAGATAGTGGGATGTTTAGCTCCTATTTTTAGGCTGAAAAAATGTAACTTCAAACATGCAGTTTCTTTATCTTAATGCATTGTCCCTGCATACTATTCTTGACTCTGCAGTATACAAATTCTTACTTTTGTAACAATGCAAATTTGTTTACAGGATGACAGGTTAAAGTTTATCTTCCAGGCTGCTTCCCTTGCACCAGTCAGAAAAATCTAGTTATGTCAATTTATGTCCCTTTCAGTGCTCAGTGAGGCGAGGAAACAGAGCGGAGTGCCAGAACGCAGAAACAATGTGAAAAACTAATGCCAGAAACGAGTCTCTAACTCCCAGACTAAGCTCTACATGCCTTCACAAAAAAGAGATTAATACTGCATATCTCAAAAGTGCACCTAAGAAAAACCTTAATTCCAGATGTTGAAAACATTATTAACCTTCTAAAAGTAGTTACAAGCCTTTTCTTCACATTTTCTTCCCAGTTCAAGTTTATGTACTTTAAGATGCTCTGTGCTTTGCCTTTTTTTACTGGTGGGGTTTTTTGATGGTTTGGTTTTTTTGGTTGTTTGGGTTGGGTTTTTTTGACACCAAAAATTTCATAGGCGATTTAAAAACAGTTGGTTGTGTTTATTAAGAAATGTATCTGATGTGATCTAAGACAGTCAATGTTATTATAGTACACATTAATGAAGGCTGCTTCATGTATTCTTCTGTAGCTTTAAATGAGAACAGACTTCTCTTATCTCCCACTGCAGTAACTGATAGAGGAGAATATCTAGCCTGCTACTACTTATACACATGATGTAAGTACATCAGCACATATACTCACAGAAGTTTAACTACTTTGAAACAATAAACAGAGATAGGCAACTAGAATACAACAATTCCTATAACTGTGACCAGTGCTGTGCTGCATTTTAAAGCCACGTGTTAAAATGTATCTTGCAAATTAAATCAAAATTATCCACCTATTTCTACTCAGCTGTAAAAAAAAAAAAAACAACAAACCTACCCTCAAAACAAAGCCATACATATTTCCTTTATTTCACAGAGTTAAGATTAAAGTTTCAAAGGCCAGTACAACAAATCATGGTACTGCACCACGACAGAATTAGTCCTGTGCCTGATGTGGCTGCACTCACTTTAGCTGCCAGCATATAGTCAAAACCTATAGACCAGTCCCGTTAGCAAAATCAGATCACGTATTCCCCAAAAATAAATCCCATAACATGCAGAATAACCTAGGCAAACAGAGTAACTCATTTACAGACTACTCAGACATTACCACCACTGGAAAACCCCATTCAAACACAGAAATTGTCACTCACCAGTCATGTCATGACACTGAAGATAAAAATCACGCAAGTCTGAAACAGAAGACAATCAAAATACAAGACAACTTTCTGCAGCATCCATCTCCAACCATTCTGTCAAATACACAACGGAGATGGGACAAAGCATCTTTATGACAGGAATAAAAGGCTCTTTAAATGCTTCTTTTATTTTTTATTGAATGAACCCACTCTTACACAAAGTTCATGCAATGATGTCTCAAGATTTAGCACTGCCAAATCATGTATTTGATTGGTCAACTAAGGCTTGTAAGTCACATGCAGTACAATTTGAAATATTTAATAATTACATGTAATTACTTTACACTGCAGGTCAGGCAGTTGATTAAGACACTGAACCTATTAGTATATTGAATTATGTATTTGTCAGGAAGATTAAAATCTCATTGGTGTTTTACCATAACTGACCAAATACTTCTCAGCCCCAAGTCACTGTCTGGCAAAACCCAAGGGATTTAAGAACTCCTCCCAGCCACAGCATCAATATTTTGTGTGGTTGACTCTTCTCACAGAATTAGTAATCTTCACTAGCAGTGTTCCTCCTTCCGAGGAAACACACTGCACCACACCTCCTGATTGTTTTGGAAGTACGTATACACAAAGACTAGAGCTGAAAGAGATATCTTACGTGGCGAGTCCAGAGAAATCTTGTCCTAAATATTTTTCAGGTTTATTCATGAGAAAAGGGTGGAGAAAGAAACCACAGCTACAAGATTCATGAGCACAAACTCATTAATAGGTTTGCAAGGTAAATCATGCCACCAGCCTGTCACGTAAGCCATAGGAAAATGCAGCTGCAGACTCTCTGCATCAAGCTATTCACTGCTGGATGAAATTAAATTGCCCAACTACTGTATCGGTTCTTAAAAAATGGTTGGGGTTTTTACCACTTTTAATTTCTCAGTCAGACAGGCACTATATTAAAATGAATTAGGATATCACACGAAACCAAAACAGAAAGCAACCAGTTTCCAAACTTTAACAGCTTCTTGCACCACCGGGCAGTTCACAGCATTGTTGCCGTGCATTGTTTAGTGCCTTGAAATGGACACTGGCCATAAAAACAACTGCAGCCCTATCATTTCTTAAATAGTTAGCTATGAGATACACCAGAGTACAAAACCCAGAACTGTGTTCCTGATATACAGACCATTCTGCCAAAACACAAACTGACAAAAAGATCTTCTGGGGAAAACACTCCAGGAAGCTTTTACACTTTGGTTTTAAAGTACAGATCTGCCTTTTTTTCCCCCTCCCCCAAAACACCACCCACTCTTGCAAACAAATAATAAGGAACCCAATGTTGCACAGGAATTTTAATTGTTTCCATACCTTCTGTTACCTGCCAAAAAAGTACTTAGTGTGACATATACCGGACAGGCTGCCTGCGATACTTGAGCATTTAAAATATGAACATACATATCTATAACACATACAGACACATGTAGAACATACAACTTATGTAATAGTTAACTTTGGCATAGCTATAAAAACTGGAAGCCTTTGAAAGAGGCAGCCTTTATTCTTTGAAGAGCGAGCCACGGTTCAAGCATAGTTGACTCTGGCTCAGATTTACAACGGAGTTACTACAGCTGAACTTCCTGCGTGCCATGTGAGCCAGGCTTGGTTTGGTGTCTCCTTGTGCGCTATTGGCCATGACAGACACAAGTTTGAAGCAGAAATCCCCAGCATGAAAGGCTAAACTCGGCTGCACTCCTTTGTATTTGTTGCAAATACAGTCACACAGATCTCTGAAGCAGCCTCTGCAACTGTTTAGCGGCTGTGGGTGCTGGGACTGAAAGCCTGGCTTCTTTCAAGAGTTGTGTAACTTTCATTTATTTATTTATTTTAAAGATCTTGGTCTGTCAACCCTTCCTTACTCCACACAGTATTTCTTACCACAAATAATGGCCCTGGTTTCAGTGAGACCTTTGAAATACTCATCTTGTGGTAGAAGTAATTGCACAACACAAGCTGGTGGGGACATTTTCAACATATTTGTGCAACTTCATTTATTTAGTTATTAAGAACAGGTCTTAAAACAACAAAAACTTTCTCTAGCATTATTTAAATGAATAATCCATTCTATCTATCAGACTATTTTTATACATATAAAATGCAGCTACTATGTATCGGTAAAGTCCCCAGCATAGTTTTAGCTATTGCATTAAAAGAGCTATAGCTGTTCCCTCGAGTAAGTAGCATGGCAGCATAAGCCTGCTGATAGAGGAGACTTAACAATTTCCATAAAACAATTTAATAAACAATGGGAAAAATATTTGCGAGACTTACAGGGTGGACACTAGCAAAATATTGTCTTCAACAATAGATTCTACATATTTTTGCCACTGATTTTTAAAACTAAAATCAGCACACTGCAGCTTCGGACACCATCGGTGCTCAGAATCTACTTTTGACAACATTTTTTACTTGTGAAGGGTGGTTTGGTTTTGCATCGTTATGGTCTGCTAGTGACAGACACACAGCCCTGTTAATAACATGTATTTTCCAAACCCATGACAAATTTCCCATAGCTGCTGGCCCGGAACATGACTTTCAGCAATTTGACTGTTTTACAGTTGGCTAAAACATCATCAGTCCATTTGATCCAATAGCTCCATTACTCCAGATGGAAGACAATCATTTTCAGAACTGATTATTTTCAACACCGTACTTCAGACTCTTAATTTCAGAAAATGCTGACTGTTGCTCTCAAAAAGCCAAATCTCACCTAACAGATTTTTCAAGCTGGAAATCCAAAGTCAGAAATTACTTTTGGAAGGTGCAGCTGGAATTTGAACACCACTATCAACAGTGTTGTCACATCTTAGGAGAGAGGTTTTATTGTGCATACGAATCCTAATAAGCACACATATTTAAGTACTTGTGCATCACTATCACAGGTCGGTGTTGTTTTCAAAGCCTAAAAAAACTTGCCTTTTGCAGCTGCAAAGGAAATTACGAGAGAAGAAAAACACGGCCAGTGTATATCAGCAATTAATTCCATCCACAACTGCCCAGCTGTTTGCACACAGAAGAACTGGCCTGTTTCCTCTCTGAGCTTTTGCCACTGAAAGCTGATACGGTGCTTTCAGAGACGCGAGCTGTTGGTAACACGTTAGGAATGTGCGCGAGATCGCACAGAGCCGAAGAAGAAGAAATGAAATCCAGACCAGTGCGCTGCATGTCTGTGTTATGAGGATAAAGTTATCTGGGGGAGAGAATGGTGGGAGGGGAGAAAGGGGATGGGGAGCTGCCAGCAAAACCAGGCTCGGCACGCAGCACAGGCACGACCGTCACCGGCAGAAACAAGGTGGGATGGCCTCAAACCCACACGACTATTACCAGCTCTGCCAAGTTGTTTTTACATTGGCTGATGCCAAACAGGTAGATCCAAGAGCACTTCACAAAAGCCGTTACTTTCACTTGGGTTCAGCTCTTTTACAGTGAATTTGCCAGAGACTTGGCTTCATCTATTCTAGGGTAAGACTTATTGGTAACTAATTACTACTTCTTGGTAACTGTTACTTATTGAAAAGTAATCTTGCCAATGCTTGCGGCCCTGAAGCTCTGGAACTTGAGGCAGAATTCAGCCCTCTAGGATCTTTCCTATGAGTAAAAACCCCTCATGCCACCCCTGACATTTCAGGAAAGACACGGAGTATACAGAAGTTGAATGCTATCTGCAACATCTACAAACCCTGTCCCATCGAATGCCTGGAAATTTCATCTCATTGGAATAAATTCACCAGGCCACACGCATAGCTTATCTTTCTCCTCTAATATATTTAAAAAAACAAAAACAAGGTGTATTTTATCTTCCCTCAACTCATGCCAACCCCGATTTAAAGATTCAAAATTATCTATATCAATTCCTTTTTTGCTGGGTAAAGCCACAAACAAGAATATTCTAATATATATTACTGGCATTTTTTTTCCTTCAGGTCCAACACCCCCAGTTAAAAAGAGCAGCTTTGATCTTCAGTAACAGCAGGTCACCTTTGGATTTGCTGGACCACTCAGCCAGGGGCAACATCTCAAACTGCACAGGTATTCAGAAGAATAAACACTAATAAGGAAATACTTGCATTTGGCAAATTCAAGCCCAGTACCCTAGTAAGAAGTAACTATCGAAGGGCTATTTCTTTTACAAAAAGGCATGCTGAAGTGTCGTCTTGCGCATTTTGATGAATAAAATGGATCTGCTAAAAGTACAGGCTCTATGCATGAAAAGAAAAACATGCTGCAGAAATAAGACTGTGATATTGTGTTAATACAGTAGTGAGAACAAATACGATTGATGAAATATTTAAACGTTAGCTTTTTAAGTATGGATCCTTAAAGTTTAGGCCTGTGATTCTGGAAGACTGTACCATCTCTGAAACACCTACACAAGCACATGATGTTATCGCTAGTAAAAGAAAAAAGCAGAGGGCTTTCGGTAATTTACAGTTTCCAAAGGAAAGTACATCCAAAACCTATGGTTGACTGGAACATATGAATTTGTACGAATGGCTTCAAATACCTTTTCTTGGTACTCCCTCGGAACCGATGACTCAACAATGGGTAAACAGAAGCAGCACATATATTTTTTTAAATCATAAGTATAGTATATTTCAGACTGTAAGCAATCACACTTTATTATTGCAGATAGTTCCACTGCTGCTTGAAAGCAAGAATAGCATTCATTGTTCTTCCTGTAATTTCACTTTTAACTGCTCATCATCAGGCAAATCTACTGGGCGATGTTTTTCTACACTGCCTGTCTCAGCAAAACCTGACTTTCTCACATACTAGAAACCATACAGAGAAAATCTATCTGTGATCAATCCAGTTTTATGCTGGGGAAGAGGTCATGGGGGGAAAGGTGATGGAAGTAAGAGCACACAGCAACAGTTGCACGGAGCAATCCCATGACCTCCAAGGCACACAGGCCAGCTCTCCAAGACTTGTTGTTTTCAGGCGAAGTGCTGCTATACAAAATAACAAGGACAGATCTTACTTATATATTACTTAGTATATCGCTTATCCTAAATATTGGACAATACAAGGCAAAACTATACTTAAACAACAAAATACAAGTTTTTAATCTAAAAATCCCAGAAAGATGAAAGCTTTTATTGGACCTGTTCAAAATTTAGGATATTTCAGTAAACCAAGGGAAGGTGACAATGCTGTAGTTGCCTTAAGAAATCACACAGCTTTGAAATTAATCTTAACCCACACACACTTATTAGAATGGGTATTAAAAGAGTAGTTATTGATACTGGAATTGTTTCTCAGGCTCAGTTTTTAGCAATATTCTAGGAAAAGGCTGTGAAAATATTGACAGATGTTAAAAGTGACAGAGTAAATTGCACTGTATTGGTAAAACTTAGCTGAGCTCTACAAACAGGAATCATTCAAGGGAATATTGCAGGGGAATATGTATGCCAAGCAGCCAACTAAATAGAACTGTTTGCTCACTAGTCTCTTCTTTTTTAGTCTTCCATCACCAAGTCAAAATTCTTTCTTACACAGCAAACCTAGCCAGGATCTATGCATTGCATAAAAACATGGAAGCTGTGTCACAGAAATAAATATCACAGTTGTTCTGTTCTTAAGGATTCATCATTTAAATCGACACATGACGCTTCAAGCTGGCGATAAATGCAAGTGACTAAGACTAAAACGCAGATGCACAGAGGCCTCCAAGCCTGCACAACACTTACAGCTCAAAACAGACTTAAAATCTCACCACTAGTCATCTACAAGTGGTGCATAGCTCTCATATTTGCCAGACAGCGAAGAATTTCACCCTAAAAGAATGCAAAAAGAGGTTTAGAAAATCCCTAGTTTTCCCATTCAGCCACATGAGGAAGTTGCATTTACTCGTGCTGAGAAAGTCCACACGGATGAACAGGCAACACTTATTTCATACGTTAGGATAATTACTGAAATATAGAAGGTGCTTGATAGTGCCTAGAAATACTTACATTACATAATGGTTAAGGATAAAGGGCACCCAACTGAACTTGCAAGAGGAGTTCATACATACTTTATCATTAAATAATTTATGAGTCAATTGGGATGGTTCAAGTTTTTCTCTCTCTGGAATTTGAATCAGGAACAAAGTTGCTCAATGTCTAAAAGTCTGAAAGGAAAATTCCTAAGTCCTAAAGTAATAGCTTTCATTTATCACTCCTATTATTTATGAACTACTGAAACTTAATGTCTTCATGTTCGGTATTTCTGTTTATTAATTCATCAGGTCCCAGAGTGTGATTCTTTTTGCTTAACTTTAGATGTATTAATAACACTTGAATTCACTAATTAAAGTGTCTTCCTACAAAGAGGTGAGTAATTTTCTAGACTTTCTTGGCTGCACTGTAGACTTACAGTGATTACAGAGGCACACAATTCACAAGGAGACATCTCAAGTTAGGCAAGACACATGCTGCTCTAACTGACTAGCAAGCTACATGCAAGACCAAGGAAACACACAGGAGATCACTTAGCTAATTTAAATACCAAGTGGAAAAAATGGCAAGTGGTGAACTTAAACAAGAGCCTACTCATTAAATTCTTGCAATTCACACAGCACGATAGGTAGTACAGTTTTCTATGCATCTCACTAACGTCAGAGGCAAAAGAGTCTTTTACATTGCAGCAGCCAACAAGCCATATTAGATACTAATTTTCTGCAATGCAATACATTGCAGTATAATATGAGTATCCAGCAAGAGCAAGCAAATACCAAGATCTGGCAACATTAGTGTAAGTGTAGACTGAAACAGGCTGTGAGAAAATGTCACCAGGCACAAACAAGCTTTCAGAATACCAAATGCAAGAGCTGCTAACATAAACTTAAGTGAAAACACATGATTCTTTTAAAATTATAAATAAAGAAAAAGGTCAATATGCAGGGAATAGAGCAAAAGGAAAAGCAAGTGGAGGAGAAGAGGGGGAAATAGAGCGAATTTAAGTTTTATTGGGTATGTGATGAAAATACAAATTTACTTGATCAGGAACATATATATCCATAGAGACTACTATAAAGCAAACAAGTTTAAGGAAAAAAAAAAAAAAAAAAAGTGTTTAACAAGTTCCACAAAAGATTTTTAAAGCAACAATAACGCTTTGCCTCCTGTTCCCAGTAAATGCTTGAAGCTAACGTATGTTTCAATGACTGTCTTCTGTATTTTATTATGACTGTCCAGAAAGAAATATGAGCCAAAAAATTCAGCAAATCCATTACACAACTCACACTTCTGGACATCAACATGGTACTAAAGTCTTTTTGATGCTAGCATGACATGTAGATAAATGAAGTACTTGTTTATACTAGAAATCCTTTAACAGTCCATGTTGAAAGTTGAGTTAAAGCAACAAACAACCCATTGCACCCACCAGCCCACTGCAAGCGCCTTGCCACACGCACTGCAACGCAGTTTACTGCAGTGAAATGCGTTGAATGCATTATACTAATATGTATTTGGTAAAAGCTAATTTAAGCTCACCTCCTTATATGACAGGTAGATGATCTGGGGTTGAATTACCATGATTCAGGGTAAACATGCAACATCATAATTTACAGTGAAGATGAAAGGATTTTTGAATACTTTTCTAAATCACGCAAGTTTCTCAGTCCGTACCTACAGAAGCATGCTTTCTTCTGTATGACACAAGGCGTGCAAAATAACAATGGCGCAAATTTGGTGTTCTATGCTTTAAAGAGAATAGCATAAATTTACCTACAGCGTATCTTCCCAAATCCTGAAGGGCAAACCTGGTCAAAGAAAATGTTTCCATGGAAGTAACCTGACCTCCGTGGTAACTCTTCATCATTTAACGATTCCTTGGTATCGAAATGGTGTATCGCTGACAGATGCAGGAGAAGGCCTTTCAGCCGGCCTAGGAAATCTGTTTCCCTTTAAAGCTATTTCAACATCATTAAGCTATTCAAATTTTTACACAAATCAGTACTAAAGGTTCCCCCACCATCACCCCCAGTTACTTACCTTTTTAAACATTCACAGGTCATCAGCAATTTCATAGACAATTGGTTAAATGCACATACTTCCTGCTTAGGATGACAGGTAGCTGAAAAAAATCCTCACAGCACGCATCCTTATCGCTTTGTGCAACTGTTTACTCCTTCAAGACAGACGTCATTGAAACAAGCGTATCAAACAGATCTTTCTTTTAATGAGATATTTTTCTCTTTTGCAGAAAAAGTGACATTCATAAACCACACATCCCTCTTTCAGTTCATGAATCATACACTTATGATGAACTAGTAGGAAAAAAAATGATGTTTAATCCCAATACAAACTTTTTACACTAAAGAAACTTAAAATTTATTCAGTCTACATGCAAACACCTTTAAGAAACCCATGGAATAACTTGCATGAAGTCACTATTAGACCAAATAATCTTTTTTTCCTGAACTATTGAATCTGATGCGAGGATGACACTATACTTTATTATTTTGTATCTTCTTACCATTGTTATCAGCGATGTTATAAAAGACCACATGCATCCAGTCTGACATGTGCCAATCATGTCTAAAAAAATAGGAGAAAGTTCAAACTTTCATAGGAATCTACTTACTGACCATGCCAGATTCACCACATCTTGTGGTCAGAACTTGACCAAAACTGACCAAACATTTACATCTAAATTCATGTATGTTGGCAGTCACAGATCTTGATTACATAGAGGTCATTTAGTGTGTTTGACACAATACAGTTAATTTCAGACTACTGTTTCTTATCATCTAATTATGCATTGATATCCATCTAATCTAACAGAAAGCTACATTGTGGTATAGTATACTGTTTCCAGTTATTAAGTAACCATATTTTTCACAAAATTACGTGATTACAGATCAAATTACTGGGAGGTTTACATTTGACACCACTGGCAATTTCATTTCAAATTCTGCAAGCTGAAGAGGAGGAAGAAGAGACCAAATTAACCGCATGCTCCACCACAAGGCTAAAGTCCATCTATTTGAAATGTACATGTGCACTTTTTTCCAAATCAAGAAATAAACCATATATGCCCACGTTTGCCAGTTTTATGGTCTTTGTTCCTAACAAAACACACCAACTTGCCTGTACAGACCTGCTGCGCTGCTATAGCCCGACTATTTCTGGTATGCTTTTAAATATATTCAAATTGCATTTGCCTGTGTTCCTGCCTCTGATCCTGCAGCAGTTTTTAAGTAACAGATCACAGTTGCCAGATCAGTGTTATCACATCAGTTACCTCAAGATCTCTCGGGCAAATATTATCTTCTCCTGGCAATTTGCTACATTTCTTTTTCTCCTGAGGTTCTAAAAATCTTTTCTACCAACATTTCCATTTGAGACCAATTCTCCAAATATCACCAACAGAGCAAAGCTCCTGCACTAAAATCTCTCACCAAAGCCAACTTGGATACAAATTATTCAGCTTTCACTCTGCACCTTATCTTCACCAAGCACTTCTTTTAGAATTCAGTCATCTATCAGCTCACCAGTTTGTCTGTCAGGACACCCATTTCTCATGGACTTGAAATGATTAAATTCAAATGATTTATTGAAGGCTCTCACATCTTTAGCAAATTGTTTCTCAGAATATCTTTCGGTCACACTTATACTTTAAAATTTAATTTCCAAGAGGGATTTTTTTTTTCCTATTTCCTTTGGAGAAAACTTCAACATCTGAAAGATGCCTCCTTGTTTCTAAGGGATTTCTTAACTCTGCTGTAAAAGCCTCCTTACCACTTATAAATAAAAAGTAGCAACAACAACAAGTTGGAGGTCTTAGACATGGTATATATTCTATCCAATTCAAAGTCTTTAAAGAGTCACTTTACCACCTGCAAGCTTCAACTTCCTTATAACTAGCATTTTCATTCAGCATTCGGTTCCGCAGCTCAGATGTACCAGTGAACTTTCAGTTCAATCATGCAAACATCACCACTGTCCAAACTTCTACTTACTGGGAGCCAGGCAAGAATCAGCTTTGCTATCCCAGACTCTATAAGCCAACATACGATAGCAACACTGATGCTTTCTGAAGTCACTGCTGTCTACAGGCCTGTGATTGGTACCAACAGGCTCCCTCCTTTGAAGGAAGTTACCTTCTTCTGTCTCTTCACAGTAATGGGTGACCGCCCCAAACATTAAGGTGATTTGTTCAGTGTATTGAACAAGGATTGGAACACTTGTGAGCTACAATATTTTTCATAATATCATGTATTACGTAATTATTTTTAAGAAATGCATATTCAAAGACTGCAAACAGAATGCAAAAAAGAAGATTGTTTTTTTGCCATTAAGTTGTAATATTTGGGGGCTTGACTGCTTTAGCTTATTAGAAGTATATCCTGGTTAGAGGTAGAACAGAACCAACTCTCCTCTAACTTTTCAGCTAAATCTTTTCTAAGAGACTGCATTTTCTGAAGAACATGCTTTTCAGCCCGTTTCTGCTTCTAGAAGCAATAAAGATTGACAGTCATAGTTATTGCTAGGTAAAAGGACGAATGGAAAGCAGCAAACCCTCATTTATAGTTATTTCTATAGAAACTAAGCTCATTGCTGAAGTCAGTGGAGTGTCATTACTCATCCAGAAAAAAAAAGCTAGACTTCTGGGTTTGTATATATCTTATTATTTTCTCACTATCTTTCATTTTTTATTGTTGCTGTTTCATTAAAGCTGTTATAGGCTTTTTCCCAACCCATAAGTCTCTGTCTCCCTTATTCCTTTCTCCTTCCCCTGTGGGGATGGAACTGGGACTACACCGCCCAGTGCTAGCCACTGGTTAAACTAGGGGCTAAACCAGGACAAAGCTTTAACTCAAGATTGAGTTACAGCCTATGCCAAGTATGAATGGTCTAATGCCATCCCTACAATGAAAGACTGTTGGCTGAGAATAAATAGACCTGATTCAGCAATGATCAGCCATTGATTTCTGTAGCTGCACTGATAATAATTCAGAAACATGGATAATCTGAACTTATCAATTAGGAGAACTAATTATAGGTTACTGGAATTACCTGTACAAACTTCAAACTGAACCATTTGATGTGAAACCCTATGTGTCTTTCCTACTTTTAAGTGTAGACACCAGGCAGTAACAGCAACTGTTCAACACTGAGAACCGTTCCTGCACGCAGGCAGAGCAAGAAATCAGATTTGCACTTATGCTACATTTGACTTGTTTTGGGTTTTTTACCTCTACCCCCTTCAACCAAGACTCTTCTCAGTCTAAATAGGACACAACACAGATCACGTTTCTCAGCACTCCACAGAGATAACTAGCAGAGATTGTAGTGTTGGAAAAGCTCAGTTAACAGCATAAGACCTTCAGAAGGAAAAGAATTAAGAGAGTGTTAGCTGCAAATAAGTCAACTGGCATTGTTTTAACCTGAAATATCAAGGTACACAACTAAGCTGAATCTTAAAACTAGTTTCATGCTTAACATTTTCTGTGAAGAGTGACTGGTTACTAGCAGACAGAGAAAGTTAGTGTTATTACAACTGAACTGCTAAGTAAATCAAGCTTTAGCAGAGCTGAAATAAGCTGTATGTTTGCAAAACTGTCTTTCTAAATATCAGCAGTTGCTAAGGAGGACATCGTTACTGAATGCTGTTCAACAAGTGAAGGGGTAAAAAAAAAAACATCCAGAAAACACAGGCTGTTGTTGAATTACTAAATTAGCATTGAGTGGAAAAGAGTTAAGGCTTATAACTACTCTGGAAAAAGTTCAGTTTTTGAACGCTTATTCTTCATTCACTCCACTCAGCTTATGAATAAAGCCAAACCAAACTAGGTTGGATAAAAACCCAAAAACCTCTGTTAAGTCACAGTAATGAGCTGATACACATCTAGCTTCCTTTTTTTATACTTAGAAAGTTTCAGCATTTTTAAGCCATCAAGCACAGGCTTAGTTCTAAGCTTAGAAGCAGTTTAAAAAATTAGCTACAGTGTGGTAGGGATAGGGCGATGCTTCTAAGCTCATTTTGTAAAAAGTTATAATGCTAGCAAAATAGAATGATTTTGCCTTTTGGAAACAATATTCAGTTATAAGCTAGATCTGTTCTATTGCAGTTACAAGTTTATTGATTTAAAATACGCTAGTCTACAATTATGAATCAGCATTTTCAGCCTGAATGCCAATATTATATAGGAAGAGCTGCAAATCTGTTCACCGTGACACAAGCTACTGAATAATTATATCAATACTTTTTTCCAGAGCTGTTCTTCATTAATTCATAATTAACAGGATTTGATAATGCAATCTGTACTACTAACTTGTAACAACCTGCTCATCGTGTCAACTGCAAAAGGACAAGTTTTTTGTCTAATGATCTCCAGAGCTCCAGCGCCTCTACCCCATGCTCAGCAGCACCCACTCCTTAGCATTCCTTCCGGCGATGCCCACCAAGCTCCTTTGACCCCTGCTGCAATCGCAGACTTTACATGAATGCTTTCCTCTTTCTTCTCCTGCCTTGCATGGAACTGCTTTATCGCACAGACCAAGAAATTTGACAGGGAATGAGATACAGAAACTTATCTGCTGCCAGCAAACTGCTTCCACGATAGGGGCATCGGAAATGGAAAACAGTGAAGAGCAATCCAACACTCTTCAACACATTCTAGGCACTCACTGGGGAAAAGAAAACAGGGGCAGCACCAACAATTCAGGATGTTAACAAAATGAAAATAATGCCTTTAAAAGATACGCTGGCTGGGAAAATCTTTTTCCTAAATCCACAACATAAGTAGTATCTACAGAAATTCTGTACAAGCCCAGGGATCAGCAGAGTGTCCGAGGAAGCTTCAAGCATCCTATTCACATTTTAGAAGGCTGCATGAATTTGTATAAGCTTTCCTTACTACTATGGATCATAGAAGTAGTAACAATTCTGAGAGCATCCTAGGCTGATGTTTTCCTGTTTCACTCTACAAGTTTCCTCATCCTTAGCTACTCAGCTCTCCTCCTCCAGCTTTCCACCACGGTGAGAGAAGCAGTGCAAGTGCTCAAGCTTAGTCTGATCATGCCAGAGAAACATTGGGTTTGGCTTTTTTTGAGATAATACAATCATCAGCTTGGTGCTGAGGATACAGAGAGCCAGGTTCCATTTTGTAACAGCAATCTATGTTGAAAACTGTGGTTTTTAAAATAATAATTAAAACTAAAACACAATCAACAATGGCACCACCCTTTCACGTGTGACAAAGCAACAGAAGCCACAATCCAAAGTAAGAGCTTTTTCAGGCAACAACTGTAGAAGCATTGGATCTCCTTTTGTCTTTTTTTTTTTTAATGTGCTCTTTGATTACTTTAGCTTGCACAATGTATTTCCTACATTGTATTTCATTTGTTTACCAGTATCTGGGCAGAGCTCCAGTGCTTTGATACAACCGGTCACAGCAAACAGCGCAGTTCAGTGCAAGCACTACCACCAGCAGGGAAAGCTGGAGAGGGAGAGGAGATACAGCACGGTTGTCACGTCCACTACAGAAGAGGGCTGAGACCAGCCAGGCAAGTAGGAACTGAGTTCCAGAAGGTTTCTTTACTTCAACCAGCAAGAAAGAGTCCAACAAATTAAGGACTCCAGAAAAATACAATCAGCTTCACAATGTATAGTGTCACCTTTTTCCAGTCCAAATGAGAAAAGCACAGAATGGAGATACAGTACGAGCAAATATTACTGTCTGCAGCTATAAATATTTAGGACAAAGATCAAGTCAAAGACTCAGACTTTTCTGCACGGAAACTTCTGATGCTAGGAACAAGAAACGCCTCAAACTGATTCACTGTAAAGAACAAAGTATCAGATTACACGATTTTCTGAAATGTGAATGAGCCCAACTCTGTTTTTTGTTTTGTTATCAGACTGCAAGACCAGTATCTCTTTACAAATATTTGCCAGAAAGAGGCATTTAAAGCAGAAATACACTCAACTCACATATTCTGCTGACCAAGAGATGGCCAAAGTAAGGAAGTTCACTCTCACCATGGGGCTCAGAGGAGACAAAGTCACGTTCAACAGGAAGACCCCAAGCCTCTAAGATCCTAAAGTAGGGTCAGACCTGGTATCTGATGGAAGGCAGACAGTGTTTCCATGAAATACGGAAACATGAAGTGCCATATGTCCAGGAGTAAACACTTCTCATGCAGTTTCTGTTGCTTGAGCCTGGGAAGTGGTGCTTCTAAATAGATTTTTAACCAATGTTAATCTCGGTTACCCCTGAACTAGAGGGATGAGGGCTTGCTGAAAAAGGAGATCTATACTTGGTGATGGCAAAATACACAGACATGTTGAAAGATGCACTGAGGGAGGTGGGGCATTCAAGTACATGCTTAAAATAGTCCTGCAAATAACATCTAGACTCTCTCTAGACCTAGAAAATCCAGGGACTCAAATGCACCAACATCAGTCTGCTTAGAAATGTGACCTTCACCGGTGCTGCTGCAGTCATTCTGCGAAACAGATATGCCCCCCTACTGTGGGGGGCACACATGCATGGGAACAAGACAGGAGGGACTGATACTTTTAAGTAGAGCAAAGACAGAAATTTTGATCACCTCTACATTAATAACAAGCAAAAATACTTCGCTAACTGTCCTACTCTGCCCTACCTTCACGTCCTCCTCAGTACTAAGCGTACAGGGATTTTAAAGGTCTAATTTTTACAGCAAATTCAGTAATTCTAAGTAGGGCATAGAAAAGTGTTTCATATGAGAGAAAAGCATTACCTACTGCTCTCAAAAAGCAATAAATAAATAAAAAAAAAGAATCAACCTTACAAACTTGCTGAATGTGATACTGAGATGGTTTCAGAAAATGGCCCCAACAGGCCCTTGAATATTTTAACAATTCACAGTCTGACCACTCCTCACACAAACCAGGTGGGACAGCAGAAGCTGAAGAGAGTGCAGCTTGACAGCTAGGAGCCAACACCGAGTTTCATTGAACCAGGTTAAATGTTTGGGGCTAATGCTGCCATACTCTCTGTATTTCAGGGACCGGCAGGATTTTTTAATTATTATTAAGAAAAATCAATTCAGGTGATAAATTTGAACACAGATTTTGATTCATTTCATATTACTGTATTTTTGTACCATTTGCTTTTAGCCTGTTCCTCAGACAGAGCAGGAAATAAAAAAAGCAGTCATTTTGCTGTGTTCTCCCATCATAATGTGATGCACCAGACTGGAGTTATTGAATACGCTCATAAACCCTCAGGTTACATTCTTCTTCATCTGCAGTCTTGCCTTTAAAGTCAGGTCTACTCTTATTAAAGGAGTAGAGGCTGTCCTTTGGCATACCCTGCCTTTGAAGGTGAAGCCCCAGCTACATTTTATGGAAAAGATCTCTCAGTTCATACCTTCGCTGAACTGCGTAGCACGTTTAAACAATTACACAAGACAGTGGATTTTGATTCCAGGCTCCTCTTACTCAGTCTCAAATTTTAAAAATAATATTATTCTTTCTGCTAGGGCACTCCTGAAATAAATGTTCCAAATAATGATGGTCCAACAGCATTAAAGAAAAAAGTTACAGCTTAAACAGTGTAACACAGATTATGAAAAAAGAATCTTTCCATACGGAAAAGTTTTAAGAATTTGACATTACTTTGCAATATGCGTTAATCAGAAAGACAGTAGTGAATTCTGACTGTTTCAGATAGAAGAGAATCAAAATTCTTACAACATATTATGCAAAATAGTACTTGCAAAGAAGGAATAACAATCCTGTAGTTTCTATTAAAACTTAACTATTAACAGTGTTTTCTTAAATGGCTGGGAAAGTGTGCAGTTTGGAGCTAGCCACATGTTACTTATCAATTCTTCAAATGCAGGGTGAGTAAGAAAGGCCATGTCTGGTTCCTTTTGCAACAGGGAAAAATGTCTTTTGAAGTCTGAGGGACTGATGGGGGAGAAAGTGTCAGGGAAAGGATCTGACAGGTTTTGCACAGTGAGGAGCAAAAAAAGTCTAGAGTGAAATCTCCTGTCTAAAGTGGGCAAAGACATAGAAACCTCTCCTTGAGCACTGCAGACGCCAGATAAAAAGTCCAAGACTCCTCTGTATCTTTTTTCCAGCCACATGAATTCTTTTTTTATGCTTTTAGCCAGCTTCCCATCTTACCAGAAGCCTGCACGAAAGGCCAGTTCAGCACCGAAGAGAACACAGCCACACTAGGGCTCCATGTACAGCAGACAGTCTCCCAAGCTCCCAGGAAAACAACTTGTATTTTAAACATCCAGAGAATCAAAGATGACCTCAATGTAAAGGTGGAAGCAATCACCTGAATAACCTTACAAAAGACCAAAAAATTAGTTTCTTGAAATGAAAGGCCTTATCGACGAACACATCACTGCCAATATCACTGTTTCACTCTAGTACAGTGCTTTCCTTCTATGTTTTCAATTCTATGCAAATAACTAACCTGAGAAGTTCTGCATTGCCTGCAATGCAAGTATCTACCAGCAGGTCAAGAACTAGACACATTTCATTTTACCAACACTGCAGCTTGCCCTGCTCTTTCTTTTACATTCCCACATTCTTCAAGACACCAAGCAAAAAGAAAACGCCTCTTATTTTTTTGTCCTCAATCACTAAGATAACCACTTGATATAACCAGTCTCTAAAAGCCGTATTAAAAGTAGAAATTTGAGATTAATTCTAGATAAACTGTACTCTTATCTGTAGCAAACTGCTTTTGCATGTGTTGCATGAGCAACTTGCATAGCTAAAAATATGCAAACTTAGCGCTAACTCGACAGGGCAGAAAACTCCAGAGTTCACATCATCACTCCCAAGTAACAATTTAATGTACTCTAAGTGGAAGACAGCAGCTCAGCACTATTCAGTTTGAAGTGCACAGAAACATGCAGTAAGCTTTTATCAATAAAAGCCACTGTCTTTACATTTTGACTAAGTGATAATGTTTTGACTCCTTCCTTGCTTACTTCTACCTGAAAGTTGCGCTTGCAAGATATGTTTAGGATTTCACAGGTAAAATTCATGGCAAACAAAGGAGAAAAATTATCTCCAACTCAAAAAAAAAAATTCCCCTAAAAGAATCCCAGCCAGGTGTTTGCAATAGGAGTATTTTAATATGGTCTTTTTAGTCACATAACAGCCTAACAGCCAGGAAAACACAAGTTGTAACACTCCATCTTATTTTAAGCAAGCACTGGAACCTGTAGAAAATGTGGGTAGGAAAAAAAAATACTTCAGATAAGAGATTAGGCACTAAGATTCCTAAAGGAATTCCTAAAAATGCAAGAATGTTTGCTGCCTGTTATTATAAAAATGAAGACCACAACACAATACAATGCTAGATATAACACAGTAATACTTGTAAGACAAAGTAGTCCTAAGTATCTGACAAACGTATGAAAAACAGTTCCTCACTTGTGAGATATAGGCTACTGCTCATATGTTTTGTTGTCTTCACGCTCCTCCTTTTGCATCTTTAGGAACTGTAACGTAATGGTTAAGTAACATGCTTAAGCCTGCTAATTACTGCAAGCAATGCCAAAGCTGCAAGCAACCCATTCATTTATCGTTGATGAGTTTTATTATCAGCTGATCTGTGCACCTGGTTGTACAAATAGGTCAAATCCACCTTACTGTGGCTGGAACTCACAGGACAACTCAATATTCTTACAGATAAGAAGTTCCATTACATATGTAAAGCAAATATTATGCAGTGTGTTCAAATTCTTGCACACACACCAAAGCTAAGGTACAATTTCATCCCACTGAAGTATTTTGCTGAACATTAACGAGTTTAAAGTCATTATGGGGTTTTTTTTTGTCTGCGCTTTTTAATAAAACCACTATAAAATAACAGTTTGCTGATCCATTTCCCTTCCTTCCCCTTAAAATCATGAAACTAAGTGACGAGCAAGAACACAGGCAAGAATTCAGGCAGTAAAATATTTTAAGTACCTTGATTTTTTCCACAGCTCTCCTTGCTCCAATAATGTAGTTGACCTGTAAAACAGAAGAGAGAGATTACTGACTCCTGGTAGGCTTTTCGGTATTACTGGAATATATCGTATCCTTAAAAAATACAAAACTATTAACGCATCATCTAGTTTCTTCAACTTTTTCAGAATATTTAATTGAACTACATTTTACTTTGTTATCATATAATGCATTTTTCACATAAAATCTTGAAGGAAAGTCTCATTTAAGAGATCCTAGTGGGGAATTTTGCCATTTTGCCTCATGCATACTGGGCTACAAATCAGAAAGTAAAATCCAGTGTACCTGCTGCATTTTAATCGACAATTCCTCTCCTACCCCAGCGGCAGCTGAACTCCAGAGCAGCCACTCCGCTGGCAGGCAGGCAGGCTCCGGTTTGGTGGGGAGCCGGGGAAAGGAACACAATGCTGCTCTTTGAAGGTTGACAACTGCTGGCGCGCAAAGTTCATAAGGAAACAACTGCCTCGGTCTGACCCTTTCCTACTACTGAGCAACCATGGTTTTTCCTCTTCCTTCATCTTCTAACATGAAAGTAAAATGAGTAAATAAAATAGCAATTGTTTACTGCTATCATCTTTTGTCTTCTCAGTCTTTGAGCACAAGTTATCTTCAATCAAACCTGACAAATGTGTTTCCATCACCTCCTCTTTTCCCTTAACCACTCCTCCAAGAAAAAGCAGTTTTTTCCTGGGGGACAGAGGCCAGACTCCTTTATTTCATACAGGCATACAAAATATATCCTATATTTTTCCAAGTGCTACACATTGAATATTTGACATTTTACATATCATGAAAACACTAAGCTCAGCCTACCATCAGGCACATGCACTACTCCTCACGAACCTGTTAACCCTTTTTTTATTCATGAGGCTCTCGTAGCTTCTTTCAATCACTACCAGCTTTTCCTTGTTACTCTTTCATGACTTCATTATAGTTCCCTCAAGTATTACTGTTTAGGTCTTCTCAGTACATTGTTTAACAAACGCTTGACCAGTTTCAACTTTTCAGCAGGCTGGCCATCCCATTCCCCATCATGACTAAAGGCTGGAGCATTCAATGAATTTCAGTGGTAAAGAATTGACTTCCGAAAACACAGCATGCACAAAACCAAAGCAAGTAGAATTATACCAAATTCATGTAAGACATTCTTGTCACAAGATACTGTGAAGCAAATATCAAAATCTTCAAGAGAATCATGCTCAAAATAAGATGCTATTGCATGTGTGTTCAAATTGCCTATTTTCCCGGAATCACTTTGTTAGAAGCAGTCAGTTCCTTGCTCACTTGAAAGCTATATGTAGCTATAAATATGACTTTCTTTTCGGCAAGTTCATATCTAGGAAGGAAAAATGTACTTATACCAGTATTAATAAAGGTAAATAGCCACAAAACTATTTCATCTACCTTTAGGTCTGACAGGAATATAGATTAAGAGGACAGAATCAGGTTTACCCAGGTCCTCTGTGGGGGGCTTGGGCATATTTGCTTATTGTGCTGTCTGGCCAACTGCTCCCTGGAAGAGCACACAAAGCAATAATAGTGACCAGCGAAAGAGAAAGAAGTGTATAGGCATCAAAATTTCTTGTTATAGCAGGAGCCCTCTACAGTATCAGGAATTTAAACACTTTAACGCAACTGTTTATTCTTGGCATGAGTACAGTTTATTTTTCACCCGCTTCACGCTGCTAGAGATAAGGGAATGCTATTTCTATGCAAGTTCCTGATACATTATTTTAAGCACAGCCGTCACCTGCAAGAAAAGATTCCCCTCATGCAGGTTAGCAGCTACTGTTTCTAGAGGGCATTGGCAGACCACTCTCAGACTTGAAAATTTATTCTTTTTTCCAGTTTGTCAGCTCTGGGCCCAATAGCATTGCTGGCAGAACGCAGGGGTGCTCACAACACTACCTGCCCCCCACCGCAAGCGGCACGGTACCCCTCACTCCCATGTGGCCAGGGCAGCCTCACATACCGATGACCAGCCGACTCGCCTGTGCCCATACAGCTCTCAAAAAGACAACAGCGAGGGAACAGCAGTCAGGAGCCTTAACACTCCATCATATACTTCTGAGCAGATTTTCTTCCTGCCGTCATCACAAACTCTGTGCTACAATCCCTTTCTTCTTCTTTACATCCTTTCTCCTCACTATCAATGCATGTCCACAAGCTCTTCCTCACTCCCTAATTTAAAATTCTCATTATCATAATAGAGGAAAAAAAAAAAACAAACACAAACAACCGAAAACCAAACAATAAACTCTTGATATTTTTAAAACTACTATGACATTTGGTGTCATGACGTATTTACTCTGCACAATCCACTAGAGTGTTTTCAGCCCACTCTACTCACCCCTCAAGTATGGGCAAGAACTCTGACACAGGCAATGGCCAGCAGCTGTCTTCACTGCATTTGGCATTGTTTAGGCCACATTCTCAGCTCTTATTCATTAAATAAATGTCTCTATGACCAAAATAAAATGATACATGCAGTAACAATGGATGCAGATCATATCAAGAATGGGGGAAAGAAAATCTGAAAAGGAATAAACAGTCACACAGAAAAGAACCAACTCAAAGCCAGCTCTCAGACCACGGAAAATATCTGAAAGACATTCTTAGATGAATAAATTAGGAAGAGATGGATTTTAACTCAAGATATGACAGCAGGAAGACAAATATTGAATATGAGCAGCTTCAAAAAGAATGTGGAATACATCTGAATTAATGCATATGTCAGAAATCAGACATTACACAAATTCTAACAGGATATTGAAAATGTGAGTACGAATTAAATGTTAAATGAGGGCTTCGGCCTGTAGAACAAAAGGATTTGTGTGTCAGAGATACCATTTCTCTTTTTGAGAATTCAACTGCAGAACCCACTTGGTTATTTGAGAGCTACCTCTCTCCTGCTCAGAGAAGCAACATTTTAGAACTGCACGCAGCAACTATGAGTATTAACAATGATGAGCAGCCATGGAACTGATGGGATATCCCAAAGAAACACCCCCTCGAATGAAAATATAATCTTCAGCTACTCATGTTATAATGACTGACCAGTGTCTATTAGAAAAGTACATTTCTCGTTTGAATCCAAACCTTGGGTATAAAAAGCAAAGCCCTAGTAAATATTTAAGAGAATTTTAAGCCCCAAACTGAAGAGTTGGCAACTAATTTCTTTTCTCAACAAACAAAACCATCAAAAGATTGTGCAACTCTAAGAGCCCTTAAGGAAACAATTGGGAATTTTTCATAACATGGTATTTCCTTATACCACTGACCACAGGAATGCAAACAGTTCCACCAAACAGAGATTTCTTCATTGGAAACAACTGACAATCTAACCATGTTTCCATCTTTTCCAGTCTCAGTGCTCAGCATACAAAATAGATGATATAATAGGATACAGGCGTGTTGTACCAGGGCCCCACAAGACATCTTTACTAAGACTTAGCACCTGAAAGACTTTACAAGAATGTTTCCTGAGGGTTAGAGAGAGGGACAGAGAACTTATGTTTAATTATCAAGCATCTTTCTCTAATCAAAATTTATTTTTCTACTGCAATTTCTACTTACTTGCTGGATTTTCCAAAAATACTGTTAGCATCCCTCTCAACGAGAAACAGATCCTGAGCCCCGACCATAACTCTGAGTCCTGCAGCCTTCCCTAAGAGTAAAAGAGGTGATGCTAGCAAGAAGCACTGGCACCAAAACATGTTGTTACTCAACTTTCCAAGTGGAAGAAAAAGCAGTACTACTGGTAGTACACCCCTTGTACCTTATAAAATATCCGCCATGTTAGTCTAATGGATAGATTTCCTCACCAGCTTCTCCGTTTGGGATTATTATTTGAGCAATGCCAGCTGACACTATAAATCCTCCCAAAGGAAGCTGGAAACATCTGCATATTGGTATGGGCAGTAGCACTCCGTACTCATGGTTTACTACCCTTCAGACCTTGCATGAGGAGACCAAGTATGAGAGACATCCCGACAGAAAGGCAAGACAGGTCTTATAAAAGGTTCCTTACAAGTCAAAACATTCTAGGATTCTATAAAGGGCTTAATTTTCTTGACAGCTAATTAACAAGTCACTATCATGGTGAAAGCTATTTACACTCTGTGCCAAACTTGATGTTGCAAAGAGAGGAAAAAAAAGATGACATGAACATCAGCAATGGCAAAAACAGAGAGCATCATCAGGATTCAGAAAGGCACCAGGAAAGCTAAAAGGTACTAATAATGCGCACCCTGACAAATATCTGTCATTGCAAATTCACAACTCAATTAAGCTGAGATTTACTCAGGGCTACAAATGCACTTCATTCTCTCCATTGCAGTTGAAGGAAAGTAAAGGGAACAAATGATAAGAACAGGACAAAAGTGAAATGTGCTACAAGGAGACCCAATTGTTTTCGGAAGGGAAAACCAAAACAAACAAAATCCATGAAAGATGAAGTCTAACAAGTCAGGAATTTTGGATGGTAGAGAAGACATACAAATGTCTTAACTTCGGATAGAGATGTTAAAAGACCTGCCTTGTGTGGGAGGGTATTTACAACAGGGATTATTACCCTGGTAGTCAAGGAAACCACTCATACAATTACAAGGTTTCAAATTCTGGAATTCCCCATTTAGTAGGATTTTTCCGTGTTCCTCCCACACTCTTTAAAAAGCAGAATGGGAAGTGGCTCTGTTGTTCCATGTGTGTACAAACAGGACCAAAAAGCTTTGACAACAAACTCATCCCAATGGCATTGCAGAGGAAGAAGTCACCATCATAAATGAAACGTGTCCACACTACTGTAGTTAATCTTCTGAGATGATAAATGATAAAATAGCCATTGCAAGTTTCCCATAAATTTTCACATACAACAGCATTTACCAGGAGTTACTGAACAGGAAGCTAAAAATTTCAAGTGAGGCTTTATTCAAACCCTCAAAGTGCCGACCTTTCGTCACAGCACACTCTTGGTCTTGGAAAATTAACTTTTCTACAGTTCCAAACATTTGAACCCTCTCCTCCTTTTTAGATGATGCTTAACTGATCTAAACAAATCTGCTACAAAGAAGCAGCATGATTTAATTACAAATAGTACAGCAAAAATTATTTTTTATCTAGTTATTATCTTAACTAGATAACAAAAAAACCCATCTCAATCTCAGTCTGTGCTGAGATGTAGTAGACTACTCAAAAATTACTTACAATTTTATCACAGTCCATGTCTTAGAGAAAAACATGCATCAAAAGCTCTTCAATTTAATCTTGATGCTGATGCCAGAGAGATCTACCCAAACTACAGACTACAAAGCAAGGCGGTAGTTAGAGCACACCACATATTTCCACAATTAGAACATAGAAATATCAAGCTATGCCAGCAATGATTTGCTGGTTTTCATTAAAATGCACAGTTCTTTTTATTTGTTTCCTGCACCCAGATGCATGTTCAGAATGGCAAGAAACTACTGGGCAGTGTCCGTATAACATTCATACTCAAGTTGAACTGGCATTACAATCAGTGGAAGCTTTGGTGTTGATAAGGTAGTGGAGACTGATGGTTAAAAAATGTTACCAATTAAAGCTATTAAAGAATATCTGAAAAGCTTTAGTTATGACCTCAGGTTGACCCAAATACATGAGAAAATGAAGACAGTAATTCACAATTACCTTATGGTTTATAGTTTATAATACTTGTTATGCCATTTTACCTTCGTCATCTAATAAAGCCTACTACTAAAGGCTCAATGCTCAACAATTCAGTGTTGAACATAGCTGCTGTCTGGTATATCCTCTGACTACTGTTTCTCAGCAAGACTGTGAGATACTCTATCTGAAACTAAGTACTGCATCATTAAATTTTTACATAAATATAGTCCAAGCAGTGGGAAAAGGCAGTTTCAGGAATCATCTGAATGGCCTTTAGGATCCAGATGTTTAGTACAATTCTGCAACGGGCCCCCTAGCTAACCTCAGGAAAATAATTTCAGCACTACACAGTTCTGCTCCCCTTGCCTCCTTAAAATAAGGTGAAGTCCCAGCATTAGTCAAGCTGTATTCATTCATATTTGCTAATACATTAGATCTCCTTCAATGACAAGTACTTGAATCTAGACAAAATACAAGTGCTAACTAAGGCTTCAAAAAGCCTGCCCAGGGGAGGCAGACAGTGCTCCTTTAGCTTTTGTTATGAAAAATGAAAAAGCCTATGTTATAGCTACACACAACAAATTTAAGCAAAATAATTTTCAAGTTACAGGCAAGGTCTGGACGCTTCTGAACAAAAATATTCCTGGCATATTCCAGCTGCTATGTAATGCTCATGAATTTGCATCCTGATCTTTTTTCCCCCCTCTACTTATTTTGCCACACTCCACAGATACTATGGTATTTAGATTCCCTAGATTTTAAATCTCTACTGGAAGAAAAAAATATATCTATACCTTACATACCTTTTTAAAAAGAAGATGAAGTGTGAAAGCCTGCCATGACTCCTTTCTCACCTTCTGTTAGCACAGGTTTCCTGCTTCTATCTTGTCTCAAAGATGAAATCTTATTTTCTACCAGTCTTACAGTACTAACTCCAACACATTAGCTTTCGCTAAAATCTTATTACTGTCATCAGATTTCACTCACTAATATGTTCATACTGACTCCACCTCTTAAAAGCTGCCCTCAGCCTCTCACCAAAACCATTCATTCCACCCTCTGCTACCTACTGGCTCGCAGGATCCCACCCTCAGCAACATATACTAGTTCAAAAATGCCAAGACAAATGGCTGTAAGAAATCCCACCCTCCAGCCGCTGCAGCTCCCTCCTTTTGTGCTTTGCTCCTACTTCAACATTCAGTTTCCAGCACCACCCCCTGCACTTGCACTTGATCTCTGGTCCGCTCCTCCTCCTCCACTGCTGTACGTGCTCTTGGTGTGAGAGCCTGCCGTTAGCATTGCTTTGGTAACCTCTTATAAACCAAACATACTAGTTTAGCACTAGGAAACAGCACTGTACCTGCCTAGCCCTTCTTATTCTCAATCTGACATCCACAAGAGAACATTTTTACGGTTTTAACCGTAACCGTAACACCTATCTCCTACTCTGTCCAAGTCACACACTACAACATCGAAGCTTCAAAAATGGAACAGGCACTTCAGGGAGCAAGACTTCTGCTCCCTTGGGCCCCATCTCTCACACCAGGAAACAAGACCAGCTTCCCAACTCACTCAGGTATGTACATTTGATACATCATTTTCATTAGACTTGAATATCGTAGCCCAGAGGAGCAGGAATCCTTCCATGAGAAGTAAGGCTGAGAGAAATGGGTTTGTTCACCTTTGAGAAGAGAAGGCTCAAGGGGAGACTTTACTACCATGCACCAGCACATACAGGGTATCTACCAAGAGGATGGAGACTTCCTTTTCACGAGTAGTCGCATGGAATCTTAAGACAAGGGATAACGGGTATCAGTTGCCCCTGGGGAGATCCTGTTTGGATTGAAGAAAATTTTTCACCATGAGAAAAGTTAAACATTGGAATAATCTCTCCGGGGAAGCAGTAGATTCCTCTGCACTGCACAATTTAAAGGCTCAACTTGACAGGGTTCTGGGTCATCTGATTTCAACTATATATCACCTAGAAGGTTGGACCAGGTGATTTCTGAGGACCCTTCCAACCTGGCATTCTATTATTCTATTAATATAAAAAATGCACTTAAAGATTTGCAGTTACAGCACTGGTACTGCAATGCAGTCTGCCTACAGATTTAAAAAAAAAAAAAAAAAAAAAAAAAATCAGTGAAGTTTCATAGGAAATCTTTTCATCTTCCAACATAAAGTAACGATAAAATCTAGAACATTCTCACTCTACATTTAATTTCAGAGCATGGTTTCTGCAAAATTTTTGTCACTTCACTCCTAAAAAATGTCCATTCATGAAGTTTTCACTAAGAAGCGATGCTAGCTTAATGCTTCGACTACCTGAGCAGTCAGTAAACTTTTTCTAATCTCATTCTTTCCTGTAATACTACATTGTTTTTATTTCCAAGTCATCAAATCTACAGCATCTATACACCTGTTTCAGCTACGAAGCTGAAGCATTACTCGCATTCTGCTTCAGCAACACTACTTCTGAGCGTTTCCAGCAAGGTTACCAGCATTCTTAGTCTCTTTCTGAGACTGTCCAAACAAGAAAGAAGAATGGAAATAAAAAGGAATCCCTGCAGCTGAAGTTCAGCAGCTTGAGAGGACTTTCCCCATATGCCCAACAGCAATTGAGGTAATCAACCCAGTCACATCAAGGCACAGCACAGCCTCTCACAAGGAAACTTCATGGCTGATGTCAGACAATCAGTGATCAGAACACTTTTCACAATGTAAACTTTAGATGGAACTAATTTCTTCCAGTATTAGTTTATGGATAAAGCCATAGCTGGATTCATGATGCCACTATTGTTGCAAAATTAATACTGATCAGTGCACAAAAAGATCTTTAAGCTTTTTTCCCTCAGCTACTAATTACCAAACCCCTTATTTATTGACCCAAACTATGTTTGGAAGTTAAGATTATGATTTGTTTACAAACTGACCAACTCCACTGGTGAAAGAAAATCAGATTTTTATCGGTATTATCCCTGCTTTTTTCTGGTGTTATAAACAGAAACTTTGCCTATCCAAATTCTTTAAT
Source organism: Cuculus canorus (assembly GCF_017976375.1). Lineage (NCBI taxonomy): Eukaryota > Metazoa > Chordata > Aves > Cuculiformes > Cuculidae > Cuculus > Cuculus canorus. Next base: position 10,914,355 of record NC_071407.1, read on the forward strand.
TTAATCACTATCATGAGAAGCTAAATCCAGGCCCCAAACATGAGAAATAATAGAAACTCACTACATGTTGCCCTTTTTTTTTTTTTTTTTTTTTTTTTTTTAAAAAAACTCTGTCTCTCACTTGTTCGCTTTTGACTTCTACAAAGCTTAACTCATCCAACCTCCACCCTAACCCCTGGGAGCATCTTGTACTTTCCAGGCATCTGGGCTGTATTTACTTCACTGAGAAGAAAGTTAAATTTGTTCATGAAGAAAGAAAATGCTCTTAGTATCCTCTGTCCTGTCTGTACAGTTATTTTCCAAGTCCTTATTTTCTCAAAAAAAATTATTGTGCCCTCTGGGGAGCTTGCACAGTTTTCCTTCTGACCTCTATTGAGGTCATAACTTCTTCATTTACCATTTTGTAGCGTGGCTATTTTTATTTCTAAAATAGTGTAGTTACTATTTTCCCCCTCACTTTTCACCTTCTCTTCACAAAAGCCTTTACAAACAGCATGACAGTTCACGTACTATGGATTAGGACAGTAGCGATTTCACCAAAGTATTTATTTAGACAGTAAAAGTGTGAGTTTCATAAATAAAATGAAGTATTGACAAACTAAGATCAGAGACAAATCTTAAAAGGAAAATAGACAAACAGTTATGTTTGAAGTCTTGCTCATTTTGACAGCGTCCCTCCCTCTCACCGGTAGCTCGCTGCTAGCACAGGACTGCTGTACCTCTGTTCTTCCACTTTTTGTCAAAATCTCCGTGCTGCGATACCCTTGCAACACTCTGGATACAAAAATGCCAAGGAAGACTTGCAGAAAAAGCGCAAAGCAAACTGCAGAAGAGAACAAACTGCCTCAAACCGGTTTTTACTTTCAACCACTTATTGTTAAACTCCACCTCCTTTTTATCTGAGCCGCTGTATAGTGTTTCCCTTTAAGTTCATTTTATAACCCTATTTTGTAAGGCACACTATCTCTGTCGATCAAAGGTGGTCAACTATAGCTTATCATTAAAAGCTATTTTGCAGCTTTATTGTACTCCAGTTGACACGCACCAGAAATCTGCATCAAGTTTCAGTGGATTGGCCCCTTTGTTACATAGAAAATTAATTAAAGCAATGAGCAATGCATGACATGCAGCTAACTTTTTAATTAGGAATTGAAGGTTTTGAATACTTCATGATGCTTGACCCAAACAGCTATTTAATTTCAAAATTTAATCCAATTTAACGAGCTGATTTAATATCTGTGATAAGGGAAAAATGTCAAAGTAGAACTATACAGTAACACACTTTAGAAAACAGGTACTAGAAGAAAAATACCTTTCTAGAAGGAATATTGCTTAAAGAGAACTACCAGCTGTTGTTTATTTTCAGATGGAACTTCTAAATTTAATAAAGAAGCAACCCTTCAGAGCCACAATTATTTTTAATGACCACATCGAGTACCTTCTTTTTCATCAACTCTTCTGGAATACCAACAGTAGAAGCTAAATCACAGCAGCTCAGGATGCTGCATACCACAACCAGAGTAAATTCATCAGAGTAGGTAGTAACAGAATAGAGCTAGCCATGAATTAAAAATCTAGTTGAACATGTCCAGCTGACAAAAATAACTACAAAAATAACTCACCCAAGTACCACCACATACATTATAAAAGAATGCAAAATAGATTTTGCATAAAGCACTGTGGCCACACAAATGCTTGGACCAGAATAATTAAGGGGACAAAGCCAAGGCAGAAACACCTGTTAACATTTACCTCTTCCACAACTATGAAATGGGATTTAATGCAACACTAAGGAAAGTAAACGTTCTGCTTCTTGGCATTTACAGTTGCCAGTTTCTAGACTGATTCAACATTATCCCTTCCCACTTTTTTGCCTCCTCATCTCCAAAACCCACAAAGGACTATTGGTATGAATAAACATGTTTTGTCATTAAAACAGGCTGAAGTATAGTGAAGGTACAACATATCTCTGCTTTAGCGGAGCACTGCCAGATTATTTATCGGAAATAAAACCCCAGGAGACCTGTTAACAGTTGAACGATACCTCCATCAACAAGGAGGTTTTTCCCTCCCCTCTTACGCGATTTCAAGCTGTTCAAATTTCCCCCCAGAATTCATAATGTTTTTTTCTTTTAGAAGTGAACACACAGGCAATAATCAATTAGGCAACTGAACATCCTTTTCTTGAGACACAAGTTGAACATTTTATGTAAGCTACTAAAAATAAGTGTTACTTCCAGCAATGACAACTCCTCGCAGCTTAATCAAAGGAATAACTACCACAGCCTAATGGGCTCTGTTCTCCAGAACATCTGAGTTGGAGTATGGAAGTTTCACTGCAGAGAAAAGAAAAATCTGCAAAGAAATGAGGACTGATACATTTGTACTAAGTGTACACCAATTTGACTCTACACACTTCTGAGAGAGAGAATGTAAAGCTACTTGATTCTCAGTCCACAGTCAAGGTATGAAATTAGTTTCTAAGGAAACAGAGCAGCATCGAAGAGGAACAAAATTTCTGGGTTTGTGCTGTTTTTGCAGCTGATGCTGTTTGCTACAGAAGGCACACACATGAAGCAAAATCCTGCCAAGCTGATTAAGGAATTGAATCTTGAGCATCCTGAACTAACAATTTAACCAGCAACCTCGATGGCAAAGCACACCCCTCTATTCAAGGGGGGAGGGCACAGGTGTAAGCAGGATACATATGCTCTCACCACCGCTACCAGCCTACTTCTCTCACCAACAGTGCAGGAACACTACAAATAACCTATCCTACATTTGCACTTAATATAGTCTGCTCATTCATGCATAGTGCTGTTACCCTATGACATTTTAAAAATCTGACTGCCTACACCTCATGGTGAAGAAGCAAACACTTGTTTCTTTCCAAGAACTCAAAGGAGGCAGGTAAGTGGTACTGATTTTCAGGATTTTCCACATCACGAACCCTAAGTGGGTTTCCCTGTCATTATGAGTGCTGGACTTCAGAGAGGGGCCTCCAAGCCTCCCCACCGATGGAGTTGCTGACATGGGGCTTCTTTGCGTACTCTTCCCAACCACTGCAGCACCACACCAGTAGGGATCACTCAAGATGCAGACAGACCCAAAGTGGAGTTTCCCCCAGTGTAGCTGCCCAAGACTGGTTCCTCCAGGTCAAAATAATAAGAATTCTTTGGAGAATTTAAAGCTTCAGAAATACATGATTCACTTCCGAAACTGAAATGAAACATTCCTTCTACCAACCAGCCACATAACCCACTGTTTGGCAATGAAGGTTGCACGCATACAAGAGGCAAAACAAGTCTTGTTAGCCATTGTTCTCATGACACAGCAAGACAGTTTCCCTCTGGGTACATACAAGGTTTTAAAGAAAAAAAGTTACCTTAAATTCGTATTTGCAAATAAATCCAGGTCTCCTTTACCTTCAATAAAAACTGGACCATGAACTGAGATAAAATCTTTCTAAAGCAGTTTCAATACAAGTGTTCAAGTGAGGCTAATTGCAGTGTGCTCCTCGGTTTGCAGATATGTCGTGTTGGCTTCGGCAGGAACAACTCTTTATGCACATTTGCCCACTTTTCAACCGAAAAACACCCATGCACCCCGAAACATAAGTGTTAAGAACCTACTTGCAAAACTGTTTGCCCAAAGGCTGGCAGCCCAGAGATAACAGCCCAGGCCTGAAATCCCAAATCCATTACCACAGGCCAGGATATTGCACCACTATGCTATTCCACTACAGGCTGCACATCAATACCCATCTCTTTCAACAGAAACTAATTTTGGCACAAAAGATTCAGAATAAATCCTTCTGACTACCTCCCAAATTAATTATGCAAATGCTGTATGAAGGTACACACAGACCATTATTACTTCAAATTTTTAAAACCCTGCACTGATACTCTGAAAGGAAAAGAAAGAAAATGCCTAATTATACCCATTGAATAATCCCGATAATGGCCTGTCACATGCATCACTCTGAATGCAGATCAGAATAATGGTTTTATCTGTAAACACAATATGAAAACATCAAATAACTTTGATCTCATCTTTGGCAAGAGCATGCTTCTTTAGGATACCATTCTGTATTCAATGGGAGATATATATATATATATATGTATTTAGCATTTCTTTTCCTGTTGCGTTTCAAAGCCTTTCCTTACAAAATATACCCTATAAGATATTCAAATAGAGATGAATAATCGTATTTCCCCAAACAGAAGAATGCTGTTGCTCACTGCCTTCCTAAAAACGCTAGAAGCGACAATTCTTTTTTTACTGCATTACTGTCATCCAAGCAAAGAATGTCTGGTTTTGCATTCAGAATGTCCAAAAAGGAAGGATGTACTCAGAAGTGCCTCTGATGAGGAGTACTTACTACTTCGAAGAGAGAAAGAAAAGCATACCCACAACAAGTAACTAACCTCCTAATGCCTGCCATGGAAATGAGTCCCTAACATGCAGTAGAGGCATGTTTAACAGGTAGGATTTTCTTCATTTCAGACTGTCTTTCTCACCTAGGAAGCAAACCATGCAGAAATCAATACACGTAACAGAAGAATGGTTGAAACTGGACAGGTAGAAGTAGATGAGAATGCCCATGTTAGAAGCCAGGGAAGCAGCAGGAACCACTGCAATCCTCTTTGAGCGTGGTGCTAGTGAAATTCCTTATACCACTGCCCATGCTATAACACCAGATTTCAGCATGTGTTAAACCATTTCAAGACAATGTTATTAAGGGGAGATTATGCTTTTAATGATACAGTTCCACAACTCGGGAAATTTAAGCTATCAGTTAGAAAAGAACAAACGCAGAATTTCAGTGGCTCCATGATGACAGTAGCTATTCCAGGTATAAATGCAACAAGAATGTCTATCTGTTGTATGGTACAGTAGTATTTGCTTCCCCACTCCCGCAGCCTTGCTTTCAAAGACCTTTTGCCACTTAAACACAATCTACTAAATTTCATGTTGATATTATTTTAGTTTTAAGGTATGAAGAAATTCCATAAAAACAACAATGCAGGAAAATAACTTCTTAAATGACAAGTAACTGGGAAAGATTTAGTGGTCAGACCAATACTGCTGCTGCACAGTTTTGCTTTGTTGGATTGCCGTGTTGAGACAAAAGACTGATCCTTTCAGATAATGCTGCAGTAGATACTATAACAAAATTTACTAGTGCAATTCTTGTTTGTCATTCACCATAGAGATTCCTGTTTTCCAAAAAGGAAAATTAAAATCCAGGACCATTAAAACTATATGTAAGTGTTACAGTCATTTTACTGAACAAGTAAACAAATGAGGAACATTATCCAAGTCTACGTACACTCAGAAGACAAACCCCTATTTAGATGAGTGCCTGGACCATGTAAAGCTTCAGAAGATTGCTCAATTAGTTTAAATTATTTTGCCTCCAAACACATGAGGGAAAATCTTCCATTTTGGCTCTGGAAGAGACTTCATTTCACAACAAACCAGTCAAGCTTTCTTGAAAATAGAATTTGTCAGGGTATAAGAACATGACTGGTTAATCTTTCTTTCCCCTTCAGAAATCAAGGGGTTTTTTTTTCCTTTTTTTCAGTTGAGACGGATCATTATTTGCAACTTAGTCAGACTGACTACTTCCACAGGCTCCTCCAGCATGCTTCTAGGAAAACCCTTTGGGGAGAGGATTGTTTTTCCACTTTCAAAATCAGAAGTTGAAATTATACTCATGTGTACAGTTAGAACAGTACAAATGTAAATTATTGCTATGCTTAAAGGATGTTATTTATTTTTATATATTCCTCTCTCAAGAAAGGATGGATGAGACCTCATTTGGTTTCGATTTCCCCCTCCCAGCTCTTGCAAACTTAAATCAAACTATGCCATCTGCCTCCTCACCTCTCAGTAATCACCCTTCTAATAAGATCCTCAGCTTTGGCTAATGGCATTTATTGTTCACACTTTGATCCCTTCAACAATAAAATACTTAAAGGGGAAAAAAAAACATGCACCGATCAAAGAGAGCAGTACACGAAGTGAAGCAAGGCTGCATGAGATGCATGTTGAAGGCCAGGAGAAGTGGTCCAAGTCAGGTCTAAAAATACAACAGTACTACAGCAGTGTGAGTTTTCCTAAGTAGGTGCACATCAGGTAATTCACACAAGGTCCTATTGAACTTCAACATATTTGCTTCCCCTGCTAAAACTGCTAAACTCAAGAAACAAAATGAATACACACTTTCACATCCTGCTTCTACAACACCTCCACATTGATGATTTGCACATCAAATTCAGCTAGAACAGAATCTCTAGGATAGAATTAATTGATATCTTTAACCCCAGTTCAACTGTTGAATGTTTTAATGATTCAAGTCTAATCTCAAGGTTTTAGCTAAGCTTTCCTTTTTACCCTTTTACAGTAATATTTCCCTATTCAGACCAGGTTTAGAAATGTAAACAGAGACTTGTTACCTAGTTAAACAGAAATCCTATCCAGTGTAACATTTTATTAAGTCAAGACACTACTTAACACACCATCCATGTTCTCCCCTCCCTGTATTCCCAATCATCCACTCCTTCCTCATCTGCTGTTCCATTCAACAAGCTCTTGTTTCTCGTTCCATATCTGTTCGGCAAAATGCCAAAACTTAGGGTTTTTCTACAAAACCAACTGTAACTGCTTGACAAATACCTTAGGAATTGCAAATTGTAATATCATAACATCTCATGAACTTTCTCCAGAGTCTGCATCAACCTATAAGCTTCCTAGCAAAGCGTAATCATGTACTCAAGTTTCCTGTTTTAATATTCCCTCTCCTGCTTTTTTTACGCAAGATTATTCTCATCCTTAGAAACAGGAAGTCATTAAGTTCAAAATGTTTATACTAAATGAAAACGTACACATTGCCATGACTGTTGGGTGGTCTCGATCTGAAACCACTTTCTGGCCAGCAAGTGCTTTCCTTGGAGAAATTATCAAAGCAGAGAGACCAAGGAATGGAAAGGTATAAACAATGAGCTATTATAATTACAGTTCAGGATTTTTTTCATGTTGATTTTTTTTTTTAAAGACTTCAACAGATCCACAAAAACCTCCCAAACATCTGTTTCCAGTAAGTTTTTAAATAAATGTTTTCCCCAAATTATATTAGAAATTGGCTAACGTTGTAGACTTCTTGGGATGAGGTCAACAATGTGCATCAGTGCAGCACCTTTGTTGTAGTAATTACCGTATTTATTTATGCCAGAGAGTGGTTGAAGAGGGAACTTCATAGCCCACTGGCATGTTCCACTGATAACCTTCAGAATGCTGTCTGCAGCTGCCCGTGATCAGCGTCTCCAACATGCCAACTTCTGGTCGTACTGCCCTTATTAATAAACTCCTAAACCATTTCAAGTTTCCTGTTAAATTTGATAACCATTAAAAAAGTATCCTATGTTTAGTACTTTGATGATAATACATTAGCGGGTGGCCCACAAAGACTTCCCATACACAGAACACCCGACTGTAAACTCTTCTCAGAGTAAGAGAAAAATCTGTCACTCGTGATTACGGTTTACTGTCATACTAATCCCAATTTACTACAGCTTGTCTTTTGCAGATATAAATTAAGATTCCAGAAGAAATCAAACTCCATCAGCACAAACTTTCAACTGCTTTTTCACTATAATCTGTCCTTATTACAGGAAAATGTGCTTCTTCAAGATTTTAACTATTAAATCATATTTGGAAGAGGGGAAGAACTCTTCTCAGAAGAATGCTGCACAGCAGTTCCTCAGAAATCACGAGCACTTTCAGGAAACTTGAATGCTCCTCCAGCACGCCCACTTGCTTCCCGTGAACAAGCAGTGTTCAGAATTATCTGGAGAGGTCTTCCAAAGTGGTGAGAACATGATTTTTGTGCACTTTGATGCTCTGAGTTACCAAGAACAGAACACGAAGCCAAGAAACAGTAAAACATGCACACGCACATGGACAAACAACAAATAATAGCTGCTAAGACTAACAATAGACCTACCAAAATACATCTTGAACATATCAGGAAGAGACCAACAGGAACTTACACATTATGGCACTTCCACATGAGACTCTTCACTTTTGTTTGGACCCACAGATCAATACAAATGTCAGGAATTAATAAAGCTAGCAGTACAGATCAGCTCTCCAGAGAGCAGCCGCATCTGTTCAGCAATGCCAAGCTGCCAGCTGGATGGAGTCCCAAAGGCCTTTACAGGGTCATCATGCACAGCAAAAGCTCGTACTCGGCTAAAAACCTTTTAGCCTAGCAACTAAAAAGGTAATAGGTATTCTGTTAATTACATTAAGTAATTAAGTCATGTTTAGCTCTGTTAATTAGGATGCCTAATTTTAAAAGCCACAGTATTTAAATTCCTGGTTTGTTCTGGTATTGCAACAAAAATCTGTTCTAAACCACTGCCATACTCATTACTGAGTCAAAAAAAAATTATGCTGGTAACACATAAGCTAAACAGTTGAAAAGGAAAGAGGCAAAGAAAGTATGACTTATTGAATACTGCATACTCTAAGCAACTTTAATGTATGAACAATCGATTAAAAAACCCAAAATTTGGCCTGGATCTCAGATGAGACTGATAATCACCAAAGGACATTTTATCTAGGGACAAATTGTTAAAGTGTCCTTTCCTTGTGCACATTTGATCAGAGTCTTAAGGACATAAACCCTACAGTAGATGACACTTGCCTCCTTCCCCAGTATGTCCCTCACAGACATATGAGGTCTTGCAGGGCATAAAAGGTCCCATCAAGTTCTTGACACAAAAAGCTATTTCTGAAATAACTGCCTGCTGGCCTATATGGAAGTTGCTCCTTCCAAATATCTCAAAATCAGTGGTACAGTGCCATACACGCTCAGTTAAACACTGCTTTTTCCAGAGTTGCAGGAGGCCTGGGTTCCATGTGGGAAAGACCAAGCTAACATCCTTAAATACCTCAGGGAGCATGGGCTGAAGAGATCTGTTATTTAGGGTTACAATAGCCACTGCACAGTTTTCCCTTCTCCAAGAGCATCACAGCCCAATACTCTTTTTATTAGAAGAAACCACGACTCTGATGTTTGCAAAATATTCCCAATTCTTCTCTTTCATATGTTTCCCAAGTCGAATGTGAATGGTGAGTCCAGGCGGCACCTCTTCACAAGCCCCACAGAGTGAGCTCATATTGTAAGCTCAGAAGTCACTTTTAAAAGTGTAATTAAGACGCTGAAATTAGTCTGAACAGTTCATGCAAATGGCTGTGCCGTGCAGTCTCTTTTTATTACAAGCAAATCGTTGTTCCCAAATTTTGCTCATAGGAGTGAGCAGTACCAGAGGTTTGCTGCTAGTCCTAAAAGGCGTCGCATTCGCGAAGGTTTGTCACCGCAGCGCATTGCTCTTTCTGACCCTATGCGATACCTCACAAACAGTACCAGCATTGCAAGGTCACTGCCTGCGAAGTCACCTGGAATTATGAGCCCCCATTCAACTAGAAATGCAGCTACTGATTTTTTTATCCGTTTAAGCAGGGCTTATTAACCACACCGCACAGCACCCCAAAGCAGCCATCTGGAAATGCAGATGTCATCTGCTCACCTTTGTAATCTCCTGCAATGTTTTTCAGACGAAGACATATTTCATCTTGTGGTGCTATATAAATAAACAAAGTATTATAAACAATCATTTTTATCTGACTGGGGTTATGTCATATGGTTTGCTTTCTTCATGAAAGAAAACACATACATAAAATGCAACCAGATGCTGTTGGCAGGGAATTGATTTAATATGGACTCATTTCTAAAACATCATTACAGATGTGGCCTACATCTCGAACCCAATGTTTAGGGGAAAATTCTCTCTACGTATAATCATTTCACTCCTCTTCCCTATTTTCTCTAAGCATCTTCTCTCACAAAAATGTTTCCTAGAACTAAAAACATTACATACCCTCCCATTTCATACCTCCACCCTCAAAATTAATCAAGCCTACCTTTATCAAAAGAAAAGCTGAACATGTTACTGAGGAAACACTGCTTTGTAGCAGCTCATTGCTACACCAGCTGTGAGAAGGCAATGTTGCAGGTTAGAACTGTCTAGACTGAGCCTTTAACAAACAATGCTTATCTAGGACTGCATCTGACTTGTAATTTGATTTTCCAAATACAAAAATGGTTACTACAATTCTATTCTCAGAAGAGAAGAAACTTAAGACTCTTCATTTCTACTGTTTTAACTTAAAGAAATTTTTAAAATACCAACTGATACTCAAGTTTTTGATGACTAATGACATCCTTCAAATCTCTCACCAATTCCTAGAGCTCTCAGTAAGGCAACTCGTATTTGATAAAGATTTAACTGGTGTGTTCTAGCATGGCTTGATCATAAATGGTCGTTGAAGTCTGATATAACCCCAAACAATCTACAAAATGAATAGAAATAACAAATAAGTTTTAAATTCAAAATTAGTAAACTCTAAATAAGAACTTGGTTGTTTCATCCTTGCTGGCTTATAAAATCTTATCAATTGACCTCAATTAAGTTTTATACAAACTCTAAACCTTTTCAAACAGGGTAGAAACAGCACACAAACACTAACTGCATCATTCCACATCTAAACACAGATTTGCACAATATTTGATATCCAGGCATTTAAGTAATTAAGGACAGTCCTCTTAACAAGCCACTCCTGAACTAGATCAGGCAAGTTTATATTCATATTAATAGAAAGTAAAATGTTTAAGAAAAAACTATCTCTATATATACATTTTGCTTTCACTCCATATTCATGATGGTTACTGAGGTAATTGCCTTGGCAATGTATTTATCGAAGGAATTGAAGTATTGGTTAGTTAGCCTATGACATCACTTAAAATCAACAGTTGAAAAGAAAACAGCACTCTTACCCAAATTATCTCTTGGTTGGACCCTTGAAAAGTAAAACTAAATAACTTTCAGTGGACACCACCACTTATCTTTTCCAAGCAAGGTATTAAAAAGGTCTGATGGAATGATGAAAAAAATTGAAGAACAAAAATGGAAGCAGAGAAAAGTCACATTTTCACCTCAGGAACAGTGTCAGATGATATGAATGGAGCTTCACTGTTAAAATGCTCTTGGGACCAGCTAATTTCTAATTCACAGGTACGTAACTGCATTTGCTTCTGGAGGAAAGAAAGATTTTGTCACAAATATTTAAAATGTCCCAAGCTACCTTCAAGAACTTTAAACACCCATTATATCTGAATTGAGCATAATTTTCAACAGGGTTAAGTATACATAGATAATTGTATAAACACACTCTTTAGCAGTGGAATAAGATCGATTTCAAGTGCAAGTGATGGCTTGTTCAGAGAGGAAGCTTCAGTGAGGATGGATAAACAAGGCAATCTGAACCCAGAGGTGAGCAAAGCACTTGTTTCTGCTCCACGAGGAAGAGGGTAGTTCAGTGAGAGTGGCTGATGAAGCATGTGAGTGCTGGGGCTCAGCTATGCTCTCACCAACGCGTTTCCAGCTACTTGGGTTAGGATGGGTGATGCAGGAGAGCAGCTCCGCTCACGTGCCATCTATCTACACAGTGCCCAAAAACTACTTCCAAACTTCAACTGCTATAACCTCATTTAAGAAGAGCAACCCTGCTGGGTAGGTGCTCTTCTTCATAATAGAAGCCTTGCTAGGAAAGCTGCTTCTTCAAACATAAAGGAAACTCCATTCTGAGAATATTTTTTTATTTCACTGATTCTGAAGCTTAGCATGGATGGGGGTGGGGAGAGGGGAAAGGAGAAACGAATGAGGATGCATGTTCATTTGTTTATTTTACTAAGAAGGAAGACAAACAAACTGAACTGCTTGAAAACCCAAAATATAGAGGTGGTTTCTGGACACATTAATACATCAATGGCAAAACCTTCAATCGTTTACTAGATGCCAACTATTTCACATGAAGGGTTTCACTGTCCCCAGAAAGGGTGAACACCAGCAGCTGGTCCATCACTATAGCATAAAGTATCTTAAAAGATACACACTCCAGCATTTACACAGCTTGTGTTAAAAAGTTAAAAAAAAAAAAATCATAGAATCATAGAATCACCAGGTTGGAAAGGACCCACTGGATCATTGAGTCCAACCATTCCTAACACTCCCTTAAACCATGTCCCTAAGCACTTCATCCACCCGTCCCTTAAACACCTCCAGAGAAGGTGACTCGACCACCTCCCTGGGCAGCTGTTCCAGTGCCCAATGACTCTTTCTGTGAAGAATTTTTTTCTGATACCCAGCCTGAACCTCCCCTGGCGGAGCTTCAGGCCATTCTCCCTTGTCCTGTCCTCTGTCACTTGGGAGAAGAGCGCAGCTCCCTCCTCTCCACAACCTCCTTTCAGGTAGTTGTAGAGAGTAACAAAGGTCTCCCCTCAGCCTCCTCTTCTCCAGGCTAAACAACCCCAGCTCTCTCAGCCGCTCCTCATAAGACTTGTTCTCCAGCCCCCTCACCAGCTTCGTTGCTCTTCTCTGGACACACTCCAGAGCCTCAACATCCTTCTTGTGGTGAGGGGCCCAGAAATGAACACAGTACTCAAGGTGCGGTCTCACCAGTGCCGAGTACGGAAGGAGAATAACCTCCCTGGACCTGCTGGTCACGCTGTTTCCGATGCAAGCCAAGATGCCATTGGCCTTCTTGGCCACCTGGGCACACTGCTGGCTCACATTCAGTCAGCTCACATTCCAAAATCTCACATTCCAAGACTTTCCAGAGGTTAAGCCATTATGCAGGAGGGATATTTACATACGACAGCAATCTGCATAATGAGCTTAGAACTAAACAGAAATTGTTATCCATGCACACAGCCAAGAGGACCCACAGATCCAGGCCCTACCATGCAAAGAATCTGTATGCACGCTCAATAACCTAAGTGCGCTACTCTACTCTACTCTAACAGGGCATCTTAATTAGCCAGCCAAGCCTGAGTTGGGTTTGCCTTGTATTAAGGCTCCCAGCATCCATAGAGGGTTCTCCAAAAAGCAGTTCAAAGCAGGAATGTGATTAAGAGGAAAGCCTCAGCTGGTTGAGCTGAGTGGTGTGAATACCTCCTGCTTTTCGACTCCCTTACAGACAAAGAAAGATGCTGTGGTTCAAGAGTCTCAGTAGCTGTGGATCCGAGTCCAGTGCAAACTCCCCACCGTGAAAGACTACAAGGTACAGTTCTACTTTTATAACAACCCCCCCCAATCTATTACATATGCTAAAGAGAGCACTAATTAATTAGAAAGCTGCAAAACTGCACAAGTCCATGCAGGTTCAGTCTACCACAAAGAAGAAACAATTAGAGGATCAGATCCTCATACACCAAGTACTGTCACTCAAAATTCTCAGGAAACTTAATTTCACATAACTGCAAGATAAATAAGTAAATCAAAGATATTAGCTGTAACTTTTCATGTTTTTTCACACCAAGTTACACAACTTCGCATCCCTCAAAATTCACTGGCTCCTGTAGTTTGGCTATGATTTTACAATGCATCAATACTCGTCTCGCCCCTGGTCAGAAGTGGACATTGCAATAAATTTCTAGACAGTCAAATCCTACTTTTACAAATGCTTCAATAATTTAGGCGCTTCGGGGCAAACTTTTTTCTTTCTTACGTAATACCCATTGCTGTAATCCACAGAAATATTTCCAAACGTTTTTCCTCAGGGCAATGTGCAGTTTTTACCCTTTCCACCAGCTTTCTTTTTTCTTCAAGCAGAATCCTACTGTACCACGTGCATATTATGGCACAGAAAGAGACTAAAAATACTGTGTTCATTAAATTTCACCATAGTGCACAGTGCTAATGCGCAGCAAGTGCTAATCTCAAACCACACACAGCTTTTTGCTCTATGAAGAATCCACTTTTCATCTTCCAGAGCGCTACATGATTAGCCACCCTAAGGGCTTTCATTTTTACCAGAGAGGCAGTGGCTTCTAACATGGATAGTAAATAAGAACAGAAAAGGAGTTAAAGTTACACAGTTGAGCCTGAATGAGAGAAAGAGCACTAAGAAAGCGTCTCCTAGATATCTATGAATAAAGAAGTGGGTGAAGTATGATGAAGACAGTGTGCAGAAATAGATGAGGGGAGGAAATGCCTGTGTGTGTTGGGTATGATTCATTTGTTGCCTCCAATATCACCAATGCTCAGACACAAAAGTTATTGAGAAGAACAAGGGGGGGGAAAATACCCCCAAAACATTCTAAAATAATTACAATGATGGCTATAGTTTTGACTTCAGCAGCTTTGCTGTGGTATCTATTAGTTTGTAAATGCCAAAGCTAAGACTATGTTCTTTCCTCCTTCTCTCTCTCTTAGAAGTAAGCTGCAGGAAAGTGCAGTACTGCATGCTCTTTACCCTACAAGCCCAATGTTCTGGCATAGCAGAGGCAGCAAGAAATAGATTCACCATTATTCCTCTTCTGTAAGTGCTCAACATCAGAAAAAGAAAACCACAGGCACTCTCTGCCTTCTTGCTTCACATTGTATTTCTGGCTCAGAGACACAGACATTTATTTATAGAATCTCTTGGCAAATTTGCTTGCACCCTGAAGTACGTTTTGATGATTCTATTCCTATGTTAGCATATTACAATTAATAGCATTTTATAACTGTAGAAGGTGAAGGATACCATTAACAGCTAGCAGGCAAGCTGCAGCAGGTCAGAGGCAGCAGCGATGAAAGTCAGGTACTCACTGTGCCAGAAAGCAGCACTGCTTCTCACCGAGCATGAGCTGAACACGTTGAACGAGGTTGTAGGAACCTCAGGCACAGCCAGGTCTATTGCACTGGCTTCAGTTAGAGTCCTTTCAGCGAATGTGGATGAACTTACGGCTCTAATGGCATTTGAATCAAGGAGACTTCCTAAGTAAGCCAGAATTCAGGATAGATGCATGAAGATGAGATAGAGTGATTGAAGTATTGCCCAAATCCTCTGCTATTGGTCTTTCAGTCACTTCAAGCACTCAAACTGCCTCAGTTTTAAACTCTGCTTAAAGCAAAATGAACAAATGCCAATAAAAACTTGATGGAAAATCCAACATCAGCCAAATCTGGCATTGTTTGTTCCAGTTACATAAAATCATTATGTCCGGTCCTTGGATCCTCTTTATTATACCCTCATTTCCCCGGAATGAAGAAACCTTTATAACAGAAAACCCTGAGGAGCCATATCTTAACAAAGACAGCATCAGTACTTGATACAGCAACAGTATGAATGAAGCCAGTAATCCGAGTACGGTTAGAGTTTAAAAAAAAACAAATTCCAACGGACAAAATTAAAAACTACATTTGATAATAAATCTTCTTTTTGAGTAAGCTTAATACCCTTCCTTTTGGTACAAGAATGTAATATTGTCTTCTTTGCCAAGAAACAAAAAAAGGACAGAAAACCTACACAGAATAAGAACCATAAGTAACAGAATAAACACCAGATACGCATAGTATTTTCAAAAAGGGTTAGGTTTTTTTTGCATACGGCCTATATCTCATTAACCAAGACTTCTTAAGAATACCAGTGCTTGAAATGAGTGTTCAGAAGGGCAGAAGAATTCAGAGATAAACCAGGGGTGGGGCGAGATGAGACAATTGCATGGGAATTACTAAAGAGATCCTCCACACGCTTTACTATTATGAGAAAGCAAGGCCAACCCCAGGCTGGTAAAGCACACACACCACTTTTATCCTACGGAAGCCAAAGTGGCTGAGAACCCAAAACTACTGAGCTTAGATGAGGACATCTTTGCACCCAACCCCAGATACCACTGTTTCAACGATGTAAACAAAAGCAGAGTGTTGCCACTCCTGTTTGTGTATTTAAAAGGTGTCCAGTACAACAAGCTCTCTTTGGAGCCGTTTGGCTGATCACATTTAAAATCCAGGGGCTCTGTTTTGGTTCATCTCACACCAAAATGTTACCAACAGAAAACAAGTTCACACTGGGGGCAATATGTGCAACAGGCAAAGTGATTTTCAGGAGCTCTTCTGCTGAAGTCAGTATCAGGTCGTCCAACATGCTGATACAGCCAGAGCTGTTATTTTTAAACACAGCCATAGTCTATTTAACTAAAGCATCTTTACTCTGACTGAGCCAGTATTACTTTGCTAATACTCCTTAAGTATCTACACCAAAGCCCGCATATCGCATCAAATAAAGAAAATACAAACTTTTGAAGACAATGGTTCATTGTAACTAGGAAAAGAGAAAAAAGGGAAGTGTCCCAGAAAAACTAGGAGTACCCAGCACTGAAGACCATAAAGTGCTGCCCGCAGGACAGCTATTTATGCTGTGAATTTGTATTATTCACCACCTGCACAGAGACTAACTGGAACAATTTCAATCAACTTTATCAGCAAACAGCTTTCTGCTGTTGGAAACTCAGCATTACACTTCTAAAACTATTCTTCTGCCAAATTTGTTGGTAGCAACACTAGGTTTTTCTTACACATCATTAAACTGATGAGAATCTGAATGGAAGAAGGAGAGGCAATACCATTTTCAATGGCACATAGGAGACTGCAAGTTAATAGTCACAAAATATTTTGAGAGGCAAGCTGAGCTGTGCTAAACAACTTATTTGTATACAATTTCCTCAATGTAATTCTTACTTCTTCATATATAAAGTTGTCTTGTAAACATATGCATGCTCATTACTAGAACCAAAGAAATTTCCTCTCAAAGAAATAATTTGTTCTATGCATTCCTGAACATACAGACACAGTGGTTTACCTGACAAAATGAGGTTTTCCCACAGCAATATTTAGCCTCCATTTCTTATATATAACTATGAAACAGAATGAAAACAGTAAGAGCAGCAATGGTACACACTGTTCAATAGCAAAAACCTTTTCATTTTACAACAGAAATTTAATTGTGCATCTTGTGCTATGCACAGGCACTGCAAACTCTAGAGACAAGGGAATGCTGTTACCAAAAGCAACCCCAATCGCCTCACACCTCCACACTACCCAGGACTGTCCCTGGCAGCCTCACAGAGCTGGGATAGGGGTGCAGGACATGGGACCAAGAGCAGCTCAGCACAGCATGTTGAGATTATTTTAATTAAAAACAGTTAGAAATCTAAGTAGTTTCTCCAAAGCACTGCATTTACCCCAAAAAGGCTCTTTAAACATGATTGTTCCCACTCAGATTTTGAGGGGGGAGGGCAGAGGTACCTCATAACCCTGTGTTTGCCACATCAGATGTCGAAGTCTAGAAAAACAACTTTCTCATTCTTATTTTCCTACAAACAAGTCCCTGCATAGAAAGTTCAACTTGCCAACACTTTCCACTTACATTTTCACATTGCCTCCCAATATTATAGGCAGGACCCCACGGAACTCTCACCACCAAAGGATTAAGGGGCTGGAATCAACCTGAAGCTTGGTGCTGACAGTCCCCCTTCTCCCTGTTCACCCCTATCCCCATGGGTTCTCGCAGATGTCTTCAACACCTCACATCCACTCTAGCACTCACTCAACTCTTGAGTTAATTCAATTTATTAAGGAGAATTAATGTAAACAGGAGGAAGAGGAGGTATTCTGCTGCAATTCATGGTGAATTGCTTAGGTTCAGTGAGCAGCAGGGCTTACACAAGAGAGGATGAGGCAGGACCACATGGCCAGGATGTGCCCTTTACCTCGGTTGTGCCATACAACCCAAGTGTTTTAATCAGATGGAAATCAGATGGAAATGGGGGTCCTAGAGAGGAGTGACTGTATTAAAGAGGGGATAATATTTATTGGAACAATGACAGGCAGACTTCTTATTTGACTGGGTTCTTAAATAGGATTACAGAGCTTTAATCTGTTTCTTTAAGTTGGTTCTGAAAAGAGAGAGTAACCCAACAAAAATTTAGGGAGAGGGTGGAATGACCTTGGAGGGACTACACTACATTAAGCTACGGCAAACATAATAGTTTCCCCAGCAGAAATATATGCTAGCACACATTCTTCAAGTTAACTAATAAACAGGAGAGTAATAAAAGTAACTTAGACTATGCGTTTGCACATTGTAACTAGTAATTCTGTCCTTTTAATTTCATCTTTGAACTATCAGCTATATTGACAAGTAACAGTGGCAGCAGTGTGTATTACAAAAGGAGTAAACAAACGACCTTTATCTAGCTTTAATAAAGTAATAAAGAGCAGGCAGACTTTTTTTATTAAAAAAAAAAAACCAACTCTCTTCAAAGAGAGTTTTATAGCTGACTGCCAGCAGGGTGTGGACTGAAGCTAAAAACTTTGAATTAGGTCCCTGTGAAATCTGAAACCAAAATACAGCAAAGGTCACCTCCCTGTGAAGAACCTTCTTGTCCATATGTATACTATAAGCAAAGCTCTGTTAGCTTTGCCTCGATAATAATGTAATTCAACTTACCCCCTGGGAATAGCGACAACATCAGGTTTCTACTACAAAGATAAATTTACTGCACACAGTACCTGTTACTATAAATTTGCAGCATGTTTGATAGTAGTCAGACACTAGTGTTACATGGTATACCTCAAGCTATTTTTTCTTGATAGAGGCTAACCTAGGTTATAAATATGATGCTGTTATTCTTGCTCTGACCATTAGCCAATTCTTTTTGGTCATGATTTCACATACAGCAGAGTCTTATGCAACATACTAGCCAATGTTAATAGGAAAGGAAGCAATACATCTGGTTTATTAAAACTCTTACTATTTTTCACCCTTAAGGGGAGGATTTCAACCTTTTTCAACTAGGAAACAGATTTTTTTCCAGTGGAGAGACAGGATGTCCCAAATAGGTACTGAGACAATAAGTCCACCACTCCATGTTCTTTCCTGGGGGCTCCCTGTGAAATGGTTCATGGGCCCAAGCTTAGAGACAAAGGTCATGTAGCAACTGAGGTTCCTGAAAAGGTTTGTCCGTATGGACATTGCTCTGCAGATACATATGGGATAGGCAGTCTATTTTTCCAGCTACATGAAAAGAACAGGCAGCCAAAGCTGCTGGCACTGGAACCACTACTACTCACCTTGCTTATGGACCAGAGTACTCCTCCCTCCTGCATCTCCACTTGGAGCTCCCCCTCCCTTATGCTCTGAGATGCATTGTCTGTGTTTGTCATCTGAAGACAGATTTAGCAATCTTCGCACACAAGCAAAGATTTCACAAAGCATACGACTGAAATATCAACCATCTTTGCTGGAGGACACTTCTCTGATACAGAAGACATCCCACCACACTTAACAGTCTCCACTGGCCCACTTCAGGTCCACTGTTGAAGAGATGGCATCTTGGCTCAGGCAATTAGAGACTTTCAGACTTAAGATATTTCAAAGGACACAGGATCCCACCTGGCAATACCTTAAAAGTTACTTGATTTGACTAGAAGCACTGACATACAGTAACATTCAAATTAGGAACAGCAAGAAAGAACATTTTCTTTTGATCAGAGAGCAAAAATTTCCATTTCGAATGGCAAGGCGACCAAGAAGAACTAAGCAGTCTTTGAAACCTAGCCCTTGACCAGAAGTTGTCTTGGGTCATGTAAAATTAGGGACACTGCTGTTTAAAAACATCTAAGTTTGAGCAAACGTACACAAAGAGCATAATGTGTATGCAACAACCATTAAAGAGGAAGCGGTACTTCAGTTTCCCCTTGCGCTTGGCTCACAGGAAAATACCTGATGTAAAAAGGGAACCCACACTGTCCCTCTGCCACCTAAGGGCAAATTATCCAGGCACTTATAAAAAAATCTCCTGATGTTTTACAGCTTGAATACTTTATATAGTTAAACTGAGTTGTCTTGAGTTCATGTGCTGTACGTTACGTGATATGTTTTAACTAGGAAGCTACCTGGATCCATTTCAAGCTTAGGTTTTTGTTAAACTAACCTGTTTTGAGTACAGTCACTAATGCTAGAGCTGCACAGATGTATTCAATCTCTTTGCAAGCTGCAAAACTATTTAAACAAAGTTGGAAACAGGGTAAAAATGGAGGGGGAACCTGACTGCCAGACCAGTGGGTTCGGTTTCTGGTTGGTTTTATTTATTTTAAAACCCCACAAATTTCAATGCATTTGCAAGTTTTTCTGCACATTTCTTATTTTTTCTGCTCAACATCAGATCCAAGATTTCAATCAGGTTGATAAGGAACAAGTTAAACATATCAAGAGTGTTTTGCTGGCTACAGGCATACTTTGCTTTATAAAACATGGTACAAGCCATTATGAAAGCATGTATCAACTTTATTTGTCTTCCTCAGTTGCTCAGGATTAAATCTCTGCAATAGAAATGCTTATGAAAATTTGACTTTGTGATCTACTTTGGACACTTTGTCTTAGAAGATGGAGTTTTTTGTCCCAAATCACACACGCAGAGGTATCCGCCAAGCTCTCCAACTGTGTCACTCCAGTCCTTAAGCCATTTACGACAGAACACACATGTGTCCTTTGAATGCCAAGTCAGCTACACATCAAAGACAAACAGCTCTGGACAGTCAATCCGAAACAATCAGCACGTCAGTAAGAAATCTGATTTGCATTCAGTATTACGACTATTGATGGGAATGGAAAAAGAAAATAAAAAAAAGAAGAATCAACACATACCCACAGATTCTTTCACAACCTCAATAATTTTAGGAATAAGAAAATCACACAACCTTTGGCATGAAAATACAGTTTGTCCTAAGAAACAACAGCTTCCATTTAGTAAATGAATTAAAGACCACAAACATCCTTGCTTTCTGCCTTTCACCCCAACAGTCACCAGAAGAATTTTGCCTTTGCATACACTTTTAGACAAACAGGCACTTAAAGACAGCTGCCATTGAAAGCCAGAAATTGTAATGTTCACTGTTGATCCATACAGAGACATCTGCTTCCTAGTTGGGTATTTAATACAACACTTCGTATACGATAAACATATGAAACAGGATGATGGGCTTGTTGTGGGCACTATCAGTATTTAATTATGATAACAGAAATATCTATTTGACTACTTATTTATTATGGCATTAATACTACATTAGAAGGGCTAATGTTGTATTCACTTAACAAGGCAGTGCCAGGTATTAATTTTATGCACAGCTTCTTGCACCCCAAATTCCATCATCATAGAAACTGCAGATAATACAGCTGAAAATAAACATAAAACTTACTCTCCATCGGCTACTACATCATGCAATCCGCAAATAAAGTTTGAATGCTGTAAGAATTAAGTTTTGGGTTTGGTGGTTTAGGATGTACAACAAATGCAGCAGGTTGTCTGGTGTGCAGCAATAATTAGTATATTAAAAGAGAACTGGCTTAAATCATGTTTTACTCTTATTTTAGCATTAACCAGGAGCCTGGAGAAATTGTTATGCAATTCATTAGCACTCCTGAAAATGGGCGTGCATCTGAGTCAGGAAAACACAAAGGCACTTGCGAGGTCACTACTTTTGTGTCATTGTGTTCAGTTCTAGACAGAGCTGGATGAACTGCCTAGTACTGTCCACTGTTTCTGTCCCACAATCCTAATTTCTATTTCATCTAATTATTCATACATTAGGCTGAAGGTTGCCTCTGCTAAGTGTCTGCTAGATCTGAAGCACCTGAGTCAAAGCACTTCTCTTCCTGACATGAGGGCTCCTCCTAAGTACACTTTCCAATGCTATAGTTTAATTTTCATTCTTAAATCCAGGATATTTTCTTTGGAAAGCACTTCCCAGCTTTCAAACACTTGACTTGGTGGCCTTACTGGTGTTTTTTATAAATATAGAGGTTTTTTGTTTATAAATCCATGAAGACTAACATGTCACACAGGTTGCTAAGGAAGTACTGGATTATATGAAACAATTTATGTTAATATCAGCAATCTCTTTGAACCCAGTCAGTTTAATTTCTAGATCAATGAAAGTTATAATTTGGATCACAGAGATTTTCAGCACCAAATCACTGCCACAGCATTCTGCCAAGACTTCTAGAGCTCTCAAAAAAGCATTTCTCCAACAAAAACCAGCCCACATTTGGAGCAGAAAACAATTATATATATTTCAAACTCCACTTTTCTTTTCTGTTTTTTACTGCACTAGAATAAGTAAAGCAAGCTTTATCCTATTACTGAGCCATCCTATTTTGCACCCTATTTACCATCTACAAGGACGTGCACAGGAACACTTGATTGGGTGGTAAGCACCCCAATTCCAGAACTGACACCTACCATGTATCTGCAAACACAAGAGGCAGATCCAACTGGCTTCTAAACTACGATGTATTTAGTGTAATAGCTATGTGTGATATAGAATCATAGAACGGTTTGAGTTGGAAGGGACCTTAAAGATTATTTAATTCCAACTCCCTTGTGATGGGGGTCAGGGACATGTCCCACTGGATCAGGCTGCCCAAGGCCCATCCGACCTGGCCTTGAACACCTCCAGGGATGGGGCAGCTACAACTTCCCTGGGCAACATGTGCCACTGCCTCACCACCCTTAGAGTGAAGAAGTTCTTCTAGTCTAAATCTGCCGAACTGCAGTTTAAAGCCATTCTCCCTTGTCCTATCACTACATGCCTTTATAAAAAGTCCCTTCCCAGCTTTCTTTTACACGAATGCAAAGGAATGCCTGTTTTCTACCAAAAAAAAAAAGCCAAAACCAAATGCATCATGTAATAATTAAAGACATGCAACAATATGAAAAATTCTTGGGACCAATTATTACAGGTCTAGATGAAGATAAGCACAGATTTTCAAGAAGCAATTCAACAGAATCCTGTTTCTTTGGCCAACACAGCAGACAGTTCAGCTTTTGGCTAAGTACCAGCTGCCATTAACACCAACACTGTGCTAGGGACTCACTTAGGGCAGCACAGCAGCAATAAGCACAGCAGCAAGCTGCCATCAACTCCACGGTATTCAAGATTGCTGTGTACTTCACCTAGAGAAGGAACTTCAGGAGGCACTGACTGCACAAGGGAAAAGGGATTTACCAGCTGTTAGCTGCTGCAGGTCAAGAAAACACAATGTGAAAAGCTACAAAGCAAGCTGGAGCTCTCACACTAGCTTGTGATTTATCCATCTTCACATCACCCTGTTAACTCGCATGAAAACTACCTGCTGCTTTGATGTCACAAGGATTTCATCACATTAAACAATATAAGGCAAGAATAGATTTTCTTTCTAGCCAAGACCAAAACAGTTTAAGACAATGGAACAATGAGCGAGACCATTTTACTATTTTCCTAATTAGCACTTTGTACCAGCTGACTGCATCCTTGGCAAGCAGAACTGTCATTCCCACCACAAGCCACATTTTATATTTCATATGCTCCCAGAATCCTAACTAAATAGATACCTACATCTAATTCACTAAACTCTTAAGATCAAGGCAGGGGAAAAACACCCAGGAACCATCACCTTCAAACTGAGTTTTGGAGCTCACAAGCCTTCTTTCACTAACTTTTCAATGAATCTGAGGAAAATATCAGTTTTTTAGTAGATTTTCCAGTTTACCGATTATTTTGAAGTGACACCCCTCCCATGGTCTAGATTAAGAACATGCAATAACTAAAGATACATTGTTATCTAACAAAATCTATTAGAATTGGTTTATTTTAGCTAATAATCCAGACCACAAATGATCTACAAAACAGCTATGTACTCGCTAGGATATCTTTAAAAGAAATGTCCCTAAATCTCATTTACAATGACGTACAATGGTTTGTGCTATCTCAATACAGAAAAGAAGCAAAAGTGTTTCACCATAGCAAAGTGATTCAAACTTAATGTAGGAAGCAGACTAGACTGTAGCAAACAGATGTAACATTAACACACAATGAATAAATTACTGCTTGCTCCCTAAGGGTCAAGTAGCTTTTATTCATCTTCATCTGCCAAAAAAAGCTACATGAAAGACAACTAACCCCCAAGAACCCCACCAGAAGCCACACCACCATCTACCACCATCTGTCATACAGCAACCAGCTTTTCAAAACATAGCTTCAGGAAAAGTCTGTGATGCAATGGGAAGCAATGTTAATAAATAATATAGATTGACTTGGAAGAATGCAATACCAAAACAATGACTGACTCAGTTTTTGAAACAGCACCACTACAAAAATGCAAAACTGATTTACAAGGGAAATAATAGCCAGAGGTTGCTATGGCTGCTAATGTCACAGGACATTTGCTAAAGAAACAAGATTTTTTTTGTTATCCAGTTTTTCAAAAAGCTAGCAAAGGCATTTTTATGCACCAGCTCAAAGTGACACAAGTTATTCTTCTGTATTAAAATCGTTTTGCTAAAGTAATATCATTCCAACACCATCCACAGTGTTGCAAGGACGTTTGTTGCAGTTTTAACTAGCAGCAATGATTTTAAGGAGGGGAAAAACTAGCAACCTTGTGCCTTCTTTCAGCAGTGTTTTTGATCTGTAAAACATTCCACTTATTGTCTTAAAACATTTTTCGGGTTTTTTGTCTCTTTCATGTTAATTGCTGATGATTTTCAGACCAAATAGCAACTTCTGCCAGGTCATCTGGCCTGTAACAAGTCGAGCTGAACAAATGCAGGCAGCCTCATGTGCAATGTCACCCCTAACATCACATGCAACAGGGACAGTTCCAGCACGGTTACACTGAACCCAGCTCGGTTCATCCAGTCCTGTCAAACAACCAACACTCATTTCATAACCAGCAAAGGGTCAATAGAAGAGCCTCAGTACGCCTCACTGACCAACAGCGAGGTATCCTCATTCAACCCAGATCGTTCAAGCCCACCCTCTTTACAAGAGATGCAAAGTCTCCGGTGTAAGAGACACCACCTGAACCTTCTCGTTGGATTAGATGATCACAGCGTACACAACAGCTTAACTGCATCACCCCAAAATCATCACTTCCTTAAACAGCTGCCTCAATCCTCAGGCAAGAATCAAGGATAACGACTGATTTAACCAAGAGCCCATTAAATCCCCAGATATTCTACAGCGTAGCAGCACTCCATCTATTGGTCAAGAATTAAGGACACGCTTAATGATCATCATGCACTAACCTCGATCATTAAACACTCAGCCTGTAAATAGCCCACCCCTTCCTTCCTGCTTTGGGCTTCACATTCTCCCAGCAAAAATTAAATGAATGTCTTCTGAAAAACGTGTGTATCACTAGAAGTGTTAGCATGAAAATTTCTAAAGCTAAAACCAGCATACACTATAAATCACAGAATTATCATTTTGTTTCATTGATGAGCACATTCCCTCCTTACTCAAAGTGGGATTGACCAGTGTGTCTGATAACAGCCAAAGAGCCCCCAACATTCCTAGAGTTCACACCTTCTTTCCATGTAAATACTGAATGCCACCAAGGAGGCTTGAATGAGGAGTTCACACGCTGTTTTCAGCCAGACCAGTGGCGTGACGGGATGTGCAGACCAGAGAACCCCCTGGTACAAGAGACATGCCAGTAAGCCTTAGCAGGAAGGCAAAGGGGAGCTTTTCACAGCAGATCTGCTGCCAAAGTAGCTACGCACAGAACCACCCCAGCTCGCCCCACTCTCCCCAAAGCCACCACCATCCCTTCCCAGCAGATCA
This sequence comes from Cuculus canorus, assembly GCF_017976375.1. NCBI lineage: Eukaryota > Metazoa > Chordata > Aves > Cuculiformes > Cuculidae > Cuculus > Cuculus canorus. The sequence goes on from NC_071407.1 coordinate 10,939,917, forward strand.
CACACAGCCATTTGTCTGACACTCCTGTACCTCACACTTCAGTCATCAGCAACTGGACCAGGAGGTAGGTGAAACAGCCTCAAGGTGCCCCTGGCACATCAAAGCCCTTTTTTAAGGGCTGTGATCATATTTATCAGCTTCAGTCCTCTGGTACCAAAGCTGATTTAAGCAATATCTTCTCCCATGCGTTTGGTAATCCAGCAATTTCATACATTTGTGCTTTTATAACCATTGGTCAATTATTTTTTGCCCAGAGAGCCATTGCCATTGATTTTATTTATTTGCTTTAAAACTTAACTCCTCCACAGCGTGGCATCACATAAATGAGATACAATCCCATACATTTTTCCTCTGCTTGGTATCTCATCACTACCCTCCAGACATGAGTCCAGGACCCTTAGATGGGAATCCGCCAATTCAGCCTCAACCCATCTGTAAGGTAATGATGCAGAGAAGACAGAAGCAACAATGATGCGAGAAGGCAGTGACTGGCTGTGGTTGCTGCTGCTTTTGAGGCATGTTCTATCCTCCTTACAGAGCCAGTCCAGGGCTTCCCTGCTAAGACCACATTGTTCAGCCACGCTGCCCCAAAGTCCGGTTGGACACCAACTGATAAATCTGCTCTGAATGCCTAAACAAGCTTTTTAACACGAGATGAAAATTGCCTGGAGGTGACACCAAAGGAATAAACTCCCAAAAGGCCCCCACCACGACCCTCATTTCTGGAACGTGAGGTTTAAGGCATCTATCTTTAATTTTTACCCTTGCTAATACAAACAGAAAATGAAAACAATTGCAGCCTGGGAGCAGCCCAGGGCGCTGGAGCCCAGGAGCGTGCGGCGGATGCTCCTCGCACTGCCCTGACCAGGATCCACCAGGATCCGCGTCCCCGCACTTGGACATCGCATTCCTGGCTTCCCACCAGCGCCATCGATGGCCAAGGTGGAGCCGTGTGTGAACACACACACAGGAAAAAAAAAACCCTAAAAAATAGACGTTTTTAGAAGTTTAGAGCAGTCCGGAGCTTTGCAGCGGACCAAGGACAGCCCGTAATTACAATAATTTGATTAGCGCAGCTCCCGAGCAGAGGCGCATGATTTAAAGCCCTGGATTTTCGCAGCTCACCGATGAGGCAAAAAAAAAAGACAGCAGTGCATCATCTCCCCCGGCCGGAGAGCCGGCGTTCACCCACGGGGAAGCTCCCTCTCCGTCCCAGGGCGATCGCATCCCCATCCCATCCCATCCCATCCCATCCCAATCCGCTCGCAGCCGCGAAGCTCGGGAGATGGAAAAAAAAAAAAAACCGCTCCAGGCCTCCAACCGCAGCGGGAAAAAGACCCTCCCTCTCTCCCTTCTTTTCCTCCCCTCCCTGTCCCGCGTTACCTCCGCGGGGCCCGCGTCTTTGTGCTTTTCAGTCCATCCCTCCCGACCGCCGGCGGGAGCCCCAACACCAGCGCGCCGAGCGGGCGGGGAAGGGGCGGCGCACTATGTGGCAGGAAGGGACACCTGGGCTCCTCCCCCCGCGCCCGCCCGCCCTCACTGGCTCACTATTTGGCAACGCCGCCCTTCCCCCGCAGCCCCTGGGCCAAGTTGGAAGCCGGGGGAGTATGAGGGGGGGCGCCTCCCTCACCCTCCCCCCGGCTTCCAACTTGGCCCAGGGGCCCCTGCAGCCCTCGCATTGTTGTCCCCGGCCCTTGTACCTGCAGGAAAGTATCCCCTGGGAGCGTTTATATCTCAGGAGCCATGGGGCTGGAGGAGGAGAGGGGCTCTGCAGTGCCCGGCGTGGATAAATGAGGTCTATGTTGGAACGATAAATTAAAAAATTAAATAAATAAAAAGTCGTCCCCCCCAAAAAAAAAAGCCCAAACTGCTCTGAGATGATATTTTGAAAGATTTAGCCAGTCTTCAGGGCTGAAAGGCAGCAGAAGGCTTCTCCAGATGGCTCCTGCTGCCGAGGAGAAGGCTCTCGCGCCATCCAGAAAGCAGTTCTGGCTAAAAAAAAGCTGCGCAAAGTCTCATTTTGGCCAAAGCTGCCTTTTTTTAATTATTATTATTTTGGCTTTTTGTCATTGTTCTGCTTTGCAGCTGAAATCATGTCTGTCAGGGTTCCCCACCCAAAGTTACTGGTTTGTGGGTTTCAGGGCTGGTTTGGTCACATCTGAGGGGTTCTGAGCAGCTGTTTGAAGCTGCAGAAGCACTGGGTGATAATCTGTCCTTTATGTGCAAAAAGAAGGTCTGTATTTTAATTATATTTCTAACGATTTCTAAAACTCGGAAGTTGTCTAAAATAGAGTTAAAAGTTCCCTTTGAAATCAGCGATATTACTTGCCGGTGTTAAATCGCTCACACAACTGGCTTCCTGTCAGTTTGGAGACAAGACCTTTTAATTTTGTGTACCTTGTGGTTTTAAAGAGCTCTTTGGGGACTGTGGTGATGGGGAAATGAGCAGGGCTGGAGCAAGGGCAGGGTGAAGACATCATGTGCCCAGGGCCATCTTCTGATGGAGTCACCAAAGAGGCTCCAGACTTGCTGTCTGCTGCCACCCCATCAGTATTGGAGATGCATGTCCCTCACAGAAAGGCAAGCAAGGCTCCTCGGTAGAGGAGACTGGAGAGGTCTTAGGAGAATAAAGTGCTTGAGGCACTAAACTATCCAGCCAAGGGGTATTTGATTTGGATAGGGAGAGGATGCAGAACATGTTTTAACTTTGCAAATTTATACCCGGTGCTGAGGTGGCTCCGTCTGAGCAGATCAGTGCTGTGGGAATCTGTAGGTACCAGCCACTAATAATGGGATGAGGTGGTACTGCATCTGTTATTTAACACAAGACCTCTAGCTATCTGGTGGTTGTAGGCAATTAAAACGTACCTTGGGCACAAGAAGAATATATACCTACACGTGGAGCACTATGAAGGTTAAAGCAACTGCCTTTCTCCACCTTGTGTATTTATTCAGTAGAACACTCGTGGAATTAATAAGGCTGTTCCTTGCATGTTCATCCCCTCTTTTTTATTTCTTTTTAGGAAAAAATACGTGTATAATGTTATAATAAACTTTCAACTTGAAAAGGCCAAGAAATGACAAACTTTAGGTGTGGCTTTGAAAGTGAGGGTGTTAACTGGAATTGGTGGATTGGGGCTTCTGCACTCTGGTCCAGACAACTGCTTCGCTAGAGATGGTGCTGGCACAAGAGCAATTGGGTATGAACTGGCCAGGCACAAATTTAAGGTGGAAATTAGAGGAAGGTTGTTAACCATTGGAGCAATCAAATTCCACCTTTTCCAGGGAAGGTATTGGGAATGGAAATATCTCACTGCTTTTGAGATTAAATTTATTGAATTCATTATATGATGCATTGTCTGCAACAGCAGTGGACAGACTTGATGTCTCGGGAGCTTGATTTGATTGCTGAAGTGTTGCCTGACATCAATCACAGACCTCTAGATTTGAATTTCAGAGGCAGCAGTTGCTTATCCCAGCAGAACGCTTTCAGCCATGTAAAGATGACTTCTGTGTTTATTGTAGGGTGAGTTTTCTTATCCTGGGCATTTTAGATGAGTTTTACTTTAGTCCTGGAAAGATTACAGAGATGACAAATCCTCGTGATTTAGGCCATAAATGGATTAATCACAAGCAGGATCAAGAAGAAACTTTCCTGCACGGGAGAGACTTTTCCAGGTAGTTGTGGAGTTTTTGTTTCCTGCTTTGAAACAACTGCCAGGTGCTGCTGGAGAGTCACTGGCTTCAGCCAGTTCTAGTTAGGCAGGTCTCTGTGATGCGGGTGATGCAGCAAATGGAGATCTCTGCCCATGCTGCCTGCCTGTGGGCTCCTGAGGTGCCTGGGGGCTGCTGTGTAGACATCCTTCTGTGGAATGGGGAAGGTAACGTCTAGTGCAGAGAGGACAGAATAATAGCCCGGACTGCTCTTTTGGGATCAGACTGTAGCTTAGAATCCCACTTAATGATTGAAACCAAACCCAGAGTAAACTAACACAGCACTGCATTTTTGGACAGTGGGTCCTCAGACATACTTCCTGCTCCGTTACTCTCTCCGCACTTCACAGCATTTCTCCCAAAGAAACCCTCCCTCTGTACATTTCCTGCTAAATAAATTGCAAAACGATCCACACAACAGGTAAAACATTTCCTTTCTGGGCACCCAATCTAGTAGAAATACTTTGCCATTTTACATGGTACTGCAGCCTTTTCACCCTCTGTAAGGCCATGTGTCTAATCACTGGACCTAGCTGAGCTACTCATGAGAAACCTGGCCAAACCACAAACATGTTTCCTTGCTTTATGCCAAATGCTGAGAAAGGAGAAGGGAGTGGCATGGAGCTCATGTTAATGAGTTCTTCATTCCCCACAGAGAGATAATCAGAGCACTGCTCAGAGATTCATCAACTTTTTTTTATTAGCACTTTAATGACCTACATGTTGGGGGTTTTTTTTAAGGAGTTACTTCAGTTAAGAACTAGATAATTCCTCATGCAGCTGTGGTTTAGGAAGCAGCTCAAGGGATGGGCATGCCAAATTACTTTAGCTCTAGTTAAAAAATATATATATACACCACAAGTCTTCCTGGGTGCTTCCCTTTTCAATCAAGGGCATTATGTCCTCAATCTGTGTCTTCTGGGTTATCTGTGGGGGGATTCGTTTCTTTTGTAATCTTTGCAGCTTTGGGAGCCGTACAGCAAAAATGCCAAACGCTGGTGGTACTGCATGTTCCTCACAGACAAAGGACTGTAACAACTCCCTGACCCGGGTCACTCTGGCAGGCAGGCTCCCTCAGCAGCGATGAAAGGCTTTTCCAGGCACCAGCACTGACCCTACAGACCGCTTCAGCTTCAGCTGGCCATGTGAGGAACAACGTTTCTAAATGCTGAGGGCTGGAGTTTTTTCTGTACTGCCACTACTGCAGGTGAACATCTAGCCAAGGGATTCCCCAGTGCCTGCTGTGGAGCCTGCAGTCTGGCGTATGCAGAGGGAGGCCTTGCCACAGACATCGGTTCATTATGGTGAGATCCAACAGTGAGAGAATGCTCTCATAGCCTTGGTGGAGACTGCTCAGAAATTATCCGAAGTTCAGTACTTGCAGGTTTAGGTTTTTTCCTATAAGGGACCATCATGGTGGTTCCACAGTGGCAGCTGGTCGAGACTCCCTTTGGTTTAAAAGGGAGAGAGCTGCTGGACTTTGGCTGTCACTTAGGAGGATCTTCAGCTGGAAACTGCTGCACAATCTCTTCCCATGCCTCCCCCGCTCCCCGGTGGCCAGATTTCCTTCTGGTCTTCTGGAGAGAGCTGTGAGAACATATACATTAAAGACAGGGATGTAGTCAAATACTGCAGGATAACTGGGGTTATGAGAGTATTATGAAGGAATACGATTTACTTTTTCCTGAATCAAACCCCAAGTGTTTCCTGTCAGACCTCAGTACAATGGGACACAAATGTACAGTCCATTACGTTCACGTTTCCTCCAAACTGCCCTCTCTTTCCTTCAAACACAGAGGACAGGAAAAGATGCTTTCTGCCCCCACTTGTATCTCTCAATTGACTTTATCTCATTTGAAAAGAGACTAGAGACATGCAGCATCCACTGTCTTTAGTAGGTTGCCTCCCTTCTAATGCCTACTGCCTTAGGATGGGAGAGGTTGTAAATATGGAGGAATTCCTTTGAAATCAAAGAGAGCTTCACTGGGGTAACATCAGCATAAATAGAAGCAAAATGAGGTCTGTGGGGATCAAAATTATAAGGCTGGAGGGAAAAAAATTGAGATTCACAGCGTTAGTCCAGAAGAATAGTAGTTCATATCATATAAAAAACCCATAGTTCTCATTTCCTCCTTATCCCTTCAGGACAGGAAAGAACATCCTGCTCTTCTAATACGAGCAAAATACAAGTTATTTTTGGAAGCAAAACTCATGTTCAGAGCACATTTTTAAAAAGACATCACTAATCTGTAATTCTGATGATGCATGTGGAGCACAGCACATCCTTTTGCATCAAGAAACGCATGTGTGTTGGCTCAGCACCATCTGCACTGAGTCAAAAGGTTCATGTCTGTTGAACAACAAGGTAGGGACTCTTCGGCACATAAACTGTGACTCAAAGCTGAATTGCCACCTCTGACAGGGGGGTGTGCTGTCGCCAGACCCATACCTGATGGGAAGCCCGGTACAACTGCTTGGGGGAGAGGAGAAATGTGAGCGTGGAAGGTCACAGGCTGTGGGATGTGGCTGTTGATTCAGGAGCTCTGAAAAAGGTTTTCTTTACCTATCCTAGGCTCTGGGGTTAGCATCCACTTTCTTCTTCGCTATCTCAGGACAAATTGGATATAGAGCAAAGCTAGAGTCACCCCCACCCTCAGTGGTGATGGTTCTTTGCATGCTGAGTTTATTGTTCTTTCTCTGGACCTGCAGAGGGCCATGTGGCATTATTTCCTGGACAAAACATTTGAATTTTAGAGCACCAAGTCAAATGCCGGGCCTTTCGGGGAAGCTGTTGCTTTTGATATTTTATGAATCACTTGAAAGGACAGCACAGATATTAAATCAGCTTCAAAGTTGTTGATATGCATAAACAATATTAGTTCATGAATAATATTTGATTTTGGATTCTGCATAGGTAACTATTACTCCCAAAGCCTCTTTTGAAGCAAATAAGATTGAAGAACATATGTTAGCACAATCTCTAACGATAAGGATAAACAAATTGTAGAGGAGTTAATAATTTACCTGTTCAAGATTAACAAACTGCTAATGTACTATAAAAAAGAGTTCCACTTTCCCTTTAAAAACCATTCATAAAGTATAAGATTTTAGCTCCTCTCAGCTTCAAGGGCCCCAAATACCTAAGCAGACTCTTGGGAATGACCTCATCTGTAGTTTCTGAGTGTATTCCCAGGGATGCCTAATGCTAGGAACAGCCAGCTCAAAAGCCGGGGGGCAGGAGCTCAGTGCCCCAGTGCAGCAGAGCTCCCAAAGGGCAGCACAGGCCAGCAGCATCTATGTGGAGCGCCCTGGTGCTCCCCTGCAGCGTGCAGCCGCGCGCTCAGCACACTGTCCTTCTGTCACTGCGGCCATTGAAAGCACGCTTGAAAAATCCGTCCAAAGATATTCCTATGAAGTCAGTGGATTACTCACATACTTACGGCACTGATTTCCCTGGCAAGACAAACCATATTCAGTGATTTTCATACTAAAGGACGTGAGATTGCTTGTGCTGACTGTCTCGGTTTGTTCTCAAACAGGAAGCAGAGAAGGGCAGTGGGACTTATGATCAAGCCTGTGCAAATAGACGCTGGAAAATCAAAACAAATCAGTTGCAGAATTATGTGGATAGTGTGCAAGAGAAAGACCTTTGCTTGTCTTTGTCCAGCAAATCCTTGGTAATTCTTCAGAATGTGTTTTAACGTGCTCCAAGACTGTCTCTTTCCCTCATGATGACTTACCCTAGAATGCAAAGTCAGTGGTTTTAACCAGAGTATCTGAATTCTCTGGGGTCCACAGGGGAAAGATAAATGAATCTACATAGCAGACTGTGTAGTGCCACAGTCATTTTGCTGAAGGAGATAAAGAAAATGTGAAGGAGTAAAAACACAAATACCCTTTAACAACAGAAATGTGTAATTCTACATGCCATCACTAATATACTAGAAAATAATACACAGATCCACTATCTAAGTAGAGTTCTGAATGTGTGTTACACAGCAGAAGCAGCAGCTCAAAGTACTATGCAGAGAGCAGACTTTGAATTGTCTAAAGATAGATGGTGAAAAGATGTCAGACATCGACAGACCTCCTTAGGCTTCACCAGAGTGGGAGATACATCAGTACAAATTAAGTCTTTGGCTCCCTGTAGCTCTGCAAATCATCAAAAAAGGCATTAATGTCATTAGCAAAACCAACAAATGTGCCTATACTTATTACTTGTTTGTAATAAGATTTGGCTAGTACATAATTAGCATGCTGCAGAAGTCTTTTACGACCTCAGCGAACAGTCTCTCTGCCATGCTTAAGTTCACTAGAAAATTCCCATGCTTTCTGTGTATCTACAACTTCCCCATCAGTTTCTGCCCTCTCAAGAGGGACTGACAATAGCATATGAAACATGTCATATGAATCCATGTGAACTAAATATATATATACACATACACATGCATTAGTTTGGTTTGATTATTTGTTCTACAAGGACAGTCTTTGATCAGGAATTCTTGTTTCCCAAGAGGCAACAAAACTCTTCTGCCAAGCAGGACAGTGAGTTATGTTGTGGATTTGTGGTACGTACACACAGGATTATCCATGAGCTGGCTTAAACACATCTCATCGTGTATGGTTGCTTGAGCTGGTTCTCTGTCCTTCTGCTGTGATGCTTTTTCTCGAGGCTTAAGCATGGCTGTAGTGAATTATTTAAACATGTACTTAACTAAGGACATGCACAGCCCAAGGGAGGCTGGAATGGGATGCATCCTTGAATAGCTGCTGAACTGGGGTCCTGATTTGGATCCCAGTGTCAAAAATATGAGTTGTGTGACAGCAAATGGCACTGAAGAAGGCTGAAATTTGTGCCATCACTCAGTAGAAGGTTAATGAAGCTTTAGTCTGTGGTATACGCTTGGATGGTGCTGAATGGGAAAACGGCACACAAATGTTCAGCTGACATTAAATCAGATGAGAAAGGTGGTATTGGAGTTGGCCCTCTGTCAAACTAAACTGCAGCTATGGATCCGGCATCCTGCTTGGTGTTCAGGGAGAAAAACAGCTTCAGACCTCACAGCTCTGCTCCATTTTTTCACCATCGGGGGCTTTTCAAAGCTGTTGAACATATACATGAGAACCGGCTGTTTCACTTCCTTTTCCAACACCTGAGGTGCAAAGAGACGAGCACACGGCCAAGAAACTGAGTGGTGAGTCAGTTGGGAGCTTCTGAGCATCTCACTGATACCCTTACTCAGGTTGAGTGCTCCAGCCTCTGGGGCTGGGGCCACTTGCTGCTGCTGGGGGCCAGCTCTTAGGGAAATGACTCGGTTAACGGTGTCCTCTAAAGCCCAGATCAGTGACACAGGTGCTTTTGAAAGCCATCACTGAGGGACCTGTTTCATGATCTGCATTCTGTTACTCACACCAGTGCTGTGCCCCCAATGCTTTGCAAAAATTGCTCCTGGTTTACAGAATGTGTAACTTTGACCTTGCGTCTCTGCCCTGCGAGCAGGCACTTGGAACAGCAATGTGCTGGGGCTGCAGGAGTGGTTCCTCTCCATCTCATGGATGAACAATACAAACCCTTCACTTTGTGATATTGTTATCAACCATTCAAATGATATAGCAAAAATACTTTCCATACTATGTAACCAGCTTCCGAGCAGAGAGATCCAGCTGCAGATATGATAGTCACACTCTGGTGCTTTCAAGGATTATCAGTGTAATTTCAGATGCTAATGGAAAGATTAAACTGGATGTTAAAAATACGCCAAAACAACAGGTATAATAAAGTGGGACTGTAGTTCTGTTGCTGCTACAAACTTTATGTATGAACATGGGCACACCTTTAGGAGAAAACATCAAATTTGCATCTTCACATATGAAAGTCCAGCTTTTCAGATCTCCTGACAGACTTTGTATAATTCTCCTTCAAATCCCAGTGCAGAAGGTGTTGCCAGAATTCGTAAACTCTCTTCCACCTGGGTTTGTGTTTTCCCAACCCTTGACTGAAGTCTCCTGAGACACTGATTTCTCTAACTAGATCCAACACTTAGTGCTTCTGTTTTGAAGCCCCCTATCAGGCAGGCAACACCGGACAGCTTTACTTGCAGAGTCCTTCTGTGTTGTGGGGAAGTTTTGTTTCTCTCAAAGTCAGACTGGTGATTCAAGACTAATGAACTGCTGTGAACACTCTGCTTTATCAGAGGAAATACTTGGAGGCTGAAGTCTTGGTCCCTAACAAGTCTTTGCGAGGATATTAACATGTCTTGCCAAGACCTAGTAATTCCCTCGCAGCCAATGCAACATTCCTCAGAGGCCATAAGGCAAGACTGGAAAAGGGGATCATGTGGCTCGGTCCAGGCTGAATTAGCTATTCCAGAGGAGCACGCTGAGCATGTGACTTCATTGCAGACACAGATCTAAGGTAACAACCCCCACCAGATGAATTTGTTTGAGACATATATTGCCAAGACATCTCATGTAAGAAAGAGAGGAATAGATTTTCAATAAAAAAATTAAAAACTGCCCATACAATGTGATCTTCTTAGGAAAACAAATATCCTTGATGATTAGGGTTAAAAAAGGGACCTGGGGAAGAGGATATTGCACAGCTATGGTTTGCCTGCTCTCCTGGGAGTAAAGTTCCAGGAGAAGAAAAACAGAAAAATGCTAATCGTATACCCTGCAATGTAATGGTTTATGCAAAATACTGCCCTTCTGGGGGCTGCCTAGAGTAGGTTAAACCTGACTTTCGGAAGATGAGCAGGAGGTTTTCAGTTATGGCATTTGAGACCTTCAGAGTGGGCATTTTGAGAGGATACTATAGTGAAGATCGCCCTTTTAAGATGTGCTTTTCATTCAGCAACAGGACGAGCCCTCAGACTGGTACACTTGCAAGCACTCAAGGTATGTACAGTAAAGGGCAGTACAAAGATTCCCCTGAACAGGCTCCAGGAGTGGTGGTGCATCCTTTGCGCTGGGGGGGAACTAGTTAGCTATGGAAGTGGCCTTGCTGTCTGCTCGTTTTGTTACCTCTGTTCCACATGCCGTTGCTGTGCAATTTCTCCGGCCTGAAGGGCAATGGAAATTTTACCAGTGGCTTCCATGAAATCAGGAGAGCAGGCACTGTTTTACATCTCCTACGCTAAGAATCTTTACTTGGTTCACCACTCATTGTTCTGACAGTCGTCTCGTTTATTCACTTTTTACATCAATATCCATTCCTCTAAAGCTCATGTTCAGCCTTAAGCTTCAGCATATTCTAATAGTATTAATCATTCTGGAAATAGCTCTGTCTACTCTGCTATCAGCTATCTTTAAGACACACTGTCCCGGCACCACATTGCTTCTCTGTTCTCTGGGGGCAGCCCTCAAGCAGCTGAATAGGGGCACACCAGAGAAGAGGGGTAGGAGGCAGAAGAAAGCAGAAGGTGATGCCCTTTGGTTGTGCCCTGTGTTTTGGAGTGTGCCAGGGTGCACTTAGCTGCAGTGCGATTCAGCCATGGTTTCCTTTCAGGTGGTGTGAGCTTCCTCTATGCATCCCATCTGTTCTGGAGGAGACATCACACAACATGCTCGGCGTGGTAAGATGGTCTAGAAACCTTCCAAGAAGGGCCCTACTGTCACAGGCATCAAGGGCAGATGGGACCTCCAGACAGGATAGCCAGGTCTTGGAAATGCTGTGGGATCCTGCAGAGCAAGTAAGTGTTGATGTTGCTGCGTGACCTGACCATATGGTTTTGTCTTTTCACTAGCCAGACTTCTGTGTATGCATCTCTTCAGAAAAAAGGAAGGATATTCTGGAAGACTTTGAAACCTTCTTCTGGATGTGTTAAGAAGTAACACCATGTGTGGAATCACCAGCAGAGAAATTCAACTAAGACTAAAAACAGAGCTTCCTTTTGCTTTCTTATTCAAAAATATGCTCATGCTTGGTTCTATGATTCTCACACTTCTTTATCTAATGGACAGTCTTCAAATAAAAGCATCCCCTGGAGCAGTGTTATGTTCCCTTCACAGCTGCCTGAACCATGTTTTCCTCTTCTTTCTGTTCATATGATTTCTCACAGCTAGCCATGGCGACTGTGGAAAAATGCCAGAAACAGTAGTAAGGTTGCAAGTAACACATCGCTACCTTCTTTGAATACAATGTAGCTGCTGAAAAACAAATGATGGGTACAAGCATATGACCAGTCACCTGCCTGCTTCTGGCTCCTGGCTTAAGAACTTCAAGTTAGTGCAAAAATAAATCACAGTAAATAAAAGCCTTAATTTTCTGGAGGACACTGAAGATGGCTTTGCCCCTGATTTCACACAAAAAATTTCCAATACAATTGGCAAATCACTTCCTGCGTCTCGGTTTCCCATTTTTAAACAGTACAAGGTACTCACAGACTTGGCTTTTCCACAATCCACAGCAGGTGCCACTCCCCCATAGGGCACTTGGTGGTCTCAGGTATACTGCTGGGTGCACTGCCACTGTACTGCAAGAGGCACATGATGAAATGGTCCTTGAATAAGAAAACATGAGGTCATTTTCAGATATTGATGGTCTATGAAAATGTAAAATGCGTGAGATGTAAGTAGGAGTGAATCAGAATACTGGTCTGGTAATTGTTTAAGAAATATTATGCTTTTACTCACAAATCAATAGACAAGTCAACAGGTTCATCTGAGATTGTTGTGTATCTGTTTGAGGCACTTCGGTATTGCTTGCATTTTAGTACTCTAGTATCCGAAAGCACATGTCGAACTATTATATTGGTAGTTGAAATTAAGTTAATTACCTGACTTCTTTGGTATTGATTAGCTATTTTGCCTCTGTGGTCCTTGGCATAGTACTCAGAGCGCACTGTTGACATTAACAGTGAATCATAGTCAAGAGAGAATAATCAACTCTCAGCCTCATTTCTTTTCCAGCTAACATTTTGCCATGGAGCATGTTTAAAAAGGCTAGAAATGAACATAAAATTGAATGTTAACTGAGCTACTTCATAACTTTTACTACAGCAGCAACAATAACCACATCACTGAACAAATTTACTGAGGAAACAATTTTTGCTGTCAACACAATTGGGGAAAAAACAAAGTTCCCATTCAAGTTACAGCAGTACTGCCCAAGTTAAACAAATGTTAGAACTGAGAATTTTGAGATTTTTTTTTTTTAATCCTTTAAAAAATGTGGCACATTTCTTGCATTACAAGCTAAGACAGCCTATCCAGCCACTGATAACTGAAAGCTTTCCTTTACCTGTTGCTTGACACTAACCCACTGCTCCTCCTGTGGATCCTCTCCTCCATCTCCATGCTCCCCTTTCTCTTCTGCTGCTCTTGCGCTATTTAAGTTAATGTTACTTTCAAAAGTTCCCTTTTAATCCGACTGAGCCTGCTGGCACGAGCTGTCAGCAGAATTCATTTCTCTAGGCTCTTTCCTTATGTTGCATTGCCTTGGCAACAAGATTTAGCAGCAAGGCGACAGCCTTGAACTTGTCAGAGTCTGTTGCAACGCGCCGAGCATGTATTACTCTCTAGCACCTCGGGTTGCTATAACAACTACTAACAATAAAGCTCATCTCTCAGCTTTAAATACGGGAACTTTTACAGTCTGTTTCCTGGCAGAGCTGCAGCAATATTATGTGAATCCTGGCTGTGCTTGTTTTGACTTCTTCATCCTTTTTGCACGTGATAGCAGCCTCCAGGAGTGAGGTGCCGAAGCATTGGAAGGAGCTTGGCAATGGGCAGCACAGCCCACGGCAGCGAGTGTGGGCACTGCTGGTGCCAAGAGTGGTGCTGGGTGGACAAAAGGCTGAGTAACCACAGGGACAATGTGGGGCACAGAGCTCCAGCAGCAGACCCCAAACACTCTGGACTGCAAGACGCGCCCAGTGATGCTCAGCGGCTGCCTGCACCAGGCCTCTGGCTGCAGCATTTTAATTTTTTCCCTGCTCCAGCAAAATACACCCTGCATGACTGGTAATGGCATCCCAGGGAGGAGAATGCAGCCATCAGAGAGGCACTTTGGGTCTCTATCAGCACAAGTATTTTCTCCCACTCTTGCTAATACTCAGCTGGCATTGTTGATGAGAAAAAAGAAGCAGTGCTAGTGTGGAGAGATGTACAAGGCACTGATGATTATCTCCATATTACCCAAATCTACTCAGCACAGATCATCATGACACAAATGTCACACATCAGGTCTGAATCACTGGTGTTAGGAATTAAAAAAGAACTCTTTGCAGAGACAAGGCTTTCAGTGCCAGAGGAGTACTTTGAATTATGAGGAGCATTTTCAGTCAATGGAAGCACAGGGTGAGGATGTAAACTGAGCCAGTGTAACATCAGGAACTATGGAAGTTTCCCAGCAGCTCACCCGCTGCCCTGTCACACCTCCTTCCTGTGGCTTCATTGATGAGGACAGTGAAAAGCACTCATCCTTTTCCTGTATGTCACTGTCATGAGTATCTCGTGCAGACTTAACATCATTCTCCCTTTTCCATAGCACGGGTCAAATTTCTTCGAAGGGACAGCTTTCATAACCAGTGAATCGAACAATGGGAAGGCTTGTTTAAGAATAACTCAGGATACAGCACATTTTAAGCATGGTGAGGGATGCAAACAGGAACAGGAAAGAAGCAGCAGATCTTTCCTCCTTTATGAGTGAAGCACAGCTTCTGCAGCCAGGAAGCACGTGGGCTGATACTGCACTTGGTGAGATGTGAGAGGAGGCAGAGGTCTGCCTGAGCAAAGAACTGTTTGTTTAGACAGATTTTAAAATGTAAAAGTGGTGCTTTTGTTTTTCCACAATTGCTGCCAGCCAAAGGACAGTGGTTGCAGGTGACAGGAACAGTGGGCTTAAACCAGCGGTATTTGGCTGGAGGTCTGATCTCACGCTGCTTTCCAGCGACTGCACCCTGCGGGGCCAGAGGCTGCGATCCCTCAGAGACCCTAAGCACAGAGCACTGCCCAAACCCCCAGGTCTTTTGGAAATTACTCCAAAGAGGACCACATAGACAATGATTTCCTGCTGATGGTAACAGAACTAGTGCATGGCAGAAAGGTTGCAGGCAAGGAACATCCCTGGTTATGCACTGTCTTTCTGAAGGAACCCTTTTCATTGCTTCATTTGCTTTTTCAGGCTCATAGTTTCTCCTGCACAGAGTTTTGAGTAAACATTGACCATACGAACAGCCAGGGACACCCCAGCCCCCAAACTTCCCTGGAGCTCTTCACATTTCATGTTTCATTTGGAAAAAAATCAGCCCGTTTCTTCTGACTCCTAATCTAGAATTTTGTTTTCACAAATAAACATAACTCATCAAACAGCATGAGCCTTTGTTCTAAGGAAAGCAGCTCATTTGAAAAGCCCGGTTCTGCGGTTAGATCTCTGGCAGCAGTGCCCAAATACCTGAGATATCATAGATGGGGTCTCAGATGGTCCCAAACATCTCATGGACACGAGCTACAGATCCTTAGGCATGGGAGTTATGAATTGTGGCCAGGTGTTGAAGTAAAGTGCTCAAGCAGCCTCGGATTTTGGTTTAATACGCAAGGCACATGCCAGCACCCAGGTTTGTGCCTGAGTGCTGACTGCAGCCTGGGACTGCTGCACAGCAACTGCAGAGTTCACTCCCGTAGGGACAGTTACAGGACCTGGACTACATTTTTAAGGTTTACCATTTCAGTGTGGGACATCTGTAGAATGTTTAATCCTAACTTTTCCGCTTTGTCCCATTATCTGAGACAGACAGGAACTCAATACTTTGTGTCTGGACTCCTGCACCCACTGGAATAAACATCTGTTTCTTGTACTGTGAGTCGTTTAATATATTGCACAGCACGGGATGCCAAACTGTTTCAACACGTTCAGGCCCGAAGGATTTTTCGGCAGGTGAGTGGGCCTCACTCACAAAGGCAGTGACTTGGATGGGAGTCGGGGCTTATAAAATGTGGCCCTTATATATATATATTTACAAATAAACCTCTACTATACTGCAAATGTTAGTTGGAGACAAAGTCTATGTCTGGTCTCTCACTGGCAGTCCCAGATGCATATCAAAGGTGTAGCAATGCCAAATGAAATATGTACCTGATTCATAAGTGGCTTCCTAAGAAAATGACGTTGTTTGCGTTGCCCACATCCGTTTGTCCATCACCATTTCCAAAGAGAACCTTGAATCCCTTAATCGGCCCCAGGCAAGACTGGTAACAGGACCAATAGTGGAGAGAGGCTCGGGTTAGCCTTGCCAAGAGGAGATATGCCACTAATCCAAGCCCTGACAGGATTCATACAATCAGTTGGAAGAGACCTTTAACATCGAGTCCAACCATAATACTAACACTGTCAACTCCACCTCTAAACCATCACCTCAAGCACCACATCTACTGGTCTTTTAAACACCTCCAGGAATGGTGATTCCACCACTACCCTGGGCAGCCAGTTCCAATGCTTGAAAACCCTTTCAGTGAAGATATTTTTACTAATATCCGATCTAAACCTCCCCTGGTGCAACTTGAGGCCATTTCTCTTGTCCTATTGGTTGTTTTCTGGGAGAACACACCAACCCCACCTTGTGACAACCTCCTTTCAGGTAATTGTAGAGAGCAATAGGGTCTCCCCTCAGTTTCCACTTTTCCAGGCTAAACAATCCCAGTTCACTCAGATACTCCATATCAGACTTGTGCTCCAGACACTTCACCAGCTTCATTGGCCTTCTCTGGACATGCTCTAGCATCTCAATGTCATTCTTGTAATGAAGGGCCCAAAACTGAACACAGTGTTTGAGGTGTGGCCTCAGCAGCGCTGAGTACAGGGGGAAGATCACTTCCCTAGTCCTGCTGACCACACTATTTCTGATGCAAGCCAGGATGTTGCTGGCCTTCTTGGCCATCTGGGCACATTGCTGAGTTATATTCAGCCAGCTGTCAACCAACAGCCCCACGTCCTTTTCCGCCATGCAGCTTTCCAGCCACCTTCCAGCTCCTGCTTTCCCTCTAAGTGGACAGGAAGAAGAGTGGGACCTAACAGTGTTATGGAGAGTGGAGGCATCATGTGAACTGAACAAAAGCCTTTGTTGTGCCATAATCATGATTTGTCATCTTTCAATATGGGACATATTCATAAATATAGCCAGTTCATTACGACATACTTCCTTAGCGGCATGGAGTTTCATGCAAGCTGAACAAATGATCTTCTAAAGCACTTAACAGGGCACGAGTGGCCACCATGGTCTTTTTTGTGTGCATTAAATATAGCTTTTGCCATATTTTTTTTCCTGCTAGAGCAGACAAGGGAAAACTAAGAGGTCTTGGAAATTGCCATGAGGCTCACATTTCACTTGCAAAGAGGCGAGTGCAGGTGAGCCGGGATGTATGTGCATTGTTTGGTATGGAAACAGAGCCAGAGAGAAAACTCAGCAAACATTTAATTTTCATCCTCGTTGTTAAAGGTTTACAAGTGAAGTCCTAACATCTGGTATTTAACTGAAAAGAGCAGACGTGGAAGTACTTGGATATCTACCTGGCCTGTTGCTGCCTCCCTTTCCTTTCCAATTGCAGCTGCTGGGATCCACCCAGCCATGATCAACTTCCAGTGCTGGCTGGATAAATTGTCCTCCCAACAAAAACTAAGATAAGATCTCTAGATATGTTTGTTCCTTCTCTCTGCGCTATCTTTTTCCCCCAAACACATCATTTGTTGTTGCTGTTTCTAGTTTCATTGTTTCCAAACATATAAAATTTATTTTAAATGTGATCCAAAAGGACTTGTTTGAATCCTCCATTTAACTAAGAGCTGATTGCTTAAAATAAAAGCAATTTTCTGCTGAATCGTCCCCAGGCTCTTCCTTGCCTTGGCACATTACAGAGCTGCTGTTATGTACTACCAAAACACTGGCATTAATTGTTGTTAGGTAATTTTCTGGGGTGGAAATAGGAAGAAAAACGTACTTAAAATACTTGCTTTCTTCACGTGGACACAGGCGTGCCTTCAGGCTGGAAGGATGTGACCTTGCTGAGCCATGAGGCATGACCGTGACCGTACTCACTGCAGGGCTTTTGAGTAAAACAACTGGCACGTGATGGTTTGCAGGACAGCCCCTGCAAAACACAAATACAACTGGGTCAGTTATTGTCCAGGCAATCCCAGTGCTGTCCCACGGATGGAAAGGGCTGCTTGGCCATGTTTGCAACTTTGTAAGAGCAAAGGCAAAGTGGTCCCCATCCCTACCTATAACCCCACAGAGGTCTCCTAAGATGTTCCCTGGCTTGCAAGTGGCAGCAGGGCCATGAGAGACCATGGCAATGGCCCAGTCCTTGTGGTGGGAAAGTGGGACTGACATCATCAGCCAGTGTCCAGGAGATGCCCCAAGCCACTGGGGGCATGTTGTAGTAATCCACGAGCCAGGCTCATAGCATGAGCTTAGTTGTAGCTTTCCCTGCCCTTGGTGAGAGCTGTGCAGATGCTCAGCCCTCTGCTACAAATCCACGCTTCCTATTACTGTGTCCCATAGCACCACAGGCACTTCAAGGAGAAAAGAGGTATGTCCTGGTTGCAGGCAGGTCACTGAGTCAGCCTTCAACGCTGTGGTCCCACCAATGTGGGCAAACAGTTCCCACCATGAAAAGGCTGTGGGCTTGCATTGTGGGCTGGGGGCATCCTGGGAGATTAGATTGCAAAACAGGAGTCTAAATTTCACAGGCACCAGGAGAAAGTGAGTGAATGAAATGAATATTACAACCGTAATAAAGATACAATGGGTATGGGAGGGTTGATAAGATAACAGGTCTTGTTTTGTGGCTTATTTCCTGGCCTTGATCACTTGATAGGGATCAAGATTGCAACAGAGTTAACGTTTCTGTCACTTGGCAAAGTAGGTCTTTGGCAATTTTGGTTGCTAGTTGTCAGGCCTTCCTCTCTTGCCCTTCTCTTTTATAACTGAATGCAAATACAGTGCTATAAGAACATAAAAGCCTCATTAAGACAATTTAATTAAAAGCAAGGTATATTGAAGTACTTTCACAAAATATCTTTGCAACAGAACTTGCACCATTTTAGTTGAGAGAGAAAAGCTGCTTAGAAAGGACAGTTTCATATCTTTAAGCATTTCAGATTATATATCATAGACAGCACCACCTGATTAATTAATTATTGAAGTATTTTACATTATCTACATTGGCAAGTTCATTAGGGCCATGTCAAATCTTCCCACAGACACTGAGTGCCCAGGAAACATGCACCAAACATTTTAGCTTAACTGGAAAGCTCATTCCACTTTCTCTTATTTAACTTATTAGTCATGTATTATTCAAATGAAATAAAAAGTGCTGTCCTCTCTTCTCCTCTGGGCAACCTTCTGCAGCAACTGGCTCAATCAGCCTGCGTGTCCACCAGCCTCCACATGGGCCGTGTCTCAGCACCAATCTACCACGCACCCCAGATCCCACCAGGGCTCATCCATGGGCTTAACACTTGTCCTGCTGGATCAGGCCACTGGTGGTACTGGGATGCTTGCGGTGTTTGGATCTAGGTCTCTGCAAACAGGCAGGACATTAGCCCATGTGGTGCAGTCACGTTCCCACCCATAAAATGGCTGTTTACTGCAGAGGACTTGTCACCAGCATATTCAGGAGATATCTGCAAAATCCTTTCTGGCCTAAATACATCTTTTCTTAAAAGGCCATTCTTCTTCAGCGATGATGTTCCTATGCAGAGTACCCATCAGTTTGTTATTATTAATTCTACAAGGAAGAGAAGGAAGTTAGTTTAAATTTTAGTGCTCTACAAGTCAAAACCAATTAGAAGTCACCTCTTGGTACAGAAGACTTTACAATGTGGCTCTGCAATACTGGGTACTCAATAGCAGCTACGAAGCTCTTGCAGACAGCAATGTTTTTCCTTCTATTTTCTGCCTCCTTTGGCACATTTTTGGGAGAGGGAAGTACAGACTTCTTTTAACCTTTATTAAATCACGATCTTGATCAGAAGACAGAATGGGGACACATTTTGGTCACCAAACAACATAGTAAGGTGTTTTCAGTGGTTGCTTAATTTATTTCATTTTAAATTTCAGAGAATCATCAATACCACATTGATAACCTGTCCACAGCTGTGTCTGTTATTTCTGCCCTGAGCTGGGACTGAAGTAGAGGAATTTAATCAAATTCAGTCCTCCTGGTTTGCTCCCTTCTCTTCCTGGCGTTATAGGGCAGTTAGAGGAGGTAGAACAGATCTGCAATCATGCCATAGCCACTCTCTTTGAACTAGTTCCTCACAGGTAGGATGGCATCTCAGACCTGGAGGAATTAATGAAGCAAGTTTGATGGAGATGATGAGCTTTCCCCTGCCCTGTTTTTACTCTGGTACACTGGGTTCTGTGAACAGCCTGCATATTTCATGCTGTGGACACTCCCCAAGTCATACTCCCACACAGGAGATATATTTTCTTTCCTCCCTGCGTTTGATTGCTGCTGCTCCCACAGTCCGTTAGCTAACCCAAACAGATTTAATAATGATTCACTGGCACAAAAAATAATCAAACAAACAATTTCACTGGCACAGATGTCAAGATTACCTTGTGTTTAAACCACTGTCCTAAATTAAGCCAAACTGAAAGCTCTGCACAGCAGGAAGGGAAGAGGCCAGACACTCTTAGCTCTGTCCCTGGGAAGCCAGTGTGGAGCACGTGGACCAGGCCAAGGAGGGGTCGGAGTCTCCTGTTCCCTTGGGTACAACATGCACAAGCAAGGAAACAAGGGGGAGGAAAAGGCATTCTCGTGGAGCAGCACTACTTGGAGAGCTGGAAAGGCACGTGATGAACATTTGAAATGTGTTGGGCTTGTCCGTCTCCCTTCCCTGGGCTTGTGCAGAGCTCCGGCAGGTGCAGCTCTCCACAACTCTCCATTAAGAGCTGCAGCCCAATGCAAAATCTAACCCCAAATTATCATGAGTCAGAAGAGTCTGAATGGACCATTTCACAACTCTGACTGGATTCATCTGTAGAGGTCACCATTGGCAGATGATCACGGTGATCGTTATGTCAATGTTGCAGTGCTTTTAAAATGTCCTGACATGTGCTTTAGTATGAGCATTGCTGGATGCTGGCTGGTTTCCAGTAAACGAATCTTCTCAGCAAATATTATGCGGGGTGAGCATAACGTGGTCTGTAATACAAATGCAAAACATGAGTGTAGTTTACCCTGAGGGATGTACTGATGTGATGATCTAAATGGGCTTTTCCAGCCCAGACTGCCAGGACTGTATGGGTCCCTTGTGAGCAGGGCTGGAAGATGTGATGACAATCCTTGGGAAATAGCAATTAGCTTCACCCAAGGAAATTAACAAGGGAAGAAAACTCTTTCTGCTGTAACAGTCATGATCACCAGCCTCCTCCTTCCCCCTCTCTCTGGTTCCTCCTTAGGGACAGCCTGCAGCTCCAGCTCCATTCAATGACTCTTCACAGTGCTGGGATGCTGATTGCAGGACAGACCTTTTATTCTCTTCTGTTGTATTACAAGTTATGCTGTGCTGATTTATGCCCTAGATTTTACTCCAGCACTGTCTGAGATAGGGCTCCACAACATGGAGAGAGCTGCACAGGGTGGCATTTGCTGGCCAGGGCTGGCTGCAGGATTTAGGGATGCAGGGGACCTGGAATTGCTCAGTCTGAAGAATGGTCAGAGAGAAGAGGGAGCCAGATCCTTTGCAGATATGCACAGCGAAAGAGCAAGGGACAAGCTGCAACAAGGAAATTCTGCTTGGATACCAGGAATAAACGTTTTTGCTCCAAGGTGGTCAGCACTAGCACAGGCTGCCCAGGGAGCCCGTGCTGCTCCTTTCTTGCACATAGTCAAAATCCAGCAAGACAGTCTAAGCCACCTGCTCTAGCTTTGAAGCTGGCTTTGCTTTTAGCAGGGAGGTTGGACTGAAGACCTCAAAAAGCCTCTACCCTCTGAATTACTCTACATTTCTCTCATCCTTTATTTGCTTCATGCTTCCCCTGGAAATAGGTGAATAGTTGTGGAGTCCCAGGTGGCTTAGTAAAAGCCTAGCTTGTGTTTGCTTGCTAGATGCAGCAGCAAATGTTTGGCCGTTTGTGGGTACAACTCTGTGGACTACAGCACTGGCATGGACTGAGGGAGGGGAAGGAGGAAGGGGAGAGGAGCTGCTGACTACACTTTTTCTGCTCTGGAAAAATGCATACAGACCGAGGCCCACAAGCAGTTCCATGAGCTGGCTGTGTACCCACAGTTCTCCCTCACCAGCGGGATGCTGGTTGTAGCATCCAGCCTGGGCATCTTTAAGGGCCCAGTCCCGAGCACCAGGCAGCCAGCCCAGGCTCTTCTCTCCCAGGATGTGCAGGAGGCCCTGAAATAAGATGAACCCCACCGAGAACCACATTTTCGTCCTGTCTTCGTCCTCGCAGAGTCACGGTTACACTGGGAGCAGTGATGAACCCTATTGAAAAGAGGTTACTGCAGCTCTGTCATAGCATGGGGGCCAGAGGGTCCCCAGGGTACCGACTGCTGCAAGCAAATCCCTCCAGCATGGACACAATTACAAAGCAGAATTTTCACTTTTGTTGTAGCCTCTCTTGGTGGCGATCTCCTAATTTCTGTAACAGCCTCCTGTTTTTGTCAATAGGGTTGACTTATAGTCTGCTTGTAAAAAACTGCCAGGGCCAGAGGAGAGTGATGGAAGGTATTTTCATCATGGAACATGCATGGCAAATGGCCAGATTTTTACAATTGCACTCACTGTTGTTACAAATACAATCTACTCCCAAGGAGAAAACTGAGGGTAATTCATCTTGAAAAGGAGATGATACCTTTTCTGCTGAGGCTGTAAGCCAAGCAATGGGATGCTGCCATTTTCCAGGAGCTATGTTCAGCACCAGAGACAAATTTGCAGGGTACACAAAGCCCATCAGCTCAGTGCTGGGGTAGCTACTGTAAGCCCCCAGCACCTCTGGCTCCGCCTGGCTCCTTGTCCCCTCCACTTCAGCAGCTCCAAAGCCCCAAGGGCTCTAAGGCCAGGAGGGCTGCACAGGCTGCGGAGTGAGAGGAACATTTGTGGGCGGCCTCTAATCATAGAATCACAGAAATGTTAAGGTTGTAAATGACCTCTAAGATCAAGTCCAACCATCAGCCCAATACCGCTGTGCCTACTAAGCCATGTCCCGAGGCGCAAAATCTACACATTTTTTTGACCACCTCCAGAGACAGTGAGTTCACCACTCCCCTGGGCAGTCTGCTCCAGTGCTTTACCCCTCTTTCAGCAAAGAAATTTTTCCTAATATCCAATCTAAATCTCCCCTGGTGCAACTTGAGGCCCATTTCCTCTCATCCTATCACTTGTAACTGGGGAGAACAGACCAGCACCTGCCTCGCTACAACCTCCTTTCAGGCAGTTGTAGAGAGGAATAACGTCTCCCCTCAGCCTCCTCTTCTCCAGGCTAAACAACCCCAGTTCCCTCAGCCACTCCTTGGAACACTTGTTCTCCACACCCTTCAGCAGCTTTGTTGCCCTTCTCTGGACACGCTCCAGCCGCCCAAAGTCTTTCTTGCAGTGAGGGTCCCAAATCTAAACACAGGATTCAAGGTGTGTCCTCACAAGCGCTGAATAGAGGGCCATGGTCCCGCTGGCCACACTATTCCTGATACAAGCCAGGATGCTGCTGGCCGCCTTGGGCACCCGGGCACATTGCTGGCTCACGTTCATCCCTCTGCGACAGCGGTTTTGGATGTTGGAGAGCAACATGGCACAGAGGTGAGCACGGACGAGGCTTTCGGTACAGGCGATTTACTCGGCTCCCGTTTTTCCCCCTGGGAAGCATTCGCAGCTCGCCCTGCGCGGCTGTCACGGCGGGTTCTGCCCTGCCCGCAGGCCCCTGCCCGGGCTCCCCCCGTGGGATGCCGGCGGCAGCACGGCGAGCTGCCACGCTCCCTGCCCCTCGTCCTGCTCCCGCTGCACGTCCTTGTCGTGTCCCACTCCTGCTCCCGTTCCCAGCCCTCTTCCTTGTCCCGGTCCCATTTCCTGCCCCGGTTCTGCTCCCTGTCCCTCGTCCTCGTTCCTGTCCTGGTCCTGCCCCCGTTCCACTCCCCGCCCTCATTCCCCTCTCTCGTCCTCGTCCACTCCAGTCCTGGTCCCGTTCCCGCTCTCGGCCCTTGTACTCGTTCCATTCCCGGTTCCAGTCCCGTCCCAGTCCTCGTCCCCGGCCCCATCCCCGTCCCCGGCCCCATCCCCATCCCATTCCCATCCCTGTCCTCATCTCATCCCCATCCCAGTCCCCATCCTCATCTCCGTCCCCGTCCCGCCCCCGTCCCGATTCCCATCCCGGTTCCCGCTCCCACTCCGCCCCCCCCGACCCGCCGCGCGCCGCCCGTGACGTCACGGCGCGGTCCCCACGTGGTCTCTGACGCGGCGGGCGGGCGGCAGGTGAGGCGCGGCGGGCGGGGGCCGCGGGGCGCGGGGGCCTCGGGCTGGGCCCGGCCCGGCCTCCCCCACCAGCCGGAGCCTCTCGGGGCGTCCGGGCCCTGCCGCGTGTCCAGGCCCAGGCGGCCCGTTCGGCCCTGCCCGGGGCGGGTTTGGCTTGGGGCGGGGCGGGCCGGGCTGGGGGTCTCGGTGCGTTCAGGGTGGGGACGAGCGGCGGGGTTTGTGCCTCGGCGCGGGGCAGCGAGGGCTCAGGCTGCCTGGCCGGCCCGGGCCGGGGTTGAGGCCCCGTCACTGGTTCCTGGCAATGCAAACTTAGGGGCTCATTTCAATCGAGTTTATTTATAAAGAGAAAACAACGAGGAAATTATCAGAAGGACGAGTATATTCAAAGCAAACAGGACATAATTGAGAGCAGCACTGCAGAGAAGGGCTTAGGGGTGCTGGTCGATGAGAAGCTCGACATGAGCCAACAATGTGCTCTTTGCAGCCCGTAAGGCCACCGTGTTCTGGGCCGCATCAAAAGAAGCGTGGCCAGCAGAGCGAGGGAGGGGATTCTGCCCCTCTATTCCTCTCTTGTGAGACCTCATCTGGAGTATTGTGTCCAGTTCTGGAATCCTCAACATAAGAAGGATATGGAGCTGTTGGAATGGGTCCAGAGGAGGGCTACAAAGATGATCAGAGGGCTGGAGCACCTCCCGTACGAGGACAGGCTGAGAGAATTGGGGTTGTTCAGCCTGGGGAAGGCTCAGAGGAGATTTTATAGTGACCTTCCAGTACCTGAAAGGGACCACAAGAAAGCTGGGGCAGGACTGTTCACAAAGGCTTGTAGTGATAGGACTAGAGGCAGCTGGAGAGGGGCAGATTTAGACTAGACATAAGGAAGACTTTTCACCATGAGAGTGGTGATGTACTAGAATAAGTTGCCCAGGGAAGTGGTGGATGCCCCATCCCTGGAGTGTTCAAGGCCAGGTTGGATGGGGCCTTGGGCAGCCTGATCCAGTGGGACATATCCCTGCTCATGGCAGGAGTGTTGACACTAGGTGATCTTTAAGGTCCCTTCCAACCCAAACTATTCTATGATCCTATGATAATCAATTTGAACAAATTTATTCATAAAAGAGAAAACAATGAGGAAATTATCAGAAGGATGAGTGTATCCCAAGCAAACAAGTCATAATTAACTTGAACACATTTATTCATAAAAGAGAAAATTATGAGGAAATTATCAGAAGGACGAGTGTATCCGAAGCAAACAGGACATAAACGCTCGGTGGTCTAACACAGCAGCCACAGGCAGACCCAGATGTAGCCTGACCTCTTGGCCTCCCCTCCCTTCCCTGCTGTGTCACTGACGTATGCCCTGACACCACAGGCCTCTTGGCCCTAACCCTCGTCATTGCTGGCGCCTGGGGTTGCAGCAGCCCATTGCTCTGTGTGCATGTGGGAGGTAGGAGGAGGTGTGTGCTTCCTCCAGCAGGATTTTTGCCGTCGCTTTTTGCCCTGTGTGCCTGATAGAGATGCTGTCCAGGCAGGATCTGGCCTGGGCTCTTGGAGAACTGTCTCCTGTGATTTGAGTGAGGTGTAGATAGAATCATAGAATGGTTTGGGTTGGAAGGGACCTTAAAGATCATCTAGTTCCAACGCAGCTGCCATGATATGGGAGAATATGTATGTCTAGACAGTGACAGGTTTTGGGATCCCGCTCTGACTGCCATCATGCTGCAGTGATATTTGCATGTTAATTCTGCTTGTCTTAGTTTCCTCATCTGTAAAATGAGGAGTAGCCTCCAACAGAATGATTGTGAAAACAAGTTGGCATAAAACAGCACACTCTCGCAAGACTTAATCGTAAGTCTTGACTAGCAAATGCCTGGCCCTTGAGGTTCCCTGCTACCCCATAGTTCACCCTCAGTGTGTCTGTAATCTCACCAGTGGAACGTACAGTTAATGCATTTTCAGCTCTTTGCTGGGGGGTGAGAGTGTTTTATGGGGGGCAAAGTTTGTTAGCCACTTCAGTTTTGCCCTTTGATTTCTCAGGCACAGTGGAGCTTATGAAGGCCAAGCAAAGAGCTGAATTGTATTTTGTGTGAGCAGAGGCAAGAGGCATCCAGACGTGAGGAACTACAAAGGCAGGTAATGAAGCAGTTAGGGCAGGGAATGGGGCTTTTCTTGCACTGCTAAATGCTCTACCTTTATTTCATCTGTGGTTTGTTTTAGTCACTGGAGTGATTAAATAATGATAGAGAAACTGCTTTAACTTTGTAGAGGCTTATAATCATGGCCAAGAAAGGAAAGGTCACTTGTTAAAAATTATAGGGGGACTAGAGTAAATGACTATGAAAGATCTGGGAGAAAATAGCTTCTCTTTCTCTCGAAATTGAAGACAATTTTATTGGGAAGTTTGTGGAGGATTATTTTAGAGTGATTTCTTATACTGTAGGGGTTATCTGAAATAGGTGCACTCCTTAATATGGGTTTTGTTGGTAATCTAGCTTAGACGTATCTTTAATATTGGAAGCGAATCTTTCAGCAGTGAGAGTACTTTCGAAATGGTTTGTTTTTTTTTTTTCTTTTTGTCCTTGAGAGAATCTCTTTCTTGGTGAGAAAACCATGGCTTGTCAGCAAGGAGCATTATTAAAAGGCAAAGCCTTGTCATTCCTTGCTTACTTAAATGAGATTTTCACGCTCCTGGAGACAAAGCACAGGTCGAGAAAGAAAACTGTGTCCTTATGAGTTTGTAGAAAGAGATTCTTTTCTGCTGGCTAGTCACTATGTTGTTGCTCTCTCTCCATTGTTTTTTTCTTCTGTCTGAACATAAATCAGCAGCAATGTTATAGAGTGTTTACAGAGGGCAGGCAGAAACAATCACGGTATAATAAAGTTCAGTGTAGCTTGCAAGCATTATATAAAACTATTAAATTTGTCCTGGGAGTAAATCTGAGGTGTAGTCTAATCCCAGTGAAGGCACTGGAATCAGGATACCAAATGTATGGTGCCTTTTGAGCTTGATTTACTTGTTGTGGTCTGAGTTCTAAAACACGGTGTACCTGTGGGCAGACGGTTGGTCACACACAAGTCTGCTGAGCTCTAAACTTCCTGTGAGGAGACATGTGAATGGTGGTCTTAGTTTGAGATTTTTGCACCTGAATGCATCAGATCTTGTTTCAGTTCTTGACTTGGTCATGGTGTTGCTGTGTGACCGTGGTCTTGCAACGTTTGTGTAATGGAGGCAGTTTTTCTGTCTTCTGGTTTAGATGGCAAACATTGCAGAGCAGGGGCTGTGCCTTATTGTGTTTTGGCATAAGACCGTAGTGTTTCTTAGGGCTCCTAGTAGCTGAGGTGTAAATAGAATAAGTGCCAGCATAAGCAAAAAATGTTTGAGACTTGCATGCTATTTGCTTCTGCCATCTATTATTTGTTTATGGACGTGGCTATGAAATGAGCTGTGAAATGAACCGGTCAGAATAAATTACTGCATAGCATGGCATTCAAGCAGCACAGAGCCTACCTACCTTGCACGGGAAAGTGACACAATTAAAGCTGTAAGATCCCAGTGTGTTCTCAAAAACGTGAAAGGAATAGATAGAGAACTGGGAAGGGCATTATTCCACTGTCGGCACCCTTTGGAGATGTGAGCGAAGAGAGGAAGGAGAGAACCTCTGAAGAGGTTCAGGTTACTTGATTTTTGTAGGCTTCTGGGCCAGGCGTCCCCCACGACTTGAACATCCTCTGCAGTCAGCTGGTGCCTTTCACTGCAGCCTTCGCTCACGTCAGCACAGCCGCATGGCCTGATGCATCACTGTATGTGGTGCTCACATTTAGCCCTGGCTATTGATGATTTTTGGGTAGCAAATTGAGAGGCTTATGTTCACTGCAGTGGCAAAGATACTTTCTGACCTCAACCTGATCCCTCCTTCTCAAGGAACATGAATGAAGTGACAATACAGAAGAAGTTGTGGGCTGAGAGAGGTGATGTTGGCACAGTTGTCCCACAGGGCAGTTTCCAGGGATCATGGCTTCCAAACTGTGCATGAGTGGCCTGGGACAGCTGGAGAAGTTCTGAAGTTTTATGCTTTGTTTTATTTGCAGGTGGGAAGATGAGTCCGAAAATTACAACAGAGCTGCTGAAGCAACTGCGGCAGGTGATGAAGAGTCCCAAGTATGTCCAGGAGCCTGTCCAAGCCTACATAGTGCCATCTGGAGATGCCCATCAGGTATGGATGGATGGATTATTAGAATTATTGCACTTTCCTTCCCTGCAAAAAAGAAAAGCCAGGGGATTAACAACATCATCCTTCATTCACTCATTTTAATGGTTCTAGCATAAAAGCCTAGGTAACCTGAGAAACATCATATTGGAAAAAGTTACTGGAGTCTGTCCAGGAGACTGAGGTTTTTATGTTCTTGTAACAAATCAGCATGTCTATTGCACCAGCAGTTTCTCATGAGATTTCCTCTGTGAAGCTCATGCTGCAAAACAGGGAGCTTGCCAGAGCACTTGCTGTCCCCATCCTGGCTGTGGGGAAGAACGGATTTATTGGGGGAGTAAAAGGCATTATCTGGGTATTAGGTTCCCCATTAGCACATCCTAATCAACACATACACTTAAGAGATGGGGTGAAGGATTAGTGCAGAGCTTTCCCTTTGCTAGATCCAGTTCTTGCTGGAATTTCTCCCTTATGCTGAAGCCCTTCAGATCCCACACAGTGAGGCCATTGGAAAGGCAGGGATAGAACAGGTGACAGTGACACTTCCCTTCTAATGCTGCTCTGCATCAGCTTGTTCTGTGCACTTAAAAAAGTGTGAAAGTCTGGGCCCAGGGTGGTAACCCGTGGCAGTAACTGTTGTGTGCTTCTTCCACTGTGAAGATTTTTGTAGTCTGTGACATGACTTTTGAATTGCTGAACTGCCGTTCACCTCCTCTGCCTGCTCATATACTAGTTTCACTCTTCTGTTCACTCTGTTAAGAGACCCAAGAACTGCCAAGGGTTTTTTCCTCCTCAGCCATTTTCGGGAAACAAAAGACCTGAAGCTTTCCTGGCTCACACCCAAAGTTCCCTTTTACCCCAGGGTGCACAGGAGCAAAATGCAACTGAATAGGAACCTTTGCCCTTGACTTGGCACAGGGCTGAGCTGGGTCCAGACTTGCCTGTGCCCTGGGACCGTATGTGCAGCATTGTGTTTCCTCTTAGGGAGATCCAAACTTGGGCAGGTAGAGGGAAGGCAATTTCTGCAGCTGCTGTTGTCTGCTGCATTCCTGCCTCAAGCTGCCTCCATCCATATATAACTCTGGTTTCATTTCACTAGATGTTAAATGCTGTCATGTGAGTTGAAGAATGTGACCCTCAGGTCTTCTGGGTTTTTCTCTTGCTTTCTTTTCCTTGACAGAGTGCAGTTAAGCGGAGAACTCCATGTTGCTATTTCCTGCTGGGTGAGTTGGTCAGGTTTCTCTGCAGAGCAAACCTATCTGAACAGAAACGATTACTAAAAGCTGCTGATGCTGGCGCCTGCTGACTAGCTAGTGCAGGGGGTTGTCTGTGAGGTTTGGGAACTGGTGCAGTTTTAGGCATTGGACACCTGTTGATCCAAGAACAGGCTTACTGATTCCAGGTAAATTGTGATTAGCTGAGATTTGCAGCCTCCCGACATTCCAAGCAAGGGTTTGTTTCCTGTACGCAAATAAGAACTATACAGCCCTGCAGTCACATTTTGCTCTTAGGCAGTTCCCGCCATGACTCAAAAGGCTGTGGTTTAGTGATACCCATGCTTTTGGTGGCTTGAGCCGTTTCCTCCCCACAGCCCAAATCTACTTACTGCTGTCCTTGCCTCTCGCTGCTGTTCCTGAGGCTGTCCTGGGATCCGCATCAGAGAACTTGTCGATAAAGAGGGCTTTCCTTCCTGTGATGTTGACATAGGGTTTAGATTGAGGGAAACTTTATTCTTTTCTGGGTTGCAAAGGAATTGCTGGGTTTGACTGATGCTGATACACTCCCAGTGCTGCAACTTGCTGAGGAATTCCTCTTTGTAACACTGGGAATGTTTGAGCTCTGAGTTCTATGATACTTTTCATACTCATTTTCTTGCCTAGGTTACAGTACTGCCAGGAGGCTTGCCACCAGCTGTATCCATTGCTTTCCATGCTTAGTTGTGTAAAGGAGTTGAAAGACTTGCAGAGCTTCTCAAACACAACTGATTCTGGCTCTGTCTTAACCAAGGCTGTTAATGCCTTGGATTTGTGACTCTTGCAGCCAGCCCTAAATGTTGGCTGCTTTGTTTTTTGAAACTTTTAATGCTGGTTATAAGAAGACAGAAGAAACAAACTGTTTCCTAGGGGGCCTGGGTGGTCCAAAGGTTGGTGAGAAAGAAGGGCAGTCCCAGCCAACAGTGCACTGAAGTCCATACAAAGAACTCTGCTTACTTTCATGAGTGTTGTGTGGATCCTGTGGCTGGAGGTGTCAAAGGATCATGAAGGGGTGAAATACCATGTTTTCGGGAATGAGGCATTCAAGTCCTTCGTGGTTTGGTAAAAAATGCCTGTCTGAGCTTTTGGAGTGTTGCAGTGGTAAATGCAGGATCTGTTTTTATGTTGAGTCATGCAGTTTACGTTGAATTTGATGTTTGCCCATATAGGAATATTCAGAGATTGGAGGAGCTTTCTTCTTAATGGTGAGGAAAATGTTTGGATTAGAGCTTGAGTTTGCAGCCAGTCACAGCTTAACTGGGCCTGGCTTGCACTCCCAGGCCTTAACTTAGTGAAAACAAATTTGGTCAGATCTGGCCGATCTTCCACATCAAGGAAGCACCTGTCCACCTCTGGGTCCCATATTTGAGTTGGCGGGGATGCTGTCTTTGGGCTGGCTCTTTTGACACACAGTTATTCTGAGCTGAGGAATCAGTGGTGTTATAAAGAAAGAAGCAGCTTGTGCATAGGTTGCAGTGACCTGTTCCAGATCTTACCAATGCAGTTAGGTTTTTGGCAGTGAATACCGACCTCCTTCCAAGTACACAGCAGTGTTTGTTTTTTTAATGGCATCAGTGTCTTAGCTCTAAGGGCAGAGCGCTGCACTTTTTGTTGCTGATCTTGGTTGACATTAGCGTAGAATAAGCATTAACATGTTAATGGCCCAACCATGCAGACTGGTGATAAGCACCACTGATTTGTTTTGGGTTCTTCCTGCCCTAGCTGAGGGTTTCTGTGATGCAGACCCTAGTTTTGTCTCCATATCAATGACTGACAAGTATGGTTGAAAGCAGACGTGAAAGGCCTGAGGAGGACCAGGTTCAAGGCCATCAGAGCTGCAAGACAAGCCCCAGGAAAATACCTTCTTCTGACTGTACTGTGGCTTGTACTTTGTGTGGCATATGCAGGTGCTCCCCTTGTAATTTTAGCTTGTGCCAAACATGCACTTATCTTTCCACAGTGGGGGTTGCTGCATGGAACAGAACAGGTGGATGTGCAAGAATTCAGACTGACACATGAAAGAACCATCTTCCCCTCCAGATCCCTCATAGTCACTTTTAAAGCCCACCTGCCTCATTGTAAACTCTTAAAACATCCCCTGGATTTGTCTGTGAATGGGACAGCATGAGGTATTTCCCATGCAGTCAAGGTCTTTGATACTTTAGGTCAGCTTTTAGCTGATCTAAAACTGATAAACTTTTTCTTCTGTTTAGATTTTTTTTTTAATATATTTTTTTAATCCATTTCACTGTTCTGTGCTGTTAATGCAGACAGCTCAGTGGTAAGCCTTCCTATGAATGTGAGATTGCTTATCTGCTCGTCAGGGTAGCCTATAGTCTCTGCTGCATTGGCCAAGAGAAAGGGAAGAGAAGCCATTGGTCTAAGTTGAGATGTACTTAGTGATATGATCTACACTGGGAAATTTCCAGCGTCCCCTTTAGGCATCAGACCCTGGGAGATGGTGTTCCAGCTTTGAGCTGACAAATGTAGGAGATGGGAAGTCATAGTGTTCAACAGGCAGAGTAGTCATTAGGAAAGTTGAAATGGGGAATCCTCTTCAGGGCTGGCCTTCATGTTCTGTCCTGCTGCTGTGAGATAGGCAGTCAGGGAAACGGATGCGTGTTGCTGTTCCCAGAATGACTTTGTCCTTTCTGTCTGCTGATGCCTCCATCATTATTTTAAAAGGAGTTGGTGGTAATGGTGGAGCTGTGGTGGGCTGAGGTGGATCCACCCTGTCAGTTAGAGATGTGCTGAGGGCAGTCATCTCTTCCTGAGGTGGGTGTCTTGACCCCTCTTCTCCTCAGAGCTGCTGAGTGTATGTCCCAGTCCTGTGGAGTCTGTGGGGCTGGACAGGAAGAGGCACAGGGAACTGGAATGACTCAGAGATGAGGGCACCCATGGTCTTGATACCCACCCCATTTCTGCCAACTTTCATTTGCGGTGGATAAAATAGGTGATTTCTTGGGAGCATATGCCAGGGATCTTCCCTGTCAGTCAGGTGTGAAAGCTATTCAGCCCGATCCTCTTTTGCGCCATGGGTTTTGCTATCCCGTGGGCTCAGTTTCAAAACGTTAGTGGTGAAGGGTTAGTATCTGTTGCCTAGGGCTTCTCCCAGGAGCGGAAAGACAGCTGTTCTGGAGGGGTGTTGACTGGGGGGTGATTGGGAGCAGAAATAAAGAATTGGTTCCAGGTGCTGTGATTTGTGCTTCTTGCTCACTTCTGTGCTTTGAACCTTCTTCCTTCTTTAGAACAGAGTAACAGTTTTGAAGGAAGTATTTTCTAATGATCAGATGATTTTAAAAATAGCCCTGGCCAGAGACAGGGAAATGCAGTATCTATCACAGTGGAACTGAAACCACCTGAGAATTGGGCTACGATTTCTCAGCTCAGTCCCCAAAGTTTTTCTTTGGCCACTGCGCAGCTTGGGCCAGAGAAGCTTTATGGGCAGAGGAAGTGTCTTTGGTTTCAGACCATTTGTAAGGTACAAATCCAGGGGGTTTGAGCTCAAACATCAGTGCTGTCAGCTGGGATTAAACTGATTTGCTGAGCTGTGCTAGTTAATTAACAGGCCTACTCAGCAGTTCTGACCTGTGAATTTACCAGAATGGGATCCCATAAAAATGGTGTATGGGGTGTTTCAAGGTACCATTGTTCTTTTAATTTTGGCAGCTGCTGTGGATGTCAGGTATCTGTCCATTTTCAGGCTGCTCTGTAATGCTGCCAAGAGATGTGTCCACAAGCACAGGTTGTGGTGGGTTTGGGTTTAGGATTTGATTTTGATTCCCTCTTACTCGGCTTCTGGTGTAGGCAGGTTTTGAGTAGGCAAGAAGAAGTGAGAGCATCAGCATTATGAAAGGTCCTAAGGGTTACAGTTTTCACAGTTTTACCACCTTGATGATTTTCTTTCAATTTTGTTGTGGAAAGGGAAGTCTTAAAGGAATTCTTATAAATGTGGTGAGGGGACTTCACTGGAGATAGTGAGTTTTACAAATTTTATGCACTGATTACTCTGGTCTTCAAGATCAAGGGGTGCTTCTGTTTTCTTTTCCTTTTACATTGCAGCTTCAAAGGCAGCATTTGTTTGTTGCCCAAAGGGGAGGCTGAGTGTGAAATAAACATCTGCAAACTCTGAAGCACTTCAGTGTTTACAGACCTTTGTGGGAGAAAAGTGCTGGAGCTTAAAAAAAACCCAACCCAGTTGGATATAAATACAGTATAATCACAGACGATTAAATGTTCCAGTGGAGTAGAGCCTGGATTTTTTAACTCATTTCTTTCTCTCTGTGGTGTCCTTTAGGAGAAAAAGCTTATCAAAGTATTTGTCATCAGCTGATCTTTTTACCCTCCTGCTGCTATAAATAATTGCTGCCTCTTTTGTTTTCTAGAGTGAGTACATTGCACCCTGTGATTGCAGACGGGCGTTCATTTCTGGATTTGATGGCTCTGCAGGTACTTTTCCAGAACTTAAGTTCTTGCTAGTGTACATAATTCCTCTTTAAAGAAATAGTCTCATTCTTGACATAGAGGTCGGATGGAAAAGGAAATCTAGCTGGCATGTTTGGACTGTTTTCTTCCCATTTCAGCATCTGCAGAATTATATCTTGGCTACCCGCTGGAATTATATAATATCAGTGCAATAACAAGTTTTCAGAAAATGTTTGACCCCTGAATGAACTTCTTGTAAAGTAAAATCCTGTTAACTGTTTACGGTGGTACTTGTAACCTATGGGCATTTCTTCTGATGTGCAGCCAGTATGAACAGATTTTCACATTGCTCATTTGGGCTGGGTGAATAGTGGGTAGGCTTTAGCTAGGCTTTCTGTTTAAACAGAACCAGGGCCAGAAATGCTGCATTTAGAAACTGAACGCTGTGGAAAAGTTTGCTTGTCTTGCTGAGATAGGATGTTTTCTTGGCTGTTTGATAGGTCTGCATTTCAAGAGACTTAGTTTTTACCCTAGCTGTACCCTAATCTCTGTGATTGTTGGAAAGTCATTTTAATCTGTTGAGGTCTTCCCCTGCCTCCAATTGTAAACTAGATTAATAAATACTACTACCTATGTGTTTGGAGGGTCCATTCATCAGTTCCTATGAACTACTCTGGGACCTTGTGTGGAAGGCAATAAATCCAAGTCTGTGGGCTGCTGTTAATGGATAACATCAATCCTCTGTTCATTTCACGCCTTCTGCATGGCCTCTTCATAACCTTCCTCTCTATTTTTGGCCCTTGTTATGTAGTTGGAAGGTCTGTGTTCCCAGCCTAGCACTCAGTGAATCAGTGAGGTTTCACACAGCAGCTCACTTTGAGTTTCTTGCTTCATCTTTACAGGCTGAAGCAGCTTAAAATGGGGTTTCTGATGGGAGCGTTAGGTAGAAGACAATGAATTCATATTTGGAAACTCTACTCTGCTAATCTGAGCTTCACTTTCTGGTGACAGTACATGGTCAAGATGCAGGCACTCTAAAGACTTGGATTCAGTTTCTGTTTGTGTCATTTTTTTTTAATTGCCAAGGGCAAGGGAGCTTGAGTACCTTGCTGAGATTTCACTGCCTGCTTGCATCCCTTCATCTGGAGTCAGCGGAATGGGACAGACACTGAAACTAGCAGAATTTTATGTATTTCCTGTTCAGCCATCTCTGACAGAGCTGTAACATTTGGGAAAGGGGTACAGATGACAGGTGGGAGTGATACCCACATCCGCTAGCCTAGTAACAATGTTTTTGTGGATGGCCAGAGCCCAGGCTTCCTCCCTGTAAGAAGATGGGATGGAATCTGGGGATGTACAGCATGTGTTACTGTGACAACTGCCAAGTGGAGACTACAGTCTCTGTTACTGGAGGTTTGGAAAGCCTCGTTTACCCAGTTTCCTTGGCTGGCTGAGATATGTTTAAGTTGAGTTCATCTGAGGCAATTAATCAAGCAGTATCCTTGTTCGTGCTATCTCTGGATGGATTTGGAAGGTACAGGGGAAACAGTGAATATCTCCACTGAAACTAGACTGACTTTTGAACAGTGAGCAGAGCTGCCTTTTGAGGTATTGAGGTGCATTTCAAACATTCCCCCTGCTGTCTGAGTCTCTGCATGGTGGCTGCCCACCTCTAAATCACCCATCTTTCTGCCTTCCTTCCTAGGTACTGCCATAGTAACTGAACAGCATGCAGCAATGTGGACAGATGGGCGCTACTTTCTGCAAGCTGCACATCAAATGGATAACAACTGGACGCTTATGAAACTGGGTACGCAAGAGGCTGGGGTACTGCTCTGCTGATAGACAGAGAAAGGTCATGGGCTGTCTGGTCACTTCACACGTGTTCCAGCTTGGTCTGTCTGGATACCCCATCACACAGTGGCTTAGTGACATCTTGGATTCACTGCTACTTCTGGTTTAGAGTTCTGTGACTTCTTGCCCATGGGTCTAGACATTCATTAGTAGCTGTATCTGATGCCTTAGCTTATACATTTTGGGTAGTATGGGAACGTTTCAGTGTGACTGCTTCTTTGAACCTCTTTTTTTTTCTTTTGAATCTGTGAAGGTCTGAAAGATACCCCAACTCAGGAGGATTGGCTAGTGAGTGTCCTCCCAGAAGGCTCGAAGGTGGGAGTGGACCCTTTCATTATTCCAGCTGGTTGGTTTTACTTTATTTTATAACTCTGGATTGGGCTACTACATTTTGCTTCCTCTCTTCTCTGGCTAAACTGTTGTTGTAATGGTGTGTAGCTAACAGTGTTTCGGCCCAGATGGGGTGGTGGGTTCAACTGTTGTGCAAAACAGGTTGGATTTTAGTTTTAGGCATGTATCACAAGGCTCAACAGCAGTGCATTGACTCCAAAAGACAAGGGATGAGAATACGCTCTGGGCTTGCAGTAACCTTACTGAAAAGCAGAGTCCTGATCCACCTCCTTTTGTTTATGCTGTGGCTTGTCACGAGCTCTTCTCTGCAAAGTTGCTGAGTGCCTTGACTGGCATGTGAGCTAAAACACCTAGGCGAAACTCACACTGCTACTTCTGCTTGATGATCTTGGCATCTCTGCAG
Organism: Cuculus canorus; assembly: GCF_017976375.1. Taxonomy (NCBI): domain Eukaryota; kingdom Metazoa; phylum Chordata; class Aves; order Cuculiformes; family Cuculidae; genus Cuculus; species Cuculus canorus. The sequence goes on from NC_071407.1 coordinate 10,976,544, forward strand.
CTCTCGCTGTAGGAAGCACATTCCTGGAGAGGTACCATTTGTGTCAGATGAATGATTATTCATCTGCTTGTGCTTCAGAACATGAAGCCCCAATCCAAAGTTTACCTAGGCAAGGGGAGACATTTAGTTGATTCAGATGGACTAAGGATCAGTCTTGTGGCTGTGTGGAAGCCCATCTCATATCTCATCTAGCTTAGATGTAGTGTGGTTCTGCAGTGGGATAGAGGACACCCTTTTAGCAGCCTCTGGGGTCTTATCCAGTGACTTATGTCTCCCAGCTGGAGCAATCCTCAGCTCAAGCATGAGGTTCCAGAGCTGCGAGATCCTCTACCAGCTGCTGGCTGTTGTGTCTGTGTTTGTGGAATCGTTACTGCAATAGCTTTTGCGTTGTAAGGAATGGTACGAAGGAGAGGCTGAAAGGAAAGGAGAAGACTCAAATTTGTTGAATCAGTGTGTGTTCTGTAAAACCATCGCTCGTGCCTCTTTTCGCTTTGGCAGACCAGTGGAAGAGGATGTCCAAAGCCTTGAGAAGTGCTGGCCACGACCTTGTGCCTGTCAAAGAAAACCTGATCGATACAATCTGGACAGACCGTCCTCAGCGCCCCTGCAAGCCTCTCATCACACTCGACCTGAGTTACACAGGTGAGAAGCTTAACTCCCAGCAGACAAGGACTGTTTCTAGTGCCCTATCTCCTCTTACGAAGTAAGAGGAAAATGCTACTGCAGCATAATAAGATGCACTATGAATAGGTCAAGAAGGTGATCAGACCTCGGCTAATGACCCCCTTATCCTCAAAACTTAAAATAAGCATTTACTAGAAGCTAGATAACTTCAAAACAAATCCATGGATATTTGGAGGGCATCTTGTTTGAGGGAATTCCTATCAGTTATTCGGAAGGAGGGAGGAACACAAGCAGAGTGTGTTTTGGGTACCTCCAAAATCATAGAACCATAGAATCACTAGGTTGGAAGGGACCCACTGGATCATCGAGTTCAACCATTCCTAACACTCCCTAAACCACACCCCTCAGCGCCTCGTCCACCCGTCCCTTAAACACCTCCAGGGAAGGTGACTCAATCCCCTCCCTGGGCAGCCATTCCCCCTTGTCCTGTCCCCTGTCACTTGGGAGAAGAGGCCAGCTCCCTCCTCTCTACAACCTCCTTTCAAGGGGTTGTAGAGAGTAGTACGGTCTCCCCTCAGCCTCCTCTTCTCCAGGCTAAACAACCCCAGCTCTCTCAGCCGCTTCTCGCAAGACTTGTTCTCCAGCCCCCTCACCAGCTTCGTTGCTCTTCTCTGGACACGCTCCAGAGCCTCAACATCCTTCTTGTAGTGAGGGGCCCAGAAATGAACACAGTACTGAAGATGCGGTCTCACCAGTGCCGAGTACAGAAGGAGAATAACCTCCCTGGACCTGCTGGTCACGCCGTTTCTGATCCAAGCCAAGATGCCATTGGCCTTCTTGGCCACCTGGGCACGTTGCTGGCTCACGTTCAGTCAGCTGTCAACCAACACCCCCAGGTCCTTCTCCTCCAGGCAGCTTTCTAGCCAGACTTCTCCTAGTCTGTAGTGCTGCACAGGGTTGTTACACCCCAAGTGCAGGACCCAGCATCAGGCCTTGTTAAACCTTATGCCATTGGTCTCAGCCCAGTGGTCCAGCCTGTTCAGGTCCCTTTGCAGAGCCTCCCTACCCTCCATCAGATCCATGCTTCCACCCAGCTTAGTGTCATCTGCAAACTTGCTGAGGGTGCACTGAATGCCTTCGTCCAGATCATTGATAAAGACAGGGCTGGACCCAGTCCCGAGCCCTGAGGAACCCCACTTGTAACTGGCCTCCAGATGGAGTTAACTCCATTTACCACCACTCTCCGGGCCCAGCCATCCAACCAGTTTTCAACCCAGGAGAGTGTGCGCCTGTCCAGACCAGAGGCAGACAGTTTCTGAAGCAGAGTGCTGTGAGAAACTGTGTCAAAGGCTTTACTGAAGTCCAAGAAGTACACAGCCTTTCCCTCATCCAGTTGTCGAGTCACTTTGTCATAGAAGGCGATCAGGTTAGTTTGGCAAGACCTGCCTTTCATGAACCTGTGTTGACTGGGCCTGATCACCTGGTTCTCTTGATGTGCTTCATGATAGCGCTTAAGATCACCTATTCCATCCAATGCATTGGTCTGTGTTTACATCATTATTCTCAGCAAAACTGATGAATGTAGCTCTTCACATTGTGTTATGCAGGAGTCACCTGGAGAGACAAAATTGTAGCCCTCCGTTCAAAAATGGCTGAGAGGAAAGTCCCATGGTTTGTGGTAACGGCCTTGGATGAAGTAGCATGTAAGTCTCTGCATCTCTTTTCTCAGTTATTCCTACAAAATAAATGCCTTTCTGGCCTTGGAAAGGAAGAACCCTGCATGGGTCACTTGTGACAGCCACCATGTTTGTTGGAAGTCAGTTAACTTGTTTCAGGTGCAGTGGCACTAACAGGTCACAAACAGTGAGACTATATTTCTACACAGTCCCTTATTACACCACTGCAGCTCCTGAGCACATTTGTGGCCCAGGAAATGCAGCAAATCACCACCTTTGAAAAACAGCCCAGGCAAAGGGAAGGAAGGTTATTTATAAAGCCTGAGGCAGTTTGAAGGAAAAAAAGACTTTTGAGATTTTCTGGTTGTAAAATACCGTGATGCTGCCTCACCCTGTGGAAAGATGGAGGCTGTGGAGGCTGGGCTATAAACAAAGCAATGCAACATGTGGCTTTGTATATATAAAGCAAGGGTGGGGTGCACAGCATTCACAGTAATCTTCCTAATTATCACGACCTTTTAGATCAGCATCTACCTCTCCATGTCTGGCAAATGCCTTACTTAAAACAAGTAAGTCCGGGCTCAACTTGTATTTCCAGATCATTTCAAACCAGGGTCTCAGGGTTCCACTTAGAGAGTCCTCTCTGTGTTTGGGGCCCCAGGATGACTAGATCTCTACCAGCTGGCTCCCAGCCCAGTGTGTAGGAAGGGAGAACGGCCAGAAACAGCAGTTTTTTTCCCCAGTACTGTTGTTACTACTGCTGTGTATCCTTTGTGCAAAAATCACCAGTGCACAGACTGGTTCAGTGGAAACATGGCACTGGCAGGATGTGACTGTTGCTGGTGTCTCTGCCCTTTATTAGATCTGAAAAGTTAGAAACAAAGGTGATGTGTTCCTAGCTCCAGCATTGCTAGTACACCACCTCTGGTGTTGGGTGAAGCCAGCTTCCTGGGGTCTGTGGGCTCTTCTGGATCTGGGACACTGTGCAAAGAGCTTGTTACATCTGAAAAAGTACTTTTGAGAGTGCTGAATATGACTCCTCCCTCGGGAGGCCCGTGTGAGCAGAGATTGTATGTCTCACCTTTTCAGGAGTATCTCCAATTAAATTAATGATAAATTGGTGCCCTGAGGTGGTTTCAGATCAAATGTCTCCAGCAAAGCCAAGCTTGGTTATGAATCAAGGGTTTTAAGATGGACCAGAGGGGGTCATGAAAGAGGCTGATTGCTAAGTGCCTGGTTAATTTCCTATCCTAAAGGGGGTGTCTTTAGTTTTATCTAATTCAGTTCACTGTATTAAACTCCAGATAAGTTTCTGAGGACAGAAAAAGAGGCACAGGCGCGACTGTTGCCACCTTACTACACTGGGAGTCGGCTGAGTGAGGAAGTTTGTATCCGTGCAGTAAAGAGTTCTTTGTGGCTCTTTCCTGCTTTCAAGTGACCTACTCCTTCCCTGGGGAGAATCAAACTCTATTTTTACTTTTGTAGCAGAATTGCACAGCTCAATGAGTACAGTGCTGTGTTGTGATTTAGGACATATTGGTTCTTTTCCCAGCTGTCCTGCTGGCTGGCCTTATTGCCTTGAGTAACTCATTTCAGCTAATTGGATACCCTGGGGTTTTTATTTGACCCTAAAATCAGGAGTTTGGAGATGCTGAGCATTTACTTCCTCTCTTGAATTTGCCTGGAGTTGTGCAGAATAAAATATTTGGGAAAAAAACCCTAAGACTATGCAGTCTGAATCTGAGATGTTGGGGGCACCCAAATCAGAGGCCTTTTGGGAGCATTTTGGTCTTGCCGATTTTGTCTCCCTCTTCCCTCAAGTATCAAAAGAAGAATTGGAATGGAATGATTAGTTGTAACTTTGAAATCTTCTAGCTGTTGAGAAGAGAGCTTTTATTGCATTACACAGACCAGAAAGGGCAAACACTACTTTTTTTTTCACGTGTTGTCAGTTTTTTTGCCTGTACTCAACTTTCCTCCAAGCTAGGCCTCCTTTAGAAGTTAAACTTCGATTTCCTTGCCCGATGGGAGTGTTTAAACTGCAGTTCTGGTGCCATCTCCTGGCAAAAATTTAGGATTGCCGGAAAAACAGCGGGACATGACACAGCTGAGTGGGAGCTGGACCCACGGCCTGCACCCATGACGACTCATTGCTTAACTGTGTTTTGCTGAGATTATTTTTGGCTTCCTCTAATGTTGCAAAAGATGAACCAGGACTGTGATTCTTGGCATTCTTATTTTCCAGGGCTTTTCAACCTCCGAGGCTCTGATGTTGAGTACAATCCCGTGTTTTTTGCATACGCCGTCATAGGAATGAACACAATCAGGTGCTTGTCTTATCCTCTTCTGTCCCCCAAGATGCGTTTTTCTTTTGGAGAACTGTTCTTGCAAAGCGTTTATCTTTTTCGAATGACTACACTCATGCGCTTTAATGTCTCTTCTGAGCACTTTTGTCTTCGATGTTTATTACATTCCTCACCTGATCAGAACTAGGGAGTCAGCCAAGAGCTCTGCTGTGCTCCTCAGCACCTCAGCTGACTTGCTGGGTGACCTCTGGGAGGATGGCTGACCCCTCTGTCTGCTTCCCTGAGATAACGTGGAGGGCCCTCAGAGCCCTGGCTGAAATGCAGGTGAGAGCCAACACTGGCCTGGGCATTGGAAAACCTTTCTCTCACGTCATTGATAAGTCACTTCAAAACTGCATGGACAGTATAGAAAAGTTTCAGGGTTGGTTTATGACAGAAGGCTTATTCGCTGTAAATGCCGTGTTATAATGAGCCTCAACAAGCCCAAGTCTTAGAGGGGTCTCCAGGCTGCCAGCATCTGAGGAAAAACCTGGCTGAGTGCATACAGGTTGTATGTGAAGGTTGAGCTAGACTTTCCAATTTAGTGAAAGCAAGAACTTAGAACATGGTACTTAGAACAACATTTCTATTTCCGGATGTTGCCCTTAAAAGAGAAGAACCATTGTTTGCCTCTATTAGTCTCTCCTTGAAATGCAGTCATGGGATGCAACCGTTTTGAATGTATTATACAAACAAAAATGCCATCAGCGCCTTTCTTCTCAGCAAGGTGGTACATCTTGATTTCAAAGCAGGATTTGAACTGTGTAAAGGCCAGTGGTTAAATCAGTATAGAACAAAGTATAGCACATAATTAATGAATTCCTTTCCCCCTGAAATGTCACCAGAATGGTTTCTCCTTCCCTACCTTATTCCAAACAATATCACATGTTGTCCCACCTATCTGTTCTGTCTGATTTGTTTCTCAGGCTCTTCATCGATGGTGACCGGATGATGGACCCAGCTGTAAGAGAGCACTTACAGCTTGACTCCACTCTGGAACCTGAGTTTAAAATCCAGGTGATGCCCTACGGATCTATCCTGTCAGAGCTGCAGGCTGTTGGCGCAAGCCTCTCACCCAAGGAGAAAGTGTGGATCAGTGATAAAGCCAGCTATGCTCTAACTGAGGCCGTTCCCAAGGTCAGTGGCCCTTGCAAGGGAAAATACTTTTCTTCTCTCTCAAGTGGTCAGGAATGGTGTTAATGAGGGCAGCTAGTCTCAGCTTCCACTTTGGAAAGCGTGATGCAGGCTAGAACTTGTGCAGAAGAGATCCAGCCATGCTGAGGTATCAAGGGGTTGTTAATCCTGAGGTTGCTCTCGCTGATGCTGCCCTTCCAACTCGCTAAGCTGATTTACCTAAAGAATTGTCAGCTTAAGGTAAGACAAGTACAGTGAGAGAGGGAGCAGGGTGAACTCAGGTCATTGTGCCTATGGCTGGAGCATGAGCCTCCTGTGGACCAGCAGTAAGAGTGGAAAGCTTGCAGAAACTGAAGGAGGAAGCTTGGACAGGACTTTCAGGACTGGGCATTGGGCTTGATCGGAGTGTCTGAAGATGGTTCTTCTTATTTATTTCGGTAGCTTGAGGATATTGGGTGAATTGTGACGTTGAAGACAGGAGGAACAGGACAACCGAGTTGTTGCAGCAGGAAACCTTGTAAGGACATGGATAATCTGCAGGCACTGGTTGTCCATGCAATGGCTGCACCAGCTGAGGGGCAGTTGTAGCATCACTTCTTTGCTAGTGATAACATGATCTGGAACACTATCCAATTTACAGTGATAGGTAGTACCTAACAGATACTGTGAATAAATATGTCTGGGAATTAGGGACCAGTGGGTATTTTCCAGATGTTTCATTGGGAGGCCAGACCCTCTGAGCAGAGTCTGCATCTGTGCTGGGTTACTACACAGTTCAGTATTCCTGTTCTGAGAGTCACAGGGCTCAGATGAAGGGGTTGCTGAAAGGAAAGCTCAGTCGTAAAAAGTGTTTGACTGCAAGTTTGTATTCACCCACCACCAGGTTTCTGCCTCCATTAGGTGGCAGATATCTCCTCCCTGTTTATGTACTGCATTGTTGTGCTGCATGTGTATGGGTGATACAGCCCTAGCTGTAGCAGCAGAGCTAATTCATGAGGCCTCAAGGCTCTTTCTGTGTACAGGGCTTTTAAGAGTGGTCTCAGCTTTGTGTCTCCCCAAAGACAAAATCCCAAGAGCAGGGTCTGTTTGAGTATCCCAAGGCTGCCATGGTTTTATACCAGTACAAATCTCTGCTTAAACTCTCCAGCTCTCATGGCCAAAATAGAAGTTAGCTCTGTTGCCCATGCAATTTAAAAACATGACATGTACATGAGCAGGATAGACAGTTTTTTGCCTCTGCCAAGGTTTACATCTTCTGACACCACCAATCCATTTTTAGGGGCAAATGGCCTCTTAATACAGAATACTGGCATTTTGTCCACTCTGTTTTGTTCAGAATAGCAGAAAGCATAGAGTCTGTAGAGCATTCAGGATAAATTGTTACTGCTCTTTTGTCTTTTGGCACTCAAAGTTTTGGCTGATACTGAGTCATTACAGTGCTACATACACTCTGTACCAAGTGTGAGAGTCCCTGCTTCAAGGAGCTCTATGCAATAGAAAGCAGGAGAGGAAGGACTGAGATGTTTTGATTAAAAAATGCTTAGAGAGTCACTGAAAGAGCCAGAAGTTTCCCAGTTCCTCATGCTGGGTGATTTTCTCCAGCTCTTCATCGCTTTATTCCAGCTGAGCAACTGGCCTGGGGTACTTTGAAGAACCCAAATGCTGGAAGTCGATCTAGTGTCTGTCTCCATCAAAGCCAAATATTGACACTGGTAACAATCCAGTTCATTATTAAACATAGATCTGCAAACCCTTTATAGATTTGACTACAGCTGTGTGTAAATATACTTTTCACAGAAGATTAATAGAACCTGCCAGTATCTCTAAAAGGCAAGCCAATCTAAGAATCTGACTGTAGAGAAGTTGTGTCCTGACTCTAATTAAAGAACTTCTCTGACTTTCTTGAGGACACTTCAGTTTCTGCATAATTTCATGTAACTGTCTGCTATTTTTAAGAATTTGGAAACTAAACCTATAGGATTTGTGTGAAATTGGTCTTTGCTTAGAGTCTAACAGGCCTTTCCTATGAATTTGTATGTTGGTACATTGAGAATAGGAAAACAGCATGTTGTTTGGGCTGTGCTTGTGTAGGTGCTCATCCCATCTCCTTATATATAATGGGTAGAGCAGAGAACTGTGGAGCAAAAGAGTTAATTTTTGTTCCTTCTCCTGATGCCAAGTGTGGTGAGGCTTGGGCAAGTCACCTCACTCGGTGAGTTCCTGAAGATATGCTCAGAACCAGCCATGCATTCCTGCTAATCTAAGAATAGGTGATATTTGAGGAAGTGCACAATGGTAACTACTTATTAATGCACAATGGTTGCTGCTTATTCATGCAGTCACCAGGACCACCCCATCCAGGGACAGGAAAGGTTTGTGCCAAACCACTGATGTAACCTCCTTTCAGCTTTGCAAAGGCCTTTCATGTTTCCTGGGGTCTTGATGTGCTTGTCAGAGCTTCTGATCATTAGAAGCTGGTGATGCTTAGTGTGTGAGGAGCTAGAGCCTTGAGGGGCCCGCCCAGTTCTACTTCAGTGCTCAGTACCTGGGCTGGGTGCCCTTTGCTCCCTGCTACTTGAGGGTGACAGACAGGTAAGAAGGCAAGGTGGCTCTTTAGGTCTGTTTGTACAGTGTAAGTTCTACCTTAGCCCATGGGATTGGTATTTCTTACTGACTGTCTCTGGGCCTTGAGTATACACCAGCAACAGGAAACCCATGGTTCAGACGTTGAGAGATATATATATGTGTGTGAATATATTGTATTTAGGATAACCATATCTTCGCCCTGCTTCATGACAAGCTGTTGACCCTTTAGTTCTTTGGATTTCCCTGTGTCTGTTCTTCCTTCAGTCAGGGACTGTATCTCCTCTTTATTCCTCAGTACACTTAGCTGACTACTGGCAGTCAGTGTCTCACAGTGCTGAAGGTTGAGAGAGACTGCCAAAGTACAAATTGTAGTCAGGCTGAGTTATTAAACCTGTAGGATTATGTAGTCTGACTAATCCACGAGTAATCCCTGTCCTTCTGCTGCAGGCTTACCGATACCTCACCCCATATACCCCCATCTGCATTGCAAAAGCTGTGAAGAATGCATCAGAAACAGAAGGCATGAGAAGAGCACATGTAAGTGAAGCCTTGAGAGCCTCCTTGCACATGGCAAGAGGTTTGCTTTACATTTAAGGAAAGAAATTACATTTTCCTTTCAGTTTTAGTGTTTTGGATTAAAAAGCAAATAAGAATTTGTATGGCAGGATAAAAATGATTTTCTGTTAGACATCTACTGCTGTTGAAGCAGTTTTTTTGCTTGTTTAGCATTCCCTTGGAGTGAAGAACAACATTTGTAGTAGTGTGAGGAACCAACCTTGCTCTGTTGGAAGACCATGCATACTTGACAAGTGTTGTTTAGAGCATGAGACCTCAAAGGGAAGTTCTTTCCCCTTTGCTGGTTTTATTGTCTTTCTCAGTGGAGTCTTCAAATTGTTATCACGTGAATAAACAGAGCCTAAAGAACACAGAGAAATTCTTTGACACATGGTGCAAAACACAGGTCAAGATCTTGAAGAGCAGCCAGTGTCCTCAAAGCGCTCTGTCTTTGTGTCATTATCATGACACTGGAAATGAGGCTGAAGCTTCATATTTTGAAGCAAAGAAGCTGCCTGTGAAACAAGTTCATGGTGGGGCTGAAGTTTTCTCTTGATTATTTCCTCTTAATTTTCAAGCAGCAGTTTTCACAAGAAGAGAAATGTGCCATTTAAAGCAGAGCTGGCAATTCTTGTCCCATTATTTCTTGCTAACTTTTTGGAAACTGTTACTTTCCATTTCAGTGCTTTTCTTTCCCTCTTAATCAAGAGGAAGTAAAAATACTTGTACTGAGCAGAGACACTTTGCCACCTGAGGACAAAACTGTCCTTTGCTCTTAAACACTTGTCTCCTGCTTCTTGCCCCTGCATGCAGCAAATGTAGAAAAAAAAAGGAAGAAAAATGGGGGTTGTCAGGCCAGAGAGAAGCCAGAGGCTATGTGACAGAGACTGTGCGGTGCAGTGCTGGTGTGCCTGCAGGGCTTGTTCCCCTGTCTCGACATTAGATGTGTCATGTGGTTACCTTCCATGATCAGAAATGCAGGATCTTGCGTGTTGAAACAAAAGAGGCTTGTAAATCGTGTGTGGGGTGAAGCCAGTATTTGCTGAGTACTTGGTAATTCTTCACCGTAAGATACTCCTCAGCAGTAACATTTTATTAGCAATTATTTAATTGTTTTATTAACATTTATTTAATTGTCCAGATGCATTTCCACTGCTTGTATTAATTATGGGATGCAGAACCTGGAAAGACCTCTTAGGTCATCTCTTAGTTTGTGTTTGTGGAACTTAAAGATATAATTCTTTCCCATCAGAAACTGTTTATACTGAGGCTTGATAATTATTTTTTCTTCTCTATTCCATTTTCTTGTGCCTATTTTAATGCAGATTAAAGATGCTGTTGCCCTATGTGAACTCTTCAACTGGCTGGAGAAAGAGGTAGTATATTAATTTTTTTTTTAACTTGGAGATTTTATTGCTATGTAAAATTCTTTAGCATAAACTTTATGATAGTCTTTATAGTATGTTTACCAAAAGTAGGGAAACAGTTGGGGTTTCTTCTGTTTCTTAGAGGGTGTTGCAGTCATACTTTCGTCCAAAGCTGAATGAATTTTTTTGAAAACATACTCCCATTCATTTTACAGAGATCAAAGCCAGAGCAGGTGAGAAATGACCTGAACAGGCTTAATATAGTGTTAATGCTGTATTCTACTGGTTTGGTAGTGTAAATAATGAAGTAATATCCAGTTTATTGCAATCCTTTGGAATTATTCTCATAATAATCGGTGTTCATGGTAGTATGGACAGAGTTGGCATTTATGAATGGAGAAGTGCAGTCATGCGCATGTGCAGTGAAAATGGGCTAAAGACAAATTACTTTGGACTTCTAAAACAGAAAAAACATGACTGTGGGTGCAGAGTGCCAGGTTTTACACAGCAACTTACTGAGCTCTGTTTTTTCTTTGCTACTGTGTGTCTGAGTCCACTGACTTTACCTATGGAGATGGCTTGATGACTTCCAGAAGGTTCCTTTTTACGTGTCTGAGTACCTCAGGAAGTCTGCCTCGGGTTAATGAAATGTAGCTGTTGCTCCTCTTTGCTTGTTGTCCAGTCCTGGGAAAGTTGTGTCACAGGTTTTAATTTACCAAATACCTAAAGTAAAATTTGACATCCTTTGTTTTTCCTGCACCTGCTTCCATGTCTGATTTAAAAGCATAACAATTCTGTTAATGCCATTTGCTGTTAGAGGAAGCTGTTTAAGCTTAGTGTAACCTATCTGTGAAGATACGTTGCGTTGTGAGAAGTTACCTCTGAACATTATCTCAATGAAGTTAATACCACATTAACTACTCCATAGTCAGAACTCGGCAATCTTGCTGTGACCGTCTCTGCTCCCTGCTTCTCACATACCCTGCACAATATTGCTAAGTTTGTGTTTGTCATTACTGAGGGATGAGGACAGGGGAAAAAGTCACTTCAAGACTGCGTTTTGCAATGCACAGGTGAGGCCTGGGGCCTAAACCTATAGCCTTTTCTTTGCTTGTTGGTGTACTAATTCAACCTACATTTTTGCCTGTTAGGTTCCAAAGGGAACAGTGACAGAAATAATTGCTGCAGACAAAGCAGAGGAGTTTCGCAGGTAAAAAAGTAAATCTCCTGTGAGGATGTTTTCTGGGTGGTGTTTTTATCCTTTGTTTTTGTTTTGTTCTTTAGAAATTCAGCTCACTTGCAGATATATTTTACCTGAGGACAGACCATTACTGCAGGATTTCTTTGAACACTTGAAAGAGTTGGGGAAGAATTGGGTCTCTTGGGAGATATGAGTCCCAACCCACTGGATCCTATCAGCTTGCCTTTTCAGATAGCAGTGAGGAGTGCTGAAGGTTAGGACACTTAAATACGAGACAGCTGTTTTCTTACCGCAGAGGAGTTGCTGTAAGAGTTAGATTTCCTCCTCTCTGATGGGGAGTTTGTATAGAGGGATACTCCCATGTATGCATCACCAAGACCTCTGAAAATGCCTTTCAGAAAATAACTAACACAGAAGAAATTGTTGAGGGCATTTCTTCCTTGGGTGGTCTGGGTGGTGAATTTTCTGCTTCTAAGGAAAGGGTAGAGATGGAAAGCAGTTTTCTACGTGGCTGGGAGGATAGGGCTTTGATTTGTACAATTCTCCTGCTTGAGTGTGCTTGCTCAAATGTCTTTCAAGGCTAAGGGGAAAGCTGAGGTGATGTGAAACTGAGGATGGGGCGTTCCATGTGCCCAGTGTGTACCTCTCACTTGTGTTGTAGTGATCACAATGTTTTCTTTCAGCCAGCAGAAAGACTTCGTTGAATTGAGTTTTGCTACCATATCAAGCACTGGTCCAAACGGAGCCATCATTCACTACAAGTAAGAGAAACACAGCTGCTTCATTCGCTGTTCAGCAGACATAGTTGGAATGAGCTGTCTAGCTTCTTTGTGGAGTCACAGCAGGATATTCCAGGGAGATGTAGTCACTGTCGATTGACATCTTGTTTTATTCCACCAGAGCCCGCACTTAATAAATAAAGATCTCTACCTGCTGGCAGGATGCATGTATTATGATGCTGATCTGCTCAGGGGATCTGCTCAGGGGCAATAGAAGAGGACCATTTTGAGGGTAGAAGTCTGAGAAAGATGAGTCTGAAGTGCAAACTATTCTGAAATATGTTCAGGAACTGATGTTGAGGGTTTTTCTGGAAATAACAAAGCTATTCTGTGCTGTAGTGCTATTTACTGTAGACATATACACTCCTCAGTATGATCCCTGGCTCAGCATGTATTGGGTTTCCACCACTGCTATGAGAAATCAGAGCTGACACATCCAAGCTTGCACTTATGTGATTTCTGGACTGTAGACATGGGGTGTTGATCTTAAAACTGTGGAACAAAAAACTTTGTGTGTAACTGAACAGGCCAGTTCCCGAGACCAACAGAACACTGTCTGTGAATGAGATCTACCTCCTGGACTCAGGAGCACAGTACAGGTGAGTAGGGTGAATGGTGTTGAACTGCTGTGCTTCCAGTGACCACCTGCATGGTCAGCTCACAATGCCCGTGACAGGCATGGCAATATGTAGTTTTGAGCACAGTGCCGTTTCATAGCGTGCCTGTTCAGTGTCTTCCCTCTGGAGGGAGCATGTGGGATTCTGAGTACAGCCAAGTGCATCAGTCGGTGGGAGCTTTCGCTGGTGGTGTTCATTTCGGTCTACTGCAGCTCTGCTCACCTACTCCATTAGTGTTAGAGCTGCAGGGAACAGGGAGCAGGCCTGACTGACCTGGTTTAGCTTTGGGCTGCCTACACGGCAGCCTACACAGCTGCCCTGCTGGGATCTGCCCCGTGGATCTTGAAGTCAGAAACGGGTGGGGCAAAGGAGCAGGGCAACACCACCCTGTGGTGTTCTCTGCCTTTCCAGAGAGTGACTTGGAGGCAGAGTTTCTCATCCCGGTGGCCACTTGTGTCTCAGGTGTGTTTCTAGAAAGGCATCAAGTCTGTTGACTCACTCAGTGCTGTTTTGACAGTGCCATTCAGTGGCCTCAATCTCTGCAGCTGTTTACTGTGGAACTTTGACTCGGTGGAAAATGAAAGGAGTGGTGTTTCTAACCAGTGTAAATAGATGAGAAGTTGCTTGTTCAGAAAGATGCAGAGCAGACCTGGCTGCTCCTTTGAGATGAGCTTCATCTTTAGAGCTATGCTGTTTTGTTATGTCAGTCAGGAAGAGCTTTGAAAAAGAACCATACAGACATCTTTTGATAAGATTTTTACAAGGAGATCTTTTTTCCCTCCCCTCTGATGGCCTAATTAACGATTTCCTTAGTGCTACTATGAAAAGCAGCCCTTTGAATACAATATAAGCTGGACGTCAATGGCACTTAGCCACACACATTGTGACAGAGATGCTTTGCTTGTCCCCGCTGAGAAGTTAAACCGTGAGCTCTTTGTGACCATGGCCTGTGTGTGCTGGGGAAAAGCGTAGGCACAGGACTGAGTGTTTCAAAGAGAACTCATTATTTCAAGAGCCTCTGTGTTTTTGACAGCAGGCTCAAAATGGTATTTGTAGAAGGAACTTAGAGCCAGTGTCTGATGTCTCAGGCTAACTCCTATCCAAATGCTGGATAAATTTTAGAGATCTTAGCACAAGACATCCTGAGGGACACTTCACCCCTTTACACTTCCCTTTCCTCAGCTAGTAGCTGTCATTTGTGCATAAGCATGTTTTTTAAGCTTCTAGTGAATCACCTTCCATACAAATAGACTAAATTTGGTCTTCTTGGTTCTGTTCTCAATGGATAGCTGCCTGTTCCTAAACCTCAAATTAGCAGCATTTTTATGAGCTGTTTAGATTCTAATTTGCAAAGAGCTTTGACATGCCTATGGATGAAAGATAACATTTTGAATTGTAAATTGCTATTGCTGCATCTAGGATGTGTGTTCAGGAATTTTTGAGATTAGGAACAGTTATGTCATCAGTCTTGTGTAGCATAGAGCAGATACTTTATGCAAGTGTGAGTTTGGTTGGTTTGCTGCAGTGTGACTGGGTTTTCTGTGCATTCTTGCTTTGATTTTTTCCCCCCATCCCTTTGTTTCCTGCATCTTTGTTTGCCTCTGAAGAGATGGTACAACAGATGTGACCAGGACAATGCATTTTGGCACGCCATCAGCCTATGAAAAGGTGAGTGGCATCTCAATGTGATTTACAATCTGACCCTTATTATTAGAGATACTTAAACAAATTAGTAATGTGCTATATAGTCAAATTGCTCTATCAAGTGTCGTTTATTTAGTGTGACAACATTTTGATAAAGACTGAAAGGGAGGCTGTCAGACTTCATACTTCCAAAATATAAACTAAGTGATTTGGAGAATGACACCTTTCTGTCTTAAAATGCACACCTCTCATCTGCAAAGTGACATGTCTTCTCTAAGAAATAATGCATTCAGCAGACTGAGGATAAACATTACTGGCTTGCCCAACGTGGGAGTTAGAAGGGTTTAATTTAGTGCAAAGCTCAGTCTCTAATACAAGGCTGTGGTAGTGGTTTGTATTTTAGTATGCCATATTAAAAACTAGTCTCAGACTTATCTGAGAAGGTGCATATTGGAAATTCAGCAATGTAATTTTGTTTATTTTAAATTGTTTCTTTAATTAAAAATAATTTCATCATTATAGTTCATTAAGTGATGAATATGTGTTATAGGATATGTTCAGGAAATAAAAACAGCTGCAGAGAAAATGAGTCATGTAGGTCAGGTGAATCCTGCTGATAAACCTGCAGTCTGACTTTGACTCTTTCCATAATTAGCAAAGAAAAGTCTTCAGACTAATTTAAACTCTTTCTGCTCATGGTTTGCTTTGGCATTGCCAGCCATAAGAGAGCTGGAGCAAGTCTTTCCAGATCCTCTGCGACTTGCTACAAGATGCAGTCTTGCATTCCCGAGGAAGACAAAGTTTTGCCTCTCCCTGTTTATTTATGGCACACATTTCTTTGACAGGAATGCTTCACGTATGTCCTGAAGGGACATATAGCTGTGAGTGCAGCCATCTTTCCAAATGGAACCAAAGGTAAGTTGGTGAGTTGAAGTGTTTTGACCATAGCAGAGACCTCTGAAGAACCATTAAGTGGTGTGAGAGCAACATTATGGCTGACGGGTTAACATGTGTTAGGCAGATGTTGATGTAACGTCTGTTTTCATCACAACATTTTGGATTCTGGATTATTGATGCCTTCTCTCTGTATCAACCAGTGCTGAAAATTCTGAGGGGAGAAGTCTGAAGGGTGTTCAAAGTGCTCTGATTCTAGGATGATAAAGACTTTCATCAGTCAGTGGCACTCTAACACATCTGTGGCCTTCCTGTGCCTTGAAGGTTTGTCTTTATGCTTTACTCGTGGCCCTATCAAAGCAAGAGGTCACTTTCCAGCTTCAAAAGGACTGGGTAATTCTCTTCCAGTTAATGTGGAATCCCTTTTATCAGTGAGCAGCATGGCAAAATTACACAGAAGGGAGCTATTTTGGTTTTGTGCAGGAGAAACTGTGACATGTGTTCATCCCTGGTGAATTTGTTGCAGAGCTGTTTTGTCTCTGATAAGATACCTTACACAAAGATACCCCTTTTAGAGTTTTCTCCAGTTTGTATTCTTGGGTAGGTAAGGAAAAAGCAGCTGTATAGTGGTACAAGAAACCCCAATTGAAATTGGAGGGTGCCTGAACTTGGACGTATAGTCTTGGTGTTCACGTGCAGGCAACAGAAATTCTATGCATTCTGGTTGAAACACTCTGAAATAACTGGCCATCCAGGCAAGAAGTCTGACTGGTTAGTTCACCAAATACAATTGGCAGATATCCTACTTTGAGTTCACTCAGTGCAGCTACCTTTAAGAAAGGTACTGAATTTTCTGAATTAAGCACTCTCTTCAGTTGAGAAAGGGCTTGAATGTCAGACTTGCCAAACTTGCCCTGTACTGTCTTATCAATCCAGTGACTTGCTTTCCTCGATTGTTGGTGGACTTTTTTGAGGGGATGTTTGTGGCTTTTTTTTTGGTTGTTTGGGTTTTTTTGACATGTTTTCCTGGTTTGAGCCTTTAGTGTGATTATCAACATCTCTGAGGGAGCCTGACTTGATCAAATTCTCTCTGTGTCTCTCTTGCCCTTTGTCTGCAGGTCACCTTCTAGATTCCTTTGCCCGCTCTGCCTTGTGGGACTGTGGTTTGGATTACCTGCATGGGACTGGACATGGAGTTGGCTCTTTCCTGAATGTGCATGAGGGTCCTTGTGGCATTAGCTACAAAACCTTTGCAGACGAGCCGTTGGAGGCTGGCATGATTGTCTCTGATGGTATTTAGTATTGATGATTCTCTTTGATTACTGGGGGGGGACCAAGCTCCTTAAGATGCGGAGGGAATAAATCTGACAATGGCATAAAGGAAAGGTGGGATCATAAGCTATGGTCTGACCTCCCCAGATTATTTCAATTGTCATTTAAGCTCTCTAGGTAAAGACCCTCATTTTAGCTCTTTCATCTTCTGTGAAGTATCTTTGCAATTGGGTGCTGCAGACCTGCTTCATGCTGTCTACAGTGCAAAGCTCAGCAGAGCCGAGTTTGGCGTGAGCAGAGCATGCTCTGGCATGCTGCCTCCCATTCTGCAGTGGAAGAGCTGACTACAGTACAGGGTAGACACCAACATGAAGGAGCTGATCCTGTCTTTGCTATGGGTTGTTTGAGTTAGCTGTTAAATCTTTACGTGCCTTATTCTTCCAGTAGTAAATTTACAGCATGCTGGGGTTTGGTGAGAGACTTACAGTCCTTTAGGACTGCAAAGTCCTCTCAGGGAGTCAGGGGAGCCCTCTTGAAAATAAGTGTTTCGGGGAAGAGGTTACCCAACTGCCTTTCATAAAGGCGTTAATATTTTCAGAGTTTCTGGTATTTGGAACACATGTACTCTGTGCTCTCTCTTGATGTGGAAAGAGACTGTGTGAGTTTGAGGGCTGTCTCTCTCACTTCTCCTCTCTTTGAGCACATTTGCTGTCACCTTGCTCGGGGCTTCTGTGCTGATTTAGTAGAGTCAGAAATTTGTTTGCCTCTGTGGACGCCTGATGTCAAGATTGCTTAGTGACTTTAGTGGACTGAAGCCATGTAGGCAAAGTTTTGCCATAGGGAATAAGTATTTGCGCAGAGGAGCTATGTGGCTTGGTTAATTACTCTCTGTTTCTGCAGAGCCTGGGTATTATGAAGACGGGTCCTTTGGGATCCGAATTGAAAATGTTGTCCTTGTGATCCCTGCTGAAACCAAGGTGAATGACCTGCTCAAGATGCACCTTTCTCCATGACTCACTGATTGTAGAACTTGAAGTACTGGAACTTGAGGTGGGACCATGCTGCAGACAGTTGAATCCTACTCAAGACTCCTGGTCTCCAAAACCCTGCTTTGGTGAAGACTGATTCTGTCTCCCTTGCTAATGGGGGCACAGAGACAGTTCTGCTTCCGCAGAGTTTCCATAGGTTGAAATACATATGTGAGACTTGTTTTAAAATGTTTTTTATCTGGGTGTCAAAGATCAGAAACATTTTTATTCATAGAATTACAGAATCATAGAATTATTTAAGTTGAAAAAGACCCTTAAGAACACCAAGTCCAATTCTTAACCTTGCATTGCAAGCTCCACCAGTAAACCATGTCCCTAAGTGCTACATTTATGTGTTTTTTTGGTTACCTCCAGGGATGGTCACTCAACCACTTCCCTGGGCAGCTGCTTCCAACGCTTTACAACCGTTTCAGTAAAGAAATTTTTCCCTAATATCTAGTCTAAATCTCCCCAGCACAACTTGAGGCCATTTCCTCTTTTCCTATTACTTTTTACTGAAGGGAACAGACCCACACTTACCTCACTACAGCTTCCTTTCAGGTAGTTGCGAAGACTGGTAATGTCTGCTCTCAGCCTCCTTTTCTCCAGGCTGAACAACCGTCAACTGCTCCTCATAAGACTTGTTCTCCAGACCCTTCACCAGCTTCGTTGCTCTTCTTTGCACACACTCCAGCAGCTCGATAGCTTTTGTGTAGCAAGGGACACAAAACACTATTTCAGGTGCAGTCTCACCAGCGCTGAGTACAGGGGGACAATCACTGCTTTAGTCCTGCTGGCCAGGCTATTTCTGATGAGAGTCAGGATGCTGCTGCCCACTTGGGCACACGGCTGGTTCATATTTAGACAACTATAAACCAGTTCACCTCCTTTGAGTCATTACTGTAGAGGTGGTTGATTGTCTCAAGGTGGATTTTTCTTCTCTGATAGGGAGTTCTTGCTGGCAGTAGAAACACAATTACAGACAGATTTTGACATTGTAATTGCCAGTCTGGCTGAGTTATGCTTTTAGAAAAGCCAGACTGCAAATCACTGTATAGTCATCAAGCTGAGTCCTGTGCAATTGTGACCTGGGGCATAGTCTTTAAGAAGTGACCATTGAAAGAAATAATTAAGGTTTATATTGAGACTGTTTGCTTGAGCTGTAAGAAAAATGTAATTGTAAGCTGCTACCCTCTCATTTGAATGTTACGTGGATTTTCTATAGTGGTGATTTTGCACCGAGGAGTAATTGTGATGCAGGTAGATCTGCTTCTAAAGATTTACAACCCCATTTGTCTTTCTACTGCAGTACAATTTCAAAAACAGAGGGAGCCTGACTTTTGAACCCTTAACCCTGGTTCCAATCCAGACAAAAATGATTGATGTTAATTTGCTGACGCAAAAAGAGGTAAGTGAAACAGTAGATTTGCATTGCTTTCTTTGCGTTAGAACCAACTTGTTCTGTTCTGTTTACAAGAATCAGTAGCCTCTGTTCCATTTCTTAGATCCAGAGAGCAATACTGAGAAATCTGACTAAACTTTAAATTTGATACGGCTTGAGTGGGAGAGTGGACTAGACGAGCTCTGCAAAGATCCTTCCAATCTAAATTATTCTATGATGAAGGCAGCAGAGACCCCTCTGATGTTGTTTTGGTCGTTCCCTTGATATTATACTTGCTACTATTATGTCTTCTCTTTCCCTACTCCCACCTTAATTTACTTCTGCCAGACTATTATTCTGTCTCTCCAGAGGCTTGTACTAATGCCTGTGCCGTGTTATCTGCATCTACTCATGACTGATACCTTTCAGCCATACCACATCCTGCAGTATATATAGACTCTGTGCAGACATCAATGATAACCACTCAGCAGCATTTATGTCTTCAATAGCTTCATACTCTCAACTTTCTGTTTTATGTCTCTGGCTGCCTTCATTGTGATGAGTTTCATCCTAGTTTTCTCTTTATTTTGCCTCAACCCCTCCTTCTTTTCTGAATGATAAAATCTTATTTGCATTTTCCTTTTCTGAAGAGGACTGTGAAGAGTACCAGGATCTGCCGTAAGGCTACCTGTTCAGATCTGTAGGGCAACTTGTGTCTCAGGACTGCGTTGTTAACAGATCTGCAAAGCTATTTACTAGGCTGTGTCAAGGCAGCAATTCTGACTTGCTGGTGGCAGTGTTTTGCAAGATTCTAAATACTTGTCGGAGGAACTGAACCTTGCTTCCTCTGAACACCCAGGACAAATTGCTTCAGTTCCTACCTTTATCAAATTTACAAGTCACTTCCATATAGTAGAGGTCTGTTTCTTTGGGACAGGATCACATCCCAGCCTAACAGCTCAGTCCCGAGGAACACAAGGGCCTACAAATGTCTGTGGCTGTACTCAACTTGCAATGGCACCAGCTCTTCCTTGTTTATACTGAATGTCACACCCTCTCCCTTTCTGTAGTGTAACTGGGTGAATGACTACCATCAGAAGTGCAGGGAAGTAATTGGAGCAGAATTGGAGAGACAAGGACGGCATGAAGCTCTTCAGTGGCTCATCCGAGAGACAGAGCCTCTCATCAGAGTTCAGTAGCACCACCATTGTCTGCACTGTGAAAAACATCAGGACTGCTTGGAGTCACAGTAATCTACGTCTTCACCCTTGATACCACTGGGAGAACGTTCTTTAATAAACCTTTGGAAAGCGGGAGGGGATTTCATGTAGTGTTTCTCTCCCTGCACCTGAGTGGGTGATGCCGGGGGTTACTGCCTGAACAGTTTTTGGGGGGGAGGGATTGAGGATAGCAAGCAAACAGTATAAATAAGCATGTTGTCTTTGAAACAGGGGTCTTGTTGAAATAATGGTTCTAAGAGGCAAATACCAGAATATTTTATACTGTCTGGTTTTTCACTGTGACAACTCAATATTTTTGCATAGTTGGGTTCCAGTTGCTGAGATGCTACCCACACAACAGGACTGATGACTGAATAAAAGATTCCAACCTGCTGTTTGCACCATCTGCCTTCTCTTGCAGTGATCTGTTGGGTTTGACAGCTTGAAGAAGGGCAAGAACCAGGTTATTCCACCTTTCTTGTTGCTCATCCAGCTCCAACAGTGAAGAAATATGTGTAGGGCTGCCCTGAGCTAGGTGCTGGGCAGCTGTTGTGAAGAGGTCTGATGACAGCAGTCGGTTCTGCCTGTGCTTTGTGTCAGATTGTGGAGGGAATGTACTGGTGCTCAGCGCAGGTTTATGTGTGCAGAGCACCAAGGCCAGTACGGCTTCTGTCTATTGTTATGACTTATATAACCCTTGGCAGTGCAGGATGCGTGAGCAGTATCTTGGAATTACAGCTCTTCCTGGACACAAGACAATTATTACGTTAAAAAGATATGTCTACAGTGGACAAAAAGCCTCTGCAGCTTTAGTTCGAAATCGGCATGGTGTTGGCTATCCGGAGCAGTGCTCTGGGTTGCCACGCAGTACACAAAGACATCTAGGTGTCAAGCCAGCTACTACGAGTTAGACACAGCTAGGAGAGATTCCCACCCCGGAGAGGGAGGTCTCTGCTCTGCGCTCTTCTGAAGAATCACTGTGTGCAGTTGCATCAAAGCATTGTCCATAGTATTACATGATGGGGTTGGAATATGTTTACTAA
The DNA here is from genome assembly GCF_017976375.1 of Cuculus canorus. Lineage (NCBI taxonomy): Eukaryota > Metazoa > Chordata > Aves > Cuculiformes > Cuculidae > Cuculus > Cuculus canorus. The sequence continues at coordinate 10,997,910 of NC_071407.1, forward strand.
AAGATGAAGTCATTCTTAACATTTACACTGGAAGTGTTTCGGTCAAACTCAAGTTCAATATTAGATCCAAAAGGAACAATTGGGTAACAGCAATTCAAATTCTTGATATATTAAAGAAACGTTCTGTGCAATTGGAAATGATTTTATACAGGATTTTCTTTACCCATCTCCGCAGGAAGTTCTGAGAGGGAAATACTATTTTCTGTTAACTGACCTGAGTCCAGTGTTTGTCTCCAGTTCTGGAACCTGGAAGCAGTATTGTGTAGTCAAACAGAAAAGGACTGGGAAAAGAAACAAGGTTGCCTGGCCTTCTAGCTACTTTATCAAAGAAGGTGATAAAAGTGCAATAAATGCTTTAAAAGGTCATTTTTGCGCCCCAGCCTCTGCAGACACCTGTATGTATTTAGATATCAAAGCACTTTCCCACTCCCCCCACCTGCCCAGAAGTATCGGCTTTCATCTGAAGCTGTATCCATGGGAAATCCTGCTGACACACCGCCCAGTCCACTGTGTCTCATGAGTACATGCTATCGATTAAAACGGATCAGGGAAAACATTTCTACCAGAGATGCCTGTTGCCTCTGTAGGTAGTGGCTCTGCCACAGGACCAAAAGACAAGCGAGGGATCTCTGAACAGGTGGTGCTGTGACAAACCAGGAGGTTCCCAGCAAAACTGATGTGCGTGCAGTGAGGCTGAACAATCGTGGGGTTGTCAGGCAAATGCTGCAGCCTCTCTAGGCTGGAGGGGAGACCTGTGAGGGAGGAACACAGCTGCTCTCCAGGGGGTTGGTGGAGATTTGAGCAGGTGATTCTGCTGGTCGTCAAGGGGCTGCACTGCTGACTGCAGATGTTCTGAAGAACCGTGTCCTGGATGTCCTGGCGAAGACCCGAACTGGATAGGTCTCACTCCAAACCCAAGGACAAGTGTTTCTTGTGGGTAGAGAAGAGGAGGATTTCTACAAAAAGGTGAAAACAACAGCTAACAGACAACTGTCCTCTTAACCCAAAACCACTGTGGCTGACTCAGGCACCTCAGTGTCGGGGGTGGGGGGAGACATGACGCTGAATGCAATTTGCTAGGTTTAAATAGCCTTATTAGACCATTTCCTCACCTTGATTCCCTTTTTGCAGTCAGATGCCAAGCTGGGTTTATTCCCATCTATATCCTAGAAATTCATGGCTCTTCTCTATCCCAAAGTCCCCTCCAGTGCACAGGACAGAGGTGGGCTGATTCAGACTTGTCTTCTCTAGGCACCAACCTACGGAGCCTCAGTAGATACCTCTTACCATCCGCTCTCCAGCTCATCCCACCACAACCCTGTGGGCTTCTGTTGCAGGGCGTCTGCCACCACATCTTGGTCACAGCTCAGAAAACTTTACCCCTTTCTTGAATTTTGGCACCTCAGCAGGGGGAGATGGGGTGTTTCGCAGGGCAGGGCTGGCTGACATGCTTTTCTAACTCTAAGGCATTTGCCTCTTTCCCTATCTGCTCCTTGAAAACACAGCTACGTTTTATACCATTTCTTGTCTGAGGTTCAGGTTTCCAGCAGAAATTAAACTTGGCTCCTTTTTTTTATTTCTTCTTCCAGGTTTTGGTTTATTCCCCCAATGCCTGTTTTCCCTGGGTGATCTCTCCATTCCCCTGTTCTGATGGAAGGAAAAAAATTAAGGAAGAGAGGAGCAAGGAAATGAATGGAAACCAAGTTTCTGTCAGGTTTGGAGTTTATTTTTGTGTGAGTGCCATCCACAGAAACTACCATTAAATTACACTTCTCAAGTGAAAATTGTGGTTTTAGTTGATCTTTTTTATAAAAAAATATTTTCTTTCCATAGAGACTTTTGTTGTTGTGGAAAAGAAGGGGTGTTTTCAATAACAGCATGCCTGATGTTCTGTTTTCATCCAGTTTTGCAGTATTTTTACCGCAGTGAGTGTCTCACAGTTTTAGATGATGCTGCAGAGGATGTTTCTGCTCCTTATACAGTCTCTCTTACATGGGTGTTTGCTGGGGTAAGCCTGTCTGGTCCTTTCACTTCATCCAACCCAGAGGCTCAGTGGGTAGTGGTACCTCACCGCTATCACCACCAGCACCTATCTTCAGCAAATACAAACCACTCTCGAAGTCTCTATGGCTACCTTGATTTATGTCACCAGAACACTTTCACTGTCCCCTGCTCAGCTGTTTGGTAATGTTTGTGCTAGAAATCTCCAGCTACATTATTACTGTGTTTGGGGGCTCCAAGATTCTTCGTTTCCCATGGAATAAATATGTTACAGCAGGAGACAGACTATTTTTCAGTGTGGAATGTCCACGTTGGCCTCACTGTTCAATCACGAATCGTTACAAGTGCACTGGCAATGTGCCGGCTGGTGTACAAGGCTTTTGAGGCAAACAGATGATTTCTCCTTGAGCAGAAGGATTAATATTCATTCATCACCAGCAACAAATGCTCCTTCCCTCCATAAGCCAGGAGACTGCTTGACTTCTTCACAGTCACCCCTCCTTCCTCAGTCTGAGGGTATTACCTTAAATGTGCCTGGCAGCAGAAAAATCCAGTTGTTTTTTAACTTAAATGGCTCATAACTCACCTGTAATAGAAACCTCGCTATTGTTTGCATGACTATTAAACCCATCACTTTCCATGACAGCTGTTGGAGCAAGTTTTCATTTACCCCAACGCAGCTTTAGAAAGAAAAAGGAAATGTCTGAGAATGTCATTGCTGAGGACCTCCTCAGCAAACCCATCAAACCACCCTGAAGTTCAGGCTGCACAAAGTTATTTGCCAGGGAGCAGAGGGGTTGTTGTGGGGCACGAATGCTTATTCCTCTGGTTCTTTCAGCAGATAGCAACAATGAGAGCAAAGAGGCTGGAGCAGCCAAATATTACAGCTCCCCTCTGGATCAAGAGATGACATTTTCTTTCGTTTGTTACTTCATCTCTGTCATGTGGTGCTTCGAGGGCTCTCCTCTGGGTTCTGTGTGGCAGAGGACAGCATGGAAGACACCTGCATGTCACTCATGAGAGACTGAAGGAGGATCCTCAGCCATTCAGGCAACTGACTATAAAACATGTGCCTGTTGGCAGCTGTGCCCAGGGAGGACCTGCCTTTGCCCAACACCATCTCCTTTTTGCACTCAGTGTGGGTGAGTTGGTTGCTGGATTATTGCCATTTATTTTTGCTGACTTGCAGTAATTTGCAGCTCATTCCGAGTCATCCATCTTCCATTTGGAGAAGAAACTGCAGGCCTGGGCATCTGGCGGAGGTGTCTGGAGATCAGGAGTTAAATTAGTTGCCTGGTGTCACTGCCCTCAGCTTGTTATACATGATTAGGACAAAACTCCCCATGGCTTTGGATGTAATAAGAAAAAAAAATGAAACAAGAGCCTCTGGAAGGTAGAAATATGAACTGGGTTAGTGCTTAATTAAGTTGCCTATTAACAGTTGTGTAGTGGCCTGGAAGAATTTTAATGTACCAATTAAAGCAAGGAGCTATCTCCTCAGCTTTCCACCACCTCTGGGGACACTGTCAAGAACGTGGAGTTTGTGGATCAAATGCTGTTTATTTTGCTCCTTCCGGCTTGTTAAATTGTTCTAAATTTGGGATGTGGTAGATGCCCACAGACACGTTTGCCTCCGTGAGGCAGGAGCGTCAGCTGCCTGATGAAGATTAGAGTGGGAAAGAAACCGTAGTACATCTGACCCCATAAAAAACTTCCTGGTTTTTAGAGTTTCTCTGCATTGCTCTATGAGGAGGGGGTTTGGCGGCCACAAGGTGGCTCCGAGCTGGTGGTGGGGTGCATTGGTTTGGCACACACAGCTAGGGCAGCTGGTGTGGCCTTGCAGCACATGTTTGGAAGGGACATGCTGAATTATCCTGCCTGTTCGCTGGCTGTCCCATGACTGTGTAGCACTACCCTTCAGGAGCTTGCCTGGCTCCATCATGAGCTGCAGGGATGGGGGTCCCCCTCGAAATACACCTCAAGCAATGTGGTCAGAGAGCATGACTGCGCTGATGGCTAGGAACCTTCTGATCTAGAGTCAGAAAGTACTTAAGGCCATTTTAATGCCATTTACTCAAATTGTTCCTTCTCCCCAGTTGTTTACCATCCTGAACACTGAGGAGTGGTTGTACCTCCTGCTTCTGACCAGACCAAACACTCTGACCTTGTGCCATCACTGCACTCAAGTCCTTGCTTACCCTTCTTGCACTAGGAGACACTCATGAGAGGACTTATTACCAAAATATATCATCGATATAAGGAAGAAATTTTCACCATGAAGGTACCATGGAAGCGTTCAAGGTTAGGCTGGATGGGATTCTGTGCAAGCTGATCTAGTTGAAGATGTCCTTGCTCATTGCCGGAGGGTTGGGCTAGATTGACTTTAAAGGTCCCTTCCAACACAATCTAGTTTACAAGTCTATGATTCTGTGAAAATCAAAAGGGCTTTAACCATCGCATTCCATGAGAGCTGTTTATTTAGATGAAGAGGAAGAAATTTAGTCCCAGGGTTGGTATGTCATGTTATGTTCTTGGACACATACAACGTATCTCGAATTTGGACAAGCCAAGCTCAGGTACAGTGCTCTAAAAAAGAAATGACTGAGCAGAAAGGGTAGATGAAACCTCACTGGTGGAGAAGGGGGTCAAGGAGAACAGCGACCACTAGTCTTCTCTTGTTCAAACATCAAACCCCTTCATAGTGTCTCTTAGAGGAGGGGAAGGCTTCAGGGCAAAATAGGTCAGGAGCTTGGCCAGGACAAGGAGAAGGGCAGCCCTCAGCAAGACTGCAGGGTGGCAGGTTTCTGCAGGCGCTTTGGCATTTTGGACAGGAAGCAAACAGCTTTCCACCCACAGCCATCTTCGGTGAGCTTGGCCAGGGGGAGAGGGACACTGGCAGAAGGGTCTGGAGGAGATTCATGTTGAACAATCCTGCTGATGGACTTCAGCATCATATCTCTTCTGCTGGCTGCTGAAGCAAAAGCTGCAGGCAAGCAGCTAGGAGAGGCAATAGCAAGATTGTGGTATCTGGGGTCAGAAAAACATCAAGACAGGGATCTGAACTCTTCTAACAAACCATCAACCTGATTAAGAAGAGACCCCACATCACCCTGCTCCCAGCTGAGTGCTTGATCCAGGGATGGATGGTAGTGCATGTAGTGCTGACGGTGATCTTGACCACAAATACACAAGGAGCACACAGAGAGAGCAGAGAGCAGGTTGAGTATTATAATATCAATGGACAGACAGAAATCTTTTTTTTTATAATTTAAATTGCCTATATTTTACTGGCCTGAAGGCTGGTGAAGGCTGTAGGGGAGTTTCATTCCTCAGGGCTGCCCATCATCAGCTCTCCGGGGAGCACAGGCTTCTGACATGCTTTGCTACCTGGCTTGTGTGATGCACTGCCTGCAGAGCAATTTCCACACTCAGATAGCATTTGAAGAAAAAAAAATCCAATCTCATCCTTCATCCACTTTTCACATCCCTGCCAGTGTATTGCTCTGGATCCTGGCATCATGGGAGCCTTTTGCTCACAGAGCCTGAAGGTGGGTGTCCTCCTGTGTGTGTGCTCTGCTGTGAGCCCTTTCTTGCAGCAGACTCTGGGGCAGTTTGTACGGGCCAGTAGCCAGACGAGCACAGAGTCTGGCTCCTTCATGGAGATCTGCATTGGACTGATCTTGCTTATAAAGCTCCCGGGCCAGCATGTTTGAAACACCTCCCAAAATGGAGCATTAGCCTACTGAAGAGGGTCTACTATGAGCTTTGATACCTCCTTATCACTTCAGCATCCTGTCAAACAGCCGTAGCGAGGCATCTCCAGAGCTGGAGCAAGCCCTCACTTACTGCATGCTGTCCCTTTGTGCATCCTCTCTCCCACGGAGACGCTTCTCCCTCCTCTTCAGTGGCAGGGGATTTGGTGAGTGTCTTTTGTTTCCATTTGCATTTGGAGCACATCTTCTGATAAACACCACCATGTTCCTCCGGAGGTTTGAATAGAAAATGAGCTGGGGAATTTCAGATGATGGTAGCGTTAGTTCGGAGTGCCATGGTCCTCCAGGAGGGGGTTTAAGGACATTGGAACAGTTGTGAGAATATCTGTGCTCTAATCCGAACAGGCAGCTCAGCAAGTGCAAAACTGAGGGAAGTGTCCCCTTCCCCTTGTCTGCTATTAATATTTAGGTCCAGGCTTCAATTATTCATTCCTTTAGGGTGTGCTCTTATCGTCTCAGCGCTACAGGATTAGTTGGTGCACCTTCCCTGGGCACTCAGAAAAGACCTTTTCATAATATTTGTGAAATTTCATATCTGAGAGGCCTTTTACAAGCAAAATATATGCCGTGCCATTAGTCAGAAAAAGCAAATCTTCCGTGCCTGCAACTTCTTTAGGACCGCAGAGAGCTTAGCATTAGTGTGTGCGCGGGAGCTGGCCTGGCTAGAGATGGGATAACCCAGCAGGGCTTGGTTAGAAGCTGAGTCCGTTATTATTTCTTTTAACTGGGTCCCGTTATTTCTTTTTTTCATGCAAGAACAAGGAGATACCTAATGATATTAGACATACCCTCACCAGCTCCATTACACATCCATGACTCTTGCCACAAGCAGCTTGTTTGTCTGAGCTGTGGACAAAACAAAGTAAGCTGTGATTAAATACTCCAGATTATTGACATCTGTGCTGTAAATACCTGACTTGTTAATAACCCATCTTCCTGCTGGCTCGCAAAGCCTGACAGTCAGTTTGCTGAAATAAAGATAATGAGATTGGATGTTTCTGAGCACAGTTTGATCCAGGCAGGGTCCAGGAAGAATACTATTTTATTTGCCAAAATATTCTTATTATTTAATTAAGTAAAGTCAACCATAGAATTAGCATTCCCTTTCTCCCTTCAGGAGCCTGAGTGCCTGTGGGAGCTCAGCACTGCAGTAACCACTGCAATTTCAGAGTTGGTCAAATCAAGGGACAAAGGGGAAATTTTCTTTTTTTCTGCCTTTGAGAAATACTTTGTAGGGTTACTCTGTCCTGAAGTAAGATAATAAGGGCATGACAAGACCATGAAAAATTCTGCTAAACAGAAACCTGGAATAATTATTGAGCCAAAAGAGTGACATCCATCAAACCACTGAGTTTTCATTGTTTTAAAAGATGTTTTAGAAAATGTAAATACTGGCTGTCTTCACTATGAGTGTGGTGAGGCACTGGCACAGGCTGCCCAGGGCAGTTGTGGCTGCCCCATCCCTGGAGGTGTTCAAGGGCAGGTTGGATGGGCCTTGGGCAGCCTGATCCAGTGGGAGGGGTCCCTGCACGTGGCAGGGGGTGGAACTGGATGAACTTTAAGGTCCCTTCCAACCGAAACTGTTCTATGATTCTATGATTCTATCCTGATTAAATTTGAAAAACTTTATTAATTTTTAAGGCAAAAAAAAAATGCTGAAATTGGGAGTTTTCCATTTAGAACTTGTTGGAACAAGGCAGTCTGACAATTTGTGAAACTGTATTAAAATATTTTTTGACAGAAACCTGATGAAACCTAGCCCTAATCCCCTGCGCAGATTGAATTTTGAAGAACTTGAATTCTTAAGATAAGAAACAAAACCATAAAAAAACCCCTTGAAGTCAAACATTTTGCTGAAAAATTCCTGCTGCAGTGATTGCATTACAACTGAGAAACAGGAGTAGGAGCTAAGATGCATTGAGGTGTGTATTCTTTCAAACAGAGATAATACCTTGTGTTTGCTTTTCTGTAGTCAGCAGAGAGAGATGAGTAACCCCAGAAATGATGTAGCATACTTATGAGTTAAAGTGTCCCTTTGGGGTTGTGGCCTTTTCCTTCGATTTGACAAGCAGGCAAGGTTTCTCTCTCAGCCATCTCAGGCACACTGTTTCAGGTAGGTGGAATAAATAACTCAGTGTTCAAGTGACAAGAGTCAGGAGCATCATGCAAACCTCTCCTTTGTGCCAGACAACAGTTCCCATGTAGGACCTTCATGACCTCATCTGAGCACAATGCTGCGTTACCGATTCTGAGGCGCTTGCATCATTTACAAAGTTCTCAACTATTCAGGTTTTGAAAGTGTTTCAAATCCGGACCAATGGAACTGGGCAGAAATCAGTCAGATTTTAAACCCAACTGGGCAGAAATGCTGAGCCAGGTGAGCAGTTTGATGAACCACACTTGTGGCAATCAGCTGTCTGGGCATCATTGCTGATTCTGAGAGCTGCTGTGGCATCTGCAGGCAGGCAGCACCGTGTGCCGATACAGACCAGTGAGCAAACTGCATCCCACCTCTGCTATCCACAGCTGAGCTATGGTAACACAGGTTTCTTCTAGCATCTTGTCTAGACTTGGGCAAGGCAGTTTAACAGGGCTCGCCACCTGGGGCAGAGACATCAGGTGCTGCTTCCATCTTTGGGTTTCCCAAAGGGGAATGTGAACAAGGTTTTCCACTTGACAGAGCCAATAGCCCTGGGAATTCATGCTTTTGCATTTTCTTCGCTGAAGTCCAAGGGTAAAAGTACCTGCATGCCTTGCAGTGCACAGGATGTGATAGAGATGTCTCATGGAGTTAAGTGCTCCCTGCTGCTCGTTAGTAGGGTGGCATTGCCCTGCTTCTGCCGCAAAGCAGAGGCGACAGGAGGCAGGTGCATGGGCCATTGCTTAAAAAATAACCCCTCTCCACAAGTGTACTGTTTAAAGACACGTTTTATTAGCACCACAGGAGCAAAGTTAGCTGTTTCTGGAGCACCCCATTGTTTGTTTGCCCCCCAGCAACCACTGAGTCAGCAGCACAAACTCCCTCCTGAGCAGGAAGCAACAGGTAAGACTGTGGCTATTTTAGGATAACCAGCCCGTTATGAAGCCCAGGCTGAAATGTAATATCTCCTGGAAAGAGCTCCCCTGAAAGCATTGTTACCTGTGATAGCGTGAGCAGCCTGATGGAGAGATACCCAGCTCCCTTCTCCTTCCCTGCAGGGGCTTTCCACCAAAAGCTGCAAACCCATTTTATATTAAAGGCTCAGCATAGCTACAAGGAGGCATAGGCAGGACCCAGTTTTAATTGTTAAGTATCAACAGAGACAGCTTTTTTGTGTGCTGCCTTTTACTCCTGCAGCCCTGGTTATAATTTCTTATCAAGCCTGGATTCTGCAAGCGACACCAGCTGAGCGCCAAGGAGCTGCTGGCATGAAAGAGTGGGCACCATGGGCCCCAGGACAGGAGCGGAGAGCAGGAAAGTTAACTGGCAGTAAAAGCTGACAACCAGAAATTAATGTTGCTTTTAACTATCTACTTTCAGTAAAAAGAAACCCTGAATCCTACCAAGCTTAGGTGTAAAATCACGCAGACGTGGCTTTAATCATTAGCTGAGCACACTGCACTTTCTGCTGTGGTCTCGGGAAGGATGGTGTAACGCCTGTCCAGCTCATTAAACATGATGTAGGCTGAAAAATAAGAGATTATGTGAATCCAGCACTCTAACAAGGGATGCTGGCATTGTCAAAATGTGGGTGGTTCCCAGGGAACAGTCTGCTTGTATCCATGTGGTGCTGCCACTCCTTTCCTGGAATGGAAGGCAAGCCCCGGGCCAGGTGTCACTCACTCTCTTCTGCCTGTAGTCTTCTCCCTAAGCAGTGTGAGCTGTGTTAAGAAGAAATAGGGCACCCATCTTTTCCTGAGCCTGACGATACAAGGTTGTCTTGCAACACGTGTGATCACAGGCTGTTGTGCATGATCTGGGTAAATGGCAAAGCTCTTGAAAAAGTGGGAGGTTTTTCTACAAAGGTAGGATGTTGAGCTAACATTAGAGAGGAGGCTTTCTGTCGAAGGCATTCTGACTCCATTTATTAATTTCTTTGTGTGCATGAGGGCCATTGCTCACTCGATCACAAATCAGATAGTTGTAGCAGGTTGAAATATCTGGGACACGGTTAGACCTACAGAAGGGAAGAGGGATGACTTCCCAAAGTGAGGTGGAAGAGTTGTAAAAATCCAGAAAAGATCCACATGATGAATCCAGAGAAGACGTTCAACAGCACTAGAAAGGCAGCAGAATCACAACTAACAGGCAGTAGAGATGGTTCCCATCACCTTTAATAAACAAAGCAAGTAAGCTTTATGCCATCATGGTCGAGCATTCAAAAGTGCATTTTGTAATCACAGAATTTTTAATACAAGCCTTCCCACGATTAATAACAGCCTGCCTAGCACTAAAAATTGAACTGAAGATGCATGATATGCCAGTGTTTAAACATCAGCAAATTTAATCTGCTGCAAAGCTAGCAATAGTCACTGGAAGGATGATATTGTTTTGCATTCAGTGCATTTATTGATATGAGAAAATCAACATGCATTAATTTAAACATGCAAATGAGAAGACTGGATAGAAGGACATAACCGCTGTGTGGCAGAACTGAAGATCGATTCCTTGGTTTCCCTGGGTTTACCACCTCCCAGCAAGATTTCTGGGCAGAGAACATGGTCTGAGGCAAAAGTCCTGGTACCAATGAAGAATCCAGGACAGGTTTGGTGTTGGCACTCAGATACTTGGGTGGCAGAAACCCAACAAGAAGAAGGACCTATAGATGTCAGTGGGCAGTGAGTTGGACATGAGATCCTGGCCAAGGGGGTCAGTGTAGTCCAGAGACTTCACGCACAAGAGACCTGAAACAAATTCTACCCAAAGAAAGTGCAGGGGAGCTTTTTGTATGGCCAAGTCAGTATGACCTCTTCCTGCTTTGTACATTGTATATTGAATAAGACTCTCAGCTATCCATGACATTTTCACACCATTTAAGAGTGTGAAAGTGCTTTTAAAAGAGAGGAAACAGCCCAGAGAGAAGAGCCTTTCCACAGGCATCCTCAGAGAATAGTCGAGGGACTTATAAGAGCTCTGCCCTAGTGAATGGGGCAGGAGCAGGTTCAAGCCAAGCACAAACTGTTCTTCAATTAGCACCTGTCTCCCAGGCTAAGGATGACTTTTGGGAAGATGACAACCATAAGGCTCTTCCACCTCACTGGGGAGCTTCCACAACCCTGCAATAAAGAAGCCACTGTAGTGATTTGCTCTCTCTTTTTGACAACAAAACATTGGCTTAGTCTGTAATATGCACATCCCAGCTGGCAATTAAAACTAGATCATTAAGACAATAGAAACAGTGAGTGTACAAGGAAACATGAAAAAATGACTCTGATATGCATTCACATTTTATGCATTTACTGGAATAAAACCTCAAGCCTATAATATTAAATCAGAATGTCAAGGAGATAACTTATTCTAATTTAATTAAAGGCAGGATCCTGGTGTGCATGGATAAGGAACCAAATTAATATTGTGCACCACCCACTAATTTTGCCTGCCGTGAGTGTGCTGATTCTGGGACATCCTGATGTGCTTGTGGCTCTATCAGTTTTTCTGGACAGGCTGAGTATTCCCCCTCCCCCCCACTCTACCAGAACCAGACGTGGTTAAATTTTATGTTTTTCAGTCCCAAATCTGACAAACTGTGCATAAATGACAACTCTGGCCACAAATTTGCCCATCTGTGCTGGAGAGGTGGGAGTCCTTTGCTTCCCAGGGCAGAAGAAAGAGAGACATTTCTGAAGAAAGCCTGAATTGAAGTGTTATGAACACTCCTTCACCCATCCTTTCCCTAAGTATGAAACAGGACTGAACTCTCCTGGAAAACAAACCAACTTGTTAATTGAGTTTGAGACATCATAAAGGTACCATAAGCTTTCAGCTTCACACTCTGTATGTTTATACCCTAATTTTGTTTTGGTTGTATTCTCTTCTTTCATGTGTGTGGGAAAATCATCTTCCAAGGGATGAGCATGGTTTTGAGAAGTTTGACCTTTGTGCAGTTGCCACAAAGGAGCTTCACCAGCTGGCTGAGAGGGTCCAGGGAGGGAGACATCTGTCTGCCATTTGGGTGGAGAGAGGCATCCAGCAACTGCTCCCTTCCCTTCCAGCAACGTCCTCCCACTCCTGGCAATTAGAAATGACAAGAGTGGATGCCGCTGTTATTTATCCAACAGGAACATCTTAAATCCTCAAAGCAGAAACAAACACCTCACCTCATTACCTGCGGGACCTTGACAAAATTTAGCTGACTCTTGTCTCTGGGCGCAACTCAAACCTCAGCCAGACTAATGGGAGACTTTTCAGGTATCTGAAAGGGATATGAAACAAATGCTTTGCGTGCCCCACAGTTGGAAAAGAAAAGAGCTTATGGCTTCTTTGTGCAACACATTGTGATGTGCTGAACTTGGCAAATGTGTTGAAGTTCCCCGAAGCTTCTTGGTAGCACCAGAGCTGCCAGACAGCTTCTGAAATGCTAAGTACTTGCTGCTTCACCTTTGACATGGCAGTGCTTGTGAAACAAACTTCACGTCTGGGAAGAGAGGGAATAGGCAACTAAAACATTGTTGGGTAAAATCTGGTATCAGTCCATAATATTGATTTCACACTTAGTTCTTCAAATCTATATGCAAGAAGATGTTTGGATGGCTTTGGTCCCTGTAAATCAGGCAGGGAGCCTGGGTCCTTTGCAGACGGAGCGAAGAAGTTTGAGGCTGAACCTGTATCCTAATTTGAGCCCATCAGAATCAAAGTCAGTCTATCTGTCTGCTTCAGTGGGTCACTGTCTCTCTGCTGCAAAGTGGTTGGTGGTTAAAAGTGCTGAGAAAGTAGAGAGTTTCATTACTAACTGTGAGAATTGTGGAGGCAAATGCATCTCTGAGGGTACAAAGATTGCCTTGCTAGGGAATAATGCTGTCATTATAAGCAGGACTCATTATAAGCAGGACTGGATGTGGTTTTAATGTGAAGAAAGTAAACCAGGAATAAACTGAAGCATAAAGTTTCTACTTAATGCTCTTTTTTTTCCCATGCAGAGGATGCTCTGAGCACAGCACACTGAACAGGCAACAGAGCTCTAAGACTGTAGTTATACATTCTGCTGGTGAGTAGTAAGAGCAAAGTATTTGCTGGATTGCACTTGTAGCTCCTCACTGTTAGGTTAAAAATGGTATTTGGGGTGTGTGAGTGCCTCTGCAATGAAAACTGCCTACAGGCACAGAGGTTTGTGTTCTGCAGCAGACTAAGACCCTTGGTCACAAGGCCAGCTCTGCCTCTTAGCTGTGAACATACAGAAGTTATCGTGGAGCAGAGCTACCCAGTCCCACACGAGGGACCAGCTGTCAGTGAGAAAGAGGGAGCGTTGCCACCATCCATGATATTCAGACAGGACCTTGCTAGAGTGTGTCAGTACTGAAACACAAGCCAGTCTGCTTGTGTGGTGTGTATAAGAGATTCTTCAACAGAGTTTGCTGAGCCACCATCCTCACCGGTTTACAAAACACCTCACTGCTGCCTCGGAGCACCGGCAGAAAGATAGCACAGTGCCCTCTGAAAGGATGCAACTGGAAACACCTGTGTTCTGCAGACAGGAGGATGGAGAGACAGACTCTTCATCCATTAAAGCTGAGCTTCTCAGATGATAAACACCCACTTATGAGAGCTGGGAAAACTAAGATGTCAAACTTGGCCTAAAATCTGCAATAGTTAGGAACTGAGTTTGCACTTAATTCTGCTTCCGGCTAAAGGGTATGAATGAGGCAAGTTAATAACTTACCTGCCTGAGGAGTATGTAATGTCAGACCCTCAGAGGAGTTGGAACAACTTCTCTCACCCCTTGAAATTTCCTGCTGGCTACCACATATTCTTTTATCATCACACTTTAAAGTGAAAACATTCTACATTTTTCTCTATGACTGTATTGCAGAACATGACTTGGGAATGACCTGAAGTGGAAGGTCTGACAGATTGCTCTTCCTAAAGGCTCTTTAGGGGAAGAAGCAGACATGACCCTCTGTTAAATTACACCTGTGTTGAAGTAATGCATTGCCACCGCTACTGACAGCATCACACCTGGCTAAATGATTGTGAATAGAGGGCTGGGACCAGCATCACATTATTTTCCACTTAGCAGAGTTGCTGGTCTCCCGTGAGTCCAGGGGGCTCTTGAAAAACCTCCTTAGATCTCACACCCTTCCTGCAAGCTTGCCAGGTCCTTAGAGATGTGAATCAGCCTTTTCTTCAATACAGTGATTTGGGGTAATTGCAATGTAAATAGTGGCTACATTTCAATTTCTAAAGAAGATTTCATTAGTTTGGACTACATCAGAGAAAAGGTGCTGCAGGAGATTTGTGAGAAAGGTATTTGAAGCGAATTTATTTGGTACAAGCTGCTGAATGGTAGTGTTTAGAAAAATCCACTCCCTGCCCACTGTGCTAAGATGATCTTTCTCTGTTCTTGCTTCTCTCCCTAAAATGCTGCACGCGTGGGAGTTGGGCTATGCAACTGTGTCCCTGCTTTCTGTGTCGTGGGACTATCAATTCATCCCTTGAGCCTGGGGAGGAGTAATGTTTCTTGTTCATAACAGCTGAGACTCTATTAAAAGACAGATTATATGGCGATCTGAAAAGCCTGAATGTGGGCAGAGTCCTGTTTTACCTTTGGGATGTGACCTGCTGACCCCTCCCTGCCCTGAGGTGGAGAGGGAAGGATGCTGCGGGGTTGCACTGTAACCTGCACCGCTTTAGGGGCTGTGAGAAGAGGAGGCTGAGGAGAGACCTTATTGCTCTGTACAACTCCCTGACAGGAGGTTGTAGAGAGGAGGGACCTGGCCTCTTCTCCCAAGTGACAGGGGACAGGACAAGGGGGAACGGCCTCAGGCTGCACCAGGGGAGGTTCAGGATGGACATCAGAAAAAAAATTTTCACCAAAAGGGTCATCGGGCACTGGCAGAGGCTGCCCAGGGAGGGGGTAGAGTCACCATTCCTGAAGGTGTTTAAAAGATAGATAGGTGAGGTGCTCAGGGACATGGCTTAGTGGTTGATAGGAATGGTTGGACTCAATGATCCAAGAGGTCTTTTCCAACCTGGTGATTCTATGATTCTATGATCCTACATCCCTTGTCATGGGATTTATTAGCACCAACCTAGTAGGATGCTGCCTGACCCAAGAGGGATGTTTCCCTGCAGACATTCAAGATGAGGTTGCACGGGGCTCTGAGCAGCCTGATGGAACTGAAGCTGTCCCTCTTCATTGCAGAGGGGTTGGACCAAAATGACCTTTAAGGATCTCTTCCAACCCAGCAGTTGCACGGTTCTGTGATCCTATGAATCCTGCAGCACCGCTGGCTCAGATTCCTCGTGGTTGCTGGTGTGTAGCCACTCGTTCTGGACTCCCACTGGCTGCTGCAAGGAGATGTTGGAGCATCCCGGGAGGCTGCTGGGGCATCCAGCGGGGCAGGCGCTGAGAGATGAGCTCTGCGGAGACAAACCTGCTCGCTGGGCGGCTCGTCCTCGGCTCTGCTTCCAGCCACCACCTCTTCCCATCAGCAGAGGGACCCCTCGGACCGGCCATGGGATCTCTGGGCTGGGGAACCAGTGACAACCCGTGGAGAGCCCCGCCGGGGGCCGCCCGGCTGCCTGTGCTCCTCAGCGAGCCCTGTAAGCTCGGGCTTAAGGGTGATAAAAAACAGGATGGCATGAGCAAATGGAAAAGAGCGGACTTGGCATGGAGATGTAAAGCTGGATTCACCTCCTTCCCTTTGGCCTGTGTGGCCGTTAGGAAAATGTCCTGGTAATTACACAGTGATGCAGTGTGGCTGCGAGCCTTGCAGGGACCCAGCGTAAATCAGCTCCTTTCTACCATGGCAACTTAGCATAGAATAGAGCTACGGGTAAAGGAAAAAATACCCCCAAAAACGGGAGAAAAAAGGAAGAAAAAAGTAATCAAGCCTTTCCCATCTCCTGTGGTTTGCTTGACACTTTTTACTGCTGACAAGTATTTGCAATCATGAAGGTACAGGAGCTTTGATAAAATTGAAGCCTGTTGCTACCAAACTTCTACTGTAATAGTCTTGTTTGTGATTTTGTGGGCATTAAGGCACAAATAGGAGGTAATTATGTATGGTTTTAGGTGAAAGCAGGAGTTTGTTTTCTTTTGTGCCTCTACATGTGCATTACAGAGTGAGCATCATTCCCCCCTCCACTCTGCCCCTCCAAAAAGAACAAAATGCCCCATGGAATTTGCTGACAGTCGCAAGAGTGATAAATTAGTAATAGGACAAAAGCCGAGCAACCAAAGGGCATCTGCTACATCCGAAGTAACTGCTGGGCTCCCCTACGCTAAAAGCTGCAGTTAGTAATGTAACAGACAACTCAGTTGATTTGAAACCTTAGTTAAGTCAACTGTAACATTTTTTCACCCTTATCAGTGCTAAAATTTGGATTAGGGCCTTGCAGAGAATGGTTTTCCTCAAAGTGAGTGCAGCTCCTGGGTTTGAAGGAGGACATGAACTCCCCGGCCTCAGCTCGCTTGAAAGGAATGGCACTTTGGAGGGGAGTTTGCCGAGCGTGTTGTGCTTGCAGGGCAGAATGAGAGCTCCCTGGGTACCACTATGAATTCTGCATTTGAAAAAGCTTCAGAAAGTTCTTGTCTTTCTGCTGTCCTTTAGAAACTGCCAGCTGCAGGGGGAAGACTTTTTAGAGCATTGATCAAGATTTTTTTGGGAAATCAAACACTTTTCTCTGTTTGTCACACCTTTTATTTTTTTTACTGAGGATTTCCTTCTTTTCTTAATCACCAAATGCAGTGCTGCATCTAGGAGGTGCCAAATACAGGTAGACAGACCTTGAGCCAGAAGATTTATATTCATTTGAAGTGGAAGGATGGGTCCCTGTCCTGTCATCTGTATTCATTGCTACAATAATCCTTCCTGCATGCCTTTGGTACAGCTGCTTGACTAATTCTTTAGTAATCATTTATTTAGGTTATGTCACCTCTGGATATGCTATTTGTTGGTCCATAACAGTATGTTTTGAAGGGAGCAAGTTGAAATAATCTGATCAGCATTTCCTGAAGAAGGGTACGATCCCTTCTCCTTTTCTCCTTGTCCCCAGCAGAGTACAAAAACAGATGGTGTGAGTGTGAAGAGATGGGAATGTAATCAAGGAGATGAGAGGTGTTTGAAGTCCCATAGTACTTTTTGAAGATGTGGTGGATACCATAAAACTGTTTCTCATGGTGAGATGCTTTGTGGCTGGAGAACATATGTACTTCCATGTCTGAGGCCATGTTATGGCCACACTGTGCTGTATAAGTTATAAGCAGCACAAGCATTTCTAGTTTTCCTGGAATATCTAGGTCATGATCCTCCAGAGTTCTCTAGTGCTGGATCCCCTATGAGCTTTGGAGGCCTGGAGGGGTGTAGTTGAGTTGAGATGTGTTTTTCTTGTTACAAGCTAGGATGTTGTGAAGGTCGCAGCACAGCCAGCTGTTCTTTAAGGATACTGGCGAGATTGACACTTGTGAAGTATATCATGTCTGGAGCCAGATCTCATCCCAGCAACACCCATAGGGTGGAGAACCTGTCTTCTCAGTGGCCGGCTCTTGAACATAATGCTTCAGCTTTAATGTACTGTGTAACTCCAGTGGAAAGAATATTTTCAGTACAAATTCTTCCTGCCTTTTCACTTCATGTCTTTTTTTCCTCATATAAGTCAACCTAAGAACTTGGCAGCTTGAAAAGGAGGATGCCACCAGTCCCTGAGGCTTGTTCCTTGCTCTGGCCTGCGTCTCGAGATATGGTTTGAGTTGTTGGCATAAGTCAGTGAAAATTCAGCCCACTGCAGGAGTGATTGCTATGACATTTTGTAAATCACCACATCAGGACCTATTGGTTGGAGAGTAACATACATTCTTCCTTGTGCCTGATTAAAGCCTTTTTGACAGGAACTCTGTGTGTTTGGCATGAATGTGGATGATTTGTCTTTGCAAACCAGAAAAATATCTCTTCATCCAGTGGCGATAAAGGATAACTCCTGTGGGACACCTCTGGGGTCATCATGTCCTTTAAAGCATAAGCTAAAAATAAAGATTTTTTAATTCATTTCTCACTCCCTTTGGCAATAATACTGATCATTTGCGTCTGGTTATAGTGATGAAGAATTTCTAGGTTACAATTTGATTTGGAAAGTCAGAGGAAATGATTCTAAATAAACTCCCACAGAATGAAGAGAAGAGCGGTCATGCTTTTTCCTCTAGTAAAAGACGAAGAGGTCAAAACTGGGCATTTCCAGACAAGGCTGAACATGTGTTCCTGCCCTGCTCACTAAAAACTAGAAACAATCAATGGGCCATTGGTCAGTTGTCCTGGGGCTGCTGCACATAAGGCAACTTTGCTAACTTTCGGTCAACCTTTTTAACACTGCTGCAGTGCAGGAAAAAAGTCTAGTTCAAACGAGGACCAGGATCTGGATGTCTGGTTCCAGGAGCGTTTTTAAGGAGATGCAAATGTTTCTTAAGGCTATTTTTTCACATTCTAGTTCAAACGGCTGTCTAATCCTGTCTAGCATCTGGTGCTTCAGAGAAAGGAAAGGAAGAACGAAATGAAACCTCCCTGTAGACCCAGAACATTCAAGTAAACTGCAGTTTTTCTTGTCTTAAACAAGATTAGCAATCATTAAGAAAACAACTCACAGAACAACAGTGCTGGGTTACGGTAATTTCCATGAAGATATCAATATGTCCTTAGGCTTGAAGTATTTGTTTTCAATGCCTTCTATTAAACATCAACTGAAAAGGGTCATCATGGGGTTGCTGACATTATGTGAATTGGTTACTTCTCCCAGCTAATGCTGCTACCTATTTTTGGCTTTGCCCTTTGGCTTGCCTTTGGCACTTGAACTGTATTGTCCGCTAGCAATATGAATTGGTGCACAAGACTCACAGTCTTACAGACACTCAGGCAAGCTGGAGACGTGCCGAATAAGTAATCAAAGCTCCTAATGAGGCTGCATAACGCTGGGGGCTTGCAGGGAACTTACTTGCAATGTAGTCATGAGCATCTCTGCTGTTTGAGAGGAAGAAGGAAAACAATGTTTGTTACAGCAGAGAGGAAATCTGACTAGAATATTTTAATTTGAGTAGCAGCTATAGTGATTTTTAGATTTTCTTTCACATGGTTGAATGTGTTCATTATTTATGATGACATTGTTGGAGCTGCAGTGGTATAAGGAGAAGGGCAAAAGGATTTTTTGTGAGGAAAGTGTTAGCTTTTAGTTGTAACAAAAGTTATTGCCACTACCTAAAAAAACCTTTTTTAATTGTTGCCATGTAGGTGTCTACATCTGAGGAGTGATGACGCAAGTTGCAAGTGGATCATCCTAGAACGATCCTTGGCTATAGGAATAGCTCTTCATAGCATTTGAAAGCTATAGGCTTATCTCGTCCTGGAAATTCCATGTGTTAAATCAAGGATTATATCAGCTGGGACTTGTCACAGCCTGTTACCTGCCAGGTCCACTAAGGAAACTGCTGCCTCTGTGCTCCAGGTTTAGCAGGAGAGAGGAAAGGAAAGACATGCAGAGCTCACATGCAGCATTGTGACCAAACTTCATCATTCCTCAGCAGCCCTCACCGCTGGTACCTGCTGCCTATCATTCCAGATGTGACAGTACCTTTATGACACGCAAACGTTATCAAATCTTACTATCACAGACTGCCTCTGAGGACACGTTTCCTCACCCAGCCAGCCTACTAATCTCTGCCATCCGCAGTTTTGTGCAATCTTGCTGTAGGTCATCACCAGGAGAGGAGGAGTGAGCAGGAAGCTTGTCCTTTTCTGGCCTGTGCTGTAACATGTATTTTTAGCCTCTTGGTTTCTTTCTCTCTGAGAACTAAAGGGGAAGGTGGAAAATTTGATTTGATAGAGATAACTGGAACAGTTTGTCAGGTAAAAGCCTGTGGGATCTAAGAGAGACCAGGAGCACTTCATCAGTTCTCTGTAGGAACTTCTCATCACATTTTGAGTATTTCTGATAATCCTTTCATCCTCCATGATCTTTCTAAATGTTGAGTTTGGAATTTTTAGCCCCCTTTCAAAAAAAGAGGTGTGCAATATTGTTCCTTTAGTCAGTCTCTTTAATTTTGCAAAATTTTCCTTCAGTCACAAGGGCCATCGTCCCTCCTTACCCACCCTGCTGGAAGCCTGCTGCAGAACTGTGACTGCTAAATCCACCTCGGTGTCTCCATGTATTGGGAGGGAATGGAGGATGTGGCACATGGGACAGTTTCCTTAGTCTCTTGTAGTCCTTGTCTCAGAGGACCTGGATACCATTTTGTGTGACTGACGC
Organism: Cuculus canorus; assembly: GCF_017976375.1. NCBI lineage: Eukaryota > Metazoa > Chordata > Aves > Cuculiformes > Cuculidae > Cuculus > Cuculus canorus. The sequence continues at coordinate 11,018,112 of NC_071407.1, forward strand.
AGGACACATTGCCTTTGGGGACACCTTGCACAGCCCAGAAAAGTGATGTAGAGCTACCAATCACATTAAAATCCTCAGGCATCCTATGCAGAACTCAATTCATTATGTCCCAGCTTCCAAAATCATGAGTCAGCAGTGACGATTTTTTTTTTCCAATTATGGGGTTTAAGGGATTATTGTGAGTCATTACCCTGAGGTAATATCTGCATTCCTTCTAAAATGGTGAAATGGTTCAGGTAGGAAGGTGGTAGAGCAGCTGCACTCAGGATGTTCAAGAGCTGGGAACGTGACCCTTTTTTTTTAATCTCCAGAGCAGAACTGAAAGGAAAATGTGCCCTTGTGTGAAAAATTCAACTCATTTCACAAGCTTTTCACTTTGTCTTTCAATGGGTCAATTAAAGCTTCATGGTCTTTCCTGCCACACTGGCAAATAAAGGTCTTTATCTTCCCTTCCTTTGATTAACGCTGCTGTTATAAACAGACGATGCAGCACAAGTGAGGGAAACTAATACGCTTCCCCCACCCGAGCCGAGGTCCTTGTAAATGAGTCAATTAATTTGAACCAGTGCACCCCTGTGCTTTAAAATGTGCAAAGCTGGCACACAGCTCAAATTCTGTTGAAGTTTCAATGCTGGGGGAAGGAAAGTGGTCTCAGATATGGGAAGCCACCCCTGTGCACATGGGCTCCCCGCATGCCCTCGAGCACGGGCTAGCTGAAGTGCTTCAGTACTGCAGATCCCTCCCCCAGTTTAAGAGATTTTCTTGGCCTCTTAGTTCTACAAAAAAGGCGCTCATAGCAGGCATTTAAATTTTCATGAAGTGCTTGCTTTATTATCTTAATAAATCCTTGTTTGGTTTGCAGAATGCATCCCTATTGAAGTTGAGAGTTTATATGAAAATTAAAACGGCACTATATCTTCTTAATTAGACGAATGTATAGATAAAAAGAAACAAATGTCAGCTGGCAGTGGAATTCAGCTTTGCTGGGAGGGCTTTTTTAATTTCTCTGTCAAGATGCTTGCAGAGGTTAATTCTGGTGCTGCAGGCATTAGAAGGGACAGCAAAACTATCCCTTATCAGTAGGCAAAACACAAGCACTTCCCATTCTTCTGTGTTGTACATCTCAGGCTTGCTGAATTATTTACTTCCAAAAATAAGTTGCATAATATTATCACATAAAAATTAAGCATTTGATATTTCACAGGTGAACAGCCAAGGCTGAGCCCATGATGTCTTTGCTCTGGAGTATTTTTTAAGCTATGCTAGTATATATAGGGTTAATTGGAGAAAATTGGTGGGGGAATGTTGAACAATGGATTTTTTTACTCAGATTGTATTTGGTTTTCAGAAGCAAGACATTTCAGATGCAAGTCATTATTATTTCTTACATTTCCTAAAGACTGTATCTGTAAACCAGAGACAATCATCTGATAGGCTCTATAAGACAGCTATTCTGTTTTTCAAGGGACAGGAAGAAAATTTTAGCTGAATAGCTTTGTTCTAGCTCAGAAATGGCTGCAGTGTGGACCTCAGGCTGTGTTGCCATTCTTAACTAGACAGGGCAGAATTTCTGGTTCCCGTCATGAAATATAATGGGAAAAAAATACCAGGTTTTAAACTCAGCTCTTGCACTTGATGACTTTGATGTCCAGAGTTTTGCTAATGGGTTTTGTTCCATGTAACTGGTTGGGATAACTGCTGCTGTGCAGCAGGTTCAGTGCAGCAGAAAGGCTCCTGGCTATAGGGCTCCTCATCCTTTCTCTTGTGTTGAGGTGGACGGAGACTTGGCAGGAGGCATCAGCCTGGAAATCTTCTACCAAAGTGTTTCAAGATAGATCCTATTTCTTTTGTGAATGTAGCACTGTTGGCTGCAGCAGCTACGTCCCCTCCCCTCTTTTCTTAAGCAGCCCTGTACATATAAGAAAGTGCCTCCTTTGATTTTGCAAGGAGAACGCTGGTTTCATAACCTTGCCATGCATTCTAAGGAGTGAGACCTGGCAAAGCTGTCACTAGAGTGGCTGGGATAGGGGTAGAAAGCAGAGGCTGAAACAAGCAATACAGAGCTTAAAGATCGTAGAATAGCTAGCGTTGGAAGGGACCTTAAAGATCATCTATTCCCAACCCCCCTGCCATGGGGATAGACATCCCACTAAAAGATGCCTTCTCGAAGCAGATCAGATACTTTCTGTTTACTCTAGAGTTTAATACACTATTACCAATGTCTTGTGCTTAAGAAGTTTTTCATCTTGACTTCCCATTTTCCTTTTAAATCTTTCTAAATTAAGGAGACTTTCACATTCATTGGGCAGAAACCAGACCATCAAAGCAAAATCCTATGTCAGGGTGATCTTTTTTTCTATAAGAAATGGCACACGCGAAAAAAAGCAGTGGTGATATTGGCAGAGTAGGAGAAGACTTCCAAACTTCACAGCGCCATGAGGTGCACTGGTAAATTACCAGCCTCTTGGTAAGTGGGACCAATTCCACAAGAGCTGTAAATCTGTGGACACATCTCATTAATCTGGATATCTGGGTGCCCCTTGCTTTGCTAATGAGTTCAGTCACTGCCAAGTGGGTGAGCAGGGGCTGCATCAGCTCAGCATAGCTACAGGACATATCACTAGTTTTTGGTGTGTATTTGGGTAACACCACAAATGTACTCGAGGCCGTTTTTCAGGATAACATCCCAGCTCAAATTTTGAAGCACTGAGTTGCAAATGCTTGGGAAGTGTGTTGGGGATGGTTGGGAATTGAACTTATTTGCTGCGTAGGTTACTTGACATTTTTCTCCCCTGGGAAAGGCAGGATGGGACCAGCAGGCTTCCTAGGCAGAACAGCCTTTTGGGGGAGAATTCTTCTGCCAGGCATACAGCAACAGCCGGCATTAGTTATGTTGTAAGTGTATCTTCCAAATACAGGAATCAATTCTGAATATTTTATGACTTTAATTATACCACCCTGCATGTGATGCAGAGAATCAATTATTAGGCTGCCGGTTGCTAATTTCCTTCTAGGATGAGAAGCTTTTTCCTCGTGCTTTTCCTGCTTTGGATAACAAAATATCACACTCAAGAAGGCAAAAATTCATGGCAGCACTGAACTAGCAGTTAGGGTCAAAGCAAGAGACGGCAGAGAAAAGAGTCCGATAAGACTCGATAGCTGGGCTAGCAGCAGCATGTGGATTTCAAAGGGCGAGGAGGGAGTATTTATCAGAAAGTCATTCATCTCTGCTGTCAGATAGAGTCTTCTGCAGTTTGATCAAAGGGACTTTGGAGTCACTGGGTTTTGGTCAAAACCCAGGATACATGGATAGGTGTTCAAGAGTATGTAATTCAGGCCGGAGTGTTGTCTGGCTTTTCCAAGTCTGGTTTAAAGTAAGAGACTGTGATGTACTACTAGACTCACACTTAGCCAATACAGCCAAAGCCTGGGTGTTGATGTTAAATGCAGGACTTAGTTTCTAGCTGTGAAACAAGAGCAGTGATTTTACAGCTCTCACAGACAGGGTCTGGGCTATTTCTTCAGGCTTTCTAAGCTCACCTGCAGACAAGTCTGTCTGTGTCAGCAGGCCTGAGAGTGTTTGAAAAGTCAGGTTAAGGAAACAACCGAGACACTATAAGCACAAATCAGAGCCTTGATGAAGAGTTTGGCTTTTCCCACATAAGCCATCTGTCTGCTTCTCCCTTGGTACCTTTTACCAGTCAGTATTGATCTTCTCAAGTAATTTATTTGGACAGTCTGCATGATGACACAGTACAAGAGATGCTGTCTGCTCCAGCAAGTAACGAGTTCAGATATTTTGCTTTGTATAGAGATGCAAGAAGTCATTGCCCTCAGGCTGTAAGGCCTTGGCCTGTCATCGTTTCTATTCTCATAAATGAAACAGGATTGCATGGACTTTGTCTTAACATCTTCGAAGGGAGCATGTCTGACAATTGAAGGAACCATATGATCTCTGCTGAGACTGAATTTCAGGTCCTTGGCAGCACTCAAATTTGTTCTGAGATCTCCAGAAATTAAAACATTTCCATACAACTTTGGGCAATCAGGGGGTAGGGGATCAACCAAATAATGCTCCTCACCAAGGTGTGAGTGCTTGACCTGCTCTCATCTCTAAAACAGGTAATGCTGCTGTACCACGTTGTTTAAAAGATCCATGTGCTGCTCCAGCAGAGGCTGCATTTCAGAGGATGCTGCTTTCAGCCATGAGTTGCACTTGGCTGAATTAAAAGGAACTCGTTATTGCTGGAAAAGAGCTCTCCTCAGTCCCATCATTTATCAATGACAGAAAAGACACACAGTGCACTTATCTTCTTTGGGACTGGATTTATAGTCTGATAAAGTCAATGGCAGCCTCTTCATTGACTGAAGAGGGTTAGTTTCTTAGTTACCACGTAGTACAGAGTATGTATACTGCCTCTGCAAGTAATAGAGAAAGAATACGTTACACCAAATTATACTTTCATAAATGGTCTCCTTTTGTTTTATAGCACTATTTCCCATAACTATGCTGTCTTAGGAAGCATGTGACTTAGCATAGGAAGTCTATTGTGTTATGAGGCAGAAAAGATAGTACTCTTCTTCTTCAATAACTTTCAAATACAACTTTCAAATGTGTTTTTTGCTCTTCTTTCAGTGCAACTGAAGTCTTAATGTGTGCCAGCCTTTAGCAGATCTGCCTTTTTAACACCTCTCTGGCTTCTTTTGTGACTATTTTTTGTGGGGCAAGGAAATGACACTTTTGGTACATCCCATCCTCTCTGAAGTGTAGGGGTCCTTTCCTTTCCCATTAAACCTCAGTATCCTCACAGGCCTCCATGAGTACTGAGCAATTCTGTGTGTAAATCAGGCATTTCTCATTCATCTCTTAAAAATCCTCACCTTTTTCTTTTTTGAAATTGCATTTGTTCAAGAGTTCTTGACACTTATGCATGAATTTGCTGTGCATGTGGAAGGAGAATTGAAAAACTTGGAGGGAATGAATCTCTAACAACTCCTAGTCTGAAGTTCTCCTCATGGTTACAGCGTTGGGGTATGAGGAGGTTACAAAGAGCCTTAGTAGAAATCCGGGAAGTTTTCTGAGAAGGAGCCTAAACTAATCTCTTCCTCCCATTCTTCATCTTACCTCCACAGGGCTTGCTACTTTGGTGTCCATGGGGAAGGCTTGGTTATTATTTCTTGCAAAAAGGAAACCAAGGCAAGAGAGTAGCGTTATTCATTCCCAGAATTGTGTAATTTCTCTTGTTTGTAAAATAGAAGATTGTTTCTCCCTATCACTCTTCCCCCCTGTTCAATGATCTGTTGTGGAACAGCCAGGGGAGAGGAATAGCTACATTTGAATCACTATAGGCTACCTTCTCATATTTTGAAGATTTTTCCATTCCAGCAGAAGAGATGGTCTCCATCTATGTTTATCTTTAATCTCATCTCATTGCCTATACTTTCTTATGTGATTCCATTGTGTCCTGTATGCTTATCTCTGAGAAATTTAGAACTCAGAATGATCAATGTAATGAGAAAGTGTGTTCTCAGAGGTATGTAGCAGGTAGGAAAGAAGTAATGATTGCAAGATATGTGGACTTTGCTATAGGGGTCAGAATTAAGGTTAATTAAATATCTTCATTATGCATTCTCTCCTCCTTAAAGTGTCTGAGACCCTTCTAAGAGAACCATTAACTCTGAACAGCTGAAGTTTTTAACGAATATGTTTCTTGATTTTCTTTGCAACAGGTTTGCTCTTAACTTACCTACATGTGCACTTCACGTATTTTGTGTTGAAATTGTGCTTTCGCAAATCAATATTACTAACTGGTAAATTTTTAATCAGATATGGCGTGTAAATATTCCTGCTTTTTAAGACAAAGCCATCAAAGTGAATGTAATCAATTTTTTTCAGTCTTTCTACAAACATAATGTGAATAAAATTGTTCAAAAATTACATGCAGCTGAGTAATGCAGCTCCAAGTGAACTAGGTAATTAAACCATCTGAATATGAATGACTTTGTTATATGCAAAAATGCATGTTTTAGCATTTCATACATTATATGAGATTTAAGATTAAAAAAGAACATTTTTGCATTTAGATAAAGATCTGAAAATAATCACATCTGTTGCTTATAACCTGCATGTTAGTGTGAGAGATTTAAATGGATATTAATTATGAGCATTTGCAATTCAATCCTTCTATATGTATGAGCATTTCTTTTCAACATGCTTTCTTCTCAGCTTGCTTAAAAACCATTGTTTCACTGCCAGGGAAATGAGAAATTATAATACTTAATGGAATGATGAATCTCCATTGCTTGAAGACTTTCAATCAGGGCTGTCTGTCTTGAAGAGTTATTGTTCTTATTGCAGGAGGATCTAGAGGAGGTGGTGACCTATGTCTTTTTTTAAGGCCCTTTTCTGGACTTAATATGATGGCTGTGGTGCAAATAGCTTTTCTTATACTCGGTCTCAGCTCTTCCTGATCCTGCTGAACATGTCTTGAGAAGGCCTATAGAATCATAAAATGGTTTGGGTTGGAAAGGACCTTTAAAGGCCATCTAGTCCAATCCCCTGGCAATGAGCAGGGACGTCTTCAACTTGGTCAGCTTGCTCAGAGCTCCATCCAACCTGACCTTGAATATTTCCAGGGAGAGGCTTCTACCCCTTTCTGGGCAACCTGTTCCAGTGCCTCACCAGTGTTTTTCAACTGTTCACATTGTACCACTGCTTGTATGGAAAAACATTTAAGGTTTCTACGGGTCAGGACTCATTTCAGCTACGCCACGTGGTATTAAAATTCCAACTCTAATGTGTATAGTCCAGATGATGCTTAGCAGCAGAAGGGAAATGTGCAGCGATTTAAATATGTAGCTGAACACATTCCTGGGAATCAGTCCCAGTACTTGGAACAATGACTCATCCTTCACATGTAACATGTGAAGCAGTGGATTGCCCACCTCATATTAATAAACAGCTGGAGATGGAGCAGGCAGGCAGCAAGGGTTCAGCAGGTCACGTGATTTAGAAGCTAAGTTGGATGTCTGTGTTCTTACATTTTTCCTGCACCAGTTCACAGATGCCTAGCTTACAAGAGACTTAAACACGCTAGAGGTCTTATGTGCCTTACCACTGCCTGTGGCTCATCTAGCAAAATCTCTCAAGTCTCTTTTGTTTTTGCAAAAGGAAATGTTCAGTTCTGCTCCTGCTGAAACGATCTATCAACTCTGTGGTATAATATACAACAGTACAGATCTGAGTCCATTAGTTAAAGACATAAAGATTCACGCCCAAAGTTGTAAACATAAATTTTTGTGAATTATTTTTTATTGAAGAATGCTCAGTGAATTTACATATAGATTAAACCCTAAATATACCAAATGTCAGTCTGTTTACATCCTGATGCCTTCGTATCACTGCTGTGTATGGATCAGGTTCAGAGCCAGAGCATTCTCCTTATTGCGTCTAACTAAAACATTGTAGTGGCAAGGGTTAAAAGAGATCCTTACATGATGGGGAAGGGTTCGAGTTGTTTGGACTTCAGTATGAACTTGTCAGAATATTAATGTATGTTGTCTGAAAAGTTAACGAGCCTCCCGTCTGGAGACACGTAACTGATTACAACCACAATTATTTATCCTACTTGAACAGCTCAGTCCTTTGTTCATACTCAGTTCTATGGAAACAACAGCGGCAGCAACCTCTTCTTGTTGGAAGGAGGTAATCTTTGCTGAAGGCTGTTATTGCACGGACTTGTACCCCATGCAGGCAAACACCTGATTTATTTTTGGCTTTGTCTTATTTTCCCTCTAAATTTCATTCTTGGGCATTTAAATGCCTCCTTCCTCAAGGTGTTCTTTTGGTGGTTAGCAGTTCTTCAGGATGGCTCTATAGATAGTATTGATATCCTTGTCTGCACTGATGAGGCAGTATAATCTAATACCTGAGGTACCTGAGAGGTCAGAACAGCAGGATAATGTAGACTGATCACTTCTAACTAAAATATGATGGCAGTGAAGGAGAAAATAAAAGTTTATGGAGCAAAAGAAGGCAGAAGGTGCATTTGAAATGTTTGGTTAGTGATATAACACAGAAGGAATATGTCCACAAAACCTTACCAATAGACCCTGACTGTCAAGGCAAAGGATTTGAAATCTGCCATATGGACTCACTCTTTCATGGTGCAATTCTCTTCTTTCATCTGTCTGCCTTTGTTTGGAAAAAAAAAATAGGTTATAATCTGCTTAATGAATAAATAACTATAGTGCTCAGCACCTGGGCCCATGAATTCAGTGCTGTGTGGTTCAGTTGATGTGTTTATTCCTCCATCAGTTTGAGGGCTCAGTTTTCATCGGCAATTTATTTTAGAGAGTACCCACCATAACATTTCTCTTCCTCTCCGTTTTGCTTTATTCTCATGAGCCACCCTGCTGGGAGTGACCAGAGTCCTCTCCAGTTCAATGGGGGCAGAATGAAATCACTTCTGTGATGAAGTGGGTGAGGCTTACGTCAGCCTACTCTGCTGGATGGTACCAAGACCACTGAACGCTGAATGATAGGCTGCGGTTAGCATCTGCTTTTAAGTCACCCAGTAAGAGTAGCAGGATCTAAACCCTGATGAGACAGTGGATGCAGCCGCAGGATAATGAGGACATTAGGATCTACATCCTACTTTGAAATATGAAGGAATATGAAAGTGGCTTTTGACTTGCTGGGGACTGAACGAAACAATTCTGTGCAGGAAATAACTGCAGAAAAGTTTTCCTTGACTGGTTAAGACATCCATCTGGGATGGTATCTATCAGTGCTTAGCTCTGGCAGGCAGCCAGAGGAATGTCCCCAGGCCTTCAAGGCAGCTGTGAAATGAAAACTTTCTCCCAACAGATGATACGTTCCCTTTATTAGTTACAGCCCGGTGGCCACTGTCAAACACATATTAATTATTCCTCTATTTTTTTTCCTTTTTAGCACCTGCAAGAAGCTTTTCCTCTCCATGTGCGGCTCTTTATTGACCACTAGTTTGTTATCGATTTCTGTATTCAATAAAGAGTGTGGTAAATGGGGACATTAAATTACTCCAGAGCTCTCACTTTTAAAAATGCAAGGCCAAATAGGATACTATGATGTGCTTTGTTAATACACTTAAGGTAGAGGGAGAAAGTTTATTCTAGAGGACTGCCTGAAATTTGCCTGTTTTGGCTGAAAATGGACAAAATATGGTCTGTTGCATGTGAGAGTACATGTGCATATAGGTGCACACACATGTATGTGGAGTGGAGTTTTTTCTCCTGAGAGAACTGGAAATTATTTCTTAATTGAAGGCCTAGTCCACTCATACTCACTTGGATGCGAAATCAATTATAAGGCTATATTATGAGATTCATTAGGCAGAACTTTGGGAACAGTCGCTCAGGCTGTAATCAGACCAGTTACAAAACATGATGTGGGGATGGACTTGGGAATAAATTTAGTTTAGGTGTGTGGAAGCTGATAAGGCTTGCAAGAATTGATGGAAAAGCTGGTGTCTCTGCCAGTGGTCCCCTCAAAATGGATGTATGTGCCCTGACCTGTGAGCTGAAGGCCTGGGAACTAAATGGCCACAGAAAATGTGGTGAGATATGTGAAGTGATGAGATATCCAGGTTTTCAATACTGAAGTCAGTGACTTTAAATTTTGAGAAGCTCTTAATTTTGTTAGATAGCTTTGGGGTTCTAGAAGATAAACAACAGCTAGAAGTAAGCTGTATAAGGTATACGATGATTTGCTCACACATTGCTCGCTTTCACCTACAACAAACACGAAGTTACAGTAGTTTTGGAACAGATGTGTGCGGTTATAACCTAATTAGTAAGGGTGAAATCTGGCGTAAGGAGGAAGCCATGGAGGAGATTAAGTCACTGTGAGAGTAAATATGACACCAGTACCTTTTGTACAGCGGGTAAGATCAAACCTTTCCTTTCCTCAAGTTTCCTTTCAATGTGATTCACAGTCCGAAGTCTTTCTAAGTGCATCTGAGCTATGCTTGTTTTTCTGTATGATTTTATTTTCTCTTCAAACAGAGAGATGAAAACTGGGTCAGGCAGTGTAAATGCAACTAAGCAATCTGCTCAATAGTGGAAGTCAGCCGCAGGACTGAGGTGGTGTCTCTGGAGGGTGACTTGACTGCATGTCCCAGAAACTCTAGGGCTCAAGAAAGGAAAAAAAATGCATTGCTTTGCTATATGCTTGATTTTTTCCCTTTTATGTAATAAATAAATATGTGACTCCTGATTCTCTTTCCATGCTCGTGTAAGCCAGTACAAATTGATTGTGAGCTCTATGGAATTACATGGAAGTGGAGTGGGGGAAATTAGATGTTTCCCTTTCTGCCTGCTTTGGTCTTCTGTAACTCTCCTCAGTCACTGGATGCTTGGGTGTGGGTTAGGGAACAAGCTGTGGTGACCTGGTGTTGTGTCCCATTTAAAGCTGTGGCTGGGGAGAGTTCTTTGAAATCAGCAGCAGAGTGACACAACCCCCTTAGGAGGAGTGTGTAAACAATGTTTTACTAAAAAAGGTGCATGCCCTGAAACACTGGATACAAACAATCAATAACCTCTATGCAATGGAGCACCGATAAGAAAAGGCAAAGGCTGATGTTACCTCAACAATCCGCCGCTTAGAAAACACTGGTAAGACTGTATAATAATATTCTTAGGGGAATTGAAAAAAGTAAAAAGGCCTAGACTTGCTGGAGTCTAAAGCAAACCCAAAATTGCCTGCCACATCCTGCTGCAGCTGCCCTTGTTACCAGGAAAAAAAGGAAAAGAGAATGAGGAGAGAGAAAGAAAGAGGGAAAAGAGAAAAATAGTTTATAAGAGAGACAGAAGACTTAATGACAGTCACCACCTTCAAGGCTCTGCATGTTGTAGGACATTTTTTTTTTTGTCTTGTGGGTCCAGGAAGATTGCAGGTGTCCACAAGGCTACAGCCGTGTGCCTGGTTCTCTAAGCTCTCTGTCTGCGCCTCTCACCTGGGTGAGGGCTCAGATCAGGTAACAGGTTGGCTCCTGTAGCCCTGCCGGCCCTCCACTGGGTGGAGAGGTGCAGGGTCACTTCAGAATCACCTGCTTTGAGACTTTTTAACCCACACCATGCCAGATCCATCCACCTGGCTTTGCTGCTGCTGCTCACTTGTCTGGGAAGCGAGCTGGCGTGGCTGCTCTGTGAGCGCAGTGTGTTGGCCGCTATCCAATGGTGTGAGCTTCTTAAAACGGCTGACGTGCTATTGTAGATACCTGTATTTCTAAACAGAACTAAATGGTGACTGTGGGCATTTATCCCGGTGGGTCTGAAAAGTGCCTGGCACAGTTCTGTTGGAGCGATGACAACAGTAAGAACCTGTCCAGCTCAGTGCCTCTGAACAGTGAAAGTATTGAGCCTGTGGATATATGAGCACTTCTCACACTCCTGGTGCTTTAGTACCTAACTACCCACACTCAGTGCTTCCTGGGCATCTTTCTTCTCTTTAGGCAGTTACATTTCCACAGATTCCAGAGGTTTCTCTGTGGCAGGTAGTGGAGCGGTTCCTGGTGCTGTGTGAGGAGCAGTGGGGACCGTGGTTGCAGGTGTTTGCCCATGTAGCCAATCTTAGCTGGAGTCTGTACAATGCGTGCTGTTGTGCAGTACAAAGTCAGAGCAGGGCTTAGCAAGAAGAAATTGTTTTTCCAGGTAATGTCTCTCTCCCTGGAGACACTCTCTTCTGTTCTCAGAGGTCCTCAGCTCTAGGCCTGTGAATGAAACTGTGTCTGCACTGACACATCACGTTGGGATCTGAGCACGCTGAGCCTCAGGTTCCCCTATTATCCCCCCACTTACGGGCTGATTTTGGCTTTGCACCTGTTTCCTAAAGGAGGAGAAGCGGGGAGGGGCTGGATCAGACTGGGCTCCAACTGAACCCTCTCTCTCTGGTCAGTAGGGATGCAATCTGCTGAATTCCTGCCTTTCCCTTGGCATGGAGGCACAAGAAAACTCAAGCCCATCTGAAACTGTGAAAAATGAACTCGGAAGACATGAAAGAAGGGAAAAAGGACAAAAGGCTGCTCCGTTATTCCTGCACTGCATGATGCTGGAGGCAGTGGTGAGCTAGGAGGGGCCACTGCAGCTGAGCTGGCCTCTCAGCAGGTGGTGAATTCTGTGTTTCCAGGGTTCACCTTGGCAGTATTTGGGGACTGAGGAAGAAACGAAGATTGAGGACCACAGTCAAGCTACTCCTTTCTTCAGCAGGAGGGGCCCCCAACAGCTATGGGAAGGGAAAGCACTGGGGCTAGTGTTCCTAGCACTGACGTGGGGGAAATGTCCAGCTCCGTCTGGTGTGACTTTTTGCCCTGGAGACAGTGCGAGAGAAAGAGATCATGGCATTTAGTCTCAAGAAATGTCCACGCTTAGACCAGTGTCTGCACACAAGCGTGAGGAAAAGTGGGGTTCTTGCCCTGGGAACTCCACAGGTCCTGCAGTCCCAGCCCATTTTGCACCACCAGCACCCCACCCTCTAAAAGCTTGCATCACTTCTTTGTCTTTCCCGAATGAGGAGGGACCTTGAGTCTCTTGCGCCGTTTGTCATTTTTTATGAACACACCAATTCACTTAAAATTCTTGCACACTATCTTCCTCCCGGCTCTTGCTTGGTCCATTTAGTTGATTGCCACATACTCCTGTTAGTGGTCTGTTGGGCTGCTGATGTATGTTTAGTAACTCTCCATAGTAGGCTGGTTCTAAAAAAAATACAGTGTTAAGAATTCTTGATGCAGGAAACTAAAAAGCCACAGGTATATATTTCAGGGTGAAACCCTGTTCTTAGCCTCCAGCCCTGTCACTGACCTCGCATGGCAGGATTGACAACAGAAATTTGGTCCACGTCCCTGCATTAAAGTTAGTTAAACAAGATTGAGTGTTTTGTTTTGTTTTTCCTCCGTTAATTACAGTTTGGCAGCCGTGCCTTGTGATGATTGGAGCAGCTCTGCATATAATAGATGTACTCAGGTAATTACCTTGTCTGTTTAAAAAGGCCTCATGGACAAATAAATTTCTCTTTCTCATTTTTTCCCCTTTCCGGGGGAGGCGGGTGGGGGAGAAGGACACTGAACAAACATTGCATGGATTCCGAAAGAGCCCTGACATACATCACACACAGACATATGCGCACACAGAGGAGCAGATCTGTCTCTCTCTCCCGTGCTATGGCAGAGCTACGATTCCTACCCTGCAGTGTCTTCATGCTATGACTGCACTAAGTAATAGCAAAATCTTTAGTGGGTTACACTTGGTGCTTTCATGATACGAACCTGTCAGGCTCCATTTCTTTCCCACATATACCATGCTGTTTTACAGCTTTCTGATGCCCTGAGTGAGAAAAAGCTGCTTCTAGCTTTCAGCTCCAGCTGGAGAACTATTTAATCTTTCCTTCAAGCTGGCGGCTTGGCCGGCAGCTCTCTGCTGATGCAGGGGCAGCCCTGTGGCGTGGTGGGGGACGAGACCAGCAGCAGCAAAAAATGCTCTTGGCTGCCGCTTGACCCTGTGTTGGCAGGGATACAAGCATGAGGGTCTGGGTCTGCAGACACTAAATGGGGTCAAGCTGTAGGCTGCTCCTGCTGAAATTATTGCTCTGTTGGTGGTGCACGGCAATTGCTCCAGATCAGATTTAAAAGCAAGTGAGTTCCTCACTGCCGTGGGATGAGCAAAAGCCTCATTGGCCAAGATTTTCTTTGTAAGGACTGACCTCACTGGCAGGGGCTCGGATCCGGTCACATTCCTGTTGCTGTAGTAAGAGGCACTGCTGAATGAGAACAATAGTTAGTTGTTCACAGCATGTTTACCACAGCCTCTTGTGAGTCTTACATGAGGCATCACACATGTAGATTGCTAAGGGAGTAAAGCAAACCCAACGTCTTCTGCTAATTAATACATTATGGCCTTTTTGATGTACAATATAACCATTGATCCAAAATTTTACATACATGTCTAGGAGGAATAGTTTGCAGTATATTCTTTCCTTATGATTAAATTTCTAGTTTGGAAATTTCCTTAGGAAAAGGAATAATTATGAGAGGTCATTTATCAAAAAGAGTTCATGCATATGATTAATTTATTGCACTTCAGCAATTTACCATGGGTCAGCCAGGAGATGGAGACTGTTTCTGTGTCCCTAGCTCTAAGTATAGATAAGAGGCTAGGCTAACATGTATTTACATAACAAGATATTGATATGGTATGAATTTTCAAAACAGTAGTGAAAAAGCTAGAAATTTTCATGGAATTACTTATATTGTGACAAACCTGTGCTGTTACTGCACTATTAGTCTATTACAGAGTTCAAACTGTAACCTAAAGGTGGTAGTGCTGCTGCTTAAGTTAACCTTCCCTGGAAGATGCTTTTCAAGCCATATCTTATTAACAGATAATGTTTTGCCCCTGGCTGTCAAACATTTCATCCTTGGTTTCATCAACTCTCTGTCCAGAGAAATTCTTGGTCATTTATAGAGTGAAATCTTTACTTCAATTAATTTCATTCCCCTAAATGCTACCAGGTCTCAATAGTCTTCTCAAGGTCTAATATTTAAGAATTATTTCTCATTTCACTAACTTTGTTTGGATGATTCTTCTTTCTTATGTATGATATGCACTGAAATGCCTCAGGTCTTATTGCGGCAGGGTCATTCTAGGAGAGTTCTGCAGCAAGTGAGCGGAGAGGAGACATCATTATTATAGTCCTCCTGAATTCATAGAGGTTTTGGATCTCTTTCTAACCTTGTGACCAACTCAACTGACTTCAAGGAATTTGTGCGATTACCGGTTCTCTCTCAGTCAAGTCAGTAAGGATTGCCCAGATGACAGAGGCCTTTTCTGCTGTAGAAAATGAATGCTTCCTTTTGCATTGCTTTTCCTTTTTTATGAAGCAAAAGCCAGGTCAATTAGTTGGAGAAGGCCGGCAATCTACTGGGAAATCTGCAGAGCTCAAAACAATGTTAAGAGAACGCTTAGACAAATTGCTGAATTTGCACTCATTAACATGTAACACAAACGCTTAAGCTTAAGGGACTTGTTAAATAACGTAAACTCTAGGATTTCACAAGCACACTCTCTCTGAAGCAAGGATGACTGCAAAGACACAAAGAAGACAATGTTATTGAAGTTCGTTTGTTGCTTATTCGAGCTTTTTTATCAGCCAGAGTATTTCTTAAAACAAAAAAGACCAAGATGTGCAAACCTGATGAAGGTCAATAAGGCCAATGCAAGGGTCTGCACTTGGGCTGGGGCAATCCCAAGCATAAATACAGGCTGATAGGAGAATGGATTGGGAGAACCCCTGAAGAGACAGAGTTGGTGGTGCTGGTGGATGAGAAACTCAACATGAGCTGACAATGAACACTTGTAGCTTAGAAAGCCAGCCGTATCCTGGGCTGCGTTCACAGGAGTGTGACCAGCAGGTTGAGGGAGGGAATTCTCCCCCTCTGCTCTCAAGATACCTCACCTGGAGTACTGCATTCGGTTCTGGCATGTTCAGCACAGGAAGAACATGGATCTGTCAGACTGAGTCCAGAGGATGCAATAAAAATGATCAGAATGCTTGAGCACCTCACCTACAAGGACAGGCTGATAGAGCGGGGGCTCTTCAGCCTAGAGACGAGGAGACCTTATATAGCCTTCTAGTACTTTAAAGTGGCCTACAGGAAAGCTGGGGAGGAGCTCTTTATCAGGGAGTGCAGCGACAGGACAAGGGGGAGCAGTTTTGACCTGAAAGAGGGGAGATGTAGATGAGATCTTAGAAAGAAATTTTTTACTATAGGGGTAGTGAGGCGCTGGAATAGGTTGCCCGGAGAAGCTGTGGGTGCTCCATCCCTGGAGGTGTTCAAGACCAGGTTGTATGCAGCTTTGAGCAGCCTGATTGAGTGGAAGGTTTCCCTTGCCCATAGCAGGGGAGCTGGAACTTGATTATTTTTAAGGTCCCTTCCAACCCAAACCTCTCTATGATTCTATGATTTCAGGAGTTTTTGGCTTATATTTTTCACACTTCAGAGGCTAAACATGGATTTTCTAAAGTAAAATTTTGCCTTTGGAAGCAAAGTGTGTGAACAAAGAGAGGGAGAAACCCACAATTTGTATTTGCAAAATATGTTTTGAGGACAATACAGAGCTAATGACAGGCTTGATGGTTCTCAATTTCCAGTGCAATTTTCCAAATTGAGGAAATATGAATAGCTCAGCGATGTCTGAAGTTCTTCCATTATTACATTATTATATTACTTAATGCAAATCCAAGACTTCTATAAGCTTCTTCTATCCCTTTCCTAGACAAACAGGAAAACCAGACAGGTCCAAGGTCTGCGCTTATGAGCAGACACAGAGCAGCAAGACTTGAAATTATGTGGCTCTGTTAGCATAGGGTTGTATTATTGGGCAATATGCCCAATCTTTTTCCCTTTTTTCATGAGAAAGAATGCTTGTTTCTCTTATAGTCTCATCTCTACCACTTAGACAATGATACAAGACAGCATCAGGAGGGAGGACAGCTTCCCAAAGTTCCCATCATAATATCTTTACTGTGATAGATTGTATTTCTGATGGTGAAGATATTACACAACAGGTGTGTGCCTGTTAAAATAAATAAAACATTTATGGAGTGATATTTATAGGTTTGCAATTTTATCTTATTTCAGTTACCTGTGGTACAGGAACAACCCTCTGCCCTCTGTGTTATGCACAAGGAGTGAAGACATGCCTGCTTATGATCAGAAGAGATGCTTGTCTTTTTTATTTCCCAATAAGCTCATAAAATAGAAAATATTTTGGTGTGCTTGCCATGTCTCTACATAAAGACATGTGTACATATTTGGTTTTAGAGCTGAACGAGTAACTGGAAACAAATAATTTTCTTAACGTGTTTTCCTTCAGCTGAATCCACAAAGAAATGCAGTGTAATTAGGAAAGCAGCTATGTGCCTCCGCTGCAGGCAGCCTTTGAAGACAATTGATATAAAAGTTGCCAAAAGTAATTTCTAAAAAAAAAGGTCTTTCTTTATTAAAAATCACAGAGAAGAAATGTGTTTTCTATTTTAATTCCATTAAAAAAAAAAACTTAAAAAAATGTGATTAATTTATTTTCTGACAAAAGCACCAGGCATAGAGAAGTGGGAAGCATCTCCTCCAAACCAGTTAAAATTTTGGTGCAAGAATCTCTTGCATCAAAGAAAAGGGAACAACTCTGTAGTGAAATCTCAGGCTGGGACTGATGTGGTTCAGGACAAGATCTGAATCTCATGCACAGCAAACAACCTGCCAGCCCCACATCAGAGATCCTGGGGATGTGACATCTGCCTCAGAATACCACTTCGTTCTGGTAAAACACAACCCAGGGAAACACAGCCTAAAATACTAAATTAATTACAGAGCTGAGGAGGAATATGTTTGAAAAGAAGTCGCCTTTAATAATTGGTGCACAACAATAGTGGCACAACAAAGCCAGATATATTTTTGCAGCTCTTCTAAGCTCCAGTGGACTGTTTTATACCAGGAAATAAAACTCTCCATCTCACACCAACAAATATCTACCATTCTTTGATAGCAGAGCCACTGTCCTGTTTGGCTGCCAAAAGCTGCTGCAGGAACCACTGGCTGTGTGGTCTTACCAACGCATTTAGTGTGGATCTCTACTGTAAGTACACAGGCTAAATGAGATTGCTAATTCTGTGTCTCTCCTTGCTGTGAGCTTCCTCCATGTTGCCTTTACCTGGTCATGGTTCTTTTCATCTAGATGATATCAGTTTATTATAACAGGAAAACATCCATATTCATACGTTTAGGAAGTAGCTTAGCACTGAGTATGTTTTCTACATCTCATTGAAAGTTAATGGCCATGAATTCCATTGTCTGAAAAATTTATTTGAAGTGATGATTATGTTAATGTCTCTTGGGGTGCATTTATCATTCGTGTTTCTGAAGTGAGTCCCGTGGAAAACAAAGGTTGACATATTTGTTTCCCTGTTCAATTAGTAGCATTAGCTGCTCTTAAAATATTAATCTTCCAAGCTAAGTTGCAAAAGAATTTGTGGAAAGAAGGCAACCCAAGGCTACAGGGAAGAAGGAATGCAAGATCTCTTTGTAATGGTACTATAATCCAAAATGAAAACATTTTAAAAACTAAGTATGCTGCAGTTCTTTGATACCTTCTGTCTTGGGATTACGAAGCATCTCACAAGACTCAAACCAGTGCTCATGTTCTCCTTAATGTTACAAGGCCACATAGAAACAAGCGATTGATTCCAGATGGTCGGGAGGATCAGAGCAACTACAGAGAGTAGAGTCTGGTCTGTTTCTTCATCAAACTGAATTTTCTTACATTGCCTGCTCTATTTATTACTTGAAAATAGTCCTGTTCCCTCATTTCACCCCCCCCCTCCTCCCCCCTCTCCCCGTGTTCTTTATCCCTTCCACACATGGGACTTTCTGGCCAGTTAACTTGCTAGAGAATATTCAGGGGCCATGGTCCCTCCGTGTGGCAGCTAACACCTGGAGCATCAAACATAAAGTTTGCTACTCAGAGTGTTTGTGCCACTTTGAAAATCAGATTGCTTATTAATCAGACCAAATATAGAAACACATTGCTGATAGTAATACTGCTATAAATGGCTTTCATCATTTTAGGCATTGCTTGAACTTGTCCTGTCAGCCTCGAATATGTAGGAGCGACAATTTACTTGGACATGTAACCACTGTTGGTGGTTGGTAGCAATGCTATATGTGGTTCATGTCTTCTGAATCCCCAGGCTCAATGGAAATGTGGTCTGCTGGAAATGTGTAGCGATTCCAGGAGCCACTCGTAGTGGCACCCTCAGCATCTGAAGACACAGAGAACGCCAAAATCAAGATCCAAGTGCCGAATTTTGGGTTCCATTTTTTGGGTTGGTTTGGTGAAGTGTGGCAGTTCTTAGGTTCTAGATCTGTGGAAGGCGATGTCTCGGTGCTGACCCAGATGGTCCCTTTGTCTCCGTATATTCCTCCATTTTTGTCTGTTGTTTTACCAATGACAGCATTGAGGGCAAGAAACATTTTTTTGTTCTGTATTCACTAATGACCAATAAGGGCAAGTCTTATGAATGAGCCCTCAAGGCACTGCTATTTATCACATAAGTGATAAATAACAATAATTATGATAATAAGGGAGATGGCATCTATTAGTAGAGATGCTAATAGAGTTCTAACAAGAATCACAACTGGGTGATGCTTTTTAATCAGAATTAATGACGTGTGTTGAAATATATTATAGCAGGATGCGTTGATTCAGCAGCTGGGTATCTAACAGAATCTCAGACTTTTTCTAAGTAAGTCCAGGCCAAAGGTAGCTAGCTAGAATATAAATAATGAAATCCTTTAAAGCTGTACTTTCCTTTGGGGAAACATTTTTTCGTTCATTTATTTATTATTTGAGTGTTAGAATGGTGATGTGAATACGTTATTTGCTGTTAGGGCTATTGGAAGATGTTAATATATGTGCTGCTTTTCCAAATTTATGTGCATTTATCAAGCATGAAATGCTCAGGTGTGTTACCACAGTGTCATCCTCCTGTTAGAGTACTGAAGCACAGGTTGCCCTCAAAGCACCGCTAACAGAAACCATGTGCTGAGCAGATAACAATTGGAATCTTCTACATCAAAACAATCACCTCTAATTAGTAAAAACCAGCAGTAATGAATACAAAATCCCATTTTAGTACAACCTGATCTCCAGCTCATCACTTAATACAAGCCTAGGGAGATAGAAGAGGTTTTCACCTTCCTAAAATCTCCAGTATTTTGTGAAAATGTACATTCAAGCTCGATTTGGGGAGAATGACCTACCAACTCCTCCCTCCTCATAGAAAAGGGAGTGTAGCTCCATCTTCACCTCATCTAGAAAAAACTACTCCTGTATGGTGCCTTCCAAAGCTGATGACTGCTGGGGACGCTAGTGAGGTCAGAAGGACTCCTGGCTCTCGCTCCCTTTGGATATCCTGTTGCACATGGGCGCCCATGGGATCTGTGGCTGGTCTAGGCATCCTGCCACTACGGGCTTATCTAAGGACTCTGTCTAGCATGAAATCTCTTCTCCAGCTTTGTAGTGTATGTCTGTGATCCCTGCGCTGGGAGCAGGGCCTCGCTGCCTCCCACACTGTGAGCCTCTCTTGATGCCCAGGACCAGGAGGCAGTGGATGCGGTTTATGTTTCAGAGGATGATGCTCACCGGGATGCATTGTGCTGGAAAGTATGAATAAGAAGTTCATGGTTCAAAAGCAGTCATTGCTGAAACAATTGGCTTCAGCAGTTACTATGAGTTTCTCGAAAGTTAAGGATTTTGGGGGACCGAGGACAGCCCAAAAGTGATGATGAGGTGTCTTTCTCTGTTGGACAGATCAACATAGTTTTCTGGAAAGGTCTAACAGCAAAAGACAGGTCTTGAAAAAAAAGAGGAAACTATACCACAGCAAATGAGAGTCAAGATTTTATGTGTTTTCTTCATTGCTCACTTACTCTAGTAGACTATCAGCATCACACTTCACTGTTGTGTGCTGACATTAGATACCAGTATCATCATCAATGGAAGGTGATAGAGAAGTGGCTACCTGTGATTGATTCACCCTTCCCTCCTCAGGAGTATGTCTCCTGGTCTTGAATCCATAACACAAGGACAAAGCAACAATTGCTCCTCCTCTCCTTTGCCAGCTGGTGTAGCCATGCAGTAGCATCTGGTCTTTGTTAGGACTTCCCTCTCAGTATGGAGGCTGTGTCATTGGTGGATTGCAATGCCTCTCTGCTATGTCTCTGCTAATGAGCGATCATGAGTTTCTTGATGTAAATCTCCTTACATCCCTCCTTAATGATAGTGAGTTTGTTATGATCATTGTTCTTCTGACATCCCATCTATTATGGCACTGTTTATTTAGCGAGGGCTTTTTTTTTTTTTTTAAAAAAAAAAGAAAATAATTATTCCACTCTGTTCTTGTTCCAGATGGCTTCTATAATTAGTTTATTACTTTTGCAGATGTTGTATGAAAACTTCAGGATGTGAGCCAACAATGGGTAGATAAAGCTAACGAAAGTGATTTTCAGCTGATTGTTCACAATGTGGAAATAAATGTATTCTACATGTCAACTAAGTGCAATGCAAAATGCAAAGCACGTATCTGGAGCATTTGATTCCAAATGGTTATGTTGTATCAAAGCCTCTGCCTTCAGGTCATGTTCTTCTCCCTTGCTTCTACGGGCAGGAGGCAGGGAAAGGCCAATGTCTTTTCTACCTGAAAGTCTAGGGTATCATGATGAAGAACAAGATTACAGACTCCTATTTCCAGTCCCTAAATGCAAACTGTTTTTCATCTTTACTTGGATCCTTTCTCTCCCTGCTCCGGTCCCCAGAAAGGGTAATGTCCCTGTTTAGTTTTCATGTCTACTTTCTTATACCTCACTGGTTTTTACAGCAGCTGCAACATAGAAACATACCTCCTGCCCTCCGTTCACATGGTAATGAGATGATCACATATTTACTAATTTTCTAGGATGGCAGTTATTTCATTAAGGGCAATTATTCATTCCCCTTTTGGATTTAGATTGCAATTTTTAAAAAGGAAAAAAAAGAGACTTGAGAGAACCTCCCTTGCATTGGAAAACAGCGCTTCCCTTGGAAGAACGTCAGTACCCATTTATAAGCCTTCTTGGATAGGTTTCAATGTTAATATCCTTGGCTGAAACTGCTTGGTGATTAATAGCATTGACTGGCTAGTTAAATACACGATCAACCTGGGAGCAGTCATGCTTCTCGAGTAACAACAGTAATTGACAGAATGTTCAGCAAATAAAACTAGCTTAATGCTGTACTAATATATAATTAAAATACCTGTAGCTCTTTCTCCCACTGGGGATACAACGTCGCCACAGAAATGCCAAGAGTTTCAGCTTAAAAAAGGTATCAGGTTTAAAAAGCCTGATTTTTCTTTTTGAAGCCTACCTCCCCCTTTACCCTGAAAATAACCACAGCAGTAATTTTGTATGCAGAGGTGCCAGTGAACGCAAGACCATTTCAGTTTACAGTTGCTCCCACGCATTGTGCCTGCAAACAGGAGGCAATGTATATTTAAAGAGCTGCTCATTGGCGTCCTTCTTTTCTACCTGAAATCTATCCTACCTACAGCTCAGGGATGTGAATTATTTACTGCCAAACAAAAAGTGAGGGTGTTCAGTGACGGCACATTTGTGGTGTGAGTGTAGGTGAGAAAAGTCAGCCTCTCATGTGCAGCTTGTCCCCCTCCTGCTGGGCTGATCCATCCTGGCCAGCCCAGGGCTGAGCACTGTGGAGGATTCTGTGCAGCCACTCGGTGCCCTGCAGTGCGGGGATCCTCCTGCTCGTGTGCAAGGTATTCACTTCACATTCTTCAAACCTGTCATCCTGCATTTAATCTGCACTCAAGCCCTCTTCAGGCTCATCCTAGAGGGGATTTACTGGCAATACACATTCTTAATATAACACACGTCTTAAGATCCAAATGTTCTCCAGATCTTTCACTGTCCCGGAAATCAGAAGCAGAGAGGAGACATTAACCCGACATCTGTGCATTACACTGAGCTACCAGACACAGTGGAAAAACAAATCAGTTGATAATCTCCTTTCACCTTCCATTGGCAACACATCTTCGGTTATAACAGAATTACGATGTGTAGTTCTCCGAGGTTTGCTGGCACTGCAGTAGTTATTAATCAGTATGTGCTTTCCATCAAACTATTTGTTTTACCCAGATATGTTATTAAACTGCTTTCCATCAATCCAGTGAGGGCCAGAACTGTTTGGAAGTAGGTGTATGTTCATTGCTTTTGCAGAGGGTATAGTAAAAAAATTAAAACTCCGTAAAATATTAGGTCATGTTCATGCCAGTTTGTTTCTTCTGCAGCTGGTGGAGACACCAAAGGAGGGCTAGACCCCAGCCCTTGCTTCAGAATAGCACTAAATAAATGCTCTGTTAGAATAATAAAAAAGTAGACATTAAAGTAATTATTGTTATTAATTGTCTGATTGGACAAGAACATCACTATATTGAAAGCAATGATAAAGCAGGGCTATGAACAACAATATTATGCAGTATGGAAGTAGGCAGAGGAAGCAGGAGCAAGAAATGGGAGTATTAGAAATCTAAATGCTGTGCAAAAATATAGTAAAGCACGAGTCCAGTCCTAAAGACCTTCTAGAGTCTTTGGATAGAAAAAGAAGGATAGTTCTCATATTTTTTTTCAAGTTGGGACACACGATTAGGATGAAGCAACTTATTAGAAGTTAGACAGAGAGTCTGTAGGATGCATATGACTTATCTCCAAGTCTTGAGAACTCTTTTAGAAGATTTGCCATATTTTTCTCTGGAGGGAAAAGAAGCTCAAAAAGAAATAGCTCGGCTCCTTAAATGGAGAGCACTGGGAGGACAGGGACAGATACAATGAAGATAAATTTCTGGAATAATGAGAAGTGATAAATTTGATTGATTTTATACAATGATCAGCTCAGTGAGACTTCAGATTTCTGCTACATCTTTATATTGCACAAAAATATTTTATTTTTATATATATGTTCACAATACGTTAAATTAAATCAAAATTACATTTTTCCCATTTTATAGCAATTCTTATCTCTAAACAACTTCTTCCCTCTGTTTTTATTACATCATTGTCTGGCTACTGCTGCTTGGATGCTTTGCGCAGCACGGTTACAGAGCTGATATCTGTTGTGATGCATCTATTCCTATAAACAGGCCTATCTCTAGTACCAGGCTGTGCCTTTTTTGTATATGGTTGTTCATGTTGTTTTCCACTTTTTTTGGCTTTTTAAGTTACCAAAAGGCAAAAAAATAAAGTCACCAAGGAAGTTTGTAGTCAATTGGCAGAGTCACATTATTGTGAATGTGCTGGTTTGGGTGGGGAGAGCAGGCTCAGGTGTGAGACAGGTTTTGAAACACTGTTCTTCTCAGGAAGGTTTTCTTCATGATCCAAATTAAAATCGGTAGGACATAAAAGCCATAGCGAGGCATCACACTAAGACAGTTTTGCAGTAATTAATTTTATGAGTTCAGTGTGGCTTAACTTGTTTAGTCTTTTCTGCTTTGGATCTATTACTTCCTAACTCTCGCCCCAGTCTGGAGCCATTGCTATTAAACAGCTCTCTGGGTTGTTTTATTGACAATCTTTTCAGGCTGACAAATCTTTCATGCACTTGAACTGGGCTGACACACTGATCTGTTCATTTTTATCCACCTTCTAGATCAGATCTTAGTGAAAATTAATTCTTTAGCATTTTCAGGTGCTGGTAGTGAGGACTTTTCACTTGCCACCGTCACCCACCTGAAGAATCATCCTAGAGCGATCTCCTGCAAGCATCTGTGAAACAGTCCAAGCTCAAGAACAAATTAAAAACAAGTTGGGAGGTGAAAATAGCAGGGGTCATTGCTGTCATTCGCTTTCAAGCCTGAACAAGCCATGGAAGTTTAACCTGAAAACTCTGTTGGCTCAGTATCACCATATTGATGAAATCTGGTGTATGACACTAAAAGGTTGGTGCCAAGAAATCCTTTTCAATATCATTCTAGGCTCAGTAAACAACATCGCAAAACATCTGATTTGCTAGCATTAATGGTACAAGTCGCTACCGCTTTTAGACAGACATTTCCTTCACTAAAATCCTTAGGGTTCTTTACTTGCATCGAGGGTTCTTCAGGAGATGATTAGAAGGCAGATCCACAGCATGTCATTAGCAATTTCAGTCTTGAATTATCTTAATGGTTGAATCACTTTTAATGGTAGAGAAGGGGCTTTGCTAACAGGTTAGGTCAAGGCTGATCCTAAACCCTGACAAAAACTGCGCTCATGCCTGGATTTCATGGCTTCAATATTGACTTTATGGGCCATATGACAGCCCCTACGATGCATCATTCTCTCTTTTACATTGGACTTGTTCTACAGTTAATGGCTTAATGCTTTTGAGTTGGCACTTTTAGTACAGGGGATTGTATTTCTCTTCACACAGCTCATGAGCAGATAATCAGAGCACTGAAAAATACAACTTTTCTTCTGTAGGTATTATCTTTCTAAGGGAAAAATACTGTAGCATGTCAAACAGCTTTTAGGGTTATTGTCTTTTAATATGATACGGAGCCTTGTTGAGTGTGATCTACATATCCAGTGGACTATTTGTTTTTCGTTGAATGATTAACTTGAATCAAACCCCTGCAAAATTCACGAACCAGTTTATGTTCAAGTGCATGTATACCTATGTGTGACAAATAGTCTCTAGAGCCACCCAAAAATCTAGGGCCCAAGACACTCTAGATAAAACCAGGATGTCCTGCTACTTCCTTTGCTCAGACTACACCCCTTCTCTGCTTCATCTGTGACGAAAATCTCAGAATCAGGCCATAACCCAACATCGTAACTAATCTAAAGGGATGTTAGCATCACAAGTATAGGATCTCCATAAAATCTTCTCCTCAGACAGCAGACAGAGTTGAACCTTTCTACCAGGGAAAAGTCAGCACACCAAAGTGACACAAACCTAAACAGAAACCAGGGATAGAAATATCAATATTATGTTCTACTGAACTGAATTCACCTCATGAGATGAATGAGCAAATGGATGGACCTTAAGATAAGGAGCCAGGTTCTGGTATTTGAGAATTTTACATTCTGGAGAGGTTGTTTTAAAAGCTAGGAGAGGTATTCTTTCATGGACCAGTTAAAAGCTAACAGGTTTGAATATTGGTTAATGTTATGTATAATTACTTTTCCAATGATATCAGGAAATTATTTAAATGCAAATTAAACTATGCTGCCAGAAGGTAGCCGTGTAGTGCTGAATAAAGCTGTTTTAGAAAACAATGTAATTTTAGGAAAATTACCTTCCTGTCCTGAGAGAAAGAACAATGACTGTGGAGTTAGTGGTACCAATAATGTACCACTAAGATCAGTTAAACATTGTTATTCTCCATGACTTAGACTTCTATAAAACTCTCCTAAAATGACTAACAATGGTTTCCTAAGTAAGTCTGAAAGGAGACTTTTGAAGTGAAACAATTTCTGTAGCTTTCTTGTAAAACAAAGCATGCCTTTTAATACCAGCTGTTTGCGAGGGTAGGTGAAAAATCGAGAAGGTTATAAAGCTTAAACTCCTGTCCTTTTGGTTCCCCAAACTATAGTTTTGTATGTATCAGCCAGATTTGTCTAACTTGGTAACCATGCTGTGGAGCCACTTGCCGTTTTAACTGGAGGATTCATAGAAATCACGCAAGTCCCATATTGTGCCTCTCTGAGCTTCTTTGTAAAGCCACAGGAGGTCCTCCAAAAGTGAACAAAAGAAAAAAACCCACACTTGAAGAAAGAAAATATATTAACTCAGATTAATGTTGAGAGAATACCACAGTGTGCTGGAGGCAGAGAAGTAATTTGGCTTCCATGAGAAGACTGAAATACATTGCCTCTCCTTTTCTATCTGACAGACCTTCCAGCAGAACTAGCGAAGGCTATACTACTGGTCTAGTAAGACAGTTGTGCTTGTTTGATGAGTCCAGGACTTTAAAGTTTCCGCTCCACATTCAGACCTTCCTTCACTTTCCCTGGGAGGTTAAAAAGAGAAAAAAGAACGTTTTGTTATAAAATTACACATTTATGGCATCAAGACTGAGCAATTCTGGTTGGCTGGTTCAGTTTGCTTTTGTACCAACTTGCATTGAGTGTGGTTGGGTAACTCCTAGTGTTACAAAGTGGGGCTTACTCATACGAATTGGCTTGTGAAAGAAAGAACTAAACAACTAGGCAAAAATGGTACAAGCATGTGTGGAGAGGAGACGGTGTTAGCTCTTGCTGTGTTGGGCTTTCTGTCAACCCACCTGGGACAGGGCTTGGTAATAGCTGGGAATCAGGTTTCCAAGTATTCAGCATCCATTATCAAGGGAAAATCTTGAAAAAGACTTTAAAACCTCTTGGGATACTGGTCCATTTCAATTTTTTTTTTTTTTTTTAAACTGATTTTTTAGTTACAAGCATTTTTCCTGAGGAATGCCGGAAACTGTTATCCCCACAGCCCTTTTGATGATGCTCTGAAAATGGGGACACAGTGAGAAAACCAAATGAATTCTTCCTTGAAGGCTGTCCCACAGAATGTAGAGCTCAATGATCTTCCAGGACAGCCAGCGATTTAACACTGCATCTAGCACTTGTGCTCCATGTCTAGGAGTAAGTCACAGGTACAGGAAGCAGGAAGATGCAAAGCAAGGGAAAGTCAGAGTTAGAGACCTTCTTGCTTAAGGCTAGCATTTCCACCCCCTTAATCTCTTTAAGGGAGCAGTCAGGTGAATCAGGACAGGCAGAAAGGTGAAAGGGAGAGTAATTCTGTCATGTTGATAGCACCCAGCACAGACACTCCTGCACACTCGACATGTGCCTCCTTGTGCAAATACGTATGGCCAAATGTTTCTCTGGGGTGGTCATAAAACACATAATTGCAAGACATTTCCCAAACATCCTAAGGAACCTGCTGTGACACCCACTGAAAGCCAAACGGCAGTAGCAATCACCTCCTGGCTAGCAATATTTCAAATAACTCTGTACCCACAAAACCAGTTTCCCTGTTGCCTGCAGCGCCAGCGGCTTCCAAAAGCAGGAGAATAGCTCAGAGGAGATGTTTACCTTGAAACCTGAGATGTAATTGTGCCCTTCACTAGTGTGAGAAGGGTCTTGGACCAATCTGCCTCCTCTCCCCTTCTTATTTCCCCCTTTCTACCAGCCTGCACCTGTGTCTCCCTGGCACGTGAATACCCAGAGAGTGTGGGAAAGCAGCTAGTTTTGTGTTTGGAAAACCTTCCAGCCCTTACTTCTGTGGCTTCTGAGAGCACTTGCAGGCTCTTTGCGTTAAGAATGTCTTTACCGAGGGAAGTAAAACCTGTTGTAAAGAAACAAAGCAATAACTGTTGTTCAGGTTAGAGCAGACAGGTGTGTACCACACACAAAGAGCACTTACTGGAGACAAAAGCTTATGCCAATATGTTGCATATATATCAGCCTTGCAGTACGCTGAGACCTCTTTATGTCACCATGGCAGTGGAAAGAACTTTAAAACCATTGTTTTGCCTAACGAGCCTCCTTGAATAGTCCACAAGTGCATGAATGCTTATTCGTAATCGAAATTAAATTGCCTAACTGTCAGGGTTTTTCTTTCCAGAGCCTATGAGAAGCAGAGAGTGAGACAGAGCCTCTCCAAGGGAATGTGAATTTACTGCGAGGATCTGGGGAGGCTCTTGATGCACTGTGGGGCGGTGTTTTCACGTAAGCATTGTTCTTCCCTCTTGTTCCCAAAGGACTGCACTAAAAATGAAACCTTCTTACCCTACCTTCTGAGAAGAGTTATGTGGGAAGTAAAAGGCTATATTGTGAGGGTGTGGAATCACTCAGCAAAACCCTGTCCACAATTTAGCCAGGGGAGCACAGACGCAAGAATCAAGCTCCTTCTGAAATGATGACTTCTATTGACAAAGCTGCTCCTTGCTGGAGATTTTTGGCAGCTTGGATGTCAAAGTGGATGTTTTCACAAGATTTTTGTTGTTATGGCTTCTGGCTCTGGCCTGAAAGAATTGGCTGAGGAAGGTTATTTTTACCTAGCAATATATAATTTATATATCTGGAATTGGAGGGAAAGTCTTTTGATATTAAATATAGAATGTACTGCAAAGTCTGACTAGTTGTCACAGTGGAGGAAAGGACCCTGTCCTTTGTTTAGCACTTCAAAAAAGTGCAGCAGCTGTTGGGTGGCATGGTGATAAACAGGAGATGCATGCTTCTGCGAACAGAGGGGTAGATGAAACATTTCGAAGGTGTGCTTAAGGGTATTACAGCTGAGCTGAAATCTTTCTGCCTACACAGCTATGATGCTTTGGTACATCCAAGGTCCTCTTTGACCCCTATCTGTAAGATTCTTGCTTTGCTTTTACACTGGTTACATATCTGGGTTTAGGCTGCTCGTTTAAAAGATAGTAGAAAAGCTGCCACACCAGCCTAACCATGGAAGAATTTGTATCAAGAGAGGAGTTATGATTCATCTTTCTTAGCATCTTCTTTCTTTTCAAGTAACAGGAAACAGAAGATAAGGATGTTCAGATGGTCCTTTGCACTGAAGGCATAGTAAGTAAGTGATGTTCATCCA
Organism: Cuculus canorus; assembly: GCF_017976375.1. NCBI lineage: Eukaryota > Metazoa > Chordata > Aves > Cuculiformes > Cuculidae > Cuculus > Cuculus canorus. The sequence goes on from NC_071407.1 coordinate 11,047,326, forward strand.
CCGACCACTGATAATGTGTGAAGCTCAGGTCTCGGATAGTATCCACACTGTATAAGACATTTGGTGAAATTACTGTTACTACTGCTTGAACAGTAAAAATATTCTTTAATGACCTTCATATCTGAGAGGGAAAAAGGAAAAAAAATCAGAGCAGTGAAATAAGTCCTCTTAAAAGCTTAATTAAAATATGAAACCTTTGATTTCAGGCAATTAAATGAGACATTTTCTGACTTTAAATTAAGTGCTCTGATACTCTCTAAACTGAATATGCTTATGGCTGGAGCTGTCTTCAAGATTATAATAGTCCGGATTAGTAGCTTCAGATGTGTACCTCAAAGCAAAGCTGACTGCAGAACAGGGGCAGAGATTGCTTACCAAACACTAATGAGAGCTGAAAATGCTCTGCTGGTGGCTGTCAGCTTTGGTGGCTGCTTATGAAGCTGAAGGACATAGGTTAAAAACCTATGGAAAATTTGGAGATGAAAACTTAAATGATGGTATTCCTCTGGCATTAGATGGCCAAGTATAGGTGCCCATAAACTGTCCACTATATGTTTGTAGGAAAACTGAAAAAATGCTTTTTTTCCAGCTGAGCCATTAATATATTCAGCCTAAGGCATCCCTCAACATTTGGATGAGAGCAGAGGGAGAAGATGGGCTTGGTTGTCAGCCAAATCTCAGCTTTGGAAAGTAGCTTTTACCTGCCTAAATTCACTCTAATTGTACATGGTTGGAGCTTTTGCTTTTACACCCTGCAGTAAAATATTGAACAGCAGCATGCTAAGCAATTAAATAGCTGTCATGCCTTCTCCCAGACCTAGCAGCACTTTGGGAATATATATGACACATGATTTGTACAATCAGTTAGTAAAAAATTTGTAAAGCACTTTGGGATTAATTTGAATGAAAGGTACCACCATAAATGTAAGATCATTCTCATTATCATTAATATTCTTTTATGAGGGACCTTATCAAAAGCATTTTGAAAACCCAAGTAAATTATATCTACCAGGTCACCTTTATGTACTATTTTATTAACTTTTCAGATGACGAATTGCTTTGAAAGAACGATATTTCCTTATGGAGACTGAAGTGGGTTTACTCGCAGTTGCCATTTATTTGCCTCCATTATGGTGACATTACAGGTTACAGCTGAGGTCGAGGCCCTGTTGTGCTTGGAGCTGCACAAACATGAAAGGAGAGACTGGTGACATTTTGGAAAACTTAAAGTTTAAATAAATGTGCTAGTTCTGTCCATGCCCTCGCGTCCTGTGTGGCACCAGCTAGAAGGTGGTTGTTTCTAGGGGCGGGGGATGACGTCCCAGCCAGGGTGTCCCTACCACTTTTGGGGTGTGAGCCAGCCCTAGAGCTCCTGTGCCCTCCCCCAGTGCTGGTGCTGGCTGTGGTTGGTGCACTGCCCGTGGCTCTGCCAAGATGGATAGTGTTTCTGCAAGAACCGCGGGGTATTGCTCCTGCATTAGCTCGCAGTGAATTCCCCCTTCCTGTTACTGTGCAATAAGAGCCAGCACTGAATCCCTTCCTTCATTTTCAAGGGGGCATTTCACCCTGTAAGGTGAGCAGGTCACCTTGTTTGACAGGTTCACTATTGTGTCTTTTTTTTCTCTGCAGCCTGGGCTAGGAACTAGCTGGTGGGGGTGATTTACTGCCCTGGTGAAATGGTGGTCACATAACTCCTTCCTCAGGTCCTGACCAACTTCCACAGAGTTAAAGTAAATCACTGCTGAAGTCAGTCTCTAATTTCCCACAGAAAGCAGCACAGACAAGGAATGTCTTTAGTTACTCCTGTACAAATAACTCAAACCAAGGGTTTTTTTTTTTTCTCCCTTCCTTCAGCATCCTCTGATTCTCAGCCTTCCCTTTCTTTCCACAAAAACACGGGCTTCTGCAGAGGAAATGCCTGACTTTGTACATCTGATAATGAGTTACCACAAAAAATGGTGTCCTCGAGTAGATAAATATATTTGTGTTAATTAGGTATAATAAACCTGTCCTGTAGAAGCAGCAATTTCTAAGTTTCACTCATTAAATGCCTGGTTGGAGGTTTAATTTTTTTCTTCTCTTTTGTCTCAGAAAAACCTTGCGTTTTGTTTTCTAGTCCTATGTCTCTATGTCCATTTCCTTTCTAGCTTGTCTACATACTCTCTAGTCTCTGTTCCTTTCTTTAGTCAGATATCCTTTTTAATTTTTAAAACGATGTTTATTTTCAATAAACTCCACTCAGCCATGAATATTTTATCCTTCCTGTTCTTATTTTCAGCTCAACGGTCCAACCACCATCTGTCTCTCTAGAACAGGTTCTTAAATAGCCTCCGAACGGATTGCATTAGCCAAACTCACCCTTGGTAAAACTCCTCGGGCAGCTGGAGGAATTACTCTAGGAACAAATTTGCTGTAAGTTGTTAGAGAGTTTCACTTTGCCCTTGAGCCTACTGTTAATCATTTTTCTCATAGTTTTTAAATCTGGCCTTTTAAAGTTCACCCTCATGGCATTACCCCTAGGAGAGAAAGCTTCTATTATGATATCAAACCTAATTGCACAGTGATTATGATTACCCAGTGGATTTCTTACTCTCACCTCCCTTAACTCCTCTACATAATTTAGCAGAGAGCTGAGATTCAGTTCTTCAAACAAAGGACTCCCCTGAAAAGTAGTCTTTAAATAATGCCAGTTAATTGGCTTTCCAGACTACAGGATTTTCAACTGATAGGCAGCAGAGGCATTGAAGTCACAGCTCTTCCACTACTGACTTAGTGTGCCCAAAGGATCCACTCACATTGTCCCAGTGGTGGTCCTAAGAGGTGTCCGGGGCTGATCTTTAATACCTTGTACTGTCCCCAGTGGTCCTTGTAGCTTTGCCAGGTGGCTTTGAAATCTGCAGAATGATGACATGGAGAGAAAGGAGTCCCCCCAAACCCAGAAAAAACATAAGGTTTGGAAATGAAAAATCTCTGTGTGATAATGGGCAGAGGATAAGAGAAAGGAGGGAGGCAGTGGGTTCAGTGCACTTTTGGAATGGCTGTTTGGTGACTGCTGTTCTTGCAGCTCACAGGTGATATACGTCAACACAACTACACAGCACACCAAAGCCTCTTGGAGCCTTTGAGCACCCTCCTATTCTTCCTATGACCCTTTATAACAAGCGTGATGGCAGCCCACGTGAATTTGTTTGGTGGTTTCTGTGAACTAAGAACAAATGGAGCAATCTGGAGAGAGCATGTTTCTAATTTCAGAATGTAATAGCTCCTGGTGACTACACTGGATCATTACGAAAATGTTTACCCTTCAAGGGCTTCTGGAAATTCAGTGGAAATATTAAGGACTGAGTACATGACAGGGGTAAATATTATGTTATTTTTAAATTTCTGAGTTGCAGCACATTAGCTGAGGATCAGGGACCCCTTTTACAGGTCCAGAAAGTTAGCAGAAAATGCAATTCATGTAACAAAAAAAAGATTAACTCTCATTTTCTTTTTAAAAAACATAGTAGCTGTGAAAAAATAAAGGAAACAAGAACTGACTCATAAAAATTAATTTATCACAGGAGAAATTTTCTTTACTGGAGTTAAAATGGGATAGGTTTCTAACTGTCTGTGATAAAAGCAAATGAATATTTTCTGTTTGCCCTAATGACTGCTAATACACATATTTATCTTAATGCATTTCGAAAAAATTAAGTAAAATGAAAATAAAGCTCAATGGTTTGTTCCAAATGGATTCCCAGCATTGGCAAAAGAAGACATACAAAGCACTAAACATGCCTTTCCTAAATGTCACATAAGTGTATACCAATGGTGCTGAAAACAACATAATGGGCTATTGCCTTTCAGCATTGCAATCGTGGGCACATGGTGTTGTTGGGAAATCTCCTGCTTTATGAGTGGGACGTGCTGAGCAGAAACTGATGCTGATATCAAGCCAAGCAGTAGCTGTGCTTGAATTGATACCAATCCCACATTTTCCTGCCTTTCACCAGTCCCTGATGTGAAGTCCTCCCTGCTGATGGTTCATAATTTCCTCAGAGATGCAAGATGGCATGACGAGGTAAAGCACTCACAGAAATATTTGGAAGCTGCAAGCCTTTATTTTTACATGGAGCTGACATGCCTCTTGAGTGTCGTCTCTGTTGTCTCTGGCTGACAGTTCAATATCTCCCTGGTCATTTTCTTCAGCTGCTGTTTGAAGCACTTTGTTTTCAGGAGGTGGGCATGCAAGCATTCTTATTTGTTCAGACACTCAAATCAACCACACAGTGGTCATTCAAGCTTTCTCTGTGCTCCTTTTCCTTCCAAATAATTTCTTCTCCAACATGCATCCAACGCATTTACACAAGAACCTTAGGCACAAATCAGCTGGGATTTCATCTCTGACATGTGAGTAAAACACATTCTCATCTTTTAGGATTTGTACTGTTGAACGCTATGCAAAAATCATAGGAATAAAAATCACAGAGTCATTTAAGTCCAGAATGAAAAAAGTTCCTGTTGATTTAATGGGCCTAAAGGCATTCCCTCCCTCCAGTGGATTTTCTTATTAGTGCTGAATGCGAAGAGAAATCCAGCCTGCACCATCCAATTAAGTCTTCATTCCACTGTGCTCAAAGCAGCTCTACCATCAGCATCTATGAGTGCAGGGTGATATTAAAGGACATAAATACTGGACAGGCACCCATGATAGAACACGTTGTACCCTGCCCATACTGTCAGGCTGCTCTGGGCTCCATGTAAGATGGGTGTCGCTCTTGGGCGGGGGTTTGCCTGGGTCTGTGACCAGGTGGTACTAACAAGTGAGCTATGTTTCCATCGGGGAGCTAATGTGCTCCTTGCAAATCTTCCTTTCCTGAAGTAAGTTTAGCCGAACCTGAACATACTTATAAAATCAATTGAAGAGCTTTCTTAAGGACTTCAGAGTATAGCCAGCCTCTGCAGTTCGGGATAATTTGTACAATCATTGGAACAGAGGGCAGAACTGTGTCTCAACTAGGAAGGCAAAGGCAATAGTAACTAACGTGTATCCATAAAAAATTCATGGGGAATTTCATCTTGGGCAAAAAATAATTAATAACTATGTTGATTAAGTATTAAAAGTTCATTTTATTTTTAGAAGTATTTAGAAAATTGAAAACATCTGGGAACATTATGCAATTCTTTTTACATAGCACCTTCCATTTACATTTCATTGATGCTATCAGTTTAACCCTGACCTGTATGGAGACGGTCCACAAGACCCAATCCTCTTTCTTGCTGGGCTGCAAAAACTGGTTGAGCTCAGACATTTCAGTCTCTGTAAAATAGTGGTGTATGTATAAGTCATGGTCCATAGCAGAATATAGCGCCCAAGCCCTCTGCACATCTGACTTTCAGCATCCTACCAGCAAAGTATGACAAGTTTGAGATGTGAGTTGTAGAAAAAGGTCTTAAACTGAGTGTTTTGATTGATCTATTAAAATGTTGGATCACTGGGAATTTGCCTCAGGGCATTCTGTAGGACGAGCTATGGATCCCGTTAAGTCACATACAGCAGTGTGCCCAAGCAGCCCAGAAGGCTAAACAGCATCCTGGCTTGTATCAGAGACAGTGTGGCCAGCAGGACTAGGGAAGCAATCGTCACCCTGTACCTGGTGCTGGCGAACACACCTCAAATCCTGGGTTCAGCTTTGGGCCCCTTGCTACAAGAAAGACATCAATCTGCTGAAGCATGTGCAAAGAAGGGCAGTAAAGAAAGCTGGTGAAGGGTCTGGAGCACAAGTCTTGCGAGGAGCAGCTGAGGGGACTGAGGCTGTTTAGTCTGGAGAAAAGGAGGCTGAAGAGAGATCTTATAGCTCTTTACAACTACCTGAAAGGAGGCTGTAGTGAGGTGGGTGGTGGTCTCTTCTCCCAAGTAAAAAGTGATAGGATGAGAGGAAATCACCTCAAGTTGCAACGGGGCAGGTTAGATTGGATATTAGGAAAAATTCCTTCACTGAAAGGGTTGTCAGGCATTGGAACAGGCGGCCCAGGGAGCTGGCTGAGTCACCATCTCTGTTTAAAAGATGTGTAGACTTAGTGCTTAGCAACATGGTTTAGCGGTGGCTTGGCAATGCTAGTTTAAGGGCTGTGATGATCTTAAAGGCCTTTTCCAACCTAAACAATTGAACGAATCTATTATTTTATGTTTGTAATCAGAAGCAAGAAGTTCCAGATAAAACTGAGATCCTCAAAGACCTTTTAATAGGTAATGCCAGTGTCACACCTCGAGGGAGACAGAGTAGGACCCAGAACTGTATTTAAACATATAGTTCATTACCTATAATGTTACAATTCTAAGTCAAGAATATTAGCTTAAGTCTAGACCAATATTAGTATCCTATAAGGATTTATGAGGCACTATATGACCTGTATGGAGTTCAGTGATAAAATCTTTAGATATTTCCTCAAAGAAGTTACTGCGAGTGAAGTTTCTGCAAACGCTCTGGTGTTGGGTGTTTGTAGATTGTTGACGTCGGTGGGGGATCTCAGACCAGCTGAGAGGGAGCTCCAATTAAGGATTGCTCCTCTCATTCTCTTATAGTCCATTCTGGAGGGATAACATCAGGGGTACCAGTCAGCCCATCTCCTTTACTTTTGTCAGTGGCACCTGGTGGTGAGGGACACAGTGGATTGCTTCCTGTCTGTGCAATCCCCACTAATGTGTAGGAATACAGAAAATACAGGGCCGTAGATCAGGATGTTTCCATCACAAAAAACTCATAGTCTAAATCATCAAAGTACAACATATGCAGATTTCTATTCACAAATCTTACTCATACTTTTATTTTGAGGATCACCTCTGAGTCTTTGTTCTGAAATCTGATAAGGGAGGGGAGGACCAGGTGCCAGTTTAGTCATCCTGATAGGCAGATGAGTGGCAGAGACAGAATGGCTCATTCTCCCCTCCTCCTCCTCACTGCACGGGTGGGTGTTGATATGGGTGCTGATGTGGAGTGGCCACCAGACCTTCTTCTGGCCTCTCTCCACTCTGCGACTCAGCAAGGCACCAGCCTTCTGCAGCAGCTTCAAGGCGGGGAGGATATGTCAGCCAGAGGCTGGCATATGGAAGGTAGAGACTTAAGTACTTTTAAGGATCTACTGGCACTCATGCAGTGAGAAGCCAAGGTATGTTGATATTTAACTGCAGGATATTTTACTTAGGATGTGCTGTGATCTTATTTTTTTTCATTTTTCTTCAAGGAGGTGAGACACAGAGCCATCAGGAATATTAACAGTACTCAAGGGCACAGTTAGAGTTGTGTATTCCCTGAGGGAGTAACTCCTCCAGAGAGCAGTGGAGAGCAGGCAGAGTGGGCAGTGAGGAGCTCCAGCCACTCCAAAGCAGAAAGGATCCTCAGGAGGTCTCTGGCAGAAGGTGGATCAAAAGGACAGAAACTTTTTGGATCACCTTCCACCTTCAGCAAAAATGTTTGCTTTGGCCCAGATCCCTGAGATTTCTATCAGGTACAAATATATCAGAGAAAATTTTGTTCATCCATCATTAAAAAGCTCATGCACAGGCATTACAGCATCTCCCTACATGGGGATGAGTCCCTCTGGTAAGGGGACTCTATTCTACATCCTAGAGTAATCACCTTTCAAGGACAAAGCTTGTTATTCTCTCACATGCAGAGAAGCTGCCAGCAGGAGGGACCTGCTTTCACTTGTGTGTGTTTTGTGGCATGAGGTTAACTCATGTAGGATTTACCAGATGTCTCTCTGCAGAGCGGGCTGCTTTGGAGGGCAAAATGGTTCTTCAGTATGTGCCGAAATGGGAGAATGAGTCATACACTGTGCGCGCTCCACTTTCAAGGACAAGGTGCCCTGTGAAGGTGGGGGTGTTCCTTGCTTGCCTGGAGAATATCACATCATCACAGGCAGAATATCAGAGGAATGGGGAAGAGAGGATGCATTGACTTTGCTTTATAACCTGCTTTCCTCTTAGTCTCTCTGGCAGGTCAGATAAACCTTGTCTAATCTTGCACTGAAAAGTTTTACCAGCGCTTGACTCCTTTTTTTTTTTTTTTTTTCTGCGTTTTAGCTTCCATTGCCACTTGCTCAGCTAACAGAAGATGTTGCACCCTTTAAGTGCTTGCAAAAATATGTTTCTCTGGCTGATTTCCAAGCACAGGAAAGTAGATGTGATGAACTGAGAACTACCTGAATCTGAGCAGAGGCTTCCTAGGAAGTGTAATTGCTGTGGGGACAGTTCAGCTGGCCATAATAATGACAAGCATTATTGCTCAGCTCTTCATTAACATCTGTGGGATGACCCTGCGGAGCTGGTTGGGATGCCCCAGTGAGCTGCACTGAGTACCTGGTGCAGGAAATACTGTATGCATCGACAGAGCCTTTGCAGTGGGTCTCGGGAGCTGAGGGCAGCAGTGTAGTGTCGGGTCCATCACGCCCAGCAAGTGCTGAGCAGTGTCTGGAGCTCGTGGTGACAGATGAGTTGGATGGGTAATGGGGTCTGGTCTTTCTTACTGCCACCAAGGACTCTGATTGATTTGTCCAGCTTGCCATACTGAAGTCATCAATCTTGATGACACTTGCTGCAGCTCAGCCTTTGGCACACACGAGTAAGTCTTTCTGCATCTGTTAACAGACAGGTCAGATGGCAAGATTTTCGCTGTCCATGAAAGCTGTGGACCTAATTTCTGAGAAAGGCCTGATAGATGGTCACTGAGGAGAACAGATGAGGAGATAACCTGTCCTCGCTATAGACTGGAGGCAAGCTACTTGTTTCTCGTAGTGAAAGGAAAACAAGGGATGGACTGTGTTTTCAAAAGTCCTTATTATTCCCATAACAAGTCCCAGACTAATGCCTCTATCCTTGTTATGATAAAGAATCCCACAGGAAAGTACTCAGCAGGACAACAATCTGGTAGACACAAAGCATCAGTGCATGTCTTGCTTCCTGCTACTCAATACAGTTAGTAAATCTTCTAGCACAGAGGCACTATTCCAGGACAGAGATGCCTTTTTATGATGAAACTCCTATTTTGGAACTGTGGCATGATATTAAATTGTAATGGTATAAGACACTTCTCAGTGACCTGACATTGTCCTTGAATGTGACATTAGACACTTTGACTTTCTGAGTGTTCAGGCAACGCATAATCATGGCAGGAATGGACCTTAAGGAGAAATGGCTTCTACAGCAGAAAGTATGAGTTGTTTCCTAGGAGTTGTTTCTACCAATGACCCCTTGTTTCTTTGCCATTTCTTGCCATCCCACTGAGTCAATACTGAACAGAATGAAACATGAGTCAATAACTTTTAGAACTCAAGCAACAAATGCTATCAGGCTGTGACATAGAAGGGAAAGGATAAATGTGTTGGATGAAGTTTAATATTAAGCCTCTGTGTAAAGGTTAAATGTTTAATTTCTGTCCACTGATAATCTACCTTTTTTTTAATTTTTTTTTTGTTTTTATTATGAGGGCTATAACTCTGGAAGAATGGAAGTTCAAATGATTGACCACAAATAGTAGTACAGTCCACTGCTAGCAAGGTTAGAGTTAATAGATTATTGATTAGTGTAATGGTAAGTGGCAAACTAATTTTTTTCCCATCAAATCTCTAATTTGGTAGTTGCTTCCTGGGAGCCAAAGATATAACAGAGCTGTGCACTGAATTAGCGTGAAGAGTTAGATACGGTGTACATCTGGTAGATTCAGCCCAGGATACTTCCAGAGACCTGTGGGACTCAGTAACAGTGCTATTTTTCAGACACGTTTCAAAGCTAATCTTTTTTTTACCATTGAGGACTGGTAAAACCTTTGTTGAGAGCTGGGAAAGGTTTGCAAACACTGAGATAACATAACTGTATCTCCCTATACCATCATCCACTAACACTTGTTTACAGTTGACTAATTTTCCAATTATACAGAATCTTTTCAGTATTGTGAGGGGCTGTCCCTGGAAGAGAGGCTGCTGGTAGTCTTGTCACACTTTGGGAGATATCTGAATATGTGATGGAAAGCAGTCTTTGATGCACCAACTGCTGAAATTTTGTGCCTATGAGGAGAATATTAATAGTACTGAGTAAATTTTTTTCTCTGCACTTCTAAGAACTGAATGACTGACCTCCCCCCCACCCTCTTATCACTACAAGAACCCCTTGGACATTAATAATACCCTTGACTTGTCCTGCTGAGTTTGTATGGCACAATACTACTTACAGCTTTCAGTTTTTTGGATGAGGAACCTTAAGCTTGTTGGAGCACACAGGAGACAGGTTGCTCGGAAAAGGGAGAGTGGGTTACCTGGTGCCACACAGTGTAGTCACCTTGTGACAGAGCATCTTGCTCTTTTTTGGGACCTCAGGACTTAGGTGGACACTTTACCACGCTTGTCCTATTACATTGATTTGGGCTGGGAATCAAAGCTAGATTTGTTTTCCAACTTCGATCATCCACTGAAAGTAAGATCAAAGCCTGTAAGGCTGATGTAGAATAAAATAATTTATTCCTTATGCTGAGGTGTCATTATCCAATCCTGATTTGCAGGAGCTTACTCTGCTGACTGGATGCATTAACATTGTACCTACACACAGTACACTCGGGCTACCTGTACTTTCAAGAGCTTGCTCTGCCATCCATAGCAGTGGGTGGATGTGAGATATAATAAAGGCAAGAAGCACGGTAAGTCAACAATGACCCTTGCTCAGCTAAAGCTCAGAAAGAAATGTTTTTGCCATCCTTGGAGAATTTCTGAGATTGGAACAATTTTTTTCCTGTTCTAAGATGGAATGAAAAAATCAAAATCTTGATGTGGTTTTTTTTTGGCCATCAAACCAATGAACTGTATATAAGTACATAAAAAGATTATTTCAAACACTTCATTTTGAGCTAGTGACATTTTCTAGCCTTTAATTTCTCTAAACTACAATTTTCAATGCATCTTCAATGCAAACTTCATCCTTTCTCCCTTCCCCCCCGTTCTTCAAATTACATATTGTTGGGGACTTCCTGCTTGGCTCTGCTAATGAGATGTTAATTAGCAACATCAAACTTGACCAGCAGCCAGAAAGCAGCAATGGTGGTTTGTTGGGGTGGGTTTAGCTTCCTTCTCCCTTCTGTGGATGTCAGGATGCTGTGGTTGAGCCATCCTGGTGCAATGATGTGAAACGCTGACGAAAACCTGTTTCTGAATGACCTGATGGATATGGCATCAAGAAAAATGGCTCTGGCTGCTGGTTTGCCATCACAGTTTCCCCTCTGGAGGGATTTTCCTGAGAGCTGGCAACAACCCCTGACTTGTGCCCCTTTGTCGCAGAGGGACAGGGACTGGCCTCTCTCCTGACCACCTCTGAAGAAAGAAAACAGTCTGAATATAGAAGACAATTATGTGTGAGGGGTAGACAAGCAAAGCAGATTATGACCCTTTGCTCATAAAGCTCCTTCTTCCTCCTGTGGATCTGGGTATCACCATGGTTTGTTCTGCGGATAAAAGAGGTACCATTTCTGAAAGGATCAGCCCTCTTCATACACATACACAAACAAAATTTGTGTTTATGCTTACATTTATGTTCATACACACACAGAAAAGAAAAGTCAATGCCAGTTTTTCTAAAGACAAAGGGCATTTGTTTGTTCACTTGGAAATAAGAAGGAATCAATATGTTTGCATAGGAGAAATGGATTATCCTTAAACATTCTGCACAAGACGAAAAAGTTTTTATTTGTTGTTGATGTGTTTTCTAAAGTTCAGCCCCATCAGCCCAGATTGGTTGGAGCCAATACCATGAAACACTACCTACAACATTTCAGATGTACATTTATATTTTTCTGCCTGTTACTGGCTGAAAAGCAAGTTTACTGTGTGGAAGTGGGCAGGTGCATGTAGTGTTTCTGAGTAGAGATGAACACTTCTTGTTGCAGGTTCCATTTAAATCTTTCCTTTAGAGAGTTCTTTCCTGGTTATTCTGTTTCCCATATTGCAGATTCCTAGACAATAAAATTCCACTCTGTTCTCATGCAGGAGCAATGTAAGATTTTTAGATCTAATGTTTTTCATTCTTCTAAACTCTACGTGGTGTAACTCCATTAGTAGACAGCAAGTGTTGACTCAGACTTTACTTCAAGTAACAGTGAAGCTGAGCGTGAGATGTGCTTGAGATTGCAGAAAACCTGTCTTTCTCATCCCAGACTAATTTTTGAGATTGAAACACTTTGCCAGAGTAGTTTTGGATAAAGAAGTAAAGTTCTGAGTGTTTTAGTGAACTGATAAAATAAATTATTACTTCAACGCAACTGTAAAATTTCATTATTCAATTTTTTTTCTTCTCTATTTCTACCCCCCTCACGTAATTACATTTATGAAGGACTGTTGTTTAACACCTCTGAAGTGAATAAAAAAGGATTTATAGCAAAATTTGGGCTGTGAAATGATCATAATTCTCACTGAATAAGAGAAGTGTTGCAAATAGCCTTTTCCTGATGTTTTTTGCAATTTTGACAAATTCACCAGGCGTACAGAGCTGCATGTGCACAGATGAGCATATTTATAGAAGTGATGGTGTTGTACATGAAATCAGTACCATGTACAAATCCTTATTTTTGTTTCTGAAATGCATGCAAAGGTGCTGCAGCATTTAAAGCCCTTGCTGCACAGCAGTATAATGTGGCCACAGCATACGTAGTGTTTCCTTCCATTAAATATATATAGACATTTCCTCATGGCAAAGATGGGAGCAAGCTGAGACAGCAGCGAAATCAATTCTGTAATTAATAAAAAGCCTAATACTTTGTTCCTTTTTCCAGTCCCAGTAGTTTTATTGTTTGCTTTGCTTCGATTGAGGTGGCAAGAAGGAAACTCAAAAGGAAATTTTTTTTGATGGCGTGTCCAAAACTAGTATCAGTAGCTTGACACAGCAGCAGCAGAGACATAAAAAGAGAAGTAATGCTTAGCTATGGAGTTTTGTTTTCAGACAGATAATCAAAAGGGAACTCAAAGAGATGTTCAATTACAAGGAAACCTAGTAGTTTGATCAGCAGCCTGGTACAATGCGTCTCCACTGCTGTTGAAGGCACATGAGATTGGAAAGTGCTGATGAGGAGGAGAGATGGTTATTGGAGGATGGTGGCTTCAGCGGTAGACATCAACATTCCTGCTTCTGTCTGGCCACAGCACTTAATGGCAGACTCTAGTGGGACGAGGGGGAAAGGATAGGGTGTGTGTGGGCCCATCACTGCCCTTCTCTAGAGATTGCTTGGTGTCACCTCTGCTCGTGCTGTGTGGCCCCAGTTCTGCCACAGGGACTCAGGCAACATTTTTTGAGTACTTCACAGAAAATCTGAAAACTGTATCAAGTGACAGAGATGCCTCCAAAGACAACACACACGAGTATCAGATGAAAGTGCCCAGATGTATCGTTAGATGCCAGCAGCGGTGAGGTGCTGTGTGGCACCTGACACAGGTGTTTAATCTTGATATCTCTTATTGCTGACACTCACTGTGCTTTCACTTCTTTACAGATGGACTGCATTTATTTGAGGGAAGTAATGGGACAACAACAGTAGGAATCTTTGTCTTTCATCTGCTGATGTTCATGCACCTGAAGTAAGGAGGCTGCTGCAGCTATGACCTGCTTCTGTCATCTGACTTGGGAAGAGTAGTCAGGATGATATGGCAGCAGCATCTTAGAAACAGCTCAAAGAGAAGGTCTTTCTGCAGTCTCTCGTGGACTCCGATGTGTTGCCTGGAAACACTACAGAAACACTCTGTTTCTGGGGGAGAAAATCAGAAACAAACTCAATCTTAGGAAAGATCTCTGTGCTGGCTTCGGCTGCCTGCTGAAGAGAAGAAGGCAGAGTCAGGCTCTTCTCAGCAGTGCACAGCAATGAGATGAGAGGCTGTGGATACAACTTGCAGAAAGTTGCTTATATTTTTTTCCCCTAATGAGGGTGGTCAACCATGGGAAGGGGGGACCAAGGAGATTGTGATGTCTCCATTCTTAGAGATTTTCAGACATTGACTGGACACAGCTGTAAGCAACCATCTCTGAGCTGGCCCTGTCCAGTGCAACAGTTTGGATTGAAGACCTTGCAACTCTACCAATGTCATGGGGAACAACAGTAGCTTCCTAAACTGTTACAATTCAGGTGAAATTTTGAAGCAAACAAGAATGTCAAAAAGACCTATAACTCCCTCCTCCTAGTTTCATTTGTCATGGAAGTCCATAAAGCTTTTCTTTATCTTTCAAGATAAATTCCACATGTAGATTTTGGTTTTCATTCCATAGAAATTATATCCCTCCTTCACTATCTGTAAAGCATTTGCTCACTCTCCAGCTCCTTGGTGACTCAGTCCCAGCTGAGTTAACCAAGACAGCATCCACCACAGAAAAACCACTTGAATCTCCCTCCTCCAGGAGCTTTTCTGGTTGTTAGCAGGGGCTGACATTCACCATAGTCTATAGAATCATTATGTTATTTAGTTACATTAAGGTCCTTAGAAAGGACTTATTGATGACTTATACTCAAATGTGCAAATAATATGCTTCTAGAACATTAAAATGGCTCTAATGGGGTGCTAATAAATTTCTTTTTTCAATGTGGATGATTAGAAACTTCAGTAGTTAGAAGCTATTAATGCACTCGACATAAAACATGAAAGTCCACCCTCATGAAACCCTAAATGACAGTACTGCCTATAAATTTTGCTGGAGGTGGTAAGAGCAGTAATTATGCAGCTGGCATTAGATATAGCACTTTCCACAGAGGTACTAGTGGCAGATATTTACCTCCTGTTGTTATGTACTATTTTGGGGGAATAGCAAGAAACCAGAGTACACTGTGAGCAGTAGTGTTTTCCATAATGGATTTCTCCACAAACAGGAAGAAAGAGAATTTTTATTAAAAGAAAAACTGGCAAACAGTCAAGTGTAGATGGCTTAGAAAGTGGCAATGCAATAAAGAACATTGAGCATCTGGTTCAATGTTGTCTAACTGGCCTGGGTGGATGATGATGACTGAAAAACCCATTAGCTGCTGGCAGAGAAGTGAGTCCAAGATTATCGTCCAGGCACTAGAACAGACGTATTTCAAAACCACCAATTCTGTTGATATCCTCTCTGGCAGGCATATTGGAGCAGTCAGAGAGTGGGTAGTCTCACATGGAGACTAGTTTGTGCCCAAATAATCACGTAAAACACCAGATATATTGAAAAACCTTTGTGAAGTGCATTTTCCGCTTGTCCAAATTGAGCAGTGAAAGGAGATGCAGGTATAGCCATGGCTGCTTCCTGCCTCCCATACAGCAATTATTTTGAGGTACCAATCACATACGCCTTTCTACTTTTTGGTTCTCCTTTTAGTCTCCTATCCAAGCCAAGCCTGCCTTGTATTCAGTAAAACACTTTACAACAGTATTTCTGCTGTTCTTTCAGTTTTAAAACTGCAGTATAGTTCTTTCTGATGTAATGTATATTTTTATTTTCAGTTCTGGAAAGAAGGTCATGGGAGCAGGGCTAACATGTATTTCTTAGTAGGATTCCTAGAGAGGCAGCCTCCAATTATAACAGCCTTCCAGTACCTGAAGGGGGCCTAAAAGAAATCTGGGGAAGAACAATTTACAAAGGCATGTAGTGTCAGGATGAGGGGGAATGGCCATAAATCAGAGAGGGGAAGATTTAGACTAAACATTAAGAAGAAATTCTTCATGATGAGGATGTTGATCCACTGACACAGGTTGCCCGGGGAAGTTGTGGATGTCCCCTCCCTGAAAGTGTTCAAGGTCAGGTTGGATGGGTTTTTGAGGAGCCTGGGCTAGTGGAAGATGTCCTTGCCCATGGCAGGGGGTTGGAACTAGATGATCTTTAAGGTCCCTTCCAACCCAAACCATTCTATGATTCTATGATTCTTAGGTTGGCAACTTCTGATATTTGTTATACAGATTATAATGGGAAGCAGCTAGCTGGTAATGGCTTCCGATTTCTCATCAAACAAAGGGAAAATATTCAACACAATGTCATATGTTTCTGCTATAGCTAAAAATACTTACGAGCGTAAAAGTCTTCTACCATCTGAGCTATCTCTCTGATGGCTTTTGATCATGTACATGAAGCAAAACAAACAGAAAGCTATCATTATGGGAAGTACAAATAATTGGCTAATTAGATATACAAATAAATCTGGTTTTGCATATCAATCATAAACTGTTAAAGTATGAATTACTCAATTGGAAAAAAGGTTTAAGGATAAATTTAAAATGTGAAGGTCATGACAGGTTGGATTGAACTGTCTCTACACATGTTTTTTCTTAGGTTGTATGATTTTTTGTTTCAAATGCTGAGTCTTCATTCAGTAGAGAACTCAGGAGAGCTGTTCCTGGGCACAGAAGCAATTTTGGACATAATTTTGTAATGCTCAGACCGTCTTGAAATTTTGTACTCCAGAACTTTTTCTGTGACATCATTATAATATCAAACCCCAGTGGTGAAACATTTAGAAGGACTAAGGTCATCTGATAAATAGAATGACTCAAAGGAAACCTTAATAATTTCCACTTCCAAGGTCTTTTGCAGAAAGGATAGATGTGTGTATAGTTCATTAACCCAGTATGTCTCTTCTTCTGTCTTCTGCATCACTACGTCAATGGTCAAGTTATATGGTGCAGACCTCAGCAACAAATGTTTTGCTCAGAATTATTCAAGCATATAACAGAAAGAATGTACAAAAACTCAGCTCACTAAGAGAGATTTGATTTAGGTTCTTGATCTCCTTATTCTAGAAGAAAACTCTAGTGAGCTGTAAGAACTGGTAGATTCAAAAGGGAGATTAGCAGGCAGAAGTTTTGGAGAGCAAGCTCATAGGCTGATAGGAATTGATCAGAATTTAGAAACATGTGAGAATCGGGTCAGGGTAAAGGAGATAATGCTGATGCCTAAGGGACCACAGGGCAGGTGCCTTTTTGAGACGTATATTTATATCTGCCTGGAAAAGTGGCTTTGTGTTGACCTAAACATCACCAGCAAAAAAGCTCCCTGTGAAGCACCCAGTGCTGTAAATTGATGCAATGTATAGTGGCACTACATACCCCCTTTTCCCCTAATAAGACCTTTTCCCCTTTATAGTGAAAGACTCTGCTCTTGGGCCGCTTCTGATGTGAAGAATGCCACTTCCATCGATTTCTAAGTTGAAAATATCTTTTCTCCTCTCCTGGACTTCTTTATCCCTCACTTGATAAATTTCTGTTTTAGCCTGAAATTGTATTTGTCTCTACAGAGCACATTGGGAGGCAGTTTGCATAACAAACTTCAAGCTAGAGGCAGTTGGATGCTGTGTGTCAAACACAGCCAAGACCATGCCAGGTGCCTTTAAGAACATCATAGGATGTTTGGTGGTTAAACGGGTATCTGCTCTCAGCGACATGAAGCAACACAATCTCCATGAGCTCAGAGCCCTCGTGTCACTAAATGTCACAGCATTCAACAGGATTAAATACATACAGCAGCCGACACACAATGGCCTAATAAAAGTAAAAAGAAAGCACCCGCGCTTCAGTAAATTGGTGTCTTACTTAGAATACGTTGCACAGGGTCATGTTCAAAAGAGCTGATGCTTCATTGGTCTTCGCAAATACATTGATTCCAGCCTGCTGGAATTTAATAACGTGGAAAATGTCCTCTTGGCACTGCACTAGGGATATCAGAAGCTGTAATTAGTTAATGATCCTAATATTTTGAGTCTCCTTGGATGAATAATTTCCTTGTTGAAAACTAATACTTCATGTTGAACAAATTATTCCTATTTGTCTGAGGACTGTTTTTGGAAAAGAGAACAAAAATGTGTATTTTATTATGCACAGAAGGCATCAAATTTCTGATTTGAGTGGAACAGACCTGGTTGTGCTTAACTTAAAACAAATGAAAGTAAAGCAAATAACATGGAAGAAATCATTGATTTTCTGGATAAACAAAATTTCATACTCCAGCAGACAACTTGTGAAGAAAAACAATGTCTGGGATCAAACAAAGGAATATTCTGATTTGCTTTTTCAGTATGGATATCTAGAAAAAAAATTACTAACAAAGCTGTTGGTTCTGGGTCTTTAGAGGATTTTTAGGAAAGACAGGGGCTCTTCTTCTTCTCTTCAGCTGGTGCATCAGTGCAGACGCTGGGCTCACCATGAATGCTGAGTGGCTGAAACACTGTCTTGTAGTGAAATTGAACATTTGAAGCATTGCAGGTCCTTAACAAATGCAGAGATCAGAGATGGGATTCATGTAAGTTTAGTCTTCTAGCCTCAGCATCTACTATAAATTTCCTTTACAGTCAATGAAAGGGAGGAAGAAACATTTCCAGTGAAGATTTATCTCATCCCAAGACAGATATCTAAAACAGATTCAACCCTTCCTCTCTATACCTCCTATGTAAGATGCTGAGACACCCAAACTTTGGATTGGTAAAGATGTCTGAGATGAATCTCATCTTTATGTATTATTCCTTCTGCCAGGGAAATTCTGTGGCTGACTTTCCTCTGCATTATTTCTACACTAAAAGTGAAAATCATTAGCAACATGACATAGTATCGTAGAACCATAGAATGGTTTGGACTGGAAGGGACCTTAAAGATCATCTAGATCCACCCCCTCTGCCCTGGGTAGGGACATCCTTCTTCCACTGGATCAGGTTGTTCAAAGCCTCATCCTCATTTTCACTCAGGAGGTCTGGTTCTCATTTTACTTACATAGATATTAAAAAAGGTATATCTTCATTAAGCCAAGGGATTTTTTTCCTAGTGTAAGCTAATAAAGCTAGTAGAAGACAGGGAAGGTCTTTTATGTTCACTGCATACATGGTATGAAGAATGGCTGAGCACAAGCCTGGAAAGTGTTAAGCATAAAAGGCAATTCATCCAGAACCCTTTGCAGGCTACAGGAAATAATAGTTCCCAGCCAACACCTGAATATATTTTTTATACGGAAAGATTTGGAATTAGTGGTGGATTGTGTTCTCATCTTTTACCATATGCTGCATGGTATACGCAGTGAGATTACATTATTTTCTGACCCCATATGGACTAGGACGTCTTTTCTGACAAGAAGCTGAGGTTCTTTTTGCCGGAAAGCAGCTCTGCAGAGGATCTGATAGTCCGGGTAGACTAGTTAACCATGAGCCAGGAATTTGCCCTTGCTGCCAAAAAGGCCAATGGTATCCTGGGGTGGATTAAGAGTAGTGTGGCTAGCAGGTTGAGGGAAGTTACCCTCTCTCTCCTCTGAGCTGTTATTGCCACATTCTGGAGTACTGTGTCCAGTTCTGAGCTCCCCAGCTCAAGAAAGGCAAGGAACTACTGTTGAGAGTCCAGTGGTGGGCTATGAAGAGGATTAGGGGACTGAAGCACCTCTCATGAGGAGAGGGTGAGTGAGCTCAGCCTGTTTATCCTAGAGACGACAGAGACGGGCTTTTATCATTGCTTATAAATATTTAAAGGATGGGTGTCAAGAGGATGGGGCCAGACTCTTTTCAGTGGAGCCCAGTGACAGGAAAAGGGGTAACAGGCACAAACTGGCACGCAGGGAGTTCCACTTCAACATGAGGATAAACTTCCTTATTGTGAAGGTCACAGAGCTCTGGAAAAGGCTGCTCAGGGAGTTCATGTAATCTCTTTCTCTGGAGATATTAAAAATCCACTGTATGGGCTCTTGCGCAACCTTCTGTAGGTAATCCTGGTTTACCAGGGGGTTGAATTAGACTATTTCCAGAGTTCCCTTTTGACCACAACCGTTCTGTGATTCTGCAATTCTGTGATTCTAGCCTTAAGCAATGGTTGAGAGGAAAACAAGAGGACCCTTGCCTTGTCGACCTGTTAACATGAGATGGAGAAAAGTTACGAGACGCATCCTACAGCACCTTGCCCTTAACAGGAGATGATAGTGAATGCAGATGCCATGAAAGTTGTTGCACGTCAAGCACTGTTTTCCCTGACTGTGAAGAATGTAGTGAAACAAATGAGTGAATCTGCTCTGTCTTTCAGGAGGGAATAGCCTGTCTGCAAAGCCAGGAAAGGACCAGTACCAAAGTGAAGGCCAGTGATGCACCAAGACTAGGTGGGTAGGTGAAATCTTCCCTCACTGACTGCCTCTCCTCTCTCACCCTTTTATTTTGTTTGCTCTTGCACTCTGGGAACAGGGGCTGTTCCTAGCTGTGTGTCTGCATGCAGCAATAATGGCCTCATCTCTGCTGTGTTTTCTGTTTCGTAGGTGAACCTCAATGAACAGCAATAATAATAATAATGCAGGGCAGAAAGGGAAAATTATAACAATTCAAGACTGCTCAAAGCTTTCATGTTTTGAGGACTTACCTTGCAGTCCTGTCCTTAGAATGGTTAGGATTAGCTGCGTGTCACGGTTTTTTTTGCGCAGTGATTAAGGGCTGAGATGTACATCAGGCTAATTATATTGTTGGTTGTGGTCCAGTGATGACTTAAGTTTGCAGCTTATTAGAGAGTTTATTGGATTGCCAATTCAAGCATTTCTTAGAATAAACAGTTTTTCCTTAGTTTTGCTGAAACTTCAAGTGCTTATAATACAACGTTAAAGGCAATAAAATTTCAGCATGCTAGATATCATAAGCTTTGGATGTTCAGTAAAGCAGAACTAATCTAGTTTTAAAGTAGATGACTCCTCTAACACATGGAGCTTGCTGAGGAAACCAGCCCTTAGGCCAGCTGGAGGCAGAGAGCACATGATGGATTTGGGAACCCTGGTACCTGGGCCATGTCTGTGGACAACACCTCTTCTTGCAGCAGCTCCTCCGCTGAAGCTTTTGGGTTTACAAGAAGAAGGAAGCCAAGTGTTGGGAAGCTTCTGCACCCCATGCATCTGAGACCCTATTTTAAACTGGACTAGGTTCAAGCTTTGTTGGGAAGGACTGATGTGGGAAGGTTGTAAACCTGTGAAGTCTTCAAGGTATCTAGTCAGATTTTCACCTGAGCAATAGGAAGTGTATTCTGATCCCACATACATATCTGCAATTTTCCATGATTCAGGAAGAAAAGTTTGGTCTTACTGTTAGCGAGGACTGAAAAATGAAGTTTCCCTTGAGGAATTCTGATATTTAGACACTTGTTTTCATTAAAACTTGGGATGAAATATTAAAAGATCAAAACTTTTGGAAAACAAAAGCTTCAAATACATATTGATCTATAAATGTCAAGTTGCATAGTTTCAACACATTATGTGCTATATCTTGACCGTTTGACTGATGTAATTTTTTTTTAGAGTATTGACATTTTGGTATTTGGCTCTTGGTTATCGCTGTGCCTGTGTTGACACCATAACGTTTTTGATTGTAAGTCCACACTCCAGTTATGCAGAGCTGGATCTCAGTGCCTTGTGAGGCTTGTAACTACAAGTCTGAGGGAAAATATCCTGTAATGAATGAGGAGCCAGTAATGGGACACACTCTGATCAATTAGTCAGATATAGAATTTTAGGTTAATTTGTTCCAGTCAAGCATTTTTCTTTATTTTATAAAAAAATATTTTAAAATTATTGTTCTATAGAAAGTTTGGACTAAGATGAGAGAGTTTTCTGAGATGAAATCTTTAACAGGTCTGTGGTTAAGTATTCATATATCTTTGCTCTCAAGTTATTCAGTCTTCAATGCAGTTTCATACATCTACTTACTTTCTGCTTGTACAAGAAGTTAAATCATGTAGTCACTCTGCTGCCAAGATATTATTTTCCTACTTGGGATACAGTGAACTCATCTTTCACGTTTTGAAAAAGATTACCTTCTGGTTCAGTTGTCTGTAGCTTCTACCCCACTTTTTCTTGGTTTCCAAACAAAGCTCTGTCCTCATTTTGCCCTGACCCTGGTGGTACCTGTTAGCCTCTCCAGGATGGCAGAATTTGGGTGCTGGACTGTGGCCAAGGCTGAATCATCACTCCTGGCTCTGCTCCTATGTCTTGATGCTCTGTGCCTGCTGTCACATTCTAGGGTATGTTTTTTTTATTCAGAATTAAAACTCTTGTGTGCAAGTGATCTGTTCTTATTGATTTGAAAAGCGTGAACTTTAAATGCTGTTGTATAACATCCTGGAATATTAATATTAGATTAGAAAGATTTCCCTGACTCATTGATTGCCCTGAACATTGGAAAAAACTACTTATCCAACAATTCTGTCCTTCCAGGATCATTTGTGACAGTAGTGCCCTGCAATAATGAATTAACACTGGTTAGGGTTCATTTTGCTGGACTAGACAGGATAAGAGAGGACAACCTGATTATTCATCCCAGTTCTCCTCAAACTCAGAAAATCATGGAGCAAAGACTAAAATCAGAATCACCCACAAGACCAAACACCCCATGACTCCAGCCTAACACAGTCCAGAAAATACTTGTCAACATCCCATGACAAGCTTAAGACCTTTTGGAAACATTAGACCACACTCCTTAAAAACTTCTTTGCATCACAGAAGAGAACTGGAAACATCATAAACTGCTGGTGCAATTTGTTATTTTCCTTCTCTCAGCAGTTTTCTTAAATAAGTCTGAACAATATCTTTATTATTATCACCTTTTTATCTGATCAAGCAAGCATATGTTTATATGCAATGTATCTGTAATACGTATCCATGAATGCACACCACCTTTGAGTGGATATGTACATATGATTTATGTGTATGCATACTCACATGCCTTTTAGCCAGTTTTCAGTTAAGAAAAGTTACTTTTTTTAGTCAGTAAACTTTTTTACAGTAGGAATGTGGCTTTAAGGTTTTATCATTAAATATTTTTAAATGGTTTCAAATCTCCGTTTTCCACTGCCCCCAAATTCAGATACTCCCTTCTGGCTCATTTGACAAATAACCATTTCCAATGCAGAGCAATTTATTACACTACCTTTTAAAGCAGCAGGTAGATGGAGTTCTGGTTTGGGTTGTGTATTTTCTCTGCATATGGCAAATGTGATCAAATTAGAGTTACTGCATTGTGTCACTAGCTAACTTTCATGTGCTTGAGAGGTTTGTCTTTAACTGTTGCAATGAGGTTTTATAGTTGTGTCTCATAAATGCAACCCCTTTTGGATTTTCCTTTTTACACAGTATATTATACTGCTCGCCAGATAGCAACACTTCCTGTAGTCACCATATCTCACACAAACTCTTTCTCTCTAAATGTCATCAGTGACTGCAATGATCAAATGAAAGTAAATTGTGCTACAGAAGGACTTTGCAATTAAAAAAAACCATGACAGCAACACCTCCTGGCCAAGCAGAACAGTAAACAGCTCATTATAACTATTCCAGCCGGCTTGAACCTGCCTTCTACTTGCACGTTCAGGTGGAGCTGCAAGGCACTTCTTCTCCATCAGAGCTGAATCAGTCTTTTGCTGACTTCTTTTAAGGCAGTGTAGATAAGAGATCCTCACTGGCAATTTGCTTGTGTTCTTATTTAGGAGAGATTTTAGAAAGCACAGACTTGTGTGCACAATAAGCTATATGTATCCATATCTGTAAGCAAACAGTTTGGAATGCTGTTTCTTTCTCCCCTTTTCTTCTTCGTTCTTTAGAGATGGAAGCAATTAAAGGATTTGGATGCATTTTTTTTTTCCTCTTGGTTATTTAAGCTACATGCTCGTAGTTTGCAAGATGCTGTTTTCACAGCTGTTCTCCAGGGTTTGTGGCTGTGAACCAGGTGGTACTGCAAGAGCCTGAGGTGCATTGAGGGACCGTGGTGGTTGACCAAGGTCAGGGCTTGGGCTCTGAGCAGGCAGAGTACCCCAAGCAATTTGTAGTTATCTCATGATGTTTAACATGCAATTTATGTTTGGAAGGTGCAACTAGATTACTTCATTACACTGGAGTGCTATTATCAGCCTGAGCGAGGGCTTTTCAGAGACACCAGGAGCTACTCCAGTGGGCAGCTCGGGGATGAATTTAAGGTGGAGTTGGAGAAAGGGGAACTTCGAGGCCGAAGGTGACTAATAAAGTGATACCACAGTAAATACCTCCTTTCCTAGGTTATGTGGGAATTTATGTACCAAAGGACTCATAAAAAGTGAAAGGGGTGCTTTGACAGCAACATCTTTCCTGCATTGCCCTATTAATAAAATATTGGAAATCAGGGGTGTCACATCATGACAATAAAATTGGAAGGCAATCCCAGTGTTGCTAAGGTGTGTGTGGGATCTATTTGCAGTTCGCTTTGTGAACAGCACAAAAAGTATTTAACACTGATCTTTACAACAAACCATAGCCTGGAATGAAAATATTTAGGGAAGACCTTCTTGAATGGAAGTTACCAAATTATGTCAGTTAGGATGTACTGATCAGGAGCTCCTTTCTTCGTTAAGACGGTCTGCATCTCATTTTAACAGGGACAATTGGGAAGAACGGTTTAGGTTGTGCACTTTTGTGGTTGGGTTGAAATGAAACAGGGAGAAAGACAGGTTGGTTTTGCAGTGAACTGTGCAGTAGATAACGTGGACCTGTTTATTTGGAGATTGCAGGTGAAACTCACTAGGAGGTCAGATAGGATCTATGTGCCCATGAAAACCTTTGTGCACAGGAATGAATTTCACCTTTCCTAACCCATGAAGCTGTGTGAATACTTATCTCCCTCTCCTTAAGACTTCATTTTTATAGTTTCAAATAGCTAGATTTTTTTTTCAATGGTAAATTTGCTTGATTTACACCTGTTTGCAGTTTAACAAGTAAATTGAAATTAATGGCAGGGATGTATTTTGTCTACAGTCTAACATGGAGGTAACTGAATCTTCTACTTTATAAAATGAAATCCATTTCTTTTCAAGTCTTCTGCAGCTGAGGCAGGGTATGCAAAATGCTTTGAAGATGAAAAGTACTACAGTATATAAATATTAAGTATTGTTTTTATATCTTCATCATCTATGCTTTTAAAATGAATATGAAAAAATCCTATGAATACCTAAATGCCAGTAAAATGCATATCCTTCTTCTAATCTTAATGCTTTATTTTCATCTATGAATCCTCTTAATCTTTGAAATTAATTAGCATGATTAAAAATGGGAGATGTGTTTTCCCAGAACAATCAAATTGTTCTGTTGCAAATTTTCATATTCATTTCACATCATTAGTTTAATTTCTTTTGATATTAAAACAGACACACTCTCACTCAGACTCCTGCATACAACATGTTCTCTCACTTTAGACTAAGAGGGAGTCTTATTTTGCTACTTACTGACTACAGCCAGAAGTGACCCCGTATAGTGATAATATCAAAAGGAAAAGGAGGGTTTATCTTGTCTGCCTCAGGCCATGACTGTTGACTCATCAGTGAGAGCTCAGGAAAGCGTAGTCATCCACTCACCTTAAAGAACTGGCTTACAAAAACAAGACCTTCAAAAGACAGGGCATATTCACACCGCTGAATATGAGCCCCTGAAAAGGAACCGTTATACTTACAGCAAGACTTATACAAATGGCAGTTTGTGTTTAGGTCAAATTCCTGTTTCTTCTAGTCCTTGTGAACTCCAGAGCAGAACACGAGAGTACTTTTACTGCACTGATACTTTCATAGCTGACTGGTGAACAGAGTCAACACACATATGTTTCCCAACGATCAAATCAAGAGAAAATTCTCTCTGTGGTTGGGTTTTGATCCAGTTTTCTCCATATATTGCTGATATTTGGATTCAGGGTCTCGTCCCCTTTCTGTTAAATGCCTACTGCAGGTTTGCACACCTGAGCCCTATTCCTTATTAACTGTTGACAAACAGAAGGAAAATATCCAGGTCTTTACATTGTCCAGTTTCCCTGACCAGAACAGTGGGAGAGAAGGGGAGATGGAACTCTCTTGAAATATTAGTGTTGGTACTTTTTGAAGAGCCTCTACATGCAGCAGAACACAAGGCTTTAAGGAAGTCAATTGAATGGTCCCCTAGGAAGGTCTCACTTTGATATAACACAGAGAGCTCCTTTTGTTACAAATATGGCAAGAAGAAAGGAACAAAATGTGTGAGTTGAAAAGGAGGAGAGATTGAAATAGAATCACATCACAGGTGCTGAAAATGGATCTTTTATGGCAGATCACAACAATACAGAATTTCTAAACCCGAAAGAATTTGAGAATAGAAAAGAAGGCATCCAATGTGGAAGACAGGCAAAAGAAGATATGTCTTTTATTGTCCCTTATTTTTTTTCTGCCCCTCTAATCAGAACAAAGAGAAAGGTCAGGAATGAGATGTGGAGATTATTTTGGCAATACAGACACTGGTGTACTGATATGTGACTGACAATGCAGGGAGATCATCCATGTGGAAACCTCACAGAACTAATTGTTGGTCTAGAAAATGGCCACTTGGCTGTGGAAAGAGGTGCATGTGTGCGGGGAAAGAAAAAGAGACAGCTTAGCCAAAAAGAGAAAGAAAACTGATTGTGCAAAGAAACATGAGCTGAAATAGGAGAAGCCTGTGAACTGGTTAAGCTGAAAGGACATTGTGAGTGTGGAGCTATGAAACTAAATGGGATGGGGATGGTTGGGTTTCTGCAGGTAATACAGGAAAGTCCTTACATAGGATCAAATATGTTTGTGGTCAGAGGGGTTCAGGCTGGAGGGTCAAAATGGTTGGGAAATGGTTTGTTTGCTCTTTAAGAGTCATTGAAAAAAGGAAAATTCCCTTCATCTACAACTTGCTATGAAAATATTGTTGTTGGCTTTTTTTTTTTTTTTCTTTTTGTGAATGTACATATGCTTGGAAGCAGACTCTGAAAATGCAGAGTTGTGAACTTAAGAAAATAAATCCCATTTGAATTCCATTTTGAGGAAATCCTGGTTTTCTTCTCATGTAATATTATAGTTGTCAACTGCAAGTGACACAGAACAAGGATTTTCCACAAATGCTCTGGCTCTGGAGTGTGACAAGACATGACTACTGAGTTTCTTCGGCCATGGCCTTCTCTGTCCGATGATGGACAAAGTCTGGGAAAGAGTAGGATGGCACATAGAATTATATGTGAGAGTGAACACAGCATTGAGAATTGCAGCCTGGTGAAATGTTTGAGTGCCCACCAGAAGCAAGACAGAGCTTGGCTTGGGAAAGGAATGAGGGAGCCCTGGCATTTGGGGGTGTTGCTGAGTGTATCTATGTGTGGAGGGAGATGTCGAACCCTAATGCTGTTGAGGCAAGACCTGAGTGTCCATGTAGAATCATAGAATCATAGAATCACCAGGTTGGAAGGGACCCACTGGGTCATCGAGTCCAACCATTCCTAACACTCCCTAAACCATGCCCCTCAGCACCTCGTCCACCGGTCCCTGAAACACCTCCGGGGAAGGTGACTCATCCACCTCCCTGGACAGCTGTTCCAGTGCCCAATGACCCTTTCCCTGAAAGGTTTTTCCTGATGTCAAGCCTGAACCTCGCCTCGTGGAGCTTGAGGCCATTCCCCCTTGTCCCCTGTCACTTGGAAGGAAATGGCCAGCTCCCTCCTCTCCACAACCTCCTTTTGGGTAGTTGTAGCTGATACATGGGGAGGGATCTGTCCTTCCCAATGTCTGGCAAGTAAGTGTGATGCCAAGGGATATCAAGGGATGGTGAAGGAAAGGATTTCCCTGAGCCACGGCTATTTTCTATTTAGGCATGGAGAGGGAAGGAAAGAAAAGTGAGAGTAATCTGATATGTCCACATTTTCCAAAGCAGAAAGTTCCAAGTTATCACTCAAATTAAAATGACAGAGCAAGTGACTACAGAAGTACATCCTGAACTTCCTTGCAAGGACAGGATTAGCTGTGAGCCCTGGTTCCGCGGTCAGCGCCTGTACTCAGTTTATTGCTTCACTTGCTTACTACTGTAGCTCTGGAAAGTACAGAAAAGTTTTCATGAAATGAAAATTAGCCCTGGAAAAGGATCTGCTCTGATGAGATTCCCCTGAAGACAATACTAACCCTAATGCCTCCAGTTTAACTTTCTACTTCCAGAGGATTTGCCAAAGAAGGAATTTAATTTTTTTCTCTAGACAAATGTATTAATATTTAATAAAAAGCAAAGCCAGATGACACTTCTGGAGAAAATAACGAATTTACATAAACCTTTCACTGTATTTGAATAGAACAAGGTAAACCGATTGGGGTTGAACAGACATTTTTTTCTTTTCTGAAAAATAATAACAATAAAGTACCTGAAAGACTTCAACCTCAATTAATGTTTTTTTTTTTTTTTTTTGTGCTGCTCCATATTAAGTCATCTTCAGACTTAAAGCATGTATTAGGTCCTCTTACCCACTGATTTATCTCCTGATTCTGCCTTGCCCCCCCATATCAGGCACTGGGAGATGGCTTATCAAGAAAGTACTGAGTGAAAAGAGATTCTTCCACCATGGGCTCTCCTCATACACTGCCCGTGTGACCGAGGCTAAGGCTCAGCCATTACTCAGTATTTACAGACATGAATGTTTGGTGTTCACACTCTTATAAAAGACTCCCTAGAATCTGTGTCATTTTTTGAGGTTATTCTGAGGTAAATCTGGAGTCTGAAAGGTTGTATGGACTATTTTAAAGAATACCTAGAGTTCACTCTCAGGGAAGCAAAAATGAACCGTAAAATAGTCTGCTTGTAGGTAGGTCTGCTTGATGTCTAGCTATCTTCACTTTTCTTTGGTTTTCCTTCAATATCATAATAAATATGATGCCCACCTGAATGTTGGGGGAATGGATTTCACAGCAACAAGTGACAAGGTCTGCAAAAGTCATGGATACCATGATATAATAGCTCCAGCTTTGCACATTGAAGAAAGGGTTCACTTCAGATTACCCTTACATTGATCCATTCCACTGGTTTTCTCTTCCCTCCGTGTACATCCCCCATAGAGGTAAAAGCATCAGTAAAAGACTGTTCAGTTAAGGATAATTTCCCTTCTTGCACACCAGTTTGTTTGGAAAACTGCACAGAGATGTCTACTTACTCTATTTTGGAAGAATATATATCAAGTCTCCTACGAGGACCCTACACAGTCTTTTTCAGTGCCATTTGACTCTCCATCACCAAGCATTTAAACAAAAATAAACCCAGATAATGTCAACAAATCATTTTCCCTCCTTTCCAGCTCAACACCAGTGGAAGACTGTGGTAAGTTATCATGTTTTTAACTATGAACCTGTCTGGCTCTTTGTCATTTATCTTGTGTCTCCCTCTCTGGTCTGGCTCAAGGCTGAACATTAGCAAATGATGAATGCGAGGCTGTCCCTCTTGGTTTGTACTGGCATTATTAACCTGTATTCTCCTGAATATTTCATACCTTAATACATTATTCATGAGTTGCTGGAGTTGTGGCAATTGATTCAGGTTAGCTGCCCTGTTTTGGGGGGCAGGATAGAAACGTTCGCTATTGTTGGCTAATCACTATTCTGAATTCTTCAGGATTTTCCTTATTCCTGTGATTCTGAGTATTGTAAAGCAGATTAGCTAGTGTAAATTGGCTATTTCACATGTATTTACACCACTATCTGTCCTAAACATGTTTTTTCAGGTGGCAATGTTGTCATATTTTGATTTATTGTGATTCTAAAAAACCCAGAAAGTAATTGCATGAAGTAACAACTCTGTGATTGTACCATACAGTCAGTTTTCTGTTTGTTTAATAAAAATCTATAAATTTTTATCCTCTTTAGCCTTTTTTCTGTACATATCTGTTACTTTCTCTTTTTTTTTTTTTTTTTTCAATTTGTATTTTTTACCCCCTTGATACATGGTCTCGGAAACCAGCTGCTACATACAAACAGTGGCAATAGAAAATGACAGATTTTTTTATTTCCCCCTGGACCTGGCCAAGCTTGCTTGAGAAATCCCTGGATGATCCGAGTTCAGTAACTCAATGGGCAGAGTTGAACTCTGAAGTTGTGATAGTTTCTGATTGTGTCTGCAGGAAACGAGGTCTTCAAATTCATCTGGAAGTGAGTAAAGAGCCATCTTTGTATCATACAATTTTTTACAGTCTGTTTGGGTGTACATGTCACAGAGCAAAAGCTTTATACCTGGTGTTTCTGCAGGAAACACCTCACTGAGAAGCAGTTCATAACGAGTGCCAGCACTACATGTACATGGATCGGGGTCTTCCTGGGAAACTGAAGATTTCTGCTGACCTGACCATGAAGCAAACTTCATTTTCAGACTGATATACATGTGATTCACATGGGTGGTGATAAATGAGCATATTCTGACATAAGATCTTGAGAAATGTTTACAGCTCATCTGTGGTCCTTAGACTTTCTCATCTTCTCTTTCTAACTATATGATTGCTGGAATTGATGATCAATGACTGTGGAATATCTTCAAGCAAACAACTGGCCCTTATTTTAGGATGTTTATTTCAGGAGCTGTAACCTGCATTTTGTTCCTTTAAAGAAACAAAACAGCAAACAATTTTGACCCACTTTAGGCCAAGAAATCATTAATATCACTGCTGTAGTCAACATGCAGAACTGCCCAGTTTTGTGCTCCTAAAAGATATCACTTAGATGTTCTAGTAGAAACTAAGGGAAGGACCGTAAATCTGTGCTGCCAACACCAATTTGAATAGATGAGGTAGAAAAATGATGAACTGGGAAACATGAGTACTGAGAAATGGAAAGGTGTTCTAGTATCCCCAGTCATATGTTCCTTCTTCCTTCAGCAGAGGTTGCTGCACTTCTGTCACCAAGGAAATATAATCCAAAAATGTATTATGTTGCCTGCAACTGTTTACATATGTACAAAATGATAACAAAGTGATCATCTTCAGGAGAGCTCAGGGTCACGGCTGGAGGAGCTGGATTTTTCTGCAGAACATCTGCAGATACCCCTGTAGTGATGATTATCAAGCTGTGTGTTATGTAATTAGGGACTAAATATGGCTGAGACAAGAGGCCTGCAGGTAGATGGTTAATGAAGTGCTAATTGGGCAAGAAAAAAGAGAAAAAGGGAGATTAGTAGGGAGGCTAGCATATCTAATTCAGAAGAGCTCTGAAATGAGGAGACATACAGGGTATTTTTGGCTCCAGCTCATATTCCTTCAGTTTTACCTGTGTAGGAGATGAATATTTCCTGTTACTCAGCTGGAGACCTCATTGTCCAGCTTGACCATTCCAATGGTCTATAGACATGGAGCTCGTGTACCATTTCATCTTGTTGCATCTCAGTTGTTGCCAGCTCTGCCTACAAGGAGGGAGGGAGGTGCTGATGGGGTGAATGTCTGGTAGGAGCTCCTTCTGTGCTTGAAATTAACTAATACAGCTGGTTTGCTTATGAATTCCCTCTCCAGCGATCTAGTGTCCTTCTGACTTTGGGCTTTAGTGTATAGTAGTGGCCTTCGTTTGTTAGTATTATTCAATTTCCTTTGAAATGTTTGACTTATTAAAATGTAACTGTGGACTAAAACTCAGCAATTTAGATTTCAGTCACAGCATTGATTCTGACTTTCATATGCCTTAAATCTGTTCCTGTGGTTTAGCTTCCCTTTCCTTGAAACAGAGACTGTGTTACACCTGCAGTTGTTGCAGGGTAGGCAGTAAGATTATGGTAATCGATGATTATTCTTTGATTGAATGGGGATGGCCACACACATGCAAAATGCTAATGTTCCACATATTCCAGGTGCCTATAATTTCTATCTGCCTTTCAGACTGAATGGCGCTGAGTTGCTGTTCAAAACATATTTAGATCCTCTGGGTACAGCAGGATTTTCAAGGTATACAACCACGTGCAGTGAAAGATGTGATAAATACTGAAGTTATTTCCCAAGTGAAATGAAGAAAATGAAAATCATACCAGTGCTGATGAAGGTAAGCAGCAAAGCCTTAGATTTAAACAGGGAAAATGGCAGCATTATCAGTCAGGTATCATGTTAACCAGGAAGCCTAGAATTTGTTGTCAACTTTGCAATCATATTGTCTCTTTAGCTGGCATAGCAAGGCACAGTTTCCTCAGTGGAATTTAATCACTTCTCCACTGGAGGTCATTCAAATGTTTAAGCACCTGACTGCACTCAGAAACTTGAGCAATTCAAATTGCTCCTGGATACCTGCATCTATATATTTGTATAGGAAAAAAGGTAAAAAAAAAAATCCCACCTAAGAGATCAGTGAAAGCAAGGCAGAAAAATTTCAGTTGTATAAGACTCCCTGTTTGTTATTGCTAAATCTTGGTTGATATGAATTTCATGTTTAGTGTTATCCAGTGACTGGAGTTAAAATACTGAAAATTCAGGTCTTTATCTATATAGGCAGCATAGGCCATTGTTTCAGTGTCAGGAACCTGGATGTGTAACCTGTATAACCTGTGCCCAGCTGATCTATTGTTTGGAAAACATCGCTGTATATATAATCCTCCTCCCAGCTAAACATGTATCTGCATAGTAAGATCTGAGACCTCAGAGACAGCTTGTGGTCTGATGACGTACCGTGTGTTTACTGCCAGAAGTTGATACAAGGTAGTAAAAACCTTTCCACTTCAAACATAGTTATCTCAAAATCAGAAGTGAGAATAAGTATACTGTCTCCTTTTAAATGTGTTTCAGGTCAAGTAAATCACGTTAAAAGTTGGAATTAGATAGGGAATCTTGCACAACAGTGCTATGTATAATCTGCTGTTTCACACACACATTTTGTCTCCAAAAGCTGAAGGCGAAGTATCTCTTCTTCCTGTCATCTCTTCACTTCAAAGCCCTTGCCAAATTGCAGTCTGTTCGATGCCACAACACTTGCCAGAGACATTAGTCAGGTCCATGTCTCAGTGAAATAAACTGGGAGCAGAGGACATTTCTTCTTGCTAATATAAGAAATATTGGACCGAATTAATTTAACAGCTGATATTATAGAACTAATTCTGCATCTCTCACTTTTTGATTAGTAGAAAAATGGCAGCTGCCAGCCATGGAAAATACTTTTCTAATGTGATTGCTCTGAACCATCCCACAGTTAGGAGGACTTATTTATTTTTCATTTTTCAAACAGGACACTTTTCTGCATTGGAAGATATGAAGTGTAGGAAAGTCTTTGCCCTGAGTTTGTCTTGAGTGATTGCCTTCTCTTTATGACTGATTTTAGCTACGGTTAGTGAGGAATCATGCTTATACAGTTCAAGAAATCAGGCTGAATTCATTGGTGATGGAGGTGCAGGGTGTACTCTTCACTTAGACACTTGATTATACTATCCACTTCACAGGCTTGTCAAAGGGTAATGGAAGATGGTAACAGAAGATATTCACTTTTCATACAGGGAGGCTAGTAGAATGTATCTTAGCAGATGTTTATGCCATCAACTGTGTTTTTCCTTTGAACTGTTTAGAATTGCTAGCTTGTACTGTGACTGCTGCTGTTAGCACATGGTAATTTCTAGGATACCTATTCATAGATGACAACCTTGACATGCTAGGTGCTGTACAAACACCAGTCTTCAGTGGATGAGGATACCACTAAATACATTCCTAGATCATAAATTATAACCTGAAGGGATTTAAAATGGGCCCTGGGTCATCCCGTGATTGCTGTTTAGGGAAGATGTATTGACATAGTACTGTATGGCTCTCCAGATTACTGCCAACACTCTGCTCAGAGTTTGTTGTCCATGCTTTGCACAGTTCTATCTTCCTTTTACTCCTCCTCCACCTAAGAGAGGCCAGAAAGGCTGCAGGGGAGAGAAAGTGGTTGTTTCAAGTTGTAGTAGTTTTAAAACACTTGACATGTCCAGGCAACAGTGACTGAAGGTGTGCGGTTTGGGCCAAGGACAGTGAAATCCTGCGGAAATCCTGGAGGTTTGTAACCTAGAGGTCACCTTAGAGTAGTGATGTTCCAGGTCCTGGGGCTTGGCAACCCTAGAGACTCTCCTCATCCAACAGCACATTTGCTGTGTTTGGATCCCTGTAGGAAAGATGTGGGGATTTTGATGCTATCATTATAATTAGGCCTTGACAGGCATTGACTGCCACTAATGCTAGAGCAGTAGAGGCTGGTGTTTTAGCTCATGACTCCACTCTGGATATATCTATAATTAGGAGGTATTTTCTGCTGCCTCTGCATTCTGACTTCCTCTTTCAGGAAGGGATGAGTCAGTCTCTTTCTCCTCTGAATTTCGAGGAGTTTGTATACTAGCTTGAAAAGGGTTCCCAAATTCAGAGAGCTCATATTAATTAAGCAGCAACCTCACTTCTGGGAGAACCTCATTAATTTATGGGCTGCTAATTTCCATGGAAGTATCTTTCATGAACAAAATCTTCTCCAAGGTCTCTGTCTCTTTGTCAGCAAGCATCAGAAGCTTGTAGTGAAGCCTTGTATTACTAAGATTTCATTACTTACACTAAATATACTCCAGAGCATTTATTAATGTACTGTAAAGCAAAAAGAATAATTAAAAATAAACTATGCTTGTCAAAGAAATAAAGTGCATCTTATGCTACATGATCCTAGCATTTTTTGATAATTGCCCTTGTTCATTTTTGCCATTAATTCAGGGAATGAAAGAACTGCAGCACTGTCTGCAAGATGTTAGAACAGTTTAATGATGCTTTTCTTTAAAGAACAAGGAACAGCACCTTCATTTTCCATAAGTCGAGAGCAAATGACAGAAGACCTCAAGTCTTCTACATAAGAATTTCAATAGCATAAGTCATTTAAAGAAAAGATTATAAAGGCTCAGACCACTGTACACCGTCTACCTGTTCTGAATAGAAGCAGTCCTCAAAACATTCAATGACTTCTCTCCCGGCTGAATAGATATTTTCTCTGGTAAGTTAGCCCTTTTGCTTCTAAAATGGAAGCTTCCAAAATTGTCATTCATAGCCCAGATTCCAGGTTCCTTCTTAGTCAAATATATTTTCTGCCATTCTGGCAAGACTGTGATCAGTAGAAAATAAGGACAAGGTTAAAAGCTAATTGCTGCAGACCATAGTTAGATGTTCCTGTGTACCTAAAATGACATCTTTAGAGTTAAGCCTACCAGAAACAAGAAATGCATTTTAAATTCAATCGAGCTATTTTTGTCTCAACCTGTGGAACATAACTGCACTTGCTTATCTTTCCCTCAGTATCTCTGTCTGACTGGAATAGGAAGAATTGCCTCCAATCCCATTAATGTACTCAGGCCCATTCAGTTGTATTGTTTTCCCAATGGAAAATTAGGCAAATTAAAAAAAAGTGCTTATGAAAATGCTGCCAATATGCGCAGATGGAATTCAAGAAAAAAGCGCCATTTGTACATAGTAGCTGTTGGTTGGGTTTTTTTTGATTTTGTTCAAAATAGACTTGTTTCTCATTTCTGTACTCCAGGGAAAGAGATATTTGCAACTAATGATGTTTGCAACTAGAAGAGTAATTAGGAGGAAAAACAGCATATATCTCAGTACTAGCAGTACTTTTTGAGCTTGTTCTCTATGTTTTTTTTGTTGTCCTGACCTAACGGGCTGTGTTTCTCAGATGTAAATGATACGAAATGGGGGATTGTTTATGGAACAAATACTTTCCAGAAGATGTTTGCATGCTAAAGTGCTGTTCCATTGGTTAAGTTTAAACCATTAAGAAAAAGAACAACCCATCCTATTCATAAAGATAAGCCAGAATGAAAATCTGTATTTCAAGTGCATTCCAACTCTGTGTCTTTTTCTGCCTTTACCAGCTGAATTCGTGTATTGCAGTGAAAACGGTATTTTATTCATATTTTACTTGTCACTGGATGAGCTTGAGGAAGTCCTCATTCCTTGTGTCTCCACCTGCACACAATCACCCTCCGTTTATGAAGCCTTTTCAATACTTTAAAAGCATTTTTTCAAGAATAATGCTATCTATATCTTCCAGAGCAATTTTCACAAGCAATTATCAAAGTACCTAAAAGAACGATGTAGAAAAAATGATGTGGATAGGCATCCTCAGTGTGATCCCAAGGCCAGAGGCAGAAAAAGAGTATATCTCCACTAACTGGAGAAAGTCTTGGTCCACTAAACTTCTTTGTTGAGGTACAGTTTGACTACTTTCTGACTCTGGGAAAAAGCTTCCACCATCACCTCCACGCAGTCCCCCAGGAGAATTAGTGTCTGCACAAGGGGCAGGACTGTTATTCTCAGTGGTCTGCTCCTTCATGCCTTTGGTTTCAAACTAACAAACAGAGCAATGGTCAAACAGATCTCATAGACAAGGGAAACCTGGCACAGGGTTTCTCATCCTTGTCTTGTCTAACTTCCAGAGGAAGAATGCTCTGATATTTTTGATCTTCAAGTGGTTCTTAGGGGCTCTAGAATCAAGGTGCAGCCTGCTTGCTGAAGATTCCGTTTTTAGGCATTTGACATTTCCCTTCTCTAATACTTTGCCTTTTGGAGTCAGCTTTAACATAATCTTTTCTAGCAAAAAGCTACTCCACGTTTGCACAGTCCCTTGCACAGTGAGATCCTGAGGCAGCTGTAACTGGTTAAAATAATAAAATCATTTGAGAAAGGGTTAGCAATTTTTTTCTGTGCTACTGAGAATCTTCTTGTTAAACCTTGAAATCTTTTCACGTATGGGTATGAATGACACTTTGTACTTTATTCACCGTTGTCTCAGGAAGAATATGGGCAATAGTTCTTGTGGTATACTGGTACCTTGACAACAGAATAAGCTTAGTCCCTTTCAAGTCTTTGGTATTCTTAAAAAATTAGGGCTCTGAGAGGTTAAGAAACTTTTATTTTCCTTGAGCATTTATTCTACAACCTGACATTCCAGAGAGGAACAAAGAGAATAGAGGTTTGGAGACTGATGATTGTATATTCAAGCAAAGTAACAGAATTTTAAACTGCTTTCCTTTCTGGGAAAACAAGTATATTATTTTTATTTTATTTTTCTAGTTGTGGCTGCTTATTCATTTGGAGGAAGAGATCGTCACTGAGTTACAATAAAGACAAAATTCACAGCCTTCCTACAGTGTGCATCCAAATCATATTTTCTTGTCGCTAAGTGGGAAAGGGCTCAGAACCAAGGGAGGAAATCTCAACTGGAGTCAGAACGGGCACATGTTCAGGCTTTTAGCTGTGGCTTCTCCTATGGCTCCTGTGGTCAGGAGTGATCCGAATAAGCCTGTTTCTTAAGGCTGCTTGGGCCTTCCTCCTTGTTTAGTCACTTAAAAGCAGAGCCTGCAGTGTTTCAATTATGTTCATATATGGTGTTGGAGCATCGCCCACTTCTCATTGCATCAGACAGACATTCTCCAGTAGCCAGTGAAAGGAATTGCTTAATAATGTCCTGAATTTATGTACCACACCAGCCTTCTAAGGTCTTGTGCTTGGCTTCCTGTGCCAGGGCTGGAGCAGTTCCTTTCTGGAAGCCTTCTGAATGTGTAGGAAAGGATTGTATTCGCTGTGGACAAGCGCTTATGTAAACAAGGAGAGATGGACTTCACTCACAGTGCTGGCTGAGAAGGGTAAAATCTTTAAGGAATGAATGCAGAGACAATATGCAAGATTTAGACACTGTCAGAATCCAAGGCCTGCAAGAAGATACACAAATCCTCTGTTGGAGTTATGGACAGCTCAGCATTGACGTTCACAGGAACTGAGAAAAGTGATGACAAAGAGAATGCGAAAGACAAGCTTTAGTTTAACCCATGTTTAAACTTGTACTAACTGGAGTGAAGGAGTGGCTGAGGCACAGGCTGTGTGAGGGCTGACTGAAGGTTGAACTCTTTTAAGCTTCTCTTTTGAGAAATCAGTGGAGATCTGTGTAAAGATAGCCGTGAGGCAGAAAGAAAAGAAAATACGAAATAACTAGAGTTGATTAAGAGGAAATAGAGTATCCCTTGACTTAAATTGAGTCTGGGACTCAATTAAAACCAGATTAATTTTAGAAAGAGTTAATAAGTTCCCACTGCCACATGCCCAGGGACCATTAGAATGAGATAAATTATTCAGGGTAGTCAGTTTCTCATGGTTTGACCTTTTTTTTTTCCCGCGTTATGTATGCAAAATGCACACCTGTCCACACAGAGTGTATTTGGAAGATATAGGAAGCACGTTCCTAAACATGTAATGGTTCAACTATTTTCCTTAAGTGACTGGTAGCTTCAGATTGCTCATCTGTCTCCTCTTCAGAAAGGAAAGTTTCTTTTTTGTCCTGTTCACAAAGGTTTGCGCTGTTGTTTTCATATAAGCAGCATAATCCTAGATTCACCCCTCAGCTGGGGAAGACAGATAGGTCACAGCAAGGAAGGAGAAATGGAGTCTAGAGGCTTCTTTACTTGGTTAACGTCCTGCTTGCCAAGTAAATTGGTGTTGATACAACAGTCTTCATACAGCAGTCACAGCTGCATTGTTTACTTTCCCTTCCTCATCCAGTGTGGATGAAAACTCATAGATGAATACATCGTAACAGTTGTCACTCCCATTCCAAGACCACCTTGAGTGAGATACCTAAAGAGGCAGGGAGATATTTCTACTCTATTACACTGCACGACAGGGAGTTGCACTGCCAGGGATCTTATCTTCCACAGTGCCAGGGGTTCTTTCTCACTGGGACATCTCCAGTTTCTGAGTGTAATGGATTTAGCTGGTATTGGTGATGGTGGAGAAGGTTGAAGGGCAGGAAGAAAGCTCTTGGCATTTACTGCAGCTGTAGTGCCATATGCCCTGGCTGTGGTCCGAGATTTGTGAACCGGAGGCTTGAGCGAGAACAGCTCTGTGGCTGGATGGCTATGCCACATCCCACCCACAGCAGTGAAAGCTGTGTCCCATTGGGCAAAGGATTTTCATCTCAGCCAAGGCAACAGTATTGCAAAACACAGGAACAAGAGCGAAAAGGACACATTCTCCCTGTAGGAAGTGAATTCCTACACTGAGACTGCCTGTCTTCATTTGCACGAGAGGAAGGAAGGTTTTGCTTGTGAAATTTAACCTACTTTTATGTTATCATGGTCTGTATAAAATCTTGCTCCACATGAGGCTCTTGAAGAGATTTATGATTTGAGAAGTTATTTTGTGGTTGATAATTTAACCGTCTCACTTAACTGCAATGATATTTTTGATTTTCTTGCCTTAGAGTCAGCAGATGAGTTTCACCACTGAAAGCTGTGCCAAAGTTGTATGTCTTATTGGGAATGGGTGCTGTCAAGGCACGTATTTACAAACTGATATAAATGACATTTTTTCTTTTCATATCAATCCCTTTCTCCTCACGTCCTTGCAAGCTGACACGAATATAAGACCACCAACACACAGAAAATTCTGTAACTAATGTCACATTGTCAAAATACCCCATTTATACCATGCCGATAAATCAGGCAGGATGAAGCCATTTGTCAAAAAGACATTTGCTTGGATCAGATTCACTCTGTGTACAGAGGATGGCTGGGAGTTTAGTACTTGCTAAATAATTAATCAGCTCATGATTTGTTTGAAAGACAACACAAAACCAAAAATAACAAAATAAGGCTTTCAGCTATATGGCTTGAGCATTTGAAGAACATTTAATTATATCACACTTTGATCAACACATGCAGCCTTTAAATATAGACAGAGAAAAAGAGTTTTCAATTGTATCTTCTGTAGACTGATACAACTTATTAGAAGAGCAAAAGACCTGCTATTTTCTGGCCTGTTTTTTTCAGGATGGAAAGCATCTTAATTTCTTTGTCTCCTAAATACCTTGGTGTTTCCAGGCAATATTTCTTGTCATGTTGGAAAGCTGTGATGAAACCAAGATGTCGTTCTGGTCTCTGACCTACGCTACACAAAGCCACTAAACCCCACCATAACATTGAGTGGCAGAACCAGTCTCTAGGAAATGTGGCAGAATGCATTTTGCATGACCATATCTTCCCTCTGAAGAGCTAAGAGTGTTTCTTGGCCCCTTGGATTGGACAGTTTGTCTAAAAGCATAGCTTCCACAGAGAAAACTGGGGAACTGGGAACCTCAATGTTCTTTTGAATTTCAATGCATTGCTCCCAAGACAGCATGACTACACCTTCCTCTCAACAACTACAGTTTCTGTTTAAGGAAACAGCAGAGAATCCATCTTCTCTACAGCATCTTTCTGCATAGACAGCAACATCTCCTGGAATAGGCTAATACCACTTTCAAACTCAATCATGAGTAAGATTATCTTTCCATTTATTCTTTTAAATCAAATTTGAGGTAGATCTGTACATTCTCCCAGACTTGTGCAGGTGAGGACTTGGAGGAATGCTGTTTTGTACCCTCATTAGTGACTCAGTGGTTGAGGTTCTTGTTAGGCATATGGGCCTTGTCAACATCCCATTAGTTCTACATTGTTTGCTTCTTTAGAAGGTTTCTTAGCTTACCCCAGTGTGTCACATCCAGTTCTCTGGCAGGATTGATGACATGAAGACAACAAGATTTTAAATTCCATCCATAATTTTTTGGAGAGTGTGGGCTGATAACGCTATAGGGCAGATTCGTGATCATCTGGAAAGTCCTCACCTGAGAGATGAAAATAGCTGGAGGGATTTCACCTTGTCATCAGCTGTAACAGAATCCCTCTTACTGATGTGCTGCAGATGTCATGTCTAAGACTTGTAATGTCTGGTCTGATGTCAGTTTTGTTGCGTTTTTTTCTGGTAGTTTTAAGAAACTGCAATATAAACCTACTGTGTGGGGTTATGGGCTAAAATTAGATGATTACTCTTCATGGACAGTTCACAGGTGGTACTAAATATGGCACAAAATTCTTCACTTTTTAAGTGCACTGAGCAGGGAGATTCCCATGGGAACCTGAGTGGCATCTGAAATATCCTTATATCTCACTACTTGTAATTCGTATGGTAGCCCACCTTTTGTACTAGAATTTCAGAGGGCATTATAAACATTTGCTATATTCAGAGTCAACCTAGGACTTAGAAGTTCATATGTCATATGTCCTTTTTATAGGAAGACAAAGCAAGCTTGAATAATAAGTGAGGTTATATGATTCGTCCACAGCTTGAGAATAAATCGAGGACAGAACCTGGGACAAGACCCTGGGGTGCTGACACATATTCCCAAAAGACAAACGTGTTAAAAAAGGAACAGTAAATCAGGCAGTGCTTCCAAGTTCTCTTAATTAAGGAAATGATTTGTAGAAGCTGTTTTCTAGGAATTTATTGCTGATTGCTTCTTCCCTTAATGTGTGTGGAAAGTGACTTCCATTCTTACTCAGCAGCAATTAAATGGTGTGAAACACTAAACCGTAGAAAGTAAGAGGGAATATTCCTTTTGATGAAAGATCTGTGACTTTTTGCTATAATTAAGAATGTCATGAGGAGTATTCACTCGTGTGTTGATTTTTTCTTTTAATTTTCAGAATTAGATTTTCATAAGCCTTTTGAGCTTCTCAGCACACTGCTATTTTTTTGTTAATTTCCTCTTTACCACGTTTATCAGCCTTAATTATAGCTGAAAGTGATCTTTGTCTCAAGAAGATGAAAACCCTTTGTGAAAGTGTATTGATGCAGTTTGTTTCCAAACCCAGACATATTTCCTAATTAGTTCCTTGTTGTAATAGGTTGCATAATTAATGAAAACACAGAGAAATATCCCAAGTAATAATTTTCTTTGAACAAATCTATATAAAAAGGATAAAACTAAACTATTAATTTCATTATCCCGCTTTTCAAAGGCACTTTCAACATCAAACTGAGTATTAGCTCTTTTGGGCCTTGAGATATTCTGTATCTTACCTGTCAATCTGTTTAGCCTAAAGACCCGACAAGTCTAGGAACAAAACTTAGTATTTCAAAAAGTTGAGTGGAGTCAGGCTTAATTACTGCTGCACTTGAATGAGAAAACCTTATGGGAAATCCCACATTTCAGTTTGTTTTGATTCTTCTGCTACGCCTGTTTGATGGCTGGCTGTAATGCCATGGCCCACTGCCAACAGGGATCAGCATGCCCCCGTGACATCTTTCCTCTCATAGCAGTCCTGGGTGTCACCAGTTCAGCTTCTTGATCCAACAGAAAACTGGCAGTAGAGAAGCTAAGAAATAAATACAATGCCTGGGTATGGCTGTGCCCTCATGGGGGTGACTTCATAGTGACAGGACTGATCCCCTGCCACATCACCCTTGGGTCCACACTTGCTGATCCCTGGATTGTGCTCCAGGCAAGACATGGCATCCATAGTTTGAACCCTGAGACTGACGTTTTGTGGGACAAAGCAGAGATGTGTGTAGATGTGTTGATGGGATGACTAATCTTTCCTCTGTCAAGCTTCAACTCATTCCAAGATCTCCCTTGGTCTGGGGAGTCTGCCCTGGATGCCATTGTTTCACTTCTCTCTATTGTTTCAGATCTGCTAAGAAAATATAGTCCACTTCAAGATTTGCTGCTGTCCAAAAAGCATATATTTTTTTCAGGAGACAGATTTATACCACGGTTAAAACAAGCTCAGGGTTTATACCCCTTAACTCTGCCAGGGATTTGCTTGAACTGAAGATCCCAACACCTCCCATTCCTAAGTTAATTCCTTTTCCATCATGTGCTCTGATGTTTCTCAGGGTTCCTTCAAGGCACCGCTGTTTCTTACTGTAAAATGCCACAGGAGTCTGATAAATACACTGTCTATCAAGAGGAGCTGTGTGACTTCCTTAGCTAAAACACAACAACTGAAGTCTGCTTCTCCCTTTTGCAGCAAGGACAAACTTCTCTCTGCTCAAGGGGGCAGCAAGGGGAGGAGCTCCTGGGAGAGGATTGCTGTTGCCCTGGGTAGAGGGGGATCCTGTAGCTCCTTTGAGAGACAGAAAGGACAAGCCCTCAAACATGCTCGAAGTATCAAGAGCTTTAACTGGATTTGGTATAAGGAATCTCCAGGGAGCTTAAAAAAGGGTATCTGCAACTCCCTGGTTTTGATTCTTTGACCTCCAAAGGTCAGAGTTGATGTTTGATTTAATGTCATGCATTTGTACTGCCTCTGTTACATTTATATTGCTGAGACAGTATTCCTGGGACAACTGCAACATACATTAGCCAAGCTCTGCAAGTGACAGATAAGTCTGTTCTACCTTTTGGATAAAGTAGTACCCTCCTGGTTTTGTACAAATGAGAAAAGGAAAAGGAATAGCACTGCATATTTTCTCCTGGCCTGTTGTATAAAGCAAGCCTGATTTCTGTTACACAAATGTAAAGGACATTTAAAACAGAACAGAAGAGAAAATCTAGCCGTCATCCCCCTTCCTTCCTCCTCTACAAAAGACTTTTCCTTCTCTGAAAACCAGGACATGATTCCTGACTGATGACAAAATAAAGAAAGAGTTGAGAGGAAGTGACTTAAAGTCAACTTAGTTGGGTGCTTTTGTTATTGTAAGAATTTATGAACAGTGGAAGGGAAATGAATGCATCGTTGCATCTAGATTCTGAATTCCCCGTTGCTATGCTAACATTAAATTTTCAGGATGTTTTTGTGTATATATAAAACACAACAGCTGTCCTATGGGAAGTATAATTGCAATTGAAAAAAAAAAAAAGGAAACAAAATAAGTTATGAACATACAATCAAGCCTTGAATGGGGGAGCCCATATCACAGAAATGACAGCATCAAAGCTGCCTGAAATCTTTTAAGGCACAGCTTATCAAGCAGCTAGGGAGGACATGCCAGAGTAGAAGTTTCCAAAATGAAAATACTAAGAAGTATATTAAGAAGTAGAAGCAGAAGCGAGTATATACCCAGAAAGGGTGGGGAGGGATCTAATTTTCACCATCTACTTTGAAATAAGTACAAGGGGCCAAAGACTGAAAGCCCAAGCTCCCCAGAATAGTAGTAACCAAGTTTAAAATGAGCAAGAGGAGCTGGTCTTTCACAAAATTCATGGTAGACATGTGTAATTCTTTTCCTGGGGATATTTTGAATGCAGTCTTACATGGATTCAAAGAAAGGCTTAGA
Organism: Cuculus canorus; assembly: GCF_017976375.1. Classification (NCBI taxonomy): domain Eukaryota; kingdom Metazoa; phylum Chordata; class Aves; order Cuculiformes; family Cuculidae; genus Cuculus; species Cuculus canorus. The sequence continues at coordinate 11,091,149 of NC_071407.1, forward strand.
AATACTTGGGAAAGAGAGTTTTATGACTTATTAAATACACAGGCCACAGGAGGCTTAAGGAAAACATACAATTGCTCAGTTTCACTTTTCCCTAAGGACTTGTGTGCTAGATGGTGTCAGACCATATGGCCATTCCCATGTGCTTTTTACTAAAGTTGTTTGACCTTTAGCAGCATGAAAATCTGGAATTTGGGTTCATTGCCATTGTAGAGAAAAGAGCAAAAGCCTGTTCAAATACCAGCCATTACCCATCTTCCCAAGTGTTAATAACATGGCACATATGATCTCCATTTGTGAAACTTTTAAAAATGATAGAATTGGATAAAAAAAAAACATTTTTATCCTCTTTTCTTTTCTCCTTCAGTAAAATTGTTAACTCCTCAGAAAGGTCACCACTTAGATGTGAATAGCACAGTGCACAACAGATAATGTTCTTTTCCGAGGTAGTAGAACTGAAATAAAAGCTGGGAAGAGCTGCAGGCAAAGCTGCAGGATAGGAGACAGATATGGCTCTCAGTTGTCCATCACAGGTCCCAAATGGGATAAGGATGCAAACTGTGAATGAGCATCTGAAATCCCCCAATTACGAGTCTGACAGCATTTCCATCTTGGTTTTGAATCCTTCACAGTCCTTAACAGACTTATATGGAGAAACAGAAAAAACACTCAAATCATTGGGAAACGTGACAAATTCATTAGAAAGAACTATATGGCACACATCAAAGCCCCAGTAAAGTGTATTATGCTTTCTGAGCAGCATTCACTTACTTTTGGGGGGAACTTTACCTATCTCCAAAGATTTTATGGCCATTTGACATTTTCACTCATTGTAGCCACCATTTAAACAAGTTTAAGGCTGTATTTTCTCTGGGATTGGACAACACGACCTAAAAGACAATCTGCAGACCTCTAATCAACAGTTCAACAAAGAGCCTTTGAGATGTGTCTCAATATCTCTGCTCTTGACTAGGGATCAGCCCCTCTGTGCTATGGTTTGTCTTCTGCAGCCAGCCCTACAGATGTGATGATGCCTACAGTGAGATGGCTACATCTTCCATCCTTGGACATCCAAGGAAAAGGAAGGGTGGGCTTTGGCCAGTAGATCCCCAAGTGGCAGACTCCTGGATGGCCCTGCTCGTTTCTGCAACCTTGTTACTGGTGTGGTCCCTTTCTCCCAGAGTTCAAGTGTAGCCCTCGGGGTGTAGGACACTTGTCCTGGATCTATTGAAGAGTTAAGTGTCTGATGAATAGCTATAACTTCAGGAAAAGGATTTTTATGAAGCCAGGAGCTACGATTATGATACTGACTGGCATCAGAGAGGCTGTTAACTTGTCTGTCCCCTCTGACCTGTTTCTCTCCCCTCAAGCTGTAAACGCCTGTCAGCAAAGATTGCACCTTAGCTCTATGTTTGCAAATCATCTACCTTAGCATAGCCCTCCTCTTGATGTATTCTTACAAAGCAAGAAGTAATAATGATGACTTTGCTCTGGTATTTAATAAGATGAAACCTTCTAATGCTTACTGCGACTTCCAGCTGTGTACAGTGCAGGACCAGGAGGGATGATTAGATTATCTAGCTTAACCACCCCTAAAACACAGGATGCTGAGTTTCATTCTCTATCACAGCACAAATAATAAATAGAGGAGTCCTAGGTAAACTTTAATATACAATTTTCAATATCAACTACAATATGCACATAGAGGGAGACATTAAACAAACCCTTGTGTCTACTAATTTAGACACCCCCCCCCAGCAGTACTTACACATTTCTTATTGCTCACTAGCTCATTTACCATGAAGGAACAAAGTTAATGTTGAGCTCTGAAGCATTTCTAATGTGAACCAATTTTGCCTTGTACTTTCATAATGAGCCCCACCCTTCTTCATCCCTCTCTGCTTCTGCTTCTTTCTACTTTTTCTTCTTTACTTTAAAAATAAAGTGAAAATACGCTCTTTCTGTCTAGCAAAATTCAGATTAATTTCCTTTAAGTGCTGTTTAGTACCCAGGCTGGTAGCTTGAAGCCAGCACTGTGAAACACAGGTCTGATTGCTCTGGTAGTGCAGGAGAAAGCATCTTGCTTAAAAAGAAGGTATAAAGAAAGATATTACTAGTATTGGATTTTTTTTTTTCCAGGAAGTAAGAGAAAGCCAAAGCTTAATAGGGAAAGTCTATTAAAATAATCAACTTTCCTCTTCTTAATGTCAAAAACTGTACAGTACCACTGGAATAATATGATTTTAGAAAATTTCTGTACTTCTTTTCTTTTCTTTTCTTTTCTTTTCTTTTCTTTTCTTTTCTTTTCTTTTCTTTTCTTTTCTTTTCTTTTCTTTTCTTTTCTTTTCTTTTTTCTTTTCTTTTTTCTTTTCTTTTCTTTTCTTCTTTTCTTTTCTTTTCTTTTCTTTTCTTTTCTTTTCTTTTCTTTTCTTTTCTTTTCTTTTCTTTTCGCCCTGGATCTTTTTTATTTTTTGATGACTGTTCTATTAATGACCTTGAATCAGTGAATGAGCAAGAAGTACAAAGTGCAGAACAGGACAAAACAGATAGTGTGGACAAACCTCATGCCATGGATAACAACACTGACTTACCAGTGAGATCTGGAGGCAGGAAAGGATGAACGGAATATCTTGGTAAGGGACAACTGGCAAAAATAAGATTTCTGGGAATGAAGTAAGGCACAAAGGGAAATAGCATATGGAACTGTGTGGAAAAATCAAATCTGTCCCTCTCTTTTCCCAACATTTTCCATAGCTTCAATAATTATTTGCTGCCTGCAGAAAATAAATGCAAAATGATTTACCTTAAGGTTGAGTTTTGAAGATAAGCATCACATTTTGCCAATCGGGACTGAAGAATCCTGGTTGTGATCAAGGTTTGAAAGCAGCCCACCATGGACTTAGTGAAACATTTGAGTTCTTCACCTCTAGGAATAATGAGCCACAGGCAAGGAATGCACATGTGAAAAAATTTAGTCATTACACTTACTATGGTGGGTGTAAGAATTGGTCTGTCTTTCACAGCAACCCTCTAACCCTTGGATTCACATTGCCTTTCAGCAACATCCTCTTTTGTAGCTCAGGGAAACTCATTTTACATCCCTTTCTCAGATTTTCAGTCTGTAAAGTGGGACATAATTCTAATTTTGTTCAGAAGCACAGAGCTAAAATTAATAACTAACATTTTAGATGCTCTGTGGAGGGTGTATGTATGATTTATTTTCAGTAAACAGGAATACAAAATGAATTAGTGTTTCGTCCTGCAGTAGTCTCACCTTTTAAGCAATTTCATATGGAATTTGTAGTAGTCCACACCAGTAGATGGGACGCTTCATGTTCTACATATGTGGATTTATATTTGTTTAACAATGAGGTATTTCTTTTTATGGTAAGTCTTACGGGATTAAGCAGGGTTAGGACACCATTTTGCTAGCTGTTATACAAACTTATGACATGGAACTCTTCTTGCTACAGTTTATAATTTTGAGCTTTAATTCTACTTCCAGCAATTTTAAAAGTGCAGAGATAAGCATTAGTTTAAATACTTTCAATGCCGTTGTGTATTCAGGGGAAAAAATATAATCACGGACTGATTTTTGCTGTTATGCAAAAAAATTTGAGAGTCTTTTTCAGGAGGTGAGGGTAGAAAGGCTTCAAACCTCACATGTGGTGTGAAATTGGAGAGGGGAAATACAAACTTCCAGCTGATCTACACTGATGTAGCTGATGCGAGGTAACCTCTTGTCTCACAGTTATTGATCTGGAAGGTCAAGTCTGTGTTTGCATGGCCGAGTGCCAGTTCCCACACTTGAGGTCCCTTCAGTTATTTCAGAGTGCTTTGCCTCGTGCTTCCTTGTGGAGATGGCTGAAAAGTCATAGCAAAATGCTGTCCTTGCTATCAATAGAACAGGGCAACAGGAGGAGAAAGATTTCCCCAAATTGAGGGCTGGAGGGCTGCTGCAAGTGAACTTGGTGCTTTGAGTAGCTTGGTGATAGGTGAGAGAGAGAAGAGGAAAAGAAAGGGAAAAGAAATTGGTTCTTATCTCTTCTGAGACCTTTAACTGCAAATAAGACACCTGCAGAGCCTGAATGAGGGAAGAAAAAAGATCATTTGTTAATACAGATGATTAAAACACTTTCTTTCAAATCACAGCCTTAAGATGTAGTAATTTCCACTACAGCTTCAGGATTAGCGTACATTGCAATGTGACCAAGGCATGACCCAGTTATGTCATTTAGAACTGTATTCTTAGGGGTACTCAGACCTATGAAGTCCAGCTGATCTTGCCCCCCAGCATTCTCTTTGTATTTGAGATCAAATTAAAATCAACAACACAAAAGTTCAAAATAGGGGAACCTATTGCTCTGTACGTGTGGAGTAGTGAGTGCTGCAGGCTGCCTTCAAAAATGTTGAATGCTAACGCCTGGTGCGCTGTAGCCTTGCTCTTGACACCACCTTGCTTAAGCGAAAGTGGAAATTTGTCTAGGCTGAGATACACCTGGTCCTGCTGCTCTATGAGTTAATGGAAAACAGGCCCAAGCACGGATGAAGACAGATTATGCACTTGTCCTGGGAATAAATCGAATGCAAGAGACTACTTGTCATGGCTGCAAAATTCTCATTTTTTTCACAGGAAAAGAAGAGCAAAAATGATAAAAGTTTAATTTTGTGGAAAAAAGAAAGGCAAAAGAGTGCCTTTTAGCTACATGAGGTTGCACTGTAGGGTTTGGGACTGTCAGGAAGACTTTCTGGGACTGGACATTAGCAGAAAGGGAAGGTCAGGAACTTCTGTGGAACATCAGGTCTCAATTTCCTAATATGCTTCCGTGCTTTCCCTCTTTCCCTAACAGTACATCTCAGGACACTCTTCCCCCACCTTTAGCTTTATCTCACAGTGCTAATCCCTGCCTCTCTTCAACATCCTTAATTTAACGTAATCTCAATATTTGGAAACTGTATTCTTAGAAAGAACAGAAAGGAAATTCAGGGACAATACCCCTGTCAAGGACTGTTCAAAGACTTTGTAACACCTTCTTTAAGCAGGTGCTGGCAAATTATAGCAGTGTAATTCGCTCTTCTGCTTAACAAGATGCGTTCACCCATTCTTACTGTCAGCTCTGTTTTCTGAGGGTTTATCCATTGTCAGATATCTGCCAAAAGGAGTGGATGAAATCCTGGCCCTAAGGGAAGATGTTGCTCCTTCACCACCCTCTAAACCCTCTCCCTCATTCAATTCCCCTCTTTGGACACGCTTTATTTATAAATCAAATTTGACAGAAATTGGGTTTGAGGGATTGGCCTTTTTCTGTGTGCTGATTATAAATAAAGCATGGTGTGTGACTTGCGGATTTTCATATCTCTCATTTTTTTCTGTCAGGTAGAAAGTGACTCAAAACTGGATTTGAAATGAAAGGATAGCTGATAAGTCAGTGCTGGAAGCTGCAGTAGTTACAGCTCTATTGAGAAATGGTAATATGCCAGAGGACTGGCATAGACATGGTTAAAACTTTTTAGTCTGCTTGAGCAACACATTATTGTTTTATGAGGTTCATTTTATTGAGACTGAGATAATTAATAGACCAAGAAGTGTTTGCAGAGTCGAGTCTGACCGAAGGCACACGCAGGATGCATCTCAAAACTTCTTCAGCCTCTAAATCCCTCCCAGGATTAGGGTAGTTCCAAGGGTTAACTTTTCTTTCTAGAATTTCTATAATAAATACTGGCTAACAAGATCTTCCACCTCTCCTGGAGGAGAGATTTTATTTTTTAAAATAAATGAAAAGAAGAATATTTAATATCTCCAACTATTCTTAAGGATCAAACTTTGTAAGTGCCAGAGGTTTAAGTATTATTAATTTAGATGAATTTGGACTGGTTTAGCTCATATTCACACATTGTTTAAAAACTGTAGAATCTACATTATTTTCTTCAGAATCTGATGAACTTTTTTCCTCACAGTACAGTGAAATAGATTCTTGTACATAAAAAACTTCCCGTAAATAAAAATGTAGCAATGTATGAGGCTATAGACTATGACAAAATAGGAAAAACGTTAAAGGCAACTGGGACATCACCTCAAGGATAGAGGCTATTTTGACTTAATTCTTTGCAAGATGCAAAACATAGAGGCAAGGTTAGGGCTCCTGCAGAGAATGAGTATGTGGGATATGGAAATCACTACACTACTGAGATGCAAGCAGGAATTCAGAAGAACTCGATATAACTGAGCTTTGGGACATCTGGCATTCTCAGAGAAAAGACAGATTTTGGCGCAGAAAATGCATTTGAGGACTTTTAAAGGAAGAGAGTTTTCAGTGCCAAACAGGAAGCTACTGACACCCATGGTGTCCAAAAGACGGTCAGCAGGGAGAGGGAAGGGAGCAGCTAGCAGGGTCTTACTCTGACCTTGACAATGTGGAGAGCACTAGAGCAAATCTAAAAGAAAAAATAATTAGAAAATGTGGAGATAAATGGGAAAATAATACAAAAACGTAACTTGGGTTTACCAGGGGTGAGTGTTCTGGACTAGTGGGATATCTCTCTTCAACATGACTTTTTTTAGGTTGGAGAAATGCAGTGGAAATGATCTTCCCAGTCTGCAGTAAAGTCCTGGATTCAAGGATGCATGGGACATGAGTAGGCAAGCCAGAGAAGAGGAGAATGAATAGGTGAATTGCGGGGAGATAAAGAAACCAATGTGACAAATTGTGCTGGAAGGGGAGCTAATTGGGTTGGAGTAAAGTTTTTCAAGAATTATTCTTGGTACTGATCAAGTTTGATATTTTCTGTAATGGGCTTGATATAAAGAGTGGGTTTGTGCTGGTGAAACCGCTGAAAAGCTTTGATGGCATGGAGGAAGCCTGAACTGGCGTAGGTGACTACAGGACTACAGGGTGTATTTTACAGGGAGAGAAAGAAGATTCTGGCGTGTTCAGCTTCGGACAGTGAAAGATATGAAATGTAATTCATTGCAATCATGATTTAAAAATATCCCACTTACATGGGCACTCCAAGTCAATTTCCTATAAAACAAAATCACTGCCATGAAGAGAATCATTGTATAAACAATAAGGTGTGTGTGTTAGATTAAGACACAGCCAGTGCTCAGTACCAGAAAAGTGGCGGTGAACAAGGGAGGTGTCTGCTGCCTTTCCTTCAGGTAACGTAGTCATGCTGACAAGAATAACCCATTGGTTGTTTTTGTGTGAAATGGAACAGAAGAAATTACCTGTGTATGTGGTTTGAGGTCCATGGGGGAGATGCTTGCTGCGATTTTGGATCTGTCTCATCTCCCAGATGTCTGATTCTTGGAAAATTTTCAAAACAAGGCAGTAAAAAGCTTACCAGAATCAATACATACTTGTCCTCGAAGGCCTATGTTCGATTTCTGGTTAAATATTATAAAACAAAGTAAGTCTGTTCCTGTTTTAATGCACAAATCACAGCCTCACTGTGGTTCTGGAATTGCAGTTGATGCCAAATACAATTTAAAGTCAGATGTAGCAAATCATAACTCAAAACCAGATTTAATTCCTTGCTTGTTCCTGGGCCTGTTTGCGAGGCAGCAAGGTTTCCAGCTTTTCTTCAGCTGCTGCCAATGTACCAGTGATGCTGTCACCTGGGGAGAATCAGAGAGTGAGGATGGATGCTGTTATCTCAAGGGCACCTTGAGATAAGGGCTGTTTTTTTTGTGGGCTCCCACACTTTTGTCCCACAGTACAAAGTACAAAGGATAAAAAAATGTACTTTCCTACATATAGTTTCAACAAAACTGATCACTTGGGCCCACAGAGGATCATGAGCGGCGTCACATGCATATGAACAAGTAGATTATGACTGAATTTTTTTTTAATGTGTTTCATTTGGTAGAGATAAGAAGAGATAATTGAAATGAACAGTTTAAACAAGAGGAAACTTCTTCCAACTGTTAGGTTTCAGACTCAAAGCTGCATTTCTTTTGAATGGGTAAACCAAAAGAAATTTTTAGGGCCTTCAGAATCTTCTGCTATGAAAAGAAACACCCAGTCCTGTACTGAAGAGGTGCCAGTTACCATAGAAATACTAAGAAATACTAAGGGGGGGTTGTGTGTCCCTAGGAACAAATCCTTATCTCATTTCCCCCCAACGCCACTCAGTTATAGAATATCCCAAGTGTTTTCATTAACTGTTCAAGTGTATGAAAGAAAACTAATGAAAAAACAGCTGAAGGTGCTTCCACTCGGAGAACAACTTCTGTGTCCCCTCCCACCCTATTCTTACTCGCAGGTTTTCATACCTCCCAAAGAAATTGATTTCAGGTCTGTCTTATACTTTCTATCATATGTTGGGGCCCTGAAAAACAGGAAAGTGTTGGACCCTAGGATTTGCTTTTCACATGATTTGACCACTTTAAGTCATGAGTGGGGAGCAAGAACCCAAAGAGGGATCCATCAAGCCTGCAATCTCAGCCTGTGCTGTTATAACCCTGTCCTTGCAGTTTGCCTTCTTATGATTCTAATGGAGGAATACACAAGACTGCAAAGATTTTTTTTTCCTAACAAAACATTTATTATTTTAGGTTAATTCTCATTCTCTTCCTAGTGACTTTACTGTTTGGCATTACTTTCTAAACTAAGCACCTGCCCTACTCATCCTATATTTGTTTGCTTTAGCAGAGACACAGCTAGCATTATTTTATATGCAATATTTTCATTGCATCCCTGTGCAAGGACATTTATGAAGTCTCTATTTAATACTCCAACTCTTTTACTGTCCTCCTTAGTAACCTCATTTCCTATTTTCTTCCACTACAATCTTGCCTCCTGTAATACCTCTAGGCTTTGCTGTACTGAAATATATGTACATATACATGCATATATAAACCCAGCCCAGTTACAGATGTGGAACAGAGCATTTAATATCTTTCTTCAAAGCATTTCACATCTTCTCTTGCATCTCCCTTAGAATTAACGCATTCCTGGCATTTCTGGATCTTGAAATTCTATCACAGGTACCTTCTGTATGTCAGACTGTTTATTCCTGAGAGCTGTTTTAGTCTTTCTTGGGTGCAGACCTTTTAAGATTTACCTGTTTGCAGAATAAAGATGTTCTCCAAATTAACTTAATGAGTAAACTGCATGGTAAATTACCTGCTGAACATACTATCTGGATGAATCTGGATGTCTAAGTAAAGAGCTATGGAATAAGAGGTCCTGGTAGGTGCCCCTGACAGCAGAGATCTGCTGCATGCTGACAGATTGTACGATGCTCATCCAACATATTTTTGTCTATTACTTACTGCTTCAGTTCTCTTTTTAATTGGCTTCATACATAGTCTCTCACTGTATTCTTGGGTCTGATTTCTCAGGTATTTCCAATCTTTGGATTGATCTCTGCACTTTGGAATCAATTTTATCAGTGTGAGAGATTTTCCTGAAGAATCTTGGACAGACAAATAAAGAATATGGTAGAAATAGAAGGAGAAGCACAGACATGGATTTGCTTCCATGAATTTGAATGATGAAGGATCTCATCCAACCCAACCGTTATATCCCAACGTTACATATTTGCCATGCTTTTCCCTAGTCTCACTCTAAAAAGTCCCAAGCAGTGTGCCTGCCTCTAAAAGAAATTCTAGAGTAATTTCCTTTGCAAGATTGCTGGATAGTGTGAAAAAACTGATCAATTCTCTCTTTTAAGTCCCAGAACAGAAGAATAATGGTTCATTTGAATAAATTAATGGCGTACAGATTTCAAAGAATTAAAAAGTAGTCAGGCTGTGAAATTCACTACCCTAGGAGAATCACTGAGCCAAATGCTGTTAGTAGATTTTAGAAGTTAGAGATAGTGTTACTTATGTTAGAAAACACACAGATAAGGCTTACTTGGAGAGGATGATAAAATCAATTTTGTTTTCAAAGGTAAAATTCTCTACTGCTAAGGAGCTTGGAAGGGTTGTTTTCCATCTTACACCATTGATGAAGTAGACTTTGCATACCCCGTGGCCTCACTAACCTAGCCTTCACTTATGCCCTGACCCAGCCACCCCGTGTAGAGCAGAGATGCATCCATCATATGGTGGCAGCTCCTTCATGGACTGTTTAAACAACATCTGGTAAGGGCTGAGCTACTTTCCTAGATAGCTCTCCAACATCAAATGCATCAGTGTCCTGCTAGCACAGGCAAGAATTGCAGCTTTTCCTCCCTTGTTTCATGTTCACCCTCAAGATACTGAAGTGGTGTCCGAAACCTGGTGAGGTATTGTAGACACTCTACACCCTTTTCTGTCCCAAATGTTCCCTATGGACAGGGTATTCCTCTATTTCCTTCTTACTGTGACTACTTAGGGACATTATGACTGTTATCCCTTATTTCAGTACCAGGTGTGCAGCCAAGAAGCAGGGCAAGGGCCATTCCTGATCAGGAAGCGATTTAGATACTTGACACATGATCACCTTCGTGCCAGCTCCTAACTCCAAGGGGCTTTTTGTGTGGACTCAGTTCCATAGCAGGGTGATAGGGCATTGGGAGCATCTGCTCAACTCCTCTGGAGCACCCTTGCACCAGGTGAGAAAGCACAATCCACATAGCCACGGCCACACTTTGACCCAACCACACTCCCGCAAGCATATAATCTCAAGTCCCTCAGAAATGTCTTGCACCTTGGATGCAAAGCCATGAAATGATGTCACCTTTAACTATTTTTATACTAAATCTGTGTCATTCTCCTCTGTTTATCCTTCGGGATTTGACTTTTCTCTTATATAACAGATACAGGCCTTTGATATATGGCCTTCAGATTAAGTCAAAAAGAAAAATAAATATCTTTAGGCCAGAGAGAAAATAAGTATCTGGTTTGTTGCAGCAAATGCATACAACAAGCTCAATAGAAATATCCCATGGAGATGTTTGAAATGACAGGGAAATCAGCTCTGAGAATCAATATGTCTTGTAAAAACGAAAGATGCAGTCATACATTTTTGCGCACAATGGAAATTGATTGGCAGTTATCTATTAGCAATAATTTCTGTTTGATGACTTGCCATATGTTATCAAGCTCTAAATCAGAGGGGAGCGGACTAAAGGAATATATTCTGTCATGAAAATAGTACAGGGTACCAGCAGCATAGCAGACAATGCTATGCATGATATGCACGGCATCCTTCTTAGAGAGATGAATTCTTTAAACTACAGTAATTTTAAATACAGAGGGGCTGTGTGGCCCAACAGATTTACAGATTTGAGAGTCCTAGGGAACCATTCACTCAAATATTTTACTTGCTGCTTTTCAGTGACAGGTAATCAGTGAAACGACTATAGGCCTTTCAAATGATCTTTCCTTAAAGATTCAACAGGACTCTACATCTGCTGAGGCAAACCTATTAAAGGAGACTTCGTGATACAGTCCAGAGCTCTGCCTAAGTGCTGAAAACTACACCAAGCTCAGGTCTATTTGTGAGAATGTCATTTGTGGAAGGGGGTCATCTGTAAAGCATTTCCTCCTGCCACTTACAATTACAGTGAGTTGAAGAACAGTCCCTGAAACTCAGTGTAGGAAGTTATCAACCTTCAGTCAAGTGATATACTGACATTCTGTTGAAGCCCCATTAATCCAGCGTACTTACATGGGCATGGAGCATGAATTCAGTAGTATAAAAGTTACACTATCTCACCTTCAGGAACTGCCTCTGATAGAGTTAAATATTTGCTTCTTAGAATCATAGAATCATTTGAGTTGGAAGGGACCTTAAAGATCATTTATTTCCAGTGCCCCTAGAAATACGTCCCACCAGATCAGGCTGCCCAAGGCCCCATTCAACCTGGCCTTGAACACCTCCAGGGATGAGGCAGCCACAACTTCCCTGGGCAACCTCTGCCAGTGCCTCACCACCTTCGTCATGAAGAATTTCTTCCTTATGTCTAGTCTAAATCTTCCCCTCTCCAATTTATAGCCACTCCCCTTGTCCTATCACTACATGCCTTTCTAAAAAGTCCCTCCCCAGCTTTCTTGTAGGCTTCTGTCTTCAGAGAAAACTGCTGCCATGATTACACAAAGGATGCTGTGCAATAGTTAAGAGTGAACATAGCTTAAGGGAGCTCATTTCTGTGAGTGCTGACAAAAGTTTTAATGCTGTCTATTTGGTTAAATCCAGGTAGCTACCTGAGTTACTCACCTACCTGATGACATCTTACAGTAGGAAGAATAGGAGATGGAAGAGGCTGAGAGAGAGATCTTTTAAAAAATTTTTGTCCTCTGTTCCTCCAAACTATGGCTTACACCAGCTTTATCTGCTTCATCATGTTGAGGACCTTGAGAACACAAAGGCTGAAATGGCATTACCCTTCCATGTAGGATTATGTGGAGGCATCCTCATTGGTTACATAGTGCTGCATCTTCCCAGACTCTTATTTTTCCCTCTTTGGTCTTCGGTGGATTATTCTTTTAGAATCACTGATTTCCTGCAAATTATTGAAATCCAGCCATGAATGGTTTCAGATTCAAATGAAAACCTCAGAACTGTAGGACTTTATGAAAGGTCCCTCTGCCCCTGAGACTCCATCTCTATCTGATAAGCTTTGGAGAGGTCTGCCCTCCACTTCTCCGCTGACTCACCCATGCAGCTTGACAGAAGCAGAAGCTGTAATATGAAGCCTTGAATTTTACCTCAGAGAAAAAAAAAATCTCCACCTTAAATTGAAATCCCAAGCCAAAAAGCAAACGCTTTCATAATTTGTATTTTTTTAAAAAAGCAACTTAAATGCTAGGTTTCTTAATTTAATAAAATTGGTTGTTAACTGAAACCACAATGTCTGGAATGACTATTGATTCGCAAGCTATTTGTCCATGGCTGGGAGGGGGAGAGGAAGAGCTTGATGGTTTCCACTGAGCAGAAGAAAAATTAAAACAAGCATGTGAATGTTTTCCCTTCTTGCAGTATTGGGGCCTAATGCCACAGTAAGGCTTAGATATCCAAGGTGGTTTTATCTGTTTGTGAGTGAAAGGCAGAATTAGCACAGTGTAGGAGAAAAATAGCCTCACTTAATCAGAATTACATCTTTTTGGAGATAATAATTCACTAATTATTTCAAAAGGGTTGAACTATATCCTGGCAAAGGAAGAGGAGTTTTCTAATCACTTAACACCAAATAACTAATGACTAATAAATGGATGCCTAACGTCGCCTTCTGCCTTAATGCATCTCTGCAAAACTGCTTATTCACTGCCAAAGAAAAGGTGTTATTTTAGCTCAAGGAAAATGTCTCACTTCTAGAAAAAATGAGTGTGAATAAATATGGAGCCAGAATTACAAACGAGTCAGTAAGTATCACAGCACCCTGCTCATGAAAAAGCTTGCTGGGCAAAGCGAAGTATCCTTCCCAGTGTCCTGTTCCCAGAAACCCCTTATACACCAGGAGAAAAGCAGACACACCTGTGTGGAGGTAGGCAATGAATCAGCTGTAATCATGTTTTTGAAACAGTCATATTTTTGCATGAATTGCTGTGAATGCTTTTTGGTTCCAGTAGGCAGTTGTTCTCAGAGATAGCCACGCTGGTAGAGGCTGAAGCTTTCAAGATTTAAATAGCTTTGGGTGAACAGCTTTCTATTCATTTGCAGGCTGGAGTTGCCAACAGAAGGATTTGAAAATCCCGTAAGAGATCACTCTCCTGAGACTGGCAATCCAATTTTGCATACTCCAGAAATCCAGAGAAGCCTCCAAGTTTCTGGATGCTCTTACTGAATAAACCCTCTGACATTTATCAAGTTTGCACTTTCACAAGGTGCTGAACACTGAAAAAAAACCCCAAACAAACAGATAAACCAAATCCTTATGGTATCCAATCCTTTTCTGATATATTCCCAGTTGTCTAAAGGCTTTTGAATTGAGGTGATAGAGAATATGGCAATGAAATAAAGAAAAACAGCCTTGCTTAAGGAATGTTAGCGAGCAATTCAAGCTAAACACATCAGTTGACCTACAAAACCAAAAAGCTGTGATATCCTTATTGTAGGCTTTAAGGATTACCTCTCATTACCATTTCTGGTCATCCTAATGTCAACTCTGCTTTCTTGAAGGTAGGTGCAAGGGAAGTAAACTCAGGACAGGAGCTGCCCTGGCACACTGCACCACTACAGGGGCCGATGGAGTTGCCACTAAGGGAACTGCAGCCCTGGAAGCAACTCAGGCTTCAAAAACTGGTAATCAATTTATTGCCCTAGATTGAGAAGGGACTTTAAGAAAGCTAACAAAATTTATTCTTTGAGTTAGCCTGTGTTAATTGGAGGAAAAATAGCTTGATAGCAGTTTTGCTGTGTGAGTGGATTAACCATTCCTTCAGGCTCATGTCTACACTTGCAAAGTGTCAATAATCACACAGCCTTCACTTTGTTTCTTTGCATGTCCCCAAACGAAGTCATGATGCCATAGAGGTCCTTTGGGAGTGAAGGATATTGTCCTGACCGCTTCCCTTTGTACATGAAGGCTGGCTCAGAAAGTTGAGTGCTTCTTTTATCTCTTAATGCAGTATTTAGGAGTAAAAGATTTCAAATAACTTTCACATTTTCTTTGGGCTCGTCGTATTTGCCTTTACAAAACAGAGGGGGTCTGTCTGTGGCAGAGGCAGTGGCACCGAAAAGACAACTCTTTGGAAAAATCTTGGAGTGTGAAGGACTCCAGGTTTGTCTCAATGAGAACAATGGTCCTCCTCGCCCCCGCTGAGGATATTTAGGATATTATGATGCGGCTTACATTTTTCTAATGCTCCATTTTATAAAACCCGTATCCTTTCCTATTGACTAAACAAAGGAAATTATATTGGTAGAAAGCATCAGATCTCAGGCTGAGCAGTATTTCTTCCTTTGTATGGTGGCCTTTTTAACGCAGTCTCTAAAGACCCAAGCAAGCAGCAAGCAGGTCTCACCGAAGTAACCAAAGTGACTGATTCTGTGATAATACCCAGACATTAAAGCTGGGCCTCCCAGCTGCTCCTGTGCAAAGCACAGTTGTTGATTGTGAGCTCTCCTGAATTCTGGGAGAAGACAGAGCCAACTAGGACCTAACATTGTGATGGAAGAATGGAGCAGGACATTAAAGCTGAAACATTCTATATCACAACCATCCACACCATCCTTGACTCTCCTGTGCCATCGGCAGTGCTGTATTAGCACTACCTGAGAAATACGACCACATTCCTTATTTTGAACTCCACACAGGATAAGTGTTCGTAATGGTGTTATAATGGTCATCTGTAAGAATGCATTGAAGATACAAGAATGATGTTATTACGGGCATCGTAATGCTGTATTAAAGCAAGGTAATTCATCTCTCCCTATGAAGACTTAACATTCATCGTCTTTCTTTAATCCTCCAGATATTTTCAGTGTAAGAAATTGGATTTGGGGGAATTTGTTTTGGGGATCAAAACACTTCGACAGAGATTATGTCAGTAATGTTTTGCCAGTATCATAATCACAGAAAATATTTTTCTACAACAGAAAAGAGCTAGGCACTGAGCCACTAGAAAGTTTAATTACTAGATGACTTTAAAACATGGTAATTTAGTCCCAATTAGCATTATAATAATTTATTTATAAAATTCTAATGTACGTAGTTATGTTCTACAATCAATTTATCCTTGTAAGATGTGTGTCACATTAGAGAGTAAACTGTATTGCTAATTCAGATTATGTTACTAGATTGAATTTAGTTTCTTCACTGGTGGGTGTTGACATTTTAGAGTGCTTTCAGGGTAGTTCACGTACAGCCATTCAGTTCTTTTCAGCCACTCAGAAACATTGCAGATGTGAAGTGCTGCAGGTCTAATGAAGACAAATAGATTTATTGGTTAAATTTCAGATGTGGCTTGTCTTTGTAGTTTTGATATTTTTCATGTTCTTTTTATGAAAGTGACCTTACGGAACAACTCAAGCAAAATATTAAAGAAATTATGAGTCAGGTCCCATCAAATTCAGCAGCTATAACTTAAACACAGAAGTTTAAAACATAGCGAGGTTTTGTTTTTTTCCCTAGCTACAAATCCTACCTAAGCTTAAAAACCTCTTCTTTTTTCCAAGGAAACCTTTTGGTCAGCCATTTCAATTTGTTTTTAATAAATGGACTTCCCTCAAATTGTCTCTACTACAAGAGCAATTCTGGGAAAACAGATGACTCTGCACACTTAAAAAGCCCAGCCTATCAAATAGTATGTGCAGATACCATACAATGATGCTAAAATGGGTTTTGCAAATTGCTGAAAAGCAAAACCAACAACCACCTGGTTTGCAAGAAAAGCCTAGTCTCTAAGAAGATTAAAAAGAAGAAATTCCTGTCTTGTTTTTATTCATTTATTTTCTTTTTCTTTCTCATTTTTTTTTAACAGCTTTCAGTCTTACCTCCCAAAAAATCATGATATGGCTATGGGGAGAAAAAAATTCTCACCACCCACTCCTGCTTTTAATGATCTTCATGCCTCTAACTGCAAAGACGACATCAGTTCTTGTTTTATTTTTACTGTAGCTCATGCATTTGCCTCCATTATTCTGAGCCCCAGGAAAGCTGACAAAGGAATGTTCTTAAGGGCATAAGGGCTCCTCGCTTGGCTCAGAGAGACACAATATGAGTACTGGTGTCCATGGGTTGTGGTGGGGTGATACGATATACCCCATCCCATCACCCGCTACGTTTGTGGGTTGGGTGATCCCCCCTGCTCACTGTCCTGAACTGAAGCATATAATCTCTTTCAGACTCAAAGCTTCCTGAAACAATGTTCTCCTGCCTGATTGCTGTTGATTACTTCAAAATACTTCATATTTGAAGTTCAGGCTATGAAAAGAACTGTATATCTTGGGAGAGGAGGCTTGCAATCCCTTAAATTGCTTTTGTGAAAGATGCTGGGAGATCTGTTTCTTATTGTTTGTGTTTTTGTTACCTGCTTGCAGCCCTTTATAGGCTGGAAGAGATATGCAAACGCTGTTGAGTGCCACTAACACCCGTTTGGCTGTTTGCGTGCTTAAGTTGGGAAGTCAATGCAGCGCATTCGAAACACAACTCCTCAGCTCAATTTTGCCAAGAAGATCTGCCTCTAGGCAGGGATAAGCTGTCTGTTTTCCTCATTTGTTGTGAAAACCGTGGAAGTAGTGCTCCATTACGCATTGCGTGACTCCTGAATGAACGTGTACTATGCAAGGTTTGCCTTTGTTTTATCCAACCAGCTCCTGAAAGGGAGAAAACAGTTCTCCCTTTCAGGAGCTGTTTGGATAAAAGCAAGTGTTGTCATGGTAAGATGGATTCTGGCACTCCTTCGGTGGAACTAACAATTCCAGCTTTGATTCTGAACTAAAAATAACAATAAAACACGAGTGAAGTGAATAAATCTTAGCTAATCAACCGGATAGCACTCCATACAGAGTAGGGAAAGAAGGGATTACTAAACAGTCTTATAGTTGCTATATAATAAAAGCATAAATAAACCATACAATCTTACACTCTTACATTCATGTCTGTTAGAGGTACAGGAAATAATACAATTTCCACTGTTGGATATAGCTTTCCTATGTGTTTGGGACAGTATCAATTATTTATTAACTGTCAAAAGAAGTACTAGCTAACTTGTCAAAATCTTTTTATGTGTTTCCTGCTCTGTGTTTGTTCAATAACTAGTTTGATGGAAGTGGATTATACAGGCACAGCCACACTGTTACAGCTGTCACTTTCTCTCTTCCACTGCCTCGCTGTTTGGAGGAATTTATGGGCTCAACAGGCTGGCTGTGCCTCATTTGCTGTCTTGATCCCTTACCATATTATATACAGCTTCTTCTCTGTGTCAGGATAATAACAAAGAATAACTGCTCAGGGGTTTAGCAAAGTAATGCATGCATCAGTTGGGTTGAGGGGGCATGGATATTTGTTAACGTTACCCAGTGTGGCATAAGCATTCAGATACATGGAATCAGGCTGCCTTTTCTTCATGTTGTAGGCTGGTTAGATCCAACCTCAAATTATACTACAAAAATTCTAAATACCACTGAAGAACTCTGCAGGATTCCAGTAGTCTGTCATTGTGTCAAACATGCTAATTTGATAGTGAATCAATAATGTGGGATATTGTTGAATGGAAAAGAGTAGTAAAGCCTTAACCCACCAGGTTAAGACTGAAAGGTACATCTGAAAAGTCATCTGAAGAAGGCTGTGATGTTGATCTGTGGTGGATGCCAAGTGGACAGTGGTGAAATGATGGAGGGAAATGTGCCAAAGATGGAGCAAACCTGTAGCATTCTTTTATGAGTGGGAAGATCCATTGAAGAAATATTTCCAGAGTGTGATAAATACTCCCAGAAATCAGCCTACCATTAATTCATCATAGCCTTGATGCAGATTCCAGCTCAGAAAATCCTCAGTAATGCTCCTGTACTCACGCCCTGCAAGTGAGGCAAGGATTAGGATGTGGTTGGGCTCTCTGAATCCTACCACTGTGATTAACACTTCTGGCTCATCAAGGCAGGTGAAAAGGAGTCCGCCAGAAACTCCGGTCTCTGGCTACTACTCTGCTGGAGTCACAGGCATCTTTGCAGTGGGCAAGGCCGTCCAGCAGGCAGAACTGTCTGAGAGACACACACAGCTTCTAATGCGTCCAGGTGTAAGTATAGAAATAAAATGATCCAAATGCTTTACTTTCATTTACACATTTCTCTTTCAGTTCAGCATTGTCTCTGCTCAATAGCAAGACAGCGATTTTACAGATTTTTAAACACTAATCATAGGCAATTATTTCTAAAAAGATTTGCTTGCTGCAGGCAGAATTTTCTCTTAAGTTGAAAGCATTGCTATTCCATTCTTTCTTCTGTTTAAAATTGTAATAATTTTCTGCCCTGTGTTCTCTACCAGCTGAAATGCCTCATCTTCTGCCATAGTTTGAATCTAACTAATCTTCAGTTGCAAGACTTTTTTAAAAACTTAATCTATAGCAACAAAAGCATTGCCAGAAAACACATAGCAAAACAAGCAGCTGAAGCTGTTTGCGTACATACATCATTTTGGTCTTCACAAGGCATCAGTCTTTATTATTTAAGGTGGTCCTATAAAATGAAATATTTTTCACACTTAGAATTACAAAACAAAGCAGGGAATGCAGATTTCTTGACACAGACACAATGAACAAAATTATGTTGCTCTCCCACAGCTGTTCATAACTGGAGGAAAGAAACAGGAATCCTGCAATATATTTAAATAAATAGTTTATTTCCAACATTTTAACATGAAGTAGTCCAAAGTTTTGGTACATATCTTGTTTATTTTCATATTTTCGTTTAAATTATCAACACTGAAATGAAATATTTACTGGCTAAGGATGAATAGTTTAACTAATCCTCAAATAAATCTATTCTACAACTTGCAGAATTTTTCATGGATTTAAAAATTAATTCCTGGTCCATTTCTAAATGGAATATCAAGGTCCAATTACCACTCTATGAATGTTTTTCCTATGACCCTGGGACCCCAGTTTCTATGTGTTCCACCTACTTTCCATTCATTGATCTCCTAAAAGATGTAATTTACTCTTCTTTCTAAACCATTCACATTTTCTATCCAGTTTATAATTTTTCTGGAGGCTGGTGCTGAATTCTGCTGTTGGCATGGATAGTATCTCTTTTTAGAGGATCACATCATCCAGCCCAGTTTGTTCAGAAGCATACCATGTTAACACCAATTTCCTATGATATCTCCTATGATATGCATGAATTGACGTGACCAGGATACACTTCATTCTGCAACTTAAGTGACCAGAGGCACATTTATTATTGTGATGATTCAGGCCGTGGGTGCAAAACAGGGTCTCAACATACATTTTTGGATCCAAACTTAGAAATCTTAGCAATTCCTCAGCTCTCACGTACTTCTCAGCTAAGATGTAATAACCACAGTAATTATTTTAGAAATGTGTGAGTCTCTTCATGTACCATCTGAATACTCACCAGTAAGTGTATTGATCAGCGCAATTTAATAGGTTTATAGCTACTATATCATTTTTAACAGTTTCCAGTATAAAGGCATTATTTTGCTTAACCCTGAAAGATCTGGGTATCCTTTAGGCATGTGTAGCTTCCTGGCCTTTCCTCACATCTTGCATATCTTGGGGAGAGAAGATTTGAGATGACTGTCCTGCAGTGCCAGGGCATGTTTGCAGGTTTCTGGCAAAGTAGCCAATATTGCATCTTACTTTCCTTCTCTGTGCTGAAGCTGCAGGACTGCTGGATTCTGTGCCATGGCTCCAGTAACTGGCTCTGAGCATCCACTGAAGTGCCTCAGAGCCCCCCTACTCCCTGCGAAAGGCAGGCATGGTGCCCCTCAGTCCTGGACCACACCTCACGGTCTAGATGACCCCATTTGTAATCCATCACTTTCCCTCAGAAGTTCCAGATCTAAAGACAGGATGTAGTTGAATTGAAATGGCTGTGGGACATCTTCCATGCTTTGCTCCTTGGGCATCTACCAGGAAGCAGCTCTGTCGAAAAGGAGAAAATGCTGCCTTTGTGAACCAGGCTGACTCTTCACTTTTTCTCTGTCATTACAGCACCAAAGTATGGACTACTCTGAAGCACTTGCAGGTCAGAGGAGAAAATGAAGAAGAGGTCTGCTGATTCTCTTAACAGGAGATGAACTACATTCTACACATATGCAAAAAGGCTCCCTTTGTACCCTTTTTAGCTCTTTTTAAATATACTTTCATTAGCAGCACATTCCCTTTTCTGAGCGTGGAATAAAGTTCCATCTTCTGCATATACTAAATTGCAGCTTTTGCTTTCAGCATGATTGCTCTCTCTCTGGACTGAGATTTATAATGAACTTTGCTTCTCCCCCTTTCACTCCCCCAACCTCTTGGTGAAGCAATTCGTGCTGTCAGGAACGGAAAATCCATCTCCAGAATCTGCTTCTGGGAATGCTTTCAGGGAACTTTTTCCTCCAAAGTTCTCAACTTTCCAATGAAGATAAATTGCCATGTCTTGCAGCTACAGTTTTTGACTGAGTGACAGGTTAAAAGAAGTTCCCTGTCAGCTTTCAGAATAGAAGAAGAAATTGTTCCAACAATTCACAATTCTTAGAAAAATGAACAAGCACTTTTTCTACAAAACTATTTTGCTGTTCTATTGCTAAATTGCTGCTCACACTCAGACACTTCTGGTTGGTTTCTTATCTCAAAAGAAAGGGAATGACCTGGAGTCAGGGTATTTTGATAGCTTCCCTTGTTTTATCTGGATGAATTTTTAAGTCCCAAATGCAAGGTGAATACCTTAAGCAGGCAAATGTAATCCTTCTTTTAGGGATCCAAGTTCCTCCATTCCTGTATCTGAGGAAAAACCTTTGTACCATGAATTAGCTGTAGGTAGAGAAGTTAAGTTAAAGAGCTGATGTTTGGTGCTTACAACAGCCACCATTCAAAATCTGTGCTTAGAAAGAACTGACACTGCAAGCACTTCTTTGGAGACTGCTGAGATGAAAAGCGAAGGTGGGCTGCTGAGTATTCAGCTGTTCCTGTGTTGAGCTGCATCTCAGCTGCTGCTCAAGAAAGACTCAAAATGCTTCAGTATCGGCTAGGAAGCTCCGTCACCATTTTACAGCAATGCAGGCAAGATGATAAAGAAGAGCTTCTCACATACTTCTCAGCAGTTGTGAGTAAAATCTTCCTGTGGGCGTGATCCTTGCACTGAAGTTAATTGGGACACAGCACTTGGAGGGCAACACAGGCAAAACGGTGATAATTGACCCCAGAGGATGCAGAAGTGTTGAGAGGGAGGGTCTGATCTAAACCAACTTCACTTTACATTAGTCTTCCTCAAGGGCTGACACTGGACCACATCAAAAGCAGGATGGTGAATGGTATCCCCCTGATTGCGTTGAATGGCAGCCATGTCCTGTGATACCACTGTATTACTGAGCACAGCAGGAAATAGAGGAGCATAACGTGTTGCTGTGGAACTGATAATAGAGCACAGTGCAGCTCTGCATGAGCAAAGACAAGCAGAACTGGGGCATGAATGAGTAGTTCAGGTTTTATTTCCCTGAACAATTCTGATTAATGCTGCCTCTGTAAGTATCGGTAACTTAGATCAAAAGGCAACTGCTCAACAAAATGTTTGTCCTGGAATTTTCACTGTTCAGGCTTGATTTTCTTCGGTGAAGATATCAGATTGCCAGTGAAGAAAAATGACAACAGGAAGCGTGCTTTGCATATGATACAAGCGAGATCAACAACAAAACATGCTGAGATACTTTTGTTTTTGCTGGTCCTAATGACACTGATAACACTTCTGCTGGTAGCTATCCAAGCTCCAAAAACTCAGAATGTGGCCAGAATAAAAGATGATACTGGTGATCACAAGAGAAAAAGACTTGACAGTTTTTTTTCCTATGTGAACTCTAATCTGGTTTAGCTACAAAGCTTTCTCTCAAGTGTGGCCTTCTTCTTCAAGGGCGATGGGGATCAAATGCTCTGCTCTGCCGGCACTGCCCTGCTTACAAGGGAAGTTCAGCACCTGAGGCAAAGGCAGCTTCACAATGTGGCAGTAGCTAGAAAGGAGGTCATGGAGATCCGTTCTTTAGGGATCGAGAAATCTTGTAGACACGGAGGTGCCTCTGGACTATCACCTGTAAGAGACTCTTTGGAGGAAAACTGAATTGGTGAGTAGTTGTATTGATCAGAGAGAAAGGTGAAGTGATAAGAGACGCAGTGGCTGCTAGAGTTTACTTGTAGAGAAAAAGGGCCTGGAAATTGTATTGCAGGTCCTTGAAAAGGTAATGTGATCAGAAAATGGAAGGTGCTTCCATGGACCCAGATTTCTTAACTTCCCTGCTTTAATCCCAGCCAGAGATGTAATTGAAATAGCAGAGAAGCTAGATGCAGAGCTAGAACTGACCACCAGGCTACCAGAGAGCAAGCAAGAACATAAGCAGAGGAAACCAAGGCAGGCTCATAGAAGGAAAAATAGGCACTACTACTTTTCCTTGAGACCTCTGAGAGGGTCCCAGGCTAATTATTTGCTTAGTGTGGTAATGTTGTATGGGTGTGATTGGTTCTGGGAGGAGCAGTGCCATCCTTCAGAGTGAGGATGCCAGTCAGTGTTCAGAGATGTTATTGTATTTCACACTGAGTTTTGGATTAATACATTTCATGAGATGTTAAAGCAGTGCTTTTTTTTTTTTCCCTTAAGCTAGTAGGCTTTTTCTTCCTGAGATTTGTAGGCATTTAAGTGCATGCTTACAAGTTAAGCAGGAACTCTGGTTAACTAAGCTAACTGAGAATCACTGACACCACTTCAGCCTCCACAGATCCAGCCATGTGCATCCTGGCATCCATTCACAGTCTCCAAAAAGTAGTCAGAATTGAGTCCAATTAAAAGAACACAGTAAAAAACAGAAACCCAAACCAAAAAAACTCTAAGATGAAATGGGGAAACCACACGCTGTTGCTCTCACAGAATGATTGCATGGTGAATTTTCCAAATGAATTACTTGCCCTTCTCTCTCCTGCTGAGCACCAACCATGATGCTAAGAAAAAGCTGTATTAATTCCAGCAGGCATGAAGATAACACAAATTAGAATTGGTAATGCAGTTCATTTTGGCAGTACTCTAAATTTATTGTCCATCCCAAAATTAGGCTGCCCAGTTTTTACCAGCCTCCAAAAGACTGAAAACAAGAGCCAAGAACTGAAGTGGCACAGATCCATCCTGAAGTCCCATTCCCTTTGCTTTGTTTCTGCTCACAATCCTTTTTCTATACATGTGCTCAGAGCATGGAGAGCAATGTCCAGCCAGTTTCATGCTGCTTCAGGAACATCTTTATGCTGACAAGACATGCTCTAGATTAAACTAGAGGAGATTTCATTTGGCAGTGACAGCAGACCTAAGACACCTGCTTCTTGAAGAATGTAGGTCACTAGATTTTAGGAATTACCTGTTCAGACCTGTATTATTCATAGACCTGAAACCCAAGACTTCATGAGACTGGAAAGGAGGAAAAATGGTGGGAGAGATTTGTAAGTAAGGGTTGTATCATTATTGGAAGATGTTACCCAACCTGGATATCCAAGACCCTCTGTTTGAAAAACAAAACCAGCTGAAGCAGAAGCTGTCTGCTTTCTCTCACAAGACCTGGAAAATTCAGTTTCAGAAGTCAAGATTCATCTACATGACTGAGGAGGGCGACTCAGGACAATCAATCCAGTGTGACGGGATTCAACACAGAAGACAAACCCTGCTGCATCAGAGGCTGCAACACACTTTCTGAAACAAAATTTAGACCTAATATAAACAGTAAACACAACTAGTGAGTACAGCCTCCCTGACTCTTTGAGGTCTGTGTTTACACAGGTAACTAAATCTCATCTTGAGCTACAGGGAGTGCACGAGAACAATTTCATCAACACATGCAGACCTCAATCCTGTTTAGTGCAGAGGGGCTGAGAATTTTCTTTACTGGGGCAGACCTAAAGCAAACCCTTGGCTCAGAAAGGATCCCCTTGCTCAGAGCAGCAGACCAGTCCATGTGGGGCATCTCCCAGCCGATGCCAGAGATTGATTGAATTTTAAGTCACAGACATCTGTATGCCTGGCATGGACATTTCTTACCTCCTCATAGCCAGGTATATTTGTCTTTCAAAATGCCTTATGAAGCATCTACATGCAGGATTCATAGTTCATATATTTCCATATTGTAGCTGATTTGAGCAATAATAGCACTTCAAAACAGGCTTCTCTAACATGTTTCTTCTGTGATTCCAGTTGAAGTTTCCTTCATACTGGTTTGTCTCTGAACTGAGCAAATTTTATCAAAGGCTTTGAAGGTGAAAGTTGTCTACCCTTTGTGCTGGTAGCTGGATGTTCCTCTTGGCCATCAGCAAGAGGAGTTGCAGGAAGGTAATATGCAGTGAAGGAAATAAGGAAACATTGACTATGAAGTAGATGGAGATATCCTTAAATCCAGTTCATATAAAAAATAGTCATTGATTTTGAGGTCTGTAACTGGAGAATAGTTGCTGTCATGTACGTTCTAACAGAAATGGCTTGACACTCAAGAAAACAAACAAAACAACAAACTCCCAAATGCCCAATCTCCCAAGCCCTCAGATGTTCATACAATTGCTTAACCTTTCTTTAAAGAAATGAACACAATATAGAGTATATCTTTATTCTTCATGTAGTTCTCGTAGCAGTCCTAGGGTGGAGCAAGCTGATATTATGCATGATGTATGGCTTTTATGGAAGGTTATGTAAGCAGATTTATTTTTTTTTAAATCACCACAGTCACCTGGAAATATTTAGGCTTCAGGCTTCCTTCTAAATACCACTTTATTGATTTTTGCTGTACTGTGAAACAGTAGAGCAAAATTTTCATGTTATCTGTCTCCAACAGATTTACAATATTGCAAGATTAATTATATTAGCTGCATTTCACGACTCAGTGCATTTGTATTACCATTTCAGAAGCACAATCATTTATCAACAGCAAACTTCAGGGCATTTACTTTCCATGCCCTGGCATTGCAAACTTCAAAGTGAGTGAGCTTGCCTATGAGCTACACATGGGTATGTGCTCCCTTTCCCAAAGAAAATTTGATGGTTTCAACCTCCTTTGTGGGCTGGACAATATTTCCCTAATTATGATGTTAATACCAGGGTCAGATTTTTCCACACAGCTGTTGAAGGTGTAAATGATCTCTTTTAAGCAACTGTGGCTCATCAGTGGAGGCAGAGGATGGATCAATAGAAACTGGCTGGAGGTGGCCTCCAGCTTGATGTGGACGCTATCCTGAGTCACTTCATCTGTCCCTCATTCATTACAAGATTGTTCTCTGTAGTTTATCCTCTACATTTTAGCTCTAATCAGTTCCCAAATAACTTCAATAAGCATCACCTAAACTTTGGCCTGCCCGAAATACTTACATGCACTTCAGCATACTGCATCTTCCTTTCAGACTCAGACCTTTTCCTCTTTGAGACTTGATCTTTTTCTGCACTCATTCTAGACATACGCGCATTATTTTCCAAGTTGCTAGTAGCACCTATGTAAACAGTGCTCTCCTTTCACAAAAGGCTTCACAGCCCTTGCTGAGCTCTGAACTGTCACAGTTACAGGTGCCTGGTAATTTAAAGCTATCATCTCATGTATGTCCGTATTAAATGATTCGCACTGTGTCTGCAACATAATCATGTGCTGCATTTTATCCACCTTTTTCGTAACCTATTCCCACTTAAAATTCCTTAAATGTTGTTACAGTCCTTTCTTTACAGCAGAGGGATTAGGGGCTGGATGTGTGCAATGCAGCAGTGTTATCTGATCCCTAGCTGGTGGGAAGCTGACAAATCGCACTTATGTTTTTGCGTGACTGGGTTTGGCAGAGTTTGTTATGTCAATGGTAGTGCGGTGCAAATAGCAACCTGGCTCTTGAACACCTGAGTGGGAATAACGAGCCTCAAAATGGAGATGTCCTACTGGAAGTGTCAGAAATGCCATTTCCCTTCTCCAGTTCTTCTGATCTCTTTGAGTCCTGTGGGAGTGAAAGTTGCTGTCTGGCTCTTTTCAGAAAGTCATGATTTCCTTTAAATTGTCACCTTCTTTTTTGGAGAAAGACATATTCGAAGAGTAGGCAGACATACACTGCCTAGCCTCAGATACAAACACACAGATTGCCCTTCTGCCCACCAAACAGCCACATACTTGGCAATTAAAGCATAAATCAGCTGGTACTGGATAAACTGGCAATCCTACCGAACTGATAATTGGCATAAAAAAGCACTGCCTTACTCCCTGTTTTCTACTACATTATGGTTTGCAAATTCCCGTAATTTTGAACAATCTGGCAAACAAAAAAAAAAACCTAAAAAAACAGACCTGAAGCTGAAGTGAGCTAAATGCTTCAAAACTCACATAATTAGTGCGTGTTCACTTTGACAAAGAAGCTGATTTGGGACTTCAGAGACTAATTTCTGTTCATGCAATTGGCTCACGAGTTATCTCAAGCAGGTCATTTTACCTTATAGAGCCTCAGATTTCAATGTAAAGAATTACAATTACACAGCACTTCACTCCTAAGGATAATGATGCTAATTCCATGGTAAAACATATCAAAAGCTAGGGAGAGAAATGCATGCTATATATATATATAAAAGGAGGAAGAAAGCTCAGGTCTGATCTCCTTTAAAAGGCCTAACATCACAGTTTCGATTTGTCTCCAATTTAAGTAGATGCGGCTTATGATTTTGAATACAGTTGTCAATATGTTTTTTTTCCACACAAAGATTAAGAGTCATTACTTTGGCTGTGAATGCCATCTTTGTGTCCCTGGGACAAAAAACATGAGCTTCACAGATGCGAGTGGAGCTGCATCACTCAAGACAAGACTCACCGCAGGATACAAATGTTTACCTGCAACAGCTCATTGGGATGTGGTGGTCAAGAGAGGTCCTGACCTGCACTGTGTCTCAGTTGTAAAATTAGTTCAGATTCTGGGAAGAACAGCAAAACGCTGATACACCTGATCATCACGCAGAATCTAAGGCGCAAGAGATATCAGATTCCAGCCCTTCACCACTCTTGTTATTGCTGCATGAAAAGCAGTCTGGATGGCACACTTGAAGAGTACAACATCACATATCCAAAACAAAGGGTATACAAGGCTAACAAATTTCTGAGTTCACCAAGTCAGTCCTTACATAGTGAACTTCATATAAAGGACGCATTTGAAAGACCACTGAAATGTTTTATTTCTTAGTCTAGTCTTATCTTATTACTAATCTCTTTTTTATCTTTTTTTTTAATTACTTTTTTTTTTGCCTAGGATGTGTTAGTGCAAATATAAGGGAGCATTACAAATTACAGTAAGAAATAAACTGTCTCATTTAATCTTGCAGGGGGGTATTAAATTTTCACTACCTACCAAACTTTTTATTATTCCTTCATTGATTCACTGAATACTTCTGTATCTTGATGAAATGTAGCATTACAATTGGGACCCAATTTGCAGTAGACTGTTTTAGAAAAGCAGCCCCCAATGCCTATTTTCTACATGCCCACTTCCAGTCACTCTCCTCTCTGATTTTTAATAGTTCTTTCTGACACTACAGTTGGCAGTGCAAATGTGATGTGTTTTGCTTCTGGGATTTCTGATAAAAGAACATAAGTGCCATTGTAATTAAAAGGACCTTCATGGCCATCAGGTGTGTTTGGACACAGCACACAGCAGCCTGTACCATGTGCTGAGCAAGAGCAATCACAGGAGACTTCAAATACACCTGCTACTCTCTACTGTCTCTCAGACACTTTCAACTCTTCTTCTTTCATACTGCATTTCCCTCTGGGCAGAGATTAAAACAGGAGTCAGTCTCTATGCTTTCAAAAAACTCAAAGCAAGAATTATTTTGGCACAGTGTAAAGGCAGGAGACACAGCCCCAGGCTTCTTGAGGAAATCTCCTCTCCAAGGTCAGCTGGAAAAGCATGCTGCATCCTTCCAGCTTCCTTTTAAGGAGCTGGACTGTGGACATTAGGAAAACAGAGGACTGAAATTCCTTTTACCTTCCTTTCCTTAGTTACAGTGTTTAAAAGAAGGACCTTTGGGGCCACAGACTTACAGCAGGAGGTGGGAAGCTGTATCTGGGAAATAATGCACTATTCCGAGTCTTGTTCTTCATGTCCCTTCCTTAGGATGAAGGAATTATTCAGATGGGTTCAAATTTATCACTGACACAACAGATATCTGATGCCTCAGGTGGTCTTTTTTCTATTTAAGTGGAGGAAAAAATAAAGCATGCTTGCATTTTCTTTTCATTTGTATTTGCGTGTCCCCGGACATTATCTTAATCTCCTTTAGCAAGAGGCTTAGGTCACTTGGATCATTAAACTGAGCTACTTGAAGCAAAAGCCCCAAGATGGTGGCAGCAAATAGGAAGAGGAGTACTGGGTTAAACTGTCATTCAGCAAGTACTTCCATATTCAAAATAGCCTCTTCACAGTGAGGAATGCCCTCTTGGCTTTCTCCTGAAGTACAGGAGCTAGTCAACCCTCCTGAAGAGATATTAATGTTGATGGAATGGCTCACAGCAGGAAGGAAGAGCAAGCAAAGCTCTTTGAGGCACAGCAATGCAAAACCTATCTGGGAAAGACTTCCAGCACAATCATTCATGAATCATCTGCACTTACACAAAGAGGGAAAACATTCAGATTTAAGAAGTGACCTTTTGAAAAACAGATAATCAAATTTAAATAGATGAGTAGCTTACTAAGATGCTTTGGGGATGTCTTAAACTGTTACAGACATGGTCTGGGATATTCTTTGTTATCTTCAACACAAAGGTATCTTTGAGCTGTGCTTCACTCATACCCTGGCATAGCAAAGAAAACAAATGTCAGCTTGCACCAAGTGGAACTAAGGAGAAGGTGGCAATTCAGAACTGCAGTTATTTTATGTTTTCATACAAATTCCAACTCTTCCATTAGAAAAAAATGAGAGGAGAGTCTAAAGTGGCATCTGTCAGAGGAGGTTAACTTTCTAACTCCAGGAAGTCAAAGAAAAGAACAGCAGAAAACCATGTGCAGAAGGTGACATGATTTATTTCTTCTTTCACCCAGGAAGAACATGTTTCTAGACAGCAAGGCCAGGTATTAACTGCAAGTCATGCCAAAACCTGTTGGTTTTGCTATGGAAACAGTGCATGTCCTACAGTGATTCAGAGATGAGTGCAGTGCTGTCTCCATGCTAGTTGTCTATGCAGTGCAGTGCAGGAGACACCAGTACAGCTCTCCCTGCTGCACTGTGGCACCACATCCCAGTCTCCTCCAGACAGTGATCAGCTCAACATCTAAAACACAAGTGTTGTTATTGCTGGGTTTCGTAAAAATAGAACACCTTCATGAAGCATATCTGAATTTGAGCACGCAACCTGATCGTGCGCCTTATGAAGCTGTGTTGAAAGAAGTCAGTTTTTAGGAAAGTCTAGATTGTTTTCCACTATGTTTATTCTCCTGAAGGAGCCATTACTTTGAACGATTAATAAACTGTTGTTTATTAACAACAGTTAATAAAGGTTTTCTCTTATGTTCTTGCTGTTTTCTTCAGATAACATGTAGGAAAACACAGTGAGACATTAGCCAGCTAATGTGCTGTGTGTCAGTACTGCAGAAGGATGGTTGATTGTGCTCTTCCTAGCCCTGAATCACACTGGAGCCATTTCACTTATGAAGAGAGCAGAATTGCTTCCTGGGAACAACATCCTCAATCATTTTTGTGTATGAAAGCCTTTTTTTTTTTTACAGCTGATCTGTCTGGATCCACTGAGAGGTCAGCGTGTGTTGTGGTACCATTTCTTTGCTTGAAGGACATAACAGGGACTCTCCATCGGCTTGATAGACAGGGCAGCCCCCTTGCAGGAGTAGTTTTGGCAGCCCCAGCAGCAGTGAGGACATTAAGGAATGTTAAACATTAGGAAGAGAGAGCTTTTTGTCCCCTCATCAATGTAGAAGCTCCCTACTAAAAGCCCTTTTTGCTCAGAGCATTGATGGATTAACAGGCCACTCCATTTACAATAGAAATACGAGCTTGTCCACAGTTTGGATATACAAGATTTACTTTGAAACTCAGAAGCATGGAGAAGATATATTAGGCATAGAATTAAAACTTTCTATATATTTAACTGGGAATTGGAAGTAGAGGGTAAGGCTTGGGGGGGGGGTGGGGAGTGAGAGGAGGCAACCAATGAAACTCATTAAGGACTGGCATCTTCTTGCCCGCCCTCCCCTGCTTTCTCCAGAAAGCCAGGCACTTGGGCTAACACAATCCCCTCCTTTCACGCTTTGGCCTCTCCCCATTACAGCATTCCCCAAACCATGTTGGAGGCAGCCACAAAGGGCAGCATTATGTCTGGGAAGTGAATGGTTTGTAGCTGGTCAGCTGAAAGAGAAAGACAAGCGAATGCACTTCCCAGGACAATGAGAGGGCTTGTAGCTCAGGAAGCTTCCCAGTCTATTAGCATCTGTGGAGGACAATGGCTGTGTGTGGTGGAGAGGAGGAGAACGTGTCCATGCTGGTGGCCCCTGTCCGTCACCGGCAGAACGGGCACTGCTGCTGCTGGATGGAGTCTGAATGGGTTGATTCATCACGGGCAAGCAGCTTCAGCATCCCACTGGCAAGGAGGGACCATGGCAGGGTTGTCACCCCTGGGCTGAACTGGGATATCAAGTACGTTTCTGAATTCTAACTGTGCAGCAGTCCAGCTCAAACTACGTCCTTCCTGCTGGCAGGCAAATGAGAAAAGGTTTGTCTAAGGGAAACACAGTGATAAAGGGGCAAATTCTCTCTGCAGGCTCAGCCTTGGCTGCTCCTGCCTTTAGGTTTCGGCTGATCAGAATGGGCATAATGCTGGAATCAAGACAGCCTGGATTATCTTCATGGGGAACTACTGGTAATGATGAACAGTTGTCTGTCTCCTGTCACAACTTTGAACACAACCAGCAAAATAGACCTGAGTGAAAATATGTTTTGAGGAAAAGGAAGTGCCAGTGTTTCTGAATGGGAATGAAATACAGTTTGCAAACATTATTTTCCTCCATTTATGACATTTTTAATTTATTTGCTAATTCTGAAAGATACTGAAAATTTTGGTTGCATTTTTAACAAGGTAGATGTTTCAAGACACATTGGAGTTTTCCTTTATGAAAAACTTTAATTAAATTTATTCTAAAGTAATTCACAAATTTCTCAAAACTATACGTCAAAATCCAGCCTGAAGTTTGCTTTTTCATCTGGTAAAATAGTTCCTCTGATTCAAAAAATTGTTTCCCCTTTTTGAATCACGAGTTTACTCATGGGATCACCACCACCACTGGACACTACCAGAAGTGTTTGGCTTCCTTCAGAAGAGTGCTTTCTTTCATGGTCTGTGTCTTCTGTGGCCTTTTCTAAGCAGAACCCATGAAGCACTGCTATGATCCTGGAAAGGTTTCATAGAGCAATACAAAGGCCTTGTCAGAAATGTGGAATATTTATACCCAGGACTTGAAACAGATGGTTTGTCTTTAGTTCTTGTTCATAAGCACTTGAAAATGTGATGAACTTCAATTTTATTAGGAAAATTTCCCTGGAAGAGACAAATGGGGTTGTGAACGCAAATGGCCTTTACAAAAGAAAAAAAAAAAAAGTACTTTGTTAAGAAAACATTAAGGCATGTTTACATTGCATTTGGAAGGGATTCACCAAACTTTTGATTCTAAGGAACTGAAATTCATGCTAGCCCTGCTTCAGGTCCCACTCAGGGAGACCTCATTTGGCACTGGGGTGCAGTAGGTGCATCCTGTTTCCCCTGGAAGAAGTCCAGAGAACCACAAGAAATGCAGTCAGATTGCCTTCAAATATCAGTCCTGATCTGACCAAGTGCACAAATTTAGTTGCGCTTGACCAGAAAACAGCCATCCGTATATGCAGACTGTCTTTGATTCTAAGGCATCCCTGGGGGAAAGAGAAATATTTTATACTTGGAGCCAGAGGGAGGAAAGCCATCTAGTCTCACCATCAACATGTTTTCTTAACTTTAAATAAGGTTAAGAAAGAGAGTAATTCAACCGTGGCAACTCTAATTGGCTACAAGTATAATCCAATAACCTCATTTCACCCATATTGTTAGTTGAGTTAATTGGACCTGCACAGCCACCAGCTCAATATATTGGTGTATGCAAATGGTGAAACTAATTTCCTTCATAAACCTTCCTTCTGCCAAAGTAGGAATTAGGGAGAAAGGGTGGCAGAGAAATAAGACTGTACTGATGTTGTTACTTCAAAAGATCAATTCTCTTCCAATTATTTGGTCTCTCTAGATATGCAGGAAGAAAATATCATTAATTCCTTTAAACAGAGAGGGGAAGGGAAGTAATTTCATTCCCGCTTGAAGAGACTGCAGAGCAAAAGTGATTGAACCTTTAGCTTTTAGGTGCCTCAAATCCAGACTGGGCTTCACAGCTGCTGGGTCAGGCAGCCCCATTTTCTCTGCAATATATGGAGTGAGGGAAATTGCACAAAAACATGTTCCTGGGTATTGCATGGGATTGCATCCCCTGAAGAGAGAAGAGTAAGCTGATCTTCACACTAATATTGATTTGGGCAGTACCTTTTGCAATAGAGGTTTTGTGATTTGTACCATGCTGTGTATCAGCCAAATCCATTTCCAGTGTTAACTTAAAGGCCTTTCAAGAACATATCCCCTGGAGTCTACTGTGAAGGACTGACAGTCAGACCACGTATCTGACTCTTCTCACCTAGACAAACGAGCAACCTGAGCTGTGAAGATGTCGTTGCGGGGGGGTTGGACTAGATGACCTTTAAAGGTCCCTTCCAACACAAACATTCTGTGATTTTATGATAACTGCTTTTTTTCCATGACAAGAGGGGATGGTCTTAGGGAGTGAAGGTCTCACCTGAAGCCCAGCTGCTCCAGCAAGTGAGAACCTGATAGCAGCAAGGCTCAGTAGCTGGAGAGGAAAGAGTGCAGAGCTGACATTGCGGAGGTTAGGAGCAGCATCCACATAGCTGAGTTTCAGCTTGAAAATGTTGGGTTAAATCCTCAGGTTTCCCAATATTATTCTGCTGAGGCTTTGCATTTTCTTTTTATTACTTTCAAGCAGTAGGAATCATAACTGTTTCCTTATATCACACCAAGTCTGTGTACTGTCTCTGTCACATCTGCTCGTTAAGCTTTGCCTCTTGCAGATTGGAAGTGTTACAGGATATGGGCCATCTCTGATACTCTCTGTGCTCTACACTTGCGTCATCCCTCCCCCTGAAAGCTGACTGCAACCATCTCTCCTTTGAGAGTGATAGTAGCAGCAGCATGAACTCATCTCGGTGTCCACCTTTTGTAGGCAGTCCCAAACAAGAGGACATGTACATCCTTGGGTGCCTTTCAACTGACTTTAGAGCAGACCCACAGTGAATTGGGACTGGCACAGCGAGGGGGAAGGAAGATATGCTGCTTGTGATTACTATTTGAACTTGATAAGCGGATGAGAAGCAAAAAAAAGAAAAAGAAGTTCTGAGACAGGATTGAATCATTAATGCTTTCTACAGTTACACTTGAATTTCAGCCTGTGCTAATATTTCCAGGGAAAACAACTCACACACATATATGCACACACAGGTTTAATTTCATCAGTAAATGAAGTCATAATGTAAACAGAGAGCTAACAGCAGGGAAGGCTGTGCTTGGCCAGGTCTGCTCATGCTACAAGTAATACATATGCACCAGTGCGAAAAACTGGCCCCAGAGAGCAGTTAAGTCTTTCTAGCAGAAACATACACTGAGAAGGCAAGCGTAACTTTTAACTACAGCTTCCTGCAAAAGAAAGTGCTGTAGTCATCTTTAATACCAAAAGTGGAAGAGATGAGGGAGGGTGAAGCGATACAGAAATAAGATGGAAGACAGGTTGGAAACCTGTCTACTTTTAGTGAACAAAGGCACAGGAGCAAGACAATATTTCCAGTGAAAATTGTAGGTCTGCCTGGTCTAAATTTTGCACATGTATGCACCTGGGTATCCACAATGATGGAATTGCTGCAGAGTTCAGGGGAGGGCATGGTGAGGAAAACCACAACTGAGGAGGTCATGGTGTCACCTCGGTTTCCGAGAACTGAAGCTGAGCTGACACCTTGGAGCTATGAACTGAATTAAAGTGTTTCTGGATTGGCATTGCCCTGCATGGGCTGGGCTGGGTCTTGCACTGAAGAAGTCAATAGTGTTCCTGTGCAGCACAAAGCAAGGCTAGAGCTGATTTTATTTTGTGAGCCTGAGCAGTGCAATTTAAGACAAGATCCATAGTGTGCAGTCCTACAACTGATCTTCACTTGGTCAGAGCCTAAACTTCATCCTTGAAAAAGAAATTGATTTTAGTTTTGCCAAGTGAGAGTAACAACCTTTCTAAATTGGCTGCAAAAGGCTTCATGTAAAATTAACTCAATATGGTTTAGACTTCTCCAACAGCGGTGAAACTCTAAGGAGGAAGAGAGTGAGGAGGGATCCATATGCAGCTCATCGCTGCCTCACGCCAGCAGGAGCATGCTCCCACCACTCAGTGGAAAACAGAAAATGGCTTAGGAGAAAGGGCAATCACTTGCCCTTTTAGCCTCAATGATTGCCAGAGTTCTTTTTCGACCACGAAGGGCTGCTCGTCCCACTAAACAGTTCATAAGTGAGGTATAAATATGCGGACAGAGATGCTGAGGTGGGTTTTAAGGGTTTGGTTTTTGCTAGGGAGCACTGAAACACTCAAACTCGCTGCTGCTTGGATGAATCAATCCTGCAGCAGCAGTTCAGGTGAATTCCTGCCAGAGGGTTTTTTGGAACATATATATTTTTATTTGCTAACATGTCCTGTTCCAATCTCTCAAACAATGTTGTTATGTCTGAGTGAACTCCTGTTTGATGTTCTAGCTCAGTTATCACATTCTCTAGCATTTTTCTAAGTAAAAATACCATGAAATATATTACAGATACTAAAAAAATCTGATTTCTAAGAAATTATTCTTTCCTTTAAATGTCTGATACAATGAAAAAACCAACAAGAACCAAACAAAAATCCTCCCAAGCCTTCCAAAATTTTGTGATTTTTTTTCCCCTGATCTGGTACAGAAATTATATTTACGATTATATTTTCTTTATGACAAGAAGACTCATTGATTATTGGCATATTGAGTACAGGTAACCCCTGCTCCTACCTGGAATAGTTTTAATCTAAGCAGTCTTCCGGAGAGTTTCAATTGATTTGTGTGACTGGCTCTTCTTTCAGCATGAGGCTAAATTATGAAAATAATGAAGATATAGAGTCAGGGTCTAAGGATAACTCCAAATATTTATAGGAGGTTTACTTTTCTCCCGGAACTTAAGAACCTAGTACTTAAAAATTATCCTACCAGGATGGAAAACATTCAAAAGACTTTCCAACAACAAATCTTTATACATCAAAACAGTTTCAAAATGTTCTTTTTCTTTCTTCCAACATTTCTCATCCCAGGAGGAGAGTGAGCTTTCTTGTTGCAGAGAGGCTTAAGCAAACACTGTAAATATTTGGAGACTCAAATTACTAGATTAGCAGTGATGCCATCATTAGCAGCAGTGACAGAAAAGTGTCAGAGTTGCAACTTTTATGTTTTTTAATTGGCTCTGCAATTGTATTGTCAAAACATTTACCCAAGGGTGTGATTAATAATAATAGGCGACAGCTTCAATTATCTTCAAACATATTAGAAAATATCAGCACTCAGATACAATCTTTAAAACCACATCTTAAGCTGCTTTCACAAGCTCAATGTGACAAGAATAAATACAGAGATAAAATTTGGAATTAAAACACTATTTTAATCAGCATTTAATTTTTTTTTCTTTAAGCATCATGGAGACAAAATGTTTATGTGCACATCAACGCTTATCTGAGGATCACCAAGTATTTTGCCTGCAATTTTCCAGAGTTCTTTAATTCAGTCTCTGACACAGGCATGACATTGAGGAGCAAAGTCATCTGCTGCTGTGTTAATGATCAGAATTTTTGAAGAATAAAAATAAACACTCCCAAGCCCAAAATAAAATTGAGTAAAACCAAGAGGGATCTTACACATCTGAGCCACAAGCTCTTCTTTGCAACCAAACAAAAAGCAAGCTTTGTGTCTCCATATGTTCAGTTTCCCTCTGTCTTTCACCTGTGTGGTGTATGGCAATGCATTCATCTTTTTTCTTTTTATTGTTCGCAATCAATTTGTGGATGATCTTCTTTTCTCCAAAGGAAGAACATTTGTTCGCATCCCCAGAAAGAATCATGTGAGTTTAGTGGCTGTGGGAGTGGCTTAGAAAAGGATTCAGGAGACCTTTTTTCTTACCATTGATAAACTTTTAGCTCCATACAATGCAGGACATATGGAGCATGTACCAATGGCCACAACATGCCTTTCAGTGCCTTTAGCTCTACACTGTGAGGCAAGAAGCCCTAATCAAGGTAAGAAGAGAAGGGAAGAGTGCATCCAGTGTCATATCAGCACTAGTGAACAAAAAACGGTTCCTGATATATATCCAGCACTTTTTACTCATTCTTTACAGTCAATAAATCCATATCTCCACCTGTTTTGCTTTGAAAATTTTTAAAGCTTTAAGGATATTTTTAAAGCAAGCTTAATATTGTTTACTAAGCCAGTAAAAACAGTTGGTTCTGAGACACCGAGAGTACTGCTGTGACAGGTGTGTTGCTGATAAGAACTTCTGTATTTGATCCATAAATGACTGAAAGGATCCCAGATCCAAGTTCTCTATCTGTGTTATTTTTATGGGATAGCTCACAGGAATTGTGACTATGCAAAAGTCATGATCTTCCTGGAAAAAAGACTGCTCAAATCTCCTTACTTAAATGGCTCTTGGGCAGCATTTCACTTAAGCACAAATTTAGCATTCAATGAACGAGTCGTCGTGCTGACATATAGGAGTTTCCCAAGGTAGCGAGGGCTGGGCAATTGTCTGTCTGCTTTTGCCGGTTCCAGAGCTGAGTCATTAAGAATATCTCAGCAATGAGCTATGATTTGAATTGGTTTTATTGATTTTTTAAAGAAACAGGTAGGGCTCCTCTGGTCACACACCAGTAAGAAATTATGAGATATGAGACTTTATTATACCATATTGAATATTCTCTTTGATCATAATGCAAAATTTTAAACTTCAGTTGGTTTTTTCCTCCACCAATTTTATCAGTCCAAGATGCAAAATCTATAGTGATTCCAGAAAAAGAATTATGTGTTTCAACAAATACATCTTTGAACAGTATCTTGTTGAGACAGAATTTCCCTTTTCTGTGTCTCATTACACAAACTCTTTAATTGCAACCTAAACAATATCTTGCTCACTTCAGTCCATTTGGATAGAAAGAGAGAGAGAGAGAGAGGAAAAGCGAAAGAAAGGAAAAGAAAGAAAAATAAATAAACAATGAAAGAGAGAAAGAAAGGAAAAAAGGAGGAAGGAAGGAGAGAAGGAAAGAAGGAAGGGAGGTGGTGGTGGGGAGGGGTCTGAAAAGATGCTGAGCCCTAAATATAGCATCTAACATCCTCCTGGTGCTTATGCTGCACTTTAATTATGTGAACATCCTTTTCCTCTCTCTAATCCCGCTAAACTGTGCATCTCATTGATTTCCCATGGCAGCAAAGTCAACACATGCTGCATAAAAAGACTTATTCCCTTTTATATATTGTTTTAATTTTGCTGCCCGTCACTTTCATTGACCATTGCTTTCAGATCGCAAGGCTGAGAGACGCAAAGTATGCAGTCTTCAGGGTTGTAAATCATTTATTTATTTACTAATCCCCTCTTCTCTGATTCTTCTTTTTTTTTCTGTTAGTTTTATTCTTTTACTCTCTAGTATAAGTTACTGGGACTTTGAGTATGTGGATGACGCCACCCCACTCTGTTGGAACAATACAGTAGGCACACTGCAGCAGCACTGCTGCTCACAAAGCTTTTCATGGCAAGGTCCTCTGCCTGCTCCACCAACATACCTGTGTGTGGCAAGGAGCTACCCGGCTGCGGCAGTTTAGGCAGCACACTGAGTTCCAGTCATATAAATCCACTGGGTAAATGTTGTTACCTTAAACACATTATTTCAGGAGAGGGATATCTAAAAGTTGAAAAACAGCATCGAGATGCAAAGGTGAAAATTAACTTTTGGATATTACAGAAATTAGGAAGAAAGAATAAACATCTCCCTAGCTGAGAAGCCTGGGTGAGAATCTATCAGGCAGCAGCATTATCAATCTTATTATATTAAGCATAAGTGTAAACACTGAAAAATTCATGAAGCAGAATGAAACAGTAAAGCCTAGTTAAAACCCAGAGCTCCAGTTTGATATATGCAGTGCTGACAGGATAAAGTGAAAGGGAAGAAGGAGAAAGAACAAGGGCAGTTTTACATGCTTTTTCCTTCACGGATTTTTTAAGATGATTTGCATTCATGAAGTTTAAGTGCTGGAAAGTGGATCTATGGGTGTTGCATAGAGCACATTTCACTGGCTCACCCTTAGAGGATCCTCTCCCTCCTCTCTTGGTCCCAGGGAGCATTTTCTTTGCATACATTCTAGCTACATGTGATGAACATCATATGGCTATTACAGCATGATAGCTATTGTAATCAATAATATCTTGACTGTACTACCACTGGGCAGCCGGGGATTACACCACTGCAAGTCTAGGCATGCATGGGTTTGAGTACGTGCATGTTCTAGAAGATTAAATTCCTCTCCAGTTTTCACTCAGCGCATTTGCTACTGAGATTTTATAACAAAGGCAGATAAAACATCCCACTCTCAAAGGATGTGCAGACAATGCTGATAAAAAGGAGAGGGATCTGAGCTTTGACTCTGTAAGTACAAAGAAAGCAGGCAAATGCTCATAAGGCCTTTTAATACTGAGACTTCAAATAAAGCCTCTGCACACAAAAAAATAAGGGGTGGGGGTGGGGAGGGAAAAGTAAAAGCAGATAACCAACAAAAGAAGTTAAGTATGGACAAAGACATCTCACTGATGAAAACTGATGGAAACCCCAGTGAATAAGGCAGTTACATACTATTCGTACAGAGAAAGAGGATGAATGCAAGTTATGTTGGAAATTATTTGCACCAGAGCCAGATGCTTTGCTTAGGGAGACATAGTACACATGAGATGACAGGGATAAGTACTTATACTTGTGCATGTGTAGGGACAATTTCCTTGGATTTGGTAGTTTATGTTCCTTCAAAGAACCAGACCTATTCTTTTCTCATTTTCTTTCTCTAGTTAGGGTTTCTCTTTGTTGTCTCCCTTAAGGCCCAGATAGACACCCCTTTACTTTAGGTGGAGAGAAGAAAACCTCTGGAGGACTTTTTCCAGCTTCTACTCCTGTTCCATTGGACAGGGCTTAATCTAGGATATATGAATAAGCAGAGAAATGTCCTTCTGCCAGAACTTTGTTTAGTGTTCTAAATGTTGGAATTAAGAGAGCTGGGGAAATCTGGTCCTCAGAAATCTAATGAGTCATTTCACCCTTGTTCTCCAAATCCTCCATAAATATGTAGTAGTGGGAGCTATTATCCTCCTGAAGCACCATAACGTTTGCTTCCTTCCTCCCGCACAATGCCTTGTCCTCCACATCTTCGCTGGCCAAAAAGAACCTTCTACACTCAAATAAAAATGCTTTCCTTCTATCTTAACTGCAGTACTAGAAGGTGAGGCAGAGAAGATAGTCCTGAACACAGGGAACACAAAGGGAGTTTGGAGTCTGCATTTAAGTTATTTAGTGGTGTGGGTGTTGTACTTCCACTTCCTATTGACTGACATGGGATTTTTGGCATTTGTTTTCTAACTGCTGGGTTTGAAGCTCTATGTGAGATACTGAGGTTTGAAAATTATTTTTCTCATCTATCCTAAACTGAAAATATTCGATATATTTCATATTTTGCCCTTGGACAGTAGAGGAGACTCATGAGGCAGCCAATCAATCAATCAATCAATCAATCTCAGAGTACCTGTTGGGTAAGGACGTTTCTTTTGATATATACAGAACTAAAGTTTGATCCAAAACCACAGGAACCACAGTTCAAGCCTCAATAACAGAGCAAAAACCACCAATATCTCTAAAATAAGGCAAGGAATAAAACCAGAAGCTAACTTCTGACGATAACCAAGTAAGTTTTAACAGATATGTATGTTTACACAAACGCACACACAGATGGACACAGACATAAAGACATGCACACTTTGTCTGAATAAACAGATTCATTCCCCTTACTACCTCAAAAATAGTGTTTACGACTAGCCAAACCTAAGTCCCTGACAAAAATCCTCTTAATTTAAGGCTGATACCGATGCATTTTGATATTTTGCCTTTATATGTGGCATCATAAAGAAATGGAACAATTCAGGGGGTTCGTCTGAATTTTCAGTCTGGTGGACTGGTGCTGCATGGCTAAGGTCTAAATTCATCTGCATGGTGAGTAGTAGCAATAATTTATAGTGATTAAATAAGCAGGACTTAAGCTTCATCATCTGAACTTAGCCTA
The DNA here is from genome assembly GCF_017976375.1 of Cuculus canorus. NCBI lineage: Eukaryota > Metazoa > Chordata > Aves > Cuculiformes > Cuculidae > Cuculus > Cuculus canorus. The sequence goes on from NC_071407.1 coordinate 11,132,218, forward strand.
GACTAGAGTCAGCAATACTGATACAATTTCAAAAACATGAGGACTTTCGCTGTATGTGGGACTCACCTTAGAGAACTCTGCTAGCTCTAAAAATACTGTGCATATTTTCCCGATAAGGTATGAAACTGATTTACATGTTATAACATAGCATTTACATATCTTTATTTGCAGCTCACAGAAAATCCACTGATTTCAAGGCTGCAAATCTGAAATAATTGTCTCCTTCATCCAACTGACATTCACAGACCACTCTCAGCTTTCGTTTGGCTGAGGCATGATGCCATTTTAAAGCATTAAAAACATAAGTTAATCTCTTTTGAACTTTTTTTTAAAGTAGTAGGACCTTCTCTGCTGATTATTTTTAGTTATTAGATTGACTGCATGGTGTGTGTCCAGCCTTCAACTTCATTGTAGGCAGGAGCATCTCTGTTATTCTCAGCCTTTTTTCCGTCCTTTATCTTGAATTTTAAACCCTATACCAATCATGTGGGTTGTTCAGTGGGACAGACACTGACTTTGTATCAAAGAATTTTGCTTGATTCACCATGGGAGTTTTCATTTTAACCCACATTCTTTAAAAATAGCTTATTGTCAAGAAAGCCCTATGGTGAGATAAAATATGCTATTTAATGGTTAATAATTGCTACACAGTTTTCTGTCCACGTTTTTACACCTAATCCTTCCATACATGCATTCACTCAGAGAATCACACATTTAGTCAGTGTTTTCAGTCAGCAGAGCAAACAAACCAAAGAAAAAGTTTCAGGCTCCTTGATATTCATTGTGGGCAGTGGAAACGTGCTCAGCTGGGTTCAGCCATCTCTCAAGATGCAAAAATAAGTGAATCAGGGAATCATCCAGTTCCAGGGAGAGGGGAAACATCTTTGACATGCTTCAAGGAACAAGAATATATTCCAATGAGCTATACTCTTTATGAGACACATTAACAAATCTTATACTGTCTTTAAACAGAGACTTAGAAAAGGGACAACTCATCATTTTGGTCATCTCCAGGTGTTTTGATGTGATAGTCCGCTGGTATGCTTTCATTTTTGCTAACATCAATATTTTTTAACTAACCAGTCCCTAAGAAATTTCCTTACCGTTCCAAAGTTTATGAGAAGGCCTGTGCTCTGGAAATACTATCACACAATGTCTTCAAGCTGAGGAGTTCTACGGTACGCAGAGTAATTTGCAGGGTAATTGATATTTGTCCCAAGTATCATGATAAGAATCACTGTCCTTCCAGCGATTTCTGCATCCAGGCTTGGCACGGTAAACAACTTAAATTGAAGTCAACAACAGCAAAATAGACAGTACAATTTTGTTGTTCAATCTTGAGCAAAAAAATGTTTTATTTGTCCCCTTGTGAGTTATTAAATGTTTTTACAAGTCCAAACTCTCCTCTTTTCCTTCCCCCACAAAATAAATGTAAAACATGAAGGATATATTGTGAAATGTTTGGGAAAGCAAGTTCTGATGCCGTTGAAAACAGTAACAAAGCAAGTCCTTCAGTCCTGCCAAATTCCGCATCATCAGATCAGTTCTGGTTTTACTCAGGCTAGATCACCAATTATGAGGAGATAATGTGAAAGAAATTACATAGCTTCTGGGTCTAGTTTTCCATTAGCCTGCAAATTGCAAACATTCTGATTTAGTAGCAGTTTATATTCACTTTGTAGGGGTGTAAAATTGCAGTCCCACTGGCTTGAAGGAAGATTAATTCATATCAGTCAAGAATCTGGCCCTTAATGCGCTTAGTTCAATAGGATGATATTTTGGTAATGAGAAAATTGATTCTAATAGTAACAGAATCAACCCAAATCGCACAGGAAGTTCTGAAGGCCAAGATCTTACCAAGATTCAGAAAAAAATATTGGCCATTTATGTGGAGAGTAAGTATACATTACAGGAGTCTGCCTGTCTTTGAACTTCCACCATGTCAAAGCTATCCTCCTGCAAATTTTGAGAGTTTGACCCAACTCTGATTTTCAGTAAAAGGAGCTGCTGGTGTGAGATATTGATGAATATGATAAGGGCCCTTTACAGCTTCACCATCATTCCAAGGGCATAAGGTGTGCAATGGCACCTTTGAGCATGATAAAGTCACCAACCATGGTTGATGCATTAGAGATCACCAGTTCAGATACTGAAGAGTCACATCTGTGCCTTAGGCTCCTTTCAATTTGGGTAATTATATTATTCCCATTAAATCCCACAGATGTGTATGAAAGGGATGATGTTTTTCACTCTGGATAGGACTTTTTTTCCAAGTTGCTGATGTTTCAAGACGAGCTTAGGGGCTCCCACTACTTTCCTGGAGATGCTCATCCTGCCACAGGACTGGCTTCAAAGGCATTCAGGTAGAAGTGCACTGAGCCTAAACTTTGTGAGAGAAAGCCAGAAAGGGGCAGTTCTTGCATGTCGAATGAAGATGGTACAAATTCTGGTGTGATAGAGGTTAACATGCACTGTGTTAGGTCTCTGTGGAGTCTGACTTGGTTATTGCATTTATATGCTGGCTACATTCCAGTCTGTTACTAGCTTCTTGTTTGAGCAGGCATAAATTCCTCAAAAAGTCATTTTGTTTTTTTGCATCTGACAAATTACTTTCGTGTATGTGCTATTTTTCTCTCCTTCCATCCGTATTTTTCTTACAGAGATGCCCATCCTTTTTTTTCCCCGACATTATCATGTTGACAAGTACCAATGTTTAAGTTGAGACAGAAATCTCTACTGAACCGCAGCAGTCCACCCTTTCATTTTAACAATGATCTGGGAGAATGAGACTGCAGCAGGACCTTAATTTCCCTTGTTAGAGCTGTAGCGTTTAGGGCTGATGAAGTTCACAGTAAACCCGTCACAAATGAACCTTACTTGATATATTATCTATCAAGGTAATATAACCAACATCTGGTGGGGATTGCAGTCTGCGTGTAGTAGAGGCACAACTATTAAACTGCTGAGGTGCTGTGCATTGCGCTTGGTGAGTTCAGCTATGAGAAAGTAGAATCAGGCTTTCACTGAACTTGTCTTCACACTCATCGAGCACAGAGACAGGGGCTGTCTCGTGGCCCAAAGGACTGTGCAGAGTGCACCATGAAATTCTATACCTCAGCCTGCCGAGCTGCAAAGCAGCCGCATAGCCTTTGCTGAATCTTTTGGAAAATGAGGGTCTGTGCTGGAGTAAAGTCACAAGAGTATTCACTTTTACCATCTGCCAGTGAACTGCCATGATAACTGATGCCAGCTGACACGAGAAAAGATGTTTACTTCTGACTCCAAGGCATGTAACATAATTGACAGGTGAGCCTGGATTCAGAGAGATGTAGGTTTTTGTCACCCAGTGCTACATCCAATGGTGATAATAGAGGATCTGCAGGGTAGCTGATGCCTTCAGTGAAAGATGCACAACCACTCGAGCTTTCTGAGGGCTTGCAAACACGTGGATGATTTATGAAGAGCTTAAAAATGTGAAAATGGATGTACTGGATGAAAATAAAAGAAAAACTTTCAGGATACAAGTGATAAGAATAGTGAACTCATTGCTTAAGGGTTAGCAGCAGCCCATAGCTGCAGCCTGCAACAGATTAAGACACTGGGAAGAAACGCTTCCTGCTAAAATGAATAGGGAGTATATACAAACAGTGTAACTCCTCTGAATTTAGGCAGACAACCATACTTTATCTTTCAAATGTGTGTGAAGGGTGGTGTTCTGGCTTTGTTCTCAGTTCATGGTTGCAATGATACAGACCCCAACAGTACTCAAACATCATGTGAGCAAGCAATGTTGTAATCTGGATAGACAGGGTCTCTCAGCTTTTTATTTCCTTGGCTGTAAAGCATCTGAATAGCAGCACGGGCAATCAGCTGAAAATCTCACTGGGAAGAAAAAGTTCGTGCACCTGATGAACCAGTTTATGAGTTCATCCTCCTCTTGCCAGGAATCATGTTTCTCCATAGCATTCAGTCTACCCTTACACAGATTTCTGCATTTCCTTTCCAAGACACATCCACATAACTTTCTGTCAAAGACGAGACATGTGGAGTTTTAGAGCACGGATTTTAAGGACTTTGTTTTCTTGAACTGAATAGGTTCAGGGATTTTCATGTGAGAACAGATTTTCCTGAGAGCTGAATCTGCCTCGATCGTGGAGATATCCAAAGACCTGTCAGTGCCAGACCTGGTAATATAATCTGCTCTTGATTTACAGCAGTGCAGAGAGAGTTTACTTCTTCCAATGTTTCTCCCTTGTAATGTATCTTACTCATGTCATTTTAAGGTGTGAGGCACTTTGCCAAATTTCTGGAGTTTGAAAAGAAGGAGTCTGAGGTTTCCTTTAATTTGCCAAAGGCTGCCTATCACTAATCTAATAGAAAACAGATATGTGATGGAGTTTATACAGCTCCAATTTGTCTGGTTTGCAGACAAATCAAGAGACGGGGAGGAAAAAGAGTTGCAGGGAAATGTGAATTCCTCAGGAGAGATGCCTGGAGAAGAGTTCATCCTCAGGTAGAGGCAGTTTGCCAAAAAGAGACTTTGGCCTCAAAGAGGGGTCAGAAAAGAGTTCCTCTCTCACCCCAGGGCCTGAGGTTATCTTGTAATCTAGAAACCATCCCTATACCCTGTGTTGGAAAGGCTCAGTGTACTTGTTGGACTGTTTCACAGACACACAGAAAACAGGACCATTACCAGTCAGTGTTAGCCATGGGCAGCCCTGCTCAAAATGACCTTTGCATCACACAGTTTTCACTGCTGAAAGACCATTTCCCAGGCAACTGCTGAATTATCAATTCCAGTTTACCAGAAGAGCTGTTTTCCTCAGCAGAAAGGACCCTGTGGCAATTTAAGTTCATGTCCTGAATGGAGTTTTTAATCCCTTGTTTCTCAGTTTTTGAATAGGTTGTGTTGTGTCTCAGAGTTAAATTTTGGTAAACTGAGAGGTGGAATGTATTTAAGCGTGGGTTTATACACAAGTCTGTATGAGGCAGAACAAACCACTCTATTATGCCAAGTGTGTGTGAGCAAAATGTATCTCATCCAAAAACGTATTTTAGATACGGGAAATTCCAGAGACTGACTCACAACAGCCTTTAACAAGACAGATTTCTCCCAAACCATGCCTCATTCAACTCACGACTACATAAACTCACATCCTATTCTAAGTTCAGACTCTATTTCCTCATGATGCAAAGGAATTTATCCTCTTTAAAGGCATGCAAATAAAGGGGAAAATAAAACTTAATTGTTCCAGAGTGTTTTCTGCCTCTGGTACTCAGTTGCAAGATCAGGGATAACATAATTAATGTAGGTAACAGATGGATATTGAAAACAGACAGATCTACAGACTCATTGTGTTGGTGGTCACTAATCAGTTTTGTAAGCTTGTTTGTCTCCAAAGTCCCTCTCTTTTTATGAATGGGTCACTGAGGACCAGCCTTCGTTACAAAGGTCTGATGAGTGTATTTATAGTAGCAAAGTTCTGGTAGTGGAGATACAACTTGTGTATCCAAAATCTCTCCCTTGTAGTAAAACCACCTGCCTAAGTGCCATAAACTCCACAGAAAAAAAGGGCTCTTTCACTAAAATGACTCGCATGTCCACAGGGAGTTCTGACACTCAAACAGTACAAAGTTGAATCATCCTGTTTTGACTATGGATGAATGGGGCATCTTTCAATGTCAGTGAGGGGGATCCCAGAGGTACTTGTTATGCAGGAAAATTCAACCATGAAGTCAAAGTGTAATTTTAGAAATCCTTTTTTTGAGCTGAGACATAAAGGCTCCAACTTTCAGCTCCAGAAAAATTATTTTCCCATCCTCTTAAGGTATGTTTAGTGACCAGAGTGAAATGAGGTTGATTATCTCAGTATTTTGCTTTATTTTGTTTGAACCAGTAGATCTCACACTGGTGGCAGGGTGCTTTGGCTCAAGGCTGACATCACTTACTAATTGCCTCTGTTCTCTGCACTCCTTGTGCAAGTTTTCTCTCAAGTGTAAAAAGGGAATTCTGCTCCTGAATTTGAGGGAATTATGAAATCGTACTATTTGGTGTATTGTACTGATATGGTTCACTATCCCAATTTATACACATGAATCCATTTTCATAGAATCATTGAATCACAGAAGATGATACCAAGAATTCTGTTCTCAGAATTTCTCCAGCCACACCAAAACTCAAACAAATTCCACTTGATTTAGGTCTCCCTCTATTAATCCTACCAGTGTAGCACTCACAGATCAATGGTGGCAGAGCGGCTAACCTAGATCCACTTCTGGATCCAAGGTGGAGTTCAAACCCTGACCTAGACTTGGGCCAAACTCTGATTCAGTTGTCAAGTTCTAAGAAGGGATCTGATCTTATGTGCTGGTGAGGCAAAAGGTGGCCAACTGTGATTCTTCTGTCACTAAGTACAGTAAAGATCATTTCTTAGCCACTGTGGAAGAATAAAAGTCATGTAAACCTCAGGTCATGGGCTCTGAGGCTACAAGGAGACATCTCTCACTGACCTGGTGGAACTGCCACTGGAGTAGATGAGAACAGATCCAAGCTCTTCTGAGTCATAGCCCATAAAATCCTTCCTCCCTAGTAACATTAGTAAAAACCACAACAGCTGCTGAATGAGACACTGAATGAGATACAACATCTTTAGCCAACAAAGAAGTGTTACTGGTGGAAGACGTTCATGGAGGTGTTCTGTAATGTTCACATCACAGTTAATCCGGGATATTATTTCTCTACTAAAACCTTATTTACTGTCATAGCTGTGTAACACCAACTCAGTGCACAAGGACTCCAGGATATTTATACCTCCAGTACATCTAGACAGTGGAGTACATTAAATTCCAGCTCAGTGGAGATTTATTATATTAGCATGAACATTGCCTACAGTACAGTAATTCACAGAGATGAGAAGAAACATGCTACTGGTATGAGACTTTGCATTTCATAGTTTAAGATTGTAACTGATACAGTAGATGGCTTAATAGAAAGGCTTAGCTATGTGACTCCATTGAAGGTCATTTTTGCTTAGGATAGATATTCCTTAGATTGTGGAACAGCAGATCCAAGATGATCATATTTGACTCTAAAGATGTGTAAAGGGTTCAACTGTTTCCACAGTATATATTTGCAAGGATGTAAAAAACAGTGTTTTGATTTGTTCATGGTTATTTTTGCTTGCTCTCTAGTAAATGACTGTCAGGTGAGAACATGCATAATATCAATGAATTTTAAACAAAGATCAAATAATATATGTCCCTTCACTTTTTAATTTTGGAATACAAGAAATTGAAGCTAGGAGGGATTTTTGTAAACCTACAGAACTGTGACAATTCTATGCACTTTGTTACGAAGCGCAGAAAGCAAGTCTGTGTGTGTCAAATTATGTAGTTCGTTAATATTAAGAAAGCAAAGTATATATTTCTTCCTCTTCAGTTACAGGTTGCATAAAGAACCTCCATCTTTGTGTTAAAGCATTACTTTATTCTTGAGTCTTTAATTTAGGAAAAATAAAGTAAGAAAAGATGAGCTTCTTTGAGAACCAAGAAAATGTCCATGACTTCTAGATAAATATCAGAAGAATTGTCTTTTTCTTTCCAGAAACAAGAGTCACCAATCATTTCTGTACCATGGTCAACTCTGTCTGTATTCTCAGCATGAGACAAAAGTGGTCCTTCATTTACGTATTACTAAAGTCACTGGAAAGGCGCCCATGAACTTCAAAGAAATTAGGATTTGGACTTTCGCAAATGATCAAGATATAGGCTTAGAAGGAACTATGCTGCATTCTAATTATTTAGGCTTATTTGTATTTATGTGTATTTATTATATTGGAAGACCTCATTCTAAGCAGCTCATTGGAAGTGTCTGGCACTTATCTCACTGCAAGTTTTCCTGTGACTCCCACCTGCACAGAAACATTCAATAAAAAGCATCACTTTGTTGAAAAGACCTCATCCCCCACCTCTCTGCCAGTCTCTGCTGATATGAACAGTAAAATACACAGTAACAGACTTTGAGTAAGATTGCTCCCAGCAGGCAAAATATCATTGACATTTTTAATAAGAATGAAACATAAGACCACAGTAGGGCAAAACTGAAATCCATTTTGCATGTCAAACCATTGGTTGTGTATAATTTGTTTGGGATGTTTTACTATGGTTCTATTTCTTACAGAATAAGTTCAAGGTTATGAAAGGTTTTGCTAGGACTAAATGTTCATAAGGCTTTGAGACAAAAGAGAATAAAGCAGAGGAAGGTTTTCCAGCTCAGTTTTGATTGATGAAGTCTTTTGTGAAAAAATCCTCTTCTTCCCACTCAATTTGTCTTTGAATTCATAATTCATATTTCAGAAACCAAGATGTGGCAGTATGAGAAACAATGGTGCTAAAAAAATGGTGCACGTATTCCAAACTTGTTGAATTTGTCTAAATGGTTCAAAAAGGCTATGGCAGGACTTAAATACCTGCAATCTTGAACTGAATTTGACTTTGCTTCTTGCTTGATTATTCCCTTGTGAGCATCTCTTTCCTTTAAACAACCTGATTTTGGTCAAATCTGCAGAAGAGCAGCTTCATTTGGGCTCTTGATATGAAAATCACTAATGGGAGAACTTCAAAAGCTTCTGAAAAGCCATGATAAGCCTCTGAATTATGGGAGGTTTATTATGAGATTTCATGCGGGTTCACAAGGTGTGTCCGTGCATTAGAAACATGGGAATATATGAGCCCTGGGGAAAAGGAAGTCAGGGCAATCTCTAGGCACGATTCTCACTTTCGCTGTGCAGATAGACCTCTTTGTGGTCTTGGGGTGGCTCTCAGCCCAATGGCAGTGAGTGCAAAGTGGTTGGGGGGCAGCCCCCTCAGGCCACACAGTGGGGACAGGGTGCAAGAGGTGTCACAGCTTTGGCCCTCTGAACCTCTTGGCTCTGCAGTATTTATCCACTAGAGGTCTGTGTGTGCCCTTGAGAGCCTCTGGCAGCAGCTGAGCAAGTCCTGCCAAACAACATTTTCAGCTCCTTTTTGGAGGAAAATCAATTCAGCTCTCTTTCCTTTGCATGCAATTCCACACTGATATTCATGAGTGGTTTGGTTAAAAAACATCTCCCCATCTTCCAGAATTATTCCTGTTTATGTTTTTAAAAGAAAAGATACATTTTCCCCCCCCAGCACTTTCAGGATCACTAAATGAAAATTGCTTTAGCTTTTACTAGGGAAAAGTCTCCCAAATAATTTAATTTAAAGAATAATTAAAAAAGAATGTTTCATAATGCTTTCTTGCTTTAAAACTAAATGGTTTGCAAGACCCAGTTTTTCTCCGACCCCATTTCTTTCATTTTGCAGCAAATTAAAGCAAAACAAAGCAATTAACTTCCAGCTTTCCTCAAGAAACAAATAAACAAGCACCAAAATCCAAATAGTTTGAGCTTGAAGAAAGATTTTTTTGGTCTGTTTCGTTTTCACCAACTATCTGAAAAGGCATTATTTTCTTAGATCCCATCTTCATAACATGTAGTGCCTCACTAAAAAGGGATAAAATCTGAGCTCAAGCTGTGTTGAAAGGCATGTGTTTCCCTTACATTATATTTATAAGGCTTCTCCTCATTAAATACAGCCCTGTCTAGATAAGGCAATTTGATGCAGCTGGAAGGTTTATCATGCCATACCCTGTAGCGGATATTTTGCTCCTCTTTATCTGTTGCTCCATGGAAAAGTAAAGGTTAATGGCAGCTCATAGCAGTGAAAGCATCTTCAGGCTGCTCCCAATTTGTGAGGCCAGCCCTGTACAGCACCCTCACACACTGAAGAAATTCAAATGACAAATTTAGACTGGTTTAGCTTTTATGATTCATGCTTAGTCAGTGGGCATTCAGCAGAAATTTATGAAATTTTTATTTTCAAATGAGATAGGAGTGCAAAATATACACAGGTATAACTCCAGAAACATTAATCAAGGAAGAAATTAATCTTCTGACTCTTTTTTGTGTGTCTAGTCTGGGAAGAAAATGACTGCATTTTCTAAACATCTGTCTGTTCATTCAAATTGCATCCACACAAGATACAGAAATGCTATTTATTATTATTATTTTATATTTTAAAAGTTGTACTGTTTTGTAGTGTGTTGTGCTTTGTGTTTTTAAAGCTGAAATAATCAGTTTCAGGAAAATTTAAAGTGTAGAACACCAACAAACTCCAAAGTGCAATAAATCTTTTTCCAAAGAAATTCACCTGTTCTGTTCTCTTTTATGGCAGCTTCAATGCCGAATGCAACTGCTGGGTAACAAGTTACTTCATTGGTTCTTTTATAAGTACAAACCGGGTACGATACACTAGCTGAATGGAAAAAGATTGACATTTCCTTTATTGTCCAAGGGAAATAATTTGAAAAATATAGCTATATGGTAGAGAAAAGTTTTATATAAAGATCAGAAATGCAGCTACAGAAATTCTCAGCTACTGAATCTTCCAAAGTAACACAACTATAATATCGCCCATTTGAGAATAGGACCTATAATTAAAAAGAGACTGTTTTGCAAAATTGATGCACTATGTATGAGCGATAGTGGTAAGGATTTTCTGTTTTGACCAAAGAACCGAGTGATTTATAAAACAAAATTAATCTTTTGTTAATCAAAGCAAGTCCTAAAATGCGGTAACCCAGATTATCTCACAACTCATTTTAAGTGTTGAAAAGCTGTAATGGTGCTAGGCTGAGAGTAGATATTCAGAAGAGAGAATTAATCTCTGTTCAAATCAATGGAATTTTTGTCTAATCAACAGCAAGAAGGACATTTTAATGTTAAGTGAGTAAAGAAGACACATGCATAGCCCAGAAGTTCCAGAGGTGGAACTATTTGTTGAAAAAGAACAGTAAGTGCTTATGAATAATGAATGCATAATGATCCTTAATGGAACTAAGATTCCATCCATGACATTCATGGACAAATTGTTGGAATCAATATGTGGAGATCAATTGATGTTATTCTGAGTTTGTTAGACACATCTTAGCCTTCGCATCTTTTCTTTTAGGAAAGATGTTAAAAAAACAATGAAAGATTTTAGAAAAAAAGAAAAAAACAAGCCCCAAAGCCCATGTAATTATCACTTACAGAGTTTGATTTTATTGGAATTTGATTAAAGTGAATCATAATTAAATTGGTAAAAGAAAATCAATTTAAATAAAGAAAACTGAGTAGATAACAAGGTGCAGCTTGGTTTTAGGTTGTCAATTGGAAACCAGAGTGAAAGATTAATACCAGCCTTGTGTGTCATTAAGCAGAGTAGAGTCAGCATGTAAGTTTCGATGTTCCCACATTATTTTTTTAACACATCATTTTTTCTACAGAATCTTAGGTAATGACCTCTTTCTACAGCCTGAAGACACAAACAAATGCTTTCCAGTTGCTCTCTGTCCGCACACCCAAAATCCAGTACCAGGAGATCACAGGTTTGCCTCAGCATCAGTCAAGTCTGGGTGAGCCACTCAGCAGATGGACACATTTTTGTGTTTGCGTGAAAAGAAACTTGGTTTCACCTTGAAGTTGCACATGGGAACCCTCACGTGACATAATTGACAAAAAAAGTCAGGACCGTTTCCTAATAACAAAACTGTTGCAAGGAACAAAATTGTTTTATTCTAGGCTATGTTGGAATGGATGGAGGTGAATTACTTATCAGTCTGGAAACTGGTGGTTGAGTAGACACCAGCACGCTTGCCCTTTCACACCCACATGAGGAAACAGAAGGTAGAAACAATGATTACACTTGCAAAAAGGCACACAGACATACAGTGCTGCAAAAGAAAACACACCTTTGCTGAGGAAAAAGAAAATCATTAGCTGAGCCATGTGAAGGAGAAGAAATTGGAAAAAGAATGAGAAAGAAAATTGAAAGCTTTTTTTAATTTTAGGAATTGACAAATCAGGAAAAACAATGACTTTGGTTAAAACCTGACTCAAGTTTGATGTGTAAAGAAGGCAGTTAATTCTTTTCAAAGCAATTTATAGTTAGCATTGAAAAAGGGAAACAGATGACAATCAATAACCCTGGGAAATTGTGATGTGCAGAGAAAAATAACAGTAGGTTACAAATATTAGAGAAAAATCCATGCTTGTAAGTCTTACAGACTTCTTCCCTGTCAGTTATACTAGCAAACAAAATCCCTGCAAAAGATTTTCCTTTCATTGGTAGAGAGATAATAAAACTCTTTTTGGTGAAGGCAAATCAGAAATTCTTTGGACTACATTTGTCCTGTATCTGAAAAGATGCAGATGATGAACTTATCACAGAAAGATGAAGAAATTTCCAATCCATTAATAAAATCATGATGTTAGGCAATTTCTTGCAGAGAATCTTTTCTATCTAATAACAGAGTGTGAGCATTAAAAAAAAAATAAAGATAATGGAGGAGCATCTGTCCACCTGATCAGAGTGTGCAATTACGTTTAGCTGGCAAGGGAAACTGCAGATGGCAAAGACAGGGCTAATATTGGACTGATATTTTAAAAAAGACAAATATGATGAATTGGTAGCTGCTAGTAAATGAAATAGCATCTATAGTTACTAGTCTGCTTAGTTAACCTCATGCGGCTCCCAGGTACACTGGTGGAAGGGCTTTACTAGGTTTCCGGATGAGCAACACTGCAAAGAAAGGAATTTAGTTGCCCACAAGTAAGGAAGTTATTTGCTAAATAGTAGGGAATTAATGATTGTATGATAAGATTTCATTATGTAGCAAAAGAATCAGGAATAAAATCTATCCTTTGTAAGTAGGATGAAGTATTTGCAAGAGGAAGAGCAGTCTGAAGATCAAGAGGCCCCTTCATCACCACAGACAAAGGTAAAACAACAACAAATATTGGGAAGTTTAAAGCAAAATTTAGAGCATGGAAAGCATGTTTTATTTCAACAAGGATATTAATGGTTACAAATACTGAAGGTTGTGATGAGTGCACCAGCAGCTCCAATTTGTAAATCCTCAGTGATTTTATTTCTAAAAAGATAGAAAAACTCCAGGTTTGGGTGCTGGGAGGATTCAGGCAAGATGGATACAAACTGCAGCTGGCTAAAAGCTGTCTTTGCTCATGTATGTGTGTCTAAGTGGAAATTTGGTTGCACATTTCACAAAATGCATTCACAAAGAGAAAGAAATGGGAGGTATTAAGGACCTCTCTTTCTTCAAGGAGAGATGCACCCCAAGAAGCAAAGGCTGAAGCTGAATTAAGACACAAAAGAAGCTTTCAGAATACATGGTAATGGTCATTAACCACCAGAACAATGTACAAGAAAAGCAATCGAGACAAAGTCCTCAGATTTTACAGCAAATTTGGAAAGCTTTTTTTAAGGAAGCAAGCTTTAATCAAAGACAAAGAATGCTTTAGTTAAATACAAGCTATTGGACTCAGGCCTGGGTAATTGGATGGCCTGAGATATTTCAATAAGAAAACAGAATGATTTCTTTTAATCTTACTCTCATGAACCTGCGAGTTGAATTCTGCCTGACTCTTGTTGCAGAGTTTTCCTCACTTACTGTTGTTACACTGCAACAGGTAACACACATTTGATTCCACATGCATTACCAATAAAGGGCTGGTTTTGCTTTGAAAACTTCATAGAATGCAAACTACCTAGGAACTATTTGCTTTCTATCTTCAAACAATTGATTTTAAACCTCTTGTCACTAGCCCTTGTTATGCTGTCCTCTGGCTGGTAAAAAAAATGTTATCCAGAAATACTACCCATGCTTCCCTGAAAGTGCTTTCTGCATTTTGTGCTTCACTTTTTCACAGGTTAGGTGTATATTAATGGACATTTAAGTTACAAAATAGAAATTCTCAATGGCAAGAAGCATTTTATTCGAATACAGGTAATAAATATAATTACTGTGGATGCATTCTAAGATCGAAGACGAGATGAAGATGAATGGAGATCTATTCAAGTATTGGAAGCTTTGCATTGTGGGAAATTTTCCTACTGTTTAGCAAAACACAAGAGCAGGATTTTGAAATGGGCTGATTCCATCCCCGCTGGAGTGAGCAGCAGAATTGGGGCAGAACACATCACAGCTTTATAGGACAGCCTAAAATATTGTTCTCAGTTTTCCACTTGCTTGGTGTGTTGTGTTGTCATTTACAGCAATGCAGAGTCCAGTGTAGGTATAAAACAACATTAGGTTAGACTTTTCCACTCATTTATATTAGCTGTAGCATCTGACAGCTTATTTATGTCAGCTTTACATAGCATAAATGAGTGTGTTTATGCAAGAGGAACTGCAGAGGCGCTACCATTATGCTTTTATTTCCTCTTCAAAAAAGTCTTAGCTTTCTTCTTGATATCATCCAGGTATGCCAAATTCCCCACTTCTTGCACTTTGCTATTCAAACTATACAATGCTGTTGAAACTATACAATGCAATGGTTTCTGTTCTCTGCTGGTGTAAAGCAAAGTGATTGAATATGCATCTCACGCTGAATATTCAGAGTACTCATCTTCATCTCTCACAACATCAAATCACCTCTGCTGTGTTCAGTGGATCCAGAAGAGTCATGACCTAGTCTTGTTCTTGGAACTTGGTTCCTTGTGGCCTCGGATATTTAGTATATTTACAGTCGCAATGTTTCTACATTCCAGATACTTAGTATATATTTAAAAGATAATGAGGCAAAACAGTTGTGTGCAATGTGTTATCATGAAGTAACTCCCTCGCTTTCGTGGTGCACCCATCAGCTTGCTATAAGCTTCATCAGTTCCTTAAGAATGATGAATAGTGTTAAAATTTGCCATATTCCCTTCTGCCAGATGCTTTGAAAAGCCTGTTAGAAGTCTATAAAAGAAGCAAACCTAGTTCAGTTATGCTCTGCACTTTTCCAGCACTGCTGCTAGCACAAAAATTGATTGATTGTGCTTTGTGCTGGTCTAAATCTATCCTGTTCACCTGCAAAACACTGCACTCTTGTACTTTTTTGTTGTCCTCAGCAACATCCAGTGAATGTTTCTCCTGGTACAGGGATTTCTCCATAATTCTCGCACCTGCTTGCCTTTTTTTCCTCTGTGTGCTAATCTCTTTCAGAGATTCTCTCATCATCTTAGCGGCATGCCCCAAGTTTCTGTGGCTTCTTCTCTGTTGCTTCCCTGTAGAACGCTGAAAAGTGTCATCTCCTTTGTAACACAGGGCTGTACACGTAGAAAGATGGGGTTTTCATACCACCCTCATTATTTACTGGGAACTCTCACTGGCTGCATCAATGTACAACATTCAAGGCAATAAAGTTGGGGAATGCAACTGAGTAGCTTAGAGCAAAGGTACAGCCTAATCTCGGAAAAGTGAAGTCTTGCTGTGGTGGTTGGTAACAAATGAAGCAGCTGTGGTCATTTTTTGGCAGGAAGGAATGTAAAGCATTCATTTGTCGCAGCTATAATTACTACTAGAAGAAAGGCTTGTAATAGTGTTGAAAATCTTGAAGACAAACGATTTTCAGGAAATGTGTGACATAGAATCATTAAACCTAAAAGTGGTTTGGGATAATGTGAAGTAGGTGGGAAAACAAAGGTGAATCTTGCCACTGATGTGTAGATATTAACGAGACAAATATCTTACATCATTGCTGAAAGACAAGTGAACATTCAACAGACATAGAGCAAAGCTGAGACTATGGCACAGCTGGGGCACTAACCACCAGCCGAAATGAGAAAGCCGGGGAGGGAGGACAGACTAAAGTTTGGTGAATAAGAGGGATGGAAGCTGGCAAATAGGAGCAGCCTGGTCTAGTGGGAGGTGTCCCTACCCATGGCAGTAGGGTCGGAACTAGACGATCTTTTAGGTCCTCTGCAACCAAAACTGTTCTATAATTCCATGAAATAAGGAAACGAGGAATCCAGTAGGTTAATCTTCAAACTAAGTAAAGATAAAGGAGAGTATTGATAAGGGTAAGGAATGTAAGGCAGTAGAAGAACAGAAAAATAAATGTGATGCTGGTGTCATATTAGTCTGTCAGAAAGTTGGTCTGGTATTCAAACTTAAGATCTTGATGGTAAAAAAGTGCAGGCAAGCAGCTTAGTGTGAGTAAGCAAAGCTGCAGGTTTGGTGATAGAAAGGATATTCTGAAGAGCTTGTGAGAGTCCGAGCAATCCTGGGGAAACAGAAAAGCAGTGTACCAGGTGTGAGAGAGAGTAAGCTTCAAAATTTAAAAGGCAATAAGCAACCTTTGGAAAAGAGAAAGGGTGCTGGAGATTAGAGAGCCACAGAGCTTCTGCAAACAGACAGTGAGCATATGGTGAAGGTGTCAACAAGCCATTGAGCAAGATTAACCAAAATGAGCAAGTATTGCTTCCAACAGACATGTCGCATTCCTCAGAGTAGAGAAAAACCCAGAGGTGTTTTGCATGTCTGGGAAAATGTCTTGCATGTGCCTGGCTGTACAAATAGTCATCCAGCAAAATACCAAGCTCTTCCCCAGAGAATTGTTCCCAGCACAGTGTAAAATGCAGTTTTGCAGTTCCTTGCTCCCTGTTACGTCCCGTGAACTGCTGCATGCAGCTCCAATACAGCTGCTGGTGGATGAATTGATCTCTTTACTTTAGGTACCACTGCCAAATCCATCTCTTCTTGCACTCCTGCTGCTGAAGGCTGCTGGTTGCAGTTGTTTCTTCCTAGGTGGCCAGCAAGCTGCTGGTGGGCGCTGAGAGATCAGAGCCTCTGTTGAGGGGAAATGTAAATGACTCCAGAAGAGAAGCACATATACCATGGAAGAGATGCCTTTGGTCTAGAGGCAGGACTGATAGCTGGCCTCAGGAAGAGAGCTTAACTAATCCTTAATGGGGCATCTGGCCAGTCTGGGCAGATTCCCTCTAAGGCTGTGAATGAAAGTAAAACAAATGCCTTTACAAACAAGTGAAAGGCAATGGCCAATGATCAAAATACTAAACAAAAAAACACTGTTGACAGTAATCACTGTCACTCCTAGTCCTCACAAAATGATGCTTGTGCAAACCTGTAGCAGTGCCAGGGTTACCCCTGCTTTTTAATAATCCATGGGAAGTTAATCTAAAAGAGTATTACGACCCCATTTCATCTCCCTTCCATAGCCCGAGCATGCCTGAAGGATGCTGAAATTCTTCCGAAGGGTGATAGCAGCTTTCTGAAGATTCCTATTCTTTTTTTTTTAAAATGTTTTAATAAACAATGGAAGACCATTATGTTAGTTGTGATGGTATGTGGATCTGAGTGGCTGCTTGAATATATGGGTCATCGATTGGAAAAGTAAAATTTCAACAGTAGAGTTCAATCAACTTTCCCTCTGCCCTTATTGGTCTCTATCAGTTAAAAAAAAAAGGCAAAAAACACATAAAATTTTATATTATTTTGGTTGTACGAATCTGATTGTATTTATATGCTTTCATTCCCATTAACTTTCCTGAAAAATCAGAATTTTTCAAGAAGTTACAAGCAGCAGTGTCTAGGGATATTTTCGTGTTGTTAGTTAAGCTTGAGATCTTCCAAAAGCAATCCATAGTTTAAGCCTCTGGCATGGTTTCTGCTGGAAATGCGAAATGCTCTCAAAGTCCAAGGTTTAAGATCAAAAGTGCTCCTGCTTATACCTGATCTCACTCCTCCAATATTTTTGTTCTGTTGTGAAATGGAGGATGAAAGAAGCCATGTGAGGATGTCAGGGCTTCCACAACATGTTTCATGATGCCACTCCCCGAGGCAGCAGTGGGATGGACAGTGTCTCCAGGGGCTTTGCAAGGTAGTTTGTTCCCAGCTTTCCGAGGTCACTCTCCTAAGACTAGTTTTATGGGATAGCCTTATCACAGAAACCCAGAGAGAGTCAGTTTTTTGTTACCTAAACAAGAGTTTTCCAGTCCTTTTTTCAGGGAGTTTCTGCATCTGAAGTTGGGCTTAACATATACTTTAAAAAGCAATGAAAATAAGTATACTTATTAGATAAAGATAATAACAATAAATACATAATTATAAATAATTGCTATATATAATGTATATATATATATATATATATATAATACCTATAATAGACAGGTAAAATAACAAAATCAATAAAGAACAACATTCCCTGCTCCCTCCTCAGGTACTCCAGTCACCACCAATCTGCATTCTGCTCCCCCAATAAACAAAGCTCTCTCTTCATCTCTCAACAATGGGTACTGGCTGACAGGTAAAAGAGGATTTTGGTTTTATCTAGATGCTGTGAGGTGTACAGCATGGAAAAGAAATCAGAGATTGATAGCTGAACAAAAACTTAGTAAAGAAAAGAAAAGCAGGGCAATTATCCAGGATAAATACGTCATACGCCTATGCTGAAGCAGAGGCACTCCATAAAAGATGCATCTAACAAGATCTTCAGATACTCAGTTCCAGTGGATGCTAAAATTCCCTTGAATGTGAATCAAATGGATAAGGGAGTGGATCATTTGTGCTTGTGATGAGAGACAGGTGTTGCAGCAAGCCACCATCCAGATCAAAATGATATTATGATTTGTACTCTCTTTCTGACTCCTCGGTAAACTTAAAGTAAGTACAGGAAAAAAACACTTCCAGCTGTCTCATGCCTTATACTTGTCCTCACAGCCTTAAAGACAGCAGAATTATTTCAAACGCAGCTTTTTTCTGGGCATGGATTGGGAGAAAGCAATTTCTTAGTATAGTTTTATGGGTAAGAAATATTGTACAGTGAATGATTTCATTGCTTTTCTCAGGGACTTGGACATGAAGTGTCTAACATGCCTACCAAATTTGATTCTCCTCAGTGGTCAGTCTCCTGGTAATTAATTTGACTTAAAGAGCTAACCCATCACTCATTTTAGAACATCTTATGTTTTTGGTTGGAAGGGACCTCAAAGATCATCCAGTTCCAAACCCCCTGCCACAGGCAGGGACATCTTCCACGGACCAGGCTGCTCAAATATTATCGTGTATTAAAAGACATTTCTCAGTATCTACCAAATAAAGCTGTCACTTGCAGACTTTTTTTTCAATATATAGCTGACATCAAATTCTAAGCATGCTCATATCTTATATCTCTGTATTTTACTAAGCCCAGATGATCAGACAAACTATGCTGGAAAACTGGAGGTTGAATCTGAATTCTTTGGAGTAGCGTTAGAACTGATATTCTGCTTCCAGCCCTAATCAACATCCTCAAAGATTCAGCAGATAGTACAAAACTAGGGTTTGTATCTGCATCTTTCAGGAGGCTGTCCCAGTTCTGGCCTCTCTCTGCTGTGAGCATCCTTAAAAGATACATCAAACAGCACAACATGAGTTCAAACAACTTTACTTGTAACTGCAATGAATCTAAAATGTACTGATGAAAGATTTATTAATGTTGTGCAAGGTAGAACGTCCTCATGTTAGCAGAGACAGTTTGAATCACTGAGTGAGCAGGTCGTCAAAGAGAAATCAGCATACTAATTGGAATTGCATCCTCAACCTAATCGCAATGGAGGTTAAGTCATCAACTGAGTGGGGCCTTGGGTAATGACAGCCACATAAATAAAGCAATAGTAATCTAGACCACACCTCCCTTTCTGCTGTTGTAGTAGATTAGGATGTGTGGCTCAAGCTGAGACAGACAATACCTCCCTTGGATTTTCAGCTACAGTGACTCCGGTGGACTCCAGCCAAGACGTTCTGACAAAACAATTTTCCCTGAGGAGAAACAAGCCTTATCATTTCTACTTGTGGAGATACTGCTACAGGAACAGTGAAAATTATGACTCAGAAAATGTTTTGTGATACTTTTCTAGTGTCCCTTAACACACAGGAGAATTTAGAGTTTCCTGAGTCTTGATCATGCTGTCCGTTCTGAAATTAGAGAGTATTTTGGAGGAGTGGAGAGGCTTCAGCACTGAAAAAATTCACAGTCCACTGCTTTTGGGACCCTTGGAAACGCTCCTCTGTGGTCTTAACCAAGTGCTATAGAATTTGTAAAAGATTATAAGGCTTACAATTGCTTATTTTATATCCCTCTAGTAGCTGGATATCATTCCCATTAGCAGGCTGAAATTCACTTCTCCCATTTCTAAGACTGAAATGCAAGTTAGTGACATTACTTAGCATTTAGCGGACTGAAATATTTTGAAGTGTCTAACAATACTTCCTTGTGGCTGAAAGTTCTGACATTGCACCTCAGTTTCTGAGGGCTTTTTTTCTAAGTCCTTTAAAAGATGTAGTTTTGTTCAACATCTTTTTGTTTAGAGTGGTGAGCTCATGTATTGTGACTGAAGCACAACTCCCAGACATTGTCTCTCTGCCCTTTATTCAATAGGCGTTCTTCACTTCCATGGCCTAACATCTGACCTTTCTCTGCCTGATCCTGCTTCCACTCTGATATATTGTTACATTTTCAATAACATTTTTCTCTCTCCCAGTATCTCACTTTGTCCTGATTGCTCCTGGCTTTCTCCTCCTGTTTCAGAAGACTATTGATGTTGACCATTTCACTTATTGAGGAGCTGGTGGCAAAATCGTTTTGTTGGACTTCAAAATTTATCCCAAAACTCTTGTCTGCCACAACGGCCAAAATGCATGGTATTAGGCTATTTATGGACTAATCTTACTATTTTTGAAGCTTAACTTATATATGTTTTCCTTATCTTTTCTATACTCAACCCTGATAGACCACTATTCAGATAAATCTGCCAGTATTAGCCACTGAAAATGATTCATTTGTTTGTACAGAGTAGGCTTTTGGATCTGAACGTAAGTTCCAACTGACAGTGTCTCTGTAACTAGAGTGCCATCAGGCTATAAGTGAAAGCTCATCACATGCTGACATTCAGTCCTCTTTGAAAGTCAAATTGACATACTAACACAGCAGGTGTTCTAGTTTTGGATTCAGAAAGATCTACGAAACACAAGAGCAAAAATTAAAAACTCATGTATGAGACATGAACAACGATGAAAACCAGCAACAAGCATAAATTTTTCAGTGTGCAATTTGATTAATTTAACAATTTAACACAAACGGAGGAATTTCCTCAGTTATTATTTTTACGTGATAGAACAAAAAATTCACTGTGATGAATATTTACTAAAAGATGCTGCATAAACTCACTGTCCAAAGTCAGTCTCTCACCCTGTTGCTCAAATAGGCTCCATTTATGGTGAAAGAAATACACAATAAATGTGTTGGTTCTTATACTGGATAGGGATAAATGAATTCATCCTCCATCACTAATGGTATGGAGAGCTGGATGGCCAGCTCAAGGATCCCTTACCCAAATGCTATGGATAAAGATAATTGACCTAAATGTACCTCAACATCGCTCTAGAAAGGCTATTGCTAGGCTGTCACCAACAAGGCTAGGGGAAATCTTTGTGTAAAAAAGGTCCTTGCTTAATTCCTTGTTTAACTATTTGTCCTTGCATTTTTACATATATACACATGGATGCCTCTTAGTCTGTCTAACCGGAGATCCAGACAATGGCATGTATAGGTGTGCCAATCCATGGATAAAATGAGGAACAGATGAGGTGTCTGGAAACAGGATACACAGAAGGGTATAACATGATGAGGTATGAATGTACCTGTACCTGTTGACTCTAATGGGGAAGAATGTCCCCAACATCTGTGTTCATCATCTGGGATAGCACTAATTAAGTTCAGTGATCCTTTTTGGGCCTTAGCTTTCTTGTTTAGACTGCCCTTTTATGTGATGTTCTAATGGCTACCAACAGCTTGCTCTAACAGATACGCTGTTGCAGTCTCAGTTGCTGTAAATGTCACCCAATGTTGCTTGTTTTCAGGGGTTGCTTTATTCTCCATTTTACTTAATGTATCTGAATCCTGGATGGTGAATTTCTCTAGGAAGTTCTCCATTGTCTGATTCTTGAGTAAGGTTTTTGTAAGAGCCATGGGAATTTTGACTTAACACTCTTCCCTTTCAACTTAATAATTTGTCCAGTGGATGACAT
The DNA here is from genome assembly GCF_017976375.1 of Cuculus canorus. Classification (NCBI taxonomy): domain Eukaryota; kingdom Metazoa; phylum Chordata; class Aves; order Cuculiformes; family Cuculidae; genus Cuculus; species Cuculus canorus. The sequence goes on from NC_071407.1 coordinate 11,154,152, forward strand.
CTTTCTCCATAGATAAAGTGATGTACTTAGAGAATCCTGTATAACGCGGCCTTTAAACAATATTATATCTAGACTTATTAATTTTGAAACCAAAGGAAAGTTGTTGAAAAAAATTCTGCACTGTGATGACTAACACGATAGACCTTGATCAGAGATTCGAACACACAAATCTATGAATTTTTCTTTAAGAATTCTGTAAAAGTTAAAGATTCCATTCTGTACAGAACACAAAACAGCTAAAAATCAATTTTTATTTTAATTCCACATCTAAAATTAAGAAAAAAATGTTCTTTTTCACCCTTGAAGAAATGTCCTTATTCCTTGTAGTCCCTGCTGCTTCCTCCTCCTTTTTGTCTTGGGTGTGTGTGAAAGGTTTTTTGGTAGCACATTAATTACGAAGGAGTTGTTTCATGCTTCTCATGCAGAAGCCCTCTTAATGATCTGCTCCACACTTGGCCCCACACTCTCTTCTGATTGTGGAACTGGGTAAAATCACCCCCAACAGGGCTGATGGCAGAGAGAGCGTTTAGCTGGTTCTACCATATCTTGTGGGGCTGTGTTTAACTAGTCGAATGGCAGGCCTTATCCCAATGGCACTTGGATGTTATCCAACCTGAGGTGATTTATAGAGCTGGTGAAACTCCTCCTGTCTCAGTCAATGTCTCAGAGTGACAATATCCATCATTCAGAAGACACACAAAAAATTAAGAACTTAAATCTTGCAGACATTAAGGTCTTCAAAATACCTATATACAGAAGATAGTGCTGTTGGTTAATTCTTGCTCTGACTTCACACAAGATCAAGAACAGGAAACACTGTTTTCTCAGGTTCTTCATTCAGGGCCAATTATGTACCACAACATTCTTCTTCCTGTCCCAAAATATTACTGCATCTGCTCTGAACAATTAAAACAGCCATTATGTCCCTACCTTCTGAGATAGATATGTTTCATTAATGGAGGGATAATGCTGCATAAGGCTGTGGTTTTGTAGGGTTTTCGATAACAAGATTGCTTAGTATTGATTATACGGGTGGCAACAAGAAGATTTATTATGCTGCATGAGGTCCACTGCTCCTCTAGCTGGGAACCCAGGGAAGTGATGGATGTCTCAATACCACCACTATTGGTGTAAATTGCAGTGACAATGCTTTGAAGATCTCAAACATGAAACTCTCTGTCAGCATGTAACATTCATCCCTCAACTATATGAAAAGGGAAAAAAAAACCCCAAGAAATTGGGATCCTAATCTTTATTGAGGTTATGGAAACATCTCAGTGAGTAGTAAAACTGGTTGATTCCCTTGGAAACCTTGAGAATCAAGACATGTTCGCAGCCAAAACTTGATATTGAAGGGTGGGAGAAATCTTCCCAAATTTGCTTAGAGGTAGTGTTAGTTAATTACATTTAGATAGTATCAACTTGCTACAGAGAACTGTGTTATGCTTGCAGAAGTTTTCCTAAGCAAGGCACCTTGAGTTGAGAAAGATTAGCTTCCTGGGTTAACATGATTAAAGGACCTGATTGCGCTGAGTTTTCTATTATAAAGACAGTTTTTACAATACAGAAGACTGAAGAAGAACAGTCTTGTATGGGCCCAGTAGAAAACAAGGGAAAGATGTTATTTTTCTTTCTCTAAATTATGGTATGAGTTTTGTCTTGCAAGGATCTGGGGTAGAAGTAATAAAAAGTGCTAAAAATATCTAAGAATGTTCCCTCCTGGGACAATTCTGTAGCTGTCAGTGCAATTACACCAGAGGTGAATTTGTTTAGAGAAGTCCAGCAACATTCTAATCCCAAAATAAAACACTCCAAGAATTATGGTTTATTGTTGCAGCCGGTGAAATGATGGACACAGAACAGAAACTGAGACAGCTCTTCCACTCTTTGTGATACAAATGGTGCACTAAGTTGCTTCCAGAACCCATATTGCTTTTTCTTTTTTCAGAAATTAGGAAAATGCCTGTTATTCAGATTTTCTGTCTCATCCTCAGTGGTACTTTGCTATTGAAGCCTTTGTAATTATAATAGAAAATGGACTGAAATAGAAAATAGAAAAAGTGGAATCCCCTAACAGCACTAACTAATAATAACCTCCATAACCAGCCACCACAGGCACTCATACCTTTTTAATTGTTAACAAGGAGATATAGCTTTTTCTTTGTGCATCAAAGAGATATTCACGCAGGGTGTTTGCAGTAGGTTACATCATGTACCCTGGAAGAGAAGGATGAGAAGAATGGAAATTGAAAGCTGATGGAAAATCTATTGACTAGTTTTGAAATATAGCTGCCTGACCAATCTTCTTTTACCTAGACGAAACAGTTTGTAAGCAGAATTCACATCACTGAGATATTATTGTTGCCAACTAGAGAACAGCTCACTGCAGATACACCTTCTGCGTGTTACATTTCAAATCCTTTCAGTAAAGGCACTTTATTCTCTTGTTTGAAAGATTTTTTGAAAGATTTTCTGCCAAAAAAAGCATCCAAATAACCCACCAAGGAAAAAAGCCCCAACCCTCAAATCCCCCATGCATTCCACTGTTTAACTCCAGCTGTACAGAAAATACAGCCTGTCAGAAGGAATAAAGGTCTGATGGAGAACAGCAATGGGGAACACGTCTTAAAAGGGTCCATTAAACCTAGCAGGCAACATTAATTTTTTACCTACAGGAGGTGTGAGCTGGAGGTATTTGGGAGATGGAGGAAAAAAGTGTGAATGGTTCAAAAGAAGCTGAATTTATGATAGTGGATATCTTTGCACTGGATGTCCTTAATGACCGTTTAGCATTTCACAGACTTAACCTCAGAGTTAATCTTGATAGAAGTAAAGTTGATCAATTTCCAAATAAATTACAGACAATTTGATTGTCTAACAAATGACTGGCATAAAATTTAGTTGTAAATATATTCATATATCCATTTAATAATCATTTTATTTTATATGATTCCTATATTTTTATATTTTATTATTATACTCACAGTAAATATTTACCTTTTCTAGAGGTCTTCAATAATGACAAGAAGACTAAAGTGCTAATGAAGTTTTCAATGTTGTTAGACTGAAATACTTTTAAAATGCTGGGTAGAGAAGGAAGATTGGACTCAACTCAGTGTCAGGATTGGCTAGGGTTCAGTCTAGGATTCCCAAGTTAATGGCTAGACTAGTGGAAGAACGCAGTGTCCCATTAAATATTCTTTGCTATTTAACCTCTCCTAACTAACAGCTTCTACACATCATTAAGAAACCCTTAAAGCCAGAATTCATAGAACAAAGAATTTCAAATTTTCAAGCCTTCCCAATCTACTGTAATTTTTCTATTTAAGAAATAAGGTCAAATAATTCTTAAACAGATTAAGTTATGAAAACGGGAACTTCTGCACCAGATATGACACCTTCACACTTAGGTTGAAAACAGAAACATAGCATCCAAACATCATTGTATGTCTTTTTCTTACTCAACTCCAGAACTAATGCTACACTAAATCTGGATTTGATGTATAGTTTAAAGAGTGAAGGGACTTGATGGGCTGGCAGTTTCTTAACTTGTCACTGATCAATTAATGCTCCCCAAAGCAATGGCGCTGTGCCTTGATGAATCTAACTTTGGGCAAGGATAAGGAGGGAATTCAGGTTCTCCTTCTGTCAAAGTCAGTAACTTGCTATGGATCAATTTCTCTCTCTTGTCTTTACGTAAACACCAGCTTTTGCATATATAAACTTAAGCACATTTGAGAAAGGAAGTATTTCTCAAGATCTGCTTGTCTAATGCCTGTTACCCCAAACACTTCACTTTTGTTGGCGTGTTCAGTAGGTATTATTCAAATTTTATGACTGGGTTCTGCATTCCTGAAGCTGCTGCTCTTGGAAAGGAGGCAAAGCTTTCTTTCCCAGCTTAATGGATTGAACTGTCTCTCAGCTTTTTATGTGATGCATCATTGCTAGCATTGTCTCCAAGACACTAATAAAGAGAAGACTTAATAGTATTGGCATGATAAAGGGAAAACTATTAATAATGAAAAGTAAGTCCTTCATACTCATTACATTTAAGTGTAAGGGAAAGAATACTCTCTCTCTGTGTATGTGTGTGTGTGTGTGTGTGCGTGATGTGGCTGGGGAATTATATTACAAAGACAATCAATTTCCTTGCAGAATTTTTGTTGTTGCTGTTGTTAGCGAGTAATTAATATAAATAATGCTGACTGTATTTAAATATTGAGGATACTGGGGAAAATAATGTAGAAGATGGCAAGCAGATGGATCATTTAATTTATTCCCCAATTACAGCTGACATGTTGGGTATAGAAATCTGTGAGTCATCTATTATATTTTATGGTCCATTTTACAGCTGTGTTTATTGTTATAATAAATAAATACATTATCTCATTAGGATGGTATTGCAAAAAGCTTGTAAAATAACAAACATCCTCCTCTTTCAGCACTCCTCTCATATCAAAATATTAAATCCAAAGAGGAAGGATGAATTTATATCTTATTAAGAACAAGGTAGATCTCACTTAGCTTGTAAAAGTATGGAAATACCCAGTGAAAATGACTCTCTCAAGTCAAGGTAAATAAATCCAATTCTTTTTAGTGGAGCTAACGGGAAGAGCCCTGCTCTATCTTTCTGCTGTTTGACAGAGGAGAAACCACACCACTCATCTTCGCTCCCTAGGGAGGAAATATACATTGCAAATAAATGTCAGATTGGCAATAAAGTACATTGTATTTAAGTTCCAGACTATTCCATAAAATGGTAACTTTATTGGGAAAACAACTGACTATTAGAGTATTTAAAGTTCAGAACTCTCTTTTTGAGACTGCCAGTGGGAAGGACTTTTCCCACCCTGTTGGCACAGCCCACTGCTGGGGCAGCTGGCTTCAGGGGTGCTGTGATAAATAGGGACTTGCTTTCTTGCTCCCCTCCATGCCAAAGATGAGTGAAATCATGTTTTTGGGGAAGGGAGAGCAACTGGAATGACAACAGTTGCACTCACTATGCCCCAGCCTATCTATAGAAACACCAAGCCTGACTCTCCAAGGCTCTCCAAGCCAAGTGACAGGTACCTATCACAATTCAAACCATTCCCAAATCTGCCATCCTGTGACAGAAGAAATGGCTGGCTATTAAGCACTTCCTTCTCCAGTGGCCAGAAGACTGGTTTGTGCATCCTGATGAGAGGCAACTGTGTACATAAATTTTCAGGGGTCTGGAGCTTGCAAGTACCTTCTCCCTAGTAGGAATCACAGCCATCAAGTTGTAAAGTCATCAGTCCATCTGGCAGAGCTCAAGTAAGCTACTCCTGTTGCTGGGTGGCTATCCTCTCCTACTTTTAAAATCTGTTGACAAGTTGCACCCAAAGAGGCTGAGATCTTCTATAGATGAGGTCCTCAATGTTTAGGCAGAGAGGTGGCACAGGAAACCTGCAGCTACTCCCAGAACCCAGAACCAGTAGTTACCAGAGGGGTGCCTGTTGTTCCCAATCCAATGCAACAGACCTTGCTATTGGAACTTGATTAACTGATTCACTGATCCCAAGCTCTGCAAATGAGTGAGTAACACATCAGCCCAAGCAATACTGGCACCTCAAACGGGCTGGGCTTGGGTTTTTTGGGTGGAGCAAGATTGTAGGTAAGGATGATGTACAGACACAACTTTTCACTGTTTATGTCAATTTACTTGGCGTTTTTTGTTCTCTAATGCCTTCTTTGGAAAAAATGAGAAAAAAATCCTATCTGTCATTATGTTATCAGAAGATCTCTGGGATTCTGCTCCTCCTTCTAGAAGAAAGCACTCAGACATCCAGACAATGATTATCTTGATTCTTTTGAGCCGTGTTGCGTTGTCTGTCTCTTAAGTAAGTCACAGAATCTGAGATTGGTAGGGGTTGGCAGAGACCTCTGGAGATCACCAAATCCCACTCCCCTACCAAAGCAGGCTTACCTACAGCAGGTTACACAGGAGCTGATCCAGGTGGGTTTTGGATATTTCCAGAGAAGGAGAACCCACGACCTCTCTGGGCAGTCTTTTACAATGCTTTGTCACCCTTACAGTAAAGAAATCTTTCCTCATGTCCAGGTAAAATTTCCTGTGCTCCACTGTGTTTGCTGCCCCTTGTCCTGTAGCTGGGTGCCCCTGAAAAGAGTCTGGCCTCATCCTCCCAACACCCACCCTTTAGATATTTATATGCATTGATAAAATCTCCTCTTAGTCTTCTCTTCCCAGGCTAAACAGACTCAGGTCTCTCTGTCTTTCCTCATGAGAGAGATGCTCCAGTCCCCTAATTAACTTTGTAGCTCTCCTTCTATAATAGAAGCACGACTCCACCAAGTGCCATATGCCTTTGCATCTGGATGAGAAGCAGTTTTTCCAGAACAAGAAGTTTTTGTTTTAGAAGCTCATGAAAGTTCAACATTAAAAGTTTCAAGAGCAACTGCGTTTATTGCTTATGCAGCAGAGCAGTTAAGGCTGAGGTCTAATTTGTGTAACTATGGTGAAAACCCAGCCTTTGCCTAGACAATTTTATGTGGGCTACTCAAAAGCTATATTATCAACTCATATGCTGGCAATGTTCATCTGAGAACAGTGGTTTAGTCATTCGAAGAAAACTGATGACAGCACTATTCTCCAACAGTCTTTTGTTTTCTTCTTGGCTCATTTGACTGGGGACTCGGGGAGGCACCTCTGAGCAGTTACAACAGGAACCACAGCTGACATATCCCACTCAAGGCCACCAAGGAAGCAGATCCATGGGTTTGAGACCCAGATCACTGCTCCTGCTCTCCTCAGACAGGTTGCCAGTCTCCAAGGCTAAAAACCAGATAAGAAGTAGGAGAAGTTTGTCAGCTGTTGTTTTTCAGCCTGGAAACAAGCAGCTCCCTCATCACTTCTCCCAATCCCCATAGAAATGAACCTTCCTGATGAAGCAGGTTGAGAGATCTGTTATTTGTGGTTTTGCATCACATTCAAAGAGGCAGTAAGAGCTTAACCTTTGGCTGAGATGTCACCAGCCTGGGGAAAAAAAGAATTAAAAAAAAAAACGTTTAAGAAAGGCTGTTTTAAGCAATATTAGTTCCTGGTTGAATAGCACACTCATCAGTTTAATCCCCTGAAGTGTCACAAGAACAGAGCTTTTCCAGCAAGTAGAGGAACAGCCTGTACAAGCAATTTCACATTATGTTCCTTCCTGATGGATCCACGGTCTCAGCCTTTTAGGTCTGCTGCTGATATGCATCAAGCTTCTCATCTGATGTATTATGTCTGCCACTGAACTCCTGTCCAAAGGGGATTTCTTGTGGAAGAAGGAATACAATTTTAGGAGATATAAAGAAGCTGGGTTATAATTTAAAAAATACTTTTCTAGAGTTCAGTCTGAAGAATATTGGGGTAGAGAAGACAGGACAAATTTTCAGCCACTGATCTTTGACATTAACATGTTTGTAATGCGTGTGAAACGTCATCACTCAAGGTGAAAGCCTTATCTAAGGAAGGGTAGGAAGAATGTTTCTCCACTAAAAAAATAGTCCTGCTGCTGCAATACTGGTTATAACCACACCATATTTATTCAAAAGGAGGACGCAGGTGTACTGAATTATACCTGAATCACCTGGTGTGATGTGGGTAAAGAAAACAAACCAGTGGCTCACAACATAAATCAAATCTGAATTTCTGTTCCTGTATGAGCAAATATGTCAACTTAATGATGTTACCCTACAGTCTGCTGGAGGGCTATCACCCGTTGTGCTATCTATGGCTTCCTCCTGCTTGGCTGTATTGCTACTACTCAGAACTTAATACTTCTCCACATAGCTATTTTCCCTTCAGCTCTTTCCAGCTATAATTAGAGCACAGATTTAGCCGTGTACTTTTCCTCCTTATTTACTTGTAAGATGTGGATGAGGACGTTGTGGTTCTCTTAATCGATACTGCTACTGCTTTTACAAACTTTTAAAAAAGGCCACTTCAAGACAACAGTGACATCTCCAGCGACGTGCAAACAGGCTGAGCTGTAAATAGAGAACTGTGGCTGCTGTGCAGCACCCTCTCTGCTATGCAGCAAGAATGTCGAGTAAACAGCCTGTTTCGAAGGGCATTCAAGCACAATAAGGCAACTCTTTAGCCTGTGAAAGCATTTTTGAGGCAGCAGGAATGTACAGCCAGGCATCTTACGGTTGCCCATTCTGTACTGGGGTGCCTGGACCAATATGCCACTTCTCAGGACTGAAGGAGCCTGGAAACCATCTGTTTTTGTTTTAAATGGTGGCATCCCTGTGCAGTCAAAAGGTTCCAGGAAGTTTTGAGAAATTTGAAACAAATACAAAAGAGATAGAGTCATCGTGTGGAATTGTGTATTATGCATTACTCTATATTCCACCTGAGAGCATTTGTCCTCTCTACATAAAAATGATGCTTTCTTAAATCAAGTCACATATTTGCTGTTAGGAAAAATGATCTTATGAGACATGGGAAAATGAAATGTCATCATGCTATTAGGAAGGACTCAAGAGGAGTCTATTTTAATAGTGACACCATTAATTTTTATTCTGATCCTTATTAGGTCCGTTCAGGCCTCAGAAGGAAACTTGCAAACAAGAATAATTTGAGTTTCTAGGGCTGTAAACCAAATTCTGATCACAAGCCATGAACAGTGGACTCTGAGTCTGCTATTTCTTGGATCTACTGTTTGCCACATGTTGGCAAGGGCAAGACTCCTGTGTCCATAGCTCACCAAGCTCTGAGAGTTTTGCTGAGATTTTGCATACAAATAGAGAGCTGGGAGAGGTGAACTTGTTGCAACCATACAAGACTGTTTTATTACCAATGGCGCTTCATTCCCTCAAGTTCACTTCATTCAGTAAATGGCAGATGGCTGGAGCTTGTTTTGCCTCAAAATACTGGGGAGCCAGATAAGAACAGGGTTTCCAGTCCATTAAGCTGTCTGTAATGAAATTGGATAAAAAGAAAAACAATAATGCTTCTGTCCGTGTCATACTCTTCTCTCCTTTGAGAGGGAGAAGTTCCATAAGTCCAGTCTTTCTAGGGTTAAATCTTTATTTAAAAAGGGCAGATATTTGTTCCTTCTGTCCTGGGAGCTGCCACTTGGTATTTCATATCTGATGCCTATCTTTACACAGGCCACCTCTGCATTCAACCAGGTTGTTCTTCTGCTCCTCCCCCTGAATCCGGAGGACAAAAGGCCACATGGGACACCGAGAGGTGCTGAGCTTCATTACTAGCACAAGGAAGGAGAAGATATACTGTGCTTAGCCACTTTGTGCACTGTTTTGTTGTCAGGCTCAAACTCCATGAACCTTTCGGGGATTAAAATTGATGAGATTCTCTGCTGCCACCAGACGCTTCAGAGAATTCTGTTTTCCAGAGCTGCAGTCACTCAGGGTGGGAACTGCAGTCAGAAGGTCAGAAAGCTGCTAAGAAAAGAAAGTCTCTATTACTTATTGCCCTTATTTAAATCTAGAACTGATACCAGGCAGCTATGGGTTTGATGAAGCTTTCCTGTACTCCAGCAGCAATACAGATCATTGAATTAGTCCAGGGACATTTTTTTATTGATGTGTAAGAGAAGAAAGGGATCTCCCAGAATTTTTTGAATTTTTTTTTTTTCAGATAGGAAGCTGTACATTTAAGAAGTTTATGTTAAGAGCCAATGCGTGATGTTATTCCTACAGTTACACTGTACCACGCTAATCAGTCAAGATAAACACAGGATGCAACTCCCTAGTCTCAACAAAATTCTCTGATTAATTTCCCCTACTGATATTAATATACCAGCTGCATTATCTCTGTTTGAGATGCATTTGCATCACAAAGGAATTATTTTATCTCAGCCTGTATAATTTCAAGTTATATTGATGACTCAAAACCACTCACTGTCCAAGTTATTGTCCAGGACTGAAACTTTCCAGAGGAACGAGATCCTGTCTCAGACATGTCAGTGTTATCTGCTTTAGCGTTACCATTTTTTTTTCTTTTAGTTTATGCTGTCTAGATTCGTTTCACATATACGGTGAATGCTATGCTAATCTTTATCCAACTAAGTTTACATTCAAGAACAGAAGTGAGGTCCCGTCCCCTACTAAACTCTATAGTTTAGGATGGGAAGTAGAGGTAGGTCTTGCCTGCAGAGCCATCTTAAGTCCTGCCTGTGATGAGGTTCTACCCATTTCCTAGGGAGATTTAAAAACCCCACCAGGAGGCAACAAAGAAATATGCAGAAAAAGGACAAAATCAATCAAAAACTTTAACCAGTAACTTTATGAGTAACTATTGCCCTGTGCATGGAAGCCCCAAACATTTAAATCTTTGGTTTTCCTACATACAATGTGTATGTCTTGTCCTTTTGTGACCCATGGCAGGGAAATTTTGTATAAGTGATTTGTGCTTTAAGTGAAGGAAGTAGTGCTTCTATTCAGGAATTTTGAACCTGGATTCCTTTCAGTTTGTGTTCCCGGTGTGCTGAGACAGGGAAGGAACTGAGGAAAAGACAGTGGAAGGAGATGAGACACTCAGATACTGACGGCTCTGAAAAAAAGAGGTGGTTGAAATGAGAAAGAAAGAAGAAAAAAAAAGACAGTCTGGTCTGTATTATTTCAATGAATGTCACTCTCTCCTTCCAACCTTTTATACGCTTTGGAAACAGTAAATGAGAGCATTTTTCCCATCTGATAATTGGCCTTGCTGCCCTCCCTTTGGTGTATTCAATCTTATTTCTTCTTAGATATGAGATACCCAAAGTGAACTGTGGATTTCCAAAAAGGCATTTTCAACATTGTTTCTCTTAACACAAAGCATACATTGCATGTTTGATTTCCACAGGAATAAGAATCACATAAGCAAGAGCTCATGAAATGCCTTACTTCCCCTTCTCCTAATTTATTTCAGAGAGGCAGATACATCTGCATTTTATCATCTCATC